>NC_090932.1:312787634-315287634 GCF_040938575.1 Ambystoma mexicanum
CAGCAGTAACCGTGCCGGTGCTACCATCGGGTTGCCGCCAGACCTGTAAATATTTACCGGTGCCTGACTTCCCGGTGCCACCGAGAGATTACAACCACGGTGGACCGGAAAGTCGGGCGCCTGTAAAATGTTGTTCCCCATTCCCATAGAGTCCCGTAAAACTCTATGGGAATGGGGACACTGAAGTTCCGGGTCTGCCTACCGTGGCCGCTGTGCACAACAGGGTCAGACCTGTCGGGCATGACGACTCCGGCAGGCCAACCTGTAATATGCCGGTCCGGAAACAACGGTTTCGGTAAACTTACCGGCACCCTTGTTTCCGAACCGACAGGGTCAGAATGAGGCCCATTTCTCTAGGACCGTTTAAAGGTTTCTTACATTAGGCATCCTGAAACCTGTAATTCAATCATGCATAGTGTAAGAAGGGGTGTAAGGGACCTCTCAGAATTAGCAAAGCACTGGAAGGTGGCACGATTTGTTGTTAAAGTCATGTGCATCATGCACAGGGTAGATAGTGGGTATGCACGCATGACGTGTATTGGGCTGTTCCTATGTGCCCCCTCTCTTTCTCATCTCCTAGTCCTTTCCTGCTTCACATGAACGTAGCATTGTCAGTTTGGCTGCTTACCCAGAATCCATGTACATGGCCCTCTGTGAGTGCCCATGTGTCCTGGCAGGGTGATATTCTGTAGCAGCATGGGATAATGTGTGGAACCAGGGGAACGGGCACAGCAATGGCCCTCGGTCAGATCTGCATCACTGGTTATTTAGACAGTCATTCATCAAATTGTTCTTGCATTGCTTTAATACATTCCCACTGCCCTGGGGGCGGGGGTGTTTGGGAAATGGTGGGGTAATCAACGCCACATGTGTACAGTCCAATGTACCTATCGCATTATGTTGGCAATCACATAGAAACATTCCTTTGAGCCAAGGTGGAGGACAGGGAGACGTGTATTTGAGCACTGAGCACCTGGATCAGCGATTTGAGATCATTGGCGGGGACATGCCATGCAGCATGCTGACAGTGACCTCAAATGTATCCTGCCTCAAAAGTGCTACACTGACTCTAGGTTCAGCAGGGTTCGGATTGCAGTACTGATGTTTAGCTGACTCCAGATGTCCGTTTGAATCAGGGTCAGTAGGTTTGCTACAGTGTCCCAGATCAAGTGATACAATGTGATATGATATGATAGCAGCGACGTCATTGCAACAAAATGCCAGTGGTAGCGGAAGTGACATCACATGACCCTTGACCTCTGATGACACCACGGGAAGCGATGTCATTTGACCCCACCCCAAAGTGATATCACAGGAAGCGATGAGACACGACCTTTCACTCCTTGAAAAAACAGGAAGTGGCATCACACAGCATTGTTCCTAAGTACACTCCAAAAATATGTTTACGATATCACTATAATGAGATATACATTTCATACAAGAATGGATCGCCAAATGTATCATTAAGATGAGTGTGTATAGGCCCATATTACCAAATTACTGTGAATGCAAGCCGACGTCCATGGCCAAAGGATAATGATGTGTTATTATATAGCACTTACGCTTAAGCGATTTATACAGAAAAATATGCATACAATATCACCCAACTTGTGTTGGTACTCATTTATCATCCTCAGAAGGAGGAAAGGCTGAGTTGAGGTGTTTAAGAACAGACTAAATCAGTGACTCACCCCCTGAAGTGTGCCTGAAATAAACCTTTAATGAGTTTAGCAATTATTGTATAGAACTCCAGAAAGACGCATTATTTGGTATTCCTGTTCTTTCTTATTGAGGGTCACTGCTCAAAATGTTAGACTTGTAGAACCCCTGTTATTTTTTTTAAGATGCCTAAACAAGAAAGCCAGCCACTCTAGAAGGAAAGAGCCACATGGCGCTGGCCACAGCGCAGGAACTATTATTTAAAAAAAAAAGTTTATTTTATTTTATTTTTTAGGGGTAGCAAGGCAGAGCACAGGGGTTGCAAGGGAGACCTCAGGGGTCACAGTTGCAAGCCCTGGCGCCCCCTAAATGACGTCCCTGTATGATAGGTTATTTATAACACGTGTAATACCCAGAGGTTTCTAAGCGCGACCCGGGGATCGACCCAGGAATCGAACCTGTATTGCTTTGTGTCGTCTTGCTTCCAAGGTGAGCACATTGCCCTGAGCAATCCTCCCGAGATGATCCTATCTGGCCAAGCCTGGCCTCTGCACAGCAGGATAGTCTGGTGCGATGTGTGGGCAGTTTCATTCACCTCATGACCCCTCTCTGCCGTTGCCATGGTGGTATGTTTGCTTGCTGCTCCATTGACCTCTTCTTAAGGTTATTGAGTAGTATTAGTTGGATGTGGATATCATACTTCGCATCTGCTAGGTGGCGCATATTGTTTGGAGATGACCTAATACCATTAAGGGCCTGTTGCACGCACATGTGGCTTTCTTTTTGCATCCGGAAGTATTTATTTCTCGGGAGCGGGGGGTGGCACTGTTTTTTTAGAGGAAATGTCACCTGGTTTTGGCAGTATTTTGGCAGTCTTGCAAATTGTAATACACTGGTATGGAATGAACTGAAATGGGAACTGGTGAACATCAGTTGTCCTTTCCAGTGATCTGTAATCTGAGTTGTTTACGATTATCTAACTTATTGTTTTATGTAAATGTTGCAGAGCAAGATGAGCCTGAGAAATAGCAGCAGCATTTCCGGATTCATCCTCTTAGGCTTCTCTGTCTCTCCGGGTGAGCGAGTTGCCCTGTTCACTGCCTTCCTGCTCGTCTACATCATCACTGTGCTCGGGAACCTAATCATTGTTGCACTTGTTGCAATCACTCCAAAGCTGCACACCCCTATGTACCTCTTCCTGTCGAACCTGGCCTGCGTGGACATTGGCGTGTCTTCAGTCACTGTTCCTAGGATGCTGGTGGACCTGCTGGCCGAACGGAAATACATTGCTTTAAATGAATGCATCACACAAATATTTGGCTTTGTTTTCTTGGGAGGCACTGAAGTTCCACTCCTTAGTGTCATGTGCTATGACCGCTATGTTGCCATCTCCCACCCATTGCAATACACGGTTATCATGAACAGGAGATTTTGCATCATGTTGCTTGCTATCTGTTGGGTGACTGGCTTCCTATACTCCTGTACTCTCACAATACATGTTTCACAATTACCCTTCTGTAGGGCCAACGTGATTGACCATTTCCTCTGTGAGATCCCCAACCTGCTAAAGCTGGCCTGCGCTGACACCTTGCCCAATGAGATTGTGATATTTGTACTGACTGGCGGGATGGCTCTGATCACTTGCCTGGTGGTCTTCATGTCCTATGTGCACATTCTCAGGGTGATTCTGAAGATTCCTTCAGCGCAGGGGAGGAGAAAGGCCTTCACCACCTGCTCGTCAAACCTTATTGTGCTGTGTCTTTTTTTAGGGACAGGTGCTGGTACACACTTGAAACCTTCTGCCAGATCATTGGGGCAAGAGAAACTGGCCTCACTCTTTTATACAGTTTTTACTCCAATGTGGAACCCAATGATCTACAGTCTCAGGAACGAGGAGGTGAAAAGTGCCGCAAGGAAGGCCCTAAAATGTAATGAATAAGCTCTCATAAATCTCTTTGTGGTTTAAAGAAGCTCATAAATACACATCATATTGTGAAAGAGCTACTCTTTAGAGAGCTATGTAAAATGACACCTTCATACTTATGAGCTTTCATAAAGTCTACTTTCAGCCATTTTACAAAATTAAACACTTTAAGCAAGTGATGCCGCTGCTTCACATGAGGCTGTATGTTTCCATTTGTGGTGGGGTACGAGTGATCTGCATTCTGTTTCCTTGCATATATCTTCTTGAACCCTGCATAGTTTCCTTTTGGAAACTTGGTGCAGATTTGCCAACTTGCCATGCTGGATGGGTAAAATCATGTATGGGTGCAGTCAATTACTGGGGTGGCTTGTGGGGGCACTGCAGAGTGAGTGAGAGGAATAGAACAAGCAGTTGAATCAACCACTGACTCCTAATGGTGCAGTACTACATACAGAAAAAAGATGCTCCTGGTCCTCAGTTTGTACAAAGTTGCAATCTGTGTTGTGCAATTGATTACAACGCTTGGCTAGGTTTGCTCTAACCCAAGTCTGGTGACTGGCATTCAGTCATTAGCCGCTGGTAACACATCCAGTTAAATTGGTTGAATGCAACAATTTACAAAATCCAGATTCCTGGCCAGGGAACACTTGGTCAATGCACTCCTGCTAAGATCTCTGACCCTATATTCCATAAAGGGGAATTTGCTCTAGTAACTCAAACCATACCCTTATACTTGTCCTGGTAGAATAATTTATTTTGGTATCTTGCATCCAGGGAATGTTCTTCACCATGGAAGTGAGGAGTAAGTCTCTAGAGAGTGAGTGAGAATTTTCCAGGACAGAGAGACTATTGGCCCAGTGTCCCTGAGCATTTAACTTTTTGTCCTTAGTGTAGTGTAGTGTAGAGAGGCTGAACAAGGTAGGCGGATGCCTCGCAGTCATCCACAAGACTTTGTGACCCTGCACCAGACTTGACCTCGACACCATTGGCTCCCCCAAGTCCTCTCCTGCTACTTCTCGCTCTTCCCGACAGACACAGTCACCTTCCATCTCATCTACAGTCCACCTAAACCCAACACTGCCTTCATTGGAGACTACACTGACCCGGTCACCACAATGTCCCTCACGCACGCCAACAACATTATCCTAGGCGACTTCAACCTCCCAGGCAGTAAGGTCACCAAACCGATGAAGGAAGCTCTCCTCGGCCATCTCGACACACTTAACCTCACACAGCACACAAAAGACCCACCACACAAGAAAGGTAACATCCGCGACCTAATCATCTCAGCACTGTCTTTCCTCCACTACAGCTCTCCTCTACCGTTTCACTGGTCAGACCGCCTCAGCGTGCTTTTCAACATCCTGTAAAGACTGGAGGGGGTATCTGTACTTCTGCCCTCTATATGGAAGAGCAGAGGCACAGAGTACCCCAGCCAAGGTTCTCTATATGGCAGCTATGGACGAACAATCTGTACAAAAGAACATATATAGGTGCACTCCCAGGAATAGACAGACTGTACTATGTTTGAGTATGTATGAGGGTGCAGGGGAGAGGTAAACGACCCTGGCACAGGGTCATCTATTCACTAGGAGACAGAAACCGGTGTCCACAACTTGTAGAACACTCACGTCCCCTGCACACCCAATGAGTTTGTATAAACAAACAATATATATATATATATATACACAGTAGTGACCTGAGTAGTGATACACCTACCAGTGGAGACGACAGTAGACTATCAAATAGAAAGAACCCAACACTGGTCAGCAAGACCACCACTGACAGTACAACTTTCCATAATTCACAACCAGCCTCTACATCAACCACAATTTTGGCCTGTTTTTTTTAGAAAAAAGAAGACAAGAAGAGGTAAGCAGAAACCCAAGATCAAGGAACAAACAGGGAAACAGCTAGCAGTCAAACTGTCATCTAAACATCTTTCTGAAAGCTAACTAGCTGTACTTAACTTAGGCTTATCATTCTCTCCATCCCAAAACTCTACACACTTAGAAGAGACCACCAACCTATATAGACTACTCAGAAAGATGAGATTGAAGATATTTTTTGATCTACAGCCCCCCAAGGAGGAACAATCGGTTACGTTTGACTACCTCGAGATGAAACCGAAGAGTACGTTTGACCCCTCTGTTAACAACATGGCCTAGAAAATGTTCGAAACCCAATAGTTCACTGATTTGAAAAAGATCAATTTTAAGAACAATTCCAAATATAACATAAGGAAACACCAGGGTCAACTTATTAGGGATCTGGCAGATGATTATACCTTGACACTCAAACCAGCGGACAAAGGGGGAGCTATAGTAATTATGGAAACCTGGTTCTATAACTCTCAATGCATGGCACTACTTGAAGATACAGACACCTACGTACCCATAGAAGAAGATCCTACACCAATGGCAACCACACTTGAGAACGCTCTGGAGAATGGTTAGATCAACCAGAAAACGTTAAGATATCTTAAGAAAGAGAACCCCATTACCCCAGTTTTCTATGGGTTACCCAAAATCCACAAGAACCTCTGCAACCCCTGAACCTCCCGCTTAGACCTATAGTAGCAGGGACGGAGAGTATCTTTAACCCTCTGGCTATTTACGTTGACAAGATTCTGCAACCTGTGTCCAAAAAACTGGCACCTTCTTAAGGGATACAACACATTTCCTTAACAGCCTAAATGGAATCCAAGACTTAAGACCAGAGGGCATAATAGCATCACTGGATGTACAAAGTCTTTACATGTCTTTTCCTCATGAGGGAGGTCTCAAGGCTCTTGAATGGGTCTTATTGAGAGAGGATAACTGTAGAGCTGCCAAAGTATTCACAGTAGAACTCACGAAAATCATCTTATGTAACAACTTTTTCAGATTCAACAACCAGTTCTACCTACAGGCAGCTGGTACATCCATGGACTCCGCCATGGCACCTGCCTATGCAAATTTGTACATATTCTACCTCGAGACATCAGCAATATTGAACCACTCTCTATGGGGTCCCAGACTAGTGACCTGGTAAAAGTACATTGACAATGTTTTTATAATTTGGAGAGGTGACCGAACTGAATTGGATGAGTTTCTTATACACCTTAACTCAATTTATGACAGTATTAAGTTTACCATGGAAGTTGGATCACCGAGACTACATTACCTAGATGTGGAACTTGAACTTATCGACGGAAGAACTTCAACTAGTCTTTTTCACAAACCCACAGATGTTAATAATGCACTCCACTATCTTAGTCAACATTCAAGACACCTAAAGGACAATTTGCCTTATAGTCAGTTCCTACGTGCGAAACGCATTATATCGAGTGTTACCATATTGGATCAAGAGAACATCAGGATGACTTCTAAATATACGGAGAGGGAATACCCTGAAAAAATTATCAAGGCTGCTAAAGTTCTAGCCAGCAACATAACCTGTGAACACCTTCTGAAACCTAACCCTAAAAATAAGGAGATTCTGTTCCTCTATACTTTAAAGTACTCCAGTCAGAGTCATCAAATCACTAGACTCACCAAGAAAAACTGGAGACTGATCCAACTGGACGCGCAACTGAAAAATCTCTTTCCGCAGCCCCCGCTCATAGCCTTGAAGAGAAGGAAAAACTCTCAAGGATCAACTAATAAAAGCGGAAAAATCAGGGGACAAACAATGCTACAGAGAAAGAAGAGCATCACGTATGCCTGCTTCCATTGCAGCAATTCTAATAACATCATGAAAGGCAGCTACGTTAGACACCCAAGAACTGGGTCCAAGATTAAATTTAAGGATTTCGCGACCTGCAACCCTAAGTCAGTAATCTATGCACTCACCTGCCCATCTGGGATGTTCTATGTAGGGCAAACTGCAAGAAAAGTGAAGGACAGATGTAATGAACATAAGAGCAACATACGGACTGGAAATACACGCTGCCCAGTGGCAAGACATTTCTTGGAAAACAGACACACAGTGGCCCAACTTAGATACATGGGGCCTCATTACGACCCTGGCGGTAAGGGGTTTACGCCAGCGTTAGCTGCGCCGACCCCTTACCGCCAATTACGAGGTCCCTTAGCGGCATGGAGGTTTTAACACCCGCTTTTCGTGGGTGTTAAAATCCATGGCGCTAAGGGACCATGGAGTTAATTACGCCACCGTAATTTACGGTGGCGTAATTAACGCCTTCCCCACTCCCATTATGCCCTATGGGGCAAAAACGGGAATGGGGAAGGGTAAATGGGGATTGGGGACTTACCGCCCCGCCGACCTTGGAATGGGGCGGTAAGTCCGCCAACCACCATGGCGTAAACGTAGTTTACGCCATGGTGGTAAAGTCACGGCCCAGGCGGTAACTTACCGCCTGGGTCGTAATGAGGCCCATGGTTCTCGAAATTGTCCACAAATCCCCTAGTGGAGGAGATCACACAAGAAGACTGAATCAGAGGGAACTCTTCTGGATCGACAGCCTAGACAGCATTGGCCTGAATGGGAAGAACAAAGACTTTAACATGAGTGCCTTCTTATAGAACCACTCTTCTACAACACTTATATGACACACACTGACTTTGCCCTTGAACATCTGGTATAGAAACGGGACAATATATCTGAATCTCTTTGATACACCTGACAGTCGATGTTGCATATCGATTACCTCCACTCTCATATATCCGGGTTATTATCTAATCAATGCATATAACACAGAACCTTTTGTTTATTACGTGGAATTGATTACTGTAAGATTGATTAATATCTATGCATATCCCTTTTAATGAATTGATTACTTCTAGAGCAATATCTATGTATATGCCTTCAAGGATTAACACCACTAGATAGTGAACATGATTACTTCTTTGTGTTATCGGCCTGGTAAGAGTTCCCATCATAGCCACTTGGTGCTTACCATTCCTCCCATTAGTTATTCCCCTTTTAGGACATCATTTGTTTTTAGAGTAAGTGCTAGGTAATGGCCACTCTATGCATAACCTTATTGTAAACAAATGGCTGCATATGTGCGTGATGACGATGCGGCGCAGTGACGTCACTTGTTTACATGTGATGTCATCGCGCCGTGACTCACCATTACGTTGGATGTACATATATCTTAATCCATCCGCCACCGGATCCTTTCAGACCACGCCGGTTCGACAGCGATACTTCTGTCTGGATTGCAACATCCAGAACACTTCTGGTAAGTATTTATTTTTTACACGTGCCTGCATCAGTACACGTGGTATTGACATTCACGCATATTCACTAATAGTACTATACACTTGCTTTCCAGAAACACCATAGGCCTCATTACGAACCGGGCGGTAAGGGATTACCGGTACGGGTAAGGGCACCAGTATCAGTAATCCCTTACTGCCCTATTACGAGTTCCCTTTGCGGGTCCTCCCTTAACCCCTGGTTTTACCAGGCGTTAAGGACGGGACCCGCAAAGGGACTGGTGCTAATAACGGTACCGCAATTTGCGGTACCGTTATTAGCTCCTTCCCCATTCCCATTGAGCCCTATGGGGGCTCAAATGGGAATGGGGAAGGGCCCTGGTGAATGGGGAATTACCGCCCCACCAACATTTTTGCCAGAGTTGGATTCCCTAAAGAGGTGGTCTTTGACAGTGGATCTAACTTCATGTCTAGTTGCATGCAAACGACTTGGGAGGAATGAGGGGTAACAGATCATTTTTCCACCTCCTACCATATCCAGACCAATGGTCTGGTTGAGAGGTTTAATAAGAATCTCAAGGGCATGCTGGGTGCTTTGGAAGCACCCCTAAGGAGGAAATGGGATATCCTCCTACCATGTCTGCTGTTTGTCTATAGAAAAGTGCCTCAAGAGGGTGTGGGATTCAGCCCCTTTGAGCTTCTCTTTGGACATCCCAAAGGGGGCCCCTTGCCTTAATCAGAGAAGGTTTGGAAGCCACCCCGCCAGGACCTACCAAGCAAGTGGGGGACTATGTGCTAGGCCTCAGAAGGAAGATGGCACAGATGATGGGCCAGGCATCAGCGAATCTTAGGACAAGCCAAGAATTAAACAAGTACTGGCATGACCTTAATGCCTCACAAGTGGATTGGACTCCAGGACAGGAGATTCTTGTGATGGAGCCTAAAAAGCCTAGAGCTCTGGCAGATAAGTTGACTGGACCCTTCAGGATAATTTCCAAGATGGGCGAGGTCGACTATCTAGTTGACATGGGAGTCCCTGGGGTAGCCCCTCAGGTATTCCACGTTAACAGGCTCAAGTCTTTCAACAAAAGAGAGGAAGTCTCATGTCTTCTGCTAGCTTCAGAGCAAAAGGAGGATGAGAGTGGGTCCCTTCCTGATTTGCTGCATAGCAACCCTCAGGATGGCTCAGTGGAGAGAGCACATCTCTCTCCAGATCTGACACCGGAGCAGCAGAGGGTCTGCATGGTTTTGCTCCGGTAGTATGCCCGTCTGTTCTCACTGACACCAGTCCACAACCCGTGGTGCAGGCACGAAATTGACACTGGTGACAGTGTACCTGTCAAAGGCGGGTTCTATCGGATGTCAGATACTGTTAAGAAGCACATTCAGGCTGAGATTGCCAAGATGTTGGATCTGGGCGTAATTGAACCCTCAACCAGTCCCTGATCCGGCCATGTGGTCCTTGTCCCAAAGGCAAGTTCCCAGACAGGTACCAAAGATTGGAGGTTCTGTGTGGTCTACAGAGGAGTCAATGCTGTCACCAAGACTGACATGCACCCTTTGCCCAGGGCTGATGATGAGCTCATGGACACCATAGGTGCTGCCAAATTTGTAAGCACCTTTGACCTCACCTCAGGCTATTGGCAAATATCTCTGATGGACCAGGACAAGGAAATAACTACATTCTCAACACCTGAAGGGCTCTACCAGTTTAGAGTCATGCCTTTTGTGTTGAAGAATGCACCTGCCACCTTCCAAAGGTTGGTCAATCATGCGCTTAGTGGGCTGGAGGCCTTTTGTGGTAGCCTACCTAGATGACATTGCTGTATACAGTTCCACCTGGGATGAGCATTTGACTCATTTGGATAAGGTGTTGCAGGCCTTGAACAGGGCTAATCTCACTATCAAGGCCACCAAGTGCCTGATAGCTCAGGGGAAGGTCACTTGCCTTGGGCATGAGGTAGGAGGGGGGTTGAATCCAACCTCTCCCCAGTAAAGTACAGGATGTACATGATTGGGAGACTCCCACTACTCAAAGCCAGGGGAGAACTTTTTTGGGCCTCACTCGGTAGGTACTACCGAAACTTCATAGCAGACTATGGCACCATAGTTGCCCCTCTGACAACTCTGACTTCGCCCAAGCAACTGAGGAAGGTTAATTGGACAGCGAGCCTTTGTTGGTTTGAAGAGAAGTCTGTGTAGGGCACCTGTTTTGTGCGCTCCTGATTACAGCAAACCCTTTATTGTTCAAACTGATGCCTGTGGCACCGGAATTGGAGCTGTCTTGTTCCAGTTAGATGATAAAGGGAGGGAACATCCTATCATCTTTATCAGTAGGCAACTCAAAGGTAGAGAACCTAGGTGGGCTACTGTTGAAAAAGAATGTTTCAGTATAGTTTGGAGCCTTAGGCGTTTTAGGCCTTACCTAACTTGGTCTACCTTCAAGGTCAAAACCAACCATAATGAATGACCTCAGTATAGCCTCAGGGTACCTGGTGGCATGATCAACCAGTACCAGGATGTACCAGTGCCCACCTGATGTGGGAGGGTCGAAGGGACCGACAATGTTGATGCCTCCTCTCTCAAATAGTATGCCAATCACTGGCAAAAGCTGCAATGGGGCAATGTCACTGTCTCCAGTCTTGCCAGACAACTGACAAGTGGGGCAGGTCTGGCAGTGGGACTCCACTTATACTCCCACCCTGGGCCAGTAGAAATGGGGAGCAAGCCTTTGCTTAGTCTTCTTAGTACCAGGATGACCAGCTAAGGGCACCTCATGTGCCAACTGCAGCAGGAAGGTCCTGTAAACCTTGGGCACCACCAACCTCTTGAGGACACCAGGTTCAGGCTTAGTGGGTTCACTACAAAGGAGCTCACTCTCCCAATAAATCTTGAATGACCTAAGCACTTCACCTTGTGTCTGGGCCTGGGTCTGTTTTCTTAGACCCTCGAGAGAGAGTGGCACTCTCTCTGACAATTGCGAAGTCTCCCTTTGAGGGCCAACCTTCAGCCAGCAGGCATTGAAGGTCAGGGTGATCCAGGGCTGAGCAGCTCTCCCTGAGGAGGGTCTTCTGTCTCTTCTCCATCAGGAGTTGAGTCTCGGGTTACCACTGGGCCTAGTCCGTCCGGAGCTTGGATCCCAGTGGGTGCTGCTGAAACAGAGAGAGAGAAGGATCCCCCTTCACAGAGGTAGTCCTCTTGCTCTTCCGTTTTGCCTTGGGTCTTCCCTTTGGCATGGGTAGATGACGAGCATTCAGACGCTGAGCGACCTGAGACCTATGATTGCAGGGGCAGTCCGTCAGAGATCAACTCCAACTCTACTAGATCAGTCCCCAACAATATGTGGGCAGGCACATTGTCCTGTACCAGGACGGAAAGCTTTTCTGTCTTGTCCTC
The DNA here is from genome assembly GCF_040938575.1 of Ambystoma mexicanum. NCBI lineage: Eukaryota > Metazoa > Chordata > Amphibia > Caudata > Ambystomatidae > Ambystoma > Ambystoma mexicanum. The sequence goes on from NC_090932.1 coordinate 312,799,779, forward strand.
AATCTGGATGGTGACTCGGGCTACAGGAGATAATTTGGGAGGCCCACCAGCTAACCTGGTAGCTCTCAGAGGAGCACCTACATAGTCCTCTGGAATGAGCAGGGTCTTGTCCAACGCTCTCACCGCTGTCACACTTGCCCAGTGTCTCTCAAACCAGTGGAAGCCTGGCCATTCAGATGGACACTTCTAAAAAATCTGCGGGTACTCTGTGGGATAGTAGCTAGTACTAGTACTTCTGTGTACTGTTCCGAGGCCCCAAGGGACACTAGAGAAATCTCTGCAGGAGCACCAAAGGAGATTCCTGTAGAGGAAGGGAGGACAGTGGCCTCCACCTCAGGCATGAAGCAAGGGTAGGTCAGGCTGACAGCATGGACTCCATGTGCCTTACCTTTACACTTGGAGTCACCCTTCTTGTGGTTCAGAGCCTCACAGTCCCAACAAGTGACAGGAATGCGAGGCACTGTACTGGATCTGCTGCATGCCTGCTTTACAGCAGGAGAACTGCTACTCTTGCTCCCACTCCCATGAGACTTATCCCACTAGATCTTTGGGTCTTAGGAGAGGGATGTTTAGGTTTACTCGACTGTGATAGCTTAGAGGACTCCTCAGACTTCTGAGAGATCCCTTTCTCTTTGTCCTTGTCCTTCAGACTGAGTTTCTTTGGGGACACCCGTTGGGAGACCCACTTTTCAGCCAGCCTGGCCAGCTTAAAGGGATCCAAAATGTTCTAGTCAGCAACATACTGACACAGTTCTGGTGAACAGACTTCAGAAAAATGCTCAAATAACAAAAGGTGGGACAATTCAACAAAAGTTTTCACCTTGTATCCATTATCCTCACCATCATGTTCATATGCGCAGTGCTCACCCAGTCAACCTAAGACGCATTCTCTCTCTTTTATATTCCCCGAACCTTTTAAGTTATTGGGTAGGTGTATTGCCAAACCTGGAAATCAAAGCAGCTTTCATGCACTCATACTGACCCCTTTCTTCCACACTCAGTTTCAGAATACAGTCATAACCAGTCTGAGGCACTCTTCTTAAACACTTAGCCCACTCTTTTATCAACATCATGGATTCCACAAGCCATTTCAAATGTTTCGGTCCATTGATGGATATCAGAACCCTCCACATTTAAACCAACCAAATCTTTCATAAACTTGGTGGCAGGGTACCTGACACTCTCAACTGGCTTGGCTGAAGTATCCACTCAGGCTTTCTCTAGCTGGATTCTCTGGCATTCAGTGTCCTTGGTTTTGATTTCAAGATCCCTATCTTTGAGTATTACATGCTGTGCCAACTCCTCCTTCTTCAATTCAGCTTCAGTTTCCAACTTTTTATATATTCAAAGACCAATTTCATCCTTCAGTATCCCCGGAAGAAACAATGCTGGGTTTCGGAATAGAAGTGACAGGAGAGGTGGCAATCCCAGAAACAGATTAACAACCCCATGTGTAGGGTCCTCAGTGGTTTCACTCCCCCTACCCCCCTCCATCAAGAGCATATCAATCAGTCTGGTAGGCCACCAGGGCAGCTATAGGCTCTGCCCTTGACTTATCCTCAAAGTCTAACTCCCTGGCTTCACGAGCACTCTGGAGAGCCTCTAGGCTCATCCATGTCAATTTGCCATTTGCAATAGATTCCATTGCTTTTAATGTAGTTATCCTTGTAAATGTAGTGGTTTGACACTTACTAATGCGCCAGACACCTCAAATATGTTATGTTTGTGTCCCTTTATTTTTTGCAAAATGGTTTGCACTTTGTAACTTGCTGTTATCCTAAAAATAACACAATGATAGCAACCCTTTTGACAGTCATGTCACACAATTTTACAAAACATTTGTTGTACAACATCTATATTGTTGATTGCAATCCCGATACATGTCTTGCCATTTAACTAATTATCACAATTTGACTTTCTTGTACATCACAAAAATTACATGTTACAGTTATAATGTTGCCATTACTGCCATTCCTGCCTACACGTGTTTCAACCTTCAACTTCAGGTCTTCATCAAGGAAATTGTGCCAATAGTGGACAACATACATTGAACAAGATATATTCACAAAAATGTTTCGTCAGTATTAATATAATAGTACAAATCGCACATCAGGTCACTGACGAATCACAAGGAGATAGGGGCGGGGGGTGAGATAATTTTTGTGAACAGAACATAGGATCACATTAATTATGCATAATGCCATTTCATATACTCAATATCCTCATATGTTGATTACACAAATAATTACATGTAATCCATTGACCATCTTTTAGTCCACATTGTCGTGAATCTTTAACTTTCCATTAATCCCTTCATGCTAATCCTTTTTCCAATTAACTTAAAAATAATGCACCAGTGCAGCCCCAGATTCACCACCAATGGATGCCAAATTATTATTTGTTTTTTAAAAACTGTATTTATTGAGTGCTTGACATTACAACTGAGGCATACATTCGTGGCAATGCAGTAGCTGGCATCTTACAGCTTAAGCTACCTTCTCAAACATACTATGGTCAGGTCAAGGCATTGCACAGATAGATACCAATAGCATTGTATAACATAACATAGTCTGGCAGGGAGGATAGAGGCAGAGAGGGGGGGCTGCAAGAGACAGGTAAGCAGTAGCATCTCAATTGATAGTCAATAGGAGTCACGCCCCATTGATATCAAGTAATTACGTAAGGGTGGCCATATGTCCTTAGGCCTGCAGTGCGGAGGCTACAACATGGCCCAACGCTCCTCCATGTCTGATGCCCATGTAACAGCAAATAACCATTGTGCCACTGTTGAGCAGGTGGGGCGCAGCCACTGTAGTAGTATACACCGAATAGCTAACAACATGCAATGGCTAGCAAGTTTATGTAGAGATCCAGTGAATTGGTGAAACAGACAATCCCGTGGGTTGGGCTCGATGGAAACGCTCAACATTTCTGACAGGATTCGCAGACTCCATCCCAATACTCTTTTACCTGAGCAGCTCCAGATCATACTAAGCTATCTCGCATCAACTGTGTGGCATCTAGGGCAGAATGAGGAGTGTGTATATGAGATGAGGTGCCTTCTGCCCGGGGTATTGTGGTACCTGTGTAGTACTTTGAACTGTATTAACCAGAATCGTGAGTTAAGGGACACCACGCAAGTCTGCTTCCCAAGTATCATTAGTTATGTCCATCTCCAGATCCCCCTCACAGGCTTCACAGAGTTTACATAGGGATTTATTGCTACGGTTCTGCAGCAGGGCGTACAGTTGGGCCACCCCACCCGCATAGAAGTCCCCCCCCCATGATAAATTCTGGGAGCAGCTTGTCATGCGGCTGAACCGGGAACGTGGGCCATGGTTTTTTTACCGCTCGTCTGAGTCCTGCATATTACAGCCATCGTGTCATCTGTCTGCGCGGGCGGTTTGTCGGGCTTTGGAACGCAGCAAAGGTTTCCATGTCATACACGTCACCCATCGTAGTATACTCATCTGTCACCCACTGTTGCACCCCCGCCTTACTTATTTTAGGATGGAGTGGAAAAAAGATAAATAGCGGCAAATTCCTGTGGTATGATTGGGGGATTTTCTACCATTTTCCATATCTTGCCCCAGGCCAGTCCTTTATTGGGTCATTAACACCAGGGTCTATCCAACGTGGTGGCAACACCAGCGAGCGGACTTCGCGAGTATCTGTTGCATGTAGCTCTATCTTCAAGTGAGGGTACAGTGATTCTGCATCAAACCAATACAGTGCACAGTGCGCCTGAGCCGCAACCCAGTACTTTTCAAAATGTGGGGCAGCCAAACCGCCCTATGCATGGGATCTCGACAGAGTCTCCCTGTTTAGCCGAACTGCACCCGAGTGCCACATGAAACTGTTCATTGCTGATTTCAGTGTATCAAAGAAAGTCACTGCGGGCCATAGTGGAATGTTTAAGGAGTAGTAAAGCATTTTCGGGAGTACCATCCACATGAACTGCCAGGACACCGAGTCAAAGGCTTTTTGTATGTCCAGAGCGGCGGGAACCACGCGCGTCTCCGGGTCTATCTGTGCCAGTATGTTGAAAAGGTGAAGCAGGTTAAGTGCCATGGATCGGCCGGGGATAAACCCGGATTGGTCTGGATGTACTATGTGCTGCATGTAGGGGCTGAGACTAAGAGCCAATATTTTAGCATACCTTTTTATATCAGAATTTATAAGTGAAAGAGGGCGGTAGGAGCCACATTGTTCTGGTGGTTTACCAGGTTTTAAGAGGACAGTTATCACTGTTTGGCGCAGTGTAGGGGGAAGTGTTCCGGTAGTGGTAGCTTCAGCCCATAGGGCAGCTAGCTTAGGTGCCAGGTAGGACTTAAAGTGCTTATAGAAGTCTATTGTAAGTCCATCTGGGCCAGGGGCCTTGCCAGGCGAGAGAGCATCGATGGCTCGAGATATTTGATGGGAAGGTCAAGGTTATTTCTAGCATCAAAAAATAGTCCATAGGCACCTCTCTGGGTGAAAGAACACGGCCCATTGACCTGTTCTTTGGTAAGGTACCCACTCGAGAGTTCCGCAGCCACACTTTAGCTCACTGTACCTTTCATAGATGGGAAATACCCATTTGCAAGAACAAAAGTAAACAGCAATAAGCTTACCAAAACTACAGATCCCAAGAAATGGACATGGTCACCGCCATCGGCGAAGCAGACCGTAGCCATTATTATCAGGATCAGAATTTCTGCATGTCGGAAAAACTGACCTATCTAATACCGGACAATCCAACCTCATTACTATGGCCTCATGGAACACTTGAGGTTTCAGCCATCTAACAACTCCTAGTGAGATTGACTTGGGCCAATTTGCCATTTTATGCCTTCAAGAGACCTGGCTCACTATTGAACCCCACTTGGACGGATACTCAATCTCATTTACACTAGCCAAAAAAGGGCACAACTTGGAGGCCAACTTCAGAAGTATCTGCAACTGACCATCACTGCAACCACATAATAATCAATGGAGATTTTAACGCAAGTTGTGCCAACATAGGCGATCAAAGGGTACACCTTCCTAGATCGTCTACAATTTTCGAAAGAGGGAGGTTCTTGGAAAACCTCATGTCGGAAAATGATCTACACAATCTTCATTGGATGAGAGATAAAACAAACTCACATTTACCAACTTGGGAGCGTACCACACACAGTACGATTGACCATACGTACGTCTCAAAGGAATTGCTGGGCTTGATAAACTCTTTTTCAATTATCAGAATGACAAACAGCGACCATAACTTACTAAAAACTATTTGGATGACTCCCAAGGGTACACAAGAACAAATGCCATTCCAACTAGAAACAGACAACAGAGGAATTAGACTAAAATTGTCGGCTGAAGCAATTGAACAAATAACCAACCAGTACCAAGTGTTTACAGGAAACGTTTTAGTCTCTGATAGACGGCATTCCAATGTGGTAGACTATACACCACTTCTCCAGACACACATCCAGACACACATACAGAAAAGGTCCATGAGACCACCCGTGAATACTTACCGACATACTTATGACATCCAATGTGTGGAAACAACTCAAAAGAATTCTGGACTTTGATAAGAGGTACAAATAAGAATACCAACGACCTCCTGCAAAACAACGTAGGAGAAGCCCAGTGTTATGCTCACCTGGTCTCTGCGGAGGCGCTGGGGTACGGTTGCAGCCCTCCCTGAACTTGAATCACCCCTTTCAGGCCTCTCCCTCAGTAGAAAAGCTGTGAGCAGTGGTATGTGGTGATACTGCTCCTGCTTGGAGATAAGAGTGTGTGAGTGTGCCAATCTGTGATTGTTGTACCTCGCGAACCCTTCACCCCAAAGTACGGTTTCTGTGAGCATACGCCGGCCCATAAATCTCACCTGTGAATTATGGAAGATAAGCTCTCCGTCTTGCTACTTCTGGCAGGGGCGCGTCGAATGGGATCTAGTTCCTTCACTGATCCCTGATAAGGATTAGTCCAGCTGCAACTATGCTTATCCTTATGATTGATAAGTCTTTCTTGAGCTCTTGTGATGCTGTTCGTTCTGTTTAATATCTTTTATAAGTTGCTTCTATTTATGCCCGCAATAATGTCTCTTCTGTTTTCTTCCCTTAGATGGAATTGCGGCCTCAATGCAGCTGTGAGAAGCGGCCGGATGGAAGATGGATACTACCGCAATGTTCGACAGCAGCTTAGTGATGGTTTAAGGAAAAGCACGAAGTATGGCGAAGCGCAACCTTAAACTGACTGTTGTTTCGATGTCTAACCTTGTCTTCTGTTTTTCCTTGCAGGCGCTGCTGTCGACGATGTAGTGTGTCGTGCTGCGGTGCAAAGATGAAGATTTAGGTGTTCCGGAAAGTGTAAAGATGAATACTTGGTTTGCTTGTACAGATGTACAGTTAAGAACAGCTTCCCCCAGTTGGTAAGTATGCTGGCAGGAAGCAGGATGTCCAGGAAGCAGGAGCTTCAAAGGTAAGTCTGACCTCAGGCGATGGTGAGTGTTACGCCGCTTGCAAGTGCAGAATAACGCAAACCGTCTGTTTTGAGGATCGGGGCAGCTTATATAGCTGAGATCGTGGGCACGCCCATTTGGGCCAGCTTACCAGCCACACCCTGCCACTCCTAGAGTGTGCACGCGCAAAGGCAATCCATTAGCAGCCACACCCAAGAATACACTTGGGACTGCTTAATGGATGGAATGTTCAAGGTTAATGCATCCTGCTTAGTGGATGGAATGTTCAAGGTTAATGCATCTGAAGTGCTATGTCCTTAATAAAAGCTTTTTGGTGTTAAATGGATGTTCTTGTTTACTTTTGTTCATGAGCCTGGCGCCAAAGGCGCCAGGACAGTTTCCACCCAGGTCTCCTGTGCATGCGACCACTGCATGCCTGTATCTGTCATGATGCCTACCCCCGGGGACCCAGACCAAGTCCAGCTACCCCGGAAGCAGGCATCAAGTTATCCTAAGCAGGCCCAACAACCCCTACTAGGGGCTATTTGGGTCCAGTCCTGGCGCCTATGGCGCCAGGCTCATATGTAGAGTCAGTCCTGGCGCCATAGGCGCCAAGCTCATAGATTAAAAACTTACCTGATGCAGACCATGCTGTAAACTTACCTGATGCAGACCATGCTGCAAGAGCTCCAAGCCAAAAGAGGCTTGGAAGGGTCTACTTTACTTAGGGACTATTTTTTTACTCGGGCGGGGCTGGGGAGGAATACTTACCTGGGACTACTTTGGAGGCTATTTAAACCACGCCCGAAGAGCAGCACATGCTTCGCGTTATTCTGCATCCAGCAGCGTAACGCTCACCATGCCTGCAAGTCTGCATCCAGCCTTCTGCCATGCCTGCCTCGAGTTTGGAGCTCCTAGAAAAAGGGAGAAAGAAGGAGAAAAGGTTAGAACAAGAGCAATACCTTTGATCCTTACTTGAATTCCAGATCCATCGCGCCTTCAAGCTGGAAGAAAGAAGCTATTTATGCGCGTCGCCTCGCCTGCTGCAGCGCCGCGCTGAACTCACCGGCCTTTGCAGCATCTTCACATTCCACCGCATCCTCCTGCATGTTCCTGCCGCACTCCGGCACCTAAGGAGAAGACAAGAACAGCAAGGTGAGCCCAGGGAATACACAGAGGAATATTAGTTACCCCCAATAGACTTACCTGATTTTACCACCGGGGGTACTATTCCTCTTCACGGGTCGGCGCAGCTTCCACTGCATCTTCGCCGAACCCCTGCCCCTAAGGGGAAACAAAAGGACAGCAAGGTGAAACAAAGGGACTAACAAGGGGAACCCTCCTCACCACAATAGACTTACCTGATTTTACCACCAGAGGTATTATTCCCCAAGACTTCATACTTTTTCTCAGCGCCTGAATAAGGGAGAAAGCAACAGGTTACAAATTGACATTATTTTATCGAACTGTGTTGGAAAATACAAATCCTTACCAGAATACTACCGGTTGCCACGAGGAACTCTTCATTAGGGTCAAGCTGCAACCTGCAAGGAATCGGACAAGAGTGAAAGTCAGGCATTTGAACTCTTACGAACTTTATACTTACGGCGTCTTGCCAGGAATCTCGGAGTCAATATTGTTCTGGAACTCACCAATTCCTTCGAGCCAGTGAAGCAACTGGTTATCAACTCGCCCTTGCACTCAAGGCAGGATGGAGAGCTCATCTTTTCAAATCATCAGGTGAGACTATAAGAGGGAACATCCAAGGTGATCAGGGGGAGAACAGCGGGGTGGGGGGATTTACGCTCAACTCCACGGGTGGTTAATTCCCTTTCTCCATTTGCAGAAGAATATTCCTACGGGCCAAGCAAACGAAGCTAGGTGGGCCAGTCCAGTCCGTCATCTCGGCCCTACACGTCACATTGGTGGAGACCGCAGCTGTCCAGTTCCGATCAACGCCTCTGTGGGAGCCAGGTGAGCATAGCAGAACGCAAAGCCTACCCACAAATTCCCACCCGGACGTTATGGATACCTCAGAGACTGACCAATTGGCCCAATTTTAGGGGAACTGAGGGCTGAAGTGCATTCCGCCTGTCAAAAAACCAATGCTCTTAGGAGAGAACTGATTTTGTCAAAGGAGCGAACTGATGACCTTGCTAGGCAACTATTGCAAAGCCAGGCTGGACAAGCACCCCTACCTGGTTCCGGGGGAAATCCAGCTCCTGTGTTATCGAGTAACCCTGTGCAAATAAAACCACCAGGAAATATTACATTAGCTCCACCCGAACGCTTTGCCGGAGATCCCAAAAGGTTCGCCGTGTTTATGAACCAATGCCGCTTGCACTTTTTATGCAGACCTGGAGCCTTCCCAAACGATCAAGCCAAGGTAGCCTTTGTATTGTGATATCTCAGCGGCAGTGCAGCTGATTGGTCAATGCCACTAGTTACTCAGGATTACCCAATTCTTCGAGATTTTCAGGGCTTTCAAACGAGCATGGAAAGACTATTTGCCTGGCACTCCCAAGGACAGGCCCTGGATAACGAACTTTTGTCCCTACGACAGGGTAACCAGGACCTTCAATCCTGCATCGCAACCTTTAATAGGTTGATAGTGGAAACTAGATGGCCGGAGGTAAAACGAATCACGTTATTTCATCGAGGGCTTCGAGGAGAACTCAAGGATGTCTTGGCTCAAGTCGTGAACCCACCTCAAGGCTGCACTGAATATATAGACTTAGTGGTCCAGTTAGATCACAGACTTCAGAACAGAAAGGCTGATCGAGCCAAGTTTGAGAATCGGGTGTTGGTCAAAACCCACGCTAATCCCAAAGGAGCAGATGCTTCAGAATCCATGCAAATCGGAGGGGTTAAAAGATCCTTAACCCAGAAGGAAAGATAAAGGAGAAGGCAAATGCAATTGTGTCTATATTGTGGAACTTCTGGGCATTTTCTACGGGATTGCCCTGTAAAACCACCCAAGAAGGTGGTAGGAGCTGCTGATAAAAGCCATATGGAGTCAGACTCAGGAAATGACCACGCCCGACAAGCGTAGAGGTCTGCTTACCGAACTTGAAGAAGGATACTCAGACCTCGCATTTCATCATACCAATGGTCCTCGTAGATCCAGGGCAGCCATCGCGTATGCACGCAGTAAGGGCATACATTGATAGCGGGGCCATAGGAAACTATGTGGACTATGAATTGGCCTGCAGGATGAATCTACCTCTCTGCCGAAAAACCACCTCAGATGTCATCACCACAGTTGTAACTGAAATTGCCTCTGGGCCTGTAACTCATTCCACCGCAGAGATGACACTATTGGGTGAGGATGGGCATCGAGAGACTATTGTGTTTGATCTAATCAAAGCCCCACAGTTCCAAATAATACTGGTGATACCTTGGTTCGAAACACATAATCCTTGTATTGATTGGCGAGAGAAGAGAATAACCTTCCCGGATTGTGCACAAACCTGTTACTCAAAGAAAAGTCAGAACGCAGGCCTGGCCACAGTAACCACAGCAGTCATGCAACTACCTCCAAAATACCAAGAATTCTAGGATGTCTTCCAAAAAGAACAGGCAAACACCTTACCTCCTCACAGATCGTACGATTGTCAAATCGATCTCATACCCGGTGCACAACCCCCTTGTAGCAGGATCTATGCCCTTACGGAACCTGAGAACCTTCACCTACGACAATACTTAGCCCAGTACCTTGCCAATGGCTTTATTCGCCCATCCACAGCCCCTGCATCTTCAGCTTTGTTCTTCGTGCCCAAAAAGGAAGGTGACCTCAGAACGTGCATAGACTACCGCGCATTGAACCAGATAACTGTTAAGAACTGATACCCATTGCCTCTGATCCCTGAACTACTAGACCAAGTGAAGGACGCTTGTATATACACTAAATTAGATCTCCGGGGGGCATACCATAAGGTACATGTAAAAGAAGGCAATGAATGGAAGACTGCTTTCCGCACTAAGTATGGGTTATTCGAATACCAGGTGATGGTTTTCGGGTTGTGCAATGCACCAGCAGCCTTCCAATACTTCATGAACGATGTCCCTCGTGAACTCATTGACGTTTGTGTTGTCGTATATATCGATGATTTTCTAGTATACTCCTCTTCAGAATCTGACCATGTGAAGTACGTCCGAGCAGTCCTTGAGAAATTGCGCCAGCACAAACTATATGCAAAACTGGAAAATGCGTTTGTCATGCCACAGAAGTTGAATTCCTTGGGTTTATCCTGACCCCAAGGGGAGTCCGAATGGACTCACGAAAGGTGGACGCAATCCTTAAGTGGCCATCACCAAGTTCAGTTAAAGGAGTACAAAGCATGCTCGGCTTTGCCAATTTCTACCGCAGATTCATCCCAGATTTTTCACATGTTGTACATCCCATTACAGCACTCTTGCGAAAAAATAAACGCTTTATGTGAACTGAAGAAGCTGAAAATGCCTTCCAAGAGCTGAAAGCGAAATTCAGGTCTGCACCTGTATTAAAGCACTCGCGCCCTTAACTTCCATACATAGTGGAAACTGATGCATCCAGTATAGCCATGGGAGCTGTCCTGTCTCAAAAGGACCCTGAAACTGGCCAGCTTCATCCCGTAGCATTTTGGTCCAGAAAGTTCTCGGCACCCGAGTTGAACTATGCGGTTACCGACAAAGTGTTATTAGCCATTAAATCCGCCCTTCAAGCTTGGCGGCACTATCTTCTCGGTGCCAGGCATACCATTACTGTGATCACCGATCACCGGAACTTACAGTATTTAAAGACAGCCAAGGCCCAATCGTCACGTCAACTCCAATGGGCATTGTTCTGTGCTGAGTTCGATTTCGTAATAACCTATCGACCAGGTTGTAAGAATGGTAAAGCAGACGCCTTTTTCCGAATAGGGATGGGAGAGGCAGAAGTGAACCCAGAACCAGTACCTATAATTTCCGAACAAAGAATTCTTGGCATGACTACTCTACAGACACTAGAGGACATTCAGGTAAAAATCCAGCAACTCTTTGATCCTACAGCCCTGCAGGACTGGGTAAAAAAAGGCCCGGACTACTCTGTCACCAATGATCTGCCTTATTACCAAGGGCGGCTATTTCTGCCACACAAGGAACTACAAGAGCTAGTCATTTCCCGTTATCATGATACCCTAATGGAGGGGCACCCAGGTATTGCAAAAACTGAAGCTAAAATTAAAAGACAATTCTGGTGGCCCACCTGGCGAAAGGATATTAAATCATTTGTGATGTCTTGTGGCATTTGCACCCAAAACAAAAGTCAAAAGAAAAAGCCAGCTGGACTCTTACAACCTTTAGACATTCCGCCTACACCACGGCACACCTTATCGTTAGTCCTTATTACTGATCTACCCCCATGCAATAGATTTAACACCATTCTAGTTATTGTGGATCTTTTTTCCAAGATGGCCCACTTTATTCCTTTAAAGGGATTACCTTCAGCTTCAATCCTGGCCAAGGAGTTCCTCGAAAACATTGTTCGCATACACGCATTTCCGTCCATATTGGTCTCTGACCGGGGCAGTCAATTCATTTCACATTTTTGGAAACAATGCTGTCAATTGGCGCAAATCGATGTGAGGTTATCGACCAGTCACCACCTCCAGACCGATGGTCAAACGGAGAGGACCAACCAGACTCTCAAACAATACTTGCGTTGTATGTTACATCAGACTGAGAGTAATTGGAAAGACATTCTTTGGATCGCGGAATATGCATACAATAATTCAGTACACTCTGGAACTGGACAAAGCCCCTTTTACACCTTACATGGGCACCATCCTCGAACCTCAGACCTTGACTCACCCCAAAACTTAGAAATGCCCACAGTGGACCATCTGCACGCTACGATTACACAAGCCTTTAAGGAAGCAACTACACATTTAAAACAGGCGAAAGAAAAATACAAGAAAGATGCTGATCGGCATAGAAGTGATACTCCACAATACCAGACAGGGGACCAAGTATGGTTAGCGACAAAACATATACCTCTAAAGGGAACACAGACCTTTAACCCCAGATATTTGGGACCGCACTCTATTAAGGCCATTATCAACCCGGTGGCTGTCAAGTTGGACTTACCTGCTAATATGCGAATTCACCCCGTCTTTCATGTGTCACTTTTGAAGCCCGTGCAACCAGGGACAAGACTAACCAAGCCACCAGACCCCATCCTTGTAGACGGAGAACCCAAATTTGAAGTTAAGAACATCCTGGACTCCAAGCTGATAAAGTCAAAACTCTTTTATTTAATCGACTGGAAAGGTTACGGACCACAGGAAAGGTCATGGGAACCTAGTAACCATGTTCATGCACCCCGATTGGTGAAAGAATTCGACCGAAACTTCCCAGACAAACCGAAACCACAGGGAAGAACGACTTTAGGAGGGGCCTTGGGGGGGAGTGCTGTCATGATCCCTACCCCCGGGGACCCAGACCAAGTCCAGCTACCCCGGACGCAGGCATCAAGTTATCCTAAGCAGGCCCAACAACCCCTACTAAGGGCTATTTGGATCCAGTCCTGGCGCCTATGGCACCAGGCTCATATGGCGCCAGGCTCATATGGAGAGTCAGTCCTGGCGCCATAGGCGCCAGGCTCATAGATTAAAACTTACCTGATGCAGACCATGCTGCAAACTTACCCGATGCAGACCATGCTGCAAGAGCTCCAAGCCAAAAGAGGCTTGGAAGGTTCTACTTTACTTAGGGACTATTGTTTTACTCGGGCGGGGCTGGGGAGGAATACTTACCTGGGGCTACTTTGGATGCTATTTAAACCATGCCCGAAGAGCAGCACACACTTCGCGTTATTCTGCATCCAGCAGCGTAACGCTCACCGTGCCTGCTAGTCTGCATCCAGCCTTCTGCCATGCCCGCCTCGAGTTTGGAGCTCCTAGAAAAAGGGAGAAAGAAGGAGAAAAGGTTAGAACAAGAGAAAATACCTTTGATCCTTACTGAATTCCCGATCCATCGCGCCTTCAAGCGGGAAGAAAGAAGCTATTTAAGTGCGTCGCCTCACCTGCTGCAGCGCTGCGCTGAACTCACCGGCCTTCGCAGCATCTTCACATTCCACCGCATCCTCCTGCATGTTCCCGCCGCACTCCAGCACCTAAGGAGAAGACAAGAACAGCAAGGTGAGCCCAGGGAATACACAGAGGAATATTAGTTACCCCCCCATAGACTTACCTGATTTTACCACTGAGGGTGCTATTCCTCTTCACGGGTCGGCACAGCTTCCACTGCATCTTCGCCGAACCCCGGCCTCTAAGGGGAAACAAAAGGACAGCAAGGTGAAACAAAGGGACTAACAAGGGGAACCCTCCTCACCACAATAGACTTACCTGATTTTACCGCCAAGGTATTATTCCCCGAGACTTCATACTTTCTCTCAGCGCCTGAATAAGGGAGAAAGCAACTGGTTACATATTGACATTATTTTATCGAACTGTGGTGGAAAATACAAATCCTTACCAGAATACTACCGGTTGCCACGAGGAACTCTTCATTAGGGTCAAGCTGCAACCTGCAAGGAATCGGACAAGAGGGAAAGTCAGGCATTTGAACTCTTACGAACTTTATACTTACGGCGTCTTGCCGGGAATCTCGGAGTCAATATTGTTCTGGAACTCACCAATTCCTTCGAGCCAGTGAAGCAACTGGTTATCAACGCGCCCCTGCGCTCAATGCAGGATGGAGAGCTCATCTTTTCAAACCATCAGGTGAGACTATAATAGGGGACATCAAAGGTGATCTGTGGGGAGAACAGCAGGGGTGAGGGGATTTACGCTCAACTCCAGGGTGGTTAATTCCCTTTCTCCATTTGCAGAAGAATAATCCTACGGGCCAAGCAAACGAAACTATGTGGGCCAGTCCAGTCCGTCATCTCAGCCCTACGCGTCACATTGGTGGAGACCGCAGCTGTCCAGTTCCGATCGACGCCTCTGTGGGCGCCAGGTGAGCGTAACAGTGTCCCTGACTTTCTGACCATGACACCCAGTGGGTGAGCCATTTTACTAACATGTACAAACCTGCGATAAATGACACCAATCTCACAACTCCTACCGCTTTAACATCATGGGACATTACTGAAGACGAAGAGACAATTTTGAATAACATTTTTAAAAAACTAACTCCAGTGCTCCGGGCCCGGACGGTATTTCAAACTTATACCTTAAGAAGCACCCACACAAATGGGCACGACTCCTGGGAAAATCTTGAGGAACTGTAACATAGCGCAAGAGATCCAAGAATCCTGGAGGAAGGCTATTGTGGTCCCGATCTTTAAAAGAGGGGCAAGAGACAACCCCCGACAATACAGACCGATAGCCCTTTTAGACGTCATTGGTAAAGTGTTTTGCTCCCTCGCCTTAGAAGCCTTCCAAAATTGGCTAAAACCGTCAAATTCATCAGACCCATTCCAAACAGGCTTTATAAAAAACACAGGGACAACAACAAACATATTCCTGTTGAGTACCATCAAAGTAAACTTTTTACAGGGAGGACCAACGGTTTACATGGCATTCATTGACCTGGTCCAGGCTTTCGACCAGGTCAGTAGGGATCGTCTATGGGCAAAATTAGAGAACTAGAATTGCCCCAAGTCAATAATATGACCAATTTGGGCCCTTTATAATCAGACAACAATGAGAGTAAGACTCAACAAACTCGGACAACTATCAGAAGAAATCACAACAGCTAGGGGCGTAAAGCAGGAGTGTCCACTAGCCCCAGCCCTATAGAACGCCTATATAACTGACTACAGCGATACGGAACAGACGTTGAGAAACTTTCCCCTAAAAGTGGGAGACAAGAAAGTCTCCAGAATACTGGATGCCGATGACATTATTCTTCTAGATGTAACACTGATTGGCCTACAAAGGCAGATCAATAATCTCTCCCAGTACTTAAAGATTAACAACCAAGAAATGAACAAAGTAAAAACAAATGTAATGATGATGGAAAGGTGAGAGAAAAAACTGGAAAAGAATAACTGGAATGCAGATGGCTTCCGATTGGAGAAGGTAAAATCCTTCAGATACCTTGGAGTAATGATTAGTAGCAGCCCAAAGGATGTCATGGTCATGAAGTCAGGGGAACAGACATGCAGGGGTCGCATGCATAGGAGACCTGGGTGGACACTGTCCTGGCGCCTTTGGCACCAGGCTCATGAACAAAAGTAAACAAGAACATCGATTTAACACCAAGAAGCTTTTATTATGGACGTAGCACTTCAGATGCACTTCAGATGCATTAACCTTGAACATTCCATCCATTAAGAAGCCCCCAGTGTATTCTTGGGTGTGGCTGCTAATGGATTGCCTTTGCAGGTGCTGACTCATCGAGTGTGGCAGGGCATGGCAGCAGACAGGCCAGAACTCCTGGGAGTGGCTAGGAACAAGACTATATAAACCCACCGATCCCATAAGCAAACGCTTTGCTTTATTCTGCACCTCTGTGCAGCGTGACTCTCACCATCGCCTGGGATTCAACTTTCTTGAAGAGATCCTGCCATCCACAATCATACTCACCGTGCAGCAGATTCTGCTCTCACCTGAACACTTCCTTCTGGCACTGCGGCTCACCTGCAAACATCTTGGAGCACAGTCAACTTCTTCCTGGCACCGCGGCTCACCTGCAAACATCTTGGAGCGCAGTCATCTTCTTCCTGGCACCGTGGCTCACCTGTAAGCATTTCGGAATGCAGACAGCATCATCTGGGCACCGCAGCATGATGCGCATCATCCAAACTCTGAGCATCTGCAACAGAAAGGAGAAAAAGACAAGAGACAGCAAGAAAGCAGAAAAAGGGGAAAAGCCAAGAGACATTGCAAGAAAGCAGAAAGAGGAGCTTAGTCGCAGCAGGACTGCACTAATACTCAGGAATCAGTGAAGGAACTCAAATCCATTAACAAGCGCCCCTGCCAGAAGCAGCAGGACTGAGAGCTCATCATTCACATTTACCAGGTGAGCCTTATGGGCAGGTATGTGCCCACTGAAATCGCACCTTGGGTCGAAGGGTTAGGGAGATACCATAGTTACCTATCAGCGCACTCACGTTTCCCCATATACACACAGAAGCAGTGCCACCAATTATCGCCGCCCACAGCTGATTCGCAGGGGACGAAACCTGAAGAGGGTGATCTAATTCCAGGGAGGGCTGCAACTGTGCCCCAACGCCTCCACAGAGACCAGGCGAGTGTAACAGAATGCAAAGCCTCAACAACTCTCTGCCTGGGCATTATGGAAACTTCTGAGACAGATCTGTTAGCCATACTACTAGGGGAGTTACGGGCTGAAGTACACGCCTCAAGACAGGAGACTAGTGCATTAAGGCGGGATCTTATTGTAACTCAGGAAAGAACTGATGATTTAGCCAGGCATGTGCTACAGATACAAACAGGACAGGTTCCCTTGCCTGGAATAAGCCAAGCTACACTGCCACAACAATCCACACCGGTTCAAGTAGTCCTTCCAGGGGCAGTGCCCTTAGCTCCGCCTGAACGCTTCAATGGCGACCCAAACAAATTTGCCATATTCATGAACCAGTGTCGCCTACATTTCTTATGCATACCAGGAGCCTTTCCTAATGATCAAGCCAAAGTGGCATTTGTACTCTCATACCTAGGGGGTAATGCGGCGGACTGGTCAATACCATTGGTAACCCAAGATGATCCTTTACTTCGGAACTTTGGGGGCTTCCAACATGAGATGGAGCTACTGTCACTCACACAGGGAAATCAAGATCCATTAACCTACATTGCAGCTTTCAATCGTCTTGTAGCTCAACCCAACTGGCCAGAAGAGAAAAGGACTACACTCTTCTATCGAGGACTATGTGGGGAACTTAAGGATGTGTTGTCTCAAGTTGTGAACCCACCTGAGGGATGTACAGACTACATCAACAAGCAGGTAAAAAATCCCTGTATTATAATCTTAATGGTCACGCTCGATTTTGTCTAAACACAGCTATGCAGAGCCCATTTACCCGAATTGCACTGCTGACCGGCGCATATTTTTTGCACCTTTCTATTTGTATCCCATCTAGTGCGGTTCTCTGGCTGAATATCTCTGCCCTTATTAAGCCGCGAATACCTTTCCAAACGACCCGCAAGGACTACCAAGGGGTCAACAGGTCAGTCCAGCTCCATAGCTTTAATCATCCACTGAGTTGTCACCTATATTTACTGTCTATAGCCACTCACCAGCCCAATAGTAGGTGTTCACTGTATAGACTTGTATTAGGGTTAAGCACCCCTGTGCCTGTCACTTACCAGGTCTGGCATATCTGTACCTTATAAACACACACAATGACAGATGTGTTGGTACCTTTTGTTCCCTGGGAACTTTGCCTGAAGCAATTGAATAGGCTACTGAAGTTATGTCATAAATTTGGATACCTAGACCGAGTCAATGACCCAAATCATGTCGGTCCATATCTAGGTACCCTTTGCAGAAGTCTAATTGACAGAGGCATCTGCAGTAGGACTGAAGCCTACTTCCACACATCTAGGACCCTCCCCAGAAGAGAAGACACCAATACTGGGAGGTAAGACACTCACCACTCTTGGTGACAAACAGACAAATGATGTAGCCACAATAGCACTCATCATCATGTTGTGTCTTTTCTCTCCCTTCCCTTCCACTCTCTTCCCTCCCGTCCCTTCCCCATTCTGTATCCATACAGACTGGTCCACCTGAACATAAGGAAGCTATATTTAGCTCTATAAACACCAACAGCGACGAACTTGGTCAAGCTGTTCTCAGCCCTGATGAAAGTGGTCTCACACCACTGAAACCGGTCGGCTCATTATAATACTGTACCTGCACCTTTTGAACGCAATATGGCAGAACACAGTACAATCAACCCTAATTAAGATAAGGACTGATCAAGGATCATTACTGTGTATCAAACACACAGATATATAGGGAAAAATTCTCTATATTATCAACAGCAAGACAAAAAGTATAAAATAAATATATCTAAAAAAAGAAGTTGATGCGAGGACTGTAGGTCCCAGATATACCAAATATACCCACCTCCCAGAAAATATACCAATCAGGGATAAGTAGGGATTTTTTAAAAGAAAAAACCTGCCCTCAAGGGAAACCTAATAAAGTCAATGGGCCTCATTACGACCCAGGCGTTAACCATGGCGCTATTAGCGCCTTGGTTGACGTCGGTACCTTACCGATTCCGCCATGGTGAATGGCGGAATTACCGCCCCATTCCAAGGTTGGCGGGGCGGTAATTCCCCATTCACCATTGGCCCTTCCCCATTCCCATTTTTGCCCCATAGGGCTCAATGGAAATGAGGAAGGCAGTAATTACGGTACCGCAAATTGCGGTACCGTAATTACCTCCAAGGTCCCTTTGCGGGTCCCGTCCTTAACCGCTGGTAAAACCAGCCGTTAAGGTAGGGACCCGCAAAGGGACCTCGTAATTAGGCGGTAAGGGGTTAACAGCGCCGCCACCTTTTACGGTGCCGTTAACCCCTTACCGCCTGGGTCGTAATGAGGCACAATGTTGTTTCATCTTGGGGTCAGCCTTTTATGTCAAAACAACAAAAGTAGCTCAAAAACCTTTTGTTTTTTAAGGAACCATTATAAATAAAATTGCCCAAACCCTAACGTGAATACATAATATCCAAGGGAAGATTTGGGTATGTGACCACCCTTACGATCCAGTACGTGGATACCCCAGACTACATTGACCTCACAGTACAACTCGACCATAGGTTACAGAATAGGAAAATGGATTGAGCCAGGACAGAAGGTAGAACAGTTTTTGTGCGACCCTGCGAGACCCAAACCAAGCCACATGAACTCTCAGAACCAATGCAAATCAGCGGGTTACGAGCCCTTTGACCAAGGCAGAAAGAGAAAAAAGAAGACAACAAAAACTCTGTCTATACTGTGGGAAAGCAGGCCCTTTCCTCTGAGACTGCCCGTTGAAACCGCCCAAGAAAATAGTAGGGGCAACAGATAAAAACAATAAAGAAGAAGAAGCACCGGACTCGGGGAAACGCCAATGCCCGGCAAGCGTAGGGGTCCACTTGTTGAGCGAGAAAAAGGAATGCATCCAGACCTCCCATCTAGTCCTTCCGGTACTTTTGGTGAATCACAAGCAGCCATCAAAGATGCATGCCTTGGAGGCATACATTGACAGTGAGGCAGTAGGAAACTACATTGACCAAGATCTGGCAACACGAATAGGCCTTCCTCTTCAACAAAAGCAGAAATCGGAAAATGTCACTTCAGTGGATGGATCACAGTTATCATCCGGCCCGGTGACACAATGTACTGAGAAAGTCAAGCGTCTGTTGCAGGATGGGCATCAAGAAGACATCACCTTTGATCTCATCGGTGCTCCTCAGTTCCAGATGATATTGGGAATGCCCTGGCATGAGACCCATAATCCTAAAATCAACTGGCAAAAACGAGTTCTGACCTTTTCTCAAGACTGTGTCGACACTTGTTACAACAAAGACATTATCAACCAAAAACCCAAGAACAGTATTGTGCTGGGCCTCACTGGTACTTTACCACCTGAATATCACTGATACCAGGATGTCTTCCAAAAGGAACAAGCTAACGTTTTGCCCCCACATAGACCCTACGATTGCCAAATAGACCTTGTGCCCGGAGCCCAAATACCCTGCAGCCGGATTTACGCACTAACTGAGCAAGAAAACCAACATCTTAAAACTTACTTGGATCAATATCTGGCAAATGGTTTTATCTGCCCATCTAAGTCTCCTGCCTCCTCGCCCCTCTTCTTCGTACCTAAGAAGGAGGGGGACTTGAGGACCTGTATTGACTTCAGAGCGATCAACCAGATTACGGTAAAAACCCGATACCCTTTGCCACTTATACCTGAGCTTCTGGGCCAAGTGAAACACACCCAGATTTACACAAAGTTGTATTTGCGAGGGGCCTACCACCTTGTGAGGGTAAAAAAGGGAGATGAATGGAAGACGGCATTTCGCACGAAGTATGGCCTCTTTGAAGACCAAGTCATGCCTTTTGGGTTATGTAACGCCCCTGCAGCATTTCAGTTCTTTATGAACGATGTACTCCGTGAGTTGTTGGACATTTGTGCACTAGTCTACATAGATGACATTCTCATCTACTCTAATTCCAAGGAAGAACATGTCGGTCATGTCCGAGCAGTTTTGGAAAAACTGCGACAACACCAATTATATGCCAAGCTGGAAAAAAATGTCTTCCATGTGACCGAAGTCGAATTCCTCTGTTTCATGCTCACACCGCAGGGGGTGCACATGGACACATGGAAAGTTGACGCGATCCCCCAGTGTCCCTCACCAACCTCCACGTAAGGAGTAAAAAGTGTGCCTGGCTTCGCTAATTTCTACCATCGATTAATTCCTGGATTCTCACAAATTGTTCATCCAATCACTTCTTTGCTAAGGAAGAACAAAAAATTCCATTTGTCCACTGAAGTGGAAGAAGCCTTCCAGAAACTAAAGTTAGCATTTACCACAGCACCGATTCTTCGACATGCCCGTCCAGACCTACCATATGTAGTGGAGACAGACGCTTCAAACATAGCCATGGGAGCTGTGCTATTCCAAAGAGACCCGGAAACAGGACAGCTACATCCAGTTGCTTTCTGGTCCTGCACATTTTCTGCCCCCGAACTAAACTACGAAATCACGGACAAGGAACTACTGGCAATTAAGGCTGCATTTAAGGCATGGAGACATTGCCTTCTTGGGGCATGATACATGGTCACCGTTATCACAGATCATCGTAACTTACAGTATTCAAAGACCGCCAAAGCGCAATCCTCACGCCAACTTAGTTGGGCACTCTTTTTTGATGAATACGACTTTATTATT
The DNA here is from genome assembly GCF_040938575.1 of Ambystoma mexicanum. Taxonomy (NCBI): domain Eukaryota; kingdom Metazoa; phylum Chordata; class Amphibia; order Caudata; family Ambystomatidae; genus Ambystoma; species Ambystoma mexicanum. The sequence goes on from NC_090932.1 coordinate 312,821,100, forward strand.
ACATACAGACCTGGAGTGCGGAATGGAAAAGCAGACGCATTATCACGCATGAGTGAGGAAAAAGACGCCTTTACAGCATCCGATCCCGTGGCCATCATTCCGGAAGAACAAATCCAGACCATGATTTCTGCTACCACGTGTTTAGATGCCTTAAAAATCAGCTTACAGTCCCAGATGGATCAGGTAAAACAACAGGCATGGCTTTTAAAGGGAGACCGGTACATCATCGAGAATAACCTACCATATTTCCAAGGACGGTTATATATCCCGAACAAGAAACTGCAAACCCAAATCATCCCAAACTACCATGATTCGTTAGTAGAAGGACATCCTGGTATAGCCAAGACACAGGCTAAGGTAAAACAAAACTATTGGTGGCCCACTTGGAGGAAAGACATTGCCCGATTTTGTTACAACCTGTGGCGTCTGTGCTCAGCACAAATCTCAGAAGCAAAATCCTGCTGGGTTACTACATCCGTTAATGGTTCCACCAGCACCTTGGCATACACTATCAATGGACTTTATCACGGATCTTCCCACCTGCAATGGTTACAACAGCATCTCAGTCATTGGGGACTTATTCTCCAAAATGGCTCATTTTATCCCCCTGAAAGGACTTCCAACGGCATCGACTCTTGCTACCGTATTTTTGGAACAAATTGTCTGATTACATGGATTTCCATCTATCTTGATATTGGATCGTGGACTCAATTTGTTTCCGCCTTTTGGAAAAGGTGTTGTGCAATTGCCAAAATTGACCTGCGGTTGTCCACTAGCCACCACCCTCAAACCGATGGACAAACCGAATGGACCAATCAGACGCTAGAACAGTATTTAAGATGTATGCTTCAACACTCCGAAGACTCCTGGAAGAACATACTTTGGGTAGCCGAATATGAAAATAACAATTCGGTTCATACAAGCACTGGACAAACTCCATTCTATACTCTACAGGGAAGACACCCACGGACTTTAGTGTTTGATCCACCCGATACTTTGACAATGCCGGCAATAAAAACTCTGCCTAAATCCATCACTCAAGTTCTTGAAGCAACAGAGCACTTGAACAAGGCCAAAGAAAGACAAAAACTGATTGCTGACCGGCACAGAAAAGAAGCTCCCAATTACCAGATTGAAGATAAAGTTTGGTTAGCATCTAGGCACTTACCTTTGAAAGGACCACAGGCCTTCCGCCCCCAGATATCTGGGCCCCTATACTGTCAAGGCGATAATCAACCCTGCCACCATGAAATTGGAATTACCATCCCACATGGAAATCCATCCGGTATTTCATGTCTCGCTTATTAAACCCATGAAACCAAATACACAAATTGATTCTCCGCCAGAGCCTGAATTACTAAATGGGGAACCAGAATATGAAGTTAAGTCTATCTTGGATTCTAAGGTGGTTCGAGCCAAGCTGTATTACCTAATAGTCTGGAAAGGATACAGACCCCAAGATCGAACCTGGGAACCCAGCGAATATGTTCATGCCCCTCGATTGGTCAGGCAATTCCATCTCAATAATCCCACCAAACCAGGACCGGGAGGAGAACCACCCTTGAGAGGGGACTTGAGGGGGAGTGCTGTCATGGTCATGAAGTCAGGGGCACAGGCATGCAGGGGTCGCATGCACAGGAGACCTGGGTGGACACTGTCCTGCCTTTGGCACCAGGCTAATGAACAAAAGTAAACAAGAACATCCATTTAACACCAGGAAGCTTTTATTATGGACATAGCACTTCAGACGCACTTCAGATGCATTAACCTTGAACATTCCATCCATTAAGCAGGATGCATTAACCTTGAACATTCCATCCATTAAGCAGCCCCCAGTGTATTCTTGGGTGTGGCTGCTAATGGATTGCCTTTGCAGGTGCTGACTCATCGGGTGTGGCAGGACATGGCAGCAGGCAGGCCAGAGCTACTGGGCGTGGCTAGGACCAAGACTATATAAACCCACCGATCCCACAATCAAACTCTTTGCGTTATTCTGCACCTCTGTGCAGCATGACGCTCACCGTCGCCTGGGATTCAACTTACCTGAAGAGATCCTGCCATCCACAATCATACTCACCATCCAGCATATTCTGCTCTCACCTGAACGCTTCCTTCTGGCACTGCGGCTCACCTGCAAACATCTTGGAGCGCAGTCATCTTCTTCCTGGCACCGTGGCTCACCTGTAAGCATTTCGTAATGCAGACACCATCATCTGGTCACCGCGGCACAACGCGCCTCATCTGAACCCGGAGTATCTGCAACAGAAAGGAAAAAAGACAAGAGACATTGCAAGAAAGCAGAAAAAGGGGAAAAGACAAGAGACATTGCAAGAAAGCAAAAAGAGGGGCTTAGTCACAGTAGGACTGGACTAATACTCAGGAATCAGTGAAGGAACTCAAATCCATTAACAAGCGCCCCTGCCAGAAGCAGCAGGATGGAGAGCTCATCATTCACATTTACCAGGTGAGCCTTATGGGCCGGTACGTGCCCACTGAAATCGCACCTTGGGTCGAAGGGTTAGGGAGATACCATAGTCACCTATCAGCGCACTCACGTTTCCCCATATCTACAGAGGAGCAGTGACACTGATTGTTGCCGCCCACAGCTGGTTCACAGGGGATGAAACCTGAAGAGGGTGATCTAATTCCAGGGAGGGCTGCAACTGTGCCCCAATGCCTCCGCAGAGACCAGGTGAGCGTAACAACGGAGTACCCAATGCAAGATTTCCTATTAGCCAGATTAAAAACTCTAACGTCCCAAGGGAAGGCAATCGATCAGAAGCACGGACACTTCTCGTTAATCCCTGTCATCAATTTCTTCAGAGAAAAGGTTACACCAAGCTTGACGTACGGGACAGAGGCAATGCCTTTACTGTCAACAACTTTATGACTGAAATTAGAGAGTTACTTTTGGAGAAGAGTTCTAGGCTTATCCAACACAACACTGATGCCCCTTATTAGGCGCGAACTATGTACGCCATCACTGGAAGCAATAGCCACAAGAAACCCTCTAATGTTGTACAGAAAGGTGATCATAAAGCCTAGACCACTGATTATGTCCATTGTCAATTCTGAACTGGAAAGTGGTAATAATTCCATCACGAATAAATGGGCCCTAACCAATCAAAATGTACTGGCGAGCCTAGACACCACGGAAGTCGAACTACTAGAAAACCCAAATAAAGTGGCAAAACGGCTAATGGAAAAAGACTAGATTACGACACTTGAGGTGGCCAACAACTACAAATTAACAGAGGGCCTACCAACAACGTCAATGAAAGTGATACAGTTCGGAGCTACCTAGAGAAATTCCCGGATGAACTCTTAGCAAGGCTATTTCTAAGATTCAGATTGAATCAGATAAAGAATAACGAAGTATTGGTGGCCAGAAAACAATCCACCTTAAATAAATGCCGATACTGTGAGGGAAAAGACAGGATAGAAACTAGTCAACACCTCCTATTGTCCTGTACAGGAACACAACTTACTAGAGAAAGACATCTGGCCAAAATGTTAGCAACCTTCAAAACCTTTGATGAAGAGAGTTGGTGGATCGCCCTAAACAGTGGGACATAAACGAGATGGGTGACTGGTGTGGCCCTATTCTTCAAAGAGCTCGACTTGGACCAACGAAAAGAATCCTCACTGGCAAAGTAAAACTGTCGCTCCCCCAAACTCTTGAAAATTTGGAAAAAAAGTGGAGCTTGTTGGATCTATCTACACTCCATTTTTTGTAAAAATTGTACTACAATAAAAAAATTTTTTTTAAAAAAGAATACCCATTTGCATATCAGTAGTTCGGTGCTGGACTGCCCATGTGGGCGGCACAAAGACTGATAAGCAGATGGATATTTCCCATCAGTGAAATGTACAGTGAGCTAAAGTGCGGCTGCAGAACTCTTGAGTGGGTACCTTCCCAAAGAACAGGTCGATGGGCCGTGTTCGTTCTCGCAGAGGGGCTCTTATGGACTACTTTTTGATTATTTCTAGCATCATTAGACAGTATTGACAGTGGCAGATTGTCCAGGTAGGTCTCTATGTCCGAACGAGTAGCTGTGTCTGAGCTAGAGTATAATGTTGCGTAAAAGGGGTGGAAAACACAGCACACTTCACGCGTAGTAGGAACCGTTTCACCTGTCGCGTCTTGTACTAATGGGATATGGTGGTTCCCTTTAGCCTGTAGTGCCATCCTAGCTAGTAGTTTACCGGGGCGTTCACCCTCCCCGTATATATCCTCGCCGGACCTGGAATGTCAAGGAACTTCAGTTCCCTTTCAACCCAAATCTAGGAACCTATCCAGTTCGGTCTTAATGTCTCCCAAGTTAGTATTGCCGGGTGTGGCTGCATATCCCTGTTCTAGATCCAGCAGCCTGTTCTCGCTAGTCTGAATATTCCTGCGTATAGTCTTAAGTAGCCCTGACTGTCGCTAGCGCGATGCCGCATATGTATGCCTTAAAGGCTTCCTAAAGGGTCTCTTTACTATCCACAGATCCCGTGTTTACCTCAAAGTATTCCTCAACTTTCTTACCAAATTCAACTGCAAAAGCGGAGTCTAACAGTGATTGCGGCTTGAATCTCCACTGGCTGATTACTTCCAGTGGTGCACCCAGCAGTAGCTTCAGAGTAATCGGGGAGTGGTCCGTGAACATGCAAGGTAAAATAGCCTCTATAAGGTAGTTTGTGAGAGAGTCAGATATCCACCAAGCATCGATTCTGGAGTGGGACTCATGTACTGAAGAGTAATATGAGTATTTACACAGTGTGGGGTTTAGCATTCTCCAGGCATCAACCATTCCCACCTCTCGTAGGCCCCTTCATAGTGCCAGGGCAGCTTTGGTAAACTGCTGAGGCTTTGCGCCCGACCTATCAAGGTCCACGTCCATAATGGTATTAAAATCTCCTCCCCATTTCGCAGGGATCAGGGGGTAGAGCAGTAGTAGCCCAATTAATTCCGTGTAGAAGTCCGGGTCCTCTACATTAGGCCCGTACACATTAAGCAGGAAAATCTCTTGGCCCATCGGTATACCCCGTAGTAACACAACGTCCTAGTGGGTCAATGTGTGCCTTCAGGTGGGTGTATTGTAGTGATTTATGTATAATGGTTATAACTCCCCTGCAATGAGATGAATACAAGGTGTAGTGGCACTGTGCACCCCATCTTTTGGCAAATCTACAATTACCTATGTCTAATGCATGAGATTCTTGCAGAAACAAGACATGTACCTTGTGCCGTTCAGCATACAGTTGTAACCTACACATCTTTATTGGATTTCACAGCCCACGCACGTTCCAGCTCATGAAGTTTACAGTTTCAACCCCCATTTGGCCAGACTGTGATATGGACTCTGAATTCACTTGAGATAGAGGTAAGGCGTCTTGCTAGGTTTGCAGTACAATGCCACTGATTTCTTTTAAACCAAACAAACGTCAAGCACTTTTAAAAAAAACTAACCCATAACACCCCCCACCCCATCCCTCTACCAATCAGAGGAATACTAGACCCCAACCAACCCAACAACATTCGCAACTTTTCATAGGGGGCTGCTGGCCGATTGTAGCCCGGCATATCGCATCTAATTGCTTCTTAAACATGGTTGTAGGTACATATTAACTAGCATGTATTCCCTGAGCAGTAAAAGTATAAACAGATCGGTAGGTGCCACACTCGGGGGTATCAACATTGGTGACAGCGCCACTCATGAGAGACAGTGAAAATGAGTAAGGGAGGGGCCAGAGTGCAGATTGAGGCCAACCTGGAAAGTGTTTGTCTATGAACTGCATTGCGTCATAAGGAGTTGTGAAAAAATACAACTTGTCGCTGTGTTCTATTCTTAGTTTAGCCGGGTAGAGCATTGAGTATTTCACATTATGATCTCAGAACCTTTTCTTGGTGGCCGTGAATGTTTTACGCGCCTGCTGCACCGTTATCGAAAAGTCCGGTTACAGGTGGATCCTGTTGGAGCCCAGTAAAAGCTCCCCCTTGGATCTCGCAGCCCGTAATAGCGTATCTCTGTCTCGGTATGATAAGATATGATATGTTGTTTATAACGTGCTGTCCAGTAGCGACAAGAGAGCATGCTCCAAAATCTCTTCCATAGGACCTGTCACCTTATCCTCCGGTATTCCTATAATCCGCTGGTTATTGTGCCGGGATCTAGACTCTAGGTCGTCGTTTTTCTTCCCGATGGAGAGCACCTGCTTTGAAAGTGAGACAATGTCAGCTCTCAATGCCTGTATGACCTCGTCTTCAGTCGTGCCCACCCTGGACTCCACCTCCGTCACTCTCGGATCAGATTTGTCCATGCAAGATTTTATTGAGCTGATGGTACTGCTCATGTCATCCAGCTTGGTGTATAAAGTAGTGAATCCCTTGCACATGTAGTCCATCATCTGTTGTATCTCGCTAGGGTTGTGCGCTGCAGCTGAGCCGCCAGGTGTCCCAACAGCGCCGGAACCTTCCCCACCAACCCGGTTATGTTATGTTAGTTACATTTGTAAAACACACGCACGCTAAAGCATTTTGGCTCTAAGAATGAACCAGGAAGTTTTGAAAAAAATAGCTGACAAAAGGACTGTTTAGAACAAGTATGTTTTTAAAAGCCGGCGAAAAGTGGGGAGATGCCTGGTTGTACGAAGTGACACAGGCAAAGAATTCCATAATTTAGCTGCCACCACTAAAAAAGAGCACCCACCCACCCGCTCAAACTGGTAGCGGGGGATCGGAAGAAGACAAGAGCCTTTGGAGCGTAGTTCGCGTGAGGGCACATAAGGACGGAACCTCTCCTGTAAATATTTAGCACCTGATCCATAAAAAGCCTGGTGAACTATCACCAGCAATTTAAAGTAAACCCGCTTAAGAACCGGAAGCCAATGTAAAGACCGAAGAACGGGAGAAATATGGGCACCATACGGCGTGCCCATACAAATACAGGCCCCCATAGTTCTGGAAGAGCTGCTAATGATGAAGAAGATACAGGGGTTGGGCCAGAAAAAGAGAATTGCAATAATCTCTGCCGATTTAGGACTAGAAAGTCCAGTACAATGGGCATGAACTGGATAGGAAGAAACAGTAAAACTTTACGAAGAACTTGAAGCTGGAAGAACCCAGCCCTACAGACAGTCCCAACTTGAGCGACCATGGACAGTGAGGATGAGAAAATCACTCCCAGGTTTTTTACCTCCGACACTGGCATAGGGCAGGGACCCATTTCAGTGGGCCAAAAAGCCGAAGACCAGGTCGAAGCAGGGGAGGAGACGACTGAGTGAGTGCTGTGCGGGGGGGTACACCACCAGGCCCTGCGTCTTGTCCCCATTTCGTTTCAGCCAATTGTCGCCCATCCACTTGCTCATGGCCAGTAAACAACCCTTAAGCTGTGACGCTAGGCCCGGTTGGGTGGAGTCCAAACGGACGATGATTTGAGTATCATCAGCATAGGAGTAGCACCTGAAGCTGTGAGAGCGGATGAGCAGAACAAGAGGCTGAATGTAGATGTTAAAAAGGGCTGGGGACATGGGACACCACACAGCAGAAAAGAAGCAGCCGAGAAGAAGGAGGCAAGTGTCAGTGTTTAGCTGCAGTAAGCCAAGAAGGAGGCGAACCAAGCCAAAACCTGACCCAAAAGGCCAGCCACTGCAAGACGATCAAGTAATACCTGATGGTCGACTGTATCGAACACAGCTGATAAGTCCAACTAAATTAGGGCTCCCATCCCACTTCTGTCAGCCAATAAACATAGATTGTCATGCTCTAATACCAGAGACCTCTCCGTCCCTCGACCAGGATGGAAACCAGATTGGAACAGATTCAAAAAAGATGAATGCTCAAGGAAAGAGGTGAGAAGAGGTGAAAAAAGTGATTCCAGCAGTTTCATAAAGAAAGGCAGAAGCGAATTGGGACGAAAGTTTGCAGGCAGAGAGGGATCCATAGAAGGTTTTTTCAGGAGGGGAATAACAATCGCTTGTTTAAGCTCAGAGGGAATTGATCCAGTTTGGCAGCAGTCATTGACCGCTTCTGTCAGCCATGTAGACATTTGCGGAGTAATTTCCTTTAGAGTTCCCAAAGGAATAGCTTCCGAATGCGAGGCAGACTTAAGACAACCAATGGCAAGCTCAACTTCCTGAACTGAAAAAATAGGAAATACCGACCAGCTTTGGTCAGATGGACGTAGAATGGCCTCCTGCTCAGGGGTGGGAGAGCAAAATAAACGAATGAGCACACTAATGTGATTAACTTTGCTGATAGAAAAGGCCGCCAGGTCATCGCAAAGGGTTTGAGAGTGAGTGACCTGAGAGGCATTGTCGAGGGGGGAGAAGAAAGTGTCTGAACAACAGTGAACAATTCTGGGCATTTTCGGCCATGCGAGTGTAGAAAGTACTTTTGGCCACCTAGATTGTAAGGTGATAGGAGTTGCAAGTCAGGGTAAAAGCAGATTTAGCACTGGCAGAGTAGGTACACTGCCATTTCTGCTCTGCCTGCCGTTTTTTTGCCCATAGGGCTCTGAGCTCGTCTGTGAACCAGGCTGTGAGGGGCGGCCCCTCGATTTACAAAGAGTGAGGGGGGCCAATCTATCTGCTACAAGGGTGAACATTTTTGTCAGCATGGAGACGTTCATAGTACTTGATTCCTGACACTGTGCCTGAATGTTGGAAGCAATGTCCTCATTAGAGGTTTTAAGCCAATTTCGGCATAGCTGATATTTAACCACATATTTAAGACCAAAGAATGGGAAAGGGAGGGAAAATGGAGACCAGGGGAGCACTGGCAAATACCAAGTCAAGTGTGTTGCCATCTGAATGAGTTGGAGATGTAACCAATTGAGTCAGTCCCAGGTCATTCATTGCTTAAAAAAAGTGATGTCTCCGCCATCGTGGCAGGGGAGCTAAAATGAAGTTTGAATTCACCTTTAATGACCAGGTGTGGACATCTCAGTTCCAGATCTGTGATGAATTCAAAGAATTGGTCACAGAAGGAACTGTATGATCCAGGGGGGCGGTATGTCACCAAGATATGAAGTCTAAGATGGGCAGAAATGGTGGTTTGTATTAAAAGCGATTCCATTTTAATAGTGAGTCAAAGGAATAGGAATAGCATTCAGCCAAGACTTGACAATCACTGCAATACCTCCACCTGGTTGAGCAGAAGGGCGATCCAGTCGGAGAATACTGTAAGAGTCGGGAAGAAGCTGAACCACTACGTGACCAGAAGCGCCATTCAGCCACGTCTCTGTGACGCATAACACATCCGGAGCCAGGTCAGCCAGCAGATCAAAGCAGGCGGCTGTATGTTCAACCAAAGAGTGGGCATTGACCAGTAACCCCATGAATACATTATGAGGAGTGTCTTGTTGGGAAGTTGCTGAGTCATCTAGCAAGGTCAGAACTGTGCTGGGAGGGGCTAGCACCAGTAGCTTCTCTTTGGACCATGTGGTGTGTGTCTTAGTCTCTTTACCATCAGTCCACGGCATGGAGTGCCCATGGATGAGCGCAGAAAGGCTTAACTTTGGCGCAACTTCGAGACGCTGAGGGAGTGCCTGCTGTGCCCGTCCGCTGTGCCTCCGCGCCGCGGTCCTACTGATAGGGCACATGGTATTGCCGAGGGCTTTCCTTGCAGCTGCTTATGAGCAGCGAGGAAAGACTGCGTCCGATAGGGGAGGAAAGTATCAAAGGACACTGCTGCCTAGCAACGTGCAGCGTGTCAATGAGGCCAGGCACCCTCCGCAGAGCGGCATACAAGGAAATTAAATCAAGTTAAAATAATCAAAAAAGAAATAATCATGCTTGTAGGCAACCAGTCAACCGACCGGGTAGTAAAACCGGAGCCTAAAAGGAACTGAACAAAAGTAAGTTCACGTGCAGACAAATGCCCTGGCTGCTGGTTTAGCAAACATATATATGGAGCTTTGCTTTTTGCCGGCAGTTTTGGGCATTATATTTTGATCCACCAGGACACCCCGAGGGTTCGCTATTGCAATCCTCTCACCCCCTCCAGCACTATCTGAAATGTTGTCAGGCCTAGTACAATAGTCGCTTGTTTTGTTCCTCCACTCCCTTTCTGCACCCTTCTCCCTCCCCTTTTGTTTTCTCCAGCTCTACCAGAAATGTTGTCAGGCCTAGTACGATAGTCACCTGTCTGTTTCCATTTCCTTCCCACTCTCCTCCCTTCCTTATATGTGTTTTAGCTCTTGCACTAACTGAAATGTTGTCAGTCCGAGTACGATAGTTAATTTCACATCCTTACTGTTCATGGCATGTAAGAATGTCATTGTATTTTCCCTTGTTCCCTCCCTTGCCGTGAAGCGCTTTGAAACACATTGTGTATAGGCGCTACATAAATAAACTATCATTTCATTATCATATCAATAAGTCAGTGTCTCTTGCAGTATCAGAGGACTGTATTTCTCATAAATCTCGAAGAGTAGATTGGGGTGTGTATGTGGCTCTACGAATTGCCCTTTGGGCTCAGTACCATGTAGCAGAGAGAGACACCATGATTACTGCACAGCAATTTGCCGTGATTATGAAGCAGCGTGTTGCGTGATGGGGTCCAAGTGTACTCCGTCTCTGGGTGGAAGTGATGCTGTGTAGCATGTATGGCGACCCACTACAATATTGAACGGGTGGCCTTTGTTACGGTACATGAGTGTGGGTCAAATCAAGTCAAAAGGCCGGCGCATATCTAGCGGTGCAACAGGAGGGGATCCAGCGTGGGTTATCCAAGTACAGTTATCTCCTCTGCCCAATCAATTCCACAGAGCCATAGGCGGTCAACAGCGACCAGCATATGGATCCAGAAAGGGGCACCGATGTCCCACCACTGCAGTTAAAGAGAGACTGTATTTTAGAGCAGTAGCACCCACTTGCAGTTTGAAGATGGGATATGACAATATATCTTGAAAGTTGCCCCATTCACAACATAGTGTTTAGCCACCGTCAGTGCGCACAGCTTCTCAAAGCAATGCAATGGGGCCAAGTCTGGAATGGAGGAGGGGGGAGGAGGTGATGCTGAATCGGTTGAGGATAGGGCATGTGGGGCTGAATGACTGTCTGCATTGAGTGGGGAAGCGTGAGTTGAGGGACTGTGCAGTGTGTGGGGTGCCTGAGACTGTGGGACAACTTTTGCTTAGGTGTGAGAGACATGTTGTGGAGAGAGAATTGATGAGGCAGAGTTGCCTGCACGGCCGAACACACACCACCCGCCGCAGCCAGCTTTGGGCCAGCCGCAGCCTGTTGCAGGGAGAATCAGGGAAGCTGCCGCAGGGCGCCAACAGCAGCGATGGAAGCAAGTGGTAGGCAATGGGTGATGCAGCCTCCAAACATGAGGTACACAGCATGCGTTATCCGCCGGATGGTGTCGGCGGCTGGAGGTACCGGCAGTGTGGGATCAGCTCGGCAGACAGGCCGCAGTGCAGTAATTCACCCACTCACCACAGGAACATTGGTCACCGACGCCATCCACGGCCCCGGTATGGCGGTAGCAGCAAGGTTGTGCCGATCCGAACTGCGAGCACAGGCAGAGTGTGGCTGGGAGCTTATCGGCCGACTTCCCAGTCAGCCGTCAGTGGTGTAGTCTGCCTCGGTTATGGGCACACAGTTGCTGCACGGCACCGGCGGTATAGGGGCCTTGGTTGAGGTGGACGCCTTGGCAGGGCCTGGACGGCGTCACAGGTATCCAGTGGTCATTGCGGTTTCCGAACACCGTCAACGGGTGGCTGACCCAGCAATTCAGTCCAGCAGCAGCGGCATCTACTGTTAGGGAGCAGCTTCACACAGACATCTGCACTGTTAAATACCGGGTAATTTAGGCAGCGCAATGCCAGGCTGCAGAGCTTCACTAAGAAGCAGCCATTTCATTGTGTACAACAGCGTCCCCCCCAAATTATTAAACCTACCTTTCTCAAAATCTTGTCATATGTATTTTAGTGAATCACCTAACAAATGAAATTATTATTATTGTGGTTGTGACAGCAGGTACTTATTCAACACACATATGTATATCAACTTGGTATCTTATAACTTACTTATATGCTCAGCGCCAACTTGTGTACTTTTTCTAACTCTTTATCATCCGCACGATCTCCCAATTCACCAGTACCTACAAACAATAGTTACTATTATCCAATATATCAAGGCTGTTATTTTAGCCTCTTATTTCAGGTACATATCTTAAGTTACCAAAGATCCTTATGTTATACACATCCGTTTTGCTTGCCTCAGTTAATTCATCCTTCCTCAATGGTCTATACTGGCGTTCCGCGTGGCGTGAGAGCGCCATCTTGAAAATTCTATTTATTTAAAGGACCTGTGATGTCAGACGCTGGCGTCTTCTGCCAATGACGTCTCGCGTCATTGCTTATCATCGTCATTGTTGACACACACTTAGATCCGCCCCATCAACGTTCCATATCGCAAGTCAATTATCCGCAGCCTCAAAAACAGGGATAAATTGTAAATCATTACAACTGCTTGATTTTTCTAAATACCGATAAAGAATAAAACTACATGACACCGATCAATGATGGCCTCCAATGCATACTAATTGGAATTAATTCAACATTGTCAGCATTTTAAAAAAGACCTCATGAGGTTATGATTACTAAGGACAACGCATAACTGTCCCTTTTGAGCTTTTCACTACTACTACCAACAAATTAGCATATGTATGTATCATATAGTGGAACTGATGTTACGTCCGTAATGCATGTGCAAGCCTCTATAGGGCCGCGCATGCGCGTAAAGAATAAAGACGGTCCGTGGGCAGATGTTGCCGGGACCCTGGAACGATCAGACATGCGTGTGCGAGTCTTATTGTGTGCGTATGCTTTGATGCTAGTACAGGGCGGCCCGAGGCACGGGAAGCCCCATCACACTGGCGACGAAGGTGGGATACGGGGAGAGAAACGCTCGGCACGTACAAACGTGTCGTTATGGCCATTTCATCTCACGTGTGTCACGATCCTCACACAAGTGAAGGCGGCCATTTTGTTTATGGTGTTTAAGGCGGTTGCAGCCCGCGAGGGTGCTTGTGCGCTGTCTAAACACTGAGGTAGACAATCTCTAAATTTTTGGACACTCTGCAGTCTTCCTAGGAAGGAAGACTGCCCTTTCTGCCAAGTCAGGTACGTCGGACACAGATATAGCCAGGTTTTCGGCCTCTAACACGGTCTGAGGTGCCTGTGCGACCCGTGAACATGACGGACAGCGACGGAGAGGCCTCTGGAACAGTGAGGGTGGTGAGAAGGCAGCATGGCTCATTACAACCAATGCAAGAATTTGACACCTCGGGTCCCCCCTCGAAACTGGGCCCGAGATGGCTCCTCTGGATAAAAAAACTTAACATGTTTTTCGCCGCCACCGGAGAAACAGATGATGATGCCAAAGTGGCGACGCTGTTGTACTCGGCGGGCACAGAGGTACTGCGCATTTATGAGTCTCTCACCTTACCTGTGGTAAACTACGATGCGGTCAAAACCGCACTAAGGGATCATTTTATCCCCTTATTCAACGTGGACTTTGACAGGTTTGTCATGTGTGGAGAAAAGCAGCACGATGAGGAGTCATTAAATCAATTTTGTGCACGTTTGAGACAGCTAGCCACCACGTGCAGATGAACGGATGCTGAGTTAATGGTCCGCCACCAACTGATCCAAGGGTGCAGCTCAGGGAAGCTGCAGAGGCAGGTCTTGAGAGAGCCAGGTATGTCGCTGGCACAGATTTTGGACAGCGGAAGGGTATACAAACTTGCTGAGAGTAGAGGGGCTAAGATGGACGCTGCTGCACACCCAGGCAAGCTCGAGAAAGCTTTTGCTGTTGGGAGACAGTCTCAGACAAAGTCGAGGTGGGGCCATAAGAGGCAGGAACCTACATCTCCACAAGGCAATGCGGTCATTTGTCAGTATTGTGGATACGATTTGCCGCATTCGGAGGACTGTCCAGCCAAATCGAGGACCTGCGGTAGATGCAAAACACCAGGGCACTATGCCAGAATGTGCAGAGCTGCTGCCCCAGTTGCCACACAGCGGGGACCCACGAGGTTAAGTGGTAGATATAGAAAACAACGCAGTGTCGCTACAGTGGAACAGGATGTCCAAAGACTCAACATCGCAGAGGAGGAGGAAGAGGATGAATAGGTCTTTTTCATCTCAAACTTGGCTACCGGGCCGAGGAAACGCAGACAACCGATGTGTGTTGTTAACATTCAAGGGGTCCCTATGCAAGTACTAATAGACACTGGTGCCTCAGTATGTGTGTTGGCCACCGAACACTACGAAGCCATCCCAGGCCCCCCTCCATTGGACCAATCGAGGGTGAAGATCTTCACTTTCGGGGGTGACACTCCCTTACCAATCAAAGGGGTGTTTGTAGCTCCTGTAGCCCGTGAATGAAAGACGATTAAGGCAAGGTTTTTCGTCACGGATGTGAGCCCGCGGTCCCTGTTGAGTTGTGCGGCCTCGGATGCATTAGATTTGGTCCACTTTGCATGTGCAGTTTACCAAGGGGACATAGACTCACTTTTGGAGAGATTTGAGAGTACGTTTCACGGGATTGGCCGACTGAAAGCAGAACCAGTGCGACTGCACATAGATGAAACGATCCGCCCAATGGCATTAAAACACAGACGAATTCCGTTCCATCTTCGGTCCAAGGTCGAGGAGGAACTCAAAGCACTGATCAGTATGGAGATCATTGAAAGGGTGGAAGGGCCGACTCCATGGGTCTCGTCAATCGTGGTGGCACCTAAGCCCAAACAACCGGGCAAGGTTCGCATCTGCGTGGACATGCAGTTGCCCAATGCTGCTATTACGAGTGAACGCCACTTAACCCCCACTATAGATGATATCATCAATGAACTGCAGGGTGCCAAGATATTCTCGAAACTAGATTTAAGAGCGGGATATCACCAGCTGGAGTTGCATGCGGACTCAAGGAACATTACTACTTTTACAACGCACCAGGGTCTGTACCAGTTTAAGCGCCTCAGCTTCGGGATATCCTCAGCAGCGGAGGTGTTTCAAAATGCCATTAGGGGTGCTTTGGCAGGTCTAAGGGGAGTAATAAATATGAGTGACGATATTTTGGTCTTTGCCACTACACATGCAGAGCACTTGAAGCGTCTAGAAGAAACCCTACAGAGACTGAAAGATCTTGGACTCACCTTACATCGGGAGAAATGTGAATTCTTCAGGGATCACACTGGGTTTTTTGGCTTTGTGTTTCATGGCAACGGTGTATCCCCGGATCCGGAAAAGGTCAGAGACATCTGCGAGGCTGTACCCCCCCAATCGCTGACAGAAGTCTGCAGTTTTCTGGGGATGGTGAACTACTGCGTCCGCTTCATCAATGGGCTGGCGTCCCTCTCTGAACCCCTCTGGGCCCTCACAAAAAATGACGCTGTTTGGGTCTGGGGTACCAAAGAACAAGATGCGTTCGATGAGATCAAGAAGGCATTGTCAGATCAGGACACAGTGGCATATTTTGATCCCGCAGCCGAATCTGAGGTGGTTGTAGATGCAAGTCCGGTGGGTTTAGGAGCTGTGCTGATGCAGAAGGATGCGAGAGGCGAAATGCTACCGATCGCATATGCGAGTAAAGCCCTCATGGAGACTGAACGTCGCTACTCTCAGATAGAGAGAGAGGCCCTGGCCATCTTATGGGGCTGCAGACATTTCAGGTTGAACATTCTTGGGAAACCGGTAACTGTCATCACGGATCACAAACCGCTTCTTCCAATCCTAGCGGGTGTGTCCTCAAAACCTCCCCCCAGGATAGAACGGTGGATGCTCGCCCTCATTGAATACGGGGTCAAATTGGTGTACCAGCCAGGGATGAACAATCCGGCGGACTACTTGTCCCGTCATCCCAATATGGAGAGGGAAGGTGATCAGGGAGATGTGGAAGAGTGCAAAGAGTTCATACACAATGTCGTGGCAGTTGCCACGCCGGTGGCGTTGGACAGAAATCAGATGGCACAAGAGTCGGCAGACGACGAGGTGTTTAAAATCATCAGAGCTGCAATTCAGAATGGCGACTGGAGAAGTATTCTGCAGAATAACACAAGGAGGGAGGACAGAGCCCAGAGGGATCTTCAAGCACTATGGAAAATCCGCAATGAACTCTCCACTTCGGAGGATAGGTTGCTACTGAGAGGTCGGCAGATAGTTGTACCTCGGTCGCTAAGAGCCTGAGTCATGGGACTGGCTCACACCGGACATCAGGGAGTGGCAAAGACGAAGGCGAGGCTGCGCTCAAAGGTTTGGTTCCCAGATCTGGAGGCCCTAGTTGAGCTGCATGTGAAAGGATGTTTGTCGTGCCAGGCTGCCAGCCCCGTAGAAAGAGCACCCCCGATCAATTCTATGGAACGGAGCGAGAAGCCGTGGGGCACAGTCCACACTGACTTTGGGTCCACTGGAAGGGGCATGTACTTTTTAGTGGCAGTAGACCAATGGTCGAGGTATCCAGAGGTGGAACTAGTTGACTCACTTGCCACAGATCATACGATCCTTGCGTTGGAAAAGATGTTTGCCACTCATGGCCTCCCTGAAATCCTCTGCTCGGACAATGGGGCGCCATTCACTGGGAACCAATTTGCACAATATCTGAGAGAAAGGGGCATACAACATTGGAAGGTATCGCCACTGTGGCCCAGGGCGAATGGAGAGGCCGAAAGGCTCATGAGGACACTTAATAAGGTATTCCGCATAGCAGCCAACAGTGGGGTGGAACTAAAGAGGACCCTATTTGAGTTTCTTCGAGAATATAGGTCGACACCACATCAATCTACAGGTGTGGCTCTGGCCGAGGCTCTGTTTGGGAGATGCCTGAGGGGACTACTCCCGGAAGTGGATGGTCGTGAGCCGGGGATCATAGACAATGACCGGATGAGAAGGGAACGAGAAGCCCACAATACCAAGGAGAACGAAAGGAGAGGACTGCGAGAAAAGGAGACAGCAGTTGGAGACTCGGTACTGGTACGCAACCACAGGCCAGAGGGAAAACTGTCACTGCCGTATGAACCCCAATTGTGGGTCGTCACCCATGTCAAAGGATCTATGATTACTGCGGCGAATGCAAGGAGAACCATCACCTGCAATCAGTCCTTTTGCAAAAAATTTGACAGCCGGCCAGCAGACGCTGATCCGACAAGGCCTACGCAGCAGGAGGAAGATGCTGAGGTTCCAGAAGAGGACCCATCCGTGGGTCCACCACCGACAGTCGGGACCCCACCGCTCAGCTCGCAGGTGGAACGGCGGTACCCGGCGCGACAATGCCGCGCCACACCTGTTCGGCTCAAGAACTACATTCTAGACTCCGGAGACTGAACAGGTGATTGTCCTTGGTCAATGATTCACTATTCAGAAATGTAATGTTGGTAACGTTCATGGTTGACATGCAAGTATGTTGCAGTTGTAATTTGTTGTTTCTTTTGTTTAAAGAAAAAAAGGGATGTTACGTCCGTAATGCATGTGCGCATGCGCGAGCCTCGTTATGGCCACGCATGCGAGTAAAGAATAAAGACGGTCCGTGGGGCAGATGCCGCCGGGACCCTGGAACGATCAGACGTGCGTGTGCGAGTCTTATTGGGTGCGTATGCTTTGATGCTAGTACAGGGCGGCCCGAGGCACGGGAAGCCCTATCACAACTATCACATTCTCTTTATTGATATGTCATTCAATCAGTTTGTTTAGAAAGTGTTAAAAACCCCAATTACTTGATTCATATGTTGTGATTGGTTCTTTACACATAGTTAATTTAATACCAGGATTTTATAAACACCCAGGGGCCTCAGCTAAAGCATTACCAATAGGAATCAGTACATTGTGGGTGTCAAAATCACAACCTTTATTGTTGTAATTTGAAACCCTATTCATGTGTTACATGTCAAGCATCAGACATCTAATAAATTACAAGAAATGTCTCATTTCATGGTCCGAATTCAGCCCCTTCAATATTGTCCTATACATGCAAACATTTTCGCCTCTAGTCTTCTAAGTGCCTTTTCTCTATCGCCCCCTCTCGGGTCTTTCTCTACCATTTTAAGGCTTGTGAATCTAATTCCAGCTTTGTCCTCCATTTGATGGCACTTTTGCCAATGTAATCGAACATCCAAAAACTCAATTTCCTGTTGGTGGCTAATACATGTAAACTGTATACCAAAATCATTCAAATTTAGATACTGGACACATTGTAATAACTTCCTTTTGTAACATTGCCATATTAAAAACATTTCATCTATATATCTCGGCATCCATAACTTGATCCTGGATGCATATGGATGATCTGAATATACAAAATTGTGTTCAAAATAAGCCATAAACAAATTTGCTAGTGAGGGACATATTTGGCCCCCATGGCCACGCCTCTCACCTGTCTGTACATGTTACCATCAAATAAGAACACATTGTTTTTCAGAGTAAATTCCAACATCTCTTTCACCATCATGATATGGAGCAAATATGATGTTGATCTCTGTGCATACGTGAAATCAATTGTCTTCAAGGATTACTGGTGTTCAATCGAAGTGCCCAATGCTTTCACATCAAAGGTCACAAAATAAAAGCATTCATCCCACTCAAAATTGTCTAACAATTTTAATAGATGCATTGTATCTCTTAGATAGGCTGGTGTTTTAGGGACTTCTTTGACTATAATTGCATCAATGTATTTGGAATATGTCTCAGTGAGCCAACCAATTCCACTCACTATTGTTCTGCCTTCCGGTATTTCTACAAATTCCTTGTGCACGTTTGGTAAAAAGTATATTGTTGGTATTCGTGGATTCATTACTGTTAAATATCATTTGTCCTCTTCAGCCAATAACCCCGTACTCATCCATCTATTTGTCATTTCATTTGCCTCCGTTTTAATATCTTTAATGGAAGTAGTACTGAGCTTTTTATAGCATCCAGGTGTTCTCAAAAGCATATTTGTCATTTGTAAGTAGTCTTCTCTATCCATTACTACAATGTTTCCTCCCTTATCAGCTTCTTTGATTACTATTCCTGTTTCTTCTCTCAGCTCATTTAGGGCTTTTGTTTCACTCATTGTCAAATTATCATATGCCCTTTTTTTTATTACTGGTACTGTCAATTACCTTACGTATATCACCAATGCCAGCCTTATCAAATAGATCAATGGCGTTCTCTGGCCCATAACATGGAATACATTTCGATTTCTCCTTCATTTCTTAATTTGTCAAATGTTTCGGAATAACATTCAAATCCTGCAGTATATCAATTTCTTCAATTGCATTCACATCTTCTCCTAAAGACATTAGAAGTTGTGTGTTAGTAATATCAAGAACCGTTAATTCACTTACTGGTCCCACTCTACATATCCACTCTTCTGTCAAAGCCTTATTGTGGAAACATTTCTTTAACTTTAGTTTTCTTGTGAATTGAAAAAGATCTATTTGAGAATTAACCCAATCATTCTTAACTGTTGGTGCAAATGACATGCCTTTATTCAAAAGTGTTATGTTTGAATCACTTATTTGTTTAGAACACAAATTTAATACAAAGTTAACCCTCATTGATTCTGTTGTTTCTGGGTCCATAACCTGGTTATTCTTTTCCTTAGATCTGGATCTCCTCCTCCTTGTCTGCCTCCCACCCCTTCAGCCCCACCTTGTTGGAGATTTGTTGGCATATTTGAAACAATTGGATCTTGAAATCTTCATCTTTTGTTTATTGCTTTGAAATCCCTCTTCTTGATATGTCCGATCTGGTCTAAAAAACTTCCTTTGTTCCCAGAAGGTTCTCTACTCTGTGCATCAGTTTCTGATTCACTGTCTGGGTCAGAACTAGCTGGAGATGACTGTGGTATATTGCTGTTAGATTGTCCTGCCATATTATCATCATATTTCGTTACTATACTATAACTAATAAACTCTATCGTCACGATAATCTTTATCATCACGAAAAAACTTCCTACATTTTCTTAATTTAACTTCATTTTGGTATTCTGTCAAAATACCAAGCATCTTCTTATAATTCTTCTCTAGAATAGCTGCAACAGCATTTAGTTCTTCTATTTCTTTTTTTAGTTCCTCTATTTCTTTAATCAACCTCCCATGTTCTCTACTGGCATGTTCAACTAATAATTCTACCATTATTCAATGATTGAGGATTTCAACCCATTTTTCCGCCAGGTCTGCATCTTCCACATTGTGAGTCTGGAAAAGTAAGGATTCTTAACCCTCTCTGTATTTTCTCTTGTTCAAGATACTGCCTCATAATCATCATTTCCCAGAATTTGTTTACCTCTTTTCTCGATAACCTTTCTAATCTAACACATTTTTGCCTCAAGGTTTCAGTACTAGCTTTCGAACTTTTGAAGGCATTAAGAGTGCTCCCTCTGGGTGATGTTGGAACAAACTCCCAGGTATGCCAGAGGGACATTAGCAGTTTGCGCACTTTCGGAAGGGCCAACACCTTCCACAGGGCAAACAGAGGACTCAGTCAACAGCAAGTTCAAACTGCGGTTTATTACTGTCAAAACCAACAGGGATCAGCACAGGGACAGAAGAAATCCATGGACATCTCAACTACTACTGGCTTTCAGGCCACTTTTAATGTAAAATTACATCAGTGCGCTGCCACACCTGGGCCTTGCTCCAAAAACGTATCGACATCTGGGATTGGCTGTCAGGAGCCTATTAACCTATATGGTCACCTATATATGTTATTCTACTGGCTCTCCTATGTCAGGTGGCTGGCCTGGTACATCCCCAACTCACTATCTATAACAATGTTGCAGTATGAGGGTCCTACCATTGGTTCTTACCCGTTGCTACCCACCCCTAGGTTACTCAACTGTGATTGGCTAGAGCTGACGTGCCCAGGCCTGGGATTTGCAAAAGGTTCTCAGATCTTGGTGTACCTTTTCAAGGTAATAAGAATGACTTTGGGCCTCATTACACAGTAGGCGTTAAGGGAAAAACGATGCCAGTAAAGGATTACCGGCATCGCTAGCCGCACCTTCCATTTACGACCCGCCTATCTGCTATTAGCGGCACCGCTAAGTACGGTACCTCTAATAGCGCCATGGTCGCGGGCGCGCGACCCTTCATGGCGGCAATAGCGGCATGGCGGAATTAGGAGTCCATTACAAGACCTGCAAACATGCAAATAGTGGCATGGAGCAGTCCCAAAAAGCCCATACCGGCAGGTCGGAAATAGCGGCATCATGAACCAACCGTAAAGGGCCATGTGCAGTGTTCCCAACCGCCACAGGTGCCCACAATCAGCACAGATGGAGGCAATGGAGACTGGGCCAGCACAAAAGGAGCACACCACACCCCTTCCCACACCCATTCACACACCAAAATGATTCCAATACTAGCAGCATTACATGGGCTGGAGGACATGATTGCATTGCAACAGCAACAACAGGCAGCACAGAGGAGACGCAGTAGGAGGGAGAGACAGGCACAGCAAGCCCCACCAGTGCATCTAGTTGTACCACAGAGGCAGCCACGAATCCCCAGGATCAGAGCCAGTCCATTCAACCTAACCCCTAAGCAGATACACACCCTGTACCGTCTGGACCGGGATACCATCACCAACATTGTGGACATGGTACACAACGACATAGTCAGCCTCATAGACATCCGTACTGCCATCCCCCCTCTACTGAAGGTGGTAACTGTGCTCCACTTCCTGGCCACAGGCACCTACCAGCATAGGGTAGGGCAGATGCATGGCATATCACAACCAGTATTTTCACGCACGCTGAACCAGGTGCTCGATGCCCTCTTGAAGCACACAAGTGAACACATTTCCCTGCCACGGACTGCCCAGGACATCTCTAACACCAAGGGTTGCTTCCATTCACTGGCAGGCATCCCAAGTTGCATCAGGGCCATCGACTGTACCCATGTGGAATTGGTTGTCCCACATGCCAATGAGGCAGTGTACAGAAACAGAAAGCAATACCACTCCATCAACGTCCAAATGGTATGTGACTCCAACAAGATCATCACACATTGCTGTGCCCGCTATCCCGGATCAACCCAGGATTCAATGGTCCTGCGGAACTCAACGATACCACGCTACATGGAGCAACATGCTGGACAACGTTCGTGGTTACTTGGTGATTAGCATGGCAAGCACATGGCATCGTGATGTGGGCAGTACATTCGGAGGGTGAGAAGCATACTCCAACTGGGTGTGATTGGGGGGGGATGAGAAAAGCATACTCCAAACGGGTGTGATTGGGGGGGTTGAGAAAAGCATACTCCAACCGGGTGTGATTGGGGGGGGTAAGAGACGCATACTCCAACTGGGTGTCATTAGTTGTCATGGTCAACTATGCCCATACAGAATCACACCACTGTCCCGCGAGGCAGCCCACACTGGACCTGACACATGGAAACCACATGAAAGTAGTAAGCTGCACAACAATGAAATAAACCCATTAACCCAATCATGCCGTATCCATCAACATGCACATTGCACAGCAGACCATAACCCCTATAACACAGTTACATGGAGCCAATATGGACAATGGAAACGTACGCTGAACAGCATCACAATGGAAATGCGACCTTCAAAGGGATTACCTCTATCCATCATACTGATGCACACCCATACACCACTACAGAAGTGCCGCATGACAGCATGGGGACATCAACTTTGGAATGGCAGTTCACTAGCAGTGAGGTCCAAATGGTGCCTGGACCAAAATACACGAATGACTGGACCTCACCCAGTACATGGCATCAACTGCCGTAGGCATGCACAGTGCATATCCACTTGCAAGGACTACATCACCTTCCCACATTGCAGTTACTTTGATTACCTCCATGCATGCAGGGATTTGTGGATGTCATTCACAATGCAAAGTTGATTTGTGTGATATGTACAGGTTCCACTTGATGTAAACACTTACACATACTCATTGTTGCACCCATGCAGGTGATGCTGGCTATCCCCTGAAGAGGTGGCTCCTTACCCCTGTACGGAACCCACAGAACAGGCACGAAGAGGAATACAATTGTGCGCATACCAGTACCCGTGTGGTAATTGATCAGACATTTGGCCTTTTGAAGACACGGTTCCGATGCCTCAGCAGGTCAGGTGGGGCACTCCTGTACGGGCATGAGAAGGTGGCCAAGATCACCATGACATGTGTCATGCTGCACAATATGTGTATCAGACGGAATGTGCCACTGCCCCCTGACATTGAACTGCAACCACCTGGTGAGGATAATGATGGGGATGAGGAGGGAGAAGATGGGGCTGCAGGTCATGCAGGTGGCGATGCCCAGGAGGGACGTGCTGTGCGCCAGCATCTGATAGACCTATATTTCCAATACACATGGATGAAGAGTGTTCAATGGATGGGGGTATTTGGGCACTGGGTTTTGTGGTGAAATGTACACTGTGCCCTGTCCACCAGAAAAGCACACATACACAATGAAATTGTACACTCCTGTGATTTGTCATGTCACCAGTGTGTATTAAGTATTGTAAGTAGAAGAAGTGCATGGACCCAACAACACAAACACCCTTTCCCCCCTCCCCCCACAACACTCCCAATAACCCTTTCCCCCCTCCCCCACAACACTCCCAATAACCCTTTCCTCCCTCCCCCCACAACACTCCTAATAACCCTTTCCCCCCTCCCCCCACAACACTCCCAAACATGGCTTGTACATCAGTGCTACATAGCTGTACATGTGTCAGCAACATCTGGCTGGCCCTAGTTCCCATCCCCTCTGCCACCATTGGGGGGTTGAGAGGTTGTGCACCGCATAGAGTGCCGGGGGCTGGTCTGCCTTGAGCTGGCAGAGGAGGAGGTGCACGGTTGGTCCGGTGCCGGTGGGGGGTTCTGCCTGTCCATCGTGTCTGCTATGCGTGTGAGGACCTGCCTCACAAGTGACATTTCCTCACATAGCCGGTTGGCGCTGGCTTCTATGGCTTCTCTGATGCCCCTTGCATGCTTCCTGCACTCCTCCCTCGCCAGGGCAGCCTCGCCCACATGCTGGCCAACCAGCGCAGTGATGTCTTCCTGCCGCTGTCTGATGATGGCCATGTCATGGCCTCTGTGTCTGCGCTGTGCGGTGGGTGCCGCACCTTGTGGCATTTGTCCAGCATCAGGTGATGTCACGGGTGGACTCCAGCACCCTGCCACAAATTCATCCCCAGACTGCTCATAGCTGCTGGAATGTGATGTGGGGCGTGGGCTTGGTTGTTTTGACTGCTGTGGGCTGGGTGTATGGTGTTGAATGGGCGAGTTACAAGTGTCCTCCACATCAGACATGGGTGCCGTGGCAGCTGCCTCACAGATGGAGCTATTGGCAGCAGACAGTGTCGCTTCCGCGGGTGGATCGTGCGTGGGGGGGATTGCTGGGGTGGGTGCTGCAATTGCATCTGGCGGACGTGCACGTTTTGGTGACGTGGGTGGCTTTGTGGGTTTGGCCCTCTGCGGGAGTGCACTCTTTCCAGTCCCCCTCAACGTGCTGGCCATGCTGCCTGATTCTATTCCCCCGGCCTGTTTCTTAGCAGGTGGGGCCTGCGTCGCAGTATCCTGCTCATCGCTGTCAGTTTGTGAGCCTGTGGGGGACAAAGAGAGGGATGGCATTGGTGATTGGTCAACGTGCTTCATGCAGATGTTGTTGTTCCTGCTGTTCTATGCATTCGGACTTCATGTTTGGCCATATAGGTCATTAGACAGTAGGGTGGGTAATTCATGCATGAGTCTGGGTGACACATGTCTGTGGTGCTGCATGCATGTGTTTGTGTTGGGATGTGCACCGCATATAGGCAGGGTTGTGTGCATGTATGTTTGATGGCCCCATCCATGAGATGATTTCAGGGTCACATTTGGGGGATTACCTCAGGTTTCACAGTGCAGTGTTTTGTGTGGACACTCACCTCCATCTGACGATGTCGGCACACCGCGCTCCATTTCGCCTACTCCCTCGATTGATTCGAACCCAATGGTGCTTGCACAGGTCTCCTCCCACTCCTGCAGTTTTATTGGGGATCCTCCACCACCTCCAGTGCCCATGGCCAGCCTCCGGTTGGCAGCCAGGATGCTGCGTACACGGAGGCGTAGATTGTCCCACCGCTTCCGTACATCCTTCACAGTGCGGGGAGTGGAGCCGACCGCACTGACTTTACGGGCCACCTCTGCCCAGATCTCCTTCTTCTTGATTAGGGTGGGACACCGCATGTCATTGGCAAACACGACCTCTGCGTTGGCAGCAAGCATGTTGGTTAGCATTGTCAGCTCTTCATTTGAAAAGCGCTCCTTGCGCTGCCGCCCAGCTCCTTTTTTATGGCCTTGGGCATTCTCAGTGGGTCTGTGGATGATGCCGCCGTGCTCTTTCCCGTTCCTGTGCGATGAGGCTACTTCCGGTTCCACTTATTTATGGTCACCGCTATTAGCGGTCACCGCTAATGCCGTGTTGTGGGAGGGCGGAAGTGCAATCTGCGCTTTCCTCGGTGCCGCTAAGGGACTTTTCGGAGCCTTTTGCGGCATGGCAGTATGGTCCTTACGGGCATGCCGCTAAGCTCGTGCCCGCGTACTCGTGATGCCAAGCAATTAGCGGCCTGCTTCCTACACGGACCCGTTATTAGCGCCATGCCGGTAAGGGCCGTAACTTACCGCTTACCGTGTAATGAGGCCCTATGTGTCTGCATTGTAACTTGTGTGTACCACCTTAAGCTATGAGAGTGCTTGTTCGCTCCGTGCAACACTTGTCTCACATTGTAACATCTTTGTTGCAGTCCTCTGTCTTGAGGCACAAGATCGGCTCTTTTTCTCAGCGCTGGTCGCTGTCCATTGTCTGCGTCGGCCGGGTCACGTGTTCGGAGACCATGATTTGGAGCGGTGCGGCTCTGAATTATGAGAAATGATTCATATTTACTGCAGCTGGTGCTATTGTCGTTTAGCGAATTCAATGTCATCCGTATCTTGTGGCCTTGGCAGTGGGACCTGTCTCACATGTATTGCTCTCTCTTCAACCTGACTGTGGCCTGCTGTACTTTTCCTAAACCATAATGCAGCGTCTACAGTGTTTGTGCTATTCTGTATTCTCCATAGGTTAGTCACACTTGGTTCTGTCAGGTCCTATAGGTGCTCCTGCAGTTCCATAAGATTATTCGCATATAAGCTTCTGCAAGCTTTGATCAGGATCTCTTGCGTTTTGCGGTTTCTGCGTTGCTGCGTTTAGCTAATGGAAAAATAATAAAAGCTATGCCCTCTATCTATAGAACTGTACGCTCATGTTCTTCGTGTACTCTAGTGTGTGTTTGTGTCCTGAAGTGCGGATTGCATGTGTACTTCATGTCTACCGCTGCTAAGTCGTGGTGTCTCTAATGACATCAGCAACATGGCTTCTTGGCGCTTTCATCAATACTGTCGGTTGCGGTGTCTTTGGTTGCAGCCTGTGGCTCCTTGTCCGCTCTGGGGTACATTTGTACAGTGCCTGGCCAGAGGGTACCACATATTTGTCAACTATAGGTTTGTTGGGAATTCATCCGAAATAGAATAGGTGGTTGCGATGTTTCCTGGTCTGCTTCCGGGTCATGTATTTCATAGCTTGGGGAGGAGGGGAAGGCTTCCCCATCCCTCTTCAGTCCCCCCTATTGTCCACTTGTCCACCAATTCCTTAAATGACAGTCCTTTTGCTCTGGGCTGCCATATCTTCGTTATCCCTCTAAGATGTCCATAATAGTTTATGTGGTCATCGAACGACCAGTGCATGTAACAGCACCAACCCCACTTTCCTTCATATTACTTTGGATTGTGCAGGTTGGCCAGCTTGATGGATTCGGTTGGAAATAGCTCATAGTGCACGATCTTCGATCTGAGCTTGTCCAGTTCTGCAATGATCTCTCTTGTCTTTTGTTTCCCCTATTTTTACGTCCATCATGATCTGCAGTCCGATAGCTTCTTCTGCTGTTTTATTGCACCTTGCCATGCACATTTTGATCCCACACATGGATGCTGCTCTCAGCACGAGTGTTCCTGCTATCACCTTCAGTCCGTCCGACAGCCATGATGGCATCCATGACCATATATACGCTAGCCAGCTCTTGCCCTTCCCTGTTCTTCAGGCTTCATCTGCCATTTTAGCATGCATCTGTACCAGTTGTGCAACTGCATCTGATAGAGTTCCATTATCTTCATCATTGGCAGGTATGAATGTGCAACAGGAACTCCCATCTTTGCTCAAACTCCTCCTTCCATAGCCGTGAGGAGATCCAAAACATATCTATTCTGGAGCACCACCAACTTTATTGCTCTGAGCTCTTCCTTTATGGCATTGAACCCATTCACCGTAGAGTTAATTGTTACCATCAGCTCCCAACGAGTGATCTGTAACCACTTGGCGTTCACGTCTGTCTGTATCCCTGGTATTTTTGATGCAAAGAACATGTGGGTCCTGCTGTACAGCCTGTGCTCTGATGAGATCTCGTCCAGTGCAGTTTCTGATGCCTCTGAGAAGTAATTCCCCCCTCTCTTCATTCTGCTCAACCCTTCCCGTTTCTCTGTCTTCTCTTCCTGGGCCGTTGGTGTCACCCCAACCAATCTTTTCCTTCTCTTTTTGTTGTTCATTTTTGGGAATTCATCGAGCTTTACATCCTTCTTGGGTACGACCAACAAAGGCATGTTGATGAGTACCATCGAGCAAACTCCTCCCCGTTCAGGTGGCAGCTTCTCATTTACCTTCGATCCACAAGCCCAGTAATGATCCATCAGCACTGCCATTCCCGCTCTCATTGCTGCAAGTTGTTCAATTGTTTTGCACCCAACGTTCTCACCCACTTCAACCTCGCCATTGTTCTGATAGCACAGGGATGGTGTCTTCAGAGGAATTATCGGCATCGGTCCAGCTTCATTTTCTACCCATGTCAGCAACTTTGCACTCACGTCCCACTCCTTCAGGCACTTGTCATTTTCTTCCTGCACCTTGTTCACCAACGATTGGGCTAATGGCAGTGCCTTGCTTCCTACCACTCCTTATTTCCATCCATCGCTAGTGTACACTCGTCCATACACTAGTATCTGCAGCCTTTCCCAGCAGCCAGGCTCTCTTCCCATCTCCTTCACTCGTGGCCAGGGACCTGGCTGTTCATTCAATGTGATAGTCTTTGTTTCTCCCTTCTCAGATCCGTCAGTTATGTACTGTATGGCTTCATCTAGCTGCCAGTAATTGTTCATCATTTCTAATGTCTTTATGTAATTCTCTTCACATGGGAATGTTCCTTTGGGCATCCATCTTAATGTTGCTGTCTTCCCTTGGAATGTTCCTCGCGTTTGCACCATTGCGAGATACATCAGACACTGTGCCCTTGATGCTGGTATTTCAGTTGCTATAAAGTTCTAGAGACACTCATGGCATAGGGGATTAAAGAGCAGACATGACAGCTCTCCGCAGTGGTTTCCTTACCTACTTTTGTCCTGTGTTTGTACCACATATTGTTAGACACTCGAGCAGTGTCGGTGAGATACTTGTCTACTCCCTTCATGTCTGTTTCAAGACTGCGCTTACCTCTCCTTACCTTATCAGCAGTGTTCTCTCGTCCACCTGACATAATCGTCCCGCCTGCTGGGGTCAGGGAATGTTAGTAGAGGGTACAGCGGTAGCAGTAACAACAACATATAATTGCCAGAATATGAATCCTATCAAGCCACTAGGAATCAATAGACACAACATCACAATTATGTTCTTTATTGTTCCTTTCATTTCCACTTACTCTGCTTGATCCTTGCAGCTCGGTGATACAGTTGCCTGCCTGAAATGCACAGATGTGTTAGTATTGTCAGTGCCCTTAAGCCCAGTGGACTAAATAATCACTTATTGCAAAGGCTAATATCTTCGCCCAGACTTTTCTTACTGAGGGGTCTCTCAATATGGCCAGCATCGGGGGCCCGCCATGCTCAAGTTGTGGGTGTGCTTGGGCCAAATACTGTACAAAGACAAGGTAATATACTCCAGGGGATCGCTCTTTGTATCTGTTGGGTCTCCTCACAGAGTGTTCTAACTGGTTAGAGAACGCTTCTGGGTGGTAGGTGGAAGGTAACATGGGTGAAAAAAACAGTACAATCCCCGTGACATTCACGTATACCCTGCAGGTCAGAAAGGGAAAATAACAAACATAGAGTGTATCCTTAGGCGATTTGTACAAGTAGCCCAGTCGCTACTTCGGCTGCTTGGGATCATGTGACCATGGGATGTGAGTGGCTCCCTAATCGGGTGAGGTTCGCACACACTTGTAGCTCATCTAGGTGCTGAATGTTGGCTCTGTCGGTCACAGCGACCTTGTTGCCAGCTGAGGCCACTGCTTTGTAGGGCTGGATGTCCTGCAGGTGATTCCACACTGTTTTGCCTACTAGCTTAACAGCACGGTGTGCCACTTCCTTAACCACATGCGGGCCAATGAACCGGTGTGCGTTCCAGCACGTTATGAAATTGCGCAAGAGAACGATATCACCTACTTTCACAGAGTGTTTCAGTTCACAATCTTGTGGTGCGTCGTTGCAGTCGATCTCTTCGCTGTCTTCTGGGCCCCCCTGGATTCGTTGTATCTGGCAAGAAATTAAAGAAGCGCTAGCAAACAGAGAAGTGATGTAGTTGTACATTTTCTGTCCTAACACATCTACGCTATTCTCACAGTATTTCAGTGCTCTTGTGGTAGGAGCCAGTGGAAGATGCATGAGCTGTCCTGTCACCACCTCATCGGGTGTTAAATGGTGGTCGGACCCTGGCTTATTGCACAATTCAAGCCAGGCAAGGGGTAAACAATGCAACCAATTTTTCTTGGTGCTTTGCTGCATCTTGGCTATGCACTCCTTTAGGAGTCCATTCAGAAATTCACATATTCTGTTTGCTTGCGGGTGGTACACACAGGCAAATTTATGCTGGATGCCTAGCAGGGTTGTGATGTACTGAAACAGTTAGTTGGTGAAGTGAGGGCCGTTGTCACACCTCAGAACCTCACACACACCCCATCATGGAAAAACCTCCCTGACCAAGAACTTGGCCACTCTAAGGGCATCAGCATGTGAACAGGGGCCGGCCTCGATCCACCTAAAGAATGGGCAGACAACCACTATCATGTAGCGGTATTGTTGGCAAACCTGGATCATATCCACGTAATCCACATGGAGATGCAGAAATGGGCCTACAGGTTTTGGTATGGCTCCTCTCACAACTCTTAAAGTATGCCCTGCTGTAAACTGCTGGCAGGTGAAGCAGTTAATCACAAAATCAGCCACATGTTCATTCAAATTTGGGCAGAACCATGTTTCTCCAATGCGCGTAGCAATGACCTCCTTGCCTTTGTGTGTTGGATAGTTCAATTGTGCTAATGCTGTCATCAATAATGCTAGTGGCATGACCACTTTTCCCGTGTTGTTCTGTCGCCATAAGGCATCTGTATGAGATATTGAGCCCCCCCTTCTTTACCCATAGCTCTTTCCCCTCCTTGGGCGCAGCTCCCTGCAGCTCCATAATCTGTATCTCTGGTAATACATTGTAACCCTCTCCATTACCATGTTCCTCACTCCTCCCTGAGCCTTTTGTCTTTCCCTCAGTTCCCTCAGTTCCCACAATTGCCCAAAGTATGCTGTGCATTTGCCTCAAAAAGTCTGCTGCTTCATTTCCTCTTGAGATTGTGTCTTCCCCTTTGGTGTTGAACTGGCGCCTCACTAGTGCTACCTTTTTTGGATAAGCAATTACCTTGACCAGTCTGTCCAATAATAGTGCATTCTGCACTGGGGTCCCGTCTGCTCTCCTGAACCCTCTCCTAAGCCACTGAGCCAGTCCTGAGTTTATTATCACTTCTTTCTCTACGCTGCTTTCCAGTGCTAATATGAGAGCCACTTGTTCTGCTGCTTGTGCTGAATAGTGGGATGGTAGTTCCGCACTTGCAACCACCTCACTTGTCCCGTCCTCCTTCAGTCTTATCGTGGCAGTCCCAGTACGTCTAACCCCATCAGTTTGATCAATTGTCGAAGAACCGTCAATGTAGAGCACATCTCCCCAATGAAGTGCATCCTCCTCTACCTTGTGTGTCTCACTGAACATCTCTATGTTTTTTGTGCAGTCATTTGCATAGTCTCCTGCCTGGAGAACAACTGCCAATAATGTCTCTGGGTTTACAGTCTTGCATCTTACTATCTTTTTTCCTACATTCAACAGTATCACCTCGTACCCTGATGCTCTCTGTGTGGTCAGTGTGCTCTTTGGCTTATGCAGTATCGCAAAGAGGGCACGCTCCATGTTCAAGGTGGTGGTGCACCGCATTCTTACTGCTGATTACTTCTCCACTGCAAAGGCTGCAACTGCCAAAGCCTGCTCACCTGGAGAATGTCCTCTCATTATTGGGTCAAGTTGTCTACTGTAGTGAGACATTGGTTTATGGCTCATGTTTGTCTTCTGTGTCAGTACTACATTCATCACTACACCATCAGTGTGCGAAAATAGGAAAAACTCCTTTTTGTAGTCTGTGGTCCCTCAGACTGTGGCAGTGCTTATGGCTTCCTTCAGTTCCTCAAAGGCCTCAGTCATCTCTGTGGTCCTCTTTCAGGGCACACAGTAGTGGCCTCATGTATGTGCTGTTGTCAAAGACCCATGCTCTGCAGTAATTACACAACCCCAAGAACTGTTGCATCTCCCTCACTGTTGTAGGCTGGGGTGTTTTGCGTATTGCCTCTGCCCTCCGTGGGGCAATCTGTCGGCCGTCCTTGGATATCATCTACCCAATGTACAGCACCTCCTTCTGGCAATACTGTAATTTAGCCTTGTCCACCTTGTACCCTTTGTCAGCTAACACTGTCAACATGTGAACTGAGTCCCTCCTGCACTGATCTTCAGTGTCACTGCAAATCAAATCTGCATACTGTAAAATTGCACTTTCCGTCTGTATGTTCCTCACGTCCATTTGTATTACTCTGTTAAAGATAGAGGGTGACTTGCAGTACCCTTGTGGTAAACGAGTGGGTTTCCACTTCTGGTTTCTATACATGAAACCGGTCTGGGTATAGTGGCACTGAGAAGAATGCATTCTTCAAATCAATGACAGTCAAGCAGGCAGCTTCCGCCAGAATGCTGCACAAAATTGTCACTGGGTTTGCAACTAGAGGATACTCTACAATGCGATTAAGAGGTCTTAAATCCTGAATGAAATGCCATGACCCACCATTTGCATTGCGCACATAGTACATTGCTGTGTTACATGGGGACTCTGATGGTACCAGAATCCCTCTCTCAATCAGAGCTGTGATTGTCTCATAAATGCCTTCATCTGCTTCCTTAGTTAGGTGGTACTGTTTTACTCTTGGCAAAATCACTCCTTGCTTCAGCTTGATCTTCACTCCCCCATGTGCTCTTTATACAGCCCACGTCATAGGGACTTGTATTCCATAGACTGCTGGGTACCTTGGCCATGTCCTCCTCCCAGAATTAGGGCGGCGCTTCCAGGGTCATCGACATTCTCTGTGGCACTTCTGTGTAGTGTATCTGTAACCAATAAGTTACACACATTTCGAACACCATCTCCAGCTCCTGTCGCTCTCTGTTGAATAGTTCATCATCTGTCACTGTTCAGCCAGCACCCCTCTGCAACTGCAATTATTGTTCTCCATGCCCACCCAGTGTCATCCATCCCATGCACTGCAATCCAATCCTCTCTTGCCACCACTGCCTCTATTTCTATGGGCACTATTGTTCCTTCTGGCTCGCCCACCAGTGTTTCTGGTCTGAACAGGTACTCGTTTGGAACTCGCCACACTTTCCCTGCGATGCCTGGAAGCCATGCAATGGCAATGTCAGTCCCATACTGGAACATCTCTGGGTCCACTGACACCCCCCTCTGTACTCTGCGTCCACAATATGCATGAACAATCTGCCTTACATTGAGCATGTGTATGCCTGGTGTTGAACACACTATGCCTTTGTCTGAAAATTAAATGGTCATGTTTAGTATGCTCATAATGTCTCGCCCCAGTATGTTTACAGGTGTCTGTCGAGAGTAGAGTAAAGGCAGTGATAGGTTGTGATCTTCAATAGATAGTGAGATATTATCAGTAAAAGGAACCACTTCCCGAGCCCCAGAGAATCCTTCAGTGTTCATGGCATTGCCTGACAATGTAAATGTTCCTTCCCTAATGCATGACCTAGTCATCCCAGTGTCAACAAGAAAGGAACAAGTTTTGTCACCTATCGCCACCCCTATGCGAGGTTCCTCTGCAGGGTTGGGTGTGATCGACAGGATGGGACACATCAAGTTTGTCTGTGGGCTGTCCTATTGAGGGTACATGTACAACCCATTTCCTGTAAAGGGTTTGTTCCCTACCATGGTAACTCCCCCCAGTCGTTCGACGGGTACTGTTGCCACTGTGTCCACGTGTGCTGGTGCGTCGTCAATCTGTATCTGCGCTGTATCTGTGGTGCATGTATGTACTGTGGTATTGGTGATGGCATCTGTGGTACCGGCATCTGTGCTGGTGGTGCTTGTGTGATCTGTTGATATGTACACTGCGTCGCCCTTGTAGTTGCTGGTTCTGTGCATAATAATCATTGTGGCTCCTTGATATGGCTACTGGTCCTACTCTCCCCAACTCTGTTGTGTCCCTCTAAACCGACATACCCTTGAGATGTACCCTCGCTACCCACATGTCCAGCACTGTGGTGGCTCCCTTCCTTGCCCTGGGAAATCCCCCCAAAAGGTCCCCTTGGTTCTGCTGCACCTGTTGTCCATTCCCCGAAACCCTCCTGAAAACCCCCCTTGATTGTGATACATCTGTGGCCCAAAACCACACCCTGTTTGTAGGCCCCCCCTTCTTTGAAACCCCTGCTGTGAGCTGCCCCGCCCCATGTACCCTCCTCCCATGGGCTGTTGATGCTGCTGTTGCTGCTGTGCCTGTTGCGTGGGGCTGGTTATAACTGCCCCTTTCATTGCATACTTCGATAGCTTCCTCTGTACTAGCTTCGCCTCATCTGCCTTCCTGTCCTCCACTTTTTGCTTAACCTTCTCCTGCCATAGTCTACAATGATACACTATTGTGAACTGTATCTCCGGCCATCCTTTTGCTTTCATCCCTACCAGCTTCTTCAAACTCTTCTGAACTGACTCTGGTAGTCCCTGCACTACTATGTAGTATAATATTGCTACTGTTTTATCCCAAGGCTCCCTTGTCTTCCCGCTCCAGTTTCTCCTCCCCCTTCTTTCTCTGGCCTCGCGCTCTAATCTCACCTCCCTGTCCTCCCGCGTATCCTCCTCATCCATTAGTTCTGCCCAATCTGTCGTGTCGCTGTTCCTCTTCAGGCTTTCTATTGCTTTGGTCGACCCTTCTCACTCTTCGTGTGTCTTCCCTTAAAGCTTCAAAAGTACCTGCGCTGCTATCCATTAGTTTGGCTTACGCCCTGCAGCTGCTCCTTCGCACGCTGCTGTGCCTCACTGCTCGCCCCTGAATCACTCGCTGGCTGCCCTGTGTCTTTCGGTTTCTCCTCCTTTGTATATGGTGGTGGCTTACATGTCGGATTTGAATAACCCTCGGCTGCCCTTAGTTCCCTCATTGGATACATTCCCTGTTCCTCATCTGTATCATCGGATGCTACTTTTGGAGGGGCAGGGGGAGGTGCGGAGGGATGGGTCCCTTGGTCACCTCTTGCTGGCTTAGCATCCACTGATGCCTCGCAGCATCTCCCTCGCCCTCCTGGAACATGCGGCACAACTTAAATATGGCCATGCGTTTCATCAATTTCTTCCCCTTGTAGATACCCTGTATGTGTGTGAATAGTGATTGCTGCACGTCTTTGGAGAAATTTCCACAAGGTGGCCATGGTTTTGTTAATATACCCTCAGAACTTCTGGACGATTCTATGGTATATTTACAGATCTTTTACTGATAAGCTGGAAGTGTCTTGCACAGGTACTGAAGGGGTGTATCCCCCCAACTTTTGCCTTGGTACATCTCAATACATTTTACCTGACCTCAAGTGGAGGGTTTCGATAGTCCGCTGTTTAGGGAGTAAAGCACAATGCAGTGATAATACTTTCCAGTTTCTACGAGCCTCTCTGGCTCTACACTTATCAGGCGTGCTCGGCGCACTGCCCCACCTTCACAACTTCTGCCTCCTCAGGCACACCCACAATCTTGCGCATGCACCTTCCACGCACCACCGCTGGTTCACCACGTCTGCCAATTCCATGTTTCCAATGCTAGCTCCTCACCATCTCCAACTCTCTGTGTCCTATGTGCAAACCTAAGGGTGATGTCACCAAGCTACCACAACAGCATAGGTAAATCAAATATCGCACGCACACTGTAATAGCCTGTTACTCCCAAACCAAACCACACAAAAAACCCACAGCTGTCTTCCTGCACTCCAGGAAGAGTATACCAATATTCTCTTGTGATCGAACTGCACCCGCTGCGTCGCCTAGCATGCAAAACACCTCACTCCAGGAGACTTAACCAGTCGACCCACCTTCCGCAGTCTAGGCCAGCTCCCTTGCTAACCCTCACGGGGATACCGTCATCTATGAACCAAGCTAAAACCCTCAACCCACAGGAAGACCGTTATTTACATAACTTTTGTCATCCAAGCACTCGAGTCAATAGTCTAGGTTATTCACCAGAACATTTTACCTCTTAGACCGAATGTGCCCTAAACATAGAAAAGGAACTTCTACCTCCGCTCCTGTCCCTATTCACTTTTGACAATACTAGACAATACTTCAACAATACTCGACAATACTAACCAATACTCCACAATACTCAATACCCTCCCTCACGCCCACTGTTGCCGTTGGTCTGGGTCAATACTTATGCTCTGTGGTGTGCTAGTGCTACTCGGCCGCCGGCTCCCCGTCAAGGCGCTCGCCTCCCCGTCTTGCTCTGACTGGACAACTCACTGACTTCAGGCAGTATAATTCACAAGGGGCTCCTGACAATCTGTAAACGGGCACGCGTTTCCCATCTTCTTGAAATATACGAGGGGCCCGCAGCCTCTCAGGTGCAGCGGCGAAGGAGACGACCTGGTGCCGGGCTGGCGCAGCCAACCATACATCTGCTACCAACTTGTTAGGACAAACTCCCAGGAATGCCAGAGGGCCACTGCGAGTTTGGGGACTCTTAGTTGGCCCAACACCTTCCACAGGACAAACAGAGGACTCTGTCAACGGTAGGTTCAAACTGCGGTTTATTACAGACAAAACCAATAGGGATCAGCACAGGGACAGAAAAAATCCATGGACATCTCAACTTCTCCTGGCTCGCAGGCTAGTTTTGATTTTGAATTACGTCACTGCTCCGTCACTACATGAGCCTTTCTCCAAAAACAGAACATCGGGTGAAATTTTTTAGTAATTTGTTATGTCTGTATATAGATAGGGATGAACATCAGTTGTGGAGTATTTTATTTAATAGCTCGAAATTTGCAGTGATAAAGGCTCTTGTGCACTTTTTGGAAGTGATCTTGCCTGTTGAAAGTGATTAACTAGCAAGTTTAACCCTGCCAAGTATATTGTATTTGTATCCTTTAATTGTCAAGATGTTAAGCTCAATTTTGCACAAATGAAATATAGGTAGTTTTAATTGTATAAGATTCAAAAGAAATTATGTTACTACATTTTTATAATTCTCTGTTTGTTAATATGTAATATATTATTAATTTGAAAAGTTGATTTGTTCAACTATATCAAATAAAAAATAAAATAAAAAAATAAAAAAACAGAACATCTGGGATTGGCCTTCAGGAGCCTAATAACCTATTTGGTCACCTATATATTCCATTCTACTGGCTCTCCCATGTCAGGTGTCTGGCCTGGTACATACCCAAGTCACTATCTATGACAATGTTGCTGTATAAGG
This sequence comes from Ambystoma mexicanum, assembly GCF_040938575.1. Classification (NCBI taxonomy): domain Eukaryota; kingdom Metazoa; phylum Chordata; class Amphibia; order Caudata; family Ambystomatidae; genus Ambystoma; species Ambystoma mexicanum. The sequence goes on from NC_090932.1 coordinate 312,857,931, forward strand.
GTCCTACCACTGGTTCTTGCCCGTTGCTTCCCATCCCATGTATGCTAAACTGTGATTGGCTAGAGCTGACATCCACAGGCCTGGGATCTGCAAAAGGTTCTCAGCTCTTGGTGTACCTTTCAAAGGTAATGAGATTGACTATGTGTCTGCATTGTAACTTGTGTGTACTACCTTAAACTATGAGAGTGCTCGTTCACTCCGTGCAACACGTGTCTCACATTGTAACACCTTTGTTATGGTCCTCTATCTGATAGCGTGAGAAAGGCTCTCTTTCCCAGCGCTGGTCGCTGTCCATTGTCTGCGTCGGCTGTGTCACGTGTTCGGAGACCATGATTTGGAGCTGTGTGGCTCTGAATCATGAGGAATTATTCATATTTATTGCAGCTGGTGCTACTGTCGTTCAGGGAAAGGAATGTCATCTGTATTTTATGGCCTTTGCAGTCGGACCTGTCTCACACGTTTTGCTCTCTGTTCAGCCTGAATTCAGCTCAGCTTAGCTCTGTCTGAGGGGCCTGTGGCCTGCTGTAGTTTTCCTAAACCATAATGGAGCTTCTACAATGTTTGTGCTATTCTATATTCTCCATAGGAGATTTACACTTTGTTCTGTCAGGTCCCATAGGTGCTCCTGCTGTTCCATAAGGTTATTCGCATGTTGCATCTGCAATCTTTGCTCAGGATCTCTTGCTTCTTGCGGTTTATGCGTTGCCACTTTTAGCTAATGGCAAAATAATAAAAGCAATGTGTATATGTATCTGTCCTCTATCTATAGAACTGTACGCTCGAGTTCTTCGTGTACTAGAGTGTGTGTTTGTGTCCCGAAGTGTGGATGGCACGTGTGCTTCATGTCTACTGCTGCTAAATTGTGGTGTCCCTAACCACATCAGCAACATGGCTTCTTGGTGCTTTTATCGATACTGTCAATTGAGGTGTCTTTGGTTGCAGGTTGGGGCTCCTTGTCCACTCGGGGGTAGATTTGTAACGCGCCTGGCCTGTAGGGCTGGCTGAGGGGGTACCTCTCAGCTAGCTTAGGCGTCTCCTCAGGCCTAACGCAGCCAGAACTCAGACTGAACGCATCCAACTGATTTCCTAAGCACCACACCTACCGCTAAGAAGCAGCTATCATGCAACAACCACATCAGCTGCACCCATATCCGGCGCGCCCACACACCACATGACACTCTTTCTCCCTACTGACTTGAACTGCGGTTCCCAAGGGCGTTCAACCTACCAGCGCTTTCAGGTCTTACCAGTGATATATAAGGCGCTATATAAATGCCAAGTAACATAACATAACATATTTGGGAATTTGCCTGAAATAGAATGGGTGGCTGAGATGTTTCCTGGTCTTCTTCCGCGTCATGTATTTCATAGGATGGGGAGCACGGGGTAGACTTCCCCACCCCTTTTCAGTGAAAATAGAGCTTTTGTATCCTCATCCCTTGACACCAAATAATCTGCCATTTTGGGAAATGGTAGTCAAGCTCAGCAAGTGAAGTAATAAAAATGTTTAAATCAATAGAGGCTTGCGACTTCCTCGCGCTCCCTACCTAAGAATCTGTTTTGTGGTTCTCTAATTGTAACTCTTGTCAAAGATTGGGTCAACTGGTTGCATCAGTTAGTTCAGTGTTTCAACCTTCAAATTCAGATCTTCATCAGGGCGAGGAAGTAGCAGTCCTCTATTGACATACAATTTTGTATTACTTCATTTGCTGAGCTTCACTACCATTGGCCGAAATGGGCGAATAATTGGTATCAATGTATGAGAATATCAAAGCTCTATTTTCACCCAGAGGGAGCACTATTAATGCCATCAAAAGTTCCAAATCTAGTACTGAAAACTTGAGGCAAAAATGTGTTAGGTTAGAAAGGTTATCGAGCAAAGAGATAACCAAGTTCTGGGAAATGACGCCTATGAGGCAGTATCTTGAACAATAGAAAAAACTGAGAGGGTTAAGAATCCTTATTTTCCAAGACTTTCACAATGTGGAAGATGCAGGCCTGTTGGAAAAATGGGTTGAAAACCTCAATCATGGATCTAAAATAATGGTAGGATTATTTGTTGAGCATGCCAGTAGAGAACATGGGAGGTTGATTAAAAAATAGAGGAACTGAAAAAAGAAATAGAAGAGGTAAATGCTGTCACAGCTCTGTAGAGAAGAATTATAAGAAGGTGCATGATATTTTAACAGAACACCAAAATGAGGTGAAATTAAGAAAATGTAGGAGATTTTTCAGTGATGATAATGATTATCTTGACGATAGAGTTTATTAGTTTCAAATGAAATATGAAGATAAAAGGGCAGGACAATCTAAAGGCACCACATCACAGTCATATCCAGCTAGTTCTGACCCCGACAGTGAATCGGAAACTAATGCACAGAGTGGAGACCCTTCTGGGAACAAGGGAGGTTTTTTAGACCAGATCAGATGTATCAAGAAGGGGGATTCCAGAGCAATAAACAAAAGAGTAAGATTTCAAGATCCAATTGTTTCAAATATGCCAACAAATATGCCACTAGGTGGGGCTCAAGGGGGTGGGGCAGACGAGAAGGAGGAGATCCAGATCTAAGGAAAAGAATAACCAGGTCATGGACCCAGAAACAACAGAACCAATGAGGGTTAACTTGGTATTAAATTTGTCTTCCAAACAATAAAATGATTCGGAAATAAAATATTTGAATAAAGGCATGTAATTTGCACCAACAGTTAAGAATGATTGGGTTCATGCTCAAATACATATTTTTAAATTCATAAGAAAACTAAAGTTAAAGACATTTTTCCACAATAAGGCTTTGACAGAAGAGAGGATATGTAGAGTGGGACCGGTAAGTGAACTAGCGGTCCTTGATATTACTAATACACAACTTTTAATGTCTTTAGGGGAAGATGTGGAAATAATTGAAGAAATGGATATGCTGCAGGATTTGAATATTAGTCCGTAACATTTGACAAATAAAGAAATGAACGAGAAATCCAAATGTATTCCATGTTTTGGGACAGAAAACGCCATTGATCGATTTGAAAAGGCTGTCATTGCTGATATTCGTAAGGTAATTGACAGTACCAGGAATAAAACAAGGGGATATGATAATTTGACAATGAGTGAAAGAAAAGCCCTACATGAGCTGAGAAAAGAAACAGGAATAGTAATCAAACAAGCTAAGGGAGGAAACATTGTAGCAATGGATAGAGAAGACTACTTAAAAATGGCAAATATGCATTTGAACACATCTGGATGCTATAAAAAGCTCAGTACTACTTCCATCAAAGGAATTAAAAGGGAGGCAGATGAATTGACAAATAGATGGATGAGTGTGGGGTTATTGACTGAAGAGGACAAACAATATATAACAGTAATGAATCCACGAATACCAACAATATACTTTTTACCAAAAGTGCACAAGGACTTTGTAGAAATACCGGAAGCAGACCGATAGTGAGTATAATTGGTTGCCTCACTGAAAAATATTCCAAATACATTGATGAAATTATAGTGAAAGACGTCCATAAAATACCTGCTTATCTAAGAGATATTATGCATCTATTACATTTCTTAGACAATTTTGAGTGGCATGAAGGCTTTTATTTTGTGAACCGTGATGTGAAAGCATTGTACACTTAAATTGAACACGAGTTAGCCTTGAAGACAATTGATTTCACTTGTGCACAGAGATCGGTATCCTATTTGCTCCATATCCTGATGGTGAAAGAGATGTTGGAATTTACTCTGAAAAAACAATGTGTTCTTATTTGATGGTAACAGTACAGACAGGTGAGAGGGGTGGCCATGGGGGCCAAATATGTCCCTCACTAGCAAATTTGTTTATGGCTTATTTTGAACACAATTTTGTATACTCAGATCATCCATATAAATCCAGGATCAAGTTATGGATGCCGAGATATATATATGACATGTTTTTAATATGGCAATGTTACAAAAGGAAGTTATTACAATGTGTCCAGTATCTGAATTTGAATGATTTTGGTATACAGTTTACATGTAATAGCCACCAACAGGAAATTGAGTTTTTGGATGTTACATTATATGTGAAGGATAAGAATATCTTTTCAAGAGCTTTAAGAAAGCCCACTGAGGTGAACTCTGTTCTGTTAGCTTCGAGCTGTCATAAATCAAGTGTTGTCAAGAATATTCTGACTGGTGAATATATTAGGGCACGTAGGAACTGCAAACAAATGAAAGCTTTGGAGCAAGAATGTGATTTATTGAATGCCAGATTTAGACAACGTGGTTATGCTGAGGAGGTACTGTCAGTTGCTAGGAAGAAAAGTCAGGGGGTTGGTAAGAACAGATTTATTGAAACCCAAAGAGAGAGAGAAAACTGGTTATCAACAAGTGCAAATGGTAACACAATACTCAGCTGAGAGTCAGACGTTAAATGGCCTAATGTGTAGACACTGGAAAATGTTAACATTAGACCCTGACCTCAGAGAATACATTGACAATAAACCTAATAGTGTGTACACGAAAGCGTCAACATTGAAAAACACGCTATGTCCATTTTTTCTAAAACCATCTTCAACTAATATAACTTGGTTACATTGTGATTTGATTGGTTTCCACAAATATGGGAATTGTAGGATGTGCAAATACACTAATGAATCTCAAAGACTGAGGATTAATATGAATGAGGAACTAAACATTACAGATTTCATCAATTGTAAAATAAAGTATGTTGTCTATGGCATTATGTGTGTGTGCAAACAAATGTAGATTGGTAGCACAATACGTGAGCTTTGTGTGAGGATTTGAGAGGATATCAAGGCATTGCAGAAAACAGATATGAAACTACTGTTAACCGTTAACAGTACATTGGCAAGAGTGTCATCAACTGGAGGACAAAGATGGAATTAGATTTACAAGCCTTAAAATGGTAAAGAAAGACCCGAGTGGGGGAGATAGAGAAAAGGCACATAGAAGACTAGATGCGAAAATGATTTGCAAGTATTGGACAATATTGAGGGGGCTGAATTCTGAACATGAAATGGGACATTTCTTGTCATTTATTAGATGGCTGATGTTTGAAATGTAACAAATGAATAGGGTTTCAAATTACAACAATGAAGGTTGTGAGTTTGACACCCACATGTACTGATTGTGTGGGAAGATGCATGGATGCCGTTTTTTTTTCCGTTGTCGGTGACATTGGGTGCCGTAGTAATATTATGCTAGATGTTAAAATCTTGAGAAAGTGATTCTTTGGCAAGTATTGGGCTAAAACTACTCATTTTTGCCATAATTTGGTAACCAATATTATTACAAATAGATGGATTTGTATTTAGATTGCTATTGGTAATAATTTAGCTGAGGCCCCTGGGGGTTTATACAATCATGGTATTGAATTAACTATGTGTAATGAACCAATCACAATATATGAATCAAGTAATAGTGGTTTTTAACACTTTCCAAACAAACTGATTGAATAACATAACAATAAAGAGAATGTGGTTGTTCCATTATATGAGAAATACATGCACTTATTTGTTGGTAGTAGTAGCGAAAAGCTCAAAAGGGACAGTTATGCGTTGTCTTTAGTAATCATAACCTCATGAGGATATGACATTGTCGGCCTTTTTAAAATGTTTAATTAATTCTAATGAGTGTGCGTTGAAGGTCGGCATTGACCATTGTCATGTAGTTTTATTCTTTATGGGTTTTTTGAAAAATCAAGCAGTTGTAATGATTTACAACTTACCCTTGCTTTTGAGGCTGCAAGACAAGTCGGCTAATTGACTTGTGATATGGAACATTGATGGGGCGGATCTAAGTGTGTGTCAACAATTACGACGATAAGCAATGCAGAGAGACGTCATTGGCGAAAGACGCCAGCATCTGACATCAAATGTCCTTTAAATAAATTGAATTTTCAAGATGGCGCCCTCGCGTAACGCCGCTATAGACCATTGAGAACGGATGAACTAACTGAGACAAGCAAGACGGATGAGTATAACGTAAGGATCTTTAACTTACGCTACATATCTGAATTAAGAGCGCTAAGGTAACAGCTTTGATAAATTGGATAATAGTAACTATTGTTTGTAGGTACTGGTGAATTGGGAGATTGTGCTGATGATAAAGAGTTAGAAAAGTAAACAAGTTGGTGCTGAGCATATAACTAAGTTATAAGATACCAAGTTGATATACATACGTGGTGTTGAATAAGTACCTACTCTCACAACCACAATAATAATAATTTCATTTGTTAGGTGATTCGCTAAAATACATATGACAAGATTTCGAGAAAGGTAGGTTTAATGACATTAATCACGTAGAGTGGATGATTGAAATGTGTCAATTGGAAGATTGGGATTAATTCGGTCAAATAATTCAGCATCCAGTTGTCATTGGTGGTGGATCTGGTGGTGGATCTGGGTCTGCATCGGTGCATTATTTTTAAGTTAATTGGAAAAAGGATTAGCATGAAGGGATTAATGGAAAGTTAAAGATTCACAACAATGTGGACTAAAAGATGGTCAATGTATTACATGTAATTTATTTAATATTTTATTTTTGGATTTGTAAAGCGACTACAGGCATCAAGGCACTGTTTTAAGGAGAATGCTTAGGTTACAGGGAGAAAGGGCCTCAAGGAATACAGTGATACATACATGATACATACATAATACATGATACATGGATGATTGAGATGACTCGATTGAGATGACTCAGCTAATACTAAGCTCGCATGTGACAGAACACTATGTTGGAATATGTAGTCAGGACAAAGTGTGTTAAGTTGGTTTTATACAAACAGGAACGTTTTAATTGCTTTCCTAAATGTTGTGTGTGACTCGATGCCTCTCAGTTGGGGTGGGGGGTAGCAAGTTCCAGTTGATAGCTGCAATGACTGGGAAACTCGATCCCCATGCTCGCGCAATGATGCTTTTAGGGATGGCTACATGGTTAGTGTAGGCTGTTCTTGTGGGTCTGTCAATGTGAGGTACGGTGAATGTTTGAGAGAGGTAGCGGGGGCTGAGTTATGGAGACATTTGTGGGTAAATGCCAGAGTCTTAAAAATGATACGTTCCTTGATGGGGAGCCAATGAACAGCTTTCCTGGTGGCTGAGATGTGGTCCCCCCTAGAAATGCCAGTGGCTGCTCTGAGAGCATTATTTTGTACCGTCTGAAGTTTCCTGAGGTTTTTTGCAGAGGTGCCTATCAGTAGTGCGTTGCAATAATCAAGTCGTAACAGGTTTATTGCTCTGGAGATGGTGAGCCAGTTTTGTTGAGTCAGGAATGTTCTGGCTGCAGTGATTAATTTCGAGTGGTAAGCCGAAGCAGATGAAATGGCATTAACCTGCCTGACCATTGTGAGGTTCGAGTCTAGGTAAACCCCAATAGTTTTTACTGCCTGTGACACAGGGATGGGGGTATTGTCGATCAAGAAGGAGCTATAGTTTGCATCCAGTTTCTTGAGTGTTTCTGGTGAGCCTATGAGTAGAAGTTCAGTTTTCTCACTGTTTAGGCACAACCATTTTCAGCCATCCATGTTTGAATCGCGGCATAAATAGAATCGAGGGATTCCTTGTCAGCCTCATAATCCCCAGTAAAGGCAATGAGGACCTGTGTATCGTCAGCATAGTTGGTATATGCGATGCCTAGAGAGTCCAGGAAATTAAATAGAGACCTCATGAACAGGTTGTAGAGAGTGGGTGAGATTCAGGATTCTTGAGGGACTCCACATCTGATTAAACCGGGCCTAGCGCATGCTTGGTCCGAAAAGACTTTCATGGATCTCTCTTTGAGAAAGGAAAAGATCCAGGCTGTGGCATCTGGGGAAAAGTTGGCAGCTGTGGAGAGGTGATGGCATAGGGTATCATGGTCCACCAGATCAAAGGCCACGGTCAGATCGAGGAGCAGCAGGAGGGCGGGTTTGCCTGCATCTCTGAGGTCATCGATCTGGTTTTTAAGGTCCAATAAAGCAGTTTCGGTCCCATGGTTTGGACGGAAGCCGGATTGTCAGAGACCAAGCAAGTGATAAGTCTCTAGGTATTTGTGGACCTGAAGGTACTCCGCTTTATCGAGAATCTTCAGTAGGAACGGGACCGTTGTGATAGGTCTGCAATTCCCAGGGATTTTTGGGTCAAATGTGGCTTTTTTCAGCAGTGGATGCACCCAGGCTTCTTTGAGGCAGGAGGGGTCAAGATTTGTTTGAAAGGAGGCGATAATGAAGGCTGTGATGAAAGGCGCCAGGGTGAACGCACTGGCCCTCATTCCGAGCTAGGAGGTAAGTACAGGTACTTTCCGGCATGGCGGAAAGTACGACACCGGCCTGGTGTCAGACCGCTAATTGCGGCCCATTCCTATCTCGCGGACATGCGCTTTTTGCCATGCCGGAAAAGTACCTAGCGGCATGCCGCTAAATGACCCGCAAAAACCCGTACCGGCATGCTGCGACACGTACATAACAACACCGCCTTGGAAGCAGCAGCGTCTGTAAATAACGGTGACCATAATTTACGGATCCCATAAATTACGGTCACCGCAAAACAACGGAACTGGAAATTACGTCATCGCACAGGAACGGGAAGGAGCGCGGCGGCCATCTTTAAAAACACAATCCATTGCCATCCTCATCAGGCAGCACCTTTGGGAGCAATCCAAAGTCGGGGAAAGGACCACACACCCAGGAACAATGCCAAAAGCCCCAAAGAAGTCTGCGGACCGGCTCCGCAAGAAGAGATTCAGCCCTGAAGAGCTGCAGGTCATGGTGGACTACCTGGCAGAGCACGCTGACGTTGTGTTCAGCCCCGACATACGGACAGAGTCAATAATCTGTAAAAAAAAACATCTGGGCACAAATCACCCAGAGGGTGAGCGCAGTAGGCACCACCCCCCGCCCCCCTAAGGACTGCCGCAAGCAGTGGGATGACTTGCGGGTGCGGGGCCTCCTCTCCGCCAACCGGAGTCAGGCAATGTAGACCGGAGGGGGCCCAAGTTCCCCAGTGAGACTTGAGCCATGGGAGGAGACATGTGCGGCATTGATCGGGACCGAATCGATTGAGGGCGTCGGCAAGATGGAGTGTGGGGCAACGTCGTCTGCCGAAGGAGGTGAGTGTCCAAAGTCAACACTGCCAATGGCAATTGCATGATGTATACTCCCCCAAGGGCCATCAAAGGCACCTTGTCATGTTGCCTTCCCCCCCATCCAACTAATGCAGAGCCAACTGCCACGCAATCAAGGGCCAAGTGCAAGTACATAACGCACATCAACCATAGTGCACTAACTTGCACATCCCATCATGCACACTGTGCAGCAGGTTTGGCAGTGTGCCAGCCAGACTGCACATTACCAGGCCAGGATGAGTCACTCCGAAACCTGCATACATATCATACTCATGCACATGTACCACTGCTGTTGCTACACCCAAAAGGCCACAAACCCCAAATGACTGAGATGTGAATGCAGCCATGTATGCTATTAGGACATCAAACAATCACTCATGTTGGCCCTCTCTTCTACCCCCACAGGCACTGATCATGACAGCGGTGAGCCACAGACAAGCCGTCCAACCACCTGCAGTGGCAGTGGCAGGGTCCGGCTCATTCCAGCACTGAAAAAAACACCCACCCCGGCTCCTGAAAGGTCAGTGGAGGCTGCACCACCCCAATCCCTCCCAGCATCGGCGCCTGCCACAATGGCCACCCCAACGTCGGCAGAGTCCAGCATTGCTGGGGAGGTTGCAGCTACAGGCCCAGAGGAGAATGTGGACAGCCCTTCATCCATCTGTGGGGCGTCCGAGGAGGAGTTCCATCCCACAGTCCACACCCCAGAGCCCAGCAATGTCCCCCTGGCATCATGCAGTGACTCTGGGGATCCAGAAACACCTGGCCGTAGTGCTCCTACAGACACACAGGGGTACGATGATCGTGGGCCAAGTTCACCAGTTGAGTCCATGCCAGAGCACGTAGGACCAAGTCACTTCAGTGATGAATTCCCATCATTTGGCACACGTCGTGCAACTCAGCTCACTAACCTAATCACTGAGTTCATGGAGGACAACCGCCAGGCCAGGGTGGAATGGCAAAATGAACTCCGGGAAATGCGTCAGACAGTCACTGACAGCACTAACAGGTTGTGTGACGTCCTAGGACGCATAGCTAATGCCCTTGAGGCTGCACATTCAAATCCGCAGCATCAGCAGGAGGACACGGCCATATCCAGTCGTGACACACCGGCAAGTCCACCGTGACCCATTCAGCGTTCTATGCGGCGCCGGGACATGCCTCCCCCGGCTCCCAGGAGCATGGAATAATCATCATTGCTGCCACATGTGGCCTTAATGTACTTCATTGGAGTACTGTTGTGGAGTTGGGGGGAGGGGGGTGAGGGTTTGTTGTGGAGTTGGGGGGAGGGGGAGGGGGTTGAGGGTTTGTTGTGGAGTTGGGGGGAGGGGGGAAGGGGGTGAGGATTTGTTGTGGAGTTGGGGGGAGGGGGAAGGGGGGTGAGGGTTTGTTGTGGAGTTGGGGTGGAGGGGGGAGGGGGGTGAGGGTTTGTTGTGGAGTTGGGGTGGAGGGGGAGGCGGGTGGCAGTTTTGTTGTTCACGTTTGAACCTTCTTATTCAATACACCGGTTGTTCATCCAAAAAAATAACAGAGTGGACATTGTTCATTGTGCATGTGTCGTTTAATGTCTCACAGTGCATGGTGTACATGTATCCCCACACCCAGTGCCCGATGTCCTGTCATCCTCACACCCTCAGCTGTCTTGTGTGTCAGAAATATTCTCCGATCAATGATTGGCGCATGGCACGTCCCTCCTGTGCATCGGCACCGTGATGCTGTCCTGCCACTTCTTCCTCCTTCCCCTCATCATCATCTGGTGGTAGCAGTTCCATGTCAGGGGGCAGTGGCACGTTCCGACGGAGGCACATATTGTGCAGCATTACACATGCCATGGTGATCTTGGACACCTTCTCGTGGCTGTAGATGAGTGCCCCACCCGACCGGCTCAGGCAACGAAATCGTGCCTTCAACAGGCCAAAGGTCTGCTCTATCACCACCTGTGTACGGGTATGGGATCGATTGTAGTCCTCCTCATGCCTGTTCTGTGGGTTGCGGACAGGGGTCATGAGCCACGGCTTCAAAGGGTAGCCACCATCACCTGCATGAGAGGGGAATGAAGGTAAGTGTTTGTACATTCATGGTGGAGAACTGTACTAGTCTTACATGGCAGCAGGGGATTTCTGGCCATACACACAAGTCCCTGGATGCATTGACCTCATTACTGGCCCGGCTATGTGTCCTGTGCAATGGAATGATGGAGGGGTAGCTTCTTCAAGATGGGTTATGGTGTGCACTCACATCTTGTTGCATGTGCACCGTATATGCATGCAGCAGTGTTGGACTGAAATCATTGATGTGTTGTGTTCTGTGAGATTCGGTGGCAGGGGGTGTTGGCTGTAGTCAGTAGCATACTCGTCATTCTGCACTGATCAGTACCATGGTGACCTGCAGCACTCCGATGGGTGTGCGGAACCAGTGACACGCTGTGGTATCCCTGTTAGGCTCACTTCTATGCACTCCCAGGGATGACTGTCCTGTGTGGTGAGATGCAGGAGGCTGCGACATAGTGCATATGCAGTGCATGGAGCAGGATGCCCTTACGGTGTGTGAGGTCCGCCGATGAGTGGTGCATGTGTTGTGGTATTTGGCCAGATTACCTGTTAGTCATGTAGTGTTAGGTTTTGGCATTCAATCATCACTGTGCGGTTAGGTAGTCATGTGCCGTATCACTTGCCTTGGGGCACAGTGTTATGTGAGGTGCACATCGTGCACTGGCGTCAACATTCCCACTCATGTGTAGTATGCATCTCCCCCCCCCCTTTGCCACCCAGTGGAGTATGCATCTCCCCCCCCTTTCCCACCCAGGTGGAGTATGCATCTTCCCCCCCCCTTTCCCACCCAGGTGGAGTATGCAGCCACCCTACTCACAGCCCCAATGCACTGCCATGGGCCATTCAGGAAACTCACCAAGCAGCCAGGCACGTCGTCCAGCATGTCGCTCCATATAGCGTGGAGTTCTGCAGGACCAAGGAGTCATGAGTTGATCCGGGGTATCGGGCACAGCAATGTGTGATGGCTTTACTGGCATTACATACCATCTGGACGTTGATGGAGTGGTATTGCTTGTGGTTGCGATACGCCACCTCCATGGCATGCGGGACCACCAATTCCACGTGGGTGCAGTCGAGGGCACCTATGCAATTTGGCATGCCTGCCAGTGCATGGAAGGCAACTTTTGTATCCAATATCTCCTGGGGAGTCCGGGGTAGGGATATGTAGTCCCTTATGTGCTTGAGGAGGGCATCCAGCACTTGGTTAAGTATGCGGGAAAATATGGGCTGTGAAATGCCATGCATGTGCCCCACTGTATGCTGGTAGGTGCATGTGGCAAGGAAGTTGAGCACAGACACTACCTTCAGTAGAGGGGGGATGGCGGTGCGGATTTCTATGAGGCTCACTATGTCGTCATGTATCAGGTCCACTATGGTGGTGATGGTGTCCCAGTCAAGCCGGTACAGGGTGTGGATCTGCTCTGGTGTGAGGTTGAGGGGGGTGGCTCTGATGCGAGGGATTGCGGGCTGCCGGCGTGGTAATGGTGGCTGCACCGGTAGGGCATGCTGGATCTGTCTCACCCTCCTTCTCCTCCTGTGTATCCTCTGTGGTGGGGGCTGTGGTTGTTGTTGTTGCTGTTGTTGTTGTAGTTGCTGCCTTGCAAGAAGGGCCTCCAGCTCCAGTAATGCTGCTACAATTGGTATCATCTTGGTGTAGGAGGGGGTGTGGTGTGTGGGTGTGCTCTTTTTGTGCTGTGCCAGACTGCATTGCCTCCACCTGTGCTGATTGAGTGAACCTGTGGCTCTGGGAACCACTGCTCAGGGTTCTTTACTCCTTCTCTGAGATGTCTGAATGTACTCCATACCGGTAAGGTACTTTACGGCCTTAAGGAGGCCGTTATTTACGTGTGCTCCTTACTTGTAATCTGCTCCAGTTTACGCCATGCTGCTAATTTCGGCATGGTGGGGCGCCCGCGCGACCCAAGACCGATAATTACGGCATCGTAGTTTACGGTGCTGTAAATAGCGGTATGACAGGTCGGAATGGCCCTTAGCAGTAAACGATGCCGGTAAATCATTACCGGCATGGTATTTCCCTTACCTCCAACCTCGGAATGACCCCCACTGTCCTTGATGAGCTGTGCTGGACACGTATCACCCTTACAGTTGGAGGGCTTGATCGAGTTAAGGATTGCAGTGACTTCTTGTTCATTCATTTCTTTGAATGAGAATGCTGGGGCATCACAAGGGAAATTCTGAAGGAGGTGGGATAGTTGTTGTTTTAAGGCCTTTTGGTGACTGATGATTTTGTTTTAGATGACGTTCAACTTGTCAGCATGGCATCCTGGATCTTGTTACACCAGTCCTTGTCCTTGGTGAGGGAAGGAGTAGTCGGAGCGGGTGCTTCCCACTGCCTAAAGATAGCAAACATTTCTCTGGAGCCTGATTTAGCGTTTGCTATCCTAGAGTTGAAGGAGTTGGCCTTAGCTGCAATGAAGGCAGCTTTATATTCTTTAGAGATGGTTTTGAGGGCAAGTTTAGTGGTGTCACTAAGTTTGGCTATCCAGGCCGAGAATGATGTCCTTTTCTTGGCACGTAATTTGAGAAGTTCAGAGGAGAACCAGGAGTTGGAATGTTTGGTATGCTTGGCTTTTCTGTGGGTGAGTGGGGCTATAGCGTCCACTGCTTGAGAGATGATGGAGTTGTAGGTGGTAGCCAGGGTGTCTGGGTTCTTGGTGAAGGGTGGTCTAAGTTCAGGAACCAAGAGGTATGGTAGGAGCCTTTCCTTGGTGAGTTGCCTCGAACCTCTGGTGAGAACAGGCAGAAGTTAGGAGGGAGGAGTGCGCTTTAGTTAGGTTAAGGTCGAAGTGGATGGTGAAGTGATCGGACCAAGGAATGGGTAGAATGGATGAGATAGCAGAAGGGCATTTGTGATGGGCGATCCAATCCAGGGTGCGTCCTTTACTGTGGGTGGGCTCTGACACTGCTTGTTTAAAACCCAACATGTAGAGGGCGTTGTTGAAGGAGGCTGCATGACCGTCTGCAGGGTCGTTTAGGCCTAGGTTCATGTCTCCCATGAGGATAGACATGGTTGTTTTTTTTAAGTTGTCAGCAAGGGCGTGAAGAAAGGCATCTTGGAAGTCGGTGACAGGCCCAGGAGGACGGTAAACAATGTGGAGGGTAATAGTACAGTTGGTGGAAGTGTTAACCTTAAGGAGAAGGTAGTCGCAATTGTGTTGCAGGTCTCCTTGTACTCTCCTGATGGGGATGGACTCCTTAGCAATGAGGGCCGCTCCCCCTCCTTTCTGATGGCAGCGGCCTTGTCTAAAAATTGTGTACCCTCCAGGGAAGGCCAGAGAAAGAGCTGGTCCTGATGCCTCACGGAGCCAGGTTTCGCTAACAATTAGGAGGTCTAGATTGGAACTGGTGATAAGGTCATGGATGTCCAGCGCATGGGCAGGGAGTGAACGTGCGTTGATGAGAGCGCATCGGAGCGAACAAAATGATGAGGGGTGGCCAGGGAGAGTGAGTGACAAAGGGGGAGCGCCTAGGTCTGATGGAATATAACCATCCGTTTCTATGGGCGCACAGACATCCTTAATGGTGGCATCAGCAATAACAACATTACCGAGGAGGGAAAAAGCCTTATCTAAGGAGGTAGTGACAACTTCACAGGGGACACCAACAGCATCAATGTGGGCCAGATCAACCGTAATGGAGGCATTATCAGCTTTAAAGGGGGCAGCTACAATAAACATGGGGATACCTGTAGCATGGAGGGGGATACAGTTAGCGTTCAGGGGCGGCCCAGCAGTTTTGATAGGTGCAGCCTTAATGTTGATATGGGCCACAGCAATGCCTGTGGGGGGACCCCTAGCTTCAGTGGTTGCACAAACAGCAGCAATGGCATTATTACCAGCAGCATCAATGGGGGCACATTTTGAGTTCACATTAGCCATGGGGGCACCAGCAGCATCAATGGGGGCACACTTTGTTCACAATAGTCATGGAGGCACAGCACAGTCTGCAACCAGGGATGCAACCGCCGCTTTAATGGAGGCCGCCATGATATGAGTTGGGGGGGCAGCAATGTTCGTTGGGGAATTTGTGGCATCATCTGAAGGGGCAGTCACAGTATTCACATGGGCAAAATCCCATATGCTGCGAGTTACCTTTGGTTTGCAACGCAGTGCCGTGGATGTTATCTCAAAATAGGAGCGTGGCCAGGTAGAGGTTAGTGCACGGCAGGGCCAAGGCTGGCCAGCAGTAGCGGGTACATGTGATGAGCAGCACTTTTGTGGCATGCAAAAGGCCATTTCTTGCGGGGCTAGTACGCGGAAGGAGCGAGGCGCATGATGTGATGGGCGGTGATAGAGATGTGGAGTGGCTCAGGACAGCAAAGGTGGCAGGCAGCTTGACAGAGTACTACTTTGTGTAGTGGCGGCAAGCTTGACATGTGGGGCGCTGGATGGGCAGACGAGCCGCGAACCAGGACGTTAATTCTTGAGGCAACAAATGATGGGTTTGGAGATAGGTACGGGCAAGGAGATGGGCCTTTCTTACCGTAATACTCACGGGACTGCGCTCCTGAGAGGTACCCTTACCTTGATGGAGTCGAAGCTTGCAGATCATCTTTGGTGGCATCCTCGAGCAGCAGAGAGCTGATGAGAGCGAACGTGGAGAGAGCGAACGTGGCCTTGTTCCTGGGCCTTTGCCCTGTGGCTTTGCCTGGGGGTCCCCCCTCTACCTTTAAGGCAAGAGGGGATGAGCCACCTGGCGCTGCAAGCCTATTACAGCCCGAGCCTGTGGCGGTGATGCTCCGGACGGCAGCAATGTTGTCTTGGATTTTTCATAGGAACAGAGTCAGCCATTTTGCTGAGGCCAGACTCCTCGTGGCATGGAACAAATACCGGCAGTGGGGAGCGACGCTCCAGTGTCTCTCCAGTCGGGGGGGGGGCATCTTATTTTGTCTGCTAGAACCAGGCTCGCGCTGCATAGCGGATGAGAGCAAACCTGGCCTTGTTCCTGGGCCTTTGCCCTGCGGCTTTGCCTGGCGGTCACCCACCTCTCCCTTTAAGGTGGGCAGGGATGGGCCGCTCAGTGCCGCAAGCCTATTACAGGGCGGGCCTGCAGCAGTGATGCTCTGGATGGCAGCAATGTTGTCTTGGGTTGCCATAGGAACGGAGTGGGCCATTTTGGTGAGGCCAGACTCCTTGTGGCATGTAACAAATGCTGGCAGTGGAGAGGGATGCTCCAGTGTCTCTATAGTCGGCGGGGGCATCTTATTTCGTCTGCTGGAACCAGGCTCTTGCAGCAGAGCTGACAAGAACGAACGTGGCCTTGTTCCTGGGCCTTTGCCCTGCAGCTTTTGATTTAATAATTTATGTAATGAAAATATGAGGATATTGAGTATATGAAATGGCATTATGCATATTTATTTGTGATGAATATACTATGTTCTGTTCACAAAAATTATCTCATTCCCCACCCCCCCATATCTCCTTGTGATTCCTCTGTGGCCTGACGTGCGGTTTGTACAATTATATTAATATTGATGAAATATGTTTGTGAATATTTCTGATGCTCAATTTATGTTTTCCACTATTGGCACAATAGCCCTAATGAAGACCTGAAGTTGAAGGTTGAAACACGTGTAGGCAGGAATGGCAGTAATGGCAACATTAGGAGTGTAACATGTCATTTTTATGATGTACAAGAAAGTCAAATTGTGATAATTATTTAGATAGCAAGACAAGTATCGGGATTGCAATCAACAATATAGATGTTTTACAACAAATTAATGTTTTGTAAAATTGTGTGATATGACTGTCAAAAGGTTAACTATCATTGTGTTATTTTTAGGATAACAGCAAGCTAAAAAGTACAACCTTTTTTGCAAAAAATAAATATAACAAACATAACATATTTGAGGTGCCTGGCGCATAAGTAATTGTCAAACCACTACATTTAAAATGTGTTGGGACAATAGGCTTGGAGTCACATTATGAACTAACTGATGCAGCCAATGGACTGAATCTGTGACAAGAGTGACAATTGGATTAACACAAAATAGATTCTTGGGTAGAACACGCAAGGAAGTAGCAAGCCTCGATTGATTTACAATTAGTCATCCTAGTATACACAACTAAACCTCAAATTAACAAAGTGTGGATATTTTGTAGGTGGCAAGGTTACACACTGAGTCTTAAAACCATTAGCATCCCACCGCTGCCACCAGTGTAAAGACTGGAGGGGGTATCTGTACTTCTGCCCTCTATATGGCAGAGCAGAGGCACACAGCAGACCAGCCAAGGTTCTCTATATGGTAGCTATGGACGAGCAACCAAAGCTTAAGCTCTCAGGAGGTGATGCAGGCTGATTTTTAAGTACTGGGAATCCCAAGCCCCCACAAAGGAATGTCCACGTACTATGTTATGTGCTAACACAGTTCTTTATATAAAAATAAGGCTCAGAGGTACATACACAATTAATAACACACTTTGTACTCTGGTAATTCTAATATGACAAATATATACAGTTTCTATGTGGTACCACACTTATCTTTAGATTCCTTTAAAATGCATCAACTGCTGACAGTTATTATGTAGCATAAAAATCATACAGCAAGGTGTATCAACATAGATCATAAGAAGGAAGGCAGGTCAAGTTAAACAATGGCAGAATGCTTTCTTTAGCTATAGAGACACAATTCTGAGTGAGTATCCCCCCACCTGGGCAACCTGTAATGAATGTATTAATAAAACCAGTCCATAAATGTTCAATAAGTCTTGCTTCCTGGTAAAAAAGGTCAACCACCCCAATGCACCAGAGATGGAAGAGTTTCTTCAATGGTTCGTTGACAAATCCTTCAAGGGTGAACTCCCTTTTAAGCAGGAGCCCCAGGGTGTCGAGATCCTCCAAGAAAAGTGGAACACTGGCATCGAGACAGCAGCTTCGACCTTCGCGGTGCTCTTGGACGATCGTGCATGGAAGTCCTGGGAATATGAGGCATGCGGTCCTCCTCGATGCAAAGTGTTTGGTGCTGCAAAGAAGACTTGGTGATGGATGCAGGCCCGGCAGCAGGTGTCGGGTGTCAGGAGTTGCTTCGTCGGTCCTCTGGCCTGTCGGTGCTACAGCCGCACCACGTACCTCGGTATAGCGTTGGCGATTGGGACTCTACCACGGGCTGGACCTCGGGTCTTCACTCTGTCAGTGTCTTCGTTGGCTTCGGGTGGTGGGAAACCCACCGGCGGACTTTCCTCGGTAGCCAGTGACCTCGACTTTCTCTGGTGGGACAAAGTGTTCGACAGTGATAGCAAGGGAGCCCTCTGTCAAATGTTCTTAGGCAAAGGTGAAGCTTTCATGGCTCTGGTCATCGAGCAGCATGGCGTCAAGGTGTCCCCGCTTCTGGGGGACACGCTTTGCCTGGTTCCCAGCAGTAACGGAAATCTTCAAAACCCCGGTCGACGGCAATGGACTTCGATGGCCTTGATGACCCGGTGCTCCTCTTCAGGATTCTCGGCGGACCCCTTCTCCGGTCGACAGCCTTTTGGGACTGGCTTCCAGGGTGCCTCGATGAAGAGTGGCTTTTTGCATGACGGTCCCTTGTAGCTCGGGGAGAGGTCTCCTAGCCAGATCCTCTCTAGGATTAGTCCTCGACAGAGTCGACAGCTTTTAGATTTCGTCAAAATGCAGCAGCAATTCTTCTATTTCCGGCTGGGTTTCAAGGATGAGCTTCAAGTTCCAACTTCAGCTTCTGAACAAATTGGTAAGGGGAGAGGTCGCCAGATATACACATCTGTCCCTCATTCACTATGGCTGAGCCAGGTTCAGTCAGCTAATCACACAGAAGGGCATTCATGCAGGCAGGCAGCCAATCAGACTCACAGGCATCCAAGAAATATGGAATGGGGCAAGCACCCAGCCTTTCAGCACACCACACTACATTCATGTCAGTTTCAGGTAGGGCTGTCTCATTAATTGTGTCACACACAGGCACCAGACACCCATACCATAGAATGCATATTGGTCACACACTCTATTCACACAGGTGCCACCCCAAGGGTGTACCCGCAAAATACAGTCACTGGGAAGGCTCCAGCAAGTCTGGCCTGGACTTCCCAACAATACCATACATGGATCATCCACCCAACAGCCAGTCAAGGGAACGGACAGAGTCAGGGCTTCCCAGGATTTTGGGAAAACATGGTAACAGGCAATAGAAACCAAGAGGCCTCAGGGGCCATCTGGCCTTCTATCAGGAATCCACTGATTTGTATGGCAGGGCCTGGGTATCCCAAAATGGAGGATACTCAGAACACCTGTCACATTCAGCTTGAAGCAGCCACCAGCCCATACCCTGCTCTGTGGGCAACACACAGGTGCCCAAAACATACACAAGGGGTAGAGGGTTGCACCCCCACCCATGGGTGCCATAAGGGTATCCCAGGGGTCTCTGTTCACCACAACCAAAAAGAGGAAGTGCTGCACTGCCAGGGGTCCCAACTTGACTCCTGTGCAGAAAGCAACACAGAACACACATGATAAGGGAGTACAGGACAAGGACATGGAGGCCCTGCCCCTCCAATGTATTTCCAGAACCACAATCACTCCCCCCGCCCCCAGACTGAGTCTCATCTCCCATGAGATTGACACCCTCATCCAAATGGTGAACCTACCTTCTGGAAAGGCCATCTGTATTATCATGACTCTTCCCTGGTCTATACTCAATCGTGAAGTCTAGCCATTGCAGGCTAAAGGACCACCTGAGCAGTTTAGGTGTTCACCCTTCATCTGCATAAGCCATTTCAAGGGCTTATGGTCGGTTGGACCTTGAAGGTAGACCAGTAAGGTAAGGCCTAAAACAAATAAGGCTCCACACTATACTGAAACATTCCTTTTCAACAGTAGCCCACCTAAGTTCTCTACCTTGGAGTTGCCTACTGATAAAGATGATAGGATGTTCCCTCCCTTTGTCATCTAACTGGGACAAGGCAGCTGCAATTCCGGTGTCACATGCATTAGTTTGAACAATAAAGGGTTTGTTGTAACCGGGAGCACACAACACGGGTGCTCTACACAGCCACCAAAGGCCCTCTGACAGTTTTCCATCCAATTAACCTTCCTCGGTTGCTTGGGCGAAGTCAGAGCTGTCAGAGGGGCAGCTATGGTACCATACTCTGCCATGAATGTTCGGTAGTACCCAATGAGGCCCAAAAAACCTCTCACCTTAGTTTGAGTAGTGGGAGTCTCCCAGTCATGTACATCCTGTACTTTACTGCAGAGAAGTTGAATTCGACTCCTCCTACCTCATGACCAAGGTAAGTGACTTTCCCCTGAGCTATCTGGCACTTGGTGGCCTTGATAGTGAGGTTAGCCCTTTTCAAGAACCGCAACACCTTATCCAAATGAGTCAAATGCTCATCCCAGGCAAAACTGTAGACAACAATGTCGTCTCGTTAGGCCCCACAAAAGGCCTCCAGCCCACTGAGTGCATGATTGACCACCCCTTGGAAAGTGGCAGGTGCATTCTTCGACGCAAAAGGCTTGACTCTAAACTGGTAGAGTGCCTCAGGTTTTGAGAACGCTGTTTTTTCATTGGCCTGGTCCATCAGAGCTATTTGCCAATAGCCTGAGATGAGGTAAAAGGTGCTTACAAATTTTGCAGCATCCTATGGTGTCCACAAGCTCATCAGCCCTGGGCAAAGTGTGCATGTCAGTCTTGGTGACGGCATTGACTCCTCTGTAGTCCACACAGAACCTCCAATTTTTGGTACCTGCCTGGGAACTTGCTTGGGGACAAGGACCACAAGGCTGGACCAGGGACTGGTTGAGGATCAATTGCACCCAGATCCAACATCTTGGCTACATTAGCCTCAAGGTGGTTCTTAAGAGTTTCTGACATCCAATACCACCTGCTTTTGACAGGTATACTGTCACCAGTGTCAATTTTGTGCCTGTACCACGGGGTGAGGCCTGGTGTCAGTGAGAACAGAGGGGCATACTGCCGGAGCACAGCCCTGCTGGCCCTCTGCTGCTCTGGTGTCTGGAGAGATATGTACTCCCTCCTCTGAGCCATCCTGAGGGTTGCTATGCAGCAAATCAGGAAGGGTGTCAGGGCTGGAGCAGGTATGGGGGTAAATGCCCTTATGATGAGTCCTGGGGGAAGGAAAGGAGCCAGAAAGCATTCCACCAAGTATTCCAGGCATGTTCTCCACCCTTTTTGCAGGACCGTGGTCCAGAGATGGAGAACAGCCCGGGTACTACAATTCCCAGCAGGCCGCTCACAGCATGGGTCTGCTGGAGTAACGGTCGCCACACCCCTGACTGTGCCTGCACCAATGCGCATGCGCGAGCCACGCCCTTGGGGAGCTGCTCCCAATCCTGACCGGCGAACTGGAAGGACGTGCTTCAGTGTAGCTCTGGTTGGCAAGCCTACGCGGGGCATTCAGTCCTCCGCCTGCAAAACCCCAGGCCTCGCGTACATCTTAAGATAAGTGCGATTTACTTACCAAGCGCAGACAGCCCGCAGCACCCGAGTGGGCCACGTTTTAGGAGCTGCACCATACTCAACTACCTGCAGCCAGCAGGAAGTGCGAACAGTCTAGAAAGGGAACGCTAGATGTTTTAACATTAACCCCGCATGAGACTTGAACTAATAACGTCCGCATGTGTTAGAGAGACCAAACTCTGTTGTCGCATGAATCCGGAGCGACGATTTTGCCGCACGGAGTAACCAATACTAAGAACTAAAACTCCAAAGCTCTGTCACGCATAGTGTGCGCACCCGTATTGACATTATTTTTGCTCCTTGCAGTGGCATGAGAATCTGGTGAAAGCACAGTTGACAACCAACACGAAAAGGCCAAAAAAGCCAAAGAACTCAGGCAGAAACCGAAGCTAAGTGTATTTCAGGTTTACTTTGGGGGGATTGCCACTGGTACTGCATGAAGTTAATGCAGAATTGTCACCCCGCATGCTGCAAAGTGGGGGCTAGCCTAAAGCCGTACATGAGTTAATGTAATGGTGACATCACGTGTGTTTTCAGGATATATGTGAATGTCCTGGTAAGGGCTCCAGCACAAAGGCCCAGGTTAGTCGCAGGCATACTGTGAGACAGAGTGTATGAAGAGAGCAGGAGTGCAAGGGCGGAGTACTCTTGGAGCAGGAGCCGAGGAGCATGTGACCCTACTTCCCCCTTCCCCATCCAAAACTTCTACCTATCCCTCCTTCCGGTGTTCCTAACTTCCCCTGCCTATCCATCCGACGGACCCTAACCCTCTTTCCCCGAAGGGTCGAGGTGGCCTGAGTTGTCAGTTTCCAGGTGCTAAGACCTAACGGGGAGGGAGGCGTTTGTGCTGCCTCTGCGCCAGGAAGAAGCAAGCTCTGACAGAATTACGAGCCCAAGTATTTATCATGTGCCCAGGCAGTACAAATATGGCGAATTTGGTAACCCTTCTCCAGGAACTAAAGGCTGAGCTGGCAGCAACCAGGCAGGATTATCAGACCTTGGCAGGACAGTGCATACCCTAACCATTCAGAATTAGGCCCAGGCCACCCCTTTACCTAGAGCACCCCCGCCAGTCCCAGTCCAGGTACAGGTAGCCATAGAACCACCACTTCCCCTGGCAGCACCGGAAAGGTATCATGGAGACCCTCAGAACTATAATCAGTTCATTATGCAGTGTCAATTAAATTTTTTAACCAAGCCTGCTGTGTTCCGGACTGCTCAGGCCCGCACGGCGTTCGTGATCTCTTATCTCACTGGGGATGCCGTATCATGGGCCACACCGTTAGTCCGCAAGGATGATGCCTTGCTATATAGTTGGGATACATTCCTCGAGGAGTTTGGCAAGATATTCAACCGTAGTGCTGCATCATTATTAAAGGACAAGGAATTGCTGACATTAAAACAGGGGAACAAAGACTTGGTCACATATGTTACAGCGTTCAATCGGCTGGCCATGGAAACGGATTGGCCACAGGAGAAAAGAATGGCTTTGTTCTATCAGGGCTTAAGGGAGGATCTCAAGGATCTGGTGGCTCAGGTGGACCCGCAACCAGCAGATTGCTCAACTATGATAGATCTTGTTCTTAGGTTGGACCAGAGGCATAGTGAACGGCGACAGGATCAGTGTTGGTGGGAGAATAAACCAATAGTGAGACTAGATCAGCAGAAAACCACCAGGGTACCAGAGAATGGGTCTGATGAACCAATGCAGATTGGTTCCGTTCGGGGGCCTTTGACCAAGAAGGAGAAAGAGAAGAGGCAAAAAGAAAAGTTATGCCTTTACTGCGGTAAAGCAGGCCACTTTGTACGGGAATGTCCCAATAAACCAGCAAAAGGAGGGATGTCGGGAGACGCGATATCTCGCCCGTGAGGGTGGCAGGAGCGAGCAAAGCTAAAAACACCCCACACATGTTGGCAAATGTACGCACTAACCAGGCAGCTCATGTGACCTTAATAGGCAGATTGCGCTGGCAGGCAAAATGTGTTCCGGTAACATTGATGGTGGATTTCGGGCGCCACAGGAAACTTCATAGAGGTTCAAGTGGGCCAGAAGCTGGGCCTCCCTGTGCATAAGAAGACAGTACCTGAAGAGGTGAAGTCAGTAGACGTTTCGCCATTGGTCTGAGGACCTGTCACTCAGCAAACAGAGCCCCTCTTTTGGAGTGCAGTACGACACATCAAGAAGTCATTAGGTTCAACGTGATTGCGGCCCCGCAGTTTGGCTTCATTTTGGGGCTCACCTGGTTGAGACTCCACAAACCAGCAATCGACTGGAACACCGGAACGGTTCAGTTTAGCTCAGTTTTTTGCCAAACGCACTGCCAAATACCCTCGCCGAAGTCTTTAGCACATTACGTGGGAGGAAGTGCAGTCACAGGCTTGCCAAATGAGTGCGAAGAGTACAGGGATGTTTTTAGCAAGGTGGCAGCCAACACCTTGCCCCGCACCAGCCTTTCGACTGCTGGATTGACCTTGAAGCGGGTGCAGAGCTACCCTGCAGTGGAATATATGCTCTCACAGAGGCCGAAAATAAGTATTTCAAGGACTATATAAAAACCAATTTGGCGAACGGCTTCATCAGGCACTCCACGTCCCCTGTCTCCTCTTCCTTATTATTGGTCCTGAAAAAAACTGGAGACCTAAGAACATGCATCGACTACAGGGCGATCAATAAAATAACCATCAAGAATCGTTACCCCTTACCCCTGATTCCGGTACTGTTGGACCAGGTGCGTGGATCCACCATTTATACGAAGCTGGACCTCCGGGGAGCCTATCACCTGGTAAGAGTACGCAAAGGGGACAAATGGAAAACAGCCTTTCGGACCAAGTTCGGCCTATATGAATATCAGGTCATGCCGTTCGGGTTATGCAATGCTCCGGCAGCATTCCAACATTTTCTAGACGAAGTTCTATGTGGGTATTTGGATGTATTCACAATAGTTTACATCGATGACATCCTGATTTACTCCCAGAACCTGTAAGAGCATCGAAAACATGTCCGGGCAGTGCTACAAAGGCTACGCGAACATCATCTGTATGCTAAGCTCGAGAAATGTGAGTTCCATCAAACTACGGTCGAGTTTCTTGGGTTCATTCTGTCGCCGCAAGTGGTCACCATGGATAAAAAAAAGTGCAGCCCATCATAGACTGGCCTTCCCCAAAATCGGTCAAGGACAATCAATCTGTTCTTGGCTTTGCCAATTTTTATCACCGCTTCATAGATGGATTCGCAAAAAAGGTGCAACCTATTACCAGGCTTCTACGAAAAGGTGTACAGTTTTTGTGGGACGAGAATGCCGAGGCAGGTTTTCAAGCTCTTAAGAGGGCGTTCGTCACCGCTTCAGTGTTACAGCATCCAGATACAGCCAAACCCTATATCATCGAGACAGACGCTTCTAGCTATGCAGTTGGGGCGATCCTATCCCAAAGGGGCGAAAATGGGAAATTACATCCAGTCGCCTACTACTCTCGAATGTTACTACCAGCAGAGCAAAATTACGCAATAGCGGACAAGGAATTGCTAGCGATTAAGACAGCTTTTGATGAGTGGCGTCACTACCTTTTGGGTGCCCAGCACACGGTGACAATCTATACTGATCATCGTAATTTACAGTTTTTAAAATCAGCCAACGCCCTCAGTCCCAGGCAACTAAGATGGGTATTGCAGTTCTCAGAGTGTGATTTCGTGGTAACCTATCGCCCGGGAGCAGAAAACCGAAAGGCAGACATACTCTCACGGTATCCCGAACCAAGCCTCGATCCACCGGAAACAAGAAAAGAAGAATCCAGACTCATGGTGGACCCAAGCTGCTTCATTGGGAGTGTAACTGTAGATACTATGTTTGACAACATTAGGGAAGCAATGTCTGCAGAGCAACTGGCTCAATGGGCGGTACAAGACAAAGACCAGACAGTAAAAGACGGATTGCCATTTTATAAAACAGCATTGTTTTCACCCACAGCGCCTCTCCGTCGACAAGCAATACAATGGTGTCACGACTCCCTGTTCGTGGGCCACCCAGGAAAAGCAAAAACCATCAAACTAGTAAACCGTCACTTTTGGTAGCCAACCATGCACAAAGACATTCAGCAATATGTAGTTGAATGTGAGGTATGCCTCAGGAACAAATCTGACCATCAAAAACCAACAGGCCATTTGCAGCCTTTGCCAACGCCACCTTCCCCGTGGCACATAGTATCGATGGACTTGATTGTAGAGCTACCCCAGAGTCAAGGATTTACGGCAGTCTTTGTAGTGGTGGATTATCTCACCAAGATGGCACATTCTATACCCAGTAAGGGAACTCCATGAATTAGTTCACTGGCAAACTTGTTTTTACAACATGTAATTCGTCTATATGGATTACCATACAGCATCATCTCTGATCGGGGACCACAATTCACATCAAGGTTCTGGCAGGCGTTCTGCAAAGCAGTGGGAATTGAAATACGGCTGTCCACTAGTTATCACCCAGACACCGATGGTCAAACGGAGAGGCTGAACCAGACTCTGGAGCAGTACCTCAGATGCCTCACCCAAGGGAAAGAAGAAAACTGGGCGAACGTCATCTGGCTCGCTGAACTAGCATATAACAATGCAGTACATTCCTCTACTAAGACAACACCTTTCTACAGCCTGTATGGGTACCATCCCCATTTTCAACCAGTACCCCAAGACAACATACCTGAAGTACCAGCAGTAGCAGAAAAGAAGAAAAAACTAGAAAACATCTGGCAGTCTGTTCAACACAATCTAGTTGCAGCCAAACAGGCTTACAAGCACCAAGCCGATAAGAAAAGGCGACCTGGTCCCCAGTATCAAGTCGGGGATAAAGTGTGGCTCTCTACACGAAACCTTCATCTGCAAGGGTTGTGCAAATTCGTCCCTCACTTCATAGGGCCCTTCCCAATTAAGGCACTTGTTGGCCCAGTTGCTTTGAAATTGACACTACCCCCGCACATGAAAATACAACCAGTGTTTCATATTGCTTTGATGAAACCAGACCCTGCTTTAATGAAAACCAGGAAACCTCCACCCATTCTAGTAGACGGCCATCTCGAGTTCGAAGTTAGAGCCATTCTCGATTCTTGTGTCAAACACAAGAGACTGTGTTATTTAGTGGACTGGGTAGGGTATGGCCCTGAGGAAAGGTCCTGGGAACCCGCAGAAAATATCCATGCTCCTCGACTCCTCCGCCAATTCACCTAAGGAACCCTCTTAAACCTGGGCCTGCAGGAGGGAGGGAGGGGGAGTACTGTCAGGGCTGGAGCAGGTATGGGGGTAAATGCCCTTATGATGAGTCCTGGGGGAAGGAAAGGAGCCAGAAAGCATTCCACCAAGTATTCCAGGCGTGTTCTTCACCCTTTTTTGCAAGACCGTGGTCCAGGGATGGAGAATATCCCGGGCACTACAATTCCCAGCAGGCCGCTCGCAGCATGGGCTTGCTGGAGTAAAGGTCGCCATGCCCCTGACCACGCCCGCACCAACGCGCATGCGTGAGCCGCGCCCGTGTGGAGCCGCTCGCAATCCTGACCGGCGAACTGGAAGGACGTGCTTCAGTGGAGGTCCGGTTGGCAAGCCTACGTGGTGCATTCAGTCCTCCGCCTGCAAAACCCCAGGCCCGCGTACATGTTAAGATAAGTGCAATTTACTTAACTAGCGCAGACAGCCCGCAGCACCTGAGGGGGCCACATTTTAGGAGCTGCACCATACTCATCTGCCTGCAGCCAGCAGGAAGTGCGAACAGTCTACAAAGGGAACGCTAGATGTTTTAACATTAACCCCGCATGAGACTTGAACTAATAACGTCTGCATGTGTTAGAGAGACCAAACTCTGTTGTCGCATGAATCCGGAGCGGCGATTTTGCCATGCGGAGTAACCAATACTAGGAACTATAACTCCTAAACTCTGTCACGCATAGTGTGCGCGCCCGTATTGACATTATTTTTGCTCCTTGTAGCGGCATGAGAAACTGGTGAAAGCACAGTGGCCAACCAACATGAAAAGGCCAGAAAAGCCAAACGACTCAGGTAGAAACCGAAGCTAAGTGCATTTCAGGTTTACTTTGGGGGGATTACCACTGGTACTGCATGAAGTTAATGCAGAGTTCTCACCCCGCATGCTGCAATGTGGGGGCTAGCCTAAAGCCGTACATGAGTTAATGTAATGGTGATATCACGTGTGTTTTCAGGATATATGTGAATGTCCTGGTAAGGGCTCCAGCACAAAGGCCCAGGTTAGTCGCAGACATATTGTGAGAGAGAGTGTGTGAAGAGAGCAGAAGTGCAAGGGCGGAGTACCCTTGGAGCAGGAGCCGAGGAGCATGTGACCCTACTTCCCCCTTCCGCATCCAAAACTTCTACCTATCCCTCCTTCCGGTGTTCCTAACTTCCCCTGACTATCCATCCGACGGACCCTAACCCTCTTTCCCCGAAGGGTCGAGGTGGCCTGTCAGTTTCCAGGTGCTAAGACCTAAGGGGAGGGAGGAGTTTGTGCTGCCTCTGCGCCAGGAAGAAGCAAGCTCTGACAAAGGGGCTCACTCTCATCCTCCTTTTGCTATGAAGCTAGCAGAAGACATGAGACTTCCTCTCTTCAGTGGAAAGACTTGAGCCTGTTAATAAGGAATACCTGAGGGGCTACCCCAGGGACTCCCATGTCAACGAGATAGTCGACTTCGCCCATCTTGGAGATTATCCTGAAGGGTCCGGTCCGCTTATCTGCCAGAGCTGTAGGCTTTATAGGCTCCATCACAAGGATATCCTGTCCTGTAGTCCAATCCACTTGTGAGGCCTTATGGTTATGCCAGTACTTGTTTAATTCTTGGCTTGCCCTAAGATTTGCTGATGCCTGACCCACCATCTGTGACATCCTGCTCCTGAGGCCTAACACATAGCCCCCCACTTGCTTGGCTTCCAAATCTTCTCTGATTAAGGCAAGGGGCCCCCTCACGAGATGTCAAACGAGATGCTCAAAGGGACTGAAACCAACACCCTCTTGAGGCACTTCTCTATAGGCAAACAGAAGGCATGGTAGGAGGAGATCCCATTTGCTCCTTAAGGGCTCTTCCAAAGCACCCAGCATGCCCTTGAGAGTCTTACTAAACCTCTCTACCAGACCATTCGTCTGGAGATGGTCGGAAGTGGAGAACTTATGTTACCCCACATTCCTTCCACATCGCTTGCATTTACCTCAACATGAAGTTAGATCCTCTGTCAGAGACCACCTCTTTAGGGAATCCAACTCTAGTAAAAATGCCCAGAAGAGCCCTGGCATCCACCTTGCCAGTAATGGTCCGAAGGGGTATAGCCTCAGGGTACCTGGTGGCATGAACAACCAGTACCAGGATGAACCGGTGTCCACCTAATGGGGGAGAGTCCAAGGGACTGACAATGTTGATGCGTAACCTCTCAAATGGTATGCCAACCACTGGCGAAGTCTGCAGTGGGGCAATGACACTGCCACCAGTCTTGCCAGACAAGTGACAAGTGGGGCAGGTCCAGCAGTGGGATTCCACTTCTACTCCCATCCTGGGCCAGTAGAAATGGGCAGAGAGCCTTTGATTAGTCTTCTTAGTACCAAGATGACCAGCTAAGGGCACCTCATGCGCCAACTGCAACAGAAAGGGCCTGTTAAACCTTGGGTACCACCAACCTCCTGAGGGCACCAGATTCAAGCTTAGTGGGCTCACTACAAAGGAGCTCACCCTCCCAATAAATCTTGAATGACCTAGGAACTTCACCTTGTGTCTGGGCCTGTTTTCTTAGACCCTCAAGAGAGTGGCACTCTCTCTGGCCCTTGCAGAAGTCTCCCCTTGAGGGCCCACCTTCAGCCAGCAGGCATTGAAGGTCAGGGTGATCGTCTGGGTTGAGCACCTCTCCCTGGGGAGGGTCTTCTGGCTCTTCTACCTCAGGAGTTGAGTCTCAGGTTACCACTGGGCCTAGCCCGCCTGGAGCGTGGATCCCAGTGGGTGCTGCAGAAACAGCAGGAAGAGAAGGATCCCCCTTCACAGAGGTAGTCCTCTTGCTCTTCCGTTTTTCCTTGGGTCTCCCCTTTGGCGTGGGTAGATGACCAGCAGTCAGACCCTGTGCGACCTGAGACCTAGTGACTGCAGTAGCAGTCAGGGTAGTCCATCAGAGATGAACCCAAACTCTACTAGATCATTCCCAAACAATATGTGGGCAGGCACATTGTCCTGTAACAGGACGGGAAGCTTTGCTGTCTTGTCCTCAATCTGGATGGTGACTAGGGCTACATGAGATAATTTGGGAGGCCCACCAGCTAACCTGGCAGTTATCAGAGGAGCACCTACATAGTCCTCTGGCATGAGCAGGGTCCTGTCCACCATTGTCATACTTGCCCCAGTGTCTCTCAAACCAGTGGAAGGCTGGCCATTCAGGAGGACACTTCTAAAAAATCTGCGGGTATTGTGTGTGATAGTAGCTAGTACTTCTGTGTACTGTTCCCAGGCCCCAAGGGAAACTAGGGAAATCAGTGCAGGAGCACCAAAGGTGATTCCTGTAGAGGAGGGGAGGACAGTGACCTCCACCTCAGGCATGAAGCAAGGGTAGGTCAGGCTGACATCCTGGACTCCAAGTGCCTTACTTTTACACTTGGGGTCACCCTTCTTGTGGTCCAGAGCCCCACAGACCCAACAAGTGCCAGGAATGCGAGGTACTGTACTGGATCCACTGGAAGCCTGCTTTACAGCAGGAGAACCGCTACTCTTGGTCCTACCCCCATGAGACTTATCCCCACTAGATTTTTGGGTCTTAGGAAAAGGATGTTTAGGTTTACTCGACTGTGATTGCTTAGGGGACTCCTTCTGAGAAGTCTCTTTCTCTTTGTCCTTGTCCTTCCCACTGGGTTCCATAGGGGACACCCGGTGGTAGACCCACTTTTCAGACAGCCTGGCCAGCTTAGAGGGATCAAACATGTTCTGGTCACCAATGTACTGACGCAGTACATTGTCCAAAATCGAATGTCGTACATCATTGTCCAAAATCGACTATTGCAACGCCCTCTACTTAGGGACCAGTCAAAGAAACCTCGATAAACTCCAGGTCACGCAGAACAACTCCATAAGGGCAGCTCTCAATGTACCCAGGCGTTCTCACATCTCCAACACTAGACGCAACTTGCATTGGCTACCCATCATTCATCGCATATCCCTCAAAGCACTCGTTCTAACCCACAAGGCGCAGAACAATGCAGCCCCTAACTATTTATCCACGCGCTTTACACAACATACAGCAACCAGACCCCATGAGACCTGCTCAGGCTCACACACTGACTATTCCCAGTTTCAAGCTACAGACAACCGGAGGCTCGAGCTTCCCAGTCCTTGCTGCTAAACTCTGGAACACCCTACCCAATGCTCTTAGAAACGTTCCATACTTCCATTCCTTCAAAGCTAAAACCGAACTGTGGCTACATGAACAGGATGCCCTAGCCACTTCTTTATAATCCATACTGCTGTTAATCCCCTTACCACTGTTTATAGACTGCTTTATACTGTATACTTAGATCCGTTCCCATCCTCTCTATGCTATGTTCTGAACTATATGTAAATATGTGTAAAATGTATATTGTATCTATTTTGCTGTAACTTGTAACTTCCTCTTAAAACATGCGCCCAGATGCCCCAGAGCAAGGTGCTCACTACAAATAAAACAAATACAAATACAAAATACAAAATACAAATGCAGCTCTGGTGAACAGGCTTCAGAAAAATGCTCAAACAACCAAAACAAAAGGTGGGACAATTCAACTAAAGTTTTCACCTTGTATCCATCAATCCATCCCATCATCTTCATATGCGCAGCAGTCACCCAGTCAACCCAAGACACACATTCTCTCTCTTTTTATATTCCCTGAACCTTTTAAGGTATTGGGTAGGTGTTTTGCCAAACTTGGCAATCAAAGCAGCTTTCATGCACTCATACTAAGCCCTTTCTTCCACATTCAGTTTCAGAATACAGTCATAGCCAGTCTGAGGCACTCTACTTAACAAACACTTAGCGCAATCTCTTTTATTAACATCATGGATTCCACAAGCCATGTCAAATGCTTCTGTCTATTGGAGGATATCAGGACCCTCCACATACACACCAACCAAAGATGTGCCACAGTAGTTAGTTGTCCATAACTAGGACAGTGCATAGTAACACCAGTGCCGTCTCTAGTTCGCTGTATAATACCTTCTTGTATATTTTCTATGTCTCTTGGTGTCCTGAATCCCTTTCTTCTGTACACTCCTATTATGTATCATAGCACTGTATTCCTATGTATTGTAACTAAGAAACTGTATATTCCTGTAACGTGGCTTGTTTTGTAACTAAGAAATTGGATATTCTTGTAATGCGCCCAGATACCTCCGTGTTTGGAGCGCTCTATCGATAGTTAAACAAACAAACAAACAAACCACATCTTTCATAAACTTGGTGGCTGGGGACCTGACACTCTCAAATGGTTTGACTGAAGTCTGCACTCTAGCTTTCTCTAGCTGGATTCTCTGACATTCTGTGTCCTTGGTTTTGAGTTCAAGATCCCTATCTTTGAATAGCACTTGCTGTGCCAACTCCTCCTTCTTCAATACACCCTTCAGTTTCCAACTTTTTATATTCAAACGGCCAATTTAATCCTTAATAACTAAAGTTGCAATATATCCCCTGAAGAAACAATGCTGGGTTTCAGAATAGATGTGACAGGAGAGGTGGCAATCCCAGAAACAGATTCAGTCACAACCATAGGGGTAGGGTCCTCAGTGGTTCGACCCCCCCCTCTTTCATCAAGAGCATCACAATCAGTCTGGTAGTCCACCAGGGCAGCTATAAGCACCGCTCTAGACTTATCCTCAAAGTCTAACTCCCTGACTTCACAAGCACTCCAGAGAGCCTCTAAGTCAATTTGCCATTTGCAATCGATTCCATTGCGTGTAGTTATCCTAGTATACAAAACTAAACCTCAAATTAACAAAGTGTGGCTATTTTGTAAGTGCCAAGGTTACACACTGAGGGCCTCATTACGACCCAGGCGGTAAGTTACCGCCTGGGCCGTGACTTTACCACCATGGCGTAAACTATGTTTACGCCATGGTGGTTGGCGGACTTACCGCCCCATTCCGAGGTCGGCGGGGCGGTAAGTCCCCAATCCCCATTTACCCTTCCCCATTCCCATTTTTGCCCCATAGGGCATAATGGGAGTGGGGAAGGCGTTAATTACGCCACCGTAAATTACGGTGGCGTAATTAACTCCATGGTCCCTTAGCGCCATGGATTTTAACACCTGCTAAAAGCAGGTGTTAAAAGCGCCATGGTGCTAAGGGACCTCGTAATTGGCGGTAAGGGGTCGGCGCAGCTAACGCTGGCGTAAACCCCTTACCGCCAGGGTCGTAATGAGGCCCTGAGTCTTTAAACCATTAGCATCTCTGAGCCCTGACGAGGACTGCAGCAGGAAGACAAGGTGAGCTGGCTTGCTACCCTGTCCTGTATCCCTGTAACTCGCACCAGCAATGACGCTGCCTGGAAATAATCAAGCAAGTTAATAACCTCTCCTCGCAAGCAGCAGAATGCAAGGAACTTCCTCTTGACCCCGTCCACCTCCAACAGAGCTGTAATATACAAACAGAACATTTCGACCTCTGCACAGACGTTGCTCCGAAATTATTTAACAAATGGAAATCCATTCCGGCGTGCGGGAGACTGTGGGGAATCTCCCTTTGATCTCGCCCACCTCTAACAAACCTGTTATCTGTAGCCACAAATCTACCTACAACCAATAATCTCTGAGAGACGCAATCTGAACACTCGTTATCCAGGAAACTGCAGGGTACATCTCTTTGATCCTGAATGCCCCAGACTGCTCTCAACTAGACTGCGACAAGCAAGTACATTGTTACCACTAGCCTCAAGTTATCTCACCTGAGACCGCAGTAGAATGTCTGCCAGCGTGCCGGAGAATATACGCTAGCTTACTGGTCCAAAAACCAGACTCCGCAGCAAATTGGGAACTGCCTCTTCTGGCTACAATACAATTGATCCTAGACAGCAAACACTAGAACAAGCTCTACATAAATGGAAGGCGAAGAAACTAGAACTAGACGGCTCATGTCCGATGGAATCGTGTCCACAACTGTCAGACACAAGCGAGGTGCACATTGAACCAGTGCAATGCCCTGGTCCATCCCCAATGCCAGTTGCATGCGGAACGAACACTGAACCTGTGCTAAACGCAGAGCTCTCACCACCGCCAGATACATGCAAGGTGCACTCTGAACCCGCCCAAATAACAACAAGTAAAGATCTGATGCCAAATGATGAAATGTCCTTTACTGAAGAAATGACAACAACTGATACACCAATAGCCGAGACGAACCTAGACAAGGGTCACAATGCTAACATCACAACCCTTGAACAAATGAATACAAAGTCCATCGAACACCTCAGAAGAGAACAGCGTCCGACTGAGTGAGGAGTCATTGCGACACAGAATTCCGGACGAAAGCCCGAAGATGAAAGTGCGATACAGCAAGTAACCGAGATTAAGCCCAACACTCCGGAACTCAGACCCGCTGTAAATCAAGAGAGGAAAGCTGATAGAATATCAGCACAATCAGCTGAACTGAAAGATTCTGCTATAAAAGAGATTAAACTGTCGGAATATACAACACAACCCAAGCATCTCCTAAAGCAGACTCAGCTAATAGGAACGCCACAGCCCCTATCAGAAGACCGTAAACGGTACTTTTATTCCAAAACTGTTCAGAAACAAGCAACGAGGCATCCACTGGCCGATATCTCTAAGAAGGAACAGGCGAAGTTAGCAAAGCGAAAATGGCTACAAACACATGCAACCTTGAACCAGAACAATGAAAACAAAAACAACATGCCATTAATTCTAACTCCACAGCTGCACGGCTATCTCTCGACATTACAGAGATCGAATCTCTAATGAGCCGCTTCGAAAGACGAAAGGAAGTCTTCGGCGACATTTCACAATCAATTCCACTGGAATCCACCTCAACCCCTCTGATAAATCGCCCATCATCCAACATGAATATAAAATCTTGGACAAAGCTTGAAGAGCAAAACAAGAAATTGGACAAAGAAATCCTGCCCTGCAAATTCAACCATGACTTTGAGGAGTCCTTTTATACCTCTCCCCTACAACCTGAGAAACAGAAACCAGCCTTGCCAACACTCTGTAACCAGAGGGTCAACAACAACATAACGTCTGACCCTACAGAAAAGGAAGGTATAACACAGCCAAGGATACCCACGACGATGATAGACCTGCAAACTATGTCAATCGCGGTCATCTCACAGTCCATGATACCTTTCTTGAAACTAGAACATTCGCAACCAAGCAACCCTTCTTGCGATGATTTACTCAAAATCGGTTTATATGGAGAACTTCACTAACACCATCGAAAAAAGATTAGATGCTGAAGCTGAACAAATGATTTGGAAACAAAGACTATTTGAGATAGCAAGAGGTGATTGTGAGGAGAAAATGCGACTGACCACCAGTATCATGTCTTGGATGAACTTTATAACAAAAGGGACAGCCTAAGGTCGGGCAGGACGGAAAGGCTGGGCTAATACTTTGTACGAGAGGGTGGTCCTGTCCTCAAACGTTTTCACACTACAATAATTTGTTGTAGCAATTATTAAAAAAAAAAACTTCACATTAGTGGTAATACATCCTAGCAAGTATGCATTACTGGGAAAAAAGGGGTTCTCATCCAACTACTGGAGAAAAACTATGGTGTCCTTTATTTTAATTAGGTCACACATGTAGGTTTTGAAATAGAAAGTAAAACACATCACCAAATACACATTTCGTGTTCAATTAATAACATATTATTCAAATGTTCTGTGCACATCGATTTCCAAAGGTGCAACTACATTGGTGACAGGCGGACACTGAATCTAACATTTTCAAATGAATGGAAAACCAAATCCTGGAGTGTCCTGTAAAAATACACTGAAACACACATTTGCAAACTTTATATGGTGCGTTAACAACACACCTATATGATAGTGCGGTACTGTTTTTACTGTACAGAGTTTTGCTAAATATTACTTCATATTTGACAGAAAACAATGTATTTCAAAGTTAAACAATGTTATGTGAGAATCAAAGCAAGTCGCTTAATGACCAGAAACCTTAAAAATAGGGTCCGCTGTAGGCTGGTTTGAAAGGAATAACCAAGAAACTGGTTGAAGTCAACATAAAGGTAGTGATGGTAATTTGGGTCATAGTTCAAAGGAGTTTCAAGAGGAACATTATGACCATGGACATTTCAGCTGAGAGGTGTTGCAGCCTCCTTCTGGGGCCTTGTTAGAGCAGGTCTCCCTATGAGTAAAAAACAATATTGAGACATATTGATAAGTGGTCCAGAAAGTGGATCATTCCTAAAATGGTTTGGAGTAAAAAAAACGTGAGAGGCTATTCTAAGGGGTGGGCCTGAGGCCCTATGCACTGACCTTGCATGTGAATGAAGACATTCAATACGGGGGTATTTTGAACCCGTGGCCGGAGGCAGTTCTCCAGGCTCCGGAAGGATGTGGATAGGTCACACTGTGGTGATCTATAAGTACAGAAAGAGATGCAGAAATATGGGTCAGCTGTGGGATGAAGGGAGTGGTCAGCAGCTGTGAGCGACATGGGAACAGAGTGGGTAACTTGAGGCTTGGACGGTGCAGTTGAAGATCTGCAGAGCCTCCGTGATGTAAGTTTTTCTGAAAGAAGCTTATGCCAGTGCTAGCCTGATGGTCTGGAACCTGGAAGTCTGCACATAAAAAAGAGAGGGGAGCAGACAACCCCATCAGCAGAAGCCTTGTGGAGGAGGCTGTTATGCAGAAAAATGAGGGAAGAGAGTTCCGGGCATGGCTGGTCACTAACCTGAAAGGAATGCGTGGCTCGCGCATTCGATCCGTACGAACAGGAAACTCGCGTTTGTCTGGATCAGAGCTGCGTTGCTGAGTGTAAAAGCGCACGTGCGATGGATTAGTATCTAAGAGCCGCGCATGCGTCTGGGCGGCTTGGCAGCGTTGCCATGGCGTTCGGGATACGTAGAATTACGCTGCTGTAGGGGGCGTGGCCCAGGCTGCACGAACAGTGCAGAGGGATGTAACTGGGGGCGAATCAAAGAAGGCGAGTAATGTTACACTGTGGGTGTATGTCCACAACAATAAAGCTGGCCATTGAGCAAGGGAAATATGGCTCTAAAAGACATGGGAGCTGGACCAAGTAAGCGTGTACGGCCAGCGCCGTATGGTAGTGTGTTGAGGGAATAAACGTTGTAAAGGTGGTGGGTACACTCCAGTAGCTGTGTGGAGATGCTGGAGGCACCAAAGGGTGGAGGAAGCAATAAAGGGAGGCAAGGTGACCTGAGAGTTACAAAAGATACCAATCGGGAGGCGGGTAGGTGTTCAGAGATATTCAAAGGGTGTGAGTTCATTCAGCCCTTTGGTTTGGGTCTGTAATTTGAATATCCACCACGCCTCTTTGAAGTACAGGGCATTTGTGATGTTAGAAGAGTCTGGCACCTTGTCGACCACCCACCATTTGAAGGAGTCACAACTGTGCTGAAATTCAAGGAAGTGGGAGACGAGGGATGCATTATGTGTTTTACACCTGATCCTTGATTTATGCTATCCAACCCTTTTGTGCACTGGTCTAGAAGTTTGCCCTATGTATCTAAGCTTACATGGGCATTTGATGAAGTAAATCACGTTCAGAGTTTTACAATTGGAAAAGTGGCGGAGTTCCCATTCTCTGTCATCTATTGGGAAGGATCTTATTTTCCGGGTCTGGTTGCAGGCTGCGCAGTTGCCGCAGGGATGGTGGCCACGGATTTCCTGCATATTCCATAGAGTGGATCGGGAATCGTTGCGTTTGGTTCTGGCATGGGTGAGAAGGTCTTTGAGGTTTTTAGATCTCTTAAGGGCCATCCTAGGGAGTGGTTCTTCAGGCAGACTGAACTGTACAATGGGCTAACATTTTTTGATGATCCCCTTGAGTTGGGATGTATTGGCATTGAAGGTGGAAATGCATGACATGGGATTTTCAATAGTCTGGTTGCGAGATTTGGGGATAAGTAATGTTTCTCTTGGGGTATAGAGGGCTCTTTTCTTGGTATTCCTGAGCAGTTTTTTGGGATATCCCCTGTCTTCAAGTTTATGCTGTAATTCGGTGGCATGAATTTTGAAGTCCTTGGTTTCCGTGCAATTGCGTCTGATCCTTAAAAATTGCCCATAGGGCAGGTTGACCCGAAGGCTTTTTGGGTGGTAACTTCTGTAATGCAGTGTTGTGTTTCTGTCAATATTGCCACCAAATGCAGCAGAGAATGGCACTAACTATAACCATAGCCAAAAGAATACACACTAAAATGATGGTGGACCTGAAAAATGAGGAAACCAAATGTCTAAATGATGACACCATTGCCAACGCAAGGGATAAACTTAAAGAAATTGATAAAACTCTGGAAACCTTCTCAGCTCTGACACTGGAGAGAAAACATAAAAAAACTTGCAAAGTATATTATAAACTTTAAATTGGAAAATGTTTACCCATATCTCTCAACTGACTACAAAGACAACAAGGACAAGGAAAGAACATCAAGACAGGGAGGAGTGAACAGAAACAGACGCAAGGGAGTCTCTTTCTCCGGCTCAGACCATTCCAGTTCAGGCTCGTCATCAGGAGACCAATCCCTCTGCATTGTTCGTGCAGCCTGGGCCACGCCCCCTACAGCAGCGTAATTCTACATGTCCTGAACGCCATGGCAATGCTGCCAAGCCGCCTGGACGCATGCGCGACTCTTAGATACTAATCCATCGCGCATGCGCTTTTACACTCAGCAACACAGCTCTGATCCAGACGAACGTGAGTTTCCTGTTTGTACGGATCGAATGCGCGAGCCCAGCATTCCCTTCAGGTTAGTGCCCAGCCATGCCCGGAACTCTCTTCCCTCATTTTTCTGCATAACGGCATCCTCCACAAGGCTTCTGTTGACGGGGTTGTCTGCTCCCCTCTCTTTTTTATGTGCAGACTTCCAGGTTCCAGACCATCCGGCTGGCACTGGCACAAGCTTCTTTCAGAAAAAGTTACATCCCATGTCGCTCACAGCTGCTGACCACTCCCTTCATGCCACAGCGGACCCATATTTCTGCATCTCTTTCTGTACTTATAGATCATCACAGCGTGACCTACCCACATCCTTCCGGAGCCTGGAGAACTGCCTCCGGCCAGGGATTCAAAATACCCCTGTATTGAATTTCTTCATTCACATGCAAGGTCAGTGCATAGGGCCTCAGGCCCACCCCTTAGAATAGCCTCTCACCGTTTTTTACTCCAAACCATTTTAGGAATGATCCACTTTCTGGACCACTTATCAATATGTCTCCATATAGTTTTTTACTCATAGGGAGACTTGCTCTGACACGGCCCCAGAAGAAGGCTGCAACACCTCTCAGCTGAAACGTCCATGGTCATAATGTTCCTGTTGAAACTCCTTTGAACTATGACCCAAATTACCATCACTACTTTTATGTTGACGTCGACCAGTTTCTTGGTTATCCCTTTCAAACCAGCCTACAGCAGACCCTATTTTTAAGGTTTCTGGTCATTAAGCGACTTGCTTTGATTCTCACATAACATTGTTTAACTTTGAAATACATTGTTTTCTGTCAAATATGAAGTAATATTTAGCAAAACTCTGTACAGTAAAAACAATACCGCACTATCATATAGGTGTGTTGTTAACGCACCATATAAAGTTTGCAGATGTGCCTTTGAACTTTCAGTGTATTTTTACAGGACACTCCAGGATTTGGTTTTCCATTCCTTTGAAAATGTTACATGCAGTGTCCGCCTGTCACCAATGTACATGCACCTTTGGAAATCGATGTGCACAGAACATTTGAATAATATGTTATTAATTGAACACCAAACGTGTATTTGGTGATGTGTTTTACTTTCTATTTCAAAACCTACATGTGTGACCTAATTAAAATAAAGGACACCATAGTTTTTCTCAAGTAGTTGGATCAGAACCCCTTTTTTCCCAGTAATGCATACTTGCTAGGATGTATTACCACTAATGTGGATTTTTATTTTTAATAATTACTACAACAAATTATTGTAGTGTGAAAACGTTTGAGGAGAGGACCACCCACTCGTACACAATGTCGTGGATGAAAGCTACTCAACAACCACAGACAAAGTCGGAAAAAATACTGAGAATCCCGATGGAAATTATAAGTCTACAAACTTCACCACTAGTGATTGGAGATACTGCCCCTTCCACTGGTGGAATAGACAACTTTTCTATACTTCAACCTACTATCGTCACCCATGCGACTAAGCCAACAGATAAGGACGCCAGTGATATTTTTCAGATATTCTCCCAATCAAAGAGACTCACCAAGCCGCTTAATGAAAAACAACAAAAGAAAAAGAAAATAAAAACCAAACAGACAGGATCAAGGGCCTTTCTACGTACGATCAAGCAACCGACAGAACAAAGTACAAAGAAACATCCTGAAACAAGAACTCAGGAGGGGACAAAAGAAACCAGAGGTATTCCTAGGGCATCAAGAAATGTAGATGGCACAATTAATGTTACTAAACCAAACAAGGAAGACAATGATTGCA
The DNA here is from genome assembly GCF_040938575.1 of Ambystoma mexicanum. NCBI lineage: Eukaryota > Metazoa > Chordata > Amphibia > Caudata > Ambystomatidae > Ambystoma > Ambystoma mexicanum. The sequence continues at coordinate 312,898,182 of NC_090932.1, forward strand.
ATTTAGAAGATCTCCTCAATCTTACAACCCACTTGGATGAACAGGAAGAAGTCCTTGATGAAAACTTGAGTTCACAAATCGACTCTAGCTTGATAATTATAGAGGAATACACTGCGATGCAACAGGACCACTGGGACCTCATGTGCGAAGAAATCTCGGACAACCCTCTGCCTAAGACAACGAGAATTGATATCGAACAAGATCTATGCGAAGAAATCTCTGACAAGTCCCTAGAAGATACATCAAATGATTCCTTTTGATACTGACCAGCGATCAGAACAGAAATCTAGAGAACAAATAAACCACCTGTCTCAAGATGAGACTGATACGCAAGAAGAACCAGCAAAGGAAAGCACGCAATCAGAAGATGGCAATCGACAACCACTATTCGTGATTGCGATGGCTGAACAAACACATTACAGCCTACGATTAGAAAACACTAGACGAAGAACTGATCTTCTAATATTTGACAGAACAAAAATTCTAATTCTTCTGCAAGCAATACCACAATTAAAAACAATTGTAACAAAAGACATTAAGTTGGTCACATTCGAAGACCATGACTGCCTAGACAGTGCACAAATAGAATTATGGAACAAAAACCTGATGGAAAAAATATTTTCATTAAAAGAAACTCTAACCAAACTTGGATTCAATTGCACAAATACCTCACAGAACAAGAAACCCGGTGTAATAAAACAGAAGAACCAAACCTATAATTTTAGGTACACCGAAGTGGATAAAGATAAAGCAATGCAAAATAGAGCGCCAGAAAATAGGAGCACAAACTCTACAACCACGTACTCAGTATCAGATTGCTGAGAAAATAGAGCGGATCCAGATGATGAAAACTACCCCTTTCGGCGAGTCTACGACAGATATCAGCCCAACAGACTGTATGACCTAACAGTGGCGTCATAACCACCAAAGAAAAACTAACTAAACTGGTCTGTATGTACATGGAATACTAGAGGCAACACCCTTTTATTCAATGAACCTTCACCTGAACTAGAATTCTGTAATATTATTTGCCTGCAGGAAACATGGCTTATGGAAATGCCCTGTTGTCATGGATTCATCACTCTCCTGAACCCGGCCCTCAAAGGAACCCAAGGCAAAATCTCTTCTGGATTACTCAATTTGATTAAAACAATACCAAACTGGAGTATAGTGGCCACTAATAACATCAATGCATGGACCCAAAACATGATAATAAAAATTCAGCTAAACAACCATTCAAGTACACAGGAGAAATATGAACGGCTGATATCTATTATGAACGTCTATTGGAACCCTGTTAACATCAATGATAACATCTTTTCGGATGGAATCTTCCTATCAATAGACGAAACACTTGCCTCATACCACCATGCTGAATTTATCATATGTGGCGACTTGAATATCCATCTATATACAGACAAGGGAGAACCAATGAACCACGATGATCTGTCTACGTGTGCCAAGAGATGGCAGAAAGAAACAAACATGAGGAATCTCACACAATTAGAGCAGCTGATTGACGACACAAACAGGATCATACCGACCTGGGTAAGAGGAACCTTGTCAGCAATAATAGACTACATCTACCTATCGGATGAACTCAAAGCATCAATAAATGAAGTTACCATAGTGCCGATGTCAACAAGCGACCATTCCCAAATGTCAGCAAAAGGCCATGGTCTGACGGAACCCACGAAACATCCGTTATGTGATCCTATAGAAATTGTGGGCAAAACCATAAGACTCAGAATAAATCAAGCACAAACCCGAGATCTAATTAATCAAATACAGCAACCATTGATGAAAGACACATACAAACTCAATTACAACAGTCTCTTAACTCCCTTCCTCAAGGAGAGCAAAAAGAATGACAACAAGACACACCAACATACTTTCAATGCTGAATTGGCAGAGAGGAAAAAGGAAATGCGGAAGATAATCCGTCGGCTGAGAAAGATCGACAGCCCAAGTCGCATACAAAACATAAAATTGGTAAAACAATCTTACGCATATTGGAGGAAATCATTCCGCATGATGTTGCTACAAAAAGATGCGGAAGCTATCATGAAATCATATAAAAGTCATAATCTAAGAGAATTATGGAATCTCCTAATAACAATGCAAGAAAACAACATGATCTAACAGCTAATGTCACCAAACAACAGTGCATGCAACACTTCTCTGCCATATATAGTCACCGTAGTACAGATAAAGCACCAAACAGGTAACCACACACAAGAAGTGGTGCATACAATATGAAGAGCAAGAGCAGACAGAGATGATTCGCAACCTAAACGCCTCTCACGCACCAGGACCTGACGGCTTGTCAAACGCTATCATAAAAAAAGATGCGCACCTATGGGCTAATTTCATGGAACAAGTGCTCTTGGCAATCAACAAAATTTACCAGATCCCGGAGTCTTGGCAAACTGCAACAATAGTGACAATTTACAAGCAGGGCCCGCAAGATGACCAGCCTAACTTCAGTCCAATAGCTCTGCTTGATCCATTAGGGAAGCTATTTGCATCAATTTTACTTAAGAAAATGAAACAATGGGCAACGGAAAATGACCGACTTGCAATACGACAAACGGGCTTCACATTCAATGTCGGAACAAACATAAATGTAATGCTAGTAAATCTAATCAAGCATGAAGCAATATAAAACAGAATGGTGGTTCATGCAGCATTTATTGACCTCCACATGGCCTTTGATTCCATATCTAGACAGAACCTGTGGAACAAATTAACAACATGGAAATGTCCGGTTGAAATATTGGAACCAATCAAACTGTTGTACTCTAACACTTCGATAACAATTCGACTAACAAAAAATGGCATTACCACGCCACCCATTAAGACAACCAACGGACAAAAACAAGGATGCCCATTGGCAGCTACTCTGTATACTCTTTACACTGCAGATTTCGAAGATCACATGAAAAATAGCACCTTAAACCCGCACAAGATAAATTTGATTGATGTTCCAGTTATGATCTATGTGGACAACATCATTTTATTAGACAAAACACTGTCTGGACTACAGAAAAGCCTACAACTTCTGGAAGAATACATGAAAGTTAATGAACTACACATCAATACCACCAAAGTAAAAGTGATGTCCTTGATAAAGCAACCCTTCAAGAAGACTAAATCGCTGAACATGACGATTTATGGGAATCGACTAGATGAAGTTACGACATTCAAATACCTGGGCATCACAATAAACCAATCAAAAGTGGAAAAACAATGGATTACCAACCTAGAAAGCAAAATGCAAGCATTATCCAGACATGGATGTGTCCTCCACCGGATGTTTAGCACATTCTCCTTCAAACCTATACTTTTGTATTAAAGACAAAAAGTAATTCCAACAGTAATTTATGGAAGCGAAACAATGCCATCCGTACAAACCACCAACTGGACGAGACTGGAAGCTATATTCTGGCGTAAGATCCTGAGATTACCACCTTCTTATCCAATGGCCAGAATACACCATGAAATAGCCACACAGTCAATAACTTCAATAGTTAAGTGGAAACAACTGGATATCCTGCGCAAATTGCTGTCTGATGAAAAAATACCAGCAATAGAAATATTGAGAGATATGCCGACCACAGTGAACAACTCTGTATTGCAAGCATGGAAGAAAGACCTACTTCGGCTACTCATAACTGAGGACATAGCAATCAAAATCCTCATACAAAGACCACAACATGCCAAGAAAAAAGTGATGGAGAATGATTGGAAAAAGACCTGCACCATCAAAACAACATATTCAAGGAACTTACAATGTCCGACTGACATACGTGCCATCAATGCGACACCAAAATACCTAATATCTTTTCCTGATCCAATCATCCGTGCAACATACATGAAGATGAGACTAAACATCCTGTTTACTAGAGGCCTACAAGGATGCTCATTGGCAGCTACTCTGTATACTCTTTACACTGCAGATTTCGAAGATCACATGAAAAATAGCACCTTAAACCCGCACAAGATAAATTTGATTGATGTTCCAGTTATGATCTATGTGGACAACATCATTTTATTAGACAAAACACTGTCTGGACTACAGAAAAGCCTACAACTTCTGGAAGAATACATGAAAGTTAATGAACTACACATCAGTACCACCAAAACAAAAGTGATGTCCTTGATAAAGCAACCCTTCAAGAAGACTAAACCGCTGAACATGACGATTGATGGGAATCGACTAGATGAAGTTACGACATTCAAATTCCTAGGCATCACAATAAACCAATCAAAAGTAGAAAAACAATGGATTACCAACCTGGAAAGCAAAATGCAAGCATTAGCCAGACATGGATGTGTCCTCCACTGAAAATTTGTCAAATTCTCCTTCAAACCTATACTTTTGTATTACAGACAAAAAGTAATTCCAACAGTAACTTATGGAAGTGAAGCAATGCCATACGTACAAACCACCAACTGGACGAGACTGGAAGCTATATTCTGGCTTAAATTCCTGAGATTACCACCTTCTTATCCAATGGGCAGAATATACCATGAAATAGCCACACAGTCAATAACTTCAATACTTAAGTGGAAACAACTGGACATCCTGCGCAAATTGCTGTCTGATGAAAAAATACCAGCAATAGAAATATTGAGAGATAAGCCGACCACAGTGAACAGTATTGCAAGCATGGAAGGAAGACCTACTTTGGCTACTCATAACTGAGGACATAGCAGTTGAATCCTTATACAAAGACCACAACATGCTAAGAAAAAAGTGATGGAGAATGATTGGATAAAGACCTGCACCATCAAAACAACATATTCAAGGAACTTACAATGTCCGAATGGCATACGTGCCATCAATGAGACACCAAAATACCTAATATCTTTTCCTGATCCAATCATCCGTGCAACATACATGAAGATGAGACTAAACATCCTACATACTAGAGACTATTCAGCCATGTCCCAGACAACAGCGCCCTCCTGAGTGACATTGCCGCTTCTGTAAAAATCAGGCGGTATTGGAAACAATATTCCACCTACTAATGATATGTCCCGAACTCACGAAAAGAGATTGACGTTTGGCTCACACTTCAACATCTCATTGAATGCTGAAACACGATGGACACTCATCATGAATGGACAAGAAAACAAACCTATATTTACAGTTGTCAAATTTTTGCAGAACGTTCTAAAACTAGCTAACAGACCTGCTAGAAATGTCTAATAATAAATAGACACACTAACACAAGATAAGCGAAAAACATAGCCAGAAAGAAACAGAGTTGAATTATGCAATCCTCTAGTTCCAATAAATGAAAAGTTTATAATAAACTATACCATTTTAATAAATAAAAAATAAAAAACCACTAGCATCCCACCGCTGCCACCAGTGCAAAGACTGTAGGGGCTTATCTGTACTTCTGCCCTCTGTATGTCAGAGCGTAGGCACAGTGCACCCCAGCCAAGGTTCTCTACATGGTAGCTATGGACGAGCAACCAAGGCTTAAGCTCTCATGAGATGATGCAGGCTGGTTTTTAAGTATGGTGAGTCCGTAAGCCCCCACAAAGGAATGTCAACACACTATGTTATGTGCTAACACAGTTCTTTATATAAAAATAAGGCTCAGAGGTACATATACAATTAATAACACACTTTGTACTCTGGTAATTCTAATATGACAAATATATACAGTTTCTATGTGGTACCACAATTATCTTTAGATTCCTTTCAAATGCATCAACTGCTGACAGTTATTATGCAGCATATAAATCATGCAGCAAGATGTATCAACATAGATCATAAGGAAGGAAGGCAGGTTAAGTTAAAGAATGGCAGAATGTTTTCTTTAGCTATAGAGACACAATTCTGAGTGAGTATCCCCCATGTGGGCAACCTGTGATAAAAGTATTAATAAGACCAGTCCATAAATGTTCAAAAGGTCTTGCTTCCTGGTAAAAAAAGTTCAACCACCCCAATGTACCTGAGATGGAAGAGTTTCTTCGATGGTTCATCTTCGAGGGTGGACTCCCTTTAAAGCAGGAGCCACAGGGCGTCAAGATCCTCGAAGAAATGTGGAACACTTGTGTCGAGACAGCAGCTTCGACATTTGCGGTGCTCTTTGACGATCGTTCATGCAAGTCCTGGGAAGATGAGGCATGCGGTCCACCTCGATGCAAAGTGTTTGGTGCCGCAAAGAAGACTCCGTGATGGATGCAGGCCCGGCGTCGGGTGTCGGGCTTGCTTCTGCGGTCCTCTGGCCTGTCGGTGCTACAGCTGCAGCACGTACCTCAGGATAGCTTCAGCGATCGGGACTCGGCCATGGGCTGGACCTCGGATCTTCACTCTGTCAGCGTCTTTGTCAGCTTCAGGTGGTGGTAAACCCACTGGCAGACTTTCCTCGGTAGCCGGCGACCTTGACTTTCTCTGGTGGGACAAAGTTGTTGACAGTGATGACAAGGGAGCCCTCTTTCAAATGTTCTTAGGCAAAGGTGGAGCTTTCGTGGCTCCAGTCATCGAGCAGCACGAAATCAAGGTGTTTCCGCTTCTGGGCAGCGCACTTCAACTGGCGTTCAGCGGTCATGGAAATCTTCCGAAGCCCAGTCAAAGGCAATGGACTTCGATGGCCTTGATGTCCCGGTGCCTCTCTGCAGGATTCTCGGCGGACCCTTTCTCCGGTCAACAGCCTCTCAGGACTGGCATCCAGGGTGCCTCGATGAAGATCAACCTTTTGCATGATGGTCCCTCTTAGCTCGGGTGGAGGTCTCCTAGTCAGGTCCTCTCTCGGATCAGTACTCGACAGACTCAACAGCTTTTAGATTTCATCGAAGGAAATGCAGCAGCAATTCCTCTTCCTTCAGCTGGGCTTCAAAGATGAGCTTCAAGTTTGAACTTCAGCTTCTGAACAAATTGGTAAGGGGAGAGGTCCCCAGATATACACATCTGTCCATCATTCACTATGGCTGAGCCAAGTTCAGTCAGCCAATCACACCGAAGAGCATTCATGCAGACAGGCAGCTAATCAGGCTCACAGGCATTCAGGCTGTTCACTTCCACCCAGACACCCATAACAAGGAATGTGGATTGGGGCAAGCACCCAGCCTTTCAGCACCCCACACTGCATTCATGTCAGTTTCAGGCAGGGCTGTCTCATTGATTGTGTCACACACACAGAACCCAGACACCCATAACATAGAATACATATTGGTCACACACTCTATTCACACAGGTCCCACCCCAAGGGTGTACCCACAACATACAGTCACAGAGAAGGCTCCAGCCACTACGGCCTGGACTTCCCCACAATACCATATATGGTTCTTCCACCCAACAGTCAGTCAGGGGGAAGGGACAGAGTCAGGTCTTCCCAGGACTTTGGAAAAACAAGGTAACAGGCAATAGAAACCAAGAGGCCCTAGGGGCCATCTTGCCTTCTATCAGGAATCCACTGATTCCGATAGCAGGGCCTAGGTATCCCAAAATGGAGGATACTCAGAGCACCTGTCACATTCAATATAAAGCTGCCACCAGCCCATACTCTGCTCTGTGGGCAACATACAGGTTCCAAAAACATACAGTAGGGGTACAGGTTTGTACCCCCACCCATAGGTGCCATAAGGGTATCCCAGGGGTTTCTGTTCACCACAACAAAAAAGGAGGAAGAGCTGCAAAGCCAGGGGTCCCAACTGGAGTCCAGTGCAGAAAACAAAACAGAACACACATGATAAGGGAGTACAGGACAAGGACATGGAGGCCCTGGCCCGCCACTGCTTTTCCAGCATCACACATCCTGCACACCACCCCAGTCCAACACTCCCAGCAGAAACCCATCAGACAAAGCTTGAGGTCCTTCAAGAACTTCCCGGTGGAACCCTCACGGAAGACCTTGCCAACCTCCAACTTACATGAAATGAACACCCCCCAATCGACCAATCGAGCTGCGACTCTCTACTGGAAGCACTAAACGCCACCCTCTCAGCCGCCATCGACCGGCATGCACTTCTGAAACCATGCACCTGCAAACCAATACCGTCAGCACCCTGGTACATACCAGAACTACATCTCAGCAACAGAGTCATCAGGAAGCAAGAGAAAACCCGGTGCCGCTCCAGGACCGCATCTGACCTGGCGCTCCTCAAGGAACTCTGAGCAACAATCTGACAACTAATGAACACAGCCAAGGCCTCCTACTATCAGAACACCGTAATAGAAGTCAACAACAAAAACAGTGCCCTCTTCAAAGCAATCAAGCACTGCATCAACCTACCCGACAGAGCCATACCACACTCCATCGAAAAATCCACCGCCATTAACACCTTCTTCATCGAAAAAATCAGCAGGATTCGCCAGCACATAGACACTACCTCTGCATCCATGGACCCAACTCACATCCTTCCTCTTGGATTCTTTACACTCTGGATATCTTTCAAGACACTCTCGACAAAGGACCTGGTAGTAACTCTAGCCACCCTCAAAGCCACGTCGTATATAGTCCACGTCCTCCCAACATCAGTCCTCAAGACCCACACAAAGAAGGCCTCCTTCCCTACCTGGAGATCATCAACAGCTCCATAAATCAAGTCACCTTCCCATTGACCCTGAAGACAGGACAAATCCTCCCTCTACTGAAGAAACCCACTCTGGATCCCGACAACCTAGGTAACTATCGCCCATTCACCCATCTTCCCATCCTAGGTAAGATCATCGAGAAAGCAATAGATGCACAACTGCAGCAACACATCAACTCCAACAATCTTCTCCAAACCTACCAATCCAGGTTCAGACACAGATGCAGCACGGAACCACCAACAATACAGGTGGTTGACGGCACCCTCAACTTCCCTGACAACACCCACCACTGCCTCCTAGATCTACAAGACCTCTCAACCGCTTTCGACACAGTAGACCACCAGGCGCTTACGGACACCATACATAGCTGCATGGTAATCAGCAACCTTGTCCTACGTTGGTTCAAGAAAACCAAGAGTGCGCCAAAATCAATGCGCTTATGCAAATATAAATAGCTTGGGTACAATTACTTTCAAATAATGAAAGTTCCAGTTGTGTAAATTAAGTGGTGATTTATTTTCTGTTTTTCTGCCCTTTGTGACAACACGTGTTTCGACCTGTACAGTTTTTGTCAAGGCAAATTAATTGAGTTTGTGTCCACCGAGGGACCCTTTGCGAGTATCAGTGTGGAAGTCATCCACTTCATGGTATCCAATTTGGATGTTTTCAAATACGACACACAATAAGAATATGATCCTGGAATAACATTCTGTTGTGAGGTCCTGCTGATTGCTCAATCTCGTGTTATAATACAAGCAAACATAGTTAGATATTAAAAGCGAAAGTCCTTGCAGGTCCCTGCTGCGGCCGACCCTGCCATCGACCGGCGTCCGTGTGTGTTCTACTCTGGTTCAAGACCGACCTCGCCAACCGCCAGCAGTTTGTGCAGATGGACTCCTCTAGATCACCCATGCTACCCGTCACCTGAGGAGTCCTGCAGGGTTCCACTCTCTCCTCAGTGATCTTCAATTTATACATGGAGCTGCTGGGAGCCCTCCGAGCCACACAAAACATCCACATCCACCAATATGCAGATGATACACATCTATACCTTAAGAGCAACTCCATCAAGGACATCCATAGGCTCAAAACCTGCCTCTCGCTGATCCAGTTTTGGCTGTCCAGTGCATACTTGAAACTCAACCCCTCCAAGGCTGAATTCCTGCTCCTCACCAACAACACCGAACACCCAGACATACAGCCCTGGCTGTCAAGGATGAACTCTGAGGGCTTTACACCCGAGCTCACCTCGTGCGCCAAATCCCTTGGGTTCAACATCAACAAACACCTCTCTTTCAAGACACACACAGCTAAGAAAACTCAGACAGCTTGGTATCAGCTGTGATGAACCCACTGAGATCATCACTAGAAACCTGGTACGGGTCTCCTCTTCTGTGGCCAAGGAAGGACATCTGCTACCTGATCCTGACACTGGGGGTGGTTTCACCTGGGAGGATCATGGTGGAGGGGACTCCTGCCGGGAGACAGTAGGGATCTCCTTATCTCACCATCCCCCTATAATTCCTGAACTGACAATAGCTTATTGTAAAATGGAAAAACGTAATATTATAAAGTCTCCTAAGGACTTTGATTCCCATAATGCTAAAAGTACTGGGACAAAGTAGAAGAACTCAGAGGCAATGGGCACTCAGAAGAGTGAATATTCAAAGGTGCGGTCTAGTAATTTCTAATTAGAGCACCTGAGCGGGATATTTAAAATCCACAATGAGACCCAACTGAGTTGTGAAGATGAATCAGTGGAAGAAGTTGTTCATGGCCGTGCAGGATGGAAAGCACAAGGAGCTCAAGCCACACTGCAGAGTATGTGCAGTGGAAAATGGCATACTAAGAAGAAGCCCAGCTGTGAAGGAGACACGCTACCGAAGTAGCGTGAAGCAGAACATGGAAAATAAAGAAGATCAACTGAACTGTGGAAGCTCCCAGAGACCGCCGTGCAACATACCTGAGGCTCTCAGAAGTGGGAAGGAAGGCAGACTGACTATAGAAGCACCACTGAGAAGCCTGAGAGCCAGAGGGAGTCGCCACTAGGAACCGGTGAGTTGGCAGAGAGTGAATGCTGAATGCGGGGCGCTCCATGCATGAAAGCTGTCACAAACCAATAATTGTAAATAACGTACAATTATTATTATTATTATTTTTTTTTTTTTTTTATTTGTTTTTTTAATCTAAAAGATTTTTTAACAAACGGCAGCAAGAACTGCCCGTCAAATTTGGCGGTCAGATTGGAGGAGCGTTTCCTGAAGCCTGTCGTGGGAGCAGCACGTTGAAGATGTGGGTCATGATGTTTATTGTTGCGAGCTGCCATGACTGTTTGTCGCCGTCTATCAGTTTGTTCCAGCACGATTCTTCGTCTTGTAAGGTAAAGTTTGTGAAAATGTCTTTCAAATAGGTGCGTCGAATGTCTGTCGTTAACATATCCAGGCAGAACATATTTAATGAATACCAAATAATTAAAGAAAATGAAGCTAAGTGGCAAAGAAGAGAGTTCCCTCATAAGGGACTCCAAGATGGGAAAGTGTACACAGCCAGTGCTACCTACAGCCAAGAGGCTTTCAGAAGACTTTACTCAAACTCCAAGAAAAGAATGTGTACAACCAGTACCACCTACAGCCAAGAGGCTGTCAAAAGACTCTGGGTGAACTACCAGTGGGGGAAGCCTCCAACCAACATTACCTACAGCCAAGAGCTACAGGCAGACCAGATCAAGGCAACCCCTGGGAAAAGCTCATAACCAGCATTATCATCAGCCACAAAGTTGTGAGAAACACTTTATAAAGCAACCAAAGCATAAGTCCCCTTTTAATATAATTCTGGCAAAGCTTATATCTCACATTGCCAACAGCCAAGAAATTATGAAACAACACAGAAAGTCTCGTGTGAAGAAAACTGGAATCAAGCCATCAAGTTTGAAGTTAGTGGTAGGAGTTTTCTTCCGGGCAGGCAAGTATAGCAGGAAATAGCTTATAGTGGATGGTCTTGGCAGGCGAGTGGACCAGGAAAGAAGGTGATGGTTTGATATATTTGTGGCAGAAAGATTTGTGGAAATAACCTTTGTTGAATGAATAGAACTTATGTTCTTTATCATTTGTTTACAAGCAGTAGCATCACTGTGGCAATTTGTTGTCGCTATCCTGACAAAAGAGTTTTATTTCAGTAATAATTATTGACAAAGAGTGACATGCTATCTTGATGGGAAGACGTTTCTTTTGAAGAAAGTGTTCTATGCTAACAGAACAATTGCATTTGGTTTAAGAACCTGTGTTTTGGGAAGAAAGTCAATCATCCTTGCAAGAGGGATATTGAGGAGCACATTGAGTTGTTTGAATTGTTAACCAGCTATGGTGAAAAGGACATGCGTTGGTTCTCCAAAGAAGCCCCTGTGGTTGAAAAAGACTTATATTTCTTCGAACAGAAATTTGTTGGAACAGAACTATAATCTGACTATTCCTGAATTGATCCAGGGGAAGGGAATACAAAACTGGTCACAAGGAATAGTTCCAACAGCATTTGCGTTTGGATTACAAGACTGTTTTGTTGAACTAAACTTTAGCCACATTTTCCTTGTATAATTATTTTGTATGTAGTAGTGTGAGGGCCAAAGATGTTTTGGCCATTAGGTCAATTTTCATTAGTTTTAGTTTTCTAGACAGTGACCTATCTATTAGGTTAGGGAAAATTAGGCATTCATCAAACTTCCTTTTTACTTTGAATAAATGGAAAACCTTGAGAAAATGTTACCTTTGTGTCCGTCTCTCATTTCTGACCCCTCACACAGCTCTCCCTCCTGTGGAAAGTCAAGCCCTTCCTCCCTCTGGACAGCTTTAGATCCACCGTTCAAGCACTGGTCCTATCACATCTGGACGGGGGCAATGCACTCCTCAAAGTCCTCCTGTTGTCCTCCCTTGTGCCCATGAGAAGTGTCCTACACGCAGTTGCACGCCTCATCAAGGGTCTACGCAGATATGACCACATCACCCTGACCCTCATTGACCTACACTGGCTTCCAATGCACTCACAAATCACGTTCAAGTTGTGCTGCATCATCTATAAGGCAGTCACACTGAAGTCACCCAGCTACCTCGCAGAGCAACTCAGCATCTCCGGTGGACAGGTTCCACCAGAAGCCAGGACACGTGCAGACTTGAACTACGCCACTCAAGACCCACTTCTTCAAGGAGTCTCTCCTTTTCAAAAGCTATGCCATCACGTTGCCACTCGCATCACCTGACTCGCTAGAAACTGCCTGCCACGTTTTCCCCACCACCCGGTACAGCTGTACCCCTCCTCTGTACCCCCTCGCTGTGTATCGGTTGTGTTGTTACCTCTGAAAAGGACTGTGTTATGCATCTGTACTGTTGTATCCCTCTGTAAAGCATTCTTTTATGTATCTGCTTCGTTGCATACCTCCGTAAAGTGCTCTGTTGCTTCTCAAAGCTTGGTCAGCGCTCAATAAAAATAATAATAATAATAATGATAACGATAATAATGATAATAATAATAACAATAGTGTTTGTGGTAACCAGGATAAAAGAATTGAAAATCAAATGGCCAAATGTGTTTAAGAGCATACCTTCGCCATCTTAACGCCAATTATCACAGCTTTTAATTTCGGTTCATTGTTCTACCCTAAGGCAACCATCTTAGATTTGTCAATGTTAATGATGCATCCACAGTCTTCACAACATTTTTGTAAACTTAACAGCAAGGACCAAAAGTAGTACTGCCCTTCCCTTAAACTTTGATTAATCACTCGTAGACTGAAGCAGGTCAGCTTTTAAGTCATTAATACAAATTATGAAAAGCAACTTAACGAAAGCGCAGCCCTGCTTCAACCTACGAGTGACCAGGAAGGTCCATGTCTTCCGGGCATTATTGCCATATGTGACTGGTGCCATATTGTGGGAATGAAATCCCTTTACACTCTATTGGAATACCCACCTTTAGCATTACTCCCCACAACTTCATGCCTGGGACTAAACCAAAAGCTGTTTGCATATTGTCAAATCCTAAAAACATTGGGCCTCATTCTAAGTGTGGTGCCTGGCGCAACGTCCCCAGGCTGCACAGTTTTCACAGTAGCACCGGCTCCGTTAACAGTTGGAAAGTTTTGAATCCATTATAACCACTGCCTTAGCTCTGGATAACCCTCCAGAACACCGTTTTCAGCCTTCCAAGCCAGATGGTGAATGGCCATATGCAAATCAGGCTTTGTCCCAGCCAAAAAGGAGCAGCCCAGACCCAACTGCTAGATCACATCCCTTTTACACGAGACCACAAGCATCCTCAGCCATGTCTCAGCCTCATTGGGCATCATCATTGAGGTGCTACTAGGGTCTCTAGGCCCAGCAGGTTCAGCACACAGTTATACACACACCTGTCCCACTTTTGCACAGGGTTTCCTGATAGGAGTTTGTGCTTTCCCACAAGGCTCCTTCAATGAACCAAGGTTAGTAGCAGTCTTAACTTTTATAATGCCTGTCTGTTCCCAAATTGCCAAGAGCTATGTGAGCAGTAACAGCACTGGTACTATTTAAATAGGTTAGCTCAGGGCTTGATAGCTTATCTCGCAACTTCTTCCTTTCAACATCACGACTCATTAAGAGAGGATCGTCTGTAGCTCAGAATTTTATTTTTTTCGAAGTTGCTAACATATTTGCTCCCATTCCAGAAATGTTCTGCCTGCCCTATTTTGGTTTCAAGACCATCCAGTGCGTTCATAATGGAAGAATCAATATAACCAATTTGTGCCAACAAAACGTTTCCCCATATTGCTCTGGCCTTCTTCACATCCGACCATCCGAATGGAGCTCTAAATCAAGAAAAAAGCAGGATTTGCAGACAACTAAAATTCACTCACTTTGCTCAGATTCCTCCAGAGTAAGTCACGGTCTCAAAGACCCAGGGAATGCTCGGCTGGGATCCTAGTCCAACATTCCCCCCACCCCTAAAGTTAGGTATGTGATGCAATACCAGTGGGAGATCCTGGAGTACACAGGGCTCATGAGAACATCTGTTGAAGCACCAATATCATAGAGTATGTATTGAAAGGCAAAATAACAAATATAGAATCATCCACAAAGATTTGTGCACAATACTTACTGCTAATAGTTTAAAGCTGTTCTGCAGCTATTTTTAAATGTTTTATTGTGTATACAGTTATGAAACTTTAACACAAATAACTATAGTACAAACTTTACACAAATATCTCGTAAAAGTCAAAGAATTAAACAGTCAATAAGAAAAAAAAAGAAAAAAGTTTTTTTTTTTTAAATCCATCATATTCAGTATTGAATTCATCTAAAATCAAAATATCATAGCGTGACGAAGACTTATGCACACATTTATAGATTTACAATTTTAATAAATAAGGCTGCCATACAAACATAGCACATGCAAGTAAGTAGGTAGCTATATCCCCCATACCAAAGAGGTGGAAAATTTGGGGCATGCAGTTTGCTTAGAGGAGTCAAATTTGGAGATCTTGCTAGGAGTGACATGAAGGTGGTTTAAAATTTTGAACTGGATAAGTCTGAAGTTAGCGCATTGGGAGATAGCTTTGGTGTATCTGCAGCAGTTCGTCCAGTGTTGCTCATCGATCTCCATGTTCAGATCTCTTTCCCACTTACTTTTCATCTCATTCTTGAATGGGGTGTTGTCTTGTACTATTCTGTATATCGTAGAGACGCTGCTGGTGAATCCGTCCAGTGCCAGGATGTCAGATAGGAATTTATGCACGGACAGTGCCATCGGGAAGGATGACCACTTCTTCATGCAGGCTGCCTTTCGATGCTGGTATTGCAGTGTTGTGGACAGTCCGGCTCCCGCCCTGTTCCGGATCTCTGCAGCCATGAGAAATTGTCCCTCCGGGAAGAGGTCCCCCACCCTGGCCCCCTTTTCCGGATCCCACCTTATTTGTATTGTTCAGTCCATTGTGGGTTCAAGGTCGGGGTAGTGCCACAGAGGTAGATGTGGCCAATACGGTGTGCCACATCCCACTCTCTTGAGGATCTGTGTCCATGCCCGCACTGTCAAGGACATCGGATCCGCCAGTATCTTCTCTTCTGCGACCTTGGCGCCTATCATACTCTTAAGGTTCATGGAAGATGCCGCAAACTCTTCCGCATGTATGTGTGCGAATTGTTCTGTGGTATTCTTCCCGTATTTTGCAAAGTGTGCCTGTGCAGAGTAGTAGTATAGAAGAAAGTCAGGTGCCACTAGTTCACCAGTATCATAACTTTCGCATAGTTTAGGCCAACTAATTCTGGCCGTGCAACCTCCCCAGACAAATCGAGAGGCCAGCTTCTGTAGTATGTCGAAGAATTTTCCACCTGGCCAGATCAGGATGCCGCTGAATAAATATAGTAGTTTCGGTAACACCAGCATTTTCAGCAAGGATATACGCCCGTATAGGAATAACGGTAACTTAACCCATGAGTTGAGTTTGTATTCCTGCTGTAATAAGAATGGAGCATAGTTGTTGGTGTAAAAAGTACGCTTGTCTGGTGCCATTATGATGCCCAGGTATCGAGCTGTGGTAGAGGACCAACGAAAGCCATTCATGGTTGCAGTTTGGATTGTGGATCTGGTCAGAGGTATTATTTCGGACTTAGCCTGGTTGATCTTGTACCCTGAGTATTTTGTGAATTCCACAGTGTCCCGCATAACATGTGGTAAGTGAGTGTCTGGGTCTCTGATGTGCAGCATTGTCTCATCCACATAGAGGGAGATGAACTGCGGGGATCCCATGATACGAATCCCTCTCCAGGCATATCTGCAACACTTGTATGCTGCCATTCCTTCTATCGTTGCTTCCCCTGTTGGCATTATTAATGTGAAGATCTGTTGGTAGAATTCTGGCGTATCGATATTGGGTCCATGCGTATTGATGATAATTATGTCTTGCCCTTGTAGTGACCCCCGTAATATTACGTATCGACCATCAGTGCAGGGCCATCTTAAGCACTTTTGGGGACCGGGGCAAAGATACATTTGGGCCCCCCCCCTCCACCGAACCAAAGGAATTAATGAATCCAGAATATCTGGTCGCCCCCCACTCGTCGCGATCATAACACATATCTTGATATGCTGCCTCGCAGTGATCAAAATAGGCACAGGCACTCCCTTTCAGTACCTTACCCTCTTCATTCTTGCTGTAATCAGAATGTTGAACAAGTAGCGTTTCAAGGCCATCAGTAACAGTCCATGACTTGTGTTCTAGCATCAGTAGGAGCCACGAGGAAGGTATACCGGCCATAGCATAAATGCAGGATGCAGTACGCAGGAAAAAGGTGCACATAATCCAGAATAGACAGAGGACTAATCAGTTGCCCGGGTAAATGCAAAAATGCTCAATCAGGGATATAGGAGACCAATTGAAAGCAAGGTGAAATAAAGCTTCCCATACCAGAGCATAGATAGTGGGTGACGATTAGATGCTACCGGGAAGGTGTCCATATCCTGACAGACTGAGATTACAAGAGGGACACTGTTTTCACGTAGTGTTGCCATTAGAGAGCAAAGAAACAAGTTGCTGTAGTGTGCTGTAGATCAATTCTCACTGTTATTATAGAGAAAGCAAAACTATAGCCAGTGAACCCATGAGTGAGGCTTTTTTGAAGATCATACATTGATAATGAAATTACTCTGAAGGGTGACGATTTTGAAAGTTTTAGGGACTGGCAATTATGACAGGTTAAGCAATACTAGATTACATGAGATGCCCATGATCACACCTGTTGAGCAGTGAAGCTGGGATGTGTGCCCACTCAGCAATGTATGCATGTTACCACTTCCCTTTCCAGTTCTTACCATGAACTTAAATAATCCCATTTTATAGAACTGATTTGGAAAGTACAAAAATCACATAACCCAATATGTCAATTTTTAAAAACAAACCATTATAAGCATATCATGCAAAATGGAAAGGATTTTAGCTTTAGTGTCTCCATCATCAAGGGGAGTAAGTACCAGCATACTTATTGATGTGAGCTTGAAAGATGTCATCTGGGTTTTAATTTAGTGTTTTGAAGCTTTAAATACACCCAAAAAGACTGCTGTAATTGTTATTTATAAATGCGTAGAATAACCTTTGAATTGTACAAAAGGAAAAACATTGTTTGTGTCAATTGAGCAGACCTTAAAATATGCTTGCTAGAGGCCTGTGATATCTGGTCCGCTCTCTTCTGAGTAGAACTATTTCCACTCCAATGGTCTACATAAAAAGAAAGATCAGGTAATGGGCTAAACAATGGCACCAGCATGTGAGAAGGCAAACCTTTCCACAGATTACAGCAGAGTAATTTGAGTGATATAAGATTTGCCCAGGATCACTGTGTCATCTGCTGGCAAAACCAGGATAAAAGCATGAACGCTTTAGTTCCACAGTCTTAAGTTTGGCTACCTAATCACCTCTCAGACTAACACTTATGCTCCCCATTTGAGGTGGCTGTCTAGGGTTTACAACTCCCTATCTGCACAAACCAATGTCTAGACCTTCACTACACTGATGCCATGTTTTATAGCAGCCATTATCTGATGCAGGCACATTGCTGATAATAGCATTTGTTTTGCTGCAAAACCAAGTACATACACATGTAGGTTTATTAACTTCAGACACACGAAAGGCTGAGTCGACCTTGCTGTAATTTGATATTTATAATGTTGCCTATACACACAGATTTCTGCAATGAGTGCTTAACACACTGAGCTATCTTCTGATCCATCGCAGCACTTACATTTATTAATAAACATTTCAACTTTGGTTATTGCATATGATCAATATAATCCCCACGGAAAGGTGATAATGCTAAAATAGTTGTGCCGTAGTAAACACAGAAACTATGTATACTACAGTGAACACAGAAAGCATTACAGGATGAATTGATCAGGGCAAAATGTACTTGTCAACAATAAAGAGGCAATAGTTTGTCTTTAGCGCTTCAGCAGCATGCCATACACAGCATACCATAAAATATCCTGACGTGTGCTATTAACTTTGGTAAACAATGTGAACTGACGTCTTAAGATCAGACAGCATTGTAGGGCCCCCTCCAAGGTGGGGGCTTGGGGCAAGTGCCCCTTCTGCCCTCCCATAAAGACGTCTCTGCATCAGTGTCCACTTTGGACCTAGTCACCAGGAATCCAAGTCTGCGGTGGACCAGCGTCTGTACCCCCCTTGACTGTGACGAGTAGTTTGTAGCAAATACTTGTGAACCCCAGGAGCTGCCGAATGAGCCAGATATTTGTTCAGTGGTGTGAGTCTCTTGTAGCAGAAGGATGATTCTGTGTCTATTGGCATAGGCTAGAACCTTTCTAGCTTTGATTGGGTTGAGCAACTCCCAGACATTCAAGGAGAGGAGTCTGGCACTTTTAGTTACTTGTTGTGGTGGCATTTACTGTACGCGTTAGCTAGGTAACTGTGCCTCTGGTGCTGTAGTGTTCTTCTCTCCATTCTTTCCAATGCTCCCATGCCAGATTTTATTTTTTGTTTAACATATTTCAAACCCCCTCCCAACATGAGTTAACAACCCGTCCCTTCGTCCACCCCCCACCCTCACCATCCACCCAAACGGGCGGTGTTTATCCCATCTAACGGAATGCAATACTGCAATAGTGGAGACGGCGTGTTCCATCGCTGTGCCTGGAGTGGCAGCCTTCGAGGATGTAGGAGCCTCTACAGTCTATCTCTCCTTGTAGGGTTTAATGCGAGAGCTTATCTGGGTGTATAGGTGCTTGTTATGCAAGGTAGCGCTCAGGTGTTCCCAGCCATGGCGGGGATATTAGCTTCAGCATATGCCATAGCATCTTCCGGTGTTTCAAAAAAAAATTGGTTCTGCCAGCGTGCTGGATGCAAAGTTTAGCCGGAAACATCATGGCGTAGACAACTTTCCTCTCCTGCAACAGCCTCTTCACTTTGTCGAATGAGCGTCTGGGAGACCATACCCCAGTCGAGAAGTCCGGATATATGTGGACCGGATATATGTGGACACGGTTTGAGTCGTATGACAAGGGAGCCCTTTCTCGCGCCAGTCTCAGGATAAGGTCCTGCTCTCAGTAGTTGAGCAAGCGTGCTATGATTGTTCTGGCAGGGGCCCCTGGCTTTGGTGGTGGGTCCAGCGCTCTGTGTGCCCTTTCAACTAGGAATTGGCTGGAGAAATGATTGTCAGGAAACAGCATGCAAAGTAATTTCTCGAGGAAGTGCTCCATGAGTACATCTAGTTTGGATTCTGCAATTCCGACCACGCGTATATTGTTGCGTCGTGATCGGGTTTCTAGGTCCTCGCATTTTGCCTTGAGGGTTTTGATATCTTTGTGAATGTCTTCTATGGCCGTGCCCTGTGAAGTGGACAAGTCTTCTAGAGTGCTCACCCTGTCTTCCGCCTCTGAAACTCTCGCATTTACCTTCCGTATGTCTGAGAGTATGGATGCAATGTTTTCACCAATGCCGTCAAGCTTATTGCTTATGGCGGCAAACTCCTTCTCCATCGCCGCCATGTAGGAGCCATGCATTGTTCGGGTGGTTCTGTCGGGGAGTTCACTGGGGTGTGCGAATGGGTTGCATCAGTGTCCATATTGGGAGCATTGGCAAATGCGTCCATTGGGCTTTTCTTTTTGTTCTTTGCAGCCCCTGTCATCTTGAGATCTCGTGCGCTGGGTGCGCTGTGTTTTCACGGTGTCAGGTGAATGGACGAGGTACTGGTGACCCCACGTGAAGGTTGAGTGTCTTGGGGTAAGTATGCTATGAAATCCACCCCACCTCACTATCGGGAGCTCTAATCAGGAGGTTTGGTTTGACTGAGGAGCTTGTGGGTCCAGTACTTCTAGGTGCCCCGCCGGGACCTGTTATTTTGCGGTTGCCCTGTTATACTTGGCCTTCCAGTATGGTATGCTCTGTTGTGTCCGGGGGCACAGGTGGTGTTTGTTCATCCAGAGTGGGCAAGGGTTTTTTCTATAAGGCCTGTAAGCGGTGTGGGCAGAGAGTCGGGTTTGCTTCCCACGTAGTGTGCGAGTTGAGGTATGGTGGGGTTTGTAATGTTCCTGGTTCAGTTCAGCACGGCGCCCCCACCGGTGATGAGTCGTTCCAGGGAGGGGGACTGTGCAGCGCTGGGGCCGGGGGTTAGCGCTTGTTCCTGGCGAGTGGATCCAGGCTAGGGCACGGTGTTGTCGTGGCCGCCCGCTGGCCTCGGGTGTCAGTGCTGGCACGTACCTCGTTGTTGATTTGGCTGCATCCGGGGGTTGTCGGCTGATAACTCCAACAGGGGAGGCTGGCGTATGGTCACAGAAGCAAAGGGGGTTACTGGAATCCAGGCGTTCGACCGCCCCGGAGAGCTTTCGTTGTCGGGGAGCGGGCTAGTGTGGGTGCCTTCCTGGCGCTGCGTCCCACGTTTCCTCTGTGCCGGCTGCTAGTCGGAGTGAGGTTCGGTGGCACGTTGAGTGGTGTTGCATCCGGTATGTGGGTGCAGCTACTGGGCCACTCACGGGGATCCATCACAGTGTCGGATGGTGTGCGAGGCTCGCCGATGGTCCCAGGAGGCAGAGTGCTGGGCTCTCTCCGCAGGGTATGTGAGGATTGGCGCGTAGCCCTTCGGCCGTTGGTTTCCCCCGCTGCAGGTCCGGAGGCAGTTTTTCGCGGATCAGGGGTGCGTTACAAGTGGAAATTCTGACAGGCTGCTCCCAGAGGTCTCCGCTCTCCTTTTCTGTGAAGAAAGTATAAAAACTCAGAGGTGAACCGCAGGATTTATGATGCAGGAGTTTGTAGGCTGCGGAGCTCACGGGTCAAGCAGCCATTTTCTACGGCACACAACAGCGCCCCCTAATATATGCAGTATTTACAATAGTCTGTACTTGCGTCTTTTTTCGAGTTTCTGTAGATTGTTCTGAGAAAGAAATGTGAGTGGGGCGTTTTTCTCTGTGATCGCCCCCAAAGGGACAGGTCGTCATCGCACACATTTTGCACAGGTATACATTGCCTAGTGCAGGGAATATATTCTTTCATTTCACATTAGCACCAGGGCAATGTTTGCCATTGTCCCGCCACTAGTGTAAAATATGCCCTGCTGCAGAAATGCAATGAAAGAATATCATTTCTACACTAGGACAGTTTTTGCTCTGGTGCTAATTGCACTTGAATTTATTTCATGCTCCCGTGGCATGGCCCACAACCTGTCCCGCCTTGGTATCTCGTGGTGAGCTCAGGTACAGCCTGTTGGCAAGCAAGAGGCTTTGCGCGCTGGTAGTGATAGAAACATTTACTTAAGGAGCGCTGTTCTAGAGACTTGCATGCACAATAGTAAGGGGGTTGAGTTTCACTGCCTGGACCGTATTACAAAACCTTTGCACTGGCGCAAGTGCAATATTGCACGGTATTAGCAGTGGTGCACAATGGCCCTTGTACAAAAATAGGCATTCTTTCAATGTTTGCCCTGGTGTTCATGCCATACCCTAGAAGCACCAGGACAAACACTGGGCTGATACCATGTAATATTGCGCCTACCTGTTCTTGGTTTCTATAATACAGACCCCGGTTGTGACATGTTATGAGAGAGGTATAAAGGTTATGAAGAGACCAGCAATTCGGACGATATTGACGACAATATTTAGCCAAAAGATTATGAGGCTCAACATAAAGGGTCCTGCAAATGTCTGTAAAAGTGCATGGATACTATATTCTACTATTCTTAAAAAAATGTCATCCGTGTTAAAGAAATATTGTACTATTCCTCTAGGACCCTGCAGGCACCGATTAATGAAATCGTTGCCGTAACACATTTTTGGGACATCAGTACTTCGTAGTTCTTGTTTGTAAACCCAACAGTTTTAATTTTTTCGGTGAAAATCTTATTAAAAGTCCAATAATTTTTGTAATGTGATTCCGAATTTAGATTTCATGTTTTCTGCTTGATCAAAATAATTATCCAGAGTCTTACACAAGCTACGTTTATACCATGTACCAGTCGTTGCTGTTGGCCTGGTGGGGAGTGGTGGAGAGGGATCGTGACAGCGGGCCCCCAGGACACCATTGGGTGTGTGTGGTTCAGGGAAAAATGACAGGGGACACATAGATGTATGTGGTCAGGCCGTCCACTCGTGCTCTCACTGATCCACACGTCTCATGAATCCCCTTTTCTAGGATTGATCATTATTAGTAAGACATGTTACATTTTCCAGTTTTATTTACCTATACCCCAGGTTTTAAGTGGGCCGGAGCTAGCCGGGGCACAGCCCCAGAAGTCTCCAAAAGATTCTCCCAAATCTGGGCCGTGCGGGGGTCTCCCTTAAATCCCCCACTGGCCCTGGATAACACCAAAGCTGTCCTGAAGTCTCCCGTGCACGCACAGCGCTTCAGGTAACAGCATGTTATTTGTTGGTATGGGCGGGCCAGCAATGGAGATTATCGTGTGTCTCAACCTGTGAAATGGCTGCCTGGCAGGTGCTCGCGCCACATAAAGGAGCGGCATCAATTAGCAGTGCACCTTTCCCTGCACATAAGGGAAAAGCTATGCGAGTACATCTGAGGAGGAATGATGGTCACAGCAGCGTTGGGCTGCCATTTTGTGTGTTGTGAACGCGACTTTGTCACAACAGACACTGAAAGTGCATTTTATGGGGGATTGAGATGCAAATTAAACAGAGGTTGCTAAGCGCAGCGTTTTTATTCATCTGTATCCCAAATGCACAAACAACGACTTTATTTTAGCATCCATTCAAAAGGCTTTGTGCCTTGAAATAACACCTTCACCAACCAGAAGACACTTGCTCACAGAAAGTACAATTTCTGAAAGCAAGCGCAAACCGTTATGGGGAGTGGTTGGGTTTTTTCTCCAGAAGTGTTCTTTGGCACGTTTCAGTTTACAGAGGGTGATTAGTTCCTCTGTAAAGCAGTTGTGGTTGTTGGTTGTCTTTTTTGTTGTAGTTTTGAAGGGCTTATTGACAGGTTACACTGCTCCAGGTGCTAAAGTTTGTAATTTTGATAATATGTATACTAAGCCGCGCTTTGACCACTTGAACAGGCTTGAAATTCCCTACACCAACTTCGCTGATGACACACAAATTCTCCTCAAACTCCGGTAATCACTGCCTCGACTCAGCCAACATCAACCGGGTTTACAGCATCATTCAGCCCTGGATGACCACCCACCACTTATGCTGGAATGATGACAAGACAGAGCTCATCATCATAGGCTCCCCAGACCATCTCAAACACTTAGACCCTGCCTTTGCCTCCTTTTCCATTGACAAAAACATCACCCACCTGACCAGCTCTGTCAAAATCATGGGAGTCCACCTAGACCCTGAACTCACCATGTTCAAACATGTAAAAGCTGTTGCCTCCTCCCCTGCCTACTCCACTAAACCTATCAACCACCCCAGAAGATTCCTCTCTCTGAACAGCTGCCTTACTGTGGCAAAGGCCATTATTGTCAGAAAATTGGATTATTGCAAAGCCATACTCACTGGAACTTCCACCAAAAATCAAACTAAATTACAATTGATCCAAAATAACACCTTTCAAACTGTCTGGGCCAAAAAAGATCTGACCACATCTCTCTAATAAGATGTGAAGCTCACTGGCTGCCCATCAGGGCACGTATTGAGTTTAAAATCCTCTCAATCACCCACCGATGCATCCACAATACTGCACCCTCTTACCTCACCACATGCATCACCAAAAAACACAATCCCTGTAGTGTGAGATCCTCCTCTTCCTCCTCCATTATGACGCCTAGATTCACCAGGCAAAGAGTGGGAGGAACCAGCTTCACATTCATTGCTCCCACTCTTTGGAATGCTCTCCCTCCATCTATCAAAGGCGAACCATCTCACATGATCTTCTGTAAAAAATTCAAAACCATTCTGTTCAACAAATACGCCTAACTGTATCCGACTTACCATTACTACTGCAACCGTACTAATAATGTAGCGCAGCAACTGTTCTATTGTCAGCTGTCTTGTACTTACTGATGTATAATTTAACCCATCAACTGTTCTACTTCAACTGTGTTTTGGGTTTACTGCATAAAATTACCCAGACTCACTTTTAAGGGGAAAAGGTCGCTTTAATGTGACAGGCCACAGCTCACAAAAACCGCTAACATGGCTCCCTCACCTTACAGACTACCATTCCATTTGAACAATTGCCAAACAAATAAATGATTAAACAATTAAAATTCCTCCCTTCCTGTCCCTTGATCCCTCCTCTCCCGTTAAATTCCTCTCAATCTTCATCCCGCTTTCTCCCATCTTCTCCCCGAGGCCACGCCCCTCCTTCTTCAATACCTCTTCCCCCTCTTTGTGCCCCAGCGGTAGCAAACAGCATCACCCCCCCTCCTTTGCCGCGCCAGTAACCCATTTTGCTTCCCCACCCCTCCCCCAAAGGGCCATGTCCCCAGCACTACCGTAAAGCCCCTTTCCTCCACAAAACTCCCCTCAACACCAATCTCCACACCTATTCTATGACCTGCATCCAGGCTGCCCTGCCACATCAGCAACATTAAACACCTTACATCATATCGCCCCTTCAACTGCCCCAGCCTGTCACACCAAACCACCATCCCCCTCTAAAACCACCCCTCACCATCTCAAACCCGGAACTTAAAAATTAGGGGGAACATAAAGAAAAACGCAAGCCCTTATAATTACCAAAAAGGGTGGGAGTGTGGGGACAAAAGCTACGTCCTAACCGTCGCTTGCTCCCAGACCTTCCCTGCCCCCTTATATACACCTGGACGGTGCTCTATGCGCAGGCCAGCTCGCTGGCCTGTACAGCGCAGAAAAACACCCCTGGGGGGAAACTCTTGTGCGTTCGCCCCAGGGCCCTCCTTTGGGCTTACTGCACACAATTACCCAGACTCGCTTTTAAGTGGAAAAGGTTGCTTTAATGTGACAGGCCACAGCTCACAAAAACCGCTAACGTGGCTCCCTGGCCTTACATACTACTGTTAGGGAGAATTCTGTTAAAGCTAATTTCCCAAACCTAGTGAGTCCCCCAGCAGCTTTGCTGGATTTTTGGGGTTTATTTTTTTCTCCTGCTAAGAGTGAGACTCTTTTTCTCCCACTCTTGGGCATGATTTGAGAATGTGCTTTGACTCTGTAATGTGTTTTATGGGCTTTGGGGTCTTTTACTCCATAGGGCTACATGTGTTTTTGGTATGTGTGTTACACAGCACCCTCAGTGCAGTAACACAGGGGTGTCATAGTGACCCCCAAACATAGACTCCATACCCTGGGACTGACTACTGTCTCCCAGGGCATGTAAAGTCACCATTGGCTTTACTAGTCTCAAATTGTGAACAGAACCAGTACACACCATCATATTGTGGAAGTACTGGTAGGGGTAATTCGATTGCCCCTGGCTCTGTTTTCCAAAGGGGCACTGTCCAGTCCCCCCTTGTCGAGTTTCTGGCTGGTGGCAGTGGATACCACGCGAAATATTCCACCATTCATTTTAAACGCACCGCTTTTTGGTGCAATGTTAAAGATACCGCGGGTGGGGACGCTGTTGCTCATGATACAAATGGCCGCCTGATTGTTGAGCTCCCGCTTCACTGAAAGATCCTGTTGAAAAATATCTGTCTCAGACCTGCCTGGCGAATCCCGGGCACAGGCATCGATAGCCCGACTACCCGTGTGCATCCCCTGGAACTCCTGTGTGCTGGCGACCGGGGAGGCCGGAGTTGTGCCGCCCCGAACATTGGCCGGCCCACGCAGTGGACGGGACCTGGAATTGGGCACCGGGGCAGCCCACTCGAGTGCCGCGGCTTTGGCGTGCCGAGAGGCCCCGGGTGGGAGGAGCCTACAGCCTCGACCTGTGCACGCTCTCCATGCTGGGACTGCGACACTGGGCTCCCTGGCGGCCCTGGTGAGGCGAACCGAGAGATCGGACCTACGACCGAGGAGGTGCATAGTCCGAGGCGATCCCACAGTCTGGGCTCCGGAGAGGCCTCCCGAACCATCGCCCTGTTAGGACACTCGGCGGGTGTCCGGCCCGCATCGCAGTGCTACGCGGCTACAATTGGGCATTGGAAGCGCCGTATCACAGTGAGAGGGGGGGCCAATACTGTGGCCAGCAGAGGAAGAGAGACACAACGCACGTTGGCAGTGGCAGGGGGGTCCCGCCTGGTGGAGGTTCCCCGGGCCCTGTACGACAACATCCGATAAAGGTGAGGCAAGCCCAACTGTCACTCCTGTAAATCCTTAAGTGTGCTCCAGGCAATTCCCTGTGAAATAAACTTGCAGGGCTGTGGCACCCTACATCATATCCCACCCGGGGGCCAGAGGTGGTGATACACGCATAAACTGAGTACAGCCTGGTGACTTCTATATAATCTACCACAAGTTGCCATTTCGGTATCAGAATACGTGGGAGGGCGCAGTCCACTCGGACATACTGGGTGGTTCCCCCAGACGACATTCCCGCGTCCTGCTCCTGATGCACGCTGCACAGAGCTGGGACAACGGAATACTCCATTAACATGGCTCCCATAGCGGATACTATAATGGGGGAGCCATTTAAAATGGGCAGGAGCTCCCAGACCCCGGCAAGCAAGAAGAAAGGCCCGATGGATGCCTACACGGGAAGCCAAAACCCAACCACGGTTGCAGATCTTCATACTGCCACTTATGAGGCCTCAAACCCGGATCCAGGCGATCAAGTAGATAAGCTAGCAGCAATAGTGCAGAGTGGCTTCCTTTCCATTAATACAAAGCTGGATGTCATCGCTTCCACCATAGGCTCCCTTAAGGCTACAGTGGAAAAGGAGAGTGCACGTGTCACAGAGACTGAAAATAGAATAAGCACCAATGAAGACACCATTACACACCATACCCGAGATATTGCTCAGATCAAAGAAAACGTGGCTAAATTACAAAACAAGTGTGAGGATCTCGAATCGAGATCAAGGAGGAACAACATCCGCGTGGTGGGGGTGTCGGAATCCTTTGGGAAAGGCCAGATGGAACGACAACTGGAGGAACTACTCAAAACCTTGTTTGGACAGGAGGCATTCTCTGAGCATTTTCTGATCGAAAGAGCACATCATACTTTGGCCCCGATTCCTAAGCTGGGCGCCCCGCCACGCACTATAATTGCAATACTCCTGAATTACAGGGACAGAGACACAATCCTGCGCAAGGCAAGGGAGGCGGGAACACTCCAATTTGAAGAAAATCGCATCCATATATATCCTGACTTCTCTGCGGGGGTGCAGGCGAGCAGAAAATCCTACGAGCCGGTTAAGAAGCTCCTACGGGAGCGTCAAATCCCGTACGCCCTCATTTTCCCAGCCAAAATGCGGATCCAGCACGCAGGCAGAGCACATTTTTTTGAATCTCTGGCTGAGGCTACGCACTACATCGAAACCTCTATACCTCTTCCTCCTAAGGGGGGCAGACCGACACAAAACAACAGGCCCAGAGCGGCGGACTGAAGGGGGATTAAAAACTCACGAGACAAACGCAGGTATATCATATGGTTCATTGAGGGCCATAGCTGAGAAAATTTGTAATATTTATCAGCCCAGGCAATGGGCTTAAGTGGAGGCTGGGACCCAGTCGGCAGCCATGTGAAACAATGTGGCTACCCTTGGAATATTCCACGAGTTTGGTTTGATACATCGTCAAGTTGGGCGTGACGATGAGGGTGGGGGGAGGTCAGGGAAGTTGGGATTAGACGTTACAGTTCAGGACTGGCCCTATTGTGGCACAAAGTTGGTAATTGTGATCTGAGATGTAAAAATGTGGTTGCATTTGAACCGGTACTGAGTAAATTGCACGAATACTATATAGTTGCTGTTCGGGACGATGGCAGATATTCACTCATGATGTACAGGCGATGGACTGAGGGTTAAACTGTTAACATGGAATGTTCGGGGGCGAAATAATCAGATGAAAGTTAAAAAATTGGTAACTACATCGCCAGACATAGCCCCCAGGTACTGATGTTACAAGAAACTCACATGGTGGGGACCGGTAACATGCACATACTGCCTAAATGGGGCTCCCTAAGGTTCTACACAGACTATTTTTCCCAGTCTAGGGGGGTCATCACACTCATTCATCCAGGGTTGGGGTTTAGGCCAGAGGGCCACAGGGTTGACTTGTTGGGGAGATATGTTTTGGTATGGGGAGAGATCGCCTCTCAGCGCCTTCTCCTAGTTAACACATATGAGCCCAATATGGACGACCCCGCCTTCTACTTAGAATTGTACCAGATAATCGTTTAGCTTGAAATCTCAAGGGTCATCTGGGGTGGGGACTTCAATCTGGTCCTTGATCCAAGGCTAGATAGAGCCTCTAAGGTTGTCAGAGCGCCCAGTAAAGCAGCCCTGATTCTGACACATATCCTATCTCAACTTCTGTTCGTGGATTCCTGGAGGGAGCTACATCCCGATAGTAGAAGATACTGAATCTGTGTAGGCTTTTTGGCATTATGGCACAGATAGACCCGGGGAGAAGTGCGGTAGCCATATCCCTCGATGTGGAGAAGGCATTCGATTCCGTCTCGTGGGTTTACCTTCTGGCGGTTCTGGAAGCGTACGGGGTGGGTCCTAACTTTGTAAAATATGTAAGGTTGCTATACACAAAACCTGGTGCATGAGTGTTAACTAATAAGACCATCTCCGATATGTTCCTGTTGGGCAGGGGTACCAGACACGGATGCCCATTCTCGCCCCTACTGTTCGCATTAAACAATTGAACCAATGGCGGCTGCGGTCAGATTGAGACACACAAATCGAGGGATCCTGATGAAAGGGTCCACCCAGCTGGTTTCACTCTATGCAGATGACACACTACTGTATGTCAAAGAGCCCGAGGTAAACATAACACCTATAATGGAAGAGATACAGGAATTTGCAGGATATTCCGGGTACACCATAAACAAGACCAAGTCTGAAATGTTCCCACTTACCCCAGCCACTAGGTGTCCTCTCATCACAGGAGGGCTGAAATGGTCAGAACACCACATCAGATACTTGAGTGTTCTGGTATCTAGAGACAAACACACGCTGTACTCCGATAATCATGAAAAGGCACTACGTACTATAAGCACGAAACTTCAGATCTGGGGACACCTCCCAATCTCATAAGCGGGTAGAGTTGCGGTCCTTAAAATGGTGATCCTTCCCAAGTTACTGTACCTCTTTGTCAACATCCCCATATGGCCGGGCAGAGTCTTTTTCACCAAACTCCGATCTATAGTTGTCACATTTCTCTGGGGCGGAAAAACGACTAGAATAAGCTGTGAAAAAATGACAGAACCGTATTCCATGGGAGGCATAGTGGCCCCCGACTTCGAGCTTTATTATTATGTTTCCCAGGCACAGTTTGCAAAACACTGGTATGAGGCCCCAGAAAATACACCCCACGCATGGATAGAGGAATATACCACACACCCCACAAATATACAATCTGTCCTCTTTGACACACAGTATAGGGACACTTGCGATTACAACCCTGTGAGTTGCACGGTAAGGGCATGGGAGGCAATATTCAAAAGGCTGAAGATCGAGACACCCTATAACCCGGAGGTACCTCTTTGGAACTTCCCGGGCTTGCCTCCCACTCATGATGCTAGCGTACAAGAATCGTGGTACCCTGACGGGGAAATGAAAGTAGGGGATATGTTTGTAGATGGGAAATTTGTGGATCTGAAGTTGTTCTTAAGGGCACTGGGAGATGGACCACTTAAAACCCTCCAATACTACCGTATGAGGTCCGCATTTATTAAGAGATGGCCGCTATTCCCGGACGAACCTGTGGCTCATCCGTGTATACAGTTAATAACAGCTACAAATGGTTTGGGGATCTCCAGGCTATACTCTGCGGTTCAGACTCACACCCCCACGCTGAACTACGTTAGGGAGAAGTGGGAGGCAGATTTACAGACACCAATTAAGGAGGAGAAATGGGCGGGGTATTGCATGCTTTCTAAAAACGTCTCACTGAATTCTGGTCTGAGATTGATTCAATTCAAAATCCTAAACAGGCTACATTATACTCCTGCCAGGGTGGCAAGATTTTCACCGGATGCCTCCGACTCCTGCCCTAAGTGCAATACACCTCAGGCTGATGCTTTCCATATGTACTGGAAATGTCCGGTGGTGGCGGGGTTCTGGAGAGAAGTGGCAGAATTATTGGAAGAAATAACACAGGTTCCCCCTGTTATAACCCCCCAGAAATACCTATTTGGCGATATTGGCAAATGTTCCGAAAAAATTTGAAGATTATTCAATATTACTTGTGCCATGGCCAAAAAATGCATACTTCAGAAATGGAAAAGTTCTGCCCCGCCCAGTATGAATCATTTTTTGCAAGAATTAACACATATAAACGAGGCAGAAGAACAGTTTGCTATGACCCAACCTGCATCATGCAGACCCAAGGACATTTGGGGCCCCTTCAGGGTCTATTTATGTAACATGATTGGGAGTGATGACATGTCTTTGTAACAGTGAACACAGAATCACGTTAAGATGTACTCTTTGCTGTATATGCGAGTTGTGATGAGATATGGTGCCTTTGTACCTTTGTAACCATGAATAAAGAAAGTTTTTAAAAAAAGATACCGCCGGGTTATTTATTTAATATTTATTCCCTGGTTGGGTCTTTTTGCCAGGACTCGGTTTTAAAATGGCGTTTGTGTTCGCCTCTGAAACTCTAACCCAAGTCGGGCCCTTTGTTCCACTTTTTGGCGGGCTTCTCCTCAGAAGCCCTCCAAATGGTGCCACTCTGTCTGGGGTCAACAGGATGTGTGGGAGGGGGATTAGGTACCCTGGACTGAGTTGCCTTGGCAACTCAAGTCGCACTCTTGTGTGATTGGCCCAGTGGTGAGCCGCCCGGCTCACCACTTAGCATGTTTGAGTGACAGCTAGGCTGACGAATGGGGGGTTTGCTTCATAAAAGCAGGGCTTTGGGGACTGGAACTTCAGAAGTCACCACAGGACCTAAAGAATCCGAAGAGGGGAGAAGCTGAGCCATCTACAACGACGACAACATCGGTGGAGCCCTGCTGTACGAACTCACCACTTCCCCGATGACAGAGGAGATCTTCTTCCAGGAGAGTCTTCTTCCCTTTGAGCTGGTGGGACCAACCAGTTCGCCTTTTTCGCCTTCCTGGATCGTCTTGTGGTCGGATCGCCCGTGCCAAGCATCCACGTCGAGATCTTCTCTTCCCCTGGACGAAGCCCCGACTTGCACCCGCTGCCAGGAACAACTGCCCCGGCTGGAGCTTTCTCACCATTTCAGGTACTATGTCCCGCCTGGTCTCCCTTGCAACAGATTGTCCAAGGTGTCCCTTAAATCCTTGACTCTCTATCCTGGGGTGACCTTGGACCTGTTAACTTTACCTTTCTGACTTGATCCAACCTCTTTTGACTTTTCTGCAAAGACTTTGAGTGCATTTCCACTGTGTGATCTTGGGCACATACCGCCTTGCTCTCTCCAAGAGTGGGCCTGGCCAATGAACTTTTTGCTATACAGTAGACCCTGTCTTTCTGGACTTGCTGTGGTTTCTTAAAAGTGTTGGTGCTGTGTTATTTTCCTATTCTGCCTTTTCTCTCCCTTTTTAAACAAATTATTGGAGTGCCATCTACGGTTACGCGCTCACCTCTGTTTTGCTAAATAAGTGGTGTCTTAACCTAGACTTGTCGAATAATTAACTAGGGAGGTGTATATACTTATAGTGACTGTGTTTGAACTTGCTTGACATTTTAGTGCCAGTGTATTTTTACAAGTGTGTTTTTAAATAAATAATTATATACTTTTATACCAAAGCTCTGGTCAGTGTTTGCTTGTGCTACTGTGTTTTTAGCCCTATTGTGTAAACTCTATATACTGCCTAACTCTTCTTGAGAGAAGTCTGACTGCTCAGCCACAGCTACCACGTAAATCTGGGTGGTACAGACTGCTACCAATTGGGTTTACTGCTTACTCCTGTAATCTTAAACTTTTTGCAGTGGTTCCTAAGGGAACTGCACAGGTTTCTGACTAACACTAACATATCAATTTTAACAATTGCCAAACAAATAAATAAACAATTTCAATTCCCCAACAAATAAATAATTAAACAATTTCAATTCCTCTCTTCCTGTCCCTTGCTCCCTCCCCTCCCCTTAAATTCCTCTCAACCTTCGTCCTGCTTTCTCCCATCTTCTCCTCGAGGCCACGCCTCTCATTCTTCAATACCTCTTCCCCCTCTTTGCACACCAGGGGTAGCCCGTTCATACAAACAGCCCCGCCCTCTGCCGCGTTAGAACCCCATTGTGCTTCCCCCACCACTCCTCCAATGGGCCATATCCGTGGCCCCCCTGAGGTGTTCTTTCTGCCCCACCCCCT
This sequence comes from Ambystoma mexicanum, assembly GCF_040938575.1. Taxonomy (NCBI): domain Eukaryota; kingdom Metazoa; phylum Chordata; class Amphibia; order Caudata; family Ambystomatidae; genus Ambystoma; species Ambystoma mexicanum. The sequence continues at coordinate 312,931,090 of NC_090932.1, forward strand.
CCTTACCCAACTTCTCCTCTACCTCCAACTCTTTACGATATCCTCCAGCGCCAATCTCACATCCCACAGGTAATACATGTTCCCCAATAACGACACATGCACCCCATCCTCTCGAAACAATGAAAAATCCTCATAAATTATTTCTTGGTGCGCCAGCATTTGCACCCCCTAGGACCGGCAAAACGTCACATCTCCTGTTAATCCTTTTCCTTGTCCTTTCTACTGCACCTTTGTTCACCGCCCCACTCCATACTCTTCTTGGCAATAGCTTGGTCCAGACCAGCCCCACCTTGGGCCATATCTTTCTTAACCAACTGAGGTCCCTTTTCATCTATTTTAGCAGTGACACCCCTGTATCCTTAACTAGATTGCTCTTCCCTGCATGAAGAATTATTGCAGCCGGAACCCCATGACGCTCCTGTTAGGAAGAATTCTCAAGAATGTGCTCATTTCCCTTACCTTTTGAGACCCCCAGCAACTTTGCTGGATTTCTATGATTTTAATTTTTACCTGGAAAGAGTATGAGCCTTTTTTTCCCCACTCTTTCATGTATTTTGATGTGTGTTTTAATTTTGTGTTCTTAGGATATGGAGTTTTAAACAACTCCATAGGCATCATCTTTTTCTGTGTGTCACACAGCACCTTCAGTGCAGTGGAACATGGGTGTCTTTCAGACTCCCCAAGGTTTAAATACCTTCTCTGGGACTGACTACCGTCTCCCAGAGCATGTAAAGTTAAATTGACTTTGCTAGTCTTTTTAAATTCATAGACCCAGCACACACCATCTTCCTATAGAGTGCTGGAGGGGTTGCCTAGCATCCCCTGTGTCTAAACACTCATGTAACAATCAAATGTTACCCTTTCCTCTTGAAATGGCTGGTGGCAGTGGTTTTAGAATGAACTAACATGTTTTTCCCGACCGCGAATACCGGTAGCTAAAAATCGGGTCAGTCATGTTTTTCAATATGGCGCCCATGACGTAAAAACAGACTCCGGTCATCTTTTTAGGAAAGGCACCTGAGTGTCTGCGGTGAACAGGATGTGAGGGAGGCGCCCAAAACTCCCTGTGCTTAATCTCCTAGGAGACCTGAATGCACTCCGGTGTGATTGGCTGGCTGACTGTCCGGCAAGGACAGCCACCCTGCTGAGTGAGTGGCAGCTAGGCTGGGATGAATGTGAGAAAACTGTTTAAAAGGCGAGTCTCCAGGACTGGAAGGCAGAGTCGATCACTGGAACCAAAGAACCGAAGACGAGCTGAAGGAAGATGACTGCTGCAACTCCTGGACCATTGGTTTGCCCGGTGAAACCCTGCTGCAGGTCCGAATTGCCTGAAACTCCATCGACAGAGAAGCCCCTTCAAGGACGACTTCTTCCCTTGAGCTGGTGGGAACAACCAACTCGTAAGCAACCTGGAGACTGTCTCCATACTGGTCGAATTTTCACCAGAGTGCTGTTGAAAACCGGATAGCCAGTGAGAAGGATACCAGCTTGTGGACTTTAAGGCACTCACACCTTAAAACCGACGTTTTACCAAGCTTGTGGCCTCTTCCCTGGGCAGTGCAGGAACTTCCCGCCGTCCTCCTTCTTGTTCCCACGACTGAAGCGCAGGAACAGCGAGATCTGCAGGAACTGCCAGGAACAACTGCCTCAGCTACAGCTTTTCTTCATACTTAAGGTACTGTGCAATCGCAGTGTGGAAATTCTTTTTGCCGCGGTAAAAGTTTGTGAAACTTTCCCAACTTTGGAGTCTTGTTCACTCCTAATCCGATATATAACTCTTTTTCTGGCAAACTACTTCTAAGAACATTGGCAAAGACTTAACCGTCTACTACCAGAACTGTGTTATCCTATCCAAGACACTGAACCATTACTTTGGCCCAGGCCTATTGAATTGAATGGCCTGTTGTAGTGAACTGAAACTATTTGCCCTGCCTATGAAAGTAATTGTGCTTTAATTCTTTTAACCTTTGTCTTTCTACCCCTTTTGAAAGTTACTGAAGTGCCATTTTGCTCCCACTTCAGGGAAGCCTAACTTGTTCAGAAACATGTTGGTTGTGTACTGTAGTGTATTATAGTGTGATATTGAGCTGCCTCTTACTAATGGAATGTTTTCCAACTGACTGTGTAAATAAATGTATATTATTTTACCAAGAAACCTTGAATAGTGTTTGTTTGAACTACTGTGATTGCAAGTCCTTTGTGTAACATCTTGTACTGCTCACATCCCTCTTGAGATAGGTCTGGCTGCTCAGCCACTGCTACCACATAACTGTGTAGTACAGGCTTGTACCAAAGGGGAGATTGTGCTTACACCTGTAATCTTAATTGTGTGTAGTGTCCCCAAAGGGTACTGCATGTAATTCTGACTAACGGCTGCCTCAAACCCACCAGCATAGGCATCAGTTGGTCCCAACTAACCCCAACCATCTCACTAAGGCAATGTTATAGATACATCCCAATTGTGTGCCGCATCTTTCCCTGCCCATTTCACTATGGAGTGTCCACATATGCAGATCTGCACCAACTCAACACTCCTCCGTGCCACAGCTGCAAAAGAAAACATGTTATGAGTTTTCTCTCCACCAACTGCCTTACCCTCCCCTACCCCCCAATCTCTATCCTTTCCTAACGGTCCCCATCCCCCAGCTCTCTGATGTACCCTTTGTATTTTCCTAATTTCCATCGACCCAAACTCTTGATCTTTTCCTCAGATAGACCCATCCTACTACCTACCAATGCCGCCCCATTCCAAACAAATGAGTTCCAAACTCTTCTGCTCTCTCCCCCAACACCAATAGAGCCCCCCTCATAACCCCCAGAACTTGAGCTGCCATCACCCCCGACCCATTTTCATGCTGGAAAACCAAACCCTCTCTTCCCCTACATGTTTCCCGCCATGATACCCCCGCCCTAACTAGACACACTCTTTACTACCTCTATCCAGAAGCACCCAACATCCCTTTCCTTTCTGATCTGTCTTTGATCTGCCAATTTTTATATCTACACCTATTTCGGATAAATGTACATCTTCCCACCGTAGACCTCCTTCCCCTTTTGTCCCCCCCACCAGTTCCAACACCTTAAATGCCCCAAAGAACAACCAAATAAAACAGGTCGAAAACATGTCCCTCTCCCATGATGACCAGCACACCCTCCCCAGAATCTTGGTAAACTTCAATGACAGGGCCGCTGCGACTGGTCTCCTGATATCCTTAACCTTCCTTTTTCCCTTGCCCATCCTTCCAGCATCCTACGTGCCATTTCACCGCCGCTGGGCTGAAAGGACCAAAACCATTTCCTGTAAAAAGCAATGCCTGCCAGTTTCGTCGCTATCGTTGCCCTGGACCATCCCTTGTCCATACACCCCAGTATAAAATCAATCACGTCATCTCTTCTTCTCTCCTCCATGTCCTCCCTTCCCTTCCAACTGTGCGCTCCCCCTTTTATAAAGTCCAACCATGTCCACTTGTATGCATTCCTAGATGCTGGGGCTAGAGAACCCTCTACTAAGCACGGTGCTCTCAGTTTCCTAGCCACCACAGCTCCTCCAGGATCCGATGCCCTCTCACGTCCGCTCCTGATGCCATTCCACTCTCTGCCACTAAAAATGAGGTGATACATCAGGGATGCCCTTATCCTTCCCTGGCACGTGAGTTGCTCTAAACACTGAATTCAACGTCATACATTGCAGTACAAATTCTCTCCTTAACCTAGCTACCCTGTGGTCCTTTGCAGACTGCCTGTTCACAACATTGACCATTGCCTCATTGTCGATGTTAAAATGTACCTTCTTACCCTGCAACTCCCCGCCCCACAACTCCAATGCCACTAACAACAGGAACAATTCCAAAAAGGCTAAGCTCCTTCCTCCTCTCTGCCAATGCTTGCGTCTGAAAAAACTTGAGCATCCCACGAAACTGAGTCCCCTGGCAGCCACATGGACACCCATTAAATTCTTCCAGAAATCTTAATCAAATCTTGCAATCCTCCCTGACCGCTCCTGACAACCTCACCCTGTGATGTGGGTAATTAGCCCCCTGGCATAGACCGTGCCATGTTTCTAGAAAAGTGCTCCGCGGGGCCACTAACTGACACGTGAAATTGAGATGCCCCACTAACCTCTGCATTTCCACCAGTGTCATTTTCCGAGCCGCTATCGCCTTCTCAAACAACCCTACAAGGCTGCTCACCTTGTCGTGCGGCAAGCGTGAGGTCAAGGCCACAGTATCCAACTCTATCCCTAGAAAGGTCAACACCACCGCCAGCCCTTCAGTTTTATCCTCCGCCAATGGCACTCCCATTTTCCTGCATCAATGTCTGAAAATCCTCTAGCATCCTCCGACATTCCTGCTCTTTGCCCGCCCCACTGATGAAAAGAAAATCATCCAAATAATGCAACACACCTTCACAACCCAAACTGTAAGTAAAAACCCACTGCAGGAAAGAGCTAAAATGCTCAAACAATCCACATTAAATTGCAAATCCATAGGCAACGCTTTGTCAACATAGATTTGACCTTCGAACTGCATCCACCGGTAAAAAATGAAACGCTGCCTTGTTATCGGACTTGACCATTAAAGCCCCACAACCTTCCTTCCTCACCAAACCCACTGTCTGGTCTACACTGGCATAGGACACCCTGCAGTCTTCTGGTGAATGAAAAAAAATCATTCACTGACATGCCCTCAGGCCATGACAAATGGTGAATTAGTCTGAATTCTCCTGCTGCCTTCTTAGGCACGACCCCCAAAGGGGACACCACTAATTCACCCGACAGATACGTAAACGCACCTACCACTCTTCCTTCTGCCACCTTCTTGTGCAGCTTCACTCTCACCACTTCCAAATTCTCCTGAGTAGACTTCATATTTTCTGCCCACCACTGCAACCTTGACCCTGATAACCCAACCTAAAACCCTTGTAAAAACGGTCCGCCACTATCATGGCCCCTTCCCTGTCCGGGTAAAAACGGAGCCACTCTTCCAGAACTGCAACATTAACTGGAGTATAGGCCTTTCCCCACAACTCCGCCACCTGCCCCATGCTCCCTCCCTCTGTCACCTGTTTGAAAACATTGTTTAACAGGATGCCATCCCACGCATCGACTACATTCGTGCCTAAATTTGCACACTTTTCTCGTTCAGCTTTCTTTATTGAATGCCCAGCATGGTGCTGATGGCTGACCCCTGCCTCCTCCCCTCACCCCCTCTGAGGCGGGGCAACCATGAAAGGGCCGGTAAGGCACAGGTAAACCACTTGCTGTATGCAGCGTTGGTGCTGGACACGTAGGCGTCATCCACTGTAGCCATTGGTCCATGTCAATCTCTCCCCATACCGCTTGGCTGTCCTCACCCATCTTTGCCCTAAATTGTTCATCGTATCTCACCCATGAAAAACCTCGGAGTCATCTTCGACTCCACACTCTTCTTCTCTCCGCACATCTCCGAAGTTTCTAAGAAGTCACACTACCAGCTGCACCTCCTCAGAGGTATTCTTACTTTCCTCTCCTTCCTCACTGTCTCCAGAGCGGTTTATAGTGACTGTTTCGACAGTCACATTTTCGAATGAAAAAAGTTCCGACACAAAAGTGTCTAAAAAAAAAAAGTTTTGAATGTATTTTTTTTCTTTTTTTATGGGGGTGGGGGGTCCGCCCAAACCCCTTTTTTTTGTAAAAACACTCATTTAACTATACGAAATTAAAATAAACCCTTTAATATAAAAAATATACATTCAACACTTTTTTTTTTCAAAACTTTTGTTTCAGAACTTTTGTCATTCGAAACTACTGTTTCGAAACTTTGACTGGACACGCTCCAGAGCTCTGGTTCTCTCTAGGCTGGATTACTGCAACAGCCTCTTTCTAAACCTGCCTGCTTCTACTCTCCACCCTCTGCATCTTATCCAGAACAGGACTGCGTGACTTGTCCTTGGCCTCAAGCCCAGGGATCGTATCTTTGCAGGACTGAAATCTCTGCACTGGTTCCCAGTGGAAGCGAGGATTAAGTTCAAACCCCTCTGCATCGTTCACAAGGCCTTCTGGGGCTTGGGGCTTCAATACCTTCAACTCTCTCTTCCTAAATATCTCTCTTCTCAAGCTCTTCGCTCATCCGCCTCCAACTCCCTCAGGGTCAGTCGCTTCTCCAAGCAACAAGTTGGTGGTAGATCTCTTTCCTCGGCTGGTGCCTCCCTCTGGAACAGCCTCCCTGCCTCCCTTAAACTTGAGGAGAACCATCTCCGGTTCCGGAAGCACCTCAAAACCTTTCTCTCTGCTTCTGCTTTCTCTCCTCCTCTCCTCTGCTGACCTCCTGGCTGTAACCAGAACTGCACTGGCTACCTGGACACCCTCTGATCTTGGGCCCAGGTCCCTCCCTCCCGCCAGCGCCACACACCCGCACTGCCAGCCTGGCAACCCTGTACTTGGGGACTGTTTCTGTATCACTACAGTCCCCCTACCAGCTCTTGATACCTGATATTGCACTTACCCATGCACTTGTCACTTGCTGGCCGTCACTTACTTATTGTTTATCTATTCCCATGTACTGCACTGTCCACACCCCCTTCCCACGGACTTGCGCGATCTGAATGACACCTGTAGGATCGTTGTCCGTCCTACCTTGTTTCCCTCCCTTGCCTCGTCGCGCCTTGAAACACTTGTGTATAGGTGCGTTATAAATGCCATATATCATATCATATCATATCATATCATATCATATCATATCATGCAACACCCCCAAAACTCGTAAATGCTTTTCTTATTACGTCCATGTATTTCAGTAACTCTACACACCTCTTGGGAAATTTCTCGCATAAACACTCGCATATCTAATAAATGTGGTTGTCCAATTTTCAATTGTCACCGGTACCCTTGGCCTTGCGTCCAACTCCCGCTCTTCCTCTTTGGACCCTTCTTTCGCTCTCACATTCCCGTGCAGGAGTTTAAAAGCATCCACAAACTCACCAGCCCATATTTTTTCTTTTGTCGCCCCCATCAAATGCGCGTCCGGTTGCACCGTAATGCCAATATAAGGCCTCTTCTTGTCCTTTATTGCACCCTCTGCAGTCCTCTCCTTAGGAATCTCTATCACCCCTTGGGCCACAGGCTCTGCAACCTTGTCTGTTTCCACTTCAACAGAGGAGACACTCCTTCCACTCGCCCTCACCAATGCCCTTGCGGACAACCTCTCCATCTTCTCACCTGTCCCTTGTGCCCCAGCTCCACCCCTGTGTGTCTCCCACCTCGTACCCAACTTGGCCCATGACGCCGACCACTCCCGTTCCTGCTCACCTCTTTCTGCCCCGCCGTCACCTATACATGTCATCCTGGCCTCCACTTCGACACTCCTCCTCTCTTTCCTTACCGGGCTCCTGCTGCAGAGACAAAAAATATCAGCAGAGTCCCCCCGCCAATTTCCCCGCCGTTCTCTTGCGCTCCTGCTCACGTCAGCCCCATCTTACCCTTAAAACCTTAGACCCCCCCACACCCTTTCCCTCCCCTGCAACTCTCCTTGCTCCTCATCCCCCAACACACACAATTTTCCTCCTCCAGCTCATCCTTCCCCCTGTGAAATACCATTGCTGTTGTGAGCGTACGCTTGGGCCGGGCAGCTCTTTATCGGGTGAGCCCGGGGAGTCCACCCTGCTGCTCCTGTGATGTCTTCTCAGCGGGGTCGCACAACACCTTCCTGCTTTTCTCTTCTTGGGCATGGGGTTCTCTCCTCCAACCTGTGCTCTGCCATGCTAGGGGCTGTACTGTGCCCTCTAGTCTGTGCTTTTCCGCCTGCCGGAAGGGCCGCTCTGGAACCCTCTCCTTCTACCTCCTCTGCAACCACGGGGACCGCGCCAATCCCTCCACATCGAACCTCATTTTGCAGGGATCCTGTTCCGCACCTTCCCCTTTCTACACTGACCAATGGAGATAGAGTCCTCTGCCTCCCCCTGCACTCTTCTGCAGGCATTTCCCTCCTGTACCCCTCTGCACCGCCGCGCCTCTTGGGTCCAAGCCGACCCTAACATCAACCCTATCTTGTCCTGTGCCACCTCTACCCTTGTTCCTACTCCACTAGTAGCCTCACCTGGCCCTTTAGCTCCCGTACCATTACCTGTCACTGTGCCGTCAGCTCCCCCACTCCTGGTTGCTCTCCTAGCAAGCCACGACCGCTGCGAGGGCCCCATCCGATGCCGCTCTGCGCTCTGGCCTCCCCTCACTAGACCCCTTCTCCCCCGTAACTTCAATTACTGCCACCTCCAGCTGGGCTTTTGTTGCCCTGCTAATAATGCTCAGAGCCTCCCTCAACTTCTGGGTGTCCACCAAGCCCCTAGACCCAGAAACCTGCCCTGCCATTCTACTCCAATAATGAAAATAGTACAATTTAATAACACCGTCCCCCGACGCACCCCAAAAAAGCTGGCACCCGAGCCTGGTATATATATCTCCCCGCGTGGCTCTCTACCTGTAATATATTTTTTAGGAAGTAATACTTGACTTCTTAAATATACCTCAATCCCCCTTATTCTGTTATCTCCCCTAGTAGCCGACAGGGACTGTCACAATTTAAAGGCAGACAAGGCTACTGGCAATCAGCCTCTGTACTGGGAAAACATATTCCCAGCAATATATACTAATAGTGCCTCCTAAATCAAAAATGTTCCCATAAAATTCTCCACCCCACTATAAAGTGCTGCAAATAGCACTAATTGCCTGTATGAGAGGCTAAAAGCAAAAACAGCTCTCTTAAAACTCTGAGAGACCTACATAAGGCTGCGCACCACACTGCCCCCACATGGCAACAACCCACACCACACTGGCCGTAGGCTGCCAGAAACAGAGGCGCTTCCACACTTCTAAAGACTTATAATGCTGCCCTTTTAAGAGCCCCGCACTCCCCCCTAGTGGCACAGCACCGGCACTAATATAACCTTGCAAGCAAGCACAGAGCTCGCAACCCTAATTAAACTATTTCTTTCACCCATCCCAGTAATAGGCCTGTGAATGCCGCGCCTCCACACCCAGAGCAATACCAAACCAACATGTGGGGACACAGCGTTGGAAGGAGCCACTCCACAAAAAAACCAACAACAAATCGCAACGTAGGAGAGAAGGGGCCCACAGTGTCTGTATGCAGATCTCTTCAGATAGGAGGGGCGGTGCTTTATTTACAGCACCCCCCATAAATATAAAGTATAAATACAAATTTTACTCCTTTTTTAATTTTTTAAAATGTATATATCCCATCCGATATTGCCTCTACTCTCTACTATACCCTCTTCCGTACCTCTAACCAACGCCACCAACACGGTCCAACGCAGGGAAGGGTCGGGAGCATCGACCAGGACAAATGCTATGTCCTAACTGTTGCTTGCTCCCGAAACTTCCCTGCCCCCTAATATACACCTGAACGGTGCTCTATGGCTGTGCAGCGCCCAAAAACACCCCGGGGGGAATCGCTTGCGTGTTTCCCCCGGCATACCCCTTTTCCTACCAATGTAATCTAGCAGAGTGATACTTCTGGGTTTGGGCGCTACCAACAAATGAAATGAATAAATAAACAGCGAGCTTGTAATATGCGCTTTATTAGCTGTTACAATAACCGCTTTCCAAACTGGCTGTTGGCTTGCTCCTATCGCTCTCTTCACGTTCCCCTTGTCTAGCTTGTGAAAAAGTCAAACAAAATACTTGCAGTGTCAATCTCCTGCCTCGGGCATGTCTCTTTCCTGGTTTATTTGCTGCAGTGGAAACACAAAAGGGCTTCTTTATAGTAATCCCTTTTTCCCCCATGAAAGCCATTTTTGGATCGCCTCCTTCCTCAGCAACAGGAAACAAATAACCCTCCTCTCCCCTTTTCTCTCAGCTGCTCGCTTGGTGAACACTGGAGTACCGCTAGGTGCATGCCTATCTGCTCTCCTGTTCAACCTCTATATGACCACCCTTTCAGGAATCATCCGCCTGCACAACATCTCGTGCTACAACTACGCTGACAATACCCAAATCATCCTTAGAATCCCCAAATCGGGCACCCACCCCGACCTCGAAGCCTGTCTTTGAAATATTGATCGAGGGATGACAATAAACCACCTCCTCTTAAACCCCACTAAAACTGAAATTGTGGTTTGCGGCAACACTGCCCTTCTACCTCATCTGCTCCCATGCCCCCGCCCCCTCTGACACAGTACATAACCCAGGATTCACTTTGGACTCAGGCCTAAACCCTCTCCCATCAGACCGTGTCAAAATGCTGTCACTACCACTTCAAACTTATCAGATGCATATTTCCCTACCCCTCCTTCCCGAACAGACCTGCCGCAGTCATGTCTATTGTGATGTTGAGACTGGACTATGCTAACTCCCTATACCTAGGAGCCCCTGCATACCAACTCAACAAACTACAAAGAGCCCCAAACGATGCCGCAAAACTGCTCCTTGCCCTGGGTCCGAGAGACCACATCTCTCCAGCTCTCCGAACCCTCCACTGGCTGCTGGTTGGACGAAGCTCCACTTTCAAGACCCTATGTATCACTCACCGACCGGCCCATTATTCCTACAAGACAAAATAAAACCATACCTCCCATCTCGCACCCTAAGATCAAGCACTGCCCTCCTTCTAGTAATTCCAGCCGCTAACTCTGTCAGGTTTGGAGGGTCTGCCTTCTCAACCTTGGCCCCCACTCTGTGGAACTCGCTTCCCCCTCATATTCAACACACTTAAGATTATATGGCATTCCACAAAGCTCTAAAGACGTGGCTCTTTCAATAATACCAACCACGATCATTCTGAAGCGACTAAACCTAGCAACCGATGACTAATTGCTCAATGTGATCCCGAGCAATGTCACCACTGAATATGCCTATTAACTCGCTACAAGTGACCCACGCCTGAAATCCGGAATATCGATCTCCTTAGAGCATAACCCCACAAAAAAACACTTCCCTCTGCATACCACTATGCTTACTCTCTGCTCTACACCATCACACAATTAAGAGTGCAGCTACACCCCTCTATCAATTCGGCCTAGCTTCTCAAATACGAACACTACTCCATGGACACCTCATCACTCTAATAAAACGCAGCTATATCCCATGACAAACCGGCCTAGCTGCTCACATAAGCGTCCTTCATGCCTAACGCAGCCAGAAGCTGTCTGGAGGTCCACCCGCCACACCTAACCCTAGGATGCAGCTGCCATCAGACAATTACATCAGCTGCACACATAACTGGTGCACCCATGCACCCTACTACACCTCCCTCTCTCAACTGACCTGGACTACAGTCCCCAAGGGTGTTTAACCTACCAGCGCTTTTAGGTCATACCAATGATGTATAAAGCGCTGTAAAAATTCCAAATAACATAACATAACATATATATATTTTTTTTACAAAAAGTTTTGCCCTCCGCGCACCCTCCCATTTCTCTAAAAGAAAAGCCACAGCAGGCCGCTTATAGTCACAAAGACCTGTTGTGGATGGGCTCTACCAGCTCGTAAACAGTGCCTCTTTCCACATTAAAGGACAATGCTTTGCTCATGGTCCTATCTTGGGATAGTGGGCTGTTACATTCCGGTACAGCGCCATCATGTCATTGTTGCCTCCTGATTAGGGCCCGATTCATGGAATAATCTGCACTGAATGTAGGGTACTTATGCATGAAATTGCGCGCATGTCCCCATTGGTCGATTCATGGAACACAATGCGCAGCGCTTACCCCGGACTTGCGAGGAATCTGCACAGTCCACCACGTCACTGCGACCCGACAAACGGCTTGCTCGAGACTCCAAAAGAACGGCCGACTGGGCCTGCGCAGCCACATGAAAAGGGGGCGGAACATGTGGAATGAGGAAGAACAAGCAAAAATGTGGGCGTTACGAGGGACGTTCCACCGTCAGACAATCCACGCAATAGCAGGCATAAACGTCAATGCTCACACTAACAAAAGCATAAAAAGCACGCACGCTCAACAAATGCATGGATACAGCCATGATGAATGTACCATATGTTGCAGTAATCATCCAGGGACACCGCAGGAGGAGGAGGATGGCCAGGGCCTGGATCTTCCACCCAAGGACCAGCCTTTTTGGGATGCCTGATAACCAGGTCTATGGCAGGTATAGGTTCCCCCAGATATCATCCTAGACCTGGTCACTGAGTGGGAAGATGCGCTTGCATAACACACCATGTGCTTCCAAGCACTGAGCCCCTTGCAAAAGGTGCTCACTGCTCTGCATTATTTGGCCACTGGCTCATTCCAGTAGACCACTGCCATAGTAGATGGCATCTCCCAGACCGCACAGTCTCGCTGCTTACACCAGGTGTTGACAATCATAACTGCATGTCCTACTGTCCGCAGGCATATCTATATTACCAGAACACCGGCAGAAAGGCAAGCAGTGTTCCAGGAATTTTATGGGGTGGCACACTTCCCAAAAGAGCTAGGTGCCATTGATTTCACCCATGTTGTTCTACGTCCACCTAGAGCAACAGCGCACATCTACCGCATCTGGAAACATTGGCACTTCATCAATGTTCATGTTCTGTGTGATGCCAAGGGCATCATTACTGAAGTGTATGCCAACTATCCTGGTAGCACACATGATAGTTACATCTTCAGGATGTCCCCGCCACACCGGGCCCTGGAAGCTGGGAAGCATGGCAACACATTTCTCATTGGTGAGTATGAATGGCCATGCACATGCATGCATGTTGCACACAGACCAATAGACACTGTCAACAAATGACAATGACAACCATTCACACCTCTACAGGGGACAGTGCCTACCCTCTGAGCACATACATGATGACGCCCATACGCAACCCCAACACACCTGCCGAGGTAAGGTACAACACTGCCCATACTGCAACTAGCGGCATAGTGGAGCGCAAATTCGGAGTGCTCAAGTCAGGTTTCCGCTCCCTTGACCACTCTGGTGGTGTGTTGCTATATGCACCACCAGTAGTCTGGAGAATCATTGTGGCAGCATGTATTCTGCACAATGTTGCAACACGGCATGGCATCCCGGTGGACATGGTGGTGGCACACCATCCACAGGCACACTGCTTGCGTATGGCTGGGCAAAGGGCATGTAGAGATGCTGCACGTAGCCAGCTTGTGCGTTCTTTTTTCACCTACAATCCTTCCCCTGTGGAGTGCACACGGTCCCGCTAAATACCAGGTGCCATTCAATGATGACAATGGGCCTATCCACTGTTCCCACAAAACCACCCTGAGAAAGAGCCCTTGGAAGTGCAAATTTGTGTGCATCCCTTAGAAATAAAAAGACATTTCATTTTGCGTTTCCCAAAGAAACACATAGAAGAGGGAGGACACCACTGCCACAGTGCAAACCATTTAATGAAATCACCCCTTTGGCACCAAAAACATCCAATATGACTAACTAACATACCTGTCAAATGTGTAAGCAGCGATAAATCCTGAAACATGTCTGAGCTGCAAGCCATACATGACTTCAAAATTGTACATGGACACAAAATATAACAAGCACAATGGCATATTGATGCACACATATCCTGCAATGTGCATGATGCGTACAAACATGACCCTTTTGTGGGCTCTATAAAAGTGACACAATCTGGCAACTTAACCACAATAAACCTCATTCCAAAACAATAATTAACAAGAGGTAATTGGCAATTGTGACAAAGAGGGTGACACACCAGAATGGCCACACCCAGACATTCAGCAACTAATGTAGACATTCCATAACGATCAAGATAAATGCACATCTTACCTGTCCCCTTGGCATGCCGTCGACAGTCAAACTTCATCTCATGAAATATCCATCATTGCCTGATGGAAGGATCTGCAGAGACAATGAACAAAATGAAACAGAGTGCAGCCAACACATGCATGCACCCATAAACACAAGACCCACGGGCCCCCCTCAGTGACATACAACAAATGCAAAAAACAACTCACAAGACAGCCATAAACATGTGTCCCAGCACACATGCAGCAACACCTGCACACTGTATGCAAATCAAACACACACACACTGACAAACAAGAACCCCCACACTGTCTGTCCCCCTGAATGACATGCAGCAAATGTGCATGTCACATATATTCACAAGACAATGGCACATACACAACGCATGCATCAGTCAACATGCTGCATGAAAATGAGAAGACATCACATATGCAGATAATTGAACCCCCCAAAAGGCAGGGACACCCCTGGAAGACTATCAATGACATGACAAGGCATGCAATCACCAGGATAGTATTGGGACAGTGCACTGAACACAGTCATGGGAGCCCAGGATGCAAAGCACAAGAATGCAAGTACACAAATACTCACCTCTTGCACTTCAGGCAGGACCATGCTTGACGCAGCAATTCACAGAGGCCGATGTCAAGCTGGAAGGCTGCCCATCAAGGCAACTGCCATGGAAGACATAAGCAGACAGGACACAGCCATGTGATACTGCAAGCAAGGATTAATGCATGCTAAAAGTAAAACTGCAAGGTCAATGCAGACTTCATTTTGACAGCATAAAATTGGTCCAATTGTTCATTCAATTGAATGCAGCAGTAACATGCAGCCAGCTGCGGTCAACTTGAAGCTGCAAACAGCATGGCACAGCATGCATTGAACGTGCATGTGAAAACACCAACACCGCACAATGTAATGTGCAGGTTCACAACATAGCATCCCAAAAATGTGCTTGTTCCGTGGTTGTGGTTCATAACTAGGGCTGCACATCATAATTGGGGAACCCTAAGCAAGAGAGGCCAAAAGTGCTGTAGAACCATTACCCCACAAACATTGCAAGGGATGTGAAGTGTCACTCAGTACACATGTTCAAACTGCGTTGAGACACACACCAGCACAACCATCAACATCTGTCACAGGCCACAAACAGCCGGCCCTGCCACCCACTCCCAACCACCCAAGAAAGGCCCACACAGTTGGAACTCCCACCATTTTCAATATGAAACCAGTGCCCCACTAATCCATAGAAACAACACCATGCCCAGACCTATCACCAGAACCACACCATGTTAAACATGACCCCATGACTTAGTACTGGCGTACCACAAGACAAGACATTCCAAAGTGATCACACACCGTGCCAGCCAAACACCACACAAGCATCTGCAAATGCCCTTCACTTACCTGCACAGGGTATCCACCTGCCTTGCATATGATGGAACCCATCAGGAGACGCATCCCCTAAATGGAATGACATGCATATTAACAACAGAAAGAACATGCACATCCATGACAACACATGAATGGATCTTGAAAATATGCAGAGAGCACTGACTGCAGAAGCACCGCAGGGTGCAAGAGGGTGACAGGACATAGATTGTGATCTTCCCATGAGTGCAGCGTAGCACACCAGAGCAAGTGAGAGAGAGTGAGAGGGAAAGCCGAGTTACGCATGCAGCAAACATGGTGAACAATGACGCATGCTCAACATGCAAGACAGTGCTCATGCCTACCCGCCGACTGAGCCGGCATGGTGTGAATCTGTGTCTCTGAATAAGTTATAGGAGGGCCAGTGCCTGTTAGAGGGCATGGGAAGGTTGGACGTCAAAGGGTGCAGGGCGTCTCCCCCGGGACAGCAGTCACCGCCACATCAAAGATTACTGAAACAACATGGGAGAAGACATTACAACAGGCAGAGTGAACTAATATTCACACAGCACACATGTGCGAGGAAACACTGAACCCATAGTTACCTGCACATGCCATCCTGCGCACCACCCTGCAAACATGCAAGTTGAACTCACTATGCATGCCTGAATGTCCACCGCTACAAACGTCATGGCCTTGAGAGGGCAACTGCACAACTCAAGGTAAAAATAAAAAAATAAAACCTGGAAAGGGCAACTAAAAAATAACATGCCAACATTCGAGTCTGGGGTCTACAAAAGTATCCAAATTTTTTTTTAAAAATCTAAAATTTCCATCATTGACCGGGGAGGATGTAGGGGGTCCACCCAGGAGGGGGGGGAGAGGGCAGGGTGCATGTCAACGGGTGGATGTCCAACTTAAAAGAGATTTGAAAAAATAAATTCCCTCCTTCGGCTCACAGGCCGCACGGCTACGGTGGACCGGGAGGCATGTCTGTGCTGGCAGACCCATCCTGCATTGAATCTGAAGGTGGAAGTGGTGCTGGAGGCTCACCACGCAGTGCCCTGACCTGGTCCTCAGTGGCAGCCGCCATGCGTGACACTGATGAATGCACCAGCAGACTGAGGGCTTGGAGGTCACTATGCACAACCTCACGGGTTTCACAGAGTTCCTTCCTCCGAGATTGTCTGCCTCAATGATAACATCTCCTAGCAGAACAGTCTTCTGCTGGCTGCCTCTTCCTCAGAGATTGCAGCTCTGTGGGCCAACAACTCACGCCTCAGGGCTTCCCTGTGTGCCTGGCCTTCTGCAAGCAGTGATGCCTGCAGACACTCCAGATCTGCCCGTCGGCCCCTGATGTTGGTCTCCGTGCGTAGCCTGTGGGAGCGTTATGTGGACCGCATGACCTGCAGTTGTTGCTCCACCTGTGTTGGTGGGGGGATCATGGAAGTGGCCATCCTATCCATGCCCTCAGGCAAACTCTCATAGGCAGCACCCTTTCGGTGTGCAGAATGCAACATCTGCTGATCCCACACTGTCTGCCCAGCCTGCACACGTCCCCCACGTATGCGAGGCTCATGCCTGCTTGACCCAAGGGAACATGGCCCTTTCTGTGATCTTCCTGTCTGGAGGACAGCAACACTCCCTTGGACATCTTTCTCAGGACCAGAAACCAATACTTGAGAGCATGGCATGGCCTTGCAGCCGTAACCACCACCGATGTGCATGCCACCACTGACTGGCCTTGTGAAGGCCCCTGACCCCCTGCAGACTCACAGGCCCAACTGCGCCACCCATTGGTGCACTCACCTCGGTCAGCATTGAGGACTGCACATCCGGTTCAGCATCAGAGCCAGTTGAGTCCAAAGAGTCAGCAGTGTCGGCAACACGGCTCAGGATGGTCTGTAGCACCAGTGGGTTTTCACGGCCTGCCACGCCATGTCCTCCACTGGTGGTCTGAAGCACCACAGAGTCTTCTTCATCCTCTTCCTCCGCCTCTGCATCTGGTGCCTCCTCACCTGCACATGGACAGCAAAAGACATGTGTAGTAATGTGCAGCTTGTCTACATTAAACATGTGTATCACATTGCTGTCATGCAACTAAATGCAGGGCATGTCGTCATAATAAATACAGCATCCACACATTATGGACAACAAGCTATCTGAGCATGGCATATGCAGACTGGCAACACAATTCCCTGCTCAGGGCCATGCTGCCAGTGGACACATTGCAAACCAACAAGGACGTTAAGAAGCACATTATGGCCCATGGCACCGCAAACTGTGGCTCTGTGACGTGCAATTACTTCACATGGAAACAGGCAGACACACATATCCACATCCAAGTCTGCATCCATCACATGGCACAACAGTGTTGTCTTGGTACAGGGACTGTACACAATGGGAACACGCCGTAAGTCTGGGAAAATGGAAACAGTTGCAGTTGATGTATGGCTGTAAGAGTACCACCTAGGCAAGGTTTGTGAAGTGGATAGAGTAAGTCAATGGAGTTGTAGATAGGAACAAGGTACAGTGACCCACAAGAGGGAGGGGGGCATGGTAACAGGGAGCAGGTCTCACAATGATTTACCTCAGGAGTCATTGCCATTGGGGCAGCGGGGATGTGCACAGTCTAGACATATGCACACTCACTCAGGGCAAACCATAAGGCGTGTTGTTTTTCATCTTGGACGTTCTATGTAGCATCGAAGCACATACGTACATGTGTGAAAAGAGATTCTATACCCTGCAGGGCATGAAGTGTAACTTCTATTTCGGACACATGCACATGTCTAGCAGAGCAAAGTCACTGACATCAAGGATGCAGCAAACAACTGTGCATGTTATAGTATCATGTCGCAGATGTTGGGGGGTTATGCTAGTGGGGGATGGGTACTGTCACACAGACATGTTCAACTGATGTACAACACATGTTTTGTATCCACTATTGTGTACACTGGACAAGAGTCGGTACACCACATGACATGGTTCACCCGAGGCAGTCATTCCAATGCAGCCAGATGTGCACCACAATTATAAATTTTACTTCATGTACTCAGGATGTACAATGTTGGGCACTCACCGGACGTGTCCTCATAATTTTCCATGCCTCCCATGCCTTGCAATTGCTCCAGTAGAATGAATTGGCTCATAGCCTCTTCATGCTCGGTCAGCTCCTCCTCCTGTGGTGACCCCCCTCCAGTTGCCAGAGCAGAGGCGAGGTTGGCACCCAGCTTGAACTTTGCAACGAATGAGATCATACCAGATCTTCACTACCTGTGCAGCAGTGCGCTTCTCAAACCCTAAGGCATTGATCTCATCTGTGACATGCTGGAAATGCATCATAGGCTGAGTTGGTGTATGTGTGCTCCCCTGATGCTGGCACGTGCCACAGTTGTGAATGGCCACGTAGTCCATGAGGATATTCAGTTCTTCATCATGGAAGTTCTTCTTCCTCAATGTGCCAGTGTCCTGTGCCGTGTCATGGGGTTGAGCTGGTTCCTGCTGTGCAGGCTTTGCCTTCTTGCCAAGAGGTGTTGGTGCCACCCCTGTGTGGCTGGTACCACCCTGGGGTCCAGATGCCGGACGACAAGTGGGCTGGGGCATGGCATTACCCCCTAGGACTGGGACAGCTACTTCCACAGCACATCCCTTGCCCTTTTGGGCTGGGACAGCTGCTTCCACAGCACGTCCCTTGCCCTTTCGGGCTGGGACAGCTGCTTCCACAGCACGTCCCTTAGCCTTAGGGGCTGGGACATCTGCTTCCACGGCACGTCCCTTATCCTTACGGGCTGGGACAGCTGCTCCCACAGCACGTCCAGGAACCCCTGGGGCTGAGACAGCGGCTTCCAAAGCATGTCCCGGAACCCCAGGGGCTGGGACAGCTGCTTACACAGCATGTCCCTGACCCTGGCCCCGCCTGCTCCCTTTCCCTTTTGGGCCCTTTCCACTCATGTTCCAGGTGTAACAGAAATATGGAAGGCACACCAAGTAATTGTCCTGGGCAATTTGAGTGAGGAGGCCATCTATGTGTTGGAAAACGTAGTTCTGTGGCCCGGCAAGGCTCAATTGTACCACAGGTGTGAAAAATACGGTACGCATAACACACAGGCACCCCAAAAAAAAGAAATGCTTACGCGATACAAGGATAGATTCCAAATAAGAAAAAAGCGGTATGCAATACGCAATGGCACCCAGCTACACAGTAAATGCATACTCGAACCCCAGAAAGCTACCAGGAAGGTAAGAATAGTGGTACGTGATACACAGGGGCACCGAGAGTTGAAACAAATGCAGACGCGACTCAGTCTCATAAAAAATTAAAAGTAGATGCGCGTATGCACAGAGGCAAACCCCCCCACCAAAATAAGAAGTGTGTACGGTCCATGGAAGTGAACGGATTGCATGGCACCCCAACATACGCAGTACTCTGGACGTCCATCTCCTTCCCTTCGCACGCACAGAGTTGGTTCTGCACGTACTAATGTATCCCCGAATATGGCGTGCTGAACACCTGCGCACAGAGCGTGTTACGTAAGTTACGTGCTGAGGGCCTTTTCTCAGATTTCACGTGTTCCCCCTTTCCTCCTTTTTTATGCGCAAAGTCCCTTCACTCTGTTTCCAGCTGCCTACATTGCGAGACACGGAAGACCTACGCTCCTGCCTCTGTGCACCCCACACCTTTAGGACCAGAAATCCAGGATGCACAGCAAGGCCCTGCACTACGTCCAGGCCGGTGCCACCGCAGAGGTGCACCATGCACGCAGGTGCCAGATGTCAGCTAACAACATGCGGGTCCTGGAGAAGTTCTACCCGGCGCTGCACACCCAGGTCTGCGAGTTACGTCAAGGTCTGGAGTCGACTGGTGAGTAGCCATTTGGTGCAATGCTCTACTGTGCATGTGCTCTGTGCATGTAACAGCACGTTGGCAGTGACACCTTTAGGCTTGCAGCAAGCAAGTTTCTGAGACGGATGTCTGCGTGCATGCCCCAGACATTGCTCTCATGTGTGCATTCAGACCTATATGTTGTTGTTGTTGGTTGTTTGGGCATTTATATAGTGCTACGAACCCTCAGGTATCTGAGCGCTGCTTATTTTCCATGGTGTGTGGTGCTCATTTATCGACCTCAGAAGGATGAAAGGCTGAGTTTGGCCCTGCCGGGATTTGAACCTGCGTCAGCAGCCTCTGCACGGATGTCAAAGCAAGCGCTCTACTCGCTGTGCTATCAGACCGGCTGACTATTTTAAAAGTGCTGTCACTTGTATAGTGTGTTGTAGTGCTGGCTTGCAGACCGTACACATGCAATGTTACTTGTGTCTGAGACTTGCCAGGGTGACAAGTGTGCAGGTTGAGTTAGTATTGCCCACGTCATGTGCATGCATGATGCTCATGAGTATGTGGAAAAAATGGGAATGTGTGAATGGGCATCACTCACGCCTGCATGCAACACGTGCATTTGGATGTCTGGCTTAGTCACGTAGAGGCATTGCAGTTCACAGGGCTCTGATGTGATTGGTATTCGCACTGCTTGGGGCCTCTCATTTGATGTGTGTGCATGACATGTGTATGTGCTTGTTGCTATGGCATGCTTGCATGTGCAAATTATGCATGTGTGTATAGCATTCACAATTGATTGGGTGTGACAGTGGCAAGTAACTTGATGTGATTGTGTGGAGTGATGGCCAGGCAGGTGTCTGCATGGATGTGGATTGCATGTCCATGTGTGTGGGCGTGGAGGTTGATGGTTGTTCCCTTGAGAAGTCATGTTCATGCGAATGTTGGTGATTCCACGCCAGATTTGGTGCAGTACACTGATGTTTCTGTTCTGTGTCTCCTTGTCCACAGTTGCATCTGATGAAGAGGGCGGAAGCAGTGCTGTGGAGCATGGCTGCAGGTATGCCTCCACAAGGTAGAGGTGCAGCCCCCGGCCACACCCCTCTGACAGCCCATCTTCGGGGAGCGATGTGGCTGTGGCAGCGCCGGCGACATCAGTATGGCTACTGGGGGTGAGTCCAAGAAGGTGAAGGTGGGAGGCGACTCCTCAGCAGTGGGGGGGATAGATGATGCCACATCGGGGTCATCCATGGCGGAAGACGCCCCTGAGTCATCCAGGTTTATGGAGGGGGAGGTGGAGGAGGTGGCTGTTGCAGCCCAGCCCATGGGGTCAGGTTGGGGTGTTGATGTGGGCGTGCCTACTGCAGTCCTGTCCCAGGGACATGAGGCTGTGCAGGCCACCGTGGAGGTGCCTGTGCAAAATCTAGTCCCTGGGCCATCGGATGCAGCAGTGTGTGCCTTCCAGGATGCCTCCACCCAGACCCACCACCCAGTGTCGTCTGATGTGTCCACCCAGACCGACACTCCCTTACCATCTGATGTGGCCATCCGGGATTATATGCTACACCTCCTGGCTGGGTTGATGAGGCGGACAGGTGTCATTTGTGATGATGCACAGGCTACTCGTAGTCTGCTTGCCCCTCATCACAGTGAGCTATACCACCTCGTTGGCTGGCTTGCAACATATCTGTGCCGTGGTATCCTCCATGGGATGTTCACTGCTACGACCACCTCCTCGTCTTCCTCCTCTGTGCGCCAGTCGTCCTCCGGGGTGTCTTCTGTCCCAGATACCAGCAGGGCCCCCTGTGCACCAGTCCCACCCACAATGCCCCGTCTGGTGGAGACCACATCCCTGCCCGAGTTGGGAGTCCAAGGCACATCAGCTGAGGTGGTCACTGTGCCTACCCAGGCACTAACAGGGTCACCGGCAATGGAGGGACTTCAGGCACCCATGAGCAGTGCACGTGCCGTACGCCCCTGAGTATCGTCATCAGCTTGGAGGGCGTACCCACATAGCAGGCACTGGGCACTGTGGCAGCAGGTGGCAGCGAGGAGTAAGCTATTTGTTGCAGGGCAGACCACCGCAAAGAGGCAGGTGCGAAATGTGAGGCAGGAGGCGCAAGTGGACCTGAGGCACAGGATGTCTTCCGTGTTCCGAGAATATGAAGAGCAGATTGGGGCAGAGAGGCAGCGGGCTCGGGAAGCGAGGGTAGTGATGGCGAGGGCTGAGATTGCGCTGCATGGGGCAAGGAGGCAGGCTGCCTTCCTGGAGGCTACTTGCAGGGATGCCCGAGTAATATAGACACATGCTGGAGAACCTGCAAGTCCACCAGGCAACAACGTGGCGCTGAACTCACCCCTGGTGGAAAGGCTCAGGGAGATTGGAGAGGAGGACTAGCCCGATGCCTTTGTACATAGTTATTTAGGTGTAGATTTTCTTTTTGTTTATTTATTATTTTCCCCAGACTTTGAAGACTTTCCTTCCCAGTTTTTATTGTATATAGTTGTTTAGCCATAGGATATAAGTTTTATTTCATATTTCCCCTGGACTACTTTGAGCTTGATTCCACGTTTATTTTTGTGCATATTTATGTCCAATACATCTTTCTGTTTGTTACATTCCACGCTTCATGCAGTTCATTTGTATGTCAGCCTCTTTGATAGCTCTATTTTCAGCCAGTGCATCTCCCCATTGCAAGTCATGTGTCTTGTGGCGTGCATGCTTGTGTGTTGTTGTTGCTGGGATGGTTGCGGATGGAAGGATGCACATGTTCCTGACATGTGGGGGTGGGTCTGGAATGTATCTTTTCATTTGCATTTACCTGTGCAGCATCACTGTGTGTTTGGCATCAGTGTGGTTGGGGTGGAGGGAGGTGGGCTCACTGTGGAGGAGTTCGATGGTCACGTTAATAGCATATTTGCTTGTCATTGCTGTGTAAAACCCAGGTAGTGCAGACACGCCTACTAGCATGTGCAGTCACACACTGCCTTCTCTCATGTGTTGCTCAACCTCTACCACTGGAATGCAGTAGTGGGCCTTGTTTGCTCTTCCGGAGTGGCAGCACAATTCTCCAGTGTCTGTGACTCATGCTCTCTCTGACTGCCCTACCATCACCCATGCATGGCCCTATCATGTGATTGTTCCTTGACAGGTATTTTGCCACCCATCCCACCCATGTCACTGATTCTTAGGCTGTGACACACCTGGCTTTTTTTTGTGGATCTTGCAACATCTTTTGGTAGGTTTGCTTCTGTCGTGGGCACACATTCAGTTACTGTGCTTTGATGCCTTGGCAATGTACCATGGAGAACATACACATGTATTTGCATTCACTTGTCACATGTGTATGGGGGCTGATTAAGGCCTGGGTGGGTGTGTGAGAAGATGCTCCACTCATGGATGGACCTCTGGTGCTTCCAGTGGCCGTATTTGCGGTGTACATGTTGGTGTTGCACTTCATGCACTTCATGGTGCTGTCAGACCACGGAAGTTCCGGTGAGCTGCAGACATGCACTGCACTGGTATTGTGGGAGACTGTCAGGGGGCTGCCTAGGGGGGGTGTCACAGGTGAGGGAGGCAGGTGGGTGTTGTCCAGTCTGGAGGGGGCTGCCTAGGGGCTGGCCAGTCTGGGGGGGCTGCCTCGGGGGATGTCCAGTCTGAAGGGGGCTGCCTAGGGGGTGTCACAGGTGAGGGGGCTGGGTGATGGTGGCCAGTCTGGAGGGGGCTGCCTGGGGATGTGTACAGTCTGGAGGGGGCTGCCTGTGGGGTGTCCAGTCTGGAGGGGGATTCCTGGGGGTTTTCCAGTCTGGAGGGCTGCATGGGGGGAAGTCCAGTCTGGAGGGGGCTTTATGGGGGGGTGTCACAGGTGAGGGGAACTGATGGGTGTTGTCCAGTCCAGAGGGGCTGCCTGGGGGGGTGTCCAGTCTGGAGAGGGCTACATGGAGGGGGTCCAGTCTGGAGTGGGATGCTTGGGGGGCGGGTGCCACAGGTGAGGGGGTCTGGTGGGTGTTGTCAAGTCTGGAGGGGGTTGCCTGGGTGGTGTCACAGGTGAGGGGAGCTGGAAGGTGGTGTCCAGTCTGAAGGGGGCAGCCTGGGAGGTGTCACAGGTGAGGGGGCCTGGGGGTGGTGTCTGGGCTTGAGTGGTTTATGTGCAGTAGGTGAGTATGTGGCCATAATGGGTGCCGAGGGTGTAAGGGGGGACTCATGTTTTGGTAAGGGGCGTAGCCTTCACTTACGAGGGGGGCCTGCCTTATCGCTGGGGTGCAGCCTGGGCTTTCCAGGTGAGGCGCACAATTTTGCTGGGTTGCAGCCTGGCATTGCGAGGGAGGGCACGTGTTTTTGCTGGGGTGCCGCCTGGACTTGCGAGGTGAGGCACGCGATTTCGCTGGGGTCCAGTCTGGGCTTGCGAGGAGAAGCGCGCAATTTTGCTGTGGTGCAGTCTGGCGTTGCGATGGAGGGCACGCATTTTCACTGGGGTGCGGCCTGGGCTTGCGAGGTGAGACACCTGTTTTCACTGGAGTGCGGCCTGGGCTTGCTAGGCGTGCAATTTTGCTGGGGTGTGGTTTTGGCTTGCGAGGTGAGGCGTGCAATTTCGCTGGGGTGCGGCCTGGTGTTGGGAGGGATGGAGGGAGGGCATGCATTTTCGCTGGGGTGCGGGCTGGGCTTGCGAGGTACGCGATTCCGCTGGGGTGCAGCCTGGGCTTGCGAGGTGAAGCGCGCCTTCTCACAGGGCTATTGGATGGTGGACTAGGGGTGGTGCGGAGGCTTGCACCCCTTTTGCTTGCTTTTTGGTGTGCTTGGGGGCGCGTTGTGGGTGTTCCTCAAGCAGCTTGATTTTACTTGCGCGACAGCTAGTAATGCCTCTTTAAATCCATGAATACGCGTGGCGCGCAATATTTTCTCTGTGCCACGGCTTGCACAGCGTCCTTCTCGGGCACGGAGACCTTGCACCATTTCTGTGCCCATTCCATGAATCAGGCCCAATATGACCACGTCCAGTCACACTTTTCAAATTAATGGTCTTGCACATAAGCATTGCACACACTGGGCACTCTGTACAGTAGGTTCATGTAGGCTCGTTGTCTACCTTAGAGGATCCCTCAAATCCACAAGCATGGCTGTGTCAAAATATCTGAGGTAATTACGATTCATACAGGTGCAAAGTATGGGTTATTCGGGTGGTACATCCTCCTACATTTGGTGTGCTTCTTTTCACCTTATCAACTGTGTAGGGTAGAAGAACAAAATGGTAGTGTGTTACAACTCCCAAATGTGCAAACAAAACAGGCTACATAGGAATATTGGCAGGGGATGACCAGTGGTTTGCTCTATATGGTAAATACTTAGGGTCTGATTCACAAAAGAGTTTTATAATGGCGTAATCCCATAGGAAAATGCTCTGTGAATCAGGCCCTTACTTCCTATTCTGAACTGGGAACACACCTTGGGAGACACACCTATTCAAAAACACACACGCACACACATGCATGCGCGCTCATACACACTTACATACACACACGCGCGCGCATTCTAAAACCACAGCAATAAGAGGAAGATAAAAGCCAAATAGGTAGAGAGAAAAAAAGAGGTGTTGGCGGAAGGTTGACCAGGTTGTGTTGATGGCTAAAGAAATCACTTTGAAGATATTCCTCAGTATTTTGTTTGAAGACCTTTTGTTCCACGCCTGTTAATGCATACACTTTGCCATTAATTGGCTTGCAAGGTATCGGGTCTATTGCACAATAATATTGGCAATGCAGAAGTAATTGTCGACACACAATCACACAATTTGAAAGTGGAAACGTGCACATTTCAGCAATCCCATACTGTCAACACAGAACAAACCCTCACATAGACTCCCAGGGTCAGATGATAAAAAAGAGATGGAATTGGGCAGGGTAAAAGAGATACACGTTTTAGGTTTGTGTTCTGCTCAGCACAACTTGTATATGGTTTACACAACCTAATTTACTGTGAGGGAGAGGAGGAGAGGTCATAAAAAGGACACTTTATGAAAAATTGTGCCCTCTATGTCAGACTCTTTTGCTACAGATTCTGTATCTATGATGAATCAATCAATGAAACGTTTGCAAGACAGCACAGCCGGAGCTCTCTTGCACAGGAGACTGAATAACATGACTGGATCTCAGTGTGGGCCCCCTTGGCTCACCTATTGTAACTGAGGACATTCCCATTACATACATTTACATAGCAGCAAGAATACTGTGTTCCAGTCTCTCCTCTGAAGCCACATGTGATCCTCCTTTCCATGTATGATTTGTTTGAAAAAGTACACCATATGTATATAATGGAAATGTACACTCATCCTCACACTGTACGAATACAGAGAATACAGAGAATTTGCTTTAAAATTCTGGTATGTCAGGTTTAACCAACCTGTCATTAAAATCAAAAGCCTATTGCTGTATCTTTTACAAGGAAGGTAATGGCAACCTCACTGGACTTAAAGATATGGTCCCTGTTAGGTATTTCCCACTATGAAATGGCTGCCATGTAAACCAGACAAGGACGTCACCCGTAACCCAAAACTCCAATTAGTCTGACTATTTATGTTCCCGGAACGAGGAAACACTTGTCTTTTAAACTATTGACAACAAAGACTAATGGATGCCGTTATGAAATCCGAATGCTGCCTGACAAGGATTCTGCTCCCAGACGCAGCACGCGAAGCTCTGACGCCTCAGCAGTGTTACAGGTGAGATTCAGGAACTTTATTAGGTACTTAGTTCAGCGGTCACGTACAGTGCTCCTTTACCAAGGACCTGTCTAAAACGACATTGTCAAAACTTTCAGAATTCTAGACAGAAGCTGCATAGTTATCTACCTCATTTCATGCGGTGAAATCTTGTTTTTTTCCTTTAAAGGCTTTTGCAAACATAAGCCGGAAAACCTCATAAAGAGTGCTATTACTTTATCCCCTGCCTCCTTTGAATCTCAGAAGTGGCTAACCAAAGACCGATACTCAAGTTTTTGGTGGTCCTCCATATATGAGATCTATTCACCCTTAACAGGTATTCTATGTCAAGACGGAGGCGAGCATTAAGCTTCATCTTCTTTTATTTTCCACTCTCCAGCTGTTTCAACACATATAAACTTAGTAAACTTTTCATTTTTTTTTTTTTAACAAAAACTTCAAGTCCCATGAATCCTGTAGTCCCATAGTCTCTGGCCATGTGACCTAGTCCTTCCTGTCCCTTAGTCCTTCCTCTTCTTTTCCTGCTCTCCAAAAGGAGGAGGAAAGATCAGATATGTTTCAACCAGAGGAAATAAGGAGGGGGAGGGGTAATCGAAGTGGTGAAGCCATGGGTAAACTAATACTATTTCTTGTCTCCCCACTGCTACAGCTCTTCCGTCATCGAAGAACTGCCCACCTGAAATGTCTGCACTCAATTTCCTTAATCCAACAAGGTCAGGGAGTGAAGGGGTTTGGTTGACTCTTGTCACAAAGCTACCTTCTTTCCTTTTTCTTGCTGACTGTCTTCATGGTTTCCGAAGGCCAGGTTAGTATCCAGGAACAGTTTAACTGACAGATTGAAAGACCTTTATACCTTCCTGAACCATGGAGACTGTCCTTAAAGAACTAGCAGATTCTATGCTCAAATTACAAGGTGAGGTCAACATGTCTCGACAAGAAAACGCTATCTTATTCCAGTCCATAACCACTTTACAAACTAAAATGGATTCTATGGTCAGTAAAAGTCCTGCTATTGGGACTCCCTGGGGGTTAGGGAGTAGGACTAATGCCCAACCAGTGGGTCAAAATCGAGCATTACTCCCCACCCGGTGCTTACCCCAGCAACCCTGCCATCTCTAAGTCTAATATATAACATCCCGACCCCACCTATGCTCACTAAATAGGAGGGTGATCCTAAACAGTTCACGTCCTTTATCACACAATGTAAAATCCATTTCCTTAATAGACCTTGGTTATACGCCTCTGATCAAGCCAAGGTCTCGTTTATCCTACTTAACTTAGATAAAACTGCCCTGGCATGGGTTATCCCATATATTGACACAGATCATCCTATATTGGGTAATTACAGAGAATTCTACAAGGCTTTCCAGCAGGCTATGTGTTGTGGGCAGTATGCTGCCCAATCACTCAGGAATTAATTCATGGACATTCGCCAAGGAAACAAAGAACTCTTAGCCTACATATCGCTCTTCAGGAATTTAGCCTCACAAACCACCTAGCCAGATGACGTACAATTTACGATATTCCAAAGGGGACTAAGAGATTAACTTAAAGACGCCCTAAGCCAAGTAGTAAACCCACCAGTCACCATTCAAGAATGTACTGAGTTAGTAATACGATAAGACCAAAGGTGGCAAAATCGGAAAGAGAATACTGACGTTCTGAATGGCGGAGGAACACGTACTCCCAAGACCGAGTGACTCATCCATTGCCATCAGGAGAACAAGAGCCGATGCAATTAGGGAGCACCCGAGGTCCAGTTACACACAAAGAAAGAGAAAGGAGAAGGTAAGAAAACGTATGCTATTATTGTGGGAATTCCGGGCATTGAGTACGAGCATGTCCAAGACGCCCTACAAAGTCAGGAAACAAATCTACTCATCTGTTGCACGGAGAAATCGTAGAGAGTACATACCATCATCTCCCCCAGAGCTTTATCCTCCAACCCAGTCATATAATTCCACCAACATTTCAACATCCAAGTTAACCTTAGAGGATACACCCAAGAATGGATAGACGTTTTGGCCATGATCGATAGTGGTGCCTGTTAAAATGGCCTTCTGAACCTCTGCCCCTCCAGGACTTTCCCGCGAAACACAACGCTTTCGCGGGCTTCTGCATGCCTTGTGTGTGCCTCCAGGATGTGGGCTGGGATGTCTGTTCCCAAATAAGGACTGCCCCGGGTTCGCTCGACCTGGAGGAAGGTGAAGGGGCAAGACGGTCAGCTGACAGGACAAAGAACCTCGTGGCATGGCCATTTTGGAGGCCAGGCCAACCATTTGGGCCAAACGCGGGAAGCGCGGTTAACATGGCAAAAAGGGGTTCAAAACACAAAGAAACGATAGCTGCCACCAGTCCCGTCCGTGACACACTTGCACATTTCATGATAAGTCCAGCAAGAGTTTCTAGGGCCTTTGGAATGACTAGAGACCCAAGAGCGCGGTAATGTAAGTTATGGTGCACTCTTGTTTCATGTTGCTCAAAAGCTGCAACATGAGGAAAGGACTAAGGCAAACGAAGTCTCCCGGTACTGTCTGTTTTAAGGGAATGTCAGTCTCCCCGTAAGAATTGAGCGAAAGCCCAGAGGAGTGCAGCGGAAGGCTGCGCTTCTCTGGCAAAGTCTAGATCAGGGTGTAAAACAACAGCAAAAAGTTTGGGGGTTGCCACATGGAAGGAAAATTACCTACAATTATGAAATCTTTCCTAACAGTGCCACAGGCAATTTCATTGATGCTTCTTTTGCCAGTAAATTAGGAATACCATTGCTCCAGAAAAAAACGGAAAGGACACATAATTTCAGTAGACTGTTCTGATTCAGTGGCTGGACCCATCATACACCAGACTAGCCCCTTAAAGATGTTATGTTCTCAGAGACATTATGAAACCATACAGTTTGATGTCATATCCGCTCCCCATTTCCAGGTAATTTTAGGTATACCCTGGCTGACCTTACACAATCCTATGATCAACTGGACCTGTAGAAAACTCACCTGCTCAGGTGACAGATGTCCTAAATTGTGCTAAGGCCCCATAGAGACTCAGAGGCCACCCTGTCTAGCGTCTGTTCTTACATCGGATAGTCCCCTTGAACATCAAGATTTTATGGATGTGTTTTATCCTACAGAAGTCGACCATCTACCTCCACACAGGCCACATGATTGCCAAATCAAGCTACTACCAGCAGCCCAAATACCTTATGGACGAACATATGCCCTTACGGAAAAGGAAAACGTCATCCTCAAACAATACCTTGATGACAATCTGGCTAAAGGATTCATACGTCACTCCTCTTCTCCAGTTTTTCATCCCCAAGAAAGAAAAGACTGAGCTTAGGCCCTGCATAGACTACCGCCAAATGAATGATATCAAGATAAAGAATAGATATCCCTTACCTTTGATCCAAGTCCTACTTGACCAAGCACGACATAGCAAAACCTATACTAAACTAGATTTACGGGGAGCCTACAATCTGGTAAGGATAGTAGCTGGGGATGAATGGAAACAGTTTTCCACACCCGGTACGGACATTTTGAATATCTTGTAATGCCCTTCGGGCTGTGCAACAGACCAGCTGATTTACAATTCGGTCTGAATTACATCTTCAGGGACATTCTCGACTCCTACGTAGTAATTTACCTAGATGATATTTTGATCTATTCATCCTCCTTGTGAGATCATATTGCCCACGTCAGAGAAGTCCTCTATCGACTACGAAAACATCAATTGTTGCCAAGATCTCAAAATGCGTGATCCATCAAGAGAAGGTAACCTACTTCGGATATATCCTTTCCCTGGGTAAAATCTAAATAGATCCCAAGAAAATTGACGCTATCTTGGACTGGCCCATTCCAACCATGGTCAAAGAGTTACAGAGGTTTCTAGGATTTGCACATTTTTATTGTTGCTGCATACCACGTTTCTCAGAGATACTCATACCATTGATCACAATGCTACAAAAAGGAAAGTCTTACAAATGGAACGACCTTACGCAAGAAGCATTTGATTGCTTAAAATTCAAATTTACGTCACGCCCGATTCTCAAGAACCCAGACCCTGAATTACCCTATGTGGTGGAGGCCGATGCATCAGATTATGCAGTAGGTGCAGTGTTATCCCAACGTGACCATCAGACCAGATTGTAACATCCAATCGCTTTCCATTCCAGAAAACTTAACACAGTCGAATTGAATTACAGTATATTCGACAAAGAATTTTTGGCCATCAAAGAAGCTTTCATCACGTGGAGGCACTATCTGGAAGGCACAAAATTCCTGGTTCTAGTCATCACAACCATATAAATCTGGAGTTCCTTCATACAGTTCGATCCACCAACCAGAGACAGAATTGATGGATACATTTCTTCTCTAGGTTGAACTTCAAGGTCACATATACGCCTGGGAATCTCAACACCAAAACTGACGTTGTATCTCGACGAGAACAGACACCAGTGGACCGAGTAGAAGGGCTCCCTTTTATAGAACTTTCTCAAATCCTGATGATTCATCATGTCAAACTGGAAGGTTATGCGAAGCAGTTACGTCTAGCGTACACGAAGGCCAGAACTCTAC
Organism: Ambystoma mexicanum; assembly: GCF_040938575.1. Classification (NCBI taxonomy): domain Eukaryota; kingdom Metazoa; phylum Chordata; class Amphibia; order Caudata; family Ambystomatidae; genus Ambystoma; species Ambystoma mexicanum. Next base: position 312,962,298 of record NC_090932.1, read on the forward strand.
GATTCCTCCAAGATGATCCGTCACATCGTGAACATTAAGCATTGTGCTTTCACAGTAAGAGATTATGGCTCCCAACTCAAGCCATTCAGCCATGTTTTTTACTATGTTGCCATGATAGCAAAGGGTCAGGCCATGGTGGAGTACCAAGAACGAAGAAGAAAGTAGAACGGTACGCTTGGAGGAAGGGTGGGCCACATGATGTACGCGACTACATTCAGGGATGTGGCATCTGTATCAGGTCAAAGAAAAGCCGACAAAAAACTATGGGTTTATTGCAACCTCTTCGCATACCCTCCGGACAATGGAAACACTGCTCTATGGATTTTATCACTGAACTCCCTCCGGTCCAATGACAAACAACCATTCGAACAGTGGTGGCCCCTTTTACCAAAATGGCACATTTCATTGCCCTGACCCAGTTACCATCACCCCATAAGCTAGCCCAGCTATTCATAGAATATGTATTTCGTCTCCATGGTCTACCTAAAGCCATCATTACAGACCGAGGTTCACAGTTCATTTCCCGATTTTGGAAAGAATTCAGTAGATTTTTGGGTATAGATCTCCATTTCTCATCCGCCTATCACCCTCAAAGTGACAGACAAACCGAAAGGGTAAACCAGGAGATAAATCAGTATTTACGACATGTGATCAGGACTGGGTGACCTCACTTCCCATGGCAGAATTTGCATACAATGATTCCTACCATTCCTCATTGGCTGACTCTCTGTTTCATGTATCCTATGGATATTATACATCTTCTCTTCCATTGACTAAAGTGGGTTCCTCTTTTATACCAGCAGTGCAGGAACACATGAACAACCTACAACAAGGTTTCTCAAAAGCATTATCTCAGTTAAAAAATGCGCAATGTATGACCAAGAAGTATGCAGATAAGAAGAGGCATGCTTTGCCCTGTTATGTGTAAGGTGATGAAGTATGGTTAGCCACAACCAATATCCACATGCCCTCTTGTCATAGAAATATGAAATCTCGATTCATCTGCCCATTCAAGATCGAGAAAGTAATCAATCCAGTGGCCAAGAGGCTAACTCTACCTTCAAACTACAGAATTCATCCTGTATATCATGTATCCCGCCTGAAACCTGTAACACACGCCTTACGCTATGGAAACCGACTTCTATCCAAATCTTTGACAGAGGGCCCACAAGACGAATAGGAGGTCAAAAAGGATGTGGATTCCCGATTCTGGAGAGGGACTATTCAATACCTGGTTGATTGGGTAGGATATGGCCTGGAAGATAGAATTTGTGTTTTAGCTAAGAATTTCTTTTCCCCCAAACTAGTGAAACAATTTCACCTCCTTCAGCCGTGTAACAAAGACCCCAAACTTGTGAACCAGATGGGGGGACATACTGTCAGGTTTAACCACCCTGCCACTAATATCAAAAGAACATCGCTGTATCTTTTACCAGGAAGTTTATGGCAACCTCACTGGACTAAAAGATATGGTCCAGTTAGGTTCTTCCCACTATGAAATGGCCACCATGTAAACCAGACAACGGACGTCACCCGTAAACCGAAATTCTAATTAGTCTGACTATTTATGTTCCCGGAACGAGGAAACCCTGTCTTTCAAACTATTCATGACAAAGACTGAGTTCTGCCGACGTCTTATTTGTGGCCTCATGGGGCATTTTGTGGTAGTCTCAAAGCATGCGACATAGCGCTTGGTGAGTCTCAGCATTCTCAATGCGGGCTCTCTGTAGCGTCTTCTTGATTGAAGCCATGAAACATTCGGCCATCCCATTTGCTTGGGGCCAGCGAGGTGTGATTTTCTGGTGTTTGAACCCCATGTGTCTTGCAAATGCTGCAAACTCATGTCCACTAAATGGTGGGCCATTGTCTGACTTGATGGTTTCCGGTATCCCCGATTCACTCATTGAAGATGGCAGCTACTTGGGCAAACGCTGTGGATGTGGACCGTTTTACAATCGGGAACCTGGAATGTTCATCGATGAACAGTAGTAAATATTCACCTGATTCGAGGGGCCCATAAAACTCTACTGCAACTTTTTCCCACGGGTGATCCAGGATCTGGGTTGGTTGCAATGGGATCGGAGCTTCAGCTTTGGTTGTGAATTGGCACGCTACACAGCTTCTCACCCATCGGTCCACCATGGCGTCCAGGAACAGGTGAGCTATCTCTGTAGAAGAACAGAGTGATAATAGTGACATTTGTTGTTGAGAGGTTAATGATTGTGAAACATGATTTATCATTCTTTTGCCTTTTTCTATGCTCCAAATTGAGGTTTAGCCTATGAATTGGCTGTATGTCAGAAAATTGTATTCTGAACACATTTGATTTAATATTGGTTTCATAATTGTGATTGCATTATTAAATATGTACATTTTTATTCACTGACCTTTCCCTCTAGTTCTATTTTCTCATACTCAAGTCCAGGAACAGGAACCACACGTGGCATCAGAGCTATCCATGGTGTTATCCGCCCCACGGTGTGCTTCATGGGCCGTCTTGATGACTTCAGACCGTCGGGTCGCTGGGACAACCAGTCTGCACCCTCGCAAGAGTATTGTGTTATCTTTTACGGCTAGTTCCGTATGCACTTTTGCCAGTCTCTCCAGTTCATCCCTGCATGCTCCTGGGTGTGTCCATACTGCACGCCGATAGTCTTTCCACCTGTTGTTTTTGGTGAGACTGATCGCCAAGGCCATGGAGGGGTCCTCAGCTGAGGCTGAGGCAACGATCTCCAGTGAGATTGCTGGGGGAAGTGCATTTGTGGTCACGTAGCTGATGTATTCGGTGTCTCCGGGTCTTGGCACTGGCTTGCCTGTGGAGTGCCTCGATAAGTAGTCAGCCGGGTTGTTCTCACCTCCCGGACGATGCATGATCTCAAAGTTGTATTCTTGGAGTCCAATGCCCCACTGTTTAATTCTCTGAGGCATTTTCGTCCTGGGGTTCCCAAACAGTGACAGTAGGGCCTGATGGTCAGTGATGAGGGTGAATTTCTTGCCTATCACAAAGTTGTGGAAGTGTTCACATGCCCATACAGCCGCTAAACTCTCTTTTTCGGCCTGTGACTATGCAGACTCAGGGGGTGCAAGTGCCCTGCTGGCATACGCTACTATGTGTCTCGGGTGGGCATCAATCCCATTGCTGTGGGCCAGTATGGCTCCTAGTCCTACCGGACTTGCGTCCACAACTATCTCTGTGTGCCTATCTGGATCAAAGTAGGCGAGCTTCCTGTCCTCGGCTGGGGATTGTTTGATGGTATCAAACGCCCCTTGACATTCTGTCGACCACATGAATGGAGCATCTTTCTGAAGCAGTCGTCTGAGAGGCTCCATAATGGTGGCATAGTGCGGGATGTATCTGGCCCAATACCTTCCCATGCCAAGAAATTACCTCACTTCTGCTACTTGGTTGGGCTCCTGTAGGTTGAAAATGGTGGAGACTTTGTCGGGATCAGGGGTAAAGCCTTCCGCAGAGAAGATGTGCACAAAAAATTTCAATTTGGTCTTGCTGAAACAGCATTTGTCGACATTGAGGGTGAGACCCGCCCCTTGGACATGCTCCTCTTGTGTTCTTCCAAATACAAGAATATCATCACTGTAGTTCAGTGCTCCACTTATCAGACAAATGACCTGTCTAATGGCTTCATGAAAGATCTCTGCGGCAAACGAAATGCCAAAATGTATGCGTTTATATCTGAAGAGTCCATCATGGGTAGCAAAGTGGTGATGCCTCTCGATTCTGGATGGAGCACCATCTGGTGGTACCCCTGGTTGAGGTCAAGCTTGGAGAAGAGAACAGATTTGTTCTGCTGGACGATCATGTCCTCAATCCATGGGCCTGGATGTCGCTCTCTCTGGATGGCGGTGTTGGCCCTCCTCATGTCCACACAGAGTCTGAGGCATCCCCCTTCCTTTCGCACTATCACCAATGGCGAGACCCATGGGGTCGGATCTGCGGCTGGTTCGAAGATTCCGTCCTCCAGCAGTTGTTTGAATTCAGCTGACACTGCAGCTTGTAGATGGAATCCAACCCTTCCTGGATGTTGGGGAACGGGTCGGACCGATGAATCTATATTAGTTTCACGGGTGAGCCTTTCATCTTGCCTAGTCCCTTGCACAAGAGCGGGAACTCAGATATTATTGTCTCTTTGGTAATGACATTGACTGGCGAGGGACCGGTCCATGTGTTGCATATTTGATCTCTATTATCGTGGGTGAGGGCCGTTGAGCGCATGGAATCACCTTCTTGCATGTGAATGTCTATTAGACCCAGGAAAGATGCTGTCCGATAGCTCAGAAGGCTTCTTCATTTGGTCGGACTCCGAATTACATGGATGATAGTGGATATGGAACGATAGCCATGGATGAGCCGGCGCCCAAAGGATCTGATGGCTTGCAGGGGAATGTCTGCTCCCCACTGGAATATCTTGGAGGTTGTCTGGGACAGCAGTGGTTTCTCAGGGATTTGATGGAATTCCTTTTCCCCCATTATGTTTACAGTGGCCCCAGAGTCAACTAGGCAGCAGAGGTGTTTCCACCTATTTCAACAGGTATTCTGGGTGCTTCTCTGGCCTCTTTCACGTCCATGATGAGATTGGCATACTCATCTTGTGTGTATTGGTTGTATTGGTCACTCTCGTAGTCAAACCTCTGTGACGCCATTCCATAATAGTCCTGGTGTGGCGGTGGCGGTCCATCATAGTCATCATGGATTTGTGAGGTCTGGTCATGTGTCTCAAATTCTTGTGTATCCGCATCCGGATAGACGTCCTCAACTACTCGAACATATCTTCTTGGGGTTTGCTGGTATGTGCACATCTGATATGTCATACTTCTGATATGTCGTTACTTGTGGGTTCCTGTTGTATGTCTTGTATTGAGGCGCCGCAGGCATGCATGGTGTGGGGAAAGGTCTGCCCTCTCTGCAGACTGACTGGAAATGTCCTTCCCTGCTCCAATTTCCACACCTCTGGGAAAGTGCAGGGCATGTCCCTGCATGGGGAAACACCATCCCGCAGCGGTAGCACTGTCGTAGAGTTCTTGGGGTCGACAAGTAGGCGCTGTTTATGGGATGGGTCTGCAGGCTGTCCTTGCATTGTGTGGTTGGATTGCTGCTATCACTTCACTCTTGTCTTGTTTGGTTTAGGTGGTGCCTGATATCAGCGTTGCCTGCTTGTCCACCCTTTGGAGGATTCTGGCCATTTCACTGAACTCTTCGATGGTGAGCGGCTTCTTGAGCAGTTGCTTTTTGAGTGTCTGAGACACACACCCTTCGATTACTCGTAGACGGATGGCCTCCTCGTGTGAGAAGGCGTGAAATTGTCAGTGTGCGCCTTTTATTTGCAGGCGGGTGATGAATTCATCCACTGTCTCATCAATTTTCTGGGTACATTGATTAAACATCTACCTTTCGTAGTACCTGTTGGGCTCGATCACCAGCCTCTTGTTCAAAGCTTTGATCAGCACTGGAAAATCGTGGTGTTCGGTAGTTGGAATGAATTTAATGAGTGTTTTAATCTCATTACCAGCTAGGTTAAGGAACATGCTGCATAGTCTCTGGGAGGCTTCTTCATCTGCAGCTGCGATAAAGTTATTAAAATCCTCCAGCTATTCGACCCACCTTGGACCCTTGTCATCCTGTGGGGTCACTGAGAAGGCAGGTGGCATTCGCCAGGCAGTGGCCGTAGTGTTCATGATGGGGACTGGGGGAGCCTGGGCTTGTTGTACTGGTGGGGAGCTCATCCTGGTCGAAATGCTAGGATCGGTGCACCTTTCCTGGCTGAGGCTGCTGGTTTTGCCACTTATCTGGTGTGTGTTACTACACAGTGGATGTTGTGCAACTCAGCCAGTGCTTGCTGGTGATGGCTAATGGTGCTTCTCTCACGTTGATTCGAAAAACGTTTCTTTAAAGTCAATGCGCACGTGGATTGAATGCTTCACTGGCATACACTTGCTCTAAGAGTCATGTGCACGTGGATTGAGTAGTGCGGGTATTGTTCTGTGAGGGGCAGGGCCGGAAACGTTTCTTTAAATCCAATGCGCATGTGGATTGAATGCTGCACTGGCATACACTTGCTTTAAAAGTCATGCGCACGTGGATTGAGTAGTGCGGGTAACGTTTAGTGATGAGGGACAGGGCCGGAAATGTACGTTGTCCTTTGTATGCCTTACTAGCATACACTTGCTTTAATGGCACGGAGCGGTGGTGGAGGGCTGCCACCCACCTGTGCTTGCTCGCGCTCTTGTAATGATGGCCCAGCCGCTGGCGGACTGCTGCGCGGCATTGGGACGGCACACTCCACGTGTGCGCCGTCCAGGAAGGGTGTCCCTCCAATCTTGCAGCTGCGCGTGGAGGAGGAGGAAGGAGGCGTGGCCTGAGAATGGGCGTTCGTCTGGAGATGCCGGCTGGGATCAGCCGTGTTGGAAGGCACGTCGGAGCGGGAACGCTCACGTGCTAAGGAGGACCTCAGTGAGTTGAAAAGACCTTGTCGTCAGTTGTTGGGCCCTCAAGCCTGGATAATAACTGGAGGACACGTCGAGGACAGTATAACCATCTGTTTTATTTAACATACAGAAACGAATTGAAATCCCCCCCCCCATTCATCTCCTCCCTCGATCCACGTCATGACCCACGTGGCTTCACCCACGTAGGTCTGTCTTTCTCTTAAAGAGACTGTACCCCTTAACAGAATCTCTATCCTCTGCCGCTTCTGCACAGCTTCCAGGCCTCAGCTGGGTCTCCCCAAAGCCGGGATAAGCAGGTACCCGCAGTGTGCACACACCGCCTCCCATGGCTCACATGCAGGCCGCTCACCCGTCTGCTTCATCCGCTGCAGTCGACTTCCACTCAGTGACGTTGGAGGCCCCGTAGCAGAGACCCTGCGGCTCCCCAGCCGCCTTGCGCTGCAGTTAGGCAAAAGGGCTGCTGCTCTGCTCTCCCTGTCGTCCCTTCAAAAGAGGTATTCCAGGGCCTCAGATCAATTAAGCAATCCATCAATGGAGCCCGGGGCCATTCAGATGCAGAATCTATCGCCAAATCATCCCCACGCTAGGTGATAGTGGGTAGAGCCTCCCCCACAGAGTGCGCCACAACAGAGCTCAAAGAGTAGCAGCCATCACGGTCTCGAACAACCCCCCCCCCCCCAACACACGCACATGGTTCATAAGACTCAAGACCAACAAAAATATGAAGAAACAAACTCACTCCAAACTAAACTACACACTTACACCCAGCTCATTGACCATATACATTACAATCACAGTTAATTAGTGATAATCCACAATGTAACTCTAAAAATGGAAAAAACGTTTTAAATTGTTTCACTTAATTGGAAATGATGAATAGTTTTACATAAACTCAGTTCATTGAAGTTGTTCCAAGTGCCTATGATGTTTCAGCGTATAAGGAATACCACGCCTTCTTCAGAACAAAATAAAAATCAATGCTGTATCATATCAGGGTATAAGAATTTTCACACACTACTAAACTTGGGGGATATGTACATTGGAATGGGGAGCGGCCACAGAGTATAGATCAACTTGCAATATGGGACGGGAGTTCTCACCTGTTTTGCTCATCACTATCACAGCTTCAATTTCACTTCGACTCCTTGCAAAATTCTAAACCTTCCCCGGGTAACCTGTCCTAATTGTGCTCTGCATTGAAGCGGTTCCCTGCATTTGAATTCCTTTCAGGATGTGAGATAAAGCTTGCAGGATGTAAGAAATAGGGGGGGCTACCACCCTGCATTCCTGAGTGACCAACTACGCATTAATTTGTTTTAACTTTGTGGCCTGGGGAGTAGTATATATTGTCTATGACCATTTACACGTTTCTTACACTAGGCATCCTGAAACCTGTAGTTCAATCATGCATAGTGTAAGAATGGGTGTAAGAGACACTTCAGAATTATCAAAGCTCTGGAAGGTGGTCATTTTTGGGCCATGTCACGTGTTGTTATAGCCATGTACCTCGTGCACAGGGTAGATAGTGGGTATGCATGCATGACGTGTATTGCGTTGTTCCTGTGCCGCCTCTCTTTCTCATCTCCTAGTCCTTTCCTCTTTCACATGAACATAGCATTGACAGTTTGGCTGCTTACCCAGAATCCCTGTACATGGCCCTCTGTGAGTGCCCATGTGTCCTGGCAGGGTGATATTCTGTAGCATCATGGCATAATGCGTTGACCCAGTGGAACAGGCACAGCAGTGGCGCTCGGTCAGATCGGCATCACTGGTTATCTAGGCAGTCATTCATCGAATTGTTCTGCAGATGTGTTAACACATCCCCACTGCCCTGGGAGGGAGGGGTGTTTGGAAAGCGGTGGGGGCATCAACACCACGTGTATACAGTGCAATGTACCCATCACATTAAGTTGGCAAACACATAGAAACATGCCTTTGAGCCAAGGTGGAGGACAGGGAGACGCGCAGTTGAGTATTGAGCGCTTGCATCAGCACATTTGAGATCATTGGCTGCAACATGCAATTAAGAGCCTGTTGCACGCACAAGTGGCTTCCTTTTTTGCAATCGGATGCATTTACTTCTTGGGAGGAATTATCATGTTTTTTGTAGTATTTTGATATTATTGCAAATTGTAATGCAGTGGAATGTAATGCGCTGAAATGGGAACTGGTGAACAACAATTGTCCTTTCCAGTGATCTGCAATCTGAGTTGTTCACCATTATCTAACTTATTTTTGTATGTAAATGTTGTAGAGCAAGATGAGCCTGATAAATAGCAGCACCATTTCCGTATTCATCCTCTTAGGCTTCTCTGTCTCTCCGGGTGCGTGAGTTGCCCTGTTCACTGCCTTCCTGCTTGTCTACATCATCGCTGTGCTGGGGAACCTAATCATTGTTGCACTTGTTGCAATCACTCCAAAGCTGCACAGCCCTATGTACCTCTTCCTGTGAGCCTGGCCTGCCTGGACATTGGCGTGTCTACAGTCACTGTTCCTAGGATACTGGTGGACCTGCTGGCCGAACGGAAATACATTGCTTTAAATTAATGCATCACACAAATAGTTGGCTTTATTTTCTTGAGAGGCACTGAAGTTCCACTCCTTAATGTTATGTTTATGTTTAATGAATTTTTTTAACATATTTTTATTATTTTCATATACAACATTAACACATTAAGCTCGCATCCCATCCCCCACCCACCCTCTCCAACCCCCCCCCATGGGAAGAATGTTCATTTTAACTGATTGGATTCTGCCCCACCATGAAACCCTGAGTGGGCACCATCTGTCTAGGTCTTTCTTCACTCTTGCCAATAAGTGTGGGTAATTGTTCTTATATATCAGGTCTATCTTACGTGTGAGAGTCACCCCTAGGTACTTAATGCCCTCCTCTGCTAACTTTAGCCCATGAGAACCCGGCTCTTTTTCAAATGTCCCCTTATCTCCCTCCAGTAGCATGATCTCTGATTTCTTCCTATTAATTTTTAGGCCCGAGATCCCCCCGAATTCCTCCAATTCTTTCAGGATGTGTGTTAGTGATTTCCCTGAGTCTTCCAATGCCAGCAGCATATCGTCTGCGTATGCAATAATTTTATGCTGCCTGCCCGCCATCTCGATCCCCTTCACCCCCACCGATTCCCTGATTTTGATTAGGAGAGGCTCTAAAAAAAATGGCATATAGGAGTGGGAGAGTGGGCATCCCTGTTTCGTACCTCTTGATATCTCCACCCTATCCATCACTTCCCCGTTTATTGCGATTCTTATCGATGGAGATATATAGTTGGCTCTGACCATATTTATAAAGTGGTCTCCAAACCCCATGTGTTTCAGCGTTTTAAATAGTATGGACCACTCTACCCGGTCGAAAGCCTTCTCGGCGTCTAGGGAGAGCAAAACTGCTGGGGTATGTGTAATGCCTATTTTTTCTACCAGGTGGATAATTCTTCTGAGGTTATCGTGTGTTTGCCTGCCTGGGATGAAGCCTGATCTGTGTCAATTAGGGTCGGAAGGAGGGAGGATAATCTGGCCGCCAGTATCCTGGTATATATTTTTGCGTCCAGATTTATCAGGGCTATGGGGCGATACGAGCCTGGGAGAGTAGGGTCTTTACCTGCTTTATGGAACACAAGGACTTTCGCTTCGTTCATTGATGGAGTTACGTTTCCACTGTCCTTGAATGTGTTAAGCAACCTTGTCAGGACTGGGGCGAGTGTGTCCATGTACTTTTTATAAAAGGGGGCCGTAAAGCCATCTGGACTTGGTGCCTTGGTGGTTGGGAGGTATGCTATTGCCCTGCGGACTTCTTCTTCTGTAATCCCGGAGTCCAGTAACTTTTTGTCCTCCTCTGATATTGTTGGGATGTGTAGAGATTGCAGGAACCTATCTTGCTGCTCCTCATCTGGGTGTTCTGTCGCGTATAGATCTTGATAGAATGGCTTAAAGGCCTCCCCTTTGTCCCTGTTGCATGTTTGTGTCTTTCCGTGTGCGTCTTTGACGTTCAGGATTATCATTGATCTCTGTTTTTCTCTGATCTGTCTTGCTAGGAATTTATCTGCCTTGTTGGCCTTGATATAGTAACGTTGCTTTAGGTATAGGGATTTCTCTGCTTTCTTGTTACGCAGCATATCAAGCTGTCCTTGCACGTGTTTCAATGCCTTCTTAAGACTTCTTGTGGGATGAGCTACCATCTCCCCTTGAATATCTGTTATTTTTTTTTCTAGTGTTCTCTCCCAATCGTAGTGCTGCTTGTCTTTTGTGGCCTTTAGTGCTATAATGTGACCCCGGATTACTGCTCCATTGTCATTTTGGTCAAAATATTCTTTAATTTTGTCACCCACTGCCTCTCCCATCACCTGGTCCATTAGAATGTTGTGTGGTAGTTTCCATTTCCAGAGGCCTCTTCCCCTACCTGGCGTCTGAATGTCCAACCAGAGCAGGGCATGATCTGATAGAGCTATAAAGCCCATATCTATTCCCTGAATCATCACGATCAGTCCCACCGACACCCAGAAGTGGTCTATCCTCGACATCGTGTTATGCACGTGCGAGTAGTATGTGAATCCATTTGCTTGCCCCTTCTTTACCCTCCAGGCATCCTGTAGTGCCAGCTGTTCCATCATTAGTTTAAGTTGTTTTGATGGGGCCCCCTGACCTTGAGTCCCCCCTGCGCTCCTATCCAGTTTTGGTTGCCAGGCCAAGTTTAGATCTCCCCCCAATATTATCTCTCCCTTTGCAAATCGTTCTAGTTTCCCTAGCGTGTCTCAGAGAAATCCGTCCTGCCCAGAGTTCGGTGAGTAAATTGCCGCTAGGGTGAGCCGGAAACCCTCTATCGTGCAGTTTGCAAATGCATACCTCCTTTCCCTGTCTACCTGCGTATCTATGAGGGTTGCCCCCAAACACCCTTTAGCTGCAATCATCACTCCTGCTCTTTTTTCACCTGCATTTGCCTGCGTCCATATCTTGTACCCTCTCAGGTGTACCTTCTTTCTATCCTGGGCCTTAATATGCGTCTTCTGGAGGAGCAGAATGTTTGCCTTTTCCCTTTTAACCAAAGCTCCCAGTTTCTTCCTCTTCACCTGCGAATTCGGCCCCCTTACATTTAATGAGAATATTCTGAGTTTTCCCATCTCGTCTAGTCTGTAGTCTTTGCCTTCTTTCCCGCTTTCTGTATTCCCTTCCCTCTTCCGGAGTCCCCCCCCCCCCGATTTCCCCCCTGAACTTCCCAACTTCCCCTCAACCATTAACTGTAACTCAACTTTGATCCCGAGGAGGGCCCAGGTACCTGGCGTTGCGCCTATCGCTCCTTGCCCTCTCTGGACTCGGGGTGAACTTTGCGGGGGGTCCTAAACCCCCCGCAATCTTCCTCAGGCCTGGGCTGTGTCCCTTCCGGGTCCGTGGCCTGGCCGCCAGCTATCTGGTATTCCGAAGTTCCTCTGGTTTTACTTCTCCCGCCTTCTCGAATCTGAGAGTGAGCTGTCGGTATTTCGTGGAGTTTTTACTCCTTTTCCCCCAATGGATGCCCGGCCTTCCCCCTGCCATTATGTTTCTTTCTTTGCCACACGACATCCCATCCTCTCGGCCTCTTGTGAGGGTCCCCCTTTGTTCTGACCCCTCTCGTGTCGTCCTCCTCTGCTTGCAGGCCCATTATGTGTAGACCTTCCCCACTGGTGGTCACTCTTCCCTGTTTGCCTTCCCACTCAAACAATAGGCCAAATGGGAACGTCCACTTGTATCTTATTTCTTTTGCCACCAATTCTTTCACCAGTGGGGCGATCTCCCTTCTTTTTAAGAGTGTCGCTGAGGCCAAATCTTGGTATAATTGGATTTCCACCCCATTCCTCCTTATGTGGTCGAGCTGCCTCGCCCTCCCTAGAATCAGCTCCTTTTGTGGATATGATGAGAGGGCCGCTAGGACATCCCTAGGTCTCTCCCCTGTGGCGCCTGTTCTTTTTGGGCCCACCCTATGGACTCTGTCGATCCCTATGCTCTCCACTTCCTGTTCCTCTATTATGTCTCTGAAGACTTTTTAAGTCTTTATCTGCCACCGACTCTGGCATGTATTTAATGCGGATATTGGATCTGCGGGAGCGGTTTTCTAAATCTTCACATTGAATTTCTAGGTTATGGGTTAGCCGTACCAACTGTTCCTTTGTTTCGCTGTTCTGATTCGCTTCCGCTTCTACATTTTGCACTATTCTTTCTAGGGTGTCTGTCCTTTCCTCCAACTTGGCCATCTCTATATTCAGCTCTTGAGCAGCCTGCTTCATTTCGTTCTTCATCGAGGTAAACTGCTCCTGTACCGTGGACATAAACTTGTCCTGTAGCTCCACAAACCAGGCCCTCATGTCGTCTTTTGTCAGTGGCAAGGTGCTCTGGGTTTGTGGTGTGGTGTTTGTTGCAGGGTCTTCTCCTACCTTGTCCTTTGTGTTCTCCGGAACCTCTGAGGACCACATTTGAAGCAGATTTGATTCCTGTCTGGAAGGCTGCGACGCGGGTTGTGAAGTGCCCCCCTTCCCTTTTGCCCTGGACATCTTTCCCTTTTGTGTGGGGTCCTACAGTGGTTCTAGGTGTCTCCCAGGTGCTTGAGGTAGAGGTGCTATGAGAGTTCTCCGTGGTATCTGGGGATATGTCCCCTACCTTTTGGTGTGCCTGTGAGTGTTGCCTTCGGTCCGTTGTGCGTAGGTCCTCCTCTGTGTGGGATGTGTTGTGGCTGCTCCTGTGCCTTTCTAGGGTATGCAGGTCTTATGCTGTTCAAGTGGGGTCTTATTCCCCCTCCCCGGGAGCAGCAGCCCCCCCTCTTGCTTTTTTTGCGCTATGCTGAGGAAAGGATGGGCTCAGGGGGTGGGGGGGCGCAGCTCCTCCGTTACTGGTGCTTTGCCTTGCTTGTGCGTTCTCCGCCTATGACGGGCCTCGGGGGGGCACGGAGAAGAGGAGTGCTCATGCGTGCGCCCTCAACTCTGTCGCCTGGTCTCCCGGCCTTCTCTCCTCCTCTATCAATGTTCCCTCATTTCGGGCCAGTGAGTGATGCCGCTTGCCAGGTGCATAGCCGCTCACTGCCGCCTCGGTATGAGCCGGCTGGCTTATCTGCCCCCGTTGGGGTCCGGATGGGTCCTCCCGTCTCCCAGCTCCTCTCAGCCAGGCTGCGCGAGGATTCCTGTCCACCTCGCCGAAGGGGGAGGGCTGCTCTCGCCCTGCCGTGTCTGCTCCTGAGGGATACGGGGTGGGCCCCCCGTCCAACCTTGATTTCTCCCTGGAGGCTTGTGTCGGGAGCTTGTGTTTAGCCCCCTCTGCTTCCGCACCCCCGCTTCCGCCGGCTCTGTCACCGCTCAATCCCCGATCCCACCTGTATGCTTAGCGGGGTTTCCGCATCTGTGTATAAAGCATCTGTCCAATTCGGTCACTGTGAGAGGGAAGACCAAGTGCACCTGGTCATTGGATACTGTGGTAAGTGCAGAGAGCCAATAGTGAGGGTCTTAAATTTGATCTTGAACGGAGGCCAGCCAGAGTGAGAGTAGGAAAGTGGGAGCAGGGTACCCAATGCGAACAATCACAACCTTGGGGTGTTATATTCAATTACAGTTTATTTTCATTTCAAATGTTATTGTGAGCAGATTTTGAAGACACCTACAAATCATTTAAATCGGGAACTCAACATTTTCACAAGTTCCGATTTCTGAGGAAAAGGCACATTTGCAATGTTTTGGGGCATTGTATGTGTCCTGGGAACAAAATCAGGATCCATTCCATGGGTATGCATGGCCAACACAGTCAATGTCAGATCTTTTACAAATTCAAAATCCATTTCCTGATATATTGGATTGCCCACCCATTGTTTGCTCATTTTGTAAAGGCCATGAGGTAAAGAAGCATCCCGAATGTTCCTGCAGTTTTTGCTTGTTCCCTCCCAACATTCTCATTATGTGCAAGTACAGCTACTCTTGTTCTGGCCTTCATACCATCTATGCGAAAATGCAACCTTTTGGGCCTGTACTTTAGGCACATATAATGGAACACCTCCAGATCTCCAGTATGACAGAATTCTGCGAGTCCCTTCAGGTCTCTTGAAAGCATTTTATCATACACAATCTTCTCAAGTGCTTTGTGTGGAGGGGAACATGGCACCAACCACTTCTTTTTGCGTTCCTGCTCCTTTGATAAAGGTCTGTGTGCACATTTGTGGAAATGTTGGTTTTCTGTCCAAGAGTGTACGTTGGAACAATGGTGCATCAATGAATGCCATTTTTCCAATAGAATTTCTTAAGATCCATCACAAGTTTTGGAGCTCCACCAAAGATGGTTGCTGATAGACTGATATTAATTTAAAATATGTTCTGAACCCCTCTTTTTTTACCTGCAGCTGTAATTTCTTTATTGATTGATTTGGCAACGTGCCATACATCAAATTGATGCCGAATGCGTGGAAACTGCTCTCGCATGGCCTTGGCTATGGAAATGTGCCTGTCAGTGGCTATCTGGTCTATTTGCATTCGCCTGGATTCCAGATCTTCAATGGATTTAATGAAACCATGTTTCTCTATGGCCACAGAAGATGTACATTCAGACACCTGCATGATCACTGAACTGACAATTGTTTTACTTTCCATGTCTTGAAAGTGGTATGTGCAGTACTTACCGGAAAATTCTGGACCGTCACACTGTCTGTCGCCAGCTAGCCTGAAACGTTTGCCAGAGAATATACTGTCTATTGACATCTGTTCGGCTTTCTAGGCTTGACTAATAACGGGGAATAAGAATTCCCTTTGATATTTGTAGTACTGGGATTTTAGCAAGGAACTCAAGTCCCATGAATTGACAGAAACTGGAAATCTTACTGATAGTCGATCTGCTGAAGAGTAAAGTGGCTGAACAAAGTAGATTTCCAGTGGGCACTTTGCCGAGCATCGGTTGAGCAGACCATGGAAATGTATTATGGAGGTGTACACAGCTGGCATGGATTTTCATGTTGGTGCCTTGCAATACACGAGACACATCCACCAATGGCTCACTACATATCTGCCCTCTTAATGTATGATCACATTTCAGCATTTGTACAATCTCAAGCAGGCAGCGTTCAAATACAATGTATTCTTTGCTCCTTTAATAGCCAATCATCTGGCAGTACTGTGTTTTGTGACTCAATGGTGGTGGACAATTCCCCCAAACTAGGCAAACTGTAGTCGAAATCATGAGCCAATTCATCGGTCAATTGCGTTGAAGCTTCAGCCTCTGTCACTTCAGGCTGTGATATCTCTGCATGAATTGGAGAAACTGGTAACATTGAATGTTTGTTTGGTGGAACATTTTTAGAGGGTGTTGATTGTGTCAAAGGTTCTGCAAGCAATTGCAATGCATCTTCATTGTCTTCAGTTTCATTTTTTCGAGGTCGCACAAAGTATCAATGGTCCATGCTATCTTTGTACGGTTCGCAGGTGAGATTCCATTCATTTTCTGGCAACTGGACAAATGCATAACGAGTCTGAATATTGACCTGACCATGTTGCGCCTCAAGTAGTATTTGCTCCATTGTTAAATCAGTTTGGCAAGAGACATCTTTGGTTTCAATTGTTTGCTGAGTCTTTATCCTCCTTCTGGGCCTCTGACACATTCATAGAAAAACATGCTCAATGTATATAGCACACATACAGAAGATACGATTTTTCTACAAATAACATAATATGATTAACACATCTGCTTAAAAAATTCTCCACAACAAATTGTTTAGTTCTTTACCCTTGATTTGTTAATTTGCTTCGTAATCGTGGCCTTCTCTTTCCCGACCACAACAGCAAGCTGAAAAAAGAGCTTTTTTATACAGTTGAAATCAAGCAAATCTCAGTTGCACGCAAACAAACAATTTTACATAGCTACAAACAGAACCGACTTGACGGACTGGAAAACATTACAACATTATCAAAATGTATTACTAATGCAATGTGATGCCCAATTGTATTTCATATTAGGTTATATATGCCTCTGGTCCATGTGCCTTTTCTAATGCTATCAATCTTACTGAAAATTAAAATCTTTCATCGCACAGAGCACTTCTGCACAAAGAACTTTAAACTCGATTGCGAACCATATACTACATGGATTGTTGTTGCAACACAAATGTAACATTCGTATGAACATACCCTCGAAAGCAGTGGATGTGATTTGGTCATAATATACATTTCCGATCTCACCTGATAACCTTCAGAGATGATGCATGGACTTCATCTGAGATAACCCTGTAAAACATATTGAATTTAATGTTGCCTTCAAAAGTAGCTTGCTTTGTAATGTTTCCTTTGTAATCTGTTCGGCATTATGGAGGAAGTGTAACATTAGACCATAAATCAGAAAAGTTTGAAACAGTGCAAGGTTACATGCATTTCAATCTAAAAGTATATCGTTTGTGGGATTCACTTTCATTCTAGCAAGTGAAGTATAAGTACGCGTACCTCATACTCTGGACCTGTTGCAAAGGAGGAAGTGATTGTAGTCAAAGTTACAGCATCCCCCTATAACACAGTACTTATTTTAATACAGATGAAAAAGCGAAAATGAAACTGAAAAAATGAGATGCAGACGATGGTACATACAGAGAGACACTCCTAACATGCCACTTTTTTTGTAAATACCCAATACTCTACATAATGTTCAACATTTTGAAAATCCAAGCATAACACATGCACATATTTCAATCGCATATAAAGGACTAGTACAATGTAATGACTTGATAGCCGAGTGAGGTTGATGTTGACTCCGGAAAAGAAATTGATGCAGAATGATGCTCCTGCATTTTCAGCACATTGTCAGAAAATAGTACAATGGAAAATGTAAATTAGTATTAGAAATGTGGCCTCATCCAACACAAAAATATCACTTTGTGCAGGTCGGTAGGGCTCACCATTGGGATACTAAATGTGTCAGTGGTTTCGTCACTCGTGAGGGTCAGTGCTTCCATCAATATGCTCTATGTAAAGAAGGATATGTCAACCCACACATTGCGAACATATTATGCAACTTTTATAGTTTGGTATGGATGTTTTTACTAAGGGTCACATTTATACTGAATTATTTGAGACTCCCCAAAGCAGGGATAGATGAAGTAGTCTATAGTGAAACATTTTAAAATCCTGTTGAATCTGCTAACTATGGAAACTTGAGTAATACAACTTTGATGTAAATAAACACCGAAATCTGTAAACCGTTCATGAAGTTACCTTTTCAATCCACTACTTTAAATGAAACGAGAGATCATAGAGAATACTTATGCAGACCATCGTCCTACATACCAACAAACATAACACATTTGGGGGCGTGGCTGAGGAGCCATGCTGTAGGACGCATCTGCGATGGGCTGCTGCTGATCCGTTAAGATCCTGATAAATAACTGTGGCTGTATGGCGCGGTTGTGCATTTTAAATAGATGCCTGAATTTGTTAAGGGACCGTGCGAGACTGAGAGATTGGCAACTAGCTGTAAGAAGCTGGCGCCCGGACAAATCACGAGGAAACAAGATGGCGGAGGCGGCTGAACAAAGGACTGAGAAGAGGCTGACTGAGGCAGCGCAGTGTATCAGGGGTTAATCACCGGAGGCAACCAAACATCGATTGGGCACTGCCGGCGTGAACGCAGCTGGGGTGGACACATCAAGACTCAATAAATGTGGACCGTAACTTTGGAAGTGGGCTTCGAGGTGTAACCAAGACAGAGAGAGGCAGAGCGAGTGCAGCCGCTGGAAACAAGCGCGACATAGCAGCTGCAGAAGTGCCAAAGACAAAACATTTCGGAGGAGGGTGCGGCGGTACCAGCCCATACCAAGATGAGCCTGCAAGGACTGAGTCTGCCACAAGTGCATAAAATGCTGAGATAGACTGGTGAAGGTATCGGAGAATTAGAAAGAATGAGCAAATATTGTATATTGTGCCGCTCTCACTGCGGACAGACTTTTGCAATTTGCGTATTGCTGAGCACGCAATGATAATTGTGTGCAGTTCCCACTGCGGTCCGGCCCAAGAGCATAAACGCTGCCGACAGAGGTAGCAAAATGAAACAACACGCTCAATTGTTCCATCGTGGTCCGGCCCAGGAAGAGAAGCGGGACCGGACTAGCGCAGCGACGGTGAGTGGCGCTTCTACTGTGGCCCGGCCCACGTTGGGAGGCGCTGCTCCAATGAGACATTTTTCGCCAAATTATATTATTGCGGCATGGCAAGGCAGAATAACGATTAACAACTGACATGAGTGGTTCTCACTGTGGTCCGGCCTGTGCGAAGCCTGCGGAACAAAAGACTGCTGCAGGAGGTGTTCACCATGGTCCAACCCGTGAGCCACATATGGTGCAAACAGCGGCAGGGGGTTCAATTTCTTAAATCCATTGCGGGTTGGCCCATGAGGGGCAGCGGGGCGTAGCTATAAAGAAGTGCAGCTGACTACGAACTACTATGCAGAGACAGCAGGCAATCTCCATTGTGGCACAGCAGAGGTGCACTAAAGGGGACAAGTACCAAGAGCTGCTGCGGACGCGGAAAGGGGGAAGCCAATGTCAATGCCATACCATACAAAATAGATGCTTGATGCGTGCTAGCATGAAAGTCGAACACTGACAGGAGGTAAACGCAACAGGCTACAAGTGCAGGAGTTAGATAGATACATCATAACTTGGAGCAGCGCTACCATTGTGAAGTAAGACACAGCACTAGGGCAGATGGACTTAACCCAGATATTGCTCGACGGGCTGGAGTGAACTGAAATAAGTCTGCTATGCACATGAGCCTGGAGGGGACCGGTGGAGCCGATTACTACTGTGGACAGTCGGGGGCCACCCCGTATGATCTAGGGCTACGCGACTAAGGAGAAGTAACACAGTGGGCTCCCCTGGTTACACCTGGACACAAAATGGCAATTATGCAGTGGCCCTGGGCATGGGTTCATGCCACAGTGGTCAACTAATCACAGATCCAAACAGTGCCATTATATAGCAAGGACTGCCCTTAGCAGTTATACGTAGCTGGTCGGTGGCAAGAGTGGGCAGCATATCCGCAAGCATGGCTCGAGGAGAAAGAGCACATCGGCATGCAGTGACGGATTGACAAGACGCTATTTCAGCACTAATACGTCATATCAAGCCTGTGGTAAGGCAGTCTAGGTGTGTTGAAGGACTAAGTGAACAAGGCAACACGGTACAGAATATATCCTTGTCGCAGTACAGCAACCATGGCATCCAAGCCCCAGAAAAACAAGGATAAGCAACCTACGTTGTATACTTTCGCTAAGCCCACCATGGCGGCTGAAAGCACTGGTTCAAGGATGCCTCAAGAGGAGCAGAGGCTCGAGACAGGAGATCAACAAATCCTTGCAGCCATAGCATCCTTGAAGGAATCTCTCAAGGCTTGAATCAACGCCATCAGTATAGACAAAAACTTGTTAAGACAAATGTCCAGTCACTTGCCGAATGCACAGGACTGCTTGAAAAGGCAGCTACGGAAAACTCAAGTGGCCTAAAGGATACCTCAGAAGAAGTCAGGTTCTTGCAGCAACAAGTGCATAATCTTGAAGACAGAGCCGATGATGCCAAAGGCAGAGCAAGGCGCAACAACTTACAAATTATTGGGATCCCTGAAGGCAGGGAAGGGGTGAACCCAACAAATTACATTGAGTTCCTACAGCAGCAAAAAATTGGCCCAAGCGCCCTGACCCAAGGCTTCACAGTTGAAAGAGAGCACAGATCGCTGGCGAGTAAACCACCACCCGGGGCCCCGCAGAGGCCAATAATAGCTTGGATACTAAATTACTGGGATAGGGAGAAGATCCTTCAATTCTTCCACAAAGGAGGGACGATACGAGCATTCGCCACGATCACTGCATACCCTGATTATATTCTACAAGTACAGAAGCAATGGATGAACTACATAGCAGTAAAAGGTGATTGCGAACATCTGAATTGAAGAACATGCTGTTGTATCCAGCCAGGATGAAGGTGATTCACAAAGGTCAAGCCTTTTTTCGAGAGCCCAGAAGAAGCGGACAAATTGATGGACACGCAGAATCTGACGACCGGTAAAGAAGCTGGTCCGAGCAGCGACGAGTAGATATTACAAGTAGAAAATGACAGCAATGGGTAGCAGGTGTCTGTAATTATAAAGTGAAGCGACATGAAGACTCTGATGGGAGCTGCACGAAGACAAGATTGCAAATGCAGGAGTCCAGGATGTTGTGCTTATTTAAGAACTCACCGCACAGGAGCACCCTACCCCCTACGATCAGATTTGTTTGTTTGGATACTAGTAGTTATGTACCACCCATTGCGCCCACGCAAAAGGACAATACCCTGGAACGAGGGCAAGAATTGGGGATGCTGAGCACGAGGTATTGAGCTGGGCAATTGTTGGGAGAGGGAGGGTAAGGGAGTTGGGGTAGTTAGTTGGGAGTTAGCCTATGTGTCCACACTGTATATACTGAACCTGAACTCAAACACTGGTCTACTGATATGCGTCAGCAATGAGGGAGAATAGTATCCTGGAATCTGAGGGGCCTTAATAGCTACATCAAACGTAACAGAATTATGACTTATCTAAGCGACAGAAAATTGATATTGCACTCCTACAGAAGACTCACCTCACAAAAGAGAGACAGACTGCACTGGCCAAGAAGTGGAGAGGCACGATGCGGGTATCGTCATACTCTGCTTATGCTCGGGGTGTACCAATATGGGTGGCACTGTCGATACCTTTAAAGGTACTTGAGACATTCCAAGATAAAGAGGGCAGAATGTTTGTGCTGCGGGGGTGGGTTGAACACAGGAAATTCTGCATAATCAACACATACGCACCAAACCAAGAGACTATGGCTTACTTTTGCACATAATATCCATTAATTAGTCCACACAGAGATGGTACACTAATATGGGGAGGTGACTTTAATTATACGCTTAACCCTATACTAGACAGGTCAGACCATAAATTCATTCACCCGGCCCCTCCGGCCAAAGCCCTATGCACACTGTTTCAGGCATTCAAGCTCTCAGACATATGGCGGACTCTGCACCTGCAGGCCTGGGAATACTCGCAATATGCAGCTCCCCAGGACCTGCAGACTAGGTTAGACTATATTTTTACACGAGAGGACACCCTGGGGGAATTTGGGGAGGCAGAATTTAAAGCACAAGTGTTATCAGACCATGCCCCACTGGTGGTTACGTGCGGAGTGACCCCCCCCAAAGCACGTATCCCGACATGGAGATTGAGGAGTGAGTCCCTGACAGATGAAGCATTTCCGGAACAGTTAAAAGAAGTGGTGCAAGAGTACTTTACGTACAATACAGGAAGTGTAGAGTCAGCCAGAATTTTATGGGAAGCCTTCAAGGTGGTGATCAGAGGGACTACAATAGCCAAGGTGAACGGGGCCCAGTCCGCAATAGAAAATGACTTACGTAAGGTGGAAACCAAACTAGAAGCCATAAGCGGTCAGAGTGCTCTCCCGAGCGAGAGTGCTCGTGAGGTTGTTGGCCTCCATCAGGAGTGTTTAGGACACTGGGATAGATTAGGCAAACTGAGCTATAGGAAATATTTAGAAGAGCAGCACACAGAAGGAGATAAACCTGGGCGCCTGCTATCCAGGCTGTATAAAAGCGAGATGGAGCGGAGCATGATTCGAGCAATAAAGGCAAGGGATGGGAACATTTGTGAGATGCAACAAGACATAAACAAGTGTTTCAGTGAGTTTTATAAGCTTTTATTTGAGGAGTCATCGGTCACCAGGGAGTCAGAGATAGAAGAGGCTTTAGAGCTGATAGATCTCCCAAGCTCGATGCACAGGAGGCAGACAGGATCGAGGCCCCCATAACTAAGGAGGAGTTGGAACACACCATTAAAGGGCTGCCGTGAGGGAAATCTCTAGGAGTGGACAGACTACCTAGCGAGTCCTATAAAGAATTAATGGCGGAAGTTACGCCCCCGTTATTGGCAATGCTGAATGAATCTCTAGATAAAGGCATTTTGCCGCTATCATTAAGCAAGTCATTCATAGTCCCATTACTGAAACCTAACAAACCTGATACCGAATGTGGCTCCTACAGACCCCTCTGGCTGCTTAATCAAGATGGGAAGATACTGACGGCCCTGATGGCTAACAGGTTGAAGCCAGTAATTCACAAACTCATACACTCAGACCAGTCAGGTTA
Source organism: Ambystoma mexicanum (assembly GCF_040938575.1). NCBI lineage: Eukaryota > Metazoa > Chordata > Amphibia > Caudata > Ambystomatidae > Ambystoma > Ambystoma mexicanum. Next base: position 312,984,925 of record NC_090932.1, read on the forward strand.
TGTCCCAAACAGGAATATCACATGTAATACAAGACGGTTGCACCACGTCATTGATCACACCCAAGACAGTGCCTGGCTCCTGGCAGTAACCTCGCTAGATGCCGCTAAAACTTTTGATTCGGTCAGGTGGCCATGGCTGCTAGCGGTGCTGAAAAGTTTTGGTATGGGCCCGACATATATAAAATGGGTGTAGCTACTATTCAGCAACCCGGTGGCTAGAGTTAAGACTGGCAACACAATATCTGAAAAGTGTGAGTTAGGCAAGGGTACTAGACAGGGCTGCCCCTTGTCTCCTATGTTATTTATATTGGTTTTAGAGTCGTTAGCTGTATACCTACGGAAAGAATTTCATGATGCTGGCATCAGAATATGGGGCGACACACATCTGATCTCCCTATATGCTGATGATATGCTTCTTTCCCTACAACAACCACAGATTAATTTGCAAGACATATGGGATGTGTATGAACGCTATGCAAACCTCTCTGGGACTACGATAAATGCACAGAGGTCAAGCTTATTCCCCCTAGCAGGGTATATGTAAAGGCCCCATGGGCGTTTCCAGTGTTACCAATTAAATGGGAAGTGGACACATTTAGATACCTAGGAGTTGACATCTTTCACAATCCTGAAGTAGAACATAAGCAGAACACGGTGAAAGCGGTGGCTAAAATAGAGAATTCCATGAAATTTTGGGCCAGGCTGTCACTATCGTTGATGGGGAGGGCCGCGCTGTTGAAGATGGTAGTGCTTCCGAGATTGCTTCATTATTTCACCAACGTCCCATATAATATACCCAGAGCCTTTTCTAAAACGCTTAATACCACCTGTCAAGAGTTTCCTATGGCACAATTTGAGGTGTAGATTATCACTGGAGAAATTACAGAGACCATATGAACAGGATGGGATAAAAGTACCGGATTTTGAGGGGTATTTTGCGGCGCGCCAGCTACAGTTTGCCACGTACTGGCTATCTGATGAACAGACCCAAGATACAGGGTTACTACAACCGGCACTCTTCCTGAAAGAGATGGCGTGGAACACAGTATTGCAGGACTACAAGCTTCCTCTGTTGCTGAAACTAGGCGTGACACTGTGGCACAGGGCCTGCCGATTTCTGAGCAAAGACGCACCCTATTCACCCCATGTCCCATTGGTGACACTTAAGAGATAGAACGCGCAACTTAGACTAAATATCAGGAGATATTGGGAACCTAGACGGGTGGCGACATTGGGCGATATACTGAAGGAGGGACGGTCGAAGACCTTTAGTGAGGTCGCTACGGAATCAGGAATACAGATAGGGCAACATATAACCCACGCCTCACTTCTACATAGACTGAAATTGAAATGACCAGGAAAAGAGGGAGTATTAGTGGAAGATTAGACAAAAGAAACAGGGGGACATGCAGTATCAAGACTATATGAGATTCTGATGGCAAAGCTAGACAGCAATCTAATACAGCTTAAGCAAAGCTGGGAGGTTGATTTGCAAGAGCAGGTGCCAGACGACGCTTGGAGTAGGGCCACGGGGTATCACAAGAAAGGGTCCAGGAACACGAAACTACAACTGATTCAATTATATGTTACTCCGTATTTAACTGCAAAATTTAGTAAGGTGTCAGAACAAGTTTGCCCAAAGTGTGGCCTGCGTGGACATACAACTATTGTGGGAGGGCGTGGCCCAGACCCTAGCCAGGATTGGCCTATAGGCAGATTTGGTCTCATCCAAGGCGTGCCTGCTAGGTATCTTCCCGAGACCAAAGCAGGCGAGACATGTTAGTAAATCGAGCGGCTTAGCGTACATCTTGGCGAAACGCAGGATTGCAATGGGGTGAAAGGCACATAAAGGTGTGGTTGAGAGACCTTCAGAAATGGTCACTGGCAAAACTGCAGTGTGGCAAGAAGCATCGTGCCATGGTCAAGAGGAGCAGAACATAAATGTAATGTCCTGGAAACATATGATACAAGAACTGATGCCCCCTCCACAGGATGACACGCACACGCAGACACACGCAACATTACAAACGGTGGGAAAGAGTGGGGGATTAGGAGTTCAAGAGGGTTAATATAGACCATCGGTAGACATCACAAGTGGAACAGGCTGGGGGGAGGGTGGGGAGGGTCGGTGTTGGGAGAGTTGAGTAGATGCATAACTTGATCCATCATTATTGTTATTTACATGTTTGTATGTTATTTGTTTCAAAAACCAATAAAAATTGTTTTTTTTAAAAAAAACAACAAATTTAACATCCACTACTAACCTGAGCCACTGTGTGCCGAAAATGTGTTGGAATTGCATTTGGAAACAATTTACGAAGAATTCTGGGTCAACGCTTTTTTGTGTAGTTTGATTGTTCGTACATATTTTTGTAAAGTGCAGGCTGCAGAGGCGGAATCGATTGGACCTCACGTTGTCCTTGACAGCCTGGGCTCTACTTTCTATCTCGTCCACTGGAAAACCGCAATTTGTAATCCATCTTCTTATTAAATCAATATCCTTCGGGAATGTAGGCAGGACTGTGCCCAGAGTTTTGGCATGGCTCACAGAAGGGCAACCGATGACGATACTTGAAGGCATTCTTGAAAAGACTGTAAGATCTGTATCAAAAAATATAATTAATTAAAAAATAATACTGTATGATATGATATGATAGTTTATTTATATAGTGCCTATACACAATGTGTTTCAAAGTGCTTCAAGGCAAGGGAGGGAACAAGGGAAAAAACAATGACATTCTTACAGGCCATGAACAGTAAGAATGTGAAATTAACTATCGTACTCGGCCTGACAACATTTCAGATAGTGCAAGAGCTAAAACATAGATAAGAGATAAGGAAGGGAGGGGGAGAGTGGGAAGGAAATGGAAACAGACAGGCAACTACCGCACTAGGCCTGACGACATTTCTGGTAGAGCCGGAAAAAAAACAAGAGGTGAGGGAGAGGGATGCAGAAAGGTAGGGGAGGAACAAAACAAGCGACTATCATATTAGGCCTGACGACATTTCAGATAGTGCTGGAGGAGGTTGGGGAGGAAAAAAACAGTAAGGGGAGGGAAGGGGAGACAAACAAGGTTGCTATCATACTAGGTCCAGGGACAATTCTGATAGAGTAAGTACATAGAAGAAAGTAAGGGGAGGAGATAGGAAAAGGGAGAAGGGAAAGGTGGAGAGAACAGAGAGTTAGCAGTCAAAAGAGTGGAGAAGCAAGAGGGGAGAGTGAATACAATTGCAGAAGTCAGTAGTAACACATAATGTTGCAAGCCAGGATACAAGATGAAGATGGGAACAGCATGATTCAGGGCCACCATGAGTACAAGATGCAAAAGAAGTTCAGCTTGAGAGTTGAGAAAGGGTGACGCACCATGAATGAATGAAGTCCATAAAAGTCAAATCCAGCATTGTCCACAAGACGGTGATGGTGAAACCAGAATGTATCAGGACAGACTCCTGCAGAAGTAGGCTTGAGTTTGGTGAGGGGGGAGCAGGATAGAAGAATCGAGCAAAACAGGTAACACCTGTGTGCGAGAATGGGGGGGCACAAGGGAACATCACGGGGGGACCAGAGGGAGTAACACATGTTGGTGCATGCCTACCTGCGGTCTGAGCAGGGCGTTGGGCCCTGGGTCCTCCTGGTCCGAACAGGTCCAAACAGGAATTCCCCTTTTCATCGTCTGCCCTTCGCTTAGGATGCCCGGGCGAGAGACGCCCTTGATCTAATAGTTAGGAGCAGGAAGGAAGAGACAGGGCTAAGAAGGTGGGTGGTGCTTGCTAAGTGGTGAAAAAGAGCGTAAAACAGGAAGGCACCAGGTGGGCGGGGCTTGCAAAGTTGTGGAAAAGAGCAGCAAACAGGAAGGCAGGTATGAATGAGAATAAATGAATTATAACACAGCTGTGTCTGAAAAGATTTTTAAAATAAGGAAAAAAAAGCTATGTAACCTAGTCGACTGAACTCTGCGATAAATTTATATTCCACAACTCCTAACATGTTACTTGTCCATTGAACTAACTTTCAAGCATCAAAAGAAAACATGCTTGCAAACATGGACCATGAAACATTCCATTTTATCAGTGAAGCAATGTGCTATATACCGAGATAAAAATACATCAAACATTCGATAATGGTGAAGTCTTTGAGATAAATGAACATTACAATACTGAGTACATCAGGTGGAATTCGATAGAAACTTTCAGAGCAGCGATCGATGATCAAAGAGAAGTAAATAGGTGACCTACCCTTACTTGGAGACACAAATGAGTCGATTCAGCAAGCAGGGGAAAAAGTGGCCGTGGGACAGGTATCCGTGGGACAGGTATCCGTGGAACAGGTAGCTTGATGACGATATACCTTGGAGATCTCTGAGATGTTCTCCTGGTAAATGTCAAGGTGTTTATAAAGGCTTAGAAAAGTGGGTGTGTATGTGAATGTGTGACGTGTTTGTTGACACCCACTCAGCCTTGATGCCAATCTTTCACTTCTGCCAAACCATGTATATTTTCTATGCTACAAAGAGGCTAGCTATTCAACAGCTTGTGGCACCTTGTGCATCAACAACCACTGTGCTGCCTTTCGAGCGCATGTTCTTAGGTGCAAACTGCCATTGACACTGAGGAGGGAGGGAGGAGGATTGAATGGACTTGAAGAGGGGAGTCTGGAGACACTGGGTCTGGGAAGGCCATGTGAACAATGGACCCTGTGCGAAATAACCCTTTGAGGTGCACATGGTGTTTGTCAACTTGAGTGTTCCCACCCACCCAGCCCCCTTGGGACCGTACAGCCATACGTGTGAACAGGGTCGGACTGGGACAAGAAATAGGCCCGGACACCCAAAAAAAGTGTCCCACCCCTCGCCTCAAAAAAGTAGCCCACCCCTTGCCTCAAAAAAGTGGTAATATGTTATTGTATAGCACTTACGCTTAAGCTCTTTTTTATAGAACAAATATGCATACAATATCACCCAAACTGTGTTGGAATTCATTTATCAAGCTCAGAAGGATGAAAGGCTGAGATAGCCTTGCTGGAATTCGAACCTGAAACCTGCAGTTCACACACACATCGCAGCAGCAAGCGCTCAACCCACTGTGCTATCATATCAGCTATAGTAAAATGATCAATTATTCTGTAGTGGATACCATTAAACTGGTAACTGAGATTTAGTAATTTAACAGCAGACCAGTTAAGTTCACCTGCAGGTCTGGTAATGGGACATGTCCAGACAAGTGGATGGTGGTTAATGCAACGTTGGCTTCGATACTGTTTCTTTACCAATATTCACATGATATCTTATGTTGCCAATTGCTTTACAGGAGCTGTAATACGTTAAAAGCAGAAAAAGATTTGGCATGTGGTCAATTCATCAGTTTGGAATATTGACAAGCACCAAGTCCACGAAGAGGGTGTGGGTTTACTTGAGCACAGCGCTTGAATATAGAAGGAGGCACGAGAGAGCATTAAAAAAATTGAAGCGGCATACAGAATGTGTCAATGAGTCTTGTATTTAACATCACTTGAACAGGTCTAAATGCATACGGCGAAATACAATATTATCTGAGCAGCTGAGGGCAGCCCGAGATGACCTCTCGCATCAGTCCTGGCTGGATGAAGCTATAGGAGTGGCCGATGCGGGTATGGCCCTCATGCAACTTGTGGAAGTTCTCTGGCTAGAAAAGGAAAAGCGTGGTAGAGGGTGACCTAACACATGGTGGTGGTTATACACACAATTTGAACTTTGTCTGTATTATCAATTGACTGGTTGAGTACTACTACATACTAAAGAAATTCAAATGTGTGTTATATGACAGAACAATTTTGGATTTACAGCAATTAGACAGTAGACCACGCAAACACAGTGGTCGGTACAACCCCCTTTGTACCACGTTCAAATAGCCCACAGTCCTGACACTTTTAGGGCTCTCCCTCCAGTTACCAGTAGAAAAGGAAAAGCTGCTGATTTGTAATCCTAGTTTTCCAGGAATCTTCATTATTATAAAAAAACAAAACTACTTTTCGGCCGACCACCTTTTAAAGACTGCACTCATGCAGGTTGAGCTGATGCCCATGGACACCAAACTGCCCTCACCACCTTTATCTGCCCCACTCTTCTCCATCTTCCCCCACTAGCCACCCAATGCAGACAGCTCTCTGCACACACGCAACTCGCTGAGTGGACACATTATAGTGAGACGCACACACTCGAGTAAAGTGCCTCGCTGGCTGCGAGTGCACCCTGGGCATGAAGCAGAATTTCTTAAGAACGTCTGGTGCCCGAAATGTACCCACATTTCGGGCACCAGAGCCAGACGTTCTTAAGAAATTCTGCTTCAGAGGCACTCATCCTTCTGAGGTTTTAGAACTTCATCCATCTGCGGAGTAAAGGAAGGGGGCAAGAGGGAAGAACGTGGTGAATCGGGAGCCGGCCAGCCGGGTTAAACAAACATGAAACCTTTGCAAGGTAAAAGAGGGTCTGGTCGATGGAATGGAGTTTGTGATTGTAGCCAATTCACATCAGTGAAAGGCGAGCAGACGATAATTTTGGCTAACGCATAAGCAGCACTCCTGAAAACGAGTGCCGTGTCTACTACTTTAAGCGGCTCTGAAATGAGTACTGTACGCTGCTGTGTGCTCAGCTTGAGTTCTGCTCCATAGTGCCACTGAAGTATGGTGGCTTCGCCGTAACCTGCCAGATGTGACATGGCTAGATCTGGGATTGCCCCAGCGCTGTCCACGGTGACAGAGCCCAGGGCGAACTGTGTGCAAGTTGAATGCATCAGACCAGGGCTCTGCCACCTGTGAGAGACTTCAGTTGTTTTGAAGGTGACGACGGAGGAAAAAATGGAGGAGGCACCCCCATAACCCGGGCAGGGTGGTCCTCCTCCCTCCCCTCTGGATAAGGGGGATGGTCGTGGCAAAGCGCGCCAAGGCGCTAGGAAAGCCTGCGAAGGGCAACAAAGCATCGGGGCGTGGCAAGCGCCATATAAGCCGGCAGGCGTCCTGCTGCAGGAGCATCCAGGCCCATGCCGAAGGACGCCGGCCGCATCCAAGGATGGAATTTTCTTTTCCACCCACCCACCCTGCATAAGGAATAGCGGTATAGCAAGGCCTGGCGTTGACGTCGCGAGACGGCGAGGCAGTTTTTTGGTGACCAGTGACAAGAGACAGACTCCGAATCAGCCATGGGAAAGCCGGAAGGGTCTTCGCTCTTCTCGGGACCAGCGCCTCTTCAGGGCCTAAGCAGTGGGGGTGTCTGGTGGCAGCAATGACGGCTCAGCTTCCCCCTTGAAGGCACTCTCCCAGCCCAGGAACACCTGCAAGGGCAGACGGGGCTCAGACATGAATGGTTCGGGGAGTTGTGCCTACTGTGGACTTTGTTGGGAAAAGGGGAAAGCAGGTTTTGGACACTATTTTCACAAAATTGCGTGCAGGTTGAATTTATTATGTTGTGAAAATAAATCTGCAGCCTTTTTATGCCAAAAGAATACATGTCTCATTCTGCACCTTACAGGGTGGGAGAGGAAAGGGGCAAAGAGGAATGAGCAAGTATGATGTATGTTGGTACAAGGATGGCCAAATGCCCAGGTTATGGACTACGACTTCCATGCTCCCTCAGCTCACCATTGACGCTGCTGAATAGTGCCGCTAGGAGTTGTAGTCCAAAACCTCTGGAGAGCGGAGTTTGCAGACTACTGCATTGGACACAAAAGTGGAAGAGGAGCATGGAGTGTAGCTTGTCATGGCCACGTACTGAGGCCCAGAAGTGGTTGCGATGAAGTGATAAGAGTTTACTGTGCTCCAAAGGATTAGATGCAAGTGCAATTCAGCGATTGGAACAATTGCCAAAATACAATTATTTGGAAATCTTGTTTGATAGGGTAAGTTGGGCGCTACTGCTGAGCGCAACACGATGCACTATCATAGCTATAGATGCCCGCAGCGCACAATGAAAACATTGGACAATAAATGCAGGGGGTTGACTTATGCTTCTCCAACGCTTTTAAGTGGCCTTTGGGGCATATATATGTGCATTTGTTTTGCCAAAAAGGCCTACACATGCACCAAAAACTGTGGATGGGTAGGTCTGGCTGCACCCCCACAACTCACAGGAAAACCCTGGTACTCGCCGGGGAAAACTTGCACTCAAAAGGTTCATGATAGACTGGAAACAAATTGAAGCAGTCATTTCGGGCCCGCCCTCCAATGATGTGAGTCAACGCTGGTGAATTGAGGTTAGAGTGGAGTGCCCCTCTTAGTGGCACTACAGCGGTACACAGCCTGTTGGGTACCATGCAGGACGCGAGGCATTCAGAAAATCGAGCAGTAGGCAGGCTCATTCCTGCCCGCAAAAGAGACGATTCCAGAATGCTGGACAGATGCATCCTGGGCCAAGGTTCAGGAGAGAGGGAGGAGGGGGAGTTTGTGCCCCTCCTTTGATGCCTCTGAACTCACTCCCCATTCTGGTATTCCGATTCGCCCCTCCTTTGCCCCTTTCTCCTCACTCTCGCCCCTTCCCCTGCCCCTTTCCCCGATCTATATCTTCCCCATTCTCCCCTCTTTTCTCCTGCATCCGTCTTCCCCTTTCTCCCACACCAGTCATCTCACCCTTCGTGTTTCTTCCACCCTCTTTCTCCCATCGCCCCCTTTCTATAACTTCCCCTTTCTTGTTACTCCACCTCCTCTTCCCATACCTGTACTCAGGGGTGAACTGGACATTCGGGAACTCTGGAGATTTCCCGGTAGGCCTCTGCAACCTGGGCCTCTTTTGTGTGGTAATATATTTTATTTCAAAATGCTCTCATAGGCAAAGGGGGGTTGTGCTTGCTGCAAATGTGTAACAGGGAGGCATTTTGAACATTATTTCCAGGGCCTTTTTTGGTTCCCAGTCCACCCCTGCCTTTACTCTTTTCTCTCATACCTGTCGTCACGCTTTCAATATCTCCCCCTTCCTTTCTGCCTTTTCTCCCTTCCATCACAACTCTTAATGTACCAGCTCCATTTTCTTGCATGCCCTGATGTTGGAGTTCACTGGCCAGGGCAGTTGTATGCAAGATGGTTGCTGCGTACCCTATTCCCATGCTATAGAAATGTCTTTCTGTATTGCGTGACAACTCCACTAGCCTGTGGTTTCCCCGCAGGAAAGTGCAGGGTTCTTCCTCGTCTTAGAAGCCTGCACATTCATTTTCGGACTTCCATGTTCTCAGTGAAGGAAGCAAGGTGGCTTCTAAAAGGCAAAGCTTGTTTGCCCGGGGGACAGACTCTCATCCCATGAGTACGGGCTTGAACGTGTCCAATTTTGGGTTGGTGAAGTCTTCAATCAGACACTGTGTGGTGTCCCCCTCCCCAGGGCTAGGCCCCTTGCGACCAGGCACGCAGTTGGTGCCTCTGACACACGTGGTGGCGGCGGGGTTTAGCTAGTGGAGGGGGTGGCAGGTTGGCCGAGGGAAGGAAGCCGCAGTGTCAGTGCTGCAGAGAGTCTGGACAGACAGGGGGGAGTCGGGGACACCACCAGGGTACCGCAGTCCACGCCGGACAGACCCCGGCCCAATCACTTCTTCACACCTTCAGGCTTCACACTAACCTGTTGCTTTCTTTGAAGTCGATGGGGAGCCGGGGACTGAGTCAGTCTCCTCCTCAGTCCGGAGAGGTCGGGGCCCGGGGTACAAGAAAAATAAGCCCGGCTGACTGCAACAACTAGCTCGCACACGTGCTGGGCTGGCTTTAGGCAGCAGGTTCTCTCCTGGCTCTCACACGACACCACACCCAACAGCAACTCCCGAAGTGAAGCTCGCGCCGCGCTGCCTGTGTGCCCAAACAAGAACACCCATGTGACCCACCCCCACACTCACCATGATATGTCATTTCATTGGCCCAGAGTAACAGTCAATGAAAACTGTATATTCTGTGTTACTATACAGAATTGAGCAAATACTGCATAGTAACAAAAGAATATTAGTTTTCATTTGCTGTCAGTAGTACCGCCACGCCCAGCCAGCCATGGCCTGCTGAAACTCAAGCAGAGCACGAGATAGAGATCACAAATCACAATGATTTGTGATCCGAACTCAACAAACAAAACAATTACACGTGTTCCGGTGCCCAAAAGAGATTGCCGGTGTTGTGCACCGGCAAACACCGGCACAAATTAAGCACTGGGCATAGGCATTTACATCACTGTGAACATGGGAAATACACGTGCTAGTACTAGCCTAGCAGCACCTAGATAAGTGACACGTGCTAGCACTAGCCTAGCAGTGCCTAGAGACATTAATCAGTGACAGTGCGCTGCATACAGACACAGCCCGTCTGGGCAGACACGCAGGGGACATCTCGGTGCTCTTGCTTACAATGAAGTCAATGGCCACTTAATGTGCTATGGTCAAATATTTCTACACTGTACACAAGCTTTTAGGCACAAGGATTTTGTCAAGTGACCGAGGACACCGAGATGGAATGTCTTGTGATGATCGTAACAGAGACAACGGCAAAAAAGAAACTGCTATAACTGCAACTTGCGAAAAGCAAAATACATAGTCCGAAATGGATGCTGCTTATTCAACTGTTCAATGAATGGTGCCTACAGGCAAAAAAAGTCACCTCCTGCTGCTCAACCCACTTTCCCCAGAACCGGGCTGAGTTGTACCTTTTGCATTTAGTGATTGTGCAGGGGTCCTGCTTGGCCATCTATTTAAATCAATCAATAAACCTGATCAATCAATTTGCGATTCTGCTTCCAGGCCACGAGATGGAGGGCACCGGTGCATGACCACGCGGGTGCACATCAGCAGAAGCTGGTGGGGGGGGTCACTGCCTGTCACTGGTTACACGCTCACTCACTCGATTCACATAGATGCATGGATTTAAGGCACGCTCTTATGCCTGCCCAGCGGTGGGCTGGCTGGGCTCCCCTCCCCAAAACTCATTTTGAAGCACTTACCTCTGTCGCCTTTTTGTGAGATCATGTGTGCGGCATCTACACAGTGAACGAATGCCACGCCTTTGGGCAGTCTCCCGGCAGGATCGTCGAAGACAAGTGGCGTCACGGTGCACCCTTTCACCCTGCGCCTCTGCGCTGTGGTGTGTGACGGAAGCCGAACAGCTACAGTGGGTCTTCTGTGCTAACCATCATGTCACACACTTTACCAGATCAACTTCCTAATTCACACTTCAGCATGTTTTTTTGCGAGGGAACAAAACCGCTTAAATATAAATATAAAGCATTTCTCTCCAGTGAATTTTTTTGGTTAGCATTGCTAATTCTTATTGCATGTCATTTAGTATTGTCCCATTTAATGAAGGGGGTAGGGAAACTGACAATTTCTGTGGCCAATATTGAATGCTTTTTATACCTCTGGTGCACCGGCTCAAATGCAATGAATCGCTACAAAAGGAGCGGCTCCTGGCCCAGGAGCTGCTCCTTTTATTGCGATTCATTGCATTTGCAACAACTGGTGATGCCACGGCGTCGCCGGATCGGCTCTGGGCCAAGGGCACTGCCAGGCATAAGATCCCTTTGAAGTGTACATGGTGTTGGGGAACTTGAGAGTTGTCACCAACCCAGTAGCAGAGGGGGGATATTGGAGGGGGGATGGATGGGGATGAGGTGAACGCAAAAGGGCACCAACCATTCTTTCATGACACTTATAGACGATTGAGCGTGTTCTTTACTCAATGATAAATTCAAACTACTATTCTTATGTGCTCATTTGGATTTTATTTAATTTGGTGATGTTGGTGGCACAAACAAACTACACATTGTGTACTTGAGGTTGCAGCACAGTTTGTGAAAATCTCTTGTACTGTCCGCTGTCACTGGGGAATTTTGCACGAATGGCTCCAACTACACAGGTGGGTATTACTCGTCGAACACAGAATCCAAGCCTCCCATGAACCCACCATGTAAACGAATGGTAGGCCACCAGCCTGTACCACCTGTGAAAGAGAAACATACATATTATAATTGAATGAACCAGATAAGTGTACCACCTTACTCGAAAATGCATCCTAAATTCCATGGCATAGTTGCCATTAGAAAAGTAATCTTCTGGAAAATTGACATTGGTTTTTGAACTCTTGACACATTACATAAGTGAACACCGATTCAGGCCAGAACTGTTTGGGCGATAGAGAAATATAGTTCTTTTGTTGAAAATGAAAGACACTTAAGCGATGAACACTCACATTTCCAAAAAGCGAGAGACATGTATTCAATTTACACACTTAATGCATTTGCCAGTGATCAATCAAAGTTCCGACAATGTAGCAGAAAAACATAAAATGGTGGTCGTCTCAGTGATCAAAATGACATCACATCTAGAGTATACTTACTCATTACCTGGATTGCGAGGCTGAACTGTTGCGCAAAGTTCGTGCTTAGGCAACGTTATAATCCTCAACACGGACCTTGTGAGGCAGGCTGTCCTGAAGTTATGCAGATCGGTAATGCATAGCAGTGGTGTGCCTTCTTCGACTATGTAGAACATGCATCCAGAGTTTTCTTGGCAGCAGCAGTTCTCCGCCTCGCTGGCATGACCTCGCAATGATTGCAGGTACACCAGGTTGAAACATCTTCCATGCGACTAGGTTCAGGCTCATGCTCCGGTGATCCATATTCCCAGCTATCGTCCAATTAGCCATTGTTTCCGCATCTCTCTCTTTCCATTAGTTCTTCCTCTGAATACTCAGGCTTGCACTGGTAGGGCTTTATTGTTGCCATTATATGACAAATATTTAAATAAAAGCAAGTAACGAGTGTAATCAGTTATGCTAGTACCTGTTCGCAGGGGCTTCATACTAGCAAGATAGCTGAACAGAGCGGAAACGAGTCACGGGCGATTTAAAATAAATACAGTGAAACGATTGACAAAGCAGCTCCAATGTTGTCTGATCAGAAAGGGTCAGTTTATACTTGTTGAGGAAAGAAGCGTCCGGGCATTTGCATAGAGACATGTCGATAGTTTGCACTCAGGGAACGTTGAACTGAGACGTGCATTGGCGCTGTGAAAAGGGCCATACGCGTCTAGTGATATCAGCTTCAGGGGCGGGCGATCTGTATTCTTGCTGCCTGCGCACTTGCACTTAGCTCCATGCCTCAACAGATAAGATTAGCACAAGATGGCCACGCCCAACTCGTGGTTTTTGCATGTGTAAAAGTGCGAAAAACGAAGGTAAAATACAGTATGCTTAAAAAAATATGCCGGAACTAACAGGGCAATAACATTTTTGAGCGCACGTCCCATTTAAGTGGTTTCTGATTGCCCAAGGACCTACAAGAGAGAGTTACAGTGGGTATTCATTGGGCCTCATTACACGGACGGCGGTGGACCAAGGTGCTGTGAGCACCTTGGTCCATGCCGGTAAAATACCGGCACCGCCTTGGAGGAAAGGGGAATTACCGCCCTAATCCAAGGTTGGTGGGGCGGTAATTCCCCCTTCCCCCATTGCCCTTCCCTATTCCCATGTTTGCCCCATAGGGCATAATGGGAATGGGGAAGGAGCTAATTACGGCACCGCAAATTGCGGTACCGTAATTAGCTCCCTGGTCCCTTTGCGGGTTGGTTTTTAACGCCTGCAAAAAGCAGGCGTTAAATTCTCCAACCCACAAAGGGACCTCGTAGTAAGGCGGTAAGGGTTAACGGTCACCGGTACCATTAACGGTGACCGTTAACCCTTACCGCCGTCCGTGTAATGAGGCCCATTGTCCGACAACTCACCTCCATTATTTTCCACCACGACTCACTTTACTTTTGCTACATTTTCTTTATAATCCTATATTCGACGGAGGAACGGACAAATTACAAAGTGAGTTACAAAAAGGTTATACAACGGGTGGAATTCTGGTAAGGTAATATTCCTGCTTCCTTAACAAAATTGTAGTTTATGGGGATTTGTGCTGGTATGCGTGGGGTTCTGCCTCTTGACGGCCGAGTTTGTGTGGACTGTGCGGTCGGAGGCAGAGGACAACGTTTTGCAGTGTTTGTTGAGGCTGCTGGTTTCCTGTGTTTGTCAATAGTTTTTGCCCAGCCCTCCCATACGTGGTGTTTACTCAGGGTTGAATTTGACCCAGAGTCCTCTGCGTAGTGCTTAGAGGCCACTCTCAATGGTTAACTTGATCCTGACAGCATCGCGAGGCAGGAAACAGCGGGACCGGTGGATTATCTGAGCTCCCTTCTGCTCTCTTCAGTGGATTCGGCATGAAGGTATTAAGGCACCAAGGCAAAATGACGGATTTGGTGGGGACAGCAGCGGATTGCAGTGGTGAGGATCTTTTGCACCTTTCGCACCAGTGTCGGGCATAACAGTGTGGTGCCCCATTAATGGGCGGCATATTTATCCCGGCAATATCTTGAGACACTTGGCACTATAGTAGAAAGCCACAGCAGACACCTTCTCACCACGTTTATTATTTCTGTTACCCCAGCCAGCCCTTTTTTTCACTTGTGTAGCATGGTACTTTTTGCAGACATCATTTAAGTGCAGGAGCGAGGACTCTGGTAGCCCTCAAAGCTGTCGGGCCTGGCACGCTCTGCACAGGTTCAGAGCACATTGCTTGCTAAAAGTAATCTGACTTGTTTAATTTGACTGATCTCACAGATTTTCTTGACTCCTGTAATCTACTGTTGCATGAGGAACATTTTATTTTAATTAAAAAACATTTTTTTTATTCTCTTTTTTATATGTGCAACTAGCTAGCATGTTTTAATTCTTGTATATCTATCCAGATTTCTTGTGATTGTTCTTATCTGCTGTTTTAATATTAGCTCTAGAAGTGATAAGTGGATCTGAGTTCATTTACTTATCTCCCGAAAACACACTTAAGGGTTATAATATAAAGGTGAGTACACATGTTTGTAGCGCAGTTGCTATTGTGTATAGCATATGCACGCTGAGGGGGGATCGGAGGGTGATATGTGCTTTCGAGTACACATTTGGCAATTGGGTAAGCAATTTTTGGTTTATCTTTAACAGTTCAAATTCTGTATCTGGTTCCTCCAGTAGTAGGGACACGTGCCAGTACTGGGGGGTGTATTTATTCCTTTTTGATAGTGATGTATGGTTGAATGGTGGTATGAGTAAGATGCATTTGAATGGTGGGGTTGGAAAGGAAGAGTCCAGTTCTATTGAATATTGTTATATCTGTATTTCAGTGAAGAGCGATAATTGGTATCATCGCTCTTTACTACTCCTTTTCTTTTCATTTTGGGAACTGCTCGATGTTGCAAGAAGTAGGGTAGGAAGTTCTTTTTGAAGACCGTGTATAGTTTGTTTCTTTTTTTAGGTTATTTCTTCCCCTGTTAGTGTCTATTACTGAACAGTTGTCAGTGACATGGAATAATGTCAAAAAGGATGGCTTCATTAGAGATTTCCCCTAGGGAAAAGCCAAAAAAAAAGCTTTTTGACATGTTCCACTCAATTAGAGAAGTAAATGTGTAGATTTCAGAAATTGGTGTGCTATTATCTGATATAGAAAAGACTCTAGGCCAGCGGGAAAAGAAAATGTTGTTTCAAATTGTGTTTTCTCTGGAAGCAATATAGATGCAATAGAATTGGCAGGAGGGGTTTCTGCTGCTCTTACTAGCGGTTTATTACAACCATAGAGATTGAGTAAACCAGTGCCCCTTCTTTGAGAGTCCTTGGTCAATTTTAGGGTTGAAAAAAGTCCAGAGTAGATGGGGAGACAGAACTATTCGCTACCAGTGGGCAAGGCAAACTCAGATAGTGCAAATGAGCCTTGTGTGATTCAACAGATAGATCTAGTTAGCAAGGGAATTGCTAGTAATTTGACACTTTCTGTAGATTTGGGGCTTGTTGAACCCGAAGAATTAATACCTCACCCAAGCAGCCTAATCCAGAATAATGCCCTCCCACTGATCATATGCGATGAAGAAGTAGAGGTGGTAAGAACTCAGAGGGAATTATGTGGAAGTCGCAAGAAGGGCTGCTGATGGACCCCCATGGGGTATAGTAAGAGATATGTTCCAGCTTCTACGAGGCCCAACAGGGAAGAGCTACAGGGACCCTTTTGTGGTCCTGCATAATACCACGAGGTTAGCAAATGGAGAATTTGAAGATCAGGACTCCCTAATGAATATTCATAAATCATTCACTAGTTCAGACATAGGAGAGGGTGGTTGTCTCTGATTAGGGATGCTATTATATCTTGCATTAGGGAGAAGTCCCCAGGGGTTTTCATGATTATATCCAGGTTTTCCTACGGGAGGCACGGTTGGTCCATGGATTACTATCTATTGAAGCCAGAACGTACCCACCTCAGGGGCTATACATTTAATTAAAACCGAATGTCCCATATGGGAGGGAAAACGCCGGAGTAATGCCAAAGAATGCACAAGGGCATCAGAGTTGGAAGTAGCCCTGAACCCTTTGGTACAATCTCCGCTTAGAGCTATGACAAATGATAAAAGACCCAGTGAAGCCGGATCCATTGGATCAAGATGTTGACTATCCCCTGCAAGGGATATGTGCAAGGGAGCTAGGGAACAAGAAGTGAGGATTCTTTCCTGGAATATAGCTGTGTTAAATAGAGACCTGGCTGATAGCGAATGGCGGCAGTTCCTGGAGGTCTTCAATGTGATTTGCTTACAGGAAACCTGGGCAATGGAGGATGTGGACCTACAGGGATTTTCGTCATTTAGTATCAAGACCCAAAAAAAACAAAGGGGGAGACCATCAGAGGGGATTTTAGTGTGGGTAGAGGCTTACCTTAATTGGGAGATCGAGAACGAAGATACGGGTTGTGTGGATTTACAACAACTGGCAATTACAACATCTGGCCATAAATCCTGGCTCCTATTTAACCTCTATAATCACCCAAATCAAAAAAATATTTTATCTGCTATTGCATCCATTTTAGAATGTCTGGCATGGCGAATTGGACCAGTAAATACTCCACCAACAACAAGAGCACAGTGTAATGCTTGCAATACAATCCAAGTCCTTTACAGCTTGGAACTACGCCCTTGCAGTGGGCAGTTTCCCATTGACCAATCAGCAATGGCTACATACTATGTTCCAAAGGGTTGGTCTAGAATCAATTATAAATTTAATGTGGCTTCCGACTGGTCACTGATAAGGGACTTTTGGGTCCAGTTCATGTAGGGAGGCAAAACAGGCCATAGTGTGCCATTTGGATTCACATCAGCCTGTGAATAGGCAGCAGCTGAAATCTCTGAAAGGAACCTATAAGGTCCCAATGAGAAAGAATAAGAAGGACTTTCTGGCTAATAAGTGGTTGGCATTACTTGGGAAGGTCCAAAGAGGTGATTCTAGGGACTTTTGGGCCTTCACATCAGATAGGGATTTAGGAGGCAATACGTCACTACAAGCTTGCATTCCCCCTGTGGTATGGAGGCAGCATTTTGCAGACCTGTATAAAAATGTATAAAATGTGAATGTGATAGTCCCAGATAAGGAACCGAATTGTAGGACTACTAGGAGGGTGGATGAATGCTATTGCAGTTCTCCCAAAAAGAGGTTGAGGATGTGTTAAAGGCACAAAAAGTGGGGAAAGCAGTGGGGCCAGATAGAGTACCACGGGACCTGTTCAGGGATGAACCACTGATATGGGCTCTGGTCCCAATGTTGCTCTTTAACAATTTCCTGGTGCCGGAAAGGGTTCCAGATTCCTGGAAGACGGCAGAGATCGTCCCCATTTACAAAAAGGGAGGAAGGGAAAGCGATTTGAACTATCGCCTAATCTCCCTTTTGGATATAAAGGGGAAGATGTTTGCAAAAGCTCTTTTGAAGATTCTGCAGGAATGGGTAGAAAGGGAGACACTTCTTTGCCATATCCAAGCAGGCTTTGGATCAGGTTTGAGTATGGTCCATCAGGGGTTTTGCCTGTATTTGTTAGTCCAAAAACACTTGTCATTATCTAAAACAAATCTATAAGCAGCATGTGTTGATCTAAGAACTGCATTTGACAGTGTTCCGAAGAAGTCTCTTTGGGTGGTATTAGAGGATAAGAACATTCCAGAGGCTTTGTTAACCCCAATCCGATTGTTAAACTGTGGGAACTCAGTCAGCGTATGTTGGAGTTTGGCTGGTGATACTACACTACCATTCCCAATGGAGAGAGGGGTCCGTCAAGGATGTCCGCTGGTTCCTCTTTTGTTTTCGATCTGTATTAACACTATTATTGAGGAATTCTGCATTAACAACTTTGACGTCCCACGGTTGGGGAACGATACATTTCCAGCCCTATTTTCTGCGGATGACGCAGTTCTTCTCTCTACTAATCCTTCAGGTCTAAAACTATATTTGTCTTGCTTTCACAAGAAGTGTGTGGAGTTGGGTTTGGAATGAAATTTAGCAAAAACAACGGTCAAGGCTTTTTGCCTCAAAAATCTGCGACACAAATCCTTATCTTTTAAAGTGGGAGGAACAAAATTAGAGGAAGTGTCATGGTATGACTATTTGGGAATTCGATTTGCCTCTAATGGTGGTTGGGCTCTTCATGTGGATAGGATTGTCGGGGGCCTGGGCAAAAACTGTTGCTCACTGAATACGTTTTTCTTCACACAGGGGGGTTGCGCAGTTGGACCAATGCTGGACGTCTACAAAGCTCAAGCCAAAGCTGCTGCATTTATGGGACAGAAATTCGGGGTATATCAAGGGGAAAGGCTATCAACATAATTGAAAATAAGATTGTGAAAAGTATTTTGTTATTGCCCCAAGGAGCGCCGTGTTGAGGGATAGCTGGAAGGCACCCTCCCCCCAATCTTATCCACACTTGCCTAGGGGATCGCGGTCCAGACACCCCCCACAAGAGGAGTTCGCCCACTTACCAGATGACAAAATACCCTGGTTCAAAAACTTACACAGACACATATACAGACAAAACAGCAAGAAGCATAAGGAGTGCACTCATCATTTGCAACAGAATCCAGCGCACCCATGGGTGACAAATATGCTGAAAGACACCCACTTCACCAACAGTGCAACTTCTATGCTACATTAGAACCAATGCAGCAATATCAGAATATACAAACACAAAAATCCCTGTTTAAAGGCTTGCAAATGCCTATATGAATTAACATGGTCTAATTGCACAGTGTAAAGCCATGTTTCAGGAAAATTACAGCCAAATTCATTTCTCTCACTGAACACTAGCTGCAGAAGCCTTCAGCAATGCTCCTCGCAAAACCCACGAACAGCCACGGTCGCGCATTCAAGATAAGATTGCTTTCTGCAGACAAACATTTTTAATTCTCCACAAATGCGAGTAAGCCACGGCAACCCAGTGTGTTTTTTCCTTTTCTTTCTGGGAAAGAAAGACATTTTCGCAAAGACTCGCACAACGTTTGAAACATAATTGTAACAAGAATGGCTCAGCCCAGCCAATGAGCGCTCAGAGCTCAGGTGCGAAATGCTTGCTTCAGCTAAAAAGTTATGGGAACAAATTCATAATGCAACAGGCTAGAATTAGGTAATGGTGGGCTGGCACAGCTAAACCAACCCACTGACGCAAAACTCTAATGTCCAATTATCAGGCTCTCTATAAGGGCTACATAGGTAACCTATCACTTAGCAGCCAATAGCAGGAGGAGATAGGTTTCTGGGAGCTGATCCAATTCTGTGAGGTCAGCCTGCAGTGTGATTACAAAGCTGGCTTGCAATCCAGCCCCAGGGGAGACGGCGTCTGAACTCTCGATGTGCACGATGCTCTGCGTGTTACTTTCTTTTTTTGCTGCCCAGAAATAAACGCAGTTTGGAACATGTGGCTGCCTGCTGGGGTCTCTGTTGTATTTCTGTGGGCCATATGGGAGGTGTTGGGGTCTCCCATAGCTGGTGAGGGTATGGCTGCTGGCCCCCCACAGCCCTGGTGGGGGTCCAGCTTCTCCCCAACAAGTTGGTGCCCTCTGTGAGGCTCATTGCTCATTGTAACATGGGTGAATGAGCACTGCCTGCGCAAGCCCTGCCTTGAACTGCAGTCCCTGCCGCCGACTCAAGGAAGCTGTGGGACCCTCGCCTGCACCTGAAGACCACCGGAAAACGCGTAACCGGCAAAAGGCTTCGGGGGCCACTTGGAAATACCCTGCTTGAGAGCAGGTGAGAGCCCTGCAGAAGAAGGGGTCCGGTGAAGCGCCTTGAGGGGGTGTCCAGCAGCAGAGCAAGTGCCAGTGCAGCATAGGAAATGTAAGTTAACCAGCAACATGGGCTTTGAGGGGAGGGTGTGATTGTGGCAAATGTTTCAAGTATCATGATGTATTGTTGATCAGTATGTTGCAGAAATGTTAAGTTCTTTTGTTTGGGTAGAAACGCGGGGAAGCATTGTAAATTGGGTGGTGGGTGATTGTACATTGTCGCAAAATTCGGCGCATTGGTGGTGATCGGCACGTGAATTGTTGGGACTGGAGCGGTGGCAGTTGTCCCTTCTTGTGTTTATGAGGATATTGGGTGGGGTAGTGACTCCCCACATACAGAAAGGAGTGCCGCGCTGGTTGGTTCGGATGGCGATTTCATGTACGGGGGTGTGGATTTCCTATGAATTGACGTTGTAGATCAATGAGTAGATGCGGTTCCCTGCTAATTGAGCATTTTAGTTCAGTGAGTGGATGATGTTTCCTTGCAGGAGGTAGCTAGATTGTTCCCGAGTGCGGAAGATAATTGACTGGTTAAGCTCCCCTGGTGAGGGGCGTGTCACACGTGAAGTGACGCAGTGTGCGCAGTCCAATTATAAGAGTTTTTATTGTGTTTTACCTTGTTCCAGTTGAGACAGGAAGACAGCTGTGGGGATTGTGGGGTTTTATTTTGGGATTTTTGTGGGGTTGGGAGAAATGGGTTATTGTTCTGTGTATGCACATTTGTCTGTTCATTTGCACTGTGTTTTTAGTTTGGTGATGTCACCTTCAGATTGATGCATAGGACACAGAGTTTTGATGGTGAGGAGATAGTGGTGTGGTTTTGGATTTGGAGAATAGGTGACCCAGAGGCGGTGTGTGGAAGACACATGCGCAAGATTGTGAGGGTGTGCCGGAGAAGGCAATGGTTTGGTGAAGATGGGCTGCACGTGGAGTGCACTGGCTAAGGTGCGGAGCCAAGAAGGCTCACAGAAGTTGAAAAATGTTCAATTATCTTCTAACTTTTGCTCCCTGAACAGCGGACTATCGAAATTTTCAAATTGAATAGAGGTAAAATGTATCACACAATACAGAAATGACTCCCCTTCACCTGTTGTGTAGCACACAGCTTCCATGCCGAAATAAGTCAGTAAAACATAGTGTGCAAAGATTCAAAAGTACTGAAGGTAAATTTAAAAAGACCATGGCTGCTCATAGGCGGCTTCTCCAGAAGCGTGCAGCAATAGCTAAGGACACACATACACAGCACTTACACAGGAATAGGTGTCATGAGCGCTACTCCCGAGGAGCCAAGACTGGCCCAGCGTCCCCGGAAGCAGGCTCATCATCCAAACCCCCGGTTCCAGCAGACCCCTACAGGGGCGCTTTGGACCATGTCCTGGCGCCTCTGGCGCCAGGCTCATAAGGAACCACAGTCCCGGCGCCATGGGCGCCGGGCTCATATTCTTAAAGTGTGCAGTAGTGATTGGGTGGACTTACCTGTGGCAGACCATGCTGCATACTCACCTAGAACAATCCAAGCTGGGTGAAGCCCCAGCCACTGGCTGGGAGGGACCAATCCTCTGTTACAGGAACTCTTTTCTTACCTGGGTGGGGCTGATGCTAATCCTCTGACACTGGAACTCTTTTCTTACCTGGGTGAGGCTGGAGGAAGAATACGCACCAAAGCACTTCTCCACTATTTAAACCACGCCCAATAGAATTCACGTGCTTCGCGTTATTCTGCAACAGCAGCAGGACGCTCACCGAGTCGGCTCCTGCATTCCAGGTCCAGACACACCCTCAGCTTCTCGAGCAGCAACCTGTGGATGAAGAAAAGGCACAGGAACATCTACTCACCAGAATTCAGCCACAAGAGTCCAGTCGCCGACAACCTGCAAATAAAGACATAAGGTTAGAAAATGGGCAACACGCTCGCAACTGCGCTCGCTTACCTTATCCATCCGTGATCACACCGGAGTTCACCGCGGCCTTCGCTTCGGCAGCATCCCAGCACCTGGAAGACAAAAGACATTGTTAGCGGTGTCCGAGCCGAAGGGTTCCCAACTCAGTTATACTTACGTGCTTCTTCACGCGCAGCAGCGGCAGCATCGCCCTCAGCATTTCGGCACCTGAAAGGAAGGAAAAGACATTATCAGAGGCGCCCATTTGGAAATGGCCACAATTCAGTTATACTTACGTGCCACCGCACGTGCAACAGCGGCGGCATCGCCCACAGCATCTTGGCACCTGAAAGACAGAAAAGGACATTATAAAAGGGTGCTCCTTCAAAAGCGGCCTCAGATCTTCTATACTCACGAGCCCCTTCTTGCACAGCAGTGGTGGTGTCGCCAACAGCTCCTCGGCACCTGAATGACTATTACAAGCCACAAAAGGACACTGAGCCTAAACACTGAAATCATCTAGTGACGTAACTGAATTCCACGCGCCCCTGCACCAGAAGCAGGATGGAGAGCTCGGCTTTACTAAACCAAAGGTGAGAGTTCGTGGAGACCAGTCGAGAACCAAGAAGTGGGAAAAGCAGAAGATTGGTGGGAGAACTTATCCAACCAGCTTGTAATTACCCCTTTTTCTTCCACCTGCAGAAAACTCACCTTACAAGCCAGACAGTCAATATTCGGAGGTCCTGCCCAGAGCGTCTTCCGAGTTCTACGCCTCATCATAGTCATAGAACAACTGTAGCAGTCCAGTTTGGGTCAGCGCCTCCGTGGGAATCAGGTGAGCGTTACAGAACGCGAAGCCTACCCATAATCTCCTACCCAGGTGCTATGGAAACTTCCGACACAGACCAATTGGCCCAGTTGTTGGGGGAATTAAGAGCTGAAGTCCATGCTGCTCGCCAGGAAACGAACGCCCTTAAGAGGGAATTGATAATGTCAAAAGAACGAACTGACGATCTCGCCAGACAGTTATTACAGAGTCAAGCGGGGCAAACTCCTCTACCTAACTCAGGGGGGAATTATACCCGAGTTACTTCAACCAATCCCGTTCAAATCAACCTACCTGGAAATGTGCCATTGGCACCACCTGAACGCTTTTCTGGTGACCCTAAAAGATTTGCAGTGTTTATAAATCAATGCCGACTGCACTTTCTTTGTAGACCCGCAGCCTTTCCAACTGACCAGACCAAGGTAGCCTTTGTACTTTCGTATCTTAGCGGCAGCGCCGCTGATTGGTCGATCCCTCTGGTTACACAGGATGACCCAATTCTTCGGAACTTCTCAGCCTTCCAGGCGAGTATGGAGAGACTTTTGCAAGACATTCCCAAGGGCAGGCCCTGGACAACGAACTCCTCTCCCTGCGACAGGACAACCAGGGCCTCTTAGCCTACATTGCATCTTTTAATAGGTTAATCGTGGAAACTAGATGGCCCGAGGATAAAAGGATCACGCTATTTCACAGAAGTCTGCGTGGTGAACTTAAAGACGTCCTTGCCCAGGTCGTGAATCCTCCTCAGGACTGTTCGGAATATATTGATTTGGTGGTCCAATTGGATCATAGGCTCCAAAACAGAAAGGCGGACCGATCCAGGTTTGAAACCCGAGTATTCATGAAAACACAAAGCAACGCCAAAGGGGTCCACACCGTTGAACCTATGCAGATTGGGGCCGTAAAGGGTCCCTTAACCCAGAAAGAGCGTGACAGAAGACGACAAATGCAATTGTGCCTCTATTGTGGAAACTCTGGACATTTTCTTCGAGATTGCCCGGTAAAACCACCTAAGAAGACAGTAGGAGCTTCTGACAAGAACTCTGAAAAGCCTGAGCCGGGAAACGACCTCGCCCGACAAGTGTAGAGGTCCGCTTGCTGAGCTTAAAAACCAGTTCTTTGACCTCGCACTTCATAATGCCTATGGTCCTCGTAAACCCAAAGCAACCAGAACGTTTGCATGCTATTAAGGCATACATTGATAGTGGAGCAATAGGAAATTACGTGGACCGCGAATTGGCTTCCAGGATGAACCTACCTCTTTGTCCAAAGGCGGTTAAAGACGTCATTACCACGGTGGATGGGACCGAAATCGCCTCCGGACCGGTAACCCATACCACTGCTGAAGTGACGTTACTAGGCCAAGACGGGCATCGGGAGGTAATTGTGTTCGACGTGATCAAGGCTCCTCAATTCCAAGTAATCCTAGGAATCCCTTGGTTGGAGAAACACAACCCTCAGATTGATTGGCGAGCAAAGACAATAATGTTCCCTGAGTGTGCACCAACCTGCTATCCACAACCCAGCATTGGCCTAGCGTCAGCAACGACTGACGGTCCACAATTACCTCAAGAGTATCGAGAGTTCCAAGATGTTTTTCAAAAGGAACAGGCTAACACCTTGCCACCTCACAGATCATACGATTATCAGATAGATCTGCTACCCGGTGCAACTCCCCCTTGCAGTAGGATTTACGCCCTCACCGAGCCTGAGAACCTTCATCTGCGACAGTATTTAGACCAGTATCTGGCCAATGGCTTTATCCGTCCATCAAAGTCTCCTGCATCCTCGGCTCTGTTCTTCGTACCAAAAAAAGAAGGTGACCTCAGAACCTGTATTGATTACCGTGCTCTGAATCAGATAACAGTAAAAAACAGATACCCCTTACCTCTGATCCCGGAACTCCTCGACCAGGTGAAAAACGCCTGTATTTATACCAAGCTTGATCTCCAGGGAGCTTATCATTTGGTACGGATCAAGGAAGGTGATGAATGGAAGACGGCATTTCGCACTAAGTATGGGCTATTTGAATACCAAGTGATATTTCATGAATGACGTCCTCAGAGAGCTCATTGATGTCTGTGTTGTCGTCTACATAGACGACATTCTTGTGTACTCATCTTCGGAAGCTGATCATCGAAATCATGTTAGGGCGGTCCTTGAAAAACTTTGCCAACATAAACTCTTTGCCAAGCTCGAGAAATGTGCCTTTCATGTCACTGAGGTCGAATTTCTGGGATTTATGCTGACACCCAAAGGAGTCCACATGGACTCGAGAAAAGTTGACGCAATCCTCAAATGGCCATCTCCTACTTCCGTGAAAGGCGTTCAAAGCATGCTAGGCTTTGCCAATTTTTACCGCAGATTTATTCCAGAGTTTTTATGAGTGGTACAACCCATCACATCCCTCTTAAGAAAAAATAAGCGCTTTGAATGGTCTGCAGAAGCTGAACAAGCCTTCCGAGAGCTAAAGGCCAAGTTCACCTCGGCGCCAATACTGAAACACCCACCCCCGGATCTCCCTTACATCGTTGAAACCGACGCCTCGAGCTTAGCAATGGGAGCAGTTCTATCACAAAGGGATCCAGATACTAACCAACTGCATCCTGTGGCATTTTGGTCTCGAAAGTTCTCGGCGCCTGAGATTAATTACACCATCACGGACAAAGAGCTTTTAGCTATTAAATCCGCCTTTAAGGCCTGGCGGCATTATCTCCTCGGGGCCAAACACACTGTTACAGTGATCACCGATCATCGAAATCTTC
Organism: Ambystoma mexicanum; assembly: GCF_040938575.1. Taxonomy (NCBI): domain Eukaryota; kingdom Metazoa; phylum Chordata; class Amphibia; order Caudata; family Ambystomatidae; genus Ambystoma; species Ambystoma mexicanum. Next base: position 313,010,490 of record NC_090932.1, read on the forward strand.
AGTATCTGAAAACCGCCAAAGCTCAATCCTCCAGACAGCTTCGCTGGGCTCTATTCTTTGCTGAATTTGACTTCGTGATCACTTACCGCCCGGGCAACAAGAACGGCAAAGCGGATGCTCTTTCCCAAATTGGAATGGGAGATAACGTTGTCAATCCCGAACCCGTACCCATAATTCCTGAACAAAGGATCTTGGGTCTGATTTCTTCGCAATCCATCGAGGATATTGAGGCAAAAACTAAACAACTTGTGACCCCATCAGACTTACAGAGCTGGTTACAAAGCGGAGAGAACTTCACCGTAAACAATGACTTGCCTTATTTCCAAGGACGATTATTCCTACCACACGCCGATTTACAAAAACAGGTAATCTCCTGTTATCATGATTCATTAATGGAGGGTCACCCTGGCATTGCCAAAACCACAGAAAAAGTGAAGAGACACTTCTGGTGGCCTTCATGGAGAAAAGACATAAAAGAATTTGTGATGTCCTGTGGTGTGTGCGCTCAAAACAAGGGTCAAAAGAAAAGGCCGGCTGGTCTTCGGCAACCATTAGACATTCCACCATGTCCCTGGCATACCCTTTCCATGGACTTCATCAAAGACTTACCCTCTTGTTCCGGGTACAACACTATTCTCGTTATTGTGGATTTGTTTTCTAAAATGGCCCATTTCATTCCGCTAAAAGGCTTACCTTCAGCTTCAGTACTAGCCAGAGAATTCCTTGAAAACATTGTCCGGTTACACGGCTTCCCGTCGGTACTAATCTCTGATAGAGGAAGCCAGTTTATTTCTCACTTTTGGCATAGTTGTTGTCGGTCAGCTCAAATCGATGTAAGACTTTCAACCAGCCATCACCCCCAGACCGACGGGCAAACCGAGAGAACAAAACAGACTCTCGAACAATATTTACGATGCATGCTACAACAGTCTGAAAGCAACTGGAAGGACATCCTTTGGATAGCTGAATATGCATACAACAATTCAGTTCATTCGGGAACCGGGAAGAGTCCCTTCTACATCTTGTATGGAATTCATCCTCGAACCTCCAACCTCGACCCACCTCAAGATCTTGGAACACCCGCCGTAGATCAGTTGCACTCTGTTATTACCCAAGCGTTCAAGGAAGAGACTGCACATCTACAACAAGCTAAAGAAAGGTACAAAAAAGGAGCAGACCAACACCGAAGCGATGCCCCTCAATACCAGATTGGGGATCAAGTCTGGTTGTCCACCAAACATTTATCGCTAAAAGGACCTCGCACCTTCAACCCCAAATACCTGGGACCATATTCAATTACGGCCATAATTAATCCAGTGGCCGTTAAATTAGATTTGCCAACCCATATGAGAATACAACCTGTGTTTCACGTATCTCTTTTGAAACCCATGCAACCTGGAACCAAACTGACCAGACCTCCAGAACCCATTCAGGTGAATGGAGAGCCCGAATTTGAAGTTAAAAACATTTTGGACTCCAAGATCACCAAATCAAAACTATTCTACCTAATCGTCTGGAAAGGCTACGGATCCCAGGAAAGATCCTGGGAACCCTATGACTACGTCCATGCTCCTCGTCTAGTCAGGAAATTCCACCAAACCTTTCCCGATAAACCAAAACCCCCAGGGAGGACAAGTTTGGGAGGGGCCTTGAGGGGGGGTGCTGTCATGAGCGCTACTCCCGAGGAGCCAAGACTGGCCCAGCGTCCCCGGAAGCAGGCTCCTCACCCACACTCCCGGTTCCAGCAGACCCCTACAGGGGCCCTTTGGACCATGTCCTGGTGCCTCTGGCGCCAGGCTCATAAGGAACCACAGTCCCGGCGCCATGGGCGCCGGGCTCATATTCTTAAAGTGTGCAGTAGTGATTGGGTGGACTTACCTGTGGCAGACCATGCTGCATACTCACCTAGAACAATCCAAGCTGGGGGAAGCCCCAGCCACTGGCTGGGAGGGACCAATCCTCTGTTACAGGAACTCTTTTCTTACCTGGGTGGGGCTGATGCTAATCCTCTGACACTGGAACTCTTTTCTTACCTGGGTGAGGCTGGAGGAAGAATACGCACCAAAGCACTTCTCCACTATTTAAACCACGCCCAATAGAATTCACGTGCTTCGCGTTATTCTGCAACAGCAGCAGGACGCTCACCGAGTCGGCTCCTGTATTCCAGGTCCAGACACACCCTCAGCTTCTCGAGCAGCAACCTGTGGATGAAGAAAAGGCACAGGAACATCTACTCACCAGCATTCAGCCACAAGAGTCCAGTCGCCGACAACCTGCAAATAAAGACATAAGGTTAGAAAACGGGCAACACGCTCGCAACTGCGCTCGCTTACCTTATCCATCCGTGATCACACCGGAGTTCACCACGGCCTTCGCTTCGGCAGCATCCAGGCACCTGGAAGACAAAAGACATTGTTAGCGGTGTCCGAGCCAAAGGGTTCGCAACTCAGTTATACTTACGTGCTTCTTCACACGCAGCAGTGGCAGCATCGCCCTCAGCATTTCGGCACCTGAAAGGAAGGAAAAGACATTATCAGAGGCGCCCATTTGGAAACGGCCACAATTCAGTTATACTTACGTGCCACTGCACGTGCAACAGCGGCGGCATCGCCCACAGCATCTCGGCACCTGAAAGACAGAAAAGGACAATATAAAAGGGTGCTCCTTCAGAAGCGGCCTCAGATCTTCTATACTCACGAGCCCCTTCTTGCACAGCAGTGGTGGTGTCGCCAACAGCTCCTCGGCACCTGAAGGACTATTACAAGCCACAAAAGGACACTGAGCCTAAACACTGAAATCATCCAGTGACGTAACTGGATTCCACGCGCCCCTGCACCAGAAGCAGGATGGAGAGCTCGGCTTTACTAAACCAAAGGTGAGAGTTCGTGGAGACCAGTCGAGAACCAAGAAGTGGGAAAAGCAGAAGATCGGTGGGAGAACTTATCCAACCAGCTTGTAATTACCCTTTTTCTTCCACCTGCAGAGAACTCACCTTACAAGCCAGACAGTCAATATTCGGAGGGCCTGCCCAGAGCGTCTTCCGAGTTCTACGCCTCATCATAGTCATAGAAGCAACTGTAGCAGTCCAGTTTGGGTCAGCGCCTCCGTGGGAATCAGGTGAGCGTTACAATAGGTTTAAAAGCACCTGGCTACAGTTGAACGGTGTGCACGAAGGGAAGGGAAGTGGCGAGGCGTCAGCAGACGCTGAACCAGCACGAGCAGAGGGAAGAGGGGACTCACCCTTCTGCACCTCCGGGAGTGTAATATTTGATGACACAGATGGTAAGCAAGGAATGAATTGGGGAAGATAACGGGGGAGGTGCAAGGAGTAACAATAGCAACAGAGAGGGGGAACTGGAAAGGGAAGAAAGGGATTGGAGGAGGAGAGAAGGACTGAACGAGACAGCACAGCCAAACATGATAGAGGATCAGTAAGGGGTGGTGCAGCATGCATGGGGTTATGGAAGGGAGGAAGGAAGGATAGCACGCTAGACATTGTCTGTGTGCATTGTAGATTGTGGCAAGAGAAGACGGTTAATAAATAAATAAAACGGCAGGGGCAGAGAAAGGCAGATGAGGACAAGTAGGCACAAAATAAATTATTAAAGTATGCAATGGGAGGGGCAGTTAAAAACAGCCTCAACACACACGCACAAGCATCACAATAGCAGTGTCAACAACCACCACAATATGCACCGCCCATGTGGGGAGGATACATGGGGCAGGACGGGATAATTTCAGCAGACACCACAAGCGCCAACGCAGGCACTGTCACCACTACATGTACAGACACAACAAATGACAGCACCACTACCCCAGGACTGACAAGAATCACAACCCAGGGGCACTGCAAAGCAGTAAGCACCCATACAGAACACTGACACAATAGCAACGGTACCGGTTACATGACTGGGAAGGGTCTTCCTGATGGGGAACAAACCTTTCAAAGGACATAGATTGACATTATACCCCTAATAGGACAGCCCAAGACAAACTTGATTTGACTCACTCTGCCACACACACTCATGCTCCACCTCCCCGACAGAGCGGGCGAGACGCACACCTACACACACACTCACGCACACTCAATAATGCAGAGGACAATTGCATATGGGTGGTGATAGGTATCAAAACATTTTCTTTTCTGGGTGACAGTGGGGCGACTAGGCCATGCATTAGGGAAGAGACATTTGTGACATCATGAGCGATGTGGATATGACCACCTTATTAACAGAGAAATCCATAACTTGTTAAACACCAGGCATACACATGTTGAAAGTAAGGAAGATTGTTTAAGCATAATGGGGGTGCGTGGTACAGAGGGGGGTGCATAATGATAGCGCATCACAAGAGAGTACATTTAGCTACATTTTGAGCACACATCTTTCAGCGAGGAGACTGGGCTCATGAATACACGAATAACAGAACAATTAAATGAGACACACAAGGTAGAAGAAGGTGCACTTGAGGGGGGAGGCCTACATTTCATTGACGGTTCACCACGGGAGGAGAGAAATAGAGGTAAAGGGTGGATGATCCATGTTCCCAACAGACACCGTTTGGCGACAAAATAACACAGTGCAAGTAGTAATGCCACTAGCGCTTTTGAACACAGCACTGTCACAAATGCATTAGCCAACACACATAGGGAAAGAGGTCATTGCTGCACGAACTGGAGAATAATGGTTGTATTAAAATTTGAGAGCAGATAATGGGGGGAGAAATATATTGTTTAAATGTAACAGTAATTACAGTAGTGGAGTAATAAAATACTAGACTAAATGAGTAATTAACAGAGTAGGTAGGGTTTAAAAAGTGGACATGGGGTGGGATAGAGAGAATGGGAGTAAATTATGAGGGTTGGGTTTGAAAGAAAAGAGGAAATAAATAAATAAATAAATAAAAACATAAATAAATAAATACAAAGAGGGGGAGGGACAGGTAGCGAATAATTGGTAGCGAATTTCATTAGTACCAGCTTAAAGTGCCTGCAGTTCACTGTGAGACACGCCCTGAGAAGTTGAGAGAGGAGCCATAGAAAAAAAGATTTAAAAACCCTGTGATTATCTTAACTAAGTAACATGGTCCACTTAATTTAGAAACACAGCCACCCTATATGACAAATTTACCACCCTGATGTTTCCCTGTTTAGCTTGTCAGTGCCTGATGCCCCACGGGACAAAGGCACGCACTATAAATAGCTTACAACAAAAGCACAGTAAATATAAAGATTCAAAGGCCCATTTGTACACTAGCACCTAAATTGCGTATATATGATCCAAGTGTGTAATGAGTATCTTCACATAAATTAAGTGCCTACCCATTTTCTGGGTACATTTCGAATAGCGCAACAAGTTACGGTCAGACCGTCATTGAACGCCACCAGGTGGTGACAGGGTGGTGCATAAATGTACCATTGGCTCCTCCCACTAGGACACTGAATAGTGCAAGAGTAGTGCAGAGAGGTTAGGTCAAGAAATTGAAGAATATGTAAATGCTCAGGTCTCAAGCGCTTCCATTTAATTTCTCGCCAGATATAAAGGACCCAGGGCAGGCCTGAAGACAACGGACAACTAACACCCAATGGCTATGGACTACAGTGGGACATTTTCCCCTCCTGACAGACTTTGTTAGATGTGTGAGGCGTCAAGCCCTACAAAGCGGTGGCCACACTGGCAACGAGGGAGCAACGATCAACAGAGCCAACGCAAGAGATTTTAATGAACTGCAAAATAGCACGAACACTCCCGAGTTAGGGAAACATGGCCATCTTATGGTCCAACGCACACTAGCAACTAGAATAGGGACCGACACACCCATGTCCAAAGTTTAATTGAGTTTCACATTACATTTTGTGCACCTACAGCTGTAACACTGTTTTGTTCCTTCTCTTTTCTCCGCACATGCAGGTTGTTGCGTATGTATGCTGTTAGAAATGTGTAGGAAATTTCCTTAATGTTATCTTCCATTAGTAACACTGAGGACTACTAATTAAACAATCGTGAAGCATTCCCCACTCAATTGGCCACCCTATCAGGAACCTCAGACCCCTTAGAGCACGTTTCCCTGAAGTATATTTCCTTGCTTCCATTGAATAAACAGCCCAAGATTTTCCCTACCCATATTACGAAATTTTGAAAACACGAAATGTCCAGGGGGAGGTTTCATTTTGCCCTTAGTGATTGTTTAGTTCGCGGAGCTTGAGGTTACTAACAAGTACTAACGTATTAACGCCTTTCTTGCGATTTTCAGGCGGGCAACTTTATCATCTCATCAAGTGCAAGGACCCAGCAGTGTAAGTGGTTATGGGCAAGCAAATAAGGACTTTTATCTTCACGATGGGACTATTAATGATGAACGAAATAATGGGGGTGGTAATTTGAAAATTATATGTAATAGTGAGCATTACTGCTGTATCCCCTGCTAACATTCCCTAACCTAAGCAGGAAGAGTTACTGTGTCAGTGGATGAGGAAAAGCTGCTGCTAAAGTAAGGAGAGGTAAGGGCAGACACAAAGGGAAAAACATACACATAACACACATAGCAGAAGTGACCAACAACATGCACACATGTACAAAATTGGTAGGGACACCACTGGAGAGAGCTGTCCTGACTGCTCTTTAACATATGCCGTGAGAGAATTGATTACAACAGCAATTCCTACAGCAGAGCACGACGCCCATGTATCCCAAGGTGTGAAGAAGATTGCAAGGGAAGACAGCAACATTGAGATTGATAAAAAAAAAAAGGGGGGTAATCCCCTATGGAAGATGATTACATAAAGCAGCTAATTGGAGAACAACTGTATGTGGAAAGTGACCAGAGAGAGAAGAAACAACGAGCAAATGCACCAGTGAGCAAGCTGCAAGAGAAAAAGAAAAAAAAGAAAAAATAAATAAATAAATAATAAAAGAAGAAAGAAAAACCAAAAGAGAGAAGAAAAAAATAAAAAAAAGAGACAAAAAATATGATAAGTGCCTAACGGAGTGAGACAAAAGAGCGAAGATGGTCACTTGGGTGGAGAATGAAGAAGGACGTACACTGTTAAGGTACCAGCCTTATGTTACCAGCACAACAGTGACAAGAAGTGGACAATCATGCTGGATGCAAGAAGGTTGAGAGAAGTTGCGAGATGAGAGCAGGAACATCACTGCTTATGGACTACTATTAAGCACATGCATCTAAAGACCAAGAGAAACTACCACCAAATTGGGGAGGAGAATGTTCGTTGGTGCGCATCAGCATGTCCTTGTTGGTGATGTCCAAGGAAGATGTGAAGAATGACACATTCACCAAGATGGAAAACAACGGAAGAAGAGAAACAGACAGAGGAGTGAAAAGAGGGGGGGGGGATTACTTGTCGTGCGAGATAGCAGCAACATAGGATAAAGTACCAGCATACAAAAGAATGATCAGCAAAAAATGCATCTGAAAAGAGAAAGCAAAGAACTAGCTAGTGCTTGCATGGTAATGGATGACATCATGACTGCCTGGTTGATTGAAGGTGATAACGGAAGCTCTAGTACCGAGCACGACATCATTGTGCAAGATCGAGATACATTGCAAGATGTGAGAGAACAACAGAAGAAGACATCGGAATGCAAATAAGAGACATGGTGAAAGGAAGAGCCGGACTAAGAGAGAAGATAGCGGTGTGCGACATGGTTCCAGCAGTAATAAAGGTGGCCACTCCCTGTGCTCAGAGGAAGTACGAAGGGAAGTGAGTGTGGTGGAACACAGAAGGAGAACACTCCTATATGTACTGTTCATCAACAACAATGCGAACAATTATGGACACTTGCAAACCGGAAGGAGGTGAATGTTGGTTGGTGGTGTGGTCGACAAAGTCGACCAGAGGGGGGACTGTTGAGGGAGAGCTGGAAGGCACCCTCCCCCCAATCTTATCCACACCATTGCCTAGGGGATCGCGGCCCAGACACCCCCCACAAGAGGAGTTCGCCCACTTACCAGATGACAAAATACCCTGGTTCAAGAACTTACACAGACACATATACAGACAAAACAGCAAGAAGCATAAGGAGTGCACTCATCATTTGCAACAGAATCCAGCACACCCATGGGTGACAAATATGCTGAAAGACACCCACTTCACCAACAGTGCAACTTCCATGCTACATTAGAACCAATGCAGCAATATCAGAATATACAAACACAAAAATCCCTGTTTAAAGGCTTGCAAATGCCTATATGAATTAACATGGTCTAATTGCACAGTGTAAAGCCATGTTTCAGGAAAATTACAGCCAAATTCATTTCTCTCACTGAACACTAGCTGCAGAAGCCTTCAGCAATGCTCCTCGTAAAACCCACGAACAGCCAAGGTCGCGCATTCAAGATAAGATTGCTTTCTGCAGACAAACATTTTTAATTCTCCACAAATGCGAGTAAGCCACGGCAACCCAGTGTGTTTTTTTTCTTTTCTTTCTGGGAAAGAAAGACATTTTCGCAAAGACTCACACAACATTTGAAACATAATTGTAACAAGAATGGCTCAGCCCAGCCAATGAGCGCTCAGAGCTCAGGTGCGAAATGCTTGCTTCAGCTTAAAAGTTATGGGAACAAATTCATAATGCAACAGGCTAGAATTAGGTAATGGTGGGCTGGCACAGCTAAACCAACCCACTGACGCAAAACTCTAATGTCCAATTATCAGGCTCTCTATAAGGGCTACATAGGTAACCTATCACTTAGCAGCCAATAGCAGGAGGAGATAGGTTTCTGGGAGCTGATCCAATTCTGTGAGGTCAGCCTGCAGTGTGATTACAAAGCTGGCTTGCAAGCCAGCCCCAGGGGAGACGGCGCCTGAACTCTCGATGTGCACGATGCTCTGCGTGTTTTTTTCTTTTTTTGTGGCTGCCTGCTGGGGTCTCTGTTCCATTTCTGTGGGCCATATGGGAGGTGTCGGGGTCTCCCATAGCTGGTGAGGGTATGGCTGCTGGCCCCCCACAGCCCTGGTGGGGGTCCAGCTTCTCCCCAACAGCCGACAGCCTTGGGCTGCATGGAATGTAACCTGTGCCCCTTGGAAGAGAAGTTCGCTATGAGACCATTTTTTTATTGGTTCAGAATCTGGGGCAACCCAGCATTGAGTAAATTACATGAGGCCTTCACCCAGGTGATGGTGTTGGAAGGGGGATGTGTCTCCCGTGGTTTACTCTTGTTAAGAACTCTCTGGTGGCCCTAGATCTTGAATGCTATTGTCTGCACCCTTCTTTGATTATGAAATCCGTGAAACTATAGTTGAAAATGGATTTGGGTTTTTTGACCAAAGTAAAATGATTCGCAGCAGAATGGACCAAAAAACTAATTTTACCTTACAACGACCCCCCCCTTTCTCTCACCGCCGCCGCCTGTCCTGCACCCCTGCAGGGTCAGATCCGTCCCTCTAACGCAGGTCGGATCTGATGCGGAAGAATAATCTTTTCTTTTTTTTTTTTTTTTTTTTTGGGTCCCCAATGGAAGCGGGTGACACCCCTGCAAACCACAAAGCCGAAAAATACTGAACATGTGGAGCGGGGGACACTCCTGCAACCTCTGCTTCTTATGTTCAGTATTTTTAAAAATCAAAGTAATGGTACTGGCCGAAAATCGGCCAAATGTACCATTCAATCGATTTTTATCGATCAAATTGGGTAATTTGCTGAAAAAAGCCTGCTCAATCTTGAGGTCTAATAATATGAAAAGAGAATGGGCCTCATTACGACCCAGGCGGTAAGTTACCGCCTGGGTCGTACCTTTACCACCATGGCGTAAACTACGTTTACGCCATGGTGGTTGGCGGACTTACCACCCCATTCCGAGGTTGGCGGGGCGGTAAGTCCCCAATCCCCATTTACCCTTCCCCATTCCCATTTTTGCCCCATAGGGCATAATGGGAGTGGGGAAGGCGTTAATTACGCCACCGTAAATTACGGTGGCGTAATTAACATCAAGGTCCCTTAGCGCCATGGATTTTAACACCTGGTGTTAAAACCTCCATGGCGCTAAGGGACCTCGGAATCAGGCGGTAAGGGTCGGCGCTGTTTACGCCGCCGTAAACCCCTTACCGCCTGAGTCGTAATGAGGCCCAATGTCTGTCCTTGTCTCGGGGTCTGGACTACTTAGCCTTCAAACAGAGTATTGGGTATGCAACCTACTTGGATTAATTACTCCAAATTATGCCAGGGCTTTGTATATTGAATTTAGATTGGGTTAACTGAGGGTATGGGAATTCACAAGTAAATGGAAAGAGCAAACGGGGAGTAATTGCCTATTATGTGATGCACCCAACAAAGATACTAGGCACTTTCTGTTAATATGTAGAGGCTTGAAGGACCTAAGGATAAAATATCTTAAACCATTGCTTGTTTTTCACAATGTACGCACATAAACAGGCCGATTCATGGAATCAACGTGCGCCGAAAAAACGGCGCACGCGTGCGAAAACGTGCGATTCGCAGTGAAATAGCGAAAATCGCAGTGCAAGTGCGATTATCGCAGTGCAAGTGCGATTATCGCACAGAAAACATCGCACATCTATTCATGGAAGTCCGTGCACGCGCAAAATGTGGGATGTGCGCTGAAAAAGTGCGCGGCGCACGCTGGCGCACGCTGGCACACAGGTCACCGAACGCCGTGCGATAAGGCCACAGCGAATTCGCACATAGCGCGGCGCACATAACAAAAGTAGGCGTAACACAGGGCGTCACACGCAGAATGGGGAACAACTCGTGAAAATGTGGGCGTCACGGGGGAAGTACAGCAGGCAAGTGCGCAGAACGCCCACACGCTCGCCTACAACACGTATTCATGGAATCGAATAGGGAAAAACAGCGCACGGCCAAAGACGTGCACAGGCCCATACATGTCCGCCACACGAAAGCAGGCGGTAGCGTCCCTGCGCAGGAAAAAAATGGGCGCCAGAGAAGGCCCACACACGATCGGGCCTGGGGGAGCGTGTGCGTGTATTCCAGGGGTGCGCGAGAAGTTCCACACGCGATTTGCCTGGGCGCGTGTATTTCAGGGGTGCGCGAGAAGTTCCACACACGATTGGCCTGGGCGCATATATTTCAGGGGTGCGCGAGAAGTTTCACACGCGATTGGCCTGGGCGCGTGTATTTCAGGGGTGCGCGAGAAGTTCCACACGCGATCGGGCCTGGGGGAGCGTGTGTGTGTATTACTGAGGTGCGCGAGAAGTTCCACACGCGATTTGCCTGGGCGCGTGTATTTCAGGGGTGCGCGAGAAGTTTCACATGCGATTGGCCTGGGCGCGTGTATTTCAGGGGTGCGCGAGAAGTTCCACACACGATCGGCCCTGGGGGAGCGTGTGCGTGTATTACTGAGGTGCGCGAGAAGTTCCACACGCGAAGTTCCACACGCGATTTGCCTGGGCGCGTGTATTTCAGGGGTGCGCGAGAAGTTCCACATGCGATTGGCCTGGGCGCGTGTATTTCAGGGGTGCGCGAGAAGTTCCACACGCAATCGGGCCTGGGGGAGCGTGTGCGTGTATTACTGAGGTGCGCGAGAGGTTCCACACACGATTTGCCTGGGCGCATGTATTTCAGGGGTGCGCGAGAAGTTTCACACGCGATTGGCCTGGGCGCGTGTATTTCAGGGGTGCGTGAGAAGTTCCACACGCAATCGGGACTGGGGGAGCGTGTGGGTGTATTACTGAGGTGCGCGAGAAGTTCCACACGTGATTTGCCTGGGCGCGTGTATTCCAGTTGTGCGCGAGAAGTTCCACATGCGATTTGCCTGGGCGCGTGTATTTCAGGGGTGCGTGAGAAGTTCCACACGCGATTTGCCTGGGCGCGTGTATTTCAGGGGTGCCCGAGAAGTTCCACACGCGATTTGCCTGGGCGCGTGTATTTCAGGGGTGCCCGAGAAGTTCCACACGCGATTGGCCTGGGCGCGTGTATTTCAAGGGTGCGCGAGAAGTTCCACACGCGATCGGGCCTGGGGGAGCGTGTGCGTGTATTACTGAGGTGCGCGAGAAGTTCCACACGCGATTTGCCTGGGCGCGTGTATTCCAGGGGTGCGTGAGAAGTTCCACACACGATTTGCCTGGGCGCGTGTATTTCAGGGGTGCGCGAGAAGTCCCACACGCGATCGGGCCTGGGGGAGCGTGTGCGTGTATTACTGAGGTGCGCGAGAAGTCCCACACGCGATTTGCCTGGGCGCGTGTATTTCAGGGGTGTGCGAGAAGTCCCACACGCGATTGGCCTGGGTGCGTGTATTTCAGGGGTGCGCGAGAAGTTCCACACGCAATCGGGCCTGGGGGAGCTTGTATTACTGAGGTGCGCGAGAAGTTCCACACGCGATTTGCGTGGGCGCGTGTATTTCAGGGGTGCGTGAGAAGTTTCACATGCGATTTACCTGGGTGCGTGTATTTCAGGGGTGCGCGAGAAGTTCCACATGCGATTTGCGTGGGCGCGTGTATTTCAGGGGTGCGCGAGAAGTTTCACACTCGATTTGCCTGGGCGCGTGTATTTCAGGGGTGTGCGAGAAGTCCCACACGCGATTGGCCTGGGTGCGTGTATTTCAGGGGTGCGCGAGAAGTTCCACACGTGATCGGGCCTGGGGGAGCTTGTATTACTGAGGTGCGTGAGAAGTTCCACACGCGATTTGCGTGGGCGCGTGTATTTCAGGGGTGCGCGAGAAGTTTCACATGCGATTGGCCTGGGCGCGGTATCCCAGGGGTGCGCGAGAAGTTCCACACGCGATTGGCCTGTGTACGCGATTCCATTGGACCAAAGGCCCTGACAGCGCAGGCAACTCCCATACGCACAACTCTGGGAGGCGAGCAAGTGGCAAGGGTGGCAAAGGTGGCCGAGCCTCAAGAGGTGGGCGTGGTGGGCACGGTAGGGGACGTGGCCAGGATTTGCAGATTCCCCCTAGCCCCCCCACGTGTAGAGGACCAGTCAGGGACACACATCCCCCCCCATGGCTGAGGGAAACGTGGATGACACCATCCCTGCTCGGCCCTTGTTGGACCGGCCCGTTGTGGCACCTGACCTAGCACAGGGTGACTCCCAGGCTGACTTCCAGGTCGCCAAGTCTAGGCCACGGGTGGCGGCGCAAGCCAGTGTCACCAGGCCACGTGGTACAGGGGCAGCCATGTCATCTGCTGCCCCGAGTAGGCGTGGTGGGGAGGCTGCAGGGGCAGCTGCAGCTCCGTCCACCCCAGCTCTGACTCCCCCAGCAAGGACAGTGTTGGTCCTGGTACATCAGACTGAGGTTCCCCCTGCCATCATCACACTTCAGCTAATGCCTGCAGAAAGTCATGTGGTCAGTGTGCCATCGCACACTACTACTACACAATCCACCGGTGCTCCTGCCCCTAGTGTCCAGAGCGGCGTAGGGCACTCCGGATCCCCACCACCCACAAAAAGAAAGAGGAAGAGTGCTCGTCCAGTACAGGCTGATGACCCCGACACGGCTACACGGTCCGGCACGCCAAGGAAGCCTAGCTTCAATGATGCCGAACTGGATGCACTTGTGCAGTATGTGTCCGAACATGACGCCGAAATGTTGGTCACTTCAGGGTGTAGGATTACACCTGCTCGACGTCAAGCACACTGGCAGTCCATCGCAGACAGCATAAGTGCCCTTGGGTTTATGAGGCGCACAGCTGTTGAGTGCTACAAGCGCTGGAACGACCTTAAGCGTAGGGCTAAGAAAAAGCTGGCCTCAAGTCATGGCGCAACTCTGGTGACTGGAGGTGGGTCTCCACAAGAGGACATAGAACTCACTCTACATGAGCATGTTGCTGGGACCTACGTCACAGAGGAGCAGATCCAAGGTGTGGGAGAACTGCCAGATTACGAGGCATTGTCCGGTGAGTGCACATGCATGTGTGTGTGATCCATGTGTATGTTGTTTGTGGGAGGGGTTCTGGTTGAGTGCCAGGTCAGGGTGTGTGTGCCTGAGTGTTTTGGCCCACCCATGTGCTTCATCCAATGCATTCGGCGCCCTGGAATTTGGGTATTACAGTATCCCTTCTGGCCACAGTAGGCGTTTTGCACTACATCGCGCCAGTTGCCCTTGAAGTGGCATCTTGCTACAACATTGTTCCGTATTTAGCTGTGTTCATTCAGGCTGATTGTAGGAATGCACCTGGTTCTACTGCCATCACTCTGCCCTATTGTCACATATATGACATGCCTATGGTAAATGCCATCTGTGTGATGGCATGTGTCATGTATGTGTATTGGGCATGCCACTCACAGGCCAATGTGTGATGGCACTGCTAGCCAGCATGCAGCTGATGTGTTGCTCTCCCATCTTGGTGTCATCAGTGTCTGACATTTTCCTCCCCTTCCAACTCATGGACAGTGCATGCATGGGAGGGTTATAGTCATGTGGGACATGTGTAAATCAAGTACTGGTACTGAAGCTTGTCTGGCCTAATAGCGTGCCATGGTGCTAATGCCTGTTCCCATTTTTTGTTTCATGTTTTTGCAGAGGATGACGCACCTGATGCTGTTGAGGGAGAGGAGATGGTGCAGGGCCAGGAGGGATCTGAAGCACGACCAGGCACCAGTGGGGGGCGTGGTTTGGTGGTGGGGGAGAACCCTCTCTTGCTGCAGGCATTACTGTCCAGGGGTGTCCCTGGATGCACCTCCCCAGAACTCTTTTCAGGTGTTGATTCGGATGAGGCCTATGTGGATTCGCAGGTATGTGTTCATGGAAGGGATACTGTTCTGTCCGACCCACCTGCACCAGGGGTAGAGCCCACTATGGGGATGTCAGTGTTGGCAGGTGCGTCTGTGGTGGTTACGGATGCAGGGCCACACTCCGCAACATCTGATCCTGTTCCTAGGCCAGCAGTTCAGAGGGGAAATGCAGTCCTGCAGCCTCAGGCAGTGCCGACACAGCAAGGCGCAGTTCGCCTTGCCCCAGACAGGTGTGGTGCTCGCCAACACGGTGGCCGTCCGCCACCAGGCAATACCACATGGGAGCAATCCATTTACGGTATGGCCAACCAACAGGCAGCATCATCAGAAATGATTGCTCAAGCCATGGAGAGGGTGGCCACTTCCATTGTCCCCCCAGAAAGGCAGATGGAGCTACTACAGCAGGCAACAGACTCCATTTGCCAATCAGTCAGGGAGGACATGTTGGCGTCCAACAGGGACAGACAGGCGGCCCTGGACAATTTGAGGGAATCAATTTCTATAGATGCCCAGGGACAGAGGGAAGCCCTGAGGGGAGAGGTCCGGCATCTCAGGCAGACTCTTGTGGACCTTGAGGCTTCCACTGTCACCAGGACGGAACAGCTGCTGGAGCGCGTCACCCGTACGCTCTCAGCAGAGATGCAGGCAACTCGGGCGGAGGTCCGGGCAACATGTCGGGTGTTGCATGGGGAACTCCGCACCATATCCCTCCAGAACGAGGCCTTCCAGACCCGCATGCTTGCTGCCATGGAGGACCAAACTAGGGCTTTGCGTGGGCTGACACCCATAGCACCACCACCTCCTGTGGCAGCAGCAGCAGAGGTTGAGGAGAGCGAATCCAGCAGTGAATCTCCCACTATTTAGTAGCCGTGCAGGCCATGAGCCCATGGAGGTGTTTTGTTTTCCGCAACATTCACGCAGGTGGCTGTTGGTGGGCACCCTGTCCTCGGACCTCCTGGGTGGCCTCCCCCACACCCCCTGGCCCACACATGGCCATTTTTGATTTTTGTTTTTTTGTTGCAGTGTGTTGCCTTGTGTGGCTCCCGTGGGCATCCACTGTATTCCGGCTGGGCACATGCAGGCTTGTCCTGAGTTTGGATTAGATGCTTGGGTTCGTGAGACACACACCCCTCCTGCTTCCCGTTTCCATGGGCTTGCAAAGGGTGTGCCCAAGTGACAGTGAATTACACAGTGACGTTGGACTCCCATGAGCTGTGTGGGCAGTCTGTAGTCAATACTGTGTATACATTCCTAGTGCATATTGTTGTTGTATTGTGCACTGCATGGTGTATTGATGTGTGCTTGTGCATACATGTCTCCCTCCTAATTTGCAGGTTCATTCCTCATGTCTTCACAAGGCCGTCCACTTTGGAGATGGAGCTCATGTTGTGAGCAGTGGACTCCCAGATGTATGTGGCAACAACACTGTACAGTTGGAGGTGGTGGATCTGCTGGCATTCTCATGTTGTAAGACTACGTATCCTTTGCCTTAGTACTTTCATGTTTATGCTATGTCAATTGTATTGTGGTAAGTATTTGGTCATGTGTGTTGTTGTTTCTACATTTATGTGGGCATATTGTGTGTGGCCAGTTTCCATTAGGGACACTGTACTTTGTGGCACGTGTCATGTTTGGGGGATGACTTTGTTTGCTCTCACATGGCATGTCATGCCATGGTGTGTTGGGTGGCGGTGCTGGGGAGGGGTTGGGTGACATGGCACTGTTGTCATGTTGTGTCTTGCAAGGGGGTAATGATTTTAGCAGCATAGAAGTGTGTCTTTTGAACACAGCATTGGTGGTGTTTGTGTAGGTAGTGAAGCACACAATGGAACACTTCCAGATGTACAATCTCAGGCTGGTATGGTTGTGACAGTTGACTGTCCATTGACACATCATAATTGTCAGTTACAATCATCATTGATTGTCAGCTGGTATGTGCCAGGACTGTGTGCACTCCACAGGGGTGTGATTTTATGTGAAGTAATTAGCCACGAGCTGCATACGGGCTGCCTCACCCCGTGCCCTTTCCCCTCCCATGCGCAGTGGGCATGCATGTGGTTGGGGATGTGGGGGCACCACCATGTCCACGGCCAGGCCCCGGCTTGTTGCAACGTTGTGCAGGACACATGCTGCCACTATGATCCTGTACACTACTGGGGGAGCGTATAACAGCTGCCCACCAGAACGGTCAAGGGAGCAAAAGCGTGACTTGAGCAATCCGAATATGTGCTCCACGATGCCCTGGGTTGCAATGTGGGCTGTGTTGTATCTTACCTGGGGTGGCGTGGTGGGGTTCCGAATTGGCGTCATCATGTGGGTGCTGAGAGGGTAGGCACTGTCCCCTGGGGAGGTGGTGATGGGTATCATCAGTGGGGTTGTGACATTACTCAGTATCTGACATGCATGCATCCGCAGTGGCATTTATACTCACCGAGCAGCCATGTATCGCCATGCCGCCCAGCTTCTATGTCCCGGTTCAGGGTAGACATTCTGTAGATGAAACTGTCGTGGGTGGAGCCTGGATAGTTGGTGTATACTGAGGTGATGATTCCCTTGGCATCACATGGGCGCGTGTAGTTCAGAGGTGCGCGAGAAGTTGATGGAATGCCAGTGCTTGCGGTTTCTATAGATGTGCTCAGTTGCCCTGGGGGGACGTAGAGCCACATGGGTGCAATCAATGGCACCTAGCACTTTGGGGAATTGTGCCACCCTGTACAAATCCTGGGCAACAGCCTGCCTTTCTGCAGGTGCTCTGGGCAGGTATATGTGCCTGCGGACTGATGGGCGTGCAGTGATGATGGCCAAGACCTGGTGTAGGCAGCGTGACTGCGTGGCCTGTGGCACCCCCCCCACTATGGCACTTGTCCGCTGAAATAATCCAGTGGCCAGGAAGTGCAGTACACTGAGGACCTTCTCCAGGGGGCTGAGTGCTTGGGAGCACAGGGTGGTTGATGTGAGGTCATCCTCCCACTCACTGACCAGGTCGAGTATTATGTGAGGTGGAAACCTGTACCTCCCATACACCTGGTCATCAGGCATCCCAAAAAGGCTGGTTCTGGGTGTAAAAATTCTGGCCCGGACTATCCTCCTCCTCCTCCTGCGGTATCCCACGGCTACTGCTGCTAGGAACGGTATGTTCATCCTGGCGTCTGAGCTTGTTTGTTGTTTGCGTGCACTTTTATGCTGTGCGGGTGGACGTACGCCTACTCCCTGCCTACTTCCTGCTGGTGTACGTGTTTCCGGATTAGCCACGTTCGTTTCCATAAATACGTGTTGTAGGTGAGCGTGTTAAACTTCCCGCGCAGCCCTGGAATACCCGCACCCAGCCCAATAGCATGTGGAACTTCTCGCGCACCCCTGAAATACACGCACACGCTCCCCCAGGCCCGATCGCCAGTGGAACTTCTCGCGCACCTCTGAACTACACGCGCCCAGGCCAATCGCGTGTGGAACTTCTTGCGCACCCCTAAAATACACGCACACGCTCCCCCAGGCCCGATCGTGTGTGGAACTTCTCGCGCACCTCTGAACTACACGCGCCCAGGCCAATCGCGTGTGGAACTTCTCGCGCACCTCTGAACTACACCAGCCCAGGCCAATCACGTGTGGATCTTCTCGCGCACCCCTGAAATACACGCACACGCTCCCCCAGGCCCGATCGCGTGTGGAACTTCTCGCGCACCTCTGAACTACACGAGCCCAGGCCAATCGCGTGTGAAACTTCTCACGCACCCCTGAAATACACGCACACGCTCCCCCAGGCCCGATCGCGTGTGGAACTTCTCGCGCACCTCTGAACTACACGCGCCCAGGCCAATCGCGTGTGGAACTTCTCGCGCACCCCTGAAGTACACGCACATGCTCCCCCAGGCCCGATCGCGTGTGGAACTTCTCGCGCACCCCTGAAATACACGCACACGCTCCCCCAGGCCAGATCGCGTGTGAAACTTCTAGCGCACGCGTGTTCCCGAAACCCGTAATACGCGTTCCCCGCTTTGCGTTTGCTGTTTGCCAGTCCGGTAAACTGGTACAGGGTTGGCACGGCCCTTTGTGATGGTTTTGCGATCTTGATGGCTTTTCCTTGCGCAAGGGCGTTCTTGGGGGCGTAACTGGCACTGCTGCAGGGTCGCTGCGCCACTCTGCGCCACGTCTGCTTTTGGAGGCGAGAATCCATGAATACGCTGTGCGCGGAAATTGATTTTATCACACGCGGCTGGCGCAGGCATTCGCACGGGCACGCTGTGCGCCA
Organism: Ambystoma mexicanum; assembly: GCF_040938575.1. Taxonomy (NCBI): domain Eukaryota; kingdom Metazoa; phylum Chordata; class Amphibia; order Caudata; family Ambystomatidae; genus Ambystoma; species Ambystoma mexicanum. The sequence continues at coordinate 313,029,411 of NC_090932.1, forward strand.
GCCGCGTGCGACACTTTTGAGAGGAATAACATGAATCGGCCTGAAAGTGTTGCTAAACAATTGATAAGAAAATCTGATCATTTAGTAACAGTTTATTTTGTGGCTAAATACATCCATCGTGCCTGATTAAGGAAACATGCACTGACAGCACTTTAAAATGAACGGTACTACAATGGCTAGGGTTTTATTTTAGAGGCTTACCATAAAACTGTTCAAATAGATTTCACCATTTAAAATCCCTGTACAATGATGTGGAGGACATTTTATGCTAGCTACGTAGTTTTAAAATAATTGGCTGATAGTTGATTTTTATTATTTAAGAGGATAACGAACTGTTGATCTTACATGCCTTTTTTTAGTTTAGTGTTCAACCATGCAGAAATGGGAAGAGGAAGTCAAACTGTTGAATTTTCAATTTATTAGAAAAGGATGTTTTTGTAATTAATGTTGTGTTTTCCTGATGACTTTATAGTCGAAAAAAGGATTATTCATTCATTCATTCATTCATTTACTAACTTAGATTCACTAATTATCCAGGTCTTTTGTAGCACTATTATATGTGCCTGCCTGGCCCAATGCATGGCCCAATCCAAGCAATTGGGATCGTTCATCCTTTTTGAAAATCCTGCAATATTTTAATAGATGAAAAAGATATGTCTTGCAGATACCTTCCAATGTAAAATATGTGTTTCTTTCAGGTCTTATCAAATCATAACCTTTTTGATGGAGACCCCTTCTAATTGATATTTCACACCAATTCGGGTATCCTTCTGCCACATTTTCATAAATGGTCAGTCACGATTGTTAAGAGAAGTAAGTAAGTAGTAGCAATTTGCAACAAAATGGATGGAAAATATGAAGATAAGAAGCATACCAGGTTGGTAGGTAGATTATCGAGTATGTTGGTACTCTGTTGTCACCTCCTAGGAACAGAATGGCCCATCTGAGACCTCTCTCCATGTCTTGTCAATGTCCAGGCCCCAAATCCCTTCCCTGCTACAGGTTGATTTGTCTGCTTGCCTGATGTGGGGTAAAAAGCACCCAAGTGTTCAATTGAAATAGAACTATCAGGTCTCCAGAACTTCATGATGCATGTGTGGTAAAAATGCAAGTTTGGCGTTGTAAAAAGGCACAAACCTAGCTGCGGGATTAGCCCACTAAATGGAGGAGGCTTTGTCAATAGCCACACAGTCCTACCTATTCACTAAGCTGACCCCAACAAATTGTGTTCTACATAAATAAACAATAGGCAATATAGCTTGAATTACAGGTAAGTATGTAAGGCTTAATACTAGACCCAGGCACTTTAAACAGGCCTTAGAGCTTGCTTCATTAGAAATGAATTTGCATTTTATTAATTTACCTTGCAGCCGCAGAAGCTGGCAGCACATTGCAAACTTCACATTCCCAGGATCAGGTGGTAAGAGATGAGCAGCCTTTGATTCTTTCGAGGTCAGGAAGCGAAGCTCATGGGCGCCGGGGAAGGCAGTGAATGCACAAGCATTTTATAATGGGGCATATTAGTTTATGAAACTTGTCTACTGGCGGTTTCAAAATGTCCCATGGCAGTTTGAAATTGCACCTTAGCACATCTCAGTGTGGGAACTGGTCCGAAGAGTTCCTAAGATGCAACATTACGCTGGTCTCTTGTCTACATTTCAATGCTCTTGTCATGATCGGTTGTGTTCTCATGAGAAATGGATGGAGATGTGCAGCGGCAGATAAATAGAGATCCGCTGGTCATCTCAAATGTCTCAATGTTTTGTCACTATGATGTGGGAATTGTGGGCTGAACTGTGACGTGTCAGAGGTGGTTGAGGGAGATGTGGTGATATTCGCAGGATCCAAACATTTTTCAATAATGTATGTCCAGCTATAGGGAAACAACGTAGCACTGCCAATTAGCCTCATTTGGGGGATTGACTTAATGTTGCAATATGACTTGATGCTAATTAGTTTGTACGATTATAAAAGTTTTAATTTGGGTGTGTATTTTCGACAGCGCTTTTCATGCAGTTCTGTTCCGCATTCCATCTGAACTTTGCTTTCCCAGCTGTATCTGAGCCCAGAATAAATTGCAATATTTCTTGCCTGGTGTACACTCCTTTTTTGGACTACTTTTGTAATTTTTACTGGTGAGTCCCGAGGTGACCCGCAATACATTTTAGTGGCCTGTACATGGAATCAGCTTCCCCGACCAGACGTGGGGATTCCAGACTTGCTCCCGAAGGAGTACGGCACACCGTTTGCAGACCAGTATTGAGAGCTCAACACACGAGGAGGCCCTGCAGATGCTCAGTTCACAAAGGTCTACCGGGTTCTAAACGCTCCCTGCTCTTGGAAGGGAGTACTGCCTTTAAAGGAAGACTCTGGGGTCGAGAAGACTCGAGAATCTCCGAAGAAGGATACATGAGTGTACCAGTGCATGAACGCGCAGGGAGAGGGAGGGATTATTTTTATGGCATATAGGACGCAACCTCGGGAGGTGGAGGGCGATTGGCCATAGTAGTCATAGATTTTAGGCACACCCACTCGATAGGGAGTGACTGGATGGTGGCACATCTGCGTTAAAGCAGAGGGTTGTGTAGTAAAGTGGCAGACCTTGTTAGACAAGTGTTGCGCATTGTGCAGGAAATTGGTATAGTATCGTCATTTTTATTTTGTATGGGTTAAAGAGCATTGAAGATTGTGAAGAAAACGATAAAAGGCATATGCATTGGTGTTTTGTCGAAGTAGTAGTAGTTCATTGTGATAAGGTGTAGTTAGTGTGTTGTTCAGTTTATTGTGGCTGTGGAAGTCGCGGAAGTGCCAGAGCCAAATTAACATGTATATATCGGAGGGGATGTTTAGCACGTGCAAGGGGCACAGAAGAATGAAGGGAGGAGCAACCGAACCCCAGTCACATTAACATAAAGTATAATTGTTAAGTGGCAGGCCTGCAGAGAAGGCTATTTGTGTACTAACTGAAACTAATAAGACGGGCCTGTGTAGAGGGCCATTGTGTATGAGTGGTGTGAAAGGGCAGGGCCTGAGGAGAAGGGCAATGTGAACGAAATAGGGTGAACGAATAGGCAGTTAAGTATAAGAGTGAGTGAACGAGTGAAATATAAGTAAGGGGCCCAAGAATAGAAGGGGGAAAAAGGAGTACTCTAAAAATTAGGAATAGGGTGTGAAAATGACATCACTTATCGATGCACACCTCAATCACATGTGCAAAAAATTGAACCCAATATCGAGATAAAATATTAAAATACCACTTTTAGTGGGTAGGGGACACAGTGGGAAAGTATTATCAGGAATGGCCCGGAGAGGGAACATTTCAAAAGGATATAATCAACAGTATGTACTCATATTTGTCGGCAACATACAAAGTTGCGAAGCTTAAAAGGAGACAGGATATTTTAGGTCTCCGGAAACTGTACGAAGAAACTAAAAAAGAGAAAAAGAAGGGAGAAGGGGAGGAGGAGAAGAATAGTGCTCCACCCCCTCCCTATGCATTATATCCACTGTTAAAACCAGCTGCAGGATATACAAATCCTAGTCGAGTATCCCCAGACAAGGAGAAAATAAAGAAAACAAGGCAGAGTCAGAACCTCATTCTGGGGATAAGGAAGAGAAAGGGAAAAGAAATACTTAGCAGACATTAAGAAAAGTACACAAGAGCAACTTGACTCAATGTTTAGAGAAGCAGAAAAGGCAGTGGAAAGAGAGATAGAGAAAAAAGGGAAGGAGCAGGGAAAGAGGGAAGACCAGCAGGGATGGACAGCAGGACGCATACAATTTAATATTGATGATTGGGGACAGTACATGGAAGAAGGCGAACCAGATACAACAGAGGTTGATCATACTGCATCAGATTGGGAGGATAACAGTGATAGCATGGATAACGAATTTGACACATGCAATTTAACGAATTGGAGTAGAGGAAGGACGAGAAAGGAAGGGGAGTAAGAGGAAAGAGGAACACACAGGGGTCTGGGCGAACAGGCTTCGTAGTAGAAAAGCAAGGATGGCAGTAGTAAAAAGACCACAAAGAGGGGGCTAGGCACCAAGCATGAACACAGCTTCCCCTCCTACAGAAGGCAAAAGGGGAAGTGCATTACGTACCCTGGTAGACAATGGACAGGGATAGTTTGGTCTACAGTTTACCTTCACTAATGGCAGGGGTTCAGCAAGTGCATATATGTATTTGAGAAGGAAACAGCAGGGATCCCATTGGCAATTGGGGGAATTAAGAGCCTATTGGCAGTATTGGTGGGGGAATGAAGTGATAAGATTTGGCAGCAAACAGGATACACTGGGGTAAAGTTAAGCTCTAACATAGATGACGGACACCTTTTAATTATTACAGAGCACACATGTGGAAGGCTCTGAGAGAGCTGCATCCAGACACATCAGATATGGTATTAGTATTAGCACGAAAGATGAAGCCAGATGAGGACGATGCAGACTACAAATGATCAATCCAAGAAATGTGGACACAAGAGAATAAGCAGTCCTGGGGTGATAAAATACTTCTATTCTATCATATTCTATTGACGGGGCTCCCCACCGATGTATAAGCTTCCCTAGCAAAAGTTGTTGGGATAGAAGCAAAGGGATGGCCCGAGATATAAGTGACTATTCTACATTATTGTAAAAGAAAACAGGAAAAAGACAAGGAGGCAGTAGACAATGCAGTAAATGCAGAAAACAAACTTGTGCAGAAGAAACTGGGAAAAATAAGCATGGAAGGCGCAGTACACAGGACCAGACAGCGTTACACCCGCCCAACAAGTGGGGCTTCCAGTGACAGCGGTAGTGGAGCAAGGGAAATGCACACAAGCAGAATATAGCCCGCAGTGGTGATTACAACCAATGCAACAGCATCCTGGATTCATAAATACACAACAGCCTACGTTCGTACACGCTGGGGGAGTAAACGCGTACATGGGGCAGTATCAGATGGGAAGGGGATATTATCCAAGGGGAAGATGATTTGGATATAGGAATATGGGGCCCCAGTTTGGAGGACAGTGTTTTGCCTGCCGACATTTCGGGCATTTTGCACGAACATGCCAATTTATTAAAAAAACAGGACAGCAGGAAGGAGTGCAACCACAGTAGCAATATGCACAGACATACGTACAACCTCAGCAGGCACAAATGGTGGCACAGCAACAAATGCAAGTGCAGCCTATCCAGACACAGGCCATGCCTCCACAGGGACAAGGACCGGCCCTAAAGGGAGCAGTATCGCAGGGTACAGTGAGCGTACTACAGGAATCAACGCAGACACTCGCACCAAGGAAAGTGACAATATTGGGGCAGAATGAGGTGCCTCATTGCACAGGAGTCGCAGTGGTGGGATGAAATCCATTTACATCTTTGCGAAATATGCTTTCCCAATAGGGGTGCCCATAGGAAGTGGGAGTGTGTCCTGTCCTAGCAGTAACTGAAGACCCCGAAGAGGAGCCTGAGGTAGCAGTTCAAATAGGAGGGACGTTTCCTTTCTAATAGGTGCTGGAGCAACTAGATCCTGTGTAAAGAAAGGGGGATTCCCATTATCCAACAAGAACAAGAAATTGGACACAGATGCTTTTCGGGGACCATCCAAGAGGTTCCTCTGACAAATGATTTACCATTAACAATTGGGACGCAGCATACGTAGTGCCATTATTGTATTCAAAAGACACACGCATTAACATCTTAGGAAGAGAGTTATTAAGCAAATTGAATGCCACAATTTCATTTTCAGAAAAAAGGGATGTTGTGCATCACACCTGGGATGTACCCAGCCAGGGTTGCAGTGTTGATACAAGCATACGATGCACACAGCACATTGAGAGGGATATGCACGCAAACACAGATGTTTTTGCATGGGGTACAGGTACTGCTAGGATGGATCCCAGGGATACAAAGGAAGGTGTTTCAACTGTTAAATTAATTCCTGTTCAGACGACAGTGCCCCTTCATCATCACTCCAGGCACACACACACAATGCTATACCTGGAAGAAGTAATAGTGAGGAAAGACATGGTTATACTGGTTGCTACAGATGACGATAACATGGAGTGGCGATCAATACTGTCCATCGACCCCATACTAACTTTGACAGGTGTGACAGACACAGAATTGTTCGCTACACTAGAAGGAGAGGAGGGGGAGATAGTGTTTCAGCTGAGCATACCCTGTCCAGTACAGATAAAGGAAAGAGCAGTGCCCCAGAAGATACGACTGGTGAAAAAAGAGACAAACTACATGCAAGAGGATTTGGAAAAAGTCCCAAAGAAGTTATGGACTATAGGACCTCATGATGTGGGAATAATGAAAGGGATGAGGGCGGTTCCATTAAGATAAAGGAAGGTGCACTGCAACCATGAGTGAAGTAATGCGCCCTCTCCTGAGAAGCAGACAAGGGCATATATGAGACTCTGCATGCCCTATGGCAGCAAGGTATAATACAGGAGTCTACATCGCCATGTAATACGGCGATCAATCCGATTGAAAATTCAAACGGAGGGGCCTAGCGTTTCATACAAGATGGGGGTAGACGAGCAAGGGAGGATCACCTGGATAGGGGGACCCAGGGTTATGCTCGGGGGAACACCACATGTGAGACATGGTACTATGCAAAGGAAGAAGGAGAGGCAACTAATATCTCTGAGTCCTTTATAGGCTATAACACATCTGCCTCACCTCCTCCCATTAAAACGCTTCTACCTAGATCCAATGACCCCTCCATACAGAAACAATCCCCTAAGATTTAAAACCTGCTTGCCTCCAAAGATTATCCATCCCAGAATCTTGTTTGTCTGTTCCCTACCCAAATACTCCTGGTCATTGCCCTTTCAATTCTTTCTCACATTCCTCTAATTATTCTTTCCCGAAAACCCAGTATAATATGACAGAATACTACCGTTCCCACAATCCCCTATGTTCTGTTCTCCATCCCGAACATTCTCGTCCATTTCGAAAATCTTTCCTATCATATCCCGTAGGACAATTCGACAATACCTTTTCTCCATCGTACCCGTAGGACACTCAGAAACTCTACCACCCTCCTTTTCTTCCCTGCACACTTCCTCACATTGTAACAGACAACAGACTTGTAATGCACCTGTTTACCTGATATGTCCCGACACAAGGGTCAGGCAAAATCAGGCAATTAATCAGAATCACGCACACCTGATGGCCCTTTCCTTTCCCCATGGGGATAAAGGGTGGATCAAAAGAGCACAATACAAGCAAGGCGAGCACAGCAGACAGCACAACGTTCCAACAGCTACGCAGGGGCGGCAGTTCAAGAGAAGGAGAAAGGCGGCAGGAATCGAGAGGGTAGCGAAGAGAGAAGTGACCTTGCCCTTTTCATCCCAGGCCCACAGAACGTTCGTGGAAGAGAGCCTAAGACTGCAAACAATAGCACAAGTGTCTTGCAACAGATGTCAATGGTGCATGGGGCAAGCTTATGCTGATAAGGAGGAGCGACGGGAGCACCCGTGGTACCGGCTTTGACTCCAGGAAAGCCAAAAGACAAGCAGTTCATCACAGCCGGTGAGTCAAGGGGAGAATCAATAGGAACCGTGTTGTGTTGAGTGAGAGAATCGCAGAGTGAAAAGTTTGAATCATGTTTAATGAACAGTGTAAAGAACAGTAACAAGTACTGAAGGGGAGACCAGCTGTAGAGGGAAACCGGCACCACGTGGGTAGTAACTCAAGTGACTCTGGTCGATCCCCATCTGAAGTGAAACTACAATTACCGGAAGGCTGTAGAAGGGCCAGCAAAATAGGTCAAAGTGGTCATACAGAGGGTCGTGCAAAATCTGCGTACAATCGAAAGACTTTGATCTACAAGCACTGTGAAAGAAAGGGAAGTGAATCCCGAAAACATTGAATTGTGTAGAAAGAGAACATTGAAAGTAAAGAGGGGTCAGGGCCCAAAAGAGGGGGACCTAAGGGTGAACCCATCACCCAGCGAACATTGTAAACAAACTTTCATTTGTTAAAGGAACTTTTTGTTTTTGGTTAGTTGAATGCGTCAGGCCCCGACTATCAAAGGAAACAAGACTTGGCCATTGACAGTGCTGAGAACTGCCATTGGAACTGTTGTCTCGTGCTGGAGAAGCCCAAAACTGTACTGTGCTCCAAACTCCCATCTTGCCCCGTGCACAAAATGTGGGGAAGGGAGTGCCAGGCTACCGCATCTTGACATATTATTTGAGAACACTTCTTTCTTTTCTTGAGAACTAGCCCACACCTCTTATTTTTTATTAGTTATGACGTTTGACAATAGGTTTCTTAGAATAGGCGTTTTATTTGGACACAACGCCACTAGGACTGCCTTATTATTCATTTGATGGTCGACGCTTGCTCTCATCTTAGATTTAGGTTTAGATTAGGCGTTTTTCCAAACTGCAAACAAAATTAATTGTTCAATAAACACCCTTGAACTGTGATCACTTGTGTCTGTCTTACTTGTTGCCACCATGGGTTCCTCACAGAACTCAAACATGAACTGGCACACGCACCAGTATTGGCTACACCCAGTTATGATCGAGTTTTCCCATTCAGACGGCAAGGTAATGACAGCTGTGCTGGCACAAAAGAAGGGGTGGGGACAAAAGCCACAGGCCTATTACAGTGGATCACTAGATCCAGTGATGCAGGGACACTTTCCTTGTGGGCAGGCACTTGTGCCGCTGCATTCACAATTGAGAAAGCATCAACAATAATTATGGGGTACCCAGTAATTTTGTACCTGGAACATGCATTGTTCGCAGTACTAGAGAGGTCCAAATCAACATTGAAAACTCAGAGAGCATCAGGGTATGAGATTATACTAACAAACCCTGCAATAGAAGTGGTGAGGTGTAAGAGGATAAACCCATCAGAATTAATCGTAGAACCAAAGGAAGAGGGGGATTACACAAATTACTGTGTGGCTTGTATGGACACGAATGAAGGGCACCCCCTGGTAAAAGAAGAAATAATTGAGGGGTGGACATGATCTTTATTGACAGAAGCTCAAGTAGACCCATATTCGGGACTAAAGCATTCTGGTTCAGCAGTAGTGAGACACAAACATGGAATACATAAGGAAGGATAATTGATAGTGTACTCCCAAACATGACTGCCAGGGTACTATTCCGTACAAGCGGCAGAATTGGTGGCATTAATTGAGGCACTAAACATGTCAGAAGGGCAAGAAGTTCATATATTTGTGGACTCTGCGGACGTAACATCCACTGTACATTTAAGACTAGCAAGGTGGGAAAGGAAAGGATTCAAGAGAAGTGATGGCACACCAGTGCAACATGCAGCACTTTTGAGTAAATTATTGGAAATGCTGCCATTCCTAGTAGAATTGGCAATAATAAAGTGCAAGGCCCATCCAGGGGGGCAGGATTTCATTTCACTGGGTAACAAAAGGGCAGACAGAGCAGGGAAAGAAGCAGTATATCTGCCATGTGCTATTGCCTGGCAATGACAAAACACCACTTGTAGCATTGATAAAAAAAAAACAAAGAAAAAGATACACTGCCAGAAAGCTTTAAAGCAACCCTGATGGTGCTTCTGCCTGTAATTATATTATTTGCACTAAGTGATGAAAAAGAGCTGTGGAAGAAAAGAGGGTGCTCTCGGTCGCCAACTGATTTAATTTGGCGTTATGACAGCACAGGCAAAGTGATAATGCCAAATAAGTTGTGGATTGTGACTCTGGAGCAGCTTCACTACCCCGCCCATGTATCGAAAGAGCATGTGGCTGCTAGGATAAGTGAGGACTGTTTTGTGTCAAATTTATACAAATGTGTCTGAATTTGTGCTTAATTGTATGATTTGTCAAATGTTTTTGTCAGGTCACACTTTGAGAGTGGTACAGGGAATGTTACTGTGATCTGTGGGGCCCGTCGGGCAGGCAAGACAGATGTACCTCTTATAGAGATATGCTTACTGTGGTGTGCCTGTTTTCACATTGGCTAAAGGCTGGTTCCTGTGCCCATAATGATGCCAGCTCAGCAGCAAAATTCTTAGTGAGGGAGGTGTTCCCAAGGTCGGGGATCCCAGAGGAAATTCGCTCTGACAATAGTCAGCATTTCGCAAATTATTTGATTAAGGAAATAACTGCCCTTCTGGGGATACGGCACAAATGATGTACAGTTTACCGCCCGCAGGCAAACGGTTTGGCTGAGAGAATGAATGGTCTACTAAAGGAGCGCTTGGCTAAGCTAACAGCAGAGCTTGGTAAGTATTGGTTGCACTGCTTACCTCTTTTTGCATTGGGAAATTTGCATGGAGATCATCAGCTCACTCAACATGAGATTGTTACTGGGCAGAGAATGCATGTGCCCATATTAATGGCACGTACAATTTCTGACACTAAATCTTCTTCTAACATATTGGGGGAGGAATTTCAGGCATACCTCACAGAACTTACAAAACAAAAACCAAAACCAAGAGTTCGGACTGAGCAAGCAGGTGAGCAGGGAAGGGGATTTCCGCAAGCAGCACGTCTTTTTCCTGGGGACAGAGTATTTGTAAAAAAACAAACACGTCAGGAAGTGAAAGGAGGACAGGTTTACTGGTCCACATTCTGTGGTATAGGCAACTCCAACTGCTGTGAGGATTGAAGGCGCAGAGGAAGTTTTCATCTCACCGATGTGCACAGGGTCAAGAGCACTGGCTCCCCCAGAGAAGAGGGGCAGAGCGCAACATGATGTGGAGTATACATCAGCTTTCATTAACTTTTTTCTTAGCAATAATGTTCAATAGAAGACCAAAAAGTGAAGGAGGAGAGGACGATGTGCAGGACAATATTTTTATAAAAAGCAGGCAAAAAATATCTGCTTTTTAGAGTGTGATCATTTTAACATGCATTAGTAAAGGATTAATGCTGTTCTTATGCTTTTTATTTAAAGAGAAAACTGATATACATTCAAATACTGGTGTAAAAAGGGGGAAGAAATCTTAAATGAAGAAGAATTTCATCATGACATTGAAAAAGGGTGGGTTATATCATTGGGAAACATCTGGTATGATGAAATGTTACGTGTAGGAAGAGAAAGAGCAAACGGCACATGTTATGTCTGCTCCCTCATCCCACACGTAATAGGGGCATCCAAGCTTTTCCTGCCTCAGGCTGCATCATATGAGGAAGCAGGAGGCCTAATGCATCTATCCCGCTGTAAAACTAGGGGACTCTTCCAAGGAACAAGTGTTTCTGTCCAGTGGGTGGATGAAGGGGAAGAGGTATACACAGATATTTACGTGCAAATTGACAAGATGGCAAAAAACAGAGAAACAAAAAAGATACTAGAATATAACAGAAGGCTCTAAAATGGGTGAGCAGATAATAAGTGAACACAAACTACTGCAGTGCACAGACAAAGAGGGGCACAGCATTCCCAGGGGCCACACAAGACCAGTAATGAGAATAAACGGAGTGGTGTGGTACGGTACCAATGGCAGGGGGGAATAATGCAATGTCATGCTGAAGGTTTGGTAGGATTTAAACAAAAAGTGGTGTCCAAAATAAATAATAGCTGCAAGGCAGTCTGGGGGAAATGTGTGTATGCATTGACTTGGATTGGTGAACCTCAACAAGTTTACATCAAGAGCTTTACACAATTCCCTTTGTGTTTCAGGTCAAGTGGGTCCATCCATTTGGGCATTAACACCAGCTGTGCCAAGGTGATGAGAAGTGTGGTGCTGACGCAGGGGACAGCTGTCATTATGGACCTGTGGTGGGAATGTGGATCGAAGGCATACGCTCAGCTTCCGCCTGATTGGAGTGGGGTGTGTGCGATCGTTACACTGCACAGCCCTACCCTGGTGGTGCCCCGAGACAGCAGTGGCATGGGACTTGCGATAAAGAGGCAGTCAATCGAGCTGAAGGAAAAGGTGGTGCAGCAAAGCAAGGAGCAAACATTACTAAGCAGGAAAGAGAAGAGCTAATAATTACTGGTCCAAAAAGAGCGCAGAAAATGTGACTGCTATTCCTGATGAAGTTCGATTATTTTCCAAGGCAGTCACTTTCCTCATGTCTTAACTACTTCTGGGTGATCAAGCTGCAGCTAATACTAAGTGGCTCCAGCTGATGAGGTACAGGCTGCTGCAACTGGCCTATTCAGCAGAAAAAGGCCTAAATGCAGTAAAGGAAGAGTTGAGAACACTACGTTTAGTGGCTCTCCAGAATACGTATGTACTGGACCTTCTTACCGCTATAGAAGGAGGAGTGTGCGCCAAGTTCGGGAGAAGCTGCTGCATGGTGGTGCCCGATGGAGAAGCGTCAAATGGAACATTGAAAGCAGCTATCAGTGAAATACAGACACTCCACAAAAGGATGACAAGTGAAGTTAGTGGTTTGCAACTGAACAACTGGCTGGACAGCATTTTCCCATGGGTGCCCACCTGGTATTTAGAGTGACTGTCCCCACATTGGTCCTCATGCTTGTCACCTTCTGCATTGGCAAAACTCTTTTTATACTCTATACTAACAAAAAGAGGAAAATTCATGCTGCCTCTGAATGTTGACGGGGTAAATGGTAAACATGAGCACACTAACAAACTAACCAAGGATGAAAAAATTGATGATGAAGTTGACTGGGTAACACCACAGCCCACTGAAGTGGAAAACGGAGGCCTACTGGATTTCATGTGATAAGGATGGGCTGGGGTGTATAATTATGTCGGCACAATTGGAAAATTGGGAGGAGGATGGAGGCGATGTGACTAGACTAAAGTTATTGATAGATCAATAAAAGGGGGGAATAATGTAAAAATGCTAGTTCAGCTCAGTAGTAAAAAGGCACAAACCAATCAGCTGCGGGATTAGCCCACTAAATGGAGGGGGCTTTGTGGATACCCACACAGTCCTAGCTATGTACTAACTTGAACACAACAAATTGTGTACTAGATAAATAATCTATAGGTAGTATAGCTTGAATTACAAGTAAGTATGTAAGGCTTAACATTAGACCCAGGCACAGTAAACAGGCCTTGGAGCTTGCTTTTATTAAAAATTAATTAGCATGTTATTAATCTGCCTACCAGCCGTAGAAGCTGGCTGCACATTGCAAACTACACGTTCCCAGGATCAGGTGGTAAGAGATGAGCAGCCTTTCATACTTTTGAGGTCAGGATGCCAAGCTCATGGATGCGGGGGAAGGCAGTGAATGCACAAGCATTTTATAATTCGGCATATTAGTTTATGAAACTGGTCTACTGATGGTTTCAAATTGCCCCTTAGCACAACTCAGCCTGATAAGTAGTCCGAAGAGCTACTAAGATGCAACATTACGCCAGTAACTTGTCAACAGTTCAAGGCTCTTGTAGTGTCATGATCGTTGTGTTCTCATGAGAAACTGATGGAGATGTCCGGCGGCAGATGAATAAAGATCTGCTGGTCATCTCAAATGTCTCAATGTTCCGGCGCTACGATGTGGGAAGTGTGGGCTGCAGTGTGATGTCACAGAGGTGGTTGAGGGCGATGTGGTGATATTTGCAGGATTCAAACATTTTTCGATAATGCATGTACCGCTATAGGGGAACAATGTAGCACTGCCAATTAGCCTCATTTGGAGGATTGACCTAATGTTGCAATATAACTTGATGCTAATTAGTTTTTATGAGTATAAACGTTTTCATTTTGGGGGAGTATTTTCAACAGAGCTTTTCATTCAGTTCTGTTCGGCATTCTGTCTGAACTTCGCTTTCCAGCTGTATCTGAGCCCAGAATAAATTGTGTTACTTCTTGCCTGGTGTGCACTCCTTTTTTAGACTACTTTTGTAATTTTTAATGGTGAGTTCCGAGGTGACCCTCAGTACACATGGATAAACATGCTTCAACCAGGCCTGGATTTCATATTGAGAGAACTTCCGGTCACCTGAGAAATTTCTATTTGTCACTTCATCCCAGTTTGCCATTCTAATTCCCTCACATTGAACCCCAAGCAAACAAAAATAATTATTAAGGCGGTTTAATCATTTATAGATTCTTTGCTTTCTTTTGATTGCTTTTTCATCAGTTGAAGAACCATCAATATTAATGTTAGTGGCACGGCTTGACATGGGTAGATGCTTACCTTTGCTGATTGCAGCTGGTTATCTGCTTTAAACACTTGTGTTCCCTGGCTAATATTTATCATAGGCCTATTGGTTAAAAATGTATTATGATGGTAACATATGTATTCCCCCGAATCTGCCCTTAGCTACTGCAGATGTCATGGCCTCCAATGATATAACAGGAGGTCATTCGGACCTTGGTCATGAAGGGCAACTGCAACTTAATTTCAAACTATTTAGGTCGATTATCTTTTTCAGAGTCTCAATCACAGTCATCTACTTTAACATGGTAGTAACAACAGGCATTATCAGGGTAAGGGTGTTGTGGATATTATTTTGTAGAGGTTGACCATCCTAAAAAAGGCTCTATTGGGCAACTTGACATAGAAGCTTGATTACTAATACCCACTTCTACCGTTGGTTTGCACAAACCTCTAGGTGTTTTTACTGGTAAGCAAAGCCAAAAGATAAAAGTTGGAAAGTTTTGAATCCATTATAACCACTGCCTTAGATAAGGGCAAGTCTCTAGAACACTCTTTTCAGCATTCCAAGCCAGAAGGTGAATGACTATATGCAAATCAGGCTTTGTCCCACCCAAAAAGGGGCAGCCTTGCCTGAACTGCTAGATTACATCCCTTTTACATGAGACCACAAACCTCCACAGGCATGTCTCAGCCTCATTGGGCATCATAATTGAGGTGCTTCTAGGGTGTCTGTGCCCAGCAGGCTCAGCACACTTGTATAGACATACCTGTCCGACTTTTGTACAGGGTTTCCTAAGCGGAGTTTGTGCTTTCACACAAGGCTCTGTCAGTAAACCAATGTTAGTAGCAGATTTACCGTTTATAATTCCCTTACACCTGCCTGTTCCCAAATCACCAAAAGCTATATATGCCGTGACAGCACTGGGACTTTTTAAATAGGTTAACTCAAGGCTTGAGGACAGCTTAGCTCGCAACTTCTTCCTATCATCATTGCAACTCATTAAAAGCTGAGTTGCTAACATATTTGCTCGCCTTCAAGGCATTTTCTGCCTCCACTATTTTGGGTTCAAGATCATCCAGTGAGTTCTTCATGGAAGAATCAATAGAGCCATTTAATCCCTCTTCGGAATGCCAGGGGACGCTGGAGTATTGCCTTCTCCCTGCGTTCGCGTTACCTGGTAACCACAGCGTTCTTCTCATGTTATTAACGACATGATTCTCGATCGGGTGTGTATTTACTCACCGCCATCTTTGAGTGGGGCCTGCCCGGTGTTATGTGTATGTTGTGACTACAAATATATATATTTCTGTTACTAATATAACTCAGTTTTCTTTCTGATGTAAATATAATTGTTAATGTGTTTATATTTAATATTGCTGTATGTTGAAATGCAGGTATATATAATATTGTATTCGTTCCACATTTTTGCATGGCCAGGTCGTTCTAAAACGGATATCTATAATTAGAGCGGCAAATGGGCACACTCTCATCTATTTAGTATGTTGCTCAGATCAATATGGTGAGCTAATTCATTGTGCATTATGCTTTTTCATATAGAAGTTTTTTCTTGTGCATAGATTGATGTTTGTTTTTTTATGGTCTGATCTCTACTCATCCAATACTCAATCCCAGTGGGTCATTCTTATATGGTGTAAAGTCTACATACAGCGCATTGGCCGCATGGTGTATTCCCGACTGGTTTGCCAATTGACCATAGCCTGGTCTGGATGCTCTTTTCGTTTTTTTGTTTTCTTGATAATTATTAATGAGAGAATCTCAAAGGTTCCATCTTGTCTTTATTTCAAAGAGGGGACAGCTAATTTAGGGGTCCCTATGTTCAGGATGGGCCAGAGTCTTTTAATTTCCTGTTTTATTTTACTGAGCAGAGATGATTGGCTCAGGACAGCTGTGATTTGGTCATTTGTATGCTCCATTTTCTTATTTGATTGATTTGATTGATTTGATTTGTTTATTTATAGAGCACTTTACACCAAGGCGCTGTACAATGGAACAATTAATAGAGTGAACAACAATAAACAATAAACATTGGGAGCAAAATTACATAATGAATCATTCGACAACAAAACAGTGCAAAAAGCAATTAACTGGGGGGGAGGGGATGTGGAGAGAGAGTAGGATTGGAGAGGGGGAACAGAGAAGGATAGAACAAGTGAAGAATAGAAAGGTGGGAGAATGAGAAGGGAGTGGGGATAGAGGAGTTAGACGAGGGAGAGAGGGGGGAGGAAGAGAGAATAGGGAGGTATTCAAGGAGGAGAGTGGAGGAGAAGGGATTTAAGGGACGTGCGAAATGAGGGAAGGGTCGTGGAAGAGCGGATTGAGAGAGGGAGTGAGTTCCAGTGAAGAGGAGCAAGGAGTTGGAAGGAGCAGAACCGGGAGGAAGCACAAGGGGAAGGAGGTACAGTGAGGAGGAAATGGTCAGCAGAACGAAGAGAGCGTTATGGGGAGTAAAAGGTGAGAAGGGAGGAGAGATAAGGAGGAGCGAGACCATGTAAGGATTTGAAAACAAGGCAGAGAAAGCAGAATTTTAATTGTAAGTGGAAAGGTAGCCAACGAAGATGAGAGAGCGAGCAGGAGATGGAATCACGGGAGGTAAGGAGACAAAGAGTACGAACAGCAGAGTGGTAAATGGATTTAAGGGGGGCAAGCTGGGATGCAGGAAGCCCAAAGAATAAAGGGTAGCAGTAGAATAGTCGGGAAAAGATGAGAGAGGAGATAATGAGTTTGGTCGCATGGAATGTGAGGGAGGGACGGATTTTGCGAATGTTGTATAGGTGGTAACGGCAGGAGCGGGAGGTAAGTGAAATGTGTTGTGAGAAGGAGAGAGTGGAGTGAAATATAACGCCTAGATTACAAGCATGGGAGGAGATAGGGAGGTTGGAGGGGGGAAAGTGGATGAATGGGGGAGGAGAGGGAGGAGGAAGTGAGTTAGAAGGGAAGAAAAGGACTTCCGTCTTATCAGTGTTAAGAGAGAGGAAGCGGGAGGACATCCAGTTCTTGATAGCTGTGAGACAGGAGGAGAGTTTGAGATGGAGGTCAGGTGTGAAGAAGGAGAAAGAGAGAAAGAGTTGAGTGTCATCAGCGTAAAAGTGATGGGAGATGTCAAAGGAGGAGATAACAGGGGCGATGAGTGAGGTATAAAGATAGAAGAGGAAAGGACCAAGTACAGAGCCTTGTGGAACACCGTATATTAGAGGGAAGGAAGAAGAGGTCTGACCCCCCCATGAGACGGTAAAGGAACGAGAAGAGAGGTAAGAAGATAGCCAATTGAGAACAGGGCCCTTAAAACCAAAGGAGGAAAGAGTGTGTAGGAGGAGTGGGTGATCAACAGTGTCAAAAGCAGCAGAGAGATCAAGGAGAATAAGGATGGATGATTGCTTGGCATGCCGAGCAGAGAGGAGAGAGTTGAGGATAGAAGTGAGAGCGGTTTCAGTGGAATGTTTAGGTCGGAAGCCAGATTGAAAGGGAGGAAGGAGAGAGGAGGAGGAGGCAAAACAAGAAAGTTGAGAATAAGCGAGACGCTCAAGGAGTTTAGAAAGGAAAGGTAGAAGGGAGATAGGTCTGTAGTTAGAGGTGAGGAGTGGATCAGCAGAGGGTTTTTTTAGGATAGGAATAATCGTTGCATGTTTGAAGGCTGAGGGAAATGTAGAAGAGGAGAGGCATCAGTTAAAGAAAGTGGTAAGGTATGGGATAAGAAGAGGGTAGATTTTGGGGATGAGAACGGAGGGGAGAGGGTCAGAGGGAGCGGATGTGGGGTGGGCTTTGGACAGGAGGGAGGAGACATCTGACGTAGAGACAGGTGAGAAAACAGACATAGTGGAAGAGGGAGGAGAGGGGGGAGGAGAAGAGAGGGAGCTAGAGGGGGAGTTGATTTTTTGGCGGAGTGAGATGATTTTGGAGGAAAAGAAGTTAGCAAAATCAGAGGGAGAAAGCGTGGAGTTGGATGAGGCATCAGGAGTAGGAGGAGAGAGAAGACGGGTAAGAGTTTGAAAGATTCGCCGAGGATGAGATGCTTGAGACTGGAGGAGGTTAGAGTAGTAAGAGGACTTGGTGGTTGCAAGACAAGAGTTGTAAAGAGCATGGTAAGAAAAGTAAGAGGTTCGATTAGAGAGCGAGGGAGTTTTGAGCCAGAGTCTCTCTAAATGCCTGAGAAGGCGTCGCATAGAGCGGAGATGGGGGGTAAGCCAAGGTTGAGAAGGTTTCCGTGTGGGGCGAAAGAGAGAAAGGGGGTAAAGTTGGTCAAGGGCAGTGGAGATAGAGGATGAAAGGGAAGAGAGAGCATCATCGGCAGGGAGTAATGCAAAGTCTTGGTGAGATGGGAGAGAAGAAGAGCAGGTGTCTAAGAAGAGGGTAGCGTCAAAGTCCCGAAGGTCACGGCGCGAGTAGATTGGGGGAGAAGGATTAGTGATAGTAGGTGTAGAGAGAGGGGAAAGGGAGAAAGAGTTTAGAGCGTGATTTGAGAGATAAACAGGGAGAGAGGAGACAGGGGAAGAGGTGTGGGAGGAGGAAAAGATAAGGTCAAGAGTGGAGCCAGAGGAGTGAGTAGAGGGCGAAGGAAGGAGGGAGAGGAGATAGGAATCAAGGATGGAGAGGAGAGGAGAAGATTTTGGGGGAGAAGGCAGATGGATGTTAAAGTTGCCAAGTACCACTAAAGGAGAGGCAGGTGGAGAAATAAGTGAAAGGAGGTGATCCAGATCATCAAGGAAAGATGAGAGAGGACCAGGGGGTCGATAGACGACCAGGAAGGAAATAGGGTAGGGAGAAGAGAAGGACTTGTAGAGGAATTCAAAAGTTATGTCAAAGTAACTTCCCTGGGGATATTCAGGGCCTGTTTCCGGGCGTGCTGTATAATTCTTTTGGGGCAGTTTCTCTGCTGGAGTTTCTCCGATAACATTATTGCTTGTTCATTACATTCCTTTCTGTTCGAGCAGTTTCGATGGTACCTCAGAAACGGGCAAAATGGTAGATTATCTTTGAGACTCCTTGGGTGAAAACTATGGAATTCCATTAGGGAGTATCTCTCTGTTTCCTTGTGGTATACTGTAGTTTTCAGATATTCTCAAGATTTTTAAGTCTAGGAAGGTGGCCTCTTTCTTACTTTGTTCGTCGGTGAATTTTAGAAAAGCATTCTGATCAATCAGCCACGTAATGCTGTTCAGCTGGTCTTCTGTGCCTTGGAAAATCATGAGGACATCCGTCTCTATAATGTGCCCATTTTGTTATATATTCATTAGGAACAGATTCCTATCACTCTAGATGGTGTTTTCTTTGCGAAGTCAGCAAAATATACATTTGCCAGGCTTTGGTCAAAGGTCGCCCCATAGCAGTTCCTGCTATTTGCTCATAATACTCATCTTCTAAGATGAAGTACATTTTAGTTAGAACAATTTCGGCCAATTTCATCACAAATGCAACTGGTATCTCTATTGGTGGTGTGTTTTGTAATAGTACTTTCTTAATTACTCTAAGCGTTTCCTCCTGGGGGATTTTTTAGTATAACGACTCATGTCCAGTGTGACTATGAACAAGTTATGTGGGAGTACAATTCCTTCTAGTAGTCTTAGTACCACCGTTGTATATTTTATATATGATTTCATTTTCGTGACTTCTGTTTTTAGGAAAAAATCCACAAATTGGGACAATGATTTAAAAAAAAGACCCTATTTCGGAGCCGGTCGGGCATCCTGGTGGTGGTGTGATCCCCTTATGTATTTTGAGTGAGGTGTAGAAAGCTGGATACCTAGGAAAGGTGGGACAAAGACATGTTCCCTCCTTGTGACATATATATTCTTCATTCAGGCCTTCCTCAAATATTGGAGTTATTAAATGTCTCAATCTGTCTGTCGCGTCACTTCCCAATCTTCTATAGGTCACCCTGTCATCGATGAGCGTCCGTACCATCTTTCAATAGTCAGTTATATCCATTATTACAAAAGTTACGTACACCCTCAGAGACCTGGGGGATGGGGGACTGCTACTCTGCTGCACAAACCAAACAATATATATAAAAAAAGGCATGATTCGGTTTAAGTACTAATCCGGTGAACATCCTTGCTGCAAGGATTGCTAATCTAAACCCAGTGTCCCCTTACGAGCCTGACACAAAGTATAACATTGAACAAGGAGCATTGGTTTATCCACTGCTCATGAACAAATATTAAATTCTTTCCCAATATACAGTCTTTTGATTGACAATTATGATTGTTTCTGATTTTTGCGGATGAAAAGTTAATGTTAATGTTAATATTAAAGGATATTTGTACCGCGCACTATCACCACCGGAGTGGTCCCCTGGCACTCTGGCAGATCTGAAACAAAAGGGATAGGTTAGGCGTGTTAATAGGAGAAAGTTTGGAGGAGAGCAAGGGAGCTGTGAAGTACTGTTGGCTGTTGGCAGCTTCAGTTCGGTTAACACTGTACACCGAGCATGTTGGTGTGTTATTCGATCCTGAGTCCGTCGTGTGCTGTTGTATGGGGGTCTGTGAGGTGTGGTTGTTGTCGCAGGTGTGGTGAAGTGCGTGCGGGTTGCTGCAGCTTTAAGAGGTGTGATTGTGTTTGGTTAGAGTGCGAGAGGTGTGTGAGGATTGGTGAGATTTTTAGTAGTTTTGGGTGGGTTAGTATCCTTGTTAGGAGAGATGCATATTTCTATTGTGTCTCCTTCATGGTTTAGAGATGGTTATTTTTTTCTGTGATATAAGTTTCAGCCTGACAAGGATGTCTCATCTCCCTATCATCATGCTTAGTTAGCTATTTTCGTGTTTCCGTCTTTGTATTCGGTCAGCCCTTTTATCCCAGTTTGTCTTTGCTGTAACCTAGTTTTTTGGCTTGATTTACTTGTGAGCATACGCCCGTACCCTACGTCCTTTCTGATTGGGTAAGGTTGTTGGTACTGTTGGGCATGTATGGTAATTTCTGTCCTCATGGGGTTGTCGCTTGTGTTCTATTCCACCTAGCGTCGTCTCTCTTGTTCTTGTAGGAGTTTCCATTAGTCGGTTCTGGGAGTTGCCTGTGCCATTGTGTGTTCTGTCAATATGTTCTTTGTGTTTCCTGTTTGATTGTTTTAGTTGTTTCAATTTGGTTCTGAGGTATTGAAGAGCCAGGTTTTTAGCAGTTTTCTAAATGTTAGGTGGTCTTTGGTGTTTCTTATTTCTTTCGGGAGGTTGTTCCAGGTTTTTGCGGCTAGGTGGGAGAAAGACGAGCCCCCTAGTTTGTTCTTGACAAATGGTTTTGGTTCCGGCAGATTTCATTGCTTGATCTGAGGAGTCTGGTTGGCTTGTAGATTGCTATTTTCTTTTGTAGTAATTCTGCTCCCTGTCTGCTGATTGCCCTGTGTGTTATTGTCACACCCCCGCACTCACCCTCGCTCCCACTCTCTCCCTCACACTTGTCTCCCCTACCTGGCGCTTCTCGCCATCATGTTTTCCACCCACATCAGCAGGGGAGGCACGGCAGGCGGGATACCATGGTGGGCAGACCCGCCTCTTTTCGCCCTTTTCCGCGGTGGCGGTTGCTATGGTGCCTCCTCCACACCCGGCGACGCCAGCATACCAGGAAGCGCCGGCAGCACCAATCGCTGGCCGCGTTGCTCTCTGCGTAACGCGTGCGAGTGGTCACGTGATGCGTCACGTGACTCCGCTCGCAGCTTCAAAAGAAGCCGGCAAATACAACACGTCGCTTCACAGCTACTTCTCCGGAGGACTGCCAGGCGTTACTTACTGTATCTTGTTACTATCCGTACCTCGACCTTGGAACGTTTTACTTGGACTTGCTTTCGGATTACCCTTGGACTTTGGCGTGCTCTCTGACATCCCGGATCATCTTGACCTCTGTTTGAACACTGGTCTTGGCTCTGGATTGCCCCTCTGTTTCTGCAACCTCGGATTGCTTCAAGCTTTGCCACAGATCAAGTTCTTGCTTCACCCAGGTGTTTCCGGAGTGCCAATTACATCATCCCAGCCTGCTGTTGGTTTCCCCTGCTGTTTGTGTAGGTCTCCTACCTATGCTACCATCCTTTAGGTAAGCTGGTGTCACTGTACCTTGTTTGCTCCCTCTGCCAGTTGCCTTTCGGGTGTTTCCTTGATTATAACCCTTTGCCTTACAGCACACAGGGGTCCTTCCGGCGTTCCCGGTACCAGGCTGACGACGACACTCCACACCTGTGGCCTCAAGGATTGCTAGGCCAGTTATTTTTTCCTGCTCGAGCGGTACTTGGGGACGGAGGCATTACAAAACTGCACGACCATGAAGTCTGACCCCTCGAGTTAGAACAGACTGTGAAGCCGTGTGGTCGTCCAGTTATGGATGCCTCAGCCGGGGGCCCTGTGACTCCCTTAATGCAAGCAGTGACATCGCTTAGGGCAGACATGGCAGCTGCTACCACTGCTCTCCGCACTGACATGGCCACAGCCACTACTGCGTTGCACCACCGCCTTGATGCCATGTAAAGCACACACCACCCCTTGCCTGTAGACGCTGAATTCGGTGATGCCGCTCCACCCCAAAACCCGATCCCTGTCACACCGCCCACCTTGCCAGCCCCACCTGTGGTGGTTCAGACCCCCTTCACTCTAGCAGCCCCCGAGAGATACCAGGGGGACCCAAAGAAATACTGCACCTTTATAAACCAATGCAAATTGCACTTTCTGTGTCGACCCCAGGCTTTTTCTGATTCAGTCTCCAAGGTGGCCTTTCTCCTCTCCCATCTGTCAGGTGTTGCAGCCACGTGGGCCAACCCGTTGTTGGAGGGCGACCATCCTGCCCTGTACGATTTTGAACTATTAACCCAAGAAATGGCCAAAGTCTTCGACACCAGATACAAAGCACAATCCAGAGATATGGAACTCCTAGATCTCACTCAAGGCCGATCAACTCTCATTGAGTACATCACCAAGTTCAACCAGCTCTCTGCTGAGACCTCCTGGCCAGAGAACAAAAAGGCAGTGATATACTATCGGGGCTTGTGTGGTTCCATGAAGGACACATTGTCTGTCGTGCCCTCTCTTCCCTCAGTCTATGCAGACTTGGTTGACCTGACCTTGCAGGTCGATGCTAGACGAGCAGAAGGTAGGGTGGAAGCAGGGCTATCCCATACTCCATCATCAACCACATCCGACACCTCACCCGAACCCATGCAGATCGGCGGGGTACGCAGCCCCATTACTCATGCCGAACGAGAGCGCAGAAGGACAGACAATGCTTGCGTCTACTGCGGTCTTAACGGGCATTTTGTAAAGGAGTGTCCCCGTCACCCAAAGAACAAGATTCTGGGTTTTCCAAAGACTCGCCCTTGAGATCAGGGGTTGGGGCGAGTCCTGTACGAAATCCCTCTGATTCTGCTTTTGGTCCCGTCCGGCCTGTGGTGGTACAGGCTTCCTTGAACCCTACCGCTGGTATCTCCCATGCAGTACGAATAGCGATCGACTCTGGAGCTACAGGCTGCTTTATTGACATAGCACTAGCCAGTTAATTGAATCTACCTTTGGTTACAAAGAAACACCCCGAGCCGGTTCATGCAGTGGAGGGGACGTCCCTTGCTTCTGGACCAATCATGTAACAGACAGCCCCATTGGAATTAGTCGTACAGGAAGTCCACAGGGAGACCATATCTTTTGATCTCATAGCCACACCTCAGTTCGGAGTCATCCTGGGCATCCCTTGGCTGAAAAGGCACAATCCTCTGATTAACTGGGGCACAGGTCAGGTCTCCTTCCAATCAGAGACGTGCCAATACTACTGCCTACTCGAGACACCTCGGGTTTCCAGCCCCGCAGACATCCTAGGGGTAGTCGCTTCTTTGGCCATAGAGGACAGGTCCGACACCCAGGACACGCACATGATAGGGGCAATCACAGGCAGCATACCTCCTGAGTACCATGATTTCCGGGCTGTGTTCGACAAAGGCTCTGCGGAAGGCCTACCTCCGCATCGGCCCTACGATTGTCCCATTGATTTAGTCCCTGACGCTCTGATCCCAAAGGGCCGGATCTACTCCTTGACCCAGACGGAAAAACGAGTCCTGCAAGAGTATATACAGCAGGCTCTACGTCTAGGTCACATTCACCCGTCGACATCCCCAGCTGCGAGCCCTATCTTCTTCGTTCCGAAGAAGGAAGGGGATCTCCGTCCCTGCATTGATTACAGGCGCTTGAACGCCATCACGGTAAAAAACCGCCATCCCATACCCCTTATTACCCCGTTGTTAGACAGGCTTACTCATGCCACGATCTACACCAAATTGGATCTCCGTGGGGCGTATAATCTCATACGCATGCGTGACGGAGACGAGTGGAAGACGGCCTTCTGCTCACGACAAGGGTTATTTGAGTACACGGTTATGCCGTTTGGCCTCTGCAATGCTCCTGCTACGTTTCAGCGCTTCATGGATGACATATTCGGCGACATCCTGAACGCTTACGTGGTAGTGTACTTAGATGACATACTGGTTTTCTCTTTCTCCCTCGAAGAACACATCACGCATGTTAAGGAAGTGTTGGTACGGCTCCAAGCCAACGCACTATACGCTAAACCCGAAAAGTGTCTTTTTCACACCAGTCAGGTCGAGTTCTTGGGGTTCCATATCTCTCCCGGGGGTCTATCTATGAACCAGTCCAAAGTCGGGGCGATCAACGAATGGCCAATCCCGACCACTCTCAAACAGTTACAGTCATTTCTGGGATTCACTAACTTTTACCGACGGTTCATTGCTGGGTTCTCCTCTATCGTGGCACCTCTCACTGCCATCACTAGCCCTTCCGTCCCCTATGTCTGGTCCATGGCACAACAAAACGCTTTTGACTCTCTGAAAACCATGTTCACCACTGCTCCGGTGTTGCAACACCCTGACCCTGAGCTCCTGTTTGTTCTCGAGGCAGACGCCTCTTCCTATGCACTGGGCGCTGTATTGTCCCAACCCTGTCCTACCACTGGCCGTTTGCATCCGGTAGCGTTTCACTCACGTAAATTCACGGCAAGCGAATTACACTACATGGTTACGGAAAAAGAGCTACTGGCCATTAGGGACTCTCTACAAACCTGGCGGCACCATCTCTTGGGTGCAAAACACCACTGTGGTGTTCTCCGATCATAAGAACCTCCAGGACCTTGCCTCCCTGAAATGTACAAACAGCCGACAGGTATGTTGGCACCTCTTCTTTGCCGCGTTCGATTTCGTGGTCAAACACAGACCCGGTGTCGGGCATGGGAAAGCAGACGCCCTGTCTCATTCTCCTGGGGGGGGGAGGTTCTCCCATCATTCCCTGAGACCTTGTTGGGTGAGACTCATGTAGTATGTGTCTGCACACCGTCGCCTTCCTTACAGTCCACCAAACGGCAGTGGGTTTCCCAATATCCACAATCCCTAACAGAATGGGATCCGGTTATGCAGGATGGGCTGCCTTTCGTACACGGGAAGCTCTTCCTTCCCACAAGTGAAACCAGGAATATGGCGTTAGACTGGTCTCATGATGCTGCTATTAATGGTCACCCCGGGCAACATCGCACTCTAGACCTCCTCAAACGCTGGTGTTGGTGGCCGACTATGAAACGCGATGTGCAGAACTATGTCAATACCTGTTCAGTTTGTGCCCAGGGCAAGTCACACAGGGGCCGACCCTTGGGTCTTCTTCTCTCTCTCCCTGTTCCTCCACGGCCTTGGCACACGGTCTCAATGGACCTGATCACCGATCTGCCACGTACACAGGGTTTCGATACCATTTGGGTCGTCGTCGACTCCTATACCAAACTGGCGCGTTTCATACCGTGCAAGGGGGTACCCTCAGCCCCAGTCTTGGCTAAGCATTTCTTTAGGTCTGTGTTCTGTCTTTTTGGCTTGCGCCATGTGTTGGTTTCCGATCGTGGCACGCAGTTTACCTCCCGATTCTGGCGGGCCCTCACCTCTCTACTGGGTATCGACGCTCACTTCTCTTCTGCTTATCTTCCAGAGAGTGGTGGGCAGACCGAGAGGGTCAACCAGACATTAGAGCAGTATCTACGCTGTCTTACATTACAGTACCAGGACACATGGCTCAACCTGTGGCATCTCGCCGAATTCGCCTATAACAATACACTGCACTCTGCTACTGGGTTCTCGCCTTTCTTCGCCCTCTATGGCCAACATCCCCGTACTATCCCCATTCCAGACTTCTCCTCTTCTGATACCCCCGCCGCTTCGGCCTGTGCTTGGGACCTGGTCTCGGTCCATGCCCAAACGTTGGTCCACCTGCGCGAAGCCCAGGCCTCCATGAAAACCGCTGCTGACAGGAAGAGGGCGGATGCCCCTGCTTACAGGGTGGGGGACCGGGTTTGGCTCTCTACCCGCCATTTGCACATCCCTGGCTGTCGCAAACTGCTTCCTCATTTTGTGGGTCCGTATGGAGTGGTCAAGGTCCTGAACCCGGTGGTGTTGCGCCTGGCGGTACCACCCGCATGGCGGATCCACCCGGTGTTTCACGTCTCCTTACTTAAGCCATGCCCTGGCACTACACGGTTAGCTGCCCCTCCTGCCCCGGTCTCTGTCTCGTCCCCTGATGTGTTTGAGGTGCGGGCTGTTCTAGGTTCCCGTATGTACAGGGGTGGGTTGCAGTATCTGGTGGACTGGCTGGGTTACGGTCCTGAGGACCGCTCTTGGGTTGCTTCCCAGGATGTACATGCTCCTCGTTTGGTGGCCCGGTTTCACCACGAGCATCCTTCCAGCCCATGCGGTCGTGGGCCTTTAGGGGGGGACTCTGTCACGCCCACGCACTCACCCTCGCTCCCACTCTCTCCCTCACACTCGTCTCCCCTACCTGGCGCTTCTCGCCATCATGTTTTCCACCCACATCAGCAGGGGAGGTACGGCAGGCGGGATACCATGGTGGGCAGACCTGCCTCTTTTTTTGCCCTTTTCCGCAGTGGAGGTTGCCATGGCGCCTCCTCCACACCCGGCGACGCCAGCATACCAGGAAGCGCCAGCAGCACCAATCGCTGGCCGCGTTGCGCTCCGTGTAACGCGTGCGAGCGGTCACGTGATGCGTCACGTGACTCCGCTCGCAGCTTCAAAAGAAGCCGGCAAATACAACACGTCGCTTCACAGCTACTTCTCCGGAAGACTGCCAGGTGTTACTTACTGCATCTTGTTACTATCCGTACCTCGACCTTGGAACGTTTTACTTGGACTTGCTTTCGGATTACCCTTGGACTTTGGAGTGCTCTCTGACCTCCCGGATCATCTTGACCTCTGTTTGAACACTGGACTTGGCTCTGGATTGCCCCTCTGTTTCTGCAACCTTGGATTGCTTCAAGCTTTGCCACAGATCAAGTTCTTGCTTCACCCAGGTGTTTCCAGAGTGCCAACTACATCATCCCAGCCTGCTGTTGGTTTCCCCTGCTGTTTGTGTAGGTCTCCTACCTATGCTACCATCCTTTAGGTAAGCTGGTGTCACTGTACCTTGTTTGCTCCCTCTGCCAGTTGCCTTTTGGGTGTTTCCTTGATTATAACCCTTTGCCTTACAGCACTCAGGGGTCCTTCCGGCGTTCCCGGTACCAGGCTGACGACGGCACTCCACACCTGTGGCCTCAAGGATTGCTAGGGCAGTTATTTTTTCCTGCTCGAGTGGTACTTGGGGACGGAGGCATTACATAACTGCACGACCATCAAGTCTGACCCATCGAGTTAGAGCAGTTATGCACATTGTTTTGAATGTGATATGATGTTTGATTGGGAGCCAATGTAGTATTTTTAGTGCTGGGGTGATGTGGTCTCTTCTGGATAGTTTGAGGAGGAGTCTGGCTGCTGCATTTTGGATACGTTGTAATTTCTTCAGGAGGTTTTCTGGCATTCCGAGGTAGAGGCTGTTTGCGTAGTAGTTCTGGATATGATGAGGGTGACGACTGTCCGTGTTTTGTGGGTGATGGATAGGAAAGGTAGGAGTCTTCTTGTTGTGTGAAGGAGAAAGAAGCATTTCTTAATTATTGCGTTTACTTGTGGTTCTAAGGTTAGGGCGTTGTCCTAGGTTTTTTACTACCTTAGATGATGTGGGCACGGCTTCCATTTCCGTAGGACAGGGAATGTAGGCGTTGTTCTCTTGGTTTTTGGATATAATCAGGATTTCTGTCTTTCCTGGGTTGATTTTCAAGTTGTTGGTGTTCATCCAGTCAAAGACTTCTTTTA
Source organism: Ambystoma mexicanum (assembly GCF_040938575.1). Taxonomy (NCBI): domain Eukaryota; kingdom Metazoa; phylum Chordata; class Amphibia; order Caudata; family Ambystomatidae; genus Ambystoma; species Ambystoma mexicanum. The sequence continues at coordinate 313,057,600 of NC_090932.1, forward strand.
GACGTTCTATTAAGGTTGAATGAACGGCTTCAGTATCTTCAATTTTGTAGATGATTTGAGTGTCGTCTGTGTATTTTTAGCATGTAAAGTTGTATTTTTTGAAGATCCTGATTACTGGAGTCTGGTAGATGTTGAAGTATAGTGGTGATAGTGAGGATCCTTGTGGTACTCCACAGACGTTAACTCATGGAGTAGATTTGAAGGGTTTTATCCATACGTTTTCTGTTCTGTCTGCTAGGAATTATTTAATCCAGAGTAGTGCCATGTCCATTATGCCTATATCTTCCAATCTTTTGATTAGGGTGTCATGGCTTACTGTGTGGAAGGCTGCGGAGAGGTCAAGCAAAATCAGTCTGCGTTTGTTTTAAGGTTGTCCCAGATGGATAGTAGTGCCGATTCTGTTCCTCTTGCGGGTCTGAAGCCAACTTAGGCTTGGTCTAGCAAGTGGTGTTTTTCTTCATGTTGTTGGGTTAATTTGTATACGTATGTTTCTAGGAGTTTTGCCGGGTAGGGAATGTTTGAGATCGTTCTGTAGTTGGCGAGGTCTTCGATATCGCTACTTGGGTTTATTAAAAGTGTCTTAATGTATGCTGATTTGAAGGATCGTGGTACAGTTCCTGTTGTGAGAGACAGATTTAAGAGGTTTCTGTAATATTCTGATGGCGTTCCTTGGGCTAGGATTGATTTGTAGATGTCAGGAGGGCAGGGATCCATGGTTGATCCCGCTTTCTTGCTGTGTTTTATCAGCTTGGCAAATGTCTGTACTGATATTTCCGGGATGTTTTGGAGTTTGTGCTGTGGCTCCTTGTCAGGTCCGGTTGGTTGAATGTTAGGGCTGGTTGGTCTGTTTTGTATGATTTGTCGGATGTTGTTGATTTTGTTTTTGAAATGGTCTGCCAAGTAGTTGCATAGTTTCTCTGATGGGGTTGGAGTGTTGTCGCAACCTGGTGGGTTTCTCATTTCTTTTATGATGTTAAACATTAATTTTTTGTGTTGGTGGCATTGGTGATTCTGTCATCATAATTCCTTCTCTTTCCCTTTTGAATTTCCTTCTTATATGATCGGATTTGGTTCTGGAACTGTGTTTTCTTATCTTTGTTGTATTCTTTCCTGCATTCCAATTCCAGCTTTTTGTTGTTCTTTTTCATGGTGCTCAGTAGTGGGGTGAACATTTTGCCATTGTTCTTTTCTTGAGTAGGTGAAAGGTTTTTCTTGGGCGATGTTTTCGATTGTATCTTTTTATTTTTTTTATTAGCATTTTGGTTTTACAATTTAAAAAAACCTTAAGCTTATATCAAATGAATATACAAGATAAAAACAGCAAAGAAAAATATAGTAAATTTACCACGAAAGCAAGAAATACATTGTTGTTATTATTATTATTATTATTGTGCACGAATAGAGGAGGTATGGGAGCTTTATCGAAGACCACATGCCTACACTTTCTTTTCATTTGCTCCTCCCAGTTCTTTTACCTTTTCAGTCATGGCGCGAGTGATCCTGGACACAGTAGTTCATTATTAACCTGATGAAGTAGACCTTTCCTGTATCCTTGAAAACACTTATTTCAAATATGCCAGAAGAGCAAGTGTCAGAGATATTCTTTCCCCTTGAAGTAACAGTGTCCACCATTCCTCTATTGGTTTCATCCTATATGGTGCACAATATTTGCCCAACCATCGACTTTGCTCTTGTATTAGGTTGGGACATTTCATAGTCAGATGGTACAGAGTCTCCTTTGGCCCTTTGCAGAGTCTGCAAGCATAATCTCTCACTGATGTATCTTTCCTTGCTTCCAGTACTTCCTGTGTGGGCATCAAGTTCATGCGAAATCTCATAAAATCCAATCTGCGTCGGTAGCACAGGAATCTTTTCAAATACTGTTGCGGGTTCCCTCTTGCTCTATGTATTGGATCTTTATGACCACAGAGTTTTAGACTTCTTACCTTCTCTCTAGTTATGATCCAGTCCTGATCGAGAAATGTTCTTTTAGTCTTATCAGGATGCGTCATCAAAGTTTCCTCTGTCACATTCTATTCTTCCAGGATATTTAGACTTGATGATCTCCAGTTTTTTAACACTTTATTCGAATTGTCTAGCAATGCCTTCTTCAGTACTTTAAAGTCTCCTTCTAGATTGCCTAGAAGGCATTTCCGATAGAAGGCAAATGTCTTCCATTGCACAGAGGCATGAACTGAAATCAAGCCCATGTCTTCTCATATTAATTCAATGGGTGTACAAGTTGGGAGCATCAGCACCTGTCTCCAAAACAACCCTTCCAGTTTCGGCCATAGATCTTTAGAAATGAGGGATGTAGCTTCTGATCCGTACGTGATTATTGTTACAATTTTCATTTTGTAAAAATCAATTATGGGTTGCAGGGTAAATTTGCAGTATTTTCTAACAATAATTTTCCCCTGCGTAGTCAGGTTTCACATTTTCGTTTTTAGCCTAGCTACTTGGGGGGCCTCCATTATGCTGTTGTTAAAGGATATTCCCAAGTATATCAGGCTAGTCACTTCAAGGATTTTCTCACCTTTCAAATGCCGTATTTGTTTTGTCGATATTTTATGTGCAATTTTCCCACCTAATGTCAACATTTTTGATTTTGACGTGTTGGCATTCAAACCATTTTCATCCAGGTATCTCGAAGTAGCATCCAGTTGTCTTTGTAGCCCAATAATTGTCTGGTCTAGCAGTATAAGGTCGGCTGCATATAGCAGACGGCCTACTGCCTCCCCCGCCAGACTCAGGGGGTACATTCTGATGTTATCGATGGCACTCAGGATAAACTGATTGAAAATCATAGGCGCAAGTGTGCACCCTTGTTTGAGGCCTATTGTTGTTCTGATTGGACTTGTGAGAAGGCCTTTTTTGTCTAATTTGACCTGTATGCTGGTATTTGAATGGAGCACCATCAGTGCTTCTCTCAAGTCGTTGGGACAATTCCAGGTTTTTAACTTTTCCCACAATTTGGTTCTTTCAATCAGGTCGAAGGCTTTGGCAAGATCGATTGATGCCAGATATACTCTGCTCCCAGGTTTGGCTTTTGTGACAGCTTTAATGTGGTTGATCAAGAAGAGGTTTAAAGCTGTTCCTATACCCTTCTCAAAGCCGACCTGCCATTTATCATAGTGGCCGGAGCTCTTTCTCCAGATGTTGAAAACTTTGAGAATGAATGCTCCAAAGATCTTCCCCATTACATAAAGAAGGGCGACAGGTCTGTAATTGGCCGGTTCCGACCCGTCTCCCATCTTGAAAATGGGCACAATTATTGATGAAGTCCAAGTTAGTGGAATCGATTTTGTTTTTTTGACTTCATTGAACAGCTCAAACATTATGTTAGCCCATCCGTCCGGGTCCTCCTTTAGTCTACAATTAGTCAAGCCGTCAGGCCCTGGTGCCCTTGAATTACTTGCAGCTAGAATCAGTTCTTTGATGTCTTCTCTTTTTGTCGGAAAGGACCACGCTATATTAGATAGCTGTAGGTCCATTACCATCACCTGGCCTGATTTGAACAGTCTTTGAAAGTGTTCTCCCTAACGTTCTGCTGGTACTCCATTCAGTTCCAACGAGTTTTGAGGTGCATTTAGCGAGTTTACGATTCTCCATATTCCCATAGTATTTTTGGTAGAGATCCGTCTTAGAATTGCCTCAGCGCCACGTTGGTGAAGAAGCCATTTATGGCTTTTTAACCAGTTTTTATAATGTTGTTTTGGTTTTCTGATAATTAGATGGCCGTTTGATACTTTTTTTCGCTTGAAGTAGTTTAGATCTAAGCGTCTTATTTTTTCTCATTATTGCTAAATCAAACACATGTTTTTTTTTTAAATCCACCCTTTGAGGTTCCAGTATTCATAGCCATGTATGTTTCTAGATTTGGATCAATCTGAGTCCTTTCCTTGTCTCCACAGCTAATTTGAATTATGTTGCGTCCTTGCTCAACATATAAGTCAAGGGTATCCTCGGTCGGATTACATTGAGGCCAATTCCAAATACACACCGTCAGAATGTCATGGTCGCTCGCGTCAGATTCCTTCATATTCAGGTCTGTTAAGTTCACAAATACTTTTTCAGAGGCAAACAGATAATCAAGAGTTTGTCGATCTTTCCCTCTTCTCCAGGTTATCTTTGGGGGAACATCCTCCTGGATTAACCCATTTCCCATGATGATATTTCTCCCATCCATCTCCTCCCTCCAGAAGAGCCCTCTCAATACTTGTGGGGTTAAGTTTATACAGTGATTAGTTATAATACTGCCTTTGATGTCGAAGCAATGAATGTTTAGGTCACCGCAAATGAGAAACTCTACATCTGCTCTTAGCTCGAAAGCCTCATCCATAGTTCTTAATACAAGTTTCACAAAATCTTTCTCTGATTTTGCCAAAGGATTCCAATATAGATTAAGAATTAAAAGATTCCTAATCTGGTTCAGATTTTCAGTCTTAATTTCCAGCACAAGAGCTTGGATCAGAGGTGATGGGCAATATTCTTTAAATCACTTGGCTTTTGATAGTTTTCTTTAAGGTTGTTAGTAGCCCCACAGTCAGGTGACCCTTTTCCCCCCTTCACTGTGGGATTGATGTATACATCATAGCCCTCCAGTAATGGGCGTTCCTGCAGCCTGGTCTCCTGGAGGAATAGAATCTCAAAGTTTTCCAGTTGTAATTCGCCAGGACAAAAAAGATAGGCAAAGCCACGCATGTTCCATGAGGCTAATGATATTTTCGTGCTCTGATTTAAGCAATGGCCATCCATTTTCTTTAGTGCTGGCTGTAAGGTTGTTTTTATACCCGCCAAAGCTCTGGCCAGCCATGACCAGTTTTCCTCTGAGACCCTCTTTTTCTCTTGTACATTCCTTCCCGATGAGCAGTTATTTCCTCTGTTATTATTCACTGTTGTTTGCAGGTAACAATCTTCGTCATCATGGTCTCTGTCCCTTTTTTCCTTGTTATCGCAGCAGTTTTCAACTTCTGATGTCTGTTGTCTCACATTCCCTTTCTGCCTTTTACATGGTTTCACCTCTATTGGATCAACATTGTCATAAGCACAAATTCTAAATCCCATAGAAAGTAATTTTTCCGCAGCCTTCAAGATCTGGTTTTTCTTTTCCTTGGATGCGACATAGATTATTACTTTCTCCAGTCTTTCCTCCTCTGGAAATTAAATTAGATGGAGATCAGTAGTTTTGATATTCTTTAGTGAGGTGATACAATGAAGTAGTCGCAGACTGTTGGCACGGTTTAGCACCAAATCGTCTTTTATTCTAAAGACTCTCTCTAACAAAAGACAATAGCTGCATGTGTGTTTATTTCTTGAACCAGATGGTTGATTGTCCTTAATCAGACTTTTGTCTAGATGAGTGGGTATATCATCTTTTCTGCTTGTCTTGGATTGCTTATGTATACTCTCTCTTTTGTCATACATCATTAAAAATGCCCTTTTTTTTTTAATCCTTGTTAATTTCAAAAGGTACAAATTTGCAAGACAGTTCCTTGTCGTCTGTGTCAAATTCTGTATGCGTTTGTTTTCTTTTATCAACTTGTCTCTGTAGATGGTTACTTTGTTGATTAGATTTTAGCGCCTTCGATGGTTTGAATGACACTGTTTTCTCAGCAGGAGATGGACTCACCTTGTTCCTCTGCTAAGCTCTTATCCACGGTTCTCATCCTGACTGTAAGGCGTTGCTTTATAATTCCATCCGATGTACTCCGTTCCATGATAGAAATGTGTCTATGTGAAGAAGGGCGTAGCGTTGAACTCTCGTTGTCCGAGTCGTCATCTCCAGTAGAGGGTTCCTTATGTTCAATGCTTTGCCCCACATGCGGTCCATCTCTTCTTTCCGTATCCGAGGAGGAATCTTCCTCTTCTGAGATTGTGTAAGTCGATAAGTTCAAGAGCACTTCTCTTTGATTCTCCTCATTAATATCATTTTGTACATCCTTATTATTGTGTGGTGTATTCTGAATTTCGTTACCCTGTAGATCTTCATTTACTGTTAGCGGTGGTCCTCTTTCTCCGTTCCTTGATGTAGTCTCTATGCCCGCTTGTCCTGAGCTTTTGACGAAATGTAAGCCTTTCTGATTGCTCTTAATCCTGTTGAGTGAGTCCGATATATTGGCTTGAGTTATTTGGTTTTTCCTTTCTTTATAAAGGCTGCTTTTAAAAGTTCTCTTTTGGTATTCGGAGATTTTGATTTTTGATCTGCTACCTTTAATTTTGTGAAGATCGCATACTTACTTTTACTTAAAGGCCCATTGTCCAAGTCATTGTCATCCTCCACTATGGCCGCACATTTCCTCTTAATACGTACTGTGGCCGTTTGTTTGATTACTTACATTCTTCATTTTTCGTATCATCATGCTTTTGAGACCTCTGGGTCGAAGGCTCCATATACGCAATTAAGTTTTTTGTCGCTTCCGGTGGGGCCTAGTCTAAGTTGATATTTATTTGATGGTTTTTCACGGCTTCAGCTCTCCGTTTGTTTCTTTCAAGTATAAAAGGGTCTATAATCCTATGCAGGATATTTGTACTCTTCTCAGTATTTTTCTCGAGGTTAGTTTGAATGGCGGTTACAAATCCTTCGATAAAGATCAGTTTAGAGTGAAGCATTTTTATTAAATTGGATTGGTCTCTAATTTGATCATTCAATGTCTCATGGAGTTTCATATACAGTGTTAAAGTTATTGTTAGTGCGAAGAGGGATCCAGGTCTTTTTGTAGAATATTTTCCGGCAATATCGTTGTAGAGCCAATCTCTACCATGATGTCAATTGGGCACGAGTTTAGGCCCATCAATGGGTCTTGTGCCCCTCTTGTTTGCCCAAACTCTTCTAATTGACTGGACAAGTTATTAGTTGATTCCAGTCCTCGAATAGTCCATGTCTTGTTCGGCTTGTTCCTTTCTTATCGCATATTTCTCGCTTAACTCCATCATCAGCCGCGCACCTTCTGTTGTCTGTAAAGTATCAGGGATGGTTTGAATCATTTCTAGTTGCACTGCCAATTTGAGTGCCCCTAGATGTTCACGCCAGGTTGGGATACTCTTAAGACGATTGATTGATTGAGATCTATTGAATCAGCTCAGGCAGCTTTCCGCCTTCCGGGTAGCACCTCTTGTGCGCACTGTTCTATTTATTAAATACTGAAATGTGAATTCGTCAGGTGTTTTAAACGCTTTGTTTCTGCGTAAAAGATGCGGGTCTAATAAAAAAAAAAGTCCCCAGTAACATGAAAAGTAAAAGGTCCAGGATCAAAGGGAACTATCCCCTCGCAGTCTCCTGATTGGATGTTGGGCTTTCAAATTAGTAAGTGACGATAGCTTGTGTTCAGTCACTTACCCATCACCGTAGTTTGCCGTATCGAGTTGAAAGTCTGTCGTAAAACCGGCAGGGAGCGCAGCAGAAGCCTGATGTAAACCTACTTCAAACCTACAGCTGAACACTCCGCCCAACACTCGGCCCACGCTCCGCTGTAGGCGAGTGTTATGAAGCTGCAGCTCCTCCTCCTTCGCAACATCCTTGACAACGTCCTTATTAATGGCAGCAAAGTAAAGCCAGGCTGAAGCACACCAGCACAGTTCAAAGGATTTCCACACACTGAAACACTGGCCCACAGTCGGCCCAACACTCCGCCCACACTCCGCTGTAGGCAAGTTTTATGAAGCTGCAGCTCCTCCTCCTTAGCAGCGTCCTTGACGACGTCCACTCGGCCCAACACTTTTCGATTGTATCCGTAAACCTTTTGTGGAGTAACTCCACTTTCCCATCTAGGTCTGCCTTTTACAGTTCTGCTTTTGAAGGTTTGGTCGTCTCCAGTTTTTCTATTAGGTTGCTTGCTTTGGTGGTTTTCAAGTTTCTTTTTGTGGTGGTGGGGATCTTGAGGGGCTTGATACTGACTAGAGTTGGTAGTGTGATCATGAATTAAATGATGAGATGGTCCCTCCAAAGTATTTGTATCAGTGGTGCCGTGGTGATTAGTGTTTTCTTGGTGAAGATTGCGTCAAGGGTGTGTCCTGCCGATTGTGTTGTCCCTTTGACCAACTGTGGTAGTTTCATGGTTGTTAGCTGCCCAATTAGGGAGTTGTGAGAGTTGGCTTGTTTTTCTTCGAACCAAATGTTGAAGTCCCCCAGGATTATTAGATGTTCGAGTTTGATGGCTATGTTGGCTTCTATGAAGTTGTCGACGAAGGTTGCATCATATGTCGGTGGTCTTTAAACCAGTATGAATTTGATGTTTGTTTTTGGATTCGCCGATAGGTGTATGACCATGGTTTCGCAGTTGATGATGTTACGTGGTTTGTCTGTTTTTAGTTTCAGGTGTTCTTTGAATGCTATTGCGAGGCCTCCTCCTTTTTTATTTTTCTATTTAACTGAAGGTATTTGAAGTTAGCAGAGAGGCAGCCATGGAGTGTGATTTCAAAGTTGTCATCCAGCCATGTTTCTGTGATGAATAGGATGTCGATGCCGTTGTTGCAGAGAAGGTCGAAGATCTCAGTTGAGTGTTTTGACATGGATCTTGCGTTTATTAGATTGCAGTGTATTTTAAAGGTATAGTTTGTTTTGTGCTTTATTGTCCGTGTTGTTTTCTGACTGGTGTTAAGGTTTCCTTCTCTAGTTGAGGTGTTGGTACAGTTGTGTCTGTGTCGTCAAAAAGCTGTTCTAGGTTCAGTCTTGGGTTTTTGTTTTCATCAAGCTCCTCTTCTAAATTTTGTGGCTGTCTAGTGGAGGGTCCTCTTGTTTTGGTGATGTAAGGAGTTAGGGTGTTGATTATGTTCTTGTTATTTCTAGCTTTGTCCGTTCTTCTTCTGTGTGGTTGTTTTTGGTTGTTGGTTGTTCTTGATTTGTACGTTGGGTCGGCTTGTTCCAGTGAGTGGTTATTTGTGAGGTATGGAGTTAGGTAAAGGGATTTCTCAGCGCTGGTTCTGTTGTTCATGTCTGTGGGAATGTGTTCTGCAGTTGTGAGTCTTCGGTGGAGTTCAGTTGGGTCTCAATAAACTCTTCACTTTCAAATCCTTTTTAATTTCTATTGGTGATTAGTCTTCTGCAGGAGTACTCTTTTCATCAGCAAGAATCGAAACAATCAGAATTGTCAATCAAAAGACTGTATATTGGGAAATAATTTAATATTTGTTCATGCGCAGTGGATAAACCAATGTTCCTTATTTGATGTTATATCCATTATTAGTACCTGGCAGCGAGGGTCAATCAGATTGTAACAATCAATCTGATTGGCCCTCGCCGGGGCTTTACCTGACCGGGAATCCCTCTCCTGACGTTCCTATCCTTTGTCCCCGGCTGGGGTGTGTGTGACAGCCCCTCAGCCAATGAGGAGGCTCGGAACAAGGTAATCCCCGCTCCGAGCCACCACACGGCTGGAGGCTGGAGGCTGACATCCTCCCCGCTGCCAGGGATTCAGGTAAGTGTTTTTCTCCTCCCCCCCTCCAAACAATGCCCTGAATGCCCTCCTAACCCCACTTACCACTTACCTTATTTTTGGTCCATTTTGGGATCGGACGTGCTGGGAACACTCTGTCTCCTGCGCTTCCAATCCGCGACTGCCCGTCATGGATAGGAAGAAGGGACTACACGTAGTCCCTTCTCTCCTTTCCATGGCGGCCATTTTCTTTGTTTACCATTTTTCATTCTTTTTGAATGATCGCCATGGAAAGGGAAATGGAAGGGGAAAACGGACTCCGTTTTCCCTTCCCCGGCGGGCATTTATTATTTTGACATTTTTTTTTCTGTTCTGAACACACAGAGCGTTTCAGAACAGAAAAACAATGCTGTTAGTACCCCGGTCTTGCGGGCTGGGGTACGAATAGTAATAAGCCCCTCGCCGTGGAGGCATTACCGAGTCAGGTAAAGCCCTGGGGCCTTCGTTAACTGTTAATTGTAACTATCGGCCTCGCTGCTTTACCGGGGCTTATTAATTAATTACAGTTGCTTCGCCCTTGTCGTTGTGGTTTAATTATTATTTCTTGGCTCTGTTATAATTCGGGTAGGGGGTTCTTTTCTACTTTAGTCAAATTATAAAAAGGGGTCATTGTTCTCAGCTTTTAATTCATCCAACTTTTTCAGGATCGCTCTTTCAAATGTTATAGATTCTGCGGATATGCTCGCCAGTGACGGGTAAAATGTGGCTTTAATGTGCAGATTCGTCACATCAAAAAAAATTAAAAAGGAGTAAGTCCAAAGTGTTGATTTTGATGTATTAACCTCACCAGCTGTGTGATTTCTATCCGTGTTTGAAAGGGATCATGTTTTATAGTAGGTACGGAAGGGAGGCCCTTTTCTAGGACATTGAGGTGTGCTTCTTGGAGCCATAGTTTTGATAGCTTTAGGACAAGTGACTCCTTTTGTATCATAGGTTCAGAGTTCATTCTGATTACAGATTCTGACAGTTCACAAGTCTGGGTTTCAGTCTGTTTTGGTGGCCTCTATATGGAATGCTAGTCTGTGCTATATCACTTTCCTCATAGTAAGCGTATGTTTTACAATTTTTTTGTTTAAATTAAATTCTTTAAATTCTTTCATTGTTGCATCTAGAGCATCAAGACTTTCGTTGTAATTTGCAAGAATCATTTTAGATGCCAGAGTCCTTTTTTTGTACAATCTGTCTCATGATTTTTTCAGAGACTGCTTTTGCAGTATTTATAATTAGTACTAACCAGTCTCGTGTACATTTATTTGCAATGTAACTCCAATCCTTTCGCAACTGGAGTTGGTCTAGAAAAATCTCTGGTTTCATTCTTATAAATAGGCTGTTCGGGGCAGTGTGCAATCTGAGGTACACCGTAATCCAGCCATCATAGCCCCATGTAGCTCTGTGCGGATACGTTTTTTCCGCAGAATTTCCAACTCATTCCATTCAGCTCCAGAGGTGTGGGGTCCTATTATAGATTTAGTTCCCAAGATCGAGGGGTTTGCTAGTATTCCCTCTACCAGCTCTTCGGCATAGGCCAAATAATTAGCCTCAGTCATTCTTGATTTGGTGGGTGCAATGTATAATATATATTGTATATGAAGTAGTCCTGTATAAAGATGCCCCTTTACTTATTTTTAAAGTGTTTGATTAATACACTAGCCCGCGGTGGGTTTCACTGCTAGAAAAAAATAAGAAAACACAATGGGGCCGGGGGAGGGAGGGCAAAGAGCAGCAACCTCCCACTGATGCTCAACGTATTTTCACACAATACAGACCAAAGTTATTCTTGATATTCATTTAATAACTCCTGTTATGTAAGCAGCCTATAGCTCTCTAAATCTCCCTGTCGGAAAGGCTATCTATCCCTATGCCAGGTTATATCTATTCCTAGCTGTCGCTGATGTGCCGCCTATCTAGCAAAGAGGATACATAAGAGGCTGTCCCTAATCTGGCTCACTACTTTCCTCCTCCTACTAGTTTTTTATTTTTTTTATTTTTATTAATTTTATTCAAACCAAACAACAATACAAACAAACCCAACACGCAGTGTAGTTTACAACAATTCCATTAAACACCATTTGTATTTCCATTTTGCCACTGCTCCCCAGGTCCCACCCTCCATTATGAGCCTATTTATACTTCACGTTCAACATCTGCTACATGTGGCCGGGTCTCACTATCATCGGATTCCGTCGGGTCCGATATAGATCCGAACAGTTCCGCTATTAATAATTTCCATGCCATCAAGGTACCCACTTCTTCCTCCCCACTCATGCTGCTCGCCTCCTGCCATACTACCATTTCGGCCTCCGCCCATTTCTGTAACTCCTTCCACCATACCTCCACCCGTGGTTTGTGGCACTTCTTCCATCCCATGGCGATCCTCCGTTTTGCTAACACGTATGCCAAGTTTCTCAGTTTCTCAACATGTTTAAGTTTCCGTGGTCTGCGGAACCCTCCCAGCAAGCAGGCCCAGGTCGTATCTATGACAAGCGTGACCCCTTCTGTCACTAATTTTTGTGCCACTTCACCCCAGAAACATTCAATTACTGGGCATGACCAAAACATATGTGTCATGTCAGCGTTTTCCATGTCGCACTTAGGGTACGCCTGTCGCCCAGCGTTTCGGAACTTGGATATCCTCAGAGGGGTCATGTATGCTCTATGCGTTATGTACAGCTGTATTTGTTTAAGTCTGGCGTTTCGTGACACTTTTTTGTGATATCCCAGGGAACGTTCCCACATCCAATCTCCCATTGGGGCCCCCATCTCCTCCTCCCAATCAAGTCTCAAATGTGTCAATTCCTTCCCCACCTTGGTCATTACCATCTCATACAATCTAGAAATCTCATGCCCCCCTTCCGATATGTCATATATTGCCCCCACAGTAGCATCTGGTTCCTCTTCCTCTTCCTACTAGCTATCTCAAAAACCCAAAACACTTGAGGGGAGTAGTCTATAATTTTACTCCTCCCTCTTTAGTGTATTGAAAATTGCAGGTTTCTCTGCATTACTTTTTAAAAATTGATTTTTATTTTCCTGGCTCTGAATAAATCTGACTGTCCTGTGGGTTCAGGGAATCAACCTGAACACTTATGATTGGTCTGCCTTTTTCAGCGGGTTATGCTACAGTCTAGCTGCTTTCGTCAGGACCAAAAAACAGCCTAAACCTGTTTTTCTCTGAAAACAGAATATTAGTCAGTCTTCTTCGGTGTGGCCCAAAAATCGTGTCTCTTCTTCTGTTTCAAACCTGCAGTGGGAGACATAAAACGTATCAGGAATCATTATATCTATCCCCGGCTAGGTTCTCATTTCTACTTTCCTTACCCACCATCACGATTCTGACCGTGTTTCTCGGGACCTGTATTTTTGTTCTGCCAAACTATCCCTGTAATGAGAGAACCACTGGGGAAAATATACTCGGTTTCCACTTGAGTGTACACCATGATTTCGTACAATATTTACATTGTCACACTCTCCTGTTTATTGTTATTTCTTACCCATGGACTGTTGTGTTCCCACTCGAAAATGCTGGACAAAATGACTTCTGTACTTATTTTTTGTCTCGTTTTTCTTCTCCTTTTGTCTTTCAATCCTATAGCCTCAACAGCCACAGTTATTGTATAGCCAGTGTTGACCCGTTTTGTCACAATATAGAGTTACCTCTATTTTCTGTGTTATAACTTTATTCCATCCATTCTGCAAAACATTTCCAATTTTAAGACTAGCATTGCAACAATAAATTGGTAAATAGTGTTAATTACGGCGCGACCAAGGCGTTTCTGTCTTTTCTCTTGTTGACCGTTTGCCACGTGGGATATTGAGCGGATTGGGCTGCTCAGTGTCTATTTTAATATAATGTTGCCCACAAGATCGTTTGTACACAGGGTATTGAGGCGGGTTCTGGCATGCGCTACCCTCTCTCTTCCTATGGCTGCTATACCTGGGAGTAAGGGTCGCACTCGTCTTTTCTGCTTACCAGTATTTAATCCCTCTCCAAATGCTTGGGGACATGTGTGTTGCCTTCTACCTGCTGTAGAGGAGCAGCATGAGACCATGCCGTGTTTGATAACAGCCGTTGTGCCAATACCACAGCAAGTGTTTGGAAGAAGATACCCATTAAGAGAACCTTATCGAATTTACCCCTGATAACCTGTGGGAGGAACTCACTGAAGGAATATGAAAAGGAGCAAAGAAGAAGAGCCAGTGACATCATAAGAAGGTGTGCACAACGTCTGGAGACACTGGCTGAAGATGATGTAGGGATCCTAGAGGGCTAATGGTGAAGTAAGGATCAAGTAAACTCTCAAGTATAAAAAAAATTACACGTGCACGAAGTGCTGCAGAGAACAATCGTTCAATAAATTTACTGACGCTGAAATGCAAGGTGGATTAATTCATCATAGAAGACAGCTATATGTAGTGAATAAAATGCAGGCGAAGCCGCCATTGTACAGAAACTGGACATTGGTATCATGAATTGAGTAAGCCAGAACCCATGAAGCAGGAATGGAAAACTGTGTTGCAGCAAGAATAATAAGCTCATGGAGCTGCATGGCGAGGCTGCTCGCCCTGGGGTCAAGATTCAAGAAGCCAGGTCAGCTATCTATTCTGAAGAAGAACGAGTATGCAGAGGGTGAACCTTCTCACGTTAAGGTGCAAGAAATAACACAAAGGATGGCAAGCTTTAATTCATTTAGAGCATTTAAAAGATGCAAAATGGACCAAATTGTGGTCTCCTGCCATGTGAGCCAAGAATGGAACTAAGTTCCAGACACGATAGCGAGTGCCCTCACTGTCGTGTATTCTCAAAGACAAGGATACTCTGCAAGGCCAAGTACAAAGACAATTTCATGGCAGAAGGCATGGGCGATGTGAGATGCTGGGCTAATTGGGTGGTGAGGTAGTTTCATAACCTATCTCCTTGCACCTGGGTCTGGGCTTACGTGCTGCTAAATTAAACAAATGTTCCAGACATGGCACAAGCGTGCCAACCAATTATATCAGTCCACATAACGAAGGACCTTATAGTTTGAAGACCAATGAGAAACTGTGTATCTAAATGTTTCTGAAAATACATGTTTTTAGAGGTAGGCATCAGTTGTCCACCTGATAACAGACACCCAATAACGATCCTAGCCACTATAGAAATGTATACTTAGATGTCTCCCATAACCAATCCCGACACTTGATAGGTTTTTCACTATTGCCACGTAGTAGGACTTTACTCTGATGCATTATCACTATAAGAAAAGCATTTTTTGTGGAGATCAGTCAGCGACTGAGCGTACGTCTGTTGATGTTCGTTGTAACCTCCCTGTTTTTGACAATTGTTCATAAAACAGTACTTTGTCATCTTCCTGAGTTGGTTCCGTTATTTGGACTCAGAATTACTCTGGTGTGATCCATCCATTCCATATGCGCGTTCCGAAGGGCCATAAGGTCACATGGTAGCAGTGCGGATGGTTTCAAGATCCAAACCAGTCTGGCTCCAGAATTTCGGACGATTGGGCATCCTCCGCCATTAGCTGGAAGATCGCAGAGTTTCCTGTGGAGAGCGGTCGATAGCAATAAACTTGCAAGAAGAATCGAAATGGAGGGCAGGTCCCTCTTTGAAGAAATCCCTGCTCGGTTTCCACGGCCGCTCTGCGGACGGAAGGCGAAGTGGTCGGATTGAAAGAAGAATCGATACCGAAGGCCTTCGAGTTGATTAATGAATGTAAGTAAACTAAGGGAAATGTCAATATAAAGGGGCGGGATTGTGACATTTTGAGTAGATAAAGGAACACCTAAGAAATCCTAGTTCAAGGGAATTCAAAGAAGATATCTTAAACTCCAACAGGAGTATTAATGAAAAGGGAATACTCATGGTAAGGACCATGAAAGGTGATGTCTTAAACCCTGTATAGGGTAAAAGAAGTAGAGGCGAGAGAAGTATAACCCTTATTATAAATTGTTGATAATGATGGGAAGGTGATTACGTGGGTTATTAATGTGTAGTGTGTGGTTATTTTAAGTATTATTTTATTGTGTGAAGTATCAAGAAGTAATAGAATTATGAAAAGTTGGAAGTTACAGTTTTTGAAGCTAAGCTCTAGTAAACAATTGGCGCCAATCAAACGACAGGTATAGTACGAGGCGAGATAGCCGTGCTTGAAGGGGTAGTAAATGACAAAGGTAGATCATGGAAAATGGTGATAGCTCTTGAAGAGGGGTATAGGTTGACTGACATAACAGATGAAGATATGTTCAGAGGAGAGCGTATCGATGATGAAGTGGTGCCTTTATGAGCATTACATACTGGATAAGGATTGAGAAAAGAGAAATCCCACAGCAAATGGCAATAATGTGTCAACGACCATCATTTTTCCAGGAAGATCTAGAAATGGTGGCAAGTGTCCTGGGCACCAAGGGCCCCTATGAAGTAGGGCTATTAAAGGGAATAGTGGAGGTTAAAATAAAGCATAAACCAGGAGCAATTTGACCCCAAGCGAAACAGTACCCTATGTCACGAGAAGCTGATGAGGGAATATTCCAGACTATTTCAGCACTGATGAATTAGGGTATCCTAGTGCCTTCGGAGCCATTATGCAATACTGCGGTGTATCCGATAAAAAAATCTAAAGGGGGTTGTGGAGATTTATCCAGGACCTTAGGCCCCTTAATCAGATTGTAGAGGCAGAGTTTCCTGTAGCTCCTAATCCTGCAACAATATTGTGTAGTATCCCAGTTGAAGCTGAGTATTTTACGGTGATCGATTTGAAAAAAGCGTTTTGCTCGATCCAGTTGCGCAAGGACTCGCAAGACCTGATTTCCTTTATGTTTAGACAAAAAAGACTAAAACATACTTGTCTTCCATAAGGGAATTCTGAGTCCCCATCAATGTTTAACAGGGTACTACATATGGATCTAGGCAGTATCAATCTTAAAAGTGCGGTGATACAATACGTAGATGACATATTGATTTGCTGTACAAGAGAGGATGAATGTTGGCAAGACTGCCCAACTAATGACTATTTTAGCAGACAAAGGATATAAGGTGGACAAAGATAAATTACAGTATTGTCAGGAAGACGTGTTGCACATAGGTCAAGTAAACTTACATGAAGGAAAGAAAGTGAAACCTGAAAGGGCTGAGGCAATTATGAAGACACAAAAACCGAACACAGTGAGACAAATGCAGCTGTTAAACGGTAATTATATAGTGCCTCCTTAGTATTTATATTGGCCTAAGCCCATTCGCGCTACACGGAAAACCGCGTTGCAAAGTTCCGACTTTTGGGTTAAAAGATTCATCCGCCATTTTGATTTTCACTTGTGTGTTCTACTTTCTAAAATGGTGGACTATGTTTTTGACTTGCAGCCAAATCTTCCGACCTTTGAGTTCTGTTAATGTTTATGTTGTCCGAGAGCCGACTGTTTAAACTGAGCAAAGAGACCTTGTGCTTCATATGAACTGTCATTGGAGTGTTGTCTGCGCTCACAAGCCTCATCCTTGTATAAACATTGGGACAATGAAGAACAAACCTCGAGCGTATGCTTTAGTTGAACTACATTGTGAAGATACTTGAAACAAGGCTTACCGCGGAATCCGAGAACGTACATCACTATTGTATCTTCATGGAAATACAAACTTATGTAATCCGCCGCATGATATTGTAAAATCTGTATGTGAACTAGGCACGAACTCTAGACCACAAATTATTCACATGAAGAGAGGCTGGACAATATTGTAGGAAATGTATAAATACGCTAGTGTTTAGATGTTCAGCTCTCTCTCACCTCTCTTTGTCGGCTGGTACACACTGCGAGGTGTTGGGAGCCAGATAGCTATCTGTGTTGCTTTGTAAACTGTACAGTAATAAAAGATCTGTGAATCTTTTTAGCCCGTGATTGGTGTAGTTCATTTGTGGTACTCAGCCTCGATATTTCTTTGTTCTTTCAGATGGTGCCCGAATAAGGACCCTCAAGATTGATGCCACCTCATTGAAGAGTAGACTCGGCTATTGGACCGGGATCGGACAGTGAGAAAGGGGGGCCCCTTTTGGATGAGACGCGACACCTCAACAGTACTACACGATCCGATCCCTGGACGGTGAGCATGCGGTCCGAGACGGCATCTTGACGAGGGTCCATATATCGAGGCGGGCAGTTTTGCCGAAATCACCAACCACGAGGGTCCTTTGTCCTTTGTAATCCGATCAGACCTCCTTTGTCCTTTGAGTCAGGTGAGTCGTGCCCCGATTCCTAAATATCCTGATATTTGGTTGTAGATTTGTACTCATGAGCACAAACGACGCCAGGTAACACCAGTAATCTGACATGCCTGGGAAATTGTCTGCCTGTTTCAGGGGATTATTCCTCAGAGACAGACAATCTTTGGAATTTGGCCGACCAGCACCACAGGAGGGGTCGCCGGCATGTACTATGTACTGCAAGTACGGCATTGGTAATATAGTATTCAACGATATTTGGCACAGACAAACTAGACATGCTTCCGAACTTCAGTGGCCAGTCAATGGTAGTTTTGAGATTGCCCGAATAGAGTATTTAGAATCCATATTGTTAAAGAAAAAAGCTAGACCTGCAGCATTTGATGTAATACAAAATTGGAAAAAAGAAACTGCAGCAACTTAAGAGTAAAGAGAAGCATGCACGTCGTCATATGTCAAATTCAGAAAAGGCATTATTGTATGATCAACAAAAACAGTCAGTCTGTTAGAAACATGGATAGGGCTTTTCAACTTGGTATACAGAAAATATATCCGTCTAAAGATTTTCATGTCTAAGATGAGCTAATTGATACATTTTTAAATGAACATACGTCTGGTGCCACTGCACCACCTCCTTATGTACCTATTCCTGCTGTCTTACCTCTTCCCGCTGTCGCTCCTCCTCCCGTAGCAATTCTTGTTCTTCCTGTTGCTCCTCCGCCGCCAGTTATTGCTCCTCTTCCTGTTGTTGTTCCTACGCCTGTACATTCACCTTTATCGACTATTACTGCTCCAGTAAATCCATCTTTGCTGCGAGCGGTAGTGTCTCCACTACCTGCTGTACAGGATTTGTCTACTCTCTCTTTCCCGAGCGGTTCTGTTCCGCTTGTAGCTGATGAAGGGGCAAGTGCTGAATCAAAAATTGTGACTCGGAACACAGTTTCCAAAGAAAAGAGGAGAGAGGTGAATGCATGGGCTAAGCAATGTATAGAGAAAGGTGAAAAATCTACTGTTTTACCTACACTCCTTAATCTAGATAGTATCCCCGATCAGAATGTCCTCATTGAGGGGATGGGGGATACACTTGGCTGTAATGTGGAATAGATTGACAGACACAGATGTCCTTTTTTAACACAAAAATTGGGCAATCGCCAACTATTTCGTAATTATGTTATAGCTCATGCAAATCCAAAAGCCTACGTGGTCAAGGACCGATGTACTGTCACCAAAAGAAGGGTGCACTACAAGGCTGTGGAAGAAGACAGAAAGGATAGAGCGAGTATCTAACCAACCCTGCCTGAGTCTTTTGTCTCCGCTAGGTTACGGTGCTGTGCCGCTTACAAATTAGGGATAGAAAAAGAGGTAAACTAGCCACTTCTAGATGGGTAATGTTTTCAGCCTTGTTGGTCCTTTTCCACTCTCTTCCACTATGTGTGAGTGTGTATTGGAAGAGAAGAACTATATTGATAGTTTAAAATGGTACACCAATGGTCAACCAAGTAGACATCTAGTAGGGTACTGTAAAATGTATTAGCCTCTAGACTGTCTATCTGACCATGGTGGACTCAAATCTAAAAACGACATAACAACACAATGACAAACAATGTTAAACATAACATTCAACAAAGAAGAAACTAAATTCCCACCCTCCGTCTTAGAGTAATGTTAGTGTAGCAGGTTGTGGGAATTAGGTAAAAGGTATGCTCAAACTTCAAGGTAGCCCCAATTTATGCCTCTTGTGTGTAGCAACCACCGTCGACCGGCTTCAGTGGCAAACATATAGGTGAGGCCACTTTCATCAGGATAGTCTTCTAATCCCATCAGTCCGTTCAGTCAAAAAAGTTTAGAACTGACCATATTGAGAGAATACAGGTACGACAATTGGAAGTATGGATACATTACCACCAAGTCGTTAGTGCTGTGAGGCTGGATCAAATTGGGAGGGAACCTATGAGAACCAAAAGAAATTTTTGAAGCCATATTCACCTCTGAGCTAGTAACTTCAAATAAATTGGATGTGAATCACAATAGGTTACATGTCATTCACAAATGCAACACTGTTAGTACTTCTGTTCCATTCGGTGGAGAAGATAGGTACTCGTTATTGTCTAAACCAACCTCAGTAAGTGGGCAAACGCACACAACCTGCATCTATTTGGTTTTTAGTCTTGTTGGTCAATTACTCGGGACGACTGTCTATCGTACAGTGGGGCACCCTCAGGGCAACATCCCATCCTGTGGGTGCATCAGTTGTTTACTTAGGTGGTTTTACTTCAAAGGGGTGCCTACCACATTTAACCCCAAAACGCAGTAGGCGGGACAAGGCCAATTATTTAGTGAACAGCCACAAAATTCAAGTATCACAAGATAAATAGCCCGGTGGGTCCACATACCTTAACTAGGTAGTCCCTGTGTGTGATGTCAATACAGGAAGTCCAATGTGTCCACATGGATTCAAGCCCCAGGTTTTCTATTGAAGAAAAGAATATAAATGAAAAGGGCTGTCATGCAGTTGGCTAAAACATCAGGTGAAAGGTAATTCAAAGACGTGTACACAAGATTGTGCTGAAGCCTGCTGGCACATAAAATGTATACAAATCAGAGATATGTCAGGTATCTAGTTCTTACTGAAGCAGGCTAACGGGCCCAGCACATGTGCCAGCCGAGCCAGAAGCCCTGTTTTGCGTTAAAGTACGTGGGCACTTTCTTGGAAGGTGTTTGTAGGCGCGTACAAGTCTGCGTCCTGCTACCCGCCATCAGTGGGGAGTTCTCAGAGAGGCAGCTTTAATTCTCGCATTGGAGCCGACTCACGTGACACGGCATTAGTCACGTGAGCGGCACCAGACGCCTAGACAGGAAGTCAGGCAAAAGCCTCCAATCAGCTTGAGATTGTCCCTACGTAGTCAGGCAGTCATTACTAGGCTACATACACGTACAAAAAGTGCGAACATGCCCTTGTATTGCAATTATCTCTGTGCAGCGGGATCTCAGATAACGAAGAGATAATTTATTTTTTCATTTTTCATTTTTCTTTTTACATTTACAAACTGCCTCAAGGGATCTAAAAAAGAAATTAGAAAATCATGTGGGCAGCTAGATGAAGGGACATAGTGGAAGGGAGTGGAAAAGGACCAACAAGGCTGAAAGCATTACCCATCTAGAAGTGGCTAGTTTACCTGTTTTTCTATCCTTAATTTGTAAGCGGCACAGCACCGTAACCTAGCGGAGACAAAAGACTCAGGCAGGGTTAGTTAGATACTCGCTCTATCCTTTCTGTCTTCTTCCACAGCCTTGTAGTGCACCCTTCTTTTGGTGACAGTACATCGGTCCTTGAACACTTAGGTTTTTGGATTTGCATGAGCTATAACATAATTACGAAACAGTTGGCGATTGCGCAATTTTGGTGTTAAAACTTGTTAAGACTAAGGGCAATACCCTGGTAACTCTCCTTTTTGCCCCCTTGTTTTGTCAAGACACAGATGCCCCACAAGGGTTGAGGGATTTGAATGTTTTAGCCTATTAAAGGGATACTGCAGAGAAAGTACATAAGCATGTCGAGAGGGTTTTTGAGTTTAGAAGGGAGTTAGAACGGTTACAGAATGATGAAATAGATGGTGATAGTTTGGATGCTGTTTATGTGCAGAAACGGTTCCTTCCTCCTTGTAAGTCAACGAGTGAAGGAACGCGAATTTGCACGAGGGATGCGCTTAGATGATTTCAGATATGTCGATATCTCCCATAGAAGTTTATGATACGTATAGTCAGTATACTCCAGAAATGCAGAGGAAAGTGTTACAGGTAATGGTAGAATACCTACAGGATGAGTGCATAAAGAAAAAGTTTTTGTTGTCCCGCAGAATTATTGAATATTTATAAGAGAGCTTTTGCATCCAATACTGCTTCCACCACTTTAGCGCTCGATTTGGCCCTGCTGCTTAGTAAACATTCGGAGTTGCCTACTTCTCAGTTGCCTATGATAGAGGTTCCTCCGACATTCATTCCTAAAGTTGAGATTCCGGCTAATGTTGCAACAGGTGCAGCAGCTGTCGATATTGAAGCTCACTATATATCGCAATTTGTTCACGTCCCATTCTCCAGACAGGAAGTGAATACTATTAGACAGTCGATTCCAGACATTAGGAAAAATCCAACAGGGTTTTACAAAGAAATAGAATCTGTCCTGCATTCATCAGTTTTCACTTTGGGTGATATAGATTTGTTGTTTCCCGTGATCCTACCTGCTGATCTATGGAAACAGATTAGGACTGTAGATGATCCAGCAGGGTTAAGTGACACGTGGGTTCATTTGGTTAGGTTAGATGGAGAAAGGAAAGCTGGTGAAAGACCACCGCAAGTGATACTGACTTTGCCAGATAGAATAGCAACGAAATTAAAAACTTTGATTCCCGAGAGGATTGTTTGGGACAAACTTACTGCTTGTACCCAAGGAAAATCTGACAGTGCTAACCAATTCTTTAATCGGTTCGAACAAGTATTCTCAGATTTTAGCAGACTGGATTTAAGCACTGAGTCAGGGAAAAGATTGTTTGTTGATACGTTTGAGCGTGGATTGTTGCCTGATATCCATTCACAAATTATGACTTCCGAGAGTGCTTGGCAAGTTAAATCACAGCCAGAAGTATTGCATATGGCTCAGTATTATGAGAATAGAGTCAATAATGAAAAAGAAAGGATCAAAAAGAAAAGGGGAGATCTTAAAACCAAGGTATTATTGCAACAGATGGCCAGAGGGCCTAGAAGTGGATGTACACAGTTTCGAGGTCAATTTGTTCCACAAAGTAATGCGCCGTTGGGTCCTGTACACGTGAACCAATGTGCTTATTGCAGGCAAGAGGGTCATTGGCGAGTACAATGCCCGATCCTTCAGCAAAGGTTGAATAACACATATGGTGTCATGGGTAGACGATCCAGAGGCCACCCTGGGGTAGGGGGTCCTGGTAAAGTCAGTTCGCTCAAATTTTTCAGTCATTTTCTCAAGACAATTAGCAACCTAGTGTAGATAGCAGAAATATTTTTGATAATCCTTCAACTGCCTATCTTTCTAAAGATCTTGTCTTTGACGATATATTGTTTTGTTAGGACAGCCCGAAGCCGGGTCTGGAACCAACGCCTATTCCTGTTAATTAGAAAGGGCCCTACGTTGAGATGACGGTGGGGAATAGGAAGCATCTATTTTTGATAGACACAGGAGCACAGAAGTCTTCCATTGATCATTCGCGGGTTCCAGACATTCCACTGTCTGGGCAGAATAACGTTTCTGTAGGGTTTTCTGGCACGCCAGTGGTTAGTCCGGTTTCTCTGCCGGTGCAGATTTCTCTGGTGCCATTTACGGATCACTGTTTGTTTCTTCTGACAACGAACTGTGGAGAGAATTTGTTGGGGTTGAATCTGTTGAAGGAATTAAATGCGGTAATTCATTGTTCTTCGGATGGAGTGCGTTTGACGATTTCACCTCAGCAATTTTCTGCCTCACAGTTTTTGAATAGACCTTTGCTGCCAGAATTTAGTGCAGTTCCGGCGTGTTTATGGGCGGTTGACGACAATGATGTTAGTATTTTGCAAACTGAGCCTGTTAAAATTGTTTTGAAACCAGGAGTTAAGTTGCCACGAATTCCACAATATAAGATTTCAGTTGATGGTGAGCAAGCTTTGAAGCGTATAGTTTCCGACTTTGTACATCGTGGAGTAATCGAAGAAATTGCAGGAAGTTTGTGCAATAGCCCGATTTTACCAGTGTATAAGAAAGGGGATAATGCGATTCTGTTCCGTTTCATTATCGATTTGCGCGCTATCAATAAGATTGTTGCTCCACGATTTCCAATTGTGCATGATGTAACAACGATACTAAAAATGATTCCATCTTCTGCTACTCATTTTAGTGTGGTGGATCTTAAGAATGGCTTCTTTAGCATTCCCATACACATGGATAGTAGATATTTGTTCGCGTTCACCCTAGGGGGACGTTCGTTTACATTCACCCGTGCACCACAAGGGTACACGGACAGTCCGAGCATTTATAGTAGGGCTTTGAAAAAGCAGCTCGATACACTTGAGTTACCTTATACTTGTACATGGCTGCAATACGTTGACGGCCTTCTCTTAGCTGCAGACTCGGAAAGTGCTTGCAAGGAAGGCACTGTGTTATTGCTTATTCATCTAGCAAAGCATTGGCATAAAGCTTCATTGAAAAAGTTTCAGTATTGTCGACAGGAGGTTTCCTATTTAGGCTATCTCCTGTCAAAGGAGGGGAGAAGATTGACGCCTGAACGAATAAAAAGCATTTCTAGCATGTCTGTCCCAAATACACAGAAGGAAGTCAGAGCCTTGATAGGAATGGCTTCTTACTGTAGACAGTGGATCCCAAACTTTTCACTAGTGATAAAACCAATGTTGGCATTGACAAAGAAGGGTATTTCTGGGTGCATGAACGGGATGGATGTCCTTTGGCTTTGTTAACGCAGGAACATGGGGGAAGAATAGACTGTGACTTATTTTTCCTCCACACTTGATCCTGTTGCATGCGTTTTGCCGAGATGTTTGGGAGCTGTCGCTGCTGCTGCTGCTTCTGTAAAACAAAGTGAGGGTATGGTTTTAAGTCACACTTTAACCGTGATATTACCTCACTCCGTAGACGTTCTATTAAACAGAACGCAACAGAACGCAAATGCAACACCTTACTTCCGAACGATTAACAAGATACGAACTGATCCTATTTGCACCGCATATCCAAATTAAGAGGTGTTGTGTATTGAATCCGGCTGAATTGTTACCTCTTCCGCAAGATATTGCTTGCAGTGACGAAATTTCACATGACTGCTTCTATACCACAGAGCAAGAAACTAATGGCAGGATTGATTTAAGTGATATACCTCTGAATGATCCACAAGGGGAGCTGTTTTGCGATGGCTCCTGTTTCAAACTTCCAGATGGTACATCCACTGCTGCTTATGCCATCACTACACTAAGCACGACCGTGGAAACCAAGAGAATTTCGCATAACTCCGTTCAGGCCGCAGAGATTATCGCACTGACTCGAGCTTGTGAACTTTCCAAAGGGCTTAGAGTAAATATATTTACCGACAGCCAGTATGCCTTTGGGGTGGTTCACAACTTCAGTGGACTATGGGCAGAACGAGGTTTCTTGACCTCACACGGAACAAAAATCCAACATGGCACCTTGATAGTTCAGCTAATCTCAGCACTTGTGCTTCCTACTCAACTAGCAATCATGAAGTCCGTCGCACATCAGAAGGTAGTAGATGATGTAGGGAGAGGAAACGCTTTTGCTGACAGGATAGCTAAACAGAAAGCTACTGATTTATATTCAGAAATGTATGCTATGAAGGAAACCACAAATACTTGTACAGTAGATGAAGGGATTGACTCGATAAAGAATATTCAAGCTGATGCCACTCCAGAAGAACTCAAACACTGGGCTGAGGGTTTAGCAAATTTGGATGAGGAATGGGGTTGGGTAGATATTTTCAAAAGG
The DNA here is from genome assembly GCF_040938575.1 of Ambystoma mexicanum. Taxonomy (NCBI): domain Eukaryota; kingdom Metazoa; phylum Chordata; class Amphibia; order Caudata; family Ambystomatidae; genus Ambystoma; species Ambystoma mexicanum. The sequence continues at coordinate 313,082,751 of NC_090932.1, forward strand.
AAGATGGATGCTACCCGATGCATATGTCATCGCCATGGTTACAATGGCTCATGATCCCACTCACATATCTCACATATGTGCTAGGAAAATCTGTAAATTACTAGAATCTGTCTGGGTAAATGTCAACATCTCAAAAACTGCCAAGCGTTTTGTCCAGAACTGTATGGTTTGCTTACAGCATAATGCGGGGAAGGGTACAATGACAGTGAGGGGTAGTTTTGGTCCCCCCTCTGTGCGTTTTGTGATTCATTTCAACTTCATCGAGATGGAGCGCTGCTATAACTACAAATATATCTTGGTAGTCATTTGTGCCTTTAGCAAGTGGGTTGAAGCCTTCCCTGTGAAAGAAGCTACAACAATGACAACGGCGAAAACCATGCTTAAGGAATCTTTTCCTAGGTTTGGTTTGCCGAGGGTCATCTGGTTGGATAATGGTCCACATTTTATCACTGCTGTCATCTTGCAAGTATGCGCGGGATTACAGATCGATAAACGATTCCATTCGGCTAGACACGCTCAGAGTGCTGGACTCGTAGAACGCCATAATGGTATTTTGAAGAATAAGCTTGCATAGGTCTGTGCCAGCAGTAATTTGAAATGGCTAGACGCCTTACCTATAGCTCTACAGTCCATGCGGACAACCCCACAGACTAGAACTGGACTCTCCCCATAAGAGATAGTAATGACGAGGCCAGCTAACATTTGGAACATACCGAGACCCAAAATGTTGAAAGACTTGGAGCATTTGCTTCTTGCTGAATACTGTGACCAGTTAACACAAAACTTATATTTGATTTATCAACAGGTGCGAGAAGCCCTCCCAGTTAAATACGAGGGGCCAGGTCACAGAATTCGACCCGGTGAATGGGTGCTCACAAAGTCATTTGAGAGAGCATCCAGTCTCGCACTGCACTGTAGAGGACCGTTTCAGGTCCTGGTAGCCACACAGACTGCTGTACGAGTAGTTGGCCGATGACACTGGATACGTGCCACACACATCAAGAGGATACCTTTCCCTTTGCCATACGACGGAGAAGAAAAGAAGGAAACTACTTGCTCTGCTTCTTGTGATCAATCTGTTTTGAGCAACATCCAGGGTATTTTGGAGACTCTTCCTGAGCCTGTGGGGCCTGGGGAGACTGCTGCTTCGTCTCTGAATTCTTTTTCGGATCTTTCTGCAGCCTTGAGCAATCTTGCCTCTGTTTCACCACTTCCATCAGGAAGCAACCACACACTGTTCGCAGATCACGCAGTGCCTGGAGTCTTAAGGTACGATCTGCGTCCATGGCACTAGACTTACAGCACAGCACGGCTGTGCCTACAGGAAATGACTGTTGAGCTCGTCCTTTGCCACTCTCTCGTTGAAACATAAGTAAGTGGCTGGGACCGGCAAAAGTTATCTTCAATCAATAAAAATCACGTGGCCAGGAGATCACCAACAGGCGAACTTAAGGAGTCTATCGCAGAAACTTTCCGGAAAGAGCTTTGAGGAACAATGCCTTTCGCTATCTCTACTCATACAGAGCAACCGATCGATTGTGTTGGACAGAAAAATTCATGGTCCATGAGGACGTACTGTTTTCTTGTAATTATGTTAACTGGTCTGACAGTAGTAATCGCTCTTGGGTTTTGGTACATTGAGGGGGTGCGTCCACTTGAACTTTTGATACCCACTGAGAGTGTTCCCACTATGTCTTCTCCTTTCGTGCACTCTATCGACCCATGCAATTTTGAACAGAACTAATTGCTGGATCTGTTCACATCTGCCACAACATGGGGAAAAGGGTTGGGCTGGTATATTCATCCTTTGCCTTTAACTACTATGCCTCTCTAAGGGCACTATTCTTTGGTCATTGGAATGACAGCATCTCAGGGAACTTTGACGGGACTCATTTGAATGAGTTTGAAAAGTGAGTCCTGACGCCCCTGGGATGTTCCCTTTTCGCAAATAGGAGCAAGCTTAATGTTGCTTCTATTAGGCCTTCCGATAGACTTTCTAGACCTTTCCAATCGTTAATTTCTTTCAAGATAGCTCCCGTAGGCAACCGGGATGCCACGCCTCCTTCCTACACTATCAATCAAAGCCCCAACTCTGTTTGCTTCTGCATACAAAGGAATGGTTCTCAGTCAATGGGTACTTTTGAGGGTTGTACCAATATTGCGAATTTGTGATGGTTCGTGGAATACGCGAACCTTGGGATAGCGGGCGAGATGTACGGCGTCCATTTTACTCATCCAACATGGAGAATCCCATTGCGGCAAGTAACGGTATAGCCGTTGGGTCACATGAGGAAGAGGCTGTATCCACGCCCCCAGACTGGCGAGCAGTACTTCCGTATCCATCACCTGCACATCGGCACGTTGCTACTCTCTTTCCAGAGTCCAGCCGTGCTTCGCAGACGTAAGTACGCACTCGTACCTGCTGCTTTTCCACTTCTTTCCTCGTAGAGCTAAGTGGCTTTCCTGTGTCTGTTTCTCCGCTCCCACTTGTTGTTGAAACTCCCTTTACCGTTCGCTTTAGGCAATCATCCAATCGCGGCTCAGATCCTGCGCCTCTTCTCTGCCTTCTGTGGAATCAGAGGAGTTCTTGTGTTTACGAGACGATCCTTCATCCAGGGATTTTAGAACACAGGTCTTGGTACGATCTTTAATATAGAGTCAGATTTCCTTCATTTGCTTTTCTCTTGCTTCACCCGGTATTTTTCCATTCATCACAAATCTCCTTTCTTAAGGATTCATTCATCTCTCTCCACAGGCCATTACGCTACCTACTTCCTCCGAGTACTAGCAGGGGATCAGTCTCTCCAGAGTCTCCTTCAGGTGGTGAGCTAAGTTACTTTCCTTCTCAGTTAACAGGATCAGGATTGGGAGGAGAAAGACTAAGTCTAATTTTCATTCTTTACACTTTGTTAGGCTTTGCAACTATTGCCCCTGTTTTCTCCAAAACTGCCATCCAGGAACTTAACCCTCTGGTCTTCCGGGCCTGATTTAGGTGTTCCTAGGGTAAGCCTTTTAGAGATTAGCCAATATCCTCTCTTCGGGTCTGTAATATCTATCCTTCGTGTCATTAATTCCTCTCTGTGTCTACTTGCGCCTAGCACTTATAGATCTTGGAGGAGATTGGGAAGTTCAACCGAAGGAGCTGATTATTCTCCACCGGGAACATCTTCAGGGAGCAGTCTTCAGGAAACTACGCTCTCTGGCAGCCTCTTCACAGGGTTTTTTCCCCGTAAGGGGTTTTTCCCTGGAGGCTCCATCACTGTCGGACTCTCCGAAGTCGGATGGTGGAGGGGTTTCTAGGTATTTTCCCATTACTTCAAAAGATTACAGAACCATCGATCCCAAAGAAGAGAGAGGTAGGAGTTTTGTTTGTCTGTATTGGAGTCTGAGTACATGTAATGATTTTGAAATATCACAGAATTTGACTGATGAGGACAGACCCTTGTATGTAGGTGATCCTTTTTATTTCATTTGTGGAAATTAAGCTTATCTTTGGCCACCTAGGGATTGGCAGGGTACTTGTTATTTGAGTATCTTGCTACCAGGGGTATATGTAGCTAGCACCTCTGAGATCTCTATGGCTCTTCCAAGGCGGGAAGAGAACGGTAATACTCCTTCACAAGTCATGGGTGATGTAGAGAAATCCTTTGTGCCATTTTGGGGACAGATCATGAATTCCGAGGATATTAGGAGACTGGCAAGAGTACTGGAGAGAACCATCAACCGGACCACCGATATACTCTACAATATGACGTTAGAACAGAAAGCAATAAGATTAGTGGCTCTACAGAACCGGATGGTGTTAGACGTCATCCTGGCTGAGCGTGGTGGAGTATGTAAATTAGTGGGATCTGCTTGTTGCGTTTTCGCACCTGACTCCTCCCCTACCATATTCAAGGCAATACAAAATCTACATGTCCTAAGTACAGAAGTACATGTTCCCGAGGGAAACTGGGATCTTAGTGCTTGGTTCTGGGGCTCTTTACGGTCTTGGGGATGGAAACTCTTTTCAGCCTTAGTGGTAATCCTTGGTATTCTGATTTTCTGTTGTTGTTTCATACAATGTCTTCCTGTCATATGTTCGATGTTAGGAGGATGTTGTGCGCAAGCTGTAGGAACATTAGGACCGAAAATACACGCACCTGAGGAGATGACCAATGTTTTTGTAATGGAGGATATTACTGTCAAGGATTTGATGGTAATTGATATATCCGATGAATGTGATTCAGGATGTTCGGACATTGAAACGTGGAGTTACGAGTAAAGCGAATATTTTTAGTAAAGCTCTTGGCTTAGGCCAAAAGGAGGGTTTGTTAAACGGTAATTATATAGTGCCTCCTTAGTATTTATATAGGCCTAAGCCCGTTCGCGCTACACGGAAAACCGCGTTGCAAAGTTCCGACATTTGGGTTAAACTTCACCGCCATTTTAAGATTCATCCGCCATTTTGATTTTCACTTGTGTGTTCTACATTCTAAAATGGTGGACTATGTTTTCGACTTGCAGCCAAGCCTTCCGACCTTTGAGTTCTGTTAATGTTTAGGTTGGGGAGCCAACTGTTTAAACTGAGCAAAGAGACCTTGTGCTTCATATGAACTGTCATTCGAGTGTTGTCTTCGCTCAAAAGCTTCATCCTTGTATAAATATTGGGACAATGAAAAACAAACCTTGAGCGTATGCTTTAGCTGAACTACATTGTGAAGATACTTGAAACAAGGCTTACCGCGGAATCCGAGAACATACATCACTATTGTATCTTCATGGAAATGCGAATTTATGTAATCCTTCGCATGATATTGTAAACTCTGTATGTGAACTAGGCACAAACTCTTGACCACGAATTATTAACATGAAGAGAGGCTGGACAATATTGTAGGAAATGTATAAATACTCTAGTGTTTAGATGCTCAGCTCTCTCTCACCTCTCTTTGTCAGCTGGTACACACTGCAAGGTGTTGGGAGCCAGATAGCTATCTGTTTTGCTTTGTAAACTGTACAGTAATAAAAGATCTGTGAATCTTTTTAGCCCGTGATTGGTGTATTTGATTTGTGGTACTCAGCCTCGATATTTCTTTGTTGTTTCACAGCAGCTTCTTGGCTTGTGCATTTACTGCAGAGCCTGGGTGTTTGATTACAGCACATATACCAAGCCACTTTTGCAATCGTTAAATAAAGCAAATGTTAGTAAGGAAAAGATAGAATGGACTGAAGAAATGGAGGAAGGATTTGAGGAGTTGAAAAGAACATTTTGTACAGCTCCAGTTTTAGGGATTCCCAACTATAGCGATGAATTTTATTTGTTTTCACACACGAATGGGGCAGTAATTACAGCAGTGCTCACACAAAGGACGACACTGGGGTACAAACCTTTGACATACTACAGTGGGATTTTAGATCCAGTTAAGAAAGGACATTTCCTGTGGGAATAATCTTTGGCTGCTGCCGCATTTGCAATTGAGAAGGCTATAAGTATTGTCATGGGCTGCTCTATGACTCTTTACATCGAGCATGCCTTATTTGCCATTTTAGAGAAACCCAAGGGCACGTTAACATCCCAAAGAGCTTCAGCTTATGAAGTAATGATTTCCAATCCAGCGATTAAAATTGTAAGATGTTAAATAGTGAACCCAGCTATGTTTGTAGCTGAACCAGTGGAAGAAGTTGATCATGTGCATGACTGTGCAAATTATGTTGAATTCTATGATGATATACCCTGTGTGAAAGAGAATGCTTTGGCGGGGGGAGATTCTTTTTATTGAAGGTTCTTAAAAAATGGACACTAGTGGGGAGAAGCATTCGGGCTCTGCAGTTGTAAGGCACAGATTATATGGTGAATTTGAGGAGGTAGCGAGTGCAAGACTACGTTGCACTTTTCGGCGCAAGCAGCAGGATTAGTAGTGCTCATTGTCGCACTTGAGAAACATGAAGGACAGAAAATTATGGTGTACAGTGACCATGCCTATGTGATGTCAACCATACACGCAGGGCTGTCATGTTGGAAAAGGAGGGGCTATCTCCACGCAGACGGCTCCCCAGTACAACACGCCTCCTTATTGGACGGGCTCATTAAGACACTACAACTTCCAGTAGCCATAGCAATCGTAAAATGCGCAGCCCATAATAAACTATGGGTTGCATATTCCCCAGATATTTCAGGTTTTGACACTGAAGATATTAAAGTTTAACTAGAACATGTTAGTACGAGCAGGGTTTAATATGGTGTCAATTACCCAACTAATGGAGATTCAGGGAAGAGCCCCACAAGAAGAGCAAAAGCTGTGGAAATGAAGGGGGTGCTCTTTATCCGCCACTGAAGCATTATGGTGACAGGAAAGCAGTGGAAAGCCAGTGATGCCGGTGGCATTATTGAAAGTCGCACTTGAACAACTGCATTATCCCACGCATATAACCAGAGAAAGTCTTGCTGCCATCATTGCAGAAGACCGGTTAATTCCTAATATACTGGAACACGTTACATAGTTCATGGTGAATTGCATCGTGTGCCAAAAGTTTACTGCTGTGTATACACTGAGAACAATCAGAGGAGTATTACCTCGACCGATTGGGCCATTTCAGCATTTACATATCGACTATGTCGATATGGTGCAGACATGTAATGGATACAGATATCTATTAGTAGTGGTGTGCACCTTCTCTAGGTGGATCAAAGCCGGTCTGTGTGTACACCCTGACGCCACTTGCACATCAAGGTTTTTACTGCACAAAGTCTTTCCAAGGTGGGGTGTGTGTGCGAAGTACTGAGATCCGATCATGGGCCACATTTTGTCAATGAGTTATTCAAGCAAATAAGGCTTCTTTTGAGTATAAAGCACAAGTTTTCTTCTGCGTATCACCCGCAAGTGAACGGATATGTGAGAGACTCAACGGCCTCCTCAAATAAAGGATTGCCAAGATTAAATTGACTTTAACAAAGGGATTGTCAGATACGCCCTTCTATAAGTATGGGAAGGTGTACCCGGATCAGCTGTTGAACTCGTCATGTCGATGACCAATTCTTCCTGCCAATCTACCCTTCAGGTGTTCTGAATAAAACAACCTAAAGGATCTATTGCCCGAAAGATGTGTTGGACCTCGTTGGACACCACTGGCTGAAAAGGAAAAACACAATATCAGAACCAATCACTATTACCAACTTCTGTTGTCAAGCAAATATCTGGGAACTAACGTGTTTGGGGTCGTTGGAACAGGTGATTCTGTTACACGTGACCCAGATCCGGATCCGTTTTAAACAACCAGAATGGTAGTGCCCTGTAATCAGACAGTGACTTTAGCGATCCCGACTGGGAATATATTATAGAAGTTATGAATCAGTGAACAACAAAGTTTTTTACCAAATCAGGTGATATTATTGTCCAGAAGAAAGGTCAGTAGAGATGGCGAGAAACGTGCAGATGATGGTTGAAGGGGCTGGTCCAGGTTGAAATCCCCTAACCCACTGGCACGAGGATGCCTAGTTCTGGCAAGGGATGAGCTAAACAGGAGTCTCTAGTCCTAGCAATGAATCCCTTGCAACACCGGCATGAGGACGCCTAGTTCCGGCAAGAGAAGTGCTACACCGCAGTCTCTAGTCTTAGCACTGAATCCCTTGCAGTGACGACACATGGGCGTAATGAAAGCAGAGTTAGTGCTGAACTTCGATAACCACAATACAAATGAGAGCACACAACGAAATCCAGGGACAGAAGTAAGGGTCGGCAACCAGCGAGCAATAGAATCCAAAACTAGAAATCAAAGGAGTCCGTTTGAACGTTCCAATATGGCGTTGAGCGTGCAGTGACTAAACAATACATAAGGCAAGGGCAATCGAGGCAATGCGTTCCACGTCAAAAACCAATCAGTTCAACTTCCGTAACAAGGGATAGATGAGGCAAGTCCAGATAACAGGCCGAGGGTCAGAGCAAAATTCCATTAGCATAAGAAAACAAGAAGTACTACTGAACGAAGTCAATTCAGAAGCACCGAGCCAGCCAGAGGCGGTGCTTACACGCGATCGCTTGATCTGCTGAACGTGGAACGGTTGTGACGGTGAACCACGTCTGACATGAGCCAGATACCAACATTGCCATGGCAACCCCCAGCGTACTCGAAAGGACGAACCATGCTGGAGATTTGCTTTGGATTGGACGCGAGGATGTAATTTGACAACAGGAAACATCTTTTCTCTTGCAGTACTAAACTTTGAATTACATGATGGCAAACAGAGGGTATTACATAATGAGTGCTTGTTATGCGTTAGCTTCTTGACAGCAAGGATGTTAGGTAGGCTGCATCAGTTTGCACTGACTTGCTGATGGTTGCCTGACAGGGATGGCTATATTGCCTACCCCTAGCCTTATGTAACCTTTGGAATCAGCCAGGTTCTGACCACCACCTCACCCCTCACACGTTAGCAACAGGGCGTTGCATGAGAACACCTCCATTTAGAGTGAGGCGTGATGCCCAGAGTGTAGCGAAGACTTTAGGTGACAAGATGCACGATTATTAGACATGAATGACTGCCAGTGTTTCTTTAATTTCAGCTCAAACCAAGCATCGGAGGGAGGGGTCAAGGAACACAGAAGAGGACAATCCAGCAACCAATCCAAGTGAACTATTGCCACAGCCAAAGTCATATGTTGGTGACTTCATACTCGTCAAGAATGTTACAAGAAGGTGGCACAACAAACCGAGGTTTAATGGCCCCTTTGTTGTTGAGGAACTCTCCCCTTCTGCATTTAAGGTATCGGGAAGACGGGCTTGGCTGCATCTAAGTGATGTGAAAGTGTATAAAGGCGGGACCCTACCTCCAGCGGTTGCTGACCCAGAAGCAAGTAAAGAAGATTTTCCGTGTGAGCAGACTCAATCGATGAACAATAGGAAGGATGATAAAGCAGCGTGTGATTAGCACATATTTCCTTTGGACTGGAATTCAATGGACACTCCTTATATATTTTAGCAGCAAGTGCAAAGACTTGCAAAGAAATTCCAGAGGCTAAAACAAACTTTTAGAAATGTATTGAAGAAATGAATAGTGCATCAGAATTATGCCTAAACGTCAGTTCTTGACTAGAAATTGGAAGAGAGATCAGTATCCAGACTCATTTCATGGCGAATATTTGTTTTAATTGATAAAATACATGATACCTGACAACTGTGACACACATCGGCTTGTGGTTGCTATCTTTGTGTTTATACTTCAGTCTTACCCCGCTCTTGTCAGAAGGTACGTCAATATCCATACTTTTTTACAGGATCCTAAAAATGGTCCAGTGATAAGAAGACTCATCGCTATCATTGAACAGATTGTGCAGTTAAAAATGTAAAATAATTGAATATTTGTATTAAAAATGATTTGTGAGGCGGATAATGTGATTATAAAGAGAGCACGAGCTCAGCAAGCGTTGGGATGGCACAACAAATGTTTCTCTAGACTTCTATGGGTAATATACATATGCATATGTATTCCCTTTAACTTGTTGTACCTTACATTTCACAGTCTCTATTATCCTAATGGTCCCATCGACGAAAAAACTCCTATGATTTTCCCTACTATGAGTACAAATGATGACAATTTCTTTGAGCTCTATGGGTTTGTTAGACGACACAAAAGGGATGCAGAGGAAGATAACCAGGGGATAAATACTGATCTATATAATTCAGCTCAACTGGGGAATAATATGTGGTATCGGCACATGAAAAAGTGGGGGGAAAGAGCATCTGATGAGAATTGCTATGTCTGCTCTCTCATCCCCTATGCCATGAATAGATTAAAGACTTTTATTTCATCCGATGCAAAATGCCTCAGCCATCCTGCAGCATGTACTACTCGGGGACTATTCAAAGGGAGTTGTGCAACCCTGCGATGGAGAACAAGACAGTTGTTCCCATACCAAGATGACTATATTAAGACTACTCAGATGGAGAAGGAGCCTGGATGTACAGACAAGATGCTTGTGTAACCGGCTGCAGAAAAAGATAAGGTGATCGAGGAAATGAAGAGGATGAACTGTTCTGATATGACAGAAAAAGCTTGCATGCCTGGATGCTGGGACTGTTCATAGCTGCTGATCTATGGACGAGTTAGCACGAGTAAAGGATGGAAAGATGGAAGGGTGTCCTGTGCAGCTCATCTGCTGAGGAAGGAAGCAATACTAGGAATACAGAAGGTTAATGATGAATGCCTGAAGTTGTGGGCCAAGTACTCCAAATTACTGACATGGGTGTGAGACGAATCAGGCCCAGTAGCCGTAGTTCCATTGGTTAATGCAACAATTTCCGGGGTCATGGAAAGAATTACGTTGGACAGAAAAAAGGGTGCAAAACTATAATTGATGTTCCGGGAATGACAAAAGGGATGACTGTCCTCATGGATCGATATTGGGCCTGCAAATCTAGAGCATATATGAAGTTGCCCAGGCTTTGGGGCGAAGTGTGTTCTTTGGTGTTCGTCCATGTTCCAGCATTGGTGGTTCCTCAGAGCAATCTAAATATTGATGAGTTCCATTTGAGAAAATGAAGAGCACTTGAACTCCAACTGATGAAAAGAGAATTATTCCTCATCCAAATAAAAAAGGCCTATGAAGCTATTCCTGATGAACACAAGTTGTTCAGCAAGACTGCTATGATAATGACATCTATATTTAAGCCTAGACTTCAAACAGCTGTGAATGCCAAATGGCTACAGATCACTAGGTGGGAGCTTCTGCAAACAATCAATGCTACTATAAAGGGATTTAATGCCATAAAGGAAGGGCAGAGCACCATAGTACTGATGACCCTCCAGAACAGGTATGTCCTTGACATGATCATAGCAATGGAAGGAGGTGTTTGTGCCAAGATCGATCCATCATGTTGAACATTCATACCTTCTCACGACTGTGAGAATGAGACCTTAACGGAGGCCATATCGATGTTGACAGACCTGCACACAAAGATGGAGGAAGAGACAGATGGCATTGAAGATGACAGTTGGTTTGTATTCCTGTTCTCATGGATTCCTCATTGGATGGCAAACTTATTCAAGTTTCTTGGAGCAATTCTGGTGCTGATCATGTTTGGATTCTGTGTAATCCGAATAATAATTGCACAATGTCAGAAAACAGCAATGAAGACAGTAGGAATGAAGATCATGATTGATGCCAAGGATGAATCAGAAGCCAAGGAGCTGACTGATGATGCTGTCAGGCATTACATAAAGGCCAACTACATAAAGGCCAGCATTGTGGCACCTGAACGTACAAAGTTCTGGTACGCAAAGGATCATAAAAAATATGTGGGATGTTGGGTGTATTGTACTCCAAATGGACAATGTAATTACATGACCTGAGTATGGATGAACACATTAAAACGGCGGGCAACTTGAGGGGGGTGCTGAAAATATGGACACCCAAGAAACACTTCAAGAGAAAATACAAGGATGCAGAGAGACTTGAGGAGATGGTTGAGGACTCGACTAGAGGGGAGAATGTAGAGGAGCAGCTGTATACCTCTAGAGGAGATCCCACCCCCTACCTCCCCTATTTTGGAGACATGAGACCATGCCGTGTTTGACACCAGATGTTGTGCCAATACTGCAGTGAGTGTTTGGAAGAAGATATTCATTAAGAGAACCTTATTGAATGTTCCCCCGAAGTGACGATAACCTGTGGGAGAAACTCCCTGAAGGAATATGTAAAGTAGCAAAGAAGAAGAGCTAATCATGCCATAAGAAGGTGTGCACGATGTCTCGAGACATTGGCTGAAGATGATGTATGGATTCTAGAGGGCTAATGGTGAAGTAAGAATCAAGTGAACTCTCAAGTATAAAAAAAAAAGATTACACATGCACGAAGTGCTACAGAGAACAACCATTCAATAAATGTACAGACGCTGAAACGCAAGGTAAATTGAGTCATCACAGAAGCTAGCTACAAGTAGTGAATAAACTGCAGGCGAAGCCACCATTGTACAGAAACTGGACATTGGTATCATGAATTGAGTAAGACAGAACCCATGAAGCGGGAAAACAAAACTGTGTTGCAGCAAGAACAATAGGCTCATGGAGCTGCGTGGCGAGGCTGCTTGGCCTGGAGCCAAGCTTCAAGAAGCCAGGTCAGCTATCTATTCTGAAGAAGAACGAGTATGCATGGGATGAACCTACTCACGTTAAGGTGCAAGAAAGAACACAAAGGATGGCAAGCTTTAATTCATTTAGAGGATTTTTAAAAGCTGCAAAATGGACCAAATCATGGTCTCCTGTCACGTGAGCTAAGGATGGAAATAGAGCTTGAACTTAGAGTTCCAAACACGATAGCGAGTGCCCTCACTCCTGTGCATTCTCAAATGACAAGGAGACTCTGCAAGGCCAAGTACAAAGACAATTTCATTGCAGAAGGTATGGGCGATGATAGATGCTGGGCTTATTGGGTGGTGAGGTAGTTTCATGTCCTATTTCCTTGCACCTGGGTCTGGGCTTACGTGCTGCTAAATTAACCAAATATTCCAGACATGGCACAAGTATGCCAACCAATTATATCAGTCCACATAATGAAGGACCTTATAGTTTGAAGAAAAATGAGAAACTGTGCATCTAAATGTTTCTGAAATTACATGTTTTTAGAGGTAGGCATCAGTCGTCCACCTGATAACAGACAGCCAATAACGATCCTTGCTACTATAGAAATGTATACTTAGATGTCTCCCTTAACCAATCCCAACCCTTGATAGGTTTTTCACTATTGCCACATAGTGGGGGTCATTACGACCCAAGCGTTAACCATGGCGCTATTATTTTAACGATTGCGCCATGGTGGATGGCGGAATTACCGCCCCACTACAAGGTTGGCGGGGCGGTAATTCCCCATTCACTATTGGCCCTTCCCCATTCCCATTTTTGCCCCCATAGGGCTCAATGGGAATGGGGAAGGCGGTAATTATGGTACCACAAATTGCAGTACCGTAATTGCCTCCAAGGTCCCTTTGCGGGTCCAATCCTTAACGGCTGGTAAAAACCAGCCGTTAAGGTAGGGACCCGCAAAGGGACCTCATAATTAGGCGGTAAGGGGTTAACGGCGCCGCAACCTTTTACGGCGCCGTTAACCCCTTACCGCCTGGGTCGTAATGAGGCCCAGTATGATGTCACTCTGATGCATTATCACTATAAGAATTGTATTTTTTGTGGAGATCATTGAGAGACTGATCGTACGTCCGTTGATGTTCGTTGTAACCCCCCTGTTTTAGATGATTGTTAAAAAAACAGTACTTTGCCATCTACCTGAGTTGGTTCCGTTATTTGGACTCAGAATTACTCTGGTGTGATCCCATCCATTCTATATGCACGTTCCTAAAGGCCATAAGCTCACTGTGTTCACGTTACCTGGTAACCACGGCGTCCTTCTCATGTTATTAACAATGTGATTCTCGATCATATATTGCGTATGTGCATCGTTATTTTTTCCTTTATTTACTCACCGCCATCTTTCAGTGGTGCCTGCCCAGTGTTATATGTATGTTGTGAGTACAAAAATATATATTTCCGTTACTAACATAACTCAGTTTTCTTTCTGATGTAATTATAATTATGAATGTGTTTATAGTTAATGTTGCTGTAGATTGAAATTCAGGCATATATATTATTGTATTCTTTCCACATTTTTGCATGGCCCGGTCTAGCTAAAACGGATATCTAAACATATAGCGGCAAATATTAACTTTAATCTATTTAGTATGTAGCTTGTTCAGATCAATATGGTGAGCTAATTCTTGTGCATTACGCTTTTCCATATAGATGGAATTGAAAGAAAGTGGAGGCGCGTTTTTGCTTGTGCATAGATTGATGTTTTTCTATGGTCTGATCTCCACTCATCCAATACTCAATCCCAGTGTGTCATTCTTATATGGTGTAAAGTCTACATATTTATTGAGGACATGACAAAACTGTGTATTTTATCCTAGTGTTGCTTGAGTTTGCCACCACATTTCATCGTTTAGACCCTCTTGATGGGTGCTCAAACGAAAAATCCATAATTGTTCTCATTTTAGCAGCATAGCTGCTGTGTCTCCCCCTCTTCTTGGTATTTGCACCTTCTCAAGGACTTTCCATTCTAGGTCATTCTCTTTATGTTAGTTGTAATGTAATGTTCAACTAGGGGTTGTACGAAATCATGGTGTATACTCAAGTATATTATCCCCTGTGGTTCTCTCATTATAGGGATAGTCTGGCAGAACAAAAATACGCGGGCCCAGGAACACGGTCAGAATGGTGATGGTGGGTAAGGGAAAGGCCCAATCTTTTTTTAATTTGTATTATTAATTTGTTACATGGTTACACTTAACCTTAACAAATACATCCATTAAACAATTTACACAAAAAAAAGAAAAAGCTTATTAAGAATCAAAGATGAACAACCTTCAAAAACACAATACACAACCAACATGTCCATTTTCATTCATAGAAAAAAAACGGTTACCTGCCAGACACACAAATACTAATGTGCTACATTCAATCAGATTTTGAAAACTGAGGATGGATTGTCATAAAAAATGCTCAGCTGCCATAGCCCATTGATTTTGACCATAAGAGAACATCATAAACTGCCATACCACCTCTGCTGACAATAGTTCGTATTTCTCCCGCAGTTTTCCAAAGTAAAAATCTCTACGCTCTTTCAATACTTGAGAATCTAGTAAAACATTTTTCAATGTTTCCAACATGTCTATACTATTACAAAACCTACAGTTCATTTGGTCTCTTGGGGTGTTGTATCTAATTCCTGTAATTTCACATGTCAGTACCAAGTTTAATCTCAGTCTCATTATTTGGGCTCGCCTTTATAAAGTAGGCTGGGCATACTCTGATAAGTCTCACATCAAGGAGTATGCCAGAATATAACCTAACCTTCTCGATTTTCTGAATCCAGTCGGTTTCACAGAGCTTTTCCTCCTCTTTCTGTGGGGTCCAGCAGAGCACATCAGTAGAGATACTGTACTAATGCCAACTCTCTCACACTCCTCACTCCAATTATACAATGAGGTCCCTTCTCCAGTAAGGTTTTCAGTTCAAACCAAATTGACGCCTCCTCTGCATGCATGATCTTATTTAGTAATGAGAGGTTCTTCCAAAGGATCTCAGATTTAATCGAGGGTAGGCCCAGCTCATAACAAATTACAGCAGCCGGAACCCTGTTAGGAAGTTTCAGGACCTTGCGCCAAAAGTGACCACCTAGTACATTGCAATCTAGCTGAACTGGGAGGCAAAGATGTGCTGCCCTGTAAATTATTATGGGTGATACCTTCATTTTGTAAAATTCCAAGATTGGACTTCGCCATGGCCTCTTGTTTTCATAGTCCCAAGAGGAAGGCATTGATTTGAGTACCAATTCCCCCTCCTAAACCCTGTCTGAAACAGATCTAACCTGCGCGCATTCTTAGCCCATAAAGATAAGTCCCTCAGAAGAACAGAGGCAAACATTTCATATCTAATATCCAATAGTGCTATCGGACGGAAATTAACTGCAACAGACCTGGAACCCTTCTTATGTATGGGTACTATAATGGACTCGGTCCAGGACTTGGGAAGGCGTTGAGTTGATAAGACCACTTCAAATATTTTGCCCAACAACCTGGCCCAGATTTCAGGATCTTCCTTCAGGACCGTGTCAGATAGTCCATCTGGGCCAGGAGCTTGGGAGCTCTTACTTCGGCTAATTATCAACCCAACGTCCTCTTTGTCAAAATCCAACACACAAGGTTCAGCAAAGGACTCTGGTACAATATACACTTCACTGCTGAACTCACAGTACACAGACCCAAAGTGCTTGATCAAGGTTGCTTTGGAAATTGGAGTGACCTGGCTATATGATTGCAAAGACGAGACCTGATTAATTAATCTCCAAAAGTGTCTGACATCAAGTCAATGGGCCTCATTACACGGTAGGCGGCAAGGCTTTACCGGTACCGGTAAGGGCGCCGGTACTGGTAAACCCTTACCGCCTTACTACGAGTTCCCTTTGCGGGACCCGACCTTAACAGCTGGTTTTACCAGCTGTTAAAGTAGGGTGCCGCAAAGTGACCTTGGTGTTAATTACGGTACCGCAATTTGCAGTACCATAATTAGCTCCTTCCCAATTCCCATTATGCCCTATGGGGGTAAAAACGGGAATGGGGAAGTGCCTTGGTGAATGGGGAATTACCGCCCCGCTCACCTTGGAGTAGGCGGTAATTCCACCATCCACCAAGGCGGACACGGTAAAATACCGGCGGCAATCATGGCGCTAATAGCGCCATGGTTACCGGCTACCGTGTAATGAGGCCCAATATCTTTTGCAGCATCTTCCTCCTGTCTTTCAATACCATCTCATGACTGTGAAACCTCAACCACGCTTTATATGCAATTTTGAGTTCCCTTGCTTCAGTCAGCCCATTATTTGTATGCAGTTGTCATCTCAGCTCCCTCTTCTTCACTTGTACCTGGTAGTCATACTCATGGTTCCTCACCACACAGCTTTTTGACTGTTTTGCAGGCATAAGTTGATAGATCTTGTCCAAAACTGTGTGTTATGGAGTCCTGAGCAATGCTGCCTCAAGTTCTACCTGTGAGTGTAAGCCCCACAAGACTCGGTAGAATGAATGCATATTTCTTCTGTTCCACGAGATCCGATTTTTACCCGTGTTAACTTCCAGTTTACTAAGATACCTGAGTGATAAGACCTTGTTTCTAACCAGTCACCATCGAAGCAAGAGGGGCAAATGATCGCTCATAATCAGGGACATGACCTAGAGCTGATCGATTTCCTGAAAAGCTTTCCCAGTAACAAGGAAGTAGTCCAAGATTCTTTTCAAATCTCCTCTCTGCCATGTGTGCTGAGGTGGGGTATCCCCAGTTGCTATGCCATTCAAGATACTGAGCCCCCATGCCTCCATTAGCGCTAACCAGGCCTTTCCACGTGCAATAAGCTCTCTATTGTAAGAGGTGTTTGCTCATTGGTTCTCCAACTGAAGGCAGGCAGCATTAATGTCCCTGCGAAATAGTATGGAGTTGGCCCTCGTCTCAGTTTGCCATGAGAAGATTAGCTCCTCTATAGACTCAAAAAAACGTTGCTTGCTCCAGTGCCCACAGATTCCATTACATGTTTAGGATTATTCTGGGTACCTTCTTCTGTCCCACTCCAATTCTACTGCTTGGACAAAGGGATTGTACGGTGCCAGGGCCTTAACAGATATACCGATGTCATTCTTTACCCCAAACAACAGTCTCAAGGCAGGAGGCCCCTTATCTGCTTTATAAGCTGGGGAGAGCCGAAAAGTGTACCCATAGTAAGTAAGTTCAAGGGTGTTTATTGAACTTTAACAAGGGTGTGATAAATGCCCATCTAAACCTAAATCTAAAGATGGGTGGAAGCTAGGACCATGAAATAATAAAGAATGCAGTACTAGTGGAGTCTTGTCAACATAAAAGGGCCTATACTACACAACCTATTGCCAATCCTTACTACAAATTTACAAATAGTGTGGGGTGAAGTTCATGAAAAAGAAAGAAGTGTTCACAAAATGATAAGTCAGGATGATTGGGACGTTGGCCTCCCTTCCCCACATTTTCAGAACGGGTCAAGGCGGTTCACTCAAGCAAAGCACACATTCTGCCTTCTGCGGCACAAGGATTTACTCCCATCTTCAACATCAGGGCCTTCGGTATTACCCAAATTGTTTGTTTACAATTGTTCGAATGAACAATTGACCGAATTTAAAGGGTCACAATTGACCTTTTCAAAATTGACCGCATATATATATACATATATATATATATATATATATATATATATATATATATATATATCGCTTTGGTAATATATATATACATATATATATATGGGGTTTTGGGTGGGGGGTTGCGGGGGGTTTCCCCCTGCATATATGTCATAATTGACCTTCACAATTCGGTCAATTGTGAAAAGGTCAATTGTCATCGAGCAGTTGTAATGCGAACAATTTGTATACAACCGGGCCTTCTATGCCCAAGTCTCTTAAGTTATCAAAAGTTTCTTGATTCAGAGGGCCTGATGTATCAAACAAATGAAAACTTCCTTTCCAAGTAGGGCAATTCACTCTTCACCTTGGATCCCCCTCTTCTGGGTTCAGATCCTCAGCTCCAATACCTATAGAATATCTTTTCACGGGTGACTCACGGTTCACCCCAGATCCCCCTCAGCCGGGGCCAGATCCCTTTCGACAATTAGTATCTCTCAGCTGGGCTCACTCTTTTATGAGAGTGAGTACTTATAGTTCTGTGACATCTTTCAAGGCGAAGAGTGGGGTATAATGTGGGCTATGGCACAGTGTGGTTGTGGGTTGCTGGAAATGTGGAGTCGGTGTGTTCTGGTTCGTTTGGATTCTGTTGTGGAGGAGGTCAAGTTTGCCGAACATAGCAGATTGTATGTTGGCGCACCAGGTTTGGTCCTTAGTCAGGGTCTGTGGAGGAGGTGTGGGAGTTTCTAGTTCCCTAAAAATGACAAAGAGATCTTTCGTGCCTGACTTAGCGTTGGTGATCCTGGTGTTAACGGATAAGGCTTAAGCCTGTATGATAGCTTTTTTGTATTGTTTGGAGATTTTGTTGAATTCTAATTTGGAGTAGTCTGAGTGGTTTGTTTGCCAGATGGATAGGGCAGCCCGTTGTTAGGGAGAATTCTCAAGAATGACTTATTTCCCTTACCTACTAAGTCCCTCAGCAGCTTTGCTGGATTTCTAGGATTTCTTTCTTTCACCTGGTAAGAGTGTGAGCCCTTTTTTCCCACTCTTACATGTGTTTTGCTGTGTGTGTTTAACATTTTTGTGTTCATAGACTGGAGACTCACCTACTCCACAGGCATCATCTTTTTACTGTGTGTTACACAACATCTTCAGTGCAGTGACACAGGGTTGTCTTTTAGACTTCCCAACTCAGAGTCCATTTTCTGGGACTGACTACTATCTCCCAGAACGCATAACGTTGCCATTAACTTTATTAGCCTCCGTAGAACCACAGACCCAGTACAAACCATCTTACATGGAGTACTGGAAAGGGTTAATACTTATCCCTTTTTTTCTGTTTCTCTCGGAGCATTGTTTCGTTCCCTTTTCATCAAGACTTGGCTGGTGGCAGTGGTAACTACCCTATTTTTCCTACCGCGGTTATCTTAAATAACCTCGTTATTGTTTTAGGCTATCTTGGTAGCCCGATAGACCATATATGTTTTATTACGGTTCAGGCTGGGTTTATTCGTCATTTCTTTTTGTAAAAGTCTTTCTCGTGTTTTACTCTGCGTGCCAAACCAGGTTTGATTCCTTTGTTCACTGTCTTTTCGCTGGCTTCTACGCAGAAGCCCTCCTTAGGCGCCTGTATGTCTGGGGGGACAGGATGTGAAGGAGAGGTTTAGAACTCCTTGCACAGGATCTCCTTGGAGACCCATGTCGCACTCTGAAATGATTGGCTGTGGTGACTGTCCCGGCAGGAAAGCCACCCTGCTGTGTGATTGACAGCCAGGCTGTGTGAATGGGGGAAAACTGCATAAAAAGCAGGTCTCTGGGTGTTGAAAGGCACAGTCGCCACTGGAACGAAAGAAACGATGAGGAGCTGATGGAAGAGGACCCCTACCACGACTGAACCGCCCGGTGAAGCCCTGTTGCAGGTACGAATCCTCGAACTCCAATGACAGAGAAGATCCTCCAGGAATCTTCTTCCCCTGAGCTGGTGGGACCAACCAGTTTGCCCAAACTGCAAACCAGGACTCCCTCCTCTGGTCGAATTCGCTGTACAGAGCTACAGTGGGCCGCATAGCTAGGAAGGTCGGACCCTGCTTGGGTTTTAAGGAGCGCACCTTTTATTCGTTGCTTTGCTCTGCTGCTGGTTTCCTCCGTGGGTAGTCCAGGACCCTCCAGTCTTCCTACTTCGTGTCAGTCCGACAGTCGCTTCAGGAACCGTGAGCCTGCAGGAACTACCAGAAAATCCGCCTCAGCTACAGCTTCATCTCCATTTAAAGGTACTGTGCAAATCCGGTTGTGCGTTTCGTTCAGCCGCGGTGAAGGTGTGTGAAACCTTTCGCCAATCCGAGGGCTTGTCCTTCTCTTCTCTTTAAACTAACTTTTCTGCCGACCAACTTCGTCCGGAACTCTTGGCAAAGACTTAACCGCGAACAACCCTGAACTGTGTGATCTCGAGCAAAAGACTTTTGTCCTATTGACTTTGAGCCTAAGCCTATTTGATTTGATTCCATCACTGTAGTTCCTCTTTCTAGATTGCCCTGCTTACTTACCTGTTGGTGCTGCTCAATTTTAGCCTAACTTTTTTTTTCCTTCCCTTTTTAAATTTCTGGAGTGCCATTTTGCTCACACTTCGTTTTGAGTTTAAACTTGTCCAGAATCTATTGGGAGTGGTGTGGTGTATTGGTAACGTGATTTTTCAACTGCTTTACTTTAGTGAAATGTTATATAACTGATGTGTAAATAAATGTATATTCTTTTAATCAGAAACCTTAAGTAATTGTTATTTTGAATCATAGTTATTGCTGTCCTTTGTGTAACTATTTGATACTGCTCACGTGCTCTTGAGATAAGTCTGTCTGCTCAGCCATCACTACCACTTTTACTGTGTAGTACAGGCTTGTACCAAAGATGAATTTGTACTGTCACTTGTAATCTTAATTTTGTGTGATGTTCCCAAAGGTTACTGCATATAATTCTGCCTAACACCCGTTTTTTGGAGAAGAGTTCTAGTAACTCAGGAGTGAACCAAGAGTTTACGTGTTTTGTGGTTTTGGCTTTCCATGCATTCAATGGGGCTATGGCGTCTACTGCCTGTGTCAACCAGTTGTAGATGTCAGCAAGTATTACAGGGTCTTTGGAGAACGGTGGCATTAGGGAGGGGATCTGTAGGTGCGGGAGTAGCCTTTCTTTGGTAAGCTTGTTGGCGCTCCTTGGTGGAGGGGAGTGGTGGTGCAGGGTTTCACTTTTGGGGAGTCGGGGGGTTTGGTGAACAAGATGATATGGTGGTCAGTCCAGGGGCATGGGGAGTTGGAGCTGATGGATGGTGCGCAATTATGGTCTGCTAGCCAGTCCAGGTGCAGCCTTTGATGTGAGTGGGGTCAGACATGGATTGTCTGAACCCTAGGGTCTCTAGCGCTTTGGCGAGGGACTTGGCTTGTATGTCTCTGGGATCGTTGAATCCCAAGTACATGTCCCCTAGGAAGATGGCTTTGGAGGAGGGTTTAAGGTTATCGGATAAGTGGTGGATGAGGGTCTCTTGGAACTCAGCTATGTGGCCTGGGGGCCGATAGACAATACAGAGTGTGATGGTGCAATTGGGAAATGTGGTGAGTTTTAGTAGTAGTAAGTTGCTGTTGCCTTCAGTGGAGGTATCGATTTTCCTGATAGGAATGGAATCGTTGACTATGAGGACTACCCCACACCCTTTTGAGTGTGAGCTGTCTTGTCTGAATATGGTATACCCTCAGGGTAGTGCTAGGGAGATGGATGGGCCTGAAGCTTCGAGGAGCCAGGTTTCTGGAATTGCTACGAGGTCCAGGTCATGGGTGGTGAGCAGGTCATGAATGTTGCATGCGTGGACTGGGAGGGAGCGAGCGTTAATAAGGGTGCACCTTAGTGGGGATAGTGGAAGGAGAGGGTAGGAGGCGGCTGTGATGGAGGCAGTCGTGGCTAACACGGCTAATGCAGTGGCTTCATTAGAGATAGTTGGAGGGGTGGTGATGGGAGTGGCATTATTGGCAAAAGTTGGGGCATCACTAGCATCAATAACATTGTAGGCTTCAAATGGGGCATCACTAGCATTAATAGCATTGTTGGCATCAATTGGGGCATCACTAGCGTCAATTACATTGGCAGCGGCCATTAGGGTATTATCACTGACAGCCTGTTGGGGGGTACCCTTGGCAACAGTTAGAGTAGTGGTCTTGGTCGCAATGTTGAGGGCAAAGTTTGCGGTGAATGGGAATGCAGCGGTTGGGTATGATTTGGCTGTTTTTTCCTTGACTGGCGCAGTGGACATCTTTCCAGGACGAGCGGAGTTTGCAGACAAGCAATTTAGTTCCAGTGATGATTAATCCGATACGTAGGAACTTGGGGTTGGGGTTGCTGTGGCGGCCGACACGGCAGGATGTGCTGCAGGTTTGCGGTCTAGATTGGCGAGGTGGAGCGTGATGTCGGAGGTGGGCCGTGGTGTGCTTTTGCTGGCTGAGGTACTGATCTGCAGAAGGGGAGTATTCTCAATGGAGAATGGGGGGGCGCCCGGGTTGTTACAGCAGGGGGTGAGGTGTCCACTTAGCCTGGGCAGCAGTACGGTTCTTGAACGGTGAAGGGTGGTAGAAGTATGCATGGCGTTAATGGGGTAAAGGGGACTCGCAGCTGCAGGGATGTGGTGGAGCAGAGTGGAGGGGGGTTGGGTGTGCTCTGCCCCAGGCCCCATGCGGTACAAAGTACGGCACGATGGAGGGCCTGGGGGTTAGGCGCGGGGTGGGGGAGACAAAACGGCGTGAAAAGCAAGGGGAGGGGCAGCCAAAGCGGCGCCCCCACTCCCGGCGTGGCCCAGATGGGACACAGCACAAACGAGGGAAAGGGTGAGAAAAAGCAACAGGGGGGCAGGAGGAGGTCCGGCCCCCCAGAGGTACAACAAAGGGCCAGGCGGGTATAAGTACCCCAACAGAAACCAAGGAAAGCACAACCAGGTAAGGAGCTCACCTCATTCGGGTAAGCTCTTAGGGCCTGGAAAAGGGGGAGAAGGAAATGTTTTGCCTCTGCAGGCTTTTCGGTTCTTTTTTGTTCCCCCCACTGCAGACAGAGCGGCGTGAGGAAGCAGGAAGCCGACAACTGAAAGGGTCTTACCGTCTTCGCCGGGGCCGTAAGCAGACAAGGACCGCCCGTGTTGAGAAGATTGCCAGGAGCCGCGAGGGCCGTGTCGGGAGCCGGAGGTCTGCGAGTGCCGGAAGGTGCCAGGAGAACAGCTGTAGTTTGGCCAAGAGGGAACGCCAGCTGTGGAAGAAGAAGAGCAGCGAGGAGCACGGAAGCAGCGGGCGCACATTCTTGCAAGGTCTCCCTGAGCAGCAGGGAGATATGCCGCGAAGAAGCCCGGCGAGCAGGAGAAGAGGAAGCAGGTACATGCGGGCAGGAAGAGCCGCATCAGAGAGCCGCGAGGAGGCAACCGCTGCCCGCTCAGGACAGTATGCGCGACCCGCCTCGAGCGCGGGGAGTGAAAAGCAGATACATTTACCTGGGAGTGTCGGAGGCCAGCAAGGAGGGACACGGCAGGCGAGGGTGAAATGGCAGAGAGCCTTAAAGGTACAGGCACACAGGGCCAAGTAGAAGGAAGGAACAAATTGACAAACACGCAGCAAGCCAGTCTAGGTGGCACAGTCAAGAAAAGTCGTGACAGGTACTGGAAAAATTGGGGGTTCGAGCCAACAGCAAGTTTCGGTTACAGTGACGAAAAGCAGCTACAATTTTTGTAAAAGCTAAAACAAGAACGCATTGGAAGGCGGATTGCGCAGAATGGCAGACAACAGGGCTAGGAGAGCCCAAGAATTCAGCGAATGGGCCAAAAATGCTGAAAAAGAATATGGAGCACAATGGGTGCTTGACGTAATGAAGAAGGATGAAAAAGCAAGGGCAATGTCGCCTTTGCTGCTAGAAGAGTCCAGCAGCAGCGAAGAAGAGGATAGAATACCACAAGGCCAAAAAAGGGTGAGAGAAGAACCAAGAAAAGCACAGGAGCAGCCGGTTGCGCCTAGGAAGAGGAAAAAGAAAGAAAACAGGAAAGGTACTGTAAAAATTGACAATAAAATTGGGGACAAAATTGTAAAAATGTTGAAAACATGCATCACGGCTCAGGGTAAGTCGCCCAGAAGCCGTGGAAGGAAGGAGAAGAGACACAGAAAGCACAGGGTCGAACAAGGGGTGCTAACATCTGAAACAGAAAGTAGTGGGGACGAAGAGAGGGACCACTTGCAGGCATGGGTGAAATGGAAGGGGGTAATGAGCAAGGATAAACAGAAAAAGGCAAGGGTAGAAAGTGCAGGCGTCGATCAAGGGGCAGGAGGGCCAGGAACGGCAGACAACGGGATCCCCACACCACAGTGGGTGGCACAAGGGATCCCGCCAGGGTCTATTCCTCAGGGGACGACCCCCAGCTTGCCGGTGACACCGGCAGGGCTCACCACTGTAACAATACAAGAAACAGCCACAGTTATGACAAAATATGGCAGGCCCACGGTCGGAAAAGACGCCTAAGGACGTTCTATGAAGGCACAGGCATGGTACATTAATGAAAAGGTGAAGGAAAAGATATGGAGAAAAGAATTCATAGATATTTTTCATTGCTAGATTGCCAAAAAAGAGGACAGAATGTAGCAATAGAGGACATACAGGAAGATGAGAAGGGCTTACTAAAAAGGGCACCTGTAGCAAAGAATTTTGATAATTGGACAGCGGCTTTCCAAATCAAAATACCGCAAAAATACCCAGAAGATGGGGTATCACTGGTAACATACCTACAGAGAGTCTTGAAGGTTTACAAAGCATTTGGGGGGGATGCATGGAAAGAATATGACCACGAATTTAGGAAAGAAATGGATTGCTTCCCAGATATAGGGTGGGATGAGGAAAATTTCATCCTGTACATATTCAATGTTCTAAAAAAAAAATGGGACACCAGGGAACAGAGTAGTACGGGAGGGTACCATAGAAAGCAATATTGGCAAAATGATTACAGAAACGATTAGAAATATAATAACAAAACATACGAGAGCAATTATGATAGAGCAAGGGATCCGAGTTTTCGGAGCAGGCAATACAGTTCACAGAGAAGTTGGCAGAGCAACATACTACCAACAGCCCAAGGGGGTTGTAGGGGGAATAGCGGGCCAACAAGGACAGAGGCAGCACAATGTCGAAATTTCGAGAATGGGATACCATGTAGCTGGGGCAAGAAATGCAAATTCAGCCACAGATGCGAGAATTGTAGGGGGGACCATAATACCGCTAAATGCACCAGGGCAACAACCAGCACGCACAGGGGGCCGGAAAAACGGAATTGAGAGAGGAGATGTGAAAGGGGCCACGCCAATTAAGATTGAGAACATGGAGAAGTGGCTGCGGGTTTTCCCAGACCAGGAAGTGGCAGAGACAATCAGGAGAGGTTTTCAGGAAGGTTTCGATATTCCATTCAAAGGGCAGGGGTCTCAGAATACTCCAAAAAATCTAAAATCCGCATTAGAGAACAGAGAGCTAGTGGGCAAGAAAATCAGGAAAGAGGTGGAACTGGGGAGGATAGGGGGCCCCTACAAATCACCGCCATTTATGGAATACATATGCTCACCATGCTCACCATTGGGTCTGGTCCCAAAGAAGGAGGTAGGCGAATTCAGGTTGATCATACCCACCAGGGGCATCAGTGAACGATGGCATACCACAAGACGCAGTGACAGTGACTTATTCGGATTTTCAGGAAGCAGTACAGGTGGTCAGGAAGGCAGGAAAGGGGGCATGGATGGCGAAGGCTGATATAAAATCAGCATTTCGCCTGCTACCAGTCAATAGGGAATCACAGAAGTGGCTATGCATGCATTGGGAGGGCGAGTATTTTGTCGATAAATGCCTCCCAATGGGGAGCGTCATCTCATGCGCATATTTCGAAAAGGTGAGCTCATTCTTACAATGGGCACTCACAAAGGAAATGGAGGAGGCACAAGTAGTCCACTACCTGGACGATTTTTTATTTGTGGGGCCACAGGGTTGCGATCTGTGTAGGGCTACCCTGAGTAAATTCATGGCATTAACAGAAGACTGGGGCTTCCCGCTGGCGGAAGAAAAAACTATGGGCCCCACACAAATAATCCAATTAGTGGCAGACCTACTAGGAACAATCAAAAGCCTGAAAGGGAGGAACAAGGCGACTGTAAAGGAATTACAATCACTAGCAGGTAAACTAAACTTTGCTGGTAGGGTCATACCGCAAGGCAAGATATTCCAAAGAAGGATTGAACAGAGAACAAGAGGGGCCAAGGAGGGGCACCGCAGAGTCAGAATAGGTGGGGGAATCAAGAAAGATTTGGAGGTGTGGGGTGAATTCCTCAAATCATTCAATGGATCAGTGATCTGGCGCTCACCCATAAACGAGGAGAGCAAGAGGGTGTTGTTTACAGATGCAGCCGGGGGATTTGGTTTTGGTGCAATATTGGGTAGAGAATAGTGCGCAGAAAAGTGGCCAAAAGCATGGCAGGAGGCAGCATGGACGAGTAATATTACACTACTGGAGCTGTTTCCCATCTGGGTAGCGCTGTGCGCATGGGAGGCAGAGCTAAATAACAAAGAGTTAAATGTGTGGTCTGACAACATGGCAGTAGTGCATGTAATAAATAATGGAAGTGCATCGAGCCCGTTCGTTTTAGAATTAATGAGGGCAGTAACTTTGGGTTGTCTGAATAACAATGTTGGCATAAGGGTGAGGCATATCGCCGGAGAAGCAAATGTGGTCGCTGACGCCTTGTCTCGTTTCCAGTGGGACAAGTTCAGAGAGCTGAGGCCGGATGCAAAAAGGATAAAGACGCCCACACCACAAAAGGCATGGGTCCCATTAAAAGCACTGGAAGAAAAACGGTTAACTACAAGGTTGACTCAGAAGAGGAGGAAGGACCAAAGGAGCAAGGTCGAGTGATAGAAAGATTGGCCAGGAACGCCATAACATACAAAACTGGTAAGCAATACAAGAAGCATGTGAATAATGTGTTAAAAGAAACAGGAGTGCAAGGAGTGGGGGAGATTACAATTTCCAAAATGTGCGACTTCCTGGAGAAAGCATTTGCACAAGGAAAAAGGAAAAGTTGGGCAGCAGCGCATTTGGCCGCAGTTGCATATACCTCAAAGGTGGCCGGGGTGACAGACCCAACACTTAGCCCATGGATCAAATATGCAATGAAGGGTTGGGCGAAATTGGAAGGAAGGAAACCAGACAGCAGAAGATCCTTGAATTTTGGGAAGGTGATAAAGCTACTACAGTTATTACAAAGCACATGTAGCAACAGTTATGAGACAATGCTGTTCAGGGCGGCTTTTGCGCTAGTGTACTATGGGGCTTTAAGAATTGGGGAGCTAGTAGCGCGCAACACAGTGGCAGGGGACAGCCTAGCAAGAAGCGACGTCAGCATAGGGTCCAAAGGCATGTTGATACTGCTGAGGAAATCAAAAACAGACCAAATGGGGAAGGGGAGAGTAATAGAGCTTAATTGCATTAAAAAAGGGAGCATTGTCCCAGATGCATCACCCAAAAATTTCTCCAAGCATGGCCGAAAGTCGGGGGACAGCTACTGATACACAGGGACGGCAGAGCGCTCAGCAGATATCAGTTCCAAGCAGTGCTAAAGAAAACCATAGCAAAAGCAGGGTGGGATGCAGCGGAGATTGGGACCCACTCTTTCAGAATAGGGGCAGCCACGTCAGCATGGGCGGGAGGCCTGGGACCGAAAGGGGTAAAGAAAATTGGGGGGTGGAGGTCACAATGCTTCAAAAGATACGTAAGAGAAAATTTGATATGATTCCTCTCCCACCCACCCATGCAGATACGAGCCCCTACAAGTCGGCATGGATAGTCGGCCATTCCTTTGTGACCCGGGCAGGCAGGTGGATCGAAGACTTCAAAGAGGGACTACACTTCCAAAAAACAATAACGTCCTGGTGGGGCCTCCCAGGAATGCACTGGGAGGACATTCACGATCGGCTATCGGACCTGACCGGGTACATGGACCCACCAGAGTACCTGGTAATCCACCTGGGTGGTAACAACCTGGTTAAAACAAATAGGGGCGAACTGATGCGCAACATGTGCGAGTCCCTAAGGGCTATAGCGCACTGCCGGTGGAAAACTGAAATCTTTATGTCGGAGATCATTACACGCAGAGTCTGGTACGGGGCGCACAGGAGGCATACCATTGAAACTGCAAGAAAAAAGCTTAACAAGGCAGTAGAAAGGTACTGTAGGAGTACAGGGCTCCAGTTTATAAAACATGGCTTGTCGCAGAACAACCCAGAGATGTTCTACCAAGACGGTGTACATCTATCCAGAAAAGGTATGGGGATTTTCTCAGATGACATTTTTAGGGCCTTAGCAGAGCGAGGATGCAGATAGGGGCGCTTTTTGGGGGGACCTGAGCGGCCGAGGCGACAACCACTCAGGTGTGGCTGCACGTGTCCAGGAACGGATGCCCCAGGGTAACGAAGAATAGCCGAGGAGAAGGCTGGGCATCTACAACCCCTGGACACGATGTGCCCAAAAGCGAGTTGGTGTTATTTTCACCTCATTCGGGTAAGCTCACAGGGCCTGGAAAAGGGGGAGAAGGCAACATTTTGCCACCCAACCCACCCAGCAAAAAGGCAAAGAGAAAAGAAAGAAGGAGGAACCGGAACGCCGAGTACTTCCTTTGGTACACGGTAGAAGAAAGTCGTAGGCAGCGGCACGTGTCCAGGAACGGATGCCCCAGGGTAACGAAGAATAGCCGAGGAGAAGGCTGGGCATCTACAACCCCTGGACATGATGTGCCCAAAAGCGAGTTGGTGTTATTTTTTGTTATTGTGATAATTGTTTGGTGTTATTTTCTGTAGAAAATAAAAAAGCCTACGGCCTATAATTTTTCCACGAACAGAAACCTGTCTGTCATGCTATTTCCATAGCCAGGGTATTAGGTACAAGAGCAAAGGGGAGCCAACACTACTCAGCCTATGGTGGAGCCCATTCATGTTGAGAGTAGGGGTGTAGGCTACATAGGTGGGCGTGTGTTTGGGCGGACAGGAGTGACTCACAGTATTTGGCAGGAGTTGGAATCAGAAGCCTATGAGAGCGTTTCTGGTAGGAATGTCTCTGGGCTCGGAATGGTGGCACAGCGGTTCCGTACGAACTCTGAGGCGCTGTAGTCTGTATGTGAGTATGGATAGGAGGAATATATGAGTTGAGATACCAGGGGGTGATTGGACTAAGGGTTGAGCCGATGCCGTTCATGGTAGCAGGTGGCTTACCTTGGCGGAGTGCTAGAAAGGTCTGAACCGCGTCGGGCAGGCTTGCTGGCATCTTCGAGCAGCAGAGAGAGGCAGAGAGCTGCATGGGCCTTAGAAGTCAGCCTTTGAATGAGGCTGGCTTCGTCATCCGGCTCTGATCCCCCTGTGGGTTCGGCCCTGGGCGTAGCCAATCGGAAAGCACCTCCAGGGTGCTGCAGGGTTCTGCCTGCTGGCGAATTACGGCGGCGGCCATCCCAATAATAGAGTAGGGTATATTTTTGAATTTAATATTCTTGTGCATTGATATAGATTGTAGGTAAACACTTTTGGTGTATATTTTAAGAAATAGATTAAAAGTGTATGATGGAAATGGTGCATTAATAAGCTGATAAGTGTACATGAGTTAGAAGGATGTGGAGGAGATTTGGAGGTTGTGGCCCACTTCTTGGTCAGTTGTGGTGCCTTGGTGCAACCGAATTAGTTTTTGTTTTAGTGTCATATGTTAAATCAGAGTGAGTGAAAATGTGGTGCGTGTGTGTTGAATCAGAGCGAGTGAATCAGATTCACAGAGTCTATTATAGTTAAAGTGTTGTATGTTAAAATAGAGTGGTCAGAAGTGAAGTTATACATTTGTGTCGCATATTAAAAGGCCAGAGTTGAAGACAACATTTTGTCACATGTTTTGACAGAGTAGTCACACACTGGTGTCAATTTGTTTTTGAATTATAGTGGAGATGAGTGACTTGGGAGTTTGTGTTGCCAGTTTTTTTTTATTTAACAGAGAGATGAAAGATAGCAGATTTGGGATGGGAGTTCCTATTTTTGAAGAAATAGCTTGACAGTTACTATTTGGCACAAAAACCTTTTTACCAGTGGTCCACACATTCGAGTGAGGTGTTATGGGGGATATGTAGTGCTTACACCCTCGTGGTTTTTCAAGACACTGGTGAAATAATTACTGACATTTTTTTTTTGTTTAAATTAGAGATTTTTTTTCCATACTGACATTTTTGCAGGCACGAGTTGCTTCATCTTGTTTTGTGTTTAAATGCCGCTTTACACCATACGCTTGTGAGTTAAGTTCTCTCAGGGTCTGTGTATTTTTACGTGCCATGCCTTGTGGTCGCGCTTGTGTTTTTGTGTGTGCTCTTAGTGTTGTTAGTTGCTTTTCTTTTTCAGTTCATTCTTTTATATGTTTTCCTTGTGGGAGAAGGGATGGTGTTAGTTTGAGTGCAAGTGTAGTTTGTTCTTGAATCTGTTAAAGTTGGTGGGTGCCTGGGACCTTTGGTTAGTGTTTGTTTTGGTAGTGTTGTCCTCTTGTGGACATAGGTATTGTGCACAGGTGTGACAGACCTGCTGCCAGGGAGTGGCAGTCCCTGGTGGAAGGAGGTACAGTTTCTTTGAGGGTTTGCGAAATGCAGGTTAGGTTTATTTGCCCTTGTGTGGTAAAGTTTGTGCTCGTGAGTGGCAGTCGTGTGACCCTGGCGTGGCAGGCCAGGGTAGAAGGTGTTTGGTTTTATTTATGGTTGTTGTCCCGGCATGCAGAAGGTTTTGTCCTTCAAGTGTTTGTGTTTTGGGGGGAGGGAGATATGTGGTATCTGTGAGTGTATGTTGTGTGTATGCAGTAGTTGAACTCATGGAATGTGATGAGGTAGGAGAGAATGAAGGGTACCATGAGGTTCCATGGATGTCAGTGAGAAGGGGACTTGGAGCTGAGAGAGGAACCTGAAAGGAAGCATTGCCCCACTTCTAACCTCTATTGCTGTAACAAAGTGAAATAAAGCATCCTGTTTCTTTTGCACTTACCTGGTCTGGTTCCTGCTCCATGTTCTTGTACAAACCCAGACCCATCAGGAATCCAGGCTGCTTCTGACGGTCTGGTCTTGGCGTCTGCTGCCAGCCTTCGAGGTCACCACTGCTCCTTCGTGGTCACGCCACCAGACTGGACAAGTGTCTCTCCGTCCCTGCTCATATTCTGACCTGGGCTTCTCGGTCGGGTTGAACACCAACCCGCAGGCATTCGGTTCTCCACTTGCTCCCCCTCCTTGCTGCGACTAGATGTGCAGCCCAAGGTAGCTCGGACCCTCCAGGATGTCAACGATGTTTGTTTGTTTATTTTATTTATATAGCGCGCCTGACCCAGAGGTATTAGATGTGGAGGCTCACCTATGCATAGTGCTTCTGCTTCCCCCGTAGAAGTCTCTCTTCTTATACATGCCACATGAATCAACAGACCAATGTCCTTTTTCGCTGACTACGGCATTCAGGCTATATTCAGCATTGCTTGTAGTCAATACATGAAAAGAAGGATATTTGTGGAATCTAATCGTTGCAGTCAAAGAGTGTGAGCAAACGTCACTATCTGGTGAAACCAAAAAGATGTCACAAAGAAGAGTGTTCTGTTGATGTTCTTGCACTGTGTCGTTCTAGTGGTTTCAAAACAGAAGTAATAAAAACAGAAGTAACAGTCTTTACAGTTTCCATGCAGGCAGATAATGTTCTCTGAGTTGGGACTTCCTTCTCGGAATGGGAGTCCTTCACTCCCAGTGAGGACACACTTGCCGAGACCCTTAGAGAGGGTCTTGCTTAGCGGGCCCACGTTCCTTGCCTCAAAAGGGGTGGCTCCCCCTGGGGAGAAGGGACAAATACTCCAGATTCGTCACACACTGTCCCTTAAATATCATGGCTACACTTACAAGTTCTGTCTTTATCTGGCATATGATGATAGTACTTTGGCTGCATTTGGGATATGCTGTGCTTGGACACCCGAGTCTGTTTTTTGGCTATATCTGGCATGATAGGCTGTATCTTGTACAATACGGCAGCAACTGGACATTGAGGCAGTACTGGCATATGATGGTCTTGCTGCGTGTGCCCCTGGCATATCATGAATGTACATGTATTTATTAAAGAGGGTGAACCGTTGGATTATTGTAATGGAATATACCTTGGACAATCAGCTTATCAGATTCATTGCTTCAATTCCTCCATAATTCGGCAGCTCAGTTGGCTCTTGATGCACCAAGATTTACTCCCTCCCCCCAGCCTATGTTACGGCTGCTCCACTGGCTGCCCGTGAGTTTCCAAATTGAATTTAAAATCTTGTGTATTGTTCATCGAGTAACAACAACATGTGTTAAAAACCCTGCATCACAAAAGAGTGCAGGCAGGTGGACGTTCATTTTCAGTTCTCTCCCCTACTCTGTGGAACACCCTTCCCCCTTTCTTGCGTGAAATCTGTGACCATCTTCAGTTTCGCAAGGCACTGAAAAAGCATTTATTTTAGTCATGTTTTCTGGCCCACCGATTGATCCACCCTCAGCGCCTAGATGCCTCCGGGCTGTAGTTTCCGCTTTATAAATATTTTTACCTAACTTACCTACATTACCTTACCTTAATCACAAACACTCTACAAAACGTGATATTACGTCACCAATCTTATTTCTGGGTGCTGTACAGAAAGTTCAAGCAAGCTACAATGTTTGATACAGAAACTGGTTATTGGAGGGAAGGGCCCTGATGGAGGGGAGGGTCCAGATGGGGTGGAGGGGCCTGAAACATTAAAAGGGAACTACACAGACTGACAATAGAATCTGCAATAACAATATTTAAAGTATTTGCATTGTGCACATTTGTTATAGTTGGGATAGCCAGGTTCATGGAATATCATTGCAGTAGCCTATTTGTTATGTGGTTGGAAACTAAAAGAGCATCTTAGTACAATTTGTTTTTTTATTTTTTTATTTTACACTAATTGAAGGTGTCCTTTTACATTTTAGATGTCATTTCCTGTGATGTTGTTTGGGACAAAAGCCATGTGGCATCAATGATAATGTTGTTATTTTCGGGCTGCACATCAATGCCAAATCAAAAATCCTTAATGGTCTTCTCATAAATTAATATAAACAAATGCATGACAGGAGAATTATCAGCGCAGGCACTTATAGGGTTTCCATCTCATGACCCACAAAATGTCTTATTTAATGTTTTGTATAACGTTACTGTAAGTATTGTGAGGGGTCAGAAATGAGAGCCAGACAACAAGGTTGTCATGTTTTTGACAAAGTTATTTATTAAATGAATAATGGGTTGGGAAAATGCCTCACTCACCCGATGCTAAAGACCAAAACCAAGGATCTGTCTGGGTCAGGATGTCAAAACTGAAAAACCATCCTTGTGTCCACACCGTCCTATCATGACCCCCACACTACAAGAAAACAATAAAAGGTGTAAGGAAATATCTTCAACTTGATACTGGCAAAAAGTGTTCACAACTGAAGAAAGAATAGCTCCAACAAAAATGTTCCACAAGATGAAATCCCTTGGATCCAGAGGGAGGACCCATTCCCCTGGATTCCTATGTAGGATGGCAAATGTCTCTTTTACTAACAGTTCCCTTTGTGGCTCTCCTTGATTCACAAGGTTCCTATTTAGGCAACAACTTCTGGAACAGTCTTTCTCTATCATAACTTTCTCCTTGGTTTAGGAAACACTGTCTCTCTTTCACACCAATGCCTCCTTGGTTCAGAAAACACTGGCTTTCTTTAATACCTCTGGAAGCTTTGCAAGTAGCCTGGTATACTCACCTGCCAGGTGTCTTTATGCAACCCCAACTGCCTGGTGTACTCGCCTGCTAGGTCTTCTCTTGGTGTTTTCACTTGCCTGGTAAACTCCCCCACCAGGACTTTTTATATGTGTTTCAATTGCCTGGTTTCTTACTTTGCCAGGACTTATGTTTTTTCACAGTATTTTTGTATCACCACTACTGTGCGTTTTGCCTTGACTTGGTTTAAAGGTTTGCTGCAATGTTTGTTCAATATTTGCCCCACACTTGCACTTCATGCATCCATAGCTCATTGGGATTGTATTTTGCTTATTCTGCATCTTCTCGTTATGTTAACTAAAGTATCTTGTTCAAATTGCTGTTGGCACAGTTGCCGGAAACGTCTGGGTGTCCCCACTGGCTTTGGGTAGACTCACTTCTCCAGCATCTCCGGTCCATTACGTGCTTCTGCAGGGTGTTGCTTTCACCCATTTTCCCCACTGGAGCGTGCAGATATTCTTCTGGTTTCCCTTGTGGCTCTGTGGTCACACGC
The DNA here is from genome assembly GCF_040938575.1 of Ambystoma mexicanum. Taxonomy (NCBI): domain Eukaryota; kingdom Metazoa; phylum Chordata; class Amphibia; order Caudata; family Ambystomatidae; genus Ambystoma; species Ambystoma mexicanum. The sequence goes on from NC_090932.1 coordinate 313,116,848, forward strand.
CTGCTTCCCTTCAGGATCCAGCCGCCTTCTGATCTGCATGCACCAACAAAACAGCAAAGCTATCTTGCTGCATTGTCTCTCTCACCCCACTACCATAACTCACCTTTTTCATAGCATAATGCAAAAAAAAGAAAGCTGCAACGCAATGGCGCATAGTGCGCTCCCCACGTGGGGTTACTTGCTACATTTTAATTAATGATGTAACCTTGTGGCTTGTGGTGAATAATCCACACCCGTTCCTTCTGATCCTGTGCCTGCTATGCTACACACCTTTCTCACATGCTTTCTTTTGGAGTCCTGTACTTGTATTAGGGAAACTAGCACAATTGTAATGTTGGCCAAGTTAAATTCACTAATCATGTCTAAGCACCTATGCAAACAGAACTCGCAGGTTGGACGTGATTAACTCCCCCTGCCCTGCTTTACTACCAGTTTGGTACATAGGCTGTGTGCATTTCCTTTCCCCATTATATAGTCAAAGCAAAGGATAGACCTGGGCACACAGAGCACGTTAAAGTGTTTTAAAACAACAGGATTTGAATACTTGTATCTGTCGCACCATAAAGACATGGCATCAGGGCCTTTCAACCTTTTCAGTCGAAAGGGGCCATGAGCCTCAAGGTCGGCCCCCAGCAACAGACCCATGTTGCGAGTTAGCAGTCTTATAACACAGCAATATATTTCTCTCTATATTACTTTTTTTTCGGAGGCTTGCCTTACAAACTGCATTTGCAGGAGCCAATACAGCCGTCACTTCCATTGGGGTATACAGAAGGGTTATCACCTTGTTGCCTTTTCACACCGGTTCCTCCACAGCAGGCCCTTGCTGACATAGAAGGATTTATAGCTTTTCAGTGGGTATTTCCTGTTTCAGCTCCCTGCTGCCTGCCCATCTCGTGATAATCGGTGGCTATTAACCCCCCCTTCCCTCAGATGTAACATCATTTCCGGTGAAATAATTTCCCCTCCCAATGGCTCTGCAGGTAGTTCAGGTTGCAAACATTTCTTTTATCAGTGGCAGAGACTTTCATATGCATAATGAAAAACATTTCCAACTCAAAGAGCTTGCAAAGCAGTTCACCAGTTACCTTGCAAATTATATGTGATGGTTAAAGTGAGCAACACAAAGTGCCCATTTAAAGATTTGTTTGTATATGTGATGTCTACCATCTTAACATGCAAACAAATAAAGTTGCTTTATGTCACTAATCATATGTTTTCACCATCATGAATCGCAACAAGCTGGAAGTTTGTGACAAACTTCCAGCTCGTTGCTATTCATGATGTTGAAAACATTTGAATAGTGCTGCTAGGATGTGCCACACATGATGTGTAGCAAATGGCATGGCCTCAGCCTTCCATGTGCCATCAACATTTTCATACGTTTTGTTTTCGTTCCCTGGACACAGGGAAAGAAAAACAAAACTCATGCTGGCTCTAGCACCGCGGGCCCGGATGCGGTGGGCTCACCTAAACTCTTAAATTTCCTGGGCTTCCCCGGCACGGGGAGAGCCCAGCAGGAAACATAAAATGAATATCACAGCAATTATGACCATTGATAATTGCTGTGATGTTCGCTTTGACACTGTCCTCCTCTCTCCTGGAGTCCCCCGGGCCAGGGGAGACCAGGAGAGAGGAGGACAGAGTCAGAGTAACTCTGGGCAGGCTCCAACTAGTTAGAAAAGGCATTGACGAATGCCATTGATTAAAATAAAAAATGATTCTTTTAGAAAAAGTACCGTTTCAGGACGACTCCCAGCTTGAGTCTGCTCCTTCCTTCGGGCGTAGTCTGTTCTGGAGAGCCTGCCCCACATGCACGAAACGAAACCAGTTTGGTTTTACTGTTTCAGGACCCTCCAATGCTCATAGGCTGACTGACCCTTCCACAGCTCCCCACCCCCTGTCCTATCTCTTGCACAGACTGGGGTGGGGTCTGGAAAGTGACCCCAACCAAGGGACAGGATAGGTGGCTGGGTGAAGGATAGGATGGCTGGGAGGAATGTCTTTCTTAACGCCCCAGCCATCCTTTTTAGCCGGGTTCCTCTGCCTTTGCAGTGCCGCCCAGGACTGACCTGCAATGCGCATGTGCAGCGGGAATGGCAGATCACAACGCGCCCCGCTGCACATTCAGAACAGCCCCACCATATCCACAGTGACAGGATTTTGTTGTTACTTGTGAACATGGTGGGGACTGAAATTGTTGGAGGGGTCCACCCCTCCCGCCCCCATCTGCCAGCCCCACATGGGTGGATGTTTGACCGGAAAAATATGAAGAAGAGGTTTCTTTACTTCTTCTACAAAGGGGAACAAGTGGCTGACAATATGCCTTTAGGGTCGTGGGTATTAGAGGCTCTTCCTCATGGGGAAGAGGAAGATACTGCCTCTCGTCCTATGAAGTTATGACAGATCTCTGGTCGTTGTTGTCTCCTCCCATGTGATTCTCCGCATAATGACACCCCCAGGGTTAGGATCAGGTAGCAGCTTCCGGCCACTGGGTACATGGGAAGAGGTCAACGCTGAGGAATCCCTGATGACTCCATTGAATTCATCATAGTATGCAAAGATACAAATTTGGTTAGGCAGAGGACTCTGTTTTTTATGTTCCAAAATGTCTGCTGAGTTTCATTTCTGCTCCCATTTCAAGGTGATCGACCAGGTAAATTTGACTCCTGCTCTCAAGTTGCCCTTTGGCTCAATCCTCTAGAAACCCTCCTCCTCTCTTTGGCTGGTGCAGGTGCACCACAATGATCCACTACTCCCTGGGATGCGAATACTGTGCCAGTGAAGCCCTGATTTCCACATTTCGAGCTCTATTTCAGACCATTTACCTTAGTTTGTTATGCCAATAGTCTTCCTCCGCCTTCTGGAAACCATTCCCAGTAGGCATCGCACCTTCCTCTGTGCATTATTTTGAGCTTGCAGGGTGACTTCAGGAAACTGTTGTTCTTTTTATCGTACTTCTAGAAATTGGTAAAACCTTAGCAACCACATCTTGATAGGCTGGGACAATAAGGGCCTGATTATATATTTGTCAGGAGTAGTAAAACATGCAGTATTTTGAAATACTAGATGTTTTACTGCTCTGCCGAACTGTAAGTGTCATTATTGAAACTCATTTTTAATGCCAGTTTTTTTTTAAATTTATTGGTGAAGCAGCATGGTTACAACTTATCATGTCGACATTTTGCACATTAATACCCCAGTTCACCTTAGTATTTTTAAAATGTTAAGCCCCACCCCCCAACAAAAAGGGCAAACTTGTCTTCCCTCCTCACCCACCTCCCCCTGCCAGTCTTTCGTGGCTCCAGGACTGCCATTTTGATGGTCTCATTAGGTCAAGTGTCCCAACCTTACCGGATGCACCCCATGAGTTTCCATGCCTATTTCCGGGTCCCCTGCGGGGGCATTCCAGTCCGTGCTCGTTTACTTCTCCCCTTCACTAGCTCTGTCTTCCCTGCGCCGCTTCCGCACTCTCCATTTAAAAGGGTAGATTTCTGATCATTCCGTTGCCGCACTCCGCCCATATCCCCCGTGTCTACCCCAACATCTTCTTCTGGAGGATGCTCTGGGTCGTATTTTACTAAAAAAGAGCCCATTCCATGGCCCTCGTTGGGGTCTGATCATGCAGTTGCCTTGTGAGCTCTTCCATCCTGTATAGGTCTAATGCTTTTGGGGCCCACTCCTTCTCTCTCTTCCATCCTCCTGCCAGGCATGCTCTGGCTGCCAGGAGGAGATAGTGTGGCATATGTGGGAGTTTCGTCCATTCCCCTTCTACTGTTTCCATACCGAATAGCACCAGAATTGGGCCCATGTTTCTATCGATCCCCTCCTGTCCCTTTACCCACCCCAGGACCTCCTTCCAGCACTGCTGCACTTTTTCACAGCCCCGCCACATGTGCCAGTAGTTTGCTGATTGTCCACATTTCCTCCAACAGTGAGGATCTGCCCCTGGGAACAGTTTAGCTGTCCTCATTGGGTCCCACTGCCACCTATACAAGAGTTTCAGTCCGTGCAACTTGTATTGACACACCACGGATGTGCGATGGGCATTCACACATAGGGATCTCCACTGTTCCTGCTCCATCTCTAGTCCCAGGGCGTGGTCCCACTACCGCCTAAGTGTGTCAACATCCTCCCCCTCCGCCTCTAGAAGCGCCTGGTATAATCTGGATATAACACCCCTGGTCCCTTTCTCTGTGTCCAAGACTTTTTCCATTCTCGTTAGCTCCCTCTGTAGTTCTGCCTTCCAATCTTCTGACATTAACACCCCCTTAAGCTGTAGGTATTTAAAGGCAAACACGCTCCCCACCCCCAGAGTTACTTCCAGCTCGGTCACTTCTATGAATTATCCTTCTTTAGGACCTGCCCTACCCTTTCCAGTCCCGCTTCAAACCAGTCTTGAAAACTTCTGTGGTCTGGTATATGATCCTGTATCGAGTGGGCCCATATGTGGCTAAGAGGAAACCCGTCATCTCTCTCCTAACCCGCCATAATTTCCAGAGTGGGCCCAGGATTCTATGTGCGTGTACACTGCTAGGTGCAGCGGCTGCCGTCACCCAAAGCCATTACCCTAGGGTCACTGGTCGGAACAGGTGATTTTCTCTCCCCACCCGTTGTTTGTCCCCTTCCATGCGCAGGTGAGGTATTAGGGCTCTGAACTGGGCCACTTTACAATATGTTCGCATCTCGGGTAATCCCACCCCTCCTTTTTCCTTGGGCTGCACCAATATTCTATAGGCCACCCTCTGTTTACCCCCTTGCCAGAGGAATCTCAGTATCCGCTTTTTTGTTTCCGCAAAGTGGGACTCAGGGAGCTCTATTGGGAGGGCTTGGTATAGGTATAGTATTCTAGGAAGGAATGTCATTTTGATCGCGTTCACCCTTCCGAGCCACGAAACCATTAATTTTGACCGGGCTCCCAAGTCACCGAACAGTCTGTGTAGTAGAGGGGGAAAATTGCAGCCATATAAATTATTCAGATCCCTCGGTATACACACCCCTAAGTATCTTATATCGGCCCTCTCCACCTGGATTCCTAGATCTGTCCAATTCCTAAGTTGTTCATCCACATATTCCCGGAGGGGGAGGAGGACCGACTTGCTAACATTTACCTTCAAGCCTGACACTGCCCCATATTCCTCAAGAGTTTTGAGCACCCGCTGTATTGAGCCTGCCGTGTCTGATAAATACAACAATATATTATCTGCATACATGCTCAGTTTATGCGTTTTTGTCCCTACTTGTATTCCCTTTATTTGATCATCATGTCGTATCATCTCCCCTAGCGGTTCCATTGTCATTGTAAACAACAAGGGGGACAGAGGGCATCCCTGCCTGGTACCCCGACCGAGCATAAACTCCCTCGATCTCATCGGTTTTACCACCCTTGCTGTTGGTCCCGAGTATATTGCGCCTATCGCCTGACACATTCTGTCCCCTATCCCCAGTTTATGCAATGTAGCAAAGAGAAAGCCCCATTCCACTCTATCCAAGGCCTTTTCGGTGTCCAGACTCAGTAGTGCCTAGTCTCCCAAACCCCCCTTCACGTGCTCCATGAGGACCAGTGTCTTTCTCGTAAATATTCATCGTCTACATTCAGTACCGAAATTGCTCGGTAGGATGGGCATTGGGTCGGATCTCTCCCGTCCTTCGGGATCACTGATATCTGTGCTTTCCTAAATGTAGCAGACGCCCTTCCGGTGTCAGTATATGATTGTATAGCTTCGACATATGCTGCGTCAGTATGCCTGTGTGTTTTTTATAGAACCCTATGGTGTACCCGTCTTCCCCTGGGGCTTTACCCTTTAGGAGGTGCGCAATGGCCTCCTTTATTTCCTCTACCGTGATTGGACTTTCTAGGTGTTCTATCTCCGGGTATGTGAATCTAGTCATATTCACCCCTTTGAGATATTCCCCCACTGCATCATCCGTGTTAGTGGCCTAAAACGCATATATCTTCTCATAATATTTGGCGAATTCCTCAGCTATGTAGTTCAGTTCAAAGTAACCTGTTAATACCTTTGGCTAATTGGTCGGAAAAAATGGGGTCGCCCCAAAGAGACTCATTGCAGCGCCACGTGCCCCGGGGCCTGTACAGACCCGACACATCTATGGTCATAGTGACCATGTTGTGATCCCTCCATCCCACTGGCCTGATGCTACTACTCATCACCCTCGAGCCCTGTTCCCTGTTTATGAGTAAGTAGTCAATTCTGGAATATGTTTTGTGGGGGACTGAATAGAAGGTGTAGCCCTCTTCTCGTCAAAGTTGGCTTCTCCATACACTTACCAGACCCTGACTCTCTATTGCCGTTCCCAAGTCACCCTGCCTTTCCACTTTCTCTTCATCCTTCCCCTCCCTGCCTTTTGTATCCCAGGTTTCGCTTGCACGTGAATTTAAATCTCCGCCCATTATGTATAGGTCTGCTTCGAACCCTTGTATTATGAGAAATGCCTCTCTTAGAACACTCTCCTGTCCCTGGTTGGGGGCATATATTGCTGCCAGTAATATCCTCACTCCCTCTGAATCACCCTGTAGGATTAACATTCTTCCTTCCAGCAGGTTTGTGGCTACACAATCCTGGAGCTTACATTGTCTTTGAAGGATTATGCCGACCCACCTCTTTTGACACTCCCTGAGGCCCAGTGCACCTGTCCTATACCCCCACCTTTTAACACTCGTTCCTCCCCCTGTATTAGGCGTGTTTCCTCTATGAAAAGAATGTCTAGGGAGCCTTCCGGAACTCCCTCACGGTTAGAGACATTTTTGTTGGGGAGTTGAGACCTTTTACATTAAGTGTCCCCACGGTTAGACCCTTTTTTATATCATCTTTCCCCATTGCAGGTGCATTTCCCCTCTCCTTTGTAACCGTTACTTCTGTTTGGTGACCTTATTCCTCTCCATACTTCATTTGACTGGAGACCGCACTCATCCTGCCCAGTGCCTGTTGTGATGGCACCAACCCCCCTGTTAAACATGTAACAGAACTTTTTAACTATTCAGATCCCCAACTTGGAATGATGAAAATTAGTCTCAGAGACGCCCCCTCTCTCACAAGGGGCCACTTTGGAGCAAGAAAGTTTGCTCCCCTCCAGAAAATCTCTAGTAATACACTCGGAATCTGCCCGATTCTTCCCTGGAGTCTCGTTCTAGCCATTGCTCCTGCATATTAGGTGCCTTTCGGGGTGAGGGCTCGGTGAGTCTCATGTACTTCCTCCTCACCTGCCCTCTCCTTCTTCGTTGCGGGCCCGGCGCAGGTTTTGTTCGTTCCCCACTCGTGGACGGGTCCGAGGGGCTTCTCGGATGGGCTTCTGTGTCCGCTTTCAGGTGTCTCAGGGCCTGCTCTGCTTCTTCTGCCGATGTCAGCCGATACTCTACTTCTTCCACCTCAACCTGCAGGGAAAATGGGTATCCCCATCTGTAACAAATTCCTCTCTCCTGCAGCCATGTTGTGAGGGGTCTGCAGCTTCTTCACCGTGCTAGTGTGCGATTGGAGAGGTCCTGGCTGTTGTTTCGCTCTATTCAGGACCTCCATCCTGTCTTTGTAACTCAGAAATGTTGCCACTATGGAGCGGGGGGCATTCCCGTAGGGCCTGCCTCCTCTGTGCGCCCTTTCGAGCTGTACTGTCTTGCCCCCCTCCGCTTCGAAGAGTTGATGTATCAGAGCGACGACTTTCTCCTTCACCTGTCTCGGGGTCTCTCTGTCCGATTCCTTTGGGCCCAGTATCCTTATGTTGTTCCTTCTCTCCCTGTTATCTAGATCGTCCATTTTGAGCATTACTTCCTCCTCCCTTAGCTCCAGTTCCGTCATCCTTGCATCCAGCTTCATTTCTATCATGTCTGCGTTCAACTGATTATGCTGAAGTCCTTCCACTTTGTCCTCAACTGCCATCATTCTGCCTGTGAGGTCTGCCAACGACGCCTGTATGTCCCCTCTGAGGGCTTTGATCTCTGCCAAAATGTGACCTGTGTCTTCTTTTGTGGAGAATTTGGACATATCCACCCCTGACGCCATTTGTGTCGCCTGGGTTTTGTTTGCTGCTGTTTCCTCTTTTCGGCGATGTCCTGCCACTCTGCCCTTTGTTTTCGTAGCTCTTTCCTTTAGTGCTGCTCTTCTCGCTTCCTGTTTCATGCGGTTCGGTTGCCACCAGTTCTGTGTTGTGGTCTTCTCTCCTGTGCTCCGTTTACACCCTTCTTGCTGTCAGCCGGTGTCCTGTTGTGACTCTCCGTTCCTCAGCCTTCTTTGGCGTATTTACCTTCACTTTTGTCTCATCCTCCAGAGCATAGAAATGCTCCTCCCTGGGGTCCTCTACGGGGGTTCCTTGGATCTTATCTTCAGCACCTGAGGCTTGGGGTGTGCGCCAATGCTCCTCCCCGGGGTCCTCTCCACGTGTTCCTTGGATCTTCTCTCCAGCACCTAAGGCTTGGGGGCACGCGGTTTGTCTCCTTCCCAACCATTTCTGGTGTAGAGCTGTCCCCCTTGTCCCCTTTGGCCCTGGTTCCATGCTCTCCCTTCCCCGCTCACAGTAGTGTATTGATGGTCCGGCCAGTCTCACTGTGGGGCCTTACCTCTCTGCTCCTAGGTGGGGAACACCCTTCCGGGTTCAGGCACAATAGTCCTCTGGTTTGGGGGGTCTCTCATCTCCCTCCCCACTGCCCAGACAGAGCACCTCCGAGGGTCCTATCAGTGCTGCAATGCGGCAGGGGAGGCTTCACTGATCCAACGTGTGTGTGCACATCCCCAGTTCAGTCAAGGCTGGCCTCTAGCTGTGCCCTGTCCCTGTATGCTGGCCTTCTTCACTGTGGGGCTTGTGGCATTAAATGCGGCTGAGCCGCTTCGCATGACCTATGGTACTGTGGGGGTGTGTGACAGTGTCAGTGACAGTGACTACCAGGGGCCTTCTTCAATCGTGTGTATTTGGGGGCAATCCCTTCCGGATGAGGGCTGTGTTCTCCCGCTATCGCTTCTCGGGCCCGGGATCAACTTGTGTCTGCACCCGCAGCTCCTCTCTCCTCTCGCGTTCACTGCGTGTCTCCGGGGGTATGAACGTCTCCTGTTTTCTGTGCTGGGTGTTCAGTATCAATATCTCCTCATGTTCGCTGGTTGGTCGACTATTTGCAATTCCCAGGATGGCCTCCCGTCTTATTCCACCTCGGTTTCAAGTGTCTGGCTAGAGGGCGCTACATTGGCCTGTCCTCGGTCAGCCTTGGCTGGGTGGTGCGCCGCGCCGCTGTTGCCAGGTGCAAGGAAGTGAGTACTTTGCTCAGTCATGCCAGGCCAGGCCCAAGCTTGTTCCCTGTGGGGCCGGGCACTGCTGAGATCTCGTAAGTCTGTTGGGGCTTTCCCTTTCCCGGGTTGCCCTTCGCTGGTCTGGGGACCGCCTGTCCCTTCCTGTTTCCGCAGCTCCCCACCGGATGCCTCTCCTGTGCGGGGTGCGCTTGTATCGGCCGGGAGTGGGCTGTGGAGGGAGCCCGTTCACTGGGCTGGTCTGCTTCGCCCGTCATCCACCCGGTTTCCTCCACTGCTCGAGTGTCGTTCACTTGCCCCGAGTGGGGTATGGCAGCCAAGTGCAAATTCCGGGCTCCAGCGTTCCCAGGCCTCTTCTCAGCGGTTCCAGCAGCCGGCACATCGTGGTCCTGGCTCCTCTGCTGTATGCTCAGGGCTCCGTTTTCTCCCTAATCAGACTCGTGGGAGTGCCTTTTGCACTCAGATGCATATGGATTGTGGACGTTTGGGTTCAGATGCCTTGTCCGTGAGGCCTTGACTTACTCTTGCAGAATCTGAGCATATGGAGTAAATTTGAGGTGTTCGTAAATCCTGCTTTATTTCTTGATCTAGAGCTCCACTCGTATGGTAAGAGGTGTAGAAGGCCAGAGCAGTATGGAGAAAAGGACATGAAGTTATAGCACATAGAAAATAGAGGTAACTCTATATTTTGACAAAATGAGACAGCACTGGGCTACACAATAACTGTGAGTGTTGTGCCTATAGGATTGAAAGACAAAAAGGAGAAGAAAAACAAGACAAATAATAAGTAGAGAAGTCGTTTTGCATTTTTGAGTGGCAACACATCAGTCCACGGATAAGAAATAACAATACATAGGAGAGTGCGACAATGTATATATTGTACAAAATCATGGTCTACACTCAAGTGGAACCTGAGTATAGTATCCCCTGTGGTTCTCTCATTACAGGGATAGTCTGGCCGAACAGAAATCAGGCCCCCAGGAACAGGTGGCCTCCTTACAACCCAGGCGTTAAGGGATTAACGGCGCCGTAAAAGGTGTCGGCGCCGTTAAACCCTTAACGCTTGATTACAAGGTCCCTTTGCGGGTTGCACTTTAACGCCTGCTTTTAGCAGGCGTTAAAAAACCAACCCGCAAAGGTACCTAGGAGCTAATTACGGCACCGTAATTTACGGTGCCGTAATTAGCGCCTTCCCCATTCCCATTGAGCCCTATGGGGCAAAAATGGGAATGAGGAAGGGCCATGGCGGCATGGGGAATTACCGCCCCGCCAACCTCGGAATGGGGTGGTAATTCCCCATTCCGCCATGGCGGAGTCGGTAAGTTACCGGCATGGACCATGGTGCTATTAGCACCATGGTGCAACGCCTGGGTCGTAATGAGGCCCAGGGTCAGATTCGTGATGGTTGGTAAGGAAAGTAGAAAAACTAAAAGTCCCAATGAGAACCTAGCAGGAGATAGATACAATGATGCCCGATATGTTTTATGTCTTCCACTGCAGGATTGAAACAGAAGAAGAGAAACGATTTCTGGCCCACACAGAAAAAGACTGACTGATCTTCTGTTTTTAGAGAAAAATTGTTTTAGGTTGTTTTTTGGTTCTGAAGAAAGCGACTAGACTGTAGCATAACTCGCTGAAACTGACAGAACAATCATAAGTGTTCTCTGAACCCACAGAATACACATTTATTGAGAGCCAGGAAAAGAAAAATCAATTTTTAAAAAGTAATGCAGAGAAACCTGCAAATTTTAACACACTAAAAAGGAAGGAATACAATTATAGAATACACCCGAAAGTGTTTGGGGTTTTTGAGATAACTAGCAGGAAGAGGAATGTAGTGAGCTATATTAGGGACAGCCTCTTATGACATTTGTGATGTCATTTGTGATGTCATCCTTGATGTCCTGGGTGTTAGTCATAGCAGTGCACGGTGTTGGCGGTGAGTTATGGTTGCTTACCATAACTGGCGAATTTCTGGAGTTTTCGGTTTTACTTGTAACCACAACGTCCCTTTAACAAAGCTTTTTCATTGAATTTTTATAGGTTTTTATTAGTGCAACTTAACCATAAGTCCCTTTAACAACGTTTTTTCATTGAATTTCATAGGTTTTTATTAGTGCACCTTAACCATAATGTCCCTTTAACAAAGCTATTTCATTGAATTCCATAGGTTTTTATTAGTGCAACTTAACAATAACGTCCCTTTAACAAAGTTTTTTCAGTGAATTTCGTGGGTTTTTACCAGTGCATTAAATTTGCCTACAACTTACTAATATCATACTTACCCAATATAGCAATATGTGTGTCCAATTTACACAGTGTCACCTTAAAACTCTGCCATTTCCCACCTTCTAGAATCATTTCTAACACTTCTATACACTTTTTGCAACTATTTCAACTGGTTTTGCATCCGTAGACGTCTACGAACGTCTGACTTCATTGCGCACCTTCCAGACAGTGCCACATGACCATACGCTGGTGCGCGGCATGATGACGTGTCCAAGAACCCGTCCGCACTTCACGATAAGATCCAAGCTTCGCGGACAGTTCGAACTGCATTTTCTACTGATCTAGGAACTTTCAACTTCAAAATGTCCCTTGCACAGCTCCTACACCTATTCCTACTCATTACCCATTAACAATATAGTACACAGTACATACTTTTAGCAAAACTGCTATTTATCTCAAAATGGCATCAGCAATGTCATCCCTCCTCCCCAAGAGCCACCACCACTGCTGTAATCAAGGAGCATGAGAAACACTGCCCCCTACCTTAGAAATAACACACGTGCAACATTTTCCCCTGTCCACCTGCACCTCCATATTAGTGTTTGGTGCCTCTTCCCTCATTTCCCTCCCCACATTTCGCTCTAAGCTCTCCTGCCAAAAAAAGAAATACATCCGAAAACAAAAAAACAAATGTTCCTTTAGGAACCACCTTTCACAGTTAAAAAATAGAAATAAAGAAAAACTTATAGACTCCATCTACTTTCCATTTCTCAGTAAATAACATAGACGCAATAATATTTTCCAACATTTCCATTTGCATTTTGTGTTATGCCAATGGGAATATTGTGGCATTCATCCCCTGTTCCAGGGACTGGAATGGTGGATACCGGACTGGCAGCCTAAGTTATCAGCCCAAGCGAAGCAAGGGTGGATAACAAGGTCTCCAGACAATTATCCCCCCATTCCAGCCCCTGTAATGGGGGATGAAGGCCATTAGCACCCTAGGATCCCAAAGCAGGAACCCGGAATGATAAAAAAGGATTTTTCTTCCTACACCGGGACGCCGCAGGCGCCCCGGTGTAGGAAGGAAAATCCTTTTCGAAGATGGCCACCATGGAAAGGGAAGGTGGGGTTCCATGCAGGGCCCCTCTTCGATTTCCATGGCAGCCTGCAGAAGGCGAAAAAGAGAACCCTATAACCACATTACCATGAGCACATTTCTCTTCCCTTTCAAACCTATCCCAATTTCGAATAACTTTACCACAAAGCCAGTCCCAGGTGGACATGGCCACTTTAACCCCATGTGTTGTTCCTCGTGGTCATGGCCAGTAGCCAGATTGTCCAGATCATGACCTTATTCCATGACCCTGACAATCTGGCCACTGCCCATGGCCACAGGCTACACCTCAGCCACCAAAGGTATATCACTATTTTTTGTACCTACTTTATGACACTTGTCAAAAAATAAAACACGGGCACATTTTCAAAACCATGCTTTCAGATCCTAGCCAATTCTCCTTACACAAGTTTGCTGGAAATCCACTCATGTTTTATTTTTTCAAACGTGCCAAATGTATGCACATACAATGGTCAGATAACCAAGCCCCCACTTGACAAAATCCATTCAGACTTTACGAAAACATTTATATCTAGGTCTATAATCTTTTTGCAAACCTTTGTAAATTTGTCAAATGGCACCACATTTATAAGCCTTTACAATATGTTGTGAACCCCCTCTAATTTTGCCCCCTCTTGACAGAATCCAACTAAACTTTGCAAACTCATTCGGAATCAGGTCGGGAACATACTCACACAATTTCATGTAGTTTCATTAAGTGGCAAAAAGTTATAAGCCATCCAAGTACTGCTTTTCACCAACCCTGTAATGCAGAGGTGTCCGCAAACTTCACAGGACTGTTCGCGAAAATCCGAACTGTTTGCGGACTTTCATGGTGAAAACGCCAGTTTTTTTGCTTCTTGCTGCCATATCCCATCCCATCCTCATCACCCCTCACCTCCCCAGAGATTATTTGATAAGTTTGACAAGTGCAATGTTGTGTTTTTTTATTATATGTTTTTACTGCGATGTCCGCGGACCGGGGCCCAAGTCCGCGAATCCAAGATGGTGGGCGTTTCCAAAAATCTGACGCACTTCACGCTTTTCACCATCCAATCAGTGGCCATGTCCGATGTCTGCGGACAGCACGTTGCCTTCTAAGCCAATCAGAGTACGGTTCGTGGACCGAACAGGGAAATGAGTCAGCAGATCAGACCCAGATATAACTAATTTGTTTGTTTGGACCTACTTTTTGGTCGTTTTATATATATATATATATTTGTGATGATTTCTTCCTTACTTGGGCCGCAACACTGTGTGAATTCTGCTCGAACCCCACGGATCCCACACAACATGGAGATGCAGGAAGCAAGAGGTAGCGGTCTAGCGTTTCTGACGCCGAGACACGAGCAAGTGGCGACGCCCCCGACCTGCAGATCGAATATCCGGAAACGCTGCATTCGTCCAAGCGCGTTGCTACTCTCTCCCGAGGCAAGCTATGCTCCGCGTGAGTACGATTCCTTGTGCAAACCCTTAGCTAATCTCGTGTGCCCTTTTCAGTGTATAGATTCCTGGGTGTTTGTTTATGTTCATATATGTGTGTTTGTTCTACACTCTGTTAGTTACGAGACAGGACCCGACCCAGTTCCCATTAATTCGTTCGGAGGAGGAGTTTGGTTCCCGAGCTGTCCTTCTCCTACTTGGACACCTCAGTACGTGGGAACCGCCACATTCACGCGATCCCCCGCTGCTCACACTCACCTCTGTACCACCTTAGTTCAGGCTCTGCTTTTATTTTGTCACTTTATATCCGATAGGCAAATCCCCAGGACTCAGCAAGACAAGAATCATTCCAAACCCGGAACCATCCCTGCTTCAAGTAGAGCGGAAAGCTTATCGCCTGGGTTCTTTTCTCCTGGCGGTAAGATTCATGTGCACACATTAAAACACGTGAGACATACTGGTTAGAGAGAACTCCCATTGTAATTCTGTTTCATTCTACTCTGGTAGGATGGTTTGTTTTCCTCCATCCCCCAAAGCCACTCAGCACGGTTTACTCCACTACAGAATTCTGGGCAACTTCCACCTGAAACTGGGGTAAGCCTGAATTAGACTAGTTGGAGAAACCATCTTCTGCTACTATTGTCTACCTTTGTTTACATAATCCTCTCTGTGTGTTTATTTGTGCACAATCACCTTGAGGCTGGAGGACATAAGGAAGATCATCCTTCCCGCTAAAGCCATTGTAGACAGAACAACATCCAGAGAGCTGCTGTCTGGAGACTCCGCACCCTAGCAGCTCTACACAGGGTTTTTCCACAAAGGGGGTTTTCCCTGGAGGTCCCACTGCGTTCAGGCCTCCTATAGTCAGATCGCTGAGGGGCTTCTAGGTATAATCCCACTCCCTTCAGGATACTGCAGGATTGGTACCGCAAGGGATAGTAAGGTAGGTGCTTTCCAGTCTATGTTTGAGTCATTCAATATTTACCGTACACTCAGTCATAACAATATATGAAAACAAAAGTAGACTGAAACTCAGTCTGAAGCGTAGCGGCACTCCCACAAGTACGTTTGTTAAATTAACAAAAGCAGTTCAATCCATATCCCAGCCATTGATGCTGCAGAGAAAAGTCCTTTATTGACATGTAGTTGTGGACAGGGAGAGCAGCAGAAGCAAAACACACACAAAACGTGGCATTTCACTCTTCACGGGCTTCGTCTGGTTTAAAAATACAAGAAAGAGGACTGGACATTTATAGAGACCATTTGACATTGTTAGTCTGTCATCTCTGTTCTTCCAACAGAAACACTAGTATGCAGTGTGACATAGCTCCTAGTATTCACAAATGCCTTCATATTTAGTAAGTATATATAGATGTACATGTTATAATTACGGCATTGTTAATATACATGTGATGCATACATATTGATTCTATGTCAAGATCGGAGGCTCGGATTATGCTTTCTCCAAACTTTACTGTTCAGCAGCAAAGAAAACACAAACATGAAATAGCAATACAAAAACTAATAAAAACTACAATAACCATGAAGTTTTTGATTTTTGTAGTCCATTTCCATTGGTCCTCAAACGGACCATGTGATTCCAATAACCAATCAAAAACCAAGTCCTCAAATAAAACCTCTTGTCCTCTTTCTATTCCTCCTCTTTCTTTGCTGCTCGGCAGCGAGTTAAGTACCTTTTCACTTTATTAATCCTGAATGTGTGTGACTTGGTGAATGACAATTTAATACCTTACTTGACACGCGCGTGTGTTTTTCTTTCTTCAGGCGGAGCATATCCGCTACAGTCAGGTGGCTCTCGGGAGTTGCGACCGCGACGGGGCTGGTGCACCGGCAGCCGCAGCTCCTCGGATCCATCAGAGAGGGCACTATTACAATGGAAGAGAGAGCGCGACGGGACCACTTAGTTCCGGTGCTCTCTTCTTCTTCTTATATTCGTTCTTTCCATCCCGAGTTCAATCGTTTCCTGACGTGAGTGTGTATGCTCCACTGATACATATTCTATTGACTATCTGAGATTAAAACAGCACGCATCGTCCGTTCATGGAACGTAGCATCCTGTTCAAGATCACTACAGCGCCCCTGCAGGCCATTAACAGATACCGCACCTTATACGGGCACAGTACCAGGTAAAACCTGCGATTTGATATTATTATTATATCTGTTTACATAATCAGAACCAGGGAAGATATTTCAAATACTCTACAATTTTCGCTCTCTGTACTGGGAGAGTTTGGAGGCCCCTGGTGTGTGTGTGTATATATATATATATATATATATATATATATATATATATATTCTTAACATACAAATTCTCACACTCCCCAGGGCCTGAGAATCATGAGTGCCTCCAGTGATGAAGGGAAGGCTAGTGTTAGCCAAAAGAGGAGCCACTCAGACATGACTGATGTCTTTCAGAAAGCCCTTGGGGCTTCATTGGGACATAATCCTCAGCAAATAGCGCTGATGGAGGACTGGCTCCGATTCTCTCAGGGCCTGGAGGAAGTCAAGGGCCTTAAGGCATGGATGAAATCCAAAGGGGGCAGTAAATCAGCCCGTAGGGCCCAAGAAGCCCACACCCCCCGGGCCCCCCACCGAAGAATAAAGGTGGTAAAAAGAAGATAAAGGGTAAGATGGGGCCTAGTAGGGGACGAGAGTCATCTTCCTATACCTCAGATGAGGGTGAGAATGATTGGGAAGAGGAATATCCTGAAGAAGAGGAAGTGTTATCGATATCCTCATCAGGAGAGGAAAGCCATGAGGCGTCAAAGAAAAGAAAGAAGGAGGAGGCTGAGGAGGATGGTGCGGATGATGAGGATTTCGATCCGGAAGCACTGATCCATCCCAGATCGTCAGAATGGGAACCACCCAAAAGAATTACGGCATATTTAAAGAAATGCCTGAGGGCGCCGCTAGCCAAAGAGGCTAGAAGCAAGATGAGGGCGGAATGCCCCAGACCACTCCTCCCTGAAGGTGTGTCCGATACACCTGCTATAGATGAAAAAATGATAACTTTTATGAGCAAGTTTACAAAAGATGTGAGGAAGGGTCTTGATAGATCCTGGCGATCATGCCAGGATAAGATGCTTGATATGACGGGACCCCTCACAAAGATTCTCCAGATGGGAGAAGAAGCAAAAGTAAAAGGGGAACCGATAGACCCGACAATTCTTATTGGATGGGCCCAAAGGGCGATATGCATGTTGGGGAATGCTAATCATGCTATAACCACTGAAAGGAGATCTTTGTTAGTAAAGATCGACCCTAAATTAAGTGAATTAGCCTCCTCAGAATCTGCCACATCTGCGAAAGGAAAGTTGTTTGGGGACTCCTTTATCAAGGAGCTCACCAAATTTGTAAATTCTTATGCAGCCTTGGATAAGGCTCAGCCCTCTCTCAAGAGAGTTTTCGGGAGACAGATTTTTGGACGGGCCAGCAGAGGCAGGGGTCGCTCAGCTGGCTGATTCCAATTCAATCGATCCTTTCAAGACAGAACAAACTGGCGCGAACAGGAAGAGCGCGGGCAAACGCCTTTCTTCCCATCGAGGAGTACGGGAAGAGGCAGAGTCTGGCGAGGGGAAGGTCAACAGAATAACCCAGGTGAGAATATCACATTCAATTACCCCAGAGGTAGGGAGGAGAACTGCTCAATTTTTAAAAAATTTGGTTGAACTTATCGGGGGATCCCTGGGTACCTCAGACCGTTCAAGGTTTTTGTATAGATTTTATAGAAACACCTTATCAAAGAGAACCGCCAAAGTGTTTAGAGATGAGCAAGGAAGACAGGGCCTTACTGCAAAGAGAATTATGGGGTTTGGTAAACAAAAGAGCTATACGACCTGCTACAGATCAGGTAGGAGCTTACATAAGCAATATGTTCATAGTGAAAGGAAGACACAAGACGAGACCGATCATAAATCTGAGAGGCCCAAACAGTTACGTAGTGTACAGACATTTCAAGATGGAAGGGATACATCTGTTGAGAGATACCCTTATTCAGGGAGACTGGTTAGCCAGAATAGATTATAAAGATGCATACCTGACTATTTCCATAGCAGAGGAACACTGCAGGTTTCTGAGGTTCATCTGGGGAGTACGATATGGGAATTTCGGTGTCTGCCGTTAGGCCTGGCATCGGCACGTTGGTGTTTCACAAAAATGATGAAACCTGTAGTATCTCATCTCAGAGCTCAAGGGATAAGGCTGATAATTTATCTAGACGACATATGTCTGATGTGTCAAGAGAAGGAAACGTTAATAGAACAGATTCAGATAGCTATAGAGCTGTTAGAGAGTCTGGGGTTTCTGATAAATTGGGAGAAGTCCAGTGTAACGCCTGTCCAGTCAATAGAATTTCTGGGTTTCATAGTTGATTCGATACAGGGAACTCTCAGTTTACCCATTCACAAGGTGAACGACATCAAGAAGCAGCTGAGACATGCTCTAGCGAAGGGAGAAGTGTCATTGAGGGACATTGTGAGATTGGTGGGCTGTCTAGCGGCATCAATTCAGGCGATATTTCCAGGGCCTCTGCATTACAGGGCACTCCAGAGGCTGAAGATCTCTCACCTCAGGAGGGGCGATTCATACGAAGCAAAGGTGAATATTTCGCAGGAGGTTAGAGAGGAGTTGGAATGGTGGCTCATTCATATGGATGCATGGAACGGGAGAGCCATATTTGGTTCATCCCCGGACCTTATTATCGAATCCGACGCCAGCAGATGGGGCTGGGGAGCCCGTTGCGGGAACCTGTCGACAGGCGGCAGGTGGCTGGACCAGGAGACAAGGCTCCACATCAACTGCCTGGAATTGTTGGCAGGGTCCTTTGCAGTGAGATGCTGGACCCAGGAGAAAGCACAATGTTGCGTCCTGTTAAAGATGGACAATGTCTCCGCAGGCAGATACATCAACAGACTGGGGGGGACGAGATCCAGGTTATTGGCAGAACTGGCAAAAGATTTCTGGGAGCTCTGTCTGGAGAGAAGAATCTCAGTGATGGCAGAATATCTGCCGGGGCAGATGAACGAAATGGCCGATTGGAACTCAGAGACGCCAGCGATTGGAAGCTGGACGAGGTAGTGTTCCAGAAAATTATGACACGATGGGGTCCATGCCAGATCAATCTATTTGCATCGAGACTAAACAAACAGCTTCCTCGGTTCTTCAGCTGGAGACCGGATCCGGAAGCGGAGGCGACCAATGCCTTCCTACAATCTTGGGAACACCAAACAAATTACGCGTTTCCTCCTTTCTCCATGATAGCGAGGACGCTAGCGCAGGTGAGATGCCAAAAAGCATCCATAATTTTCATTATGCCGGACTGGAAGGGGCAGGCGTGGTTTCCCAGTCTACTGGAATTGACACATCACAACCCAGTAGTTCTACCCAACACAGAATTTATTATTCGATATCCCAGAGATCGCAGTCATCCGCTAGTGAGGTCAGGGGGACTCAGACTAATAGCGTGAACGATTTCAGGAAAGCTTGGGCTAGGCCAGGACTATCGAATGAGGCTGAGAACATCATTAACGAATCCTGGGCCCCAGGGACTCACAAGGCTTATAGATCAGCATGGAATAGATGGAATAGGTGGTGTTTGGAAAGGAATATTCATCCCGATAGAGCGGATGTAGTTCACGTGGCTGATTTTTTTAGCTCAGATGGCAGCGCAGGGGAAGGCTTACAGGACTATCAACACAGCCAGGTCTGCGATATCTGCGGGGCTCCCTAGAGTAGAGGGTGTAATGATTGGTGAACATCCTTTGATCTGTAGATTGTTAAAGGGAGTAAGGATGTTAAAACCCCCTAGTGTTAAGTATAATCAGTTGTGGGATGTAGATAAAGTCTTGAAACTATTTTTATCTTGGCCGGATAATCAAGAGTTGTCATGGAAAGCGATTTCAGGCAAATTATCCATGCTCTTATGTCTTTTAGCATTCAAAAGATCCTCTGATGTTAGGGCTCTGGAGGTTAACAGGAAGAGTATAGGTCTGAACGGAGTGACCTTTCTTATAACAAAGAGGACCAAAACAGGTTTGAGATCTATTTCCTATGAGTCTTTCCCAACTCAACCAAAATTATGTCCAGTCAGATGCTTAACGGCATATGAGGAGATGACGAGGGAGGTTAGGCTGCCGGGAGAGTCACAACTGTTGATAGCAATTTGTAGACCTTATAAAGCGATTACACCGGCCACTATAGCTAGATGGCTTAGATGGGTGATGGTACAAGCGGGCATAGATGTTGAGAAATATGGCGCCCACTCCAGAGAGGAGCAATGGCTACTAAAGCATATAATATAGGAGCCAGAGTAGAGGATATTATGAGGGCTGTGGATTGGTCGAATGAATCGACTTTTAAAACCTTTTATTTTAAGCCCATGGAAAGTGCGACATCGGTAGTGGTAAGTAAGCTTTGAACAAGCATAATCCGAGCCTCCGGTCTTGACATAGAATTCAGATTTTCAACCCATTCGTTACTGAAAGTCATAATTCTATTAAAGACACGGAGGCGAAGGATTATCCCACCCTATCAATCGTATGAATGTAGAAAGTGATATATCATGTTTTATGTGTTATGCATACTGCTTATGAGAAAATATTTGTAATGGTTTATTGAAGATATAATTTTGTTGTACCTATGTTTACGATTGTCCCAACCGGTTTTTCTTCGGTCTTTAGTCACCTTTCTAATTTTATGTTTCTATAGGAGGGGCGACGGACAACAAGCAATCCGGGATCTGAGTTAGGATGCAGAGGGAATTTCAAAGAAGTACTGAACACAACCTCGCAGGATCAAAGAAAGAGGAGGAATAGAAAGAGGACAAGAGGTTTTATTTGAGGACTTGGTTTTTGATTGGTTATTGGAATCACATGGTCAGTTTGAGGACCAATGGACATGGACTACAAAACTCAAAAACCTCATGGTTATTGTAGTTTTTATTAGTTTTTGTATTGTTATTTCATGTTTGTGTTTTCTTTGCTGCTGAACAGTAAAGTTTGAAGAAAGCATAATCCTTCGCCTCCGTGTCTTTAATAGAATTATGACTTTCAGTAACGAATGTGTTGAAAATCTGAATTGTAACATACAACCATTGATGCAGATAACTGTTGTGCAGTTGTTTTTAAAAAAAACATACAATGATAATTAAAATGCAAAAAGCATTTTATGAAATAAATCAATATATTTTCTCCGATATTTATGAGACATTTATTGAACAGTATTTGACTTATGGTATACTAAAATGATGTTTTGTTGCAGTTTGCAAGTGTTTACTTAAATAAGGGAAACTGCAGATAAAGTGCATGGTGCTGATGTTATTAAAAAGTATAGAATGGCCTAACCCATATGTATTACACTGATGGTACCATAGTAAATGGGCAGTGCTGTACCCTTGCGGGTGCCCAGCATCGCACACGTTCACTATAACAGGTGAATTGCAATAAAGTACATAGTACGTATATACTTAAAATCTATAGGTTGGAATGACCTATTCATTATTTGGCATCATCCCGAGTGGGTGATACATAAATGAGGTGCGGAGAAAAGTGTAAATCTAGGGTCATGCAGACTGTTTGTAGACAGTTGAGTACCCTTGCGGGCGCCTTGTATCTGCAAACTTATATATATATATATATATATATATATATATATATATATATATATATATATATATATATATATATATATGCATATATATATTGTTGTGTTTGTCATTGTGTTTGAGGCAGGTTATAAGCGTACACTTCTATTGAAATATCGAGTATCTAAACTTCATCCTCTACGGTAGTGGTGACGTCACCGGTGAGGTTGTTTAATAGGACTTGAAGTGCACAGAACATAGTAGAACTTGGTGGTAGTTTTCCGATTGTGATAGAAAATCAGTGTTGTGCCATTTAGGTGGAGCTTGAGAAGCTTACAAGTGGATTTGTACTTTGAGCCTTTAGGGTGGGAAAGCCGAAAGAGGGGAGGTGCGCGGAGCATGCCTGCATTTTTGGTGCAGAGCCGGAGAGACTAGAGAAAAGATTTTGTTATATTGATTAAAATTGGATGTGTCGAAATCCCAATTTGAAGTCAATTAATTATTGATACAGTGTTACGTAAGAGGATGAAAATGAGAGATACACCTCTTCAGCATATTTGCAAGTCCCAAATACGCAAGTATAGCACGGAATAGACTCGCGACACAGAGGGCAAGTTGGCAAAGCCATGGTCCAAAGACTAAGGTTTTTCCAAATGTTTGCAGCAACAAAAGATCACTTATTTGCAGGCAGCTTATAAGGGGAATAAACTGAGCAAGCGATTAGCCATGTTAGAGTAATGGAAAATGTTTCAGGTCTAGGAAGGGGACCTGGTTTGGCGGCATTGGATGCTGAGCCTACAGGACACGGGACAAAGAGCCCTCGGCTCCCCCTCAAACAGCTGGCTGATGTAGACACAGCAATGGACAGCAAAGGATTTTACCCTATGAAGGAATTAAAAGCAGCAGCAGGATACACCAATCCCACTTTTGCGCCTCCAACATGTATATTGGCGAAAGTGCACCTGATGGCGCAAAGCAATTGGGTAAAACAGCACGAGATAGCAA
This sequence comes from Ambystoma mexicanum, assembly GCF_040938575.1. Taxonomy (NCBI): domain Eukaryota; kingdom Metazoa; phylum Chordata; class Amphibia; order Caudata; family Ambystomatidae; genus Ambystoma; species Ambystoma mexicanum. The sequence continues at coordinate 313,139,490 of NC_090932.1, forward strand.
CAGTGAACGTAAGGAGCGCAGAAAAATGCAAGCAAAGCTAAAGGAGAATGTCTTGGGGAAAACAGGGCTTAGTGAAGGCCAAGAATCAGTGGTATCAAATGAATGGATAGGAGGACAGATATTGCTCAAACTGGACGGGAAAACAGCCAGCTAGACAGGGCACTTAGGGAAGCAATTGCAGAGTAGCATAGACGCAGAGGAAGAAGCTAAAGAATGTGCACAGTGTAATGGAGAAAGTACAAAGAAGGGAAAGGGAAGAAAAGGAGGAAAGGGAAAGACTGAAAAGAAAAGGAGCGAACAGAAGCATGAGAGATAGAGGAAGGGAGAAAAGAAAACAAAGAGAGCTAGGAGAAAAGCAGAAAAAAGGCAACTGCAAATAAAGAAGGAGAAAAGGAGGTTAGAAGTCAAGCGGCTCTTTAAAGAACGCAGTCACAGGGAAGGAGAGGAGCGCAGAAGCGAGAGAAACAGAGACGAGAGCAAAGAAAGACACTCTTCAAGAGCAGTAGAAATTAAGATGGACTTGCCATGTTTAGATGATGAGGATGGGGACGGTATACAAAGGATAGGGGAACTGTATAGGAACTGGAGAAGCAGCACAGTCGCCCCACAGGCAGACAGAAATACTGAACCCTCAGTGAGGGGGGAGCACAAAGTTTCAAATTGAACAAGCAGTGGGAAGACACAACGTTAAGGAGTCTTAGCTTTGATGAAGACAGAGAAGGGGACAGTGACAGTAGCATTGGGACCATGGGGTCAGATGAGGATTTACAGGGGAGCGACGACGCGGAGGCGAGAAGACACTCTTGATGCTCCAGGGAAGTAAGCCCAGTCAGAGACAAAGAGAATAATGGTAGGGGAGAGGAAGTCATTGCAGGGTGACTACCACAACCGAGAGTGGGTCACGGAGCACGGACAATATCACTCTGTATACGCAGAGGCTCAGGGCCCAGCCAGGAAGGACAAGGACGGAGATGGCAAGGGTGTTCACCACCACTAAAGACATGGGAAGACAGGACGGAGGGACGACACTGACACAGTTCCCATTACTGCAAAAGGGTGGGGGGGGGCGACCTCAGTACATACCAAGGCAGCAGATGGACAGGGACAATTTAAGATGTAAGATGCCTTTGTTAACTGCGGGGGCTGGCAAGTGGATTTACGAGATTGAAAGACTGAGAGCTGGAACGACATACGTGGTAGGGGACATTAAGAGTCTACACTCAGCCATTCTTGGGGAGGTAACTGACGATGTATGGAGAAGCGCAGGATATCTTGGAGTGACTGCACAAAACACGGCACACGATTGTGCGCCATTCAATAACTGTCGAGCGAGTGTATGGCAAGCTCTAAGGGTGCAATATCCAGACACGTCGAACATAAGCGCGATCATGGCACACAAAAGGCATGAGGACAAAGACCCACTTCCAAATATTTCAAAAGAAATGGTTATTTTACCACATATTATGTCAGGGGTTATCCGAAAAAGCACAAAAGCAGCTTAAGAAACTAATGGGAATGGAGGGTAAGCCGAGGTCAGAATTCCAGCTAACCATAGTGCACGATTAAAGGCTAATGCAAGAGAATGCGAGAAAAGAAGCGTGAGGAGAGAAAACAAGAAGAAGCAAAGTTAGTGCAGAAGAAATGATCTAAGTAAACAATGGAAGGGGCGATGTTGACGAGCGGAGAAGGAGTAGTTGCCTAGTAAGCACATAACCGAATACATATGACAGGGTTATGCTTTGCAGGACTAGGGGATATGAATCAGTGGCCGAGAGGATGATGAGGGATACCTCAGGAAAGAGGGTTTGGACACCCAATGCAGCAAAATGCAGGAGTGTTATATGGGGGACAGCAAAGACTGATGGTGGGTCCCGCACAATGCTGGGTGTGTGGACAAGTTGGCTACATCTCGCAAGTATGTAGATACAGGAGTGGGATGCCTCAGAATGGGGAAATGTACCAACAGCCCACATACCAGAGAGAGCAGACTGACTATTATGCCCAAGATCACGCATAGGTGCAGATGTGAGCACTACAATAGACACATACCCATGACATGCAAATGCAGCAATATCAGCCCATGACACATGCATTACAGACACAGGGATACATGCAGCAATCACAACCAGCACAGCGGGCACCAGTTCAACAGAACATTATAACCATGACACATGCAGGCTCCACAATGTCAGCTCCCATGCGAAAGCTGGGAGGGGTGACTGTTGTAGGGGGCAATCTATTTACAGGGACGGTAATGTCATATCCACAATAGGACAGCCCACAGACAGACCTGATGTGTTCAATCCTATCTGTTACTCACAATCCAGCTGAGGAACCATGTATAGGGGTGACTATAGGTGACAAGACAGTTTCCTTTCTAATGGATACAGGGGTGACTAGGTCCTGTATAAGGGAGGGGAGAAACCCAATGTCAGGCATTGCCATGAATATGCAGGGATTCTCTGGGGCCACGGATTTGGTTCCTTTTACTGACAAATTACCACTTCCCGTGGGAGAACATAACCTGACCATGACACTGTTATATTCCCAACAGAAGCCAGTGAATATAATGATAGAGACATGATGAGCCGACTTAACATGACCATTTCATTCACAGACCAAGGGATAGTGTGCTCAATGCCAGAGATTCATTACATGAATGTGAGGGAACTCATCCAAACTTATTGTGGCCTAACGGTATAGAGGGGGGTACCCTCAGAATCGCAGTGCTACACTGCAGTGTATCCGGTGAAAAAGGCGACATGGGGGTTATGGCGTTTTATTCAGGATTTGCGACCCATTGAACCAAATTATTAAATCAGAATTCCCGTTAGTTCCAAACCGCGCGACAATTTTGTGCAGCATCCCAACGGAAACTAAGCACTTCACGGTAATAAACATGAAGTATGCCTTATTTTCTATAGCACTCCATGAAGAGTCACAGGACTTACTTCCTTCCTATATAGAAACCGGAAGTGGAGAGACACACAAGCCTCCCACAAGAGTACTGTGAGCCACCTTACATCTTTAATAGGGTCCTTCAGATGGATCGAAGCAACAAACGCATAGCGAGCACAGTCATACAATACGTAGACGATATTTTATTTTGTAGCAAATCAGAGGAACAGTGACTCGGTACATTTGCTGACAGTGTTGGCAGAATAAGATTATAAGGTGGACAAGGAAACATTACAATATTGCCAAAGGGAAGTTGATATCACAAGAAGGGCGAAACGTGACTGAAAGGGCTGAGCCAATCAGTAGAATGCCGATGTCAAAGACAGTGAGAGAAATACAGCAGTTTCTGGGCTTTTGGAATTAATGCAGAGCCTGGGTGTTTGACTATAGAACATACACAAGACTCTTGTTGAGCAGGGTTACGCAGGCAAAGAGAGGAAATGGTAAGTTGGCATGGACACATGAAATGACTGAAGTCTTCGAAGAGCTGAAGAAAGCAAAATGCACGGCTCTAGTATTAGGGATCCCAGACTATCATGACAAATTCTATTCATTCTAACACTCCAATGAAGTAGTGATGCCTGCAGTACTTACACAGAAGACTATACTATGGCACAAGCCACTAGCTTATTATAGCAGATGTTTAGACCCAGTACTGAGTGGACATTACCCGTGTGAGTAATTTTTGGCTGCTGCCACATTCGCAGTTGAGAAGTCAGCAAGTATCGCCACCGAACGGTGGTCTGGAGGGTTGCCCAGAGCATTGCCAGTGGTTAAGATTAATTCTAAACCTTCCAGCCACTTCTTTGGTTTTACTATGTCACCCCGAGTGGGACGGGTATGCCCAGACGTGGGTCCCATGCCTGCTGTGCCTAGAGACCCAAGCTACTCCTCACTGATGAGCCCTAACAAGGGCAAAACATGTTTGGGGATGCTTGTGGTCTCGTGCAGAAGGGATGTGGCCTAGCAGTTTGGGCTGGACTGCCCCTTTTGGGATGGGGCCAAGCCTGATTTGCACATGGTCTTTCCCTTCTGTAATGGCTTGGCAGGCGAAGAACAGTGGTCTGGAGGGTTGCCCAGAGCATTGCCAGTGGTTAAGATTAATTCTAAACCTTCCAGCCATCACCTCTTTGTTTTTGCTATGTCTCCCCGAGTGGGACGGGTATGCCCAGACGTGGGTCCCGTGCCTGCTGGGCCTAGAGACCCAAGCTACTCCTCACTGATGAGCCCCAACAAGGGCGAAACATATTTGGGGATGCTTGTGGTCTCGTGCAGAAGGGATGTGGCCTAGCAGTTCGGGCTGGACTGCCCCTTTTGGGGTGGGGCCAAGCCTGATTTGCATATGGTCTTTCTCTTCTGTAATGGCTTGGCAGGCGAAGAACGGTGGTCTCGAGGGTTGCCCAGAGCATTGCCAGTGGTTAAGATTAATTCTAAACCTTCCAGCCATCACCTCTTTGTTTTTGCTATGTCACCCCGAGTGGGACGGGTATGCCCAGATGTGGGTCCCGTGCCTGCTGGGCCTAGAGACCCAAGCTACTCCTCACTGATGAGCCCCAACAAGGGCGAAACATGTTTGGGGATGCTTGTGATCTCGTGCAGAAGGGATGTGGCCTAGCAGTTCGGGCTGGACTGCCCCTTTTGGGGTGGGGCCAAGCCTGATTTGCATATGGTCTTTCCCTTCTGTAATGGCTTGGCAGACGAAGAACGGTGGTCTGGAGGGTTGCCCAGAGCATTGCCAGTGGTTAAGATTAATTCTAAACCTTCTAGCCATCACCTCTTTGTTTTTGCTGTATCGCCATGAGGTGCATCACCACACTTTATGTGGAGCATGCTCTCTTTGTAGTTCTTGAACGACCCACGAGTACGTTGACCACACAGCAAGCTTCAGGATATGAGGTAATTATCTCAAACCCAGCAATCAAGGTAGTGAGGTGCAGGACTGTTAAACCAGCAACATTTTTATGTGAGCTAGTAGAAGAGGGAGACTATGTACATGACTGTACTACATACATGGAACAGTATGACGACCTTTCCAAGGTGGGGAGAAGCCACTTGAGGGGGGAGAAGTGCTTTATATTGGGAGTTCATCGACACTAGATCAGACAACAGGGGAAAGGCATACAGGAACGGCAGTGGTAGGACTAAAAGCAGACGGTACAGCACAAGTAATAGTCAGCGCGAGATTGCCTTCACATTTTTCATCTCAAGCAGAAGAACTAGTGGCTCTTTTAATTGCATGAGAAACATGCAGGGACAAGGAAATCACAGTGTACTCAGATTCAGCCTACGTGATGTCTATAGTACACTCTGGGCTGTCATAATCGCAGAGGAGGGGATTTCGACGTGCTGATGGCACACCGGTAAAGCACGCGCCCCTATTGGGTGGGTATTGGGTGGGCTCATAGACGCGCTTGAACTCCAAGCAGCAGCAGCGGTCATAAACTGCCCGGTCTACACAAGGGGGGAGGACGCCGTCCTCCGGGGCAATGAAGCAGCAGATGCGGAAGCAAAGCGAGCAGCATATTTTTCTGGGATAACAGACTTTGATACCCCATCGCACACACGTATAGGTATGTGCAATATGATTCTAAGGGAAGGCTATAATACGTTACCAGCCACACAGATAATGGATTTTCAGGGAAGGGCGCCAAAACAGGAGAAAGACTTACGGGTGAGAAGGGGATGTTCATTATCTCCTACGGATGCTCTGTGGTGACAGGCAAGCACAGGCAAACTAGTGCTCCCAATAGCATTATTGCAGATTGCCCTTTCACAACTGCATTATCCCACTGATATATGGGGAAAGAGGTACTTGCTGCTCAAATTGAAGAAGATTGGTTCTGGCTTAATATGTCGGAGCATGTACCATAATTTACGGAAAGATGTGTAAAAAATTAACTGCTGGGCATACTTTATGTGTAGTGAGGGGAGCCATACCTCGCTCAATCTGGCCTTTCCGACATCTCCACATCGACTACGTCGATATGATCCAGGTGTGCCAGGGCTACCGCTATATCATAGTGGTTGTGTGCCTGTTCTCCCGATGGATCGAATCTGGTCCCTGTTCGCACCACGATGCCCTCGGGCTGGAAAATTCCTCGTTAGGGGGGTATTCCCATGATGGGGGGAGTGAGGTCCTGCGGTCAGAAAATGGGCCTCATTTTGTGAATGAGTCTTTTGAGCACATCACAATCCTAATGGGGATACAGCACAGTTTCTCCTGTGCCTATCACCCCCAAGTGAACGGGATGTGTGAGCGCCTCAACAGCCTGCTCAAAGAAAAAGAAAACGCAAAAATAACAGCCACTTTAAAAAAGGGTTGGCTTCATTGTTTGCCCTTAGCTCTGTTCGCACTGCGCAATCACCCCGGTCCGACCACCACTTAACGCCCCACGAGGTTGTTACAGAACGGCGTATGCAACTACCCCTGGCTCCTCCAACTATAGCATTGACAGAGGCAAATGCAATCTCAGATGTGTTTGGAAATGAAATGTATGAATATGTGGCTTCTTTGATGGCTAGTGCATCTTTTATTCTAGTCAACTGCAGGCACAGGAGGCACAGGGGGAGAGGTCGAAGAACAGTGAGGAAGATAGCATCCTAGCTACAAGTGAAAAACTCCTCAAGCAACCACTACTTTATCTGGGGATACAGTTCTACTTCAGAATTTTGTAAGGCCCTGGTTTAAACCTAGATGCGAGGGCCCCTATACTGTATAGCATGCAACAGAGCATTCAGTGAAACTAAAGGGGAAGAAAGCGTGGAACTACATTGGAGACGTTAAGCCCTGTCGAGGTGAGACCTCTTCCCAACTAAGAGAAGACAATTTGATGCAGGGAAAAGAGAAGGAAAAAGAAGAAGAACAACTGCCGCAGATAATACGGTCCAAAGCAAGAGAGTTAGGGAAGGACAATATGCACACCTAGAATTGGCACACTACCTTTTTCTTACAATAGGTATTTGTTGCGAAAGTAAGGACAGTTCAAGCTATATGGTACTTAGTAGCTGTAACACATTCCAGAAATGCTTTATTCGCTTTGTGATACGGATAGAAACTGAACGAATGATTCCTCCACAATAGATTTTTCATGCCCTTCTATTATACCTTGCCCACATCTACCCACAGTTGACACATGGAAAACCGTCTATCATTACTCTGCTCAGTGATTCGAGAATCGTATAGTGTGGGAGCGATTGTTTTTCACAGCACTCGCCTAATACTATAGGCGTAGAGCTTAATCTAAAATACATTAACACAACAATAACGCATTGCTCAGTCTTTTCAGGTGAGTTGCACAAACCCCTGGATCAATGCGAAGAAACACTCAAGAATAACAACATGGGAAATGTAATTCGTGATATTGTGAACATGTTTTATGTCTTCTGCTGTCTCTATCTCTTTACACTCCTTGCTTTACAAAGGTTGATGTTTCCCCAAGCTCAAGCTTTGACCCTTACTAACGTGACCCAGATCCATGCTGTTACAGAATACCATATCTAGGCAGGCAACAAGCCCTGCTAAATAAGCAAAGAGAGTTAGGTGCAGTGCAGAAGCGGATTTTAACCAGTTAAATTCATACCTAATTAATTTGGCCCGTATATCTAACATGTGGTATAGCCACATGGCCAAAGTGGGGAAACAAACGACAAAAGAGAGCTGTTATGTTTGCTGTCTCATCCCCTATCCCATGAGTGCATACAGAACATTTTTGTGGCAACTGAAATTCCAGCAGCAAGCACATTGCCTCATGCATTTATCGCTATGCACCACAAGAGGACGATTTCAAGGGAAGCGTGCCACACTAACGTGGATGTCCAAGAAGACGTTCCCGTACGAAGATAACTACATAAAGACTCAGGAAAAGTTGGACGATTACTGGAATACAGATAAAAGTATAGAGTATATCACAGAGGGTCCACACAAAGGGGAAGTACAGACAGTGACCCAGAAAGAGTTAGAGTGTCCCATGAAAGGACCCGCAGAAATAGGAGGAATATCTTTTTTTATTTTTTCATTTTATTTTTTTACGGTTTATTCAAACCTTTAAAAACAATTTACAAAAGCCATGAAATTATCCCATCATGCCTCAATACCATAGTTCCACCAACATGTCTCATTGATTTTAAGAGAAACAAGAATAATAATAAAGTTTGTCAGTGGTAGAGTGGTTTCCAGCTTTGGTTACTCAACCCCACTGCTTACATCTGCGATCAAATCTCTTATTTCTTCTATAAAAAAGAATAGGGCATAAGTTAGTTTTCGATCAGTTCCCCTGAACATCCCTGCCCACCATTCTTCAGCGTTTAATGTTTGGTATTTTTCAACCATGAACGCCAGATGTTTAGTTCTTTGATCACTGATAGCACCGCAAAACAGTACGAGATGTTTTAGGGTCTCATCTTGTTGTCTGCAGAATCTGCAAGTCAAGTCCATCCCAACATTTTTGACCCAAAGGCTTAGTCTTTCCTTGGTTTCAAATGCGTTTAGTCGAAAGCCCAGGTATACATTTCCTCGATGTGCGTCTGGGAACTAATCCACTACGTTTTGCAATTGGTTGAATGCTCTAGCTTCACATGGCACATTTTTTATTATTCTGTTCTGTAGTCGTTGGTTGTCAGTTGCAATCCAGTCATGCTCCCAGAGTTCTTTTTCACTAAGTTTGGATTGCACTGTAAGGTTAAGATATCAGGTCCCAAGTTTTCAAGCAAGGCTTCACAACGCCGCAACCATAATACTGTTATGCTTTCTTCATTACCATTGCCAAGATTGTGCAGTTTTTGAAATTGTGGAGCGGCTTCTTTGCTCGTTGTTTTGTAGTATAGGGCTAACAAATTCCAACATATACGAGTATTGATAGATATGAGTCCGAGCTCATATCGAATACAGGCCGTTGGAGTTCCTTTTGGAAGATGTAACACTTTTGACCAGAAAGTATCCTCCAATGTTGCCCATAGTTCATATGAGCATCCAAAAGCATTTTCTGCACCAAATATCAAGGCCGGGACCACTTTTTGGTTATAGAAATTTATCACTGGTCTCATTGAAAATTTCCCGTATTTTTTGCTGAGAATGATTGCCTGTCAGTCTAGATGTCGGCATTTTGTTTTGGCCAGTTCAGCCCAAGAATGATCATCAATGTTCGAGCTGATGTTCATTCCCAAGTATCGGGTGTTAGTTGCAATTTCTAGTTTTTCCACTCCCAGACGCCATAAAAATGTTGTTCCGTTACTTCTCTTAGAATTCTTAAGGTTTTGTAGGACCAGTATTTCACATTTTATTTTGTTGAATTGTAGACCATTTTTGTTTGCATATGTTTCTACAGCGTCCAACTTTCGCTGTAAACCAATCGGAGTTGCATCTAGGAGGATTAGGTAATCGGCGTATAATAGCTAGCTTACATGTGTCGCGTGTATTTTAGGTGGAAATGAATGTACTTCTTCAAATGCTAAACCAATATCAGAAAGAAACATGTTAAAGATAATGGATGCCAAGGAACAGCCTTGATTAACGCCGCAATAGGTATCAATTGCGGCCGAGAGTGTTCCTACCTGGTCTAGTTGGATCTTGATATTGGTCCAAGTATGTAGATCTTTAATTGGAGCCAATAGACTTGAGGGACATTCCCACTTGTTAATTTTGTCCCACAGGATTTCTCTGTCTATGCTGTCGAACGCGTGTGAGAAGTCTATGAGGGCCAAATAAACTTTGCACCTGGTTCTTATTGCTTCCATTTTTATGAGGTTTAGAATCAGCAAGTTTAGTCCGCATCTGACACCTTTCACAAATCCCGACCGTCTCAGATCTATATGTTGGGATGTTTTTGTCTAGTCAAGCAGCATTTGTTGCAAGGTTGTAGCATAGACTTTGCCCAAGACATCCAACAGTGCTATCGGCCTATAATCTTTGGGATTTTCTCGATTGCCTTTCTTAAAGACTGGTACGATGATCACACTTTTCCATGATTTAGGAGTTATGCAAGTGTTATTAATTCTCTTGAAAAGGACATAGCAGATCTCTGCCCAACCTTCCAGGTTCTTTTTTAGCGCGTGATTTGTCAGGCCATCAGGCCCTGGGGCTCTAGATGGACTCACCCTTTTGATGATGTCAAGAATAGCTTCTTTTTCGAATTTTACATTCCAACGGTCAGTAATGGGCAGGTCAGGACCTTTAAAATTTCCCTGTTTGCTGTATAACTCACTATAGTGCTTTGTCCAAGCTGCCTCTAAGACATTGCAGGATTGTAGCGCTGTTTGCGAGGAACTGACGTTGTTGATTATCTTCCAAAATTCACAAGAATTTTTGTTCTGCAGTTTTGACAACATTAGTTCCGAATCTTTCTGAAACATTAACGCTTTATGGGCTTTCACCCAGTTCTTATATTTCTGTTTTGCAATTCTTGCCTCTAAAAAAGAGGCTCTGTTCTTACATTGCGAAATCCTGATTTCATGACGCATTTGCTGTTTTTTGTTGAGTATCTCCAAGTCAAACTTGTGTTTTGGTGCAAATTTCTTGTTTTTTCAGCCGTGGTTTATTTCTTTAAATTGGAGTAACAAGTGACCATACTCCACCTCCTCTTGTTCCTCAATGTATTTTTTAGTCAGTAGATTCACCTCATCATAGTTGAGTTTTAGTTTTACTCTATTCGGTTCAACGATAACATTGTGGTTCCACCCAGTGTGTTTCTGTGTTTTGATCGCATTTAATGAGACCTTCAAAATATTGTGATCACTATGTGAAGTAGTGATCACCTGCATTTGAGTTACTTGCTTCTGGATATTTTCTGTCACAAAGAAATAATCCAAGATTGATTTTTGGTCAGCTCTGTTCCACGTAAAGTTTGCAGGGATGTCACCGTTGGTGTTCCCGTTTAACATTCAGATGTTTCGCAGGTCCATTTCGAGACACCATTTGGTTGCCGTTTCATCCTTCTATTGCTTGGATTGAATTGAAACAGTTGATGTTTAGGTCCCCACAAATTACGATTCCTAAGGAACTCATTTCTTCATATATGTCATCTATTACAGATGAAACCTGGTCAATGAAAGACGTTGTCCCTGTCGCCACGTGGTTCCAATATAAGTTGATCACATGAATTGTTTCTTCTCTTTTCATTTTGACCATAGACACTTGTATGTACGGGGAGACATTCCATGACTTTACAATTCTTAAACCCTCAATTTTTCTAACAAAGGTTAGCAGCCCTGCCATGGGTCTTCCCTTCGATTTTACAATTGCCGAGTTTATTGCGACTTCAAATTCGTCTAACAAGGGACTTTTCTGGAGCCACGTCTCTTGGAGACACATTATGTGGAATCCCATCAACCAATTGTTTTCAAACAAGTGTTGGAAGCCTCTGGTATTGCAGGAACCAATTGATGTAATCATTGCCCCAACCCATTCCTGGCGTTAGACATGATTACTCCTTTGTATGTTTTCAGATAAGGCTTCAGCCAGCCAATGCCAATCATCGTTCTTGCTCTTGTTCTCCGCATTTTGATGATCAACATGGTCTTTGTTGATGTCTGTTTTTCTATTTTCACAAGCAAAGGTTATTTTAATTTGGTCCTTTTTCTGTGGGATATTCATTGTTGTACCAACCTCACTGGTATTGGCTTTCATAATTTCCTTTGTTTCTCTTTGTTTTTGATGAGTAATAGCTTCCTGTGACACTCAGTTAAGGCCAACTTTGGCATCCATATTTGTTCCTTTGTGGTTTTACATGCCATGGACTCATGTTGTAACGGTCCTTGTCCTTTACATGATACTTCAAAAATGTCAAAACCTATGGACATGAGAGTGGGCGCTGAATCTAGCATGATGTTAAATATGATTTTGGAGTCCAAATGTAATATTACTTTGTTGTTTTGCGCTTCCTCTGCAAACTCCACAATTTTTAAATCATTTGAATGAATAGTTCTCAAGCTTGGTACATGGTGTAGTAGACATAGGACATTATTGCGATTCAAGATTAGGTTGTCATTGCTCTCAATGCGTTCAAGACCGAGTCTGAATGACCCCTGTAATTTTGTGTCGTCTTTTCTGGAAAGTTTTTGTTGTTTACAATTTTGCAACCTTGCGCTTCTCTTTCAATGGGATAAGAACTATTGTTAGGTTTCCATGCAGACAAAGAAGGTCCTTTCCCGAATTTGGATTCAGTCACCCTGTTTGATAACACGCTTGATGCAACATTAGGGCAAGCTGAGCCCGTAGCAATATTAATTGCACCTGTAGACAACCCTCGTCCTACCCCAACAAGTTTTTCCCACTTTTCATTTAATGTGACGAATGTTGGATTTAGCGCTGTCGAGGAGCTCATATCATCAGGCATCGATGGTACAATCAGAGTGCATACTCTTTCTGTTGGAGCGGATTTCTGCCCACTTTTAACTGTAACTGACAGCTTTCTTAGATGTCCTGGAATTTCCGATATCTTTGACATGGGGATCAAAACTATAGGCGTGACTTCCAGAGTCCTCTCTTTAGCAGCTTTGCCTTGAACATTCACCAGGGCTTGTGTCAGATCAATTGTTTCACGAGATAGATCGGGTGTTAATGTATCATTGAAAACGTCCTCATGTGTAGTCAAGTCCATCAAATCAATTGAAACGTCTTCCCAAGGCTTGGCCTCCATTGATACTTTGACTCCTTGTTTGACTACCTCAGGTGTTTTCTTGTTTTTCAGCACCATATCGATGTTGGCATTTACTGTGACATTTATTGCCTTGATATTGTGGAGAAATTTTCTTGATATATTGCAATTCCTTACTTTTTGATTTTTTTGTTTTTTGATTTTTTAACCTCTAGAACTTTGTTAACCTTTTGTTTCGGGTTCTTATTTCTTTCACTAAATATAGGAAATAGTTTGGAGTTCACTGCTCCTTTTTTCTGACATTCAGTGACACTTTACTGAGGTGTGTTGCTAGAGTCTGCCGTAATTCATCAGGTGGTGGGAAGCTGAATGTTGGCTATTGCAGGATTTATTTTCTTTTCCCAAGCTGCTCTCCAGAGCTTTTTAAAATGAGGAGCTCATTGTTAGAGCTTAGGCTGCAGATGTTGGCACTATAGTTTCAGTTGTGGTGATTGTCATTCAAGCCTTCCTTCCATTGCCTTGTGAGGTGAAGTAAGTTTTCTTCCATTTTCTTTATCCAACATAATCACTAGACTGTTTTTTCCAAATTGTTACATTGTTCTCACTGTTTAACACTGCTGCTTGTGCTTCCAATGTCGACACCACCAAAAGGTCAGTTCTTAGAGCCCCTTCATTAGAGGCTTCACCTGTCATCAGCTTTTCACAATTACAACTTTTGTTTACACAAGTGCATTCATTTTGTGATGTCACGTTCTCTTTGGTTTGTGCAATTTGACTTACTACCATGTTCTGTTTGTTGAACTAGATGATGTTGACTGGCTTGTCCTTAGTAATGCAAGTGCCTCTTTTGCTACTTCTGCAAATAATTTTTCAATCATTTGTTCATTTAATGTATTCAAGGAACAATCATTTCTTTTGTTCAATTCATGATAGGTATTTTTGACCAAGATGTTGTCGCTTTCCAAGTATACAACTTTAGAATTAATTAAGGCCACTAGGGTTGTTAGGTCCTTGATGTTGTCATTAATTTTCTCATAGAGCTTAATGAAGGGGCCAACGGCTATTGTCGTGGCAGACATCAAGTTTAGGTGCAAATCTTGCAGAATTTTCGTGGTTTGATCTTTCACAGTCTCCATGTACTTAACACGACTTTGCGGCATAGAGCGTCTTATTTTTGGATATTCGCGCTCCATTAATGAAGAATCCGTTGATGATAACTCAGAAGACGAGATAGCTCTATTTCTTTGTTCTGGTACTTGGTCTTGTCTTTTACTGGTGATTTCATCAAATTGCATCAGTTGTTTTTTGTTGTTAAATTGAGAATAGCTCAATCCAGACAACGTGCTAAGGTCAGTCCTTCTTCTTTTGTAAGGACCACTTTGCCACCTAATATTAGTTCTGGTATTAACGAGAGGGTTTCCAGTGCTCTCAGCCAGTGTACTAAATGCTAATGTATCATCATTTGGCTCTTTGTTTTTGCGCACCTTGTTTAGCTGGACTAAATCAAGTAATAGTTTATTCACTAGTGAGTTCCGTCTCTCACCCAAAGACCTTAGATCTGGTGATGATTCAGCGCCAATAACATCCCCATAAAGAGCTTGAGGAGGAGTTTGCTGATTGACCCAGATATTCAAGTCTGCAACATCAGTTTTCTGTCGCATAGATGCATCTGTTATTTTACAGCCGTGACATATGTCCTCCTCGAAAGGCGTAGTAATAGGTGCGCAAACTTCTTTTGACTCGTAGGAATCATTGGGATTATTTGTGTGCATAGTTTCCCAGAGTTTTCACAGATTGATTACGTTCACTTCCCACACATGCTTGTTTAGCACGGCATGAAAGTACACGCAGCTGTGGCACACAAGGCTGTGAGAGCTGGGTTAACTCTCCAAAATGGGTGTTGCTGTTATTGCTGCACTCCGGGCGTTTAAGCATGTTGACACCCCAGCCAGCGTCCATGTGGTCTGTAGTGTCGTTACACGCTTCTTTACTGGGCACCGCATTATAAGCATTGTAGGCATTATGTGAGAACCTCTGAGCCTCATTTAAAGGATTCCCGGGCTGGATAAACGTTTCAGGCGTGCCAGACGTCAGGCAGCCTTCCGTAGTGTTCAGGGTAATGCTCAAATCAGCCGGGACCGCCGAGATAATCAGAGTCAGCTCAAGTACACGACTTTGAAGCACAGTAACAAAAGAGGAGGGACTGTTTGTATTTTCATTTTGGACATTAAGAAATGGACTTACATGAGCTTGATAGCTGCCACCCTCGTCTGGTAACGAGTCTTGCATCGCTGGTTCCATAATCATCTCACCCGCCTTCTCGCGCCTTGATTCAGCAAATTCTCGACGCAGCTGAGCTCTAGTCTTTGGCGGCGGCAGAGGGGGAGGCAACAAGACAGGAGATTAGTGCAGCGATTTGCATCATTTGCGCATTGTGTTGCTGCCCAAACAGGATTTAGCGCTGCCGACAACGTCCAAGTCTAGTCCACTTCTCACCACTCCCTGCTCCCGGACTCTGCGAACGCTCTGCGTTGCGGGTCCGGTTTTGAAGTCAGAGTCACGCCCACAGCCGAAGGAAAGAGAAAATGCACTCCAGGCTCACAGGTTCACAGCTCCAAGACTCTGCTGAGAGGAGGAATATCAGGATGCTGGGAAAGGCCACAGATGCTGGCTTATGGACAAGTATACACAACTGACGGATGGAAAGAAGGAGTGGCTGGAAGCAACATGCTCTCCTAAGGGTTCCAGTGGAAGAAGTGAGGAGAGGGTCCCTGGAATGGCCTTCTGTAGTCCATTTGCATGACAGCCCAAAGAATGAGAAACTAGAGATGCCAGTCTACATTTGGCCAACCCCCAGGAGGGCCAGTACATTCTTCATATATGAGCAGATATTCTCTTAGACAATAGTTCAAACCCTATCCAGCCAACGACACAGGTGCCACATCACTAGAACAGGTTGATGAATGACAAAACATCCAACCTTACTGACGTCATTTGAGACACCACAGCGTAGTAATGTTATCCACAAAGCAAACTCGCATCCCTGCACAAAGTTACATACTCACGCATGTGCACACACGAAGAACATGCATACACAGCTCTGTAGATCGAGGACAGACACATGTGCATACTCTCAGAAGCCTTTTTCTTTCATTAGCCAAATGCCAAAACACAGAAACAAAACAAAGCAGGAGTCACACAAAACAAGCTTGCATCTGCTTATTGCAACTAACCCTAGTGGACTTCAGGGACATATAAGGGACCTGGAAGAGCCGAATACTACTAACCCTGAGAGAAAGCAGTACTATATATATATATATAGAAATGGTATATTGGCAGCACAAAATGCAAGTTCAGAATTCGCATACAACAACATGTGCGTGCCATTATACACAACAATGTGAACTATCCAATGGCCAAACCCTTTTATGAATGCCACAACAAAGAAATAGACAGTTTCAGATTCTTTGGCGTTTACAAAATAGAATTGGGCCCTAGGGGAGGCGATAAGGAGAAGCAGCTGAGACAAAAAGAAACAAGGTGTATATTAGACTTTGAAAGCAAACAGCCCAATGGGCATAACATTGATGAGGAACTAGACACCTTTTTGGGCTGCTAAAGAATTGCTCATATGCCTAGACCCACAATCCATGATAGGAGTAATAATTAGCTGCATACTATGTTTCCAATGGTATCAGTTTCAACCCATTTATCACAGCTTTCTCGAGATTGAAGGGGTGATCCAAACAAGGGGTAAATGAGAAACCTCTGACCGATTCAACTGGGGGAATATGAGAATATGATATTAAGCAGTTGTTTTCAATGTCTTTTTAAATTTTAAACTTTTCATGGTGTTGGTAGATTTGTGTTTGCTTTTAGCACATTTGTTGTGAATGAATTTTAATTCTTAACAAATTAGTCTCTTCATGAGGTTGGGAGAACAGAGAGGGGAGAGGGGGATGGTTTAACGCTGGTGGGAATATGGCATAGTTGGACTAATTAAGATTAGTGACCGCATAACAACCCATAAACATTGGGGGGTGCCCAGTGAAAAGGTGTGATAAAAAAAATGGATATGATTATTATGTCACTACTACTTTGGTCATTGAGGACGAGAAAGTGGTGACCATCCATGCACTAAGCACTTTAGAAAGTCAGCATACGAACAAGAGTCTGGGTAGAGATTGAATATAGTGATGCACTTAGCATCTCATAAAAGCATGCCATGGACATAAGACAAATTAGATATCAGAGAATGCACACAATGGTTACAAATAGCAGGGACATTTGCTAAATTTGAAATACTGGCGTTTCTTTACAGCCTCCAGCCCAGCCCCATTGAGTAAGCTTGTGGGATAGATATTAGCCATTGAACGCTCATGTAGCGGGATACAAGCCATGAAGACAAAAACTCGCAGTTTTAAAGATACACGTTGTATTTTAACTGGGTAATATGATATGCTCTTATTGCACTTGTCACTTTATATTTATAAAAAAAACAAATGCTGCTAATGCACTAAGCACTTTAAGAATTCGACCTAGTACTAATAAATTGAGTACGAGGAAGGGTAGAAAAATAACCGGGTCAAATGGGTCTAAGATGGCGCAATTTTAGCAAAGTTACCCAAAATGTATGGTGACTTTTTGGAGCACAATGGTTACAAAAACGGAAATCCCTGGGGACGAGGAGTTAATAGATACAAACTGTTCACTAATTGTTACAAATTATGTATACAAATCGTATATTGGGTACCCAAAGTGGAAAGCATACACTCAAAAATGTCCGTGAATGCATGCAGTGGTGAGTGGAAACCACACTAGGCCAAGATGGCCGACACAGGATCGGAGTGTCATGCTGAAAACAAAAGTGGTCCTTTGTCGATTACTGTTCACACTGCTCCCCCTCCCCCTTCCTCTCTTCCCGTTTCCCTCATGTTTTAAATGGTACATGGCAATGAGGTCAAATTGTTGTGAGCAAGTGGCGAGTCAGCTGCGAAACGCGTAAGCGTCTCGAATACGGAGGAGTGCTGCACTTGGGAGGACCCGCACTGGGGTCATTTTCTATTTTTGGAACGGATTTCCATTGTTTTTAAATGCGATGCAATTTTTCCCTGTTTAACGAATAAAGGAAGAAAAGTAAAACAAGAAAACGTTCGTGTGGACTCCAAACTTTCTTCGGAAAATTGGGCGAGTATGGGACTGTGGAGAGTGCAGCTCGAACCTGCTACCTGAAGGTAGAATTGGCAATATCGTATAACGCTGTGAACGTGTCAGCGTGGAGCGCAGCACCAGTGTTGAGTTTGGAGGAGGAGCGCACAGTTAACACGGAGAAGCAGACTGGATGTCCTGTAGCTGCTCGGATTACTGCAACACAACACAAGAACGTGAACACGGTGACAGCAGTTGGAAAGCCCATTAGCACCGCGGAACCGCAGGTTGGAGGACAGGCGGCAAGGCCGAGCGGGGTGAGTACAGTGGTTGCACTGTGTAGCGGGATAGTGGTAACAGATGGCATGTGTAATCCTATGTTCCTCGTAAAAGAAACACAACTTGAGAAGTCGATTTGGACTTGTTCTTAAGTTCCACAGCCAAACAGCCCTCGCTGATCCCCACATATAAGGTGGGGTAATTACATACTATCAAGTAATAAAAGAAGTTGGAGTGCACCAACCTTGTGATTTCCTTTAAAGGGACATTTATAAACATGACAAACTCCCAAGTGCATAAAGAAGCAACATGGCGGGCACAAGCCCTCACATTGTTCAATGAAATATTGAAAATGCCAACGAAAAAAGATACACTCACAGAAGCAATACCCAAAAATGATAGCAAGATTGGCCTGCTAAAATAACTTGAAAAATTACAACGCAAGGAAGTCAGTAAATGGTGGGAGGAGCATTCACTAAAAAACTACGTAGAAGTTGGAAGAATACCAAGAGGCTTGAGGATTCTAATAATTCCATCCTTCGAAGAACAGGACCCACTGATGTTGAAAGAGTGGAGTGAGGCCACCAATCAATACTCCAAAACCTTCCTACTATTGCTGATAAAATATGCAGGCAGTGACCGCGTGGGATTGCTAGAAAAAATAACGAGAGTGGAAGAGAAACTGAAATCAATAGCAGAAACTGGAGATGGGAAGAAACTGAAAGACACAATGGAGAAAAACCTGCTAGAATACGAGGAAGAAATTAAACAAAGAAAACAAAGAAAGTTTCTAAGGGATAAGGAAGATTATGAAACAGGCAGAGTGTACACCTTCGCAAGAAGGTTTGATCAGCTGAGACAAACATCTCCCAAAAAAGCACCGACGACCACAGAAGCCACAAGCGCAAGTGAAATTTCTTCAATGTCGGAATCAGATCTAACGGGGAGTGACACAGAGGAACCACAAGTTCGCCGACATTTTTTTAGAAGAAATGCGCTTGCTACACCAAGATGGCAACAAAAAACAAAAAAAAGAGGTGGAAATGCAAATCGGGGCAGAGGGAAAGGCGCCCGAAACAAACGAGGAGGGGACAAAGGAGCAGGAAGTTCCCAGAACAATACTTCGGGCAGATCGCTGCACTCTGGCAACTGAGCGAGGCTGGTATACAAGATGATGGAAGTTTCAAAATAATAAACCTGTCTGATCATACCTTAACTACGGCTCAAAAAAAAGTTCTCAGTTTGGGATTAAACTTCTGTCCCAATGCCAATAATGACTATGTGGAGACCAGGATAGATTTGGACCATTTCATCAGAAAGGTCCGCTTCAGGAAATTCTTTGCTAATAATAGTTGCCAACAACGCAAAAAGGAATCACAGACAGGAAAAACAGAGATTACTATAAGGGAAATGGACATACTTACGGATCTTATGGAACTAGAGAAGGGAACTGACATGGGAGAAGAAACCTTATTGACTGACCTCACAGATGCAGGAATTAAAACAGACTGGATGGCGAAAAGCAATCTGAAGTCTAAATCAAAATTCAATCCGACCACAAATGTGGCGAGCAACATTGGAGTGTTTCAAAGCCTGGTCATAGAAGATTTAAAAAGTTTACGTCAAAGAACGAAAAATTCAACATTTAAAGACAACCTGACAACAAACGAAAGAAGAGCATTGAAAGACCTTCAGGAACCGAAGAATTGTATTATAAAACCTTCAGATAAGGGACGTAACATTGTTCTACAGAATAAAACTGACTATATCAAGGAGGCATACAAACAGCTCAATGATACCAAGTGCTACACGAGATTAAAAGAAAATCCCATGCAGAAATTAGAACAAACAGTGAAATCCTTTCTAGAGAAACATGAAGAAATGGGTATCATATCGGAAGAAACATACACATTTTTGTGGATTAGTAATGCCATAACTCCGACAATATACTTTATACCCAAAGTTCATAAGAATCTGAAACAACCACCGGGGAGACCCACAGTGTGCCTAATAGGCACAGCATTGGAAAATGTGTCGAAATATATTGATGAGGCATTATTTCCCTTTGTGTGTACACTTCCCTCTTACATTAAAGATACCACTGATTTTCTGTGTAAAATAGAAGATATTCCCTGGGAAAAAGAATACCTGATGGCAACAATGGACGTTGTTTCCCTCTACACTTCTATTGGGCATGAGGATGGTAAAACAGCATGTCTACATTATCTGAACACCAAATCTTTGAACTTTTTGAAACATAATGAGATGGTGATGCAAATGATCGACCTATGCCTTATGAACAATGTCTTCCTTTTTAATTATGAATATTTTAAGCAGGTACAGGGGACGGCAATGGGAACAACCTTCGCGGCTACCTATGCAAACCTAATGATGGGGGCATGTGAAGAACTTGAGGCATGGTCAGATTGTAATCAGACACACACGCAAAATGTAGTTTTATGGTTAAGATACATCGACGACTTGTTTATCATCTGGAAAGGGACTGCAAAGGGTTGGTTAGAGTATGTTAAGGAACTGAACAAAAATACAAAAAATCTAAGATTTACCGAAACTCACAGCCGAACATTTATTACTTTCTTAGATGTTAATATCAGAATCGTCAACGATAAAATAACCTGTGAGCTGCACAGGAAAAAGATTGGCTCCAACACTCCCTTGCATGCACATAGTGGACATCCAAAAAATGTGATTTGGAGGGTCCCCTATGGGGAATTCGTGAGACTCAGAAGAAACAACACCACCCTGGAGTCTTACGACAGAGAGAGCAAACAGACGGCCGCAGGATTTAAACGACAGATGTATCCAAAGAAAGTCATCGAGAGAGCCTTCCTGAAAGCCAGAGCAATCGAGAGACAAACTTTACTAGCTGGAGACAAAAACAAAGAAAAACCAGAAGGGTAAAAGAGCACTCGGTGTATACTCACGTTTGACAACCAGGCCAAAAGTATTAAACACATTTTGCAAAAACATTGGAGCATTTTGTTAGCTGACCCGGACTTAACCAAAAGCCTCAAACCTCACCCTGAGGTCACTTTTAGAAGGAATAGATCTTTTAAAGACATGCTTGCTTGTCCAAAGTTTTATGACCAAAGAAGAAGAGAAGATATCTGGAAACTGGCTAACAGCGAAAAAGAAAGACTTTCATAAATGTACACGCTGCAACATCTGCAAATATGCAATCAATGGTGGCACATTCACACATCCGGTGACAGGACACACAGTGCAGATCAAACAACGGATCACCTGTGAAACCGACTATGTAGTCTATGCCCTCACCTGCGCATGCCAGAAGTGGTATATTGGGAGCACAAAATGCAAGTTAAAAATGTGCATACAACAACATGTGCGTGCCATTATACACAACGATATGAACTATCCAATGGCCAAACACTTTTATGAATGCCACAACAAAGAAATAGACAGTTTCAGATTCTTTGGCGTTTACAAAATAGAATTGGGCCCTAGGGGAGGCGATAAGGAGAAGCAGCTGAGACAAAAAGAAACAAGGTGTATATTACTTTGAAAGCAAACAGCCCAATGGGCATAACATTGATGAGGAACTATACACCTTTTTGGGCTGCTAAAGAATTGCTCATATGCCTAGACCCACAATCCATGATAGGAGTAATAATTAGCTGCATACTATGTTTCCAATGGTATCAGTTTCAACCCATTTATCACAGCTTTCTCGAGATTGAAGGGGTGATCCAAACAAGGGGTAAATGAGAAACCTCTGACCGATTCAACTGGGGGAATATGATATTAAGCAGTTGTTTTCAATGTCTTTTTAAATTTTAAACTTTTTATGGTGTTGGTAGATTTGTGTTTGCTTTTAGCACATTTGTTGTGAATGAATTTTAATTCTTAATAAATTATTTCTCTTCATGAGGTTGGGAGAACAGAGAGGGGAGAGGGAGATGGTTAAGCGCTGGTGGGAATATGGCATAGTTGGACTAATTAAGATTAGTGACCGCGTAACAACCCATAAACATTGGGGGGTGCCCAGTGAAAAGCTGTGATAAAAAAAATGGATATGATTATTATGTCACTACTACTTTGGTCATTGAGGACGAGAAAGTGGTGACCATCCATGCACTAAGCACTTTAGAAAGTCAGCATACGAACAAGAGTCTGGGTAGAGATTGAATATTGTGATGCACTTAGCATCTCATAAAAGCATGCCATGGACATAAGACAAATTAGATATCAGAGAATGCACACAATGGTTACACATAGCAGGGACATTTGCTAAATTTGAAATACTGGGGTTTCTTTACAGCCTCCAGCCACATGGAGTAAGCTTGTGGGATAGATATTAGCCATTGAACGCTCATGTACCGGGGTACAAGCCATGAAGACAAAAACTCGCAGTTTTAGAGATACACGTCGTATTCTAACTGGGTAATATGATATGCTCTTATTTCCACTTGTCACTTTATATTTATAAAAAAAAACAAATGCTGCTAATGCACTAAGCACTTTAAGAATTCGACCTAGTACTAATAAATGGAGTACGAGGAAGGGTAGAAAAATTACCGGGTCAAATGGGTCTAAGATGGCGCTATTTTAGCAAACTTACCCAAAATGTATGCAAATTTTTTTAGCAGAATGGTTACAAAAACGGAAATCCCTGGGGACGAGGAGTTAATAGATACAAACTGTTCACTAATTGTTATAAATTATGTATAGAAATCGTATATTGGGTACCCAAAGTGGAAAGCATACACTCAAAAATGTCCGTGAATACATGCAGTGCTGAGTGGAAACCACACTAGGCCAAGATGGCTGACACAGGATCGGAGTGTCATGCTGAAAACAAAAGAGGTCCTTTGTCGATTACAGTTCACACTGCTCCCCCTTCCTCTCTTCCCGTTTCCCTCATGTTTTAAATGGTACATGGCAATGAGGTCAAATTGTTGTGAGCAAGCGGCGAGTCAGCTGCGAAACGCGTAAAACGCCTCGAATACGGAGGAGTCTGCACTTCGGAGGACCCACACTAGGGTCATTTTCTATTTTTGGAATGGATTTCCATTGTTTTTAAATGCGATGCAATTTTTCCCTGTTTTACGAATAAAGGAAGAAAAGGAAAACAAGAAAACGTTTGTGTGGACGCCAAACTTTCTTCGGAAAATTGGGCGAGTATGGGACTGTGGAGAGTGCAGCTCGAACCCGCTACCTGAAGGTAGAATTGCCAATATATATATATATATATATATATATATATATATATATATATATATATATATATATGTTGCGCTACTAAAAACCTGTGAAATTCCCTTAAAAAAACTTTATAATCATGACATTATGGTTCGCCGTAAAACTGAAAAACCCCTCAAATTCGCCAGTTATGGTAGCCTAAGCAACCATAACTGCCTGCACCACTGTGCACTGCTAACACTAACACCAGCTAAGCAACCATAACTCGCGCCACCACCGTGCATTGCTAAGACTAACACCCAGGACATCAAAGATGACATCACAAATATAATTCATGACATCACTTATGACATCACATATCTGGCCCACTTGTTTTTATTTATTGACAGAAATAGGTCAGGTGGGTTTATTTACTGACAGTCAGAAACTTAACTTTCAAAATGTATTACATTTATAGATATTGCTGTTCGCACATGTTCTTACACTACTTTTCTTAGAATGTAATCGCATCTTATGCTGTACATATATAGGGAAAGAAGTAGGCCTGCAACACAGCCATCATTTTTGTACGTGAATACAATCATGTACATTATACACAGTTGGTATTGATACTGCTTCTTGTTTGCTTACTTTACTCTCCATGTATAAGCCCCATATGTGTATGCATTGTAGTCTATTTATGTTTTGTGTGTATTAGTAGAAATATGTAGCAAGTGATGCGTTATTAGGTACTTAGTACATGCTTCACAGTACGGAAAAGTGTTATGCAGAGGCATGCATCGTTTCATTATATAACTTTGGAAAATTACAAATGTAGCTCCTCTGTGGTGTATGCTGCAGCCAATATCTACATTTCTGTATGAGTAGGTTCCTGCACTAGAAAGAACACTGCAATGGAATGTTCTTTAGAATACTACATTGGGCCTCATTACGAGGTAGGAGGTCGCCATGGTGCTATTCCAACCTTGGAGGACCCGGTAAGTCCCCATTCTGGGAACCATTCCCCATTGCCATTCGAGCCCCCATAGGGCTCAATGGGAATGGGGATGGAGCTAATAACGGTATCGCAATTTGCGGTACCGTTATTAGCTCTGAAGTCCCTTAACGGGTCGCGTCCTTAACACCTGGTAAAACCAGGCGCTAAAGAAGGGACCAGCTAAGGGACCTTGGAATAGGATGGTAAGGGATTACCGGCACCGCTGTCCTTACCGGTGCCGGTAATCCCTTACCACCTACCTCATAATGAGGCCCATTGTGTGATGAAGTATGTAGTTTATTACACATCTCCCGATAATCCCTGATATATTTTTGCCAACATTACATTCACCACCCCTTGCATGAAAGGTAAAAGTGCATGTGACGTCATCAGTGATGACATGAATGATATTTGTGATGTCATCTTTGATGTCCTGGGTGTTAGTCTTAGCAGTGCACGGTGGTGGCGCGAGTTATGGTTGCTTAGGCTACCATAACTGGCGAATTTCATGGGTTTTTCGGTTTTACCGCGAACCATAATGTCATGATTATAATGTTTTTTTAAGGGAATTTCACAGGTTTTTAGTAGCGCAACTTAACCATAACGTGCCCTTAACAAAGTTTTTTTTAGTGAATTGGACGGGTTTTTAGTAGTACACTGTAAGTGTAAGGGGTAGCTAAGAAAAAAATTTTATACTGCATGTCACAGACTTTCAGTAGTGCAACATAACCAAAAGGTCCCTTTAGGAAGGGTCGTTTAGTAAACAGTATACACCTTCCGAAGAATGCCACATGAAAATATACTGTCGTACAGCACCGTGACCCAGAATCAGTACACACTTACCTGAATGAAGTATACCTGTTGAGCAATGTGGAAATAGATTTTATATTAATGTAGGAACGTCCACCTTCAACATTTGCCTTACACAACGCCAACACGTATTGCAATGCAGCGATTGCCAATGCACTACACATTATATATTGGTAGGGAAAGTTGTAGTTATCTGAAAAAGACATCAGCTAAAGACAGCCTAAAGACAGCCTTCCTCCCTAAGAAACAGCAGCAGTGGTGTAATGTAAAAGCATAAGTACCTCCACCGCTAACAAGGTCGTTTCTGGGTGCATGGGCTTTGGTCATGCAGCCAAGACTGTACACCCTCCCCAGAACCATCTGACATGCTAACCTATAGGACGAGTGTATGCACTGCAGTAATATGATGTGGTGTTTCTGGCCAGGGCCTAGGGTTTGTAGGAGTATAGTGTATTGGCTACGGGCTGTAGCCATGGAAGCAAAACTCTACATCCTGCCCACAACCACCTCAGTGATGTACAGTAGTACGGGTGTATTGATAGGTGTGGTATGCTTCACTTATTCTGGCCAGAGACTGCACTCCTAGCTGTTTGTCCATAGATATTATTACAATGTGTTGATGTGCAATGGCTTATAACTCCAGTGCTTATAACTTTGTTCTTGGGTGCATGGCCTTTGGCCTTTGGCCATGCACCCAACACTGTACACTCTTCCCTCAACCATGAAAGCGATAATCAATACTACACGTGTAGCCATGGCCGTGACATGCGGCGGTGGTTGTGGGCAGGGCCTACGGTCTTGGAAGTATGGCCTTCGGCCTATGGCCTACGGCCATGCATCCAAGACTCTAGGCCCTGCACACAACCACCGCCGCATGTCACGACCATTGTGGCGTACTAAGCAATAACACACCCATACGAAAATGTAATGTAATAGGGAAATACACTCAAAATCAGTGGTCACTAACGCCACGCGTGTCCTGCGAACATTTTCAATGTGCCTGTACACAGCACGGACTCAAATAGTATCCTTATTAGATCCGTCATTTTCTGCACGTACAAACATCCGTAAGAAGGCGCCAATGCAAAATATATAATAGACAATGGCCGCCCAAACAAGTACAGTATGTCATCCGTCTCTTACTCTTGAAACCTCCCCAAGCATTGTAGGAAATCAAAATCCTTTCCCAAACACCATTTCCCATGGCGAATACATCATTAACATCTACCGGCCAAACAAGTACAGTATTTAACCCATCTCTTACTCTGTGATCCCCCCCATGCACTGTAGGAGAGCAAAACAGTTTCCAAAACAGCATTTCCCCTCTAGTAGGTAGCGCGCTGTCTTTGGATCCAAGATGTCGGGTGCATCCACACATTCTGACGTACATCACGGCTCGCTGTAGCCAATCGGCAAAGACGTTGCGTGTCCGCGGTGATGACGCCAGCCCCCCTGGCTAATCGGTATCATGTCCGCGGAGCAAACAGGGAAATGTGACCGCGGAGCGGACATAGATATCACTAATTTATTGAGACATATTTTTTGGTCATTTTAAAGGAAAGTACTTTACAGATTGTCACCACATTTACTAAAGCACGCTTTCTGGTCCAAGCCCCTGCCGCAAATTTGGTGAAAATCCGTCCAACGGTTTGGCCTGTAGCTGTGCGCAAAGTTTTTCCCCCATTCAGTCTATGGGAAAAAAAGACGTTTTGGGACACCCCCTATAACTTTTCCCCCCTGGACCAAACATCACCAAACTTTGGAAAAAAATTCGGAGTGGCCCATATACTTTTTTTTGCAAACTTTGGTGAAGACTTGTCCAGGGGGAGCCGAGTTATAGGCCGCCCAAAAAGTGCTCCTATGGAAACAGCAACTTAACCATTACTACAAGGCCACTACCGTGGCCTTGTAATATATATATATATATATATATATATATATATATAGAAGAACCATAGAACTACTGTAGTGAAAGTGCACAAAGCAACAGCCCTCAGAATAAGGAATGAAGAGATGCAGATTCTGCAGCACGAAGCAAAGGACCAGTGCTCGCAACCAAGGACAAGGGCAGGTGGAACATTCCAGACTCCAGGGGCGAGGAGCCACCTGCAAAGCAACAGAATAAATCCGCACTAATTGCAGACCAAAAAGACTCAATTTTGCAGTCCTCAACTGTGTGACGCAGCCGACCCGAACAATAGCCATTTACCCTTAGTGGGAAGAGGAGCTGTTCCAGCGAAGTAGACAAGAACAATGCAATTCACAGGCACTCTCTCAGGCTAGGTGCCTATATCAGTGGCAACAATTGGGACACACAGTCTCTCATTACCTTGAGAAGGTACACTGGGTGCTGAGAACAAAGCAGGGTCCCTGGCATGGGTGGGACCTGCTCCAGCCAATCAGGGAGGCCAATTCTGGGGTGGAGGGTAATGGGTAGGTACTACCACCTCAGCCACCCAATAGAATGGGCTCTTAGGTTTTTGGGGAAAGGTCACAAGTTGTGATGCAATTTGGTAACAAAAGCCTGTGACACGGTTCCAGGAGCAGTGGATTGCTGGGGATTCTGTTTTCCCATATGATCCCTGTCTGTTTGGATAATACAGTTCCAACTTGGCCTTGGTGGAGTCCTCTGTCATTGCCGGGGAGTGTCTGTTGGGCCTGGGGCACTCTGCTGAACGGTGTCTGTGTGGCATGAACTTTGGTCCTCTGGCATACCTTTACACTAGTACAGCAAGAAAATGACAAGTGCCTCAAGGAATGGGAAGCAAGTGCCAAACTGCTCACATAGGTAGAAAACGAAGTAGGTCCCATGCTCATCATACCACTCAAGGGAGCAGCTTTATGTTTCCAGAATGATGGCGAAGTAGAGGTCGGAGAAAATAAAGCATGTAAGCAGATTGAGGATACCAGGCATGAAGATTGGAACAGCAGTGCATATGGACCACTTTTGGGCATGTGGGTCGAAGGCATACCTGTAGCTGCTACCCAATTGGGGAGGAATAAGTTTAATTGTACCTCTGAACACTCCAGCATTAGTAGTGCCTCAGAAGGACATACAAATTGAGGAGTTCCCTAAAATAGATATCAACAAAAGGAAGAAGAGATCTGTAGGGTTGACCAGATTGAAAAGGGGAAACTTTGCCTCATCAGACACAGAAAAGGCATTGGATGCGATAAATCCAGAGCACGGGCTGTTCAGTAGAACTGAGATGTTCTTTGCATCTATCGTTCCAGCAGTGCAGACAAACACAAATGCCAAATTGCTCCATATTACGTGTTGGGAGCTGATGCAGACAATAATCTCAACTTTGAAGGGGTTAATCACCATCAAGGACATGCTGAGAACAGTTAGACTAATGGCCCAACAGAACAGATACGTTCTAGATCTCCTCACGGCCAGGGAGGAAGGCGTTTGCACCAAAATCGGGTCTTCTTGCTGTAAATCCGTTCCTGCCAATGGCAAAAGCAATGGGACACAAACAGAGGCAATCATCCGGCTGTCAGAACTGCATATGAAGATGTAGGCAGAAACGAGAAATTCCGGGAAGGACAAAGATTGGCTGTCTTACATATTCTCATGGATACCAACATAGATGGCCAATGGACTGAAAGTCCTATAGTAGCTTTAATATTGGTGTTGCTGACATTTTGTGTCATGAGGAAAATCCTCACGCAGTCTAGAAAGACAACTAAAAAGACTTTAGGGATGAAAGTGCTGATAGACGCAGAGACTTAAGAAGATGCACTGAAATCACAACTGACGCAGTGCCCCCTGTTGCCGACAGGAACAGTGTTCCAGTATTCCTATAACACCCATGACTATTGGGAAAAATGGGTCTGGTGCAACCTTGATGGGCACTGCAGCTACGTGACATGGAGCCTGGATGACCATGCAAAATAGTATGGACATCTTCGAGGGTTAACAAAGGTCTGGTTCCCGAAACTGCAGATGAACCAAGAGAATGGTGTAAGTAGTGTGGTCAACAGGTCGACCAGAGGGGGGCTGTAGATGGGGGGACAAATCTGACCCACATGCCCCCCAAACTACTCTCAATATGAAGGCAGAGAAATGACAGATGCGCATCCCTTCTAGGCCTATCACTACAAACTTCAATGTATCGCAGGTGTGAAAAGCGTTATTCGCTCAGACAGCCATTCAGACAATACCCTATCGATGACTTGGATGAAATGGAAATGACATCGATCAAGCAGGTTGAGTGACTGCAAAGCCAGAGATCAATGGCGTCATCACTGACATCATGAAGGAGCTGCGTTGTACATGAAGTACATATTCATCCATTCATGAAGTTACATGAACATGCACTAGTTTATTGCGTATAGGCACGAAGCACATGTTTATGACTCACATAGTTAGAGGATGGACACACATACATATCTCTTTATATTCATATCCTTCACCAAAGCTGAAACCACAAGATGCAAAGAGTTCATATATTTAGCTTGCAAATGCTTGACTGCCACTAACAAGGAGAAGCTATAGGGAATCAAATATATAGAAGCTCTAGGTCTCTGAAACAGATGGCAAAGGAGAGACAGGCTTTTAGTACAGTGAAAAGCTGACATGATCACCACAACCAGAGGCAAGAAGGAACGAGGCACTCAGGAAAGGACAAGAGGAGACAGAAAAGTTCCAGTTACCAAGACAATGAGCCACCTGCAGAAAATCAGGCTAAAATCCTCATAATTATAAACAGGACATCTTAATTTCGTGGTCTCCACACACGTGACCCAGCCGAACAGAACAATGACCATTCAGCCAAGGTAGACAAAGAGGACTGTTCTAGCGGAATCAGAAGGGAAAACAGCTACTAGTGTTGCCCACGAGCTGCTAACTGACTGCAGTCTCCCAGGCTTAGGTGATCAGAGATTGCAACATTAGGGAACACTTCGCAACTACATGTTCAGTTCCCATTGACTTGAAAAGGTACACACAGGTGTGGGATATTTTGACCCACTCAGCTGTGCTATGTTACACCACTTTACTGCATTGGTGCAAGAAACAACACAAAATGGTCGCACTGACTCCTGTGCGCGCCAAGTGCTCTAAACTGCATTTTTGTAACAACCCAAAAATGGCTGCACCGCCCTGCCAACCCACATTTCAGGTGGGGTGGAACAGAGTACTCACTGCAGGAATGCGCCAGTGTGCTCTGCAACATTTAACATAGAGTGGAGTGAAAGAGGCAGCATTAGTCTGCTGAAAACCCAAAATGCCTCTTTAAAATGACACTTTCCCAACCTTAAAAGTGCTGTTTTGGTGCTAAATCCATTTCTGATGAACTACTGAGATTAAAAAGGCCCTGCAATGCCCAGGATCATTCATTGTCTCTCAAAGGAACCAGGCCTCATTTCAATGACAGCTCCTGTCAAAAGTATCTTTGGAAAAGCAACCAGGGACTGTGTTTTCATTTTACACAGGAAACAGGGCTAAAACGTTGCAAGTGTATCTAAAGAATCAGCTGTAAGAGAAAGACTCTAAACAGATGCCTGATACATGTATCCATGCTGCAAACAACTCCAGCACTCAAGGAAAGAACTAGAGCTGTACAACGTGTATATTTGCTGCAGATGAAAACCAAATTTAAAGAAATAAGTTAAATGTGCTTTCTCCTGAATGAAGAGCAAAATCGCCTATTTAAAAATACATTGTTGTGTAAAGGCCTGATTACTTAGGAATGTAAAATGATTTGTTACTGATAGAAATACACATATAAACTGTTTTTATTCCATAGGTTGAAAGTAAAGATTTAAAAGGAGAAACTAAAAGCTAAAACCCAGGCTGAGTTGGCAAACTATATATAAAAAATAAAACCTGCTCTGCCAATTGCTAGCCCTGAGAAAGGGTGACATCTCATAAACTGCTGGCATAGGAAAGGCTAATTGCTAGCTTGGAGGTTTTGAATACCCAGGAGAAAGGGGCTTCCCAAGTCGCATCAGACATTCGTCTTTGCTTCAGGCTGAGACAATAGCAGGCTAAGACTCTCACCTTTCAAATGGGGGGGGCAGTAAACTTCAGTCAAGAGAGAGGCCCCTCATCCTGCTTCAAAGGAATTGACATTTGCTTACAGTTGGGGAAAAGAAACAAACTGATGAGTGACAATAGACTTCCTTTTGGTTTTGAAAAGCCTATTTTGTAACTGAACTTTCAAGAAATTTAGCTTTGCAGCAAGAATGAGGAAAAATATGAAAGTTGGTAGTTTTAAATCTAATTTTATGCTTTTTCTGTGAATTCTTGGTAGAACTCACTACTGCATAAGGAACAGAAGTTGTAAATAATCCCAGATTATGGGGAAACTATAGATGTTGCAAACATAATATTTTGTACACATATTTTAGGGGTAAACGTGCATCTGTATACAAAGTTAGGAGATTTTAGGCCAAAGCTTTCATGGTTAAAATTGCCAAAATGTAGCAGAAAGGCAATACCAGGTCCCACAGACTTGGGGTTTGGATTGAAATGTGACCCACAAAATATGTAACCTGTGTATCTGATTTTCTCAGAGGTTATCACTGTATAAATATGTATTTGTGGTAAAATTTGATTTTGGTTCTAGGAGCTAGGGTAGGTTTCTAGACATTGTAAAAGTAACACCATAAACATGACATCGTTTTCTGTGATCCAATCAGCGAAGAGCAAGGCGGAAACTATGCTCTTGCCCAATCCTAGCACTATGGGTGTGGACAGTAAGCCTGATTCGCCATATACTTAAGTGATGACATTTGGCATGATAAATAAGGGAACCTGACAACAAACACACAAATACTGATTCCTGACTTTCTTCCTGAATTCCTGCGTGGCATCCTGTTCCTGATCTCTTCATCCTACCTTGATCCTGATTTGAGATTTCATTGCAAAACCAAGGCCTATGCATTGCTGAACCCTTTTCAGCTAGGCTTCACATTCTAAAAATCCCAAAAGCCCAAAGGAAGCTTCCTGATCCAACCTGGCTTGCTACTACTACTAGATGCATGCCTGAAAACTCACCATCCCACTGATCTCCAGTCTCCAGTAACCAGAAGAGCCAGTCCAGTGCAGTCCAGTGCAGTTCAGTACAGTCTAGATGATCCTGTCCCACCCGAGTTGCCCAGCTGTCCTTGGTTAGACCCGATCGGTGTGATGACCAGAACCCTTGACGGTCCAAAATCCTAAATTAAAGTGGACTGTAAGTATTAATAGGAATCATAGAAAACTACAGCATACCTTGCCTTGCTTTGTCTCATCCCAATATCTAAACCATCCTATCCTTACCTTAATACCTTGTAACACTGTCAGAATCCTTATTGTAATCCGGTCTTTGATTTATCTTGCTCAGCACCATTTCTTTAGTCATTTCTATCTTGAGTAAATCTTAAATTATCCATCCTACTTCGAGAGATCCAACTGGTTCTGCCAGGGCGGGCACTGGGGATTTGGTGTTGAAGTCATGAATCAACTCCAGAGCTTACTTTGTCCCTCCTTGGTATTCGAGCCGGAATGCTCTAGTCATAGAGTAGAACTATAGTAAATATTTTCTGGTCCAAACTGAGTTTCTTTTCTGTTTTCACTACCCGATTTTTCTAAAAACGCCTCTCATTCACCCTTGCATATCTTCATCAGTTTAATAGCTTGAGACTTCATTTCAACTCCACAGTGTACCTAAGAGCTATAGCTACACGCCAACCCATAAACTACACTCAAAATCAGATTTCTTAAAAACTGTTTGGTTAATTTTAGGCGGGAATCCGCGTTTTTGCAAAGTTAATTATTTTCAACCTTCCATTCAGATTCAAAGTGTTTACTTTTGCTCATACTATAGCTCATGATTGTTAGTATCTTTCCAATGTTGCTCCCATAGAGATTTGTACTGATTGAAGGATTTTTGCACACATTCATTGTTTTACCCAGCCATTTTCCAAATGTCATTTTAAAGTGTAAGATTTCAAATCCGTTTTTCTCTCTTGTTTGGAGAGGGAAGGTTGGATTCGAATTCTGTCTTCCATTCCTTATTCCTGATTACCTGCTGCTTCCTTATCTCTATTTAAAATTGTTTATTTGTGGGTTGAGGAATATTGCATGGGGACATCCTAACCTAAGTGCTATCTTTTCAAACAAGCCAAAAGTGTTCTTTTCTCTGATGTTTTATATTTGTGTTGCTAAAGAGTGAATTTAAGTGCCTTACATACCTTCTTATTTGTTATTGTCACCACATTGGTGATTGCTGCTCCCTATTAAAAGTATATGTTTGATTTGAATTTTAAATAAATATATAAATAAATAAATATAACCTTTACCAACCAGCATGATTCCTGGTCCATTGTGACCTGGGGTATTTGAGAAGGGGTGTGATATGAGTGGTATATCACTCAGAATATTGAACCTATAGACATAATAAAATAAGCATTTCAGCTGTGCGCTGCATACTAGGCTGAGACCAGGGTGTATCTTCTGATTGAAATACTTAACAGATTTGGGGGCTCGTGCCGTGATTTTGAGTTTGAGTCACCACCCGTGACAGTCTAGCACATGGACTAACCTGCAGGGTAGAGACCCTTTGCTTGGTTTGTGTACTGTGCTACACTGTACAAGTGCCTCCCGAAACAAATACTCCAAGACCAGGCCGGTCTATAAAAGTAAAAGTAAATCAACCCCAAAATAATTAATAAAGAAATTGATATTTCCAAAATGGCAATCCCAGTAGAAATCAAAAGGTCTAGGGAGTACTGCCTGCACAAGCTTTTTGTCAGGGGTGAGTGGCCAGAAAAGAATGAACCTGTCTGGCTGCAGGAAATCACAGAACAGGTCACTGCCATGGACCTGGATAAATGGCAGGACAAGGGCCCATTACACCAAGCTCTTAGTGAACTGTACATGGCCCCAAAAGTTAAAGAGGAGCAAAGCAAAATTGCCAGAATTGTGGCCTACCTATACCTCCACATAGGAGTGATGTGGGAAAAGCATGCTGAAAACATAGTTCTGGCACAAAATCAAATTGAATCACTAGAGAGAATCCAGAATGATCTAGACTCTGCAGAACAAAGGCTACTGAAGAGCCAAGAGTTAGAGGCAGAATCTAGACATTAGTTAAGAAAATTAAAAGAAGATCTGGCTCTCCTACAGAAAGAGAATGCTCAGCAAGACACCCAATTATAGGCACTAAAAAAGGAGTGTCAGAAAAGGGTTGACTCTCTGCAAGAGAGTCACCAGAAGTTAAATCAACAGATAAAATATAATAGGGTCTGCGCAGAACAGATAGTTACCCTACAAAACCAAGTAGAAACCTTGGAAGAGGAAAATAATAAATTAATTATGAGAGAACTACAACTATGGAGGCAATCGTACCGAGCTGAACTATAGAAACTTATTAAAACATACTCATTAAAATGAGAGAGACAAAAATGAAAAAGGAACAATAAATTAGAGATAAGACTACCCAACAAAGAATCTAGTATCTCTCCTGATGAACCATGTGCACAAGACGTGGGGAAACACGTGTTGCGCTAACTTTACAATGAATTCTATTGCTTTACAGAGGACTTTTGAATAAAGTTTGGAAAATTAGAATAGAGTTTGGGTTAAACTCATGATACCCTCTCTCATTATTTACAGAAACTTATTAAAAAATACTCATTAAAATGAGAGAGACAAAAATGAAAAAGGAACAATAAATTAGAGATAAGACTTCCCAACAAAGAATCTAGGTGAGTAAAACTAATAGGCAATGTAATCATAGTTGCTCACCACAATTCACCACCACCATTTATGATTAAAATATTCTTAATACAACTAAAATTCACCTATTTTTTCCTATTTTCTTTCATATTCTTTTTCTATGTAGTATCTCTCCTGATGAACCACGTGCACAAGACGTGGGGAAACACGTGTTGAGAGGAAATAATTATCAGTATGTGAATTAATGTATGAAAAAAAGGAAATTGCATGATACTAATGCAAAAAATAAATACTACTTAAAAAGTGATCTTGCTGGTGTGACGGATATTGTTTTTGCCTGGAGCGCATTCCATATAAGTGGTTTCCAAAAAGAAAAATATGAGAGAACTACACTTTCAAACAGAATTTGATGAGGAGCGCCAGAATTCCAGTGCCATCAAAAAACAAAGGGATGGCCTGCCTGAACAGAGGGGCACCCTACATCAGGAGAGAGAAGCATTAGGCCAGGAAGTAAGCCAATTAAAAACTGAGCTAGAGGGAAGAAAGCTGGCCCTCCAGGAGCTCAATGAATTAAAGACAGAGTATGGGAAGCTACTAGAGCACACCAGATGGGTGGAGGATGCTCTGGAAGGGAACACCCAGACCAAAGATGCTAAAACTCAGGAGGTGAGTCTCCTGCAGCAGAAATTGGCCCAGTATTCCCAGACCATACAGGAAGCGCAGAGAGACAATGAGGCTCTCTGTGAAAAGAATGATGGGCTCCACCAACATGTAGCAATGCAAGGGCGAATAATTGAGACCAGTAAGGCCTTGATATAGGAACAAAAGGGTCAGAGTTTTGCTTATCTCCAGGGAATAGAGGCTGAAAGATAAAAGGTAGAGAGGGACAGAGCAACCCCTGATCCTAAGATCAGAACCCCTGTACTCAGGGACTCAAACCCCTTCAATACCATGAGCTCTGTCAGCTTCGTGTCCACTGG
Organism: Ambystoma mexicanum; assembly: GCF_040938575.1. Taxonomy (NCBI): domain Eukaryota; kingdom Metazoa; phylum Chordata; class Amphibia; order Caudata; family Ambystomatidae; genus Ambystoma; species Ambystoma mexicanum. The sequence continues at coordinate 313,175,082 of NC_090932.1, forward strand.
CTCACATGAACCATGGGCCATGGGGATGGTAGAATTCAATAGAGTTGGGAAGATGGGACTGACAGATCAGCGCCCCCCAGAAATTGATGGACGGGTGTCCCTGAGATCCCCAAAGATTAGGGCTAATATCTCTGACCAGGAAGACTCATGAGGGGAGAGTCAGGGAACTGGATCCACAGAAATACTGCCTTCCAAAAGATCAGTTGTTGAAATTTGGTGGGGAACCCGAGGAAATAAAGCCCAAAAACAGTATCCTGAAGACCTCTGCCCAGTTAGGGCAGTGGGGGGGGGTACTCTGCCAATCCTGGGAGCAGGGGAGAGTCAGAAGACTCTTCTTAGCACCACAGGAAAAAGGAAACTAGGCCCCAACATTCTGCAAGCCCTTCTCAAGCTCGCAGAATCAGAGAGTGCCTAGAGGATCAAGAAGCCACCTCCAGTAGCAGTGCCTCTGAGTCTGAGGACGAGTGGACTCGGGTGACTAAAACCAAAAAGGCAAATAAAATTAAAAGAGCTATGCAAAAAGATCCCCTTAAGCAGATCAAGACCATTAGGAGTGTTATAACTCCATATCATAAAATGCCAAGTATTCTGTCTGGGAACACCTAGAATTATATGAACAGATGATGGACACTTTTCATCTAAAGGACAGTCAGAATTGCATACAGTATGTGAAATGGACATTTTCTCCTGAATACTCCAGTTTCTTTGCGGGACTGGAGGATCAGAACCACTCAAGATGGTCCACCTAAAGGGTGGCCATATTAAAACATTTCTCTGAACATAGAAACGCCCAGGAGGCCCGCAAGGCAGCCTACAATCTGCAGTGCGGGGTAGATCAGGCCCCACAAGAATTTGTGCAGGAGCTCAAATGTGTCTTTGCGCAGACCACCAGGAGGGTGCGCACTGATAGTCAGGAGTTCATCACCACCTTCTTCCATGCACTTCCCAAATACATAATGACCCAGCTGGTGAGGGACTTTCATGAGAAGAGATCACTGGACTGAGTCATAGAACAGGCGACCCATATTTATGAGGTACAAAAACCTGTAGATAGCAAAAACGCAAACAAAAACCCCAAACCAGCCAACACCCCTGCTGCTGCTAAGGTGGCGGAGGTGAATGTTGCCCCCATTTTAGAAATGGAGATGGGGGGCCTAAAAATATACCTGTACAAAATCCATCCAGCCAAAGAACCAGAAGGCCCTCGGGCCAATCCCAGACAGGTGGTAGTTAGGGAGGTAATCCCACAAATGGGACCCCTAACTCCCCTGATTACATTAGCCCCAATACAAGGGTAACAAACCCATCCTGGGGTATGTGTGGACTCCCCCAGCCAAAGGGGGTGGGGTCCAACAAAGTAGGTACCACCCCAGGAAACTTCCCTCCTAACTTTCCCCTGGAGGGCAGTAATCACCCAAATGCCGGGTTGAGTTTCTTTCACCGGTACCCTCAAAACTTCAACCTACAGAACAACCCTCCTTTCTTTCCCCACTTTCCTGAGCCCAGACAGCCCAATCCGGCAAGGGTGGAGGGTTACCCCAATTTTCCAAACCCAGGGTACTATGAGAGAAGGGATACCCTTCCTGTGACTCACCTAGGATGGACCAGAGACCCCCGTACCAGCCGGAACGGGTGCCTCAACTGGAGCGCCAGGTCCAGAACCTGTCCCAGATGAACATGGCGTCTCAGAACCCCACAAACCAAGGGTCTGGTACTCCAGAACAATGACGGGGGGGAGCACCCCAACAACTGACCGGTTCCTGAGGAGGAGGCACGGGGGAAAGGGAGGTGTAAAGCCTTAGAAGAAGCTTCCTTCTCCACCTGTGAAAAGCCCCTGGCACTCTTTAACTGGTACCAAAATCTCCTGACCCCGAAAGCCTGCAACCCAAGGAACAGAGGGTGGGTAGGAGAAATAAAGGACCCAAAAAGGCCCATTTTGTGGAGGAGGTTAGTGTCCTGCAATTTGAAGGAGAGGGGTTCTCAGAGGATTCTGGGAAAAAGATCTTCTCCTTCAGGGACGGGGGAACTCCTCCCAAAGAAAAATTGGTCCCAAGAGATCCTAATGAAGACTGGGTGAATGTGGGGAGTTAGAATCGCCCATCATTGAACCCCAGAATGATAATCAAGAAAACCACACTGCCCAAACCTATTCTGGTGACTGCCTCCAAAAAGGGAGGGCGGCCCAGAATCAGAAAAAGGGGAGCCCAAAACTCCCCAAATATCCAACTTCCACATTTTTCTTGCAGACCCCCAAGCTCCCACACAGAATCATGCCCTAACTACCCCTGTGTCGGAATCAAGAAATTGACCAACCAACTTTCCCAAAATGCACATTATCTCTGCCCCCTTGAGGAGAAGGAGGGAAGATTTTATGCCCCGGTCCAAATACAAGGGCAGTGTACAGTGTCGGCACTCGTGGACACTGGATCCCAAGCCACTCTTCTGTCAAAGAGGGCCTTTGATCGTCTGAATTCAGGAAGGGGGGAGAGAAACCAGATCCCTCTCACCCCTCTTCCTGGACAACTTCAGAACTTCGATGGGAATGAAATTCCTGTCGAGGGGACTGCGGATCTGGAAATTAAAATTGGGCGACACAAGGTGAAACACCTGGTCATAGTCGTGATGCAGGAGGGCACACCCTGTCTACTGGGGAATGACATCCTGCGAAGGTTGTCCCCCCTAATAGATTGCGTGAACAAGGTCCTCTGGACCCAGACTTACCGGACAATAAAATTAAAACATAGTGTCAACCATGTTAGTTTAAATGGCACATGGTTGAACAAAAACAGGATCATATTGAGTTCCATTTTCAAAACCACCAAATCCCAGACGTGACAGTAATCGCTGTAGGACAACAAACTGGTGATGGAAATTCCTCTCCATTTTTGAAAATCAACCTTCCTTCCAGTTTCAAGTGGCCTTCCACACTGGAAGGAAATACCCTGAAGTTCTATACTAATTCACAATCGGAAAATCCCAACTCCATAGTCAAGAGTGATGAGAGACTAGCTCAAAGTTTAGCTGACATTCAGAAGATTAGAGAACAGTTATTCATCCCTATTCAGTTAAATGAGGGGAAGGAATCTGTTCTCGCGCGAGTGTGCGTGAACAACGGTAAGAGCTTCATCAGAGAAGTCATGTTCCGAAGACTCCCAAAAGATCCAGCCATTCCCACATTTAAATTAATTAATAAATGGGAAATGGGTCTGGAAACTCCCAATTCCAAACATCTCCTGCCTAGCAGGTGTATGCTCAAAATTTCTATAGGCAACAAAAGCATAGTACATAATTGTTGGGTCGTGTGAGATGTCCCTGCTGCATTCTATTTAGGCGGTGACATTCTCAATAGTTTTGCCAGTAATTCGGACCTGATAAACTTCAAAGCCTGGTCCCGATTAGGGGGTAATCCCATGGACTTTGATGATTCAGAAAAAGCATTTCGGTCAGCCCAATTGCTGCCGTATGCAGTTGAAGTTCAAATTGGAGAGGAAGTCACCATCCCAGGACGGACACGACTATTCCCACTTGAGTTAAAAATTATAAGAGGACAGAAACTGCAAAATCCTGACGCATATGTTCACCTCAATGTCCATCTTTAACAGCAAGGGTTGGGGTTAAACCCAACACCATGAGTCAATGTAGAATACAACACCATTCCAATATTGATGGATAACAGCAACCTTAGGAGTATCACTCTGGGCGCGGGCACCATTATTGGAATGGCGGTTGATGACCAACATTTTTCCATAGATTTAGGTAATTAACTGATAGGACCAATCCCCAATGACTGTTTTGACAGTTATGGCGATCATGACATAACACCGGACAGAATCTTCACCTGGTGTACTCTTCCTGCCCTTATGGTAAAGAAGAGGTGACCTGTGCTTCATGAGGTATGAGGTGATCTTCCAGGTCCACAAGGACTGCATCCCCTGCCTGGAACCCTCTGTCCAGGTCAATACTTTAACCAGGGACCTCTCCACCCAGCTGGAGGAGGCTGCTGAAATAGCCAAACCAGAGATCTTTCCCGGCTTCATGCAAATGGTTGAAGAGAGTCAACCTAGCTGATGCCTGTGAGACTCTGGAGCAAAAGCAAAAGTTGAAACAAGGTTTCTTAGATTTTCAGGATCTCTTTGCGGTGGACTCATATGACTGTGGTCACACCGAAATCTATACAACAACAATTCCCACAGACCCTGGTATGACTCCAGTGTTTGTGAAGCAATACCGCTTGCTTCTTGCATCCATGGAGTCCCTCACAGAAATAATCAAAAACCTTGAGTTCCGTGGGATAATTCATCCAGTCCACAGCACCTTTAATAATCCACTACTGGGGATTTTAAAACCCGACGGCCAGTGGAGACTCTGTGCTGACCTAAGGGAGCTAAACAAACGGGTCCATATGTCCCAATGGCCTCTCCCCTACATTGACCAGGGGCTGGCCCAGATCCACTGGTCAAAGGTATACACTGTCATTGACCTGACCAATGGGTACTGGACCGTACTTGTCTGTAGGGAGGACCAATACAAGCTGGCCTTTACCTTTGGGAGGCAGTAATACACTTGGACCCGGACCCCCTTCGGATACATCAACTCTGGCAATGAATTTAACATATTCTTAAACAAGGCCATGCCCGACTTAGGTGAAAGGGGTAACCTGGCCTATGTAGATGATGTTCTGAACAAAAGCTCAACTGTGGAGGAACACATAGTGGAAATATGTTATGTTCTTACCCAGTTGAGGGTTGCTGGAGCAAAACTATCCTTCCAAAAGGCACAGTGGTGCAGGACCTGTGTCAATTTCCTGGGACATGAGATAACTCCTAAGGGTCTCTGTCCCCAGGAAAAGAAAGTGGAAGCACTCCTGAAACTAAAAGACCCCACAACTCTGCGTGAGCTAAGGAGACTCCTTGGACTGATTAATTAGAGTAGGACGTTCATTGAGGATTACGCAGAGATCACAAGACCCCTGATCCATCTTTTGAAGGAGGGGGACAAGTGGGAGTGGGGTCCAGAACAAGCCGAGGCAGTAAAGCAACTCAAAAGAAGCCTCTCACAAGCGCCTTGTCTAGCTTACCCTGTCAAAACAGGGAGTTCTTTTTGGAGACAGGGTTCTCAAATACATGCTTAACCGCCGTATTATATCAAAAGCATGACAAGGTCAATGAAGTCATCTCCTATGCAAGTAACACTTTATCCTCTGTGGAGGAAAAATTGAAAGATTGTGAGAAAGCACTCCTGGCAACGGTGTGGGCATTGAAAAATGAACGCCTGTTCATCCAGGTGGAACACATCATAGTGGAGACTCTACACCAACCTCTGCAATATCTCCAAAGTGACCGAATCCGGGCCGGAACTGTGAGTAATTCCAGAATTACTTCCTGGATTCTGTCAATGCAAGGCTTTCCTGTAGAGGTCAGATATGGCCAAAAAAAAGAAGAGTCCCCTCGCACAAGGTCTGGCTGACTTGCATGATTGTGCCAGAGAAAACTGTCCCGAGGACGAAAGTCTTAAAACCCAGGACAACATGGAGGTGTACCTGAATTCCCTGCACAAAGTCTATGAAGTGCGAGGCAATGCGCACTGTCTATGTGGATGGGTGCTCCTACCATGTTCACAATAATGGAGAAAAGGAAGTGGTGGCCGGCATTGGGAATGCCTTGGTGAATGATGCCCCGGAAACCTCCGCTGGGTACAGAATTGGCCTCTGGAGTAGTCAGGTGATAGAGCTGATGGCAGTTCATCAAGCCATCCTCACCGCTGTCCAACATCAACTCCACAAACTGGTCATAATCACTGATTCAGATTATGTCCGGAACGGGTTTGTGGAGCACCTGGTAAATTGGAAAACCAGAGGCATGCTATGTGCTAACAACTAACCACTCAAACATGGCAAGCTAATACTAAATATTGTTAGTTAGTATCTAGTGGGAGGACTACCTACTGAAAAAAGATCAAGGGTCATTCCATAACAGAGGGACCAGACAAAACTGGAAATGACTTAACCGATCAGCTGGCCAAAACTGGACCCATCCAAGGGGATCTCCTTGAGATCGAGTCCCTGTTGGGAGAAATCCAGGTCACTGCTATCACTAGGTCCCAGACAAATGCTCACAATGAACTCTCAACTGCCCAGTGGGGTAAGGGGACCCCAGATGATGATTTAATCACGGCTCAAAAAGGGGATCCAATCATTGGTAAGTTTTATCAACACATTGAGGACCCTGAGAACTTTCCCCTGACGGATACCGATTGAATTGGGAAAGAGGACCTCGGAGTGTTGATGAAATGTCCCAAAATGTTCCGATTTCAAGCGTTTTTTGGTGAGGAGATCCATATCTGGCTGTGACCAGTGGGTGGTCCCTACCTCATTCCGAAGCCTGATGCTAAGTCACGGCCATGATGTGACCACAGCCGGTCATCGGGGGTTTCATACTACATTAGAAATCTTGCGAGAGGTTGCATACTGGCCACACAAAGGGCAGGGCCTCGACCAATACTTGAAGGGGTGTCTTGCGTGTGCACAATTTCAGCCAACATCACTCGCACATCAAGCTCCCCTCCAAAAGAGGGGAATGACACTGCCTTGGTCATATTTACAAGTAGATTTCATCAGGCCTGTGATTCGCTCCTCTAGGGGGAACAAGTACATGTTAACCATAACATGCTTGTTTACTAAATGGGTGGAATGTCTCCCGGCCCCAAATTGCAAGGCAGAAACAGCAGCTGCCCTGATGATCAATCACATCTTCTCGCGTTTTGGACTACCCCAAAGGATTGAGTCAGACCGAGGTAGTCACTTCACAAGCGAAGTGATGACAAAGATGTGAGAGATACTTGGGGAAAAAAGGAAACGACACATTGCATACCACCAATCATCTAGTGGTGGAGAAGAGAGGTACAATAAAACCATTGTGAGCATACTGAAAAAGTTTGTGGCAGACTCTGTGCTGACCTAAGGGAGCTAAACAAACAGGTCCATATGTCCCAATGGCCTCTCCCCTACATTGACCAGGGGCTGGCCCAGATCCACTGGTCAAAGGTATACACTGTCATTGACCTGACCAATGGGTACTGGACCGTACTTGTCTGTAGGGAGGACCAATACAAGCTGGCCTTTACCTTTGGGAGGCAGTAATACACTTGGACCCGGACCCCCTTCGGATACATCAACTCCGGCAATGAATTTAACATATTCTTAAACAAGGCCATGCCCGACTTAGGTGAAAGGGGTAACCTGGCCTATGTAGATGATGTTCTGAACAAAAGCTCAACTGTGGAGGAACACATAGTGGAAATATGTTATGTTCTTACCCAGTTGAGGGTTGCTGGAGCAAAACTATCCTTCCAAAAGGCACAGTGGTGCAGGACCTGTGTCAATTTCCTGGGACATGAGATAACTCCTAAGGGTCTCTGTCCCCAGGAAAAGAAAGTGGAAGCACTCCTGAAACTAAAAGACCCCACAACTCTGCGTGAGCTAAGGAGACTCCTTGGACTGATTAATTAGAGTAGGACGTTCATTGAGGATTACGCAGAGATCACAAGACCCCTGATCCATCTTTTGAAGGAGGGGGACAAGTGGGAGTGGGGTCCAGAACAAGCCGAGGCAGTAAAGCAACTCAAAAGAAGCCTCTCACAAGCGCCTTGTCTAGCTTACCCTGTCAAAACAGGGAGTTCTTTTTGGAGACAGGGTTCTCAAATACATGCTTAACCGCCGTATTATATCAAAAGCATGACAAGGTCAATGAAGTCATCTCCTATGCAAGTAACACTTTATCCTCTGTGGAGGAAAAATTGAAAGATTGTGAGAAAGCACTCCTGGCAACGGTGTGGGCATTGAAAAATGAACGCCTGTTCATCCAGGTGGAACACATCATAGTGGAGACTCTACACCAACCTCTGCAATATCTCCAAAGTGACCGAATCCGGGCCGGAACTGTGAGTAATTCCAGAATTACTTCCTGGATTCTGTCAATGCAAGGCTTTCCTGTAGAGGTCAGATATGGCCAAAAAAAAGAAGAGTCCCCTCGCACAAGGTCTGGCTGACTTGCATGATTGTGCCAGAGAAAACTGTCCCGAGGACGAAAGTCTTAAAACCCAGGACAACATGGAGGTGTACCTGAATTCCCTGCACAAAGTCTATGAAGTGCGAGGCAATGCGCACTGTCTATGTGGATGGGTGCTCCTACCATGTTCACAATAATGGAGAAAAGGAAGTGGTGGCCGGCATTGGGAATGCCTTGGTGAATGATGCCCCGGAAACCTCCGCTGGGTACAGAATTGGCCTCTGGAGTAGTCAGGTGATAGAGCTGATGGCAGTTCATCAAGCCATCCTCACCGCTGTCCAACATCAACTCCACAAACTGGTCATAATCACTGATTCAGATTATGTCCGGAACGGGTTTGTGGAGCACCTGGTAAATTGGAAAACCAGAGGCATGCTATGTGCTAACAACTAACCACTCAAACATGGCAAGCTAATACTAAATATTGTTAGTTAGTATCTAGTGGGAGGACTACCTACTGAAAAAAGATCAAGGGTCATTCCATAACAGAGGGACCAGACAAAACTGGAAATGACTTAACCGATCAGCTGGCCAAAACTGGACCCATCCAAGGGGATCTCCTTGAGATCGAGTCCCTGTTGGGAGAAATCCAGGTCACTGCTATCACTAGGTCCCAGACAAATGCTCACAATGAACTCTCAACTGCCCAGTGGGGTAAGGGGACCCCAGATGATGATTTAATCACGGCTCAAAAAGGGGATCCAATCATTGGTAAGTTTTATCAACACATTGAGGACCCTGAGAACTTTCCCCTGACGGATACCGATTGAATTGGGAAAGAGGACCTCGGAGTGTTGATGAAATGTCCCAAAATGTTCCGATTTCAAGCGTTTTTTGGTGAGGAGATCCATATCTGGCTGTGACCAGTGGGTGGTCCCTACCTCATTCCGAAGCCTGATGCTAAGTCACGGCCATGATGTGACCACAGCCGGTCATCGGGGGTTTCATACTACATTAGAAATCTTGCGAGAGGTTGCATACTGGCCACACAAAGGGCAGGGCCTCGACCAATACTTGAAGGGGTGTCTTGCGTGTGCACAATTTCAGCCAACATCACTCGCACATCAAGCTCCCCTCCAAAAGAGGGGAATGACACTGCCTTGGTCATATTTACAAGTAGATTTCATCAGGCCTGTGATTCGCTCCTCTAGGGGGAACAAGTACATGTTAACCATAACATGCTTGTTTACTAAATGGGTGGAATGTCTCCCGGCCCCAAATTGCAAGGCAGAAACAGCAGCTGCCCTGATGATCAATCACATCTTCTCGCGTTTTGGACTACCCCAAAGGATTGAGTCAGACCGAGGTAGTCACTTCACAAGCGAAGTGATGACAAAGATGTGAGAGATACTTGGGGAAAAAAGGAAACGACACATTGCATACCACCAATCATCTAGTGGTGGAGAAGAGAGGTACAATAAAACCATTGTGAGCATACTGAAAAAGTTTGTGGCAGACTCTGGGCGAAGTTGGGATATTCGATTACCACTTGTCCTGATGGCCATCAGATCTACCCCTTCTTCTGCAACTAAGATGTCTCCATTTGAACTGATGACTGGATAAAGGATGGTGCTACCCCAGCATCTGCTCTATAAAACCCAAGAGCAGACATTGATAAATGCCTCCACAACTCATGAGTATATTGAGAATCTGAGAAAACACCTTCAACATGCTTTTGCGTATGATCAGCGGAATCTAGAAAGATCTGCAGACAGCATGAAGACCCGCTATGATCTAAAGACAACCAAAAAGCAATATCAAGAAGCAGACAGGGGCTACTTGTATAATTTCCAAAGGAACCAAACCGAAGAGTCAATCTTTTTGCCTAGCTGGCGGGGACCTTTTGAAATTGTGGACAAAATCTCACCAGTCGCCTACCGAATCCGCATCCCCAAGGGTGATTTGACAGAAGAAAGGTGGGTCCACAACAATCAGCTAAAGAGTTGCCAAGCCAGGCACACTTTGCAGCAAATAGAGGAGTCTACAGAACACCCAGTGGGGGATACTTCTGAAGCATAGAAATATTTCAATGTTCACTGAATGCATGTATATCCCCCTTGCTGAAATCCCGATTCGAGGACAGTAAGTGGGAAAATTGTCAAAGCCAGTTTGTGTTCTCTTTTATAGATTTGCACTAATTGCATCGCCATTTCCAAGGAGGACCTCCTCGGGGACCCGGAAGGAATAACCCAAGGAAATCCGGAGTGTCATACCCGACTGAATGTGCTTTTTCAAGAAAAAAAACCCCACTTTAACGACTCCCCCACAACTGGAAGTCCAGATGAAGTCGAGGGGGTGGGGGAATCTGTGGGATATTTTGACCCAATCAGCTGTGCTATGTTACACCACTTTACTGCACTGGAGAAAGAAACAGCACAAAATGGCCACGCTGACTCCTGTGCGCGCCAAGAGCTCTAAACTGTGTTTTTGTAACAACCAGAAAATGGCTGCACATCCCTGCCAACCCACATTTCAGGTGGGGTGGAACAGAGTATTCACTGCAGGAATGTGCCAGTGTGCTCTGCAACATTTAACATAGAGTGGAGTGAAAGAGGCCGCATTATTGTGCTAAAAACCCAAAATTCCTCTTTAAAATTACACTTTCCCAACCTTAAAAGGGCTGTGTTGGCGCTAAATCCATCATTTCTCATGAACCACTGAGATTAAAAAGGCCCTGCAATGCCCAGGATCATTCATTGTCTCTCAGAGGAACCAGGCCTCATTTGAATGACAGCTCCTGTCAAAAGTATCTTTGGAAAAGCAACGCAGGACTGTGTTTTCATTTTACACGGGAAACACGGCTAAAACCTTGCAAGTGTATCTAAAGAAGCAGCTGTAAGACAAAGACTCTAAACAGATGCCTGATACGTGTATCCATGCTGCAAACAACTCCAGCACTCAAGGAAAGAACTAGAGCTGTACAAAGTGTATATTTGCTGCAGATGAAAACCAAATATAAAGAAATAAGTTAAATGTGCTTTCTCCTGAATGAAGAGCAAAATCGCCTATTTAAAAGTACATTGTTGTATAAAGGCCTGATTAGTTAGAACTGTAGAAGGATATGTTACTGATAGAAATACACCTATAAACTGTTTTTATTCCATAGGTTGAAAGTAAAGATTTACAAGGAGAAAATAAAAGCTAAAACCCAGGCTGAGTTGGCAAACTATATACAAAATTTTAAAAAACTTACTCTGCCAATTGCTAACCCTGAGAAAGGGTGACACCTCATAGACTGCTGGCACAGGAAAGGCTAATTGCTAGCTTGGAGGCTTTGAATACCCAGGGCAAAGGGACTTCCCAAGTCGCATCAGACATTCGTCTTTGCTTCAGGCTGAGAGAATAGCAGGCTAAGATTCTCACCTTTCAAATTGGAGGGGCAGTAAACTTCAATCAAGAGAGAGGCTACTCATCCTGCTTTAAAGGAATTGACATTTGCATACAGTTGGGGAAAAGAAAAAAAACGATGAGTGACAATAGACTTCCTTTTGGTTTTGAAAAGCCTATTTTGTAGCTGAACTTTCAAGACATTTAACTTTGCAGCAAGAACGAGGCAAAATATGAAAGTTGGTAGTTTTAAATCTAATTTTATGCTTTTTCTGTGAAGACTTGGTAGAACTCATTACTGCATAACTAACAGAAGTTGTAAAGAATCCCAGATTGTGGGGAAAGCATAGATATTGCAAACATAACATTTTGTACACACATCTTACGGGTAAACGTGCATCTGTGTACAAAGGTGGGAAATTTTAGGCCAAATCTTTCATGGTTAAAATTGCCAAAATGTAGCAGAAAGGCAATACCAGGCCCCACAGACTTGGGGTTTGGAATGAGATGTGACCCACAAAATATGTAACCTGTTTATCTGATTTTCTCAAAGGTTATCACTGTATAAATATGTATTTGTGGTAAAATTAGATTTTGGTTCTAGGAGCTAGGGGAGGTTTCTAGACATTGTCAAAGTAACACCATAAACATGACATCCTTTTCTGTGATCCAATCAGAGAAGAGCCAGGCGGAAACTATGCTCTTGCCCAATCCTTGCATTATGGGTGTGGACAGTAAGCCTGCCCCTGCCATATACTTTAGTGATGTCATTTGGCATGATAAACCTGACAACACACACACACACTAATTCCTGACTTTCTTCCTGAATTCCTGTGTGGCATCCTGTTCCTGATTTCTTCATCCTACCTTGATCCTGATTCCAGATCACATTGCAAAGCCAAGGCCTATGCATTGCCAAACCCTTTTCAGCTAGGCCTCAAATTCTAAAAATCCCAAAAACCCAAAAGAAGCATCCTGATCCAACCTGGCTTGCTACTATTACTAGATGCATGCCTGAAAACTCGCCATCCCACTGATCTCCAGTCTCCAGTAACCAGAAAGGTCAGTCCAGTGCAGTCCAGTGACCAGAACAGTCCAGATGATCCTGTCCCGCCCGAGTTGCCCAGCTGTCCTTGGTTAGACCCGATCCGTGTGATGACCAGAACCCTTGACGGTCCAAAATCCTAAATTAAAGTGGACTTTAAGTATTAATAGGAATCATAGAAAACTATAGCATACCTTGCCTTGCCTTCTCTCATCCCAATCGCTAATCCATCCTAGCCTTACCTTAATAACTTGTAACACTGTCAGAATCCTTATTGCAATACTGTCTTTGATTTATCTTGCTCAGCGCCATTTCTTTAGTCATTTTTATCTTGTGTAAATCTTAAATTATCCATCCTACTTCGAGTGATCCAAATGGTTCTGCATGGGTGGGCACTGGGGATTTGGTGTTGAAGTCATGAATCAACTCCAGAGCTTACTTTGTCCCTCCTTGATATTCGAGCCGGAATGCTCTAGTCATAGAGTAAAACTATAGTAAATATTTTCTGGTCCAAACTGAGTTTCTTTTCGGTATTCACTACCCGATTTTTCTAAAAACGCCTCTCATTCAACCTTGCATATCTTTATCAGTTTAATAGCCAAAGACTTCATTTCAACCAGCTACACCCCAACCCAACGTATTTCACTTGTTTTTCTTAAAAAAACGTTTGGTTCATTTTAGGCGGGAATCCGCGTTTTTGCAAAGTTTTACATGTGTGATTTTTGTTCTAAATTATTTACTACCTTCTATTCAGATTCAAAAGTGTTTACTTTTGCTCATACTATAGCTCATGATTGTTAGTATCTTTCCAATTTTGCTCCAATAGAGATTTGTACTGATTGAAGGATTTTTGCACACATTCATTGTTTTACCCAGTCATTTCCGAAATGTCATTTTAAAGTGTAAGATTTCAAATCCTTTTTTCTCTCTTGTTTGGAGAGGGAAGGCTGGATTCGAATTCTGTCTTCCATTCCTTATTACTGATTACGTGCTGCTTCCTTATCTCTATTTAGAATTGTTTATTTGTGGGTTGAGGAATATTGCAGGGGGAAATACCAACTTAAGTGCTAACTTTTCAAACAAGCCAAAAGTGTTCTTTTCTCTGATGTTTTATATTTGTGTTGCTAAAGAGTGAATTTAAGTGCCTTCCATACCTTCTTATTTGTTATTGTCACCACATTGGTGATTGCTGCTCCCTGTTAAAAGTATATGTTTGATTTGAATTTTAAATAAATAAATAAATAAATATAACTTTTACCAACCAGCCTGATTCCTGGTCCATTGTGATCTGAGGTATTTGAGAAGGGATGTGATATGAGTGGTATATCACTCAGAATATTGAACCTATAGAGATAATAAAATAAGCATTTCAGCTGTGCGCTGCATACTAGGCTGAGACCAGGGTGTATTGCCTGATTGAAATACTTAACACGGGGCCTCATCACGAGTTGGGCGGTATCTTGACTTGGATACTGCCCAATTGTATTTGCATTACCGCCCACCCGCCTGTATTCCCACCGGATCCCGGGTTGAGCGGTAAACATAATTCCCCATTGGTCCATTGGACCTAATGGGGAATTTTCAGTGGGATTACTGTGGCAATAAGACTCGAGGCGGCAGGCCAATACCGTACCAGGTAATGCCTTCGGGGCCGTAGTTACAGGCCCGAGCGTAGCGGGGGCCTTAACGAAGCCCCAGGGGCATTACCCTGGGCGGTATTGGCCCACCGTCAAGGGTCTTATTGCCATTAGCACCCTGGCCCGTTAGAGCGGGGTGCTAATGGCATTTTTTTTCTGTTTTGCTTGTTTCGAAACAGAAAAAGAAAAAAAAAATGGAAAAAAATGGCTGCCGGGAAAGGGAAAACGTAGTCCATTTTCCCTTTCCATGGCGGCCATCGGGAGCGGACGCGCTGGGAACACAAGTGTTCCCAGCGTGTTTGCTCCCAAGACCAGAAGAAAAAAGAAGGTAAGTGGGGTTGGGAGCGCGGAAGGGAGGGGGATGGGGAAGGAAAACAAAAAAAAAGAAGTACCGCGGTCTCCGGTGGGGGACGATTGAAGCCTCCAGCCGTGTGGAGGCTTGGAGCGGGGATGGCCCAGCTCCGAGTCTCCACATGGCTGGAGGTTTCCATCGTCCCCCGCCGGAGATCGCAGGATAGAAGGTAAGTCGGGTGGGGTGGGAGGCGGGAGGAGGGAGAAAAAAAAAGAAATTCTTACCTGAGTCCCCAGCAGGGGGCCGAAGGAAGCCTCCAGCCATGGGGAGGCTCGGAGCGGGGATTTCCCCGTTTCGAGCCTCCTCACTGGCTGAAGGGCTGCCACGCCCCTCGCCGGGAACAGAGTAGCTGGCATGCACGGCGTTAAAGGGAATACCGTGTGGTATGGCTCAGAAATGAGCCAATCACCACGCAGTATTCCCGTTGCGCCGCGCGTGCCGGGTGCTAATGCGCACCACAAATTGGAATGTTTTCTGTGTGTTTACCCCCAGCTCTGAGCTGGGGGTAAACAAGCCATACTCATATTTGGGTGGACCCTTAAATGCGGCGGTAATAGCGTTACAACTCGCGAAGAGCCCCACAGTAACTGTCCAGGGTCCCAGGGATGAGAGGACACGTTCTGACCAATCCAGATTCACCTTTCCCGTGGGGATATAATTTGTTGCAAGGGCAAAAGGTCTCTCTGCGACCCTGCAACATTGTAGATTGATATTAGTAGAGGTGGTCCTAGGAGGGGCCCTAGACATGGCTATCCAATTGTACAACTAACCCATATAGTTCCCATATGTATCATACCCAAACTGACGAATGTAAATGTGTGATAGGTTTCTGGGATGGAACCTGGATTTGTGATGTCACATCGGGATAACAACGGGTGACAAATGCTTAGAAGACAAGCGCTCCGGAGGATACTTGCTTTTCTGCTGTGATCAATGTCATTTTGTTTGCTAATAAAAAGTAACTTTGCCCCATGGCTGAGTCTTCTGTTCTTGTGGCAGGGAGTCTTTGATGGGCTCAAGTGTTCTCTGCTTATAATTGGGGTGACTGCTAGAGGACCCCGCCCACCTATACAAATCTTATCTCCAGCTTTCCACCTCTAAAATCTGGTGACCTTCAGCACATGATTCCGTGACTTCATGTTGTAAAAGACATGCTAAGGTGAGTCTCATGGTTACTGGCACCAGTCGCTGTAAACAAGGTTCAAAGCACACAAAGTTCTCGATCATGATGGAGAGGCACTCTTACAACTCCAGAGGGCCCCAACTTTTTTTTTAAAACAGTGATTCTGCCAGGGATGGACTCCCAGTGGGCTGATCTTCCCTGCATTGGTGAGCTCTGGCTCTATACCCCAGGGCATTATGCAGATGATAAAATCCTGACATCCTGGGCAGGTGTACAGCTCTTTGGAGATAGGTGCAGGCTGAGCACCTTCTGATGGGATGCAGCTGCACCACTCAGACACCAAGGCATCACTACTTTAAACACAGGAATTCAGGTGGGTACCAGTGTGGCAGATACTAGCCACTGTTCCAGCGTAGGCCATGCAGTCTATTAACAGTGTGTAATCCAATGTTTGCTTAGCATTTTTATGTGGGATTAAGTAGCCCCAACCGTAAATTAAAAGGATAGCTCAAGTCAGTTCCTGTTCTGAAGTGGGAAAAGACTTCGGGAGACACACCAATACAAACACACATACACACACACACACACGCACACAAGCATGCATGCTCACACACTCACATGCTTGCGCGCTCACACACATTCACTCACACACACACTCTCTCTCTCTGTCTCTCTCTTTAAAACCACAGAAATAAGCAAGAGGAAGATACAATCGAAATAGGTAGAGAGAGAAAAAGAGGTGTGGGGAGGGAGACCAGGTTAGGTTGTTGGCTAAAAAAATCCCTTTGAAGATTTTCCTCAGTATTTTGTTTGAAGAACTTTTGTTCCACCCCTGTTAATGCATACATTAATTGTCTTGCGATGTATCCTGTGTATTGCAGAATCGTATTGGCAATGCAGAAGTAATAGCCATACACAATCAGACAATTTGAAACTGGAAAATAGCACATTTAAGCAATTCCATACTGTCAACACAGAGCCAACCCCCACATAGACTCCCAGGAGCAGATTATAAAATGGAATGAACAGGGTAAAAGAGATGCACGTTTTCGGTTTGTGTTCTGCTCAGCTCAACATTGCACATGGTTTACACAAGCTAATTTACTCTGCGGGAGAGGATGAGAGCCCATGTAAAGGACACTTTTATGGAAATGGTGCCCTGTATGCCAGACTTTATTTTCTCCAGATTCTGTATCTAGGATGCAAGACAGTAAAGCCTGAGCTCTCTTGCACGGGAGACTGAATACTATGACTGTGGAGCTCAGCCTCCCCCCCTTCCCCTCCTGGATCACCTATGGTAACTGAGGACATTCCCATTACATACATTTACATAGTAGCATGAATCCTGTGTTCCAGTCTCTCCTCTCTCCTCTGAAGCCACATGTGATCTTTCTTTCCATGTATAATTTGCTTTAAAATGCTGGTGTCATCACAGCATCAACACTAGGAATCATGCACTACATCTATGGCATCGTTGCATCTCAGTTAATCGTTCTCCAAAAGCAATGAGAACATATTAATAAAATATTGTTATAAAAACGATAGAAGACAACATAATTGATGTCTCCCAGTGTATACTGTTGTTTGCTTTATGGATTCAACGAGACAGTATGCACAGTGTGAATTTTTAGGTCTAGCCAGAGAGAGCTTTATGTCTTTGACAGAGCTTTTGCAGGTGTATGTTGAGGGGCTAGGGTGTCAATCAGCTGCTACATGATCCTGAACGAGTGCAATTTAGTGAGCTGTATTATAGTGCAAGCCAATTAGCCAATTTATAGAAGCTATTGCATCATGGGGATATTAGTGTCGAATTTTGTATTTTAGAGCTTGTTTTGTTTCTATGCGGCTTGGTAAATTGACATGTATTACATTTTTGTATGGCATCACCATAAAAGATTATAATAATGAGCATTGCAATCCATAACATTCAGGAGATCCATCAGGCAGCCTGTGCCTTGTGTTGGTCCAGGGCATCTTAGCTAAAAATAGATAGTGTAATTGCTCCCCGGGTGTTTTTCAAAGTCCGTGGGGAACATTGCTTGCCGAAAGCAGCTTATGATAACAGTTTGTCAGTGTCTGATACTGTACTACCTTTGGTAAAGTAAAACAATTGGCATATTTAGCATTATGTCTATAAATTGTCACAATTCTCCCACCACCATCCATCCACTCAACATTCTCCACTGAAGGCTTTCTAATCCATCCTGCGTGAAGATATAACATGAGTTCTATCAAGACGGCAACTGTGTCAAATGCAAACAATAAGGGTTTCACATGTGTTTCAGGGCTGTAAATTCGGAGTCGTACCAAGTGTTATGCTTAGAGGCAGGTTTCAGGCAGATCCTCATGACTGGGGCAAGAATGTCAAGAGTATTGGTGATGGAAAGGTGGAGGTTGCTGAGGGCAGTGTCAGAGGTAGAATCAAAGGTAGGGGGTGAGGGGGGATGAAGGTGGAAGCGAAGGCAGCAGCTGACACTCGTTTCATCAGGCAGATGTTAGCGAACAAGCTGGGCGGGGCTTTTCGGGGTGGGGGGGCAGTCAGAGGGCCAAAGGGACCCAAATGGGAGGAGAGAATGGTCTGACCAGGAGAGAGTGGTGGCTAGTGGGGGGGGGGAGACAGAGAGGTCAGAGTGTATGAGCATGTCTAGAGTGTGTCCAGCTGAGTGGGTTGGCCCAGAAGGCTGAATGGAGAGGGAAAGCAAGGTGCAGAGGTCAGTGAAGAGGATAGACGCAGACCCAGGGGAGTCCAGTTGGATGTTCAAATCACCCAGGAGGAGGAAGTTGGAGGTGGATGAATGTAAGGAAGAGCAGAAATCAGCCCATTCAGAGAGGAACAGGGTGGTGGTGCCTGGAGGCCAATAAATGGTAGTAATGGTCAGGGTAGAGATGACCAACTTGCAAACCAGTCTATCAAAGGAAAAGTAGAGCTACATGGGTAAGCTGGAAGCAGGAACCCACTCAGGAAGATTAAGGCAACCCCCCCAACAGTGCGGTGAGGTTGAGGCTTGGAGATGATCTTGTAGCCGTCAAGGAGGAGGGAGTCAAAAGCAGTGACTGAGATGGAATTGAACCATGTCTCGGTAAGAACAAGAATGTCGAGGTCAATGTTTTCAAGACAGAGGCAGATGTCAGTGGAATGTTTGTTGGCTGAGCGGGCGTTAAGATTCGCAAGGTGGAGGAGATCTGTGCCTTTGAAGGTTTTCTGAGGTGGTGTACAGGGGCGTGGTACACCAATCAGAGGAGGGAGAGCGAGAGAGTTGAAGTGGGAGATGCAGGAGAAGGAAGGAAGTTAATGAGAGAAGGCAGGATCCGGTCAAAGAGAAGGAGGTTGGGTTGCGCACCCTGAACTAGCATAGTACCTGTGTGATAGACATTAACGAAGCAACGTGAGGATGAGAAGCTGGCCAAGAAGACTTCCGACTTGGTGCCACTGTTAATGACAGAGGATGAGGAAGGAGAGGGAGTGGAGATGAAATGAAGGGGTCCATAGATTTGGAGAGGGAACAGAGAGGAGGATATCAGTGAAAACCGCTTTAGAGGAAAAGCTGACATAGGTGTCTGTGATGGGAATTCCAGGGTTTGCACTGAAGATGTATTTTTTGTGCTCTTTCCTACCGGGCTTCATGAGAGGGGGGCATAGGTGATAGTGTAACAGTAAGAGAAAATAGGAGAGATGGAGAGAGCCATAGGGCCGGCAGAGGTTAGTCGAGGAATGAAAGAAGAGTGGCTGCACAGCACAGTTCCAGCTAAACTCACCAGGTGGCCTTGTGGAAGTAGTCACAAAGGCATAAATGCAAACCAGAAAGGAATAGAATTACAACAGACAAAAGGTTCACAGATGAAAAAAGTAAACACACCGAAAATCTTTTTTTTTAAAAAGGAGGCAGAATGCAGGAGGTTCACAGATGAAAAAGTAAACACACCTAAAATGTTTTTTTTTAAAAGAAGAAAGAATGCAGGGGGTTTACAGACAGGGGTGCCGAGTAAGCGGGTGCTTCGGGGCCCAGGCACCCGCCGGTAGAATCAATTCGGGGCTGAGCCCCGCCGCCCCGGACCCGAGAGAAGACGCTGTATGGATGGCCATTTGTTTTGGGCTCCATGCTGCGTCTCTCTCTCTCTCTCTGACCCGGGTCCGTGGCACTGAATGTAGCGAAAATATCAAACAAAGCCCTCCCCTCTAGGCCTCATATTGGTGGCTGGGCCTGGAGGGGAGGGCTTAGGGACTGGCCACCGGAAGCAATTCATATTTTGCATCTGGTTTGCCCTCCGTTTAAGGCAGGAGGAGCAGACCCATGGGACATAACGCCAGCCAAAGCAGACATCCAGAAAAGTTGAGAAGCAGGTACGTTTTTTATTTTTTTTATTTTTGTCATTTCGGCCCTTTCTTCCTTTTCCCGCTGCTTTTTGTCTTCCACTCACGCCCCGCCATT
Source organism: Ambystoma mexicanum (assembly GCF_040938575.1). Classification (NCBI taxonomy): domain Eukaryota; kingdom Metazoa; phylum Chordata; class Amphibia; order Caudata; family Ambystomatidae; genus Ambystoma; species Ambystoma mexicanum. Next base: position 313,195,062 of record NC_090932.1, read on the forward strand.
CTTTTATTTGCCCAACACCCCCACCCCCTCTCTCCCACCCCGCGCTCTTTTATTTCCCGGTCTTTTACTTGAATTGCCCACCCAGCACCCTTCCGCCCTGGAACATTGTGGCTGATGCTAAAGCACTCCCCGCTCCCCATTCCATGCACTAGAACGCCATATACTTACACTATGTTCTTGAAATGTTGTGACTTGTGATTTTGCCTCTCCTAAATTAAATGTAGGACTACATATCCCATCATTCCACACAAAAACACAATATTGGATGGCTATTTCATGCATGGAATTCAGAACTTGAGAGCTTTATGTGATTCATGTATGGGGCGTGTGAGGAGTGCATGTTTACAACTGGGTAGACTGGCTTAGGCTGACGAGAACCTGGGCAAAATCTGAGAGGTGGGTTCCTTTTGAATTCAGTCAATTACAGAGACTATTGCAATGACATCCACGGAGTACAGAGTGTTTCTGCATTTAGTTCTGGACAGGTGTCGTGTGTTTTGTGTCCCTTAACCTCAGGAATTTTGCAAATAGATCAGCCTGATGTCCAGCCATGGCCCATATGGTCTGTTCAATAGTTAATTAAACACAGGCTTTCGATTCCGATGGATCTAGGATGCCAGAGACCATCAGCTTTCTGGTGGAATTAGGGGTGTGTTTTCATAGATTTGGATTCCATCCCAAACTGAGGTTCTTTATTCCCCAAGAAAAATGATTGTGCTACATTGGAAGTAGCAGCACCTGGACGCTGACCGGTACATACATTTTAGAGATTTTCTTGGCAGTTAGTAAAACTCGCGATTGGGCTGTGTTGGAGCTGCCCCGCTTTCACCCAACTTGATCAGTAACTGGTTGACACATGAAAAGTAAAAGTCTTTTAAATATTGTGGATTTTTTTTAATGAATTGATATGATGGTTGAAAACGTAGGACCTGATTCATGAAATTGTTTGCACGGTGCAAAGTAACTACTAATCCCAGAATGCAAGATAATGGCAACTTAAAAAATCCAGTTAACCCCACTGTACTTTCAGTGATTTAAGAAATGTAATAAAAGAAGTTGTGTAATAAACAAAGTTAGATATGCAGATTCTTTGTCATAAACGTACAGCTCGTTGTTATGATGTGTTGTTGCTCACTTTAACTATCACAGATTTGCAAGGTGGTGCTTTGCGAGCTCTTTGAGTTGGAAATGTTCCATCATGTATATGAAAAGTTCTGCCACTGATAATAGAAATGTGTTTGAAACCTGCGCTCCTTAACGATCTGCAGAGCCACAGGCACTGTTTGTGTCTGCCTAGCTGTGACTTGGGAAACTGGCAGTGCTTGAATGTCCGGCATGAGCCGATTCTATACATATCAATTTTTTTCTTCCCCATTCATTCTGGAATTGTCATGTTACCTGCATATTTTCAACGTGCTAAGAGGTCAGAAAGCGCGCCCCTGCCCTGTATTTCATGATCCGCTGGCCTTTTCAAATTGTAATCGCTGCCGCCTCCTACCCCCCACACTCACCTACAACATTCTCCCGCCCTATTGGCCATAATCAGTGGTGAAAAAAGGAACTAGTGTGGCTACATCCAAAATGGAGCGAGTGGGGCTGGGGGTTACTTTTGTCGAGTGGGGGGTGGGGGGTGACCAAGATCACAAACTTTGGCTCAAATTGTTGGATTTCAAGGTCTACAGTAATACCTTATAGAGTTTACTTAGAAAAAACACACATTGTATAATACAGCCACATGACAACATGTAAAACATGTTGAGCCAAAAGAAACCATTGTGGCTTTAATTTTCACATCCTGAATAGTAAACTACTAATCCCAGAATGCAAGATAATGGCAACCTAAAAAATCAAAGTAACCCACTGTACTTTCAGTGATTTAAGAAATGTAATACAAGAAGTTGTGTAATAAACGAAGATAGCTATGCAGATTCTTTGTCACAAAATGACAGCTCGTTGTTATGATGTGTTGTTGCCATAGCTTCAGGTGGGCATTTAGACCACCTTTGGGTTGACGGTTTTGCGCCGTTATGATGGGTATGATGTAGATCATGACAAAGCACTGCTGTCCTTTTAATCAAGAAACTTCTTTACGTGTTTTCCCTTGAATCAGGAACTTTTCTATGGTGTTGATGCTCCTCCTTGCAGCTGTACCTTCTGCTTAGCAAGCATGCTCTTCTCACATCCTAGTCATGTGCTCTGCCTTTTGATTTTTTGCTACAACCTGGATGATTATAGAGGGGTGGAGTAGGGGCAGTGATGGCTTACTGGAATGCAACTGGGAGGCTTGCGTCTCCTTCTTCAGTGACTGTAGTACATGCCATACATGCTAGCCAATGTTTCCACTGTTCTGAACCCCCCTTGCACCAAGTTGGCAACTACATGCAAATGCGGTCATATAACTGCCAGTGATACCACTTCCCTATATTTGGGCAACCTGCAGGAAATTCATAAGTAGGCTCCCCTGTTCCCAGATGAAAAAGTAAGCACACCCAAAATCGATTCTTTTTTAAAAGGAGGCACAATGCAGTTTGAGAAGATGTGGGTTAGTTGTGGCAAGGAATGTAGAATGTCAAGGCATAGTAAAAGGTTCAGGAGAGGTCAGTGGAGGAGGTCAGCCATAACTCACTTGCAGATCTACAGGGTGCATAGATGTCCATGAATACAATAACATGGGGAAGCAGTAATTAGTCTGGAGGGTGAGTTATAGTTTGAGGAGGGTTGGGGGCCCTCCAGGCCCTCCTCAGCCCATACAGCCACAGACAGGATCCTTAGAATTGAGCCTTGGGAGGCGGGCAGGCTTCACCTATCGGCTCGTCTGATTGGGCCTTTGGTGGAAGAGGGGTCCAATCACAGCAGGGCTTGTGGAGGCGTTGGAAACTGTTTTGGGGCAGGGCTTTCCACCCCAAGACAGGCACTCCAGTGCCTACAAATCCAGCGGTGGCCATGATGGAGAGGGTGGCACTCAACTGAAGCCAATGGATGGTATAATGCACACAGGCATACAGCAGCAGTGCAGGGGGGCAAGCGTTTATCTTTTAATTTGAAGTCTTGCACAAGATAATTTATTCATTTTTCTCATATTTAGGCAAAAACGCATGTGCACCCAGAGCGCCAGTGGTTAGGGCTCCCCAAAATCCCAACAGGGCTTACCTTTCGTCTGGGTGGTCAGGTGACTCTTCAAAGCCTTGTGGTTAGGAGAGAGCAATTCCATGTTGGCTGGATGACTTCAGGAGAGAATTCTCTTCAGGAGAGAAAGGAGGCAGGGGTGGGCATAGAGAGGGGCCTTAGAATCTGGCCTTGGCAAGTGGGCCGGCTTCACCTACCGGCTCGCCTGATTGGGCCTTTGATGGGAGAGGGGTCCAATCACAGCAGGGCTTGTGGAGGCGTTGGAAACTGTTTTGCTCTCTGGAAATAACTTGTGTACTGGACTATAAACGCTATGCTGTCTTGAAGATACTCAGAGCACTCTATTCCATTGTTAGAGCATGCTTGTTCCTCCCGGTGGTAGGTCCTTCTAACACTACTAACCTCCCCTTCCTTTCCATAACTTGTTTTTGACTCCTCTACACTGCTACTTCACACTCTTATCAAGAATAAATTGCTGTAGGTACAAGTTGAGTATTAACTGTAGAGTTGATAATGTTGCTATGTTTCCTGCTACACTTTCCACATTATTGTTTTGTTCTACAGACTACCGAACAGAACGACAGACCCTTTTTGACCACGAGACGAATTCCATAAGCTATATCAGTCTAGCGCCCAGACCTCTCAGGTTAGTGCTGTTTTAGTATATGCATTCCTGGAATCCTTCTTGCATACTAAAACAATCTCCTTGGATTCACAGCCTGGCGCTTATATCTGGTGGTATTTTTTGCTCTTTCATCTGAATCATAAATCATAAACATGTATTTGTCAACAGGTGAGATATTTATTTATTTATTTATTTAATTAACAAGAAATTTGTTTATGGTTTACAAAACTTGGAACCTTTACAAATTTAGATAGCTAAGAACAGAAAACAGCATAAAACCAAATGAAACATTATTTAGCAATTTAGATGCACATATATCATTTCGTAGAGATTATTACAAAAAGAGAAAGAAAATATTCAGTAGTATCTCCTTGTAAATAACTTGAAAGCACCAGCATTTACATCGAATGTATACATGTACAATACAAATAAAACATTAACAACATAATTATCTTTACACATAAATATAAGAAAGTCAACGACCTGTATATAAAACAGGCCCTTCAAGGCCTATGTACGTCCAATTAAACTTTTGATTTACAAAAAACCCACATCTTTCAAATTTTAAATGCTTACACAATAAATAGAAAAGAACCGAATAAGATCATTATCATAAGAATTGCTAATTATTTGTCTCAATGAGCATAGCCTCAAGTTTCAATAAAAATTTACCAAGTGGCAACAATAAACGCGTACTAGTACCAAACATAGCCCTTTCCCAGAATGACTGACGAGCAATCAATGTTAGGTCAGGATGATATTCAACCAGAAGATTTTGTCTAAATGGTTCCAAAGGCATACAAAATAGAACTAGGGGCCTCATTACGACCCATGCGTTAAGGGTTAACGCCATCGTTAACCCTTAACGCCTATTCTGATTTTAACGGCTGCTCTTAGCAGCCGTTAAAATCCATGGCGCTAACCTGCCATGATGCTAATTACGCCACCGTAATTTACGGTGGCATAATTAGCGCCTTCCCCACTCCCATTATGCCCTATGGGGCAAAAATGGGAATGGGGAAGGGAAAATGGGAAATGGGGATTTACCGCCCCACTCACCTTGGAATGGGGCGGTAAATCCGCCATCCACCATGGTGTAAACGTAGTTTACACCATGGTGGTAAAGTTGGCGCAATTAGCGCCTGGGTCGTAATGACCCCCTAGATGTTTTAATGCTTCGTCCTGGTTTTCAGCAAGACAGAAACGACACCACTTCTTATTTCGTACAGAAAGGGGAAGTTTGTACTGCACGCGCTCCAGTGTCGGTAACTGGTTAAATTTGAATCTCATGTAAACCTTTCAAATTTTATGACAAGGCCATTTTAGGATGTATAACGGCCAGGATGATCTCTTTCTGCCTAATTGTACACATTCTGTGCAAGTTTTGTATATATAGTTGGCATCACTAGTGCGAATCCAATCCATCTCATATAGTTTGTTAGATATTGCTTCATAGGAAATGTCACCCTCATAGAGGAGACCCCTTTGGGGGTTGTTCCAGAGAAAATAAACCTGACAGAACCTAGGGCTACCCGTAAGTTACTGACAGACTGCAATAATCACTTGGGGTCCCCTGGGGCAGACCTAAGCACTGTAAGTAATTCACCCCATAGGGCAGTTTTCAGAGCTCTTGACCCTGGTCAGATATGGAAAAAGAATCATCCAGAAATGGCCTTCAGGTTCACATCCGTTAGCATTCTGGTAACTGCAGTGATTCAATTATAAGAATGCAAAATGGCATATGCTTAAACGCTAGGACTTGCAGGACATGATTTAAGAGCTTTGTTTTAGCATATTAGGAAGAAAAAATAGTGGCCATGAAATAAGATGAGAAAAGTGGGCAGTGGTTTTTCTGCATTGCTGGAGTTAGTGGGCTTTAGAATTGTCTTATTCAGTAGTTACATTGCAGGTAGATTACTGTTCTGCCACAGAAGATAAACCCTTTACCTCTCTCAAGGTTCATCTCAGGAGGCAGTGTGAGAAACCTGAAGTTGTCTCACTCACTGGTTCCCAGGGATCTGTCATCCAGGTGGCCAGGACACGGCCATCGCTATTTGATCCAGTTCCTGGGGTTGGACCAGTGAGGGAGGATCACCTGGATGAGGGGTTTTTGGGGAGTGGAAGTGGCACACCGCAGGGTGAGACGCGGTATCCCCTTCCTTATGACACCTTTTCCCCATCCTGCCCAGTAGGATACTTAGAAACTCTACCCTCCCTTTTCCAACACAAACCCTTTCTCACACTGTGAGCGACAACGGACTAATACCAGAGCCGTTTACCTGACATGTCCCAACACAAGGGTCAGGCAGAGTCAGGCAATTGCAGACAACTACACATACCTGACTGCCCTTTCTCTTCCCCATAGGGAGAAAAGGCAGAGCATGAGAGCACACTCTGAGCGAGGCCGAACACATGAGGAAACAGCTATTCCACGACGGCAGTTCAAACAGAGGAGAAAGACAGTGAGATCTGAAAGGACGTCAAGGAGGGAATTGCCCTGGCCCTTTCCAACCCAGACCAGCGAAGCCTCCGACAAAGGAAACATAAGACCGGAATCGCAGCTGGCGAATGGTGTGATGGATGTCAGCGGTACATGGAACTCTCCCGCACTGATAGCCAGTGGTACCGTCCTTGACTCCAGAGACAAAATGAACGCCAACGAGTTCAGCACAGCCAGTGAGTCGGAAGAAACTGATAGTCAACCAGACTGTGTTAGGCTCAAGGTTGCAGTGACAACATTAAAAAGATTAATAGACAGTGGTCTTTTGGCTGGTACCCCTCTCTTGTACAAAGAGACTGTGTTGAACTAAAAGAACATTTAAACTACATTACCAAGAGGCCATAGGGAAGTCCGGCGTGAGGTGTCAAGGTGGTCGTACAAGGGTCAAGCCAAACCCCTTGTACAATTGAAAGTCCTTGACATGTTGCAGAGGTTTTGACGATTGTGAAATTGTGAACCCGACTGAGGGAATTGTGAAATAGGCGTTTGGCCCAGCTGAGGGGAACGCTGTGCAAACTGATTTTGTGTAGCACGCCCTTGCCATAGGTTGCCCAGGGACAAGGCTGAAACATGTGTATGGGGTTACTGTTGGTACTCTTGTTCAGAGGAGAATTGCCTAGCATTTCGGCGCTGGACTGCCCCTGGGCAGGACAAAGGCTGATATGCGGGGAAATTTCTTCTCTGTGAAAGGGACAGTGAGCTAAAGACTTAGTAGAGTCTCTCCCAGGGGTTATTCACCCAAGAACAGGTCATTGGGCTGTGTTCATGCTGGTAGAGAGATTCCCAGACCCCCCTTTGTTTTGCATAAATTAACTTTGGGTCTCACCCTAAGCTAACAGGGCGATCCAGACGTGGACCCCTTGCTCACTGTTCTTAGAGAGGCAACAGTTTCACCTCACTGATGATGCCCAACAAGGCTGAAACACGTGTATGGGGTTACTGTTGGTACTCTTGTTCAGAGGAGAATTGCCTAGCATTTCGGCGCTGGACTGCCCCTGGGCAGGACAAAGGCTGATATGCAGGGAAATTTCTTCTCCGTGAAAGGGACAGTGAGCTAAAGACTTGGTAAAATAAATGTACTTCTTGGTAGGGGGAGGGCTGCACTGTTTTTTGGGAGGAATCACCGCCTGTTTTTGGCAGTATTTTGGCAGTATTGCAAATTGTGATACAGTGGAATGGAATGCTCCATATTTGGAACCAGTGAACAACAATTGTCATTTCCAGTGATCTGTAATCTGAGTTGTTTTCCATTATCTAACTTATTTTTTTCATGTAAATGTTACAGAGCAAGATGAGCCTGAGAAATAGCAGCACCATTTCCGGATTCCTCCTCTTAGGCTTCTCTGTATCTTCGGGTGCACAAGTTGCCCTGTTCACTGCCTTCCTGCTCGTCTACATCATCACTGTGCTGGGGAACCTAATCATTATTGCACTTGTTGCAATCACTCCAAAGCTGCACACCCCTATGTACTTCTTCCTGTCGAACCTGGCATGCCTGGACATTGGCGTGTCTACCGTCACCGTTCCTAGGATGCTTGTGGACCTACTGTCCGAACGGAAATACATTGCTTTAAATGAATGCATCACACAAATATTTGCCTTTATTTTCTTGGGAGGCACGGAAGTTCCACTCCTTAGTGTCATGTGCTATGATCGCTATGTTGCCATCTCCCACCCATTGCAATACATGGTTATCATGAACAGGAGATTTTGCATCATGTTACTTGCTATCTCTTGGGTGACTGGATTCCTATACTCCTTTATTCTTACAATACATGTTTCACAATTACCCTTCTGCGGGGCCAACGTGATTGACCATTTCCTCTGTGAGATCCCCAACCTGCTAAAGCTGGCCTGCGCTGAGACCTTGCCCAATGAGATTGTGATATTTGTACTGGCTGGGGGGATGGCTCTGATCACTTGCCTGGTAGTCTTCATGTCCTATGTGCACATTCTCAGGGTCATTCTGAAGATTCCTTCGGCGGAGGGGAGGAGAAAGGCCTTCTCCACCTGCTCGTCAAACCTTATTGTGGTGTTTCTCTTTTTTGGCACAGGTGCTGGTACACATTTAAAACCTTCGGCCAGATCACTGGGGCAAGAGAAACTGGCCTCACTCTTTTATACAGTTTTTACTCCAATGTGGAACCCATTGATCTACAGTCTCAGGAACGAGGAGGTGAAAAGTGCCGCAAGAAAGGCACTACGCGTACTGAAAAAGTTCTCATAGAGCTCTTTGTGGTCTCTGTTCAAAGAAGGTCCTAAATACACATCATATTGTGAAAGGGTTATTCTCTAGAGAGCCACGTAAACTGATCACCTTCATCCTTGTGATCTTTCATAAATTCTTCTTTCCGTCATTTACCAAAATTAAACACTTATAGCAAGTGATGTCTCTGCTTCACATGCTACCGTATGTATCCATCTGTGGTGGGGTGAAGTGTGATCTGCATTCTGTTTGCTTGCATATGTCTTTTTGTACCCTGCATCATTTCCCTTTGGAAAGTTTGTGCAGATTTGCCAACTTGCTGTGCTGGATGGATAAAATCCTGTATGTGTGCAGTCAATTACTGGGGTGGCTGGTGGGGGCACTGCGGAGAGAGTGAGAGAAAGAGAACAAGCAGTTGAATCAACCACTTCCTCCTAATGGTGCAGTACTACATACAGAAAAACAGAAGATGCTACTGGTCCTCAGTTCGTACATAGTTGCAATCAGTGTTGTGCTAGTGATTACGATGCTTGACTAGGTTTGATCGAACCCAAATCTGGTGACTGGCATTCAATCATTAGCTGCCGGTATCACATCCAGGGAAATTGTTGAATGCAACAATTAACAAAATCCAGATTCCTGGCCAGGGAGCTCTTGGTCAATGCACTTCTGCTCACATCTCTGACCCTAAATTCCATGATAAGAGTTTTTGACACCTGGGAGGCATCAAGGGGACTTTGCTCTGGTAACTCAAACCATACCCTCATTCATGTCCTGTTTAGAATGATTTCTTTTGATATCTTGAATCCAGGGAATGTTGTTCGTCATGGAAGAGTTCATGAGTGCATGGAGTAAGTCTCTACATAGAGAGTGAGAGTTTTCCAGAATAGAGAGACTATTGCCCCAGTGTCCGGAGCATTTTACTATTTGTCCCTAGAGTATGTGGTAACTGGGATAAATAAATTGAAAAGCAAATGTCCAAATTTGATTACGAGCATACCTTCTCCAGCTTAATTTCAATTATCACAGCTTTAAGTTTTGGTTCATTGTTATACCCAGCCCTCCAAAAAAGTTGCGTATCAGGCCTTTTTATGCACTGAAATCTTGTCAATACGGCCCTTTTAATTCTTCCTTGCGTACCACTTACACAGGCTGTTTGTGGCAGCAATCCCATAAATCATGGAGCTCACTGGTGACAGCCTGGCCAGCAGCAGGTTGCAAATCACTTGTTAATTTAGCAATCCACACAGTTCTTTGAAAGAAGCAACTGGGATGAGTCCTGGTCTGTTCAATGTTTTTTAACACTTTCCTCTATTTATGATTCTGTTAATGATTCTAACAAGATAATACTTTCTGAGTAATGTAAAAGGGAATGTGTGTTTTGGTTCACTTTGTTAAACTGCCTGCATTTTGTAGGTTGCAGTGTTAATAAAGCATCTTGAATCATGAACATGCTTTTCACATTACTTGAGGACACAGGTATTGTGTAAAATGAAAGTTGTCTTAAACAAGGGCTGCATTCCTGCTTCATTTTCTTCGGTCTTAATCTGCTTTAATGGAGGCAGCACAGTTGCAGAATCATGGGCATTTCATATTTTGTTTTCTTTTCATCAGAGAAGCACATCAATTGCATTCAATGGCTTGGGGTTCTTTATTTATGTAATTATTTATGTTGATGTTTATAAAGCGCACCGAACCTGGGAGAATCTGGGCGCTTGATCTCTTGAGTTTTTAGGAGAGCCTCCCAGCAAGCAGTTGTTTGGCTTTTGTGAGAAGGAAAAACTTTTTAGTCTTAAAATAGCATGTGTCCGCGTGCATGAAATGGCACTATACATAGTTTGTTTTCTTAGAGAGCAACAAATGGCTAGGCATGTGGTCTGAACTTTCCCTTGCTGACCACCCACCGCACTCAGGTATAATTGATACAGGTGGAAGCAGTGCTGTATATATTTTCAGTGGTATAAATTGTACCAGTACCTCTCAAAAGAACTGTTATATATTCAGGTAAAGTAGCCTTATTTATCAACGGCGCTGCTATACGCATGTCATGGCACAATGCTAAATATTCACAGCAGGGCTGATTGCATAATGCCCACATTTCTTAGCAGGACTGCTATGTTTTGGGACAGTACCTAAATTTCTTAACAGAGCTGCTGTTAAGAAAGCACTAACATGTGTTGCCATTTTCTGCGACAAGCTAAAGTACTAAGCTCTTCCCACCAGCCTCTGACAGTGTGAGAAGGCGGCATTGCTATTATATACTTCAATCCCTTCTGCTCGGTCTTGCACGTTTCAAAATTTCTGCTTGTCCCATGTCCAATTACTGAGTCCCACTGCCAAAAATCTAGCACATTTCAAAGCCGCATTGTGAATCTCCTGACTAATGTAGGATAGTCCAAACAGGCATAAAGCTTTTGAAAAGCCATTTATGTCAGGCAAGCCTAACCCTATGTGCCTTTCGGTGTCAACAGCCTGTTGGGAAAGGCAGCTCAGTGGGTCAATAACCCTGAAGCAGAGATTATTGTTCAACCTGTTAGTTCAAATCCTGTTGATAGGTGAGTTCCTGAGTCTGCATCAGAGATATGCACTTAAGATGCAGGTAACATTCAACTGTAACAGAATTGATTTAACTTCTGACTACTCAAAAGGACTACTAAATGTTCATTGATTCAGAACACACACATTTCATCCGGGATGCTCTACTTGTAATGACTCAGAACACACATCTCATTTGGGCTGATATACTTGTAATGGTTCTGAAGATACACAATCCATGAGGACTACTATATGAGTAATGGCTCACAAAAGACACATCTCTTCAGGGCTGTTATACGTGTAATGGCTCAGAACACACACCTCATCATGGCGGCTGCTGTACCTGTGATGGCTCAGAACACACAACTCTTCAGGGCTGCTATACTTGTAATGGCTCAGATTATACACCATATCGGGGTTGCTATTCCTGTAATGGCTCAGAAGTAGAACATGCACATCCAATGAGGACCGCTATACTTGTAATGGCTCAGAAAAGACACATCTCAACTGGGCTCTTATACTTGCAATGACATACAGTGTTGGTAAAGCATATGCTTTTAAACAAGTGCTGCATCTGGTCAGACAAACCTCTATCTCTATGATTCCCAGCCTAATGGCCAAAACAAGGCTTGCACACATCTAAAAAGGAGCACCCAATGGTTAAGCTGCACTAGATTTTTAAGTAGAAAATACATTTTCCCTTTTTGGATATTTATTGGTGCTATATTAAAAGACAAAAAGAAAAACAGGAGAGGAAGAACAAGTCTGAAACTAAACAATACAGGAGAACAAAGGTGTGGCGGGGTGAGAGCGGCGAAGGGACAGAGAATATACTAGACAATCCAAAACAGGAATTTCAGCAGAGGAAGAGAGAGCAATGAGCTACATAATAGGGCAAAAAAGAAAGTGAGAAGGGATACAGAGTTAATAATAAGACAAACACACAATCAGAGTGAGGGATAGAAGCAGCGCAAAAGAGACATTTAGAGACAGTACAATAAAAGAAGATCAACAGCAGGTGGGGAGAGATGGAAATAGAAAAGCAAGACTACGGAAGGGCAGGCCAATAGCATAAGAGACTGTGCAAGAAAGATAATCAAAAGGAGTATCAACCACAACCAAGAAAATGAACGAACAGATATAGCCAGAGTAATGACATGAGAGGGGAAGAGGAGTTATATCAACTGATACAGAGAGATATAGGAGGGAAACAGTAACAACAGAATGTAGAGATGGGAGAGGCAGAGTGACAGAGAAACAGACCGCAAAATTTGGCATCGCATAACGTGGCATCGCAAGACTTAAGGGTGAGAGGTAGAGAGTCAGAAAGTGAGACACAGGGGAAAAAGAGTAGCAAAGGTAAGGAGAGATGGAGCACAAACATGGAGTGGCTGTCAAGCAGGGAGTGCCAGGCAGCAACAGTAGGCCCAAGAGGCAGAGAAGTGATGCTGGTAGAGTGAGGGACTTTATTTATGAATCACCCAATGTAACTAGCTGGCAGCTGTAGTACCCCTTAACGGAGTGTGTTCCCAAGTATAATGAAGATGAAGTTGGGTAGCATGCGCCTAAAAGGTTCTTGTGTGGGGAAAATGTCTTCCACAGGTGCAATACATTATTTAGAACCACTTTGAAATACAGCTATTTTGTCACTGTTTTCTAACAAAGTTTAAATTTTACGCACAAATTGGATAGTTGTCAGACACTTCTTACTCTCTTGCGAAGGTGGAAACTAATTTTGACTCTCTTGAAATTGGATTTACTCTCATATTCTAAATATTAGGAGTAAAATACTCTCACTCCAAAATCCTATCTGGAGCACTGGTTATACACCAAGGTCATTATTTTAAATTTGTCATTGTTAATGATGTGTCCACAGTCTTCACAACATTTTTCGAAACCTCATAGCATAGCAAGGGCCATAACACTAGCTCGGTTTTGGCAGTAACCACCACATCATCAGCAAATAAAAGAAGTAGTACTTCCCTTTCCTTAAACTTTGATTCATCACTTGAAGACTGAAGAGGGGCATCTTTTAAGTCATAAATAAAAATAATAAAAAGCAACTTGGCGAAAGCGCGGCGCTGCTTCAACTCTCCGTCCTCTACATCTCATCCAGAACAGGACTGCGAGATGTGTCCTTTGCCTCAAGCCCAGGGATTGTATCTCTCCAGCTCTGAAATCTCTTCATTTGCTCACAGTGGTGGCAAGCATCAAGTTCAAGACCCTCTCTATTGTCTACAAGTCTTTCTGGGGCCTGGGACTGCACTCCTCCAACTCTCTATCCCTAAACATCTGCCTTCTCGAGCTCTCCACTCCTCCACCTCCAACTCTCTGAGGGTCAGTCGGTTTTCCAAGCAGAGAGTTGGGGGCAGATCTCTTTCTTTTGCTGGGGCTTCCTTCTGGAACAGCCTCCGTGCCTCTCTCAAACTTGAGCAGAAACACCTCCGGTTCCAGAAGCAACTCAAGACCTTCATCTCCCCTGCTGATGACTCGTCTACTCCATGCATTGGTCACCTGGCCACCCTCTGAACTTGGGCACAGGTCCATGCCTGTCCAGTTGCACCTCTCACTGCCTCTTGGCTCCCCCAGCATTTGTGGTCCGTATCTGTAACCCTACAGTCCGTTCTCTCTGCACTTATGACCCAGCCGTTGGCTGCACTTTCTGATTACCTGCACTGAGCTACCCGCTGGCTGCACTTTTTGATTACCTGCACCCCCCCGCCTTGGCACTTCTCCCCTTCCACTTCCCTGCACATGCATGATCTGAATGACACAAGGCATAGTAAGATTATTGTTTTGTCCTCTCTCTGTTTCCCCCTCCTTGTCTTGTCGCACCTAGATACACAGGTGTACAGGAGTGTTATAAATGCCTTCTCAAATCATACGAGTGACCAGGAAGTTGCATGTCTTCTGTCCATTATTCCCATATGTGACTGACGCCTTATTGTGGGAATGAAAAGCCTTCACAGAGTTAAGATCTATTGGAATACCCAGCTTTAGCATTACTACCCACAACTTCATGCCTGGGACCAAGCCAAAAGCTGTTTGTATATTGTCAAATCCTAAAAACATTGTTTCTTTCCTTATTAATCTAGCTCAGGATTGGACCAGTACTGAATGACACATAGTACTACCATAGTCTTATTTGGATGAAAGCCTAGTTGCCAAGGTTATACAACATTTTGTAGCTCTAGTCAGTTTCATTATCTTCGATGGATAAATTTCCCATGTATTTTAGCATGGACATCAATGAGATTGGCCTATATACCCCTCTCCTTTTTGAAAATGGTCACTATTTTTCCCCAAGTCCAAGAGTTTGGGGCTCTATCACACACACCCTTTTATAATTTCGGAAATTGTTGTTAAAATCCTCGTCCAGACATTTGGTTCATACTTGAGCAGATCAGCTGGTATCCTTTCAGGACAGGGATGTTTTTCACATGGGCCTTTTTCCGGTCCTTTGTAATCTTATATTTACATCTGGTCTCTTGTGCACACATTTTGGTATCTCAGATCCCTTTTATAGTTGAGGGTAGATAGAGCTTTGTTCCTCGGCACTATTTATCAAACAAGTTGGTCTATGCAGAGCCTGCTGTATATTACTCACATCTACAAATTTGGAACATATTTTACCCATTATGTCAGCGAGGTTGTTGTACACCTGGAGACTCGACTCTGTGTCACCAGTCTCACCTAAAATATGTTTGATGTATGCTATGCTATGTCTTTTGATTATGAAACACTTATCATCACCTGTGTCGTCAAAGCCTTTATCAATACGTCTGTCATTGGTGATTTCTAAAGAATGGAGTGCAATATTATCCATGGCCCACATTGCCGCCCAAGTTAACAAGGTCGTTGGTACCATTACCAAGGTTCGGGCCACCACCAAGATTAATATCGCCAATAGCACCCATGTAGTTCCCTACACGGGTGCTTATGATGTTTTTTTATTTAAAAAAAAAAAAAGAAACTTACCTTGGATGTAAAACTCAGGGCTGTGCAGTACTTCTGGAAGGGAAGTCCTTTTTTCATCTCAATTACTGACATCATTAGCACGGAACTGCACTGCGCCAAGCTGCACACGAAAGGTACGTTTCTTTTCTTTTCATTAAAAAAAACAATACTCTGTTAGCACCCATGTAGGAAACAGGGAATAGGGAGTGGGGAAGGCAAGAGAAGGGGGTGCTGGCTGCCCAGGCAGCTCAGAATGCGAACTTGTACTATAGAGTACAGCCCACATTCCGAGCCTCTTGATAGGCCAGAGCCCCCGCCTACACTGCTAATCAGAGTTCACCCACCGTCTCTAGTCTAGCAATAGAGGGTTATGTTCAATCCACAAATGCACAATAACCTGGAAGTTTTGTTATCCTTCTAAATGATTCTAGGTTCACAGCAATGTAATCAATAATGGATTTAGTTCTGCGGTTAGAGAAAGTAGACTGTTGATAAATCGAAAGGAAATCTCCCATTTTCGTGGTGCAAACTGAATCTAACTAGGGCATGTATCAAGTCTCCTCCCCTTTTATCGTACTTGATGTTCTTTATAACATGGGATGGGATTCCCCAAACATCTTCTTCCACAGTATTCTCTTCTAGATCAAAGAATATCACAAATTTCGCACCAAAATAATAACTCAATAGTTTACATAAAATGCTACTTGCCCACCCCTGACAAATTGGATCATAACAGTGAATTCTATATAAATATGTTCTATGAACCCTCCAGTCTCTCTTCAAAGTGCCAAACTAAACCTGAAGACAAGAAAGTCCTTACCACTCGAAGGTCTGACACTCACTGGCTGGTTTCAAGAAAGCAACAAAAGTATCTTAATTAGATTCACTAATTACCCAAGTCTCTTGTAGCACTATTATATGTTCCTGCTTGGCCCAATCCAACCAATTGGCACAGAAGCCAGGTGTTCTCTCTGAGATTCTGGGCTGTACACCATGCCGTGTACACACCAGGGTCACCACCGTGTGCATATGCGTACACACCAGTGATGCGTAAACGCAGCCGCAATGCACACACATGTTGTCCTTCATTACAAGGATCACTGTGGACTCTGCTTGGTCTTTTGGAATGCAAAAGAATGGGAACGATCTGTGGGGATTCCACATCAAAAGGTGTAGCAACATTCCGCAAGTTTGTCTCTGAATACTTTGTCACCTCTAGGACATTTTACAGGATGATCAAAATGAGTCACTAGGTGTCAAAATAAAAATCACTGTTTGGCTGAAAGAAGTCATTTTATGCACAGCAAACTAAGCTTAATCAAATCCCTTTTTGTCATCGAAGGAGTCCTGAATCAATAGTTCAGCAGTCACACAGAGCCGTGCCAGGAGTAGCATCTGCTACTCCGTACTACCTCTAATTAACACCCATGATTATAGACCACCACTACAGCAGTCACTACCTTACGTAGATTTATCAAATGCTCAGCGCAATTTGCCTTTCCCTAGATTCATGGGAAAATTGGTAAGGATGAATTTTAAAAGAAGGATGGTCTCATGCATAGATCTCAACCAAAATATTTTTAAAGAAGAGCCTGACCACATTGGACATCAGGCATAGAGCTTGCGCCCATGGCATAGCGAAATCCAATGGGAACATCCCATGTTGCATGTTCGCAGATAGCATCCAAGGGTACAGGGCAATGAAAAGGCAATGGAGGCTCTTTGGATCTCCTGGCATGCGCATGAATTCCTTCTGGAGATGGGACACCAATAATCCAATGACACCACCGGAATATAAGGGACGAGAAACACAGGGGATTAAAAGCCTTGAAGATCTGGTTCCCTGAGGTGGCACCTACATATGTGACAAAGAGTCTGTTCAATGCACAGATGAACTTAGTCCTGTTAAGGTAATTTGGTTAAACCATCACCTGATATCTGGACTGTGAAGATGTCTTTGAGAATTTGAAGAAGGTTTTGGGATGAAAGGGGAATACCATCTCCTAATGTATTGAAATTCGGACAAAATATTAGCAAGGAATGAATTAATTAAACACAGTGAGCCACCTTGCTCTTGTGAGAAACGGGCAAACACTTAAACTCGCTGACCCTTTCAAATAAGGTTGATGCTATTTTATGCACAAACCTTCATGTCGCTAGTTGCCCCGCTGGTGGCTAATGGTCTGACGGGCATTGGCTCCAAAACTAGGATAACCATATTCATATTCCAAAGATAAGGAGGTGGCTCTAAATGAGAGTAATCAAATAAAGCAACAAAGTGGGCCATTTTATGGTACAAAGATCATGTGTAAAAACACAGGTCTACGGTCCTATGCTTGATTAGTGCATGCCACTCGTTATTGGACATATTAGGAATTGTTGGCACAAAATAAATTCATGCGAAAAGATCTGAGTGCGTGCAGTGCTATTACACGTAGTACAGATTTCACCACCAGAATTGTTTTGTTTTTCTTCACGTATAATGCACAACATATAAGCAATGGTATAATGATGTCTCATTAATCCGGTTTATCCACCCAAATCTAGCGAAACAAATTGAGCCTGCTCAAAGAAAGTAGAAACTGAGGTGGGCAGTCAAGCATGAGGCCTAAATCAGCCAAACAAGACACACAAGTCCCTATAACAGGCCACACACATGTTCCTAGTTACCAATTAGAATGGAGGACATTAGAAAACGAAGAGAATTTCATCAGTCTGTAAATCGCAGCAGCAAGGATGGAAAGGCACAACTTTTACTCATGATGGAATAACTAAAGGGACTCCTGGCAGTAGACATGTTGAACCAGCAGAAGCTGCATCCTCCTAGCAGGTTGCACATTACTCTGACCTGCACCCTTTTTATCGGTTAGCCTATGACCCTGCCTTGTTGCCCCCCCCCCCCCCCAGCAGGCACCACATCAGCCCGACATACAGCACCCGTGAACGAGTAGTCCATTAGCCTTCTCTGCAAACCCCACAGCAGGTAGTCCATCACCCTGCTCTGCTGCCACCACAGCAGTAGCCGAGGAGGAAGCCGGAGAGGGCAATGGTCTTACATGCTCAGGGTGCACAGGCCCTGCTTGTCCCTGCTAGGCTTGACATAGCAAGAGATGGCCTGTATCCTTGTTTTCTCTTTGTGTGCTACTTTCGTCTCATGCCTCAGAATAGTCTGGCTGCTAGAGGAGCACGCCCCACCTGAGTGTGTGAGTTTTGTGGATTTGTAGTCTTGTGTTCGGGCAGTAGTTGTCTTATATGTGATGGAGGCAGTTTTGAAAAGTATCCTTGTTGGCATGACAGTGTTGTAGTCTTGGGACAGGGAGATATGGTCAACCAATTGTCTTAGTTCGTGCTAAGAGACATGCAGCTGTGGAACTGCAACAAGTCTACCTCGGGGGGGGGGCACCACTCTGGCCCCCCCTGCAAAGATATTTCAGGGCGGTTGTGCACTGGACTGTGTTACTGCTATGCTAGGGACACACACACAAACCCAAACACTAAGAATAGACACAAGCTGAAATAACATAAGACACAAAGAAAACACATGAATCGATTCAACAATAAAAACACTTTAATTCATGCATAACACTGCATGATGCAAACACTACTAGCAACACGAATTTGCAATCCTTTCTGCATGGGTTCTAACTATAATGCAATGCAATCTACAATTGTCAGCTCTTCTGGCTTCTATGCATAGCAACATAATTATTCAGTCCTGCTGAATCTAAATGCATTGCAGCCTAGTAACAACAATGCGGCCTAATAACAATTTGCAAGCATCAGCATTTCTCTCTCTCATCACCACACCACACATCACACTCTCTCTCTCTCAATGAGACAATCCCTGTCCGATCTCCCCTTCCCTCAATATGTCAACACCCCATCCAATGTGTGTGCAAATCTCCCATGACCTAACAACCCATTCTAATCAGTTAGGCCTCATACTCCCCATTTGTATGATGTGATCAATCTGCTCCCAGCACGACTCGAGCCTCTCCCTGCCAGGCTCGCACAGGGCCTCTCCTTCTCTTGGCCTCTCAGTGGTCTGGTCTCCTCTTCGAACTGCTCACTCGAACTGCCTCAAGTCTCTGCAAAACTCATCTGATCTCCTGCCAACTGCTCTCCTAGAACGCTCTCGAACTCTGCTCTCATCTGCATCCCAAAATGCTTCTCTGCCAAGGCCATCCGATTCTACTGCAAATCCTTCCCCTGGATATACTGTGCAATGACGGTTTGCAAAGGTAGCGGGCGCCCCTCTCTCGACAGAACAAGGCCTGATAACCTGTTCAGTGGTTATTAACCACTTGAGAGTTCGCAGCCACTGCTTTTACTCACTGTGCCTTTCACAGATGGGAAATATCCATTTGCATATCAGTCTTTGTCCTGCCCAGAGGCAGTCCAGCACCGAAATGCAATGGCAACTCCAACCTGAACGAGAGTACCACCAGCAACCCCATACACGTGTTTCACCCTTGTTGGGGATCATCAGTGAGGTGAAGCTGATGCCTCTCTAAGCACAGTGAGAGGGAGACCACGTCTGGTTGCCCCCAGGAGACCTAGGGTTACCAATCCCAGGTTCCTTGAAATTTAGTTTGCAAAGGTAGCGGGCGCCCCTCTCTCGACAGAACAAGGCCTGATAACCTGTTCAGTGGTTATTAACCACTTGAGAGTTCGCAGCCACTGCTTTTACTCACTGTGCCTTTCACAGATGGGAAATATCCATTTGCATATCAGTCTTTGTCCTGCCCAGAGGCAGTCCAGCACCGAAATGCAATGGCAACTCCAACCTGAACGAGAGTACCACCAGCAACCCCATACACGTGTTTCACCCTTGTTGGGGATCATCAGTGAGGTGAAGCTGATGCCTCTCTAAGCACAGTGAGAGGGAGACCACGTCTGGTTGCCCCCAGGAGACCTAGGGTTACCAATCCCAGGTTCCTTGAAATTTAGTTTGCAAAGGTAGCGGGCGCCCCTCTCTCGACAGAGCAAGGCCTGATAACCTGTTCAGTGGTTATTAATACTGTGCAATGACATACATACATTACTATGGTAACATGTCAAAATACATATTTCTACTAGCTAAGCATTCGCACTCAAGCAAAGCGCCACTGTGTCTACCTGCGTATGCAAATGCCCCTAATTCACCGTGACATCTCAAAGCAAGATGGAACCCCTTTCAAACTGCGTCTCCCTCTATCTGTCTGTCAAACATGTGGCCTTCCTCTCTCTCTTGCCATCCTCCCATTCAGCTGAAGTCTTCTCTACCGAAAAGCTCTCCATGCAAAGCAACACTCACTCACTGCAGATTCCCTCCCACCTTTCTGCTGTCTATCAAACCCAAGGAGACTTGATAAGCCAGCCCGTCTCATTCGCTTCTACTGGGCCAAGAGCTAAGGCCTTATCTGTCTGCTTGCCAGCCTTTGTTTACATTCCAATCCTTTTGTGCACAGAGTGGAGCTGCTTCTTTGTCTCAGAATGGCTTAGAGAGCCAGTTTCATGCAGTTTTAGCACCATTCTCTCAAAACCAATCACTACATAAAGTGGATCAATGTACATTTCTAAGTGCACGCATGCATGTCTAAATACATACATCACAACATGTGTCTAAGCAAGTCTAAGCAAGGCCTCTTCATATGACAGGGCCTATTTCTCTAGCAAAATGCATAAAAAATGCCTTTCAAAATGCAGCATAGCATATGGATAATGGATGTATCTTTATGTGAATATGTCTGATGACAACATACCAGTAGGCCCACTATCTTATCTGGACTAACACAGCAGTATTTTAAATGGCCTTAAGTGGTGCCAGGTGAGTGGCCAGGACAGCAATGAGAAGGGTGTTCCCAAACCTTGACGTGTGAGATTACCAGGGCCTAGACTGTTTTCTGAAGTCCTCAGGTGGGAGGAAATGCCTTTTCTTTCAGAGTAGTGCTAGTTTATATCAAGCAGTCTGGTCTTTTTTTATTGAAGCCGTTTAGTGTCCTTCACGTCTTTTCCACTGGCATATTTCAGCACAGTGTGAGCTTGGGACTTGGCATTAACAGCCCTGCTTTTCCGGCATCCTAATACAGGTTTAAACCACCATGATGAGACAAAGGCCACACCATAATACATTTCCCAATGACCCTGTTGCCATTATTTGTTTCAAATCTGGTTTTTATGACATAAACGGGTTCCCAAACATGGTGGGTGCTCCGATGGGCAAACATGTGGCAAGAGAGCCCGTCTTCCAGAACAGGCACATGCATAATACCATCACCATGCATCAACGTGCAAATGGCCTATGATACAAATATGTCTTCATGCACAATTCCCTGGATCCAGCCACCAAATCATTATCTTGGCTTAAACAAATCTGCTGCGCCTCCTGGGGGGATTACAACACCGGGCGCAGCTGCTGGTTCTAGCAATGTCTGGGCATCCTATACAAACAGCCATTATTTTACTATACTTGCAATTTCTTAAAGCTAAACGGATAACCAGTTACACAGATGAATATGTGACTCATCCACTGAAATGTGGCAATGATTTAGGCAAGGTGGGTACCCACAATCCATAATTGGCAAACCCTTGACACGATTGTTGCCCGAGAGCAGACATTTAAAGAACGATTTATTGAACATAAGGGTGATAGCCAGAGAATAATATTAATTCTAATTTTGCAGGACATTTTAATCCAAATAACAATTCTGCTGCACAACTTCACGCACAAGTTTTGGAAGTTGTTTTCAAACACCTGAGATGATGAGATTATGCAATTGAGATTTTAAAACGGGAAACCTATGGACAACTTATTTTTGATCCTGAGGCCACTGCAGGGCTCAATGAAATGTTACACTGGAAAGTTTCTCTGTGAATATAGAATTGTGGTGTGCTTATCAGAATGAACTTTATTCGTTATACATATTTTGTGATAGGACTTAAAATACTGATGATGTGTCTGTTTCCAGTTTTGATGTGTCACGCAACTAAAAAGGACATGCTTTTAAGTCTATATTTAAGATGCATTATACATGTGACATGAACATACTTTCCCTGATATCCTCCTGATTTTAAATTACTGATAGGTAAACAGTTACTTAGTTGCTCCATTGCAAATGGATAAGAAAAGCATCAAACAAATAATGGAATTTGGTAAGAATCCACATTTTAATATAGCGGACCTGACCAAATTAACTAACAAGGAGCTGTGCCAGGTGGTCCAGTTGGATCAGACAGGCATTCATTAATGTATTAATTTTTCAAAATGGACTTGTACAGAGGACTGAACGTCCTTAGTAATCTCAACTCCCAAGTAAGTGACAATGGTAAAAGTTACAAACTGGCAGGGAGTGTGTGAGTACGTCCAAACCATAGTGAAGGTCTTGTCTTCATGAAATGTATGCCTACATTAGTCACCAAACATTCAGGCCAAAATTTACATCGTGCTCGAAATACATGGGTATTATTTAAGATTGTGTTACCATCCTCCAAGATGGCCACCACATTCAACAGCATGGGAGTGCCTGGTGATTTCCTTGCCACATGATCCCCATTGACTCCAGCAACGGTCCAATTGGGGAAGCCTGGAGCCGAATGCCGGCCCCACCTAAAACCCACTTTTATGGAGCATGTCTGGGCCTGGAAGGGCCCCCACTTCTGTGCCCCTCTAGAAACAATGCTGCAACCTCCTGTGCACATCCTGCTCTGGCAGGAACCTGGACTCCAGCACCTCCAGGCTCCCCTTCTGCTCAAATGTGAGTGATGGCTGAACTGTCCTACTGCCTCCTCCACCTATTTCCTTGAACCATAACTGTGCCAATACTATTCTGCCTTTTTCCCTCGACCACCTATCTTCTTTCACTTCACTCTGTGTACTTCAAAGGTAAATTCATTCAAGTTGTGCTTCTTCCTTTTCCATCTTTCATCCCTGTGTGCACCGCATCCATCTGTGATCCTTTCCTAAAATCGTATCTAGGTGGGTGTGCTTTAAATCTTGCATTGTGAACCTTTTATAATTGAATCCTGTACACCACCTATTGCTCTGCATTGTATCTGTGCCCTCTTTTAACTACTAGGCCACCTCTGGAGTAAAACCCAGGACTGTGCAGTGCACCCCCCTTCTTTCCTTCACTCATCTATCCTCTGCCACCGAGATGGCACTCACCAACTCTTCTGTCTTCTCTAACTGCTTCACTATCACCTATCCTTCCTCTCTCACAAAGTCTGGATTGAAAAAGCACAAAGACATTCTGGGTGCAAATCCTTGCCTTCCCATCGCAGACACCTATGTCAGTGCATCCTCCAGAGAGATCCTCACTGATATCCTTTTCTCTGTCTCCTCTCAAGACCTATGGATTTCTCATCTCACCTCTACTGTCTCCCCTTTCACATCCTCTCCCATTAATGGTGGCACCAAGTGGGAAGTCCTCTTGGCAGGCTTCTTCTCATCACACTGCATCATTAATGTCTACCACACTGGCACTATTCTGGTTCAGGGTCCTCCAACAAACCTCCTTCTCGTTGCCTGGATCCTGCCGTCCCACATTAACTTTCTTCTTTCTCTTGCCTCTCCCCCTACCACTCTCTCTGCCCCCCTGACCACGCCCCTGTACACCACCTCAGAAAACCTTCAAAGGCAGAGACCGTCTCCACCTGGCGACTCCTAACACCCGCTCAGCCAACAAACACTCTGCTGACATCTGCCTCCTTCCTGAAGACACCGACCTCGACATTCTCGCTCTTACCGAGACAAGGTTCAATGCCAGCTCAGTCGTCCAATGAGCAAACCAGCAGGTCGATGTCCTTGGAGGGAGCCCAGTGGCAGAACCTGATCCATTTACTCTTATACTGGGCCCTGGTAGCCTTGCTCCTAGCCCCCTGTATGATTTCCAGGTTGGCTTGGGATAGTTTGAGGTGGCTGAGCGTCACCTGCTCAGTAACCACGCTGTGAGGGCAAGCTTCTGGGGGCGGGGTGGACGACCCTGCCTCCCTGCTGTGTCAGAAGGTGTGCTGGGCCGGTCGGCAGGTGGATTGGCGGGACCGCCGAGAGGCTTAGCAGCTCCGAGAACCGTGGCCGTACTGGCCACCACAGAGCTATCAGAATGAGGTTGAGCTGGCGAGAGTCCTTGACCTTGCAAAGTACTCTGTGAACCAGAGGAGTGGGCGGGAAGGCGTATGCTGACATGCCGGTCCATTGGATCCATAAGGCATTGGCCAGGGAGCCTAGGCCCTGCCCCTGCCAGGAGGCGAACTGGGGGCATTTCTTGTTGTCCTGGTGGCAAAGAGATCCACCTGGTGGAAGCCCCAACAGTGGAAGATCTCCCGTGCAACAAGGTCGTTCAGCTCCCACTCGTAGTTGTCCGCTCCCAACCTGCTGAGCCTGTCCGCTTCCAGGTTGGATTCCCCCGGGAGGTGTACTGCTGTGAGGTAGATATCGTTCTCCAAGGCCCATTCCCACATGCTGATCGCCAGTCTGCACAGGGAAGGGGACCTGGTCCCCCCTTGCTTGTTGATGTAGTACATACTGGTCGAGTTGCCTGTCTGGATGAGGACCACTCTTCCCTTGAAGGCTCTGAGCGCTAACCAGATGATGTTCGGTTCCAGCCAATTGATGTGGTATTCTTGTTCTTGACGGGTCCACCAGCCATGGACCGAGAGGTCCTCCAGGGTGGCTCCCCAGCCCTCTAGGGAGGAGTCTGTGGTAATCGTCACCTGAGGGACCGGGGACCAGAAAGGCTTGCCCGTCCGCAGGTTGCAGTCCCTGGACCACCATGTGAGGTCTGGGTGGAGAGAGATGGGGATCCTGATAATTTCGGCCAGAGAGCCCCTCTCCTGGTTCCACGATGCTGCGAAGTGTAGCTGAATCCTCCTCATCATGAGTCTTGTGTGGGGGACAGCCAACAGTACCGCTGCAAAGAAGCCCAGCAGATGCTGGTACCACCAAGCTGAAGTAGAGCCCCGGCGGAGGAAGTGGGACGGGGCCCTCCTGATGGCCGAGATCTTGTCCTCTGAGGGGAAGACCCTCTCGGAGCGCGTGTCCCAGATGAGCCCCGGAAGGTCAACGACTGTGTGGGTTGCAGTTGTGACTTCTTGAGATTGAGCGAAAAGCCCAGGTCGTGCAGCGTGTTCATCAGTGCGTGGGAGGAGTGGTGAACTGCTTCTTGAGATGTAGCCCTAACGAGCCAGTCGTCTAGGTAGGGGTATATATGGAGGCCATGCACCCAGAGGAGGACTGCCACTGCATTCATGAGTCTGGTAAAGACCCTGGGGGCCGAGTTGAGGCCAAAAGGGAGGACTTTGCACTGAAAATGGCATCCCATGATCCTGAACTGGAGGAAAGACCGATGGGGTTGCCAGATAGGCGTCCTTCAGATCCAGGGAGCACGTCCAGTCTCCCCTGCATAGTGTCACCATCTTGAACCTCTGGAGAGGTAAGGAGAGGTTGAGGGCGGAAAGGTCCAGTACAACTCTCAGGCCAGCCTGGTTCTTTTTCTGAATGGCGAAGATCCTGGAGTAGAAGCCTGAGCCCCGCTCAGAGGCTGGGACTTCCTCTATGGCCTGGCTCAGGACGAGCGACCGAATCTCTGCCAAAAGAGTTGTTGTCCCAACTTGCGGAAGAGGGGGAGA
Source organism: Ambystoma mexicanum (assembly GCF_040938575.1). Taxonomy (NCBI): domain Eukaryota; kingdom Metazoa; phylum Chordata; class Amphibia; order Caudata; family Ambystomatidae; genus Ambystoma; species Ambystoma mexicanum. The sequence goes on from NC_090932.1 coordinate 313,220,619, forward strand.
GGAGCAAGGAGAGGCAGGAATAGGTAGACGGTACCCCGAGGATAGTACTGACAGAATCCAGGGGTCCACGCAGTTCTGTCGTCAAAAGTGTGCATGAAGAGCAAGCCTGACCCCAACTGGACACGTGGACCCGAGTGGGTCTGTCATGACTTCTTACCCTCGGAGGCAGAGGCGGAGGAGGGGGACTGGAAAATGCCCTTGCCCCCCCCCTTTTTTGATACTTGCGCCGACTAGGGGTCGGCAAGCGTTCCGGCTGCCTAGACCTCCGTTCCCAGAAGCCGCAGAAGCCTCCAGATGAGCGATCCTTATCCGAGCGTTGCTGAGACTGGGAGTACGCTTTGGGCATGGTCTTTGTTAGAATGGATAAAGACTTAGCCGTCTGAGAGCTATTCTTCTTCTTATCCAGCTCTTTGTCTGTGCTGGAGTGAAAGAGGTCACTGCCCTCGAAGGGCAGAACTAGAATACGTTCCCGGACGTCCGGGTTGAACTTGGTTGCCCAGAGACAGGCCATCCTTCTCATGTCCGTGGCAATGCAGATGGCACGTCCAGAGGTATCAATGTGTGCTAGCGTGGACTCCATGATATCCTGCGCCACGAGCTTGGACTCGGCTAGCCCCGCCTTGAAACGTGATTGGCTGTGGGAGGGGAGTTCCGGGAGGAAGTCAGCAATTTCCGCCATAATCTCTGGTTGGCAGCTGCCAGCATAGCATCTGCGTTGGCCTGTCGCAGGTGCAAAGAAGCGTTGGAATACAGCTCTTACCGTATGCCTCCAAGGTTTTCTCCTCCTTGCCTAACAGCGCTGTCGATGAAGAAGACAAGGGCGACTGAGGTTTGGAGTACAGTGATGCAGCAGCGATCACGAGGAGTGTGGCTGAGGATAGGAGGAGAGCAAGAGTGTATCCCCCTCCCTCTGCCTGTACTTGGCGTCCAGGCGGTGGTTGACTGGCTGGATGGAGTGTGGTTTGAGCCAACCCTTCTTGGCGAGGGAGACTACATCGGTTTGCAGTGGAATTTCCGTTCTGGTAGAAAGGCGCCTCGTGAGAACCTCAGCGAGGACGCCCTCTGCCGGCTGTTTAACCTGGGGCTGTGGGAGGCCCAGGTATTCCGCCAGGCCCGCGATACATTCGTGGAAGGCCCTGGCCGATGATGGTGTGTTGGGATCCTCCTCCTCATCATTATCCTGAGGGTCTGGGGAATCCTGTGGAGGAAGAGGAGGAGGAGTATCCGGAGCCGGAGGCAGGTTCACGGGGACCACCGCCAGAGGCTGAGGCGGAGGCTGGTATGGAACCGCCTGTGGAGTAGGCTGAGGCATCGGCGGAGGTGTCTGTGATGCTGCTAGCATAGCGGGAAGGACTTCCCCCAACAGCGTCCTTGATGATAGCCCCCATATCTGGAGACTTCATGAGGCCGAGGAACCTCTCAAAAATCTGGTCCTCGCTGGCCGAAGAGGAGGAGGAGGAGGAGGGCACTGAAGGGGTTACTAGAGGCAACTGAGGCCACTGCCGACCCTGTACATACGGATGCAAGGGAAAACAGCCTTGCGCATAAGAAGGGTAGGCCGTAGGCCACCTACCTGGTTGATGCCAGTCCCACCTCGATACTCGTTCTTTGCCAAAGTCTTGCAGAGGCAGTGAACGGGTGTCTTTTTCTGGCCCGTTGGCCATATTGTTGAGCTGCCTACCACGTGGCTGCGACGTGTTGCTCGGCTCGTTGATGCAAGCCTCTGCCAAGTCTCTTATGTGTGAGGTGCGTGACTTGCCCCGCTCCTCGGACGTGTGCCCGGTAGGTGTATCAACCTCGACCCGGGGGTCGTCAGAGCTGCGTTCAGGCGGCCCCTCGGATGTACTGCCGGTAACAGGGCATAGCCCCTCTGCCATGATGCTGGTACTAGCGGCCCCTCAACCCTACCACCGGGAGGATCTGAGGACCCCTCAGCCCGAAGGCCGGTAGCTGTGGCAGCCTCGGTGCGCGAATTGGTAAAAGGACCTGACCGGTCCCTCCCACGTAGGAGAATCCCTGGGAAGGAGACTCCCTTGTGAGGTGCAGATGAAAATATAGGCCCTACCTCGGGCCTGGAACGTCCCACGAACTTCTTGAGGTCCTCAGAAGGAGACCGTTGAAAGAGCTCCCTCCACCTGGGTAGTCTGTTCTTCAGCGCTTTTGTGGACAGCGAGCCGCACGCCAAACAGGCTTGCCAACCATGGTCTGGGCCAAGGCAACGTAGGCAGAGGGCGTGGGGGTCTGAAGTTGGAAAAGGCATGTTGCAGGATGGGCACCTGCTGAACCCTGTCGAAGTCGACATGCGCCGGGGAGGAGCTGTGGCGTCTGAGGACCAAGTACCTATTAAACAAAAAGCAAAAGAAGAAATAGAGGAAGAATCTGCGCGTGGAAATACATGGCCGAAGCCAAACCCAGGAGCGCTGGTGAATTCGGCCCATTCCCGTCGGCGCGGAAAAGGGGACTGAGGTGTGGTGCCGGAGGGCGGAGTCAGAGAACCGCATGCTCCCAGTCACGCGCCTCTGCGCGCCTCTAAATTTAGAGGGAAGTAGATTTTTCTGGTGAAAAAGGTTCCGTCTCATGACCAGCGCGAGGGATGCCCATGCAGTATGGAGGAAAGGGGACGGCACGTAAGAGTATTAAGATTAAGGGGTTTACATTTTAAGGAGTGGGGCTAAGCACTTTCATACAGCAAATCTGTCCCGGGAGGATAGTTCAGCGGCAACGTGCTCGCATTGGAAACAAGACGACACGAAGGAACACAGGTTCGATTCCCGGGTCCGCGCTTGGAAACCTCTGGGTATCAAGCGTGTTATAAATACGCAACTAAGACATATTCCTGTAACAGCGCCTCGATGCCCCAGGGCTCTGTGAGCGCTTTAAAAATGCAAATAAATTTAAAAAATCTGGCGACTAAAAGTGTGAAAACAGGGCAGTCAGGTATCACAGCTCTAATGAATGTTCTACCACCCACCCCAGCCTCGACAGTGATTCCACCATTGTCTGATACAGCGATCTTGCAGTTCTCCAGTATAAACACAAGCAAAAACATAAACGTGAGCCACCCAGAGCCAGTCCAAGAAATTGGTTCTCTGGAAAATGCTTGGAAGCACAGCGGATTTCCTTTTCTTCAGGATCCCGATCTGTGACAGGTGAAAATCTTTAATCGCCAGCATTGTTCACTTCAGAGCCTTTGGACGTAAAACAAATGGCTTCATCATTGGGCCTATCCCTACGTGATTCGCTACAGGAAGATGATGGATCTATAAATATGCACAATACAATACAAGAAGCTCCTAACACACCAGGTTCTGTCCTTCATGCCCTGAATGTTACCCTATCACAGATGGCAAATTCCTATGATTTGAATGCAGAAGTGTTTCGCGAACAGCGTGCACTTTTAACTGCAATGTCCTCTAAATTTGCACTTCTTGACGGCTTTATCTATGGGAGGGCACAGAGTATGTGAGAGAGCACTGGAAGCATTGGACAAATGCAGTCTGAGAGGGGAAGAGAGGGGCCAATAGTAAACTAATTCTGCCCTGGCCCCTTCACATGAAGTAAAGATGTACGCAGCAGAGCCACTCAGTGCCAAGGGCAGCTATGGCAATAAACACAGTGGAAAACAAAGAAAACAAAAAAAAAACAAAAGACTCTTTCAAAAAGAGGACAAAGTGGCTCAGCTAGTTTCCTTGAGGAAGTTATGGCGGAGCCAGAGACTCTCTCCTACAATCGAGGAGGAGGCCCCGAGTGAAAATTCGGAAAATCAAAACCTTAAAAAGCAGCCCTGTAAAGATTTTTTAAGCCCTCATGAAAGGCAAAAAAGAAATCAAAAAAGAGCTTATTGGAAGGTCAGAAGGGCCCAATAGACAAATTTGTTAAGCCCGCCGAAAATCCAATTGGAACATCTGACCAAAACATCATGGAAGTATACTCAGAAATGGAAAGTGTGGGTGAACAGCAGATCTGAGCTTGGTTTGTGTGGAGGATTTTTCACCAACCTCTGTATTGATAAATTTTTTGACCGCAGTCGAGAGGCAGAATCTGGATAGCTCAGAGGACGACCATGGTAGATCGCAAAAGAGCCATGTATCTCTCTGAGTGCTTTGGACCATCAGGAAAATGAGTGGGCGAACGAAGTGATCAAGGGCAGTCATCCTTCCTCGCACTAGAAGAGAGTAGACAATAATTGTGTCCGGTACACAAGGTGGCCTCAAACTGAGGCAAATCTCCCATTAGTGGGTCTGACGTGCTTGAGTCAGTTCCAAGTGAGTAGGGGGCACTAGCTGCTCTGTCGGCTCGACCACCACAGCGACAGAACTATCCAGATAAGGGCAACCTATTTTACAATTGAGTAAAACAACAAATGGAAGTCACGCGGCTGCAGACACGTCCCAGACAAGACAAGACCTCCAACTAAATTACCCAGAAAACAAAAACAAAGAAGCAATGTGCAAGGTAATCCTGTCTGAAGAGCACACATTGACTTTGATTGAGATGTTCCCAAATAGGGATTCACTCCTGTTAAATCGTCCCAAAATGTTGGCATTATTGCGGTAGATACCAAGTTTGAGACTGATCTCTTCTGGAGATATAGCAGTGGTTCAATTCCCAGTGAAAGGCAGATTGAACCTGGCTTAACTCCACTTCTCCTCACGAATGATCAGTGCCCTGGTTCTATCAACGCTGGAGTCCTTTCTATCTCTGGGGTACAATGTGGTGCAGACTTTAAAAGATCCAAAGCCAGTGCCATTGAGCGCTTGTTGCCTCAGCCCTCCTGAGTCTCTCCGTCTATCCAAGATCTGATATCCCTAAATCCACTGTCTGTTATAAATACTCAAGAGCAAGTCAAGTGAAGAATCGTCGAGTAAAACGCATTGACCGACTACGACTGGACCATGGCCCTCTCTGTATTGCACAGAGTGGACAATCATCAAACTCTTAGGCGATCAGTGGCCCTTTGCTTGGCATCGTGGAACTGCAGAAGTAACACAGATTTGGATTCAATGCCTAAATATGCCCTGTTATGTCTGCAAGAGACATGGTTAATGGTATCCTCTATAATGACGGTTATGTGGTTTTAGCAGTGGATGCGACCATGGGCGCAACGTCGCCCTGTGGGGGGTTTTCCTGTGCGCCGTAAAAAACGGTTTGGGCTTAACGATGTCTAGCATCGAAACACATAGGAGGGATATTCAACTAGTAAAGGTGGAGGGAGATCATGGAACGTTATCTAAGCTTTGCTGTTATGTAGGCAATGTATATTTTAATCCGAAATCAGTAATCCGAAATCTGGGCAGCTTACTTGCATGTCTTATTTTATGAGATCGGAAAGACAAAATCCTTGCCTCCCTCTTGTAAAAAAGCCAATATTGTTGTAATTTACAAGAAGGGAGATAGGGATATTCCATCTAACTATCACCCTATTTCCCTCCTTGATGCATCCAGCAAAGTCTTTGGGACAATCATCTTGGATCAATTGCAGATGTGGGCCAATAGGAATAATGTAAATTTCAATCTGGTTTTAAACAGGGGCTGATTACTGCCCACAATTGTTTTGTAATCACCCTTCTTGAAATACAGGCCAAACAAGAAAAAAGGATGCTTTATTGTGCCTTCCTAGATATCTCACAGGCATTTGACCAAGTAAATCGGAGATGCCTGTGGGCAATATTTAGGGAGATGGAATATCCAACATTCTTGGTGACTATATTGATTGCGTTGCATACCGACACCAGGGCAAGGTTGCTTCTGGACCAAAAAAGCGATCTATACAGAATTGGGTGCACAGCCGCTGTGGGCTGCGTCATGGCTGCGTGTTGGCCCCCTTTCTGTATAGCTTATATACCTGTGATCTAGGAGAAACATTTAAACATATTAGTAATCCACCCCCGCACCACCCCCATGGATAGGAAATCTACAAATACATTATTTGGCATAAAGGGCATTAACAGCGATCAACGCATACTTTACAGAACTGGATTTGCAACTAAATGCGAAACAATCTAAAATTCTAGTGCTAAATTATCTCAAGAAACATAAACCCAAATTTACGTGGTCAATAGCAAAGGAGCAACTGGAAGTTGTCCAAATATTTAGGTGTTGATATTGATTCTAGGAGATCAAAACAAAATGATTGGGAACGGATGATCAGAAAATCCAGACTGAATACCTCAGAAACTTTAGTATTTGATAGGAAGTTTGGGAGATTTTCAGCTATTCCCATGATCAAATACTGTAACCAAAACCTAACTGGCCCCACAACTATTGTATGGAGTGGAGTCACGTTTGTTGTCAAACATCTGCGATAGAGCACAGTCATTGGTGTGGAAAGGGTTACTTCCGCTTCCTAAGGGGATGCCTATATTAGTTATTAGACACAACGTAGGCCTTGTACCATTGCAAGAACGGGCAGGCTGGAAGCGGTTACAACTATTGAGATCCCTCTTGCTCCCACCTTCGAATTGTATACTAGCAGAGCTCCACACATAGTTCCTCTGCAGCTCCTCAAGAGTTTTAATAGAATGGTTCCAAGGAGGTATAAAACTATTGAGTGATTACGATTTGAACATTGACAAATTGGTAGCGGTCTATGTTGACAAAAATACTTTTTTTTTAAACTTGATTGGGTCAGAAATAGAGAGTCAGCATTGGGGTACCAATTATAAGAGCATTCAATGACACGCCTTTTTACTTGAAAAAACACCCTTCAAGAAAGCACTGATATGAAATGTTACGTTTCAAATTGAATGCAATCTCTACCGGGGGAAGTTACAGGTGCAAGACAAGGCATTGAGCGATCCTTGAGGGCATGCAGACACTGCTCCCAACACATTGAACGAGGTGCCATCTTCTGCTGGAGTGTCCTGTTTTGGCTGAAACTCATTTAAACTCCTCTGAGCGTTTTGTCCAAGATCCAGATTTAATTAACACTGAGTGGTTTTGGGCCAGGATTTTAAAATAACTGTGAATTATTACATGGATGTGTCAGATTTTAAGATTGTTGGAAACTGTACTGCGTGAAAAGAATTGAAAATGTTTTTTTACCTCACTCATTCGTTTATACTTGTTAACATGAAACGAAAGTAATTAAATATTTTAAAATACATTGATGAATTGTATGTTTTAAATGATTTTATGTGAATTGAAACCATGAACTGTGATGATGGGCTTTTAATTAATGTGTATACTTTTGTTACTTCTGTTTTTGTAAAGGTTTATATTTAACCAAATGCAAATAAATAAATAAAGACACCGAACTGTTTTTTATTTTTTTATTTACTTATGTTTAATCAAAATTAAAGATTTTTACAAGAACAAAAGGAATGTTGTTGGTTGGATTAGATGTCACCATCTTCTATTCTTTTCATAGCACACTTCAACATGTTTGCTGTAGCAATAGTCCATCTTGTTTTTTCTCCCAAAATCAGTCGCGGCCAGCAGACCTCCTATTCATGCAGCCTGGATTTGGCAAACAGTGGAGTCAAATATGCAAGTCTCAGAGATTTTGTTTTTGGGCAAGACATTAACAAATGCCTTATCGTCTCACGTTGACTTTGGTCGGCGCACAGTCTGCAGGTATTTGATTTTGAAACAGATCTTATTTCTAGAATTTCATTTGTAGGCAGGAGATTTAATCGGGCTCTCATAAAGATACTTCTCAGGGTTTTGCTGGGGCATTTTTTGATATATTCTTGAGGTTGATTTAGTTTTTTTACTGTCATTCGGAGATGACATAGCAGTTTGTTTTTTGCTGCTTGCTCTTGATTTTGGATCCAATCCAGTTCCTCAATTTTTTTCTTGACTCTTAGCAGATTGGTGATTAGGTCTTCCTCAGTGCAAACAATTGATTCTAGCTGGGATATTTTAACAGCAACCCAGTTGTTTAACATTTTACAGTGGCCTCCTTTAATCTTCTGGGTGATCAGGTGGTAAGTCAGAGGACTTTCTTGCATCAGGGTTTTCCTGTAGAGTTGCATGCTGCTAGATGTTGCCAGAGCTGATAATGAGGATAGGCCTAGCTCTCGTCTGATGACTGCGATGGAGGTTGACTTGGGTAGGTTTAGTACTGCTTTCAAAAAGTAACCTTCCAACTTTGGCCATGTTTTATCTGGAATATTTGGGATTGCGTCTGTCCCGTAGAGGATAGATGGAACCACCTTTGCTTTATAGAATTGAATTGCAGGGTGAAGAGAAAACTTGCCAAATTTTTTATCTATCGCACAGGTTTGCGATGTCAGGTTGAGGATCTTGTCACATAAAGCTCGCTGCATTTTGGATTCACATATTGAACTGTCAATCATAACACCCAAGTACTTGAACTGGTGGACTATTTCGATTTTGAATCCTTCCAGGTTCCAGTTTAGTTTTTCGTTTCCTTTCTGATATGATTTTTCTAGGATCATGATTTTTGTTTTTTCCTTGTTTATTTCTAAGTTATTAAGACTTATATAGTTCACAAGGTTATTCAACAGTCTCTGGAGACCAATAGGAGTGTGGTCCAGAAGGATCAAGTCGTCAGCGTAGAGCATTCGAGAGACGATGAAATCTCCTATTTTGGTGGAAATTATCCCACTGTAGTTTCACTTTCTGTAAAGTCACTGAGAAAGACAATAAACAGAGATGGGGCCAAGGGACAGCCCTGTTTTACCCCCCTTTTGGTGAGGATTTCGTCTGACAGAAGGCCCTGCCGCCTGAGACGTGCGCGCTTTTTTGTATTTAGGTGCAGAGCTTTAATGGGACCCAGGATAGATGTTGGACACTTCCAGGTTTCCAGTTTGTTCCATAGTTTCACATGGTCCACTTGATCAAACGCTTGCATCAGATCGATAAACGCTAGGAAAACCCTAGGACGCCCTTCTCTGATCTTACTTTTAATTATGCTTAAAAGCATGATGTTTACGGAGGTGCCTGAGTTCCTCATGAAACCTGTTTGGAATGGGTCCGCACATGGCGAAACTCTTGCCCATGCTTGAAATCTTGTCAGAAGTAGTGAGGCAAAAATCTTTCCGATGATGTCCAAAAGGGCAATGGGGCGGTAATTTTTCGAGTCTTCTCTTGTGCCTTTTTTGAAGACAGGTACCACCGCCACAGAAGTCCATGAGGTTGGAGTGGACATTAAGTCTTTGCATCGTTTGAAGATCTTGCTAATAAAGGTTGTCCACTCTTCTGGATGATTTTTCAGATCTGTATATGTCAGGCCGTCAGGCCCTGGGGCTCTCGATGTTTTTAATTTACAGATGATTTTCTTAATGTTTTCTTCCTTAGTAAGTTCTTCCCAAATAGGAAATGTTTTCTTCTCTTCTGGGGAATTGCTACCTCGCGGAAGTTGGAAAAGTGTCGTAAAGTGGTTCTCCCATGCCTCTTCTCGTAAAGAGTTTATTAGTATCTCATCAGTTTGCGTGCCTGTTTTTATTAAAGACCAAAATTCTCGAGATTTCTTGCCGCTCACGTTCTTTAGCATTTCCTCAGCATCATGCTGGTACAGACTGATCTGGTGGTTTTTAAGCAATGCCTTGTATTTCTTTGTCTCTTCACAGAGGATGTTTCTAGATTTGCTGGAATTGTTTTTCATCGCCATTCTTTTGATTTGACGTAGTTTTTGTCTTTTTTCAACCAGCGTTTTATCAAAGTTATGCTTTTACGCTATTAGCGTTTTTTTAATATGTTTTGTCCAACTTTATATGCTACTAGTAATGGTTGATAATTTATTGTTCCTGTGGATCTATGGTCTTCCCAGTTGGGTGATTGTCGATTATACTTTTCCGTTATATCTACTATATTACTCACCGTGAGTCGAAGACGATTCTGCTGGTTGTTAATCTCAATTTTGGTCTCAAAGGTTGGTTTCTGTGGTACCATCACGGCCCATGACATAGTCAACAGGTTGTGATCACTTTCTTTTGTTCTTGTTACCTTGAAAGCCGAGATTAAGGGCAGCAATGCGCGTGAGACAAAAATATAGTCTAATGTGGCCGAAGATTTATCTCTTTCCCAAGTAGGGATCTGGGGCTTTGCGTCATTTAGGAGGGCTACGTTGTAGAAATTCCTAGAATCCATTAGTTCTGTCCACAGTGTCCAACGTTCCTCCGATGGGGACCTTATCTTTTTCACTTCACCGCTTTGGGAGGGTAGGATACATGTCGCATTCAAGTCGCCACAAATGATTATGTGCGCTACTTGGATGTCTGCATATATTTCGTCAATTATTTGTGGCAGTAGAATACAGAATGTTCGATTCGTGATTTTTTGAGGGTTCCAGTATACGTTGAAGATGGCTATAGGAGTGGTGTCCATTTTTCCTGACTGTGGATTAAAATGTTCCCAGGTTGCTAGAGTTGATAGATGGCAGTAGGAAGCCGAAAGTTTTTTTTTCGATGTTAGTCCCAGAGCCTGCGCGAACGGCAAACAGAAGGCCTGAGGACGGGCGGCCTATGGGCAGTTTTGGGCGGGCGAGATTTCCATGGCAAAACCATCTAATGAGGGTGTTTCTGCCAGCCAGGTCTCCTGAAGGCAAAGCATGTCAAAGGCCCCCAGATCTGGGCCCCAGCTCTTGTGAGGTGTAAGTAGCCTCTGGTATTCCACAATCCCAACTTTAATGTCGTTGTTACAGGGTTTTCTGTATTTTGGAGTAACGTCGCAGGGGACTTCGGTCTTTTGTTGGTGGGTTGCTATCTCATAGGGTGATTCGTCAATGCTTTTGGGAGCCAGGCCCATAGCCCCGTTTTTTTCCTCTCAGCGTCAGCTCTTCTTGTTGTGTCCTGGAGAGAAGTTGTGTCCTTGTGATCAAAGGATTTAATTTCGAGAGACGCCAGACCTTTTGGAATCATCTTTGGGTCGTGCAAGTCTTTTCTCTTCATGTTATCCCTCTCTCTTGAACGTATATTTATTACTCCTGGTCTTTTCACCTCTGTTGTTTTAGACTTTAGTTTTCCTGCATCTGTTCTTTGCGGTTGTAGATTGTTAACTCTATAACTTCGCTCAGTGTCCGTACGAGACTGGTTTCCCAATCTGTGATTTTTATACAAAGTCTCTGTTTTGGAGGTGAAATGAGAATTGTGACTGACGTGACTTTCAGAGTGACTTCCTCTAAGCTCAGTGAGATGATACCCCAATTGCCAGAGATCCATGTCCACTTCCTTTGATATGTCTTTCACTGAAGAGGCCTTTATATGGAGGTAAGCTTTGGCTTTTTGATCCTTGTGGTATGGTTCTACCAGTGTGAAGTCTTCCGTCCTTAGAGTTCTAAGATTTCGAATTTTGCTGAGGAGGTATAAAACGGTTTTCCTGTTTAGAACCAGGTCTTCGTCATTGTGATATGCTTGTTCTAACTTGAAGATTCTTGTCTTAATAGAGTGTTTGTGAGACTTTTTGCCTTGTTTGAGTTCTCAGTAGGCCTGTCTGCAATTCACGTCTATATAGTTTCTCAGGTGGTGAGTAGTTAATTAAATAGTTTGATCTTGACAATGCGTCAGCACTTGTCTTTCCATGAGATGTGCTTCTGTCTTTTCTCGCCTTTTCAGATCGTCCTTTCATGGTCTGCGAATGGTCACTTTTATGCCTCGACGTAGCTGAAGATTGGTTTTTGTGATGAGTCAGTGTTTCTGTGACTTTATTATGTCTCAATGAGTTTTTAAAAGTTGAAATCCAGTCAGTCGAGTGGCCTAAGTTTTTGCAGTTTTCTTCCAGAGTCTTAAATGGCATTACACACTTTTCTTTATCAGTGTTATGAATTGCCAGCACTGAATCTTTCCAGATCAAGAGAGAGTTAGACGGTTTAGGCTTTGATGGTGAAGAAGTCACCTCCGGCAGTACTTCATGGTCACTAGATAGATGCTGAGTTATGTCCATAAGCGGCTTATCGGCCAAGAAATCTTCAACCGTTTTTGGCGATTTGTCTGAGAAGTCCCTACTTCTATCTGTTCTGAGTTTCTTTTGGCTATTTGCCACAGTTGGCTCCATACTTGTTGTATCTTGCTGACCGGTCGATCTGGGGACTGTTTTGTGAAGTCTACTACCTTGCACAGTCTTGTCCGAGGTTGCGAGGCAAAATGTCACTTGCCGATTCTTACCATTGCCTGGTTTAGTCTTTATTTATAAGTTTTCAAAGATTGAAAAATCTTTGTTTTTCTGTACTGGATTCTGCTTTGTTTCGCAGAGCAGCAACGTCTTTTGTTGTCCAACTTTTTGTCTCTGTTGTCTGGCCTCAGGATTAGTCGTTTTTGAGTTTGGTGCACTGATTAAGGGACATATTAGTTGATTTGGGTCCAAATCCGACTTGTCACATAACACTTGGCTAGTAGTGGTTTGTTGGCACAAGTTTCTACTTTTCCGTTGGGTGTCAGGATTGGTAGGCGTTTTCAAGTGGAATGTCCCCAGAGAAGTTTGCGTTTCTATCTCTGTTTTTTTTATAGGTTTCGGAGAACCTGGACAGCCAGGTTTCGCCGGACGGCCAGGTTTCGCTTCAGATTGTTGAGGAGGTATTTTTTCTCCCATGCTGCTTGCTGTTTGATGGAATTTTGCTCCATTGCTGTCATGTAGCCTTCCAGGAAAATAAGCTTTGTGTGCATTAATACTATGATGGCTGTATGATCTTTCAGAGTGTCGTTTAATGACTCATAGAGCTTACTGAAGGCCGCCAGCGCGATTGTTACCGCTGACATGATAGTCAGGAGGTCTGGTTTCTTGGATGGTGTGTCTTTCGGCGCATTTGAAACACTTGACCTTCTGTTTCTGGGTGGCATACACGTCGGTGTTATCAATTGACTAGTCCGCGATTGGGTGGTGTTCGCAATTTTAAGTAGCTTTCTTTTCTCTAAATTTAGTTTTGTTAAGAGAATTTCTTTGTCTTTTTGTATGCTTTGAAAAGCTGGAGCGTGTGAAATTTCTTAGGACGGTGTCCTAATGGGGCGAGAGTCGATCTTTTCTATCACTGGCCCGCAGTTTAGGTCAGAGCCAGGTTCGTGAGTCAAATCGAACACTGGAGCCAAAGTTTCCGCAGACAGAAGGTCAGTCATGATATTAACGCTTTTAGCAGAAGCTGATCTTTCCAGACTAGGCGGAGGGAGATGATTTAGATGGACATTATCCAGATTGTTCAAGTCGGATTGCAGATCACTGTCTTGCATCTCCAGCTGTAAGGTCCTCAAGCCCTCCGGCTTGCCCGGCTGGCAAGGTGGTGAGAGATGGTTGGCTCTTGGTGGTGAAAGCAGAGGGACAGATAAAAGAGTGTCCTTTTCACTTGTGGAAAGTTCCTCTGTTTTCCTTGCTTTTGGTACTGGCTGCTTTTCTTGCACCGCCTCAAGTATTTCCGCGTCTGATAATTCAAGTGACAAGTCGAATTTCCTTTTATACTGCTTCTTGAAAACGTCCTTCAAAGCGTTAGACATCAGTGGATTGGGTAAGTTTTTCTTGATCGTGTCTGCTTTTTTATTTTGTTGTTGTTTTTTCTTTCTCAGATTTTTGTTTTCGAGTTCACCTCTCACAAGCCCACCAGGCTGTAACAGGCACTGTACGTTTTCCTTTCCTCTATTCTTTGATACTTTTCTGCAGGTATTGGTAGCTGTTTTCTTTCTTTGCGCCCACTTAGTTCCAGACAAAGTAGATGAGTGGTTTAGATGAGTGGTTTAATGTCCAGTTTATTTTTGTCATGTGTTCATGCGATGTGTCTTCTATGGTACAATCTGTATCTGTGTCTGTTTCATCTGAGACGTCGCTGTGAATTTTAGAGCTCTTTGCGGCTAGAGTCAGTTGGTTCAGTTTGTCAAGGACCTCTAGAGCTCCAGCCCGACTGGCCGAGCCTCCTTCCATTTCTGCATGGACTATTGCAACTATGTTCAAGTGTGTCCTTCCTGTTGAGGTTTCTGAAGTTGCCTCCTGATTCGAGTTGCTCGGGGGAGCCACAAGGGTGGGTGGGGTCGAGTGGGTAGCTAGAGACTCAGCCTCTTTATCCACCGCTTCATCCGCTTCAGGGACCTCGAGTGTTCCAGGAGCCACAGGGGGAGCCACTTCATTCTCCGTGCTCACCTTCCGTCTAGTGTCTTTCTTTGCCCGCGCTTCAGACTCCTCCGTGTGGCCATTTCCGTCTCTCTCAGCGCGCCTGCACCCACTCATGTCACTTCCCCATATCTCCATTGCAGACAGTGCCAAGGACAGTCCTCCGACCGTCCCTACATCCCTACATCCATACCGGGCCGCTGCTCGTTGGTAAGGAGCCAGGGGAGGCGGGTTTCAAAGCCGTTGGCTCTCAGAGGGTTGGGGGGCGTTGAGGCCAGACGTTAGCAGCTGTTTTTATCGCTGATGGTTCAACAAGATCATCAGGTTCATCAGGTTCGTAATTTGCCTCCCTTGCCTCCCTCGTGGTGTGTATCGCTTCCGAGGTGTCAAGTATTTGCGGCGGGGCGAGTGCTTGTGAAGACAGCGAGGCCAAGGCAAAGATTGAACGGGGCTTTCTCGCCGTCAGCGGTGATTTTTCATGGCGAGGGCGAAAACTCCTCAAGCACCGTCCTTCTACTTCTTCTGCTGGCGTGTTTCTCGACATGGCTCCTGAAATAGAAATACCCGTGGAGGTCAACGTGGCATCCATTGACCTACCAGTGACTGCCAAGGACTGCAGTCACCTCTGCAATCAGCTCCGCGGCCGAAGGAAGGCTTTTATAGAACCTCCCACACAGCAATGGAGAGCAGCAGCAGACTCTCTCCCAGGATAAAACGTAGTACGACTGGCAAGGACTGCAGTCACCTCTGCAGTCAGCTCCGAACTATTGAAAAGCAGCAAAAGCCTTATATGACAAAACCAAATTACTGTAACTTTAAGCATGTGCGTTTGTGGATCACCCAGCAACCTGATGGGGCGATATTAATAAGAACTAATACCCACAAGCATTACCCAAGCCAAGAGAGACTAAAATCAAGGCAATTCAAATCAAACCGATATTGCCAAAGGCAAAAGGGGGCTAATGAAAGGTCCATAAATTGTGAAACTTGTTGCCCATACTTTGTACAGCATGTAGCAAAAGCTGGTATAAACTCACATTCTCAAAACCAAGTTAGAAACAGAATAACACCCTATCCTTGTCAGTATATGGTTACGTATGCAATGGGGAAACAAGAGTGGCAAAAAGGCTGCCCTTCTGGAAAAGATAATTCAGAAGGAGAGAAGCATTATTTACAGAGGAGTATTAAAGAGCTCCAATGTGAATCTTGTTTTCCGTACAGAGTTGTTAAAAGTTTGAAGCTGAATAATGATGAATACTGGAAGCTGTTGTGAATCTCTTCAGTTGAATTTAACTACAAAAGCACTTGTGAAACGTTTTTAGGACAGGGGAGTATAACCGGATTGGCAAACCTTTGGAGGAGTAGGCCTGGCATGGGTGTAAACCAGGTGTGAACTGAGGTAGTAGGCCTGGCATGGAAGTAAACCAGGTAGAAGTTGACAAAGTGCTATACAGTGGTATACAGTGGTCCTGAAAAAAGAATGTATGTTGCTTGTGGTGCTGAAGAAAGAACTGTGTAAAGCTGTTGTAAAGGAGTTATATTTCTTTAGAGCTCCGAAGTTGTGGCAAATCATCCTGATCAAGACAATTATTGTTGCTATTGATCTGAGAAATGTCCTTATCTGAAGAGTATACATCTTACACTTGTTCAAGGAAGAGGAAGAAAATTGTTTGTTTTTTTTTTATCAAAGATTTTATTGATTTTAAACATGAAACAACATTACACTTATCTCTCTGCAATACCGGGTAGGGAGGTGGGGAAGGAGGGGAAAGTTTGGGGCAATAGCGGAAGGGAAAGAAAGGGGTTGACTGGGGCGGAGAGGAACATATGCAAAATCTACATTTCCAGGTACATGTGATAGGATGTGGAGAGAGAGAGACAATCAATCAAGAAACAAAAAACATACAAAAACTCAACTTCTGGGACCATGGTCCGACAGACCGTCAACTTGACAACAGATGACCTCGTGGCATAGGCTATTCTCGGCAGAGGCATCTCCCCACTCTCCCGGGGCAACTCTCAGTCACAGAGGCTGTGGAGCCATTCTTGTCCTTTAGCTAGCCTCATCCCATCTTCTCCATATTTTGTCCGCTTTCTGCGGGCAACCCCTCGTCGCGTACACTCTATGTTCCATTATAGAGCATATGTCCACATCCGTGACCCACTGTAAAAGCTTGGCGTATGTTCCGATTCCCACAGTTGCGCAATGTTCCGCCTGAGAACTGCTACCGCAGCCGACCAGAACAATTTCTCATAACGGGAAAGGTCAGTGTCACTGGAGATCCCCAGGAGAAGGAGTTTTGGGCATCTCTGTATCTCTTTACCTATAACGCTAGACAGTTTATCACAGCATCTCTGCCAGAGTCACTGTATCCTACTACATTCCCACAAAATATGGAAAAAGGTACCTTCTTCACTTTTGCAGTGTAGGCATCGTGCGTCCGAGGATTTGCCCCAGCGGAAGAGAGCCACTCTTGGGTAATAGGTGCGGTGCAGGATCTTCAGTTGGACCAGTCTAAGTCTAGACGAAATGGTAGTTTCTCGCGGGTACATCAGGGCCTCCACCCAGTCCTCCGGTTGAAGGGGACCCACATCCCGTTCCCACTTTGCCTTCAAGCTGGTTAGTTCCGGTGTCGCAAAGGATGTTATCACATTGTACATGGTAGAGGTGACTTTCCGGTCCACCCGGTCCAAAACTATGTTTCTCTCTAATGGGGAGCTTTCCGGCATGTCTCGTGTTATGTGTCTGTGGGTCGTCCAAGCGTGTTTCAGCTGCATATAGTGGTACCTCTCTGTGTCTGGGAGGGAGAACTTTTCATGCAATGTTTCGAATGGTACCAGGTTGTACTCGTGAACCACATCTCCTATACTGGCGATTCCTCGCTGGGCCCACTCAGGCCATCTGAGCAGCTTACTTATTTCGGGAAGGTTGCAGTTGTTCCATAGGGGTTGTGCCAGCGTTAGCTTCCCGCCCCATCCTAGGTACTGATGTGTATCTTTCCATATTCTCACTATATGCGTTGCCATATCCGTGTGTGATGTGCGGTTCAGACCTCCATTCAGATGCTCTAGAGGCGTGGTCGTGGTATTACAGATAAGATCTTTGATATGTCGGAGGCTTCCGTCTCCGTGGAGCATATCATTTACTACCACCATCTGGCTGGCCCAGTAATATGACTGTATCCTGGGCAGTCCAATGCCGCCTTCCCAGATAGACCTTTGGAGCGTGGCAAGAGCAATTCGAGGGTGTCCTCCCCCCCATAGCAGCTTCCGAAGGGTGCACTCTATTTTGTGAAATTCTCGCTGGTGAATGTATAATGGTGCATTTTGCAGGATATATAAGAATTTAGGATGGGCAATCATTTTGAACAGGGCCGCTCTGCCCATCAGCGTTAATGGCAAGGAGATCCAATGGCGAGTATCTTCTGCAAATCTTGTTATGAGGGGGGAGAGATTCAGGGTTGTGTATTCAGTCAACTGCTTCGTGATACGTATCCCCAGATTCTTGAACTGTTCTCTTTCGATCTGGTAAGGGCCAGATGTCAAGTTTGCCGACGAGGTGTCCCCTAGCGGGAAGAAGATGGATTTGGACCAGTTCACTCGCAATCCGCTGAATGCCTCGTATTGCTCTTACAGGTGCATGACTCTGGGACAGGCGTTGCTTGGGTCTTTCAGATATATGAGAAGGTTGTCTGCATATAGAGATATTCTGTCTTCCCAGGTCTCGGACCAACGGAAGCCTTCCCAGGTTGGCGTGTTTCGCAAGAGGATTGCCAGTGGTTCGATGGCGATAGCAAAAATCATGGCCGACAACGGGCAGCCCTGTCTCGTGCCCCTCCCCAGATTGAAGAGGTCCGAACGCCAGCCATTAACTCTGGTCCTGGCCACCGGGGATTCGTACAACAGGCGCACCCACTTCATAAAGTTCTCACCGAAGCCCATGCATTGCATTATGGTCCAGATGGCCTCCCATCTCACCGAGTCGAAGGCCTTCTCGAAGTCAATTGCTAGCAGGGCTAGCGGGCCCTGTATGCTGTTGACACTTTCCAGGGCCGAATATAGCCTGTGGAGGTTCATACGTGTTGATCTCTGGGGCATGAAGCCGCACTGGTCCGGATGTATGAGGGTGGGAATAACCTGTTGCAGGCGGTCGGCAAGTAATTTCACCAGAATTTTAGTTTCGCTATTGATGAGTGAGATGGGCCTATATGAGCTGCATCTTTCCTGGGGCTTGTCCGGCTTGGGTATCACTATTATTGTTGCTTCTCGCAGATCTGGTGGGAGAATGCCCTCTTCTAGCGCATGTTGGTACATTTGGAGTAGTTGGGGGGCCACCACATTGGTCCCCACCTTTCGCCATAGCTCTCCTCTTCTGTGATCTCCCTCTCCAGCAGTTGCAGTTGCGTTTCCGTTACGGTGGGAATGTTAATTTGTTCCATGATCGTGACGTCCATCTGTGTCGTGGGCTTTCTGTACAACTCAGCGTAATAATCTGCGAAGCCTTGACTTATTTCCTGATCGGTCACTCCTGGATTCGGTCCTCCTGTCTCAATCCTTCGGAAATGGCTGCGTCCCTGTTCCATCCTTTCCAGCCAAGCCAGCATCTTGCCCGCCTTGTCCCGTTTCATAAATTCTCACCCGCATTGCAGTATGCGCTTGTTTCGCATTGTCCATCGCTATGTTTTGCAGCTTTTTCTGTGCCAGTAGCAACGACCGATTCGAGGCTGGTGTGTCCTCAATTATGTGCCTCTCCTCTGCTTGCTTGACCTGTTGTTCGGCCTCAAGAGTCTTGCTCCAGTGCTGTCTTTTTTTCGCAGTCGTCCACGATATCAGTTCGCCTCTTAACACCGTCTTGTGGGCCTCCCACAGTGTTCCTGGGTTCATTGCCGTCTGTGAGTTGAGATCGAAGTATGTATTGGTCGTCTCCTGTAGCTTCTCCACAAGCTCAGGGTCACCCAGGTAATAGCTATTTAGGCGCCAGCTCGGCGGTGGAATCCGCCTGGATGTTATGAGTATCAGTTCTAATGGGGAGTGGTCAGAGATGCCCCGGGGGAGAATGTCTATTTCTTGCGCCCTATGTAAATCAGTTGCTGGGATGAAGAAATAGTCTAGCCTGGAGAGCAAGGCATGTGCCCCTGAGTGGAAAGAGTATGCTCTCGTGTCCTGGTGGAGTTCTCTCCACACGTCACATGGGCCTAGTGCGTTGGCAAACGTGGCAAGTCTGGTGGGAACATTGCGGTTTCTATTCCTCAAGTGTGATCTATCAAGGGTTACAATCATTACTTCATTAAAGTCACCCGCCAGGATCATGAGGTTGGATGTGTCGTTTGCGATTAATGGGGGAAATGTCAGTAAGCAGCAGCTCAAGCAGGGCAGGGGGTGCGTAGGTAGCTATCAGAGCGATGGAGTGATCCCATAGCTTGCCTGTTGCGTACATATATCTGCCAGCTGTGTCATGGGTCACCGACGTGAGGTGGAAGGGGAGGTTTTTGTGTACCAGGATCATGACCCCTCTTGAGCCTATCGCGAAACCTGAGTGAAGTGCCAGCTTGTAGTTTGTGCGTCTGAATAGGGTACAGTCAGTGCCTGCAAGATGGGTCTCAGACAGGAACACTATGTCAGCCCCCCGCCTGTTGAGGAAGTGCCGCACCAGCCGACGCTTGACTGCACTGCCCAGCCCATTAACGTTCCAAGTCATGAGCCTCAGTGTTCTGAGAGCGTTGCTACTACCACTACGTGATGCCATGGGTGCTCGTGATGGTCACTGCCTGTGTTGCCGCTGACGGTGTTATACGCCAGCTGCAGATACGCCCGTAGGCGAACTCTGTCTCATCTAGCCTTATCATCCTATACGTTTGACTGGTCCTGTCTGTAACTAAACCTAACAAATCCCCAACCCCCCTCTCCATACTCCTCCCAACTAGAAGCATCGGTCGCCCGAACAAAAAACCACCGGTGTCAACTGGACACCTTACATGCGTTTAACTTATCTTGCCTCCCCCGGCTTGGATCTCAGGGGGAGAGAGCCCTCTCCTGGGGGATAGCTAGGGGGGAACCGCCACGAATAATACCCGTGGAGGGAGCTCTCCTTGCGTTGCGGTCTTGAGGCATACCGCAACCGCATCAGGTAAGTGTGTGTAGCCTACTGTTGCGAAAGTGCGTGTAGATAGAGTAAAAGAGTAGCTCAACCTTTTTTACCCAACGGGACCTCGGGCATCTGGCAGGCCTCGGGGCAGTGGTCAGCCTCCCTGCTCTTCCGGTGGGTGCTGCGCTGGTGGTTGGCGGACCTCCCGTTGTTGGTCTGGTGGAGGCCTTCGGTTCCTTCCCCTGTTGTCGCGGGGGGTCGACCAGTCTCTGTCTATGTTTTGTTCAGCCCAGCGCCAAGCCTCCTTGGAATCATTGAAATGGACTGTTGTCCCTTTATGGTAAATCTTGAGTTGCGCAGGGAAGAGCAGGCCATACTTCACCCCCATTGTTTGCAGTTGTTTTTTGAGGTGGTCGAAAGAGTGTCTCGCCTTTTGCCGGGGAAAAAGGCAATTTTGGAACCGTTGAATGTGACGGTGCCTTTTGCGCACGCATGTTGCAGTAGGGCATCGCGATCACTGTAATTTAAGAATTTTGCAATTATCGTGCGTGGAGGTGCACCGGGTGGAGGTCTGCCTGTGGGCACTCTGTGTGCCCTCTCAATGGAGAAGAACTTGGAGAAGGCGTCTGGCTCGTACAGATCATTCAGCCATTGTTCTAGAAAAAGTTCCATGCAGGGGCCTTCGGCATTCTCAGGTATACCGAGTATACGCACGTTGTTACGCCTTGATCTGCCCTCTCCATCTTCAATTCTGTCCTCCAGTACTTTTAGTTTGGATGTTATGTTCTGGAGCTGCTGTTGCATATTGTGCATTCTATCCTCTGTGTTGGATATGCGATGTTCCGATCGTGTCGGAGGAGGGATACATCCATGCTTATCCCGTCCATTTTCTGCTCCATTGATGAGCGGGAATCGGCTATCGCGGCCATAATGTCCTTCAGTGAAATTCCCTGGTCAGTTTCCATCTCGTCTGCGGATTGCGGCTGGGGGTCTGCCGCCAGGGGCGGTTGGATTGTATACTGATCCATCCTGCTTTGTGTGGGAAGTTTCCTCTCCTTGTCTTTCCCCATGGTACCGATATCACTAGCTGCGTATGGGGCTGCGTGCTTGGCCTGTCTTGCATGCCGTCACCTCCTGGAGCGGAGCTCGGGGGGGGGGACACTAGCCTCCAGGAACAGAGCCCGGGGGGGGGCACTAGCCCATGCTGTCCAGCCGCTCCGGCACCTCTTCCCCGTCCGTGGCTCACAGGTTTGCCTCACACGCTGGGTCGCACGGGAAGGGTGCCCCTCATTCTCGAGTAGCAGTGCTGTGGGCGGGGGTTGCGGCATCCCACGCGGGTGGGTACGCACGCCGCTCTCACCTCCGCACTGGTTCGCTATAGTCCACCTGTTGGGAGGGACACCACCCTGCCGGGACCACTCTCTTCCTCCGGTGTCGACTGTGGAACAGTAACAGGCTGGATTCCGATGTCGCACGGACTCACTTCAGGGCATTCATCCGTGCGCGCCGGCGGCCATTTTGGAAGCTGGATGTCGATCGCCTCGAAACTTCTCGTGGTCGTATTTTTTGGAATCGGCTGCGGTTTCCTCGCTCTACGCCTCGTTTGTGCCCAGGGGTATCCGACACCCTACGGGGTTGTTATCAGCTCTTATGTCGTCGAATTTCGGGCTATTTTATCAGGATATTTGCTGCGGTCGCGGGAGCCGAGGAGACCTATGTCTTTCTCATCCCGCAGCTAGCCACGCCCCGAGGAAGAACATTTTTGTTGAATCACTTGAGTGTTGGAACTTTCTGTTGACAAGTTGAAGTTGCAAAGAACTCTGTTGGAACTTTGTTGCAAATCAGGATTTCCTTATTTTCTTTTTTGGAACTGTCAAGCAGAATCCTGCTTAAATCTGTGGGTGGGGAATAAGGAGAGACTTGTTACATTACAAATTCAATTATTATATTATTTTGTTGTCTTTGAACTGCCATGCATTTCCACATTTATGTATTGTATGTATAAATGTGAGGGACAGATATCCTTTGTTAGAGAGTTTCCTTTAGTGTATTTTAGGCAGTGAAATCCTTTTCAGGATAGGGATACAGAAGCATTTATCCAACCTTCTAACATAATACAGAGACAGACCCGGTAACCTCACAATGTGTTAATTTGGAAATTCAGTATATGAATTGATTCCCACGCTAAGTGCGGTTGTTTTCAGTGACATTTGTATTACAGTGAAGACTCAGCTGACACGTGTTTCGACCCAAAAGGGTGATGCGAAACAAGAATCCTTCATTTCACATCAGCACGGCCGGGACTGTAACACAGTCAGAGGCATATTTGAGGACCCAAGATTGGGACCTGACAGGACTACTCCAACCCCAAGGGGGCTCGAGCTGGGGTAACACCCCCACATCCGAAACACAAACCTTGCCTTGATAAAGACCCCTCTGGGTCGAAAAATGTGTTGGCTGACCACCACAATACTATAGGGGTCATTACGACCCTGGCGTTAAGGGTTTAACGGCGCTGTAAAAGGTGTCGGCGCTGTTAAACCCTTAAGGCCTGATTACGAGGTCCCTTTGCGGGACCCAACTTTAACGGCTGGTTTTACCAGCCGTTAAAGTAGGGTGCCGCAAAGGGACCTCGGTGCTAATTATGGTACCGCAATTTGCGGTACCGTAGTTAGCGCCTTCCCCAGTCCCATTGAGCCCTATGGGGCGAAAATGGGAATGGGGAAGGGCCATGGTGAAATGGGGAAATACCGCCCTGCCAACCTTGGAATGGGGCGGTATTTCCCCATTCCACCATGGCGGACTCGTTACAACACTGGCACCAACCATGGTGCTAATAGCGCCATGGTTTAGCGCCGGGGTTGTAATGAGGGCCTATGAGTCTTCACTGTAATAAAAATGTTACTGAAAACAAGCACGGGAATCAATTCATATACTGAATTTCCAAATTAACAAATTGCGCTGTAACCAGGACTCCATTGCAATACCTACCAAGAGGTGTGGGTTCACCTCTACCAACCTGTGACCTCGCACACAACTTTAAGGACTACATGACTAACTAATAGAGCTCAGCGCAGGAGCGTTCAAAACTAGAACCCACCGTCATCCTATTCTAATATAATAAAATGGCATTTGTTGAAAAACCTTCACAAAGATGTCTGCCTCACATTTCTAACCCCTCACAATTGGGAGCAGAACAATAAGATGAAAGAAAGTCCTGTTGTGGGAATATTGAGGTTCAGTCTGTATTCATGCATGCAGCACCAGTTCTTTACAAAGTTTCGAGGAGCCAGCAGGCAGCGTACATCACAACCAACAGTAGAATAACAGAGCTACCCACAAACCATATCAGTCACCTGGATGCAGAAATGATGGAGTGGGTGTCTTCCCATCTGCCTGCATTATAGGAAATGGTGCAAATGCACTGTGAGAAACCAGAAGGTGTCTCACCCACTAGTCCCCCGGCATCTGTCATCCAGGTGGCCAGGACACGGGCATCAATTTTGTAGCCAGTTCCTGGGGGCGGACCAGTGTGAGAGGATCACCTGGTTGAGGGGTCTTTGGGGAGTGGGAGACCAGATGGTGAGATGTGGTATCCCCTTTCTTGTAACACCTTTACCCCATCCTACACGGTAGGATATTCAGGAACTTTGCTCCCCCCCTTTTTACAGCACAAACACTTTCTCATTGACAGCCCGCTTTAAGGGAAAAAACACGAACACCTGAGCCGTATATCCGACGTGTCCCAATTCAATGGTCAGGCAAGGTCAGGCAAATACTGACCATCACACACACCTGACTTCCATTACATATGGGGAAATGGCAGTTCCAAGATGGCAGTTTAACAAGAGGAGAAAGACGGTGAAACAGAAGGGGATTGCAAGGAGGGAAGTAACTTTGTTCTTTTCGACAAAGAAACGTTGCTTTCATAAGTCCTCGAGATCGGAAAACATAAATCCAGGAAAACAGGCTGAAGAATCCTGCATTGTGTTTTGGAGATACCCGGGAGCCCTCCCGCGTCAAGAATCAAGGCGGGAGAATTACCAGCCACTGTGGTTCTGTCCTTGGCTCCAACAACAAAGCCGCTTCAGTGAAAACAACACAGCCGGTGAGTTGGGGAGACCGATACAAGACAGGTCTGTGTTGAAGCCAAGGCTGCAAGCAGCAACATTGTATGGCGAGCGTTGGAATGAACATTGTTAAAAACTCGTGTGATAAGAGATGCGAGTGAAGTTAAACTGCTGATGAGTGATTGAACTTTAAAGCAAGCTACAATACCTTTGACAGAGTGGTCGGGCAACGAGTGGGTGCTCAATCGAAGGTCTCTGTAAGGTATCCAGCTGAGGAGTAATGAAAGTAGATATATTTGATCCAAGTCCGGTGGACGGAGATCATTTAAAAGTGAACGAATAAATGTGAATCGAAGTGGTCCTGCGACTGGTCAAGCAAAATCTCACGAACAGTAGAAAGTCTTTGATTTTGATGAAATAGAGAAAGTTTGGGAAAATACACGAATCTGGTCCGAGCCCAGCAGAGGGACACTAATAGAGGATTTTGTGGTGAAGTGGGTGAGACCGGCAGAGTGGGATCCGGGGTGAACACTGAATCACCCAAGAAGGTTTTGTATTAAAGTGGATCTGAGCCCGGCAGAGGTGGACTGGGGTGAATTGAAAATCACCCAAGAAGTTGTACATGAGAATCCTGAGGAGAAAGGAACTTCTGAATGTTTGTTTGTCGTATCAGGCCCTCTGAAGTAAGAATGGCAAAGAGACTTTGGTACTGAAGGCCCTGATACTGGGATTTGAACTGCATCCTCGTGCTAGAGAAGCTAGAGATTGTGCTAAGCTCGAGTGTGCCGCCTTGCCCCATGCTGAAAACGTGGGGAAGGGAAGCCACCGGCTTGAATATCCTGACATATCATTTCTTGAACACTTTTCTTTTGCATAACAATGTTTCCCACACCATTTGTATTTAGAAGTAAGGATTGGCAATAGGTTTATTAGTATAGGCCCATTTATTTTGAGACGACACCCCTATGACTTCGTTATAATTTGATGGTCGTAGCTTGATCCCATCTTTAGATTTAGGATTAGATAGCGTTTTTCAAACCCACTTGAAGTTCAATAAACACCCTTGAAATGTGATCACTTGTGTCTGTCTTACTGTTTGATGCCATGCCTTCCTTACAGCAGCAGCACGAGAATTCCAACAACCGCCAGAAACTCTCTAATCACGACATTGTACAGAATGTTGTAGAAATAGCATGAGCAAAGGTGTGCTTTGCAGATTTTTCCTCTTCCAGTTACAGCTTCAGACAACACCTCACCAAACATATAAGCAGCAAGAGCGTGTGCTGTTTAGTGCAAAAAGCTCCGTTGTTGAAATCATAAAAAAACAAGTAAATGACCATCTGCAGCGTGGGCAGCGTGGGCTGAGCATGAACCTGCCTGAGGCTGTTTCTGTGCCTGGAGCAGCAGTAGTGTGCAGAGGTTTACTTTCTTCAGCAGAGTATGAACTCACTGGAGTGGAGGCCGGAGCATCAGTTGAAGTTGAGGTCAAAGCCGATGCTTGGAGCAGGACAGTAAACACAGCAGTCAATGAAGGAGAAGTGGTTGCTTCTGCTGGATTGGGTGAAGAAGTTCCTCTGGCAGTGGGTGAGTTAGGTAGTGTTGCAACACTAGCAGGACTGGTTGGCAGTGAGAATTCTGGAGACAACGTTGGCAGTGTTGGGGCTTCAGACAAAGGCAGAATCTTCTTACATGCTGAGGCATGCGTCCATGGTGAATGTTGCCTCCACTTGAATTTAGATTTGGTGGAGAACTTTGTGTAGCTCCCGCTACATGAGTTGCATTGCACATGGTTCTAGAGCCAGTCACCTGGCTTGAGTGAATGGCAGGGTGCATCAGGAAGTTCAGGTAGGGCATAGTTAACCTGGTATTGAACAGAGCTGACAGCCTTCACAAGCGACTTACATCATTTCAAAATTCAAACATCATGAAGATACAAGTTCATTTCGCAAGAAGCTTGTGGAGGGGTAGTAGCTATATTCATGGATTGCCCCGTAAGTATTTCATGAGTTGACCACCCATATTTATGGTTGGCGTTGTTGCAAATATGAAGGAGGTCAAGCGGAAATGCTTCAAGCCGATTGGGTCTAGTTTCTTTGCAAATCTTGGATAGTCTAATTTTAATACTTCTGGTGGTCATGGGGTGATAAGCACAGTGTAGGTGCAGGGTAATATTTAGAGCTTTTGCAGACAATAACCTGGTCAGTGAAATGGGTTCCACTGTCACTTTATAACTGGGAGAAAAAAGTGGGAAATATGTTCCATAAGTAACTTTTTCACCACTGTGATAGCGTCTGCCTTTCTACAGGGATAGATCGCCACCCACCCTAAAAACACACCTGCTACCACTTGACAATACACATTGAATAGATGTTTGGGGTGCTGAATAAAGTCTACTTGGATATTCTGAAACAAGCCTTCATGAGCCTGGTGTGTGAACGGCAGAGCCTTGACCACATAACTTATGTTATGTGCAAGTCAGATGGGATAAGTGCTTCTATAACGGTGAGACACAGTCTGAAAAAAGGGAGCAAACCAGTCATTATTAACAAGAGAAATCATGCTCTGTTTACTGGTGCGAGCAACTGAGTGGGTCAGGTGGGTAAAGTAGGAGAAAAGCAATCTACGCTCTGCCAGAAGGTCATCAAGAATGCGCTAGAGGCTACCCCTGTCCAACATACAATTTCTGCACAACAAGTATGCTTTCTCTTGTTCGGGTGCTAGATCCTGCAACACCGCCAGACTAAAAAGGGTGGTGATCATTAATTTGCTTAAAACCAAATGAAAGAATGCACTATGAGCCAAAGGGCTTATTGCGCTGCCATTCTGGCTAATACATCAGCCAGGGAGTTTCCTTGAGCAACATCAGAAAGAGAAGCACTAGACATCTAATATAACACCAACACAGAGACCATTACATATAGGGGTGTCAGCCAAGATTAGGAAATTTCACTGTTTCTACAGTATGTTAAAATCGTGGGTAAAACCATGCGCATAGTAGGTGTCAGTGTAAATAGTGTCCGACTTGTCTTTTGCATACTGGCATGTGTAAAAGCAGTGTGCGCAGCAGAATTGAGCGGAACAGGATTTGGCAAGCAAAAAGCTTCTAACACTTCGTACTCAGAACAAACAGTGTAATCTACTGAAAATTGTCCCTGGGGATTCCTTGAACAAGGTCCGTCAATATAGAGAATCAACTCAAAGTTCTGCAGATAATCTTTCAGATCCAATCTGGGGTTAGGGAGATGTTCAGTAACAATTAAGCAGTCATGATGGTCACTGTCTGAGGTGGTGCCAGAAGCAGAGAAGAGGGGCTAAACCAGAATTAGAATTGTGGTAGTTTGCCCCTTTCAGAAGTAAATTGGGAACAGTCTGAGGCACTGCCACAGTCACTGGGTGACCTAAAAAAAAAAGAAAAGCAGACACTCTGGTTTTAACAATAAGGCTGTGGTGACCACAGATAGGAAGCATGGTGGCAGGCCTGCTGCAACAGGGTAGAGATCTGAGCTTTAGTAACCATCCGAACTGTGCCTGTCACAGTGCAGTTGCGTCAAGCGATATGAACACAATGAAGAGAAAATGGTTTCTTGTAATTGGGCAGACCAAGCACAGGGACTTTAGACTCTTGTTGATCTTGGTACATGCCTCATCTAATTCTGTGGACCAGGGGAAATGGTCTGAAGTGAAGTAAATGATAAGCATTTGCAGAGACTTGAGAATAGAGGTATACCCTAATATCCATTGGTGACAAATGCCTGTCAGCCCAAGGAAACCTCAGATTTTTTGTGGATTATAGAGGATATCAATTTGAGCTTGCAGCAGGTGTCTCTGCCTCACATTGAGGTCATGCCCCAAGTAATGAACTCAGGTCTGACACCATTGAAGTTTTTCTTTCAAAGCCTTATGACCTTTCAGAACAAGAGCAGTTAACAGATCAAGAAAATCTAATTTACATGTTTCTAATGATGGTCACGCCAATAATAAATCAGCTACAGACTGCACCAACACACATTCTCCTTTGAACATGAATTAGTCTAAATGCGTCTTCCAAATCTGAGAAATGTGGGTTGGGCTTTCTACAAACCCTGTGAAAGATTTGTTAAGATATACTGCACATTTTAATAAGTAGGGAGGAAAAGGCATTGACTGTTGGGTTGTACAGGTTGTGACGGATCACAAGATTTTGGCACTTCTCACCAGAAGGGAGCCCTTCCTTGCGAGGCTAGGGAGGTGAGCCCGCTGTGCAATATTCCCTCTCGGCGTGGCAGCAAGCGGGACCTCACATGGAGAGACTCCCCTCTTGGGGACAAGGACCGCCATTCCATCAAGGAACTCCCTAACCCTCTATCATATGAGCCCTTCACACCATCAGAATATCAGGAAATCCAACTTGAACAAACCACTGTTTGCTATTGTGACACTACTTCGAGCACTGAAATGAAAATCAATCATATTGTGAAGAAGAATAGAGGGGTAATGCTGATCACTCCACCATTGAAAATGGACAATACTGTGAAGAGTAATCCTTGAAGTGCTGGATAGAACTGGCTGCAGTTTTTTTTATTTCTTGTAACAGCCCAATATGCTTTAAGGTCTTTTCATTTCTTCAGCGGATCATGTAATTTACCCATGGCATCGTTCAGAGATCGTGTTTTGGATTGAGTGCATCGTTTAGTGCAGAGGTCTGCAACCTTCAGCTCGCCAGATGTTTTGGACTACAACTGCCTTGAACCCTCACCATTGACTATGGATAATGGGGGTTGTAGTATTAAACATCTGTAGAGCCAAAAGTTGCAGGTCCCTGGTTTATTGGTTTCAGCATGCCAATCATTAAATTTGTCCCACTGTATCTGATGGACTTTTGCGCCATGGGATTCTAGAGCTCTCTGTAAGTGGACGTTTTCTAAATCAAATGTGCCTACCTGAGAGACTTGCTTCATGACATCATCCCTCATAAAATAGTGCATTTGATCAAGTTAGTTATTTCTAAAACAAGATCCGCCTTTGATGTTTCTTGCAAAGTTGTACTCGAGCTTTAGCCTGTGGCCTGTAGTCCCACCCCCAGATTCCCAGTTGAGGCCTTTGATCTAGATTGGGTTCTAACTACACCTTTCCTGGTCAGTTTATTCCTTCAGTGGGGATCCTTAATAGGTGATATAATCCCCCCCACACTTCCCACCCCTGGACCCTCCTCCTTCCCATAGTCGTTTCTTGAAATACTTGTCTACAGGCGTGTTATAAATGCCATGTCATGTCATATCATATCCCATGGTTTTCACCTGTTTCCCTCTGTGTTTCTTCATCAAAAATAATCAGTGGAAAATAACTATTCTAGGTTGGAATAGTTGAGGAGATAACTAATTTGTCAATTTCAAGCAGATCCGGGTCTGCAGGCTGGGCCAAGTTGTTTGAACTCCCCTTTCTAACTAACTCTGCCCTTTCGATAACAGGGCAAAGTTGCACTAACTGAATCTGCCTTACCAACCGGAAGAGAATTGTTTCGACCCCCTCATCTGCTCAAGTCTATTTCCAACTATAAAGTTTGCCAAAAATTTGCCAAGGAGGGGGACTGCTTTAATGGGTCTCCCTAGTTGTGGTGGTCCCTTGGTAGGAAGAATACGATCCATTTCAACAAGTTTGATAGTGTCCATATTCCTCCCTAAGAAAATACAATTTGAGGTAGCATTAGTTTTTCCCGCTGCCTAGAATCTTTTTCTAAGTCAGATAATAACACACCAATTTATGAAATCAGGACGTTCAGTGAAATATAACAAAGAATTTTTCTTTGAGTGCACCCTTGGGGAAATTTCGGCCGAGGCCTTCCGTTTTGACGTTCCAGACCCCAAGCGACAATTAAACTAGCTGGAAAAGGGAAGGAGTAAACTAACAACAGAAACCTATATAAAGAGCCAAGAATCAATACTCCCCAAACTGGTACATGCATCCCCAGTCCCCGCTAAAATGTGCAATACAACACTAATACTTGATGGGCTATCCTTTATTTGGGCTTGATGGCACCTTGCACTTAGCACCATACAGCAAAAGCAGCATGAAATAAAACCCCAAAACCGCTGCTTGTCCCCTACAACTAGACACAGCTTAAGGGCCAAGTGTAAGGTGTGCAGTGATCAAAAGTGCAAGTGCAAAAAGATGGACTAGGATTTACTGGTCAATCATCAACTAAACATTAAAATAAACCCTCTCTCTCAAATTAACGCCGGCGCTTTGAGGCCTTCGGCGCGGCGTGAGTTCCGCGGAACTCCCAACCCGGGCCTGCGTATACGCGGGAAGTGCCGCCCTCTGAGTCTGATCCGGCGCACTTCTCGGTCCTCCGCGTGGAACCGGCTGCGCACCTCTGCCAAGGGCGGTTGATACCCCCACCGCGACACGGTAGGCGGACCCCTCACCCCCCCTGCAAAGCTCAGGAGGCCCTGGTGGCTTGGTCCTTCACGTCCCCCGCGTTGGCGGGTGCTAACGTCGCTTCACGACCCGGATGCTGTGGGAGGCCTCCCTTTATGGACCCTAAAACCAGGCTAGCGAAATATACGTTTTCACCAATTGCCAGATCCCCAGGGCCCTCCTTGATTTCTATAATGTCGACTGCAGGATCCGAGGCCACCGCGACCAAGGCGGATGTTGCTGATTTGCTTGCCGAAATGAGGGGCATGCGAGCAGATATTGGCAATAGGATAGACAAGATCACGCAGAGGATCGACAAAATGGACGATAGGCTCGAACAGGTTGAGCACAACCAAACATCTCTGAATGTGCTGGAAGCACAGATGGATCACCGAATCGCAGATATATCGGACAGAGAGAATGAACTGCGCCTTAAGGTCGATGACCTCGAGAACAGGGAGCGCCGGAACAATATCCGAATATTTGGTCTTCCTGAGAAAGAGGGCGAAACCGAACTGGACCTGAAGCAATCGTTGCATGCCATCCTGAAGCTCCTATACAACGATGACTCAATTGACGCGCCTAAAATTGACCGCATCCATAGGGCCGGAGGTAGACCGGGGGCCCCGAGATCGGTCCTGGCCCGATTCCATAACTATGCGGACAGAGCGCGAATCTTGGACAAGGCCAGAAGCGCCCCACAGCTGTCCTTGGAGAACTCCGTCATTTCACTTTTTCAGGATTTGTCATCCCTCACGTTGGCGATGAGGAAAAAGTGCTCTCCGATCACGAAAATGTTGAAAGACAAGGGCGTCAGGTATCGCTGGGGGTATCCATTTTCCCTCACTTTCGAATGGGAAGGCTCGACAATGAGACTTGTCTCGGAGAAAGACATTGCTGACTGTACGACGGATCTGCTGGGTGCGCCGGAGGGTGCTCCCTCTCATGAGGATCAAGGATCATCTGGTGGTGAATGGAAAGTCAAGGCTTCGCGGCGAAGAAGGATTCCAGGCTCTAGAAAATACAGAAAAATGAACACCTCCCAAGATATGGAACATTGACAGGGTGCCTGAGGTACTTTGACATACTATTTGGTTAGAGGTAAACTGGGAAAATTACTCCACCACGGAGGTTACGAACTCTCATGTGCGAGTCGACCTCCCTATATGTGACTGACTGTGAAAGGTCGCCTCCTCCAAGTGTGAGGTATTGTTAGCTCGATGTCTCGCAGATGTTAGAAATGTGATAAGGCATAATATCTCTGCTCCGCTAGCTCCTGGGGGAGGGTAAATGTCTCTGTTACTGAATTATTGTTATCGTTAAGTGCACACAAAAGTTGGGGGCTCACTGATATATATTATCCTATTATGATAGGACCGCCTGTTTTGCGGTCTTCACGGGTGGTCCGAGTTCGGCTGGGTGATGTCAACCTGGGCGAATCGGGCGCCGAATGTGTTGGGGACGGGGAGGGGGGTGGGGGAGGGGGTGGTTGGGGAACACACTTCTCACACTGATTTTGACACGACGTACACGCAGACACACCTTGCGCACACCGAGGCCCACGATATGCTCCAGACGAGTTGGTCGTCGGTCTCCATGGGATTCTCTGGGAACCAATCCCATCACGACGACCCATGCATAGCGATGGCCGACAGGAAATGTGCCGTGGCACAGAGGGAATGGCCGCCCACGATCAACAATTACACTCAAGATGGCACTCACACCCCGTAGGGACACATTACGCATTTGCACACTCAACGTCAAAGGCTTGAACTCTCCCACAAAACGGTCGATGGTGGCCAGGGAATTTAGAAGGTCGAATGTAGACATCTTGTTCCTTCAAGAAACGAGATATCGGAAGGGAGAGGAGAAAGCCATCCCATCACGTGATATCGGGCTCACCTACTGGAGCTCGGGTATACTCAAAAAGGCAGGGGTGGGAATTCTGGTTCGTAAATGCCTCCGAATGACAACCCTTGACATATGGACGGACAATGAGGGGAGGGCGATCACGGTTGTGGGCAATATAAGGGGCACGACGATTACTCTGGCCACACTCTATGCACCCAATCAAGGGCAAAATCGCTTTCTCCATAGAATCTCTGAAAAAGTCTTCAATATGGCTAAGGGATACACGGTCCTGGGCGGAGACTTTAACATATGGATGGATAGCTCTATTGACAGACAGACCAGGGCTGATGCTTTAGACCCTCCCAACACTCGAACTGAGGCTGAAATTAAGTCTACCCTTGATCTTTATGGCCTTGTAGACAGCTGGCGACATCTACACCCGTCGGAAAAAGGCTTTACCTTTCACTCCCTCCCCCACGACACACTCACACGCATCGATTATATCTTTCTCTCTAACGATCTTCTACGTGTACTGCAAGCTGCCACTATATACCCCTCCGCTTGGTCAGACCACGACATGGTCACAGTTGACATATCCTGGGGTGAGCTGTCGCCGCGCAACACAAAATGGAGGTGTAATGACTCCCTCTGGGCCGACCCGGTCTTTAGAGAGACCTTTGAGATAGAGATTGAGCAATTCTTTCCGACTAATGATACTGGGGAAGTAGGGAAGGTAGCTGTATGGGAAGCAGCCAAGGCTACTTGGAGGGGTATCCTTATAGGGGAGGGGGCCCGAAAGAAAAGGGAACGTACAATATTAGAAAGGGGCATCAGGGAGAAGCTTGCTGTGGCACAGAATCTGGCGCAGACCACCCCGGCTGATAGACCAAAGTACTTAGCTGAAACTAAGCAACTTAGAGAAGAATTGAGGATTCTTATTGCTGGCAAAACGGCCCAGACCTTGCAATACCTTAAACAGAAATACTATGAGAAGGGGGACAAGGCAGATGCTCTCTTGGCGGCCCGCCTCCGTGCGCAGAGAGCAGAGAGATGGGTCGACCAAATTGAGAGGAATGATGGCACCCTGATAGATACAACGGTCACATCCCCGAAGGACATACAGGAGGCATTTGCCTACTTCTATGAGGACCTATATATGTGTGACCCCCCTCCCCCTGTGGGGAGCGTGGATGCATATCTTGTGGGGGCGCGTCTCCCCGCCCTCACGGGCGCGGAGGCCGAATCTCTAGACGCTCCGGTCACTGGGGAAGAGGTGGAAAGTGCCATCAAGAGGCTGAAAATAGGGAAGGCCCCGGGGGAAGATGGATTTACACCGGGTTTCTATAAAGCATTCTCCACCCTCCTTGCACCCTTCCTAGCATCCTTGTTTAATCACATTCTTGACACTGGGCAGGCCCCTCCGTCCTTTTCTCGGGCCCTATTGGCTGTAATTCCCAAGGAAGGCCGAGACCCTAAACACTGTAGCTCTTATCGGCCCATCTCACTTCTTAACATCGACGCCAAGGTGTATGCTAGGGTCATCGCGGCTCGGCTCGAAACATATCTCCCTAGACTGGTGCATTCTGACCAGGTTGGCTTTGTTCTAGGCAGGCAGGGCGCAGATACCATGCGAAAAACACTCCACTTATTATACGAGGCACAGGGAATGGAGGGGGACCCATTGCTCTTATCACTTGATGCTGAGAAAGCTTTTGATAGGGTGTCCTGGGACTTTCTAGAAAGAGTATTGGTCTCATATGGGTTGGGATCCAGACTCTGCCGTGCCATTAGAGCATTGTATGCCTCCCCTACGACATCGGTGGCGGTGAATGGGGGATACTCACGTTGGTTCCCCCTTGAAAGAGGTACGAGACAAGGCTGTCCACTGTCGGCGATATTGTTCGTCATGTCCCTTGAACCGCTGGCGCAGAAACTAAGAAATGACGGTAGAGTCAAGGGCATCACGGTGGGAGAAAGAGAGTACAAACTGGGGCTATATGCGGATGACATCTTGCTTCATTTGACCGACCCCTTGGCCTCAATCCCAGCTGCGCTTGAAATAATTGAGGAATACGGCGCGCTGGCCGGCCTAAAAATCAATACGGAGAAATCAGTCCTCCTCCCGATTGATAAGAGTAGAGATTCTGAGATCGCACGCTTTGCCCCGTTGGGAGTCCAAGTCAGCCTCACTACCCTCCGTTACTTGGGCGTTAATGTTACCCGTGACTTCGATTCCCTATATGGTGCTAACTTCCCCCCACTGCTACTTGCCTTACAGAAAGATAGCCAACGGTGGTCTAAACTCACAATCTCCTGGATGGGTCGTTTAAATGCCATAAAGATGGTCTTTCTCCCCAAGATATTATATTTGTTCCAGATGCTCCCCGTTAGGTTGCCCCCGGAATATTTCGTAGATGTGCGAAAAATGTTTTTGTCCTTCTTGTGGCAGGGCCAAAGACCCAGAATCCCAAGACCCTTACTCCAGCTCCGCAAAGACAACGCGGGAGTAGGCCTCCCGGACATGGAAACATACTACAGGGCGGCGCAACTTAGAGTCCTTGTCCCACACTTTAGGCAACGCTCGGAACCCCAGTGGATAGCCTTAGATAATTACCACCTTCGTCCCTTTATTGTGCCTGAATGGTTATGGGTCCCCAGATCCCAGTTACGTGAAAGTGTTAGATCTCACCCTATCCTAGGTACATTATGGGCTATTTGGAGACCAGGCAAGAAAATGGTTGGAGTCACGACGTGGCCATCCCCCCTGGGTCACCTTTGGTCTCCAGGGATCCGTGACGCCATACCGGAACCGGGAAGCTACGAAACATGGTACCAGGCGGGGCTGGAAAGAGCAGGCCAATTATGGCGTGGGGGAACCTTCGTAACTATACAAGAGCTCCAGGAAGCGCTTGGCATAGGAGCACTCTCGGTCTTCCTCTATCTGAGACTCAAAGGGGTGATGACAAGGCCTGTATGGAAAGACCAGCTGCAGAGGGACCTTACCCCTTTTGAGGCGATCCTTGATCGATGTACAGGCTCCAGTGGTCTGATCAGTGCTATGTATTCGGCCATGATCGAGACTGACATCTCCCCTTCTTTGGTGCTCAAGGGCAGATGGGAGGCGGATATGGGCAGACAGATCTCCGAAAAGCTGTGGCTACACATCTGCAGACGCACTGCGAAGTCCTCAATATCCTGCCAATACAAATTGCATGCTATAAAACTTTTGTATAGATGGCAGTATGACCCGATCAGGCTCGCCAAAATGTACCAAGGTGTTAGTCCATACTGTTGGAGGGGTTGTGGGGAGCGGGCTGGCTACTGGCATATGTGGTGGGGGTGTACCATGGTCCAGACTTACTGGTCGGAGGTTCTTAGCTGGATCAGGGACCTGGATGATGAAGAGAGGGTGAAGCAACCAATGTTTGTCCTCTTCGGTCTGATCGAAACAGGAGACGACGTTGTGAAAGCGCCTAGGATGGTACAGGGCCTCCTGATGGCTGCGCGAGCTTGCCTCACCATGGTTTGGAAGCGGCCCAAGCTCCCTAGTAAAACCGAATGGCTTGGGGTGGCACAGAATCTCTACAGAATGGACTGCCTGACCGCTACGTTACGCGGAGATCGTACTAATGTTGAAAGTGCCTGGTCTGAGTTTAGAGC
This sequence comes from Ambystoma mexicanum, assembly GCF_040938575.1. Classification (NCBI taxonomy): domain Eukaryota; kingdom Metazoa; phylum Chordata; class Amphibia; order Caudata; family Ambystomatidae; genus Ambystoma; species Ambystoma mexicanum. Next base: position 313,256,673 of record NC_090932.1, read on the forward strand.
CAAGCATGCCCCGTAAAGACAAAGTGTGCAATACATTGTTGTGATTTGTGCCAATAATAGTAACAAATGAAGATTTTTGTTGTGGCGGCCCTCTGAGTTGCGTTATGTGTAATGGTCGGTCAACATACTCATATTCGAAGTTCTCTGGTGTTATCTCGCTGTGCAAGGAGGTTTCCCAACCATTTATTTGGAGATATTAGAGAAGGGGGGGGAGGGGGGAGGGGGAGGGGTGCGACTGGGCGTTGTTGTTCTTGTTCACTATACTGTTCACTTTTCAGGAAATACTGTACAGGATTTATGTTGATGATACTTCTCTCTTGTGCTCTTTCTACTTATACACTGAAATTTCTTCATCGCAATGTAAGTGAATGTTCAACTTGTATAAACTCAATAAACTTTGAATTTAAAAAAAAAAAAAATAAACCCTCTCCACTCCTCTCCTGAAACACGCATGCTCTGCTCAAGCAACGGTCATACAATCACGCAAACAGCCTAGCAATATATATATCGCTATCAGTATGAATGTATAAGACCAATGCATCAAACCACTTCTAAAAATAAGTCACGCTAAACACAGTCTGTTAATGTAATACAGATAACAATTAAAACCGTGCTAGCTTGGTGTGTTTAAAAACAAACAGTTAATAAAAAGCCATAATTGTCATCAGTAATCAGTTCGATAATGTCAAAAGAGTAGACCAAATTCCTCCCGAAGAGGCAATCTAGTTGAATACTGCTTGAGACCAGTGCGGCGGAGCGAGGCTTGCTCCACAGCTCAGAGGGCTGCCAGAGTCTGTCTCCCTCCCCTCGCTCCCACACCTGGTAATCGTCCTGTATTGAGGTTGTTTTGGCTGGCTGGAGCAACGAAGTGGATAGCTGTCTATGGTTTTATGTAAAAATAAGTTAGTGTCTCAACGGAGATGAATATGCTGTCCTCTAATTACACGTTTGGCTGCACAGGAATTACCACAACGTAGCTACTCCCCCACAGAACCCAGTAAGGTTGTCCTGTCGATCGTCTGCAGGTATGTGTAGATCAATTGAAGTTCAAACCTCCCAGTATCGCCAGCTCCACTTATATGGCGTCAGTACATGAAGAGCGTATAACCTGGGAGCTGATGCGGGAAAATAACACAGGGTGCCTAGGCTTTCAGTTGTCCATATTCCGGGTACCAGCAGCAGCATACCTGTGTTTTCAAAGCCCTCCGTGCTGTCTGTACTGCAGGTCTGTTACCCGACTCAATTAGCCCTACAGCACAATACGCCAAGTCCCCCTTGCTGCTAATGCCAGAAAGAAAAAGCAAGAGAATGCAAACGAAGCCTACTCTCCTCCACCCTTTTACTCTGAACAGATCTAACAGCAGCCCTTTACCACGACCACGCTGGGTTCAAAGAAGGGCTTTCAAAATGAAAGAAAGGCGCGGCCAGCAGGATACATGAACCTCCTGCTACCTGGTTCTCTAAACAGCTGCCCTTGACCGTGGCAGGGCATTATGGTAGCTATTCTTTTGCCTGCGGTTAAACAGGATCTATATTATTGTGTTTTAAATAAAACCTATGAATTCGTGTTACGTGTCCCAACTTTCTGTTATTACTGGTGGTGTCCTGACAGAAGGAAACAACGTTATAAGCAGTGAAAGGTCGAAAAGCAGATGAGTGTCAAGGCAATAACATACCCTTGTGAAGGACACCAGATCTAAGGTGACTTGGAAATCAAGAAAGCCAAACACTTCACCAAAGTCACAGATCCATTAAGCGTCAGAGCTATGGCTGCGCAGATAGGTGACATGACAAAGAACATAAATGTTACAAACAGTTACAATTACAGTCACTTTCTGCCACTCATGCAGTATTCTCTACTGCCCTTCCTGTGCAACACTGTATCCCGCGTTTATAAGGCCATTTGGGGTTTGCTGAGTAGATGGATCTGTTGCCAGACAGTTTTGAATTATTTATGAACCGTATGTTTTTCTCAAAACAAATAATGAAAATAGAAAAATCAAGCATGCAAGCGCTTCGTGTACTGCTAACTAGAGCAATCTTCAGGTGGGGTGGTGAGACTGCTCTGCCAGGACAGGTCAGTATAACATCGAACAAAAGACATGAGATACAAAAGTGTCAAACTAGCCATAATTCTGATTTTATTCTGGACTGTCTCTTGCATATAAAATGATTTGCATCCCAGTTGACCGCAGGCTGCCTCGACCCATGGAGGTTCACTCCAGCGTGTTCCCCAAATAGAAAAAATGTGTCTTACCCGATTAGACGTTCCCAAAGGAAGTCCCAGAAGGACCCGTACGTAATCCTGAGGCTGGCAACCCTAGCTAATGGACCAGAACTGATGCATAAATCAAACGAAAAGATTGGTTTAGGTCAAAGCGATTCAAGAAGATATTTTTATTCCACGGAGCTGCAGGAGATAAATTCAAAACAAAAGAATAAACCCAGGAACGTCATTTCACCAAAATGCCAGGGCTAGCGGAAGTGACATCACACGACCCTTGACCCCCTGATGACATCACAGGAAGTGATGTCATTTGACCCCACCCCAAAGTGACATCATAGGAAGCGATGGAACACGACCTTTCACCCAGCGACAAAACAGGAAGCGGCATCACATAGCATTGTTTCTGAGTACACTACAAAAAATATGGTTACAATATCACTGTAAAGTGATATACATTTCATACAAGAATGGATCACCATATGCATCGTTAATATCAGTGTGTATAGGACCATATTACCGAATCAATGTGAATGCAAGCAGACGTCCAAGGTCAAACGACAATGATGTGTTATTATATAGCACTTACACTTAAGCGCTCACTTCATATAGAACAAATATATATAGAATATCACCCAACCCGTGTTGGTACTCATTTATTAACCTCAGCAGGATGAAAGGCTGAGTTGACCTTGCTGGGAGTCGAACCTGCAACCTGCAGATCACACACACATTACAGCAGCCAGCGCTCAAACCACTGAGCTATCTTACCGCCTATAGCCATTAGAAAACCAGCAACTCCAGAAACAAAGAGTCACATGATGCTAGCCCCAGCCCATGAGCATCAATGTATGTAAAAAAAAATATATATATATTTTTTCTAGGGGTAGCAAGGGAGACCTCAGCAGTCGCAGTTACAACCTCTGGCGACCCCTAAATGACGTCCATGAATAAACCCCCTACCTCAGAATTCAACAAGCTTTCATATCTTTTGAGGTTTTATTGTTTTTAGTACACAGAGAATGGAAGTGTCTACGACATCATCTAATCGAAACTCATCAACCCAGTTAGTGCGCATGTGGTGTATTCAGACCTAGGTACTCCAAGGGCGAATATATAGTTAGTACATGAATAAAACTTGCTGCTGATAAGAGAAGTAAAGAGGCTTTGAAGCCCATCCTTCCACACTAGCAAAAGCAGGAGGCGTTATCAGTATACGTCCTCCTTCGATTTATGTTTTATAGCAGTCTACGGTTTTAATTGGTAAAACTTGGCAGAATATAAAACATGCAGTGAAGACATTTTTTTCTTTTTCCTTTGTTTTAATAGATACCAGCTCAAAATGTATTCCAGCTTAGTCGGACCTTGTACTTTTGCGACAAGTCCCAGGGTATTCATATTATATTGGGCTTCAAATGCTGTTTTTTACCTCGCAAAGTCCTAATGAATCCATTCCAGAGATACTGCTCAAAGTCGTTCTTCGAGTGCTTGTTCCCTGGGGCTGTCAGGGCATTGAATCGGGTAGTGGGCATTTGTGTGTTTGGGACCATGTCTATTTGGCAATCCTATGGATAAAGGAGTGGCATGGTGTGTGCTTGCTCCTTCTAAAAAACATCTGAGTAGTCCTCATTTTCTTCGGGCAATTCTACAACAGCTCCCAAAGTATTAATGGGGGTCATGGCATGCTGGGCCAAGAAACAATGGGCTCTAACACTATGGGCCAAAGCTGTAGTCTCTACTCAAGTAGCTTGCACCTCTCTCATAAGGTCCTGTAGAACAGTGACCAAATTGTTAGCTAAAGTATCCATGACATAAGGTAGGAAGGATGTGTGGGCTCAGTGTTCTATAATGCCTTACCTGGACATTCTGTAGGGACATTGTGGATCCTCCGCTACACCTACTAGATTCCTAACTGCCTAAAAAAACACAAGGCTAGGAGAAATCCAACAGGGAAAATGGTGAAAAATCAGCCCATGAATCCCCTGGGGTACCTGTTGCCACAATGATGTGCTGGGTTGTGGTGTTCTCCCTGTAGTCAATGAGACGAGCCCCAACGTCCCCAAAGCCATTTACTTCACTGGAGATTCAAGTTTGTGTCCCGGTTGTTTCACTAGGATTGCTCTGGATGTAAGAGCTCTCGTTGAATTCAGGACTGTCCTCAAAATGTCTCTATCCGTATTCTTAAAATATTCTAAACTGTAAGATCGTTATGTTGTCTGGTTGTGTGCAAAGCATCTTGATTGTCTGATTATTGGAGGGCTAAGCAAGTTCTTAGACCCCCTTGTTCGTGCTTCTACAGGTTTTTTAAGAAGCGGGGTCCAAGTGAAGGGAATAGAACTGGCGTCTAAGCACCAAAAGGTAGGTATCAATGTTGATTCAGTTTTTATCACTTACTGATTCTAGCTTCTCTTCACATGGATTCATGAATTCCAGGGGGCTGAGGAAAGCAGATTCAGGACTAGTTCAAAGTGACTTGCTGAGGTTGCAGACACAAGCAGGGAATCCAGGTACATTCTCAACCACAATGCAAAGCCTTTAAACAAACATTACACATTGTTGGCAGTACGCAGATGACATTTATGTTACCCAGGAACACTTGATAAAGCACCTGGAACAGATGGATTTAATTATACGCAGATTAGCCTCCAGGGGTATTTCATTAAATTTCAAGACGTTGCACACCAGGAAGTGACCTTCCCGGGTTTTACACTCACAGATAAGAGAATAGGTTTAGCATCATAATTTCTTAAAGACTATGCAAAGCATCTGAGCCTCACACACACTCACAGAAGTACAACCTCCATTAGGATTACCTATGTTCCTAACCCGTGTTAGGTAACCCACTATACACATTTATTAAACATAATTTTTGATATGCTCACTGGTTGAATGAGCACAGTCACATTTTACACCATGTGTACTCCTTAATAACACAGACAAGTCCATTACCAGACAGAGACAAAGAACATGATTTGGAAATAACATTAAAGCCAGGAAAGAATGCGTTCACTTATACAGTATGGAATTTAGGGGAGACTAAATTAACAGCCTACAGCTTTCAGGTTTATTTTACACCTGAACAGAGGTTTACACCTGAATACAAAATATTAACACCAGTGCAGAAGTGCAAAAATAGTGTAGTTTAGTGGAAAACGAAATAAAAATGCATCAACATGCCTTTAGTACAGCTTGAAGTTGCTACACATTCTAGTATTGCTAACGTAAGCTTCCCAAACTAGGTGGATACAATAGTCAGCAACACAAAAAGCACCTGATGTAAAATATCACTATAATGTAGAACTGAATCAACAGTGACTTAGTGTGGACCATGGAAGCTGAGCCAGACACTACTTTACCTGAAATCAGTAGTTGCGGGTTGGGGGGGGGGCTTTTTTCCAATGTAACATTTTTGACAGGTGGGAACGTCCCCTAGTTGTCCTCATCCTCGCCCTGTTTTGATATGGGTTTGAATTCTTTTTTATATCAATTAATTTGTTTATATCAATGTGTTTTGATATCAGATTTTATATATCACTTTGATATCCATTTTATATAAACGGATATATAAAGTGTGTTTGTGTACTTTGATACAGTTTGATATAACGTTTTATATCAAAATGATAAAAAGTGTATATCAAAATGTGTTTAATATGGGAGAGTGCATGTGCGCTGTTGTTTGGTCGAAGGCAAAGTGAGTTGTGAGGAGTTAGACAGCGAGTGTTTAGGGTTTGGTGACGTGGCGATGACGCGGGAGAGGGCGGTGCTGCGTGTGTGAGAGTTTGATAGAGATGGAATATAAAGCTAGGCAGATTGGGCGATGTCACGCACTGATAAGAGTTTTATGAATATAAATCTAGGCACGCTAAATGACGTCACGACTTAATAAGGGTTTTTAGAGCATTTGAATATAATTCTAGGGGATCGCCGACATGATTTTATGTGGATTTTATATTTAAAAAAGGAACGTAGGCATGCCATTGTTATTTTAAAATGTAAAGGAGAGGTTTGAGTTATAAATAGTTTGATTTTCGCTTTAGGCGTGGTAGTGAGAGCTTGATAGAGATGGAATATAAAGACGGGTTTGGTTTTGAGGCTCGAATGCATGTGTTTATATAGATATAACATAAAAAAGGAAGTTGTGTTTCTAGGACACACCGTTATTATTTTATATGTGAAGGAGAGGTTTGGGAGGGTTTTGGCTGTTCTTGGTTAAATTCAAAATTTTGTTTCTAATGGGGGTGCAGCGTGGGCAGACATGGCCAGGCATGTATGTTTGTAAGGACCATAGAACCGTTGTAAATAGAAGCTGGCAAAACAAGTGAAATGTTCGAGCGCTTGAATGTGAATGTGTGGACAGCGCAAGCACAATTGTGCGCTTTTGTTATTTTAAAAAATGATTAGATGAACCTTATAGAGCGCTTGCTATAGTTAAATGGGCCTGTAAAACGTGTGTGCTGTTTTAAACACAGGCATGTTTGTTTTTTTAGAACAAAATGGGTTTATATTTGAAACAAGGCTGTGTGTGTGTGTGTGTCTGTGTGTGTGTGTGTGTGTGTTTGTGTGTAAGTGATTTATGTCCTTCTTTAACGCATGCAGCAGTCTGAATGATTTCAATATATGAGAATAGCCTGCTTTGAAATTTGTTTTGCTACACTTGCAAGCAATACAGTTGTGTAGCTGGCAGGGGTTACACATACACACACACCGATTAGGAGATTTAAAACTGTTAACAAAATACAAATATATAATATCCCCCCAATTCATGAACACAGCCAAAATCAAAGGCCTATGCGCAGCTGCGGGCAATGCATTTCCCTCGTTTAAAAAACGAAAGCTCCAAGTGTTTTTAAAAACGCTTAATTAAATGCATTTGTGCTGATCTGAAAAGCAGCGCTCTGCCCCCTCTTGGAGTTGGAGCTTAGAGGGCAGGGAACAGTCCGTGGATCGGGGCTCTGGTTATGCCCGGGGGGGGTTTGACCAAGTATTTTAATTAGGTTTGTCTTTAAATAAGACAAATACAACTTTTGAGATACAATTCCTAGATCATACAGTCCTATTACCAGCAGTGAACAAGTACAACTATCTTTTTTAAAAAAAAGTGGATTCATGGACATGTTTCACCTAGATAATTCCTCAAAGATGTGCAGATTGCAGGTCAGCCCTACAGGCCCTGCAGGATTTGGTGCCCACAACAGGATCTCAAACATTCTGCTCTGTCAATGGTCTGTATAGAAAAGGTACTGAAACAGGTCTTGCTAAATTGGGGATTTGAGTTGCAATTTTCTTTTTTTTTGTTGGTTTGTTGCTCTTGGGTGAATCGAATTGTTGTTTGAATATAGAAAGGTTGAAAGTGGCCCAGCAGAAAGCGTAATCTTGCAGCAGGCACACTTCCCACTGAGCTGCCTGACTTACTTTGACCCGTTGTCCTGTAGGCTGCATTTAGTTCTTTGCCTCAGGTGCGCTTCTGAGATTTTATCCTCGGATTGGAACTTGCAGGGATCTCTGTAGCGGACATATTGCCCCCTTTTGCTTACTTTGATTGGAACATGGTGGGAACGGAACCCATAATCTACAAATCACTCACACAGTTCTTCAGAAAGTGAAGTAGACTCTGAAGAAAATACAGTTTTCTTGATGGGATTTGCTAAAGTAATGCCACAGCTCAATTGTTTTCAATCGTTAAAAAGCATGTTAGACCAGAGCGCTTTTTTTGCACAGTTACAATATTGAGAGTTCCGCCTCAGCGTGCCCCGCCTCGCCACTCCATGAGATGAGAACCTTGTCCGCCCCACACATGAAGGACAAAGAGATTTACACTATCACACCTAATCTGGCTTCATTAAATCAAAGAAGCGACTGTGCCCTTTTGTTTACTTATCCTTTTAATGATTACCTGAAAATGGCATATTTGAATGATTACACGCACACAGTTAAAGAAGAAGCACTTTAAGTCTTTTGAAGGGTAAACTATTCCGGTTTGAGCCGAATACTCACTGAGAGCCGAATTCCGGTACACACCTAACGTTAAAGCAACAAATATAATTATAGGTTTATTTTCCACATACTGAATGGAAAACTATAAGTACCAGAGTGCAATATAAAGCAATCATGAGAAATCTTTTCTTTTTAGACCACTGCACTCTTGACACTTTGAGAATCACCCAAAAGAGGTTATGTAGTAACATTGCTTGGATAAAGATTACGTTTGGCATGATGTTAAGAACATTTGACTATCCATATAAAGCAATCCCTGTTTGCATGTCAAAGTACTAGACAACACGAATGACCTCTAAAAGGGAGCTCTGTGTTACTTTAAATGTCCTGTAAGGGGGCACCTATTGGCTAGATAACGTGCTGCAATGGATCTTGCAGATGGAAAGGACACATCAGTGCCAAATGCCTAAACATATGCAAAAGAAGGGGTGTCTGATAGTATACATTGTTTATATAAAATCTTTTATATTGAATGCCCATATATCAAATATTTTATATTGAAAAATGTTATAGTGAATGCATTTAGGGTGGGGAAAAGGGTTAAATATTTTTGGGAAACGGTCGGGATGGGTTTTTAGGGGTGGTAAACGGAGGTTTCACTATATTGTATAGTGTATTCACTATACAAATGTTCAATATAAAATATTCGATATATGGGCATTCTTTATAAGTTACTTGGATATAAAGACATGTAACCGCGGTTGACAAGAGAAAGGAGTAATTGCAGGTGGTTAAGGGGCTGATAGCAGCTCAGTCCAGGACGCTCTGTGTGGCCGTGATGTGGGTAATGGGCTTAGCTGCAGAGCCAAAAAGCCCAGTCACATGTGCACACGCCCCAAGATCTAGGTCCTCCCCATTTCAAAACTTCTTCGAGACATGCAGGCGGGCATACAGACGTTAGACACTCCGTCTGCAGTCTATAACATTTCTGAAAAGATTTTAACTAAAGAAAAAGCATCTTTTCTAGAGAAAGGCTTCTCTTTTAAACTGATGAGGAATCCGATTCGTATGGAAGTAGAAATTCTTCTGGAAAATTCATCTAGAAGACTTTTTCGGAATAGAAAATACAGATATACAGCAGAAAGTGACTAATACCTCAATCAAGCCCAAATCTGTACTTACTCCGACTCTACAAAAGATTTCAAAAGAGACTTTCGAAAAAGCTGTTCTGAGAGACTTCAATCAGATATGTGAGGAGGAAAATAGAGAAAATAAATATAACTGTAGTTATAATTTTTGCAAAGCTGATTGGAAAGTTCTTAACTCTCTCAAAGAAGACCGGTCTGTTGTAATTAAAAAAGCAGATAAGGGAGGAGGAGTAGTAGTGTGGTACGCTACTAAATATGATCAAGAAATCACGAGGCAACTGAACAATGCAGATTTCTATGTAAAGTAAGAGGAGATCCCACAGAGACTATACAAAGGGATATTCTGAGACTGTGTTGCATTGCTTTTTGGAAAATGATATTTTAACAAAAAATGAATTTCCTTTCTTACTCTGGCCAAAACAAGAAGGCCATTATTCTATATTTTGCCCAAGGTACACAAAGACCCTATAAATCCCCCGGGCAGACCCATTGTGTCGCTCTGTGGATTCATTTTGGAAGCGATTGGTCAATATTTAGATTTTTTCTTTAAACCACTGGCTAAAAAAACAATCACTTACCAACGGTAGGCGGACACTACCAACGTCATTAAAGAAATAGAGAATTTATCTTATGACATCAGCTCAGAGATTCTCATTACATTGGCTCTGGAATCATTATAGTCTAATGTTCCGCAAACAGAATCTCTTACAGTTATAAAGACATTTTTAGAAAGAAGAGAAGACACAATAAATGTTCTGAGTAATTTTTTGATTGAGCTGCTAGAGATAACTCTCATCAGAAACTTTTTCCGATTTAAGAACTCTTACTACATGCAGATAAAAGGTACGGCTATGGGGGCGGCATTCACCCCCAACTATACAACACTATATATGTGGGACTTTGTGCAGCGGAATATAACGATTGAAACTAACCCTTTCAGAAAAGTCCTTAAATTCTATAAATGATAGATTGATGACATTCTAATTGTCTGGGATAGTAAAATAGGTGATTACAATGCGTTTCTCCAGTGGATTAATAATCTTAATCCTAATCTATGCTTCACAATGCAATTCAATTGCAAATCTTAATCCTAATCCATGCTTCACAATGCAATTCAATTGCAAACAAATTCCATTTTTGGATTTACTAATTAAGGAGGAAGAAGGTGTACTACTGGTAGATCTGCATCGGAAAGATTCAGATAGAAACACCATTCTACATTATAGTAGTTTTCATTGTGAAGCTCTGCGGTCCAATATTCCCTATGGGCAGTTTTTGAGAGCAAGACGCAATTGTTCTAAAGTAGAGGATTTTGTGACTCGGTCTAATATCATACAGGACAGACTAAAGGGCAGAGGTTTCCCGAACAAACTAGTGAAACAGTCTAAAAAAAGAGCTAGGTATCAGCATAGAGAGCATCTATTGAATAAAGGGACCAAGATTGGTTCAAACAGCGAACGTCTGGTATGTGCATTGACATATAATACCCTGCATAACAAAATAAGAAAAATAATATCAAAACACTGCATTTATTGCAACTCAATATTCCTACTTTGCAAAAGCCTATGTATGCTTTAATAAAAGGTAGAATTCTAAAAGAATGGGTTACAAAAGCAGACAGAAGTTTCATAAAAGGCAAACAACCCAAAATCACCACCATTTGGGGGATGTCTCCCATTACAGGTCACTATCCGTGCGGAGGTTGCTGCAACTGCAGCTCTACATCAGCATGTACCAGAATTAACATTAACAATAAGAGCTGGTATTTGAAGAACCAAACGACATGTAATAGTAATAATGTCATTTATGTGATAATATGCCCATGAGAAATAACGTACATTGGCAAAACATTACGTGCTGTGAAATTGAGAATAACAGAGCACAAATCCAAAATACGAAACAAAAATATGAGTGCCCCTTTGGCAATGCATTATATTGAACAGATCCATAGTTGTGATGACCTCAAATGGTGGGCTATAGACAAAATCTGGGGCACAGGCGGAGCCAATACCGCAGCAAAGTTGTCACAGAGAGAACAGTGGTGGCTTTATCATACTCAAAGTTACATAGGCGGATTGAAGTTACAGGAAGAATGGAAACAATGTATAAGACAGCTTTGAAATGGATCTTCTTCCTTTCCTCTCGACTAAAATGAACAACACACTAAGGGGGTAATTCATAGAATTAAGTGCACAAGTGGCGCACGCGGCTGGCGCACAGTGTGCGCGTGCGAATCCCTGCGCCAGCAGCATGCGCTAAAATACATTTCCGCGCACAGCGTATTCATGGATTTCAGCCACCAAAACCAGCCGTAGAGCACAGTGGTGCAGCGACCCTGCAGCAGCGCCAGTTACGCCCCCAAGAACGCCCCTTGCGCAGGGAAAAGCCATCAAAATCCCCAATCCAGCGCAAAGGGCTGCGCTAACCCTGTACCAGCACGGCAAGCGGGGAATGCGTATCACTGGGGATCGCAGGAAGTTTCACACGCGATTGGCCCTGTGCGAGCGGGGTACGTGTATTACTGGGGTATGCAGGAAGTTTCAAACGCGATTGGCCCTGTGCGAGCGGGGTACGTGTAATACTGGGGTGCGCAGGAAGTTTCACACGCTTTTTCAGCTGGGTACGTGTATTACTGGGGTGCGCGGGAAGTTTCACACGCGATTTCAGCAGGGTACGTGTATTACTGGGGTGCGCAGGAAGTTTCACACGCGATTGGCCCTGTGCGAGCGGGGTACGTGTATTACTGGGGTGCGCGGGAAGTTTCACACATGATTGGCCCTGTGCGAGTGGGGTACGTGTATTATTGGGGTGCGCGGGAAGTCTCACATGCGATTGGCCCTGTGCGAGCGGGGTAAGTGTATTACTGGGGTGCGTGGGAAGTTTCAGACGCGATTTCAGCTGGGTACGTGTATTACTGGGGTGCGCGGGAAGTTTCACACGCGATTGGCCCTGTGCGAGCGGGGTACGTGTATTACTGGGGTGCGCGGGAAGTTTCACACGCGATTTCAGCAGGGTACGTGTATTACTGGGGTGTGCGGGAAGTTTCACACGCAATTTCAGCAGGGTACGTGTATTACTGGGTTGCGCGGGAAGTTTCACACATGATTTCTGCAGGGTACATGTATTACTGGGGTGCGCGGGAAGTTTCACACGCGATTTCAGCAGGGTATGTGTATTACTGGGGTGCATGGGAAGTTTCACACGCGATTTCAGCAGGGTATGTGTATTTCGGGGGTGCCGGGGAGTCCAACACGTGATTTGGCAGTGTGGGTCCTCCCAGGTGTTCCCTGTACACCCTCCACGGCCCCTGCAGGCAGCCCACACCACAGGGGACTACCCTGCATCCCTGGTCATGTCCCGCAGGCAGCCCACCCAACATGGGCATGTCCCCCAGCAAAGGCAAATGTCTCCTTGCACTACTGATCACCAACTCATGTCCCCTTGCACCCCCATCCCCCAGCATTGCGGGGCACCTGCCAGCAGGCACCGGTTCATGTCCCACTCATGTCCCGTTCATGTCCCACTCATGTCCCCCCGCACCCCCACCCCCCAGCGTTGCGGAGCACCTGCCAGCAGGCCCCCGCTCATGTCCCACTCATGTCCCCCCGCACCCCCACCCCCCAGCGTTGCGGGGCACCTGCCAGCAGGCCCCCGCTCATGTCCCACTCATGTCCCCCCGCACCTCCACCCCCCCAGCGTTGCGGGGCACCTGCCAGCAGGCCCCCACTCATGTCCCACTCATGTCCCCCCGCACCCCCACCCCCCAGCGTTGCGGGGCACCTGCCAGCAGGCCCCCACTCATGTCCCACTCATGTCCGACCACACCCCCACCCTCCAGCATTGCGGGGCACCTGCCAGCAGGCCCCCACTCATGTCCCTATCATGTCCCCCCGCACCCCACCCCCCAGCGTTGCGGGGCACCTGCCAGCAGGCCCCCATTCATGTCCCACTCATGTCCCCCTGCACCCCCACCCCCCTCGTTGCGGGGCACCTGCCAGCAGGCCCCCATTCATGTCCCACTCATGTCCCCCCGCACCCCCACCCCCCAGCGTTGCGGGGCACCTGCCAGCAGGCCCCCACTCATGTCCCACTCATGTCCCCCGTACCCCCACCCCCCAGCGTTGCGGGACACCTGCCAGCAGGCCCCCACTCATGTCCCACTCATGTCCCCCCACACCCCCACCCCCCAGCATTGCGGGGCACCTGCCAGCAGGCCCCCGCTCATGTCCCACTCATGTCCCCCCACACCCCCAGCATTGCGAGGCACCTGCCAGCAGGCCCCCACTCATGTCCCACTCATGTCCCCCAGCACCCCCACCCCCAGCATTGCGGGGCACCTGCCAGCAGGCCCCCACTCATGTCCCACTCATGTCCCCCCGCACCCCCACCCCCCAGCATTGCGGGGCACCTGCCAGCAGGCCCCCACTCATGTCCCTATCATGTCCCCCCGCACCCCTGCCCCCCAGCATTATGGGGCACCTGCCAGCAGGCCCCCTCTCATGTCCCACTCATGTCCCCCCGCACCCCCAGCATTGCGGGGCACCTGCCAGCAGGCCCCCACTCATGTCCCACTCATGTCCCCCTGCACCCCCACCCCCCAGCATTGCGGGGCACCTGCCAGTAGGCCCCCACTCATGTCCCACTCATGAACCCCTGCACCCCCACCCCCCAGCATTGCGGGGCACCTGCCAGCAGGCCCCCACTCATGTCCCACTCATGTCCCCCTGCACCCCCACCCCCCAGCATTGCGGGGCACCTGCCAGCAGGCCCCCACTCATGTCCCAATCATTTCCCCCTGCACCCCCACCCCCCAGCATTGCGGGGCACCTGCCAGCAGGCCCCCACTCATGTCCCATTCATGTCCCCCTGCACCCCCACCCCCCAGCATTGCGGGGCACCTGCCAGCAGGCCCCCACTCATGTCCCACTCATGTCCCCCTGCACCCCCACCCCCCAGCATTGCGGGGCACCTGCCAGCAGGCCCCCACTCATGTCCCACTCATGTCCCCCTGCACCCCCACCCCCCAGCATTACGGGGCACCTGCCAGCAGGCCCCCACTCATGTCCCACTCATGTCCCCCTGCACCCCCACCCCCCCAGCATTGCGGGGCACCTGCCAGCAGGCCCCCACTCATGTCCCTATCATGTCCCCCTGCACCCCCACCCCCCAGCATTGCGGGGCACCTGCCAGCAGGCCCCCACGTCCCACTCATGTCCCCCTGCACCCCCACCCCCCAGCATTGCGGGGCACCTGCCAGCAGGCCCCCACTCATGTCCCACTCATGTCCCCCTGCACTCCCACACCCCCCAGCATTGCGGGGCACCTGCCAGCAGGCCCACATTCATGTCCCACTCATGTCCCCCTGCACCCCCACCCCCCAGCATTGCGGGGCACCTGCCAGCAGGCCCCCACTCATGTCCCACTCATGTCCCCCTGCACTCCCACCCCCCAGCATTGCAGGGCACCTGCCAGCAGGCCCCCTTCATGTCCCACTCATGTCCCCCTGTTGCGGGGCACCTGCCAGCAGGCCCTGACACATGTCCCCCAGCCAACACATCATCACAATCTAGATCCCTGGCCCTTATGGGCAGCCTCCACATGCCAAACACCCACCCAAGTATTGCATTCACCCACTCAGAAATGCCAATTACATGATACAACCCCAATGTCAAGTATGTAAGTGAACACATGTCCCTCACATACACACAATGGGTGTAAGTGAATGTCAAAATCCATATCATGATATGCATGAAACCAATGAGATCATACTACACATTGAAGTGTGATGAAAGATGAAAAAATGTATTAAAAGCAACATAAATGGAATTAAAAATCAACAAACGACAATGAGAATTAAAAACAAAAAGCAGCATGTCTGTAAAATAATGAAAAACCACAAATCATAATCCAAAGGAAAGGTGTCCAAAGTCACAGTTCAAAAAAGTACATCCAAGGGAAAAACAAAACCGAAAACCATTGCTCCATGGGTAAATCCCAAAAAAAAACATAATCCAACAGTCAACTATATACAGATAAACAATCCAGGGTCCATGATCCCAACTGAAGAAATGAAACCTATCTAAAAATACTAACTAATAAAAAAACTACATACAAAATTGTGGTCCATTGTCCAAAAGGTCCAAAATCATTAAAAAAGCAAAGGAAACCTAACACTAACTACATAATTATTTACAAGGGCAGTGGGCGAGTCCAACGGCTCACTGGCTGTTGTCATGGGCCAGGGCATCATGGAACTCCTGTTCAATGGCTTGGAGGCGGGCATGTTCCCTGGACCCGAGGTCTCGCAGGGATAATGCAGTGTCCAGCTCCAACTCCCTCCGCATGGAGTTCTCCGCCCTGACCATTGTGAGCCGTTCCTCCTCTGCCCGCTGCTGCTCCGCACCTATCTGCTGGCCCAACCGCTCCCACACGGAAGACACTCCCATTCCAGGGTTCTCCTGCCCTCCGGCCATTGCCTGCCCCCCTGATGTTGATGGCCCCGAGCCATGATGCCTCCCACGTCGAGCCTGCCGCTGCCTCCGACGCAACTGGCTGTGCCAGCACGACGGCATCCAGGCTGATGGAATCCACCGACGCCGTCGTGCACGTGCCCTGCCCGATGATGCCGTCACATCCTCCATCTGCTGGGGTCCAGTTGCTGGTGTGTGCACCCCTGCTGGACCTCCGACTCCCGACTGTGGCAGGGATGGGATCCCCACCGAGTGGGCTGCATTGGTCAGGGCAGGTCCACAGGGGGCCCTGGTGGCATATGGGCTGGAAGACGGCATGGAGAACGACTGGCGCATAGCCTCCACAGAGGAGAAAAGGGTCGCCAGAGTGCCCGACATATGTACGAAACCCCCGAGCATGGTCACTCCCTACTGGGCCACGTTGGCACGGTGCTCTTCGTGAGGACGTGCGTGCTCCCCCCGGGAAGAAACGCACCTCATCACGAATGACACCCGTGCGCAACGTGACACCAATCAGGACCTTCTCCATACGGCCAGGGGTCCCCTCGTCCGGAGGTGGAGGGGAGTCAGATGACATGGACATCCCCCCTACCTGCGGACGGGCCTGAGATGGGGCATCCCTGCTGGTGCATGGTGGTGCAGTCACAGTGTCAGGGACAGTGACATGCACAGGCACCTCCATGGCGACCTGTGCTGCCTCCTGCCCCTGCCCCTGGACTGCACCACTTGCACCAGCAGGGTGCCCCCACCAGGCCCCATGTGCGGCTCAGTAGCGGCCTCCTCCTCCTCTGTGGAAACCACCAACCTGGATGGATCCACCCCGTCTTCCCCCGTTGCAAGCCCATGTGGGGGCTCACCCACACCTTCTGCTGCAGCCGTGGGGGCATCCCCACCGCTTTGCTCCACAGCGCCGTCTCTGCCCTCTTCTTCACTTTGCGCTGTGTAGAGGGACACATAGAACACAAGCATCAGGGTACTGTACAATGGTCCCCTAGACAGGAAGCAATAGCAGATGAGTGGCACTGTCAAATATCACTTCCATCATGTCCCTCCACAACACATGGGTCAGTGCAGGCAAAACACATGGCGCATGCTATGGACATTAGCAAACATGTCCAAGGGACTCTTGAAACATACAATGTTGTTTTTGAACTCACATGCATCATGGGTCATGCCTATCACATTCACACACTTCACCGTACTTTCATCCATCTGGACTCGTACACCCCAGACACAGTGGATGCAAGGATAACTAGGCTGCATCAGTTAATCTGAACATTGTCACAGACATGTGTCATGCATCCATCGCATTCACAAGTCACAGACAAGCAGGTCAGACACACAGACATGGACACCATACATGTACATGGCATCATCACCCATCCCTCACCCCCACCCATTTCCAGGAACATAGACTGGCATGCTCTCATGTGTCCATTCCGCATAGGGCTCCCCATGTTGCATTTAAACACAGACACCAACCGTGTGCTTCACACATTACTGGTCTCACATGCATGACCATGATGTCCCTGCACACACACACGCGTACATGGCCTATGTCACACATACAGGCAAGTATCAGACAACTAGCACACTGCAACATGCCCTGTCTCACACAGCAATGCTTGGCCACTTACCGCTCGACTCCAGACGGGTCTGCCTCTCAAGGACCTGGACGTGGAGCGCTGGGGATATGCGTTCCAGGACCCTCATCTGATCTTCCGACAAGTGTCCCCGGCGCCCCTTAGCGTCCGCTGCCTTCAAGAGGCGCCGGGCCTTGTTGAGGGTCCTGGACCTGAAGTCCTCCCAGCGCATCTTGACATGATGGAATAGTCGGACTGCCACCCCCTCCGCGTTGATGGCAGTCACAATGTCTGTCCAGATCCTGTTCTGTCCTTCCTTGTCGGCGCGTGATGATCCGAAGAGGGCATCATAATGCCCCAGGACATGCTCCACCAGGACACCAACTTCCTTCTGACTGAAGCTGGTGGCCCTCTGCCCCTCTGGCTGGGGGTCGCCAGTGGTCTCGGATGGTGTTTGCCCCGACATGGCGACCCCCGAGGCAGGCGTGGGTGGGCAACTGGGTCCTGGGGCTGGGCTGTGGAGCGATGGTATCCCAGTCGGGAGTCTTCTGTTCCAGCAGGGGTGGACACAGCAACTGGACCCCTGCAGATGGCTGATGTGCAGGCACCAAATGGCAGGGCACGGTGGCAGCAGGCAGGCAGGCAGCATCAGATGTCTCGTGGGAGGCTGCTTGGGGCTCTGGGGGGCAGTAATTCGGCCTTTTGGGCAGGAGCATGGTCTTCTGTGTGCTTACGCGTGGCCAGCTTGATACGGAGTGATTTGGCACGCGAAAATTCTGCACGTCAGCGTGTAATTCGAGGAAAGGACCTTAGCGCGTAAGCGCATCTGCATGCATACGCGATTTAATTGGACCGAAGGCCCTTCAAGCGTAAGCGCCTCTGTGACGTGATGCGCGTGGGCATGCACGGGTGTTTCAGCACGCGTGAAAAACTGCACATCCGCATGGGAATGCGTGTAATCCGAGGAAAGGGCCCGTGCACGTAAGTGACGTGACGCGGGCGGGCGTTTCCCTCAGCACGGGTTAAAGGTAAGCGGGGGCAGCAGTTCGCTGTACGTGCCTTTCGTGGAGACCGACGTGTGTTGCTGCTTCCTGTTGTTTCGTGCGCCAACACAACTTCATAGCTATCAAGGACGTATCTCTTCTTTTGGCGGGGGTATTGGCTATGCGTTTTTTTGCATCGCGCTAGTCAGACGGTGAGTCGCACACGCTATTTATCCCACTGCAGGTGCCACTGTCTATTGCACCCATTTTCGAGGTCATAGTAGCCTGCGTGTCCCACGCGTACGCGTTATTCGTGTTACTGGGTGCCACCGCGTACTGCAGGAGGTTGATTCCACGCACATAGGCTGCAGGGTTGCGTGCACGGTTTTACTGCAGTTTTGGGGTGCCTGAGCGTTGAGTGACCTGTCACTACATCACCAGGGTCACATACAGCCTTGCAGGTGCAGGGGGGCTGTTAACATCTTGCTTCCCACCCCCTTCACCCCAATTGCCCAGGTCAATTGTGGTGTACACCTCCCATTGGCACTACTCCATCTGTGCCGGCACTACTACATCTGTGCCATGGTTGGGAGGACACCAAAGGTGAGGGGCGCCTCAGCTGGGCGTACTCCTCGTGGCGGATGTGGTCGGGGACGTGGCCGTGGTGACCAGGGAGTAGGAGGACTCCAAGGTGTCCAGGTCGGCCATAGAGGGGGAAGAGGCTGGGGTGCGCCACTTGAGCACAATGTTGTGCCGTGTGTTGGTGCAGTCATGCCACCACCCCCTGTGGTTCCGGGGGATGCAGCTTCTGCATCTGGCACTGGCGCCCGTGTGACCCGGCAGTCCGTTCCATCGACTGCCACGGGCCCAAGGGTAGGGGTAGCTGCAGGTGCAGCTGTGGACACCGCCACCCAGGCTCAGGGTCTGCCAGCGCAGGCTGCGCTGGCACTTGAGGAGCCCTTGTTAGATTTCCAACAGGCCAGCAGGGAAACCATAGGGGCATGCAGGGCTGCTCTGACCAAGACACGTGTCCCTGGGGCAGTTATGTCATCTGCTGCCCCGAACAGCCGGGTGTTGGCAAGTGCAGGGGCAGATGCACCCAACAACACCCCGGTTGTGAGTCTGCCAACCAGGACCGTTGCGGTCAATGACCCTGCCACAGCGGATGTTGCTGCGCAGGGTCCATTAGAGGGCACCCAGATGCCACTGACACAAGTCAGGCCTTTGGTCGTCCCTCCACCTGCCACTCCCTTGGCTCAATCCACCGAACCCACTGGCCATACTGGTCAGGGCGGCATTAGCCAGCCAGGGTCTGCCCCACAGTCCAAGAGGAGGAAGGTTGCACCTGCAGCACAGGCTGATACCCCACACACAGCCATGACCTCCTGCACGTCGAGGAAGAAGCCTTTCTGCAAGCAGGAACTGGACTTCCTCGTGGACTACGTGCGGGGCCACATCCGTGACATGGTAGTGGGTGCCAATAGTCAGACTACGGCTGCCCACCGTGACACCCACTGGAAGCATGTTGCGGAACATGCCAGTTCATTCGGCCATGAGGTGCGCACGGCGCAGGAGTGCAAAAAGCGTTGGAATGACCTCAAACGCAGCGCTAAGGCTAAGCGTGCCTCTAATTACAACTTGACTCTGGTGACTGGCGGTGGGCCTGCACCAGAGGAGGAAGAGCTCACTCCACATGAGGCACTTGTTGCGGAGTTCATACCACCTGAATTGGTCGAAGGAGTGGGAGAGATGCTGGACTTTGATGCCCAGTCCAGTGAGTGTTGATGCGTGTTTGTTGAGGACGTGTGTGTTTCACTTGTGGGATGTGTTGTGCATGATTGCCACTACATGTGACGTGTACATGGTTCTGATGTGTAAGTAATGCAATGCTTCCGTGATGCATGTCTGCTCTGCTGGATGGTGGACATGTGGAGCAGACGGGGACTGTCCGCATCACCACTATTGCACGCTACTGACATGCTGGTTACAAGTATGCCCCTCCGGTCCATGTTCCAGCTCACTGGCCCTTCTGCATGTGGCGTGGGGTGACCTTCCTCTCAGCCCAGGCACAATGTCATTGCATGACTGACGTGCATGTCTCCTCTGCCTGCATGCGGGGACTCCATGTAGGCATGCTCCCTTGCCCCTCCTCCGCCACTCTGCACCCCAGTACCACCTTTGCACTGGTCTGCTTCAATCTTGCCAATGTGTACTTTCCTGTTCATGCGTCCTGTGTACATGCTAACTTCCAGTGTACAATCTGCCAGACATATAGCATGTGGTACAGCCTTAGTACTTGATGCAGGGTATCTCACTTGTTCTGTGCATAGGTCAGATGTCCTGCAGGGACATGAGTGCCCATTGATGCTCCATGTGCATTGCACGCATGCCCCTATGTGTCCTTGACTGGATGATCACTGTAATACAAGTCCTGGGTGACATACATTGCATGGCATCTCATCAGCCTTCCCATGTCAACTGTGGCTCAGTACTGCGTTGCACACATGTTTGGGGTCTGACAATCTGTGTGGCTCACAGGCCTCAGCCTGTTTAATGGCCAATGACTCTGTCCGACTGTTGTAGTGTCTTCTTCACACATGGGCGGCCTCCAGAGTTTTCATCATGTGTCCTGCTTACTGTCCCATCATCATTTGCAGTGTTGTCACTTGAATCAAATTAAGCTGTTGATGCCAGTCAACACTGCCTGTCAATACACAGGTGTATGGTCAGCCTTTTGATACCATGCTAGGCATCCCTGCTTTTGTACTTGGGTGGAGGGGTGCTTGGCTTGTAGATATGCTCCCCATTGAATGCACAGTGCACGTGATGCCTGAATTTGACCTTGCACTGCCTTCACATTTCCTGACACACACCATGGAGTCCTTGTACATGTAGGTAGTGAGTGGCGTACACATTTTCTGCACTGCATAGACCCACTTCCATGCAAACTGCCACCTTTCAACAGGTCTGATCACAGAAGCAATTCAAAGTTGACCCAGCATGCATGCCAGGTTCTATGTTGTGTGTCACATGTCTGCCTGATGTGTTTGTTGTCGGTGTGTGTGTGTGTTGTGTGCTTCTGACATGTGTAGTGACCTTTTTTCTCTCTATTTTTCAGGTGATGACGCAATGGAGGCGGAGGATGGTGTTGTCATGCCAGACACAGGGTTGTTACCATTACATCAACCCAGCACAAGTGGGGGTCCTGGGGTGATAGGCCACAAAAAAACCCAAGTGCTACAGTCCATTTTGTCTCTGGCTGCCTATGAGTCCAGCCTTGATGACGACTCTGACGTCCATGTCGAGTTGGATGAGCATCAAGTCCATGTGTCAGGGGTGAGTGATTCTGATGTGGACACTCCTCTGTCCGCGACACCTGCACTGAGGGATCAGACAGTCTTGGTTCCTCCGCCTGTGGTGGATCGGGACGCAGGGTCACCCTCCACACCAGTCACTGATGGGCCTGGGACATCACGTTGACGGGGGCATGTAGTCGTGCAGCCGCGGGCGGTGCCAACACAGCGAGGACACCCGGTCCTTGGGTCCCGAAGGGGTCAAGCCCAGCAATGCGGTCGCCGCGCGCAACCGCAGTATACTGAGTGGGAGCAAGACATGACTGCCAATTCAGAACGGCAGGGGGCAGCAATGGAGAACATCACTGAGAGCATGGAGCGTGTGGCCCAATCTGTGCTCCCCCCTGCTAGGCAGGTGCTTCTCCAGCAGCAGGCGGCATGGTCCACGACCCGCTCGCTCAGGCCAGGCTGAAATGTCATCTCTGCGTAAAGCAATTGCTGCTCACGCAGAGGCGCACATGGATGCCCTGAGGGAGGAGTATGCTTCCCTCAAATCCACTCTGGGTGTCCTTATGATGTCCCAGAGGCAGCGGGCAGAGGAGAGGTTTGCACTGCTTGAGCGTACCATCTCGGCTGAGCTACAGGCTTGCCGGGAGGTGCAGCGGTTGTCCAGCCAGGCCTTGCAGGAGGAACTCTGTGTTACACATGCTACCTTGCAAGAGGAAGCACGTGTATCACATGAGGTTCTGCATGCAGACCTACGTCACATCGCCACACAGAACCAGGCTCACCCGTCCGGCAGACTTGCTCCGACGAGGGGCAAGATGCGGCTAGGCGTGGCCAGGCTACTGTGCCACGTCCTCCTTTCCAGGATTAGCCAGACTCGGACGACCATCTATCTCCCACATAGGTCGGGCTGTGCAGGCGTTGAGCCCATGGAGGTTTTTTTTTTGGCTCAGCATCATCGCATGTGGGTGTTGAGCAGCACCCTGTACCTCCCCCCTCCTGGGTGCCTCCCCTCCTCCCCGGGTCATATGTGGCCATTTTTGATTTTTCTTTTAGTTTAGTTAGTTAAGTTTCTGTTTGATAGTTAGTTTAATTAGGTAATGTAGGTTTTTCATAGTTAGTGTAATTAGTTAATATAGTTTAAAATTGCTTGTCTATTGTGCTTTCATGTGACGGTGCAGTGCTTTGTGGCTTTTGAAAGCATCCACTGTCTGTTCCAGCTGGGCCCTTCAGGCTTGTCTTGTGTATGTGTTTGCTGCTTGGGGTCCTTGACTCACATATGCCACTCCTGCCTCCCTTAACCATGGGCTCGCAAGGATGGTTTGGTGTGACAGCCTATTACACAAGGGCTTTGGAATGTCATATCTGTGGCATGTCGGGTGCTGTGTAACTTGTGTTGACACCCCTAGTGGGGATGATTGCGGTGTTATTGACCACTGTTCAGCTTTTGCTAGATGGGGTGCTTCATGATTAATGTGTACATTCATTGCTATGCATTGTGTAGTATGTTTCTTATCTTTACTGTACACGTGCTTGTTGCAATTCATGCCGTAGATAGTGTGTTCCACACTTTGGATGTGAAAGACGACTGATGGTGTTATTTCTGATGTAAGTCTCTGACATGGTCCAGTAATGAGATGCCTGAAGAGACACACACAGATGACTTTAAAGCATTAATCATGTGTTTCATGCCCTTTCTGCAGGGGGATGAGCCTCCAGACCACCTTTGCCAGCAGACATGGCCCATTGGACGTCTGAATTCTGGACACGTTTGTTGGTGCCCACATGCACATGTGTGCGCAAGCAGAGGCACAGGGATTGCAGACCTACATCCTAGAACTGCTGACGTGTTCCAAGGAACTCCAGGCAAGGTGAGCAGCACAGGGGGGCCACAACACAGCAAAGCTTCCACCAGGCCAGTTGCACATGCAGGCTTAGTAGCAGCACTGAGGGTGAGCTTGGACGAATATTGGTGTTGAAGCACACAATACAGCTCTGATGTGTTGGTGGACTGATCGCTGTTGATTGTAAGGTTGTCTGGGGCAACTGCAGGGGCAGTGGCACATACCCTCCAGTACACCAAGGTCCATTGAGGCACTAGTATCAACCATGTAGCCTTCCGAGACATGGAAAGGAGCAGCTCACAGGGACATACAGCAAGGGACATACTCGGGTGCAGTGCATTTCATTTCCATGTACATTTTGAAACATGCACTGCCTACTTTGTTTTGGTCATGGTGGAACACGACTTGTTCTGAAGTCATGCCTTGCTATATGGGTTTGTCTGCTTACCAAGGGAACATTGCATGTTGTGTGAATTGTAACACATTGGTGTTCCATTTGCCACGCACCCACCGGCGGCTGACTTACTGCATTGACTGTGTATGACCCATCACAGGGGTAATGTTACATATGGGTACGAAGCATCCACACCAGATTGTCTGTTTGTAGAGTAGTTTGTTGCTATGGGCCATATTTGGTGGTGTGTTTTTGTGTTATGGGCACACACAGATTATTAACTGTGGCTCTCTTTGCAGCATTGAAGTGCTCCTGTAACCGGACCTGAGAGTGCGCAGGCAGGAGGCCAGCACTCAAAACCAGAGCTAAGTGTCTTGTTGTTTTTCTTTCAAACTGCTCGGCATAGGCTTGCTGGGGGGTGCACTAATGCATGGATGAATGTGTAATTCAATTTGGTATGTTTTTTTTCCCCTAATCACCCGGAGTCCTATCCAATTCTAAACCCTGTACCCTCTACCCGGTGTTCCTGCTTCCCGTACCTATCCAACCAATGTTCCCTAACCCTCTTTCCCCACTGGGGTTGCGGATGCCTGTGTAAGCCCCAAACTTGCAGGAGCCAAAACCCTAGAGGGGGTGGTTGGTTCGTGCCACTCCTAAGCCTGGATTCCAGAAGGCCATGACAATGATGTACAAGTTTGTTCGGATTGTGTATGTGTTCATGCAGGTAGTACATTTTCGTGCATTCCCTACTTTCATGTGTCATTCCTCCTCCCCTCTCCTGCCACTCATTCCAGTTATCCAGTGTGCCAACGCCTGTCCCGACTGCATATCCCTGACCCTCCTTCCCCACCAGGGTCTCAGAGGCCTGTGTGAGTTTGACCTTGCAGGCACCCGGGCCACGGTGGGGGTGGTTGGTTCGTGCCACTCCTGCGCCTGTACACGGGAGCTGTGACAGTACACATCCGTTCGTGGTGCATCATTCAATGTTATGTACCACACATGGTTCACATCCTGTTGTGACATTGTTTTACTGTGCTACCTTGGTTGTTACATCATTGTGGTAGTACTTGGCCTTTGTGTGATACTGCTACATCAAGTCATCTACTGGAGGCTGTTCTGGTTCGTTTTTCTGCCTTGGATTTTGTGATTTTGCAAATGAAGGTGGACTCTGAGGGTGCAGGCACCTTTTTACACACAAGGTGGGAGATGGTGACGAAGGGGAAGGGTGATCCTGTGGCCAGGTGAAATTGAGGGTTGAAGGCTCCATGACCCAGGTGCAGTTGTTCAGTGGGTCATGGTCATTTGTGAGGGATGGGGGTGTTTTGTTGTTGATAGTTGCCTTGCCCTGCAGTCTGATGGGAACCCTGACATTGTAATTGTGGTGTCCTATGTACATGTTGTGTTCTGCTGATCAATGCCTGTTCATGTGTTGTGTTTACCTTTCAGGTGTGAGGGGATAGTTGTGGTTTGACATGCTGGGGTGTACACATGGTGAATGTTCACATGTGATGTGTAGAGGACACTGATGGTCACTTGATTGCACATGCATATGTTGAGTGCATGTCCTTACTGACCCACACACTCGCACTATGATGCACTACATGTACAACCACCCATGGATATCCACTGTTTGCCTTCTGGTGCCCACTGTGTCCCTGCAGCACATGTTCTGCGACCAATTATGGATCCTGTACATGCCTAATTTGCTTTTTGATGTGGTTTGTCGCTTGGATGTGATGCTCAGGGTGTGCATCACACACAATAGCTGTTCACTGTGCTGTGCGCTGAGCAGTGTGTTGCATGAGTTGGACACAGCACACAGAAGCTGCAGTGTTGATTTTGCAATGCACAATGTGCATGTAGACAGGCATTCATTGTTATGTTACGTCTACAACTTTTGTAATGCATTTGGGAATGACTTATTTTAGGTGGGAGGTTGTTGGTCAGTCATTTCATCTGATTCCATGTCAGGCATCATTGTCTGATGCCACTGTACATTTTTGACATGGCAATGTGTACCTTATTGGTACTGTGTTGGTGTATGGCTATTGCTTGCCATGTGATGTTGTGGTTTGGGAGGGTTTGAGTGACATAACAGTGATGGTCATGGCCTGTTTTGCAGGTGTGTGTGATTCACACCTTGCATGTCAGGGTCAGCCGCTTCTCGAAGCAACGAGCTGGGGGTAGATCTTTCTCCGCGGCAGGGGCCTCCCTCTGGAACAGCCTTCCTGCCTCCCTGGAACTTGAGGAGAACCATCTCTGGTTCCGGAAGCACCTCAAGACCTTCCTCTTTGCTTCTGCTTTCTCTCTCCCTCTCCCTTGCTAAATTCTTCACTGAAACTGCACTGGATCTGCAACTGGGCCACTCTCACCGACCTCGGTCCCTGGCCCAGCCACTCTCCACTTGCACTGCCTCCTTGACAACCCCTGCACTGCGGGACTGTCTCTCTATCCCTACAGCCCCCCCTTCCCAGCACTTGTCTGCACTTACCTTTGCAGTTGCCACCAGGACCCCCCTTGTTAATTTGCATATTTAAGTAACTTTGGGTCTCACCCTAAGTTACTAGGGGAATCCAGACGTGGACCCCTTGCTCACTATTCTTAGAGAGGCACAGATCCACCCTACTGATGAGGTCCAACCAGACCGAAACACGTGTCTGGGGTTTCTGTTGGTACTCTTGTTCAGAGGTTAATTGCCTAGCATTTTGGTGCTGGACTGCCCCAGGGCAGGACAAAGACTGATATGTTTGGGACATTTCTTCTCTGTGAAAGATTGTGAGCTAAAGACTCTGGGTAAGTTTCTCATAACCAGGACTAATGTCTGGCAGAGGGACTCCCAGGACCCCCCTTGTTAAGTTGCCACCAGCTGGCCTATTTATTTGTTTTTTATTCTACTTACCCTGTACTGCACTCCCCCCTCCCCTTCCCCTTGCACTTTTCCCTTCCCCCTACCCCTGCACTTGCGCAATCTAAATGACACCTGGACTAGTAGTATCATTGTCTGTCTTCCCTTGTTCCCCCCTCCCTGCCTCGTTGCATCTTGAAACACTTGTGTATAGGTACGTTACAAATGCCATATCATGTCATGTCATATGTCATATGTGTGCCTTTTGGTCACACAGGATAGCTTGTGTTTAAGTAACTAGGGATGCAGACAATGTGGCACTTCCACGGCAACAATCTCAGGGTGGTAAGGTTGTGACAGTTGACTGTCTATTTGTCATCATCGATTGTCACCTGGTATGTGCCAGGCCTGTGTGCACTCCACAGGGGTGGGAGTTTAGGTGAAAATTTGGCCACAAGCTGGGTCCGGGTTTCCTCGCCACGTGCCCTGTACCCTCCCATGGGCAGCGCCTGTGCCTGTGGTTGGGGATGTGGGGGCACCACCATGTCCACCGGTACGCCCTGCCGTGTTGCAACATTGTGCAGGACACATGCTGCCACAATGTTCCTGCACACTACTGGGGGTGCATAGAGTAGCTGCCCGCCAGAGCGGTCAAGGGAGCAGAAACGTGACTTGAGCACTCCGAATGTGCGCTCCACTATGGCCCTGGTTGCAATATGGGCGGCGTTGTATCTTACCTGGGGTGGTGTGGTGGGGTTCCGGATTGGCGTCATCATGTGGTTGCTCAGAGGGTAGGCACTGTCCCCTGGGGAGGTGTAAATGGTTGTGATTATTGGGGTTTGTGTATTTGTGTGTGTGTGTGTGTGTGTGTGTGTGTGACATGCATGCATGTGCAAGGGCATTTGTACTCACCTAGGAGCCAGGTGTCGCCATGCTGCCCAGCTTCCAGGGCCCGGCTCAGGGCGGACATTCTGTATATGAAACTGTGGAGCCAGGGTAGTTTGCATAGACAGAGGTGATGATTCCCTTTGCATCGCATACCACCTGTACATTGATGGAATGGCAGTGCTTGCGGTTTCGGTAGATGTGCTCAGTGGCTCTAGGTGGACGTAGGGCCACATGGGTGCAATCTATGGCACCGAGCACTTTGGGGAAGTGTGCCACCCTGTAAAAATCCAGGACAACGGCCTGCCTTTCTGCGGGGGTTCTGGGCATGTATATGTGCCTGCGGACTGAAGGGCGCGCTGTCATGATTGCCAGTACCTGGTGTAGGCAGCGTGACTGCGTGGCCTGTGAGACCCCCCCACTATGGCAGTAGTCCGCTGAAATGACCCAGTGGCCAAGAAATGCAGGACATTGAGCACCTTCTCCAAGGGGCTCAATGCTTGGGAGCAAAGGGTGGGGGATGTAAGGTCATCTTCCCACTCCCTGACCAGGTCTAGGATGATATGGTGTGGAAACCTATACCTGCCGTAGACCTGGTCGTCAGGCATCCCAAAAAGGCTTGTCCGTGGTGCGAAAATGCGTGCCTGGCTATTCTCCTCCTCCTGGTGTCCCACGATTAGTGCTGCATATACGTGTTTGTTGTTTGCGCGCACTTTTATACTGTGCGCGGGGACGCTTCCTCCTGCGTTCCTGTGGCGGACGCGTTGACGCCTGTGTGCGTCTTTTGCCGTGCGCGGGTTTCCCGTATTCGAATCCATGAATATGGGTTGTTCGCATGCGTGTGGGCATTCCGTGTAGTTTCCTGCAGTACTTCCCCAGTTACACCTTCTTTTTCACACGTTATTCCCCATTCCGTGTGTTACGCCCACTGTTCCGCCCACTTTGGTTGTGTGCGCCGCGCTATGTGCGCTTTTGCTGTACCGTAGCGCACGCCGTGTGTGCCCGCGTGCGCCATGTCAGGATTTGGCACACGGACAGCGGGAAACAAGCGCAGCGTCTTCCTTGAATCGCACGCGTGCGAGTGCGCTGGGTTTCTCACACTTGCGCCACCTTGCGCCTGCTTGCGCTGGGATTTTCGGCGCACGTTTGCTCCATGAATCGACCCCTTAATCAGGTAGAGGAACGACCTTGTGTCCTAGTATATATAATCCAAACAGAGTTATAATTAGTAATGCAACTACAATCAATTGGAATTATGAGATTCTGGCAATCTAATGTTATGTCTATTCAATAACTATGTTTAACACGTAACATGGTTAAGCCGACTAAGGACTCGGGAATGATGCACAGGGCTGTATTTATGCCCTTGTTAGTAAAATCGAATCAGGATGCACTGTTCTATTCCATTAAAGCATGAATGGGTGCCGCCTTTGAGTGAGACAAAATGCAGTGATATGTCGGTTTTATATGCTGTTGCATTGACTGGAGTAATATTGATGTCGATGTAGAGTAGATTCACCCGAGGTCAATCCGCTCAGGCTACTAACATTTCTATGAACCTTAGTGCAGATATCCTTAGCTTTCAGCATTTCATGGCTTTATGACACTGACAGATTTTTTCATCTATGCATGATTACTCTCAGGGCGCTATTGTATACTATGCGAGGTGAATACGATGCCTGCCTGTTACACTAGTCTCTATAGCAGAAGGGACGAATAGTCTGTTGTTTGTGTTACAACAAAAGGAGCGGAAAGAAACAGAGTCAGCTTTCTATTGCAAACGTTTGAGAGTTACGTTCTGCACAGCTGACAGATGCTAATTTATATCCTGCGAAGGTTGCGCCAGTTAGTCCCTGCACTATACAGTTATATAGCATCATAACATTGGTAGTTTTGAAGCACGACTCCCCGATACAGGTAAGAAGAGCTATTAGCCCTGTGAACAAAATTCACCATGAGGGCACTAGATCATTTATTTTCCACTCCCGTTCTTTTACGGGTTATGCATTGTGAGAGCTATATAATGATACAGACTCCTGCGGAAATACGAGGTTACATGGATTCGTATTTTGTTTTGTAGGGCATTTTTTGCTGTCGAATTACGACTGGAGAAATATATACCCAGGAACAAAATATTGAGCTATAAGGTATGTTTCCCCAGACCTTTTTTTGTTTTTTTTTAGATTTAAGATTTAAAATTCAAAATATAAGATAACAGGGTATGGAAATTGACAAATGAGGACAAAGTCAGAAGATATTTACTATATATTCCTGCCAGCACTCTAAACACACTTGCTCTTCCAGGTCCATGATGTTGAATCAACATCACGAGAGAGTGAGTCGTATGCATATACAGAACAACATTTGAATGATCTCCTTGAACGCACAGGAATGTGCATTGTTCGATGCACTGCACATGAGCATAAAGAACTTATCAGGATTATATTAAGAGAGGCTGTTAACATTGTCGCTTTAAAATATTAGATGCTCGCTCTCTAGACAGACAGGGTAATTCATAGAATTTCGCAGAAAAGTGTCGCAAGCGGCTGGCGCAGAGTGTCCGCGTGCGATTGACTGCGCCAGGCACGTGCGCTAAAACCGATTTCCGCGCACAGCGTATTCATGGATTTCATGCTCCCAAACCAGCCGTGGCGCAGAGTATCGCAGCGACCCTGCAGCAGCGCCAGTAACGCCCCCAAGAACGCCCTTGCGCAAGGAAAAGCCATCAAAATCGCTAAATCATCGCAAAGGGCTGCGCTAACCCTGGACCAGTTTACAGGGCTGCCAAACAAGGAACGCAAAGCGGGAAACGTGCATATCAGGGGTACACGTGAAGTCATACACGCGATTAGCCAGGGTACGTGTATTACAGGGGTACGCGGGAAGTTTAACACGCGATTGGCCAGGGTACGTCTATTACAGGGGTACGCGGGAAGTTTAACACGCGATTAGCCAGGGTAAGTGTATTACAGGGGTACGCGGGAAGTTTAACACGCGATTAGCCAGGGTACGTGTATTACAGGGGTACGCGGGAACTTTAACACGCGATTGGCCAGGGTACGTGTATTACAGGGGTACGCGGGAAGTCTAACACGCGATTGGCCAGGGTACGTGTATTACAGGGGTACGCGGGAAGTTATACACGGGATTAGCCAGGGTACGTGTATTACAGGGGTACGCGGGAAGTTTAACACGCGATTGCCCAGGGTACGTGTATTACAGGGGTACGCGGGAAGTTTAACACGCGATTAGGCAGGGTACGTGTATTACAGGGGTACGCGGGAAGTTTAACACGCGATTGCCCAGGGTACGTGTATTACAGGGGTACGCGGGAAGTTTAACACGCGATTAGGCAGGGTACGTGTATTACAGGGGTACGCGGGAAGTTTAACACGCGATTAGGCAGGGTACGTGTATTACAGGGGTACGCGGGAAGTTTAACACGCGATTGCCCAGGGTACGTGTATTACAGGGGTACGCGGGAAGTTTAACACGCGATTAGGCAGGGTACGTGTATTACAGGGGTACGCGGGAAGTTTAACACGCGATTGCCCAGGGTACGTGTATTACAGGGGTACGCGGGAAGTTTAACACGCGATTAGGCAGGGTACGTGTATTACAGGGGTACGCGGGAAGTTTAACACGCGATTAGCCAGGGTAAGTGTATTACAGGGGTACGCGGGAAGTTTAACACGCCATTAGCCAGGGTACGTGTATTACAGGGGTACGCGGGAAGTTTAACACGCGATTGGCCAGGGTACGTCTATTACAGGGGTGCGTGGGAATCATCACACGCGATTAGGCTGGGTGGGTCCTCACAGGTGTTCCCTGTACACCCTCCACGGCCCCTGCAGGCAGCCTACAAAACAGAGGACTACCCTGCACACCTGCTCATGTCCCCCTGCACCCCCACCCCCCAGCAGTGCAGGGGCAGCCTCCACCAGGCCCCCACTCATGTCTCCCACCACCCCCACCCTCCCGCCACCAGGGGCAGCCTCCACCAGGCCCCCACCCATGTCTCCCACCACCCCCACCAGTGCAGGGGCACCCTCCACCAGGCCCCCACCCATGTCTCCCAACACCCCCACCCACCAGCACTGTGGGGCACGTGGCCAGCAGGCAGTCAGGCAGCAGCAGATGGCAGGTGGGAGCGTGCTCAGGGCTCTGGGGGGCAGTAATTTGGCCTCCTGGCCAGGAGCATGGTCTCTCGTGTGTGAACGCGTGGACAGCCTGATAGGTAGTGAAATCCCACACGTCAGCAAAGGCCCTTAGCGCGTAAACCCGTCAACAGCATATGCGCGCCTATAGTCACCTGCACGTGCAGGAAATTGTTGCGTGACACGTCCCAGTGTCAAAGCGTGTGATTGGTGAAAATGGATCTACACGCAGAAGTGACAAAGCGTGTGATTGGTGAAAATGGATCTACACGCAGGAGTGACAAAGCGTGTGATTGGTGAACGTACACGCCGCATAAGTGACGCTGTACGTGTGGGCCTGTATATAAGGTGCATGTAGAACACCATTTCCTTGTACGTGCTTTTCGTGGAGAGCGAGTGGGTGAATTCTGTACTTCTTGTCGTTTCACACGCGATTTACTTCACGGCGTTTCCAGTTCGTATTCCCTGTTACCTCTGACAGCTTTTTCTCTTTTTTCTCTTTTACTGGTTTACCTGGGCCTGTTCCCTCAAACAGTGTCCCCTTCTACTGTTGTCCTGTCTTCTCAGACAGCGTACACATCTTCTTTTGGCGGGGGTTTAGCCAGCCAAACGCGCTCATTCTTCACGCTCTTTTACCTGGCAGACGGTGAGTCACGCACGTATCCAACTTCTGTGCTTGCCCCGTGTGTAGCCTACCCCTTCAGAGGTCATTCTAGGCTGCGTGTGACACGCATACGTTCATTCTTGTGTTACTGGGTGCCACAGCGTAGTGCAGGTTTTTCTTTCTGCACACGTGGTCTAGGAGGGGTTGCGTGCACGTCATCTCCCTTTTTTGGGCCTCCTGTGCGTTGCGTGACCCGTCATCTTTCCCCAGGGGTTACAATCAGCCGTGCTAGAGCACTAGGGTACAATTACCATCTGGTACCCAACCCCTTTGACCCCCAATTGCCCAGGACAATTGTCTACAGCCACTCCCATACGCACATTAATATCAGTGCCATGGCTGGGAGGCGAGGATTCCGTAAGGGTGGCAAAGGTGGAAGAGCCACAAGTGGTGGCCGTGGTGGATCCGGTAGGGGACGTGGTCGTAACTTGCAGGGTGAGCCTGTCCCCCCATGTGTGGAGGACCAGTCAAGGGCACCCATCATCCCCCCCCCCTCCCCCCCCTCCCCCCTCCCGTTGAGGCTGAAGTGGCTGACACCATCCATGCTCAGCCCTTGTTGGACCAGCCCATTGTGGCACCAGACCTGGCTGACTCCATGGCTGACTTCCAGGTCAGCAGGGCTACGACACGTGCGCTGGTGCACGTTGATGCCATCATGCCACGTGGATCTGGGGCAGCAAGGTCATCTGCTGCACCAAGGAGGCAGGGCGGAGTGGCTGCAGGGGCAGCTGCGGCTCCATCCACCCCAGCCCTCACACACCCAGCCAGGACAGTGTCGGTCCTAGTCCATGCTGCTGACATTCCCCCTGACACCATCACACTAGAGCCAATGCCTGCACCAACTCCCATGCTGAGTGTGCAATCCCACACTCCTGATACAGAGTCCACCAGGGCTCCTGCCCCTAGTGTCCAGAGCGGCGCAGGACACTCAGGATCACCACCACCTTCCAAGCGGAAGAGGAAGAGTGCTCGTCCGGCACAGGCTGATGCCCCAGACACGGCTACACAGTCCGGCCCGTCCAGGAAGCCCAGCTTCACGGATGACGAACTGAATGCACTTGTCGAGTATGTGTCCGGACATGACAACGAGATGGTCATTGTTGCAGGATCCAAGACCACACCTGCACAACGCCAGGCACACTGGCAGACCGTTGCGGACATCGTAAGTGCCCTTGGAATCGTGAGGCGCACAGCCAATGATTGCTATAAGCGCTGGAATGACCTAAAGCGCAGGGCAAAGAGTAAGCTGGCCTCAAGTCATGCCGCAACTCTAGTGACTGGAGGTGGGTCTCCAGTAGTAGACATGGAACTCACTCCACATGAGTCAGTCGCTGGGACCTACGTCACGGAGGAACAGATCCAAGGCGTGGGAGATCTGGCTGATTACGAGGCATTGTCCGGTGAGTGCACATGCATGTGTGTGTCATCCATGTGCATGGTGTGTGTGTGAGGGCTTCTGTTTGGGTGCCAGGTGAGAGTGTGTGCGCCTCAGTCGTATGGGTCAGCCATGTGCTTCATGCAATACTTCCTGCGCAGCTGCATTTGGCCATAGCAGTATCCCTTCTGCCAACAGTAGACATCTAGCACAACTGCACGCCAGTTGCCCTTGAAGTGTCACCTTGACACAACATATTTGCTTATTTTTCACTGTTCATTCAGTCAGTTTGTTTGCATTCCACCACTTTCACTAGGCATGTCGCTGTCCACTAGTCACATGTCTGACATGGGTATGGTAAAGGGGAGTGACTTTGTTACCTGGATATCATTTGTACACACATGTCACTGTGCAATTTGACCATTACAGACTGGCAGCTCCAGGTGAAAAATCTGACCTGTTAGAATCAGAAAAGCTATTACATGCGGGAACTGGACTGAATGAATAGGTGCTGCCCTCCTCTCCATCTTCACTCAATAGCAATGGTACATGCCATCTGTGTGATGGCATGTGTGTTTCACCTGCCAATCACAGGCCAATGTGTGATGCCACTGCCAGGCAGCATGCAGAAAATTTGTTCATCTTCCATCTTGGTGTCATCAGTGTGTGCCGTTTGCCTGCACTTCATACGCAGTGAGGGTGCATGCATGGGAGGGTTTTAGTCATGTGGGACATGTGTCAATCAAGTACTGGTTCTCTTGCTTCTCAGCCCTCAATGTGTGCCATGGTGCTAATGCCTGTTTCCATTACTTTGTTTTCATGTCTTTGCAGGGGAAGACGCACCTGATACTGCTGGGGTTGTGGAGATGGTGCAGACCCAGGAGGTGTCCCAGGGCCGACCAACCACCAGTGAGGGACGTGGTGTGGTGGTGGGGGAGAACCCACAAGTGCTGCAGGTCGTGCTCTCAAGGGGTGTCTCTGGCTGCACCTCCCCCGAGCTGTACTCAGGTGTTGATTCGGATGAGACCTACGTGCCGTCGCTGGTGAGTGTTCCAGGGAGGGATTCTGTTCTGTCTCACCCACCTGCACCAGGGTCAGTACCCTCCATGGGGATGTCAGTGTTGGCAGCTACGCCTTCGGTGGTTACGGATGCAGGGTCACACTCCGCAACATCTGATCCTGTTCCTGGGCCAGCAGATCAGAGGGGGAATGCAGTCCTGCAGCCTCAGGCAGTGCCGGCACAGCAAGGCGCAGTTCGCCTTGCCCCAGACAGGTGTGGTGCCCGCCGACGTGGTGGCCGTACGCCACCCGGCAATACCGCATGCGAGCAATCCATTTACGGTATGGCTACCCAACAGGCTGCATCATCCGAGATGATGGCTCAGGCCATGGATAGGGTGGCCACTTCCATTGTCCCCCCAGAAAGGCTGATGGAGCGACTAGAGCAGGCAACCGACTCCATCTGCCAGTCACACAGGGAGGACATGTTGGGGTCCAACAGGGACAGGCGGGCGGCACTGGCGACTCTGCAGGAGGCCATCTCCATTGAGTCCCAGGGCCACAGGGAAGCCCTGAGGCAGGAGCTCCTACACCTCAGGACGACTCTTGTTGAGCTTGAGGCTTCAACACACCAAAGGACAGAACAGCAGCTGGAGCGTCTCACCCGTACGCTCTCAGCTGAGATGCAGGCAACGAGGGCGGAGGTCCGGGCATCCCGTGAGTTGTTGCATGGGGACCTCCGCACACTCATCCTCCAGAACCAGACCTACCACACCCGCATGCTTGCAGCCATGGAGGAGCAGACTAGGGCCTTGCGTGGGCTGCCTCCCATAGTGCGACCACCTCCGGATGCAGCTGCACAGGGTGATAATAGCGACAGCAGTGACACTCCCACAATAGGGTAGCCGTGTGGGCCATGAGCCCATGGAGGTGTTTTATCTTCCCAGGATCCACGCAGGTGGGTTCTGGTGTGCATCATGTCCTCGGACCTCCTGGGTGGCCTCCCCAACCCCCCCGGGCCCATCAATGGCCATTTTTGATTGTTTCTTATTTTTATTTTTATTTTGATTTCTTTTATTCCCAATTTTTTTGGGAGG
Source organism: Ambystoma mexicanum (assembly GCF_040938575.1). Taxonomy (NCBI): domain Eukaryota; kingdom Metazoa; phylum Chordata; class Amphibia; order Caudata; family Ambystomatidae; genus Ambystoma; species Ambystoma mexicanum. The sequence continues at coordinate 313,292,574 of NC_090932.1, forward strand.
ATCTGTTGGCTCCGATCTGTTGGCTCCGATCTGTTGCCTCCGATCTGTTGGCTCCGATCTGTTGGCTCCGATCTGTTGGCTCCGATCTGTTGGCTCCAATCTGTTGGCTCCGATCTGTTGGCTCCGATCAGTTGGCTCCGATCTGTTGGCTCCGATCTGTTGGCTCCGATCTGTTGGCTCCGATCTGTTGGCTCCGATCTGTTGGCTTCGATGTGTTGGCTTCCGTGGTTCCTGTGGGCATACGCTGCATTGTGGCTGGGCACATGCAGGCTTGTAATGTATTTGGTTCAGATGCTTGGGTTTGAGTCACACACACCCCTCCTGCTTCCCGTTTCCATGGGCTTGCAAAGGGTGTGCCCAAGTGACAGTGAATTACACAGTGACGTTGGACTCCCATGAGCTGTGTGGCCAGTCTGTAGTCAATACTGTGTATACATTCATAGTGCATATTGCTGTTGTGTTGTACACTGCATGTTGCATTGATATGTAACTCTTCTTCTGTGTCTACCTCCCAATTTGCAGGTCCCTTCCTCAAGTCCACACAAGGACCTCTAGTCTGGCGAAGGGGACCATGTTGGCAGCAGTGCACCTACAACTCTACATGGCGCCAACACTGCACAGTTGGTAGTGGTGGGAGTGCAGGCATTTCCAGGTGGTGAGACTACTAATATGTAACCTTTTTGATGTCATGTTAATGGTACTACGTGTTCAAGTATGTTGTTGGTCCGGCATTGCTGTGAGCATTTCAGGTGTTGCAGGTTTCTAATGGTGCCACTGTACATAGTGAGAGTGATGTCATGTTTTGGGGATTACTTTGTTTACCTGCAATTAGCATGACATGGCACGGTGTGTCGTGTGGCAGTGCTGGGGTTGGGTTGGCTGACATGGCACTGTCCTCTTGTTGCATTTTGCAAGTGGGTATTCATTTTAGCTGCTTCAATGTGTAACTTCACAAAACTGCATTGGTGGTGTCTGTGTGGGTAGGGATGCACACATTGTGACACTTCCAGGTGAACAATCTCAGGCTGACATGGAATTCCCGGTTCATTCTCCACACATTCAGGATCAGTGTCAGGTTGAGTCATCATTGATTGTCAGATGGAATGTGCCAGGGCAGTGTGCACTCCACAGGGGTGTGATTTCTATGTGAAGTAATTAGCCACTAGCTGTGTACGGGCTGCCTCCCCCCGTGCCCTTTCCCCTCCCATGCGCAGCGGCTGTGCATGTGGTTGGGGATGTGGGGCCACCACCATGTCCACGGCCAGGCCCCGGCGTGTTGCAACGTTGTGCAGGACACATGCTGCCACTATGATCCTGCACACTACTGGGGGAGCGTATAACAGCTGCCCGCCAGAACGGTCAAGGGAGCGAAAGCGTGACTTCAGCACTCCGAATGTGCGCTCCACTATGCCCCTGGTTGTAATGTGGGCTGTGTTAAATCTTACCTGGGGTGGCGTGGTGGGGTTCCGAATTGGCGTCATCATGTGGGGGCTGAGAGGGTAGGCACTGTCCCCTGTGGAGGTGGGGATTGGTATCATTGGTGAGGTTGTGACCTTGCTCAGTATCCAACATGCATGCATGTGCAGTGGCATACATACTCACCAAGCAGCCATGTATCGCCATGCCGCCCAGCTTCTAGGTCCCGGCTTAGGGTGGACATTCGGTAAATGAAGCTGTCGTGGGTGGAGCCGGGATAGTTGGCATATACTGAGGTGATGATTCCCTTGGCATTACATGCTACCTGCATGTTGATGGAATGCCAGTGCTTGCGGTTCCTATAGATGTGCTCAGGTGCCCTGGGGGGACGTAGAGCCACATGGGTGCAGTCGATGGCACCTAGCACTTTGGGGAATCGTGCCACTGCGTAAAAATCCAGGGCGGCAGCATGCCTTTCTGCAGGTGTTCTGGGCAGGTATATGTGCCTGCGGACTGATGGGCGTGCAGTCATGATGTTCAAGACCTGGTGTAGGCAGCGTGACTGGGTGGCCTGTGACACCCCACCCACTATGGCACTTGTCCGCTGAAATGATCCAGTGGCTAAGAAGTGCAGTACATTGAGGACCTTCTCCAGGGGGCTGAGTGCTTGGGAGCACAGGGTGGGTGATGTGAGGTCATCCTCCCACTCACTCACCAGGTCCAGTATGATGTGTGGTGGAAACCTGTACCTCCCATACACCTGGTCATCAGGCATCCCGAAAAGGCTGGTTCTGGGTGTGAATATTCTGGCCCTGACTATCCTCCTCCTCCTCCTTTGGTAGCCCACTGCCACTGCTGCTAGGAACGGTATGTTCATCCTGGCGTCTGAGCTTGTTATTGTTAAAGTCCGCAATTTATGCTTAGCGCGTGTTCTAGGCGAGCGTGTGACCCGCGCACCCCTGGAATCCAGTTCCCAGTCCAATAGCGTGTGGAAATTCACACGCACCACGGGATACAGCGTGTGACCCGCGCACCCCTGGAATCCAGTTCCCAGTCCAATAGTGTGTGGAAATTCACACGCACCACGGGATACAGCGTGTGACCCGCGCACCCCTGGAATCCAGTTCCCAGTCCAATAGCGTGTGGAAATTCACACGCACCACGGGATACAGCGTGTGACCCGCGCACCCCTGGAATCCAGTTCCCAGTCCAATAGCGTGTGGAAATTCACACGCACCACGGGATACAGCGTGTGACCCGCGCACCCCTGGAATCCAGTTCCCAGTCCAATAGCGTGCGGAAATTCACACGCACCACGTGATACAGGTTCGCTGACGTACTTGCGTGTGTAAGTGGCCGCGCACCCATTAAATACACGTACATAGGCCAATCGCGTGTACGCGCACTTTTGTCCAATTACACGCGATGACACTCTGACGTGCAGTATCTCCACGTGTGCCCCGTCATCACGTGCTGAGTGGGGAACACCCGTGCGGGTCACGTCACAGACGCGCTTACGCGCTGAGGGACTCTGGTCCAATAGAATCGCGTATGCGTGCTGACGCGCTTACGCGCTAAGGGCCTTTCCTCGGATTTCACGCTGACGTGCAGGATTTTCACGTGCCAAATCACTCCGTATCAAGCTGGCCACGCGAAAACACACGGAAGCCCACGCTCCTGCCCAGAAGGCCGAGTTACTGCCCCCCAATGCCCCGAGCAGCCTCCCACGTGCCATCTGCTGCTGCCTGCCTGCCTGCCTGCTGCCACCGTGCCCTGCCATTTGGTGCCTGCACATCAGCCATCTGCAGGGGTCCAGTTGCTGTGTCCACCCCTGCTGGAACTGAAGACTCCCGACTGGTATTACATCGCTCCACAGCCCAGCCCCAGGACCCAGTTGCCCACCCACACCTGCCTCTGGGTTTGCCATGTCGGGCACTTCCACATCTGGCACCAGTGGCAACCCCAGGCCAGAGGGGCAGAGGGGCACCAGCTTCACTGTCACCGAAGTTGGTGTCCTGGTGGAGCATGTCCTGGGGCAGTATGATGCCCTCTTTGGATCGTCCCGCGCCAGCAAGGAAGGACGGCAGAGGATCTGGGCCGACTGTGTGGTTGCCATCAACGCGGAGGGGGTGGCAACCCGCGACGTCCTGAAGATCAAGAAGCGCTGGGAGGACTTGAGGTCCAGGACCCTTGTGAAGGCCCGGCGCCTCGTGGAGGGGGGCCGGGGCCACATGAGTACCATCCAGATGAGGGTCCTGGAACGCGTACGCCCATCGCTCCACGCCCAGATCCTTGAGAGGGAGGCCCGTCTGGAGTTGAGCGGTAAGTGTCCATGCATTACTGTGTGAGACAGGGCATGTTGCGGTGTGCTGGTTCTATGATACTTGCCTGTATGTGTGCCATAGGCCATGTATGCATGTATGTGTGCAGGGACATCATGGTAATGCATGTGCAACCAGTGATGTGTGATGCACATGGTTGTTGCATGTGTTGAAATGCCGCATGGGGAGCCCTAATCAGATTTTGAACATGAGAGCATGCCAGTCTCTGTACCTGGACATGGGTGGGGGTGAGGGATGGGTGCTGATGCCAGGTACATATATGGTAGCCATGTCTGTGTGCCTGACCTGCGTGTCTGTGACTTGTGCATGCCATGGATGCATGACACATGTGTGTGACAATGCAGAGATTCAGTAAAGCAGCAAAATTACCCTTGTATCCGCTGTGTTTGGTGTGTTTGGGGCCAGATGGATGTGACTGAGGTGAAGTGTGTGCATGTGAAATGCATGAGCCATGATGCATGTGAGTTCCATATCATTGAATGTTTCAAGAGTCCATTGGACATGCATGGAAATGTCCATGGCATGCACCATGCCTGTTACTGTGTGTGTTTTGCCTGGACTGACCCATGTGTTGTGGAGGGACATGATGGAAGTGTACTTTGACAGTGGTGCTCATCTGCTATTGCTTCCTGTCTAGGGGACCATTGTACAGTGCCCTGATGCTTGTGTTCTTTGTCTCCCTCTACGCAGCGGCTAGTGAAGAAGAGGGCGGAGACGGCGCTGTGGAGCAAGGCGGCGGGGAGGCCCCCACGGCTGCAGCGGAAGGGGTGGGTGAGCCCCCACAGGGGCCTGCTACGGTGGGAGACGGTGAGGAGCCATCCAGGTTGGTGGTTTGCACAGAGGAGGAGGAGGAGGAGGAGGCCGCCACTGGGGCACACATGGGGCCTGGTGGGGGCATCCCTGCTGGTGCAAGTGGTGCAGTCCAGGGCCAGGGGCAGGAGGCAGCACAGGTCACCGTGGAGGGGCCTGTGCATGTCGCTGTCCCTGACCCTGTGAGTGCACCACCATGCACCAGCAGGGATGCCCCGTCCCAGGCCTGTCCGCAGGTAGAGGGGATGTCCATGTCACCTGACTCCCCTCCACCTGCGGACGTGGGAACCCCTGGCCGTGCGGAGAAGGTCCTGATTGGGGTCGCGTTGCGCACGGCTGTGATTCGTGATGCCGTGCGTGCTTCCCGGGAGGAGCACGCACGTCATCACGAAGTGCACCGTGCCGACGTGGCCCAATTAGGATCGGCCATGTTCGGGGGTTTCCTGCATGTGTTGGCCAATGTGGCGGCCCTCTCCTCCTCTGTGCAGGCTATCCACCAGTCGTTCTCCTTGCCGTCTTCCAGCCCAGATGCCACCAGGGCCCCCTGTGGACCTGCCCCGACCAATGCAGCCAGCTCGGTGGGGATCCCATCCCTGCCACAGTCGGGAGTCAGAGATCCAGCAGGGGTGGACACCAGAGCAACTGGACCCCAGCAGATGAAGGATGTGACGGCATCATCGGGCAGGGCACGTGCACGACGGCGTCGGTGGTTTCCATCAGCCTGGATGCCGTCGTGCTGGCACAGGCAGTTGCGTCGGAGGCAGCAGCAGGCTCAACGTGGGAGGCATCATGGCTCGGGGCCATCAACATCAGGGGTGCAGGCATCGGCCGGAGGGCAGGAGAACCCTGGAATGGGAGTGGCTTCCGTGTGGGAGAGGTTGTGCCAGCGGATAGGTGCGGAGCGGCAGCGGGTAGAGGAGGAACGGCTCACGATGGTCAGGGCGGAGGACTCCATGCGGAGGGCGCTGAGGCGGGCTGAGTGCCTCGAGGGTCTTCGCAGGGAGTTTGAGCTTGACACTGCGTTATCCCTGCGGGACCTCGGGGCCAGGGAACATGCCCGCCTCCAAGCCATTGACCAGGAGTTCGATGATGCCCTGGCCCATGACAACAACCAGTGAGCCGTCCGAATAGCCCGCTGCCTTTGTATATAGTTGTATAGTTAGGGTTAGGTTTCCTTTGTTTTTTTGATTTTTTTTTGGTTGCGATTGGACAATGCACCACTTTTTTGTATATAGTTCCCTTTTTAGTTAGTAGTCAGTTAGGTTTAATTTGGTAGGGCTCATGGACCCAGGATGATCTTCTTAATTGGCTTATTTTAATTTTTCAGAATTTTTTCTTGGACATTCATCTTGTTTTGTTTGATTTGCTTTGTGTTTTTTCTTATTTGCTGTTCAATACATATTATTTTTTTAATCTTCAATGTGTCGTATCATCTCATTGCTTTCAGGCATGTCATGTTGGGTGTTTTGTCATTCACTTGCAGCCATTGTGTGTGACAGACATGTGTTAAATTGCATTATTTACATTGGGGGTGTAACATGTAATTGCCTTTGATATGTGGGTGGGTGTGATAGTTGGTTGGGCCTTTTGGCAGGGGAGGATGGGCATTACGGACATGATTGAGGAATGTTGGGACCCAGGTGCAGGGGGGCATGGATTGGACATGGGTGGGGGCCTGCTGGCAGGTGCCCCACAGTGCTGGGGGGTGGGGGTGGTGGGAGACATGAGTTGGACATGGGTGGGGGTCTGCTGGCAGGTGCCCCACAGTGCTGGGGGGTGGGGGTGGTGGGAGACATGAGTGGGGCCCTGGTGGAGGGTGACCCTGCACTGCTGGGGTGTGGGGGTGGTGGGTGACATGAGTGGGGGCCTGGTGGAGGGTGACCCTGGTGGCTGGGGGGTGGGGGTGGTGGGAGACATGAGTGGGGCCCTGGTGGAGGGTGACCCTGCACTGCTGGGGTGTGGGGGTGGTGGGTGACATGAGTGGGGGCCTGGTGGAGGGTGACCCTGGTGGCTGGGGGGTGGGGGTGGTGGTAGACATGAGTGGGGGCCTGGTGGAGGGTGACCCTGCACTGCTGGGGTGTGGGGGTGGTGGGAGACATGAGTGGGGCCCTGGTGGAGGGTGACCCTGCACTGCTGGGGTGTGGGGGTGGTGGGTGACATGAGTGGGGGCCTGGTGGAGGGTGACCCTGGTGGCTGGGGGGTGGGGGTGGTGGTAGACATGAGTGGGGGCCTGGTGGAGGGTGACCCTGCACTGCTGGGGTGTGGGGGTGGTGGGAGACATGAGTGGGGCCCTGGTGGAGGGTGACCCTGCACTGCTGGGGTGTGGGGGTGGTGGGTGACATGAGTGGGGGCCTGGTGGAGGGTGCCCCTGGTGGCTGGGGTTTGGGGGTGGTGGGAGACATGCGTTGGACATGGGTGGGGGCCTGCTGGCAGGTGCCCCACAGTGCTGGGGGTTGGGGGTGGTGGGAGACATGAGTTGGACATGGGTGGGGGCCTGCTGGCAGGTGCCCCACAGTGCTGGGGTGTGGGGGTGGTGGGAGACATGAGTGGGGCCCTGGTGGAGGGTGACCCTGCACTGCTGGGGTGTGGGGGTGGTGGGTGACATGAGTGGGGGCCTGGTGGAGGGTGCCCCTGGTGGCTGGGGTTTGGGGGTGGTGGGAGACATGAGTTGGACATGGGTGGGGGCCTGCTGGCAGGTGCCCCACAGTGCTGGGGGGTGGGGGTGGTGGGAGACATGAGTTGGACATGGGTGGGGGCCTGCCGGCAGGTGCCCCACAGTGCTGGGGGGTGGGGGTGGTGGGAGACATGAGTGGGGCCCTGGTGGAGGGTGACCCTGGTGGCTGGGGGGTGGGGGTGGTGGGAGACATGAGTTGGACATGGGTGGGGGCCTACTGGCATGTGCCCCACAGTGCTGGGGGGTGGGGGTGGTGGGGGACATGAGTTGGACATGGGTGGGGGACTGCTGGCAGGTGCCCCACAGTGCTGGGGGGTGGGGGTGGTGGGAGACATGAGTTGGACATGGGTGGGGGCCTGCTGGCAGGTGCCCCACAGTGCTGGGGGGTGGGGGTGGTGGGAGACATGAGTGGGGCCCTGGTGGAGGGTGACCCTGGTGGCTGGGGGGTGGGGGTGGTGGGAGACATGAGTTGGACATGGGTGGGGGCCTGCTGGCAGGTGCCCCACAGTGCTGGGGGGTGGGGGTGGTGGGAGACATGAGTGGGGCCCTGGTGGAGGGTGACCCTGGTGGCTGGGGGGTGGGGGTGGTGGGAGACATGAGTTGGACATGGGTGGGGGCCTACTGGCAGGTGCCCCACAGTGCTGGGGGGTGGGGGTGGTGGGGGACATGAGTTGGACATGGGTGGGGGACTGCTGGCATGTGCCCCACAGTGCTGGGGGGTGGGGGTGCAAGGGGACATGTGTTGGTGTTCATTAGTTCAAGGAGACATGTGCCTTTGCTGGGGGGCATGCCCATGTTGGGTGGGCTGCCTGCGGGACATGACCAGGGATGCAGGGTAGTCCCCTGTGGTGTGGGCTGCCTGCAGGGGCCGTGGAGGGTGTACAGGGTACACCTGGGAGGACCCACACTGTCACATCACATGTGGGACTCCCCGGCACCCCTGAAATACACGTACCGTGCAGAAATCGCGTGTAAAACTTCCCGCGCACCCCTGAAATACACGCGCCCAGGCTATTCGCGTGTAAAACTTCCCGCGCACCCCTGAAATACACGCGCCCAGGCTATTCGCGTGTGGAACTTCCCGCGCACCCCTGAAATACACGCGCCCAGGCTATTCGCGTGTGGAACTCCCCGCGCACCCCTGAAATACACGCGCCCAGGCTATTCGCGTGTGGAACTTCCCGCGCACCCCTGAAATACACGCGCCCAGGCTATTCGCGTGTGGAACTTCCCGCGCACCCCTGAAATACACGCGCCCAGGCTATTCGCGTGTGGAACTTCCCGCGAACCCCTGAAATACACGCGCCCAGGCTATTCGCGTGTGGAACTTCCCGCGCACCCCTCAAATTCACGCGCCCAGGCTATTCGCGTGTGGAACTTCCCGCGAACCCCTGAAATACAAGCGCCCAGGCTATTCGCGTGTGGAACTTCCCGCGCACCCCTGAAATACACGCGCCCAGGCTATTCGCGTGTGGAACTTCCCGCGCACCCCTGAAATACACGCGCCCAGGCTATTTGCGTGTGGAACTTCCCGCGCACCCCTCAAATTCACGCGCCCAGGCTATTCGCGTGTGGAACTTCCCGCGAACCCCTGTAATACACGTAGCCCGCTCCCCCAGGCCCGATCGCGTGAGGAACTTCCCGCGCACCCCTCAAATTCACGCGCCCAGGCTATTCACGTGTGAAACTTCACGCGAACCCCTGAAATACACGCGCCCAGGCTATTCGCGTGTGGAACTTCCCGCGCACCCCTGAAATACACGCGCCCAGGCTATTCGCGTGTGGAACTTCCCGCGCACCCCTCAAATTCACGCGCCCAGGCTATTCGCGTGTGGAACTTCCCGCGAACCCCTATAATACACGTAGCCCGCTCCCCCAGGCCCGATCGCGTGAGGAACTTCCCGCGCACCCCTCAAATTCACGCGCCCAGGCTATTCGCGTGTGAAACTTCACGCGAACCCCTGAAATACACGTAGCACGCTCCCCCAGGCCCGATCGCGTGAGGAACTTCACGCGAACCCCTGTAATACACGTAGCCCGCTCCCCCAGGCCCGATCGCGTGTGGAACTTCACGCGAACCCTTGAAATACACGTAGCCCGCTCCCCCAGGCCCGATCGCGTGAGGAACTTCACGCGAACCCCTGTAATACACGTAGCCCGCTCCCCCAGGCCCGATCGCGTGAGGAACTTCACGCGAACCCCTGTAATACACGTAGCCCGCTCCCCCAGGCCCGATCGCGTGAGGAACTTCACGCGAACCCCTGTGATGCACGTACCCTGCAAATCGCGTGTGACACTTCCCGCGCACCCCGGTATACATGCACACGTATTTTTTGTCAGCGGGTGTCCGTGTTTGTGGGTACCCCTTTGCACGTCATTTTTCCTGGAGGGCCACAGTATGGGACATTCATCATGGCAGTATATAGGTGCTATTTGTTGGCGCACCTTTTGGCGCACATTTCTTACAACCGCAGAGACGCTACCGCCTCCTTTCTTGTGGCGGTCGTGTTTGTGCCTGTGCGCTGGTTTGAGCGTGCGCTTTTTTCCCCTATTCTATTCCATGAATACGTGTTGTAGGCGAGCGTGTGGGCGTTCCGCGCACTTGTGCCCTGTACTTCCCCTGTGACGCCCACGTTTTGGCAAGTTGTTCCCCATTCCGAGTGTTACGCCCGTGTTCCGCCTACTTTTATTGCGTGCGCCGCGCTATGTGCGAATTTCGCTGTGGCCTGTGCGATTTTCGCTGTGACCTGGCGCACGCTGTTAGATGGCCTGTGCGCCAACGTGCGCCAACGTGCGCCGCACACTTTTTTATCGCACATCCGCTGGTTTTCTCGCGCACGGCCTTCCATGAATCGACGTGCGCTGCTTTTCGTGCGATTTTCGCACTTGCACTGCGATTTTCGCTATTCCACTGCGATTCGCACGTTTTTGCCCACTTGCGCCGCGCTAATTATTCCATGAATCGGCCTCTAAATGTAAAAATAAACTATAGTCCCGACTTGTCCTCCATCAGTTTGGGTTGGCTAGAGGTTAAGATTGGATGTTGCAGTTTTGATGGTTTGACTACCAGTACACCAACATATTGGCTTTGTCTATCATGTCCTTTGGAAAGGAATAATTAAATTTTCCCTCTTCGATTTTGATTTGTAGCATTTTCTGCACAATTGGGCATGAACTAAAAGAAATAAGGATCCGGCCAGCAGCCGAGTTGAGTAAAACATTGCTAAATGACTCCTCCTTAAAATAGGAATCATATCACGTATGTGGGTGAACTAGGATTGGTGTATCAATGTCATGGTTTTTAATGGTAGTTTGTTTTCATTTGTTGTTAGCAACTTCCAAGCCATAACTTGGGAAGAATATGTGGCTACCGTTTGTCAAGTCCTGAAGAAGACGAATATCAATGCCCAAGAATGGGCAGGCAGACAATGTGTCATCGAAACTATAGATAAGGGAAGTTTGCAAAATAGATAAAGAGAAACTTAGATATTAACCTCTTCAGACACCTTTAGTTGGCTATTATTTGAGTGACTTGGTCCTTAGTGGACTAACTTCTTCTAGTAGGGAACTAAAGCTTGTGCTTTTTGCATTAGTAGTAGATACCTAGATTAATTGCGCCTCCCTCACTGTTTGTCTTTTTTTGCACATGTGAATTTAGCACAAATGTATGCTTCTCAGTGTTTTCTGAGTGTTAGGCGACTTGATGTTTATCCCAGATATATGAGGTATGTATATATGAAATTAAGCGAGTACACGAGCTTGAATTTGTACACACTATGGCCCTCATTACAACCCAGGCGTTAAGGGGTTAACGGCGCCGTAAAAGGTGGCGGCGCCGTTAAACCCTTAACGCCTAATTACGAGGTCCCTTTGCGGGTGGCACTTTAACGCGTGCTTTTAGCAGGCGTTAAAAAACCAACCCGCAAAGGGACCTTGGTGCTAAGTACGGTGCCGCAATTTGCGGCACCGTACTTAGCGCCTTCCCCATTCCCATTGAGCCCTATGGGTCAAAAATGAGAATGGGGAAGGGCCATGGCGGCATTGGGGAATTACCGCCCCGCTAACCTCAGAATGGGCGGTAATTCCCCATTCCGCCATGGCGGAGTCAGTGGGCCTCATTACGACCCTGGCGGTAAGGGGTTTACGCCAGCGTTAGCTGCGCCGACCCCTTACCGCCAATTACGAGGTCCCTTAGCGCCATGGAGCTTTTAACACCCGCTTTTAGCGGGTGTTAAAATCCATGGCGCTAAGGGACCATGGAGTTAATTACGCCACCGTAATTTACGGTGGCGTAATTAACGCCTTCCCCACTCCCATTATGCCCTATGGGGCAAAAATGGGAATGGGGAAGGGTAAATGGGGATTGGGGACTTACCGCCCCGCCAAGGTCGGAATGGGGCGGTAAGTCCGCCAACCACCATGGCGTAAACGTAGTTTACGCCATGGTGGTAAAGTGACGGCCCAGGCGGTAACTTACCGCCTGGGTCGTAATGAGGCCCAGTAAGTTACCGGCATGGACCATGGTGCTATTAGCACCATAGTCCAACGCCTGGGTCGTAATGAGGGCCTATATGTTTAAATTGTGTAATGTTAATATGTATATGTATTTGATGTTTTTAAAAAAGAATGTGTTTAATAAACATGTTTTTAATATAAATTTTATGTCATATTTGCCATACACTGACTCCCCACCACAGTACGCCCATACAAAATGATCCTCTTGCCTTTAGGGCAAAAAGTGAATTAAAGCAGTATCGTTCCATGAGGCATCAGCTTTGGTTTGTACTTGACAGTTCTATCCCCAGATGCCCATGAAGAAGGGGATTCCCCACCCTAAGGTTTCAAGAACATTTGACTATTCATATAAAGCAATCGCTGTTTGCATGTCAAAGTAGTAGACATCATGACTGACCTCTAAAAGGGAGCTCTGTGTTACTTTAAATGTCCTGTAAGGGGGCACCTATTGGCTAGATAACGTGCTCCAATTGATCTTGCAGATGGAAAGGACACATTAGCGCCAAATGCCTTAACATATGCAAAAGCAGGGGTGGCTGATGGTATACAGTGTTTATATTGAATCTTTTATATTTAATGCCCATATTTAGAATATTTTATATTGAAAAATGTTATAGTGAATGCATTTAGGGTGGGGAAAAGGGTTAAATATTTTTGGGAACCGGTCGGGCTGGGTTTTTATGGGTGGGAAACGGGAGTTTCACTATAGTGTATAGTGTATTCACTATACAAATGTTCAATATAAAATATTTGATATATGGGCATTCTTTATACATTACTTAAATATAAAGACATGTAACCGCGGCTGATAAAAGAAAGGAGTAATTGCAGGTGGTTAAGGGGCTGACAGCAGACCAGTCCAGGACGCTCTGTTTGGCCGTGATGTGGGTAATGGGCTTAGCTGTAGAGCCAACAAGCCCAGTCACACGTGCACATTTGTTGACCTAATGGGCACACACACAGCGACTAATGTCCTCCAAATAATGTAAGCACCGTTGGGCAAAAAACGAGCCCAAAATGACTTATAATACACAGGGCCTCATTACGAGGTTGCCAGTCCAGAAACAATGGTACCAGTAAGCTTGCTGGTACCGTTGTTGCAAGACCTGCAAACTACGAGTCTGTGAGCGGGTGCCTTTCCGCCCGCCTAGGCTGGTGCATCCGTCCTCCCCATTTCCATTGAGTCCAATGGGACTTGAATGGGAATGGGGATTTTCTTTTTCCGGCGCCTGGCCGTAGGCACCACCGGGGCCGTAATATTCCGGTAAGTCCCCATTGCCGGGCACCGAGAAAATAATGACTACGGCGGCAGCCATGCCGTTTTTACCGGCACAGCTACTGCCGGACTCATAATGAGGGCCACGGACTTGGTAACAATGATTTCATCACCCACCACCTGGGTCCTGATGTCCTCCAGATTGCAATTTAAAAAGGTTGAGGAGACACTTTTTATATTAGAGCGAGTTCAAATCAACTTATATTACCAGTCACAAATTTAAACTAATTGTTAATAATTCCATTAACATACTTGGATAAACCAGCAGTGAAAATATATGGGCAAAAAACAAGATCAATATAAACATATCTAATTTATTGAAAAACCTACCTCAATTCTAAGACTTATGCCATTATTCAAAAAGACTATCCAGGTCAATTGATATGTATTTTCCAACATTATAGATATTAATCGTACATTTTTGCTAAAAATATATATACGTTTCATTAAGATGCCATCAGGGAGGCCAATTATAAAATGGTATTGGGTCTATATTGGAACCAATTTCTGAATTTACAGATCTTTGTTTTTAAATCCAATCGTTGCAAAACGTAGGTCATTTACTAGAGATTCTATGCACATTCTTAATCAATTGATTGAAATAAAATTTGAAGAACAATATTGATTTGTTAGAATAGACATTGTGGCACTATATACTTCAGTAGAACACAAAATAGCACTACAAGCTATAGAATACAACTACAATAAAAAAACAGCAACATATTTCCTAGAGAAAGAAATGTTAAAAGGTTTTTTAAAACCCATACTTGAGAACAAATTCTTTAGTTTTGACAATGTTATCTACAAACAAAAGAAAGGTGTCTTGATGGGTTCAAAATGCTCCCTTGTAGTTGAAAACTTGGCTATGGGTATGTTGGAAGAAACTTATATATATTTATACGATCAGACCAACATCATAAAATGGACACGCTTTAATGATGATATCTTCATGATATGGTCAGGCACCAGGAATATGTTGATTTTTTTTGTTGTTGCAATGAAATGAATATTATATTTCATGTGACATCTGATCAAAAAAGGATTTCATTTCTGGATCTAAAGAGTTACACCATCAACAATAAAAATTAGACTCAAACATTCAGACAACCCACTGAAGATAATACAATAATACTATTTGCTTCTAGCTTTCATAAGAGTAGTTTTAGGAATTCACTAGTTGGTGAATGTGTGAGAGCTGGGTGGAATTCCAGTGAAGAAATGGGATTCAATGGACAATGTAAAATGTTGAGACAAAGATTTCTTGATAGAGATATAAGGAAATTGATATCAGGAAAGTGGAAAAGAGAACACAAGAACTGACAAGAAACAATCTGTTAACACTGCAAATGAAGAGCAAACAGGATGTGAATAGAAAATGCATGTTCATTACTAAATATAATTCCCAAAGTGGTCAAATACATAAATACATATCCCGGGAACATAGCTCAGTGGCAACGTGTTCGCCTTGGAAGCAAGATGACACGAAGCAGCACAGGTTCGATTCCCAGGTCCGCGCTTAGAAACCTCTGGGTATTTAAGCGCGTTATAAATACACAACTAAGACAAAAAAAACAATTACACAACTAAAAAACAAGCAATTCCTGTAACAGCGCCTCGATGCCCATGGGCTGTGTGAGCGCTTTAAAAATGCAAAAATAAATAAATAAAATCTTAAACAAACATTGGACGACCATTTAACTTGATAAAGGACTTTTTTCATTTATTGATGACAGACCAACTGTAGTTTTCACTAAAGCTATAACAATTGGCAATTTAATAGCACTGAGTCAAATGTATGAAAGGGGAACATCACTAACAGCACAAAAGTCCTGGTTAATGCAATCCCTCAATGGTTTTTTCAAATGTGGTATCTGTAATTTCAGTAAATTTGTAAATAACATGGCAATATTTCAATACAGTTATAACAGATCTATCAAAATTGCACAATTGATAAATTGTTAAAGTACCTTTGTGGTGTATGCTATTACATGTGTTTGCAAAAGGGTGTATATCGGCAGGACGACTAGACCTTTAAAGACACGCATCTACGAACATCAAAGATCTATGCGTATCAAAGACAGACAACCTCTGGTAGTGCTTTGGGTATCTGCACATAATGAAAAGGTTATGGGGGATCTGTGATTTTGTGGAATCTACAGAGATGAACAAAACAAAATAAGAGGTGACAATGAGAAAATTCCAAGACAACAAGAAGTGAAATTAACATTTTATTTCCAGAGTACTATGGTAGGTCTGGATTCAGACCATAAGTTACATTATTTGTTATGAACAGTGAGTTAAAAAATAAGCATGATGGATTGCACACAGTGGGACATCTGCCAATTATTGTGATCTAATAGGCAGTTATTTATATTCGCACCCGGGGAAGGGTCATTAGCCAATCAGGAGGCTTGAACAGCATCCGTGAATATATATTCTCAACCCACTGTTCCAGCCGCCCAAGGACCTTCCCTCTGTGGCAGCAATTTATTTTAGGAATTGAAAAGGGACGTTGTCCCTTTTTCCTATGATGGAGGCCATCTTTCTTGATTTCCTCACTAACCTCTGATAAACCATGAGGTTGCAAATGGCTTTCACCCCCTTCAGCAGGGGCTAGTGGACAGGGGCAGTAACGGCGCACAAGCCTCGCTTTCCTCAGGCCTACCATGACTCAGGCTGATGGACCATTACTGGCTATGTCCACTCACCTGCTGGGGCAGAGGGGGGGGCACGATGAGAGCCATAATTCAGGAAGGTTGAATGAGTAAGCTGTATCACATAAGTAGAAGATACACGTTTTTCCAAAAAAAGGAAGTTTAGTTTTCAGCAATAATATGTAAAATAAGGGAATTCATTGGAACAATGGGTTAAACACAGTGGATTTGGAGTTATATAAACCTTTTCTTTAAATGGAGATTGAATAATAGCTGTTAATAATGAAAGAGTTTTGTCCCAGTTAAATCCATTTGTAATTCCCCATTCCAAGAGGGCAGATTGGAATAACCCACGTTATAGGGCAGCATAAGTCCTCTTTCATTTTCCAAACAACCTATATATATATATATATATATGATTGTCAAAATGGCACACAAATACTCGGAAACATTGTACCACGCAGGGGGACACACCTTGCTCCACAACCTCTGAAATAAGGTACGCTTTGAAACGGGAATGAGGAGAAATAAGGAATTAAGCCCAGCAATATTTGAATCAAACAGATACAGCACTATATTTGAAGAAATTATTGTTACTCAGTAACAGGTGCAAAATATTATTCATAAAAGGTTTAAGAGAAGAAGTATTCTTTACTAAAAGGAAGCAAGCTCTGACAATTATTGGAAGAGGTATTATATTATTAATATTGATATTTTTTCTTAAAATAATTTGATTGCTAAAAATCACCACTTCTCAAATTGATTGGAATATATCAATTGCTATTTCATAGGAGTGAAGCACACATCCTCTCAAAATAGAAACAGGATAAATACATATATAGAAAAATGTATGAGAGCCCCAAGATATTAGTAAATCTCCAAGCAGGTAATTGTGACACATTAATTAGGTGTATAAAACATTTAATGATCTACTGGGGGATAATTGAACATTTTGGAAAAGGTTGTCTGATGTTTTCACTAGTGTGCAATTGAAATACATACTTTGAATGAGGAGTAGAATGAAATGAATAAACAATTTGATTTGTTTTTCTCTTTTCTTCTTTACATTTCTGTTAATATTAATTCATTGTGTATTGCTAAATATAAATGTAAATACGATGAATATATATACCATTGGAAAATACAAATCAATAGCCCTGAAGAAGCTCACTATCAGGTCTAGGTTAATGAATGAGGACCTATGAGGAAACGTGTGTTGACTAACATTAGAGGATATTCCAATGTTAAACACTAAAACTGTGAACAAACATTTGTGTTTTTTTGATTTTGGATAAAGTAGATGGTGGAATATAATTGTTAGTGATAAAGGTTGAAAATCTAAACAAAAAATAGTAGGCTCATAGATTTTGTAACATTTTTTATCTTTCATGTTGTTTAAACTTTGAGTGTTCATGTAAATCTTTATATTGAATACATAAAGTAGTCCATTAATTCCTCAGCACAAGTGGGCAATTCTTTTAGTTTATTTACACAGTAAATTAACACTTATTTCCCAACCCCAAATACTAGAAAGAGGTGGAGGATCCTAAAAGTCCAAAGAATGTGTACCGAAAGAAAGAACGGAAGTTAAAAGAACTGACCCAAGGTGTAGAGGGGAACGTAAAAGATAAGGGCCTAAATTACCCCAACCCTCTCCTCCTATCTGCTTTTCATGTACAGAAACTGGCCATCTGGTCAGAAATGTCCTAAAAATCTGAAGGAAGAACCCATGGAAATAGGCTGCCTGAGAGGGGAAGAGTGGGAAGAACACAAAGAAGATCTAGAGACCTTTAGTATATGTTTAGGTCAATCTTCTGCCGACGTAACGCATGAAAAGGCAATGGTAAATGGAAGTAAAGGCATTAATCGACTCAGGTAGCAAACAGACCACTATAAGGCCCAATTTGGTTACAACAGCAGGCCTCGAAAATGCAACCCTAGTTAGAGTTACCTGTGTACACAGGTATAATAAAATATACCCCAAAATACCTGCGTACATTAACATCAAGGAACAGTCACATTTGGTATCATCAGCCATCCTTCCCGGACTCCCCAAAGAAGTTATTGTGGGAAGGGACTTCCCTGCGTTCTCCACTCCCCTTAGGGAATTTGTAACCCAAGATCATTGGCACTCCAACTGTCACTCCCAAACCCCTCCCATATGGGACTGGATAGAGACAGAACCCCCTGGCCTACCATTTACAAAAAGCCTTCTACGAAATATGGAGAACACATAATTTGAGAATCAACCCCTCAATGCCAGTTTGTGGGATGCATTCAGGAAATAAATGGGAACACCTCACCTTTACTATATTGAAGGAAAAGAAACCCATGGACTATCTGAGAGTCCTTGGATATATTTCCCTCTTGTTCCATCCCAGATCTTCAAATCGAAGAACCTAGGAAAGGACCAAGTATATCCACCTCACATGGGGGAAGGGCATATGAGAAACCAGAAGGTGTCTCTCCCACTATTCCCCGGGGATCTGTCATCCAGGTGACCAGGGCATGGCCATCGCTTATGGATCCAGTTTCTGGGGGTGGACCAGTGCGGGAGGATCACCTGGGTGAGGGGTCTTCAGTGAGTGGGACACCGGATGGTGAGACGCGCTATCCCCTTCCCTGTAACACCTTTACCCCCTCCTAACGGTAGGATATTTAGGAACTCTACCCCAGTTTTACAACACAAACACTTTATCACTGACAGTCCGCTCTAAAGGAAAACAGACTAACACCCGATGCGTGTACCTAACATGTCCCAATATAATGGTGGCACTGTACTCCATCACAGTCCTGGCCGGCGCCTAGGGCAATTGTCTGCCCCCTCCTCCTACAGTTGTTCTCTGCTGCGGATGTCCCGTGCTGGTGGTGCAGTGGCAGCCTGTGGCCTGGGGGCCCGACGTGCTGTTCCCTCACTCTTGGAGGGAGCACAATCGCTGCTGACATGGCAGGGAAATACGTGGGGGGGCACCCCACCCCTGAATGTAACAGCTGCTCCTGGCCTGCATCCTTGGCCTGCCGCATCTTTGACCGAATGGGGGTAACTGCTGGGCCCACACGCTTTCTAGCCTCCTGCTTCAAAGGGGGATCCTGCTCACTAAGACTGGGCCCCCAGCCCTGTGTGGGTGTAGTGGTGCGGGGGCCTGAGGTGCCGTTACCTCACCCTTGGACGGGGAACAATTCCAACTGACACAGCTGGGAATATGGGGGTGGGCACCCCACCCCTGACTGTACAGACTGCTCTTGAGGGCACGCATCGTTGGCCTGCCACATCTCTGACTACCTGGGGTGCCTGCTGCGCTAGGACCGCTTTCTCACCTTCTGCCTCAAACAGGTAGCCCATTCCTCAAGACTGGGCCTCCAGCCGGTGGTGACCCTCCATGGGCCTGTAGTCCCCCCACTCCTGGATCTCTTCCACGTGGGCGGGGCCGGCACCTAGAAAGGGTCGCCCAACCTCTCCTGGCCACTTGCAACGAGACCCCAACAGAGACAGCCTCTCCTCCGACGACCCTTCGCCAACTGGGAAATAACAAAAGACGGGCAAAAATGGATCAATTTGCACATCAGGACCGGGCCTCTTCCCCCTCTACCACTGCCTCCTCATTGAATACCATAGACGTCTCCATCCTGAATCAGACTCTTCTTGCCCTGAAAAGCAGCACAGATAGTTTGGGCTCTGAAATAGGCACACTCACGTGCAAGGTGGAGACCTCTGCTATCCAAATTAACAAATTGTGTGGCCGTGTGACCGAAGCCGAATCATTGCATAAGCTACAATGAGGACAGACTGTCATCTTTGCAGAGGGAAGTAATTGCTTTACAGCAGTCAGTGAGACGTGTAGAGGCCAAAAACAATGACGTAGCGGAGCGGTCACGTAGGAACAACATATGCATTGTAGGGGTTCCTGAGTCTACCCAGATCGACAACATGGAGAGATTTGCTGAAAGGCTCATCACAGACATACTCGACCAACCCCCGCTGTCCAACATGTTCTTGATTGAGAGGGCCCATCGCCCCCTCACCTTCAGGCCACCCCCTGGCGTCCTGGCCCATCATTGCCAGGATCCTTAATTACAGGGACACAGATCTCCTTAGGACGGCCAGGGACATGGGCAATCTAAAATTTGGCCCATCAATCATCAGACTATTTCCTGACTTCAGCCCACAAGTGCAGGAACAGCGGAAATAGTTTTAGGCTGTTAAAAACAAACCCAGACAGAAGAACTTGCGATATGCTATGATGTTGCTGGCTCAGCTTCGCATCCTTCACAATGGCAAATCCTGGTTCTTCACAAACCCCTGAGCAGCGGATATATTTGTCTCTGAACTGCCTGACTCACCTGAGGCCCAGGCTACCAATAACGGCGTAACCAGGTTTACTCTAGCCCAGCTAACCTGTCATTACAATGGTTTACTGCCCTCTCCGGTTCATCACCTTTATAGTGGGCCGATTGTCTTTCCTTTAAGTTACCCACACAGGCTTAATATGTAATAGCTCCTCTCAACCTACGTGGCCGCGCTTAGTACCCCGTTAACGCGGCCACTGAGTTCATAGTTCTATGATGTTTGGGTTAATTAGGGTGTGATGTGTGCCGGTATGTTGGTTTTTCCGCCGTGGGTGGGGGATGGTGGGGACTTCTGTGTTCTGTACAAGGTGCTCATTCAAACTTGGTTTATTGTTGCAATCTTATTCTTCGGCTGGAAGCAAAAAATTCATGGGCATATACAGTATTTGGCGCGCTGCACTTTACGTCCCAATGCACTTCAATGTTGTCCATACAAATGCCAGTTAATGAGGGGTGAATCCTTAAACATAATGTCCTGGAATATTAGGTGAGTCACTAATGCTAAGAAATTTTGGTTGGTGGCTAACCATGCCAAATTGCATGTGGTCAATGTTCTTTGACTCTAAGAGACCCACCTATCACAGGACGCCTCATTCCAGCTGGCTAAGGGATGGGGGGTCCATCTATATGGTTCTTCCTTCTCGTCCCACTCGAGGGGTGTTGCAATAAACATACACCATTCAGTTCTGTTCCGCTTACATGAGAAGACATGTGATGATTAGGGGAGGTATATCTTGCTTGCAGGTGACTGTTTTGGGCTTAAAGTATTGTTCATTAATGTCTATGCCCCCAATGTAGACTCCCCTGATTCTTTTCAGAAATGTGCAGCCATGATCCATAGATTCTCAACATACTAAGTTGTGTGGGTGGGGGACTTTAACATGGCACTATCATTAGATCTGGACCAGTCAACAATGACACAGTCAATACTTTCTAAGGTGGCCACTAGTTGAGGTGTCATTGCTGAAACTCTCATGCTAGTGGATATATGGAGACACTTGCATCCCAACACTAAAAAGTTTTCCTTCTTTTAGGAGGCACATGGGATATCTTCTAGGATGGGTTACATCATGCTGTCCGGTTCTCTAGCTGGCACAACACAGACCACTAGGCTGTTACCGAGAACACTATACGATCATCCCCCCTGTATCGGAGGTGACCCTTGTCCCGGACACATTGCACCACCCTCTTCGCTAGCGCTTCTGCACTAGTGCCCTGGAAGATGCGTTGTTACGAGAGAGCATCCGAGATGACATCCTACAATATTTCCATAATAACGTAGACTCCGTCCCCGACTATAGAACGGTCTGGGAAGCCTTCAAGGTGTGTATAAGGGATAGCTGCATCTCCATGGAGGGAGGCATTCTAAAATCCTTACAGACTATCCCCTTTGTTTAGAGGGGGAGATCAAAGACCTGGAACATAGACAGGCTCAAGGTAGCGACAGGAGCTCAAGAAATTACTCTCCGAGAAGCGGTTTGAACACTCCGAGCCTGCACTCAGGGAAGACAAATACATGGGGGACCCTGTCCTTGCAACTAAATACATAGAGGGAGGCAGGCCTAGTCACACCCAAGCCTGGGTGATCCATAGACATAGGGGACACAGCAGAATTATGGAAGTTATGGACCCTTGCACGAACCTGGTCCGTGAACCCGGCAAGATCAATAAGGTATTTCATGATTATAATACAAGACTATACTCATCCTAATTGAACGCCTCTGCTGAAGACATCAGATTTTACTTAGACCGGGCCGCCCTGGGTTGGCTGGACCCCTTGCTTGCGAATCTGATGAATGCTGCCACCTCCATTGAGGAGATCGTAGGGTGATTTGTGAACTTCCTAGTGGTAAGGCCCCTAGACAAGTACGAACCTCAGCAGAATAGTACAAAGAGTACCTGGATATCCTTGCCCAGCATCTATGCAGCATGTACGAATTCTCCATGTCGGTGGGCCTCCTCCCAGAGTCCACCAGAATGGCAGTAGTCACACTTCTGCTAAATCTTGGTAAAAGCCCCCGAAACTGCGCATCATATAGACCCCTATTCCTCATTAATACTGAAAATAAAATAGTGGCTAAACTATTGGCGGATCATCTCCTCCCCCATATTATTGCCGTAGTCCTCCACGACCAGGCCGGGTTTACCCATGGCAGATCCACCCAAAATAACCTAAGACAACTCTTTACTGTGATGCATAACATTATGGAAGAGGTCCCCATTATAGTCGCTGCCCTGGATGCCGAGAAGGCCTTCGACTCCATCGAATGGCCGTTCCTATTTGAAGAACTGTGCAGATCCGGACTAGGTCTTCATTACATTCAATGGGTCCGACTGCTGTACACTGCCCCTCAGGCTATGATATTGTCCAACCAGTTCACTTCCGGCAGGATATCCCCTACCAGGGGAACCAGACAAGGGTGCCCTTTATCCCCTATCCTTTTCGCTCTGGTGGTTGAACCCCTTGCATGCACAATAAGGGAATTGCATGCACATGGGGGGGTGTCGATCTATTCCCATACCTCTATTATCTCTCTCTACGCAGACAACTCATTGCTGTATGTTAAAAATCCTAAACAAAATCTTCGCCAACTAGTACATGAAATTTCCATTTTCGGTGGATTTTCGTGGCTACGCATTAAGTGGTCCAAATCAGAGATTCTACCACATATCCCCGCAGCACTTCCTGCCGCGGTGGTGGACGAATTTCCCAGGTGTCCCGGGAGATGACATATCTGGCGGTAATGGTCTCCACCTCCTCTCCCAAGCTTTTTGAGAATAATTACTTAACTGTCCTAGAACAACTGGAGCGGAAATTTGGGGTTTGGATCTGTCTCCCTCTGTCCCAGGTGGCACGCATCGTGCTGGCCAAGATAGTGGTGGTCCCTAAGATGCTCTATATCTTTAACAATGTCCCAATGGTCCCACCCTTGTGGTTCTGGAAACGGGTCCGGTTGCTGATTTCCAAACTTGTCTGGTCAAGTGGTATGGCACGGGTCGCTCTTGACACCTTATCACTGCCGTTCGCCTCGGGCGGCCTGTATTATCCTGATCTATCCTGATCTCCGCGGAACTCCCGCATGCCAAACTTGAAAGTGCCATTGCTCCCCCTTACAACCTGAAAGGCTTACTTTAGGGTACGCTCAAACGATCCCCTAGAGGGGAAATACAGTCCATGTAGGTAACTAGGTGGGCATGGGACTACGCCGCCCTCATGACCAACACAGCTAGCACTTATCACGCTGACTTCGCAATATACTCTGTACATGGTGTCCCTCTCACAGCAGAACAGACCTTTAAAATCCAGCTCAAGAAAATGGGGGTATTCTCCCCGGGCGACCTGGTGCATGAGGGAAAATTCATACAGTGGGACACCTTGAAAGACTGTGGCTCGTGGAACGCTGTCTCCCTGCTACTTTACTATAGATTGCAGGAGGCGCTTCAGGAACGTTGGAATGATTTTCCTTCAGCGCCTGCCCCCTCCCCCTGGCCCAATTTGTAATCAACCCTCCAAACCTTGCTGGGGCGGTTTCTGCACTAAACACGCTGATCAAATCTCTCTGCTCGGCCATCCGAGTGTTGTTCCAAGATGGGATAGGGTTTTAGACACGCCTCTACATGATAACCAATGGTGAGTGACATGAATGCTGTCCAAAACGATCTTGCTGTTACGCTCACCTGGTCTCTGCGGGGGCATTGGGGCACGGTTGCAGCCCTCCCTGGACTTGGCTCCCCTGATTCAGGCTTCTTCCCCGGCCCCTGTAGTGTGGACTGCGCTGGTTGCAGACACTGCCCCTGAGAGAATACGAGAGGCAGTGAGAATGCTGTGGTTGAATTATGATTTCCCTCGCACCCTTCTTCACAGAATGAAGTGAGCATGCGCCTACCCATATGGTCTCACCTGCTTATTTATGAGGATGAGCTCTCCGTCCTCCTTCTCAACTGCAGGGGTGCCTTTAATGGACCTAGTTTCTTCACTGGTTTGTGTGCATGGCAGCCCAGACCGGCTGTGGCTGATCCACTTGAAAGGTAATTGTTTCTTAAAAATGATTATTGCCTGTATCCTTTTGCAATGTCTTTTTTCATGATTATTGTCCGTAACCCTTGTAATGTCTTTCCTTCTCCCAAGTAGGTGATGAAGAGCACAGAGGAGTCGCAGTGTTGTTAGCGAGTCAAAATGGAGGCCGGAGGAGTTTACGAGATCCCCAGTAGAAAGTAAGTTGGGTGCTAAGGTCAAGCGCAAGGGATAAGTTCTGCGCGACCTTAGCGTTAAGTCTTTATGTTGCTTCTAACTTTATTTGTCATTTTCTCCTGCAGGGATGGGCTGGCGACGTATGGCGAGAGGCAGCTATCCGAAGACCTGCCAGCGGTTGCTGGATGGATGGATCCGCGAGGCTGCTGGGCGAGATGAGCTCCCGCGTAGCTTAGACGCCCAGAACAGGTGAAAATGGGCCTCGACTGCGATGACTGCTGGAATCAGGTAAGATGCGCTGCAGACGATGAGATCAGGGGAGTCAGGTAAGATGCGCTTACGGCAATGGTATTGCTGGAATCAGGTAAGATGCGTGCTGGAGATGATGTTGCTGGAGTCAGGTAAACTGCGCTTCAAGCAATGGTATTGCTGGAATCAGGTAAGATGTGCGCTGGAGATGATGTTGCTGGAGTCAGGTGAGCTGCGCTTCAAGCGATGGTATTGCTGGAATCAGGTAAGAGCGCTTCAGGCGGCGGTGAGCGTTACGCTGCTATAAGCAGACTAACGCGAAGCGCTTGCATGCGGGTGGGGCAAGCTTAAATAGCCTGGTCCTAGCCATGCCCCCTGGGCTCCGCCTTGTGGCCCCACCTTGCCACTCCCAGAGGATGCTGCATGTGCAGCCCAATGTTTCCTTATGGCCACGCCCGACCTGGATGCAAGTGGGGAACCTGCAGGGGAGGAAATAACACGTGCACCAGAAATAAAGTGTGCAGAGCACACTTTCTCATGAGACTGGTGCCAAAGGCGCCAGGACTGGGTTCACCTGGACCATTTAGATGATGGAATTAGTGGTCCTTGCCCAGTGGCCATGACACTCGCTGAACTCCAGGTTTCACCTTATACAGTTTAAGTTCCTTCACCAGTCATACCTCACTCCTGCACAGCTGCATAAGTATTACCCTGAGAGGGACTCCACCTGCCCACTTTGTAATGGCCCCTGCTGATTTTATTCATATGGTCTGGAGATGCAGTCCGTCTGAAAGGGGGTCTCCGGTACCATGGACAAAATGGTCCTGGGATGCCCTAGTGATTCTCCAATGGCCTGGCTACTGGCTTGGTTCGATGTTCCCACAAAGACCGATAGGAAACGGCTGGCTATGGCCTCTGTAGTCGCTAGGGACTTAATTGCTAAAGCATGGATGAGAACCTCACCGCCTACTGTGAGGGAATTGGTTAATATGTTGAAGATTGATGAGAGACGTGAATCATCCTACTCCTCCACTCTCCCCTCCTGGCACGTTCCATGGATGGTAAGAAATTGTAGATAAGACTTTGACTTGAGTGAAGATGTATGAGACCCCCCCCATGGATGCTATGTGGCTACTTCTATGTAGAGATTTTAATTGACCTCATATAACAGCAGATGTACCACTACTATACAGATGCCACTGTACCTGTCTCGATATTTTATACTGCTCTTCTTCTGCCAGGTTTGTAACTGTACAATGTATTAGCTCATATATGCACCTTGTTATACGGTTTGGGGGGGTGGGATAAGGGTACGGGTTGTAACCACCATGTATAAGTGGTAGTTTGCTTGTTGTTATAAAACTTCAATAAAAAAACAGATTTTTTTTTTAAAAAACACCTTTGACAGAGTGGTCCAGCACCGCGTGGGTGCTCAATCGAAGGTCTCTGTAAGGTATCCAGCTGAGGAGTGATGAAAGTAGATACATTTGATCCGAGCCCGGCAGAGGGAGATCATTAGAAAGTGAACAAATAAATGTGAATCGAAGTGGTCCTGCGACGGGTCAAGCAAAATCCTGCGCACAGTCGAAGGTCTTCGAATTTTGATGAAATAGAGAACATTAGGAAAAGTATGTGAATTTGGTCCGAGCACGGCAGAGGGAGACCAAGTGAAGGTTGTGTGATAAAGTGGGTCTGAGCCCGGTGAAGGGGTTCACCGGGATGAACAATAAATCACCCCAGAAGTTGTATAAGTGAAAATCCTGAGAACAAAGGAACTTTAATGTTTGTTTATCACATCCGGCCCTCTGAAGTAAGAGACTTTGAATGACAAAGAGACTTTGGGACAGGAGGCCCTGGTACTAAGATTGTGAACTGCATGCTCGTGCTAGAGAAGCCAGAGAGTGTGCTAAGCTTGAGTGTGCCGCCTTGTCCCGTGCTGAAAACGTGGGAAAGGGAAGCCAACAGCTTGACTATTCTGACATATCATTTCTTGAACACTTTTCTTTTGCATAAAAAAAATATTTAGAAGTAAGGCTTGGCAATAGGTTTATTAGTATAGGCCCTTTTATTTTTACAAGACACCACTAGGACTGTGTTATTATTATTTGATGGTCATTCCATATGTTAAAAAGTTATTAGGTACTTTACCATTATAAATATTGATGTCATGGTGCCTTTTTTTCTACTCATTGATAACCACAACGTGTAACTCATCCTATTGTATGTAGGAAACATATGTACTAGGTGGCTAGATGTTTTAAACAATTGCCTATCTTTTTGAATGAGACCACATCATCCACATACAGAAGTGCAGGAAGTTAGAGGTGCCTCATTTTCAGTTTGGGCTATTAGGTGATGCTTTAGCAACACCTATAAGCCAAACGATTGCATTAGAGTACAGATAGGGTGAAATTGCAAATTAGGAGGGACACAAAGCTTGAGGGAGTTGTTGGGTTATTTGCCCACCCATTGACTGCTCATGGCTGGCCATGCCAATCCCTATGGCCATTCCCACCTAGTTCCTCCGCCTCCCTGCCCAAAACATCTCCTCATGGGAACTCTTTCAGCTCACTTTAATCAAGCATAACCTTCAAACTGCGCACTTGAAGTCCCTGCCAGTGTTTTTTCAAATCAGTCTTCCCAGAGTTAGTGGCCCTCGTTACAAGTTTGCTGGTATCCCGCCGGTTATTTTGGCAGGATACCGGCAAACTGACCTACTGTTTCTGCTGCCTGATATCCCAGAATTTCCGGGATATTACAGGTGGTGGAAAGGGTAGTACATCTCCATTCCATGGAGTCCAGTCGGACTCCATGGAGGGGATTGCAGGTATTCATGCACAGGCACTGGTAACTCCGGTGCCGGAATACCAGCAGTTTTTTGCTCGTGGGGCCCTGTTTTACCTCCAGCTCTTGACTGGAGGTAAATCAGTGAACCCCCACCAGCAAACTTGTAGTATGTCGGTCTGGAAAAATTGCCGGTCATGGAATTACCAGCAATTTTACCAGCAATTTTGCCATACCGGCAAATTTATGACATGTAATGACTTTATTGGAGCTGTAAACACGCTACTGGGGTAATAGAAATGTCTTAACCAGCTCTGCCTTCAGCCACTCGATTTATAAGCATGTGCGTCCTTTAATGTTGTCCTGTTAAAACAAGCATTGGCAAAGCCAACCATTTTGTCTTGTGCATAAGTATTAGGCCTTTCCCATGCTTACACAAAAGCCCACATTTTTGGTATTGCCAATTCTTGTTCATTATTGTAGTTAACCAATTTAGATATAAAATAAAAACAGAGGGAGCTAGTATATAGCTATGAAGTGACTCAAAAGAAGCTTGGAGTTCTCCGGCCAGTTCATATTTTACTGAAGCAGATAAGGTGATATCATCTAGCACTGAAACCAAGCCTTCCACTACTGGGAAGATCTGGCCTAACCCTGCACTGCAGGTCTTCTAGAACTAGCTGTGCATATGAGAACTTTCAGCACAACAACCTAACACCACCCTGCTCAAACAAATGGGGATCAAAGCAGCAGATGAATCGGTGGTCAATTTAATGTGACTCTTGGCTCTGCAGGATTTCTTTGCGAGGTAAGTTACGTGTCCCGTCTGTGACAATCGTCTACTTTCCTTCGACCACACCCCTAGAAAGAGATGAGGTTTCTCCTCTCCCTTCTCCTCCTCCATCTCTGAGTACTTTGGCCACCCTCACTCGCCCTGTATGCACTTTACTTTTCCTGCTGCACCCGCGTCCTGACTTCCAAGCATAACCCTCCTGAGCGTATTCACCTTCACCTATTCCGCGGATCTGGTGGGGAGAGAGAGAGAGATAGAGATCCTATATCTCTTGTTTTTCCAAGCTGGTTCTTATTCCATTTCTATAAACTCAATTTTTCCCTCTATTTGCAGCCCCTTTCTTTTGTTCCACATGCAACGATTTAGGCTGACTAGCCCTCCCCTCATAGAGGAGCTAGCCCCCACTGTGCCCCCCTGCCCCTGGGAACATTTCTTGCAATATATATTCAAATAACTTAGTCACAGAGAATTTGATTATTTTGGAAGAAACCAGATCATTTTATTTAGAGTCCGCTTACAGGCGATCCTAGTTTTGATGAGGCCCTAAGTGGACCTGGCCCTAAGCACATTACCAGGAGGCCCTTTGCCATTTCCAGATTTCAAACAAACCAGTGAACCCTCACTTCAGTTAAATGTCTTGCCAAGCGACACTGTCACTTCCGGTTTTAGTTCTTCCGGGCCCAGCCCACCTCTGCTAGCCTTTCAACCAGGATCAGTTCATAACTCCTATACCCGCGTATGGAGCAAAAAAACTAAGCCACTCCAGTTATTTAGGAGTCCAACTATCCGTAAGTGCCCCATCGAACCCGCCCTGGCTCCGCTGCCAGCGGGTAATGCTCACGGCAAGCATCCCGCAGCATGACTAGGATCGCCGAGTAACTCTGCCACTCTTTGGGGTTGGCCCTCCCGCAACCCCCATGGCCTCCACAACTTTAGCTCAAATATGTACCTGAGCCCTTACTAACATCCTGCTCTCTGGAGGGTGCTGTAAGGAGGGCATGGTATCAAAGTAAGACAGACACAAGTGATCACAGTTCAAGGGTGTTTATTCAACTTCAAAATGGGTGAGAAGAAACGCCTAATCTAAACCTAAATCTAAGATGCGAGCAAGCTACGACCATCAAATAAGAATAATACTGTCCTTGTGGAGTCTAGTCAAAATAAAAGGGCCTATACTAAAATAAAACTATTGCCAATCCTTACCGCTATGCTACAAAATAGTGTGGGATAATGTTCACAAAAAGAAAGAAGTGTTCACAAAATGATAAGTTAGCACAGAACAATGTGGGTCACTTGAGCACAGCACACTCCAGGGCTCCTCCGGCACAAGGTCAGAGGTCCTTTCACCAACATCTGGCCTTCTGTGCCCAAGTCTCTTTAGTACAAAATCTCTTGACTTAGAAGAACTGATGTCCCATGAACAATAAAGAAAAGTTCCTTTCTCAATATTCATGTAGGGTGATTTACTCTTCACCCAGGATCGCTCTCAGCCGGGCTCTGATCCTTCTCTCACCGTTAGCCTCCCTCAGTCGGGTTCAGACCAAGTTAATTTTGTAGACATCCCTCAGTTGGGTTCACATTTGCCACAACACTCTTCTGGGGTGTGTTACTGATCTCCCCTATTCACAGGCATCCCTTAGTTGGGGTCACATTTGCCACAACAATCTTCTTGGGTGCTGTTCACCCAGGATCCCCCTCTTCCAGGCTCAGACCCTTTCTTTACAATTAGTCCCCCTCTTCCAGGCTCAGACCAACTTCTCTACAATTAGTCCCCCGCAGCCGGGCTCAGACCAACTTCAGTTTACAGACAATCAAAAACTTTCGAGTGTGCACAGGATTCAATGCAAACCGCTGCAGGACCACTTTGATTTTACAGTTCAACAATACTTCCCCGCTCAAAGGGGGGGCACCAAACAGAGACCTTCGAATGAGCACCCACACAGCACCAGACCACACTGTGGGCCTCATTACACGGATGGCGGTAATGGTTAACGGCCACCGTTAATGGTAACGGTGACCGTTAACCATTACCGCCTTACTACGAGGTCCCTTAGCGGGTTGGTGCTTTAACGCCTGCTTTTTGCAGGCGTTAAAAACCAACCCGCTAAGGGACCTCGGAGCTAATTACGGCACCGTAAAATTGCGGTGCCGTAATTAGCGCCTTCCCCATTCCCATAGAGCCCTATGGGGCAGAAATGGGAATGGGGAAGGGCAATGGCGGAAGGGGGATTTACCGCCCCTCCAACCTTGGAATGGGGCGGTAAATCCCCTTTCCGCCAAGGCGGTGCCGGTATTTTACCGGCATGAGCCATGGCGCTAATAGCGCCATGGCTCACCGCCTACCGTGTAATGAGGCCCTGTATCTGGTACCAATTGTAGTTTCACAAAGTTCAATTATATTGAAGTTCATTTTCTCCATACAAAGTTGGCGCTTGCAACCTTGAGCATAACACAGTCTGGTCTGCTATCAGTTTCTCCAACTCACCGGCTGTGCTGATCTCGTTGGCGTTGCTTTGCTGTCAAAGTCAAGGATGGTACCACAGTGGCAACCCCTTCTCGACGCTCTGGCTATCAGTGGGGGAGTGCCCTGTGTACCGTTGACACACGCTGCACCATTCGTCAACTACAATTCCTGGTCTTATGTTTCTTTTCCTTGAGGGTTCTTGAAAGTCGCCGTTATAGGTTGAAAAGAGCAAGGGTAATTCCCCCCTTGTCATCCTCTCCGATCACGCCGCCTTTCGCCTCGGTTTGAACTGCAGTCTCAGGATAGCTGCTTCCTCGTGCGTTGGGCCTTGCTCAGAGTATGCTTTCGTGCTCCACCTTTTATCCGTGTGGGGAAGTGTAATGGGAGTCAGGTGTGTGTAGTTATCAGTAATTGCCTGACTTTGCCTGACCCTTGTGTTGGGACATGTCAGGTATAGGGATCTGATGTTAGTCCGTTGTCGCTCACCATGAATTGTCGGTGAGAAAGTGTTCATGTCGGGAAAGGGGCAGGGGTCTGAGTTTCTAGGTATCCTATCTGGTAAAATGCAGAAAATGTATTATAAGGAAGGGTATACCACGTCTTGCCCTTTGGTGTCCCACTTCCACTCTCCAAAAACCTCCCATCCAGGTGATCCTCCCGCACTGGTCCACCCCCAGGAACTGGATCCAATAGCGATGGCCGTGTCCTGGCCAGCTGGGTGACAGATCTCGGGGGTTAGCAGGTGAGACACCCTCAAGTTTCCCACAGTGGCAAAAACCTCCAGGAGAGAAACATCATGACCATGATCTGATAAGTTTGCCCCATCATGTGAGAAGTTAATCAGGTCTCTTTACAAAGCATTCTATGAATGACAAAGCCCAGACCTTCCACCTACATGAAATTCTCCATAGCCTTATTAATCCTCCTCCAAGACTTTTCCACAGCAACACTGGACACTGCTCCTTACCACGATCTGCTAGGAATTATCTCAGACCATAAAATGTCAGTGTCCACCAACATGTGTGCCAAAATCATTATGCCTTCCTGCATCTGGCGCAGTAAGAGCCTCCTTCCAGTGGAGGTAACGTTGTTGACCCCAGATGGATCACTAAGACATTGGGAGCGACAGTCCTCCCCAAATGCCTCTGTACCACAGACAGCAAGGCCGCCCATAACATGCATGGCATTCCAAGCCAGACTATCTCTGTCTTTTTCAGCCCAACGTTGCCACCTCTTCGAGGCCATTGGTGAGATCTCTTCACTGCTCTTGTTACAAATGAGTGCCTGATGAACCAAACTTTTCTGCCTGCTGGGTAAATGGGAGACGTTAACGGACATACAATACTGAACATGACAACACATTAAAACTAACAGTAGAACATTGTGCCAGCCACCTAGTACACCTATACTGTACCACACCTCTTGCAATATCACACCAGTCGTCTTGTTTATAGTACCAGCGACATTGTGGGACACTGCCAGGCTCATGTCAGTAGACTTACCCACCTAATCCTGAGACAAGGGTTTCCCTGTTCTTACATCCCCTGTGTGAATCTACAGCTTGTACTGTTCCGATTCCTATCTGCCCAACTTTTGTATCTCTGGCCCTGACATCCCCTGCTGAAAGGCAGTTGTGACTGCCCCAATACTGAAGGAATGAGAAGACCAACCGTTCCCTTGAAACCCTGCTCTCTGTAAAGACACAGCTAAAACTTTCTGAATCTAAAACAGCCTCAGCAGGGAACCATCCTCATACACTAGTGGATATGCCCCTTTGGCTGGCCTGTCAGCTCGGTACTGTGAGAGCAGTTTAGTGGCACAAGCATTTGCATCAGTGGTACTGTTCAATACTATGTACTTCCTTTTGCCTTTCTGATCCATTTTCAACATCCTCATTTTGATAACCATTCCCTGGGTAGTGAACGAGACATCCCCGAGCAACAGTGTCCTCTCTGTCATGTCCTCCTCATTGAACGCAACTAGCTCGCTGACCCGCAATTCCCCAAAAAAGGCAATTGCAAAAGCTGCCCTGAACAGTGCCAGCTCAAAAGCATTGTAGCACACCTCGTTATTACCCCCAACTGCTTAGTCGATACCTCAAAATCTATGGGCAGGCAGCATTCCCTCTTTGGCCCCTCCAATCTCCCCCAGCCCTTAAGAGCCGCACGCACCACAAAACCCTTTGTAGGATCCTCATTTCCACTCAGCATGCTGTAAAATGCCACCGCCACCAGGTGACTTTCGCCCAACTTTTAGCTTCACCTGAGTTGTGCGCCCACGTTACAAACTCCTGCCCTTGTTTTTGTAAGGCGTCAGTCACACACACACCCTCTCCGCTGATACCCTCAAGAAAGTACCACAGCTGTAGTTTCCCAAGCAATTGCTCCACTTTCTCCAGGGTTGTCCTTTCTCTAGATAGGTTGTCATTAAGCCCTGCCAACAGCCCTAACACCTTAACCTGGGGCCACCTGCAGCTGTCAATCTCAATCCCCAGGAATGTCAAGACCTCAGCCGGCCCTTGTGTTTTCTCTGCTGCCAGGCGAAGTTTCAGTTGACCCATTGCAAGGATGTAAAAGGAGGAGAATGACACACAAGTGGCATAGTGGTTGCTATAAACATTTATGCTGGTCCAAAAAAAGAAAGGAAAACCTCTGTATCCCTATTTCTACAAGAGGTTTCCCAGCCTCAGCTAAAACACTAAGGGCTCTGTCAGAATGTCCATGTAAATCAATAGTCCAGCGTCCTGTGTCAAAAACCCTACTTCTGCCCCTTACACTTAAAACTAAACTAAAGATAAAGTAGACCTTCTTGGTCCAGAAGAATGGCTCCCTCCCGGGATCAGAAATCAATCTCCTTCAGCACAAAAGACAAATGTTCCAGCACTTCTCCTTGGCAGGCACACTGTCTATCTTTTAACATACTGTATCAGAAAGTCTTTTCCACTTTTGGTTAACAGGAGAATGCCTCCCTTCTCCTGGTATTTTGGGTACACAGTACACCACAACCAGGGAAAAAGACTCCCTTCCTCTGGCTTTGGTTACCAAGAGAATGACTCCCTTCTCCTGGTATTTGACTTTCACAGTTCAACACAACCAGAGGGAATGACTTCCTTCCACTGGCCTTGGGTCCAATACAGCTTTACAACTACACACTGTAAGTCTTTCACTCTGAGGGTCCCAGCCCCCGACTTCTCAGTCTCTGTATTGGGGCAGACTTGGTTTACTCTCCTGCCACGTACTGCCGCAAAGAAGATGATTTGTACCTCTTCTCACTCGTGGGTGCAGGTCCCAGACCCATGTTTCTCTGTCTTCGTGTTCCACTCGCAGTATTCACTTCTCCCACAGGGGTTCCTTTCTTGCCCCTGCTCTGTGGGTTCTTGTCTGCTCTCTTCTTCTGAGTCTCCCTCGACTCGCTTAATCCCCCACCAACCACCCAGTCACACAGATACTTTGGGGATCTTGCAGGTCGGCCTCAGGCCTTCTCTTCTTCTGCTTCACTCTTTCCGGGGCTTTCCTCAGGGTCCAAAATCCTGCGGCAGCCTTGCAGCGCTAGTTACTCACAGACTATACGTCTGGGCTCGACTGTGCAGTCCAGCTTCTTTTCCGCTCGGGCCTCTGCTCCAACAGCTTCCGAGTTGGTCCTTCCATTTCAAACTGATTAGGGACGCCTCCACGCCAGCATCCTGGTTAGCAGCCCCGTCGGGTTTCTGCGCAACACGGCTTTCCCACTCACAGCTCGTTACCTCAAAGGATGGCTTGCAGACGTGGTAAGTTCTTCATTCTTTTTTATCATAAGCGGGCACAGAAGACTAGACGGTTCATTCAAGTTCTCAACCATTGCTCCTCCTTGACCCGCACCTACTCCTTGTCCCAGTACTGCTTAAGTAGGTCTCTCTTAGGTAATCTCTACTCTTCCTCGACTCATGTTAAGTCCTCTGACACAGATTCATGGAAGTGTGGGATATTGTATTAGGTTTTGAGGGGCATGGAGGGGTCTAGGGTTTTGGTGGAGGGTTGTCATAAAGCACTCTCCTGAGATGTCCTACTTTGTCCCCAGAGGGGTACTCTCTCCCCATGAGATCATCCTGCTGTGCACCACCCCCAGGGGGACTTTCTGGTAGCAGCCTCACCACCCTGGCCTCATGGGAACGGGCTCCCCTTGGGGAGGACTGAAGACATCTCTGGATTCGTCACACCACGAAGCTCTGGAAAGAGGCCAGTGCAGCTGCACAACCTTGGGAACCCTTCTTACCCACAAACAGAAAACCTTCCAAATAATGAATCAGGCCAACTCTCTGGTCTTGTATGCATGCTGCCCACTCCAGGAATGAACCAAAGGCCTCAAACAATGCGCATGATACTGAGCAGCCCATGGGCATGCACCGGTCAAAGTAAAACTGACACTCCGATTGGAACCCCAACAAGTGGAAACTGTGGAGATTCGGGATGCACCGGCAGGAGTCGGAAAGCGGATCCTATGTCCACTTTTGCCAAGAGGTCCCCCTTGCCAATTCCTGCGATCAGGTCTATTGCTTGATCAAACGTGGCATAGTACTCTGGATCCAGCCCGTCACTGAATGAATTACCCTTTGGGTAGGACAAGTGGTGTATGAGCCTTTACTTTCCTTGTTCCTTTTTAGGCACCACTCCGAGGGGGGATACTATGAAGTTGTCCATCGGCGGAGAGGCAAAAGGACCCACAATCCTGCCCAACTGCCTCTCCTTCGCAATTTCTTCTTTCACTGCCGCTGGTAGCTTCTCTGATGGCAAGTTCTTGGACATTCTCCCAGTCACTGGACCCCTTGCACAATAGCTCCCTCTCCTGGTCTTTGGGATAATCATTCAAAAAAAGTGCAGCCGAGGTCTGTGCACCAGTGATGGCCCATTTTCTCATCTTGCATTATCGATATCCCCTGTGCTGACCCTTCCCCTAATATTTTCCTGCGCCCTGCGACAAACTGATTTGGGATGGTTAGCGCCGCATTTCGCACACTCATAGGCGAACTTGCACCTGCAGCCCCAATGGCATAACCCTCCATTAAATAGCCAGCAGGCGTAGTCTCCTTGACTGATGTTGCTTGGTGCCCTCACTCCGATGCTGTGCAGGCCAACCCTGTGGGGTCATTCCTTACCTTTTGCTGTCTGCTTACCTTGGCGAAAGGGCTGCCAAACCTCCTTTCTTATGTTATACTTCTTGTCAAACCAGAAATACTTGCGCAACCTACCTGTGTTGCTGTTCCCCTAGCTAGACCTCTCTTTACAGCCCATGTAGGATACCCAGCCTTCCATGTCGATGAGCCATCTTGGCCCAAACATCCCTGTCATAATTCAGCCACCCTGTTGTCCCATATCTCCTGTGCTCCTCCACTATTGGATCCCTGTACTTACATAATGCTGCTCCCTGTTCTGGGAATCTCTCCATAATTACTGCTGCTAGCAATTCAAAGTCCTTGGTCCAAATCTCTTTTGTTTCATCTGGCCTGTGCCTCTTTTGCCTCTTCTTATCTTCCTCTTTGCTAATTGTTATATTCAGTCCTGCTGTGTCCAAAGATAGCAATGAAAAGATGCCAAAATACTCCCTAGCCCAAATATGCTTCTTCACCTGCTTGGAAATTTGCCAGGCTAGTGCTGACCGGCCAGATAGCAGGGGGGCTGTGTCACCAATTTCTTAATACCTTCAACATCCCCTTCGCTATTCAACAGGTTAGCATTCTCTGGGCTGCTATCCTTTGCCCCATTAGCCACTAATGCTGACCCCCCCATGTTCAGACCTGTTGCCCCGTCCTGAGATGTGGGGGTGCCAGAAGACACCTCACCCATGGATGAGTTGACCCCCAACTGGGAACCAAAATCGGTGTATTGTCTAAAACCACAGGTGAGTGCTAGAGGTCAGCATCCCGTATGTCAGGCGCACCTGTAGACTCCACCGGAGTATTCACATTTGACCCGCTAAGCCCTGTAACCTATGTGACCTCTCTGACAGCAGCAGGTATGGGAGCATTTTGTACATCCCACACCCGCCTGGGGCCCTCTCTTCCCGCAGGGGTGTTTGCTAACTGCACCCATTTTACTTCATTTGAAACATGTCAGCCATGATCTTACCAATCTCTCTACTACCATTCACCTGCCGCAGAACCTCTTATGCCTGTGGTGCAGGTAACCCTGCTGTACTATTGTCAATGGGCGAAGGCACTCGTGGCCCTTCAGCCAACTCCTTCTCATGTGTAATAGCTGTAAAAACTTTAGCTTTTGACGGCCGTGGCCTTCACCATTCTCACACACCACCTTACCAATGCAGTCCAAACTTGCAAACTTGCGCTTGTCCTCTTCACCTGGGTTGCTACCTGATACAAACCCTGCTGTTTGGTGTACATCTCAGTGATCCTCCATCCTGTGGCGACAGAACATAGCGACACCATTAGGAACATATAAATACATTGGCAAACATCAGCCCACTCCTTGGAGCCACCCATCCAAACATTACTAACAAAGCCAAACCTCTGTGTGTTGAGAGCGCACTTTGTGCATAGCTTTAAAATACCAAACGAGCACAACGTCCTTTCATTACTGTCACATTGCAAAGCTGTGAAGAAGCCTCTATTTCCCTTAGGGAAACCTGTGAAACATATCCTACCCTTAACCACCACAAGCATCAAACAGGACACAATCCTATCTCTTAGAAACGACCTGCGCCACCTCATTCCTTTACAATAATAATAATACGCATTTATATAGCGCTACAAACAGGTAATTCATAGAATCCAGCGCACAAGTAGCGCACGCGGCTGGCGCACAGCGTGCGCCTGCGATAGTCTGCGCCAGGCACGTGCGCTAAAACTGATTTCCGCGCACAGCGTATTCATGGATTTCATGCTCCCAAACCAGCCGTGGCGCAGAGAATCGCAGCGAGCCTGCAGCAGCGCCAGTAACGCCCCCAAGAACGCCCTCGCGCAAGGAAAAGCCATCAAAATCGCTAAATCATCGCTAAGGGCTGCGCTAACCCTGGACCACTTCACAGGGCAGGCAAACAAGGAAAGCAAAGCGGGCAATCTTCAAATCAGGAGTACGCGGGAAGTACTACACGCGACTAGGCAGGGAACGTGAATTACAGGGGTACGCGGGAATTATCACACGCGAACAGCCAGGGAACGCGTATTACAGGGGTACGCGTGAAGTAGAACACGCAATAGGCCAGGGAACGTGTATTACAGGGGTACGCGTGAAGTAGAACACGCGATAGGCCAGGGAACGTGTATTACAGGGGTACGCGGGAATCATCACACGCGAACAGCCAGGGTGCGTGTATTACAGGGGTAGCGGGAAGTTCAACACGCGATTGGCCAGGGTACGTGTATTACAGGGGTACGCGTGAAGTAGAACACGCGATAGGCCAGGGAACGTGTATTACAGGGGTACGCGGGAATTATCACACGCGAACAGCCAGGGTGCGTGTATTACAGGGGTAGCGGGAAGTTCAACACGCGATTGGCCAGGGAACGTGTATTACAGGGGTACGCGTGAAGTAGAACACGCGATAGGCCAGGGAACGTGTATCACAGGGGTACGCGGGAATTATCACACGCGAACAGCCAGGGTGCGTGTATTACAGGGGTAGCGGGAAGTTCAACACGCGATTGGCCAGGGTACGTGTATCACAGGGGTGCGTGGGAATTATCACACGCGAATAGGCTGGGTGGGCCCTCACAGGTGTACCCTGTACACCCTCCACGGCCCCTGCAGGCAGCCCACAAAACAGGGGACTACCCTGCACACCTGATCATGTCCCCCTGCACCCCCATCCACCAGGGGCACCCTCCACCAGGCCCCCACCCATGTCTCCCACCACCCCCACCCCCCAGCAGTGCAGGGGCACCTGCCATCAGGCCCCCACCCATGTCTCCCACCACCCCCACCCCCCATCCACCAGGGGCACCCTCCACCAGGCCCCCACCCATGTCTCCCACCACCCCCACCCACCAGCACTGTGGGGCACGTGGCCAGCAGGCAGTCAGGCAGCAGCAGATGGCAGGTGGGAGCGTGCTCAGGGCTCTGGGGGACTGTAATTCGGCCTCCTGGCCAGGAGCGTGGTCTTTCGTGTTTGGACGCGTGGACAGCCTGATAGGGAGTGATTTTGCACGTGAAAACCCCACACTCAGCGAATCGCGCGAAAACCCGTCACCAGCATATGTGCGTCTATAGTTACCTGCACGTGCAGTGTCAAAGCGTGTGATTGGTGAAAATGGATCTACACGCAGGAGTGACAAAGCGTGTGATTGGTGAAAATTGATCTACACGCAGGAGTGACAAAGCGTGTGATTGGTGAAAAGTGAGCTACACGCAGGAGTGTCAAAGCGTGTGATTGGTGAAAAAGGATCCACACGCAGAAGTGACAAAGCGTGTGATTGGTGAACATGGGCCAAGCACGTACACGCCGTAAGTGACGCTGTACGTGTGGGCCTGTATATAAGGTAGTGTTGAACACCATTTCCTTGTACGTGCTTTTCGTGGAGAGCGAGTGGGTGAATTCTGTACTTCTTGTCGTTTCACACGCGATTTACTTCACGGCGTTTCCAGTTCGTACTCCCTGTTACCTCTGACAGCTTTTTCTCTTTTTCCTCTTGTACTGGTTTACCTGGGCCTGTTCCCTCAAACAGTGTCCCCTTCTACTGTTGTCCTGTCTCCTCAGACAGCGTACACATCTTCTTTTGGCGGGGGTGTTGCCAACCAAACGCGCTCATTTTTCACGCTCTTTTACCTGGCAGACGGTGAGTCACGCACGTATCTAACTTCTGTGCTTGCCCCGTGTGTAGCCTACCCCTTCAGAGGTCATTCTAGGCTGCGTGTGACACGCATACGTTCATTGTGTTACTGGATGCCACAGCGTAGTGCAGGGTTTTCCATCAGCACACGTGGTCTAGGAGGGGTATTGTGCACGTTCCTTAACTTTTCTGGGGTGCCTGTGCGTTGCGTGACCCGTCATCTTTCCCCAGGGGTGTCATATAGCCTTGCCACTGCACTAGGGTACGAATACCATCTGGTACCCAACCCCTTTGACACCCAATTGCCCAGGACAATTGTGCACACCGACTCCCATACGCACAATAACATCAGTGCCATGGTTGGGAGGCGTGCAAGCCGTAAGGGTGGCAAAGGTGGCCGAGCCACACGTGGTGGCCGTGGAGGATCCACTAGGGGACGTGGTTGTGACTTGCAGGGTGCCCCTGTCCCCCCCAGTCTGGAGGACCAGTCAGGGACACCCATGCCCCCCCCCCCCCAGTTGAGGGTCATGTGGCTGATACCAACCCTGATCAGCCCTTGTTGGACCAGCCCATTGTGGCAGCAGACCTGTCCGAGGGTAATCCCATCGCTGACATCCAGGTCAGCAGGTCCACTGCACGTGCACCGGTGCACATTGGTGTCATCAGGGCACGCGCATCTATGCCAGATAGGTCATCTGCTGGCCCCCGTATCCAGGGTGTGGCTCCATCCACCCCACCTCTCATACACCCTGCCAAGACTGTGTCGGTCCTAGTTCATGCACCTCAGATCAGGCCTGACCCCATCCCACTACCCCCAATGCCTGCACCTACTCCCATGCTGAGTGTGCAATCCCACACACCCAGTACTGAGTCCACCACGGCTCCTGCCCCTAGTGTCCACAGCGGCGTAGGACACTCTGGATCCCCACCCCCTTCCAAGCGCAAGAGGAAGAGTGCACGTCCGGCACAGGCTGATTCCCCAGGCACGGCTGCACAGTCCGGCCCATCAAGGAAGCCAAGCTTCACAGACGCCGAACTGAATGCACTTGTTCAGTATGTGTCAGATCATGATAGGGAAATGGTCATCGTTGCAGGGTCCAAGACCACACATGCCAGACGCCAGGCACACTGGCAGACCATTGCTGACAGAATAAGTGCCCTTGGAGTAGTGAGGCGCACAGCTAGTGATTGCCAGAAGCGCTGGAATGACCTTAAGCGCAGGGCAAAGGATAAGCTGGCCTCAAGTCATGCCGCAACCTTGGTGACTGGAGGTGGGTCCCCAGCACAGGAAATAGAACTCACACCACACGAGTCCGTAGCTGGATCCTACGTCACCGAGGGACAACTCCAAGGTGTGGGAGATCTCCCTGATTACGAGGCATCATCCGGTGAGTGCACATGCATGTGTGTATTATCCATGTGCATGGTGTGTGTGTGAAGCATCCATGTTGGGTGCCTGTCAAGGGGGTGTGTGGCAGAGTAGATAGTGGCACCCATGTGCCTCATCCAGTATGTTCAGTGCAACACCATCTGCCCACAGCACTATCCCAACTGGCAACAGTGCACATATGGCCCTACACCATGGAAGTTGCCCTTGAATTGTCATTTTGTCACTACATTGTTGCTCATACTCCCCTGTCTATTCATCTGATGTCTTACATACCATTCCTATACTTTCCCCCAGCCAATCAAGTTTCATCTTCACATGCCTGACATGCAATGATACCACATGCTAATGCGTCCTCTGTATATAAATGCCAACCAACATGCTGTCATACTGTGGATGTTGCCTTGACATCCACCTCCTACCTGTGTGCTTTGGTACCGTCTGGTTTCGAGCCCCATTCCCTCACACTCCATGCTGCTCTTCATGGTCTATCTTCCCTGACTTCTACAGTTCAGACCATCGTGCCCTACTCACGACACCTGCTTGCTAACAGTCAAATGAGGGCACCCTGCCCTCCAATGCGACCCACCCTATTGCTGACAAGTGCATCTGAGCCTACTCAAAGCCAACTCTCACTGACATCTGCTCATACATGCCTTTGCCTGTCCCATAGACCCTTCACATGGTCCCTGTCCTCTCTCCTTGCTCCTCTTCCACCATCAATGGTGGGACCCGTTGGGGTGTACTCCTGGCCTCCTTCCAATCCTCAGAGGCCACAATTGATGTGCATGGTAATGGGAGCATCTCAGTCCAAGGCCCTTAGGCCAACCTCATTCTCCTTGAGAAATGCTAGCCACATCTCATCAACTTCCTTACCTCTCCTGCTGTCCCCCCTCCTCTCTCCTCATCAATCCTGCACTGCCTCCCTGCACCCTCCCATGATCCTTCTGCGCCTCCCACTCCAACTCCTACACATGCTGCACCTCTGATCTCTAGCACTCCCCGTAAGTCCTCCAAGGCTGTCAACCTCCTCCACAATTACACTCCTTTCACTGCGGCTGCATCAGGCATTCCTCCGATATCTGTCACTTACATGAGGTTATGCACCTTGACATCCTTGGTCTCATGGAAACATGTCTGACGGCCAGCTCTGTCTGCATCCTTCACACACTCCTACCTGATGTTCAGGAGACCCTCTCCTTTGCCCGCCACTACTGTGCAGGGGGGGTGTGCCCTTGGCTTCCCTGAGGGTATTCCTGCCACTGTCACTCCTACTTAGACCTACTCCACTCTGGAATGGCTTGTGTGACGTCTCTCTCTACCACACCTTGACATTCACAAACTGTGCGTACTGTGTCTGGGAAAACTGGTCAAATGTACTACTTCCTTTCTGAGTGTCCTCACCTCTCCTCCTCACTCATGTCCCCAGACACAGAAATCCTCTTCCTTGTTGCTGTACGCATCCACCTGCATGCTTGTTGACCCCCCCTCGTGACCTTTCTGTGACCTCAGCAGCTCCCTCTCACCCTCTAGACTCCCGTCTGTCCCTACTCATTCTGCAGGGCACACTCTTGATGCTCTGATCTCATCTGACTTTCCCCTCTCCGTCCATCTCTGCACTCCTCTCTCCTGGAGTGATCACATTCTCCTCTCCTCCCAGCTCACCCTCACCACACCACAGGCAAAGCCACCCTCACCACTGTCACACACCTTCTTGGTATTCCAACCCATGAAGTGTGTGTCAGTCGAGGCTCATGCTGCCAAAATCTCCCCCCCATCCAGCTCCCCCTTAGGCTCACTCCCATCCTGACAGGGCCCACTCCATGCTCCACTCTATGTCAGGTACACTGGATGTCTTTGCCACGGTCATGACCACCTGTCTGAAACCCCATGCCAATGCAGAGTCCTGGCATGACTCGGATCATGTGAACCCAGACCACAGGTGCCGGGTGGCAGAGAGGGAATGTCCTGCATCATGCTCATCCTCTGGCAAACTGGCCTGCCACATGCTCCAAAGGCAATAGCGCCTCACCCTTTTCACCAAGATGAGATCCCCAATCCAAGGGCACATATCTGCGGCATGTGACAACTCTGCAGGACAGATAGAAATCTGCAAGGACCTTGCCGAGCCAGATGCAGTGTGTACCTCCCCTGTCCCCTCCGAGCCCACAGCACTGCATGATTGTCTCTGTACCCCTATAGGCCACCCCCCCCAGCACTTGTCTGCGCCTAACACCATCTGCCCTTGACGTTAAGTCCTACTTACCTTGTACAGCACTTCCAGCCGCCACTTCCCCTTGCACATCATTGTGCCACCCACCCCTGCACTTGCGTGACATGAATGACACCAGCACCAGTAGGATTGTTGACTGGCATCCCCTACTGCCCCACCACCCCTCAGTGCTCCGCTGTACCTTCATACATTTCTGGACCGGTGCTTCACGAATGCTATATGATTCCTTTACAGGTGATGGGGAGGTGGAATCTCATTGTTTACTGCATTTTGTTGATGTAGACAAGGCACTGTGCGTCGTGGCCAATTTGGACTAGCAGATCCATGTACAACATGTCAACTTATTGATGTGATGATGCAATGTCAGGACCAGAGTGGTAGGAATCCAAAAAAGTTGCCCTCCTCTCCCTCTTCACTTGGTGGCTATGTCACATGCCATGTGTGTGATGGCATGTGCCTTTGACATGGCAATCACCGGCCAATGTGTGATGG
Organism: Ambystoma mexicanum; assembly: GCF_040938575.1. Classification (NCBI taxonomy): domain Eukaryota; kingdom Metazoa; phylum Chordata; class Amphibia; order Caudata; family Ambystomatidae; genus Ambystoma; species Ambystoma mexicanum. The sequence continues at coordinate 313,335,960 of NC_090932.1, forward strand.
CAGTGCTAGGCAGCATGGTGAGCAGGCGTTGCTCTCCAATCTGTACATTGTATGCCCTGAGCCTCCCCTACAGACCCAGTGATGGTGAATGCATAGGAGGTCTCCCAGTCATGTGGGACATGTGTCGTAGAACTACTGCCTCTGTTGTTCATCAGCCCTTGTTGCATGCCATGGTGCTAATGCCTGTTTCCATTTTTCTCTTTCATGTCTTTGCAGGGGACGAAGCACTTGTTGATGCTGGGGATGTGGTGGTTGAGCCGTCCCAGGAGGGCAACCCGGGCCGACCTTCCACAAGTGAGGGACGTGGTGTGTTTGTGGGTGAAAACCCACAAGTGCTGCAGGTCGTGCTGTCGAGGGGTGTCTCTGGGGGTTCCTCCCCCGAGCAGTATTCAGGTGTAGACTCGGAGGATGACACCTATGTGCAGTCGCAGGTGAGTGTTCTTGGGAGAGAATCTCCTCTGTCCGACCCACCTGCAGCCGGGCCATTGCCCTCAATGGGGATGTCAGTGTCGGCAGCTCAGCCTCCGGTGGTTACGGATGCAGGGCCACACCACACAATCTCTGATCCTGTTCCTGGGGCTGCAGATCAGAGAGGGAATGCAGTCCTGCAGCCTGAGGCCTTGCCGGCACAGCAAGGCGCAGTCCGCCTTGCCCCAGGCAGGTGTGGTGCCCGTCAACGTGGTGGCCGTATGCCACCTGGCAATACCGCTTGGGAGCAATCCATCTACGGTATGGCCAACCAACAGGCAGCATCATCCGAGATGATTGCACAGGCCATGGATAGGGTGGCCACTTCCATTGTCCCCCCAGAAAGGCTGATGGAGCGACTGGAGCAGGCTACAGAGTCCATCAGCCAGGCACACAGGGAGGATATGTTGGCGTCCAACAAGGACAGGCGGGCGGCACTGGCGACTCTGCGGGAATCACTTTCCATGGAGTCCCAGCGCCACAGGGAAGGCCTGAGGGAAGAATTCCGTCACCTCAGGTCGACCCTGTTAGAGCTTGAGGCTTCATCCCATAGAAGGACAGAGGAGCAGCTGGAGCGTCTGACACGGACGCTCTCGGCCGAGATGCAGGCAACTCGTGCGGAGGTCAGGTCATCCCGGGAGTTACTGCATGGGGACCTCCGCATGATTATAACCCAGAACCAGAACTACCAGACCCGCCTGCTTGCAGCCATGGAGGAGCAAACTCGTGCTTTGCGTGGGCTGCCTCCCATTGTCACACCATCTTCTGAGGCAGCTCCCCCACCTCCTGAGTCAGCTGCAGGGTCTGGCCAGAGCGATAGCGACTCATCTCCCACAACAGAGTAGCCGTGTGGGCCACGAGCCTATGGGGTGTTTTAGTTTCCCATGATCCACACAGGTGGATTGTGGCGTGCATCCTGTCCTCGGACCTCATAGGTGGCCCCCCCCCCGCCGGCCCTTTCATGGCCATTTTTTCTCAATTTTCTTTTTTCTTTTCCAAGAGTGTTGCCTTGTGTGGGTACCTGGGCATACACTGTATTGTGGCTGGGCACATGCAGGCTTGTCCTGAGTTTGGTTTAGATGCTTGGGTAGCAGACATCCACACCCCTCCTGCTTCCGTTTCCATGGGCTTGCAAAGGGTGTGCCCAAGTGACAGCAAATTACACGCTGACATTGGACTCCCATGAGCTGTTGGCCAGTCCATAGTCAATACTGTGTAGACATTCATAGTGTACATTGTTGTTGCACCTAACTATGCATGATGGTTTGATATGTGCCTCTACTTACATATGTTGCTCATGTTTTGCAGGTATTTCACACAGTTCTTCACACGGGCATACTCTCTGGAGTCAGACTACATGTCGGTAGATGTGCACTGACACTTTTGCGTGGCGCCATCACTGTACATCTGGACGGTGAGGACATACCAGCAGAATCAGGTAATGAGACTACCATTGATTACATGCATTGTGTCTTGTTTGGGTGGGCTTCAGGGTGGGTTGGTGTGTAATTTGATTGAAATTACTCTTACACAGGTGTGTAGTAGTGGCTCCAGCGCGGTTAGCTGTTCAAGTGCGGCTATGTTCCATTTGGGGCACTGCTATTTGTGACACCGGTGTCATGTTGTGATGGCCAGTTTGTTTGCTCTCACATACCATGACATGGTGTCCTCAGTGGCGGGACTGTGAAGGGAATGGGTGACATGGCAATGTTGTCATGTAGTGAATCGCCTGTGGCAATGCATATTTGATTGATGGAGTTGTGTCTTCTCGTTGTGATGCATTGCTGGTGTATGTGTAGGTAGGGGTGCACACATAGTGACACTTCCATGTTAACAATCTCAGGCTGATGTGTATCTGACAGTTTATTGTCGAGTAATTTTGTGACATTGTCAGGTAGTGTCATCATTGATTGTCAGATGGTATGTGCCAGAGCAGTGTGCACTAGCCAGCACTGTGATTCCTAGGTGAAGAAGTTGGCCACCAGTTGCGTACGGGCTGCCACCCCCGTGCCCTTTCCCCTCCCATGCGCAGCGGGCGTGCATGTGGTTGTGGATGTGGGGGCACCACCATGTCCACGGGCAGGCCCCGGCGTGTTGCAACGTTGTGCAGGACACATGCTGCCACTATGATCCTGCACACTATTCGGGGAGCATATAACAGCTGCCCGCCAGAACGGTCAAGGGAGCGAAAGCGTGACTTCAGCACTCCGAATGTGCGCTCCACTATGCCCCGTGTTGCAATGTGGGCTGTGTTGTACCTTACCTCGGGTGGCGTGGTGGGGTCCCGGATTGGGGTCATCATGTGGGGGCTGATAGGGTAGGCACTGTCCCCTGCGGAGGTGGTGATGGGTATCATTAGTGGTGTTGTGTCATGACCCAGTATCTGACATGCATGCATGTGCAGTGGCATTCATGCTCACCAAGCAGCCATGTATCTCCATGCTGGCCAGCCTCCAGGTCCCGGCATAGTGTAGACATTCTGTAGATGAAGCTGTCGTGGGTGGACCCGGGATAGTTGGCATATACTGATGTGATTATTCCCTTGGCATTGCATACAACTTGCACGTTGATGGAATGCCAGTGCTTGCGGTTTCTATAGATGTGCTCTGTTGCCCTGGGTGGACGTAGAGCCACATGTGTGCAGTCAATTGCACCAAGCACTTTGGGGAATTGAGCCACACCATAGAATTCCTGGATGCACGTCCGCCTTTCTGCATGAGTCCTGGGGAGATATATGTGCCTGCGGACTGATGGCCGTGCAGTGATGATGTTCAAGACCTGGTGTAGGCAGCGTGACTGCGTGGCCTGTGACACACCACCCACTATGGCACTTGTCCGCTGAAAGGATCCAGTGGCCAAGAAGTGCAGTACATTCAGGACCTTCTGCAGGGGGCTGAGTGCTTGGGAGCACAGGGTGGGTGATGTGAGGTCATCCTCCCACTCACTGACCAGGTCCAGTATGATGTGTGCTGGAAACCTGTACCTCCCATACACCTGGTCATCAGGCATCCCGAATAGGCTGGTTCTGGGTGTGAATATTCTGGCCCTGACTCTCCTCCTCCTCCTCCTTTGGTAGCCCACTGCCACTGCTGCTAGGAACGGTATGTTCATCCTGGCATCTGGCTTGTTTATTGATAAGTGCGCAAATTAATGCCTTGCGCGTGTTCTAGGCGAGCGTGTGACCCTCGCACCCCTGGAATCTAGTTCCCACTCCAATAGCGTGTGGAAATTCCCACGCAGCAGGCATACAGGTGCGCTGACGTACTTGCGTGTGTAAGTGCCCGCGCACCCCTGTAATACACGTACATAGGCCAATGGCGTGTACGCGCACTTTTGGCCAATTACACGCGATGTAATACACGTACATTGGCCAATCGCGTGTACGCGCACTTTTGGCCAATTACACGCGATGTAATACACGTACATTGGCCAATCGCGTGTACGCGCACTTTTGGCCAATTACACGCGATGACACTCTGACGTGCAGTATTTCCACGTGTGCTCCGTCATCATGTGCTGAGTGGGGAACGCCCGTGCGGATCACGTCAGACGCGCTTACGCGGTGAGGGACTCTGGTCCAATAGAATCGCGTATGCGTGCTGATGCACTTACGCGCTAAGGCCCTTTCCTCGGATTTCACGCTGACGTGCAGGAATTTCACGTGCCAAATCACTCCGTATCAAGCTGGCCACCCGAAAACACACGGAACACCACGCTCCTGCCCAGAAGGCCGAGTTACTGCCCCCCCAGTGCCCTGAGCAGCCTCCCACGTGCTATCTGCTGCTGCCTGCCTGCCTGCCTGCCTGCTGCCACCGTGCCCTGCCATTTGGTGCCTGCACATCAGCCATCTGCAGGGGTCCAGTTGCTGTGTCCACCCCTGCTGGAACTGAAGACTCCCAACTGGGATTACATCGCTCCACAGCCCAGCCCCAGGACCCAGTTGCCCACCCACACCTGCCTCTGGGGTTGCCATGTCGGGCACTTCGACATCTGGCACCAGTGGCAACCCCAGGCCAGAGGGGCAGAGGGGCACCAGCTTCACTGCCACCGAAGTTGGTGTCCTGGTGGAGCATGTCCTGGGGCAGTATGATGCCCTCTTTGGATCGTCCCGCGCCAGCAAGGAAGGACGGGAGAGGATCTGGGCCGACTGTGTGGTTGCCATCAACGCGGAGGGGGTGGCAACCCGCAACGTCCAGAAGATCAAGAAGCGCTGGGAGGACTTGAGGTCCAGGACCCTTGTGAAGGCCCGGCGCCTCGTGGAGGGGGGCCGGGGCCGCATGAGTTCCATCCAGAAGAGGGTCCTGGAACGCGTACGCCCAGCGCTCCACGCCCAGGTCCTTGAGAGGGAGGCCCGTCTGGAGTTGAGCGGTAAGTGTGCAAGCATTACTGTGTGAGACAGGGCATGTTGCGGTGTGCTGGTTCTATGATACTTGCCTGTATGTGTGCCATGGGCCATGTATGCATGTATGTGTGCAGGGACATCATGGTGATGCATGTGCGACCAGTGATGTGTGACCCACATGGTTGTTGCATGTGTTGAAATGTGGCATGGGGAGCCCTATGCAGATTTAGGACATGAGAGCATGCCAGTCTCTGTACCTGGACATGGATGGGGGTGAAGGATGGGTGCTGATGCCAGGTACATATATGGTAGCCATGTCTGTGTGCCTGACCTGCGTGTCTGTGACTTGTGCATGCCATGGATGCATGACACATGTGTGTGACAATGCACAGATTCTGTGACGCACCCAACTAACCCTTGTTTCGCCTGTGTTCGTTGTGTTTGGGGCCAGATGGATGTGACTGAGGTGAAGTGTGTGCATGTGATATGCATGAGCCATGATGCATGTGAGTCACATATCATTGAATGTTTCAAGAGTCAATTGGACATGCATGGAAATGTGCATGGCATGCACCATGCCTGTTACTGTGTGTGTTTTGCCTGGACTGACCCATGTGTTGTGGAGGGACATGATGGAAGTGTACTTTGACAGGGGTGCTCATCTGCTATTGCTTCCTGTCTAGGGGACCATTTTACAGTAGCCTGATGCTTGTGTCCTTTGTCTCCCTCTACGCAGCGGCTAGTGAAGAAGAGGGCGGAGACGGCGCTGTGGAGCAAGGCGGCGGGGATGCCCCCACGGCTGCAGCGGAAGGGGTGGGTGAGCCCCCACAGGGGCCTGCTACGGCGGGAGACGGTGAGGAGCCATCCAGGTTGGTGGTTTGCACAGAGGAGGAGGAGGCCGACACTGGTGCACACATGGGGCCTGGTGGGAGCATCCCTGCTGGTGCAAGTGGTGCAGTCCAGGGCCAGGGGCAGGAGGCAGCACAGGTCACCGTGGAGGTGCCTGTGCATGTCGCTGTCCCTGACCCTGTGAGTGCACAACCATGCACCAGCAGGGATGCCCCGTCCCAGGCCCGTCCGCAGGTAGTGGGGATGTCCATGTCAACTGACTCCCCTCCACCTGCGGCCGTGGGAACCCCTGGCCGCGTGGAGCAGGTCCTGATTGGGGTCGCGATGCGCACGGCTGTGATTCGTGATGACGTGCGTGCTTCCCGGGAGGAGCACGCACGTCATCACGAAGTGCACCGTGCCGACGTGGCCCAATTGGGATCGGCCATGTTCGGGGGGTTCCTGCATGTGTTGGCCAATCTGACGGCCCTCTCCTCCTCTGTGCAGGCTATCCAACGGTCGTTCTCCTTGCCGTCTTCCGGCCCAGATGCCACCATGGCCCCCTGTGGACCTGCCCCGACCAATGCAGCCAGCTCGGTGGGGATCCCATCCCTGCCACAGTTGGGAGTCGGAGGTCCAGCAGGGGTGGACGACACAGCAAGTGGACCCCAGCAGATGGAAGATGTGCCGGCATCATCGGGCAGGGCACGTGCACGACGGCGTCGGTGGTTACCATCAGCCTGGATGGCGTCGTGCTGGCAGAGGCAGTGGCGTCGGAGGCAGCAGCGGGCTCGACGTGGGAGGCATCATGGCTCAGGGCCATCAAGATCAGAGGGGCAGGCATCGGCCGGAGGGCAGGGCAACCCTGGCATGGCGGTGTGTTCCGTGTGGGAGGAGTTTGGCCAGCGGATAGGTGCGGAGCGGCAGCGGGCGGAAGAGGAGCGGCTCGCCATGGCCAGGGCGGAGATCTCCATGCATCGGGCATTGAGGCGGGCTGAGTGCCTCGAGGAGGCTCGCAGGGATTTTGGTGAGCACATGGGGTTGTCCCTGCGAGACCTCGGGGCCAGGACAGAGTCCCGCCTCCAGGACATTGACATGGAGTTCGAGGATGCCCTGGCCAGCATCACCAAGTGAGCCGCAGGACTAGCCCGCTGCCTTTGTATATAGTTTTTTAGTTAGTTAGTGCTAGGTTTCCTTTATTTATTTTTATTATTTTGGACCGCTCGGACAATGGCCACTTTTTTGTACATATTTATTTTATTAGTTAGTATTAGGTTTCATTTGTGCTGTTGGGCTCATGGACCCTGGAACATTCCTGTATATATTGATATATTTTGGGAGATACATTTTTTAATTTTTTTATTGTTTACACCATGACGTAATGGTTTTTCTTTGATTTCCTACTACATGGTTTTGCTTTGGACAAATTATATTGATTTTTTAATCCTTTGTTTTTTGGTTTATCATTTTTGTTCTCGGACATGGACCTTTTATTTACTTTGCCACATAGTTGTATGTTTTATTGGTTTACTTGATTTGTGTTTTTAATACATTTTTATATTATCTTACACTTGTGTTATTTTCTCTTTGGTTTCTTACATGTCATGATATGGGTTTTGACATTCACTTGCACCCATTGTGTATGTGTGTGTGACAGACATGTGTTCTTTTGCATACTTGCCTTTGGGGTTGTGTCATGTGATTGCATTCACTATGTGGGTGCATGCAATCCTTGCCTGGGTGTTTGTGCTGGGTATGCTGGCCATTACTGCCATGATTGTGTATCGTCAGGACCTGGGGCCAGGGGGACATGGGTGGGGGCCTGCTGGCAGGTTCCCCACAGTGCTGGGGGTGGTGGGAGACATGGGTGGGGGCCTGGTGGAGGGTGTCCCTGGTGGATGGGGGGTGGGGGTGGTGGGAGACATGGGTTGGACATGGGTGGGGGCCTGCTGGCAGGTTCCCCACAGTGCTGGGGGTGGTGGGAGACATGGGTGGGGGCCTGGTGGAGGGTGTCCCTGGTGGATGGGGGGTGGGGGTGGTGGGAGACATGGGTTGGACATGGGTGGGGGCCTGCTGGCAGGTTCCCCACAGTGCTGGGGGTGGTGGGAGACATGGGTGGGGGCCTGGTGGAGGGTGTCCCTGGTGGATGGGGGGTGGGGGTGGTGGGAGACATGGGTTGGACATGGGTGGGGGCCTGCTGGCAGGTTCCCCACAGTGCTGGGGGTGGGGGTGGTGGGAGACATGGGTTGGACATGGGTGGGGGCCTGCTGGCAGGTTCCCCACAGTGCTGGGGGTGGTGGGAGACATGGGTGGGGGCCTGGTGGAGGGTGTCCCTGGTGGATGGGGGGTGGGGGTGGTGGGAGACATGGGTTGGACATGGGTGGGGGCCTGCTGGCAGGTTCCCCACAGTGCTGGGGGTGGGGGTGGTGGGAGACATGGGTTGGACATGGGTGGGGGCCTGCTGGCAGGTTCCCCACAGTGCTGGGGGTGGTGGGAGACATGGGTGGGGGCCTGGTGGAGGGTGTCCCTGGTGGATGGGGGGTGGGGGTGGTGGGAGACATGGGTGGGGGCCTGGTGGAGGGTGTCCCTGGTGGATGGGGGGTGGGGGTGGTGGGAGACATGAGCAGGTGTGCAGGGTAGTTCCCTGTGGTGTGTGCTGCCTGCAGGGGCCGTGGAGGGTGTACAGGTAATGCCTGGGAGCACACAGCCATATCGCGTGTGGGACTTCCCGCGCACCCCTGAAATCCACGTACCCGGCCATATCGCGTGTGGAACTTCCCGCGCACCCCTGAAATCCACGTACACGGCCATATCGCGTGTGGAACTTCCCGCGCACCCCTGAAATCCACGTACACGGCCATATCGCGTGTGGAACTTCCCGCGCACCCCTGAAATCCACGTACCCGGCCATATCGCGTGTGGGACTTCCCGCGCACCCCTGCAATCCACGTACACGGCCATATCGCGTGTGGAACTTCCCGCGCACCCCTGAAATCCACGTACCCGGCCATATCGCGTGTGGAACTTCCCGCGCACCCCTGAAATCCACGTACCCGGCCATATCGCGTGTGGTACTTCCCGCGCACCCCTGAAATCCACGTACCCTGCCATATCGCGTGTGGTACTTCCCGCGCACCCCTGAAATCCACGTACCCTGCCATATCGCGTGTGGAACTTCCCGCGCACCCCTGCAATCCACGTACCCGGCCATATCGCGTGTGGTACTTCCCGCGCACCCCTGAAATCCACGTACCCTGCCATATCGCGTGTGGTACTTCCCGCGCACCCCTGAAATCCACGTACCCTGCCATATCGCGTGTGGTACTTCCCGCGCACCCCTGAAATCCACGTACCCTGCCATATCACGTGTGGAACTTCCCGCGCACCCCTGCAATCCACGTACCCGGCCATATCGCGTGTGGTACTTCCCGCGCACCCCTGAAATCCACGTACCCTGACTAATCGCGTGTGGAACTTCCCGCGCACCCCTGCAATCCACGTACCCGGCCATATCGCGTGTGGAACTTCCCGCGCACCCCTGAAATCCACGTACACGGCCATATCGCGTGTGGAACTTCCCGCGCACCCCTGAAATCCACGTACCCGGCCATATCGCGTGTGGAACTTCCTGCGCACCCCTGCAATCCACGTACCCGGCCATATCGCGTGTGGAACTTCCCGCGCACCCCTGCAATCCACGTACCCGGCCATATCGCGTGTGGAACTTCCTGCGCACCCCTGAAATCCACGTACATGGCCATATCGCGTGTGGAACTTCCCGCGCACCCCTGAAATCCACGTACACGGCCATATCGCGTGTGGAACTTCCCGCGCACCCCTGAAATCCACGTACCCGGCCATATCGCGTGTGGGACTTCCCGCGCACCCCTGAAATCCACGTACACGGCCATATCGCGTGTGGAACTTCCCGCGCACCCCTGAAATCCACGTACCCGGCCATATCGCGTGTGGAACTTCCCGCGCACCCCTGAAATCAACGTACCCGGCCATATCGCGTGTGGGACTTCCCGCGCACCCCTGCAATCCACGTACCCGGCCATATCGCGTGTGGAACTTCCCGCGCACCCCTGAAATCCACGTACACGGCCATATCGCGTGTGGAACTTCCCGCGCACCCCTGAAATCCACGTACCCGGCCATATCGCGTGTGGAACTTCCCGCGCACCCCTGCAATCCACGTACCCGGCCATATCGCGTGTGGAACTTCCCGCGCACCCCTGCAATCCACGTACCCGGCCATATCGCGTGTGGAACTTCCCGCGCACCCCTGAAATCCACGTACCCGGCCATATCGCGTGTGGAACTTCCCGCGCACCCCTGAAATCCACGTACCCGGCCATATCGCGTGTGGAACTTCCCGCGCACCCCTGCAATCCACGTACCCTGACTAATCGCGTGTGGTACTTCCCGCGCACCCCTGTAATCCACGTACCCGGCCATATCGCGTGTGCAACTTCCCGCGCACCCCGGTATGCACGCACACGTTTATTTTTTCTCTCAGCGCGTGTCTGTGTTTGTGGGTACCCCTTTGTACGTCATTTGTCCTGGAGGGCCACAGTATTGGACATTGATCATGTCTGTATATAGGTGCTATTTGTTGGCGCACCTTTTAGCGCACATTTCTTGCAGGCGCAGAGACGCTACCGCCTGCTTTCTTGTGGCGGTCGTGTTTGTGCCTGTTTGTGCCTGTGCGCTGCTTTGAGCGTGCGCTTTTTTGCCCTATTCTATTCCATGAATACGTGTTGTATGCGAGCGTGTGGGCGTTCCGCGCACTTGCCTCCTATACTTTCCCGTGCCGCCCACATTCTTCCCCATTCCGAGTGTTGTGCCCCATTTTATTCCCCATTCCGAGTGTCCCGCCCTGTGTTCCGCCTACTTTAGAGCTGTGCGCTGCGCTCGGAGTGATAGCGCAGTGGCCGTGGCGCACGACGTTGGTTGACCTGTGCGCCGGCCTGCGCCGCGCGCTTTTTCGGCGCACGTCCTCTGCTTTTCTTGCGCACGGACTTCCATGAATCGACGTGCGCTGGTTTCCCTGCGCTTTTCGCTAATTTTCGGCGCAGCGCACGTATTGGCCCCTCTGCGCCGGGATTTTCGGCGCACATTTATTCCATGAATCGGCCTGTCAGGCTGCTGCTTATTATTACCAACGGTGTGTGGTGCTCATTTATCGACCTCGGAAGGATGAAAGGCTGAGTTTGGCCCTGCGATTCGAACCTGCGTCAGCAGGCTCTACACGGATGTCAAAGCGAGCGCTCTACTCGCTGTGCTATCTGACCAGCATAATTATTCCACAATGCCCCCTTTGTTAAATGAGGTCATGTTGACCTTCTCAATGCGATAAAACTCCCCCTGAACAAACTCGACAAGGCCCTTTGATCAGACATTCAAATCAATAGTGTGGCTTTCTTATCAGCTCATGTGGGTCCCAGGCACAAACTCGGCCCGGCAATCCCACAAAGCCCTTTCTCGGACAGAGCCGCACAAGAATGCTAAGTGTGTGCACAACTTGGAACAGCAGGCTTCTTTGAAAGGGAACTGCTTGATGGGGCAGACAAAAAAATTCTGGGTGTCATGCTACACCTATCAAGGTGTCACTGGTCCCTATGGATACGCTGGTCTTTGTGTTTCGCATTGCCTACTGTGAGGAACCTGAGTGTGTTCTCACTTCTTTTACCCCAGGATCCTCTGCTCAGGTGGCCAGGGAAACAGCATCGCTTTTGGATCCCTACCCTGGGGGTGGATATGCAAGGGAGGATCACCTTGGTGGAGGGAACTTGGGGAATGGGCAGAGGATGCCCTTGGGTAAGACATGGTCCCACCATTCCCTTTTAACAACGAACCCTCTGTCCTAACAGCTTTTGTAGGTTACTGTCAACCTCATCCCTTTTTATCCTTTCAAAGTGACCCTCAGAGATGCCGTGGTTATACTGGGATGACAATGAGATCCACTAAGATAACTCATCAACATTTGGGTGAGACATGGTTTCCCCCCTTCCCATGTTAAAGTTAATACAATATTCCCCCTTCCTTTGTAGGCCATTGTCAGCCCTTGACTCTTTATTCTGACCAAAATCTCCCACAGGCCTTTTACCTTAAGAATGGGACGAGTAGAAAACAACTAGGAGTTATACACACTCCCCTGCATTCACACCACTTTCGTACTGAGACAAAGAAGAGGGCTTTTGAAGAGAGCAACTTCAATAGCCAGGCATGTCCCACTAATAAGCATCAACAAGGTCCGGCAATTAATGTGGAGGACTTGCACCTACAGCTTGTTAACAAGCCCCAGCTGTATAAGAGTGAGAACGAGAGACGGCCTGAAGCGAAGGAGCTGGCGAAGGATGCAGCGCATGGAGATGGAGTGGGCTGTAGAGGAACAGGCGGGAGGAAAGCCGGGTTAAGCAGTAGTGCGAGGGAGACGCCGGGGTCAAGACTGGTCGCGAGAGGGTCAAGACTCCTGCAATCCCTCCTCCCCGGTGCCCACAACAGAAGCTGTGAGGCACCGAATCCTCCAAGGCGATGCCGACCGCAGAGAGTGCGAGAAGGGCTCTCGACAGCTCCTGCCGTGGAAGAGTGCGGTTGCGAACTGCCTAGGACAGCGACTGCTGCTCACTGGGGATCCCGTGGGAAGGCAGAGCAAAGAGGAGTGAACCGAGAAGCCTGTAGGTGCGAACGCTTACCAGTGGCTGAGATGAAATAGCGTGCTTCTGGTAAATCCTCTGACAAACTGGCCTGCCGCCTGCTCCAAAGGCAATACCTGCTCTCTGTCCGCACCAAGAAGGCAGCTCACATCCAATCCCGCGTCTATGTGGCATCTAACAACTCGGCTGAACTCTTTACAACCTGCAAGGAACTAGCCAATCCTGCTCCAGTCTCTACCTTTCCTGTCCCCTCCCAGGCCCTCTGCTTGGCTCTGGCTTCTCATTTCATCTGTAAACCTCAGGACATCCTGTCCTCTCTCCCTTCCTCTTCCTGTCAAAACAGATTCATCCCTATTCCTCCAAAACCATCAAGGACCACATTGACTCCCTGGCTCCTGCCCTGTCCAACTTCTGCAACCACTGCTTCGCCACTGGAGTCTTCCCTTCCCCCTATAGCACTCCCTTGTACACCCTCCTCTTAAGAAACCCTCTGCCGACCCGTCCTGCCCAGCTAACTATCGCCCAATCACCATCACTCCTTTCCTGGGCAAACTCCTGGAAAAACTGGCCATCTCCCAGCTTAATCTTCACACTGAATCTGTTGGTTGTCCTCATGACCATCAGTCTGGCTTAAGAGCTGCCAGAAGCACGGAAACTGCTCTCCTGAACATCCATGAAGACCTGCTCTCCAACCTTGATTCCAACACCCCTTTTGTCCTCATCTTACTTGAATTCTCTTCTGCCTTTGATACTGTCAACCATGCTATCCTACTCAACCATCTCAGTGATAACCTGGGTATCACCGGCCAGGCCCTGGCTTGGCTGGCTTCTTTCCTCTCCGATCGACCCTCCCAGGTCCAACTTGGATCCTTCCTCTCCTCTATCTCTTCCTGTGTTGTTCCCCAGTGGTCTAACCTCTCTCCCTGGCTGTTCAACCAATACCTGTCACTTTTTGCCCACCACATTGCCGCTCTCTGCCCCTACTTTCAGTGCTATGATGATGACACTCAGCTCATTTTCAGGCTACCTTCAGCCACCCCTTCTCCTTCTCTCATCTCTGACTGTCTGTCTGCTATCCAGTAGTGGTGTGCCGCCAATGATCTCTGCCTTAATTCCAGTAAGACTGAGATTCTCCTCATCGGCACACCCGCTACCGCCTTTCCTGTCACTCTCTGGCCGGCCTCTCTTGGCCCGCTTCCTGCTCCCACCTGCAAGGCTAAAAACCTCAGGGTCATCTTCAATTCCACTCTCTCCTTCTCTCCTCACATCTCTGACATCTCTAAGAAGTCACACTACCAGCTGCACCTCATCAGAGGTATTCTTCCTTTCTTGCCTCTACTTCCCACAGAAGCTTACTGTCTCCAGAGCTTTGGTTCTCTCTAGGCTGGAATAATGCAACAGCCTCTTTCTAAATCTACCTGCCTCTACTCTCTGCCCTCTGCAACTCACCCAGAAAAGGACTGCAAGACATGTCCTTGGCCTCAAGCCCAGGGATCGTATCTCTCCAGGACTGAAATCTCTGCACAGGCTCCCAGTGGCTGCAAGGTTTAAGTTCAAATCCCTCTGCATTGTCTGCAAGGCTTTCTGGGGCTTGGTGCCTCAATACCTTCAACTCTCTCTTCCAAAATATCTTCCTTCTCAAGCTCTTCGCTCATTCGCCACCAACTCCCTCAAGGTCAGTCGCTTCACCAAGCAACGAGTTGGTGGTAGATCTCTTTCTTCGGCTCGGGCCTTCCTCTGGAACAGCCTCCCTATTTCCCTGAAATTGAGGAGAAGCACCTCCGGTTCCGGAAGCACCTCAAAACCTTCCACTTTGCTTCCGCTTTATCTCCTCCTCTCCCCTGCTGAACTCCTGGCTGAAACTGAAACTGAACTGTTTACCTGGCCACCCTCTGATCTCGGGCCCAGCCCCCCTCCCCCGCCAGTTGCACACCTGCACTGCCTCCCTGGCAGCCCCCGCACTTGGGGACTGTTCTCTGTATCACTTCAGTCCCCTATCAGCACTTAACACCTGATGTCTGCACTTGCCACCAGTGGGCCGCACTTTTATTATTGCTGTTATATATTCTATTTATTTTTTATTGTCAATCCCATGCACTGCACTGTGCCCTCCCCATACTCCCCCGGCACTTTCCCCTTCCTCCTTCCCCCCACTTGCGTGATCTCAATAACACCTGACCTAGTAAGATCGTTGTCTCTGTCTTCCCTCTGTTCCCCCTCCCTTGCTTTGTCGCGCCTTGAAACACTTGTGTCTAGGCACGTTATAAATGCCATATCATATCATATCACATAAAAGGGAACACTCATACTGGGGGGCTCCAGGGCTGGGAAACCGATGTAGCTGAATGCCGAATGAACTGAATCTTATTGCACATGCTATGGAAGGTCAAAGGAGATGACTGTGAAAAAAACAAACAAGCTACCAAGCATAAGTACTATTGAAAGGTGCAATTATCACTATTGACTAGCAAACGAATAAAAAGATATGATGAATATGTTTACAAAGCAAATGAGGTACTTTTGAAAGATGCAAAGAGCACTACTGAATACCAAACTAACTAAAGGATATATTGAGTATCTTTCGAATACAGCGACAAAGCAAAACCAGTGCTGAATCATTATGAGCATTTATGAAGGAAGTGAAAGCAAGGAAATACGGGCTGAAATACCACGGAGTAAATGGTAGGAGATACCAATTGTGGCAAAGTCTAGAAGACTGCCAAGGAGGGAAAGGGTTACATATCAAGGAATTAAATGTATGAGATACAAGTTGTGGCAAAGCCAAAAAGACTGCCAACAGGACTACAGGTTGAGAAAGGAAAACCTGGGTTGGCCAGAAACCGAAGAATACAGAAGTACAACAAAGTACACTGGGTTATCGGTTGTATCAGCTTCAACACCATGCAGCAAGCCTGCCACTGCCTTCTATGCACAGATATTACCTATTTAAACAGCGTTGCTTACACCCGGAAACCGAATCGACTGCAATGCAAAGGGGAACAGATGCTTGCGTGTGCTGCAAGTTAATTAAACACCAAAGAAACCAGCATAAAAATTGTTATTCACCTCAGACTGAGTGAGGTAATTCGAACATATTGCGGATGCTTATCTGAGTATGAAAGGAAAACAAACAAGAAAATTACCCAGTCCAGCCTATCTTGAACCTTGAGCCAACTGCCCATTGTCTGGAGGCTCTCAACCTCGCGTGCCAAGTTTCCTGAAATGCAAGTGGTGCCACTGCAATACCAAGGGGTGCTGTCATTAACAATGAACCAAAAACAGGTGTGTTTGCCTGGGCACAAACTAGCCAGTGGTTCCAGGAGCTCATTCCATCACGTGCCGTGCGTGATGTTAAGTCATGCTTTTCCTTCAACCAAAGCTGGATCCGACCTAGCCATGTTTACTTACACGCAATACTCAAACACTCTAATGCGACTGCTCTCCCTGCTCTGAAAATGGTATGCCACGGTCCCTTCCTGCCATCCTTAAACTGTACGTGCCTGCATTTCTTTTTTATTTATTTGTATGTGATTCTACCATGAACTATTACAAAATAAGACACCAAAAAAATTATAACAATATGACAATTCCTTAAAAATAGAACCAATTTATACAAAGGAAAAAAATACAAAGAAAGACACATTTCTCATAATAGATACATAAATGAATCTGAAAAAAACACTAACATTTAGACCATTGTGAAAACATGATTCCATAATCTTGTAAAATTTGAAGACACAAACTACTGAAGCTGTTAAAGCAACATTATATCCAGAGACCAAATTATCCCAAAAATAATTTGCAATGAGCCCTTCTTCACAAAGTACAAATCTCCCAAACAGCCTCACTCGAGCTGGCCATGTTCCCTCACACTCCATCAATAAATGCTTTAATGTTTCGTTTGATGGAGTGACACAAACATTGCACAATTTTATAGCTTTATCACCCTGCTGACGTCTTACCAACACTTCTCTGGTGTGCACCAAATTTAACCTGATCCTTAGGAAGTTATTCCTTACTGCCCTGTCAGGAAACTTGAATAGGTAGCGAGAAAGGTAAAAAAGTTTTTTTTCTGCCAAGAGAAACAGGTTTATACTAGAGGACTCCTTCACCTTTGCAATTCTGTCCATCCAATCACAGATTAAAAGCTTTTTCTTGACTTTAAGTGGATTTGTTAAAAGGGTGTCGACCACTAAATCCACTTTCTCTAACAACACCCTCACTCTTCTCTCTAGGTCAGTAAGCATGGGGGATTTGGATTGTTCTAGGTGGCATCTAATGTCTTCATAGAGCGAGGAGCTCTGTTGTTCAGAGATGATTTCCCGATAAAGTGAAACCAGTTTCCAGTTTGATATGCATTCTAACGATTTCAGGCCAAGCTCGAATCTGAGGCTCCAACCCGGTGTGCAAGAAGGGAGACCCAAGATCTTCTTCCAAAGTCGACCCTCCACTGCACTCCAATCTGTGGGCCAAAGAAGGGGTTTTGCCTCCAAATCGTAAAGAATTACTGGAACCGCTTTAGCTAGATAGAAAACATGCAATATTTAGCATTTAGTTTAAGCATTTGTGATGCGATCTGTGAAGCTCTTGCGACCACATCTGCTTCCACTTTGTGGCGAGCTGGAGAAGCATGAACAAAATAGCCTAAATACTTCACCTCCTCGACCCTTTGAATCGGTTGGCCCTCCAGAAACCAGTTTGAGAAGTGGATTTTCTTCTGTGGATGTCTAAAGACCACAATTCTTAATTTTAGAGGGTTAATAGTGAGTTCATTTTGTTTCGCATATTCACCTAATTTCGACAAGTGACACTGCAGACCAATAGCGGTTCTATCCAGCAAGACAATGTCATCTGCATAGGCCAGCCAATGAAACCTCTTTCCATTTATCAATGGGCTGGCCAATGCAGACGACCCCAGGAAAATGCCCAGGTCTGCCAAAAAAGGTTGAAAAACAACGGCGCCCACAGGCAGCCCTGCCTGACCCCCCTCTCCACCCTGATGGACTCTGACAGGTGACCCTGTTCATATAACCTGACATTTATGGAAGTATCTCTATGTAGTTCCATGAGCATAGCTAGTAACGTTTCTGGCATGCCCCAACTCTTAAGTTTGTTCCACAATAGGGTTCTATTGACTTAGTCGAATGCTTTAGACAAGTCGACCCATGCTCCATATAATGGGATCGCCCCCTTAGTCATTGTGTGTTCACAAGCCAGATGCAATACTAGACCATTTAGTGTTGTTGACAGGCCTCGTCTGAAGCCAGTTTGATGAGAAGACAGGAATATCTGACGATCAACCCAAGCTGAGATTTCATTTAGCAGAAGTTTCATGAAGATTTTACACTCGATGTCGAGCAGAGCGATTGGGCGATAATTTGCTGCTGCTCGACAATCGCCTGCCTTAAAGAGAGGTATAATAAGGGCTGTTTTCCAAGAAGAGGGAAAGGTATGGCTCTCTAAGATCTCTTCGAAGAGACAAAAAAGTAAGCCAGACCATAATAAGGGCTCACTTTTGAGAACTTGATACGTAAAACCATTTGGGCATGCCGCCTTGGATGGGGATGACTTAAAAATTATTTCTTTACTATCCTCCTCATTAAAGGTTAATACCGAAGGAAAGCTTGATTTTAGGCTGGAGTTGATACACCTTGGGTTTCTAAAAATCTCTGTTAAATACTCCACCCAATCCCAGCTCCGGGACCAAGTTGCAAAGGGAGCTGCTGACACCAAATTCTAGATGGCCAACTATTGACCAAAAATGCCTGGTGTTCTTTTCTCTTAGGAGCTCCAGTTTATGTTCCCCATCTCTTTGCATCCTGGAGGCTCTATGGTTTCTCGACCATGAATAATATTTGGTTTTAATGCTTTTGGCTTCTACCATGTACTTTTCTACAACCAACCCAGCTGACTTTTATTCTCATAAAGAGCGTCTAAACTCTCTTTTCCTTTTCTGGGTCTCCTCATCAAAACAATGGAAATGCTTTCGCATTAATCTTCCCTTTGGAGCACTAGGAGCCGAGGTAGCCCAAATAAAATGTATAAAGTTACTTGGATGACAATGGGTCTCCCATATAGATCTAAATACCTTTTTCAGCTGGGTATTCAGTTTTGATCCCACTCCCCGATATTTCATGAGTCTTATTTTCCCCTTCAAACCCTCTAAAACCTGTTGATCTCCACCTGACGGGGTGGGGAGGGTAGAAAGATCTGTAAAAGACAGCTTCAATCTACAATGGTGACTCCCACCATCCTGTTTTATCACCAGGGAAGAAGGGCTCGAAAGAAGGGGTTGGGAAAGGAAAATATAATCCAAGACCGATGACGAGCTTCCTCTATGCCAAGTTGTGGAGGGACCCAGGGCACCCTCTGCATTTCCATTTACCATGCTCAGGTCCCATGATTTCATAAAACTCAGGCAAATTTTCCCATTTTTAGAAATTTTTGAAGGATTATCTGGGCCTCTACCTGACTGTACACACTCGGTATTTAAATCCACAACTAAAACTATATGGCATCCACCAGGCACCATTTTAATTGTTTCCAGCAAAGAGGCCAATATGGAAAGAAACTGAGGGAGTTCTGAACAAGCAGGGTTCCAGTATATGTTGATAATCGTCAATGAGGGAGTACAGAGATCACCATTAAAGTGGTTTGTACAGGTCTGAATACCAATTGAATTTGTAAATATCGGAGTGACTTTTTTATTAAATTGTTTTTGAAGGCCATTAAAAAACCTCCCGAAGGTCTCCCTTTTGCTTTCTGCTGTGCTGGTAAACAATACATTTTATGGAAGGAGAGTTAAAATATTCTCGTGAAGCTTAAGGCCGATAGGGTCCTGTCCATCCCCAATTGGCTCCATTGCTTGCGATCCCCGCACCATTTTGGGATCCATTTTTGACACACCCATGTCCTTGTGGGAAGTTTTAATGCCGCCCCCAGAATCATTAGTGGATACCTGTAAACCAAAAGATTCCAACTCTCTTGAAGCATTCAAAGCGACTAACTTTGCACTTAACGAGGTAAAAGCAATTTCTACAAAGTGTGGATCTTGTGCTATACGAAAAAGATGCATTCTTGATGTCCTTTGAGAAGAGGAGATATAAATCGTTCACTTTTTTGCAAATCCCCAAGATTGCTGTTCTGTTCAAGGATTTATAAAGTCTGGTGTTAGTTATAAGTCTTAACCAGACCCTTGGGATGGCAAAGTGCTTAATATTTTCTTGGCCAGAAGTTGTGGCTACCAAATGGCTTCTTTGCTAAATAGCCACAGAATTCTCTTGGAGAGGCTGCGCAATGATTGTGGACAATTTCCCCTGTCCATTCTGAATGCCGGATTTTTAAAGCAAACTACCTTGATCTGGAATTAGATTTAGGAGGAGCTAGCTGATCCAGCCGAGGTTTTTCTTTCAGTTTTTCCACCTCCAACCAAGAAGATGGGAGCTAGCTTTACAACAGCTCCAGTGTGCGAAACCACCGTCTTATTTACCATTTTGGACTGTTTATGTAATAGGATGTTCTTCTGCAGGACGATTGGGCCCATTTTAAATTATCAGGAGTTCTACCTCCTATTTGACTGGGGATAGCCAGACCATTACTCGGTTCAGGATTCCCCTGAGCTCCCCTCAGGTCTGTTTGCAAACCTATACTCACTCTTGTTACTTCAATATTACTTCAATATTGTCATTGGTTATATGGCAATCAGTGATGTTCCATTTTTTCTTTGGACTCTTCCCTGCTTTACCTAATCCTGTTGATTTCATAAGTAGTGATGGAGACTTTGGGGAGCTGCTTGAAAACGACACAGTTCTTACTTCTAAACCATTAGTGCTCAGATCCACAGATGATGATATATCCTTTACTTGGGGGAGGGTGCTACTAGAGGCAGCGAGACAATCCTTTGTGGTTTTCCGTTTGTTTTGGCTTCTCTTCGTTCTTGGCTGGGGAGGGTCTCAATTTGTTTTCCTTCCTCCCTGTCGTTTTCTCATTTTCCTGCAACCTCAATAGCTCTGACAAAGATCCGGCTTCCAAGGGGAGTCTGGAACGAGCTGTTTTGCTGAAGTGGTCTCCGAATCAATGAGAGGACTGTCTGCCTGAACTTCCGGCTCTTCTTCCCCAATGTTAGCCAGCCTTCGGAACTCCTCCAAAATTGATTCTGAGAGAGGAGTATCATAGAAGCATTGGCCTAAAACAGTTGCAGACTCATGTCTTTCAATCTGGGCTGTTCCCAAGTTTCCATAAGTTGGATGACTTACTCCAGTAGACCATTCGTCTCCACTTCCACTTTTGTTGACGAAATAGCCATCTGCTGAAGAGAAGAAATGCCTACGCCTTGTTTGGTCAGTTCAAGGTTCATTTCTCTGAGAAATGGAATTAAGTTGATATTAATAGCCAAACCCAGACCCACTAATGTGGACCCACATTTAGCTGTCTCATTTGTAAACTCAAGCAGTATTCCTGCTTGCGACTGCACTTCTGACTTCACAAATGAGAGAGTTTAGTACAAAATGCAGAGCCTTCAGGGTGCCCCCATTTAATTCCTCTTTATCTACTGGGGACCCTTCTTGAACAGAACCTTTCTTTCCCAAGGATTTTCCAGGCACAACTTCTCTAGTTGAAACCTCCAATTGCGAAAAAGACAGGTTTCTGGCTCCAGTGGGTGACAAAGATTGAACCTTTTCCAGCCTCGTAGGTATATGATGGACCTCTGTGCAAGTAATTGGAGTATTTGGTGCCACCCATGGTGTTTCTACTTCATCCTCCACATCATTTAAGCTTTTGTTCCTCTTCCTTCCAAAATATTCTTTTATTTTTCTTTATATCTTTGTGGTAGTCACAGTATATTCTAGCCCCTGTTGCCATTGCTGGACAAGAGCGGACTGAGCATTCTGTTGTGCTTCCTCTTCCGTTGGATGGACAGAATGTGCTGATGCATGCACCTGAGCCTGGGTTATTGGTAGAGAATTTATATTCAAGGGGGCTGCATCTAAATGGGGTGAGAAGGAAGGTCCCACTAATGGCTCTACTAAATAGGAGCCATCTCCTTCTACACTCATCGTCTTGTCCAGTGTCAGAGTACTACGCAACTTCATGGGCGCGTCTGTGTCTGAGCGTCTTTATTTTCCTATCTTCCCTTTTTGTTATTGTTATGATTATTTCTCAAGACCTTGACCTATAGGAACTGCCGTGAAGCTTGAAGCTCTCGGAGCAGTTAACGTGTAAGAGTTATCCAGATCCCGTAAGATTTGAAGACAAATGAACTGAGATTTGCAGTATGGAACTTTGTTATACATTAGGTATGTAGCAAGCAAGATAATAGAGGTGCACAGAATGTTATGACCAAAGGTTTCTGAGGCACTTACTGTGACTCGCAATTTTCTTTGACGTTCCGTGCAAAGTTCTTCTTCCTATTGTATCTTGCGGATGAACGTTAGGCTCTTCGCAAGTGCGCCCGACACCAAATAGCCAAACAGAGCTGTCTCGCCCTTCTGTCTCAGGGCTTACGAGTCTCAGGAGGATAGCTCAGGGGCAACGTGCTCGCCTTGAAAGCAAGACGATACGGAGCAACACAGGTTCGATCCCCGGGTCCGCGCTTAGAAACCTAAGAGTATTAAGCACATTATAAATAACCTATCATATAATTCCTAGGTGGTCCCACTTACATGGCAGCCACCTGCCGACCCTTCTCAGCTTTCTTGCTCGTACACAGTTGCCCCCATTCGCAACGCGGGGGCATGCCATCGTGCATACATTTCCTACAAACATGTTTACACATCTGCCATGCTCTAGGCTCTTCTTGTAACAAAACTGCCCACCACACCACAGGGCTGAACGCAGCAAGTTGCCCATTCCCACTACTGCCCCCCCCCCCGAGACCTAAGCGAGCGAGCCAGGCTTCGAACATAATCTCCACAATTCACATGCAAATCCTGAAATGCTCTCTCAAATTAAAATGTAAATTTTCCACAAACAACATTTCTTTTAACTGCTGCGCCCTCTGGATACAAATGGGCTGCTGCGACTCTAACCACCACCCCAAAACCGCTAAAGGGAGGCCAGTCCCCTGTGGAGGGAGCACTTGGCTGGCCAGGAGGTGGCCATGCGAGGGTTAGCACGTACCGTGCGTGACCCCATCACTCCACCCATACGTTATATCGCCAAGAAGCAATCGTATTGGAACCTGCTGCAATTGCACTGGAACATGCTGCTGTCGCGTCCCGGCCACCAAAGAGAGGCACGACTGTCTTTGGAAGCTGGGACATGATAGCAGCAGGTTCCAGTATGATTGCTTCTCTGCGATATAATGATAGAGGATCACCGAGAGGTACACCAAGCAGCAGGGTTTGTATCAGGTAACAACCCAGGTGAAGAGAACAAGCATAACTTTGCAAGTTTGGACTGCATTGGTAAGGTGGTGTGTGAGAATGTTGAAGAAGTCTAGAGGTCAGCAGGGTTGTGATCCCTCTGTGCAACATTGTCCTTTATTCATTAAAGGAGTGAATAGAGATGTCAAGCCAGGGATCACCCAGCATGTTTTCCAGCGGTGACAGCGTCGCCAAAGAAAGGAGGAAAAGACATCAGAGTTTTGGGTGCAGTCCATCAGAAGGTACTCAGCAAGGGGGCAGACTGGGCCAAGACATTTTAGACAACCTAGCCTGGACAACCCCCCAGTCACCCAAGCAGCGGGTAACATGGCAGCTAAGAGGAAGAGTGCACCAGAGCAGTTAAAAGGTAAAGCTGCTACAGCTATGGTGCATCAGGAGAAGCTGGCTGGAGGGCCATCGGTGCCATTGTCAATACACAATAGTACAGCAGGGTTACCCGTGGCACGTGTGGAAGGGGTTCTGTAGCAGGCGAATGGTAGTAGACAGGTTGGAAAGATCATGACTGACATGTTTCAAATGATGCAAAAATTGGTACAGTTAGCAAACACCTGTGGGGGAAGAGAGGGCCCAGGGTGGGGGGGCTGAAATGTACAAAATGCTCCCATACCTACTGCTGTCGCAGAGGGCACATCTGTTAAAGGGTTTAGCGGATCGAATGTAAATACTCAGGTGGAATCTACAGGTGCACCTGACATACGGGATGCTGACATACAGTGTGCACCTGGGGTTTTAGACAATACACCGATTTTGGTTCCCAGTTTGGGGGTCAACTCAACCACAGGTGAGCTCTGTACTGGCATACCACATCTCAGGACAGGATAAAGGTTCTGAACATGGAGGAGGGTCAGCATTAGTGGCTAATTGGGCAAAGGATAGCGGCTCAGAGAATGCAGGCCAGTTGAACAGAGAAGGGGATGTTTTTTTTTATATTGCATTTTATTGAATTTAAACAACAACACAATCAACAAAAACCAAAAGAAAAACAAGATCAAAACATATGCATTCAAGGAACGAATCAGTAAGTGAAGGCACGATAAGAGTCAAATGATCTCCATTTTTCGCCCATTCCATCTACAGTTCAGTCTAGTGTCTTAGGGCATCATGAAGTTACTGGGATTCTCTCTCCACCCATTTGTCCCAAATCTTAGAAGCTTTGGTCGGGCAGCCTCTTGCTTTATAAACTCTGTGTTCTAACATTGCAAGTGTGTCCATATCGTCTGCCCATTGTTCCAGTGTTGGGGACTCTGGGGCTCCCCATTTTTGTGCAATGTTCCGCTTCATCAGTCCGGCGGCCGTGGATAGGAGCAGTCCTTTCCATTTATCAGAAGTGTTCTCATCGGGAGAGCCCAACAACAACACCTTCGGGTCAATTGTTATATTGCGGCCTAGCACCCTGTATAGTTCATTGCAGCAATTCCCCCAGAAAGTGTGGATCCGCTGACATTCCCAGAGGATGTGTATGAATGTATCAACCTCTCCCTCACATCGGAGGCAGTCCGAATTTGGGGCTCATTTCCAGCCATGCATCATAGTTCTTGGGTAGTATATTCTGTGGAGGATTTTTAGTTGGACCAAGCGGAGTCTGGAGGAGATAGCAATCTCCCTGGGATGCATTAGGATCTGGATCCAGTCCTCCAGGTCTATGGCTCCCACATCGTCCTCCCATTTGGATTTAAGACCAGGAAGTTCCGGAATAGCAAAGGAGGACATGGCATTGTATAATATAGAAGTGACTCTAGTAGGGATGTGTTTGGAGCATATTGCGTTCTATGGGTGTGTACTCGGGAATAGCGGGGTCCAACTGGATGTGTGTTTGTAGGGCGCGAGTCAGTTGAGTATGGTGATAGCGTTCGGTTTCTGGAAGGTGGAATTTCTGCTGCAATGCTACAAAGGAGGCGATTTGCCCATCTATCAAGACATCCCCGATCTGTGTGATTCCAGCCTCCTCCCATTTGGGGCATGGTCTGAGTTTCCCCAATTCGGCCAGGTTACTATTGTGCCACAGGGGTTGTGCCGTGGTGATCTTGTCTTTCCATCCCACATAGGTGTGGGCCCGTCTCCAGACCTTTGAGACATGTGTCGCCATTGTTTGGGGTAGGGGTCTGTGGAGGGGCTGGTAGAGCAGGTGTAATGGGTCAGTGTCGTGGATGGCTGCAATTTCTGCCTTTATGTGCGGGAGTTCCCTATCCCCATGTAGTAGGTCATTAACCACCGCCAGCTGGGAGGCCCAGTAGTAAGCTCGGAGACAGGGCACGCCGATACCCCCCTCCCAAACCGATCTCTGGAGTGCAGCCAGTGCAATACAAGGCTGTCCCCCTCCCCATATGAGTTCTCTAAGGAGGGAGTCAAGGCGGTCAAATTTGGCATCCTGAATCTCCAGTGGTGCGTTTGTAGTACATAGAGGAATCTGGGCAGGGTAATCATCTTAAAGAGGGCGGCTCTACCCATTAGTGTCAGGGGGAGAAACCTCCAGTGGCGGACATCGTCTTTAAAATGGTTCATGATCGGCTGGAGGTTATGGGCTGCGTAGCGCGTCAGGTCCTCCGATATCCAAATCCCAAGATACCGGAAGCCGCTAGGTTCCACCTTGTATGGGCATTCCTGGGGGATGGCCAGTGTAACGCCCTTTACCGGGAAAAGGATAGATTTGTCCCAGTTGATTCTCAGCCCACTGAATTCACCGTATCGGATGAGCATTTGCGTTACTATGGGGCAGGTTCATATCGGGTCACCCAAGTATACCAAGAGATCGTCCGCGTACAGAGACGCCCTGTCTTCGTGCCCCTCCGGCCACCTGAATCCCAACCAGTCCTTGCTCTGGCGGAGCCACAGGGTGAGTGTCTCTATCGCGAGGGCGAAGAGAAGGGGGGACAAGGGGCATCCCTGCCGTATGCCCTTTCCCATGGGGAAAAGTTCAGAGGGCCACCCATTTACCTTCACCTCTGCCTGTGGGTCTGTGTAGAGAAGTTGTACCCATCCCAGGAATTTGTCCCCAAATCCCATTCTTCGCATAGTTTCCCCGAGGCTGTCCCAGCGAACCGAGTCGAACGCCTTCTCAAAATCTATGGCAAGTAGTGCAAGCGGTTTGTCTATGATAGGGGCCCTTTCCAGCAATAGGTGGAGACTCTGCAAATTCATACATTTATGTGGCATAAACCCACATTGGTCCGGGTGGACCAGGAAGGTAATTACCGCTTGCAACCGGTTGGCCAGGATCTTGGCGAGGATTTTGGTTTCTCTATTGAGTAATGAGATAGGCCTATAGGAGGCACATTGCTCAGATGGTTTACCTGGTTTGGGAATAACTACTATCGTGGCTTTGCGCAGGTCCGGCGGGAGAGCGCCTTGGTCGCGGGCCCCGAGAAACATTTTGTGCTGGTATGGTGCCAGTTTCTCCCCACCCAGTTTCTTCCAGGTCTCGACCGGGAACCCTTTGGGGCCCAGTGTTTTCCCCGACTGCAATTGAGATACAGCCTCAGCAATCTCCGCTTCGGTGAGAGCCGAGTCCAGTTGTGCCCTCTGTTGTTCCGATAGGAATGGTAGGGTGATGTTGTATAGTAGGGAGGGATCTAGAGGGGATACTAGGGCGGCGTACAGAGTAGCATAGAAGTCAGCGAAAGCCTGTGCTATATCCCTGTCTGAGTGGCATTTCCCATTCTGCAGGGTTATAATCTCTCTAACGTGGCGTTGACCCTCATCTCTTCTCTCGAGCCAGGCCAGCATTTTCCCAGCTTTGTCCCCGTGTTCATAGACCCTTGCCCTGGAGTCTTGGTGGGCTTGCCTGGCGTTGTCTAGTTCGATATTTCGAAGGCGTTCTCTAGCACCCTTAAGGGATCTGAGAGACTCCGGGCTTGGGTCACGAACATATTTGGCTTCCCAGTCGCCCACATCAGTTTCTGCCTCCAGCAACTTCCGAAGTCGCTCCCTCTTCTTACCTGCTACCCAGGAAATCGCCTCCCCCCTCAACACCGTTTTGTATGCTTCCCATATCGTGACTGGGTCATCGACCGTAGAGGTATTAATTTCAAAATATTCATTAGTTACTTCCGTGAGGTGGTCAACAACATCAGGGGAGCCCAGATAGTAGCTATTCAGCCTCCATGATCGGGGTGGGGTTTCACTTTGTATGCGCAGTACCGCCATGAGGGGTGAGTGGTCTGAGATGCCTCGGGAGAGTAGGTCTGCAGCGGTCACCCTGTGTATATCGGTGCCTGGGAGGAAGAGGTAGTCCAGTCTGGACATGGACCCGTGTGCTCCCGAGTGGAACGAGTAGGCCTCGTCTACAGGGTGGAGATGCCACCACACATCCCGAAGGCCCACTGCCGACACAAATTTTACTAGTTTGGTGGGAGTGTTCGGGTTGCGGTCCCTGATGTGAGTGCGATCTTTTATATTGCACATGACGTCATTAAAATCGCCCCCCAAAATCCACCTATCAGGTTGGTGTTTTGCCATAAGGGTGACCAACTCATCCAGGAGTTCCTCTCCCAGTCCTGGCGGGGAGTACACTGATGTAATGGCCAGTGTTTCTTGTCCCAGTGTTCCTATAACCACCACATAACGACCCCAGGGGTCTTGTTCAACTGTTAGCAATGTGAATGGGACGCGTTTATGTATCAGGATAAGAGTCCCTCTGGATCCCATAGTGTATCCCGCATGTAGGGCCAATCGGTAGTTGGTTCTACGAAAGAAAGTGCAGCTGGTCCCGGCTAAGTGTGTCTCATTTATCAGGGCGACGTCGGGAGAGTGTCTGTTCAAGAATTGCAGAACAAGACGTCACTTAATTCCGGACCCCAACCCATTCACGTTCCATGTAATTATTTTGAGAGATCTGGGGCGCTCAGGGATTGGTGCGTGGGTCAGTGTGGTCACCATTTATTGTGTACAGTACCAGCTTTACAGACATTATGGGTTGTTTCATGGAGTTGTTATGTGTTAGGTGTGTTGGGTGGTGTGATTCATTAATTTTGTGAATGCGTAATAAACGTGTATTAATACTAAAACAAGAACAACATAAACTCGCACATCCCCCCTCCCTATACTCCACCCCAACACGAAGTACGTGTCGCCCGAACATCGTTGACACTGGGAACTAGAGTGTCAGCTCAAACTTGGGGTCCTGGCTGGCAGGCGAACAGAGGGGGTTCCCTCGGGTCCGCAGCTCCTACCGCCTTTGAGCATTCCATGGTTCTTAGGGTTCACGTATGACGTTGGTCTCTCCTCGGTTCGGTATTCCATCGCTTCTTAGTGTTCGTTGGTTTCCCTCGCCTTAGTTGGCGGGATTTGCCGCCTGTTCCAGGATCACTAGTTTCTGGGCATCCGGGTGCCCCCCGGGAGGGGGACGACCCACCCCAGGCCGGGGTCTCCTTCCCCGATCCATCGGTCTTGCCGTCCAGTCCCCTTCAATGTGTGCTTCCGCCCATCTCCAGGCCTCCTTCGGATCCGTGAAATGAACTGTGGTTCCCTTGTGGTGGATCTTGAGTTGGGCCGGAAACAGCAGTCCGTATCTTACTTTCATGTGGAATAGTTGCCTCTTCAGCGGTTCAAACTATTGTCTCGCTCTCTGCACCTCCCGGGTCTAATCAGGGAAAAAGGCGATTTGGGAGCCGTTATGGGTGATTGTACCCTTAGAGCGAGCCATCTGAAGGAGTGCATCTCTGTCCCGATAGTTAAGGAATCTGGCTATGATCGTTCTGGGCGGTGCGCCTGGTATAGGCCTGCCCGATGGCATTCTGTGAGCTCTCTCCACCGAGAAGAACTTAGAGAAGGGGTGAGGCGCATAGATGTCCACCAACCATTGTTCCAAGAAGAACTCCATGCTGGGCCCTTCCTCCCCCTCCTGGAGGCCGAGGATGCGTATATTGTTGCGGCGCGATCTTCCTTCCCCCTCATCCACACGGGCCTCTAACATTTTCAGACGATTTAGTGTCTGTGAGAGTTGTTGATGAATGCGTCTAATGTTATCTTCAGTCCCCGAGATGCGTTATTCCGCCTCCCCATATGAGCGGAGAGTTTCTGCAAGTCGTGGCGCAGAAAGGAGACATCCGCCGCTATACTGTCAATTTTCATCTCCATCGTGGAGCGGGAGTTGGCAATGGCGGCCATCACATCTCTCAGGGAGAGGGCGGTCTCGTCCTTGGGGGGGGGGTGTCTGTGGTGTGTGGGTCTGCGAGGCCTGTGCCACCCCAAACTGGTCCATCTTGCTTTGCGTAGAGGCTTTTTTCAATTTGTCTTTGCCCATCCTTGGAGAGAGGTAGTTTCGCCGGTTTCGTGGTGGTATTTAGTCCCAGTGGCCGCGGGTTTTGCAGGATTGTGTGCGCCCGGGAGGGACCGAGGCTTGCTGTGGATCGGATAGGTCAGCGTGTGCGGCGGCAGTCCCGGTTAGGCGAGTTCTTCAGCCGAAGTCTCCCGCAGGTGTGGCTTTGAGAGGGGCTTCCACCTCGGGTTTACCAGTGCGTGGGTTTGGGCTGGTGCCTGGGGCCACTCACCGGGCTCGCTGGATTTCGCGGTAAGAGAGTCTTCCCGGCTCGGCAGTCGAGTCGCAGGGCCCCCGACTGGCGGGGCCACGATCCCTCACGGGGGGTTGACTCCTCGTGGGCCAGAGATGGTCTGGTGTTTTCCGTCAAGTCTGCTTGTAGCACCGGCGCTCCCCGCAGCCCGACAGGCCCCGAACTGCATTACGCGCCAGCGACGGCCATCTTGGGAGCGTGGGAGCCCTCTCCGCTTCGCTCTTCACTCGCCTCGGGTACACTCTTGGGGCTACGGTTTTTCCTGAATTTTGCATCCGATGGTGCCCCAGTGTGTCAGCTATCGATGCAGGTATCAGAAGTGTATAGAACTCTCAGGAAGCAGGCCATAAAAGACAGGATATTTGCAGCGGTCACAGAGCCGATCGAACTCACGTCCACTCCATTGCGCTGCTGGCCACGCCCCCCAGAGAAGGGGATGTTGAAGGTATTAAGAAATTGGTGAAAATAGCCCCCCTGCTATCCGGCCGATTGACACGGCCTGGCATATTCACAAGCAGACGAAGGAGCGCATTTGGAGTATTTTAACATCTTTTCATTGCTATGGACACGTCGGAACCGGATTTCGCAAAAGCAAAGAAGAAGATAAGAAGAGGCAAAAGAGGGACAGGTCAGATGAAACAATAGTGAACTTGACCAAGGACAGCAGATGCATGTTAACTTGTGTGTACGGAAAACTAGCCTGCATCAGTTTAATACAGGTCACACTGTACGACTAGGGATAGGGGTCACTACTGGGGAGGGTGATAATGCGAGATGGGATAAAGGGCCATGACTGGCATACAGAGTGTTAGGGAGAATTCTCTCTTTAGGCTGAATTTCCTAACCTAGTGAGTCCCCCAGCAGCTTTGCTGGATTTCTGGAGTTTGTTTTTTTCTCCTGCCAAGCGTGAGACTCTTTTTCTCCCACTCTTGGACATGATTTATGGTGTCCCTTTGACTGTTAATGTGTTTTATGGGCTATGGGGTCCTTTACTCCATATGGTCTCATGTGTTTTTACTATGTGTGTTACACAGCACCCTCCGTGCAGTAACACAGGGGTGTCATAGTGACACCCCACCATAGACTCCATACCCTTGGACTGACTACTGTCTCCCAGGGCATGTAAAGTCACCATTGGCTTTACTAGTCCAAAATTATTAACAGAAACCAGTACAAACCATCATAATGTGGACGTACTGGTCGGGGCAATCCGATTGCCCCGGGGTCTGTTAGTCGAGGGGGCACGTCTCCGTCCCCCCTGATCGAGTTTTCACTGGTGGCAGTGGATACTACTTTTTATATTCAACCGCGAATATATCCCTATGGGATTTTCCCATTGTACGAGGCTACCAACTTTAATTATTTAATTCTCATAGCCTCGAACATACCGCCGGTTTATTTAATTAATATTAATTCGCCGGTTGGTATTTTTTGCAGGACTCGATTCTAAAATGGTGTTTCTGTTCTCTTCTGTGACTCCAACCCAAGTTAAGCCCTTTGTTCCACTTTTTGGCGGGTATCTCCACAGAAGCCTCCAAAGTGGTGCCACTCTGTCTGGGTACCACAGGGGGTGTGGGAGGGGGTTTAGGTACCCTGGACTGAGTTACCTTGGTAACTCAAGTCGCACTCTTGTGTGATTGGCCCAAGTGGTGAGCCGGCCGGCTCACCACTTAGCTTGTTTTATTGACAGCTAGGCTGAGTGAATGGGGTGTGCTGCATGAAAGCAGGGCTTTGGGGACTGGAACTTCAGAAGTCGCCACAGGACCTGAGAATCCGACGAGGGAGAAGCTGAGCCGACCTACCACGACGACACCACCGGTGGAGCCCTGCGGAACCGACTCACCACTTCCTGACGACAGAGAAGATCTCCCGGCTGCAGAGGCTTCTTCCCCTGACTGGTGGGCACAACCAGTTTACCTTCTTCTCTTCGCACCGCAGCCCGGCTTGTGGTTGAATTGCCTGTGCCAAGAACCCCGGCAACCGTATAGCCACTTACCACTGGACTGTAAACTAAAGGACCGCTCCTTTTACCTGAGAACTCTGCGGCTGGTTTCTTTCCTGGCAGTGCAACGGACTCCTGTCTTCCTCCCTGACGAGATCCTCTCTTCCCCCGGACGAAGCACCGACTTGCATCCACTGCCAGGAACAACTGCCCCCGCTGGAGTGTTCTCACCACTTTAAGGTACCGTGTCCGCCAGGCCTCCCTTTCTAAAGATTGCTACAAGGTAATAATAACCCCTTAACCTTCTGGACTGGGCCGGCCGCCTTGACCCTCTAACTGGTCCCTTTCTGTTGGTCCAACTCTTTTTTTAACCTTTGCAAGACTCTTGTGCACTGCAACCATGTGACCTTGGACACATTTCGTTTTGATCCCCTTAAAGTTGATCTGGCCTACTGAACTCTAAACTCACGGTTTTACTTTGCCTTCCTCTCTTGTTGTGTTCTTGTAAAAGTGTTGGGATCTGTTTCAATTTATTCTCTCCTTTTCTCTCCCTTTTAAAACGAATTATTAGAGTGCCATCTGCGTTAAGCGCTCACCGCTGTCTGTAAATAAGTGGGGCTTTACTTAAGACTTGTCTAATATTCTTCTAAGGGAGTGTATATCTTTTAGTGACCGTGTTTTTGAATTGCTTACTATTAGTGCCTGTGTGTTTTTCTAGATGTGGTTTTAAATAAATAATATTATCTCTTTTACACCAAGCCCTGGTCAGTGTTTACTTGTTCTACTGTGTTCTCTTGACCTATTGTGAATACTCTGTATACTTCCTAACTCTTCTTGAGGGAAGTTTGACTGCTCAACCACAGCTACCAAGTGAATCTATGTGGTACAGACTGCTACCAAGTGGGTTTACTGCCAAACACCTGTAGTCTTAAATCTTTTGCAGTGGTCCCAGAGGGAACTGCACAGGTTTCTGCCTAACACTGGTGTACAGTGGTGGGATTTGTATTGAGTATACACTTTATAGTGCGAACACTTTAGGACAACTAACCACAGACCTTAGCACTAGAAAGCTGATTTTCTAACTATGGGGGTCATTACGACCCAGGCGGTAAGTACGCCAACTTTACCACCATGGTGTAAACTACGTTTACACCATGGTGGATGGCGGATTTACCGCCCCATTCCAAGGTGAGTGGGGCGGTAAATCCCCATTTCCCATTTTACCCTTTCCCATTCCCATTTTTGCCCCATAGGGCATAATGGGGGTGGGGAAGGCGCTAATTACGCCACCGTAAATTACGGTGGCATAATTAGCACCAAGGCGGTTTAGCGCCATGGATTTCAACGGCTGCTAAAAGCAGCCGTTAAAATCGGAATCAGGCGTTAAGGGTTAACGACGGCGTTAAACCTTAACGCCTGAGTTGTAATGAGGCCCTATGTCTGCTATGGAGAGTTATACCCTAGAATTGTCTGCCAAAACTGCTGATTGCTTAAAAGTATTGTGTAGACATAAGAATCTCTCTGAGAAGGGCAAGAAAATGGAACTTATAAAAAGATTGTTAGAAAACCAAAGTCTGGGAGGTACAGAGGAATCTACCCCCCCAGCAAATGTAGAAAACAGTGATGGTATTGATCTGAATCAAAGTCTTGATAATGAGTCAGAAGAGGAAAGTGAACCTAATGAAGTTAGCCACTCTGAGCCTCTGTCTGCCTTACCTACTGTACCCACTGGGCCTATACCAGGTCCTACATGTAACCCTGCTTATTTTGAACTTGAAAAAATGAAGCTTGAATTAGAGTACAAACGTTTTATTGCTCAATCTGAAAGAAACCAAGAGCTAGAGTTCAGAAGAATGAATGCGCAGGCTGAGCAGAAGCAAGCTGAGTTAAGACTCAGAGAAATAGAGCTTAATCATGAACTAGAAATGAAAAAGTTGTCTGTGGAAAATGCTTCTCTCTCCTCTGGTTCCTCTAGGAGTTCCAGTCCCAAAAGACCCCGGATGCCTAAGGAATTAGTGGGTATGTATGAACCTAGGTTGGATGTGTTGGATTGGTTAAAAATGTTTGAGTATAATCATGGGCTCCAGGACATCACAAGGAATGAGTTACTTCCCTGGTTGTTCTCTAGGCTTCCCCCTGTTGCAACTGATGTGGTAATGGAGTTGGGGGAGGCGGATAAGAAGGATTATGAATGTGTGAAACTAGCTTTGATAGCTAGATTTGGGAAGACCCCTTCCCAGTACCTTAAGAGGTTTAGGACCCTCAAAAAGCATGATGGTACCCCTTGGGCTACCTGGGTGAGTGAATGTTTGAAAAACTTAGAGGGATGGATTAAGGGTTACAGAGTTAACACTTATGAAGGAATGAAGAATCTTGTAATGTTGGAGTCAATTTATGATGCCTGCTCTCCTGAGCTCAGACAGCACTTGGCTGATTCAAAGGAATTAGATTCCAGGAAGTTAGCTAAGGCTGCTGACTTGTGGGTTGCCAACAGGGCCACTCACAAGGATTCTGGGGCTACTCAGAAAAAGGATGAGGGAAAACAGCCAAAAAAGGACTCCAAAGAGAATACTAATAATTCCAATTCCAAAGAGGGCCCCAAACAAAACCAAAAGGGTAAGCCACAAGGGAAACCAAATCAGGCTAGTGTACCTCCTGGTGCCAAACCAGAAGGAGGTCAGAACAAGCCACCATTCCAGAAAGCATTTGGTAAATGCTTTGTTTGTGGCTCTACTGACCATGTGAAAGGAGATCCCAGATGTAAGGGTAAACCTCCAGGGGTCCAGCTTGTCTCCTTAGCCTACGCTCCAGAGGAGGAAGTCCAAATGGCAAGTGGAAACTTTCTATTACTGGCTGATGAACCCACGGGAGTCTCAGCCAGTGTTTCTTTAGTGTCTCTGGTTCTGTGGGAACAACAGAACTTAGATGTCTATAATTCTATCCCAGATAAAACTAACGAGTATTATAAGGACAGTGTCCAGGTGAATGGTCAGGAGAATCCTGCCATTAGGGACACTGTGGCCAGCATAACTGTGGTGGACAAATCGTTTTTTTCAGGCTGAGGATGTTTCTAAGGCACCCAAACGCCTCACCAAGTTAGCTGGAGGGGCCTGTGCAGATGCTTCCCCAATTACCAGTTCTCATCCAGTGTAATGACATGACTGTGAAGATACCTGTCAGCATACAAAGTGAGGTGCCAGGAAGGGTTCTGCTGGGTAATGACTTGAAAACTCTTGGAGTAGTGTCACATACCCCCAGACCTCCTAGTAAAAGGTTACAGGAGCTCACCAGACCTGCAAGGGAGAGAACCATGAGAGGTACTCCCAAGGAGATGATGAAGAAAGAGATCACTCCTGATCCACCGGAGATGTCACCTGCTGTCTCTAAGAAACTAGAAGAAAAAGGGAAAGCCAGCACTCCAGTGCAGCCAACAAGGACTTCCCCTAGGTTGTCCAAGGTTACACCAGTAACTCCCCCTCCAGCTGAGGCTGAGCGGGAGGTACAACCCTGTGTGGTTGAACTAGACTCTGAAGAAGAACTAGTGGAAGGCCAGGAACTCATTGGAGATCTGGATCCTGTTGACCATCCTGAGCTGCAGTCTTTACTGGCAGAAGGTGGCCCCAACAGGGCAGACTTCAGTAAGGGACAGAGAGAATGTGGTTACCAGACATTTGGTCGAAAAAAATTGGTCGACCAGACAAATGGTCGAACCAATTTGGTCGAAAACCAAATGGTCAATTTTTTTTTTTTTTTTTTAACCCTTTTTTTTATTTTTTTGGGGGGTCCCCCCTAACCCCCTTTTTTTCTCTAAAAACCCCTTTTTTTACAAAACGAAAACCCGAAAAATAAATATATAAATAAAAAAAAAATTCGACCATTTGGTTTTCGACCAAATTGCGTCGACCAAATGTCATTCGACCAGTTTTCAGTCGACCAAATGACTGGACACCGAGAATGTCCAACTCTGGAAGGTCTTCGCCACCAGGCAGATGCACAGGCTGAAGGGCAAGAGCCTGGGAAATATAGGTTACACTGGGAAGATGGCCTCTTCTACAGTGAACCAACGGAGTCTGCACCTGGGAACAACAAACGACTTGTAGTACTCCAAGAGAACAGACCACAGTTCTTGCAGTTAGCCCACGAGATTCCTTTGGCTGGTCACTTGAGTTTCAAGAAGACTAAGGAAAGGCTCTCACTCTACTTTTATTGGCCAAAGATGGGGGCTGAAGTAGATAAATACTGCAGGAGCTGCCATACCTGCCAGACTTCTGGTAAGGTTGGCTCCAAGAATGTGGCACCTTTAGTACCTCTCCCTGTAGTGGGAGTCCCATTTGAGAGAGTAGGGATTGACATTGTTGGTCCCCTTGATCCTCCAACTTCCTCAGGCAACAGGTTTATACTTGTAGTAGACCATGCTACTAGATACCCTGAGGCAATTCCTATGAGGACTGTTACAGCCCCGGCTGTGGCTAAGGCCCTCCTTGGTATTTTTACCAGGGTTGGGTTTCCTAAGGAAGTAATCTCTGACAGGGGGTCGAATTTTATGTCCCACTACATGAAAGCCATGTGAAAAACCTGCGGAGTTACTTACAAGTTCTCAACCGCATACCACCCTCAGACAAATGGGCTGGTTGAAAGGTTCAACAGAACCATGAAGAGCAAGATAGGTGCTTTAGAGGATCCCCTTAAAAGGAAGTGGGACCTTCTACTGCCATACCTTCTCATTGCTTATAGAGAAGTCCCTCAGGAGGGAGTAGGTTATTCTCCCTTTGAACTTCTTTATGGTCATCCGGTCAGAGGTCCATTGGCCCTGATCAAGGAGGGGTTGGAGAGTGCTCCTTCCCCCAAGCCAGTCAGAGTGACTGACTATGTGATAGGTCTCCGAAGGAGAATGTCACAAATGATGGCAGAAGCCAGTGATAACTTGAAAGCTGGACAAGCATTGGTCAAGCACTGGCATGACCAAAAGGCTAACATGGTCGAGTTTACTCAGGACCAGCTAGTTCTTGTTATGATTCCAACAAGGCAGAGGGCCTCGCAAGACAAATGGATGGGACCCTTCAAAGTTGTGGGTAAACTTGGAGAGGTCAACTATCTGGTGGACTTGGGCAACCCCAAGGAGGCTCCAACAGTCTTCCACACCAACAGACTAAAAGAGTATGGCCCTCATTGCGACCCTGGCAGAAAGGGGTTTACGCCGGCGTAAACCATGGCGCCCCTTTCCGCCTGACTACGAGTTCCCGTAGCGCCATGGTGATTTTTACGCCTGCTTTTTGCAGGCGGAAAAATCCATGGCGCTACGGGACTTGTTGTTAATTACGCCACCGTAATTTACGGTGGCGTAATTAACGCCTTCCCCACTCCCATTATACCCTATGGGGCAAAAATGGGAATGGGGAAGGGTAAATGGGGATTGGGGACTTACCGCCCCGCCAAGGTCGGAATGGGGCGGTAAGTCCGCCAACCACCATGGCGGAGTTGGCAGCTTTGCGCCATGGACCATGGTGCAAATTGCACCATGGTTCTCCGCCAGGGTCGTAATGAGGCCCTATGTCTCCAGACCTGATGTAGGAGCTTTGCTTCTAGCATCATCAGAGGAAGAAGAAGAGAGTGAAGCTCTTCCTGATCTCCTCAGAGGCTTACCTTTAGACAAAAAGATTGAAGGAGTAAATCTCTCTTCAAATCTGACACCTGAGCAACAGGAAGAGTGCAAATCTATGTTAAATCAGTTTGCCTCTCTGTTCTCACTTTCGCCAGGCTTGACCCCTTGGGGACAGAATGACATACTCACTAGTGACTGTCTGCCAGTCAAAAGCAGAGGATATCGAATGTCAGAAAATGTAAGAACCCACATCAAAGGTGAGGTCAACAAGATGCTTGATCTCAGGGTAATAGAGCCCTCTACTAGTCCATGGTCTAGCCCAGTTGTGTTAGTACCAAAGGCAGGATCTAAAGAACTTAGATTCTGTGTGGATTACAGAGCTCTTAATGCAGTCACTAAGACTGATGCCCACCCTTTGCCAAGGACAGATGAGTTGGTGGCTAGACTTGGTGCAGCCAAGTTCCTCAGCACATTTGACTTGACGTCCGGCTATTGGCAAATAGCCCTGACAGACCATGCCAAGGATAAAACTGCATTTTCTACCCCAGTTGGCTTATACCAGTTTAAGGTTATGCCTTTTGGACTGAAAAATGCACCTGCTACTTTTCAAAGGATGGTAAACCAGGTACTGAATGGGATGGAGGACTTCTGCATGGCATACTTGGATGACATAGCAGTGTTCAGCAATTCCTGGGAAGAACATGTGGACCACCTGAGATATGTTTTGCAGGCTCTTGGAAAGGCCAATCTGACCATAAAGGCAAGTAAATGCCAGATTGGACAGAGTAAAGTGGTCTACCTTGGACATGAGGTAGGAGGTGGCGAAATAAGGCCTTTGCCCAGTAAAATTGAAGATGTGCAAAATTGGACAACACCTACTACTCAGACCCAGGTGAGAGCCTTCTTAGGTCTGACTGGTTATTACAGGAATTTCATTGAGAACTATGGGTCCATAGCTTCTCCACTGAATGTCGTCTCCTCTCCTAAATTCCCTAAAAAGGTTAGGTGGAATGAGGAATGCAATCAGGCCTTTGAAACCCTGAAAAAGGCTCTTTGCCAAGCCCCAGTACTCAGAGCTCCTGACTATCACCAAACTTTCAATGTGCAAACAGATGCTTCAAATGTAGGAATAGGTGTAGTCCTCAGTCAACTGGATGGGAAAGGTAGGGAGCACCCCATTTGCTTCATCAATAGAAAACGGAAGGATCCTGAAACAAGGTGGGCAACCATTGAACAAGAGTGTTTTGCTATTGTATGGGCTCTGAAGAAGTTTAGGCCATACTTGTATGGTTCTACTTTTGTCATTCAGACTGACCACCAACCCTTGAGATGGTTAATGCAAATGAAAGGGGAAAACCCCAAACTATTGAGATGGTCAATCTGCCTGCAAGGGTTTGATTTCACCATTGAGCACAGGTCAGGGTGTCACCACCAAAATGCTTATGGTCTCTCTAGGATGTATGTCATCGACTAGAGGTATGAGATTCATCCAGGAGTGGATTAAATCCTCCTGTCCCTTAGTCTGGGGGGGCGAGTATTAGGGAGAATTCTCTCTTTAGGCTGAATTTCCTAACCTAGTGAGTCCCCCAGCAGCTTTGCTGGATTTCTGGAGTTTGTTTTTTTCTCCTGCCAAGAGTGAGACTCTTTTTCTCCCACTCTTGGACATGATTTGACTGTTAATGTGTTTTATGGGCTTCGGGGGTCCTTTACTCCATAGGGTCTCATGTGTTTTTACTATGTGTGTTACACAGCACCCTCCGTGCAGTAACACAGGGGTGTCATAGTGACACCCCACCATAGACTGGCATGTAAAGTCGCCATTGGCTTTACTAGTCCCAAATTATTAACAGAAACCAGTACAAACCATCATATTGTGGACATACTGGTCGGGGCAATTTGATTGCCCCGGGGTCTGTTAGTCGAGGGGGCACGTCTCTGTCCCCCCTGATCGAGTTTTGGCTGGTGGCAGTGGATACTACTTTTTATATTCAACCGCGAATATATCCCTATGGGATTTTCCCATTGTTCGAGGCTACCAACTTTAATTATTTAATTCTCATAGCCTCGAACATACCAACGGTTTATTTAATTAATATTAATTCGCGGGTTGGTATTTTTTGCCAGGACTCGATTCTAAAATGGCGTTTGTGTTCTCTTCTGTGACTCCAACCCAAGTCAAGCCCTTTGTTCCACTTTTTGGCGGGCTTCTCCACAGAAGACTCCAAAAGTGGTGCCATTCTGTCTGGGTACCACAGGAGGTGTGGGAGGGGGTTTGGGCACGCTGGACTGAGTTACCTTGGTAACTCAAGGCGCACTCTTGTGTGATTGGCCCAAGTGGTGAGCCGGCCGGCTCACCACTTAGCATGTTTGATTGACAGCTAGGCTGAGTGAATGGGGGTGTGCTGCATAAAAGCAGGGCTTTGGGGACTGGAACTTCAGAAGTCGCCACAGGACCTGAGAATCCGACGAGGGAGAAGCTGAGCCGACCTACCACGACGACACCACCGGTGGAGCCCTGCGGAACCGACTCACCACTTCCCAACGACAGAGAAGATCTCCCTGCTGGAGAGGCTTCTTCCCGT
This sequence comes from Ambystoma mexicanum, assembly GCF_040938575.1. NCBI lineage: Eukaryota > Metazoa > Chordata > Amphibia > Caudata > Ambystomatidae > Ambystoma > Ambystoma mexicanum. The sequence goes on from NC_090932.1 coordinate 313,375,280, forward strand.
TACTGGTTGGCACAACCAGTTTACCTTCTTCTCTTCGCACCCCAGCCCGGCTTGTGGTCGAATTGCCCGTGCCAAGCACCCCGGCAACCGGATAGCCACTTACCACTGGACCGCGAGCTAAAGGACCGCTCCTTTTACCTGAGAACTCTGCGGCTGGTTTCTTCCCTGGCAGTGCAACGGACTCCTGTCTTCCTCCCCGATGAGATCCTCTCTTCCCCCGGATGAAGCACCGACTTGCATCCACTGCCAGGAACAACTGCCCCCGCTGGAGTATTCTCACCACTTTAAGGTACCGTGTCCACCAGGCCTCCCTTTCTAAAGATTGCTACATGGTAATAATAACCCCTTAACCTTCTGGACTGGGCTGGCCGCCTTGACCCTCTAACTGGTCCCTTTCTTTTGGTCCAACTCTTTTTTGAACCTTTGCAAGACTCTTGTGCACTGCAACCTTGTGACCTTGGACACATTTCGTTTTGATCCCCTTAAAGTGGATCTGGCCTACTGAACTCTAAACTCACGGTTTTACTTTGCCTTCCTCTCTTGTTGTGTTCTTGTAAAAGTGTTGGGATCTGTTTCAATTTATTCTCTGCTTTTCTCTCCCTTTTAAAACGAATTCTTAGAGTGCCATCTGCATTAAGCGCTGACCGCTGTCTGTAAATAAGTGGGGCTTTACTTAAGACTTGTCTAATATTCTTCTAAGGGAGTGTATATCTTTTAGTGACCGTGTTTTTGAATTGCTTACTATTAGTGCCTGTGTGTTTTTCTAGATGTGGTTTTAAATAAATAATTATATTTCTTTTACACCAAGCCCTGGTCAGTGTTTACTTGTTCTACTGTGTTCTTTTGACCTATTGTGAATACTCTGTATACTGCCTAACTCTTCTTGAGGGAAGTCTGACTGCTCGGTCACAGCTACCAAGTGAATCTGTGTGGTACAGACTGCTACCAAGTGGGTTTACTGCCAAACACCTGTAGTCTTAAATCTTTTGCAGTGGTCCCAGAGGGAACTGCACAGGTTTCTGCCTTACACAGACCTCGGCTACACGTCTTATTGAATGATTATCCCAAACACCAGGAGAGGGAGCTATTGTGCAAGGAGTTCAGAGATGACTTCTGCATCCTTGTGACAGTCCAATGACCGGGAGAACGCCCACCAAGAACTTCCCATCGGCGGAGAAGCTACCAGCTGAAATGTCAGAAAAAAGGAGAGGAGACTGGTTGGGCAGTATTGTGGGCCTTTTTCCCTCTCCCCGATGGACAACTTCCTAGTAAACCCCCTTGGAGTGGTGTGTAAGAAGGAGCAAGGAAGTATAGGCTCCTACACCACTTGTCCTACCCAAAGGGTAATTCTGTCAAGTGACTGGCTGGATCCGGAGTACTATGCCACGTTTGATCAAGCAATAGCCCTGGTCACAGAAATTGGCAACGGGGCCCTCTTAGCAAAAGTGGATTTAGGATCTGCTTTCTGACTCCTGCTGGTGCATCCCGAATCCCAACAGTTTCCACTTGTTGGGGTTACAATCAGAGGGTCAGTTCTACTTTGACACATGGGCTGCTTGGTATCATGCGCATTGTTTGAGGCCTTGAGTTCATCGCTGGAGTGGGCAGCACACATACAAGAGCAGAGAGGTGGCCCTGGCACTGGAGAAGACACAAGGTCTGACTGAGGTCTTGACATTCCTGGGGATTGAGATTGACACCGTCAGGGGCAGCTGCAGGTTACCACAGGATAAGGTGGAAGGATTGTTGACTGAGCTTAATGACAACTTATCAACAGATAGAACAAACCTTGAGAAAGTGCAGCAATAGCTTGGGAAACTAAATGTTGCTACAAGGGTCATTCCCATGGGTAGCGTTTTGCTAAGGAGGTTGTCAAGGGCAACAACAGGGTTAACAGCAGAGTTATGATATGATATGATATGATATGGTATTTGTAACGCGCCTATACACAGGTGTTTCAAGGCGCGACGAGGCAGGGAGGGGAGGAACAAGGGGAGACATAACAAACGATCCTACTAGGCCAGGTGTCATTCAGATCGCGCAAGTGCAGGGGTGGGGGAGGGGGAAAATTGCAAGGGGAAGGGGAGGGGGGAAGTGCAGTAAAGGTAAGTGGCGTAAAGTAATACATAAAAAAAAGGGCCAGCTAGTGGCAAGTGCAAGGTAAGTGCAGAACAAGTGCTGGGGAAAGGGGGGGGGGGCTGTAGGGATACAGAGACAGTCCCGTAGTGCAGAGGGGTTCAGGGGATCAGTGACTGGGCCCAGGACCGAAGGCAGTTTAGAGTGGTCCAGTTGCAGGATCAGTGCAGTTTAGTGAAGAATTCATTAGCTGTTCAGCAGGGGAGAGGGACACAAAAGCATCATCATATCCAGCTCAGTGTGGCTAACAAGGAAAATGTACACATGTGGTATACGTTTATTCAGGGGTTCAACTGTACTCTGATGCTTCAGGCAGGAAAGGGTTTGCGGTCATCTTTAGGGAGGAATGGTATGCACAGAGGTGGCCTAGGCAGGGGCAGAATAAAGGAAGCACCAGGAATATCATGGATTTAGAGCTTTTTCCGACTGAAATAGCACTCTTGCTGTAGCCAGGGAAGCTACGCAACAAAAAGGTATGTTTTTGGTCAGATTAACTTGCAGTCAGCTTCTTCGGTGGTCCTGGATTTTCCGAGGAAATTGGTTGAAACATGCCTGTATCAGAACATTGAGTTTAGGGCTTGTTATGATCAAGGTATTACTAACAACGCAGCTGACGCTCTTTCTCAATTTCAGTGGGACAAGTTCCAGAAGGCCCACCCATGGGCACAGGTGACAGGGGAACCCTTCAGGATGGAGTGGTGGCAACTGGTTTCATAGAGCAGACGCTCTGGGTACTTGGGGAGCTTTCGCTCATGTCAGGACTAAGGTCCAGGTACCAGCAGAGCTCAAGTACATTCTTGAGGGTATCAGCGGAGAGTGGGTGTGTGACTGACTCATTGGAAAAGTAAGTGCAGGAGTTTGTAACGTGGGCGCGCAACTCGGGTAAAGCAAAAAAGTTGGGCAGCAAATCACTTGGCGGCGGTGGCATTTTACAGCAAGCTGGGTGGAAATGAGGATCCCATAAAGGGTTTTGTGGTGCATGCGGCTAACAAAGGCAGGGCGAAATTGGAGGGGCCAAACAGGGATTGCCGCCGGCCCATAGATTTTGAGGTATTGACCAAGCTTTTCGGGTAATGCCCGAAGGTGTGCTATGATGGTTTTGAGGTAGTGTTGTTCAGGGCAGCTTTTGCAATTGGCACTGTTGCTGGAGGATGTCTCGTTCACTAGCCAGGGAATGGTTATCAAAGTGAGGATGTCCAAGACGGATCAGGCAGGTAAAGGAAAGTACATAGTATTGAACAGTTCCGCTGAGGTTGCGAATACCTGTCCCACCAAGCTCCTCACACAGTACCTGGCTGGCAGGTCAGTCAAAGGGGCATATCTTTCAGTGCGTGAAGATGGTTTCAGTTTCAGAAGGTTTTAGCTGTGTCTTTACAGAGAGTAGGGTTTCAAGGGAACGGTCGGTCTTCTCATTCCTTCAGTATTGGGGCAGCCATAACTGCCTTTCAGCAGGGGATGTCAAGCCAGAGATACAAAAGTTGGGCAGAACGGTACAAGCTGTATATTCGCCCAGGGAATGTAAGAACAGGGGAACCCTTGTCTCAGGATTAGGTGGGTAAGGCTACTGCCAGGAGCCTGGCAGTGTCCCACAATGACGCCAGCACCTTAAACATGATTACTTGCACAACATTGAAAGAGGTGTAGTAGAGTATAGGCATAATAGGTGTCTGGCACTATGTTCTGCTTTTACTTTTAATGTGCTGTCATGTTCAGTATTGTATGTCTGTTAACGTCTCCCATTTATCCAGTAGGAGGAAAAGGTTGGTTCATTTGTAACAAGAGCGGAGAAGAGAGCTCACCAATAGCCTCGGGGAGGTGGCAACGTTGGACTGATAAAAACAGAAATCGTCTTGCGTGGAATGCCAGATATGCGATAGGCTGTCTTGCTGCCTGCAGTACAGAGGTATTTGGGGAGGATCGCGGCTCCCAAGGTCTTCGTGATCCACCTGGGGGGGCAACAACGTTACCTCTATGGGAAGGGGGCGCTTACTGTTCCAGATACAGGAGGGCATACAAATGTTGGCGCAAACGTTGGTGGACACTGATTTTAATGGTCTGAGATCATTCCTAGGAGAAAGCATTGAAGAGCAGGGTCCAGTGTTGCTGTGGAAAAATCTAGGAGGATTAATAAGGATATGGAAAAATGCATGCAGGCGGAAGGTCTAGGCTTTGTCAGGCATATAATGCTTTGTGAAAGAGCCCCGATTAACCTCTCACATGATGGGGTATACCTATCAGACCATTGTTATGATGTTTTTCTCCTGGATGTTTTTGTTGCCGTCCGGAGAGCAGGATGTGAATAAGGGCTCAGGTGAGTATTTGAGCTGCAGGTGAGGAGGCCTTGGGGGTCGCGGGATGCCCATCCCCAAAGAGTGGTAGAGTTATTGGGCAATCCTAGCTGGGGGGAATCACGCTGCAGGTGCTTGCCACAAGCATTACCTGCTGGCTGCAGGGCCAGGAAGGGTTCGACAGGCACTTACACCCTTACGGACGGTTGGACTCCTCAAAAACTGCAGTGGCCTGGGTTTTTTTGCTTCATAAAGGGATATGGGAGATATGAACCGATCCTGGTAGAAAGGCTTCCAGAGGCGGGCTTGACCTAGAAGAACTAAAACCAAAAGTGACAGAGTCATCCGGAAAGACATTATACCGAAGTGAGGGTTCACTGGTTTGTTTAAAAACACTGTGGGTGGCAAATGACTACTCAGTAATGTGCTTAGGGTCAGGTCCTCTTGGGGGCTTGTCAATGCTAGGATTGCCTGTAAGCTGACTCTGAATAAAGTGATCTGGTTTCTTCCAAAAGAATCAAATTGTCTGCAACTAAGTTATTTGAATATATTGCAAGAAATGTTCCCGGGGGCCCTGTGGGGGTTAGGTCCACTAAGCAGCTGAACCAGTCCACGCAGGGGGCACTAGAGGGGCGGCTGGCATAGAGGGCTGCCCCTCTGTTTTTGTTCCGCCTCCACTCCTCAGAGGGAGCTGGAAGCAGAAAGGACAGTCCCTCTAGGCCAGCTGAAACCAGCTTCTGGCTGGGCGGCAGGGCTCTTTAAATTTCCAGCCGCATCAGAGAGTGTCTGTCTTTGGCGGCCGGGATGCGACACCCGACACCCACTCCATGTAATAAGGGATGTTAGGATGTGTTGTGCATGCTATGTATTAACAGTATTTCTTTAGGATAGGTTTGTGTTATCAGGGTATTAAGACCCTCTCTGATGCAACCGGGAATTTATAGCCCCCCCCCCCACTGCCCCAAGCCGGAAGCTGGTTTTAGCAGGGGTGGAGGACTGCCATTTCTGCTTCCATCAGAGGAGTGGATGCAGAATGTAAACAGGGGGCAGATGGGCAGCCCACTATGCCATCTGCCCCTCTAATGCCCCCTACTTGGGCTGGGTCAGCTGCTGTTCCCTGAGGTAAAACGAATGTGATAATTTGGCCGGCACTGCTACAGACACGTGTTGCTGGACTCTAAGAACAATGATGCATGGCCCCCACAACTGCACTGCTAACCTCCTAAAAGCAATGCCAAACAATTAAATCTGAGGGCCTGATTTCCGCTCACTTAAATCATTGCTGGTGCAATCTTACAAACATCTGACCCCACCCTCCTGAAATGAATATCAGAGCAATTGCAGTTGCCATTCATTCCTCTATAGTTAACACAGGGGCAATTAGGTGGTTACCCTGGCAAAAGTTGAGTGGAAGTTGAAAACAGGATATTATGAAAGCCCTGGTAAATGTAAACTGACTTTTCATTTGAATAGATACGTTGGCGAGTGGGTTTGAATAGAAACCTGTGCACTTAATAACCACCTTCGGAAATAATGCTAAGGTTGGACATGCAGCTTTCTCCCTTTCACAAGGCTCACCCAAACCAGGGCCTCGGTAATGTGCAATAGTGGATAAGGATTGGAGACGAGTATCTTGCGCACTGTCTACAATTTTTCTGAAATAACATGTCCATAACATATTTCATAAAATACTTCAAGACAGGATTCTTTAAATATTCAATTTATTCCAAGTGTTTCAGCTGACACGTGTTTCGACCACTATGGTCATTGTCAAGGCACTTCTTCAATGATTGTCTGTCTTTGGCTGGGCCCCCCCCTGGAACAGTCTCCCTGCCACTCTAAAACTTGAGGAGAACCATCTCCAGTTCCGGAAGCACCTCAAGACCTTCCTCTTTTCTTCTGCCTTTGTGTCCCCTGTACCCTGCTGATCTGTTCTCTCTAGGCACCATTCACCTGGCCACCCTCTGTCCTCCGGGCTCAGGTACCTGCTCACCCTGCGACTCTCCCGCACTGCCTCCGGGCCACCCCTTGCACTGGGGACTGTATCTGTACCTATACAGCCCGCCCCCTTTTTCTTCCTGCACTTATCGGACCTACCCTGTCTGCTGCCTTAAACCTAGCACTTGCAAATTGCTGGCTGCATTACCACTATTTGTTGCCTTTAGTATTTATTTATTTATTTATTATTTATCTGTTTCTCCTCTGCTTCGCACTTTCCACTTCTCCCCCCTTCCATGCACTTTTCCCCTCCCCCTCTCCCATGCACTTGCGCATTCTCAATGTCACTGGTCCTAGTAAGTTCGCTGTTTTGTTCTCCCATGTTCCCCTCCCTTGCCTTGTTGCGCTCTGAACACTTGTGTACGAGCGCGATAGAAATAAAATATCAATCAATCAATGTAACAAAATTAGCCGTTAATGGCTGACGTTGCGCGTAGTAAGAAAATGATCTGATAAGGTTAGTGAAATTTGATTAGTAAATCGCATCAGTGTGTGTACCACATCTTATATGGAATGTGATGATGGAAAGCCTAGTTAGCTCGCCAGATAATCTGTTGATGCTTAGTCCAGATCGTTAAGGGTTTGAAAGTCCCGCCTCAAATGGCGTTCGAGTGGTCCTGAGATAGATCCCTGCTCATTCGACTTTTCATTTGCTTTGCTTTGTTTATAGTGACAAAAAAGGCAAAACGATAGATTCTGTTATTTACTATGTGTGAATAGCAAAAAGACAAAAGAACATTAAAACACAAATATAACACTTCTACCAATAATACTCCACTTCTCAGGCATAACCTTACAGACAATGTAATCTGAAGGCTATACAATAAATCTCTATACCTTTCTTGGTGTTTTTCCTACAAACACAAAGCCAAGGCCTATTTGCTTTATTGATGCTTGGTTTCTCTGCAAGCCGTAATCTCTTTTGATAGCAGGCAAGTGTCACTGACTGACATGAATTCATCTTTCAACTTTAGGTTTCAATTCTCATTTACAGAATGATGCATCAAAACAGTCCCTGAACAAGGGGAAGCATTTTAAAAATGTTTTTATTTTTTTAGTTCTTTATACTTCACAATGTACTCATGTTGCCTCCAGAGATGCTTTTCTTTCTATGGACCACACCATTTTAGGTTTACATTTATTTTTCTATTTTGTTACTTCTGCTGCTTTGATCCCCTGCAGATTTAGGAGGATAATTAGTTACATGTCCGAAACCTTAACCTGATAACCGGAATAGCTCTGGAATGCATTTCATGAATGTACATGGGCCCCATAGACCATGCTTCAAAATGGGCCCTGCGGCTGATGATAATTGGCTCTTGGCGAGTAAGAAACTGTGTGCATCTGAAGAATTGAGGTGGCAAGAGGCTTTTCATTCCTGGCTAGTGGCTTGCAACTTGAAATGTGTGACTCTGCCAGAGAGTGACATTAATCTGAACAAGATATTCCAAACGCCATAGTCAGACTCAATGACATCACTGCAATGGGAAACAAAAGCCATTTCCCACTCCAGGCACATAAGTAAATTCACTGTCAAATGTGCCGCTTCAGACACCGCCCTTCTGTTAACTCGCGCACAGTCCTCTCATTGAGGCCTTCCTACTCTCGCCCGTGGACCATTCAGTGTGCCTAACTTGTTTCTACACTGAGTCCTGCACCCGCAGGCTACTCCCAGGGGTATCTGCCCCAACGTTAGGGTGCTCCAAGAACCTCCTCATTGTGCCTTTGGCCAATAATGCACCACTACTAGGATGTCTGGACAGTTACACTGGAGAAGATACATCAAAATCCCACCATGACCCATTATTATACTTTAAATTTGTTCTAGATTTGACCCAATGCTCATTTAAACATATGCCCAAGTACAAAGAGCTAATGTCAAATACATATGTGTGTAAGCACCAGTTCTCCTAGTAGCGGTTTGTTTCAAGCCAAACAAGTTCTCCTAGGCTAAAAGCAAGTGCTAAATAGCTCTCAGCTATTTTGAACCTTGAAATAACATGACAAAATGTAGCACTCTCCATATAAAAGTACTTACCAGTTTCTAAAATAACAATACGAATAACGTTCCTACAGCCAATCAAATCAGCCCTTAATCTGAGTTTGGGGGTGGTTTAGTGGAATAACCACCTAAACACCACCAAACAGAATTACGGTTACCGCCACTTGGTCCAGTGGGTTTATTACGGACTAACAAGTGGCAGTAGATAGTATAAATCCCCATTTTTATGAGTCCGTAGGATGCTATGGGGTGTTAGGCAGAACTACCGCCGGCAGTAATTCTGCCGATTTTGCCGATTTCTTGGCGTTAAGGTGGAAGACTTACTTCCAGCATTTGCTGGAGGTAAATTCTCCACTCCAGGGCTCGGAGTTTGGCTAAATGCGAAAAGTGGCAGTAATTCCGTTACCCCCACCTTTTTACTGCTCTGCCACGCTAGGAATGAGACCCATTGTCTTCACATCTTTTTGCCTAAAATGCAGTTCTTGTTCCTTCTTATGAGTTTCTCTGGGGTCCATATGCAACATATAAAGGCAGATGGCTGACTGTCAACAAAGGAAATATACATTCCTGCTCGGGACTCTGAGTGACATCATAGACAACTTGAGCTTCCCTCATCATCTGTCTGACGCCATTAGGAACCTCTCAGTGGAACATATGCCCATAATTGATAGGTATCCATGTACAATTCTGTACAATATAGAGTAACTTCTGATCAAAATCACATTTATTTCACACAAAAAAAATCCTGAAACTAGAAACGCAAACATAAACACTCCATTTACATTTCATTTATTGTCTCCGATTTAAAGTCGCAGGCTGGTACATGTAAAACATTTAGCCGAACACTGCACAAAACAACATACACAAAGGAAACACTGAAATTTAGAAAATACTATGTTATTAACACGCTTTAAAAAAAAAAAAGTTGCGACATCCAAACTACCTATTATTGTCCAATAGCTAACAAGTGATAGGTTGGCTTGACAAGAGTCACTGCATTTAACATGGGTCTACTAGGCTAGGTTAGAAAGCTAGACCACTCAGACGGAGATTTTCATTTCATTTACAATCTTATAAATCCGTACTGACTTCTTCATCCCAAACAGCATTCTCGACTTAACGTTGCTGCGGAGAGACATCCAGGGGAAGCCCCCAGACAGCCTCTCAACACCTAGGGCCTCATTACGACCTTGGCGCTAAGTGGTTAACGGCGCCGAAAAACGCTGCAGCGCCGTTAACCACTTAGCGCCTTACTACGAGGTCCCTTTGCGGGACCCGACCTGAACGGCTGGTCTAGACCAGCCGTTAAAGTAGGGACCCGCAAAGGGACTCTCGAGGTAAGTACGGTACTGCAATTTGCGGTACCGTACTTACCGCCTTCCCCAGTCCCATTGAGCCCTATGGGGCAAAAATGGGAATGGGGAAGGGGCGATGTTCAATGGGGAATTACCGCCCGCCAACCTTGGAAAAGGGTGGTAATTCCCCATTGAACATTGGTGGACTCGTTACAACACCGGCACAACCATGGTGCTAATAGCGCCATGGTTTAGCGCCGGTGTTGTAATGATGGCCCTAGTGTCAGTTTGGCAAGTCTTCAGCACTGTCCTGCAGGTAACACTGTGCCCTAAACAGTTAGTAAATAAACACTGTTCTTAACACGCGTAGTCTGGCCTCAGTGGTTAACATATCTAAATTAGCGCAGTCCTTAAAATCAAACAGATCTGGAATGAGCACACGATCACTTACAAACCAAATTGCAGATTTTGACTTAATGAACGTCCATGTACACATGTCAAAGGCATATTCCCGATATTTTGCTATGGCATTGCCCAGCATGTTATGTTAAATTATTGGGATTTATATTGGCACCGCGGCCATTTTCATTGTCTCAAAGCGCTCTTAGGTTTGTGGCAGTTTGCAGCCTTGCCAAGCAGTGGGGCAGATCCAGCTGTTAAAATGCAGCACATCAAGGGAATATAGAAAGAAAATGTCCTAGCGACTCACTGGAACACATTTGCCAGAGTTAATTTTGAATCCCTTTTTGGTACGTTTTTGTGCCAAGTAAAAGGCTAAAAACACAAAAAAACTTGAGCCAGGAAATCAAAGACTTCCATAGATTTCTGTGGCCCTCATTACGACCCTGGCGGAGGACCATGGTGCAATTTGCACCATGGTCCATGGCGCAGAGCTGCCAACTCCGCCATGGGGGTTGGCGGACTTACCGCCCCATTCCGACCTTGGCGGGGCGGTAAGTCCCCAATCCCCATTTACCCTTCCCCATTCCCATTTTTGCCCCATAGGGTATAATGGGAGTGGGGAAGGCGTTAATTACGCCACCGTAAATTACGGTGGCGTAATTAACAACAGGTCCCGTAGCGCCATGGATTTTTCCGCCCGGAAAAACCAGGCGAAAAAACCACCATGGCGCTACGGGAACTCGTAGTAAGGCGGAAAGGTACGCCATGCATTACGCTGGCGTAAAACCCTTTCCGCCAGGGTCGTAATGAGGGCCTGTGTGTTTAAAATATGACACCCAGTTGTTCCAGCTTAGAAGCATTCATAAACAGGGAGAACTCTACTTGTTTTTTTTTACCTCATGATTGATTTCTGTTTTTTTGGTCGTGGGCGTTGTTTACTCCCCAGATTTTAAAGGGGAGAGCATTTGACTTCCAAAAAAAGGAATGGCTGCCACATTTTTAGCCTTGGAATGTTATGACATCCCCACCCAAAGCTACTTGCACTTGCGGTAAAGTTCTGACCTGTGGGTCCTTTTGTGAGCTGGTGGAAGCAGGCATCACTGGAAAGAGAGTCCTGGCCCTCAGGAAACTTACATTGTATACATATACTTTGTGGCCACAATCTGAATTGATCACTTATAAGAAAAAAGGGGGGTTGTGCTATTGGTCATTAAACAATCATTCACCAGGCCCCCACTTATAGTGGGAATTGAGGCTGGTTGGGAACCCTGATTACAATCACAAGGTTGCCTCTGTTCAAACATGTTGCCGGCCGCCACATCAGTGGCGGGGCTGCCACATTAAACATTTGCATGCTCTTAGTTATGTTATGTCCAGTGATCCAGACAAGAGTAAAAATGAAATTCCAATTCCCAATGGGAGTATTTCATAAGCGAATAAAAATGTTGTAACTGGAAAACGGAAATGTTCTTGTAATAATTATTCCTTTGCACCTAGTTATTCATACACATTAAAATATACATGTTTACTTCTTCCAATCAGGCGGTACTAATAATAGTAGCTTCTTCCTGTAGTACTATGTGCATTACTGGTCCAAACATACCCAGGGAGCAGAAGGTCTTACTTGTCTGTTTCCTATTTTTTGTTGGGAGTCGTTTTACTTCCTATTTTTATTTTGTGGGCGTTTTTGCCTATTTTTAGGGAGTAAAAGTTGGGGTAAGCCCCTTATCTGTAGGGCTGGTTATGTTATGGATTTTATAAAGCATTCACACAAGGGCATCTTGGCGCTGGGAGCAACAGGAAAGGACAAGCTAGGATAAAAGATCTAGAAAATAAAAGTTTTTAACGCCCTGTGAAATAGCAAATGATTATCAATGACTCGTAGAGTTAGGGTAGAGAGAATTCCACAAATTCACTGCGGCCACAGAAAAAGCATGCACTCCCACCCAGGAAAGCTTATAAGTGGGTACCTGGATGAGAGTGGCTTTTTGCGAGTGCAGGGGTCAGGCTGGAACACAAGGACGAAATGTATGCTGTAGATATTCTGCACCAACGATGTAAACGCTTGATGCACAATACATAAAGAATTAAACTGGAGCAGTTTCGCAAATAGCTGCCAGTATAAGGACGCTGTACTGGAGAAATGTGAGCCTTCAAGGAAGAAACTGTAGCAAGTCGGGCCGCTGGGTTTTGCAAGATTTCAAGGCAGATGAACAGGAAAAACAAGGCTGTGCCAGGTACAGAGCATTACAATAATCCACAATACCAAGCACCAACACAGCCACCACTGGAGCCCGTAGATGCAAAGGAAGAAAACAAATTACCTTCTGCAAAATCTTCAGCTGAAAGTGACCAGACTGTCAGACTGCATTCACTTGGGGCACAGAGGACAAAGGTGAATATAACTTCACACTCAAGTCCTTGAACACAGAAACAGGGCCAGGCAAGGGGCCGATTGCAAAAGGCCAGAAAGCTGAAGACCATAGGGCAGATGCACATGGAGTGCCCGCAACCATAACTTCGGTCTTATCCCCGTTCAGCTTGAGCCAATTGTCGGCCATCCTGCCACCCACCGCTTCCAGGCAACCCCTCAGCTGAGACGCAGTATCCTAATTAGCATTTTTCACATGAGCATAGGAGTAGCAACGGAAACCATGGGAGTGAAAAAGGGCGACAAGTGGGTGGGTGAATATAGATGTTAATTAGAACAGAGGATAGCACCAACCTCTGAGGAACTCCTCAGGTTAAGGGGGCAGGTCATGAACGAAAAGGCATCAAAGAGAGAGACTGAGTACGATAAGTGAGAAACGACCGAAACCAGGTGTGGTGTGGTCGATCCTATCAAATGCCACTGTTAGATCTAATAAAAACAGCGCACCCACACCACCCTGATCAGAGAGACGATACACATCATCAGAATCGTCCAAAAATGTTGACCTGGGAAATGCGATGGCCGAAATTTTTTTTTACCCCCATTACACCACATATATATGTGGCGGGTTTAGAGTATAATATTAATATGGGGGGGGCTGCGGCGAGTCTCCCCCCGCATATATATGTGGTATAAAGGGTTAAAAAAAAGTCTGCATTTTCGGCCGTCACAATAATCACCTAGATCCCACATTTTCTACTACTGAAACATGCACACTCTCAGTCCCCTGCCCAGGATGAAAGCCTGACTGAAAGGGGTTGAAGAAATGAAGCTCTTTGCTGGGCTTGATTTCAGATGTGAATTCAGGTTTGAATCCCAGAAACCATTGACTACCTGGCTATAGCTGGTCCTAGCAACCAAAGTCTTTGCTCACCAAGGCAGGTAGAAGCCATGATCATATATGGCCACAGCAGTATCCTTTTCAATGTCTCATGAGAATAAGGCCTGCATGTTGGACTTTATGATGCAATTTGGATTGGGGTCTCTGGTAGGGCCCCACCCGCCCAAGATACATCAGGTTGAACCCCTTAGCCTCACTCGGAAGGCTGCTACCAACCAGCGTAGACCACACAGCTAGCCGTATGAGAAGGTTTGCACACAATGTTCACTACATGTAGGGCCCTCAGGGTCCTTTCGAGCAAATACAATATTTACGTCTATGATGAGCCCTCAGATGAGGACTCATCAAGAAAAAAGTCAGGTAAACTGGCCCAAAAGAAGTGACCAATGCATAGGACTCCCAGCAAATTGGCAACATGGGACTGTCAGTCTCAAAGCTTCCATCGCAGGTACAACTGCATTGCCTCCAAATGTGTAAATCAATGCAAGTGTCTTCAGAAAGCACAGCTGAAGACTTGTTAACTATGACCTAATGCCAATTTAGTAAACTTGCAGGCAGAGGTAGTAAAAATGGGCAACCACCTTAAGATGCCTCCCAGTTTGAAAGAAAAGGACAACTTATGAAATAATGGTGACCCACATATCTAATTTGACACTTAGAAGCATATAACAACAATGTATACTTTGTACAAAAATCTAAAATATAAATGAATACAAAATGAAGTGAGTTCTCACTGGTGGCATTGCGCGCAACATCATATTCAGAGAGTAACAGAGGAATTTTGGGGATTTTGCACATGGGTTGCAGCATCTAATACCACTTAGCAAATATTATTCAAATGGAACTTACAGGGCAACACCTTCGAACACACCTTTTCATGCAGAAATTGGGCATCTAATTCCTACTAAGTGTCTAAAACAAACAGCAGCCTGATTAGTGGGGCACAAATCAGAGATCGACCTGCCCATGGCACTATCTGTTCCTAGATCCAGAACAATTGTCCAGACAATACCCAGCCCACTGTGTATATGCGATATAATAAGACCACACGAGTGGAACACGGTATCCAGTCATTTTATTGCAAACAAAACAGAGTGGTACATAAAAGAGCGGACAAAAACACTGAAAAGATTTTAAAATATATAAAGCGTAGTGGGGTAAGGGGTTAAAATGGATCGGGGTGGGTTTGGGGTGGCTTTAAAAGGGTGGGAAAAAAAGGGGATTTGGGCGACCCCCCAAATAAAAAATAAAAAGAAATTCAGTGTTTTTCAGTGTTTTGTCTGCAATTAAATTTACCACTCTGTAACTGTGGTCGGTAAGATCACATCTAACAGTGGAACACTGGTGGGTTGGGTACCATACAGGTAAAAGTACTGGTTGGTAACAATTTCTGATCAGGGTGTGGCCGCCTTGCTGATTAAATATGCAAGATTTAATACAAGACCTCGATAATGTTTACAAAAGGTGTTGGAGCCCCCTATCGCGAACAAACATGGCTCAAATAGCCTGTTCTAAGGAATATATTCCACTCCTACGGGTCTAAAGCCAGGTTTTAGTTAATTTCACCCTTCACAGAGGAGACCTCAATAATGTTCGCTGGTCTAAAGCATTGTTTTCAATTCTGTGCTTTTTGATAATTCGCTTATCCAACTTTTGCTGACTGCAACTCCCACTTTAACTCTAGTTTTCACGTTGTTTCGGAAGATATAATGTTGGGTTGTCTTTACCTCTACTTTGATGTACCTTGTTAAAAAAAACATTATTCATTTCAAAAACTCCACCAACAGCTTCTCGCCCTTTGGAAGGTCCTCTTTGATATCAAACTTCTGAAGTTAATTGGCTTGTCCACAATACTTAACAATGGTTTTAAGTCTACTTAGGAAGTAGGCCTAACATAATTCTCAGAGGCTTAATTGTACAGCCTAGAGGAAAAGAGCTTGTCATACTGTTTGGAGGTAGCACCAAGGAAAGATATATATAAATACGTCACTGGTTTCACGAAATCACTCTTTTTAAAGAGAATTACAATGGGCCTCATTACGACCCTGGCGGAAAGTTACCGCCAGGGCCGTGACTTTACCGCCATGGTGCTAACTACGTTAACACCATGGCGGTAAGGGGATTTACCGCCCCATTCCGACCTTGGCGGGGCGGTAAATCCCCAATCCCCATTTACCCTTCCCCATTCCCATTTTTGCCCCATAGGGCATAATGGGAGTGGGGAAGGCGTTAATTACGCCACCGTAAATTACGGTGGCGTAATTAACACCAAGTTCCCTTACCGCCATGGATTTTTACACCCGCTAGAAGCAGGTGTAAAATCCGCCATGGCAGAAAGGGAACTCGTGATTGGCGGTAAGGGTTCGGCGCAGCTAACGATGGCGCTAACCCCTTACCGCCAGGGTCGTAATGAGGCCCAATGATACCATTCCTCTATGACAACTGAATCAGTGTAGTGTCCAGGGTGGCACAACAGACCACAGTCACAAACAGGATCCAAATGACTGAGTCACTTCTTTAAATGTCTTCCCTCGATAAAGTGCGATCCTGACGTTCTCAAGAGATCGAAGTGAACATGTCTCGGGGTTAGTACTGGAGGCTCAACGATCAATTCTGAGGGAACACAAGGAGGCTGCCCGAATGCAGGAGGGGTGTTTCGATATAACATACTAAAACGCTCACCCCATGCAGTTGCTGGAAAACTGGAATATGGCAGTACATAGTTAGCAGAAAGCCCACAAGCAGCTAATTACCAACATGGCTATTTGATTAAATGCAAGGCGAGTTGCTAGTAGCACCAATGGTGCTACTGGTGATTCCTTCTAATTACTGTCAAGACAGCTTTTACATGCTTTTTTCTAACTTATTCTCCTAATCCGTGCAGCTTTTACATTAGTCAAGAGGACTGGGTCCTTTATTCTGCATGTCATATTAAAGCATGCTTGGTGTTCTCCTGGTTTAGCTCCCATCCTATTGTATGTGCCTTAGAGACAAGTGGAAAAATGAATTGAACCAAATTCTTAAACGATTCACCCTTCTGTACATTACTTGGGTTGGTCATACCAATGGTAACCGGTTACTGGGAGAAGTGACAACGTCTTGGGTCACTTCATGTAGATCTTGGATGACCCAGTTTACAGCTCTTTCCCCACACCGATTCCCAAATCTGGAAAAAAGCAGGTCCTCGCAGTAGAATTAGGACCAGGCCGGCAAGAAAATGCAAACTCAGTGGTAATTGATTACAGGCGGTTGATTATGTGAAGAAGTACCCTATGATGGCAGACCAGTAGTGCAGCAAATCCTCTGATTCCCAAAGCTTACTGTATGCTCAGGAGGCATAGCGGTAGTGCACTGGTCTTAGTAGAATAACTGATCAAAAAGCAACCGTTTTTTCTTGCTCTTATTTCCACATTTCATTTGGCCAAACTATGGGCCTCATTACACGGAAGGCGGTAATCCAGGGTGCTATTAGCACCCTGGACCATGCCGGTAAATTACCGGCACCGCCTTGGCGGAAAGGGGATTTACCGCCCCATTCCAAGGTTGGAGGGGCGGTAAATCCCCTTTCCGCCATTGCCCTTCCCCATTCCCATTTCTGCCCCATAGGGCTCTATGGGAATGGGGAAGGCGCTAATTACGGCACCGCAATTTTGCGGTGCCGTAATTAGCTCCGAGGTCCCTTAGCGGGTTGGTACTTAACGCCTGCAAGAAGCAGGCGTTAATTCCTCCAACCCGCAAAGGGACCTCGTAGTACGGCGGTAAGGGTTAACGGTCACCGTTGCCATTAACGGTGACCGTTAACCCTTACCGCCGTCCGTGTAATGAGGCCCTATGACTCCGAAGGACTCCAGGGGTTTTCCAGGATGATGTTTTTGATGCAACGTTAACATTTTTCAGTTCCATTGCATTTTTCTAAAACTATAGGGAGACTTCTGGTATTCACCATTTTCTTCTTCAATTATGCTTCCACCATCAGTTTTATTTTCTGTTTTTTTCTTTTTTTTGTAAACTTACTTTCATTTGGCTTTCATTAATGATGCACCCAGAAAATGGGCAATGATAACAAT
The DNA here is from genome assembly GCF_040938575.1 of Ambystoma mexicanum. Classification (NCBI taxonomy): domain Eukaryota; kingdom Metazoa; phylum Chordata; class Amphibia; order Caudata; family Ambystomatidae; genus Ambystoma; species Ambystoma mexicanum. The sequence goes on from NC_090932.1 coordinate 313,392,740, forward strand.
TTAACTAAAAAGACGTGTCACCAGATGAATTTGTAGAATAGGACAGGAATTCCAAATTGGTACATAGTTTGCAATTTGTTGGGTGTTGCTAAGCTGTTTCTCAGCCATACTTTTAGTTCTCTGCACCATTCACTGATGTAATTTTCTCTCAAACTGTTTGGGGATTCTGTTTAGATCTTTATTGACTTTTGACTTATGAAACACTACCAAATTGTGTGCATGCCATTGGGGTGTGCTACCCAGTGCACAGTACCCAGGTCTGTGACTTTGTGACTGTGCTCTATTTTTAGCTTACTGCTGTTCTACACCCAAAACCGATTTTACAACTAATTAACATTACAGCAGGTTCACCACTATGCAACCATCTAGGTCCAACATAGCAAAAGGTATAAGTAGACAATTTAATACACCTTTCTGAGAGTTGGTAACAATTGTTCATATTGAGACAGACTGTGTGGAAGGAAGATCAGACTGGAGGGTGGAGGCACTGTATATCTCCTTTCACAAATTGTGCCCCTTGACCAAGTGCCTCTGAATATGTGTATACATTAGGCGATGGGACTCCTAAGCCAGGTAACTCAATGGCAATGTTCTGTATTGCAATTATTCGAACATTCGTTAATTTTAAACTTCTTATGTTGATTGTACAGAATATAGTCCTGTGGGTTGTGCGCTTTAATACTTCAATTTCTGGCTGAAATGGAACACACAGAACTAACATCACAGTACCAGTTGTGAAGATTCAAAGCCCAGATGAGATCTGAGACTGGAGACATTGTTTATGCCTTTCCTCCATTTCATCTACTTCTTCCCATTATGGGTCATCTGATGCGTGTGTAGACCAATATGTAACCTCTTCTATGGTTAGTGTTCCAAGTTGGGTAAGTGAGATCTCTGATGCTGTTCCAGGTTTGACGCCTGCTTAAAGTACTCACCACAATTCATGCACTTTATCACTTATATGGTTTCTCCCCAGAATGAATCATTTCATGTTGATAAAGGTATGAACGTAGGGTAAAGCTTTTCTCACAATGGTTACAGTGGTACGGCTTCACTCCAGAATGTATCCTCTGATGTGCATTCAGGTCTGACCTCAGAGAAAAGCTTTTTTGGCAATCAACACACTCGTGGGGCTTTTCCATAAAATGAATCCTCTGATGACTTTTCAGATTTGAGCTGCGACTGAAGCTCCTTTTGCACTCTGTACACTTATATGGCTTCACCCCAGTATGGAAAATCTGATGTGTGTACAGATTGGAGACCTGAGAGAAACTTCTATTACACTCTGGACACTGGTACGGCTTCTCTCCAGTATGAATTCTCTGATGTGTTTTCAAATTTGAACTCTGAGTGAAGCTTTTCTCGCACTCTGTGCACTTGTATGGTTTCTCCCCAGTATGGATCCTTTGATGCTTAGACAGATCGATGTGGCGAATGAAGCTCTTCTCACACTCTGTACACTGATATGGTCTTTTTTCTGTGTGGGATTTCTTATGTTGCTTTAGGGTGGATGGTTGTGTAAAGTGCTTACCACACTCTGTGCACTCATAGGGCTTTTTCTCAATATGGATTTCCTGATGTCTCATAAGAGCAGGAAGGTGGCTAAAGTTTTTCAAGCATTTCATACATTTATGAGCTGTCCTTCCTGTGTGTAACCTCTTGTGTATGATTAGACTGCTCTTGTTGGGGAAGCCCTTCCCACAGTCGCTACAGGCAAACGCTTTTTCCTCCATGTGGATCTTCAGATGTTTAATGAGTTGGGAGTGCTGGATAAAGCTATTTTTACAGTATGTGCATTTATAAGGACCCTTTTTATAGTGACATCTCTGGTGTGTAAGGAAGCGGGATGGATTTGTGAAGCTTTTCCCACATTCTGCACAAATGCAGGGCATGTGACACTCTTGTGAGCGGGGTGATCTGTTAACCAGCCAAGGCGAGTGACCTTTCTCATTCTCCAAAGGTTTCCTCTTCTTTCTCTGGATATTCCATCTTCTAGGGCTTATTTGCAGACTCTTTGTGCTGGAAATATTACTGTTTTCTGTTGAAAAAAGTAGACATTTTGCGTATTACTTTATGTAATGGCGCAGATTAAGGGTGAATCAAAGGAGTGCATAACTTAAATGTTCGCCACTTGCAACAGTAACATGCATGGTGATTCTGTGTATTTATTAGCAAATTGTCCTTTGGATTTGCAAACCTCCCATAAACAAAATTTAAAAAAATCATAAAAATGAATACTTACAAAACAAGTGAATAGCAACTGGACTGGCCTGTTTGCAAACACCAAAAAGGGTTTGTGGTTCGAGAGAGGTCGGCTGCACACCCTCTTATAACAGCTCATAGACTCTTGTGCCAAGCATTCCACACAGTATATATAACACCATAATGGGGACACCATGCCTTTATAAGTATGGGACCTCAAGATGTTACAGAAAGATATATATTGCATACCATGCATGAACCGGTTGTTCCCTGCTTTAGAGCCCACACAGACATCAGGGGCTCTCAAGAAATCCATGTGTGACCTCATCCTGGACCCACTCATGCAAAGGCAGGGCTCAGAAACCTCCCACATGGTTCATGAAAAGAGTTCATGTAAAACTGCAGTCCTCTCAGGCGCTGCCACTGGCATTTGCTTCACAAGCACTGCAGACACCAGCAAAGTAGGAAATACTAAATCACCTACCCTCCGCTTATTGAACATTTTGAAAACGGGCCTCAGCATATCACATGTCTCACAGACCCATGCAAACCACAGCAAAGACATATATCAAATCCAAAATCATAGACAAGCCTTTTAAACACTAGGTTTGCCCCCTCTCACCCTCCCAGCCTGGCTGAATTAATGAGCTCAGCTGACTATATGACCACAGCCAATCCGAATGATTCACCAATTTGCCAACACAGATGCAGACCCTTACAGAGAGTTCAGACCAGGGTGAGGGCATACAGGGCTATATAAGCACAGGCTCTCAATCAGAAGGTGTTGGTGTCTGCAGTAGAGCTGTTGACAAGAGTTTCTCGGTGGTGTGAGAAACCTGAGGGTACTCTCCCAGGAAAGACCTCCAGAATCCCTTATTCATGTGGCCGGGGACAGGCTGCCGCTCTCAGATCCCAACCCTGGGGGTGGACGAGCGAGGGAGGATCACATGGGTGGGGAGCCCGGGGTTATGCGTGGGGGAATATCCAAGGTGAGACACAGTATTATGCCGAAGAAAGGGACGAGGAAGACGAGCTTCCTTTAGCTTTTATTGGTTGCACCAACTCAACCTCCCTTTCACCTAAAATATCTCCCTTATTGAAATCCATGGAACCCTCCATATCTGTAGATACCATAGGAGCTCAAACCCTGTTGCACTCAAACCTACAACTCCCAGAATTGTTCGTCTTCACATCCTTCTGGTTATTCTTTTCCAAACACCCAGTCTACTAGGACAAAACACAACGGTTCCCACAATCCCCCTTGTTTATTTCAAGATAGTAACCCCGCTCATTCCCGTCTGTCTCACAAATCCTATCAATCTCACCCTTCCATGTTTAACAAACCCCCTGGTACAAAAGCTATAATTCCATACAACACCTTTTCCTCATCCTACCACGCAGAACATTTAGAAACTCTACCTCTCCCCTTTTCCAACACCAATACTTTCTCCCGATATAAAAGACAACAGACTAATGCAAAACCTGTTTAGCCGACATGTCCCAACCCAAAGGTCAGGCAAAGTCAGGCAATAGACAAGAATCACACACACCTGATGGCCCTTTCCTTTCCTCACAGGGATAAAAGGTGGAGCACAAGAGCACAGGGCGAGCAAGGCAGTCCGCATGACGTGAGAGCTAACTCAGCACGGCAGTTCAAGAGGAAGAGAAAGATTGCACAGACCGAGAGGGTGACAAGGAGAGAAGCGACCTTGCCCCTTCTGACCAAGGCCGTGAATCCTACAGAGAAGGAATCATAAGACCACAAACAATAGCCAGCGTGTTTTGACAAAGATCTATATGGTACTCATGACCCTTCTCTGATGATAACCAATCCGGGGAAGGACGCTGGTCTCGGTGGTACCGACCTTGACTCCAAGGATAGAGAAAGGCAAGCGGTTCATCACAACTGGTGAGTCGAGGGGAGAATCGATAAGAAACTGAACAGTGTTGAACGTAGAGTAACCAACGGCTAATTTGAACTTTGAAAGAATTAAAGATACGATTGAGGAAAGAGGGGGAAAACCTGTAAGAGAGGAGGCCAGCACCAGTGGGAGCTCAAGCAAGAAACTCTGGGCAATTACCCAATGGTCGAAACTACTGCATCCAGAAGCCCTTGGGAAGAGGCGTAAAGAGGTCAAAGTGGTCATAAAGGGGTCTTGTAAAATCCTCTGTACCGTCAAAAGTCTTTGGCCTACAGATTTTGTCAGGCTCCAGTTCTACCACCCCCTTCTCCTGACCTGATTCCTCTGAGGTTAGTCCCTGAAGAGTTGCCTTAGTCTTCCTTTGGCTCTTCTTCTTCGTAGAAGTCTTGACCTTGGGTACTCGAGCCTTCCGTTCGTGTAAATAAGGTCTGGCCCCTCCGCAGGCCACCTTGGCATAGATGGAGACCTGTCCTCTGGGGATCCCAGGGCGCCAGCCTTGATACCAGGGAAAAAGCCCGAAGGCAGAAAAAACCCTAGTCCATAGATGGGTTCCACAAGAGTTGGCACAGATTTCAATGCACAAAGTCCAAACGAAAATAGATGGTTCAGGGTAAATATGCTCCAGACTAGAGATGAAATAGTTTTGATAGAACTCCAATGACCGAATGGTAGTAGGAAAACATAAGCAGAAGGGAATAAAAAGGATATGAAGGAAACTAGAAGGAATGAGATCAGGAGAACAAGTACGAGGAAGAAAAAATAAAAAATGCAGTAGATAGAAGGTAAAGAGAAAATAAAAGAGGAAAGGAAACTAAGACTTGTAAGAGAAGAGCGGAGGCTAGGTAAAATTAATCAAAGCAAGAGGAGTCAGGGAGCATAGGAAGAAGGAAGACCTGCCGAGAGAGAGAAAGTTTGGAACGGTTAGGCACGGCGAAATATAGATGCCGCCGAGGAGAGTGAAAGAAAACAGGTCGAGCGCGGTAACCACTCGCGACCCAGCAGGTACTCTGCAAGAAACAAGATTGCAGCAGGAGGCGCTGGAAACCAAGAAGGCAAGATCACAGGTAAGTAAACAAACAAAAAAAAGAAAACAAGGTGTACGCAGCAGGCGAAAGGCGACGCCGGTTGCAACGTGCGTAACGGCAGACGCCTGAGAAAGGACAGCACCAGAATAACAGTGCGAGTGAAAGTCTGCTGAGGGAGCGGGAAAGAAAGTAATAGAAGGAGAAAACAAGCAGACTGAAGCTGAAGAAGGAACATGGGGATAGCAGGAACGAAGGCACTAGCGGGTAATCACTGGAAGGTAGAAATGACAGTAGAACAAGGTACGAGCGTTGAAACTAGAAAAAACAGATACAACGCACCAGCTTGTGGGCGGAGTCGGGATTTAAAGGAACATCCGTCATATTGGGTGAGGACTAGAACGTCTCACTGAGAAAGTCAAAACCTCCACCGGTTCCAGAACTTCCAACCACAGTTCCTGACAGTATACCCCCGTCTCCTCGGGGGGTCCCCGGGTTTGCCCAGGTGGAGTTGATGAAATCTCCTTATCAGCCGAGGGGCATGGATGTGGCTCACCGGTTCCCAGGATCTTTCCTCCACTGGATATCCTTTCCAGTGGACCAGGTAGTGTAACCGACCTTTATGATATCTGGAATCAACCAGGTAAGCCACTTCATATTCCTCAGGAACCTGGTTTACCTGTGCACGACCCTTGTGGACAGGTCTTTGGAACGGGTCTTCCTTATATTCCTTAAGTAGGGAGACGTGGAAGACAGGATGCACCTTCTTGAGATAGTCTGGAAGTTTGAGGTTATAGGGCACTGGGTTAATCTGTTGCAAAATAGGGAAAGGCCCAAGAAAACGTGAGGAGAATTTTCCTGTATGAACCCATCTTGGTAGGAATCTGGTGGATAACCAGACTGATTGCCCTACTCCCCACCTTGGATTGGAACTTCTGTTCTTATTTGCCCATCTCTTTTGTGTTTGTTGGCTGGCCTGGTGTGCTTTCTTTACAAGTTCCTGTACTTCATGTAAATCCTGCAATACACCGTCCAAAGCAGGGATCTTGGTAGATGGAGAGCTGAGGCAGGGCAGATGTTGGGGATAGAACCCATAAGTACAGAAAAAGGACTCATCTGAATTGACGTATGCAGGGCATTATTATAGGCAAATTCAGCTTGTGGAAGGTAACAATACCAACTTTCTTGTTGTGGACTACAGAAGCATCTCAGGTATTGCTCCAGGCTGGCATTTAATTTTTCAGTCTGTCCATTACTCTGCGGGTGATAACCCGAGAGTGAGGCCCAGAATTTGGACATAAACTGAGGACCCCGATCAGATACTATCGTCCGGGGTTACCCATGCAGGCGAACTATATCCTAGAGAAAAACAGCCGCAGTCTCTGAGGCTGAAGGTATTTGTTTGAAGGCAGAAAAGTGTGCCAGTTTACTGAATGAGTCAATTTTCACCATGATCACTGTCATACCTTCTGACGGGGGAAGATCGACTATAAAGTCTGTTGAAATATGCTCCCAAGGACGTTCCGGTAAGGAATGCTGCTGCAGTAGACCTAAAGGTTTACCGGTTCGATGTTTGTTAGACGCACAAACAGAACAAGTAGAAACATACTGGTATGCATCCTTTCTTTGCTGTGGCCACCAAAAACTCCTCCGCAGTAGTTCATAAGTCTTCCTAATACCAGGATGTCCCGTTAAGGGAGAATCATGACACTAGGAAAGGACTTATTTCTGGAGCTTCTTGGTGTGAATGAAGAGAGCCCCTTCATGGTAAAACAACCGATCTCTACCTTGAATGACCGTGGATGGGAGCTCGGTGCAGGCCTGATACTGTGGGATTAAATCCTTGAGGAAGGAAACCGTAGATGCTACAATCTTGAGATCAGGGAAGGCCAGATAATGTCCTTCGTAAACCCCAGAACTGTCACCTAAGCTCCTTGACAAGGCATCACCCTTCTTGTTTTCTGTACCAGGAATGTAAGCTATTAGAAAATCAAACTGCAGGACAAAATAGGCCCACCTGGCATGTCGTGCATTAGTACATTCCATTTGCTGTAAAACTCGAAGGTTACAGTGGTCTGTTCAGATTACAAAGCAGTGAGCAGCTCCTTGTAGGAGATGGCGCCACTATTGGCAGGCCAACTTGATGGCCAATAACTCCCTTTCAAGGACAGAATAATTGTGTTCACTGCTAGTAAGGGTTTTAGAGTAATATGCCACCAGGTTTTCGTAATCATCTTCTGATTTCTGGAGTAAGATGGCCCCCACTGCACCTATAGAAGCATCTGTCTCCAGAATGTAAGGTTTAGTCTGATCAGGCTGAACCAAGATGGGAGCTGTAGAGAAACACTTCTTAAGGGCTAGGAATGCCTTCTGCGGTTCCTCTCCAAAGGCAAACTTGACACCCTTCTTTAATAGAGAAGTGAGAGGAAGCACTGTGTTAGAGAAGTTGGGAATGAACCTTCGATAGAAGTTAGCCAAACCTAGGAAACTTTGTAGCTCCTTGATGTTGCCTGGTTCTGTCCATTCTCTGATTGCCTTAACCTTCATGGGGTCCATCTCTATACCCTTCCTGGACAGAATGAAACCCAGGTAGGACACAGAAGTGGATTCGAACTGGCATTTTTCTGGTTTTACCAGCAATTGATGTTCCTGAAGACGCTGTAACACCCTTCTGACCATTAACCTGTGCTCAGCTAGCATTTTGGAGAAAACCAAGATGTTGTCGAGGTACACCACGACTGACAGAAACAACATGTCCGCAAATACCTTCTCCATGTATCTCTGGAAAATCGCTGGTGCGCTTACAAGACCAAACAGCATCACCTTATATTCAAAGAGTCCAAAGGGGGTGCGGAACGCCGTTTTCCATTCGTCCCCTTGACTTATTCTTAAGAGGTGATAAGCGCCTCCTAAGTCAAGCTTGGTGAAGTATACCGCCTCTTGTACAGCCTCCCGAATGTCCCGTATCAGTGGCATGGGATATCTGTCCCTGATAGTCACCTTGTTTAACCCTCTGTAGTCGATACACGGGCGTAATTCTGGGGAATCTTTCTTCGGAATGAAGAATAAGGAGGCCCCACAAGAGGATTTAGACTCTTGGATGAGCCCGTTTTGCAGATTTGCTTCAAGGTAGTCTCGCAGAGCACTCCTTTCAGGGAGTGACAAAGGGTACATGCGCCCAAAGGGTATCACTGCATCCGGGACCAAGTCTATGCCACAGTCTTCTGCCCTATGTGGATGTAATTCGCGGGGAAGAATGTCCAGGAATACATCCGAAAAGTCTTGCTATTGGATTGGGATCGAAGCTACTACTACTGGACTGAGGGCGGAACATGCTTCCTTAGAGGATTCCTGGATAGTGGAGGTGGAAGGCAGGTTCAAGCAATTCGATTCACAGAAGAGTGAATTGAAGTTCACTCTATTGGCCTTCCAGTCAATGTGAGGGTTATGTCTCCTCAACCAGGGGATCCCTATAACCAAAGGAAAGTGGGCTGCTCTGATCTGATCGAATACTAAATATTCTTCATGGTGACCTAACCTCATCTTCAAGGGTACTGTCTCTCTAGTTATAGGTCCAGAGGACAAAGGCCTTCCGTCCACCCCTTCTACAGGGATCAGAGTAGCCTTGGGTCTCGTGGACACAAGGTGTTCTGCTGCCCAATTTGAGTCCATGAAATTGCCTGCTGCTCCGCAGTCTAACATGACGTACACATCTGTGGGACCTGAGTTGGAAATCCATAGATTGACTCGGAACACCATTAGACTGCTCTCCTCAGAATAATTAATGGTTCTTGAGTGGTTGCAAGGGTACTTGGTGTTTCCCCCGAAACTTCCCTTGCAGTAGATCGGGGGCTGGAGTTTTCCTTCCGTCGGGGAGGTACTTCAGGGCAGTCTCTTAGTAAGTGCTTCGAAGAGCCACAATACATACACAATCCGGCATCTCGCCTCCGTCTGCGTTCTTCTGGCGTGAGAGGCCCTTGGGTGGATCCAATCTGCATTGGTTCGTCGGGAGTGGGTGTTGACCTGGTTGTAGGTGAGGAAGAAGGTAGACTGAGAGCCTGAGGAGTGTTTCGAAGTTGCCTTCCTTCTTGTCGCCGTTCCAACAAGCGGAACTCTATCTGAAGAGACAAGGTCATCAATTCTTGACACAATACTGATTGGGTGACTCTTGCAAGTTCATCCTTGAAACTCGTCATGGAGACCTCTCCTAAATATTGTCTGTTGGGAAGAATCCGGCCAGTCTGCCTTAGCTGGTAATCTCTGGAAGCGGGAAATATATGTTTGGACATCAGTGTTCCCCTGTTTAACATCCAGAATTGCTTCAAGAGAAGAGTAGAAAACTTCGGGTCCGTCAAATCTTTCTTTGAACGCCTCAATAAAATGATGGTAGTCATTCAAGGAAGGGTCATTACTGGTGACTAATGGGGTAGCCCAGGATAGAGCGTTGCCGGTGAGATTAACGATAATGAAACCGTCTCTTGATCTAGCCGTCTCATAAGCATGAGGTCGAAAGGCAAAATACACCTGGCATGCATCAAGAAACTCCTTAAGCCCTCCCGGATGACGTCATATTTGCCAAAGGAGAGGGGCATAGCCGGTAGATCCCCGCGATCGTCTCGGTGCAATACCACCTGTTGTCGAAGAGCGATATTCTCCGTTCTCAAGGCTTGAACTTCAGCAGTTAGGTTCTGCATTGCTGCAACAAGGTCTTGGTACTGTTCCAAAGAAGCCATTGTGGAGATTGGGCGTTGTATGCTGTCAGGCTCCAGGTCTACCACCCCCTTCTCCTCACCTGATTCCTCTGAGGTTAGTCCCTGAAGAATTGCCTTAGTCTTCCTCTGGCTCTTCTTCTTTGTAGAAGCCGTGACCTTGGGTACTTGAGCCTTCCGTTCGTGTAAATAAGGTCTGGCCCCTCCGGAGGCCACCTTGGCAGAGATGGAGAACTGTCCTCGAGGGATCCCAGGGGGCCAGCCTTGATACCAGGGAAAAAGCCCGAAGGCAGAAAAAACCCTAGTCCATAGATGGGTTCCACAAGAGTTGGCAAAGATTTCAATGCACAAAGTCAAAAAGAAAATAGATGGTTCAGGGTAAATATGTTCCAGACTAGAGATGAAATAGTTTTTATAGAACTCCAATGACTGAATGGTAGAAGGAAAACATAAGCAGAAGGGAATAAAAAGGATATGAAGGAAACTAGAAGGAATGAGATAACGAGAACAAGTACGAGGAAGAAAGAATAAGAAATGCAGTAGATAGAAGGTAAAGAGAAAATAAAAGAGGAAAGGAAACTAAGACTCGTGAGAGAAGAGTGGAGGCTAGGCAAAATTAATTAAAACAAGAGGAGTCGGGGAGCATAGGAAGAAGGAAGACTTGCCGAGAGAGAGAAAGTTTGGAACGGTTAGGCACGGCGAAATATTTACGCCGCCGAGGAGAGTGAAAGAAAACAGGTAGGGCGCGGTAACCACTCGCGACCCAGCGGGTACTCTGCAAGAAACAAGATTGGCGCAGGAGGCGCTGGAAACCAAGAAGGCAAGATCACAGGTAAGTAAACAAACAAAAAAAGAAAACAAGGTGTACGCAACAGGCGAAAGGCGACGCCGGTTGCAACATGCGTAACAGCAGATGCCTGAGAAAGGACAGAACCATAATAACAGTGCGAGCAAAAGTCCGCCGAGGGAGCGGGAAAGAAAGCAATAGAAGGAGAAAACAAGCAGACTGAAGCTGAAGAAGGAACACAGGGATAGCAGGAACGAAGGCACTAGCGGGTAATCACTGGAAGGTAGAAACGACAGTAGAACAAGCTACGAGCTTTGAAACTAGAAAAAACAGATACAAGGCACCAGCTTTTGGGCAGAGTCAGGATTTAAAGGAACTTCCGCCATATTGGGTGAGGACTAGAACGTCTCACTGAGAAAGTCAAAACCTCCACCGGTTCCAGAACTTCCAAGCACAGTTCCTGACAGATTTATTGCAAAGTTAAGGGAAATGAATCCTGCTTGGTGAAATGAGCGAATGAACAGTGTGTTAAAGTTTGCAAGAAGTGAACCTTGCAGAGGGATGCTAGGGAGACGGGATGAAGTTTAAAGTCTCAGAGTGAACTGTTTGGTAAAAGGCTGGCAACAGTGAACTCGGCGGCAGGATGCTAACAAAAAGGGGCAAAGTCCCAAAGTACAGGGAACTGTTTGAAGAAGTTGGTGAAAGTGAACCCGGAAGAGGGAAGTCGACAATCAGAGACAAAGCCTGAAGTATGGTTTAAAAAGACATTAAGACTCATGAAAGTAAGAGATCTTGGAATACCAGGGGCAGTGAATTGTCTGTCTTGTCAAGTGGGTCTGAACCCGGTCAAGGGAGATCCAGAGGTGAAAAGTCATCAACCAAAGATCATTGAGAAAGGAACTGTTCAATTGATTTGTTGAATATGGTACGTGAGGAGTCGGCGCCCGGAAGAGGGGGAACCAGGGGTGAAGCCATCACTCAACGTGAACTGTGGAAAATAACTTTTTGTTTGTGTTTGTTTGTTGGATACATCAGGCCTCGAAGGCAAGAGACTTCTTAATGCACAGAGACTTTACCATCGAAGAGCCTGATATCTGGAATGGAACTGTGTACTCAGGCTAAGAGAGCACAAGCGTGTGCTGTGCTCCAAGGTCTCTCCTTGTCCCGAGCTGAAAATGTAGAGAAGGGAAACCCCTGGCGATCACATCCTGACTTATTATTTGTAACACTTCTTTTCCTTATTGAAACCCTATCCAACACTCTTTCTATAATTAGTTGCAAGGAATTGGCAATAGGTTTTCTTTAGTATAGCCCCCTTTTACTTTGACACAACACCACTAGGACTGCCTTATTTTTCTTTTGATGGTCGATGCTTACTCCCATCTTAGACTTCGGTTTAGCTTAGGTGTATTTCCACCGGGCATTCATTGTTCACCAAACACCCTTGAACTGTGATCACTTGTGTCTGTCTTTACTGTTGCCACCATGGGTTCCTTACAGTGGTTGGAGAGACATCGTGTGGAAAAGTAGGGACCTTAGACAGGAGAAGGAGGAGCCTGGAAAGTAGATGAGGTTAGGTAAAAGAAGAACTCTATAGAGGAGGTTGGAATTAGGAGGGAGGGGAAAGTTATAAAGGATATTAAGGAAGTGGTTGGACAAAGTAAGGTGGTAGCAAGAAAACAGCAGCTGTTGGTGGTCCTAGTAAGTAAGGTGAAGGTTAAAGAACATCAACAGGAGGTGTTTAAAAAAAGGAAGTTTGAGATAGGAGAGCATGATCAGGCTGGTTTGTGACAGGTTGGAGAACATCTCCCACAGGTGGAAGAAAGTATAAAATGAAGGTTGGGATACATCGGCAGGCGGTATTGGAGAGAACAAGGAGGAAGTTGGAGTACATCAGAATGAATGGTGGGGGAAACAGAAGGAGGGTGGTAAGCATTAGCAACAGGTGGTGGAAAAACAGAAGAAGTAGGCTTCTAACCAGGAGGAGGAATACACCAGTCAGGAGGGGCTGGACCTTATGCTGGGAGAGGGAAGGAGGCTATGGTTCAGTGTTGAAAAAAAGGCCAAGACCAGAAAAGAGGTGTTGAGATTAGAATAGGCTCCTCAACTATTGTAATGCTTCTTGCAAGACTCCTCTAGTTTTCAAAGTGTTTGAGAGCAAGACCCCAGCACTTACAAGACTATTTGGGAAGCAAAGACCAAGCCCACAAACAGACTATTTGTTTATGGGACACTATGAGCAAACACATGCACTCTCACAAAATCATTAGTACAACCTATGCTAATGTAGTAGTTACATATACGATATTCTCTCGATTTGGGATGAAATGGAAATTAAATGCGTAGTTTATAGATCATTTCTTAACCATAATAACTCTGGCATACAATTAGTGGGCCATATTGGCATAGTACACCATTTTTGGACTCTTGATTTATATCAAGAGTAATAAGATACAGACACGGACTTACTGTAAACTGACAGAGCTCAACTCCACCTTCTTTGCCACAAATTGTCACAGTAAATGTAATGTAATAAATATACCTATTGGAGAACACATTAGGCCACATATGAATTGTAGCACATGAAAAAACATAATCAAAACTGAATTCCATTTGAACGACAACAAATTAAGACAGAGGCGATATACCAGGGCAGGCAACTAAAAAAGGTATGAACACAACTAGAAATGAGTAACCTTTTCACAGGGTTCAAAAACAGCAAGAAAAATGAAATGCTGAGTGGAACAAAGTTACATTTATTACAAGATACTCTAATCAAAGTAATACATTATTTGGTATTTTGAACAAACATTAGCATATATTAAATATAGATGAGGGCATTTAGCAATATATTAATAAAAGCCTGCAATTGGTCAGAAGGCACTATCATTGCGTAATAAACTTTGTGCACATTTTATGAAAACAGGTACGTTCACCTACCTGGTAGGGGCCTGGCCAACAAATTATCATTATAGATCCTATTGAAATAAACACAATAACAACAGCAATTCATTACAGAGCATCATAAATAATTAATTAATCAGTCAACCAACTACAGGGCAATAATGAAATTACAGACCACTCACAGTGCATTGGTTACCCTCCTACACCACCCTTGATTGCAGCTCTGTACATTTCTTTGAGTTTGTGCTGCTCCAGCCTGATTTTTCTGTCTTTCGTCGCAGGCCAATAATATAGTACCATACCCACCCAAGCCAACCGCCTCCTGGTCCCCTCCTTTGCTCATTCTGTGTCCTCATTCTGACAACTCGAGTCATATATAACCATTTTCTTCTGCCACCCTACTTGCACCTTTGTCCTGCAGTCCAATCTGCAACCTCCCCATCAACCTCCTTAGACGCCACCTGGCAAGCAGGGGGTACCCTCCCTGCTCCTGCCCCACTCATCTGTCCATCTCCAGGCTAGCACCCTCTAGTGGCTCAGTCTCCCTGCCCCCCTCGACAAACATCTCCTCATGTGTGAAGTTGCAGTTTGCACGTTCCGGCCCCTTCCTGGAGTACACTAAGCTCTATTGTGAGAGTGTTAGCTCAGATCATCTTAAAGAGTGCTCTGCCAAATTCCAGACACTTCCCTAGAAATCTGCCTCAAAAAACAAACGAACAAGTAACAATAACCAAAAACAAACTTCTAAACTCAGTACGGTAAATTATTCCATCCACCAACTATTCAACGTGGCTTTCCGCTGTCCTCTGGGGTCATTTTCACCACCCTTGCAAATTCCTGCTTCCCTTAACTGCCCCCAACCGTCAGTGACCCACCTGGGCTGCTTACATGCCCACAGGAACTTTCTCACCTTGAAAAACGACCTCTTTATCTCACGCCCTAAATATCAGCCGCTCATAAGACGCTACATTGGCCATCTCCTGTTCCCAAGCACTTAACTCTGGGGCTGAATCAGACTTCCACATTCTCAAGATCACCTGCCTTGCTACCATCAGCGTTGTGCTCAGCCACATCCCATCCTCCCTGGCTAGATGCAGCAATTGCAACATATCTAGCAAGATGCATAATCTCGGCTTCACGCGGGTGGCATACCATAATATGTTCTGTATCTCTTCCCATACCCCTGCCCAAAACCCTTGCACCTTCTAACCGTACCACAGGATATGCCCCAGATCACCTCCACTGCTGCCGCATCTCCAGCACCTATAATCTTGTGTGAGACGTGTGGGGGTCAGGGGTCCAATACCACCCGTACAGTATCTTGTATTGCATTCATCTTAGCCTCGCTTCCGTGACTTGGCTCTCAAAATTCTGGAAGATATTGTGGGCCGAGTCCTTCAGGAACTGTTCGGCCAGCAGCTTCTGTCACCTGTTCACAACTCCCTTCCTAACTCTGCTCAAGTAAAGAGAGTCCATGAGTGTTGTATAAAGCCTACCCACCATCCCTTTATTCCCGGTCCTCTTCCTTAACCAGGTCCTATGGAGTGAGCTGCGTACCTCCCCCGGTGGTCTTTGATGACATGCAGTGGGCCATCTTTTTGTGGCTCCATCCTTCTTCCTCCCCAATCCCCAAGTCTCCCAGAGATCTTGGAGTAACATGCACTGGTTCTCCTTCAGAATTTCTCGCACCTGCCTCACTCCAGCATCTGCCCATTTCCGCCAGTCGACCGAGATGCCCCCTCTTTTGATCCTCACATTGCACGAAATTGGCGCTTCCAAATGCCAGTAGCTACCCATCTTAATCCAGGCGTGGGCTCTCATCCATGTGAGGATGTTTGTGCTAAGTATGGGATGCATTTTGTCCTTCCCTTCTGCCCCGAAGATAACTCGCAGGTCCTTCCTCAGCACAATTTCCTGCTCCTATAGTGCCCATGTTAGTCTTTGCGCCTCCACCTGAAAACAGAGCACCAATTGAGACAGTTGTTGGACAACGTAATACGCCTCCATCAGAGGTAGCCTGAGGCTCCCTGCTCTCAGCAGAGCATACAACTTTTCCACCTTCAACTGTGGCGCTGATTCCCCAAACAAACAATTTGATACCCTGAATTATCTTCTTCATCAGCACGTGTGGTACCTTGAGGAGCAGGATACCGAATATTTAGTTCCGCCGGGCCACCGTTACCATTTTTACTATTTGAGTCTGCCCCCATATAGACAGGTCAGCGGCGCCGACCGTTCAAATTCTGCTTGTGACCTATCCCATGCCGGCTCCACTTTGTCCCTTATCATGTTCGTCAGACCCTTGTTCAAATATACCCCTAGATATTTGATCCGCTCACTCACCCATCGCAGCTGGCTCCCCCACAGGCAACTATAGCACCTTCTGTTCTCCCACCGGAGTTCTTATGCCCTTGATGTTCTGGTTGAGCCGAATAGCCATTGACAGCGGCTCCAAAGCCAGGATAAATAATAGAGGGGAGAATGGGCACCCTTGCCTAGTTCCCCTCTTTATATGAAAAACCTCATATTCCCAGCCATTCCCCTTAACTCTGGCACTGGGGTCTTTGTATAGTAGTCTCACCATAGTGGAAAATCCCTGCCCCAACCCGAAGCGTTCCATCACCCTGAATAGGTACGCCCCACTCCACCCTGTCGAACACATTCTCAGCATCGAGCGGATTAACTATTCTTGGCTCTGTCCGATTCCTTTTCTGCCATAGCAAGTTCAGCAACAACCTCATATTGTCCCTCACTGACCTGCCTGGGACAAACCACACCTGTGTCTCATGGACCAATGACTGTTCTCAGCCTCACCACTATTACTTTTGCAAAGATTTTGACACCTGCATTAATTCGCCAGATTGGCAGGTAGTTACTGCAGAAGGTGGGATCAGTGCCTGGTTTGGGGATAACCGATATCAGCGCCTCAATGAACTCCGTCCCAGAGCACCCCCAATGCCACTGCTTCATTGAAGACCTGCACCAGCTTGAATTTCAGTTTGATCCCCCACCTTGTAGAACTCTATTGGTAGCCTGTCCACCCCCAGGGACCTCACACTGTTCATACTGACGATAATTTCCTAGACCTCCTCAGCGCATATCGGGCCCTTAGTTCTGACTGGTCTTGCTGGTCAAGATACAGGATGGGCAACGCATGACTGAATCGTTGCTCTGTTGTTGTGTCCTCGGCACGTTCCGTCGTGTACAGGATTTCCTAAAAAGCATGGAACTTCCGCAGGATGTCGTCAACTTGCTTCACCTGCCTCCTGCTGTGCCTATTCTATATCACGCCTATGCCCCCTTGCTCCTCCCCCCTCGTGAGCTGGGCTGCCATAAAAAACCCTGCCTTTTCCCCCTGTTCATAATGAGAAGCCTGCAACTGGAAGAGAGAATATTCTGCTTTCTGCGTATGATGCTTATTCACCTCATACTTTGCCCGTCTAAGTGCCAGCAACATCTTGCCCCTGGGATTTTTCCCATACTGTTGCCCTAACTCCTTCACCTCCCTCTCTAAGCATGGCAACCTGTCCTTATCTTCGCGTTTCATTTTAGTCCACTTCTATAAAAGAACCCCCCAGAAGTACGCCTTCCCTGCCACTCATAGATTGCTCGCCAACCCCACAGAGCCCTCATTGAGATCGTAGAAGTCCTCTATCAGGTGCACTACCTCTTTCTTGTCGCCCGGGTTCGTCAGCATGCTGACATTCAACCTCGATCTTCTGGAGCCTTGGCCCTTCATGGATGTGTCTAAAGCTATTTGAACTGGATCATAATCTGATATTCCCCTCGCAAATATCTCCTTGCATGCCAGCAGGGGTACCGCCCTCCTCGATAGTAGAAAGAAGTCTATCCTTGACTGCGTGCCATGGACACACAAGGTTAAGGTATACTCCCTGGCCGTCAGATTCATCAGCTTCCACGCATCTACAAGGCCATCATCTGCCATTATTTTCTTTAGGGTGTCCCTTTCACTATTGAGCCCGTCAATGTGCCTGCCTAACTTATTCAGGATGGTGTCTATAGTAATATTCCAGTCCCACGCGCAGTATAATGCTGCTAATCCTGGCCTGTAGCATCTTCCGTATTAGGATGGCTACTCTGCATTTCTTCCCATTAGCTATAATACACCTTCCCCACACACCCCTCCGCAGCGTTTCCACCTCTGCCTTCACCTGCGTCTCCTGCAATAGCGATACGTCTGCTCCATTCATGTTTAAGTAATGCAATTCTTTTTTGCTCTTGATATAGTTGTTAAGGCAATTGACATTCATCGATATTACGTGCAAAGCTTTACCCATTGTATCTCTTCTTTGTATGCTCCCTGGCGCCGCTGCTCATGCTATGAAACATGTAGAGCTCTTTCTCGTGAGCCACAAAATCCTGCTTTGCTTCTCTCCAGATTAATACCACCTCCTTTGGCCAGGAACCCTGACGGGGGCTAACATTAGCCTTGTACCGATGTTTGCTTACCGAGGAACCAAAACCAATAACAACTTGAGGTGCCCATGAGAACCCTCCTTCCTTTTTCCCCTCCAATTTGTGGCACCACCATGAGTCCCTCCCTGGGACAGTATAAAACTCTGTCCCTTCCTCCCCTCGCCACTTTACACCTCAGGGCATGCTATGCCTGCAACTCCACCCCCCAGGCCAGCCACTCCTTATTCTCTCCCTCCATTCCCCAGGCCATTCCCCAGGTATCAACTCCCAGTCTGCATTGGCCGTTTTATCTGCACCCTCTTCAAACATCCCCTCAGTTTTCTCCTCCGCCCCTTAACTCTGTTAAAGGTGGCGATGTTATTGGCAATCTGGATTTCTCCTTTAGCCTCTCTCCTCCTGGACCATTTTGCGCTGTGGGCCTATCAGCCATTAGGTTCTACCTGCATGCTGGCACCCAGTCCAAAGTCCCGCACTTTCTCCCTTCATGCAGCTCCCATCCGGCGCTCATGCTGCTCCTTGCTTCTCTGCTTCGCTCGGGTTGAGAGGTGTCCATCGTTACTGGCGTCTGTTCCTGTATAAAGTCCCAGAGCGCTGCTGTTTCCCTCAAATCCAGTGTCCTCTGGTCCTTTGTTATGTGGCAGGATCTAGCAGTCCATACCTTATATCTAGCTTCCTGAGTTGTGGTCTGAGTGCTAGGAATTCTTTCCTGGTCTCCATCTTCTCTCCGGAGTAGTCTGCAGATATGTATATTTTGTGTCCTTCACAGATGATAGGATTTCCTTTCTTGACTACCGCCAGTATCTGCTTCATTTTTGGATATTTTAGGAGACACGCAATGAGTGGGCGGGGTGTTCTTACATTACTCCCATTGCGCCTCTTGATCCTACAAGCTCTTTGGCTCTGCAGATGCCTGCCCATCTCCAGCTTCAGGACTGATGGTATCCATTATTTCCAGAACTTTTACTGGGTCCCCCTCCACTACTTTTTCCGGGAAACCAAAGAAACAAACGTTGCGCCACCTATTTCTGTCCTCCAATTCGTTTCATGCCGCCTTCACCTCCTCGAGTTGTGACTGAATCAGGAAGATCTTATCCATACCCGTGATAGCTTCTTTGAATTTTGCAAATTGTTGCAAGTTCAGGTCTAGCTTGGATGTTTCCATCTCTACCTGAGTGGCCGCCATTTGTACTGATTGGGGATCTCTTGCTAGCCCACGCTATGTTTACTGCACATCAGATACTTTCTACCTTCTGAGGACACTCCTCCTTGTTGTGGTAGACCCCGAGCTGGCCCTCCGTTAGACTCCTGCTTCCTAAGAGCGCCTTTGCCCTATTTTCTGGTCCGCCTGCCACATGGGCTGGGCTAATCTCCTGCCAGTTCTTTCTTATTACCAGCCCGGCTTCTGCAGGGGCCCCTCTACTCCTTCTATCATCTCTTTAGGTGGCCCTCCTTGTGCTGTGTTTGTACTGTGCAGGTAGCACCTCTTCAAGGGACACCACCGTCCTCCCCCGAGAGTTTTAGACAAATATCTGCACTCCAGTCACCTCCTTTTTATGGGCTGGCCATCCACCTTTGCTTTCCTCTTACCATGCATCTGCTTAATGAGGGGAGTCAGAAGCGTTTCCAGCCTCCCTCCATGTACTACATAGACCATGCTGCCTCTGGCTCTACCAACATCCAGGCTAAGAAGCCCTCAAGGCCTGATGATGTTGGCAAATTTCTATTGCCCTGCCTCACTGTACTCTAAACTGGGCTTCCATGTGTTGTCTTCCAATTATTTGCAGAGTTCACTATAAGTGCTGCATTTCTCTGCAGGGAAGGTGCCCCTGCTCTGTCAAATCTTCTCTCCCCTCGGGCACCCGCCTTTGTGGAGCTTCCCGGCATCGTGGGAGAAATCCTGACAATGCTGCGTCCCTGCTCCTTCTCCAGGCACAGCTAATCGCTTCACCACGATCCCTGCAGACAACACAGCAGGAAGCAGACTGCTAGTTCCACATTCGCCACCCAGCCAATTTCTTCTTCCTTAAGCCACCAGACCACACAGCGAGACTCCCTGACCCCAATGCTGCTGTCTTTGCTTTCTTGCTGGGAGAGCAAGTTCTCCTTCGTTTCCGCCAGCAGGGGAGCCGTGATTCGGCCACACTGCTCGACACACTGCTCTTGTGCTCCCTGGGTGTCTCTGCTGCCATACTGCAGCCTCTACCCACTCACCTGCGCTTGCTGCGCTGCCAAAGTCCTCGAGACCAGGCACCCGCAGCCTGGCTCCCGTGCTGGTGACACATCTGCTCTACCCAGCCACTGCCTCAGCTCCATACACCAGCACAGTGGCAGCACTGCTCCACCACTCGCCCTGCACTTCGGCTCATGCTGGCCACCATTTTCAATTCCGCAGCATGCACATGCAGAGATCTTTGCTGCTTCATGTTCGGGTTTAGCTAGCCCTCCTTGGACCCAGCCGCCAGTACCTCCTTGCTCACCAGGTATTCGGGGGGATCATGTGCTCATTTTACTGTCAAAGTTGAAGGATTTGATGGGGTAAATGCCTAGGGGAAGGTACCAGGGGATTGGAAGTTCTGCAGTTAAGCGTCCATTTTGCAGGCTGCAGGCAACACCCCCCCCCGCCAACACATTAAAAGGGTTTTACAAATGTAGACATTGTAACATATGCAGATATGCACATGATAATACTCAATTCTTAGCCACCATGAATGGACAACGGTTAATGTCAGACATTTTAATTGCTGTAGTAAATTTGTTGTGTAAGAAATCATTTGCGTCTTTAAAAAGATAAACATTGGCAATATTATATGGGAACTATGTAAGAGGACATGAGCACCTCATTATGATTGGGAACCAGGATCCAAAATTGCCATTGACGCAGCATTGGAATGATAATCACCAATTGGATCGGATGGTGGCTATCAAACACCTGATGATAGACTGTGTGCAAAAGCCTCCTAGATGTGGCAACAGATGTTTGAATTTAAGCAGACTTTTGGCAAGATACTGATGTATTTAGGATGGATTTTAGGGCTTAAAAAGGTTCATGCATGAAAAAATGTTATGACCATAATACTTGAACATCAATGAGAAGCCTGTCATAAATTGAAACACTTACGGCTAAGAGATAATTTCTGTATATAGCTGATTGAAAAGATTATATCTTTAACTGCCACTAAATATGAGATTTGATGAAAATTATATTTATTTTCCTTGGGTTTATTTGGAAATGTGCGCTATTTCATATAACTGTCCTTTTCATAATGTGTATGGATAGGTGTTGAATCTGATTTATTTTATGGCACAATACAATTTAGATATTACATATTTTAATAAACAATTAGGCACATAAAATAGTGGTCTTCTAATATTGTAATAGATTCAAAACATAAAAATAGCAGTAGTATATATTGATCTATTGAGATATATTGCTATAGTATTATTTATGAATTATTCATACATTAAGGACTATACATTATCAAGTCTCGCAAAATCTACTCAACCAACCGTGTAGTCAAGGAGCTTTCATAAAGGTTGAGTAGCATTTGCATGGTACCTGAGCTTGCTTGTGAGTACAATAACATTCTGGGATGTTTTAAATATTTATTTGACATTTACTGCAAACAAACGTTGTATGTATTAAATATCAAATTAAAGTTTCACTGCGTGCAACTGTCCACTACGTGCCAGCAGTGTGCCAAACATGAAGTGGGTTTATGGTGACATAAACCATTTTACAGAAAGCCCTGGTAAATGTTTTGTCATCTGTTGTCTTGGGATGAGTGCATTTCTCTTCAGTCAGGTAAGAAAACAGTTATTCGACCTGCAGGTCTAGTAGGATTTTAAGAAATTTGCAAAGCCTGATTATATATTTTTAAATATAATCTCAACATCACCCTATAAAATGTTCTCTGAAAGAGCATCTTTTAGTAAATATATGGATTAACACCAACAAAATTCTCTTTCCATTAAACAACAATGAATAACAGTCGTTGTAGACCTAAAACAACACGTTGTTGTTGGTATATGAGGTCACACGGCAGTCATGCTGATGTCACTATGGTGTACATTATTACAAAGCACACGGAATGACAATGAAGTGTTGAGAAGCCGACCCCGGCAGGATCAAAAACATCCAAACAAACACAGTAAGTTGCCAATAGGGATACGAGAGTTCTAATTATTGGCAGAATGAGTTACTGATGCAGATGTGTCTAAACACTTCAGGACAAACAGGAAGGGTACAAATGAAGATTTACCTTCCTCCTCACATCAGGAGTATTGACTCCCACGCAGCCTTCCGCAAGGCCATCAAAACCAGGCTCTTTGTATGAGCCAGCCTGTCCTCACCCACACTTATCTGTACCTGTAACTGTAACCTAGTAACGTGATGTCTGATGTACCTTGCTCTAAGTCTGTTTATGTTGGGCGGCTTTATTGTAACCCAGAATCAAGCCTTCGTAAGCACTGTTATAGCACCTCGATGCCTGCGGGCTGTAGTGCACTCTACAAATACAAAATAAATAAATAAATAAAAGAGTGCACATATAAAAGAAGAGGTAAGCTGCAAGAACAACTGTTCAACTTTATTTTTATTGTACTAGTTAAATGTGGAGTCACATGCTAATTTATGTAAAGTAGTCAATTTTAAATTAAATTATCCACTGCAGGAACAGATATTTAAGCAGATATTCGAAAATCCCAAATCATTTTTTAATGAAGAGACAGGATATCGTCAATTAACCTTGTGGAAAAGTGACTTATTTCAAATTTCAGCAGGAATTAATTAATGATGACATTAATTAACAGTAGCATTTACTATAATTCTTTTTTTCTTCCCCCACTTTTATTTGCTTATTTACCAATCAATGTGATGTATGAAAGTATAACTTATTTTATGTTATTTTACATTATATATGTTATCACATGCGATTATGAGCTATTTTTAAATTTCCTTTTGGTTCTTCTTTTAGATATTTATCTTTTTTCTTCTCATTTCTTTGTTGATTGTTATTTGGTTCAATGAATTGTTCTTTATAATGTAAATTATATTACTTCATGTTTTATTTATATTTAAATATGTGTAAAGTTTATTTTTTAAACTATATCACATTAACAATAAATAAATAAATGTGCTTATTTGATATTTACCTGTACTTCTTTGCTTGGGAATTTGATCCCACAAGAACCTTTAAGATTAAACACAAAGGTAAGAAGGTAGGCAATGTTCTCAAAGAATATTATAT
Source organism: Ambystoma mexicanum (assembly GCF_040938575.1). Taxonomy (NCBI): domain Eukaryota; kingdom Metazoa; phylum Chordata; class Amphibia; order Caudata; family Ambystomatidae; genus Ambystoma; species Ambystoma mexicanum. The sequence goes on from NC_090932.1 coordinate 313,415,969, forward strand.
TTATTACAGGGAGATGTGTTCATTGTTGATGTCTCATTAGCCATGAGAAATCCCTGTGAAAGAAACACATGACCATGGTGTTGGCAAATATACAGTGAAACATATACCCAATATTTGGATGGCTGCTCATTGGAATGAATATTTGTTAGTGTATTCCAAATGTATATAGCTTGAACTCATCATCGGATATACGTTTTGTAAATCAGACATTTTATGATTGGCTAACAAAGATGAATCTACCAAATGTATACATTTTCTTTCTATGTTAATTGATGTATATATTTACTAAAGAATTGGAAGGATTCTTTATAAATGCGTGTACTTTACTTTACTTTATTTTACCACACCATTGGTGCTTTATGCCATACAGTCTTTAGTTTTACCTAGTACTTTGGATTATGACAACACAGGGTTGAATGTCATTAAGTGGCCTTTGTCAAGCAGTCTCAAAGGTACAATTGTGTTGAAATATTTTCGATCTGAATCACCATTTAGGGTTTAGGCACAGGAATATACTGTTTAACCTACTTTTAAAGATGTTTTTTCAAACCCAAACTGATGCCTGAGTCTCATAGGGAGAGGAAGGGTATGAAAAAACTTTACACCCGAGATTGAAAGAGAAAAGGGCATGGAAAACCAATAAGCCTGAGAATGAGAGAGAGAATAAGGGTATATGAAACCCATGAGCCCAAAATTGCGAGAGGAAAAAAGGGTCAGAGAATGCCATAAGAAAGAGACAGACAGAAAGTAGGGTGTGAGAAACCCAGAAGCCCAAGTCTTAGTGACAAACAAAGAGTCCTGGAAACCCATAAGCCTGAGACTGAGAGAAAGAACATGTATGGAGGAAACCTCTAAGTTCACCATTAAGAGAGAGAAGAAAGGTGTGGAAAACCATTAAGCCCACGTTTAGTGGCGAGAAGAAGGGTGCAGCAACCCTTTGATGTGGGTTAGCAAGAAGTCAAGAAGAAGTCAAGAAGGTGCAAGATCTTTCAATGTTAACCCAGAGATTGGAACACTTCGGACAGTATAGTAGCCCAAAGTTCTTGAGTTGACAATGTGTGTCCCCTTTCACATTGTTTTTATTAATTTGGCTCAACCTTTGTTAATAATGGCTTATTTTCCAAGGGAAATTGATTAACTTTCTGATCCCTTTGCCCCTGGTTACAGTGGGAGAGCTAAAATATAGTTAGGTGACCAAGATCACACAATTTGGTTAGGTGTGAAAGCTGACAAATAAGGAGGCATTATACGCAGGATACAAGACAGAATTATGACTACCGATTTTAAAACCGTAGCACGCATGGAAAGGAAGAAGCGCTGTTAGATTATGTAGTATACACTGCCCCGATTGAAAAAGGCACAAGATGTGCCGAAACACGTGTCTCTCAGAGGGCACTCCCACAGGAGCTTTCGAATAAAATCAATTTAACTCAAACAGAAGAACGTTTTTTTCTTGTGGACAACAGTGGCGCAGCACCAGTGTGAACGTTTCTGATTCTACTTGACTGTCACGGAGTGGGGGAAGGAATTCTCTGTTATCTTTCACGCGCTAGCAACACATACAAAAGTAACTAAATTGAAGAGGGCGCAGAGCGCAATAAGTTGACAGTGAACTTCCCCAACTTTTTGGGAAAGTAATTTCAATGATGTAGCAATATGAAGGTGTCTCTTTAATATTCTGTGCCACACTTGCACCCTCTGCTTTATTGCTGGTCTTTGGACCACAAAAAGTTTTGTTTGAAATTGACAGTTCAGTTAAATTCACCTTTTTAGAGCAGTTCAGTTAAATTCAACTTTTTAAATTCTTAAAGTTCACTTCCCAAAGTTCCATTCACTTTGGGAAATAATGCACATTGGGTTTGCTGGCTTGGTTTAAAGTTGCACTCACTTTAAAGTTCATTATTCATTGGCTTCTCTGTAATTATGCTTAATTGTTCTGTAGAGATGACATATTTGAAAGTTGCTTGCAGTGTAAGTTTCCTTCACCTTAGGAATCAGCACACAGTGGCCCTCATTCCAAGGTTGGTGCTAGTCATGGCCCTATTAGCGCCATTAACGGTACTGTGTCCGCCCTCGTTCAATGGGGACTTACCGGCCTAGTCCGACCTTTGCCGGACCGGTAAGTCCCCATTGAAAATGTCAATCCCCAATCCCATTTGAGCCCCTATAGGACTCATTGGGAATGGGGAGGGTGCTAATAATGGTACCGTAAATTATGGTACCGTTATTAGCTCTGAAGTCCCTTTGCGGATCCCGTCCATAACGCCTGGTAAAAGCAGGCGTTAAGGACGGGGCCGGAAAGGGACCTCGTAGTAGGGCGCAAAGGGTTTACCGGCACCAATGTCCTTAACGGTGCCCGGTATCCCTTTGCGCCCTACTCAGAATGACCCCCAGTGTATAGTTAAATGGAAAAAGCTTCCTTTCTCTTATTTTCTTCATATGAAATGATTTTCCTTCAGTGCGGTATTCAAAATGGTGCAGATTTATGGTTTCAATATTCCTTTGCATTCGGCACATGAGTTATGTATAAAGGTTGCGAGGTAAGTAACTTTGTTGTCCTTGTTCAATTCATTACGTATTGTAATCTGTCTTTATAATTGGCCTTTATATGTGCCCAGCATTCAGAGACCTTCCACAGCATGCTTTAATTCATGCAACCACTCTGATACAAAATATCCTTCTGCGTAGCATCAATTGCATACCGGGTCCCTAAACCATGAGCGTGACGCGCACAGACAGCTCCTCACTGTTTTTCTTGGCCTCTCTGCTGCTGCAAAATCACTGCCACTACTACTGTCACCATTTCCTCTCTTACACTCATTTGGTGTTGCTTTTTATACACCTGCAGCCCTGCAAGTTTCTATCAAAGTAAAAACATAATTTTATTTGGCCGTCGGGCCATCAAAGCACATCTTATCGAAAACATCATGAACATTTACTACAATAGCCAAAATACATAACACCGCACAGGGATGGGATAGGGTCCTTATTAAATGGGCATAGCACAGTTCTCTAAGCCTCGGGCCTGGTACCACATTTTTTCCATGTTTGCCTTATCCCCAAGGATGGGAGATTCACACCAGATACAATGTTGTTAGAAGGATCAGTTTCAGGGGGTGTAACCACTCCTGGAAAAGCGCTTGAGCTGGCAAAAATCCCACTGTTAGGAGGCCGACCAGAGCGCCCAAGTCTTTCCAGAACATCCCTTGCCATTCTCTCATCCCTGAAAAACAGTTTTACAGAGTCAAAGGGGTTTGATCCCTCGCCGAACACTATTGCACACTCCTCCATGGCTTCCTTTGACACAAAGGCACAATCCCCAACAGTACTAAGCCAGTGAAGACATTTGTTTAAGATGGCATCCCTCGGTTTGCGATTGTCGATGGGCAGTCTGCGAACCCAGTGAAGAAATATAGTGGCTCTACTTCGTCCCCGTTGGTATTGCTCATAAAGGTGCGCTCCCTACAAAGATAACCAGATGCGCTAGCTGCCCATCTCCAAGGGCTTTTAGTTCTCCATGGTCTTGGAACATGCCCCACCAATGGGATGGGCTTAGCACATGGGAAAAAGACCCTGGGGTCCTTCCAGGGTATATTGGAGTTTGACTGTATCTCACCCTGGAGCTGTCTGAACAGAGTAGGAGTGATAAGATGGCTGGAGACAGTGGTCATGGGAGGTCCCAAGGAATGGGAACATGCTTTGCTAGGAAAAGAATCAGAAGATTCCCCAGGTAGGTCTACTCCTCCCCTCAACGCTTCCCATCTCCTCTGGCCCTCAATCAGTTCTAGTAACAGTTTTTTTTATTGCTGCTAGTTCGTGGAGCACCTGGTCACAGACGCATCCCCAACCAGTATGGGCTTCCTAATGCGATGGATCGGGGGTGGGCTGGTTACCTTGGATTATGTGGTTTGTAGCCCTAAAAGGGGTGAGACGAAGGAATGAGCTGGTCCCAGAAAAAACAGTTAGCATGTTGTCGCTCCATGAACTACTAGCAGAGCTAAGGGCGTCCTTGTCCAAAGTTATTCAGCCATCTCCGTGCCAGTTTGGTCCAGAGGAAGGGATGGAAGGGTGAGTGGAGGATGGGTCAGAGTGGGACCAAATGCGAACAGGGGGTCCATGGATCCCAGGCCATACGCAGTCTCTCAGGAGGGGAGTTAGGTGACATGGGAGGGATGGGAGCAAAGGCAGTGAGAGCCAAAGGGGAGACCAATGAGTCACAGGCCAGGGGGCGATCCGCTTGGCTTGGGAGCAAACTTCATTGACTGGTGCAATAGCAGAGACTGCATAGACTGGATGCCCTGCTATGGTAAATTAATTTCCATTGCTGGCCATTCCTTCTTGGGACATGATTGGGAATCCATCCTCAGGGCACAAGGCAGTTGGGCCACTCGGTCCACCCCCAGAGTGAGTACCTGGTGTAAAGGATTTCCTGCCCAGATCCCCATGATCAAGCCCCAGGGTATGCTGGGTCACAATTGGTGGAAGATGAACCTCCCTCATTGATGTGGAGGTGCTAAAAGATTTCTCAATGGAGAGGTCCCTGGTTCCACTTCCTCTGGGAGCGGGGTTACCAACAGCTATGACACGGGTTGAACCCAAAACACAACCCCCCCGTTTCCTTCTCACCATCACAGCCTTGTGTCTAATTTTTGTTTCTGGTTCTAGGGTGTCTTGCAAGGAGGATAAAAGAGCATACTTGCAGAGGAAAAGTAGGGGAAATGGGGAGATGGGAGAAAGCATCGCTGCCTCCAAAGAACATCTTCCAGACTCTTTCTATGACTTTCCAATAGTATTCAACGGCATGACTCAGACACAGGCAGTCCCCCCTCCCTGACGTAGGCCGCACTCTGGCTCTGACTGGCTCACACCTCACCTCACAATTTTGATGAAAGATACTTTGTTGCCAATCCAACACTCTGCAAACACCCACGCGGTACGCCAAAACCCTGCGCCCTTGTCCCCTCGGGCTTCACCCTGGCGGGGCAGGGATTGGGTCTTCGAAGGTGGGGGAAGGGTTGTGGCCAGCAAGAATCAACCAATGAAAAGCCCTCCTCCACTGCAACACGATGGAGTGCGGGACGCTGACACCCTGTGCCATTGTTCCTGTGGGCTTCACCCTGGCGGGGCAGGGCTTGGGTCTTTGAAGGTGGGGGGCGTGGCCAGCAAGAATCCACCAATGAAAAGCCCTCATGGGCTACAACAGGATACGTCGCGGGACGCCAACACCCCGCGCCCTCGTCCCCACTGGCTTCACCCTGGAAGGGCACGGTTCAGATCCTTAAAGGTTGTGGCGCATGGCCTGCAAGAATCCACCAATGAAAAGCCATCCTGCGCTGCAACAGGATGCATCACGGGATGCCAATACCCCGCACCCTTGTCCCCGCAAGGATTCTAGTCTTAGACCTTCGACAATGTGCATTAATTTACATGACCACTTCGATACAAAATATCCTAATGCGTAGCATCAAACACTTGCATACTGGGTTTCTGTTTGTCTAGAAACTCACTGGTTGCTTTGATGAGAGTTCCTGCAGCTCCACCTCCTGCCCCTCAGGCACACCTGGGTCACTTTCTGGCCCCAGGAGAATGAGCACCTTGAGCAAAAGAAAAAGGGCCAGCCTTCCAGCATGGCTCCCATTTCACGCTTCAGTTGGTTCCACAGAGCCCCAGCTCCCCGGCCACTGTTCCCTGAACCATAAGCATGATGCACACAGACAGCTCCTTGCTGTTCTTCTTGGCATCTTTGCTGCTGCAAATTCACTGCCACTGCTCCTGTGACCATTTCCTCTTACACTAATCTCGTGTGGCTTTGTATACACCTGCAGCCCTTTAATAGGCATAAGTGGTGAAAGCAACTAGTCTTCACTGCTCTTAGTTGCCTCTTCCTCTTCTCAGTACTTTTTGTAGTCATGTGTGAAGAATTCAGGGGAGTTGGTTTGTAATACCCCATAAAGATGGGTTGATTTAGTCATTATTAGGGAAGGGGGGTACCATGTCTCTCCCAAGGGTATCTCACTCCCAGTCCCTACAGACCCTCCACACAGGTGATATTCACTGGCGTGTCCACCCCAGGGTTGGGATCCAAAAACGATAGACTTTCCCTGGCCACCTGTGCAGAGGATCCATGACCCTGGGGGTGGACCAGTGTGGGAGGATCACTTGGGTGAGGGGTCTTCGGGAGTGGGGGTGTGGCAACCGATGGTGAGACAAAGTATTCCCCCCTTTCCTGTACCCATGGCCGATACTATATTATAGGATTCTCCCAAGTCCCAACTCCCTCCTCTTTCTGTACAAACATTGGGCCGAGGAAGAGGGCGACTGAGAGTAAAGAGGCTAACCCTTATATATATATCATTGGACATGTCCCGCTAATCTGGTCAGGCACTTGATTTTAATCGCATACATCTGATACCCATTAGCTCTCCCCACACAGATAAAAGGCGGAACACAGAGACATACTCTGAGTAAGGTGGAACATGAGAAGGAGCAGATCTTCCGGGGCAAAGGCGAACCTACTGGAGCAGTGGAACGATCGAGGGACCAGAGAAAAGAGTAGAGAAACCCTGAAGTTCCCTGCAGAAGGTTGTTGCCTCTGGGAAGCCATGAAGGAGATGTGGAGAAATCGCAAACAAGAAGAAACCTGCTTTGTGTTTTAAGGACACCAGTGACGCTCCCAGGTGAACGACAGAGTTGGGGAAGCGAAGCCAAGCCTGTGGTATTAACCTTGACTCGTGAATCAAAGCCGCAGAGACAAGAATGGAACGCGCACAACCGGTGAGTTAGTGAAAGACATGAAAGGCCGGTTTGTGTCCAGGAAAGATTGAAACCACAATAGTGTATCTCACAAGCAAAGTTAGCGCACATGCTGATGAGTATCTTGCTTTGAAAGTTCAATCGCTCATCAGAAGTGCAACTTTACTTGCGTCTCTTATCACATGTTTTAACAATGTTCATTCCAGAACTCGCCATACAATGTTGCTGCTTGCAACCTCGGCTCCAATACAGACTGGTCTTATATCACTCTCCCCAACTCACGGGCTGTGTTATTTTCATTGACGCTGCTTTGATCTTGGAGTCAAGGACGGTACCATAGCGGCTGGCACTTCTCTGCCTTAATTATTGACGCGGGAGGGCCCTGAGTATCTCTGACACACAATGCAGGATTCTTCAGCATGGTTTCCTGGTCTTACACTTTCTATTCTTGAGGTTTCTGGAAAGTAACGATTCCTCGTCAAAAAGGTCAAGGGATCCACTTCTGTTTTGCCGTCTTTCTTCTCTCGTTAAAGTGACGTTTGAAAACTGCTGTTTCCTCGTGTGCTTTGCCTTGCTCAGAGTGTGCTCTCGTGCTCCACCTTTTATCTGTGTGGGGAAGTTTAATGGAAGTCAGGTGTGTGATGATCAGTAATTGCTTGACCTCGCCTGACCATGGTATTGGGACATGTCAGGTATACTGCTCGGGTGTTAGTCTGTTTTCTCTCATTGTGGGCTGTCCATGTGAATGTGTTTGTGTTGTAAAGAGGGGGGCAGAGTTCCCAAATATCCTACAGGGTAGGATCGGGTAATGCTGTTTATAAGGAAGGGGATACCACGTCTCACCATCCAGTGTCCCACTCCCAAAGACCCCTCACCCACGTGATCCTCCTGCACTGGTCCACCCCAAGGAACTGGATCCAAAAGCAATGGCCGTACCCAGGCCACCTGGATGACAGATCCCTGCGGACTAGTGGGTGAGACACCTTCTGGTTTCTCACAGTCCCCATTGGGGATTTCGGCTGTAATTCTGTCGATTTACTGCCACTTTTTTCCCACACTGCCATACTCGTAATGAGCGAGTGTGAAAGAGAGAGAGAGAGAGAGAGAGAAAGAGAGACAGAAAGAGAGAGAGAGAAAGAGAGAAAGAGAGAGAGAGAGCCAGCGAGAGAGAATGAGAGTGTGTGCGTGTGTGTGCACATTTGTGTGTAAGCATGGGTACATATTTCAAGTTGCAAGCAACTAGACAGGCACCAAAAGTGACTTGCCAACTCTGTTCTCCACATGCACTAAGCACATCGTTTCTTACTTGCAAAGACTCAATCGTCACTAGCCAATGGCTAATGGCAAGTTTTGAGGCCTGGCCCAAGGCAATAAGCAGAAAAGAGTTGGCGTTTACAAATGAGCCAGGTTTATCGGGCTCCCACAAAAGGTCTAAGCAGAGTGGTCTCGGAGATTTCCTACAGTAACATGGGACATCTATCCTTCTGAACTAGTTACTATCCTATTGTCATGACCACTGTGAGGGGGCACACGTTGTGCCACAAGCAGGCTCCCACCAGACCCCTGAGGGCCTTAAAACCACTGCAAAAGTGTTCCTGGAGTCAGTCTTGGCGCCTTTGGCACCAGGCTCATATGTAGGAAGGAAGAGCTGTTCAAACTAGGTCCCATTTATGTACATGGGCCTTTAAATCCAACATGGAAGCACCCACACAGTCTAGTTCTAAGAACCAAGCCATGCGGTCTAGTGTTTTCGGTGTGGCAGGCCTGGAAGTACTTCCCCTGGTACTACTTTACCTGGTCTATATAAACCACACCCTGACTGCAGAACACGCTTCATGTTATTCTGCAACCAGCAGCGTGACGCTCACCGTGTCCAGCTCCTGATCTTCAGCATCTTCCTGTAATTCTGCAAGAACAAGATTATTCTGTTTTACCGGAGAAAACACCATCCAGCGCTCAGCATCTCAACTGGGCTGCAATCTGTAGAAACCGAGATAAGAAGAAACGTCACCCACCTGTGAGTGCTAGATTAAGGACTTCTGGCGAACCGCTACCAAAGCTGCTGTTCGAACATTGCGACCTGCAATAACGAGAAAGGGAAAAACAATATTAGAACGCGCGCTTCCAAAACATCGAATTCCATCAGTCTTACCAGAATTCCATCGCGCTACGCCACGCTTCCATTCGGAGCACCACAGCAACATCTGCAAAGGAAAAGAGACATATTCAGGTTCGCTTTCAATATTAAACAACCGCACAGTGCTGTACTTACCTTAACGGATCCCGGGGGCCTGTTTTTCATTGCGCTCTCATCCACTTGCAGCACCACAGCAGCCTGTGAGGAGAAAAAGAAAACACAGATTAGCTTTAATAGACAATAAAGGTGCTGCGCTTCGCGCTTTTCTCTTACCTAGAAACGTGCCTCTCCATACGGCACGCCAGCATCAAGACATTCACACCTGAAAAGAAGGAGATAAAGACATTAACGAATTCCCACCATAAACAGAACAAAGACTTACAATTAACAAACCTACCTGCCTACCAGCAGATTCGGGGTCACAACAGGCCTGGGCCCAAGGAAGGCGTACTGCACCAGTGAAGCAACTCGGGCAGCTCGCCAACAAACGTCAAGTGCCCCTGCACAAGAAACGCAGGATGGATAGCTCACCATACAGATAATTAAGGTGAGAAAAGAACCCAGTGGGAAGGGAATCGGTCAGACGGAGGTGGGAGATTCACCCATTAGAGACAGTTATCACAAATCCTCCCTTCTGTAATTGCAGATTCATTATTCAGCACTGGGCAACTACGTATCCAGGGTTCCAGATCTAAGAGCTTCCAGACACCCCCGGGGATATCAGGTGAGTGTAACACCTATTGACCCCACTCTGTTAGCTCACATTAAGGAGTAGCAGCAGTGGATCTCTATATCTGTTGCCTAAGGCTCAACAGGAAGCAATACACATAACGCACTAGCCTCTATTAGTCCAACAGGAACAGAACAGTTACTGGCTCCCGAAACAAGATCCACCACACTGTTATCAAATATGACACAAGAGGGGGTGCTGTTGAGCAGCCAACAAGCATGACCGATTAGCGTGAAGCTCTGCAAAACGGCAGAACATTTCGCAATACAGTGGCAGATTCAGACTGCTATACTTCAAACATCTCTGACTATTTGATCTAGAACTCCAGGGGAACAATTGGCCGAAGTTTCACTTTCGGAGGAACCTGCCTTGCTGAGCTCCGACCGACTGAACTGTGCAGCCGCCTCAGAGAGGGAAGGGGACTGCATGAAGTGCCCCAGATAAGGGCGCCGCAAAAACACAGCTGACACTGCTGGAGCCCACCTGAGCTGACTCTGCAGCCTGCTCTCGCCCCCAAGACGTCCCGACATACGCTGCCAGTTAGGGGCCCCTGGCGACTGCTGAAGACTCCTGCACTGAGCCGCCCTGAGCCCCGGGTGCACGGGTGCCATGACCTCATTCCCTTCCCCCGCTCCAGGGACTCATTCTGCCGTACAGCCCCAAATGAACTGAAACCGTAGGGGGCTTAGCTACGCGATCCACACTGTCCACACCTCCCCACTGTGCCTCCGCCTGCGACAACCTCTCGTTTGGCCTGACTCGAGAGACTTGGCCGGTGAGCCTCGCCTCTAGTGACTGCTGGGCCTGCAGCCGGTGGCCCCCTGCTGATTGAGGCTGCTTCTTCACCTTCTCCTCCGCTCGCCCCTCCTCACTGATCACGCGGTGGCTTCCCGCCGGGACTGACAGGCCTCCCACATTGACCAGGAGCATTGCGGGGGCCCCCCGCATCGATGCAGATCTGCAGTCTGGGACGCAACCGGGACGCTGGTGTGATTGGGATTCACCGCTGCCTCTCGTCATCTGCTGTTGAGGCCCGACACTATGGCTACAAAGGAGGGAAAGGCTGAGACCGCTCACGATACTACTGCAGCTCCACTGGACACGGGGTCGTTGTTACACTCACCTGATCTCCACGGGGGCGCCGAACGGAGCTGGACATTCTGGTGATGAGTGGTTCCTTGTGCCCCCCTCTGACTTCGTCACGAAAGCAGGTTTTCCAATAAATGTTAAATCAAATGTTACCCAACCATTAGGACGAGGGCAACTCCCGCTTCCCGTGAACTCCTCTTGCACCCCTCTGCTATGTCTCACCTTTGTATTGTAATTGGCGGGCTCTCCGTCCTGCGTCTCTACGCAGGGGTGCGTAGTAGTTCTAGGATCTAGCTACTTCACTGATCCTGCAGAGTGCCAAACAACTGTGACTCATGAGGTAAGTCTCTTTCCAATGGTATGGATTGCTTAAAAGTTCAAGTTGTAAAGTCCACTCCTGTGCCCCTTCCTTACAGGTTTCCCCTCGTGCTTAATATGGAGTGAGGTCCTTTTCAGGAATGGTAGCTGGCTTCCAAAGGTAAGTTTTTTGCACCAGCGCTTTGCGAAAGTCTTTCCCCACGGTTTTGTTCTCTGCGCAACTAACCTGTTGTTCTTTGCATTCTACAGGTGTAGAATCTCCAGAACAGAGTTTGCGTGAAGATGTGTTGCGGGTCCACGAGGAATTGCTGTCTCCGGGTGAGTAGCGGCGTTGCGCAAGATTTTAAGTCTAAATGAGGCTTTCCCCATTGCGCGGCTAACCTGATGTCGTCTTTTATGTTTCTACAGATGTGGCAGCTCCGGAGCAGCGATCAGATGATTGGCGGCGATCGCGTGATGGTGCTCCGATAGACCGCTGGATTGAACAGGCCTCTGGTAAGTATTGGCGTTGCGCTGAATAGCGATGTAGCTTGCGTGATCTGCACAGCTAACCTGGTGTCCTTTCCCTTGCAGCTCGGCAGTAACAGAGACTCCAGGAAGATTGAGATGGAAAATCAGGTAAGTGTCTTGTTCTGCTCTCTTTTCTCTCTTCCTTGCAGGTAGCTCGAGACAACTGGACAGGCGTAGCTGAAGACTGGTCTGGAGTTTGCAGACACAGTGAGCGTTACGCTGCAGGAGTGCAGAATAACACGAAGCGTGTTCTGTACAAAGGGCGTGGCTTATATAGTCTTCAGAAAGTAGTCCTTACGAAAAGTAGTCCCAGCAACCACATCCAAGCAAATAGTTCCCTAGGCAAGTAGTCCCCTCAACCCGCTTCAGATTGGTTTACACGTGCTTCACTGGGTTTGAAACTTGTCATGTTGGTGATGTCCGTATGAGCCTGGCACCAACGTCGCCAGGACTGAGTCCAGGAGGCCCCTGCGAGACCCTTTGGGGACTTTAAGGCCCCCATGGAACCCAAAGCCTTGGGCATGTTGGTCTGCACCTGATGTTTGGGGGTATGGACCGTGACAGCACTCCCCCCCAAAGCCCCTCCCAAGGTGGTTTGTCCCACTGGTCCAGGTTTCGATGGAAACGGTTTACTAGGCGTGGTGCATGAATATAGTCACTTGGTTCACATGATCTTTCTTGGGGACCGTAGCCTTTCCAGTCAACTAGATAGAAAAGTTTTGATTTGACCCACTTTGAGTCTATAATGTCTTTCACCTCGAATTCTGGTTCACCATCTACCAAAATGGGTCTTGGCGGTTTCGTTATCCGAGTTCCTGGTTGTACTGGTTTCAAAAGGGAAACATGGAATAAAGGGTCGATTTGCATGTTTGGAGGTAGTTCGAGTTTTATTGCCACAGGATTAATGATGGCCTTGATGGTGTATGGTCCCAAATATCTGGGATTAAATGTGTGGGTTCCTTTCAGTGGTATATGTCTTGAGGCTAACCAAACCTCATCTCCAACCTGGTATTTCAGAGCTTCGCTCCTATGTTGATCTGCAAATCTCTTGTATCTCTCTTTAGCTTGTTTTAAATGTTCTGTTGCTCTTTTGAGGGCTTGGTTGATGGTTGTGTGCAGACTGCTTACGGCAGGCATTTCCAGATGTTGAGGTGGATCGAGTTCTGAGGTTCGTGGATGCATTCCATATATTGTATAGAATGGAGTTTGCCCCGTGCTGGAATGCAAAGAATTATTGTAGGCATACTCGGTTATCCATAAAATGTCCTTCCAGTTGTTTTCAGTTTGATGCAACATGCATCTTAGGTATTGTTCAAAAGTTTGGTTGGTTCTCTCGGTTTGACCATCCATTTGGGGGTGGTGGCTGGTTGAAAGTCTAACGTCAATTTGGGCCAACTGACAACATTTTCTCCAAAACTGTGAGATGAACTGACTGCCCCGATCTGAGACTTAGACGGAGGGAAATCCATGTACTCGGACAATTTGTTCTAGGAATTCCTTTGCCAAAATTGAAGCGGAGGGCAAACCTTTTAACGGAATGAAATGAGCCATTTTGGAAAATAGGTCCACCACCACAAGTATGGTGTTGAAGCTGTTACAGGGAGGTAGATCTGTGATGAAATCAAGGGACAACTTATACCAGGGGGTAGGTGGAACATCTAGGGGCTGCAGTAGACCAGATGGTTTCTTTTTCTGGCCTTGTTCTGAGCACAAATGCCACACGAAAGCACAAATTGTTTGATAGCCTTAAGCCATGTCGGCCACCAAAAATGTCTCTTGATCTTGGCTTCGGTTTTTGCAATTCCAGGGTGGCCTTCCACCAATGCCTCATGGTAATTTGAGATGACCTGTTTTTGAAGTTCCTTACTAGGCAAGTAGAGACGTCCTTGGAAATAAGGTAAATGATTAGTAACTGAAAGATGTTTGCTTTTGGTTGACCAGTCTTGTAAGTTCTTGGAATGGAGGAGATGTGAAATTTCCTTGTGGATGTCGTCCAGGGTCAGTGTGGTAGTGATTCCGAGGATTCTCCCCCCTGGGATGATGGGTACAGGGTCCGGATTTGAGTATGCTTCTTCCATCCCTATGCGGGACAGTGCATCAGCCTTGCCGTTTCGGCAACCAGGTCGATAAGTAATCACGAAATCGCATTCTGCAAAAAATAATGGCCATCGGAGCTGACGAGAGGATTGAGCCTTGGCCGACTTTAGGTATTGAAAATGTCGGTGATCTGTAATCACAGTAATGGTGTGTCAGGCTCCTAGGAGATAATGTCGCCAAGCTTTGAATGCTGCCTTGATGGCCAGAAGCTTTTTGTCGGTTACAGCATAGTTCAGTTCTGGTGCTGTGAATTTTCGCGACCAAAAGGCCACTGGATGAAGTTGACCTGTCTCTGGGTCTTTCTGAGAAAGAACCGCCCCCATCTCCAAACTGGAAGCATCAGTTTCTACTACATACGGGAGATCTGGGCGAGAATGTCTCAGAACTGGAGCTGAAGTTAATTTTTCTTTTAAGTCTTGGAAGGCCTTTTCCGCTTCATCCGACCACTGAAAGCGTTTGTTCTTTCGTAATAAGAATGATGTGATGATGTGATGGGATGCACCAAATGCGAAAAGCCTGGGATGAACCTGCGATAGAAATGTGTAAATCCAAGCATGCTCTGAACTCCCTTGATTGAAGTAGGAGAGGGCCATTTGAAGATAGCGTCTACCTTCCTTGAGTCCATACGAACACCACTTGGAGTTGGAACGAAACCAAGAAACTCAACCTCCGTAACGTGGAAGAAACATTTTTCCAATTTAGCATACAGCTTATGTTGTCGAGGTTTTTCAAGTACAGCGCGGACGTGTTTCACATGATCCTGCTTGGAAGCTGAATACACCAGGATATCGTCCATATACACAACGACACAAACATCGATTAGCTCTCGAAGGACATCGTTCATAAAATATTGAAACGCTGCTGGGGCGTTACAAAGCCCAAAGGGTATCACTTGATATTCGAAGAGCCCATACTTAGTGCGGAAGGCGGTTTTCCATTTGTCCCCCTTTTTAACTCGTACAAGATGGTATGCCCCTCTGAGATCCAACTTAGTGTAAATTTGAGCCTCTTTTACTTGGTCCATCAGCTCCGGGATTAGAGGCAGGGGGTACCGTTTTTTTATTGTCACCTGGTTTAATGCGCGGTAGTCGATACAAGTCCTTAGTTCTCCTTCCTTCTTGGGGACGAAGAATAAGGGCGAGGCCGCCGGAGATTTTGATGGACGAATGAAGCCGTTAGCCAGGTACTGATACAAGTATATTTTTAGGTGAAGATTTTCAGGTTCCCTGAGGGCATAGATTCTACTGCATGGGATCTGAGCTCCAGGGATTAGGTTGATCTGGCAATCATATGGTCTATGGGGTGGTAAGGTGTTGGCTTGGTCCTTCTGGAAAACATCCTGAAAGTCCTGATATTCCAGGGGTAACAGATTTGCCGGACTTGTGACTGTTGCAATTGTCTTGCTCAGGGATTCTTCTGGATAGCAGGTGTGAGAACAGTTTGAGAAGTTCAACTTCTTATCACGCCAGTCTATACAAGGATTATGCGTTTCTAACCACGGCATAACCAGAATCACTTGAAATTGGGGGGCCTTGATTAAGTCAAACACTATGGTTTCTCGATGCCCGTCTTGGCACAACAGCGTCATCTCCTTCGTCGAGTGTGTTCCAGGACCAGAAAAGATCTCCGTTCTGTCAACGGTGGTGACCAAATCAGTTGTTGTCTTTGGGCAAAGAGGTAGACACATCCTTGAAGCCAATTCTTGATCTATATAGTTACCTATAGCTCCACTGTACAGGTAAACCCTGACTGCGTGCATATGAGACGGGTGCTGGTGACTAATGAGGATGATTGGCAAGGCTAGATGTGAGGTCTGGTAATTATTCTTCTCGCTCGACAGGCGTACCTCTACGCTTGCCGGGCAGAGTAGTTTTCCGACTCAGGTTCGGTGCTGATCTTATCGGCAACCCCGAATGCCTTCTTGGGTGGCTTCACTGGACAGTCTCGGAGGAAATGGCCGGCCGTGCAACAGTATAGGCACAGTTGTTGTTGTCTTCTCTTATCCCTCTCGGTCTTGGATAATGGCCCTCGCACACCTCCAATTTGCATGGGTTCAGATGTGTCTGTAGTCTTGGCAGTGCTATCTTTCAGACGCAAAAACACTTGATTCTCAAATGTAGCTCGGTCAGCTTTCCGATTCTGCAGTCTGTGATCTAGTTGTACCACTAAGTCAATGTATTCCGGAAAATCTTGGGGTGGGTTTACCACTTGAGCCAGGACATCTTTCAATTCGCCTCTCAGCCCACGATGAAATAACGTGATTCTTTTTTCTTCCGTCCAGCTAGTTTCCACCACTAATCTGTAAAGGTTGCAATATAAGTTAACAGATCCTGGTTCCCTTGAAGAAGAGACAGCAGTTCGTTATCTAAGCTTGGCCTTGGGAGTGCCGGGCAAACAGCTTCTCCATATTCTGCGGAAATCCCTGGAAGTTACGAAGAAGGGGGTCGTCTTGATTAACCAGTGGTATGGACCAGTCTGCCGCACTCCCACTGAGGTAAGAAAAAACAAAAGCCACTTTTGCTTGATCGTTCGGAAAGGCCCCTGGCCTGCATAGGAAGTGTAAGCGGAACTGGTTCATAAAAACTGCAAACCGTTTAGGATACCCCGCAAAGCGTTCTGGTGGAGCCAAAGGTATGGCTCCCGGAAGGACCACTTGCACTCGATTATTTGACAGAGGTCGGCTGATGCCCCCATTGTTGGCAACGGCGTGTGGCTAGCCTGGGCTTGTAGTAGTTGCCGGGCTAAATCATCGGTGCGCTCTATTGCAACAATCAGTTCTCTTCTTAGAGCGTTAGTCTCTTGTCAAGCCGAATGCACCTCTGCTCTGAGTTCCCCCAAAAGCTGAGCTAATTGGTCGGTCTCCGAGGTTTCCATGGCGCCCAGGTAGAGGTTTGTGTGAAGTCTTCGCGTTCTGTTACGCTCACCTGATCTCCACGGGGCGCCAAACAGAGCTGGATGTTCTGGTGATGAGTGGTTCCTTGTGCCCCCCTCTGACTTCGTCACAAAAGCAGGTTTGCCTAAAAATGTTAAATCAAATTTTACCCAACCATTAGGACGAGGGCAATTCTGCTTCCCGTGACCTCCTCTTGCACCCCTCTGCTATGTCTCACCTTTGTATTGTAATTAGCATGCTCTCCGTCCTGCGTCTCTATGCAGGGGTGCGTAGTAGTTCTAGGATCTAGTTACTTCACTGATCCTGCAGAGTTCCAAACAACTGTGACTCATTGGGTAAGTCTCTTTCCAATGGTATGGATTGCTTAAGAGTTCAAGTTGTAAAGTCCACTCCTGTGCCCCTTCCTTACAGGTTTCCCCTTGTGATTAATATGGAGCGAGGTCCTTTTCAGGAATGGTAGCTGGCTTCCAAGGGTACGTTTTTTGCGCCAGCGCTATGCGAAAGTCTTTCCCCACGGTTTTGTTCTCTGCGCAACTAACCTGCTGTTCTTTGCATTCTGCAGGTGTGGAATCTCCAGAACAGAGTTTGCGTGAAGATGTGTTGGGGGTCCGCGAGGAACTGCTGTCTCCGGGTGCGTAGCGGCGATGCGCAAGATTTGAAGTCTAAATGAGGCTTTCCCCACTGCGCGGCTGACATGATGTCGTCTTCTATGTTTCTACAGATGTGGCAGCTCCGGAGCGGCGATCGGATGATGGGCGGCGATCGCGTGATGCTGCTCCGATGGACCGCTGGATTGAACAGGCTTCTGGTAAGTATTAGCGTTGCACTGAATAGCGATGTAGCTTGCGTGGTCTGCACAGCTAACCTGGTGTCCTTTCCCTTGCAGCTTGGCAGTAACAGTGACTCCAGGAAGACCGAGATGGAAAATCAGGTAAGTATCTTGTTCTGCTCTCTTTTCTTTCTCTCTTCCGTGCAGGTAGCTCGAGACAACTGGACGGGCGTAGCTGAAGACTGTCCTGGAGTTTGCAGACACGGTGAGCGTTACGCTGCAGGAGTGCAGAATAACGCAAAGCGTGTTCTGTACAAAGGGCGTGGCTTATATAGTCTTCCGAAAGTAGTCCTTAGGAAAGTACTCACAGCAACCACACCCAAGCAAATAGTTCCCTAGGCAAGTAGTCCCCTCAGCCCGCTTCAGATTGGTTTACACGTGCTTCACTGGGTTTGAAATGTGTCATGTTGGTGATGGCAGTATGAGCCTGATGCGAACGGTGCCAGGACCGAGTCCAGGAGGCCCCTGCAAGACCCTTTGGGGCCTTTAAGGCCCCCATGGAACCCAAAGCCCTGGGCATGTTGGTCTGCACCTGATGTTTGGGGGTATGGACCGTGACAGCCGTGGATGCAGCCTTCTTCACTTGGGGCAGTCCTGGGCCACTGATCCCTCACGGTGCTTCACCATTTCGCTCATGGTCTCCTGAAGACCCAGATACACCCCACAACGTCCGCTGTTGGAGTAGCACAAAGGTGAGGCCTCCTGCCTTCCCAGACACCTCGTTTCTCAGCCCATTTATCCCAATCCGGCCTCCCGTCTGCACGCAGGGTGCGGGTGCCCGTACCCCCCACTCCCCCCTGCTGAGGGCTGGTGTCACACCCCATTTCACTCACTACCTGACTGCACACACCTGCCTTCATAATGACACCTCTGGCCCGCACAACAGAGGAGCCGTACCTCTCCTGCTACATCCCATTCTATGCTTGAAGAACCCTAGCTGGGGGAGTCCCTGCATTGCAGTTGGGCGCCGGGCCCGCTGTGCATCTATACGCACTGCAAATAAGGTGGCACACCAACCAGACCCACTCTACATAAGGTGCGTGCAAGTGACTTGGCCCCTCGCAGCCCTGCCGCCTTTCCCCTCGCTGCTGTTCCACCCGTACCAGCATATAATCTCTGAGCTGAAGTCAGCAGAGCTAAACCCTCTGACACAGGCAACTGGCTCCTAACAGGATTGGGCCCCTCTGTTATACCACCCCCTACTACTACCAATCTGGGGCATACCTACCAGAAGACCTAAAGTGGTAGAGGGACAACCCAGACCGCGTCGCAATCTCTCTCATATCTACGCAGCATAAGGGTAACCCAGAAACCAATCATTCCTACGGCACTACCCTGGGAAAGCTTCCACACCTGAAGTAACTTGCTGAAGGGATTGCTGCACGTCACCAATCCGCCACGGTGCGCTGGCCCTAGGACTTGGGCCCACTTACCCGCACTTCTCCTCTACGACACTGGATCCACAAGACCGCATATGAGACGGCAGGTCGAATCTATTAGTGTGCGAGCGGCATGAAGCAGGCGGCACCCCCAACAAAGACTCATAGCCCCGAGAAAGCCCCCAACAACCCTCCATATAACAACGCAGACGTTCCTGCTCTTCCTGGGAAAACCCGGCTCATCTGGTGGAGCCCTCTGCACATCCAGACCCTGAATCTTCTCAAAGGGGGCCCATCTCACTGCTCCTTGATGAAGTGCAAAGATACCGCCCTAAAAAGAAAACCCAACGCCCGGAAGCATGCCACGGCCCTTATACTGCACCACGAAACTGCATATTGTAAAAGAACCCCTACCAGAAGTGCACAGAGGCAACTCTTTACCTCGCCACAACACGACCGATGAGAGGGATCCCCCAGGCTACAATCCGTCTCACCACCCTGAGCTAACCAAACAAGTAGCCGACTCTCACTTCCAGCGGGACTCGCCGGGAGGGGTGACCCATCGCTGCATCAGTAACAGCACATACATATCAGCACAACGGGACCGTGAGACAAACTACACTCCATAGGAGAACTCACCAAGGCTTCCCACGATACACCTCTTTGCTCCCCTCTAAGTGGGAACCCACATCTACCACCTGGATATGAGGCTGGGTGCCAAGTGGGTCACGTAAACTGCAGAGATCCAATAGCTGACCCCAATCCGCCAGCCCCCAAATCACAGGGTCTGCATTGCCCAGCTCAGCAATATCCGGCCATGACCAAAGGGATTGGTGGAGGGAGGAAGGTGGGCGCAATGGACAATTTTGCCAGGGCAACCCTGCAAGAAGACACCTCCACATTTGTCCTGTCGCCCACGCCAGTGCCGGACCTTACAGGCATGATGGAGGCCAAGGCGAAGGGCTTTGTAGTTGTGCACGAAAAACTGGATGACATCTACGCCAGTGTCGCCTCTATATGTTTTCAGCTGGCACAGGAGGGAGCCCGGATCACCGAGGCAAAGGATAGAATTGGCACCAACGATGATAACATCTGCTCACTGCAAGACACGGTGGCCACCCTCTCCAGAGACATGAAACTAGCCAAAGGCAAATGCGATGACCTTCAATCACGTTCCCGTAGAAACAATGTCAGGATAGTAGGGGTCCCGGAAAATGCTCTGACAGGCAATATGGAACTGGCAGTCGAAAACCTTCTCAAGGACCTACTGGATCAACCCACCCTATGTCTGTTCTTTGCAGTTGAGCGAGCACACAGTGCCCTATCGCCCACACCGAAGCCAGGAGATATTCCCAGGCCTATTATAGCAAAAATATTGATCTACCCGGACAGAAACAGAGACACAATTCTCCACTTAGCCTGGGAAAAGAAGGAACTGAGACTCGGATCCCAAACTGTCCATATATTCCCGGACTTCTCTATTCCTGTACAGCTAGAGCGGCACCAATTTATTGGAGTCAAAAAGATACTCCGGGAACTAAATGTACAATATGCAATGTTATTCCCGGCCCTGCTCAAATTACAATTCCGGGGCAAACTGTACTTTTTTACAGTACCCAGTGAGGCAGTGAAGTTTATTGAAGTGCCAATTCCGATGCCCAACCCCCCGGAGAAGCCGGCAGAGGAAGACTGACCAAGCTATTGTTTACTCTGAGTTAAGATCAATGCCTATATCTCATGCAATGTTATGTGCTGCTTGTAACCTTCCTTAAACTTGCCACCTGAATACTTGCTATAGATAGGATGCAATGTCCCTGTTTGTCGATTATTATCGTGTGGCAACGGTGCTCCCATTTGCAGTTGCTAGTTGGAAGTATGTTATTCTCAGTCCTTACGCCCTGTTGGCAAATAGGGATAGTTGGGGAGACTGTAAAGTTAGGGATTTACACTGCTGGGTTGGGGGAGGCAGTGAGGGAGGGGCGTGGGGACATCAAAAAGGGGTTGAACCCGACTCTGAGGCTATTCAATATGCCTGTTGCATAAGTTGTTACCAGAGCGCTTATTGCACCTCCCCACCAATACAATGGGTGGAAATTATAAAGAAACTGCCGATTGGGTTCAGAGGCACACGGGAATCTTACACCCGGGACACTGCAGCCGCAGGCACAGACAGGGATAACCATGATCTACTGAAAGAGCAATGGTGCAGCAGGTAAAGATACTAAGCTGGAACATCCGGGGCCTGGGGAACTTCACCCAGTCCCGCAAAATAAGCACATAGGCATAAAGCCAATAAACTGTTCCTACAAGAAACTCATGCTAGAGAAAACACTTGCCGTAGCATAGCTACCTCGTGGGTGGGGGGAATAGATACTTCGCCTCATTCTCTAATCAATCCAGAGGCGTCATGGTGCTGGTCCACAAATCCCTGCCATTCGTAGCTAAACATACCCATGTGGATCCAGACGGCAGATTCCTTGTAATACACAGTGTCTTGGAAGGGCTAGAACTCATACTCATAAACATTTACTGTCCCAACTCAGACATCCTGGCCACATACCTTGGCCTACCCTTGATATGGGGAGGTGACATGAATCTCATCCTGGACCGCACACTAGACAGGACTAACAAAGCCCCCCGTCCCCAAACACGTGCGGCTCACCAACTGTTATCCATCATGCAGGCACTTGAACTTAAGGAGGCCTGGCGAACCACACACCCATTAGCGAGAGAATATACTTTCTACTCTTCGGTACACAATAGGTCTTCCCGCATTGATCTCTTCCTCATCTCTATCTCATTACTTGGGAAAGTGTCCAACATGTACATTGGACCTCGAACCCTGTCCGACCACTCCCCGATATCACTGACCCTGAAATTCAAAGCAGGCCCATCCCGTTGTGCCGGGAGGTTTAAATCCACAGCCCTGTTGGATGTGGTGTTCAAGGCTGACATTAAATCTGATATCGACACTTTCTTCGAGTCCAATACATCAGAGGACACTTCCCAAAGTATCAGATGGCAAGCCTTCAAAGTATACATCAGAGGCATGGCAATGTCGAGGGAGGCAGGGGTACTTAAATGCATCAGGATGGAGCGCGAGAATTCTGAGAGACTACTCAGAGACCTCGAGCAGGAACATTCTAGAACATCAGACCCTGCAATGCTGGCGCAAATCCGGTCCGAACTGGAAAAGTTTGAATGCTTCGCCATAAAAGAAACCCAATACTTCTCTTGCCCGGCGGCAGTTAAGAAGTATGGTGAAGGCGATAGACCGGGAAGGACGCTGGCAAGAGTGGTCCGATCTGAACGCGGCAGGGACCAAGTGGACTGCATCCTGGACATGGATGGGGACAATAAATGGTCAAATACCGATGTGGTTCAGGTGTTCCGCACATTCTACCATACCCTTTATAACGCACCAAAACCAAGCGATGAACAAGCCATTCGAACTTTCCTCCAGAATACCCCATTGCCCTCCTTGAATGCCCAAATCAGAGAGGAACTGGAACTTCCGATCACCCTTGAGGAGATTATAGCGGTCATGTCTGCCCTGCCCAAAAGTAAGGCCCCTGGCCCTGACGGCCAAATTCTATCAAGAATACGCTCGCGGTCTGGGAGGAATCCCTATGTCTCCATGTTCTTACAGAATCCTTGAGGGAAGCTCTAATCACTGTAATGCTGAAACCGGACAAGCCTAGCAATGATTGTGGCTCGTACAGGCGCCTATCCCTCATCAATTGCGACACTAAAATATATGCAAAAACCCTGGCCAACCGCATTCTTCCATTAATGCCACACTTGGTACACCCCAACCAGGCGGGTTTTATATCAGGAAGGTCCACCACCCTCAACATAAGGAGGTTAGTCAATATAATGGCTAGGATTGACCCTGGTGCAGAAGCAGTCGTGATAACGATTGACACACAAAAAGACTTCGATATGGTCGCCTGGGATTACTTATTTGCAACACTTGAGGCGATGGGATTCGCTCCCAACATGATAAAATATATTAAACTCCTATATAAACAACCTCTGGCCAGGGTCCTTGTTAATGCCTGCACCCCTGCCACGGACAACCAGTCTCCTGTGCTGGACTTCGTTTCCAGAATAGCAGACATTGGCTAACCACTGAGAGAACTCAAACACCCACACCAGCCAGGGCTTGTCTTTTCTTAAGCTGTTGCTACCCAGCAATTACTTACCTCCAGTGCCTCTAAAACATGAGCACACTGTGCAAGAGTACATAACAGCCTGCAGCTGCACCCATGAAGCAGAGACATAGTGATACTTCTCTTCACACCCGAGTACAAGCATTTCCAAGCTTCATCCAAATTTGTTTCCCACCAGGGAGACCTACTCCAGGCCCAAGATGAAGGCATCTTGCCGAAACGTCTAATGACCAGCAACCCACACTCTACCTGGTCTTTTCAATCTTCTGATTCAGCTCTAGACGTCGACCACGTGTTAGGTCACCCTCTAGCTGGCTAAACATAACCAATTGTGTTACCATTTATTGTTCTCAGTTTGGTTGTTTTGCATTAAATATCTGTTCTATCACTTGTCACTATAGGTGGTGGTCACAGACTATTCTCAAAGCACTATTTTGTTTAAGCTTTGTATATTTCAACCGAGTTGTTAAGCTTTGTATATTTTCAACTGAGTTGTCAATACAGTCCATCCAAGGACTTGTGAATACTAAGAACTTTCTACCCTTAATGGAAGGAATCCCCTTCTTTTTAGAAACGATTACAAATGCATGACTTTGAAATGCATTTTACAGCAAAATAAAATATAAGCTGTATTTTCTATTTTCTATTTTGTTGTCTGAACTTTTTCAAATTCTATGAGTACAACTGCATTCAAAGTGATTCTGTATGTATGAAGACATGATTAAATAAATTCAGGTCTACTGAAGCCAATTAGTAGACCCCAAAATTTCAGACGTCAGAGCAAACCCCCTTTGTACCTAGTTTATATCAGGAAGGTCCACCACCCTCAACATCAGGAGGTTAGTCAATATAATGGCTAGGATTGACCCTGGTGCAGAAGCAGTCGTGATAACGATTGACACACAAAAAGCCTTCGATATGGTCGCCTGGGATTACTTATTTGCAACACTTGAGGCGATGGGATTCGGTCCCAACATGATAAAATATATTAAACTCCTATATAAACAACCTCTGGCCAGGGTCCTTGTTAATGCCTGCACCTCTGCCACGTTTCAGTTTGAGAGGGGAACCCGACAAGGATGCCCGTTCTCTCCTATACCGTTTGCCCTGGCCATCAAGGTTATGGCAGAACACATCAGGATACACCACGTCACCGTGGAATACGGATAAAAGGCCCCCCCAAGATTGTCTCTTTCTATGTTGATGACGTGATATTGTACATCCGCGACCCCACAATAATCTGGCCCCAATCCTCGAAGACATGACACGCATAGGGAGACTCTCGGGCTTTACAATTAATTTCTCAAAGTCCGAAATATTCCCCCCCACCGATGCCACCGCTGATTGCCGAAGTACGTCCTTGTTAAGATGGTCCCCAGACCACATCAAATACCACGGAGTGACAGTTTCGCGCACCCATCCATCCATGCTGCACGACAAGTACACCTCACTCAATTCATATACAGAATCCAAAATACATAAATGGAAGGCCCTCCCGCTCTCACCTGTTGCTAAACCTTCACTTATCAAGATGGTAATACTCCCCAAGCTGCTAGACACCTTCACTACTGTTCCAGGGTGGCTAGGAAAGCCATACTTTGCCAAAATGCATGCCCTATCCGCCCAGTTTCTATGGAACTCCGGGGCGGTCCGCAAGAAAATGGTAGAGATGACATACCCTTACGACAAAGGGGGGTTCACTGCCCCCAATCTAGAACTGTACTGGGTAGCAACCCAAGCGCAATTTGCCACATTCTGGTACCCCATGACATCCACCCCCCACATGTAAAATTGGAGACATGGGCTGCAACTGATTCAGATCTAAAAACGCTGATACTTGACGACTGCCCCTATCACCCGGTTGCCTCCACATTGCGCGCATGCCGATTACTACTCACCCACACGTACATGGAGAAACCTTACTACCGCTGGCCCCCCTGTGGAAATTCCCCAAATTAAAACCCACATGGGACGGTGCAATCTAGTCGGCATGGGAACGCTTAGGCTACAGGGCCTTGGTGGACCTCTTCCCAGAGGGCCAATTCATCACACCTGCTACCTGGAAACCTGGTCATGGGAACTCAGGGATGGAGCATCTACAATACAATAAAATGCGGGCGGTCACATACGCCAGATGGTCCTCCTACCCAATCGAACCCCTGGAGACCACTTCATTGGCCTATATTGCAAATTCGGGGGATTGTAGACATATTCTCTCTACACTATATAAGATACTAATAGACACCACTCCCCCCATACCTCCCGAGCCCATCAGGACTGGTCCCGAGAGCTAGGCTCCAAAATTACAGATAACCATTGGACTTGCATGGATTTGCATGTGTTTGCACTCCCAAAAGGTCTCACAGAATTTTCGATTCAATTTTATGCAGTTCAAACTACTTAACAGACTGTAATACACTCCGGCCAGACTTTCAAAGATAGATTATACACAACCCCAGGCCTGTCCAATATGCCAACACTCTCCTGCAGACCACCTAGACATGTTCTGGGCCTGCCCTCGGATAGGAGAATACTGGGACCGTATCTTGAACATAATCTCACAGGTATTCACCATTCCACTTGAACAAGACCCCCTAAGCACACTCTTTGGCATTTGGCCGACTATTACTAGTAAAACTCATCACTCGTTTGTGTATATAGCATGCATGATCGCGAAGAGAGCTATTTTATTAAAATGGAAAGACAGGAATCCCCCCAGCACAAAAGAATGGCTGGTTGCACTGACATGGGCGCAAAAGTGTGAAGACCTATATGTTTCCTCTCTATCCTATCACTCCATACCCCGAGATGCCGGGGCAGCCTTTCGCTCTTACCTCTGTGATCCTGATGTTCCCAAACTGAACTGAAACATGCTATCTCCTGCAAACTATAACGCAGTAATGCTTTCCAGCCTCCAACCTCTTGTGCTGTCTGATATGCATAGTTGTCTGAACTTAATATGCTCAATTTTATAGTGCCAAATGTATCCCTACTGTCCTGTATCTTTTTGCCAGTAATAAATAAAGGTTTAAAAAAATATGACACAAGAGACTACAGCCGAGGCGTGACTAAAGAAAAGAAAAGAGGACGGGAAAAGTCTTCTGGTGGTGTTATATGCGTGTTTTTAGGTTTTAAGTAAAAACAAGCTTCATTATTATGCACAGTGGAACTCCCAAGTGAACCCATTAAGCATTTCTCAAGCCATGCCTGCCTATTTGGATGAATGTATGCAAGCAGCTGGATCCAAGAGCTTTTTGTTCTTGCATTGAGTGTGTATCCGGGACTTCTTGCTGTGAACTGTGGTTTGCCTGCAACGCCCTGTTTCTGCTCCCAGTCTCGAGTTCTATGCTTTGGGTTCCAGTGCCTTCGCTGCTGTCTGCAGACTCTTGTAATCCTACCCACCGTTTCAGGTGACCTGCTTCTCTACTCCAGTGCCTCAGTCATTAGCGCTCTCATTCCCTGGCTATCATACTCTTGTACCAGTCTGCACAACACTTGCACCTAGTCTGCAGATCTCTGGTTCCCAGTTCGCAGACCTCTGGTTTCCACTTCGCAGACCTCTGGTTCCCTGCTCGCAGACCTCTGGTTTCCACTTCGCAGACCTCTGGTTCCCAGCTTGCAGAGCTCTTTTTCCCATTCCACACAGAGAGTTGTTGTTCCCATTTGTAGTGTTCGTGTTCCCCATCAGCGGCTAGTTTTTGACGTCCCTGTTGGTGATCTGGTGCCAAGCCTTCAGCGCCCTTGCTGTTGCTCCAGTTCTTTGTGTCTTCCTCTGTGCTTTGTCCTGTAGGTCTTCTTGTGCCGATGACTGTCCTTAGCCTTTGCCCTTTATTCTGCCTTGAACCAATAGTTAAAACTGCCTTCCTGTTTTTGTTCAGGTGTGAAGGCGTGTTTCTTTTTGTCCTACCTTATGCTACATGTAAGTCCTTTTGTCCAGAGATTGGCTGATAGTGCTCAGTGTTCATTTTACTTGAAAACCTCTCCAAGCGAGGCATAATAATGGTAATAATGGTACAGTGCTTTGCATGCTGGGAATTGTGGGGGAAACAACTAAGAGTTATAGTTTACAAATGCCTGGGGCTGAATATGGGTGCACCTGATGACATTATGCCAGCATACAACTAAAACAACAACAGACAATATAGTTTGTTGCACTCCCAATATATATTTGTGCTCTGGTACTTGCTTTTCTTATACATTATAAATGCAAGAGCCCACGCGACAGAACGTAAGGAAGGAGTCATGGCTGGGAGGCCCTCTATAGTAGATATAACGCAGGTTGAAGTCTCTGGAGACAATGGATGATGCCACATACTGTAGAGGCTCCATTTGGTACTTACAGGATCACCACTCATGAGAAGGTCTCACTCTCAGGGGGCAAGCTACTCAGCATTCACCATCTCACAGCAGATCACAGGGCCATGACTGTGACAAAGGGCTAGTGCATGTGCTCCTTCTTTTCCCTCTTTCACACAAAGTAAAGATGTAGCAGAATAAGCTCTTCTTCCTTAGTTTGCCATGCAGCGGCTTCACCAACACTCTGAGTAATCACTACGCAGACCCATAGGGTCCTGGTGTTTTCCTGTCCTTATTAACAGTTACCCATGGAAAACCGGAAACCTTTATAATAATAATAATACTCCTCTCTTTCTGAATATTATAAAGAAAGGGGAGAGCAGGTACCCCAGACGTCTGTGGATTGAAGTTTTTAGACTGTTCTATAGACATTTAAAAATGGTCAGAACCACCAGGAAATGCAATGTGGGACCTGCAGTCCATGTAATCCAGGACTTCCACCCATTTTATATAGGAATGCAAAAGCATAGATAATCAATTCAAGATCACCTTAGATGATGTTTGCTTAGTTCCACCTCGTCTCCATATGGCTCCTTTAAGCGTCAAATGGTAGCATCATGAGAAAGGCACCCTGTGGGATTTTGGTATCGAGTCGGTGGCTCAAACACACAGCAACTGTTCTCAGTTACAGGTACTTCAGTACAAACAGGACCCCAGTTAAATAAACACACATACATTAATATAATTGTAGTTGGGTTTAGCTGCGGTGGGTCTGAGTGCAGTGGTGGGGGTTGGGAATATAGAGTTAGACTTTTGCACTAAGGCTGTTAATCTGTACCACTATTCCTCTGTAATGTGTACAGCAGATTACTTTCACCTTTTTAACACTCCACTCCTGCAACTAAATAGTAGGCTGCTGTGTCTGTGTGTTAGAAGATCAACATTTGGATGGCAGAACATTTTCAAAAGTTAAATGGTTTTATGCCTGAGTGCAACAATGGGTGATTGTAACTCCTGCACTTGTCCCTGGAATTAGGGACAGCTGGAACTGCCTAGTCAAGTTTGAGGGGAAGACCCAAATCCCTATGGCAACAACTAATACCCATGAACAAACAAATCCTAGTAGCAAGTGATCAGTGCTAACCATATACAATAACAACATTCTAAACATTGTAAGGGAGTACAGAGATTGTACATAACCTTTTGCCAGTGCCTGCACCCACAGTAATCTTCAGAGTAATACATTCAGGTGATGAAATAGACCATGACAATCACTCATTGCTCCCATAAATCCTAATTCTCTCCCTCTAGAGCTCTCCTTGTTATCTGCTCCCCCTAGCCATCCCAGCTGCTACCCTCTTCTTCTGTACTTATAACAAGCTGGGTCTGTCCCCTGTGTATGGCGCCCCTTTGCTTCCCAGCTGACTCAGACTTTATAAAATGATATGTACACATAAAGTACATACAATCACTAAACACATCATAACTTTAAACACACAAATGCCATTCCCCTCCTTAGCGAAGCAATTGGTTCCCATCTAATTATCCAAAAACAACAGGGAGAGCTTATAAGGCTAAGGTGCACGGTACAACCGTGTTTGTCCTTTTAACCGTTAACAAAATCACATAGGGTAACACAAAAACAACGGTTTTGTAGGAAAAATGGTATTCAAGATGCATCAGATGTATGCCAAACAAATAAGTGAGTTAAAGTGCTCACACTCAATTAACATGAAAAGGTGGGCCACCTGACTCGGCGTACCTAGCCCTAAGGAAGAACACCCTGACCCTGACGGGGTGCCTTTCCCTGGGTTACGGGTGATGTATCGCCTACTAAAAAGATATAGAGGAGAGTGCTGTCCCTCAACCTTCTATACTGGTGGCGGTGTCTGACAACAGACACGAGTAGTCCAACAGGGACATGTAAAAAGTGGTAAACTTCAGCAGGTTAGGCAGCGTGCAACAAAACTGTATATTAGATCTTGAGGCTGCTAAAAAGTATGGATACAACCTGCAAAACAGGTCTACTGCTTATATTCCATCCAGAATGTATAGCTTTAATGATTCCCGTAGGTCATTGTGGTTGGAGTGTAAAACAGTACTGATGGAGGCATCACTAGATAGTGTAATAAAAAACAAACCCAGCCTGAGGGCTGTAGGGCTAAAAAATGGCTCTTGTAAAAAGGTGTAGCTCGCTCTGTGAAGGTGAGTGTGCTACAGTAAGCAATTTTTCAAAGAATACAGTCTCTTAAGTTAGTGTGAAAGAGATCACGGGTAGGTCATGAGAGCCCTCATGACCGAAAGAGGTCGACCGGTTTCGATGGCATGGGAGATTCAAACCATCTTCTTCAGGACCGTGACTTGGAATGCAAACAAGTTTGCCAAATGTTCAGGTAGATGCTGAACAAGGGGATGCTGGTGTCTCCTGTAGGGAGACAGGAGGGGGGGGAAGAAGGAGAAGGGCAATCAAACAATGATGAAAAGCAAGCACCAATAGTGTGCAGACATACAGGTGGTGCTAATCATGCGTGGAGTAGAGCATGTCTAAGCAACAAGACTACAGCGGTCAGAGGTTTACAGGAATGGTGGAGGTGCCTGGACACCTGTGTAGGTTCTCAACGCCAAGTGTGAAGGAATGGGGGACAGGGAGGTGAGGCGGAGGTGGGCCGTGAAAAAACGAGTCTCTCCAGGTGACAGACGAGCTGCTGCCTAGGTAGTGAGGGGCAGCAAATGTGCTAGTGTGGAAAAAGTAGGAAAGGCGTGAGCCTCTGTGTGGTCCACAAAGAGGGGGGAGCTATCCCAAAATGGTGCAGGTAAATTGGAGGCTGAACCTACCTCTTCGCCAACGCCGCCTCAACTAGTGCGAGCGCGTTGCTCGCTCCTTTTTATAGGCGATGGGCCTTTTTTCTGTAGAACGCCAGTCTCGAGCTGTACCAGCTCGATACAGCACACGGATTTTACGGAGCCCAGCAGTTACAGCTCTAAAGGTACGGCACACCCCTAGACACTTTGGCTTTACACTCCTACTCATAAAGCCATGTTGTTTTGAGCCATTTCCACCAATACTTTGTGGTCTTCTGGTTTTTCTACAGATACATTATCACCCGATTGTGCGGGTTTTTGACCCTTCCACACCAGCATGATGCTGTAAACAAACCAGTGTCATCCCTCGCCTCCCAGACAGACCTTATGCCTAGAGGTTTTGGCGAAGAGGTAGGTTCAGCCTCCAATTTACCTGCACCATTTTGGGATAGCTCCCCCCTCTTTGTGGACCACACAGAGGCTCACGCCTTTCCTACTTTTTCCACACTAGCACATTTGCTGCCCCTACACAGGTGTCCACCTCCACCATTCCTGTAAACCTCTGACCGCTGTAGTCTTGTTGCTTAGACATGCTCTACTCCACGCATGATTAGCACCACCTGTATGTCTGCACACTATTGGTGCTTGCTTTTCATCATTGTTTGATTGCCCTTCTCCTTCTTCCCCCCCCCCCCTCCTGTCTCCCTACAGAAGACACCAGCATCCCCTTGTTCAGCATCTACCTGAACATTTGGCAAACTTGTTTGCATTCCAAGTCACGGTCCTGAAGAAGATGGTTTGAATCTCCCATGCCATCGAAACCGGTCGACCTCTTTCGGTCATGAGGGCTCTCATGACCTACCCGTGATCTCTTTCACACTAACTTAAGAGACTGTATTCTTTGAAAAATTGCTTACTGTAGCACACTCACCTTCACAGAGCGAGCTACACCTTTTTACAAGAGCCATTTTTTAGCCCTACAGCCCTCAGGCTGGGTTTGTTTTTTATTACACTATCTAGTGATGCCTCCAGCAGTACTGTTTTACACTCCAACCACAATGACCTACGGGAATCATTAAAGCTATACATTCTGGATGGAATATAAGCAGTAGACCTGTTTTGCAGGTTGTATCCATACTTTTTAGCAGCCTCAAGATCTAATATACAGTTTTGTTGCACGCTGCCTAACATGCTGAAGTTTACCACTTTTTACATGTCCCTGTTGGACTACTCGTGTCTGTTGTCAGACACCGCCACCAGTATAGAAGGTTGAGGGACAGCACTCTCCTCTATATCTTTTTAGTAGGCGATACATCACGCGTAACCCAGGGAAAGGCACCCGTCAGGGTCAGGGTGTTCTTCCTTAGGGCTAGGTACGCCGAGTCAGGTGGCTCACCTTTTCATGTTAATTGAGTGTGAGCACTTTAACTCACTTATTTGTTTGGCATACATCTGATGCATCTTGAATACCATTTTTCCTACAAAACCCTTCCCATCTAATTAGCCATCACCTAATGTTTCATGTCTCAATTCAATCCTGTATAAACATAGAAAATGACATGTTCTTGGATCCTAAAACAAATAAAACAAAAGACAGTTATTGGTTTTCAACAGTCTCAAAGGTCTGGCCCCCTCTTGGCAATCCTTGCTTTTTCCTCAGTCGCTTTCAATCTGGCGTATTTAAGTGCCTCCATCACTAATTTCCATGAGTCCAATAGACATTGGGCCTCATTACAAGTTTGGACGTAGCCATACCGTTTTTAGCGGCATGGCTACCTCCAAACTTGGGACCGGGTCTGCGTCCCGCAAAAGGGGACTTACCAGGCCATTCCGACCTTGGAGGGCCCAGTAATTCCCTTTCGCGGTACCCGCACCTGGTACCGTGAAAGGGACCCCCATAGGGCTCAAATGGGAATGGGGAGGATGCTAACAACGGGCCTGTTAATGACATGGCCGTTGTCAGCATCCTGGTCTGCTAGCGGGTCCCGCGCTGCACGTTTGGTCTAACCAGGCGTGAAGAGCGGGACCTGCTGTAGAACTCGTAATGGGGCGGCCCAGTATTAACGGTGCCGGTCCCTTACCGGCACTGTTCATAACGCGGCCGCCCTCATTGTAATAAGGCCCATTGTCTTTTCATTCTTTACTTTCTTAGAGGGATCCTCTCCCAAGGGTTGCCTTTTCCGATGTCCAGATCTGGATGAACAGAGGAATGAGGCAAGAGATAAACAAGCCCAGAGGACATTGTCTGATTTTTGACTGGTTAGCTGGGTTGAAGAGAGGGTCTTATAGCTCAGCAGTAGAGGATGTTTTACTAGCACCCAACTCCCCTTGTAGCTACTCTCTTTGCAACTCTGAACTGCTCTCTCTTCTCGGGGTCCCCTCCTGTGTTTCTCTACTTGCTTTGAGCTCCTGTTACCTCTTCGTCACCTCACCATTCTCAAGGTGCTGTGCACTGTGGAGCTGCAGGCACAATTTCTTCAGCATCCTGCCCTCTTATCCACTAGGCATGTAGCATACTTGGGGTACCTTCACTGTCTATCTCAGCCTTCCCAAGCTGGTCATGTTCTCTGCATTCTCTACCAATGGTTCTCCCACCTCCTGCTCTTGTCATCACCTCATCCAGGAGATATATCTCTTCCATGTTCCCTTATCTGTTGCCTTTTTCTTCATCTGACTCACTACTTCCTCCTGCTGATTCACTACCTCCTAGAGGCGCCCCAGGACTGCAATACATTAATTCGGAAACGGTGTGTAGATTTAGTGTTATATTGCAGGACTGATTCATTTGTGTGTTCTCCTTGCTGATACTTCAGAGGCGCTGTCTCCACCAGTCCTGGATCTCCAGCCTAAGCCCTTATGAAGGCCGGATGACATCTTCGAACCACATGGGATGCAGTACGGTTTGTGCTGCAGCCCCTTTTCTGCTGCTCCTACCGGTTTTACTCATTCAGTGACAACACTTCGTAGGTATGCAGGGTTCACTGCACAGAAGTCTGCAATGGATGTGTTGCACCCTCTCTCCTTATTCTCAAGGTGCTGTGCACTGTGGAGCTGCAGGCACAATTTCTTCAGCATCCTGCCCTCTTATCCACTAGGCATGTAGCATACTTGGGGTACCTTCACTGTCTATCTCAGCCTTCCCAAGCTGGTCATGTTCTCTGCATTCTCTACCAATGGTTCTCCCACCTCCTGCTCTTGTCATCACCTCATCCAGGAGATATATCTCTTCCATGTTCCCTTATCTGTTGCCTTTTTCTTCATCTGACTCACTACTTCCTCCTGCTGATTCACTACCTCCTAGAGGCGCCCCAGGACTGCAATAAATTAATTCGGAAAAGGTGTGTAGATTTAGTGTTATATTGCAGGACTGATTCATTTGTGTGTTCTCCTTGCTGATACTTCAGAGGCGCTGTCTCCACCAGTCCTGGATCTCCAGCCTAAGCCCTTATGAAGGCCGGATGACATCTTCGAACCACATGGGATGCAGTACGGTTTGTGCTGCAGCCCCTTTTCTGCTGCTCCTACCGGTTTTACTCATTCAGTGACAACACTTCGTAGGTATGCAGGGTTCACTGCACAGAAGTCTGCAATGGATGTGTTGCACCCTCTCTCCTTATTCTCAAGGTGCTGTGCACTGTGGAGCTGCAGGCACAATTTCTTCAGCATCCTGCCGAACGAATACCAAGATATATTTTGGTTCCTCAGAGGATATGGTCTAGCCTCAGGGCTCTTAGGTTGAGTGGGGGAAAACATTGTTGATTTTGGGGTTCTATGATCTCTTAAAGGGCCAGTAACCATGGGTTGCACATTGTGACAAATCGCTACCATGAGGATAGAGAAGAGTAAGGTAGACTAGTGGATTCTCCCCACACTGTCCCCTGGTCCTACATCACCTAGTGGGAATCTGTATCCGACACCCATGGTTACCCCATCCCTGACCCTCAGTGATAGTCACGGCTCTTTATTACGCCTCTCTCTTTCTTTCTTCCTAGCTCATATCTGAATTATCTATGATTGCCAGCTTCAGAAATCTACATTGATTGGTACATGTCCCTGGTGGTGCACTACAGAGAATCTCTAAGACTGTAGAGCGCAGAACCACGCAAGGACCGAAGTCCTTCCATGGATCCGGAGCGTTGGCATCTTTATTTTGAGCCAACCAAGTATGGGGGCATGGAATGCACTGAGAACAAGTTTCTGCGCTAATAGTTTAGGGCTTCAATGTCACCTTTTACAGCCAGACATTCAAATTGCAAAACAGAGTAATTTATCTTCCCAGGAAAAAGCTTCCAGGTCATTTAGAGAATGGGTTGGTCGCAACCGTTATGCTCTCATGCCACTATTCCAGCCCAACAGACATCCATCTACAACATGAGGAGTCAATTAAAGGCATGCATTAAGACCAGGGGTGGCTGGCAAGACAAGCATTTCAGATGAATGAAGGCCTCTTCAGTCACTAGTGAGCAGGTTATCTTGCATTTCTAAACCATAAGAAGGTTGGTAAAGAGTCCTGCGATGCTCTAGAAATGTTGGCACAGGAACACTCTTAAAGTCCTCGAATATGGCTTCTTAGGTTTGAACAGTTCCTTTCTTGACTTTAAATGATATAGGCAACCTCAGGTTTCCCTCCCGGTTGCAAGCATGGTGGAGAGAGAGAGAGTCCCCTGCAGCCACTCCCTTCTTTGGATTCTTTGGAATCAAGAAGAGAACATCCCTCTAAATTAGAATGCTGGAGAAATGGTTCTCCAGCCTCTCACTCCTAAGAAGTACTCCACAGTTCTGTTAAGCAGCATATTGTGGGCCCACTCTCTTTTTCTCTTCCACCTATTAAGGGACGGTGACACCCACGCCAAGATGGAGTTAATTCGGTAGGATCCTTCACTTTTCTTTTTGTGCATGATGTATTTGTCTCAACACAAATCACAGCAGACACACACACCCTGCACTGAGGACTACTGAGAACAGCCGAACCAAAATGAGAAGTGTGAAAGTTCTCCAGCAAGAAACAAGGAGAGAAAGAGACAGATGCAGACCAGTTACCAGCAGGCACACACACACAGGAAAGAGATCAAAGATGGTGGGCGGCCTATTCCAAGACTCCAGAGGGAGTCAGGACTGCAAAGGCATCCCACTCAGACGGGTCACGTGACCCCTATAACAACTCAGATAGTAACTTTTCAGTACAAAGCCTATTTAAGGACCATCTCAGAGGACAACAATAAAAGGAGTTTTGGGAGTGCAGAGCTAATGGATGGCAGCATTGGAGACTTGGACACCTGTTGGGGAATGAGACAAGTAAAGAGAAAAAAAGAAGACACAAGTGAGAATGAGAGGCTCTGTAAGACCTGGAGAAAGAAAGGAGAACACCCTGAGAGGAGTAAGAAGAAGGTATTGTAACCTCTGGTTTAAACAAGCACTACATCTGATGGGGTTACTAAACGCCAGCTATTCAGGAGCAAACCCATGCATGCCAATGTTACTAATGTATGTGTTTCATTTAGGAACACATAACCAATGTGTGGTGTGAGATGTTTGTCAGAGTATAGCCCAAACAGACGCTTTCATTACATATGTTTACTTTGGGCTGGGCTACTATCTTCTTGCAGGTGTTCAAGCATTGTTCTGGAAATTACAGTAGGTGGGTCGCCTCAGGATTGAAGCACAACGGGATCTGCCTACCATAGAACAGGGTGCTGAGCATCATCCATGGTGATACTGCATACTGGAGTGTGCTGCTCAATTTGAAAAATTGTAGCTGTAGAGGGGTTGTCAAGGAGCGAGACATCTAGAAAGTCCCTCTGGGGCAGCTGTGCTGGGCCCACATCAGGTGCAGCAAATATGCCTGTGCAAGGCCTGTAGGATTGCAGCGTCCCTTGGTTTTTCCCTCCTCCCAAAAAAGGCGAGGAGGAACAAAGACAACAGCTGTCTTGTCTCAAGCTCACCGGCCTCATCTAAGCATTAGCACGAGGGAAGGTATATGAGGTTTTTTAATTAAAAACTAGACCCAAAATGTGCACCCAAAGGTCAGGATCAAGTTTTAGGACAGCTTTTGACAGGCCTTTGGGCCCAGGTGCATGAGAATTCTTACTGCGGGTAATTAAGGAGACTATCTGCTCCTCTGAACAAGCCAAATGCCACAGTCTTGAGGTTGGTTCCAAATGGGAACTTTCCTCCCCGGTATCCCCTTTGTATACTTTCGTAAAGGGGTCAATCTACCCTTGCTCCCCGATAGGATTAATCAGGGAGCTATACAGTGGGGACACTGAATTGTTGATTGTTTGCCAGAAGGAGGATACATTTCTTGAATTAGCCAACCGCAGCATCTTTTGAGCATCATGCAGCAGAATTTCATATTTGTGAAATCAAAGCTACTATTTATATTTGAGCTTCAATGTCTTTCTTTGAAAAGTCTCTAATGGATTGCAGTGCCGAAGGGCCCGCCTCAGATCTCTTTTTTTTTACTGGATAATGGGGTTGAAGGCGTGATTTATTAAAATGTTTCCTATATTACTAGGGCGAGGCATCACTTTATATATTTGGTCCAAGACGTCTTTACACGGGATAGCCAACAGAGCCTGCTCCAGTTTGTCCAGGGAAAGAGATGGTGGAGTATGTCATAAAACTTCTCCAGGCTCGCCCTATTCCAACGGACCCTGTTCTTACCTATGGAAACCTCTACTGCACTCTCCTCATTTCACCACCTTCAGCACCAAGAACAATGTGTAGTAATCACTGAGGTCTGTTTTCTCTATTATCATGAGTTGACGTTCTGTAGCATTTCACCAGAGACAAATATGTAGTCCAAAGTACTATTGGATGTGCCTCGATGCCAAATGGCATTTGGTGCAATGTCACTCTCCGCCATGCCGTTAACCATGTACATGTCCCAATCACTCATTAACTCCATCCATATGCACTTCCACGCTTCCTAACCATCATTTTATGACATGACGTGTTCACATCAGTAGGGTCCCAACAAATTGCATTTAGATCACCACACAACAAGATGGAATTATCATTATTAGTAATTTGCCACTCATAGATTAAATCTTCAAATTGCCCCCAAAAAGGTATCTTTAGCTATCACAGTGGGGTTCCAATAAAGATTAACTACTAAAGTGGAAGACATATCTATATAAAGATCCTTGTCCCAAGTCAGTTCCACTGCCTGAACAAAGGCATTCACAGTAGCATAAGATGTAGCCGTTACACCCATGTCGCTCCGGATGCCAAACAGTAGGCCTGAAGCAGGTGTTCCTTTAGTCCCTTTGTATGCCGGATTCAACAGACAATGATATCTGTCCACACTCGGGGGCTCCAGGAGTCAGGATTCCTGGACACAATACAGATCAGCTTCAAGGAGACCCTTGATGACAGCAGGTTGCCATAGCCCCTAGAATACCATGAGAGGCACTTAATCAGTTTAACATAAGCTGCTCTATTCAGTTTGAATTGCTAATGGTTACGTGCATTCAGACAGGTCGCCGCCTATTTCCAATCCATCCCGTCCTTGGATTTCAAATTGCCCATTAACTGCCTAGTAGTTTGTCTGCCGGATAAACCGTCCGTTGGGCAAGTTATTGTTAAAATCGGTATCGGTTGAGGGACTCTTACTACCTTAATGGGAGGATTGGAGTCACAACTGGTTGCAAAGTTCGGAGCGGTAGAGGCTTGCTGGGTACCTTGGTAGGCTGCAATGGAGACACCCCATGACCCCGGTTGAGCCACGCCTGCTAAGACCTGGTCCATGACCATCTCAAAGGCAAAGTGGAGCATGACCTTGTTTAGTCTCAAGTTGTTCCAGAACTCGACCGGCTTAATGTCCATCGAGCTCAAGTGAGATAACAAAAGCACTTTGGTAAGCAGCTTCAGAACAGCCGTCCTGTACAATGTCAACTGAATGCAATCCTTCAGCTCCCAAGACAGGAGCAGTTGCAGATTCAAGGGTTTCAATTTGGCAACAGGCGGCAGCTCGACTGTGCCCTCATTTATAAGTTTACAGCGACGCTCCTCCAGCTTTGAAAAGGCGGGTGATCTTCTCACACCCAAATAGTCGCACAAGGCCTCTCGAGAGCTCTCATTCCTTTCTTCATGAACAATAGGTGGATTCACAGGAGCGCCAGAGACTATGGAGCGCGAGATAGACACTGCATGCATGGGTACCAAATCCACAGACAGGGACACCAAGATGATTACTTCTCCATCTCCATTCCTCTCATTGCCAAGTGGTGGAACTTCAGTGGTGCGGCCATCCTCCCCGGCGTTGATCAAAGACACCGACACAAATGGCAGATTTTCAGGTAATGGCATAAGTAACGAGTCTGAAGCCACAGGGCAGTGCTGAGGTTTGGGTTGGTGAGCCCTCAATCAATGGGGTTCAAAGGGGTGACGTGCAAGTGACAGATTCCTCAAGAATTTTCTTGAGCCCCTACCCACATTCCTGTGGGCACCTTTCCTGTTTTATGATTTCTTTGTGGCCTGGGCTCTTGTTAAAGTCTCCACCACCGGCTCTGGATGCTTGGTACTAGAGTGCATAGATGCTTTCTTTGCCCTCACTCCAGGGGCCCAAAGATCCCAAAAGGCACTTGAGGAGCCGGAGGTGGTATATCCCTCTCGACCACAGCAAGGTTACTACAGATCACATCGCCCCTCACACAGAAGGTCTTCAGCCATTTGCATGACGGCTGGGTCAATGTGATCCCTTACACCACCATGATCCCCTGTGAGTCCTCAAAGAAGTTGACAGCTGTGGCATCCAATGTCTGCAAACAGCAACCTACTGCGTCTTCGCCTTCGGTTACTGGGCCTCATTATAAGTTTGCCGGTCCGGTAGTAATGGCGCCGGTAAGCTACCGGTGCCATTACTACCGGACCGGCAAACTAAGAGTTCTGCTCGCGGGTGGCTTTCCGCCCGCCAGGTCTGACCTGACGGGCGTACCGGCACCTGTGAGCAGAGCATGTCGGATGCACCGGCACCATTCATGAATGGTGCCGGTGCATCTGGCTTACCCATTCCCATTGAGCCGTATGGGGCTCAAATGGGAATGGGGAAGAATATTTTCCGGTGCCTGCGAATGGGCAATTACCGGGTCTGGCAAGGCCGTAATGACCCAGTAATTACCCATTCGTGGGCGCTGGAAAAAAAATTACACCTGCGGCAGCCGTGCCGGTTTTACCGGCACAGCTTCCGCCAGTATCATAATGAGGCCCAGTTGTGTTTCATTGAGGGACTGATGACACAGCCGGCCGGGCCTGCACCCCCATCGTTTCTGTGGGGGCGGGTCTATTCACAAAATCAAACAGCCACTGAGGCACATACAGTAAATTAGTATTTTCGCTCGAATTACAGTAGAGACGAACTCCTGCTGGTCGTATACTGCCTTTAGATCCAGCTGCGCACCCACACACACATTACAAGCAGTCAATGATTTTTTGATTAAGCCAGCCCCAACATCTTTCGTTACAGCACAAGTGTTTCCTTTTAGAGAGGAAGTAATAGTCACTGAAAGAGGGGTCTTCAGAGTCCCCGGCAGAGTTTTAGCTGGAATCAAAGGAGCAGAGGCTGGGCTTAGATTCAAGAGACATACATTGTCCTGGTTAAAATCTTCCAGGTCGGAAAAGGAGACATTCCTATTATGGAGTGTATGGTTTCCTGTTGTGACTGTTCTGGGCGGAGAAATAGGAGACCAGACTCCTTCCTCATTGAGGAAGGAGCCAAGTTCCAGGTCCGTGATCTCTTTGAGGATTTCCCTGTTTTTAGTAAGGAGGGCCAGGAAAGAGTCATTCACTGTTAAAGTCACTTCGGAAATTGTGCCAGATTTAGAAAAATTAGCTGCTGATGATGCCTCTCTCTCCCCCCATTTGTTTTGTTGCGATAGGAGAAGGATTTGCAGTGGGATCTCCCAAAATGGAAAACTCTGTCTCTTGTAACCTGCATCAATAGGACCCTAGGGGATGCCGACTTAGGGGGGGGCACTGTGGTATTGGAGGACGTTGGTGTTGAGGCTTGAGGGGCTGGATGGAAGCGGACTTGCTTCAAAGTAGGAGAGGAGAACGAGGGTACCCCCTCCAGTACCAAATTCCTCAATACCGCCAGCAGGAGAAGAATTCCATCACCTCTCCTGCTCATCACCGGAATCATGGGTTTTGGTTTACTGGTGTTGTGACATTTTAATGACTCCCCACCTAGGCCGTGAGCAGGTAAATTGGCTTTTCAAACAAGTCCCAAATCATGCATCGGCTCCGACTCCAGCTGAGCAGCGCCTGGTTCATCCTCTATGGGGGAAATGTTGATGGATTGTGATTGATTTCCATGCATGCAAGGCAGGTCTTGGGGGCTGAGCAAGGCAGAGGTCATGTCTGGGCTGCGCTTGGTAGCGAGAGCGCTACTGAGCGAGTGCAGAGATCATAGGTGGCCATGGCAACAACAACAACAGTAGCACCATCAAATTGCAACTCAGTAAGCACAGCACATTAAAAGAAGCCTCTCCCCAGCCACAAGACGTACAGACGTACTCAGAGGCATTTTTCTTATGCATACGCCTAGCCGCACGAAAAGAAAAAGGGATCACGGCCACACAAACAAGCAACCCAGGCTTACCGTAGCAAGAGAGAAATGCTCTCACACCCAGGATTGGCTAGGATCCTCAGCCACAACGTGGTCTGTGGCTCATAGCTCACAGTAAATTGGGCAATTGGGGCAATTCAGGCTCTGGATTCAGGCTTCTGGCCTTGGCAAATAGCAGAAAGCTGCAGTATCTCTGAGCCGACACAGTACGCACTCCGAAAGCTACAAAACCATTATATTAAAAAAAGACAGTCACAAGGGGACACAGAACCGTTGGAGGACCAGTGGGTTAGAGAAGTACAATTAAGAGAAGTACAAAACTTTGCTATTTAAGATTAAATGGGAACAGAAATTCTCTTTAGGGACTAAATGTTTGCAAGTGTCATATGCTTTTCTCTATCGTATACTACTAAGCACTGGATTGCATTTCCCAGAGGGTTGTTTGGGTTATGCTGCCAAGCTTATTTCACATGCATTAACGCAATTGTATACTTGCAGATGCTGCTGTATCAATGGGCTGCTCCATCATCCCCTTCAAGTGATCTCAGACTGTGGCTTGTAGCCAACTTCTGTTTTCGTCCCTTAAGCAGGTCACCTGAAGACTAAGCTATACCCATATTTCAGGTGGTCTGAGGAGGGGGT
The DNA here is from genome assembly GCF_040938575.1 of Ambystoma mexicanum. Taxonomy (NCBI): domain Eukaryota; kingdom Metazoa; phylum Chordata; class Amphibia; order Caudata; family Ambystomatidae; genus Ambystoma; species Ambystoma mexicanum. The sequence continues at coordinate 313,457,183 of NC_090932.1, forward strand.
TGGCTGAGAGGTATCCTATCCCTGATGTGGTGGCAGCGGCCAGGCACCCATGAGGGAAAAATACACAAGGCGAACACGAAAGAAGTGAGGCAGGCAGACTGTAAGAGATGGAGAGTGTTGTGGGCTGAATGATGGATACGAAGTCGCCACAATATCAAGTAAGTCCACTTTATTAGTTATAGGTTACATCTCAAGTAGGCAATTGGTACATCTGCGAACCGGCACCACCACCCAGGCCGTCCTCACTCACTATCTGCTGCCAACTAATTCAGGCACACAAACAAGCCATAACATCCCATAACATCCCACCCTGGACTCCCATGACATGACACGCTCACCTGGCTGGTGCACAGTGCAGAGGAAGAGGCAGTCAGCGGAAGATTGAAAGCAAAAGATTAGGTGTTCTGTTGGCCCAGGGTAGCACCGAACTAGGCACACTTCAAGATCTCAAGAGTGAAGGAAGAGGAAGAGCATAAGGCTCATAAAGGGAAGAAACTGGCACATCGTAAGACCGAGGAAGGGATATTTGAGAAGACTCAAAAAGCGGAAGAATATGGAGGTGAGGGCAAGCTGGTAAGATTAAACCAGGAGAAAAAGAAGAGTGTGGGAACCTTATCCCCTGAGAGAGGAGAGAAGAAAGTCATAAGTCCTGGCTAAAGATGAAGTAAAGAGAAAATTGGCCAATCCCCTAGCCAAATTAGAGACCCATGAAGAAATGGCTGAAAGGATAGCCCCCCAGATAAATCCCAGTGTGGAAGGGCCACAACACTACCCAGGGCCAGGAGAAAGGATCCACAGGCAGGGCAGAGTCAAAAGGGTGGAGGCTGTGTTCAAACATACATAAAGCACAAAGGGTGGAGGTCCCAATAAAGGAGAAAGAGAATAGCCCAAGTAGAGGGCTGAGATAGCAAGGACCCAGGCTGTGACCAAGAGGCAAGAGAAAGTAAGCCCAAAGAGTCACCTGGAGACTATCCTAGCATAGACAAGCAAGAAGCATCACTTGAGAACTAACCCAAGACACAGAAATGACAGAAGCATCACAAGGGGACTAACTCAGGAAGAAGATAAGAACCACTACAAAAACATACGTACAGTGCCCGAACACTTTGCATCCCACCATTCTAGCAAGGAAAACACCATCCTAGCAAAGAAAACAAAATACATTTAATATATATTCCCTGTTGCATCTTTTGTACAGAGCTGTGACAGGGAACATTACTAGAAATGCTGTTGGTGGGCCTTCAAGGTACAATCTGTAATAGTGTAAAGCTAAGCTTAAAGAGTTGTTACCAATCCAGAGAACCAAAAACGATTGAACGGCAAGGACCAATGAAGGTAAGACAGGGTGTGAGACTGTTACTTTAGGGATAAGGGAATAAGCCTGGGGAATGTTGTATTGTTAGCCCAATCCATCACTTATCGAAAGCCACTGCAATATAGGTGATATGGTGTGTTCGGCCTAATAGTAAACGTTATTACATACCACTGTAAGAGAAAAGTGTGGCATTTACTACTCACCTGCAGCTGAGCGTTCAATAATTTCTTCTTTCACAACATCGCAGGCAAGTGTTACATCCTCGCTTTCAGACTTCACCCATTTCTCCATGTCCTGAGGTTCTCTGTCGGAAATGTTCTCTTCTTCAATCTTCACCTGTTTGATCGAATCTTGGCAATCCATAGGAGGCAACTCGTCTTTCTCAACTTTCACAAGGTGAATAGAGTCCGGGTGAATATGTGCAGGCTGGTCCTCTGTTTTTTCAATGTTAACCTGGCCCGCAGAGTCCTTCCAGTCATTGATAGTGGGCTTTTGGTCATCTTCAGACTCGCCCCAATGGGTAGAGGGCAGATAATGCCCAGTAGGTGGCTTCTCTTCTTCTTCAAGTTTCACTTCGTTCAGGCAGTCTCCACAATCCCTTGTAAAAGGCTCCTCCACACTGTCATTGTTGATGTGTGCCATGGAGATTTGGTGATTCTTCACAGGTGGTTGAACTTCCTCTTCTATACTAAACCTGTCCATGGCAGGCTGATGTTTTCTGATAGATGATTTAGATACTGTGTTCGCTGTCAAACGATTATTTCCAATCTGCAGCTATCAGATCTTACTTTTCATAATGTATATCCTTTATTTTCAAGCTTAAAAACCCTGGACAGAGAGAGAGAGAGAAGGAGAGGGAACATGTAACATTTTAGAATATAAATAGACACACATTTCAACCTGCACACAGCTACAGAATATGCTCTGTTATGGAATGTAATCTTACACAGGACCAAAAACTACTGGTGAATTTACAAGGTGCATGACCAATCTAGATTAAGTAGATGCATTGATGACACAATCTTCTATCACCTGTATGTATTACTCAGACCCTCATACACAATAGGTTCACATCCTTTACATTTTAATATCTTCTAGATAGGTGCCAATCTGTCACTCATCTATTTCTTCCCATTCACATGTATGGGCATACAGACATTACGATTAACATTAAAAATCTGAAAACTCAAAATAACCTTAGATGATAGACAAGTCACTTCTTAAACATAAATATTTTCCAATAAACTTGCACATAATGTTACTATATCACTGTTAATAAATATCCTGACCATATGTTAGTTGTGTGCGATGCCCCAAATGCAGATATTAGAGGTTTATTAGTAAGTACATAATACAAAATAAACAGGTGCAACGTGAATCTGATCATGTCAATAAAGAGACTTTACAAAAGTCTCAAACAGTGGATGTGGAGGCAATAAGAGAATGGACAAGAGCACCAAGAGTATATGCAAACATATATGAATAAATACTAGTAAATTGATTGTGGAAACTAAGAAAGAACTTTGGGAGGAAGCTCAAAGGTATAGGGTTCTAAATATATAGCCAAAGACATTAAGTACGGTAATCAAAGTAAAACAACAATAAAAATCAAGCTCTAAGAATTCTGATGGAACGGAATCATGACTATAACTCAGTGATCAAAGTAAATTATCGGCACCCATATTAATAGAAGAACTGAATGCAGGGAAACAAACACTGCCAGGTAATAAAGGGTTCGGCATGATCGTATCCCAGGGGAATTTCTGATGTTTAATCTTGATTGCTTCCGTGTTATTGAAGGTGTGTTAAGACAGACATTTTTCCATAGTAGGATAAGGGAATGTGCTACTTTGTGCTTCACATGGACCCATTTAATTATTAAATGTGGACGGTAAAATGTAATCAAAATATTTGCAAATAATTAAACGTTTGGTATTTCTTCCCTTGCCCCATCTTAACAATAAGGGTTTATTCCCCATTTAAATAACATTGAACATACTAATATGACTAAGACACTTATTTATTATACCTGTGTACACAGGAGCCCTTTGGCAATAATCTTAGTTGATGCTGAAAGGTGTTTGACAGTGTGAGATTTTTCAATGGAATTTATTGACCAAATTAGAAATTCCTCCCAGAAACCAATGGCTTGGATTTGCTTTAATCAAGCCTTATCACAGCACTTCACAAGCACAAGGGGTACGCAACAGGGATGCCTCTGGTTACCTTGATTGTTTGCAGTGTATCTGCAACCTATGTTCTATAAAATTAAGACCCATTTGAATAGTATGCTGTTGTCAAAACCTGGTATAAAAATAAGAGCTATTGCCTTTGTGGATTATACTGTACTGTATTCCTGTACTATCACAGTCCACTTGTCTAATTCTCTCAATTACCAAAATCTAGAGTGGATTAGCTTTACATAAAATGTTGCAGAGGATAGCAAAAGACATTTGAAAGATTAATTATCAGCCTTTACTTCAAGCACTTGGAAGTATCTATCACTTTGTTTGGATGTATCAATAAGGTTACTATGATAACATTTCCCACATATTTATATGTATTTGTGTATTGTTTGTCTGTGTCCTCCAATTGAGCTGAGTGGGCTTACAAACATGTGGCACACATTCCTTCTTCCTCCTTTCTTCAAAGCCAGCTGGAGTACCATCCCACAAGACCCATGAGGCTGCTGGAGGAGTGCTACTTATCAGCATGGGGTAAGGCCCAGAAGGGCTTTGTGCATTTATGCATCCCATGCTTTATTTTCAAACAAGCATTGAGCGCTCCACATTTCGGATCATTTACCAGCTGCAACCCGAAATGCATGCAGCAGCGTCTATGTGTTTTTTGTGATAACTGCGGGCCCAACGCAGTACAGGGCCGCACCTGGGCTGCTTTGTGTCTTGGTACTTTCCCTCTACCATCATGGCCGCCGCATCCTCAAGCACTGGACTGCTTGGCTTGTACACATAGCCACTGCAACCTTTGGCCCGACCTCCACCCAAACGGACCAATCCGGGAAGCCGACAGGCGAATGCTGCCCCCCTCGCCAAGGCCCATTACTAAGGCCCCTGTCTTAGCCTATCCGAGCATGGAGGGCTCGGAGGGCACCCCCTTCTCGTCCCCTGCAGCTCTACACGTACTACCACCCCCACACGTGTGACTCTCCTGGAGCCCTGCTCTCCCATTGCAGTACAATGTTCTGTCAATTCCAAATTAAGGTGTGTTTTTGATCATCTGTACACTTCCCACCCCCCATTTTTGCATTGCATTTGTGTGCTGTTTGGGAAATTGCGAATTTAAGTGTGTTTTTGATCATCTGTACACCCTCCCTATTTTTGCATTGCATTTGTGTGCTGTTTGGGCAATTCCGGTTTTGGTGTGATTAGGAACATCTGTACACCCCCCATTTCTGTACTGCAATCATATGCTTTCTTTGTTACACTTGAATTCTGGTGGCCTTACATCTCGGTACTGTCCATCTTGCATTGCATATTTATGTTCCTATTTTCCTTCTACTACCCTCTTCAAGTGCCCTCTTTCCTGTTCTCCCCTACCCCTCTCCTACCTCCACCCTCTCTCATCTTTTTCTATGTCATAGCATTGTACTCTCATCTTGTGTCTGAAATGTCATCAGGCCTAGAACAGTAGTTCTGTTCTATATTCCCTCTGTATGTTTGTTCTGTATTAGATGTCACAGAACTTGCACTGTCTGAAATGTCGGCAGGTCTAGTACGGTAGTTCTGTTCTATATGCCGTCTATCCGTCTGTTTCTGTATTACCGTCTGTTAGGAAAGGTTTCTCTTTACAGCACCTTTCCTTCAATTTTTATGGACCCCCAAACTTGTTGCTTTAATTTTTTTTATCCTAGCCTGACTTTTTCCAGTGGAGCACAGCCTTCAGCTGCGCTCCCTTGGGCTTTTGCTCCTCTGTTATGGGGAAACTGACACGTCCTTCAGACTATCAGTACTGGGAAACTATGTTTCCCCTTAGTCTTTCAATATGTTGCCATTTCTTGGTAACTTTTTATCTCGCATAGGGGTCCTTTGGTTTTATGGCCCTATACACCCTCTAAGGATTTGTTGGTGATTGTAAATGCATGCCTAGGACAAACTGGTGGGAGCAGTTTCCTTTTATAGTATTTTTACTTCTTTTTAATTAACCATAACGCGTTTACAGCATTTGGCTCAAGACTGTGGCCAGTGCCGAATATGGCCATGCCACAAAGTCTTTTGTTCTGTCCTTTGTCCATTTTGTCCCTTTGCCTTCCCCCAGGTCGAGTAGACCCTGGAATTCCTTATTTGGTCATGCAGCCTACCGTGAAAACTACAACTTTGGTGGGCTTCTGCATGTCACGTGTACTAATGCCCAGGAAGAGGATTGGGAGTACCTGGTCCCAACCCACACTACTGGTGCCAGTATGTCTGGTATGCCTGAACGACTGGAACCACTGTGGGCTGTGATTGGCCCACATCTGGCATGCATGCAAGAGGGCAAATCTTCGATTGTGTATCCCAGATTTGAGCGTGAAATTGATCTTGGATAAGAGAAGGGGCTCTGCATCCATTCCACGTCGATCACCTGAAGTTTTCTCCGCAATACACAACAAGCCAAGTAGCCTGAAACGCTAAAGCAGACCAGTGGAACCGCTGGAGACGTGCTGGAAGTTTTGGCACCCTGGGCCTGCTATCGTCACCATCGGCCCCCTGCCGGGCGGAACGGCACCCACGAGCAGACCTACACGGTAGCACCGGCACCGTTATTAACGGTGCCGGTGCTACTGGCCTCCCCATTCCTATATAGTACTATGGGACTCAAATGGGAATGGGGAGTAATTTTTACTGGCATACAGCAAAGGGGAATTACTGGGTCTGCCAGGGCTGGAATGCCCCGGTATATCCCCATTGCCGGTAAAAAAATGACTCCGGCAGCAGCCGTACCGGTATTTACCGGTAGGCTACCGCCAACCCTGTAATAACCCTCTTAGTCTGAACGGCCTGCCAAGCTACTGTGATTGGTCTGGCTTGTCGAGAAAGTTCCCCTGTTCCACCAAAGTAGGGTGGCCTCCTAAACTTCTGCCCATCAGGTCAGAGTTTAGAACTCCATCTTAACACCGCCCTATGCTGCTCCTTGTCTGTACCATTATAATACTTTAGCACTGGCCCATTCTGAATGATTCAGGGCATAGTTAGAATGTTGTTGGATTGCATTTTACCCTTGGTCCCTCCTCTGCTTTGAAGCTGTTTGAAACACTTTTCTTTGTGTATAGGTGCTTTATAAATAACCAATAAATGTATAAATAAATAAATACATAGGGTAAAGCAGGTTTTATTTTGTCTCTTATGCAAACATTCAGGCATATACAACACTTATGGATACCATTACTAGAAAAGGAATCTATTAGTGCTAACATCTCTAATATATTTAATCACTAAGACTGAATTGATGTCATTTTCTGATCTCCAGATAAATGTGGGCTATTTCATCACAATATTGTTAAATATTTCCACATTTGGACAGCTCTAAATCACACATACCCGTGGTTACACAATGTGGATATTTTGTTTACATTCTATAAGATTACTGTTTATTACAGGTGACATATACATCAAGCTCTAAAAGATTTGGATTTAATTAGCAGCAGGTGTGTGATCGAGGAGGATTTACTTATGAAGACATTGTTTACGCACCGAGGTAAACATTTAAATATCTGAATGCAAAGAATTTACATTTAGAAACCTTTAGAAGGCATTATACTGCATTGAGGTTCTTTGAGGGCATGTTGTGCTCTACGTTGGCATGCATTTTATGCCAAGATCTTATTATTAGTTTGGCCCATATTTTGACATATTTGACACCATACAGGGGGCCTTATCTGAAATCAACAAAACCTATAGAGGCTTGAAGCAGGGCTGTGTCCTTGCCTCAGCCATATAAATTTATTTTTCTGGCTGATATTGTGCATGTTGTTGACAATGTTGTAGGAGATCCTCCCAAATTGGCCTCAAAAGCTATCTCAGCCTTGCTGTATGCAGATGACCTCATTTTACTTTCCAAAACTCCCCGTGGCCTTCAAAATCTTTTGGATGGCCTTTCGACATATGCCCAAGATAACTTGACTATTAATTTAGGAAAAACCGAAGTCATGACCATTTAACCTAATGTGAAAACTGTCATGAAACCCTACGTATGTACTGTACAAGATCTGTCAATTGAAAAAGTCCATCAATGTACGTATCTAGGCATTAGTCTTGCCACCTCTAAATCCAAGGCACACTGGACTAAATTAAATGATAAATTGAGTCACATGATATCGCAAGTCATCATCATAAAAGCAAGGTTTGGAAAGTTTTCTATCTCCCTGGCTTTGACTTATTTAAGCCAAAAGGCCACCACCATATTACTTTATGGATCTGAAACCCAGAAATTAATGCCTGAACATCTTTGAAGCAAACTGGAGAGTGCATTTTGGAAGCGCTGTCTTATCTTACCGAATTGTATTCCAATGCCATGGATTTGGAATGAATTAGGCTTAATATCATTATATACGCATCATGTATGGCAAATTGTCAGTCTATTTCGGAAGTGCATTATAACAACCGATATGACTATGCTTATAGGCACCTTATCTAATTACATATTTTCGAGTAATGATTCTTATATTCGCAAATTGCGTCATACTGTAGTGGATGCTCTAGCTGATGCGGACGTCTCTCTTAAAACACTCATTGAAAATCCTACAAGAGTGAAAACAAAAATGTTCATATGTGATTGGATAAAAAATAGAAAACGATGTTTACAATTCCAAGATTTTAAAGGCAACTTCCAATCTCATAAAAACTACAGCAAAGCTGAGTCGTATTGAATTAAGTCCCCATCCGTGACCCATAGGTCGGAATTCCTACGTTTGAGATTCAATCTGTGGCCCACAAGGGAGATTCTGGCAAAGTGAAAACGTATTCCGCAACAGGACAATTTCTGTAGATATTGTCGAAAAAAATCTCAATCTGAAACCTTAGAACACATTCTCACTGAATGTTATTGACTCGGAGACAAGCGTCTTTACTACTTGAGATCCAACCTAATGAATTATAGAGAGAAGACCTCCAACTTGCTATGGCAACTCATTTTTGATGGTGATAATATTTTGTTGAGAATTAACACAATTATATTTCTTAATGAGTTAAAATTACATGACAATATAATGATTGAGGATGTTGAGTAACTATTAATTGGTTTTTTTCGGATTCTCTTCTGGTTTTCTTTGTTATCTCGTTTTATTTTAAGTTGTGCATCAATATGAACACTGTTATTGATTCTAAAAGTAAATGAACACGAATGAGTAGCTCATTTAAATTCACCATGTATATTAATAGTTTTTTAACCTGAGATCATGATGCTTTTTAAGTTTAATTGAAGTTTTTGTAGAAATAGAAAGGAATCGTCTTTGTTTTAAATCTTGAATCTTTCCTGTCTGTTTTTGTATAATGAAATAATTTCTGAATTGTTTTAAAAGTTGAATAATTTCAGCTAAATAAAACCAAAAAGAAATAATAATAATTGTTAGTTTGGTACATATCCAGAGGCGTCCTTGGGGTGGAGGGGTGTTGGAGTGGCTTGAGCCCCAGGTCTTTTGGCTGTAGCCCCGGAAAGAAGCTCAGGAGATACAACCAAAAGGCTAGCTAGTCCCGAGTCCCGACAAAAGCGCAGACCTAGAAACACCCCTGCACATATCTTATACTCCTGTCTAGCTTCAATACAGGTCTGGGCAGGACTAGGTGACATATTGCTGAAAACAGGGCATTAGCTGGTTCCTCTACAACTAGGAATGTTTTGGCCATGGTAGGCATATCATTGAAAATATGGCTCCATGTATGTTCATCTCTATATCCTTCCCCAGAAACCAAGCAGCTCTACCTACCAGTGGAAGCCGTGTCAGGAACTGTTAGAAGTATATTATATGAAGAAAGTAATTTTGCATAGCCATGTTCAAAATAGAAAATGTGATTAAACATGGGATTCTTTTCTCTGCTTATGTTGATGAAATTGTAAACAGATTAGCAATGTAGGTATTCTAGTGGCATAATGTTGCTTTTAGGCATAGTGTGAATGACGTGTTTGTTTCTTTTCAGCAAAAATGTGTTTTTGTTAATGGTGTGACGAATCCCAGGGTATTGCCACCGTTTCGATGGGGGAGGCCCCTTTGCATGAGGCCACGGAGGTGAGGCCACTACCTGATATTCCCCCTGGGGGTGGTACTCAGCGGGTTGATCACATGGTGAGGGAAAGCCTTTGTGGAACTGGTGAGGATGGCCCCGGCAGAATGCGGTATCCATTTACCCCTTTGGTATCCCCACTCACCTCATCCCCCAACCAAGTCCCACAGGTTCCCCATACAACTATATGTTATAGTTAAGCAGAGGGTATCCTTGATAAGACTGGGGCGAGCAACAGGGAGACTTACCCAAGCTTGATGAAAAAGAATACTGAGATAAAGAAAATTGAACAAGGAGGCGCAGGCCCATAGAGACTGAAGAAGTCACTTGAAAGTTCGAAGAAGAAAACTTTCTTTTTGGGTCACCCACACTTTCTCTTTCTTCTTCCAACTTACAAGCATTAAGAAGCCCAATCAAGTCTAAATCAACTACCGACTGAGGAGTCTTTCAAACTCCAGTCACCACCATGAGTACCTTAGAGGATCTGCTGGAACGTCTTGCTAGGGTAAACCAAGACCCATACACCCACACAGAATCTTGCACCCCTACAATGAAGGAGATGATTTAGGTAGCTTCTTCCTAAACTTCAAATAGCCCAGGAGTTCCACTTGGAAGACGAGTTAAAAAAAGGATAAAAACAAATGTTTACCGAAACAAGCTCAGGGAAATTAGTTTAAATCCAGGGCAGACTCCCATGTAGTTAGGCGCCAGAATCCAAAACACATTATCACTCTAGCTAAGGAAGATGACCCTCCCAGAAGTGCTGCAAGCATTAGCCCTGGATCAATAGTTTACCCCCATCACTTCAAAGGCCCATTCTACAAATGAACAAGCCTACCATGCTGCTGGCAACAGAAACTGCTCAAAATCATGCAGAAGCCAATAGACATCTGAGACTTCTACATAAAGCAGATGATGGGAAGAGGAGAATAAAATCAGGACCCCGAAGCTCTTTCGATCCTGAAACAAAGATCACAGGGAGAGAATAAATTAATGATGGTTTATCCAAAACTAATAAAATTGGGCCTGAGATTCAGAGAGGGAGGAACGAAGACAACCCATAATGAGAGATAAGGGACCTTTGAAAGTAGACAAAACCAGAACCCCTAAACCTACTCCCATTGTTAGTTTCTCTGGTGTAGAAAAAGGACATTTGGCCAGACAGTGTCCCTCTAATAAAAAGAAGAGCCAATGGAAATAGGGTGTATGACAGATGAAGAATGGGGTGATCCAGAACACCAGTTGGACACCGACATTGAAACTACCAGCAATTATGTCTGCCAAACAACCCCTTTCAAAACTCATGAACTGGTTACCGTCAACGGAATCCAGGCATTGGCTGTGGTGGATTCACAGAGAAAACAGTCAGCTGTAAGGAGTGAACACCCCTACCCTTTTAAGTACCCCCTCCCGAGCTTGGTCGCCACTGTACCACTTCATGTACTAGGCGAATTGTGGTCAAGCATAGTATGGTAGTTTTTCTGTTTAGATCATTCAGAATCTTCAAGGCCTAAGAATGTTTACTGTATTCCTTTGTTCACTTCCCACCTTGAAGCGCTTTGTAGCACTTCACCTGTGTATAAGCGCTGTATAAATAAAAAAAATAAAAAGAATTGACATAACTCAACCATGGTAAACCCTTTAGGGTTACCTGAGTCTATGGTGATCAAGAAGTCTATCACAGGACTCCCATGGTTACTAAAATCATGGAACCAAAACAGTGTAACAAATTTGGCAGTCTTTCCCGGAATGCCGGAAGAAACCATTATCGGAACTGACTTCCCAAGGTTTGGTGAAATTATAAAAGAAATGAACAGACCAACCACACATTATTCTCCACTCGAGACCTGGGAGGAGGAAGTGATTCACCAGGTACGCCTATCTGGGACTGGAATGCCACCCTAACCTCCACACTGTGAAAACCTAGAAGGAGAAATGTGCTGCAATGGGGGTATGTGACAACTCCCAGGGTTTTGACAGTGTTTCCATGGGGGATGCCCCTTTCCATGCGGCCAGTGAGGGGAGGCCACTACCCGATATTCCCTCTCTGTGTGGTACTCAGTGGGTGGATCTCATGGGGAGGGAAATCCTTCATGGGACCGCTGACGATGGCCCCGGGAGAATGCAGTATCCATTTACACCTTTGGTGTCCCCACTCAACTCATCCCTCATTTAGGTCCCTCGGGTTCCCCATAACACTATATGTTATAGTAAAGCAGAGGTTATCCTTGATAAGACTGTGATGAGGAAAAGTGAGACTTATCCAAGCTTGCTGCAAATAACTACTGAGACGAAGAAGATTGAACAAGGAGGCGCATGCCCACAGCTGAACCAACACGCACGGTACAGCTGTCAAGAGACAGCCTGGATGGTGTAATGTAATGAGCAAAGCAGGCACAGGCACATACATCTGCTAAGCTAACCACACTGCATATTAGGCATATAGGCATATAGGAAACAGAGCTGATAGCTTATTCAAAGAGCATACTGAATGCTGGCAATCCTAGAATATGCTTCCTTACATGGCGGCTTAGTAGAGCTTACGGGCCCATTTTAGTGAGCTGCAGTCAAACGAAAAAGCGCAAAGAAGCCCACTAGGGGTAATCGCAAAACATGTATTCAGCTTTCACTGAGACACTCTGTTTTCCCAAGAGCTGCTCTGCCGTTCATTGTAAACAGGTACACGTTCGTACGAGAAAGTACAGTTTGACCCAGGCAGTGCTGATAAGAGACGTTCCAGAGAGGCACTTCCCATCCACAGCTCGGCTCGGAGCTGGGGGGGGCGATTTGGAGCAATACATAGTTGTGTTTTACCACCAGAAAGCATATTTTTGTCTTGAAGGTTCGAGTAAAGTTACATCACCTTGAGTGACAGAAACACCTGATAAAAGGTTTGCACCCAAAGGGGCCGGAGAACTCTTATGCACGTGTGGAGTGCCCAGAATTTATAGCATATTCTTGTGCAGAAGTTCCTAGCTTGCCATATCTCACCTAAGCACTGACCACACAGAGGGAGAAAGGCCAGTCCAGTGCTCTCCAGAGAGGTAGAGGGGCCAGGCGCTAGGCTGAACAGGTCCTAAATGTGGCGCTTGACTATCTAGTAACATAAGCTTTTGTGCTTGTATTGGGGACCAATAACTTGCATTCTTCTCATTCTTACTAAATTGCTCTTCATTCATGTTATTTACTCATTGTCAAATAGATGCAAGTATTTTATATTCTGCCTTGGCTTTTTCCAGAGTGAGATCATTGTGTGTCACATAAGGTTCGAACTTGCAGGAGAGAGGGGGTGTCATTTTGTGTTTGGGCTGGTCCCAGGAACAAGCTCACACCCTTCACGTTACAAAGAGTAAAAAGCGAAGAACTCAATGGTCTGTCGAACTAGCCCTGGACGAACACAAAACGAGACGCTCCTCCATAGCAGGGGACCCAAAGGCTGAGAGCCAGGACGCAGAGAGTCATGGTGACCAGAGACGTCCAGGCGAGATGGACTTGGCTGGCAGCAGAAAGGAAAACAGCCAAACCGGAAGAAGCAAAGCAAGAAGGAAGGAGTGGGCAGCCAGAGACGTGAGGGTGAATCCAGAGCTGCTGAACCGTGAGAAGGAGATTGCCACCCAAAGAGACCGGGTACCGCCCTGACGATTCCCAAAGGTAGGGAAAGGGTCGGACCAGTGACTAGGGCATTGAGGAAGCTGGAGAAGCTGAAAACCGATAAAAACGTATCCCAAACAGCACTAGCAGATACAATTGGCATTATATTTGATGCAGACCTTGTGAACCATACAAATAGATCCCAAAGAGCACAAGGGGATACAAGAGGCATTATATTTTATACAAACTTTGTAAACTACCTAAATACATCCCTGGGAGCACAAGGGGGCGAAAGCAGCATTTTACAGAGTGACAACCTTGTATAGTAGATGAACCCATCCCAAAGATCACAGAGGGATAACAGAGAGAGTACTCAAGCTGAAACCAGCATTAGGGAGACACCTATGTGGGCTAGGGCCTGGCAGGAGCGTATATCAGGTCTGTCCAAGTGGGCACTAAGTAAAGGAGGGAAGGAAATCCCACAGAAGCAGAGCAACAGGGTGTGGGACCCACATGAAAGTGGGGAAGCCCAGCCAGTGTGCAGCAGGATATGGGACCCAAATGGAATCGGACAAGGCCCATCAGTAACATATCTAAGGGTTGAAGGCCCTCAACAGTGCAGAGAACTACAGCCATTGGGGTGGTGCCCAGAAGCAGTTGGGGAAACCCCGACTAGAAAAGGAGAAAAAAAAACAGGAAACCATTGACAAAGCAGATATCTTTTTGGTTCTAAAAGTTGCGAAGTCAAGTCTGGCAGGTTAGTTAGCCAGACTTGGCATACCGTTGAGGAAGTCTACGGTCAGGTCTGGCAGGTTAGTGAACCAGACCTGATAAAAGACTGGAAAGGTGTATTTTGTTTAAAGGACAGAAAAAGAGGTTCACGTAAGGGGACTGGAGAACTGTGTGTGGTTTTATTTGGAAAAGGATTTATCCTCCCTCCAGAAGATTGGGGAACATTGTATTGCTTATGGAAAAGGTTTTTTGTTTTAAGGTGTAGAGAGAGGCTCTCTCCAGATGGGAGGAGAACGTGTTTTGTTTAATCAGACAGAGGAAAGTTATTCCTCCAGAAGATTTGAGGAACTGTATTACGTTCACCAGTAGGAACAGGATTCAAGGAAGAGGTTCCTCCCAGGAGCTTGAGGAACAGTCCGTTTTTTTGTTGGTTTGAACATACAAGCAATATACATTTAACCATATATTCTTTGAACAAGAACTGGGCCTTGGAGTCTACATCCAGAACGAGAAGGCCTCCTTCTGGGTGAATAAGACATCCAGTGTTCGTTAGTTAGTTAGTTAGTGTAAGGGACGGAAATAGGTTTAGACACACGACAGTGGACTTTTACTTTATGGACATCCTGACTAGGTTCTTAGTATTTTTGTGGCGGTAAGGCAAGCCCTTTTAGTAAGTAGGGCAAGATAAGCTTTTCTTTTCCTTTCTATTACAACTAAAAGTCTATCCCAACCACTTTACCACAACTGTTCAAGACTCATACTTCTGCACCCTTACAATGGCTAAAATAAAAAGATGATGTAACACAGCCTTTAAACTGAACTGTGATGTCAATATGGGCTGGAACCAAAGGGTTTTGACTAGTTGTACAGGTCAACCCAAGTGAAAGATGACACCATCACACCAAAGACATCAGCAAGTTTTCACATCACCAGCACTGAACCAGTACAATATTGTATGCATCAAAATGTGCACTCGCCACTAGCCATTGGCTAGACATAATTTACTCTTGGTGAATAAGGCATTGTGTGCTGTGTGTAGGAAAATTGAAGTGCTGAGTGACTTTTCATTTTGGCTTGTAGCTTGCCACTTGAAATGTTTACTCCTGCAATGTCAGTGACTGGCTCCATAAGGACTCCCATGAAGTGTCCCCTGTCTGTCTAGATCTCTGCAGTCCACTTAACCCCTTGAAAACAGCGAATGTAAGAACGTTCAGAAAGCATTCTCATGCTGTTCCCTGTAAAGAAATGGTCTGGTGCATGTATTAAACATACACAGGTTGATGACAGCTTTTATTTGGGTTATGTATTCTTAGGAAGTGTACATTTCCATAACACTACCAAATCAAATATTTGCTAGCATCTACAGATCTCTATCAACTTTTGGGTTTATGAATTGTCGAAACGCATCTATATTCCACCACACCTCTACAAAGTATTAATGTGTGACTTCATGACCATTACTTGTGATGAACGACAGGTTAAGAGACTATTTGGTTTCAGGGATCATTGGTACCACTTACCCTCATACATATTTACTATTCTTATTGACAGGGTTGTACCCTTCGACCTCTAGGATGGAAGTGGAGCAACCACAATCCACCAGCACTATGTCCTTTGTGCTGGCATCCATTCAAGTACTGAGAAATTGTGAAAATATGCATCATGTTGCAGCCAGAGCTTTAGGAAAAAGGCTATGGGGGTCATTACGACCCAGGCGCTAATTGCGCCAACTTTACCACCATGGTGTAAACTACGTTTACACCATGGTGGATGGCGGATTTACCGCCCCATTCCAAGGTGAGTGGGGCGGTAAATCCCCATTTCCCATTTTCCCTTCCCCATTCCCATTTTTGCCCCATAGGGCATAATGGGAGTGGGGAAGGCGCTAATTACGCCACCGTAAATTAAGGTGGCGTAATTAGCATCATGGCAGGTTAGCGCCATGGATTTTAACGGCTGCTAAGAGCAGCCGTTAAAATCAGAATAGGCGTTAAGGGTTAACGACGGCGTTAACCCTTAACGCCTGGGTCGTAATGAGGCCCTATGTGTCGCTCTAGATCATCAATGTAAATATCCCACCTATACCCAAACCAAGCCACTCTATACCATCTTCTATTTTTGCATGAGATGATTTTTCTCCAAAATGTTGGGTAACATGGTTGGCATACACATGCCCCAAGGGTGGTCTTGATGGAAGCCTTGGGGAATGTCAAGGCATAAAAGTGACACTGTGAACAACTTGTTGCCACGTTTACATGAGGAAATATCTATTTGCAGTCAAACTGTGTTCATACTTACAGGCGTGGGACACGTGATCTTCAGATGTCGGCAACTAATAAAACAGATATTTCAATAGGAGCCGCAATCTTGATATGTTGCTTTAACTGCCACCATGGATGCGGAACGCATGGGTACATGGGCATTACTAAAACTCTTCTACAGAACAGAGTGATGCTGCCTTCTGCTGTGAGGAAGGGCTTAGGAGGTGGTGAGTGTCCTTTACATTTGTTGTGCATGCTGACGTTTTTTATTTATTTTATTGTTCATTTATAACACGCGTAATACCAGCGAGTGGTTTCTACATGGGGGATTGGAATTCGACCTTGTGTTGCACCGCGTCGTCTTGCTTCCAAGTCAAACAGCGTTGCCACTGAGCTATCCTTCCTCCCCTTGTAAGAAACAATTGGATGTTCATGCTTGGGCTACATGTTTTGTAAATTAGTGGCAAAATATTTGATTCCCCCTTGACACATTCAAATATAAAAGGACAGACTGAGCCACAGGTGCCCTTTGCGACCAAGTCCCATGTCTTAGGCTAGTGGATGGGTCTAGGATGGACCATGGAAGCTATGGACACATGAAGTGTACCTGAGGATCCTCAATCCACCTCTAACCTTATGTGTTATACTCCATAAGCAGCCCAGGGAAGCTACTAGCCCACTTGTCTGGAGGCCATATAGACATGAAGGTGAGTCAAAGACCTGCCTTAATTGAGAAATGGTCATGGTTCACTCGTTGGGAAGAAAGCTGTTGTTTCAATGTCAAAGAACTGTGATGCTGAAAGCTTTACATATACCCCACACCTTCATCCGGTGAATTTATCCTATTGGGCTGCAACTCTGCTTCAACAGATGTCCACAGATCAATTGACATTCCAATGGGGGACTGGTTTCTGCAGAAGCTTTCTCCCAAGGTCAGTCAGCATGTGCTTGTCCAAACCCAGTCTTCTTGGGATTGCAAGCCCCTGCGCAAGGAAAGGAAAACATTGCATATTGAAAACAAGCAAGGAAGAACTTCAAAACCTGCTGGACACTGAAGGTGACAAGGAAAGAAATGCGGACCAAAATGGTGGCCGCAGCAAAGTAAGTGCGGGGTGAAGAGCAGCAAAAAGGGCCACACACCAAGCAGCAAGAGCTGGGAAACCTCTAGTTTCTTGGAAAGTGGAGCAATGGCACTTCCCACTCCATGACAATACCAGGTACAGTCAATGAAACAATTGAGAGAACCAATGTCAATCCCTCAGCTATATAAAAGGAAGGATCAAACGAAAAATAGATTAAGAGTCAGGTGTTGCAGGAGCTGGTAGAGGATAATGCATGGTGAAGTGGCATGGAAGAAAAGAGAGAAGAATAGGATGCACAGAGGAGTAGAATGTAAGAAGAGGTTAGTAGATCAGAGAAAGAAGCAAAGGACGATGTGGAGGTGATACAGAAGAGCTGTAAGGGGATGGTGGAGAGAACATCAGCAAAGGTGGGAGGGGTGACGGTAAAGAAGTCAAGAAGGAGCAGTAAGGAGGAGACAGAAAGAACACCTGTTAAGGGGAGAGGTAAGCATATGAAAGGATTGAAGTGGTTCCTCAGAGATGGGGAGACCATCAGAGAAAGGGAGAAGAGTGGATTAGAAAGAGGTAAACAATGTGCAGAGAAACAGTACAGAGGCGGAGAGGAGGAGGCAAAAGAGAGAAAAAGGAATCCGCCAGGAGAGGGGGCAGGGGGGCAGCTGGCTACTATATGGGAGCAGATGGCAAGTGAGGAAGAGAGAAGGGTAGAGGAGGTACAAAGTAAAGTGTGGTGGATCTTCGAGGAGGAAAGGAGGAGAGTGAAAAAGAGATGAAAATAGGAGGCAAAAGACAGCAAGTGACAAGGAGGTGGAAGCATGCATGGAGAAAGGCAGCAGGAGAGAGTCTTGGTTGAGACCTGAGCCCCCGTCGAGACCTAGCTTGAGGGAGGAGTCGTACCCTAGGAGGTCTCCGGCCGTCCATCAAGCTGTTATGCATAACAATCCCAGGGCCTACCACGGTCCTGTGAAGGATCTTTAAGTGCCTGATATCTTCCCCCCCTTGTAAAGAACCCAAAGCTTCAGGACTGGTGGTGCCGGTGCTTGGTGTTTTTTGAAAAAGTGTGACATTCGGACAACATCAACGAAAAGGTAGCACCAAACTACAACCGAAAGAAAAAAATGTATTGTACAAAAAACTCCAAAGACTATACATTATTTTTTGTTTCCCGCCAGGAAAGCGGTGTCCTAGGAAGAGAAAGAACAACTGAGGACTATGATCCCAAAGAGAAGCTTTAAGTGTCTATGTTCAGTTAATTTCCTACAAACATACCTCAATGAAAACTAATCCTTTATTTTTTCTATAATAAAGACCCCTGAACTATAGTTGTTGGGTTTGAGTGGTCTGTTTATCACACGCACTGTGACACCTCCCGAAAGCCAATAAAAGATCAAGCTTAAAATCACCATCTTCTGTGCATACAGGACTAGTGTGCGACAGCCTAACAAATATCTCTGCGAACATCACGTCTTCTTGGAGAAGATGTAGAACATTGCCAGAACATGGCAAACCCCATTAGGACAGTTTGAGAGAAAGCCCCCTTCTCTGAGACACATATCATCACAGTGAGAAAAAAGAAAGAGTGAGACTGGAATGCCATTGATGGAGTAAGTTCAAGTCCACACTATCTTGCCTCATGGTCACGTGTGGTGTAATCTTACAGGCACTTAGCCAACAATTCACAAAATGCTGCAGCAACAGACAATTGGCTGGCTTCCCTATGCACTATGGATAGCAAAAGGCCAAGGCTGAATTGAATGATAGTAAGGACTAGCAGTCAAGGAGAGGGTGCATGGCTTGGTTTTTCATAGGTTAATAGAGAGTCAGGATGCCACGTGCACACAGCACTTTACTGATTGATGAAAGTAAATCTAACGCACCAATATACCATCATCACTGATCATCCTTTTATATAGGTGCAAATGGTTGAGTCTTCACCTTGTTCCGTTAAAAACCTATGCAACTCCTTTACATCATTTGCTGAATACTTGGTGGATTTCTCTTTTCAGTCACGTTAAAGCCTCTACAAGAAGGTTTCAAGAGAAATACATAAATGTGAGGTTTGGTGGGCGAGTTCTCAAAATGGTTGCTTAAACAGCGTGATAAGAATTTCAAAGCTTAGGTTATACAGTGTGCAGTACAGAACATCACCCAATCACACGCTACTTCACGCCTATCACTAGATGCAAGCAAAAACAAAACAACTTAAAAACGATATCAAAGAACAACCTTTTAATATTTTGTTCCAGCTTCAGACTAAAACAATGGGAAATTTGGCACAAATGCATGTGTAATTATGCTCCCAAGCTCACGCATCAGGAATTATGAGTAATATAATGGGTGGTACATTCCTCAATTGTGTTGACTTTGAGCATTCTTCCAGTGTGCATATGAGCAGTCAATGTGATACAAGAAAATATACTGAAATTCAAGATTAGTGTCCATTGATAAAGTTTAGCTCAATGCAATATAACAAATGTATTGACAAAATTTAGACTTCTCAAAAGACGGGTGGAAAAATGATTTGAACGGCTTGTGGGTTTAAGATCCTCTGAAATATTCTGATTCAAATAGAGATTCAAGACATCCATGTTATTCGTGTCGGGGGTGGTTTCTTCATGCTACAGCATGGGTTCTACAAACCATTTGGACATATGGACACGAAGCATAGAGGTCAATAGACATGTTACCCTTTTCCTCATTGGCAGGTTTAATCTAATACATAATATTCGATTATGGCCAAATGTGGGGGCCAACATTATGCTAGCACTGTATTTTTAACAGCAACAAGAATGTATTTACATTTCAGAACCTTAATCTTCAACACCACAAAAAACAATACAAGTGATTGCTTTCCCACAATCTTTTCATTATTTCTTGCTGTACACAGATCAGTTAAATACCTTTTGCAGCTCATGGGTTATTGATTTACAGTATTATGGAGTGAGCAGGAGAGGATACCCAGAAGTGAAGAGAGAGAGAGAGACAGAGAGAGAGAGAAAGAGAGAGAGAGAGAGAGAGAGAGAGAGAGAGAGAGAGAGTCCATGCGTGCACAGCAGGTAAAAGCAATATGCTGAGGCCAACAAGATCTGGAGGAGTATCTCGGAACTCGGATGACAACCCCGTCCTTCATACTGTATCCAAGAGCACCAGGGTGAATGATACACATTGGGGCCCTATGATTCAGTGAAAGGGGGAAAACAAACCAAGTGAAGGTCTGGACCAGGTTCTTCACAGGAACCCACGATGGAGGCAAGAGAGAACATGCATAAGCTACTAGCAGAAAACAGTGGCTGAATCCAATACCGAACCTAGATTTTGAGGACATAACCAGTAGAGAGCATTCTGTCATGGTGTCAACACCTACCTAACCCTTTTGTATCCCCTCAAGTCCAGGCAGGGACCATCCCTGAAGCGTTAGGGAAAACAGTGGTACCAGATATCCAATAGATTAGATATTTCAGGTAGTACTTGGGCTGTCATAAGGCCATGGGCACCAGCTCCAGGAGCAAAAGCAGAGGTGACCGAGAGAAAGAGAGCGTGAGCGAGGTAGAGCGAGAGAGAGGCCAGAGCTCAGCCACAGATAGCACAGGGAAAGTACTTCCAAGCCAGGGAAGCAAAGGCTGCCGACTAGAAAGAGGCCACCGGAGAGGAAATCGCATAAGGGTATGTACGAGTAGAAGCAGGGTGGCCTAGGGGAAAAGCGAGAGAAACAGAGGAGCAAGAAACCAAATCAGAGAGGGGGTCAGAGAACAGAAGAGGAAAGACTAAGCCCAAAATCACAAAAGGCAAATCCACAATCAAAGGGCTGGAATGGAACCATAAATATCCACTGTGGAGAGTTGCCAAGCAAGTTCTTCAAACAAGTTCTTCAAGCGTATTGATAGTTAGCTCTTTCCTTCTCCCCCCGCCCCCCTCTCTCCTTCCCTCCTATCATGCACTTCCACTAGTAGAAATGCCTCAGGCCTAGTATGCTAGTTAATTTTGTTAGATCATTCGGAAACTTCAAGGCCTAAGAATGACTACTATATTCCCTTATTCCCTTCCGCCTTGAAGCACTTTGTGTATAAGCGCTTTACAAATAGACAATTACAATTACAATCATTTTAGTCCCATCCAATCCCATTACCCTTGAGTCCTTTGTTTTGGTTTCAACCAGAGATCTAACCCAGGGGCCATCTCGGAATGGTGTATACATGATTGCCAAAATACTGGAACCTAACAGGATTAACTTTGGGCTCCTAGTTATTTTCTCACTCTGTTTTCATTCATGAAAAACTGTCCATCCCATTTCTGGTCCTTCCCTCATCCTGATCTTCCCTCGTGTCTCCTGAATCCTGACAGTGAGGAGGGCTGATTCACCTGCAGAGGAACGAGCAAGACAGATCAGTTGGAGATGAGCAATTGTGTTTTTGCATGCTGGTGCCTTACTCATCTGTTGGGTCCAGAAAGGCTTTTGGGCCTGATTGTAAACATCTGCCCTGTCATGAGTTATGTGTCTGTGAGTGCAGGGGTGGCAACACTGCTTGAATTTCATGGTGCACGGTGCATGCAGGAGTGTCCCACATGCAAAGGCTAACTGAACCTCTGGGTGACATCCTGCAGTTCGTCCCATCAATAGAGCCATAAGCTTTGGCAGGCTTGGTCAGTACATGCTTACATTATTTTGCGACTTTGGGAAAGAAGGGTGGATGAGGATGTGCTTGAAAGATTGGGAATCAGTCACCCCACAGAGAGGTTTATCAGTTGGTTATGGTGTGAATGGACCATGGGCAAGGGTGGAATAGGGGTTTTAAAGGCACCCAAAGAGGCAGAGTAATTTTAGCAAAGGCTTGCTCAATAGAAGGCAGTAGGATGGAAGGATTAGAGGAAAGGCTCTCGATCTCAAAGTGTGGCAGCTTAGTTGGCCTGTTGTCCTTTTTGTTGACGACAAAGGACAATGTTGCAGAGGAAAGCAAAAAAAAAGCTTGACAGCTAAAATGAATGGCTTTCTGGTAAAGTACAAGACCCAACCCATGAGGATGAGTTGGGTCAGCCCAGGAGGCCTGAAGATGGGGGTTCATTTGGGTTTGTGGGGGGTGAAGTCCACGCTGGCTCACCGGAGGAGCCCATAAAATGGAAACAGAAGATGAAGCCCTTGGCCTTAGAGTCAAATGGGCATGAAGGAAAACTGGTGCCTGTGTGAACAGATCCTGCAAAGAGGCAGGAAGAGAAGAGCAGATGAGAGACTGCAGTAAGTGTTGCAAGGTGTGGCGTATGCAGGGGGCTCTAAGGGATCCCACATATACCACCTGCGGGCCCAACATCATATCTCACTCAGTACCTGTGACCACTTCACCTCACCAGAGACAGGCAGGGGACTTTGTCACAGAGATGGTGGTCTTGACAGAGGCACAGACAGAGATATCAGTATATATGGGAGCAATTTAGCTAGAGGAGGCTTGGAGGCTTTACAGGTTGTGAGAAGGTTGCAAGACATCCTGACATCAGCAGAGTATAGTCTGAAAATGTGGTGAGGAGGTATTGATTCAAACCCAGTGTGGCTAGGAGCGCGACTGAAAGACCTTGATCTTGAATATTTGCTATTTTTATTTATTTATTTTGTTTATTGCATTTATTATACGCCCAGACCCTGGGTATCACAGCGTAGATGTTAGCCATCATGCTTTGCTAAACACTTATGCTAACATTATCCCAACTATGTGACCTAAACCAGTAAGATAATTATGGCATGCTTTGTTTTAGCTCATTAACTGGTGGCCTTTGAGAGGGAACTGGCAGACGCAGGAAGAGATCCTGTGCCGATGTGGAACGGGCAGAGACAAGGGACAATTTCTAGGAGCGAGTTTCTAGAAGTGAGTCACTAGGTCCTTAGAGGGTGGTCACAGCAGAAAGAAAGAAAACATGTCAAAGAGAATTTTTTTTATAGTGGATAGAAATGTTCTGAAATGTACATACATTCTTGCTGCTGTGGGCAAGAATAAATGAAGGGGTCGTAGAATAATAAAATCACTATTTTCTTTACATCAAGTTGTTGAAAATCATGATCTCTTTTTTTAACAATTGCTACTGAAATAACACGTTTCGTTCTATATCATTCGATACATTTTTAGTTGCGGCTATTAGATGGCACTCAAGTGCCACATACAAGTCTAAACTAGTCCATTGGAGACCAGCTAGGAGAGAGATAACATATGAGGATGCAGACACTATTTGTGGGTTTTGTTTGGTTATTTACCCACCAATTGGCTGCCCATGGACATGCTAACCCCTATGGCGGTTCCACCCAGCACCTGACCCTACCTGCCCAAACCACAGCCTCCAGGCTCTAATCAAGCTAACTCTATCAAGCATCAGCAACATAATATGGCCTGCTAGTGTCATTTCAAAGCAGTCTACTGATATTGAATGGCTTAATTGCAGTTGTAAATGTGCTACTGGCGTAATAAAAATATCTTCACCAAGTCTGCTTTCAGTCACTTAATTTATATATGTTCCATTCTTTGCACAAAGGTCCTTTTAAAATAAGCATTGACTAAGCCAACAATTTTGACTTACATACAGGTATCAGATGGTATCCAATGATTTTAATGAATAAAAAAATAAAGAATTCATTTAAAAAAATATATGCGCGGGTGGGATAAGGGGGCTTACATCTGATGGGGAGGGGGTTGAAGTGGGGGTTTAAACAAGGGAGAAACAGGGCTTGGAAGGGGACCCACCAACAAATAAAAAATAAAAAAATTATATTTTGTCGTTTTTGTTTCAGTAAAAATGTATTCTTTATATTTGTATTCGTTAAAATCACATAGAATCAGATAGGTATTTGCCAGGAACTGCCATCCTATGCCCATATTACCAGACTATTGCCCAGCTGTTGCCCACTTAGGGCCAGGTAGTACGATTATGTGGCAAATACCTATTCCTTGCCTACCTAAAACCCAAAACTGTTGGCTTTGTTAATGCTTGTTTAATTAACTTGTACTGAAGTGCTGGCATATGTGAACTTATTATCATTATCGAATTGAATTAAAGATGTGAGGATTTGTTCAAACCATATTAGCACAAAGATCATTGCATACATGGATGAAACCCAATTGTTAGGAGCCGAGAGCTGCATCATTGTGTTCAATCCTACTCTATCTGGGTAACAAGATAACATAAAATGTCACATTCATTTTTAGCTCTTCCGAATGTCTTTATGGGATTTATTTGTACATGGTTAGCCAGATCGCCATCGATAAGTTACACCAGACTGTAGATTAAATGCCTCTCAAGTTCAGAACCACTGGTTATGTATTTTGTTTCAAATACTATAGTTGTTGGCAGGGTAGCTTGGGATAAATTGTGTGAGTCTGTCATATTCGAAAGAGTTAAGAATAGGAGTTTCAACAATGTGGAAACTACAACCACTTCTAAAAAATCTGTCCTTGTTATTTTTATTTTATGTGCTGACTGAATGTTGGTGAAGCAAACTTTGGTTAAGTATTCTAATGCATATGGGGTTTCCGATTTGTGTAAACATACAAAGTGCAGTCTCCTTCTTGTAGAACATCCATGCAACCAGGCCTGATCCCTACATGTTCCCCAGTAAGAGTGAACCATGTATATAGTAGCTTCATCCTTAAGAGCGGTCAGTCGTGGGCTGATAAAGTTATGTACCAAACAGCGCTACCCTGAAGACAATGGGGCACATTATGAGTTTTCCGGTATGGAAATAAGGTCCTGGTAAGAACATGTACCTGCACCTTTCTGGACAGGAAAACTCAAAGTCTGCCTGTAGGGGCAGTGATCTACCAGCGGGCCTGACCTGCTTGTAGTTCAGGCCCCTACCGGCAGACAATTGCCACAAGCACTGGCATCAGTATTACCGGTGCCAGTGATTGCAGTATCCCCATGCCAAGGAGTCATATGGGACTCCATGGGAATGGGGACTTACTGTCATCTCCGCCACCCATAATATTCCGGTTATACTAGGATATCGGGTGGCAGAGATGGTACAGTAGTCCCCCAGTAGCCCACCGGAATTACTGGTGGGATACAGGGGGACTTGTAATGAGCCACAATGACACTCATCTCATATGGAACAAAAAATGGAAGCATTTTATTTAATTTGCATGCCAGCAGGCCTCCACTCATGTCCCACACATGTCCTCCCAGCACCCCCACCCCCCAGCAGTCAGGGGCACCTGCCAGCAGGCCCCCACTCATGTCCCCCAGCACCCCCACCCCCCAGCAGACAGGGGCACCTGCCAGAACGCCTCCACTCATGTCCCACACATGGCCCTAGCACCCCCACCCCCCAGCAGTCAGGGGCACCTGCCAGCAGGCCCCCACTCATGACCCCAGCACCCCCACCACCCAGCAGTCAGGGGCACCTGCCAGCAGGCCCCCACTCATGTCCCCCAGCGCCCCCACCCCCCAGCAGTCAGGGGCACCTGCCAGCAGGCCTCCACTCATGTCCCACACATGTCCCCCAGCACCCCCACCCCCCAGCAGTCAGGGGCACCTGCCAGCAGGCCCCCACTCATGTCCCCCAGCACCCCCACCCCCAGCAGTCAGAGGCACCTGCCACCAGGCCTCCACCCATGTCCCACACATGTCCCCTAGCACCCCCCCACCCCCCAGCAGTCAGGGGCACCTGCCAGCAGGCCCCCACTCATGTCCCCCAGCACCCCCACCCCCCAGCAGTCAGGGGCATCTGCCAGCAGGCCTCCACTCATGTCCCCCAAAACCCCCATCCCCCAACAGTCAGGGGCACCTGCCCCCACTCATGTCCCACACATGTCCCCCAGCACCCCCACCCCCCAGCAGTCAGGGGCACCTGCCAGCAGGCCCCCACTCATGTCCCAGATATGTCCCCTAGCACCTTCCCCCCAACAGTCAGAGGCACCTGCCAGCAGGCCCCCACTCATGTCCCTCAGCACCCCCACCCCCCAGCAGTCAGGGGCACCTGCCAGCAGGCCTCCACTCATGTCCCACACATGTCCCCCAGCACTCCCAGCAGTCAGGGGCACCTGCCAGCAGGCCCCCACTCATGTCCCCCAGCACCCCACCCCCTAGCAGTCAGGGGCACCTGCCAGCAGGCCCCCACTCATGTCCCACTCATGTCCCCCAGCACCCCCACCCCCCAGTAGTCAGGGGCACGACGACATGTTCACCTCCAACTCCCTGCGAATCGCCTCGAGGCACTCGGCCCACCTCACGGCCCTCCGCATGGAGTTCTCCGCCCTGACCATTGTGAGCCGTGCCTCTTCTGCCCGCTGCCGCTCCGCATCTATGGCGTGGCCCAACTGTTGCCACACGGAAGACACTTGAAATCCGGGGTCCTCCTGCCCTATGGCCGATGCCTGCCCCTCCGATGTTGAAGGCCCCGAGCCATCATTGCTCCCACCATGTTGCTGCTGCTGTGACTCTGCCTGTGACTGCGCCCTGGCTCTTGCTGCCTGCACGTCCTCCTCCGGCTGGGGTGCAGTTGTCGTGGTGGCCACCCTTGCTGGACGTCCGACTCCCGACTGTGGCAGGGATGTGTCCTCCACCAGCCTGGCCGCTGGTTCAGGGGCAGCTCCACAGGTTACCCAGGTGATACATGGGTGGGAAGATGGCATGGAGGACGACTGGCGCGTAGGGGGTTCAGGTGAGGAGGGCGTCGCAAGAAGGTCCAGCACACGGAGGAATCCAGCACCGGTGACCCGTCCCAGTAGGCCAACGTGGTCAAAGAGGCATGCGAGACGACGTGCAGTCTCTCCACGAAAAGACTGCAGGTCACCTTGCATGCCCCGTTGACGCAACGCTATCCCACTCAGGACAGGCTCAACACGGTCCCGGATAGCCACGTCCGCAGGGAGAGGAAGGCCAGTTGTTGTGCGCTCATCCCCTCTCTGAAACCGGGTCTGGACGTAGGCATCCCTGCTGGTGCCAGATGATGCAGTGACAGGATCAGGGACAGGATTACACACAGGCACCTCCGCGGCAGCCTGTGCTTCCTCCTGTCCCTGCCCCTGCACTGCACCACTAGCACCAGTGGAATCCCCACCTCCAGACCCTGTGTGTGTCCCTTCCACGGCCTCCTCCTCCACCAAACCCCCCACCAACCTGGATGACTCTATGCCATCTTCCTCCGTTGGACCCTGTGGGGTCTCAGCTGCCCCTTCTGCTGCCGAGGAGTCCACCTCCGACCTCTGCCTCTTGGACCTACCCTCGGCAGCTGCGGCCTAGGATGCGGCACCAGACCCCTCACTCCCCGACAAGATGACAATCTGGGAGGGGAGCCGGGCCTTGCATCTCTGGCTGGTGGTGCGATCCCTGCCGCTGTGCTCCACAGCACCCTCTCCGCCCTCTTCATCAGTTGACGCTGCAGACAGGGAGAGATAAAACACAGACATCAGGGCACTGTACAATGGACTGATATACACATGAAAGTTGCACATGAGTGGCAGTGTCAAACTTCAGACATGGCATCACACTCCACAACACACATGTCATTTCAACTCACACACATGAGCTTTTCCACAGCAATATTGCCCCAGGCAGCAACATCCATACACATACAACAGCATGAACAGCCGAAGGTGAGCCTGACATCACATGAAACACAGGGAGTGCACTAGACATGCACACACGCCACCACACTTACATGCACGTCTACATCTCCTCCAACTGTCGCAGTGATGCGATCGCCATACATGTCACATCTGGCATTCAGCCTTCTACATATCAGTGTCACGTGCATCCATGTTGCATCACAGTTGCACACTTGTCAAATACACACACAAGCACATGTACACAGTGCAGATACATGCAGCAGGAACCACCATCCATGTGTGACACCACAACCATGCCAACGTACATACACAGAAATTCAAACTTGTGTGCTCCCACACCTGCATTTGCACAGCATGCTTAGCAACACATACACCATCGATGTGTCTCACACCTAAGAGGACTCACATGTGGCAGCCTCACGCCCCTGTTCATACACATCCCTACATAGCCATATGAAAACACATGTGCAACCTGCACACTACTGGCACACCACCACACACACAGCGTCCAATCAGTATGCATGTACACTTACCGCTCGACTCCAGACGGGTCTGCCTCTCAAGGACCTGGACGTGGAGCGCTGGGCATATGTGTTCCAGGACCCTAATTTGGTAGTCGGACAGGTGGCCCCAGTGCCCCTTGGCATCCGCTGCCTTCAAGAGGCGCGGGGCCTTGTTGAGGGTCCTGGACCTGAAGTCCTCCCAGCACTTCTTGACATGTTGTAAGTCGCGGACTGCCACCCCGTCCGCGTTGATGGCAGTCACGATGTCCATCCAGATCCTGGTCCATCCTTCATTGTCGGCGCGCGAACTTCCAAAGAGGGCATCATACTGCCCCAGGACTTGCTCCACCAGGACACCAACTTCCCTGGCACTGAAGCTGGTGGCCCTCTGCCTCTCTGGCTGGGGGTTGCCAGTGGTGCCAGATGGTGTTGTGCCCGACATGGCAAACCCAGAGGCAGGAGTCGGTGGGCAACTGGGTCCTGGGGCTGGGCAGTGGAGCGATGGTATCCCAGTCGGGAGTCTTCGGTTCCAGCAGGGGTGGTCACAGCAACTGCACCCGTGACTGACGTGCAGGCAGCAAATAGCAGGGCACGTGGGCAGCGGGCAGTCAGGCAGCAGCAGATGGCAGGTGGGAGCGTGCTCGGAGGTCTGGGTGGCAGTATTTCGGCCTTCTGGGCAGGAGTGTGGTCTTCCGTGTGTTGTTGCGTGGCCAGCTTGATACGGAGTGATTTGGCACGTGAAAATCTTGCACTTCAGCGTGTAATTCGAGGAAAGGCCCTTCGCGCGTAAGCGCGTCAGCACACGTACGCGGTTTCATTGGACCAAAGGCCCTTAGCGCGTAAGCGCTTCTGTGACGTGACTTGCGCGGGCGTTTCCCTCGTGACATGGGCATAGTGGTTCAGCGCGCGTGAAAAAACTGCACGTCCGCGTGTGGATGCGTGTAATCCGAGGAAAGGGACTACGCGCGTAAGTGAGGTGACGCGCGCGGGCGTTTCCATCAACACAGGTGCATGGTCATCGTACACATCCAAAAACTGCACGTCCTATGGGGGCGCTGTCACGCAACAAGATGGCCGCCTGGGAGTGGAGCTCCTCTCCGGCGTATTATCCTTCTAAAATTATATCCTGTATCTGCCTTCATCCGTGCTACTGGACCAGCGGATTCGACCACTGTACCTATCCTGCACCCACCGGTAGAAACAACGGGAGATATCGGACCCGGCGTGCCCAGATACGGACAGGGTGGCAGGCGGGGGTCCTTGGGCCGCTCCTCAGCTCCGGAGTAACCTACGCGAGGGCCGCGGTTCTGGGTGGAGCGTGGGCCCTGCAGTGGGCGGGTCAGGCCCCGCGGGCGGAACGGACTCCCTGTACCGGGACTGCCTCGAACGCCACCCGATAGGAAACAACATTCGCTCATCGAGGACGGTGTCCTGTCTGGTAGGAGAAGTGCCTTGAGACCTAAGCTGCATGCGCCCTGCCCCATCCTCCCGCTTGAATCACCCATATTCTCCTAAACGGCCCTGGGCGGTCCTGGTCGGGCGGAACCCCCACTGATCTCAAACACTGCCATAAAGAAGGGGGGGACGAAACGGAAAGTATACGAGCCGTCACAGACGCTAACCCAGTGGCCGGCCTATGAGCGGGGCAGGTGGTACGGGCCTGCTGCGGACCGGACCCGCGGGCAAACGTGGGAAGCAGAGAGGGACACTGTGAACAACCCTGCTTGGTATCAGCGCGTGGGTCCCCAAAGGCAAGCTCCTGTTGAATCAGAAGCAGTCCGCCCCACGGCGATCGTCCCTCGTACGGTGCCTTCCTCGGGCCTGTGGCCCCGAGGCCGACAGCGCCCTAGTATCATATCGCAGCTCCGAGACCAACTGCCACAGCAGGCCCACTCACAGCCCGAGCGAACCATCCCCCAGTGGCCATCTACGATCCTCACTACAACGGATATTAATATTAGGTCACCTGTGTGATGCCTGGAAAAAATGCACTCAAGGGCAGGAAGACCGGGCCGATGGATTCTTTCACAAACTCACAAGCAACCGCAGAGGCCTCGGGCCCTTCGACATCTGACCCCCCCGCCACGGAAGACTCCAAGTTCGACCATCTTTTGACGACGGTTCAGAACGGATTCCTGGCGATAAACATCAAGCTGGACGATATTGTCTCCACGATAGGCTCCCTTAAAGCCAGAGTAGATAAGGAAAGTGCCAGAATCACTGATGCCGAAAACAGAATAAGTGCAAACGAAGACTCGACCCATCAAAACACTCAAGACATAGCTAGCTTGAAAAGCGAAATGAATAAACTCTGTGATAAGTGTGATGATTTGGAGTCGAGGTCGAGAAGGAACAATATACGCATTGACGGCTTAGCAGAATCCTTTTGCAAAGGCCCGATGGAAACCCAAATCGAAGCCCTTTGGAGGTCCCTCCTAGGTGCTGACTCCTTCTCTTCACAATTTTTGGTCGAATGAGCACATCGCACCCTGGCTCCACCGCCCAATCCAGGGCCCCCCCCCCGCACGATAGTGGCAAAGCTTCTAAATTACAGAGACAGAGACGCGGTTCTGAGGCTGGCAAGGGAGAAGGGCCCTTTGAGACACGGCTACCACAACATACACATATATCCGGATTTCTCTGCGGGAGTCCAAACCCAGCGACGTTCCTACGAATCCATCAAACAACAGCTGCGGGTGAGACAGGTTCCATATGCGCTGTTGTTTCCAGCAAAGTTACGGCTACAACATGGCGGACGTGCGCACTTCTTTGACTCTCTGGCAGCTGCGTTGACCTACGTGGAATCTGCTATTCCCCTACCTCATGGTAGGAACGAACCTGATCAAAATCTCCTTCAGTGGCCGGTATAGTAATCTACACAGCATATTGTCCGACCGCAGCTATGAACCACCTTCTACCTACAACGAATCGCCTACCCTCGTTTCACCAAGGACAGGCAGGATTGTTCTTTTACTCGTGCTTCTTATTACTCTTCAACATTCAAGGACAGTCGGATGAGACGCGCTCGGCTACGAAGGCGGTGTTGCAGCTCTCGCCCCCCTCCACGAGTGAAACCACAGGGTTTTAAATGGGGTTCATCATCAAGTTGGGCCAGATGGTGTGGGTGGGGGTGGGAACCAGGAATCTGGGTCTGTTTAACCGGCCAAAGGTATGGTCGAAAGCCCCAGTTGGGCAAGTTGCGAAACAGTTTATTGTTGTGTTTAATGTTAAAAATGCAGTCACAAGTCATGCGCTGATTCCCCCAAATCGTCACCCTGCTCTCCCAAGATTGTCTTTACACCTATTGACATGGCACATAAACCCCACACTTCCAGCGTATTGTCACTTAAGCTGCTAACTTGGAACATCCGGGGTCTGAGCAATAGAGCAAAATCCAGTAAGGTGAGGGCATACATCAACAGGCACCGTCGCATGTGGTAATGCTTCAGGAGACCCATGCTCTCTGAGAGACTAACAAGAAGATCTTGAAACAATGGGGTAACAACAGGGATTACACTGAATACTCGTCACAGAGCAGGGGTGTCTTCACACTAATACATCCATCGCTGGGGTTTGTCCCCGAAAAGAGTAAATCCGACCCGTTGGGTAGATATGTGGTGGTACGGGGCACAGTGGCTGGGGAAAGATGGGTGTTGGTCAACTCCTATGGTCCAAACACGGACGACCCCGAATTTTATGCCCATCTCCTCACCGAAATTGACACGACAACTGACACATGGGTGCTGTGGGGTGGAGACTTTAATACTATCCTAGATGTGCTATTGGACAGGTCCTCCAGTCGACAAAGGTCACTCACCAGATCCGCTAATACCATCCATCAGGCCCTACAGGACAGGGCGGTGACCGATGTCTGGAGAGGGGTACACCCCACAGACCGTCAATACACTTTCTATTCGTCAGCTCATGACTCTGAATCCAGGATTGACTACTGGTTCATATCCGTTTTCCTGCTGAGCTCTGTGGTGGGCTGTGAAGTCCTCCCCCGCACGTTTTCTGATCATTCCCCAGTTACGCTTGAGATATCGCTCCAGAATATTAAACGTCCGTCCCCACGCTGGAGAATGCCTCCAAACATCCTGAAGGACCCCAACGTGGTTGAATCGTTGCAAACTGAGATGGAGGAGTTGTTTCAGCTGAACACGGGGTCGGTGGGGGATTGGGCTACGGTGTGGGAAACGTTTAAGGTCTGGGTGAGGGGTAATCTTATGTCAAAAACCACTGGTCTCCTAAAAAGTGTCAGATCCAACCTTAGTAAGACCAAAACACGCCTGAAAACTCTTGAAAACAACTATAGTGTAACACATGACAAGAACATATTGGCTGATATTAATGCACACCTCCTTAGATTTAATGAGCTAGCAATCTAAGAACTACAATACATGTCTACTCCAACCAGGGCCCGCAGATACGGTGAAGGAAATAGAGCAGGACACCACTTAGCACGCATATTACGAAATGAACACAATCATGCCCCCATCGCAAGTATAATGACAGACAGTGGCGATCCCGTGCACACAGAGGAAGAAATCAATGCCGAATTTGCTAAATATTACACCAACCTATACGCAAATCATGATACACGGAGTCTTGTAGACATTGCAACATACTTGAACGAGATAGATCTCCCTACCCTCTCACCTGAGGACAATGTTGTCCTTGAACAAGAAATAACCAAGGAGGAAATTGCTGAGGCAATTAAAGCACTGGCAGCTGGAAAAACCCCAGGCCCCGATGGCCTAAGCTCGGACCTCTATAAAACATACACAACAATACTATCCCCTATTCTAACTCATGTAAGGGAGGAGGCCTTGAGCTCCGGCTCCCTCCCAGATTCCATAACCGACGCAGTCATAACGGTCCTATTGAAGCCTAGACGTCCGGCCCATGACCGATCGTCCTATTGTCCACTCTCCCTAATAAATACAGACGCCAAGATATATGCGAAAGTGCTCGCAAATAGACTTCTCCCTAAAATGACCTCCCTAATACACCCTGATCAATGTGGCTTCATCCCAACGAGATCCACTGCCCTGAACCTGCGTAGACTGTTTGGAATTATGGCCCAGATCAAGCCTGATGCGCAGGCAGTGGCCGTCTCGTTGGACGCCGAGAAGGCATTTGACTCCGTCTCATGGGCATACATGTTTGAGGTCCTCAAAAAATTCGGCTTTGGCCCGTACTTCACACACTGCGTCAGGCTGCTCTACACCTCTCCCAAGGCTAGGATCCTAACAAACCGCACCCTCTCTACCCACTTTACCTTGCATCGGGGCACCAGACAGGGTTGCCCCTTCTCCCCCATCCTGTTTGCACTCACTATTGAACCAATGGCGGCTGCAAGCAGAAGAGAACATGAATTGAGGGGCATCAAGTTGGCCGGCAGCTACCAATCTATCTCATTATATGCAGACAATGCTCTGTTGTATATACGTAAACTGGAAAACAACTTAGAACCCATATTGGCAGTAATACAGGACTTCACTCTTCATTCAGGGTACAAAATCAACACAGCCAAATCTGAAATCTTCCCATGGACACAGTCCACCCCCTGCCCTTCACGCACACACAGTCTGCGATGGTCCCCGGATTATATCAGATATCTGGGATCCTTGTATCTAGAGACAAACAGTCACTATATATAGATAATTACGAATCCACTTTAGAGACGATCCACACCAAACTCCAGATCTGGACCAAGTTGCCCATATCACTGGCTGGTCGGATAGCAGTGCTCAAAATGGTGATCCTCCCCAAACCCCTATATATCTTTAATAACGTCCCAATATGGCCAGGCAGACCCTTTTTTGAAAACCTGCGGTACCTGTCAACCACCTTCATTTGGAATGGTGGGGCTAACAGGCTCAAATGGGAAAAACTGGTGGAACCCTACGACACGGGCGGCTTCGCTGCGCCCGATTATGAGCTGTACTATCTTGTGTCTCAGGCTCATTATGCCAAATTACTGGTAGAACCCTACAACAGAAGCACCTCATGTGCCCATTGAACGGCACTCGGTCCGCCCAACGGACTTGCGATCTATTATTTTTGCGACATCTTATAAAGACGACTGTAAATTCGATCCAGTAGCTTGCACGATCGCAGCCTGGGCTGCAATTGGCAAGCGCCTCCACATCGATATTTCCTATGACTCCCAAGCTCCATTGTGCAGCTTTCCGGGCATTTTCCCCTCGTATGACCCTGGTATACAGAAAGCCTGGATCCCGAACTATGACATTACAATGAAGGCTATGTTCCCCAATGGAAGCTTCGTCACCCCCGAAGACTTCGCTGATGCAGTGGGGAGGGGCCAACTTGTCACGTTACAATATCATCGTATGAAAGCGGCGTTCAAGAAACGCTGGCCATCATTCCCAGTTGAGCCACCCGAGCACCCTTGTTACCAGGCACTTCACTTACAGCCTCATATAGGCGTCTCCATACTGTACAACGTAGTCCAAACACATACGAAGTCCTCCAATAATATAAAGTCCACCTGGGAAGAGGACATGGGCACAACAATAGAGGAAGGAACATGGTCCAGGTACTGCCTCCTTACAAAGAAGGTCTCCCTCAATGCGGGGCTCAGACTCATACAATTCAAAATGCTCAATAAACTCCACTATACCCCTGTTAAGATGGCTAAAATCAAGGTGTCCACAAACACGAACTGTCCCAAATGCAATAACCCTCAAGCTGACTCATACCATATGTACTGGGCCTGCCCTGAAATAATGGGATTCTGGAAGACAGTAGCAAATATACTGGAAGACATTACGCAAATTCCCGCACAACTTACCCCCAAAAAATATCTGTTTGGCGACATCAGAAAATTCCCAGAAAAAACTAGGAGGCTATTCAACGTCGCATGTGTGGTGGCTAAAAAATGTATTTTGTTAAAATGGAAGACTCCCCACGCCCCCTGTGCAGAACAATTCTTAAAATCACTGGCATACGTGCAAAAATGTGAAGAAACGTACATAGGTCTGGTCCCCTCTCCGTGCAGACCTAAAAACATTTGGTCAGCGTTCAGGACTTACCTTCGCACCACCCCACCTAACTCGGAAGAGGATGATACCGACTGAAATGTGTGCCTTAACTCCGGCAACAAACGTTTAATATCATAAACTGTGATGTTGTTTTATACAGGTATATGTATGGGAGAAAACAAAGTGTATAACATGTATATCCATTACCACGGAGTGGTTCATGCGTGTGTATTGTGAATTGCAACCGAAAAATAGTTTAAAAAAAAAAAACTGCACGTCCGAGTGTCAGCTCGTGTAATTGGAGGAAAGGGCCTTAGCGCGTACACGCGTAAGTGACGCTGCACGTGTGGGCCGCTTTAAAAGGTACGTGTAGGACCCCATTCCCTTGTACGTGCTTTTCGTGGAGAGCGAGTGGGTGAATTCTGTACTTCTTGTCAGTTCACACGCGATTACTTCACAGCGTTTCAAGTTCATACTCCCTGTTACCTCTGACAGCGTTCTTTATTTTTTTTGGGCCTGTTTCCTCAAACAGCGTTCACTTCTTCTTTTGTCCTGTCTCCTCAGACAGCGTACAATTCTTCTTTTGGCGGGGGTGTTGCCTACGCGCACGTTTTTTTCACGTTCTTTTTCCAGGCAGACGGTGAGTCGCGCACACATTTACCAACTGTGCTTGCCCCGTGTGTTGCACACCCCTTCAGAGATCATTGTAAGCTGCGTGTAACACGCGTACGCTTGCACCTACTGACCAGAGCTCCGCAAGCCACTCAGGCTCTGCTCCACCTTTGAAGAAGAGGAAGAAGGGTGCTCTGGCACTACAGGCTGAGACCCCAGACACGGCTACACAGTCCGGCATGTCAAGGAAGCCTAGCTTTAATGACCCTGAACTTGATGCACTTGTGACCTATGTGTCGGCACATAGCCGCGAAATGTTGGTGACTGCAGGGTGCAAGACCACACCTGGTCAACGTAGGGCACACTGGCAGACCATCGCGGACCGCATAAGTGCCCTTGGATTTGTGAGGCACACAGCTGATGATTGCTACAAGCGGTGGAATGACCTGAAACGCAGAGCAAAGAACAAGCTGGCCTCAAATCATGCCGCTACTCTGGTGACTGGCAGTGGGTCTCCACAAGAGGACAACAAACTCACTGAACTTGAGTCTGTTGCTGGGACCTTCGTCACAGAGGAACAGATCCAAGGTGTGGGAGATCTACCTGATTACGACGCATTGTCCGGTGAGTGCCCATGCGTGTGTGTGTAATCCATGTGTATGTTGTTTGGGTGACGGGTTCTGATTGAGTGCCAGGTGAGGGTGTGTACTCCTGAGTGTTATGGGTCACCCATTTGCTTCCTCCCATACATTCACGTGCCTTGGATTTGAGTATGACTGTATCCCTTCTGCCCACAGTTGCCAATTAGGCCCACATTAGTGCACTTTACCTTGAACTGTCATCTTGCAACTACATTGTTCATATTTTGTAAGTTTTCTTTCAGGCTGATTGTTTCCACTCTCCCATTTTTACTACACATTTTTCTGCCCTATTGCAACATATGTGATATGCTTCGGTCATTGTTTACAGCCCACACTGGGCCACTATTTTTACCTGGTAATGTTAATGATTACACCATTCAGGCCGATGGAGTATTGGGCTGCAGAATTTTTTTATTAGGGCCTGTTTGGATGTGGAACATGACAGATGTTTCCTGTAATGTTAAAGTGACCAACCATTGATCAGCCCACAATGACTGTATTATTGGACACTGGATGTGTTTCAGTGTGTGGCACATGCATATTTAGCAACACTATTCAGCATTAATCTTCGCATCATGTCGATGTGACATGGATGTGTGACAATACTCATTCACTGACATATTGCTGTAGTTTTGTAATTTAACGTGGCTATGCTACATGACATCTGTGTGGTGGCATGTGTCATGTATGTGTATTGGACATGCCACTCACAGCCTGATGTGTGATGCCAGTGCTACCCAACATGCTGCAAATGTGTTGCTTTTTCATCTTGCTCTCCCCAGTGTCTGCCTTTTTGACTCCACTTCCAACTCTTTGACAGTGCATGCATGGCAGGGTTATAGTCATGTGGGACATGTGTAAATCACGTACTGGATCTCTGGCTTGTCACAGCCTATGTGTGTGCTATGGTGCTCGTGCCTGTTTCCATTTGTTGTCTTTCATGTTTTTGCAGGTGATGATGCACTTGATGCTGTTGAGGTTAAGGAGATGGTGCAGACCCAGGAGGAATCTCAGGCACGACCGGGCACCAGTGGGGGACGTGGTGTGGTGGTGGGTGAAAACCCAATGTTACTGCAGACCATACTGTCCAGGGGTGTCTCTGGGTGCACCTCCCCAGACCTCTATTCAGTTGCTGAATCGGATGATGAGACTTATGTGCAGTCGCAGATAAGTGTTTCTGGCAGGGATTCTGTTCTGTCCAACCCACCTGCACCAGGGGTAGAATCCTCTATGGGGATGTCAGTGTTGGTAGGTCCGCCTTTGGTAGTTACGGATGCAGGGTCAAACTCCACAGCATCTGATCCTGTTCCTGGGCCAGCAGATCAGAGGGGGAATGCAGTCCTGCAGCCTCAGGCACTGCCAGCACAGCAAGGTGTAGATCGCCTTGCCCCAAACAGGTGTGGTGCCCGTCGACGCGGTGGCTGTGCGCCACCAGGCAATACTGTATGGAAAACTCCATGTACGGTATGGCAACCCAACAGGCAGCATCAGTAGAAATGATGGCTCAGGCAATGGAGAGGGTGGCCACTTCCATTATCCCCCCTGAAAGGCAGATGGAGCAACAACAGCAGGCAACAGACTCCATTTGCCAATCACACAGGGAAGACATGTTGGCGTCCAACAGGAACCGACGGGCGG
Organism: Ambystoma mexicanum; assembly: GCF_040938575.1. Taxonomy (NCBI): domain Eukaryota; kingdom Metazoa; phylum Chordata; class Amphibia; order Caudata; family Ambystomatidae; genus Ambystoma; species Ambystoma mexicanum. The sequence goes on from NC_090932.1 coordinate 313,495,319, forward strand.
CACTGGAGACTCTGCGCGAATCCATATCAATAGAGTCCCAGGGCCACAGGGAAACCCTGAGGGTAGAACTACATAACCTCAGGCAGACTCTGGTTGAACTTGAGGCTTCCAGTAATTTAAGGGCAGAACAGCAGCTGGAGCAGCTCACACGTTCACTCTCAGCTGAACTGCATGCAACACGTGAGGAGATCCGGGCATCACGCGAGGCCATGCGTGCAGAAATGCAGGCAACCCGTGATGTGCTGCATGGGGATCTCTGCACTTTAATCCTCCAGAATCAGACCTTCCAGACCTGCATGCTTGCTGCCATGGAGGACCATACCGGGGCTTTGCGTGGGCTGCCTCCCAAAGTGCCACCACCTCCTGATGCAGCAGCAGAGGATGAGCAGAGCGACAGCAGTTCTCCCACAATGGCATAGCCATGCAGGCCATGAGCCCAAGGAGGTATTTTTTTTCCGCAATATCCACGCAGGTGGGTGTTGGTGTGCACCCTGTCCTCGAACCTCCTGGGTGGCCTCCCCCACCACCCCTTGGCCCCCACATGGCCATTTTTGATTTTTGATTTTTTTTTTTACAGTGTGTTGCCTTGTGTGGCTCCCGTGGGCATCCAATGTATTCCGGCTGGGCACATGCAGGCTTGTCCTGAGTTTGGGTTAGATGCTTGGGTTCGTGAGACACACACCCCTCCTGCTTCCCGTTTCCATGGGCTTGCAAAGGGTATGACCAAGTGACAGTGAATTATACAGTGACGTTGGGCTCCCATGTGCTGTGTGGGCAGTCTGTAGTCAATACTGTGTAGACATCCCTAGTGGATATTGTTGTTGTATTGTACACTGCATGGTGTATTGATATGTGCTTGTGCATCCATGTCTTCCTACTAATTTGCAGGTTCCTTCCTCATGTCTTCACAAGGCCGTCTACTTTGCAGATGCAGTTCACGTTGTATGCAGTACACTGAGACATTTGCGTGGCAGCAAAACTCTAAAGTTGGAAGGGGTCGATGTGCTGGCGTATTCAGGTTGTAAGACTACCACTACTTGAACTTAGTACTGTCATGTTTTTGCATTTTTCCACAGTGTGTTGCAGCATTGTGTTGGTGGTAAGTATTTGGTAATGTCTGCTGTTAGTTAAACATTACTTGGAGCATATTGTGTGTGGGCAGTTTCGATTAGGGACAGTGTACTTTGTGACACTTGTGTCAGGTCTTGTGCATTGCTTTGTTTGCTTTCACATTGCATGACATGCCATGGTGTGTTTGGTGGTGGAGCTGGGGAGGGGTTGGGTGACATGGCGCTGTTCTCATGTTGTATTTAGCAAGGGGGTAATGAATTTAGCAGCATAGATGTATGTCTTTTGATGACACAGCATTGGTGGTGTTTGGGTAGGTAGTGATGCACACAATGTACACTTCCAGGTGACCAATCTCAGGCTTGTATGGTTGTGACAGTTGACTGTCCCTTATGTCATCATCATTGATTGTCAGCTGGCATGTGCCAGGGCTGTGTGCACTCCACAGGTGTGTGATTTTATGTGAAGTAATTAGCCACCAGCTGCGTACAGGCTGCCTCACCACGTGCCCTTTCCCCTCCCATGCGCAGCGGGCGTGCATTTGGTTGGGGATGTGGGGGCACCACCATGTCCACCGGCAGGCCCCGGCGTGTTGCAACGTTGTGCAGGACACATGCTGCCACTATGATCCTGCACACTACTGGGGGAGCGTATAACAGCTGCCCACCAGAACGGTCAAGGGAGAGAAAGCGTGACTTGAGCACCCCAAATGTGCGCTCCACTATGCCCTGGGTTGCAATATGGGCTGTGTTGCATCTTACCTCGGGTGGCGTGGTGGGGTTCTGAATTAGCGTCATCATGTGGGTGCTCAGAGGGTAGGCACTGTCCCCTGGGGAGGTGGTGATGGGTATCATTAGTGGGGTTGTGACATTACTCAGTATCTGACATGCATGCATGTGCAGTGGCATTTATACTCACCAAGCAGCCATGTATCGCCATGCCGCCCAGCTTCTAGGTCCCGGTTTAGGGTTGACATTCTGTAAATGAAATGTCATGGGTGGACCCTGGATAGTTGGCATATACTGAGGTGATAATTCGCTTGGCATCACATACTACCTGCACGTTGATGGAATGCCAGTGCTTGCAGTTTCTATAGATGTGCTCAGATGCCCTGGGGGGACGTAGAGCCACATGAGTGCAATCAATGGCACCTAGCACTTTGGGGAATTTTGCCACCCTGTAGAAATCCTGGACGGCAGCCTGCCTTTCTGCAGGTGTTCTGGGCAGGTATATGTGCCTGCGGACTGATGGACGTGCAGTCATGATGGCCAACACCTGGTGTAGGCAGCGTGACTGCGTGGCCTGTGACACCCCCCCCCACTATAGCACTTGTCCACTGAAATGATCCAGTGGCCAAGAAGTGCAGTACATTGAGGACCTTCTCCAGGGGGCTGAGTGCTTGGGAGCACAGGGTGGGTGATGTGAGGTCATCCTCCCACTCACTCACCAGGTCGAGTATTATGTGAGGTGGAAACCTGTACCTCCCATATACTGGGTCATCAGGCATCCCAAAAAGGCTGGTTCTGGGTGTAAAAATTCTAGGCCTGACTATCCTCCTCCTCCTCCTGCGGTATCCCATGACCACTGCTGCTAGGAACGGTATGTTCATCTTGGCATCTGAGCTTGTTTGTTGTTTGCATGCACTTTTATGCTGCGCAGGTCCACGTACGCCTGCTTCCTGCTGGCGTACGTGTTTCTGGATTAGCGCATCTTTTTTGGCACACGCATTAGCCCCATTCGATTCCATGAATACGTGTTGTAGACGCGCGTGTGGGCGTTCCGCGCATTTGCCTCCTGTACTTCCCCCGTGACGCCCACATTTTCACGCGTTGTTCCCCATTCCGCGTGTTACGCCCCCTGTTCCGCCTACTTTTGTTGCGTGCGCTGCGCTATGTGCGCTTTCGCTGTGCGCTTAGCGCACGCTGTTTGGAGACGTGTGCGCCAGCGTGCGCCACGCAGAATTTTAGCGCACATCCAGGGATTTACACGCACACAGACTTCCATGAATCGCTGTGCATGGGTTTCGCTGCGATTTTTGCACTTGCGCTGCGATTCGCACGCTTTCGCACGCTTGCGCCGAAAATTTCAGCGCACATTAATTCCATGAATCGGCCTGTTAAAATTTTGTGGGATGAAGCAATATGGACAGAGAAGCAAGGATAGCAAAGGAACCGATTTAATGCATGCCACATGCTAACTATTTAAGTAGTACTAATACCAGAAGCTTGGATAAGGACCAACAGGGTCCTTTATTTTCAATCTCATTGATTGTAGCCTTAACAGAAAAGACGTGGAGAGTGCAAGCAACATTATAATCTAAGAATTGCTGAGTCTAAGGGCCTCATTACACGGTAGGCGGTGAGCCATGGCGCTATTAGCGCCATGGCTCATGCCGGTAAAATACCGGCACCGCCTTGGTGGAAAGGGGATTTACCGCCCGATTCCAAGGTTGGAGGGGCGGTAAATCCCCCTTCCACCATTGCCCTTCCCCATTCCCATTTCTGCCCCATAGGGCTCTATGGGAATGGGGAAGGCGCTAATTACGGCACTGCAATTTTGCGGTGCCGTAATTAGCTCCGAGGTCCCTTTGCGGGTTGGATTTTAACGCCTGCAAAAAGCAGGTGTTAAATCCCCCAACCCGCAAAGGGACCTCGTAGTAAGGCGGTAAGGATTTACCGGTACCGGTATTTTACCGGTACCGGTAAATCCTTACCGCCATCCGTGTAATGAGGCCCTCAGTTAACCGCAGAGAGGTAAATGCCTGTTTTTTTACTACTAGAGCTGGTTATCAGGGATTTGTATATGGCAACATGGCCAATCTATTGTTTGGTAATACCATTACAGCTCGCAATGTCGAAAGATGGGATACCAGAATGAGACGGAAATTACAGTAATGGTGTATGATTGGCGCACTTATGTTGGGTAAGATAATAATGTGTAACACAACAAATTAGTATGTTAAGACAAATATAAGCTTACTTTAAACGGCTATAATGGTGCATCTTTGCATTTTCAGAATCGCAATTAATAATTGGGACTAAGGCCAATATGAGGTCCTAACAATTTAACTCAACTAACAGGAAGAGTGCAGTGAGTTGAGAAATATCTTATACACGGGCAATCTTTAAGGTTTAACATGGTATGGGTTACTAAGTGCACACTTGAACACAACAACACCTTTATAGTAATCAGCCAAATGCAGGCAGAATAGTGCTGACACCCCACCAAAGTACTTTGCTAGAATGGGCCCTAACATGGCACAATTCATGGGTAATTTACAGACCGGATTTGAATTGCTCTACAGGTCTAATTGGAATGGTGGCTTGAGGACTATAGTTGCTTCACCAACAGCACTAAGGGTTGCCATTTGTCCTGGACTCTGCTAGTATATAATGATTGTTATAGATTGCTCTTAATCCTGCTTTTGTTTTATTTTTTCTGTTTGTTTTTGTCTTGTCCCCATCCCTTTTTTCATTTTTTCTGTATTATGTTCAACTCAAATTGGAATTTAAAAGAGTTAACTTACATTGTATAATGTTAACAGTTTATGTATCATCCTTAAGAAAGACCACGGCCCCGTTGGCTGTATATGGGACGTATGTTTATGATTTGCACAACTTGAATGCCAGATTGCTGGCTGTTTCATAGAATTTATGTTTAGGATGAAAATAATATTACTGTAGATGGAGACCAAATGAGTCTTTGGTCATTAAGTATGCAATGACAATCATGGCTAAGAGCGTATAACAACTGTCATTTAGTTTTGGACCTAAATATTAATACAACTACTACTTGGTTTAAGAACTGTTGTCATATATCTTTATTAATGATTTAAATATGGCCAAGGTCAAGGGTAGGACCTATATTAACTAGGACTGTGGCTTACTGACACAGCACCCAATTAACATAAGGGATAGAAACCTGGGTCCAAGCGCACACAATTTCGGACTACCCTAAACTTCCTAATCTATATATGTATGTGTATGAATGTGTGTATGTGTGTGTAGTGCATGCATATGTGGGACTGTGCATGGTGTTTGGAGGGGGAGGTGGGTGCACCAGGGGCATGAAGGTGTATTGTCAGTGGATACTGTGGACCATTGCCTCATGAAGATGTGCTTTACAGTGCCATTCTGGCATATATTGTGAGCATCACCATGTAAGTGGCAAACTGGCATATATTTGAGCACAGCCTGCATGAGCAACTACTTTACAAGACATGCTGGCATATATTGTGGACTGAGGCTGCATGACCATTTAGTTAACAGTGGAATACTGGCATATATTGTAGACATCATCATGAAAGTGTTTGACAGTTACAAATATTATAGCACTGTCCGCATGAACAAGTGTTTTACAGATTGCCGGCATATATTGCAGATGTCAGCATTATGAACATGTGCTTTACAGTGCCGTGATGGTACATATTGGGGGCACACTCATCACAAAAACAATGCACAAATCTTTTGTGGACTGCTATTGACCACACATCAATCTATTGGCTTTTTCATGTGTTATCTTATAGAACCGATTGTAAAGTGCATGCCATTCTACTCAGTTTTTCTCAAAGTGTGTGTTCTAAAATGCACCGTTTCAACCAATTTAGAAATGTCAGTGGGAACCCTCCCTCTTCCTCCCCAAATCCCCTTACGTCGGTTTGGGATCGACAGTCACTTGCACTAATTCATGGGACATCCTAGTGAACCTCCAATGAGAAAAATCACTAGCCGCCACTGACCTTCATTCACACTCACATATTCACCCACCCTAACTTTTGTTTATCCACCCCTATATTGCGATTCAATAATCCATTAATGCACTTTAGAATTATGCATTTATCCACCCATAAAGCCTAACACGATCCCATGCCCGTAAAGGTTCATTAATTAATCTTCAAAATATTTCATTCCAGCACCCCACCCTTATTTATTCATATGCATTCATCCAACCCTTCATGCACCCTCACTCCTCTCTGTCGGCTTTCCCCTTGGGCATATACCCCGCCTGCCTAAGTGTGTCTGTGCCCATTAACTCACAAAACGTTGTAAATATAAAGCAGTCAAAACCACTGGCCTTGTCAATGCTGGCTTCAAATACAGTTTTCTATGCACAAAACATTCTGCTTGGTGCTAATAATTTGCACATAGCCTAGGGTAGAGCTAGTTGGCTTTTGGATTGGAATAGATTTGAGAATGAAACATATAAAGTGGCTGCCAATTTAAGATCTAAACATTTGATTTTGTTCTAGACCCAGATGTCTGGGTACATGGTTAGCCAATGCTGTTTTCAGTAAACTACTATATGATCATGAAAGGGCATCAACGGTGTCTGTTACATATAAAAAGTTATTGCAGACACAAATGTGGTAATATACTGGACAACAATGATTGACAGGTTCCCTGGGATGGAACCTTTGTTACCTCTTATACAGCGTATTAGTACCCGGCGAGGGAGGTCTGGCAGCCTCCCAGCCGATGAGGAGGCTTGGATCGAGGTCTTTACCACACCGGGCCAGCTTCGCTCGTGTGTGTAACTATGGGCCCTGGGGCATTACCTGAAGCGGTAATGGCCCGCCACCCCAGCTCGGGGCTTATTGCTTGATTGAAGGGTTGATGGTGTAGTCACATTACAGAGAAAATAGAGGGAGCCAGAACTTTTCAACAAACACAACCCCTGCGATGTTAACAAACCAACTCAATCACGTTAATAAATCCATATCCAAAAGCGGTAGCGGCCCATCTGATCGTAGCCATTTCACCGCAATGGTGAAACAGCCATTTTGCCGCAATTTATGCAGCATGTATTTAGGGGGCATGCCAGGATAGGCTGCATTCAAATTCTACTTATGAGGTACTGGAGGGCAAGGGGCTGGGTGGAGGTGCGTGAGTGAGAGGGGGGTTTTGTGGGCCTGCCACTTATCAAAAAGCCACGAAAAATGTGGCAAAACACAAATGCGATCAGATGACCCTGATGCTCCAAAAGGATATTATTGCCAGTGATTACATCACAATAATTAAAAAATAATCAAAAGCGTATTCACTACACTAAACAGATGCTGCATGAAAGATAGCTACGTTACTTTGGCAGGTATGCACTAAAAAGTGCACCAACTCCTCTGAAAATATGCATATACTGTAGTGTTTCTTATGATATGTTTTCCAAAAGGATGGTCTGAACTATTTACTTTACATTAATGATGTATAATTATACAAAATTTGGCAATAAGGTATTTTTAAAGAATTAATTTTGGAACATTTTATTTCTAATAATTTGATGGTCTCGACGGACATTTTTTTATGAATTCAGCATTCACTTTAACCTTAAAACCCGTATACAGGGCCTTATCGTATGCCCACCCCTCAAAAAAGTGGCCTCTCTCTATATAAGCACGTGGAGGTCGTTATGGCCCTCCTCTCAACCAATCAGAATGTTTTAAATGCAATCAATAACTACTGCGTTCTCAACATTCTGATTCCAAAACCAAGCAGGGAAATAACAATGCAATTTCCTGGCAACCCGTCTTTCAACAAGACACTTCCTTTCTGGGAGGAGCCTTTTGTCATGGCAACATCCTATTTAACACACCAGGGAGAAAGATAAAACATGGGAATGTGCTTTCACTTTCTTTTAGGTGAACCGTTTACTTTTACATAAAGCATGCTCATGTTAAATCCACAAAGGCACAATCAGGGAGTGTATATTGAATCCTAATAGTTGGACGACATCCACCATACAGGGTGGATGTATAGCACACACAGCTGGACATGCTTACAACCTGCTCAATGCTCACTAAACTGTAACGCAGGAAGAACTAAACGCTCCCCTCAAAGCAGGCAACCCTGGCCCTAGGCCACAGTGAAGATCCGCCTAAGAGGGAGAGAAGGAGAAGTGACCCTACATTAAATAATTAAAAACCAGGAATGCATCTGACAATCTAGAAGCACTCGTACTCCTAATGTTTGTTTGTTTGTTAATGCTCAAACTATATTCCCTCCAAATGGGCGGGAGTTTCTCTCCACTCCACGTGTGCCCCTAAACTAAGGAGCGAGACTCAAGTGCAGTGTCTCCAGATTCGCGTGAGATAATGACCATTCCCCAACTCATTATCCCCCGATAATGACCTGTCCCTCACTCTATAAGGCTATATTAAGAAATAAAACATGGACCCATCCACTCTAACAAACCATAGACCAAGTGCCTGTTTTCCTTTCAAAGAGAACATTCTTGAAAGAAGTGAGGCCCTTCAATTCCAAGGTCATAGTTAAACTAACATGCTGTTAAATGACCACCAATGGGGGTTCAGCCCAGGGAGAAAACCCCAATCTACCCTGCCAAATATTCGCAAAGAAATCATGTCATCCCTTGACAATAGCAAAACAAAGAGGTGATGGTTGGAAGGTTATGATTGAATCGTAACCTGTGGCATTGCTCTTGGCAACCCTCCAGACCATCGCTCTTCGCCTTCCAAGCCATTACAAAATGGGAAAGACCAAGTGCAAGTCAGGCTTGCCCCACCCCAAAAGCGGCAGACCAGCCCACACTAATTGGTTGCATCCCTTCTGCTCAATGCCTCAAGCATCCCCAGACATACTTCGGTCTTTACAAGAGCCATGCGGCAGCGTTAACCCTATTAGACCTAACTGATGTGTACGACACAGTAGACCATATAATCCTCGAACACAGAATGACAATGTGAATGGGCATTACGGGATTAGCATTAAAATGGTTAAAAACCTTTCTCCAGAATTGATGGAAGTCATAATGTGAGGTTTCAAGTCAGACCCCTCTTTATTCCATTGACAGTCCTCAAAGCTTGGCATTGCCACCTTGGTTTTTAATGTCTACGCAAAGTCCTGGGCCACCTATTCTACCTTGACACAGTCGACACTCAACTCATGATCAGCAACCTGTGTACGCCACCTCCGCATTGGAAGTCTCTCAGAGGCTTGTAAGCAACAGTTGTACTCCTTAGTATTGGCAAGCTCTTCATACAGGCTTCTCCTCACACTTGCCTTTATCTGGATACATGAGCTCTTCACTGAGGCTTCTTCGGCCTCTTGACTTTATCCAGATGTATAATAAGCATGTCACAGAAGCTTCTTGACTGTACATGGATTCTGAAGCAATTCTCTTTTTCTACCTGATGACATCGGGATTAGGATGTGTTTTACCATACCACCATAGGCTAACTCGGAATCGAACAGTGTGTCTTGGCTTATAATGCAATGCAATATACATATTTGCAGGTACTTTATTGTGCCTTGTTAAAGCTGCACATAATGGGTTCTGGCAAGATGTCTGGAAAGTCATACAGATGTTCTCTATGTTTTAGGGGTATGCTGTGCGATATGTAAATTGTAAGAAGCTGCCGTGGAAAGAAATTGTAAAGATTGTGAGGGTAAAGTTATTCTCATAACCCAGTGAGTTTTGGAAAATATCTTTCAAAGTAACAAAACAATATGCACTTGCTGCAATCACGGCCACATGATTTGCATCGACCGGGCGGATGAAATGAGACGATGACACACATTCTTTGTCTACACCCCGAAACCCTATAACAATATCCGCTCATGATCACCAATTAAGGAGGGATCTCAAAATCTGTCATTTCAGGCAATGCTTATTCCACTCCATTGGAAACCATTGCACTCTATTGGCATCCTCAGCTGCTCCCTCCAAGATCGATATTCCCCCTAATCAGGTGTCCACATTTAAAGTGGTAAACTGCTAGCCAGGTATAAAAAGTAATCTGACCTTCAGCGCTCTGCATGCTCACAGCCTACCATTTCTTACTCACAAGGAGTCAATTATCACTCACCAATGACTAGTGTAAATTGTGACACCTGTCTTAACGAAACCCTAGGTTTCGGCATCCTATGAAAAATCATGCCTTTGGGACGTTTGAATTCACTGGCTTCTATGTACTTAAAAACTAACTTAAAAAAAGATCCTTTCTATCTCTACAATTTGGTGAATGACATCAAGTAGTACTCATTAGAAAATAAATAAATTACACATTTGGCTGTAGGTGAAAGTCTCTTTCAGCATGTGTAAATGGCTTCACATTTTCCATTTAGGTTTTGAACCACCTATATGTGGGTGTTGTTGCTCGGGATTCTCCTGGTTGGGTAGAATCCCTAAAAGTTGACTGGATTATTGCTCCAGTCTGTGAAGTCGCTGCTTCGATGATAAGAACGCCGATCCTGCAGGGTGTTGGTTCCACACCTAAATGGAACATTTGAAGCCATCAACACATGCTGATAGAGACTTTCACCTGCAGCCAAATGTGTAATTAATAGGTCTTAACCCCTCCTGATGAGCCATGAAAGGAATGGTGAAACACGTGTACAACCGCTGTGATACCTCAGCGTCTGGGCGTTGCACAAATGTAACAAATAAATGTGAAACAGGAACAGATGTGTGTATGTGGTCAACAAATACACACACCTTCGAGTCAACAACAATCGGAAAGAGGAAACATGAACACTGACGAGATACATAGATACAATTAAAAAAGCTATGTGTTTAGGTCATACATGTTCAGAAAGAGCTTTAGAACCAAATAGATGCAATGTTGTGATGAATATGTGCCTTTACAAACAGAGCAAGCTTCCCCAGCCGCCTCCCCACCACACAACCACACAAAAGGAAGCGCCTACCAGGGTTGGACACAATGTTAAATGCTTACCAGTTCAGCAGGGGCACAGGTGAAGTAATTCGTTTCAAAGAGCCTAGCCAGTAAAATGGAGAGGCATTATGTAACGACAAAAGAACTACTCTAGAAATATACGAATAGCTCGAAAATGCAGTGGAACAATTAACAATAAAAAATAAAACCAGTGTCCTCGTGGTGCCTGCTCAGTTCGACCTCTGCCCACAGTGCAATGTGGCAATGCCCGAAGGGCATGCCCGTTAGAATAGTAAGGGCCACTTCATGATCTGTGCAGCTGGAAGTTGTAATCATTGTTGCGGGGCGAATGGGCTCTAAAAAGTGCAATTTCCCACAAATGTACCCCAAAATGCATCCGCAGGTACTACTCAAACGGTTGGTCATGAAAAGTCACGAATTGAATGCAATTCATGAATTACACACTAACACCGTTTTACCTATGCCCTAAATGAACAAACGCAAGGGGACAGCTACACTTGCAGAGCAAAGCCAGTCTCCAAATAACGAAAAAAGAACCCACAGTTCCTTTCTCCAGTCGTGATCGACCGGAATACTGTATAAAGTGTCGGGAATTGAGAAATACCTTTCTAGATAAAGACAGAGACAAACCCAACTCTTTTTCTCTGGGCTCTGAAAATGATAGTCTAGGCGGAGTCCGAGAATGGGGAGTACCACGCAGACGCACAGCTCCATTCTCCACTGCGACTCGGTAGTCAGAAAATGAGGAAGGACGCCATTAAACATTCACCTAACTCTCCTTTGCCAGGGAGTTCTACAATTTAGGATTCGAATGAGTTAGAAACAGGGCACCAAGCGGGAAGGAGTTATGGGCATTAGTGGGCAATTAGATATCAAATAAGAAAGAATAATAGAATACACGTTTCCTTGAGATTAAGATTCGCATGTGGGAGGGATGCGGATGACTCCACAGTCACAAAGCCTAATTCACCAGAATGCTAACTTTCCGTAAGGTAAAACCAAAAGGTGATGGCTGGAAGGTTGAGAATTAATATTAACCAAGGGCACAGCTCTGGGAAGCCCTCTAGAACACCGCTTTTCAGCCTGCCAAGCCCCTACAGGAGTGAAAAGACCATATGCAGATCAGGCTTGGTCCCACCCCAAATGGGACAGTCTGGGCTTTAAGTGGGTTGGTATGAGCCAGGGTCAAGCACGGGCAGTGGCAGTCTCCCAAAAGGCCTCCTGAGCCAGGAACCTTGCTGGGGCTCACTACTGACTAACCCCAGACATGCCGACACCTCAGGCAGCCTGTGTAGCTGAAACACTACACAGTTAAAGGGCTACCTGTAGGTGTCAGCACTTCGGTTTGGAAAAAAGAAAATGCATTGCCTCTTCTTTTTCTAATCTGAAGTAGTGATACCTGCAGTCAGCCCTTTAACTGCAAAGCGTTCGGCTAATCAAGGTGCCTGATGTCTCTGTACTCAGAGACAGGAGGAGGACTGGAGTACCCGGCTCTCCTTTTGTTTCTGAGTAAAGAGTTATCATGCAACACGCACGCCCTCCTCCTGTCCGAGTAAAGAGACACACATGCAGCCCTTTCACTCCAGAAGACACATGATTAAAGCTTCGTAAATGAAAGGGCTGGCTGCTGTATGTGAGAGCTGGGGCTCACTGGTGCCACACCTTTGGAGCGCACAGCCCCCTCCTTGGGCACACCAAAGGTAATAAAGCCAGTGCGCCCCAGCCCACCTTGTTTTAACCAGCCCCCCCTTTTAGGCAAGGGGATGCTCTAATTAGGGGGCATGACCTAAGTACACCACGCCCCCCCACAATTTAGCCCCCCACTTAAAGTGCTGTGGACAGTCCCGCCTGAACTGCTACGTCACATCCCTTCGAGACCTCAAGCATCCCCATACATGTTTTGTACTCATTGGGGGTTATCAGTCAGTTTCGGCCTCATTGGGGGTAATCATTGATGAGTAGCTTTGATGTCTAGAGCCAGCAAGCTTTGGGACCCACGTCGTTTCCCTTTCAATAATAGCTTCATAGGCGAAGAACGATGGTCTGGAAAGTTGCCCAGAGCAATTCTAAACCTTCCAGCCATCACCTCTTTTGTGTTGTCACAGTCACCCTGAGTGTGACAGGTATGCTCAGACATGGGTCCTATGCCTGCCGGGCCTAGAGATCCAAGCTATACTTCACTGATGAAGCCCATTGAGGCCAAAATATGTCTGCGGTTACACGTGGTCTCGTGCAGAGGGGATGTGACCAAGCAGTTCGGGCTGGACTGGCCCTTTTGAGGTGGGACCAAGCCTGATTTGCATATGGTCTTTCCCCTTTCTGTAAGGGCTTGGCAGGCAAAAACCGATGGTCTGGAAGGTTGCCCAAAGCAATGTCAAAGGTTCTAAACCTTCCGGCCATCACCTCTTTTGTGTTTCTAGCTTTCTGTAGGGGCCTCATTACGAGTTTGGTTGTAATTCGGCAGCAAATCTGTCAAATTACTGCCAAAACCGATTACCGTTACCGCCACTTGGTCCACGGATTTACCATGGGATTACAAGTGGTGATAGGGAGATGTTAATCCCCATTTTCAGAGGCCATAGTGCTACATAGCTATTTTGGTGGAATTACCAATGTTGCTGATTTTTGGTGGTAAGGGGGAGGATTTACCTCCAACTTGTAGTATGGCTGTAGCATACATGGCGACATTCTGTGACCAAAAATCTGTAGGAATCTTGATGTTTCAAAAATGGGAATTAGCATACTGATGGCATCACTGGAAATGATGTCACATCAATTTGACCCAATGTAATGACAGAGCATGACATCACAGGAAATGATAACATGTGAACTTTGACTGTATGACATTTTTGTTTATTTTGTTGGTCATTTGTTATATGCCTATACACATGTGTCTCAATACGCAACAAGGCAAGGTGAACGAACGATCCTCCTACATTCAGATTGTGCAAGTGCAGGATATTTATAATGCGCTTAATCCCGAGATCGGTTTCAAGCACGGATCCAGGATTCGAACCTGTGTTGCTCAGTGTGGTCTTACTTCCAACACCCGCGCCTTGCCACAGAGCTCAAGTGACATATGACCTTGAAGAGATCACAGGAAAGTTCAACATAATGGCTGGGTACCCACTTGTGTAGAGCGGAAAAAGGTCAGAGGCATCTGTGAGGAGTTTATATTACAAGGGCGACAACGAAATACAGCTGGGGGTTAATAGCCGCCGATTATCACGAGAGGGCCAGCTAGCAGGGAGCTCAAACAGGAAATACCCACTGAAAAGCTTTAAATACTTCTATGTCAGCAAGTGCCTGATGTGGAGGATCCAGTGAAGGTTGAGGTGGTAACACTTCTGTATACCCCAAGGGAAGTGACGGCCACAAAGGATCCCGCAAATGCATCTTGTAAGGCAAGTCCCAGAACAAAAGTAATACAGAGAGACATATATTGCTGTGTTATAACTGCTGACTGGCAACATGGGGCAATTGTTGGGGACCTCCCTGAGGCTCATGGCTCCTTTCAACTTAAAAGGTTTCCCTGCCCATGGCACATCAAATATTTTAAAAAATAACTAATTTACTTGCCTCAGAGAATAGATGTTTGCAGCTGTGTGTATACAGCAAAGACACTTGGAAGTTCACTACTCTGCACTGAGAGACAGAGCACTAGCTCGGACCTCTGAACAAACACATTCAATTACCCCATGGCACAATGAGCTCAGGTAGATCTGAGAGGCACGGATCAATGTGTGTGGTGTCCCTCTGTGATGCTCCGACACTTGCCTGGATATCACAGTGCCCAGGCCCTGGGCAGAGTGTCTGTTTCATGTCCTCTATGGCCAGGCAGCATACATCCATCAAATGAATGGGACATTTAACATGCCCCCTTCATGAATCTCACACTGGACAGGGCTGGCTGGCCCTCAGGCAGCCAGGCTTGGAAATCAGTAGGTTTTGACAAAAAAAATCTGTAGGCGGTAGGACTGCTTAAAAAAGCAGTAGCCTACCACCCAAATCGGTAGAGTTGGCAAGTATGCTGCAGCAGTAATGGAATTACTGGCCATTACGGCTGTTTTTACTCGCATGCCGTACTTGTGAGCACCCACGAACATCTTTGTGCAAGCATAGCAATCATGGAATAACATGATCGCCTATGAAGCAGGCTTCTAAACGTGGACCCAGATATGGGATTTCACTTTACTGTGTTTCACATATTTTTTTTGCCATAATCTGTTGCTCATATTTTTAGGTGTAAATGTCAAAAAACATTTGCCTGGTTAATAGAGGGTTCAGCCTCAAGATCATTTTTTTGTCACATGTACCCAGAAGACACTATAGGCCTCATTCTGTGTTCGGCGGTAATTCTGCAGAATTACAGCCAAAATCAGTTACTGGTACTGCCACTTGTTCCTGTGGGTTTACCACGGGATTACAAGTGGTGGTAGGGCAATGTTAGTCCCCATTTTTGTAGTCCATAGAACTCCATGGTGTTTTTGGCGTAATTACCGCAAGCAGTAATTCTGCTGCAGTAATTCTGCCAATTTTTGTCTTTAAAGTGGAGGATTTACCTCCAGCATGATACATGATGCTGGAGGCAAATCCTCCACTTCAACGTCAATCTCGGGATTTGGCAGCGCAGTAAAACAACAGTAATTCTGTTGCCACGAATAAAAGTGGTGGTAATGTAATTACCACCACTTTTGTACTGCTCTGCCACACTCAGAATAAG
Source organism: Ambystoma mexicanum (assembly GCF_040938575.1). Lineage (NCBI taxonomy): Eukaryota > Metazoa > Chordata > Amphibia > Caudata > Ambystomatidae > Ambystoma > Ambystoma mexicanum. The sequence goes on from NC_090932.1 coordinate 313,510,759, forward strand.
GCCCTATCTTTCTATAGTTCGCTTTTGAGTCTCCAATGAGTGCAGTGAGATGTTTTTGAATTGAGATCCATTGAAGAAAATGCAGCTGAACAACATATTTTAGTTTGATGAGAATCTATAGGGAGGGAGATCCCATTGACACCTATGGAAGGTATGAGTATTTTTGGGTGGTTTAAATATAGTCCAAATTAGTGACAGATATGTGTACGCAATCTTGGGCTTTCGTGGACAAAATTATTTTGGGACACAGTGATCGCCTTTTCCCCCATTGAAAACGTTTATTTATTTATTTTAATTTATAATGCGCCGATAACCCGCAGGCCTCGGGGCGCAGAGATATGGACACGTTTACAAATGGACAGTGCTTAGAAAGACAGGACAGACAAACAAGTGAGCAGACGGCCTAAAAGGTAGGTTCGACAGGGAGATTATTTAAAACAGAGGGTCTTCACTTGCTTGCGGAAACTCAAATAGTTGGTTTGCAATCGAGTATGAGTGGGGAGATTGTTCCAAATGCCGGGTGCCAGTATAGGGAAGGATCTGCCAAGACCACATTTAAGTTTATGCAGAGCAACTGTGATTTTACCGAGGTGGGTAGATCTTAGTGTTCTGCCTGGCACATAGGAATGAATCCTGGATTTCAAGTAAGCCCGGGGCTTTTCCATGGAAACATTTATGCACGATTGTTAAGGCCTTGAAATTGACCCTATCCTCTATTTTCAACCAGTGTAGCTCTCTTCTGGAGTCACTGATGTGCTATGATTTGGTTTTTTGCTTCACAATCCTTACCGCATTATTCTGGAAAACCTGGTAGCTGTGTATGCATTTTTTAGAAGCACCCGGGATCAGGGCATTGCCATAGTCCAAACGGGACAATATGGCGGCTCTGGCAATGGTGGCACTGTTTTCCTCGGATATATATAGCTGGATGGATTTTAGTAGCCTGAGGTGATAAGCACAGTTTTTTTTAAATATATTGTGCCTGCGCGTTTGTCCCCAATGAGGCTTCAAGCATCATACCCAGGGTTTTAACTTTACTTAGGACCTGAATCTGTGTATCTTTTATTTTAAAACCTTTATTTTTTGCTGTCGAACACATTACATCTCACAAGCTGTTAGTATCTGCATTTGCAAATCTCAATATACACAACATGGAGTGTATCTTTTATTTTAAAGGATTTATACGAGGTGGATAGTTTGGCTGTGACTGAAGGGGATCCAAAGATCAGAAGCTCGGTTTTTTGTCCATTCAGGCACATCCAATTGGAGTCCATCCAATGTTCCACGTTATTGTAGATCAAGGTGAGCTGGTCACTATCTTTTTGATAGTCGCCGCATAGCTCCATCATCAGCTGCGTATCGTCAGCGTAGTTGGTAAAGAACGCATTGATGTAATCAAGAACGAGGCATAGGTATCTCAAGTAGATGTTAAAAAGTAGAGGTGACATGCTTGCACCTTGAGGAACTCCACAAATGATTTCCTTTTCCATGGAGAACTTGTCGCCCCAATGGACCTTAGATATCCTGTCTTTTAGGAACAACATAATCCAGCCGATGGCTTCCTCCGAGCAGTTAGCTGTTTTCACATGCTGTTATTTTAACATGCTTTTAGAAGCAGGCAAATATTTCTTTACACTAGAGGTTTTGTTAACAGTTTGGAGGTGTGGTAAAAAGAATGCAGTAATGGTATTACCAGCACTTACTGCACTGCCAATTTAAGAATGTGTACTGAAATTCACCATAATCCACCTGGTTTTGGAGGAGTACATTTCTTCCACAAAAAAGTATTATCGCATGCGATATTACCACATGTGGAAATATACCATCTCCAATGGAGTCCTATGGGATTCTAAAATGCGGAGTAATGGAAGGGTCTGCATGATTCAAAGTCTCATTAAAAGTCTGGCGGTAATACCGCCACACTCTTACTGAGGCTCATGGGCACATTAACGATATGATACTTTTCTGTACCACGACACCCATCGCACCATTTTGGTCCCTAATGCAGGTGAGTGGCGTGGCTTTACTCGTGCCCCCCATTTTTGGCTTCACAAACGTGATTTTGGCCCCCCAGGCCCTGCACGCTCAGCCCTCCACACTGGGTCCTAGCCCATGTGTTTCCTCCCTAGCTCCCACCTCCTGTCCCTCCCTCCTCCCCGATTGGCCAAAGCTCTGTGTGTATCTACACAAGAAGTTTTTGAAACATCCACGACACTCATCGCACCATTTTGGTCCCTGGTGCAGTTGAGTGTCGTGCCTTTACTGGTTCCCCCCTATTTTTGGCTTCACCAACTTGAATTTGGCCCCCCAGACCCGTGCCCTCAGTCTTCCACACCGGGTCCTAGCCCATGAGTTTCTTCCCTAGCTCCCGCCTCCTGTTCCTCCCTCCTCTCCTGATTAGATAAAGCTCAGTGCGTATCCACACGAGAAGCGTTTGAAACATCCACGACACCCACCATACCATTTTGGGCCCTGGTGCAGGTGGGTATCGTGCCTTTACTGGTGCCCCCCATTTCTGGCTACACCAACTTGATTTTAGCCCCAGAGGCACAGGACGCTCAGCCCTCCACAACGGGTCATAACCCGTGTGTTTCATCCCAGGTCCTGCCTCCTGTCCCTCCTTCCTCCCCTAATTGGCCAAAGCTCTGTGTGTATCCACACGAGAAGCATTTGAAACATCCACAACACCCACCGCACCATTTTGGTCCCTGGTACAGGTGAGTGTCGTGCCTTTACTGGTGCCCCCCATTTTTGGCTTCACCAACTTGATTTTAGCCCCCCAGGCCTCACACGCCCAGCTCTCCACACAGGGTTCTAGCCTGTGTGTTTCCTCCCTAGTTCCCGCCTCCTGTCCCTTCCTGCTCCCCTGATTGGCCAGCGGTTCCCAGAAATATCATAGTGCTAGGGCAGCCCTCTGCCTGTTGCAGCCCCTGCGGCTAAGGGCCCTAAGGCAAAGGGAAGCCCCTATATGCAGCCCAAGAGGTGCCTGCAGGTGTCAGCAGGGGAAGTAGGCTGACCATCACTAAAAGAATATTCGCCATCCACGGCCACCAAAACCTATCCCGAACCCTGCCCACATATGACTGTGTACTGGAGAACCCAGTGAACCTCTCACCCGCCTACCTGAACACCACACTACGCTGAGAATAAGCCGCAGGTAAAGAAGTGCCGGCCTCCCGACTGCAGTGACAAACTCTGCAGATTCCCAAAGCAGCTGCCCACAACTCTCGCACTCACACCCCAACTGGCCCGCAGACAGCATAAGCACCGTCGGACAGTATCCACACATGCCGATAGAGGAACAGACAGCCGTCAACCAGCTTCAACAGACAAGGTAGGGAGAACTACGGGTATTAATTGCTACCACCTCCTGCACTAAGTAATCTATTCACTAAACATACACAACCAGGACACCGCCTGGGATCCCACCCAATGTGAACAAGCCTTACATACTTACACTGAAGTACCACTGCATGGTGAAACCTAGGCATCCATCTGCTTATCTAGGAACCTCAAATCTAGATTTTTTATTATGGTCTGCCATTCTGTGAAACCTAGGCCTTTCTCCCGTTATCTAGGAGTCTCAAATCTAGGTGTTTCTTAATTACTGCGTGTTATTCTGTGAAACCTAGGCCTTTCTCCCGTTAACTAGGAGTCTCAAATCTAGGCGTTTTATTATTATTGCGTGCCATTCTGTGAAACCTAGGCCTTTCGGCCGTTATCCAGGAGTTTAAAATCTCGTTTTTTTTAAAATTCATGCGTGCCATTCTGTGAAACCTATGCCTTTCTCTCGTTATCTTGGAGTCTAAAATCTAGGTGTTTTTTCTACTGAGTACCATTCTGTGAAACCTAGGCCTTTTTCCTGTTATCTAGGAGTCTCAAATCTAGGGTTTTTTTAATAACTTGTCTGCCACTCTGTTAAACCTAGGCCTTTCTCCCACTCTCTAAGATCCCAAAATTCTAAGGGCCTCATTACGACCCAGGCAGAATGGGTTTAACAGCACCGGTAATGGTGCCAGTGCCGTTAAACCCACTCCGCCCTATTACGAGGTTCCCTCGTGGGACCCGGAAAGGACGTCTGGTCAGACCAGGCATCCTTTCCGGGTCCCATGTCCTAGAACAAGGACCGACAGGTGGGCTACTGCCCGTGTAAACTCAATACCCAAACCAATCCTACTACCAAGGACACAAAATACCCGACGCAGAATTGGACGCCGCCAAAGAGACCTGGAACAAGGCCCAACCACAACAGATACACAAACTCACCCTTCTCCAGTAGATGCCATCTGGAATACAGAACGCACCCCAGCAAACAATACAACCAACAGAACCTACATCACAAGAGAAGAATACCTATACCTTACACCGTACCTTGCAAGAACAGCAGAACCTCAACACTTCAAAGCCACTGATATGTCCAGACAAGCTAAGAATCTTCCTGAACCCCGCAAAAAAAATGAGTGGACCCAAGAAGAGAAAGAGACAATACCAACAACCTTACTCCATATATCACAAGAACAGAAGGGCACCACCGACAACCAAATCAAAACACGAAAGATGATGAAGCTGCAAAATTCATCAACCCAACTATCAATCTAACAGACCGGTTCAACGACGAAGCGGCCTCCATGGAACCTCAACAACCGGTGACAACAACACAGAAGCACTCCAACTGAACATTCACAAGTCAAAACTGGAAACAACAAACAAACTGTACCACACCAAAAAGATCCATTGCAATCTAATCAACGCAAGGTCAATGTCCAAACATGCCACGGAAATCTACGACCTACTGTGCGACGGAGGTATCAAGATCCTATTCATAACTGAAACATGGCTAGATGACAACTACAAAATCACTCTCCACAACTGCCTGCCTGAAAACTTCAAGTGCATCCAAGCAAACAGGAAAAACAAAAGAGGAGGGGGACTAGCAATAGTCCACAAGAAACACCTGGAAATTAAAGACCCACTAAACTTCAAAAACTGCAAATCTCTAATCCTTTGCCTATAAACTAACCCCATAACAAACCTGAAATTCCTACTGGTATACAGACCACCGACTTATGATGCAACCTTCGTAGACGTCTTCACTGAAGCAATCACAAACCTAGCCATCGAGCAGGAACACCTGATTATCCTCAGTGACTTCCACATCTGGTTCGATGAAGAAACCATAACTACATAAATATCACTAGCCAAACAAATGGAAACAACGAAATTACATCAACTAGTCCAAGGAGAAACCCACACGGCAGGACATACACTAGACGCAATCTTCTCCAACAAAAATCTCATTAGCATGGCACCACCAATTCAGATCCTTTGGAGCGACCACCTCATCATCCCTTTCATGATCAGGCTGGCCACACCAATAATCAATCAGAAGGACAATCTGCTGACTATCATGAAAAGAAACTGGAGGACCATAAAAAATTGCAACCTAACTGAGCTACTGGAACTCAGTAAACCACAAACAACAACCATGGACGAAGCTGACCTCCACAAAAATATAGAACTATTCAAAACTGGATCACAACAAAAATAGACGAGATTGCCAAAGAAAAACCTTTTACCCCATCACGCAAATGAGCGACAGCAAAATGGTTTACCCCGCTACTCAGCACCATGAAAAGGAAAAAATGAAAACTTGAACTAGAATGGAGGATCAAAAATGGAGCGTGCGAAGAAATTCCAATTCCAACAACAAATTTGCTCATACAAAAAGGAAATCCAAAAAGCTAAAAGGAAATACTTTGACAACAGAATCATCAAAACGCCAAACACCCAAAAAGAACTGTTTAAAATCATAATCGAATAAAAAGAAACGCTTGGCTGCAACAATGTTCCGATACCATCGAAGAAACTATACAACGACCTTGCAGACCACTTCAAAAACAAAGTCATCACCATCCAACAGACCATACAAAGCAGACCATGCAACCACAACTCACCCACTCGTACGAGGAACGCCTGAACAAACTCCGAAGCTTCCCCCAAATATCTGCGAAGACATTTGTTAAACTGGTAAGCAATAGCAACAAAACAGGCTCCCCCGTGGATCCATGGTCCCCAGACACATACAAATCACACCTCGCACAAGGAACACCCATAGATTACTACAGAAACCTCTTCAATCACTCAATCGCAACAGGGAAAGTGCCACAATCCTTCAAATCAGCATACATCAAGCCGTTCCTCAAGGACACAGCAGAAAACGTGGAGGACCTCTCCAATTACCGACCTATCTCCAACATCCTGTACCGAGCGAAACTACTCGAACCATACGACTATAGAATAACCTAAGAACTCATAGATGAACACCACCTATGGGACCATGCACAAGTGGGTTTCAGACCAATGAGAGGAACGGAAACAGCACTTCTCTCAATCTGGGATGATCTAAAGTCAAAGGCAGACTCAGACAAAAGCACTACTCTGATACTTCTAGATTTCTCTGCAGCATTCGACACAGATAATCACAACATCCTCATCAGGAGATTAAAAGAAATTGGAATCACCGACCTAGCCTTATTATGGATTAAATCCTTCCTAACAAACAGAACAGAAACCATATGGATCTAACATTTCACATCCAACTCAAAAGAAGCCACCTGTGTAGTACACAAGGATCATCCTTCTCCCCGTTATTATTCAACATTTACCTGGCTCAACTAATCAAGATCATTAAAAGACACGGCCTCACATGCTACAGCTATGCTGATGACACACAAATAGTCTACAAGATACAAGGCACATAAGAAGAAAACACAACTCTAGAGAGCTGCCTTCATGAACTCTACAGCTGGATGAACTCGAACGTCCTCAAACTCAACCCAGGCAAAACTGAAATAATGATCATCTCTAAAAATTGAGAAAGCAATCAATACATCATTGGCCAACAGAACTTGGTACAACTCCAGCCCCATCGACGATAGTAAAAAACCTGGGAGTCTTGATGGATAACGGACTAACTCTAGAGCCACAAGTAAAAGCTATAATCAAGAAATGCTTCTTCCTCCTTCAAGCAGTAAAAAGGATCCTACCATTCCTCTCATTTGGCCACAAAATGCTCACCATCATTGCTCTCATCATGTCCAGAATAGACTACGTCAACAGCCTATATATAGGCATGCCAGAGCGACTTCTAAAACAACTCCAACGCATACAAAATTTGGCTGCCAGACTCCTCCTCAAACTACCACGAAGAGAACACATCACACCAGCTCTGAAAATGCTACACTGGCTACCAATAAAACAGCGAATAAAGTTCAAATCAATGTGCATAACGCACAGAGCAATCCACGGCTAAGGGGCACAGTTCCTAAGAGAAATTAAATGTCTACCACCCAACAAGACCTCTCAGATCTAGCAGCGACCTCCGTTTGGAACCAAAACCACACAACAATAGAAAATTTGAGGATCCTCTTTCACCTGCACCAAAAACCTGGAATGAGCTACCAAAGAACCTAAGTAACATGAGAGATCACCTTCTATTCAGAAAACTACTCAAAACCTGTCTCTTCTCCCCATAACTCGAAGGAATGTCTATGGGTGCACATACGCAGCTGAAACAATACTCAGAGAGGGAACTGATCCTCCCTATCTCCCTAAGCTAGCCTCCATAAACAGAGGGAGGGGGAAGAACAATTTACGGCATATCACTATACCAAAATGAAAGATAGATAAGTTAGGATCACACTAAGGAGCGAATATGGAGCGATCAGGAGGTAAGGGTGACATGTCAACACATCTTTAGCCGACGAAGCAAACATAAGCACCTATGGAACACCAACAGGGAAATAGATAGGAAGGGAGCTGATGAATGTAAAAAATAATGCATGCCTCAACCTAGTTACACAAAGCTCCGAAATAGCTCAGATGGAAACTTGCCATCCCATCAAACCTAACAACTAGACGTACAAACTAAAATATCAACTCCATAAAACAATCAGAGACGTGGATCAAGAATTGCAAAGACTAAGGGCCTCATTACGAGTTTGGAGGTAGCCATGCCCTTATTAAGGGCATGGCTACCTCCAAACTCGGGTCCGGGTCCTTGGTCCCTGAATGGGGACATACCGGGCCATTCCGACTTCCGAGGGCCCAGTATTTCCCCATTCAGGGAATCCGGACCCAGACAATCCCCATTCCCATTTGAGCCCCCATAGGGCTCAATGGGAATGGGGAGCATGCTAACAACGGGTTTGTTAATGACGGGCCCGTTGTTAGCATGCTCGTCCCCTCGCGGGACCCACAAAGGACGTCTGGTCTGACCAGACGTCCAGAGCGGGTCCCGTGAAGGAACCTCGTAATGAGGCGGTACGGAGTTAACAGCGCCGGCACCTTTACCGGTGCCGTTAACCCCTTACCGCCTCAGTTATAATGAGGCCCTAAGAGACAAAAAAAACACTACCTCATAAGCTCAACTTTCTGCATACATCTCTCACACAAAAACCACACAACCACTTCTCCACACAGCAAACTGCAGGTACTTCACCACATTGCAACTACAAACAAACAACACAACATATAACTCGCACCAACAGCACATGAGCACCGACATCGATCCGATAATCACACCCAAGCTCAGTGCACAGTGAAAACCGAACTGAAGCTGCCAACAGGACACCACCTTTCTCACTTTCCTACTTGAACTTCGCCCTACTATTTATTTATGTATTTATTTGTTTTTCATAAGGCGCTACATGCCCGTATGCCTCAGAGCGCTGCTACTAACCCCTACCCCTCCTTCTTTGTTTGCAGATCCCCCAGAGCACCTGGGGACCAATTCCATTGGTGACGGTGTGCGGTACAAATACCTTTAACATTAACATTAATTAATCACAAAGGTGAACATCTGGGTCATGTTGGTGTGTAGACCCGATATAGTCTCTGCTTGAATCTGTAACTGAGGGCATATGTGTCCTCCAGAATGACATTTCAGAGAGCTCAATTTAGTGCACACACTAAGAGCTTCACACACCAGCTGGCCACCTGCACCAAGTCCCTTGAGTTTGATATCGACAAATACCTCTCCTTCAAACAGCACATAGCAAGGAAGACACAGACAGCTTGGTACCAACGTTCTCTCCTGTGGAAAACCAAGCCCTTAATTCATCAAACAACTTCAGATCTGCTGTCCAAGCGTGGTTGGTCTTTTCCCACCTAGATGGTGGCAATGCCTTTTCTGCAGCACTTCTCCCCACTGTTTCCTACCCTGGTTGCTTTTAGATCCCTTACAGCCAAATTCCCTGCCCTCCCACTCCCCAGTTGTTAGCTCCCTGCTTCCTTGTTTCTCTGCTTCCTTCAATTAGTTCTTCCCCCTATGATTGTAAAACACTACATTGCTCCCCGAAGCTAGGTCCGCACTCAATAAATACCCTAATAATAATTTTAAAAAAGCTAAAAACACAGATATTAGAAAACAGAATAAATTAAATTAGATTCCAAAAGCTTGACTATCATACGTTTGATCAACTAAAACCAAACTAAAATGACAATGATATTTCTGCCTTTCACGTGAGAAATCTTTTTGGTGACTCATCACCTATTTTTGCCTTATCGGTTTAAGCTATTGCTAAATACTGATTGTTCCTAGTCCTATGACAGAGTTGTGATTTCATAAATGGCCTGGAAGTAAGTATTAGGCATTTCACCCTTTCCTTCATAACACAGTAGTAAGAGAAGAAACAAACTGCATATTCCCCTAACACTTGAGTATACAGATTAGAAGAGGAACAACAGCAGTGCCCTAATCCACCATCACCATTTTGTAAACAAGCACCAGCCCACAATTGTTGTTTGGATGCCCTCCAAAAAGTATCCACTGTCCAACTCCAGGGAGTCTTAAGGGACAAAATAACATTGGGGGTCATTCCAACCCTGGTGGTAGGGGGTTAACGGCACCGGTAAGGATGCCGGTGCCGTTAACCCCCTGCCGCCACATTCCAAGGTCCCTTAGCTGGTCCCATCAGGAACGGCTGGTCTGACCAGCCGTTCTTAGCGGGACCCGTTAAGGGACCTTGGAGCTAGTAACGGGCCCGCACTTTGCGGGCCCGTTATTAGCTCCTTCCCCATTCCCATTTGAGCCCTATGGGGGCTCAAATGGGAATGGGGAATGGTTTTCTGAATGGGGACTTACCGGGTCCTCCAAGGATGGAAGTCCCCATTCAGAGACACCGGGCCCAGACCCGGGTTTGGAGGCAGCCATGGTGCTATGGCTACCTCCAAACTCTGAATGACCCCCATTGAAAGGGAAGCACAGGGCTGGATAATACTGGTCTTTGTGACATTCATAAAATCACAACTCCCAGCTGAAGAACTAGGAGCAATTGGTATTTGAATACATGGGGTGGAAGCTTCCTATTGAGCAAAAAACGGCAAACTTCATATTGAGCAAACTTGTGCAATCGCTGGGGCTAAAGCATGCTCTATAGACTTATAATAGAATCTCTTTAATGAGGGCTGCCAGGTTGTTACCATCCCGTTAAGCCCCCAGAATAGCTGCTTATTGCTATTAGCGCCCTGAAGCAAACCCGCAGTGTTCTAAGGACAATGTATTTGTCACAAATAATAGGCTGCAGCAATCGCGCAACCCCTCGTTTCTGTCAAGGACAACCTCATCTAACATGGCTACCATGGAAATGGAGGGCAGCGCTCCATCTGGAGCCCTCTTCCATTTCCATGACAGCCAGGACAGGCATTGAGGTAAGTGGGGACTGGGCCATGGAGGCTGACAGCAGGGGCCGAGCGGATGGGGAAGCGGTGTGGAGAGGGCAGGAAGATGGCAGTGGGTGCATCCACTATGCGTATGAGACCTTACAATCTGTCCCAACCTGGGTCCAGAGAAAAAAGCTTTATATTCCACTGCACTCCTTGCAGACCATGCTATAAACATCAAAGCAGCCACCTTTGCCAAATTCATAACCCACTTGACACACCTAGCCAGGAGATGAAACTGGTTGATGGGCTTTCTGAAAGGAAGAAAAAAGTTGAAGTCCTTTGTCCACCATTTATACTGATGCAAAAATGGAACCACACATAGTTCAGGGGCATCCTGTAGCAGTAGATATTCAGTAGATATTCAGTAGTGGGTGCACCTGCTTCACAGGATGAGTTATGAAAAACATCAGATGTAGGAACAGTATTACGTGTAGTAGCAAATGAACACACACACACCCTACACTTGCCTAAATGATATTAGTGACATCAGCTGATCCAATTTAGCAGAAAGTACATCAAGGGAAAAATCATGATTGCTTAGACAGTCCAACAATGCATGGAGATATATTGATATCCCAAAGCTTAGAGCATATGCGTCAAGAAGTCATTCTACATCTAAAACATTACAAAAAACACCATGCCAGAGGCTGTTACCTGAACAGCAGACTTTCCACAAGGCAATAATGATTGAACATGCTGATCTTTGTGCACTGATAGACCTGGGGGGAAATCTGTCTGTGAGTTCCACCAAATAATCCAAAGCTGAAGGCACAGGAGCCTGAACGAGATGCAAACTTCCTGTGTGGTATCAGTGAACTCAAGATCCCGAGGTGTAAGAGTACATGTTAAGTGTTCCTGGGGTCCAAGAGTCCAAACTCCTCTTTTGAAAGGCCTCATGCAATGCATCTACTCAAGCAAAACAAAACGGCAAGCCATCAATCCGAGGGAGCCCTGGGTGACCAAAGGAAGGGGTTGAACCAATGGAGTTTATAGAATGTCTTGTCTTTCATTGTAGAAGAATTGCGATTCTGAGACCAGGAACAAGAGAAAATGATGTCTGAGACAGCCAAAGGCCAGCTGGTTCTGTGAATGTACAAGTTATCTAGGAATCAAAGAGAAAGCGGGGCACATAACTGATAACCTAGTCCCACTTCTGATTGAAGTCAGCCATGGTTTCTTCTATCGGGCTTGGTCTCCAAATAAAGAAGTGTGGGGGATGCGTGTTGATAAGGGATGCAAACAGATCTATCTGAAAGGACTCCAAATTCTTCACTGCGTCTAAAATATGTAGCAGTTAGGATACCGGTTACTCAAATCTATCAGTTGATGGGAACACCAGTCTGCTACTTGCTGGTTCGTCTCCGAGAGGTATTCTGCTTGTAACTTTTTTCTGATATGTGATTCAGAATCTCCCCAAAATCTTTACTAAATCTGAAAGATGATTTGATGTTGTACTACCCAGACAGTACCAAACACTTCTGTGTTTTGCAAAACACTGGATCACAAAGAAACGAGAACACATCTCAAAACAGTTAATATGAACCCTGAATACCTTCCTAGAGCATTGACACCCCACTACCCCCCGAGTCAAATTACGAACTGCATCTCACACACTAGCCCAACTGGCTTACATCCGATTTCAGCATTAGCTCTAGGTTGCAACTGCAAACAGCCCTGCCATTCCAAGACTGAGTTGTAAAGGGATGATTTTGTGATGTTCAGGAGCGATTGATGTGTTAGCATCACTCAAGAAACCAATTTCTCCCTGGGCCAAGCCACTCAGCATATTTGGATCTATTGAGGTTCTCTCTATCAAAGATGATCCTACTATTTCTAAAATCTTTATTACAGGACCCAGGAAAATTAGCATAGGGTACTAGCAGAACTCCCATGACCTATCCCCTCTTACTTGTATCCCTCCATAACTTAGAAATATGCTTGCCATTTTTTGGATCAGTGTCTAGCATTATTATAGCTTTATCTGGTATAGTAGATCTGGGGCACCCTACTATGATCTTGCTCCTGCCAGGAGCTTCCAGTTGTGCACTCATATGGGACTGCAAGAAGTCGGGCACATGAGGTGGTGGTGACCAATCTTTAGAATGTGGGTGCACTAAAGTGAAGGGATCAAACATTGAATACCCAAGGATCCTGTACCCCTGGCATACCAATATGCCCTACACTCATGAACATGTTATAGACTCCAGCCAAAGGGATAGGATCATCAAGGAATCTGCATGAATCCTATCCCCAGGCTATACATCCAAGGTGAAGCACATCCTCTTAATCACTCTTTGGTCCTCCTAACATCTGAAGGGCTGTGTAAAGACAAACAGGTCGTTTGATACTGATGTACTTTCATTTGTCAAAAATGGGGTGTGCAAATAGAGAGGCAAAGCATTGGAAGGTGGGAAAACACACCTTGGAAAGAGTACAGTCACTGAAGTACTTAGGGTACAGTGTATCCAATAGTACTTCAAGGGAGGTTTGGAAAGCGTTCCTTAAAGGTACATTTACCTCTCTCCTAACAAAGATGAAGAAAATCTATTCTCAATTGTGTCGCTTCTCCCTTAAACCACTCGTCCAGCACTACTTAATCAAGGTGGAGCCCACGCTCTTATATGGGTGGAACATTTGATTGGGCCTCATTACGACCCAGGCGCTAAGGGTTTAACGGTGCCGTAAAAAGGCTGCGGCGCCCTTAAACACTTAGCGCCTAATTACGAGGTCCCTTTGCGGGACCCGACCTTAACGGCTGGTCTACACCAGCCGTTAAAGTAGGGACCCGCAAAGGGACCTTGATGGCAATTACGGTACCGCAATTTGCGGTACCATAATTGCCGCCTTCCCCATTCCCATTGAGCCCTATGGGGCAAAAATGGGAATGGGGAAGGGCCATGGCGGCATGGGGAATTACCGCCCTGCCAACCTCGGAATGGGGTGGTAATTCCCCATTCCACCATGGCGGACTCCGGCATGGACCATGGTGCTAATAGCACCATGGTTTAACGCCTGAGTCCTAATGAGGCCCATTGATAGATCTGGGACAACATCTAGATTCTCTGAAGGGTATGCTGTGGGAGAGAACTTGGGGTTTGACAAGTTCTGTTCCCAACGCTGTTGTTTGGCCTGATCTCCTTGGCCGCAAGCTACCTGGAGGAAACATGCAGAATTCGCAAAATTCAAGAGTCCGCCTAATAACACCCGTTACCACCAAAGTCTGGGTGGGGAGCAACTTTGGGTCTCAGCAACTGGTATCAATGAATTCAAATTAAAAATGATAACCATCCTATCAAAAATGGGCTCTTCTTCTGAAGAACTAACCAGCAACGTGTGTAATGTAAAATACAAATTGTTCACATATGACTGGGCAGTCACAATTGATTTACTGACAGCATACTCGCTCTATAAGGAGCATGCCAAATTTAGCAGCAAAAAGGAGGCTACCCTGTGCTGTATTGCACTCTTTCCTTGTCCTAAAGTCCTGGCGGTATATCTAAGATTTTGATTTAAAAAATTTCATGCACTGGAACTAAAAAGTCAATTACGGATATGCACTGTAGACAGTGGAGACATTTTGCTGAAAATGTTGGGGGGGACATGACCTCTGAAGAAAAGGTGCCCCATTAAAATGAATGGGGACAAAATAGTGTGCCATGAAAGTTGGGGGGGACAAACACCCCCGTCCCCCACTAAAATTACGCCCATGACTGTAGATTTTGTAGTGATTCATGCCTCATTGAAACGCTAAAACACTTGGTTGTTGACTGTAAGGCATTTAGAGAACAACAAACTCAACTTTTGGGCACAGTTGACCGACAGGTTATGGGTATGGTTGATGTGGGGAAATAGACAGTTTAACGTTGTCACTATATGCTTTTTTTAAAGTCTTATTGGGAAAAACTCGAGGATAACTAGATATGAATCAAATGTGTTACCTCAGGATTGATTGTTGTTTTTATCCTGTTTGTTTTGATATTAACTTACTTTTTATCTGTTTCTGCCATTCCTTTCAGAAACTTTTTTTTAAAATGTGTTCTTTTTTTGTCATTTTAAAAATGTGTATGTTGTGAAAGGCCTATATTTTCTTTATGTGCCACAGCACGATAAAAAACAGAAAAAGAAGACAAAGCATAGCATTCTTCCATGGAGTCACTAACGTGTTTCCTATTGGCAGCTGGATGATCACCCTCAGGTTGGAGAGGAGTGTGGGGGTTTATGGAGGAAGAGAGCCATACTCCTTCTGCCAAAAGCCTCAGTTACTAAGTTATTATTATTGGCTATTGTGTAGGAATCATGAAGTACGACGCTTACACCAGACTTCAAGTTCAAACAAAAAGATATTTATTAACTTAAATGTCAGAATGGTTGAAAGCCTATGTTGCCCTATGCTAAGGTGGGATTTCCCTACCTGAATTAAACTAAGAAAGGTCTGAGTCTTCTTCCATCTCACAGCTTTCATTCAGCTCCCCTTCCCAAAGCATATGCAAGTTCAATAAAAAGGTCTACAAGTTTTCCATTCTCCAGTTCAAGATGATATAGTTCAGAATCAATCTTTGGGGTTCCCTTCACCAAGTTTCAAATAACACAATCCAAAAGAAAGGGGTCGTGAGACTCCGGTCCTAAAACAACAAGTGTTTTCCCTTAGGTCTCAGGATTCCCTTCCCCAAGACTTCAATGCCTTTAGTTAGTCTTTTCTGAAGTTTATAAGAAAACACCAGGTCAAACTGACCCTTGTTTTGGCTTGCCTTGCCAGCTCCTTTGCAGTGGTTTTGTTGGGCTTGTTTAACGGTGTCCTTAGCTTTCACCCTTCAGAGCTCTCTGGCCTAGGCGCAGTTGTCAGACCACACGGTACACCCATCACAGGTTGCCCAACTAGGGCCCCTGGGCTCCTTAGCCCACACACACAGGTTACTTGGCACTTGTTCCTGTGCACCAAGTCACTGGGCCTCATTACGACTCAGGCGGTAAGGGGTTAACGGCAGCGTAAACAGCGCCGACCCTTACCGCCTGAGTACGAGGTCCCTTAGCGCCATGGAGGTTTTAACACCTGCTTTTAGGAGGTGTTAAAATCCATGGCGCTAAGGGACCATGGAGTTAATTACGCCACCGTAATTTACGGTGGCGTAATTAACGCCTTCCCCACTCCCATTATGCCCTATGGGGCAAAAATGAGAATGGGGAAGGGTAAATGGGGATTGGGGACTTACCGCCCCCACCAACCTCGGAATGGGGCGGTAAGTCCGCCAACCACCATGGCGTAAACGTAGTTTACGCCATGGTGGTAAAGTCACGGCCCAGGCGGTAACTTACCGCCTGGGTCGTAATGAGGCCCACTGTCACTTGATTAGATTTATTGGGTTCTTGGCTTGAGGTGTATTCTTTTGCTCCTCTGGCTCCTCCTTGGTCGCCTTGTGGCTCTACCACCATATATCACACACCCCTTGCCACACTGTAGCCTTTCCACACTGCATTTACTCATTGAAATTCACTGTCTGGCTTCCCTCAGCCTTTAATGTATTGGACTTCAAGGTTTGGGTTAATTCATGGAGCCACATATATTTAAAGTTCACTTTCAGTTCAAAGTTCAATGCTCTCTTATGTTCCTTAATTAAGTTCAGTATTCAATGCACACTTGTTCTCTTTAATGTTAAACTGCTATTTAATTTAGCATTCAATATGTGCTGCTTTTATTTTAATGCTCAATTTCTATTTAGTTCGGTATTCAATATGCATTGGGTTTTCAATGTTGAATTTACATTTACAGGGTAATTCATAGAATCCAGCGCACAAGTAGCGCACGCGGCTGGCGCACAGCGTGCGCCTGCGATAGTCTGCGCCAGGCACGTGCGCTAAAACAGATTTCCGCGCACAGCGTATTCATGGATTTCAAGCTCCCAAAACAGCCGTGGCGCAGAGAATCGCAGCGAGCCTGCAGCAGCGCCAGTAACGCCCCCAAGAACGCCCTCGCGCACGGAAAAGCCATCAAAAGCGCTAAATCATCGCTAAGGGCTGCGCTAACCCCGGACCACTTCACAGGGCAGGCAAACAAGGAAAGCAAAGCGGGCAATCTCCAAATCAGGAGTACGCGGGAAGTACTACACGCGACTAGGCAGGGAACGTGAATCACAGGGGTACGCGGGAATCATCACACGCGAACAGCCAGGGTGCGTGTATTACAGGGGTAGCGGGAAGTTCAACACGCGATTGGCCAGGGAACGTGAATTACAGGGGGACGCGTGAAGTAGAACACGCGATAGGCCAGGGAACGTGTATTACAGGGGTACGCGGGAATCATCACACGCGAACAGCCAGGGTGCGTGTATTACAGGGGTAGCGGGAAGTTCAACACGCGATGGGCCAGGGAACGTGTATTACAGGGGGACGCGTGAAGTAGAACACGCGATAGGCCAGGGAACGTGCATCACAGGGGTACGCGGGAATTATCACACGCGAACAGCCAGGGTCCGTGTATTACAGGGGTAGCGGGAAGTTCAACACGCGATGGGCCAGGGAACGTGTATTACAGGGGGACGCGTGAAGTAGAACACGCGATAGGCCAGGGAACGTGTATTACAGGGGTACGCGGGAATCATCACACGCGAACAGGCAGGGTGCGTGTATTACAGGGGTAGCGGGAAGTTCAACACGCGATTGGCCAGGGTACGTGTATCACAGGGGTGCGTGGGAATTATCACATGCGAATAGGCTGGGTGGGCCCCCACAGGTGTACCCTGTACACCCTCCCCGGCCCCTGCAGGCAGCCCACAAAACAGTGGACTACCCTGCACACCTGATCATGTCCCCCTGCACCCCCATCCACCAGGGGCACCCTCCACCAGGCCCCCACCCATGTCTCCCACCACCCCCACCCCCCAGCAGTGCAGGGGCACCTGCCATCAGGCCCCCATCCATGTCTCCCACCACCCCCAACCCCCATCCACCAGGGGCACCCTCCACCAGGCCCCCACCCATGTCTCCCACCACCCCCACCCACCAGCACTGTGGGGCACGTGGCCAGCAGGCAGTCAGGCAGCAGCCGATGGCAGGTGGGAGCGTGCTCAGGCTTCTTGGGGACTTAAATTTGGCCTCCTGTCCAGGAGCGTGGTCTTTCGTGTTAGAACGCGTGGACAGCCTGATAGGGAGTGATTTTGCACCTGAAAACCCCACACTCATCGCGCGAAAACCCGTCACCAGCATATGTGCGTCAATAGTTACCTGCACGTGCAGTGTCAAAGCGTGTGATTGGTGAAAAGTGAGCGACACGCAGGAGTGTCGAAGCGCGTGATTGGTGAAAAAGGATCCACATGCAGGAGTGACAAAGCGTGTGATTGGTGAAAAGTGAGCGACACGCAGGAGTGTCGAAGCGCGTGATTGGTGAAAAAGGATCCACATGCAGGAGTGACAAAGCGTGTGATTGGTGAAAAGTGAGCTACACGCAGGAGTGTCGAAGCGCGTGATTGGTGAAAAAGGATCCACATGCAGGAGTGACAAAGCGTGTGATTGGTGAAAAGAGAGCTACACGCAGGAGTGCCAAAGCGTGTGATTGGTCAAAATGGGCCAAGCACGTACACGCCGTAAGTGACGATGTACGTGTGGGCCTGTATAAAAGGTAGTGTTGAACACAATTTCCTTGTACGTGCTTTTCGTGGAGAGCGAGTGGGTGAATTCGGTACTTCTTGTCGTTTCACACGCGATTTACTTCACGGCGTTTCCAGTTCGTACTCCCTGTTACCTCTGACAGCTCTTTTCTCTTTTTCCTCTTGTACTGGTTTTCCTGGGCCTGTTCCCTCAAACAGTGTCCCCTTCTACAGTTGTCCTGTCTCCTCAGACAGCGTACACCTCTTCTTTTGGCGGGGGTGTTGCCAACCAAAAGTGCTATTTTTTCACGCTCTTTTACCTGGCAGACGGTGAGTCACGCACGTATCTAACATCTGTGCTTGCCCCGTGTGTAGCCTACCCCTTCAGAGGTCAATCTAGGCCGCGTGTGACACGCATACGTTCATTGTGTTACTGGATGCCACAGCGTAGTGCAGGGTTTTCCATCAGCACACGTGGTCTAGGAGGGGTATTGTGCACGTTCCTTAACTTTTTTGGGGTGCCTGTGCGTTGCGTGACCCGTCATCTTTCCCCAGGGGTGTCATATAGCCTTGCCACTGCACTAGGGTACGAATACCATCTGGTACCCAACCCCTTTGACACCCAATTGCCCAGGACAATTGTGCACACCCACTCCCATACGCACAATACCATCAGTGCCATGGTTGGGAGGCGTGCAAGCCGTAAGGGTAGCAAAGGTGGCCGAGCCACACGTGGTGGCCGTGGAGGATCCAACAGGGGACGTGGTTGTGACTTGCAGGGCGCCCCTGTTCCCCCCAGTCTGGAGGAACAGTCAGGGACACCCATGCCCCCCCCCCCCAGTTGAGAGTCATGTGGCTGATACCAACCCTGATCAGCCCATGTCGGACCAGGCCATTGTGGCACCAGACCTGTCCGAGGGTGATTCCATCGCTGACATCCAGGTCAGCAGGTCCACTGCACGTGCACCGGTGCACATTGGTGTCATCAGGGCACGCGCATCTATGCCAGATAGGTCATCTGCTGGCCCCCGTAGCCAGGGTGTGGCTCAATCCACCCCACCTCTCATACACCCTGCCAAGACTGTGTCGGTCCTAGTTCATGCACCTCAGATCAGGCCTGACCCCATCCCACTACCCCCAATGCCTGCACCTACTCCCATGCTGAGTGGGCAATCACACACACCCAGTACAGAGTCCACCACGGCTCCTGCCCCTAGTGTCCACAGCGGCGTAGGACACTCTGGATCCCCACCCCCTTCCAAGCGCAAGAGGAAGAGTGCACGTCCGGCACAGGCTGATGCCCCAGACACGGCTGCACAGTCCGGCCCATCAAGGAAGCCAAGCTTCACAGACGCCGAACTTAATGCACTTGTTCAGTATGTGTCAGATCATGATAGGGAAATGGTCATCGTTGCAGGGTCCAAGACCACACATGCCAGACGCCAGGCACACTGGCAGACCATTGCTGACAGAATAAGTGCCCTTGGAGTAGTGAGGCGCACAGCTAGTGATTGCCAGAAGCGCTGGAATGACCTTAAGCGCAGGGCAAAGGATAAGCTGGCCTCAAGTCATGCCGCAACCTTGGTGACTGGAGGTGGGTCCCCAGCACAGGAAATAGAACTCACACCACACGAGTCCGTAGCTGGATCCTACGTCACCGAGGGACAACTCCAAGGTGTGGGAGACCTCCCTGATTACGAGGCATCATCCGGTGAGTGCACATGCATGTGTGTATTATCCATGTGCATGGTGTGTGTGTGAAGCATTCATGTTGGGTGCCTGTCAAGGGGGTGTGTGGCAGAGTTGATAGTGGCACCCATGTGCCTCATCCAGTATGTTCAGTGCAACACCATCTGGCCACAGCACTATCCCTACTGGCAACAGTGCACATATGGGCCAACACCATGGAAGTTGCCCTTGATTAGTAATTTTGTCACTACATTGTTGCTCATACTCCCCTGTCTATTCATCTGATGTCTTACATACCATTCCTCTCCTTTCCCCCAGCCATTCAAGTTTCATCTTCACATGCCTGACATGCAATGATACCACATGCTAATGCGTCCTCTCTATATAAATGCCTACCAACATGCAGTCATACTGTGGATGTAGCCTTGACATCCACCTCCTTCCTGGGTCCTTTGGTACCGTCTGGTTTCGAGCCCCATTCCCTCACACTCCATGCTGCTCTTCATGGTATATCTTCCATGACTTCTACAGTTCAGACCATCGTGCCCTACGCACGACACCTGCTTGCCAAAAGTCAAATGAGGGCAGCCTGCCCTCCAATGCGACCCACCCTATTGCTGACCAGTGCATCTGAGCCTACTCTAAGCTAACTCTCACTGACATCTGCTCATACATGCCTTTGCCTGTCCCATAGACCCTTCACATGGTCCCTGTCCTCTCTCCTTGCTCCTCTTCCACCATCATAGGTGGGACCCGTTGGGGTGTACTCCTGGCCTCCTTCCAATCCTCAGATACCACTATTGATGTGCATGGTAATGGGAGCGTCTCAGTCCAAGGCCCTTAGGCCAACCTCAATCTCCTTGAGAAATGCTACCCACATCTCATCAACTTCCTTACCTCTCCTGCTGTCCCCCCTCCTCTCTCCTCATCAATCCTGCACTGCCTCCCTGCACCCTCCCATGAACCTTCTCCGCCTCCCACTCCAACTCCTACACATGCGGCACCTCTGATCTCTAGCACTCCCCGTAAGTCCTACAAGGCTGTCAACCTCCTCCACAATTACACTCCTTTCACTGCGGCTGCATCAGGCATTCCTCCGATAACTGTCACTTACATGAGGTTATGCACCTTGACATCCTTGGTCTCATGGAAACATGTCTGACGGCCAGCTCTGTCTGCATCCTTGACCCTCTCCTTGGCCCGCCACTACTGTGCAGGGGGGGTGTGCCCTTGGCTTCCCTGAGGGTATTCCTGCCACTGTCACACCTACTTAGACCTACTCCACTCTGGAATGGCTTGTGTGAGGTTTCTGTCCACCACACCTTGACATTCTCAAACAGTGCGTACTGTGTCTGGGAAAACTGGTCAAATGTACTACTTCCTTTCTGAGTGTCCTCACCTCTCCTCCTCACTCATGTCCCCAGACACAGAATTCCTCATCCTTGGTGCGGTACGCATCCACCTGCATGCCTGTTGACGCCCCCACGTGACCTTTCTGTGACCTCAGCAACTCCCTCTCACCCTCTAGACTCCCGTCTGTCCCTACTCATTCTGCAGGGCACACTCTTGATGCTCTGATCTCATCTGACTTTCCCCTCTCCGTCCATCTCTGCACTCCTCTCTCCTGGAGTGATCACATTCTCCTCTCCTCCCAGCTCACCCTCAACACCCCACAGGCAAAGCCACCCTCACCACTGTCACACACCTTCTTGGTATTCCGACCCATGAAGTGTGTGTCAGTCGAGGCTCATGCTGCCAAAATCTCCCCCCCATCCAGCTCCCCCTTAGGCTCACTCCCATCCTGACAGGGCCCACTCCATGCTCCACTCCATGTCAGGTACACTGGATGTCTTTGCCACGGTCATGACCACCTGTCTGAAGCCCCATGCCAATGCAGAGTCCTGGCATGACTCGGATCTTGGGAACCCAAACCACAGGTGCCGGGTGGCAGAGAGGGAATGTCCTGCATCATGGCCATCCTCTGGCAAACTGGCCTGCCACATGCTCCAAAGGCAATAGCGCCTCACCCTTCTCACCAAGATGAGATCCCCAATCCAAGGGCACATATCTGCGGCATGTGACAACTCTGCAGGACACATAGAAATCTGAAAGGACCTTGCCGAGCCAGAAGCAGTGTGTACCTCCCCTGTCCCCTCCGAGCCCACAGCACAGCATGATTGTCTCTGTACCCCTATAGGCCACCCCCCCAGCACTTGTCTGCGCCTAACACCATCTGCCCTTGACGTCAAGTCCTACTTACCTTGTACAGCACTTCCAGCCGCCACTTCCCCTTGCACTTCATTGTGCCACCCACCCCTGCACTTGCGTGACATGAATGACACCAGCACCAGTAGTATTGTTGACTGGCATCCCCTTCTGCCCCACCACCCCTCAGTGCTCCGCTGCACCTACAAACATTACTTGACCGGTGCTTCACGAATGCAAAATTATTCCGTTACAGGTGTTGGGGAGGTGGAATCACAATGTTTACTGCATTATGTTGATGTAGACAAGGCACTGTGCATCGTTGCCAATTTGGACTAGCAGATCCATGTACAACATGTATACTAATTGATGTGACGATGCAATGTCAGGACCAGAGTGGTTGAAATCCAAAAAAGTAGCCCTCCTCTCCCTCTTCACTTGGTGGCTATGTCACATGCCATGTGTGTGATGGCATGTGCCTTTGACATGGCAATCACCGCCCAATGTGTGATGGCAGTGCTAGGCATCAAGGTGAGCAGGCGTTGCTCTCCAATCAGTACATAGTATGCCCTGAGCCTCCCCTACAGACCCAGTGATGGTGAATGCATAGGAGGACTCCCAGTCATGTAGGACATGTGTCGTAGGACTACTGCCTATGTTGTTCATCAGCCCTTGTTGCATGCCATGGTGCTAATGCCTGTTTCCATTTTTCTCTTTCATGTCTTTGCAGGGGACGAAGCACTTGTTGATGCTGGGGATGTGGTGGTGGAGCCGTCCCAGGAGGGCAACCCGGGCCGACCTACCACAAGTGAGGGACGTGGTGTGTTTGTGGGTGAAAACCCACAAGTGCTGCAGGCCGTGCTGTCGAGGGGTGTCTCTGGGGGTTCCTCCCCCGAGCAGTATTCAGGTGTAGACTCGGAGGATGACACCTATGTGCAGTCGCAGGTGAGTGTTCTTGGGAGAGAATCTCCTCTGTCCGACCCACCTGCAGCCAGGCCATTGGCCTCAATGGGGATGTCAGTGTCGGCAGATCAGCCTCCGGTGGTTACGGATGCAGGGCCACACCACCCAATCTCTGATCCTGTTCCTGGGGCTGCAGATCAGAGAGGGAATGCAGTCCTGCAGCCTGAGGCCTTGCCGGCACAGCAAGGCGCAGTCCGCCTTGCCCCAGGCAGGTGTGGTGCCCGTCAACGTGGTGGCCGTATGCCACCTGGCAATACCGTATGGGAGCAATCCATCTACGGTATGGCCACCCAACAGGCAGCATCATCCGAGATGATTGCACAGGCCATGGATAGGGTGGCCACTTCCATTGTCCCCCCAGAAAGGCTGATGGAGCGACTGGAGCAGGCTACAGAGTCCATCTGCCAGGCACACAGGGAGGATATGTTGGCGTCCAACATGGACAGGCGGGCGGCACTGGCGACTCTGCGGGAATCACTTTCCATGGAGTCCCAGCGCCACAGGGAAGCCCTGAGGGAAGAACTCCGTCACCTCAGGTCGACCCTGTTAGAGCTTGAGGCTTCATCCCATAGAAGGACAGAGGAGCAGCTGGAGCGTCTGACACGGACGCTCTCGGCCGAGATGCAGGCAACTCGTGCGGAGGTCAGGTCATCCCGGGAGTTACTGCATGGGGACCTCCGCATGATTATAACCCAGAACCAGAACTACCAGACCCGCCTGCTTGCAGCCATGGAGGAGCAAACTCGTGCTTTGCGTGGGCTGCCTCCCATTGTCACACCATCTTCTGAGGCAGCTCCCCCACCTCCAGAGTCAGCTGCAGGGTCTGGGCAGAGCCATAGCGACTCATCTCCCACAACAGAGTAGCCGTGTGGGCCACGAGCCTATGGGGTGTTTTCCTTTCCCATGATCCACACAGGTGGATTGTGGCGTGCATCCTGTCCTCGGACCTCATAGGTGGCCCCCCCCCCCCCCCGCCGGCCCTTTCATGGCCATTTTTTCTCTTTTTCATTTTTATTTTGCAAGAGTGTTGCCTTGTGTGGGTACCTGGGCATACACTGTATTGTGGCTGGGCACATGCAGGCTTGTCCTGAGTTTGGTTTCGATGCTTGGGTAGCAGACATCCACACCCCTCCTGCTTCCGTTTCCATGGGCTTGCAAAGGGTGTGCCCAAGTGACAGCAAATTACACGGTGACATTGGACTCCCATGAGCTGTTGGCCAGTCCATAGTCAATACTGTGTAGACATTCATAGTGTTCATTGTTGTTGCACCTAACTATGCATGATGGTATGATATGTGCCTCTACTTACATATGTTGCTCATGTTTTGCAGGTATTTCACACAGATCTTCACAAGGGCATACTCTCTGGAGTCACACTACATGTCGGTAGATGTGCACTGACACTTTTGCATGGCGCCATCACTGTACATCTGGACGGTGAGGACATACCAGCTGAATCAGGTAATGAGACTACCATTGATTACATGCAATGTGTCTTGTTTGGGTGGGCTTCAGGGTGGGTTGGTGTGTAATTTGATAGAAATTACTCTTACACAGGTGTGTAGTAGTGGCTCCAGGGCGGTTAGCTGCTCAAGTGCGGCTATGTTCCATTTGGGGCACTGCTATTTGTGACACTGGTGTCATGTTGTGATGGCCAGTTTGTTTGCTGTCACATACCATGACATGGTGTCCTCAGTGGCGGGACTGTGAAGGGAGTGGGTGACATGGCAATGTTGTCATGTAGTGAATCGCCTGTGGCAATGCATTTTAGATTGATGGAGTTGTGTCTTTGCGTTGTGATGCATAGCTGGTGTATGTGTAGCTAGGGGTGCACACATATTGACACTTCCATGTTAACAATCTCAGGCTGATGTGTATCTGACAGTTCATTGTCAAGTAATTTCCAGACATTGTCAGGTAGAGTCATCATTGATTGTCAGATGGTATGTGCCAGAGCAGTGTGCACTAGCCAGCACTGTGATTCCTAGGTGAAGAAGTTGGCCACCAGTTGCGTACGGGCTGCCTCCCCCCGTGCCCTTTCCCCTCCCATGCGCAGCGGGCGTGCATGTGGTTGTGGATGTGGGGGCACCACCATGTCCACGGGCAGGCCCCGGCGTGTTGCAACGTTGTGCAGGACACATGCTGCCACTATGATCCTGCACACTATTCGGGGAGCATATAACAGCTGCCCGCCAGAACGGTCAAGGGAGCGAAAGCGTGACTTGAGCACTCCGAATGTGCGCTCCACTATGCCCCGTGTAGCAATGTGGGCTGTGTTGTACCTTACCTGGGGTGGCGTGGTGGGGTTCCGGATTGGGGTCATCATGTGGGGGCTGATAGGGTAGGCACTGTCCCCTGCGGAGGTGGTGATGGGTATCATTAGTGGTGTTGTGTCATGACCCAGTATCTGACATGCATGCATGTGGAGTGGCATTCATGCTCACCAAGCAGCCATGTATATCCATGCTGGCCAGCCTCTAGGTCCCGGCATAGGGTAGACATTCTGTAGATGAAGCTGTCGTGGGTGGACCCTGGATAGTTGGCATATACTGATGTGATGATTCCCTTGGCATTGCATACAACTTGGACGTTGATGGAATGCCAGTGCTTGCGGTTTCTATAGATGTGCTCTGTTGCCCTGGGTGGACGTAGAGCCACATGTGTGCAGTCAATTGCACCAAGCACTTTGGGGAATTGAGCCACACCATAGAATTCCTGGATGCACGTCCGCCTTTCTGCATGAGTCCTGGGGAGATATATGTGCCTGCGGACTGAAGGCCGTGCAGTGATGATGTTCAAGACCTGGTGTAGGCAGCGTGACTGCGTGGCCTGTGACACACCACCCACTATGGCACTTGTCCGCTGAAAGGATCCAGTGGCCAAGAAGTGCAGTACATTCAGGACCTTCTGCAGGGGGCTGAGTGCTTGGGAGCACAGGGTGGGTGATGTGAGGTCATCCTCCCACTCACTGACCAGGTCCAGTATGATGTGTGCTGGAAACCTGTACCTCCCATACACCTGGTCATCAGGCATCCCGAATAGGCTGGTTCTGGGTGTGAATATTCTGGCCCTGACTCTCCTCCTCATCCTCCTTTGGTAGCCCACTGCCACTGCTGCTAGGAACGGTATGTTCATCCTGGCATCTGGCTTGTTTATTGAAAAGTGCGCAAATTAATGCCTTGCGCGTGTAGTAGGCAGCGTGTGAGCCTCGCACCCCTGGAATCGAGTTCCCACTCCAATCGCGTGTGGAAATTCCCACGCTGCAGGCATACAGGTGCGCTGACGTACTTGCCTGTGTAAGTGGCCGCGCGCCCCTGAAATACACGTACATAGGCCAATGGCGTGTAAGCGCACTTTTGGCCAATTACACGCGATGAAATACACGTACATAGGCCAATGGCGTGTACGCGCACTTTTGGCCAATTACACGCGATGACACTCTGACGTGCAGGATTTCCACGTGTGCTCCGTCTTCACGTGCTGAGTGGGGAACGCCCGTGCGGATCACGTCAGACGCGCTTACGCGATGAGGGACTCTGGTCCAATAGAATCGCGTATGCGTGCTGACGCACTTACGCGCTAAGGGCCTTTCCTCGGATTTCACGCTGACGTGCAGGAATTTCACGTGCCAAATCACTCCGTATCAAGCTGGCCACCCGAAAACACACGGAACACCACGCTCCTGCCCCGAAGGCCGAGTTACTGCCCCCCAAGTGCCCTGAGCAGCCTCCCACGTGCTATCTGCTGCTGCCTGCCTGCCTGCCTGCCTGCTGCCACCGTGCCCTGCCATTTGGTGCCTGCACATCAGCCATCTGCAGGGGTCCAGTTGCTGTGTCCACCCCTGCTGGAACTGAAGACTCCCAACTGGGATTACATCGCTCCACAGCCCAGCCCCAGGACCCAGTTGCCCACCCACACCTGCCTCTGGGGTTGCCATGTCGGGCACTTCTACATCTGGCACCAGTGGCAACCCCAGGCCAGAGGGGCAGAGGGGCACCAGCTTCACTGCCACCGAAGTTGGTGTCCTGGTGGAGCATGTCCTGGGGCAGTATGATGCCCTCTTTGGATCGTCCCGCGCCAGCAAGGAAGGACGGGAGAGGATCTGGGCCGACTGTGTGGTTGCCATCAACGTGGAGGGGGTGGCAACCCGCAACGTCTTGAAGATCAAGAAGCGCTGGGAGGACTTGAGGTCCAGGACCCTTGTGAAGGCCCAGCGCCTCGTGGAGGGGGGCCGGGGCCACATGAGTTCCATCCAGAAGAGGGTCCTGGAACGCGTACGCCCAGCGCTCCACGCCCAGATCCTTGAGAGGGAGACCCGTCTGGAGTTGAGCGGTAAGTGTCCAAGCATCACTGTGTGAGACAGGGCATGTTGCGGTGTGCTGGTTCTATGATACTTGCCTGTATGTGTGCCATGTGCCATGTATGCATGTATGTGTGCTGGGACATCATGGTAATGCATGTGCGACCAGTGATGTGTGACCCACATGGTTGTTGCATGTGTAGAAATGCGGCATGGGGAGCACTATGCAGATTTGGGACATGAGAGCATGCCAGTCTCTGTACCTGGACATGGATGGGGGTGAGGATGGGTGCTGATGCCAGGTACATATATGGTAGCCATGTCTGTGTGCCTGACCTGCATGTCTGTGACTTGTGCATGCCATGGATGCATGACTCATGTGTGTGACAATGCACAGATTCAGTGACGCACCCACCTTACCCTTGTTTTGCCTGTGTTTGGTGTGATTGTGGCCAGATGGATGTGACTGAGGTGTAGTGTGTGCATGTGATATGCATGAGCCATGATGCATGTGAGTTACATTTCATTGAATGTTTCAAGAGTCAATTGGACATGCATGGAAATGTGCATGGCATGCACCATGCCTGTTACTGTGTGTGTTTTGCCTGGACTGACCCATGTGTTGTGGAGGGACATGATGGAAGTGTACTTTGACAGGGGTGCTCATCTGCTATTGCTTCCTGTCTAGGGGACCATTGTACAGTAGCCTGATGCTTGTGTTCTTTGTCTCCCTCTACGCAGCGGCTAGTGAAGAGGGCGGAGACGGCGCTGTGGAGCAAGGCGGCGGGGATGCCCCCACGGCTGCAGCGGAAGGGGTGGGTGAGCCCCCACAGGGACCTGCTACGGCGGGAGACGGTGAGGAGCCATCCAGGTTGGTGGTTTGCACAGAGGAGGAGGAGGCCGACACTGGTGCACACATGGGCCCTGGTGGGAGCATCCCTGCTGGTGCAAGTGGTGCAGTCCAGGGCCAGGGGCAGGAGGCAGCACAGGTCACCGTGGAGGGGCCTGTGCATGTCGCTGTCCCTGACCCTGTGAGTGCACCACCATGCACCAGCAGGGATGCCCCGTCCCAGGCCCGTCCGCAGGTAGAGGGGATGTCCATGTCAACTGACTCCCCTCCACCTGCGGCTGTGGGAACCCCTGGCCGCGTGGAGCAGGTCCTGATTGGGGTCGCGATGCGCACGGCTGTGATTCGTGATGCCGTGGGTGCTTCCCGGGAGGAGCACGCACGTCATCACGAAGTGCACCGTGCCGACGTGGCCCAATTGGGATCGGCCATGTTCGGGGGGTTCCTGCATGTGTTGGCCAATCTGACGGCCCTCTCCTCCTCTGTGCAGGCTATCCACCAGTCGTTCTCCTTGCCGTCTTCCGGCCCAGATGCCACCATGGCCCCCTGTGGACCTGCCCCGACCAATGCAGCCAGCTCGGTGGGGATCCCATCCCTGCCGCAGTTGGGAGTCGGAGGTCCAGCAGGGGTGGACGACACAGCAAGTGGACCCCAGCAGATGGAAGATGTGCCGGCATCATCGGGCAGGGCACGTGCACGACGGCGTCGGTGGTTACCATCAGCCTGGATGCCGTCGTGCTGGCAGAGGCAGTGGCGTCGCAGGCAGCAGCGGGCTCGACGTGGGAGGCATCATGGCTCAGGGCCATCAAGATCGGAGGGGCAGGCATCGGCCGGAGGGCAGGGCAACCCTGGCATGGCGGTGTGTTCCGTGTGGGAGGAGTTTGGCCAGCGGATAGGTGCGGAGCGGCAGCGGGCGGAAGAGGAGCGGCTCGCCATGGCCAGGGCGGAGATCTCCATGCATCAGGCATTGAGGCGGGCTGAGTGCCTCGAGGAGGCTCGCAGGGAATTTGGAGAGCACATGGGGTTGTCCCTGCGAGACCTCGGGGCCAGGACTGAGTCCCGCCTCCAGGACATTGACATGGAGTTCGAGGATGCCCTGGCCAGCATCACCAAGTGAGCCGCAGGACTAGCCCGCTGCCTTTGTATATAGTTTTTTAGTTAGTTAGTGCTAGGTTTCCTTTATTTAATTTTTTTTTTTTGGACCGCTTGGACAATGGCCACTTCTTTGTACATATTTTTTTAAATAGTTAGTATTAGGTTTAATTTGTGGTGTTGGGCTCATGGACCCTTGAACAATCCTGTAAATATAGTTATTTTTTGTGAGATAAATTTTTTTACTTTCATATTGGTCACACCATGTCGTAATGGTTTATCTTTCATTTCATTCTACATGTGTTTACTTTGGACAAAATCTATTCATTTTTCTATCCTTTGTTTTTTGGTTTCTCATTTTTGTTCCCGGACATGGACCTTTTATTTGCTTTACCAGATAGTTGTCAGAGTTTACTTTATTTTTATTTTTTAATACATTTTAATATTATCTTACACTTGTGTCATTTTTTCTTTGGTTTCTTACATGCCATGATATGGGTTTTGACATTGACTTGCACCCATTGTGTATGTGTGTGTGGCGGACATGTGTTCTTTTGCTTACTTGCCTTTGGGGTTGTGTCATGTGATTGCATTCACTATGTGGGTGCATGCAATCCTTGCCTGGGTGTTTGTGCTGGGTATGCTGGTCATTACTGCCATTATTGTGTATCGTCAGGACCAGGGGCCAGGGGGACATGGGTGGGGGCCTGGTGGAGGGTGCCCCAGGTGGATGGGGGGTTGGGGGTGGTGGGAGACATGGGTTGGCCATGGGTGGGGGCCTGCTGGCAGGTTGCCCACAGTGCTGGGGGTGGGGGTGGTGGGAGACATGGGTTGGCCATGGGTGGGGGCCTGCTGGCAGGTTGCCCACAGTGCTGGGGGTGGGGGTGGTGGGAGACATGAGCAGGTGTGCAGGGTAGTTCCCTGTGGTGTGTGCTGCCTGCAGGGGCCGTGGAGGGTGTACAGGTAATGCCTGGGAGCACACAGCCAAATCGCGTGTGCAACTTCCCGCTCACCCCTCAAATCCACGTTCCCTGCCATATCGCGTGTGGAACTTCCCGCGCGCCCCAGAAATCCACGTACCCGGCCATATCGCGTGTGCAACTTCCCGCGCACTCCTGCAATCCACGTACCCGGCCATTTCGCGTGTGCAACTTCCCGCGCACCCCTCGAATCCACGTTCCCTGCCATATCGCGTGTGGGACTTCCCGCGCGCCCCAGAAATCCACGTACCCGGCCATTTCGCGTGTGCAACTTCCCGCGCACCCCTCGAATCCACGTTCCCTGCCATATCGCGTGTGGGACTTCCCGCGCGCCCCAGAAATCCACGTACCCGGCCATATCGCGTGTGCAACTTCCCGCGCACCCCTCGAATCCACGTTCCCTGCCATATCGCGTGTGGGACTTCCCGCGCGCCCCTGAAATCCACGTACCCGGCGATTTCGCGTGTGCAACTTCCCGCGCACCCCTCGAATCCACGTTCCCTGCCATATCGCGTGTGGAACTTCCCGCGCGCCCCAGAAATCCACGTACCCGGCCATATCGCGTGTGGAACTTCCAGCGCACTCCTGCAATCCACGTACCCGGCCATTTCGCGTGTGCAACTTCCCGCGCACTCCTGCAATCCACGTACCCGGCCATTTCGCGTGTGCAACTTCCCGCGCACTGCTGCAATCCACGTACCCGGCCATTTCGCGTGTGCAACTTCCAGCGCACTCCTGCAATCCACGTACCCGGCCATTTCGCGTGTGCAACTTCCCGCGCACTCCTGCAATCCACGTACCCGGCCATTTCGCGTGTGCAACTTCCCGCGCACCCCTCGAATCCACGTTCCCTGCCATATCGCGTGTGGGACTTCCCGCGCGCCCCAGAAATCCACGTACCCGGCCATATCGCGTGTGCAACTTCCCGCGCACCCCTCGAATCCACGTTCCCTGCCATATCGCGTGTGGGACTTCCCGCGCGCCCCTGAAATCCACGTACCCGGCGATTTCGCGTGTGCAACTTCCCGCGCACCCCTCGAATCCACGTTCCCTGCCATATCGCGTGTGGAACTTCCCGCGCGCCCCAGAAATCCACGTACCCGGCCATATCGCGTGTGGAACTTCCAGCGCACTCCTGCAATCCACGTACCCGGCCATTTCGCGTGTGCAACTTCCCGCGCACTCCTGCAATCCACGTACCCGGCCATTTCGCGTGTGCAACTTCCCGCGCACTGCTGCAATCCACGTACCCGGCCATTTCGCGTGTGCAACTTCCAGCGCACTCCTGCAATCCACGTACCCGGCCATTTCGCGTGTGCAACTTCCCGCGCACTCCTGCAATCCACGTACCCGGCCATTTCGCGTGTGCAACTTCCCGCGCACTCCTGCAATCCACGTACCCGGCCATTTCGCGTGTGCAACTTCCCGCGCACCCCTCGAATCCACGTTCCCTGCCATATCGCGTGTGGGACTTCCCGCGCGCCCCTGAAATCCACGTACCCGGCCATTTCGCGTGTGCAACTTCCCGCGCACCCCTCGAATCCACGTTCCCTGCCATATCGCGTGTGGGACTTCCCGCGCGCCCCTGAAATCCACGTACCCGGCCATTTCGCGTGTGCAACTTCCCGCGCACCCCTCGAATCCACGTTCCCTGCCATATCGCGTGTGGGACTTCCCGCGCGCCCCTGAAATCCACGTACCCGGCCATTTCGCGTGTGCAACTTCCCGCGCACCCCTCGAATCCACGTTCCCTGCCATATCGCGTGTGGGACTTCCCGCGCGCCCCTGAAATCCACGTACCCGGCCATTTCGCGTGTGCAACTTCCCGCGCACCCCTCGAATCCACGTTCCCTGCCATATCGCGTGTGGAACTTCCCGCGCACCCCTGCAATCCACGTACCCGCCCATATCGCGTGTGGAACTTACCGCGCACCCCGGTATGCACGCACACGTTTATTTTTTCTCTCTGCGCGTGTCTGTGTTTGTGGGTACCCCTTTGTACGTCATTTGTCCAGGAGGGCAACAGTATTGTACATTGGTCATGTCTGTATATAGGTGCTATTTGTTGGCGCGCCTTTTAGCGCACATTTCTTGCAGGCGCAGACACGCTACCGCCTGCTTTCTTGTGGCGGTCGTGTTTGTGCCTGTTTGTGCCTGTGCGCTGCTTTGAGCGTGCGCTTTTTTGCCCTATTCTATTCCATGAATACGTGTTGTATGCGAGCGTGTGGGCGTTCCGCGCACTTGCCTCCTGAACTTTCCCCGTGCCGCCCACATTCTTCCCCATTCCGAGTGTTGTGCCCCATTTTATTCCCCATTCCGAGTGTCCCGCCCTGTGTTCCGCCTACTTTAGAGCTGTGCGCTGCGCTCGGAGTGATGGCGCAGTGGCCGTGGCGCACGACGTTGGTTGACCTGTGCGCCGGCCTGCGCCGCGCGTTTTTTCCGCGCACGTCCTCTGCTTTTCTTGCGCAGGGACTTCCATGAATCGACGTGCGCTGGTTTCCCTGCGCTTTGCGCTGATTTTCGGCGCAGCGCACGCATTGGCCCCTCTGCGCCGGGATTTTCGGCGCACATTTATTCCATGAATCGGCTTGTTAGTTTGGTATTCAATTTGTGTTTAATTGTTTACTCTCATGGACCATTAATCACTTGTGGTCCTTTAGGAGCTCCCTGGTGCTGGAGCGCCTCTCCGACACTCGCCTGCCTTCTCTTCGCCCTTTCAGTGATTCCCACAACTTCTTTTCGCCTCCTGAAGCCAGGATAACCCACTGTTGTGAGCTTTGCTCATTCGCAGTGTGTTCCCTGCTTCACACCTGCACCTCCGATGCTTGTTTCCAGACATGGACAGCGTCCTCGGCATGTCGGGCTCCTTTGCATCTCCTGCTGCATGTGCTGAGGTTCGGAGGCTCCCAGGCTTGTGTTTGTAAAGACTCGGGGGGGGGCCGTCTGTACTTCTGCTCTCTATATGGCAGAGGAGAGGCACAGAGGACCCCAGCCAAGATTCTCTATAGGGTAGCGCTGGTCGAGCAATCAAGGCCTAGCTTCTCAGGAGGTGATGCAGGCTGGTTCTTAAGTACAGTGTAGTCCCCAAGCCCCCACAAAGGAATGTCCACACACTGTATTAGTTAAAACACAGGGCTCCATTACGATTTTGGCGGAAGCCATGCCGCTATTGGCGGCATGGCTGCTGCCAAAATCGGGTCTGGGTCCGGGTTCCCAGAATGGGGAATTACCGGGCCATTCCGAGTTCGGAGGGCTAGGTAATTCCTCCCTCCAGGAACCCGGGGACCGGACCTTCCCCATTCCCATTTCAGCCCCCAGAGGGCTGAATGGGAATGGGAGAGGGAGCAAACAACGGGCCGATTACGAGCGGCCCGTTGTTTGCTCCCTTCTCCCCTCGCGGGACCCGGTAAGGACGCCTGGTTTGACCAGGCGTTACTTACCGGGTCCCGTGAGCGGAGCTTATAATGAGGCAGAACAGGTTTAACGGGTCCGCCTCCTTTAGCGGAGCCCGTTAACCCGTTCCGCCTCACTTGTAATGAGGCCCACAGTCTATATATAATTAATATTCAAGGTTATGTACACTATCACAATAACCCACTTTTTGCTCAGAAAATCAACAATGGTAAATATATATATACAGTTCTAAAGTGGTACCACAATTATTATCAGATCTCATTAAAGTGCATCAACTATACTATGGTCAAATGTCACACAGATCACTTAATAAAGGCAACCAACAATAGACATAGGAGAAAAACAGTTGGTTCGAACAATTGACAGAATACTGGCCTCTATGGCTAAACACAGTTCTGTGTGGAGATACCCCCACCTGGGCAACCTGTAAAATAAAGATATAACACAAACCCAGTCCATATATTGTTCTATAAGTCTTATTTCCTTCTATAATGTTTCTACCCCGCCAATGTACTTGGTGGAGCAGAGTTCTTTGATGAGGCGTCAATGGATCCTTCTCGAGTCAATGGATCCTTCTCCTTCTCCCTTTAAAGCAGGAGCCACAGATCGTCGAGAGGCGTTGAAGAAGGTGAACTTGGCGTCGACAGCATCGATGAAAAGTTTGAGGGGGCCGAGACCACAGCGTCGATCCAGGCGGTGCTTGTCGGCGACGTCCTGCGAGGATGAGGTGTGCCGGGCACCTCGGCGATTGATAGTTCAGGACCCCAAACAGTTTCTGAAGAACTGGGGCCCGACAAGGACATTGGGCCTCATTACGACCCAGGCGGTAAGTTACCGCCATGGTGGTTGGCGGACTTACCGCCCCATTCCGAGGTTGGCGGGGTGGTAAGTCCCCAATCCCCATTTACCCTTCCCCATTCCCATTTTTGCCCCATAGGGCATAATGGGAGTGGGGAAGGCGTTAATTACGCCACCGTAAATTACGGTGGCGTAATTAACAACAAGGTCCCTTAGCGCCATGGATTTTAACACCTGGGTGTTAAATCCTCCATGGCGCTAAGGGACCTCGGAATCAGGCGGTAAGGGTCGGCGCTGTTTACGCTGCCGTAAACCCCCTACCGCCTGGGTCCTAATGAGGCCCATTGAGTCATCAAAGTTATTGTGGTCTTTGGGTGGCGGGAAACCCACTGGCGGATTCTCCTCGGCGCGTCGGCATCCTCGACTTTCTCCGGCGGGATAAAGTGGTCGATTGTGCGGACAAGAGAGTCCTTCGATTCAACAGTCTTAGGCAAAGGAGCGCGCGGCTCCGGTTGTCGGCGGCACGGCGTCAAGCGGTCCCCTCTTCTGGGCAACACGGCTTCAATGGGCTTCCAGCGGGTACGGCGATACTCCGAACCCTGGTCAATGGCAATGGACTTCGATGGTGTCGATGTCTGGGTGCTTCACTTCGTTCTCCTCGCCGACCCCGTCTCTGGTCGACAGCCTTTTGAGGGTCTGACTTCCAGGGAGTTTCGACGAAGGTTAGCGGTCCTCGATGGTCCCTCTGAGCGCGGGAAGAGGGCGCTTAACCAGGTCCTCTCTCGAATCAGTCCTCGACGAACTCGACAGCTTTTGGATCGAGTTGAAGCAAATGCAGCAGCAGTTCTTCTTCTTCCAGCTGGGCGTCGAGGATAAGCAGTTCCAGTTACTCTTCAAGTGTCAATTCAGCTTCTGAACAATTTCCAGTGGTGAGAGGTCCCCAGATATACTATTCTGTCTCTCATCCACACGGCTGGGTCACACTCAGCAGCCAATCATACAGAAGGGCATTCATGCAGTCAGTCAGCCAATCGGGCATACAGTGCATTCAGGCCATACTCCTCCCTCTCAGACACTCACAACAAGGAATGTGGATTGGGACAAGTACCCAGCCATTCAACACTACACACTACATTCATGCCAGTTTTGGGCAGGGATGTCTCAGTCTTTGTCTCTCATACCAGAAACCAGACATCCACAACAAAAAGTGCATATTAGTCACACACTCCATTCACCCAGGTCCCACCCACAGGGCGTACCCACAACATACAGTCACTGGGAAGGCTCCAGCCAGTCTGGCCTGGACTTCACAACAACACCATATATGGAACTTCCACCCAACAGCCAGTCAGGGGGAAGGGACAGAGTCAGGGCTTCCCAGGACTTTGGGAAACAAGGTAACAGGCAATAGAAAGCAAGAGGCCACAGGGAAAGGCCATCTGCATTATCGTGACTCTTCCCTGATCTATGCTCTATTGCGAAGTCTAGCCCTCGCAGGCTAATGGACCATCTGAGCAGTTTTGGGTTTTCACCCTTCATCTGCATAAGCCATTTCACGGGCTTATGATCTGTTAGGACCTTGAAGGTAGAGCCCGTAAGGTAGGGCCTAAAATGCCTAAGGATCCAAACTATACTGAAACATTCCTTTTCACAAGTAGCCCACCTAAGTTCTCTACCCTTGAGTTGTCTACTGATGAAGATGATCAGATGTTCCCTCCCTTTGTCATCTAACTGGGACAAGACAGCTCCAATTCCGGTGTTGCAGGCATCTGTCTGGACGATAAAGAGTTTGCTGTAGTCAGGTGCACACAACACAGGTGCCCTACACAGACTTTCTTTCAAGCCATCAATGGCCCTCTGACAGTCTTCAGTCCAATTATCCTTCCTAGGCTGTTTGGGTGAAGTCAGAGATGTCAGTGGTGCAGCTATGGTTCCATAGTCCGCCATGAAATTGCGATAATAACCTGCGAGGCCCAAAAAGGCTCTCACCTGGGTTTGAATAGTGGGAGTCTCCCAGTCTTGTACATCCTGTATTTTACTGGTGAGAGGTTGGATTTGACCCCCTCCTACCTCATGACCAAGATAAGTGACTTTCCCCTGAGCTATCTGGCACTTGGTGGCCTTGATAGTGAGGTTAGCCCTTTTCAAGGCCTGCAACACCTTATCCAGATGTGTCAAATGGTCTTCCCAGGTGGAAATGTAGACGGCAATGTCGTCTAAGTAGGCCACACAGAAAGCCTCCAGCCGACTGAGCGTATGATTGACAATCTCTGGAAGGTCGCAGGGGCATTCTTCAACCCATAAGGCATGACCCTAAACTGGTAGAGTCCCTCAGGTGTTGAGAAGGCTGTCTTTTCTTTGGTATGGTCCGTCAGAGCTATTTGCCAATAGCCTGAGGTAAGGTCAAAGGTGCTCACAAATTTGGCAGCACCTATGGTGTCCACAAGCTCATTAGCCCTGAGCAATGGGTACGCGTCAGTTTTGGTGACGGCATTGACTCCTCGGTAGGCCACACAGAACCTCCAATCCTTGGTACCTGCCTGGGAACTTGCCTTGGGGGCAAGGACCATGGGACTGGACCAGGGACTGGCTGAGGGTTCAATAACACCCATATCCAACATATTGGCAACCTCAGCCTGGATGTGGTTCTTAACTGTATCTGACATATGGTAGCACCTGCCTTTGACAGGCACACTGTCACCAGTGTCAATTTCCTGCCTACACCAAGGTGTAAGGCCTGGTGTCAGTGAGAACAGAGAGGTATACTGCCGGAGCAAAGCCCTGCAGGCCTTCTGATGCTCTGTCGTCAGATCGGGAGAGAGATGTACTCCCTCCACTGAGCCATCCTGAGGGTTGCTATGCGGCAAATCAGGAAGGGGCTCACTCTTATCCTCTTCTTGCTCTGAAGCTAGCAAGAGACAAGAGACTTCTGCTCGCCTGTGGAAAGGCTTGAGCCTGTTAACATGGAATACCTGAGGGGCTACCTCAGGGACACCCATTTCAACCAGATAATTGACTTTGCCCATCTTGGAGATGATCCTGAAGGGTCCAGTCCACTTGTCTGCTAACGTTCTAGGCTTGGTAGGCTCCATCACAAGGATTTCCTGTCCCAGAGTCCAATCCACTTGTGAGGCTTTAAGGTCATGCCAGTATTTTTTCAATTCCTGTCTGGCCTTGAGATTCGCTGTTGCTTGACCCATCATCAGTGTCATCCTCTGTCTGAGGCCTAACACATAGTCCCGCACTTGCTTGGCGGGACCTGGAGGGGTGGCTTCCAAATCTTCTCTGATCAAGGCAAGGGGTCCCCTCACGGGATGTCCAAAGAGTAACTCAAAGGGGCTGAAACCAACACCCTATTGAGGTACCTCTCTGTAAGCAAACAGCAGGCATGGCAGGAGGAGATCCCATTTCCTCCTTAGGGGCTCTTCCAAAGCGCCTAGCATGCCCTGGAGAGTTTTATTAAACCTCTCAACCAGACCATTGGTCCGAGGATGGTAAGAGGTGGAGAACTTGTAGGTTACCCCGCACTCTTTCCACATGGTTTTCATGTAACTAGACATGAAGTTGGATCCTCTGTCAGAGACAACCTCCTTAGGGAATCCAACACGGGGGAAAATGCCCAGGAGAGCCCTGGCAACCACTTTAGCAGTAATAGTCCGAAGGGGTATAGCCTCAGGTTACCTGGTGGCATGATCAACCAAGACCAGCATGAACCAATGTCCACCTGAAGTGGGAGGGTTAAGGGGACAGACAATGTCGATGCCCACCCTCTCAAACAGTGTGCCCACCACTGGCAATGGTTGCAGTGGGGCAATGACACTGCATCCAGTCCTGCCAGACAACTGACAAGTTGGGCAGGTCCTGCTGTGGGACTCCACTTCTACTCCCATCCGAGGCCAGTAGAAATGGGCAGAAACCCTCTCCTTACTGTTCTTGGTACCAAGAGGACCAGCTAAGGGCACCTCATGCGCCAACTGCAGTAGGAAGGGCCTGTAAACCTGGGGTACCACCAACCTCCTGAGGGCACCAGGTTCAGGCTTAGTGGGCTCAGTAACAAGGAGCTCACCCTCCCAATAGATCCGGAAAGTCCTAGGCACTTCTACTTGTGCCTGGGACAGGGCCTGTTTCCTCAGACCCTTGAGAGAGTGGCACTTTCTCTGTCCCTTACAGAAGTCATCCCGGGAGAGTCCCCCTTCAGCCAACAGGCATTGAAGGTCAGGGTGGTCCCCTGGGTTGAGAAACTCTCCCACAGGAGAGTCTTGTGTCTCTTCTCCCTCAGGAGTTGAGTTTGGGTTTTCCACTGGACCCAGCCCTTCTGTAGCATGGATCCCAATGTGTGCTGTAGGAATACCACGAATAGAAGGAGCCCCCCTCACAGGGATGGGCTTCTTGGTCTTCCTTCTTCTTGCCTTAGGCCTCGCCTTTGACTTGGGTACCTGACTCACAGCCAGACCCTGTGTCACCTGTGACCTAGTGACTGTAGCAGCAGTCATGGGAAGACCATCCGAGATCAACCCCCAACTCTACTAGATCATTACCTAACAGAATGTTAGCAGGGACATTGTCCTGAACCAGGACAGGAAGCTTTTCTGTCTTGTCTCCAATCATGAATGTGACTAAGGCTACAGGCGATAATTTGGGGGGCCCACCAGCTAACCTGGTGGTTCTCAGAGGAGCACCTACATAGTCCTCTGGCTTGAGCAGGGTCCTGTCCAACACTGTCATGCTTTCCCCAGTGTCTCTCAAGCCAATAGAAGGCTGGCCATTCAAGAGGACACTTCTCAAAAATCTACGGTTGTTCTGTGGGATAGTCACCAGTACGTCTGCGTACTGGTCCCAGGCCCCAAGGGACACTTAGGAAATCTCTACAGGAGCACCAAATACGATCCCTGTAGAGGAGGGGAGGACAGTGGCCTCCACCTCAGACATGGGGTAAGGGTAGGTCAGGCTGACAGCCTGTACTCCAAGTGCCTTACCTTTACACTTGGAGTCACCCTTCTTGTGATCCAGAGTCCCACATTCCCAACAGGTGCCAGGAATGCGGGGTATGGTACTGGAACCACCGGGAGCCTGCTTTGCAGCAGGTGGACCACTACTCTTATTCCCACCCACAGATGACTTATCCCCACTAGATGTTTGTTTCTTAGGAGAGGAAGGTTTTGGTTTACCCGACTGTGACTGCTTTTGGGACTCCTCATCTTTCTGAGAGGTCCCCTTTTCTTTGTCCTTGTCCTTCCCACTGGAGTCCTTAGGGGACACCCGGTGGGAGACCCAATTGTCAGCCAACCTAGCCAGCTTAAAGGGATCCAAAATGTTCTGGTCAGCAACATACTGACGCAGCTCTGGTAAACAGGCTTCAGATAAATGCTCAAAAAACAAAAGGTGAGACAATTCAACAAACATTTTCACTTTGTAACCATCAATCCACCCCATCATGTTCATGTGTGCAGCACTCACCCAGTCAACCCAAGACACATTCTCTCTTTTCTTAAAATCCCTGAACCTTTTAAGGTATTGGGTAGGTGTCTTGCCAAACTTGGCAATCAAAGCAGACTTCATGCACTCATACTGACCCCTTTCTTCCACACTCAGTTTCAGAATACAGTCATATCCAGTCTGAGGCACTCTGCTTAACAAACACTTAGCCCAATCTCTCTTATCAACATCATGAATTGCACAAGCCATTTCAAACGCTTCAATCCATTGGAGGATATCTGAACCCTCCACAAACACACCAACCAAATCTTTCATAAACTTGGTGGCTGGGGACCTGACACTCTCACTGGGTTTAGCTGAAGTCTCCTCTCTAGCTTTCTCTAGCTGGATTCTCTGACATTCAGTGGGCCTCATTAGGACCCAGGCGGTAAGGGGTTTACGGCGGCGTAAACAGCGCCAACCCTTACCGCCTGATTCCGAGGT
Source organism: Ambystoma mexicanum (assembly GCF_040938575.1). Taxonomy (NCBI): domain Eukaryota; kingdom Metazoa; phylum Chordata; class Amphibia; order Caudata; family Ambystomatidae; genus Ambystoma; species Ambystoma mexicanum. The sequence continues at coordinate 313,551,271 of NC_090932.1, forward strand.
CCCTTAGCGCCATGGAGGTTTTAACACCTGCTTTTAGCAGGTGTTAAAATCCATGGCGCTAAGGGACCTTGTTGTTAATTACGCCACCGTAATTTACGGTGGCGTAATTAACGCCTTCCCCACTCTCATTATGCCCTATGGGGCAAAAATGGGAATGGGGAAGGGTAAATGGGTTAATGGGGACTTACCGCCCCACTCACCTCGGAATGGGGCGGTAAATCCGCCAACCACCATGGCGTAAACATAGTTTACGCCATGGTGGTAAAGGTACGACCCAGGCGGTAACTTACCGCCTGGGTCGTAATGAGGCCCAGTGTCCTTGTTCTTGAGTTCAAGGTCCTTATTTTTGATTTCAAGATCCCTATTCTTGAGCTCCACTTGTTGAGCCAACTCCTCCTTCTTAAACTCAGCATATATTTCCAACTTGCGTTATTCAAAGGCCAATTTCATCCTTAATAACTCAAGCTCCAAGGACTTGCTAGGGTTTGGAACAGAGGCAGCAGGAATGGTGGCATTCCCAGAAACAGATTCAGCAACAACCCCAGGGGCAGAGTCCTCATTGGTTGCATCCCCCCCTTCAAGAGTTTCACCATCAGTCTGTTAGTCTGCCAGGGCAGCTATCAGCTCAGCCCTAGACTTATCCACAAAGTCTAACTCCCTGGCTTCACAAGCACTCTGGAGAGCCTCTAAGCTCATCCTAGTCAATTTACCATTTGCAATAGACTCCATTGCTTGTAATGCAGTTATCTTGTACACAACTAAACCTCAATTTAACAAAGTGCAGATATTTTGTAAGTGGCACGGTTATACACTGAGTCTTAAAACCATAAGCATCCCAACGCTGCCACCAGTGTAAAGACTGGAGGGGGTCTGTACTTCTGCTCTCTATATGGCAGAGGAGAAGCACAGAGGACCCCAGCCAAGATTCTCTATAGGATAGCGCTAGTCGAGCAATCAAGGCCTAGCTTCTCAGGAGGTGATGCAGGCTGGTTCTTAAGTACAGTGTAGTCCCCAACCCCCCACAAAGGAATGTCCACACACTCTATTAGTTAAAACACAGTCTTTATATAATTAATATTCAAGGTTATGTACACTATCACAATAACTCACTTTGTGCTCAGAAAATCAACAATGGTAAATATATACAGTTCTAAAGTGGTACCACAATTATTATCAGATCTCATTAAAATGCATCAACTATACTCTGGTCAAATGTCACACAGATCACTTAATAAAGGCAACCAACAGTAGACATAGGAGGAAAGCAGTTGGTTAGAACAATTGGCAGAATACTGGCCTCTACTGTTAAGCACAATTCTGTGTGTAAATCCCCCCACCTGGGTTACCTGTAAAATAAAGATATAACACAAGCCCAGTCCATATATTGTTCTATAAGTCTTATTTCCTTCTATAATGTTTCTACCCCCCCACCCCCAATGTACCTGGTGGAGAAGAGTTCTTTGAAGAGGCGCCAATAGAGGTTAGCGGTGCTCGATGGTCCCTCGGAGCACGGGAAGAGGGCGCCTAACCAGGTCCTCTCTCGGATCAGTCCTCGACGAACTCGACAGCTTTCGGATCGGGTCGAAGCAAATGCAGCAGCAGTTCTTCTTCTTCCAGCTGGGTGTCGAGGATAAGCAGTTCCAGTTACTCTTCAAGTGTCAACTCAGCTTCTGAACAATTTCCAGTGGTGAGAGGTCCTCAGATATACTACTCTGTATTTCATCCACACTGCTGGGTCACACTCAGCAGCCAATCATACAGAAGGGCATTCATGCAGTCAGTCAGCCAATCAGGCATACAGTGCATTCAGGCCATACTCCTCCCTCTCAGACACTCACAACAAGGAATGTGGATTGGGACAAGTACCCAGCCATTCAACACTACACACTGCATTCATGCCAGATTTGGGCAGGGCTGTCTCAGTCTTTGTCTCTCATACCAGAAACCAGACATCCGCAACAAGAAGTGCATATTGGTCACACACTCCATTCACCCAGGTCCCACCCACAGGGTGTACCCGCAACATACAGTCACTGGGAAGGCTCCAGCCAGTCTGGCCTGGACTACACAACAACACCATATATGGAACTTCCACCCAACAGCCAGTCAGGGGGAAGGGACAGAGTCAGGGCTTCCCATGACTTTGGGAAAACAAGGTAACAGGCAATAGAAAGCAAGAGGCCACAGGGGCCATCTTGTTTCCTATCAGGAATCAACTGATTCCAATGGCAGGGCCTGGGTATCCCAAAATGGAGGATACTCAGAGCACGTGTCAAATTCAGCATGGGGCTGCCACCAGCCCATACCCTGCTCTGTGGGCCACACACAGGTGCCCAAAAACATACACTAGGGGCACAGGGGTGCACCCCCACCCATGGGTGCCATAAGGGTATCCCACGGGTCTGTACACCAAACCAAAAACAGGAAGGGCTGCACTGCCAGGAGTCCCACATGGACTCCTTGGCAGAAAACAATACAGAACACTAATGAAAAAGTGCTACAGGACAAGGACAGGGAGGCCCTGTCCCTCCAATGCATTTCCAGCATCACAGTGGTGAATATGGAGCCCACTTACATTGGGTTCCACAAGTCCTCTGCCAGCATCCAGGTTCTTTTCTCCTGGGCAACCACGGCTGACTCCTTACACAGGGCTCCTGCTACTCCTCCACACTCAGGTCTCCCTGTTACTTCACCTGTTGTGTGCTGCCCTGTTGGGCTGGTCTCCCTTTATACACCTGCAGCCCCTTGACAGGCTGCAGGTTTGGAGATCTGATTAGCCCTGCCTGACCACAATTAAAAGGACAAGCCTGACCCTCACAGTTCCTTGCAGGCATCTTCTTTGTCCCAGTACCAAAGTGGTGTAAAGGTGTAGTCTTCATCACTCTTTGTTGCCTCTTCTTAGTCTCACTACTGTCAAGTGTTACAAGTGAAAAAATGGGGGGAACTGACTTATAATAGCCCACAAAGGTTGGGAGGAGGGTTAGGGTGGTTGTCAATAGGGAAAGGGGGGAAACCATGTCTCACCCAAGGGCACCCCACTCCCAATCCTCAAAGACCCTCCACTGAGGTGATCCTCCCTCGGTTCTCCAACCCCAGAGTCAGGATCCAAGAGCGATGGCCTTTCCCTGGCCACCTGGACAGAGGATACACAGGAAGTAGGAGTGAGAATTCCCTCAGGTTTCTCACACTATGTAAGTCATGCTTAATGCCAGACTCCTATAGCTTCTACGAACCAGACCCGGGATCAAACCAATGCTGCTTAGCATCGTACTATTCCCAAAGCAAGCATGTTGCCCATAAGATATCATAGTTAATGTACAGGATGTAGCCTTACCAATTGCTACTTCCTGTAAATCATCTATGAAAGTGATAAAAACATATTTCCAGAGCTCTGCTCTGTTTGCAGTTGTCTGAATCCTTGAGAGCTGTCTGCCTTGCATTGAAAAATGCTATGTTATGTTAAAGGATATTTATACTGCACATTATCACGACCTGAGTGATCCCCTGGTGCTCTATTTAAAAAATAGAATTGCCCTCTAGACAAAGAAATTTTCCTGAAGCAGAGTTTTGACATTTTAGCTAATTTGCATATCCTCAATGCATTGCCCATATGGCACTGAACTGCAACCGGGCTTTCAACAATGGCTACTGGGTGGCGCTTGCTTTGTGAGATGTCACTTAAATTACTAAATCTGATATATATGTGATCAAGCGACGTGTTAGTTGCGAAACACAGAATGCTGCTAAATTTTCAGTAACCATTGCCTGTGGGAATCCATATGTCTATGGATTTTAAACTGTGCATGATGCACTATTAACATGCTGTGTTGCTACTTTTCTGGACTCTGATTTCTGGCTTGAAGTCACCACAGTGCCACCAACCCAGTAGCACAGTTTCTGGTGCCTGACTTCCCGGTGCCACCAGGATATTACAAGTCCTGGCGGATCGGGAAGTCAGGCGCTAGAAAATGTTAGTCCGCATTCCCGTGGAGTCCTATAGGACTCGCACCATTGCTAATGTTGTTGCTAATGTTGTCGGTGCTTCCCTGACAACTCTGATTCCTGGGGCCGCATCGCATCTGGCAGGTCAGACCTGCCGGGCACAACGGGCCGGGCAGGCAAAATTGTGGATATTAATTTATATGCTGTATGTGGGTAATCTTCCTGTTTTCTATAATATTTTGTGGATAAGGGTGGGAGCTGGGTGGGGTTACTTTGGGGCTTGTAAGTAGGGAGGAAGGAGTTATGCAATGGTTAATGGGATTGCCCTGCATACATATAATTAAAAAGGATTTCTGTCACCAGAAAGGGGCCATCCCGGCCTATGTATGGGTTTCTTATTATTTACTGGATTTTATGTTCACTTACACTACACAAATCAAAGGTAGAACATCAATAACCACACAGTCATTATGGTATGAGATGGTTATTGAGATAGATTAGTCTGGATGTAGGTATACACTTGTGAATGGGTCTTTGGGCAGTAGAACGTTTGTATTGCCTCGGTCAGCTTTCGAGATCACTTCACAGGGACAGCCATACATCTATATTAGCAGCGGCAAGTATAACGATCAAAGAGAAATAAGCGAGATCTGGGGTGTTAAGATGGATTTCTAGAATCTGACCTGATTGACAGATTTTAGGAGGCCACCCTAATTATAGTGTACAAGGAACTCTAAGAGGTTAGCCAAACCCTACAAGGTAGCAATGGAAACCAGTGCAGGCTCGGGAGAGTGTGAGTGGGGTTAGGGACCCTCAATGAGTCCATACATTATGTCACACAATAATTCAATTTAGACAGTGGCCCTCATTAGGACTCCGGCGGAAAACCATGGTGCTATTAGCGCCATGGTCGATGCCGGAGTCCGCCATGGCGGAATGGGGAATAACGACCCCATTCCAAGGTTGGCGGGGCGGTAATTCCCCATGCCACCATGGCCCTTCCCCATTCCCATTTTTGCCCCATAGGGCATAATGGGAATGGGGAAGGCGGTAAGTACGGTACCGCAAATTGCGGTACCGTACTTACCTCGAGAGTCCCTTTGCGGGCCCCTACTTTAACGGCTGGATTAGACCAGCCGTTAAGGTCGGGTCCCGCAAAGGGACCTCGTAGTAAGGTGTTAAGAGTTTAACGGCGCCGACACCTTTTACGGCGCCGTTAACCCCTTAACGCCAGGGTCCTAATGAGGGCCAGTAAGTAGAAAATATACAGTTATCTATTATATTCCATTAATAGTAACTTATTCAGCAATCAGGTAAGTAGAATTAACATCATAGAAGATGGAACCCGTTCACAAGGTAATTACGTAACTTAAGCAGTCCAAACCTTAAGACGAATGGGGCCCTGTGCCCAAACATCACAGGAGCCAGCATTTTTCCTCCCCTGAAGGGAGCCTCTGCAGGTAAATTACAATTCACTTGTGTTGTGACTAGTTTAGAAAGTTCTTCAAAAATGTTACTTAAGGTAAGTAAATGTTTTCTTATATATCAGGTTATTCTACCCAGGTTTAATGACCGAAAGGTGAGTGGATTGGAATGCAGGATTCAAAGGGACTTGTTCCCAATGTTATCCTACGGAAGACAAGGGGGGGACAGATACACTTCGTTTACTTATCACCTGATTTTCCCAGATATCATTGTAGATCATATGGGGGCTGCTGGGTGTCACTGAGGGCTTGATCTTCTGCCATTGGTTTTGCTGAGTAATGCCCGAGAGTTGCAGGTTTGAGGATTTGTCCGGTCGGGTACAACTGCAAGATTCAACCCCTGGCAATGATGAAACGCAAGAAACACTGATTCAGACCTCCTCAGGACACTTCACAGTTTGGAGAAAGGCCAGCTACAACTACGTTCTCTGCACACAGGCGTCCTTCTTGTTGCGTTCACAGAAGCTGATCCAGGACAGGATCCCTTACTGCTGGGATGCTGAAATTCGGGGAGAAGACAACTTAACACAAACTGGCGACCAGCGAAGTTCTGCGGTTGAACACGGAACGGTGACACTTCTGGCGAGGTAGCCTACGGGAAAGCTGGTCAGCTCACTGGGCAGTCCAGGGACACTTCCGAAAGCTATGAAGGGCAGGATCCTCGAGAAAGCATCTAGACTAGTTGGTCCCACTAGTCAAAGGGCTGAAGCACCGCTCAGGGCCTTCAGAGATCAGGTAGTGACATAGGGCTTCAATGGGCTGTATGCAGGAAGAGATGCTCAGCCCTTCCAGGAGTCGTATTTTGAGCTTCAGCAGGCTGTGCTTCTTTGGGGGATTCTTGGCTCTAACAGTGATCTCAAGAAATCGCTGCAGAGGTCCTCTTCTTATACAGAATCTGAGCTGGAAGCAATTCCAAGCCCACCAATGGTAAGGATCTACACCATTCAAACAGACAGTAGTTGTCCAATCAGGGACAACTCCTGGTTTTGCATTTGCCCTACACCTATACTTTCTGGCACCACAGATGTGGAGTGGGACTAGACAGTCCCACCACTTCCTGGGCCACACACACCCAAAGGCATCACTAGCCCGCAAAAGCTGCAGCTTTCGCAGGCAAGTGCATGACTTTATAAGGAATTTCCAGACCTGGCAAGGCAGGTCGATGCCAAACAAAAATATGGCCAAAGAACAAGTGAACAATCTCACGGCACTGCATTTTAGGGCACTAGACACGTTTTGCAGCCAAATGTGTTAAATGAGAACGTGCACACGAAAAATAATGCAAAAATTGCACAAATGTTATCTCTGCTACCAGCTTATCTTTGGGCACATTTAAAAGTAACCAAACATCCCAAATGAAAAAGGCTAGGGTGATACAAATGTATCCCCATTGCACTGCACTGTAAGGTGCTGTGTGTAATGTTAAAAAGTAGACAAATTCAAAAAGGGAAACAGTTTCCCAGTACTGATAGTTGGACTGGTTAGTTTCCTCAAAACAATGAGAAAAAGGCAAGGGAAGTGAATCTGGAGGCTTTACTTCCCTTCAAAATGTCAGATCATGTTAAAAAAAAACGAAGCAAAAAGAATGGGGGTCCATAGACAATATGGAGAGAAAGTTGCAAAAGAGAATTCTTGCCTACCATGGGGGGATAACGTGTGAGGGTATGCAGTGATAAAATCACGGCAAATCGCGGCAAAAATCCTGTGGTTTGACGCGTTAAAGGTGTACCCCATTACACCATTTAAGGGGAGCGGGGTTGTGGGGGTGTTCCCTGCTCCCCTTAAATGGCACAATGGGTCCAGGGGTTGCAGGGGTGTCCCCCGCATCCTTTACATGGATTGTGGTGGCAAAACCACAGCCTTTTTGCCATTATAGTTTGTGTTCAGAGCCATTTTTGCCACGATTTTAACACCTGGAACCCGTGTGAGATGGGGATAACACAGCATTTGCGTCATGCAGTTTGCATACAGGCCAGGCTCTAAGTTACTGTTTGGAGAGGCTTGAGCGAGCCACAAGAATTATCACCAGGGCACAAATGACCAACACCAATGTGAATGTTCGGGAGTTACAGATAATTTCACCACCCGCTACATCCATGAAGAAGTTCTTAACAACTCTCATCTAGAATATCACAACATCAGGAGCCACCCTGATTTGGGACTTTGACTATGCAGAGATTCAAGATTTCCTGAACTATCATCTCATAAGCATCCATGAAGATGTGCAGCACCAATCCTCACTGCATGAGCTCAGAAATAATTCTGGGACTTGCAAAGACCTCAGGCCCTGGAGGAAGACATTGAATTACAGCATTTGGTAATGTCAAAGAATCCTATGTACATTTCAAGCCAGAGGACCTGTTGATGGAGTTTGTGCTTCCAAGTACCTGGTCTGTGGCCTAGTTGCAGTTTGGAAGGGGTGACACACCACAGTGTCTGACAGATGAGCGCTCAGTACTTTGGCTGACAGGTGCCACAGGAAAAACACCAGATCTCAGGATAGGGTTAGGCACTGATTGGTTATTGTGGCCCCTCCAGCCTTGACAGCTGTAATGTATGTCTTACTTAGAACGTTAGCTAGAAGGACGGGTAATATTCGTAGGGAATAGGATATTTTGAGAGGGATTGGCTAGGGGTACTGTTTTTCAGTGTGTATAAGTATTTTGAGCCAGTTGCTTCATGAGGACTAAGACACTATCCGTTGACATAGATGTTCTTCTTAGAACAAGTGCTAAGGAACATTGGGCCTCATTCCAAGTTTGGCGGTAATTCAGTGGCAATTTGAAATTACTGCCACAATTGGTTACCATTACCACCTCTTGGTCCTGTGGGTTTACCACATGATTACAAGTGGTTGTAGAACAGTGTTAGTCCCCATTTTTGGATTGCACAGGACTCTGTGTGATTTGTGGGGGAATTACTGCACGCAGTAATTCTGCTGTGGTAATTCTGCAGGTTTTTGGCCTTAGAGTAGTTGAGGATTTACCACCAGCATGATGCAAAAAAAGTGGCGGTACCAATTTACCACCACTTTTTTACCACTCCACTAAATTGAGAATGAGGCCCATAATGTATTCTGGTCTATCGAATGGTCAGAGATGGTAAGCCTCAAGCCTGACTTGCTCAAGAACTGAACTCAGTTAATACCACACAGGTTCAAAAATCTTGACCCATGTGTTATGTTATTTTATATGTGTGTTGGTAAAGCGCAACTTTCACCGGATGGCATTTTGGCGCAGAGACACTTCTGCAATGTGCTCATGGTGATATGTATGAACTCAGTTCTGATAGAAGAGGTGTCTTTTTAACAATCTCTGGAATTTTTGTATATTTGTTTCACTCCGAAACACTGATGGTAGGGTATTCAACATGCTTGCTGCTAGCACTGAAAAGGTGCAGCCACCTTTCCGTTCCCTCCTATACTTGGGACAGATATTGGGCCTCATTAGGACTCCGGCGCTAAACCATGGTGCTATGAGCACCATGGTCCATGCTGGAGTCCGCCATGGCGGCATGGGGAATTACCACCCCATTCCAAGGTTGGCGGGGTGGTAATTCCCCATGCCGCCATGGCCCTTCCCCATTCCCATTTTTGCCCCATAGGGCTCAATGGGAATGGGGAGGGCGTTAATTACAGTACCGCAAATTGCGGTACCGTAATTAGCACCAAGGTCCCTTTGCGGGTCCAATCCTTAACAGCTGGTAAAACCAGCCGTTAAGGTCGGGACCCACAAAGGGACCTCGTAATTAGGCGTTAAGGGTTTAACGGCGCCGACACCTTTTACGGCACCGTTAACCCCTTAACGCCTGGGTCGTAATGAGGCCCATTGTATTGAATTGAGCGAAGTTTCAGTTTAGTTGAAAAGGGAGCGGTATCTGGCCAGAACAAGGTCTTAAAAACAATACACATGCTTTTAAAGGCTATCCGTTTTCTCACAGGAAGCCAGTGCAATGATTTCAAGGCAGGGGTGATATGATCGAATTTCTTCAATTTCAGACGTATTGTGGCCATTGAGCTCTGCACTCTTTGGAGATGGTGGAGTCGAGACACCGAGATACCCAGATATGTGTTATTACTCAAATCTAGGCTGGAAAGGATCAGATAGTTACTTGCTGTGGAAAAGAAAGAAGTGCGAGTATAAGTCTGATTTTAGCAGGAAGAAAAAACACGATTTGGTTACAGCATTTATTTGTCCTTTTAGTGTAAGGCGTCTGTCAAGAAAAACTCCTAGGTTCTTTATCACTTCTTTTGAATCGAGACACACTCCAAAGTCTTCTGCCCAGAATGCAAATGGTTGAGGACTGGGGGTGAAGTTGATGAACATGATCTCAGTTTTTTCTGTGTTAATTTTCAGATAGTTCCTGTTCATCCAGTCCTTAATTGCAACTAGGCCATTTTTTGCCTGCTGTAATTGGCCATTTGCCACTTGGCCGATGTCAATTAGAACTTGGGTGTCAGCCACGTAGTTGAAAAACAGGAGCGTATGTTGGTGAATAATTCTCATTATTGGTTGTATATAAAGGTTCTACAAAATAGGTGAAAGGGCTGAGCTCTGGGGTACCCCACAGGTTACTGGTATAGAATGGGAGCGAAAGGAGCCCATTTGAACTTGTTGACAGCGATTGGTTAAGAAGGAGCAGGACTTTGCCCCTAAAACCACAGTCATTTAAACGAGTAAGATTTCATGATCCACCATATCGAATGCTGTGGACAGGTCCATTAGTAGTAATATACCTGATTGGTCCCTGTCTGTTTTCTCTCTACAGTGTTCTACAATAGAAGTAGAGATGAATGATGTGCTCCTCATTGGTCTGAAGCCATATTGGTTCCTGTTAAAAAAAACCTGTGTTCTCAGTAAAAGACTTTATTTTAGACACTGCCCCTCTCTCTAGTCGTTTGACAGAAAGGGAAGCTGTGATATTGGGAGGACATTTCCTGGCTCCTTAGTTTCTAGGAGTTTTTTTTTTTAGCAATGGTTTTACAGTAGATTTTTGCATGGAAAGATTACTGAGGAAAGGGAGGAGTTAAATATATTTAAGACATCCTTCTGGAAAAGGGGGTAAATGTCTTTGGCCAGTTTGGGAAGAACTATCTCTAATAGGAACCGTGAACATTTGGCAGAATGGAGGAGTTTATGGAGTTCACTCTTATGTAGGGGTGTGAACGTGTCTAATGTATTGGTTGGAGCAATATCTATGCTTTCAGGTGTTAACCCAGGTGCCTTTTCGTTATAAGAGAGACTGTTCAGTTCATTCTTGATCTTCTCAATCTTTTTAATGAAATGGGCAGTGCTGTGATCAACTAAGAATTGAGACGGAGCTAGTTCAGGGAGTGTTGAACCATCAGATAGTTTGTTCACCACTGCAAATAATTTCTGGGTGCTATTGGGCGCTATGTCGATTTTTTGGCCATAATCACATTTTTCTGCCTTAAAAATCTCTTTTTTACAGCATTGTTGGAGTTGTTTTAGTTCCCTGAGGACCAGGGGATCAAATGCTAGGCGCCATCGCCTTTCCTTGTTCCTTACTTCGCGAAACATGCAAATCTGGTGTAAAGAATTTCTTCCCAGCTCTCTGGGGGTTTTAACCACAATATGTGGTGACTGGGGCAATATTGTACAATACTTCAGCATGCGACACAAAGGGCGGATACATTGGTTCTTTACAGTTAAATGCGGTTCCATCAACACAGGCCTCATTATGAGTCAGGCGTAGCCATGCCAGTAAAAACGGCACGGCTGCCGCCTGAGTCATTTATTTTCTGGCACCTGGGAATGGCCAATACCGGGGGAAATTACAGCCCCGGTGGACCCAGTAGTTGCCCATTCACGGGTGATGGAAATTATTACTCCCCATTCCCATTTGAGTGCGATAGGACTCAATGGGAATGGGGAGCACGGTAGCACGGCACCATTCAGAATGGTGCCGTTGCTACCGTCAGTGTCTGCGGGCGGGTGCCGGTCCACCCGCCAGGTCACATGGTGGGCAGGAGGGCACCCGCCCGCAGAACTCATAGTTTGACAGTCCGGTAGCAACGGTGCCGTTAGCTTACCGGCACCATTAATACCCGACCGGCAAACTTATAATGAGGCCCAATTGAACGGTAACCCTGCATGATCCGACTAAAGTATCTGCAAGTGAGTTTAGACCGTTATGTGTAGATGGCGGGGAAAAAGTTGGTCCAAAGTGTGTCCAACATTATGAGTCCGAAACTTAACCTGTGGTTTTAACTCAAGATCTTCCAGAGTCGATGAGGTAATCTACTTGGGAATCTAACCGTAAATCCAGTAATTAAAGTCACCTAAAAGAATAACTTATTATAGGACATTGATGTCTCAATTAGGAATTCTGGCAATTTCTGCACAAATTCATCTTTTGGGACCTGGGGCCTATAAAGAAGTATTATGAGTACAATAAGGTTAGAAACCCCTGTAAAGTTAAATCTGAGGCTTTTCCCAATCTGGCTAGCCCTATGCTACTGAATTTAACTTCAACGTGGGAAACTAATATTCTGGTCTGTCGATTTCAGAATATCACTACCTCTGTGATTGATATTTTAGCAACCTTAACAATCAAAAAAATAAAAACAAACATTAGGAAAAACGTGGTTCTCAACGAAAATTATAGATAGTAGGAAAATGAAAAGGCAAAGTGAGAGGCTTTGGAAGAAACACCCTTTGCCGGCTAATTTGGAACTTTATTGAACTACAGCTGCCAGATACAAAAAATATATTTTGGAAGCTAAGAAAGGCAGCTTCGAAAATAGAATAAATAATGCAAAATCAGATCAAAAAGAACATTTTAGCATTTTAAAAGAACTTGAGGAGAAGAAGGCCACGTGCCTGGCCGATTATAAAAGTGATATATGTTGTGCCATGATCCAAACTGGATTTTCCAATAAAATAAAATCACACTAAGCTACCATAGGTGCAGGTCGCCAGAATCTATCTGGCTCCTCTCATACATTGTGTAGCAATCACAATGCCTCAATAGCTCATTCAACATTTCCAGACATTAGGCTAAATGAAATCACTCAAATAAGACTGATCAAGATTGTAAAAAAGTCTTAAACCTTCCGTTTGCAAGGGAGACATTTGCCTAACTAGTGTAATAAAGGCGTCTATCACTTGTTTAGCACCTTCCATTGCCAAGATAGTGAACTCTTCTTTCACTACTTCTACTGTTCCTCTATGTTTAAAGGAGGTATGGATAACTCCCACTCTCCAAAAAGAGACTGGTGATCCTAATGATGCAGGTAGCTACCGCCCTATTACTAATGTTCCATTCTTATTAACGATTCTAGATAGGGTGTCCTACTTGCAGATTCAAGAGCATATTGATAAATATAATGTGCTGAGTATTTGGCATTCAGGATTCCGCTCCTTACATGGAACGGAAACTGCTATGCTAGATTTGTGAGAAAATCTCCCCAAGATTGTTGACAGTGGGAGGATAGCTTTATGATGTTTCTCGACATCTCAGCAGCTTTTGATCTTAATGATCATAAGTTGCTGCTTGATAGGTTGGGAAAATTGGTCAACTGGTCCGATTCCATGGTCAGGTGACCGTGGAATCGGACCAGTTGACCAATTTTCCCAACCTCATTGGGGAGCGAGACAATGGGGGTCATTCTGAGTTGGGCAGTAAGGGGTTACCGGCGCCGGTAAGGATGCCGGTGCCGGTAACCCCTTACCGCCCTATTCCGAGGTTCCCTAGCGGGACCCGCAAAGAACGTCTGGTCAGACCAGACGTCCTTAGCGGGTCCCGTTAGGGGACCAGGGAGCACATAACGGCCCCGCAATTTGCGGACCCATTATTAGCGCCTTCCCCATTCCCATTGAGCCCTATGGGGGCTTGAATGGGAATGGGGAATGGTATTCGGCATGGGGATTTACCGGGTCCGCATAGGTCGGAATGTCCCAGTAAGTCCCCATTCCGCCTACCCGGACCAGGACCTGAGTTTGGAGGCAGCCATGGTGCTAATAGCACCATGGCTGCCTCCAAACTCGCAATGACCCCCAATGTTAAGTTCTGATTTAAAAACAATGGCTAAACCCCCACCCTTTTTGTTGAGTCTAGATTTCGAGATGTAGCTGAGGGCAGATGGGGTAAGATCGGCCACTAGAGTGCCATTATTGTCTGGAATCCAGGTCTCTGTGATAAATAGGATCTACAAATGTAAGTCTTTAATCAAATCATGTAGATTGGTGCATAAGATTGCTAAGGTAAAGAAACTAATACAAGTTTTGAATGTCATTTTTGATGAGGAAAAATAAGCTTTTCATATGGCTCATCGATATGCCACTCTGTGTACCTCTTCAGATGTTATACATGTGATGACTGAAATGATGCAGACAAAGCCTGTCAAAACTATCACTATAAGTGTGATATTCCTTTCTGTTCTCTTAGCGGGTATACTCATATTTTGGAAGGAAGTGAGAAAAAGGCTGAGATGTATGCCTCCAGACTTCCAAACAGTTCTGTTTGAATGTTATTGCATAGGATTTGACAAATATATCAATGTCTGCATACATGAAGAAAGATAAAGAAATTGATGCCCTGATGAAAATAGAGATCTAGAGGCCGATTCATGTAAATAATTGGCGCCGAAAATTCCCGCGCAGAGGTGCCAAAACGTGCGATTCGCAGTAAAAGTGCGAAAATCGCAGTGCAAGTGCGAAAATCGCAGTGCAAGTGCGAAAATCGCAGGGAAACCAGCGCACATCGATTCATGGAAGTCCGTGCGCGAGAAAAACATTGGATGTGCGCTGAAAAAGTGCGCCGCGCACGCCGGCGCACAGGTCATACAACAGCGTGCGCCACGGCCACTGCGAAATCGCACATAGTGCGGCGCACATCACAAAAGTAGGCGGAACACGGGGCGTAACACTCGGAATGGGGAACAACGCGTGAAAATATGGGCGTCACGGGGGAAGTACAGGAGGCAAGTGCGCGGAACGCCCACACGCTCGCTACAACCCGTATTCATGGAATCGAATAGGGCAAACCAGCGCACCGTGAAAGACGCGCACAGGGCCAAACAAGTACGCCACAAGAAAGCAGGCGGTAGCCTCTCTGCGCCTGAAATAAATGTACGCCAAAATGTGCGCTAACAAAAAGCACCCATATACAGCCATGATGAATGGTCCATACAGTGGCCCTCTAGGACAAATGAGGTGCAAAGGGGTACCGACAAACACGCGGGAAGTTCCACAAGCGATTGGCCTGGGTACGTGTACTTCGGGGTGCGCGGGAAGTTCCACACGCGATTAGCCTGGGTACGTGTACTTCGGGGTGTGCGGGAAGTTCCACACGCGATTAGCCTGGGTACGTGTACTTCGGGGTGCGCGGGAAGTTCCACACGCGATTAGCCTGGGTATGTGTGTTTCGGGGTGTGCGGGAAGTTCCACACGCGATTGGCCTGGGTACGTGTACTTCGGGATGCGCGGGAAGTTCCACACACGATTGGCCTGGGTACGTGTACTTCAGGTGCGCGGGAAGTTCCACACGCGATTGGCCTGGGTACGTGTGTTTCGGGATGCGCTGGAAGTTCCACACGCGATTGGCCTGGCTACGTGTACTTCTGGGTGCTCGGGAAGTCCCACACGCGATTTCAGCAAGGTACGTGTATTCCGAGGTGCGCGGGAAGATTCACACGCGATTTCAGCAGGGTACGTGTATTTCGGTGGTGCCGGGGAATGCTACATGTAATTTGGCCGTGTGGGTCCTCCGAGGTGTTCCCTCTACACCCTCCACGGCCCCTGCAGGCAGCCCATACCACAGGGGACTACCCTGCACCCCTGCTCATGTCCCACAGGCAACCCATCCACCATGGCCATGCCCCCCAGCCAACCCACATGTCACCTTGCACTACTGATCACCAACACATGTCTCCCAGCACCCCCACCCCCAGCACTGCAGGGCACCCTCCACCAGGCCCCCACTCATGTCTCCCATCACCCCCACCCCCCAGCAGTGCAGGGCACCCTCCACCAGCCCCCCCACTCATGTCCAACTCATGTGTCCCATCACCCCCAACCACCAGCATCCAGGGGCACCCTCCCCCAGGCCCCCACTCATGTCTCCCATCACCCCCACCCCCCAGCATCCAGGGGCACCCTCCACCAGGCCCCCACACATGTCCCCCTGCACCCACACCCCCCAGCATCCAGGGGCACCCTCCACCAGGCCCCCACTCATGTCCCCCTGCACCCCCACCCCCCAGCAGTGCAGGGCACCCTCCACCAGGCCCCCACACATGTCTCCCAGCACCCCCACCCCCCAGCAGTGCAGGGCACCCTCCACCAGGCCCCCACTCATGTCCAACTCATGTCCCCCTGCACCCCCACCCACCTGCATCCAGGGGCACCCTCCACCAGGCCCCCGCTCATGTCTCCCATCACCCCCACCCCCCAGCAGTGCAGGGCACCCTCCACCAGGCCCCCACTCATGTCCCCCTGCACCCCCACCCCCCAGCATCCAGGGGCACCCTCCACCAGGCCCCCACTCATGTCTCCCATCACCCCCACCCCCCAGCATCCAGGGGCACCCTCCACCAGGCCCCCACACATGTCTCCCATCACCCCCACCCCCCAGCAGTGCAGGGGCACCCTCCACCAGGCCCCCACTCATGTCTCCCAGCACCCCCACCCCCCAGCAGTGCAGGGCACCCTCCACCAGGCCCCCACTCATGTCCAACTCATGTCCCCCTGCACCCCCACCCACCTGCATCCAGGGGCACCCTCCACCAGGCCCCCGCTCATGTCTCCCATCACCCCCACCCCCCAGCAGTGCAGGGCACCCTCCACCAGGCCCCCACTCATGTCCCCCTGCACCCCCACCCCCCAGCATCCAGGGGCACCCTCCACCAGGCCCCCACTCATGTCTCCCATCACCCCCACCCCCCAGCATCCAGGGGCACCCTCCACCAGGCCCCCACACATGTCTCCCATCACCCCCACCCCCCAGCAGTGCAGGGGCACCCTCCACCAGGCCCCCACTCATGTCTCCCATCACCCCCACCCCCCAGCATGCAGGGGCACCCTCCACCAGGCCCCCACTCATGTCTCCCATCATCCCCACCACCCAGCAGTGCAGGGGCACCCTCCACCAGGCCCCCACTCATGTCTCCCATCACCCCCACCCCCCAGCAGTGCAGGGCACCCTCCACCAGCCCCCCACTCATGTCCAACTCATGTGTCCCATCACCCCCACCCACCAGCATCCAGGGGCACCCTCCACCAGGCACCCTCTCATGTCTCCCATCACCCCCATCCCCCAGCAGTGCAGGGGCACCCTCCACGAGGCCCCCACTCATGTCTCCCATCACCCCCACCCCCCAGCAGTGCAGGGCACCCTCCACCAGGCCCCCACTCATGTCCAACTCATGTCTCCCATCACCCCCACCCACCAGCATCCAGGGGCACCCTCCACCAGGCCCCCAGACATATCCCCCTGGACCTCCACCCCCCAGCAGTGCAGGGCACCCTCCACCAGGCCCCCACACATGTCTCCCAGCACCCCCACCCCCCAGCCATGCGATTTGCCTGGGTACGTGTATTCCTGACGTGCGCGGGTAGTCTCCCATGCAATACCATCAGGGTACGTGTATTATGGGTCCGCGTGAACTTCCACACGCGATACCAGCAGGCTATGGGCCTCATTCCGAGTACGGCGCTAACCAATGGCGCTATTAACGCCTTGGTTGACGCCGTACCCGGACCCGCAGCGCCTTGGTGGTTGGCGGAATTACCGCCCCATTCCAAGGTTGGCGGGGCGGTAATTCCCCAATCCCCATTTACCCTTCCCCATTCCCATTCTTGCCCCATAGGGCATAATGGGAGTGGGGAAGGCGTCAATTACGCCACCGTAAATTACGGTGGCGTAATTAACATCAAGGTCCCTTAGCGCCATGGTATTTAACGCCTGCTAAAAGCAGGCGTTAAAAGCACCATGGCGCTAAGGGAACTCGGAGTATGGCGGTAAGGGATTACCGCCACCGCTCTCGTTAGCGGTGGCCGCTATCCCTTACCGCCATACTCGGAATGAGGCCCTATGTGTATTACGGGGTTCGCGGGAAGTTCCACACGCGATTGCGCTGGGTACGTGTATTTCGGGGTGCGTGTGAAGTTTCACACGCGATTTTGCAGGGTACGTGTATTTCGGTGTGTGCGTGAACTTCCACACGCGACTGGGCCTGTGAGGGTGGGGTACGTGTATTCCAGGGGTGGGCAGGAATATTTACTCGCGACTGGACCTGGGAGAGCGTGTTACGTGTATTCCTGGGGTGGGCGGGAAGATTCACACGGTCGCCTACAACGCGCCGAAAAATAAATGGTCCAATCCTGAAACATGTACGCCAGCATGAAGCAGGCGTACGTCGACCCGCGCAGCATAAAAATGCACGCAAGCAACAAACAAGCTCAGACGCCAGGATATACCGTTCCTAGCAGCAGTGGTCGTGGGTTACCAAAGGAGGAGGAGGAGGATAGTGAGGGCCCGAATTTTCACTCCCAGAACCAGCCTTTTTGGGATGCCTGATGACCAGGTGTATGGGAGGTACAGGTTTCCACCACACATAATACTGGACCTGGTCAGTGAGTGGGAGGATGACCTCACATCACCCACCCTGTGCTCCCAAGCACTCAGCCCCCTGGAGAAGGTCCTTAATGTACTGCACTTCTTGGCCACTGGATCATTTCAGCGGACAAGTGCCATAGTGGGTGGGGTGTCACAGGCCACGCAGTCACGCTGCCTACACCAGGTCTTGAACATCATCACTGCACGCCCATCAGTCCGCAGGCACATATACCTGCCCAGGACACCTGCAGAAAGGCCCCCACATCCCCAACCACATGCACGCCCGCTGCGCATGGGAGGGGAAAGGGCACGGGGTGAGGCAGCCCGTACGCAGCTGGTGGCTAATTACTTCACATAGAAATCACACACCTGTGGAGTGCACACAGCCCTGGCACATACCATCTGATAAGCAATGATGACTCGACCTGACAATTATGACGAACAAAGGGACAGTCAACTGTCAGAACCATAGCAGCCTGTGATTGTTCATGTGGAAGTGTCACAATGTGTGCATCCCTACCTACACAAACACCACCAATGCAGTGTCATCAAAGGACACACTTCCATGCTGCAGAAATGAATACCCACTTGCAAAATACTACATGAGAACAGTGCCATGTCACCCAACCCCTCCCCGGCACGGCCACACAACACACCATGGCATGTCATGCAATGTGAGAGCAAACAAATTAATCCCCACAACATGCCCCAAGTGTCACCAACTACAGTGTCCCTAATGGAAACATGGCCACACATGAAATGCTCACAGTAATGTAGGACCTACAACACACATTACCAAATACTTACCAAGAATACCAATCACCTACACAACCTCCAACCTACCTTAAACATGACATTACAGACTTAAAAAATTGGTAGCCTCACTACCTGATAATGCCAGCACTTCGAACACTTCCAAGTATACAGTGTTAGCGCCACGCAAGAGTGTAGGTGCACTGCTTACAACATGGACTCCAGTTCCAAGGTAGACCGCCTTGTGAAGACATGAGAAATGGACCTGCAAATTAGGAGGATGAGATGGATGCAGAGGCACATATCAATACACCATGCAGTGTACAATACAACAACAATATGCACTATGAATGTATACACAGTATTGACTACAGACTGCCCACACATCAAATGGGAGTGCAACGTCACCATGTACGTCAATGTCACTTGGGCACACCCTTTGCAAGCCCATGGAAACGGGAAGCAGGAGGGGTGTGTGTCACACAAACCCAAGCATCTGACCCAAAATCATGACAAGCCTGCATGTGCCCAGCCACAATACAGTGTATGCCCACGGGAGCCACACATGGCAACACACTGTCCAAAAAACAAAAATTAAAAGAAAAATCAAAAAAAAAATCAAAAATGGCCATTAATGGGCTGGGGGGTGTGGGGGAGGCCACCCAGGAGGTCCAAGGACAGGGTGCACACCAAAACCCACCTGTGTGGATCTTGTGAAAAAAAAAAACCTCAATGGGATCATGGCCTGCACGGCTACCCTATTGTGAGAGAATCACTGCTGTCGCTCTCCTCACCCTCTGCAGCTGCATCAGGAGGTGGTGGCACTATGGGAGGCAGCCCACGCAAAGCCCTAGTCTGGTCCTCCATGGCAGCAAGCATGCGGGTGTGGAAGGTCTCGTTCTGGAGGATAATTGTGCGTAGGTCCCCATGCAACAACTCACGGGATGCCCGGACCTCCGCCCTAGTTGCCTGCATCTCAGCTGAGAGCGTACGTGTGAGACGCTCCAGCTGCTGTTCTGTCCTTCTGTTTGTTGAAGCCTCAAGCTCAACAAGAGTCGTCCTGAGGTGAAGGAGTTCCACCCTCAGGGCTTCCCTGTGGCCCTGGGACTCTATGGAAATGGCTTCCCGCAGAGTCGCCAGTGCCGCTCGCCTGTCCCTGTCGGACGCCAACATGTCCTCCCTGTGTGACTGGCAGATGGAGTCTGTTGCCTGCTGTAGTCGCTCCATCAGCCTTTCGGGGGGGACAATGGAAGTGGCCACCCTAACCATGGCCTGAGCCATCATCTCTGATGATGCTGCCTGTTGGGTTGCCATACCGTATATGGATTGCTCCCATGCGGTATTGCCAGGTGGCGTACGGACACCACGTCGGCGGGCACCACACCTGTCTGGGGCAAGGCGAACTGCGCCTTTCTGTGCCGGCACTGCCTGAGGCTGCAGGACTGCATTCCCCCTCTGACCTGCTGGCCCAGGAACAGGATCAGATGTTGCAGAGTGTGACCCTGCATCCGTAACCACCAAAGGCGTACCTGCCAACACTGACATCCCCATTGAGGGTTCTAACCCTGGTGCAGGTGGGTCGGACAGAACAGAATCCCTCCCAGGAACACTCACCTGCGACGGCACATAGGTCTCATCATCCGAATCGACACCTGAATACAGCTCGGGGGAGGTGCAGCCAGAGACACCCCTTGAGAGCACGACCTGCAGCAGTTGTGGGTTCTCACCCACCACCACACCACGTCCCTCACTGGTGGTCGGTCGAGCCTGAGACCCCTCCTGGGTCTGCACCATCTCCACAACCCCAGCAGTATCAAGTGCGTCATCCCCTGCAAAGACATAAAAGAAAACAAATGGAAATAGGCATTAGCACTATGGCACACAATTAGGGCTGAGAAGCTACAGAAACAGTACTTGATTGACACATGTCCCACATGACTAAAACCCTCCCATGCATGCACCGTCACTGCGTGTGAAGGGGAGGCAGATGGCACACATTGATGACACCAAGGTGGAAGATGAACACATTTGCTGCATGCTGCCTAGCAGTGGCATCACACATTGGCCTGTGATTGGTAGGTCAAATACACATGCCATCACACAGATGGCATGTACCCTAGCCATAAAGTGAAGCGGGAGAGGAGGGCACCAATTGTTCATTCAGTCTAGTTTGCTCATGAAATTGATTTTTTCATTGAAATGGTTCAAATGTTTAACCTGGAGCTGCCAGTCCAAAATGGTCCTATAGCACAGGGACATGTCTAAACAAATCATGTCCAGGAAACAAAGCCAGTCCACTGTACAATAGCCATGTCAGACATGTGACAATAGGACTGAGAAATGCCTAGTAAAAGTGGTGGTATGCAAACAATCTGCCTGAATAAACAGAGGAAAATAAGCAACAATGTTGTGGCAAGATGACACTTCACGGGCAACTGGCGTGGTGTTGGGCTGGATGTTTAATGTTGGCAGAAGGGATACTGCTATACCCAAATGTTGATGCGCAGAATGTATTGGATGAGGCACATGGGTGACCCAAACCACTCAGGCACACACACCCTCACCTGGCACCCAAACAGAAGCCCTCACACACACACCATGCACATGAATGACAAACACATGCATGTGCACTCACCGGGCAATGCCTCGTAATCTGCCAGTTCTCCCACGCCTTGGATCTGTTCCTCCGTGACGTAGGTCCCAGCAACCTGCTCATGTGGAGTGAGTTCTATGTCCTCTGCTGGAGACCCACCTCCAGTCACTAGAGTAGCGGCATGACTTGAGGCCAGCTTATTCTTTGCCCTGCGCTTCAGGTCATTCCAGCGCTTGTAGCATTCAGTAGCTGTGCGCCTCACGATTCCAAGGGCACTTATGATGTCCGCAATGGTCTGCCAGTGTGCCTGACATTGTGCAGGTGTGGTCTTGGATCCTGCAACAATCACCATTTCGCGGTCATGTGCGGACACATACTCTACAAGTGCCTTCAGTTCGGCCTCATTGAAGCTGGGCTTCCTTGACGGGCCGGACTGTGTAGCCGTGTCTGGGGCATCAGCCTCTACTGGACGAGCACTCTTCCTCTTCCGCTTGGAAGGTGGTGGGGATCCTGAGTGTCCTACGCCGCTCTGGACACTAGGGGCAGGAGCCCCGGTGGACTCTGTACTAGGAGTGTGGGATTGCACACTCAGCATGGGAGTTGGTGCAGGCATTAGCTCAAGTGTGATGGTGTCAGGGGGAATGTCAGCAGGATGGACTTGGACCGACACTGTCCTGGCTGGGTGTGTGAGAGGTGGGGTGGATGGAGCCGCAGCTGCCCCTGCAGCCTCCCCAGCCTGCCTACGCGGGGCAGCAGATGACCTAGCTGCCCCTGATCCACGTGGCCTGATGATACCAACGTGCACCGGCGCCCGTGGCCTAGACCTGCTGACCTGGAAGTCAGCCATGGAGTCACCCTGTGCCAGGTCTGGTTCCACAGTGGGCTGGGCCAACAAGGGCTGAGCATGGATGGTGTCAGCCACGTTACCCTCAACCAGGGGGGGGGGCATGGGTGTCCCTGACTGCTCCTCCACACATGGGGGGTTAGGGGCACCCTGCAAGTCACAGCCACGTCCCCTTCCGGATCCACCACGGCCACCACTTGGGGCTCGGCCACCTTTGCCACCCTTACAGCTTGTTCGCCTCCCAGCCATGGCACTGATGTTATTGTGCGTATGGGAGTCGCTGTGAACTATTGTCCTGGGCAATTGGGGGTCAAAGGGGTTGGGTACCAGATGGTAATCGTACCCTAGTGCTCTAGCAAGGCTGTATGTCACCCCTGGGGAAAGATGACGGGTCACGCAACGCACAGGCACCCCAAAAAAGGGAAGTAAGGTGCACGCAACCCCTCCTAGACCACGTGTGTGTAAAAATAAACCTGCACTACGCTGTGGCACCCAGAAACACAAGAATGAACGTATGCGTGTCACACGCAGCCTAGAATGACCTCTGAAGGGGTATGCGACACACGGGGCAAACACAGATGTTAAATACGTGCGCGACTCACCGTCTGCCCGGAACAAAAACGTGAAAAATATGCGCGTGCGTGCGTTGGCAACACCCCCGCCAAAAGAAGAATTGTACGCTGTCTGAGGAGACAGGACAACAGTAGAAGGGAACGCTGTTTGAGGAAACAGGCCCAGGAAAAAGAGGAAAAGAGAAAAAGCTGTCAGAGGTAACAGGGAGTACGAACTTGAAACGCTGTGAAGTAAATCGCGTGTGAACCGACAAGAAGTACAGATTTCACCCACTCGCTCTCCACGAAAAGCACCTACAAGGAAATGGCGTTCTACACGTACCTTTTATATACACGTCATAGATGTGCATACGCGATGAGGCCATTTCCACCAATTACATGCTTTGACGTGTATCATTTTTTTTACACGCGCCATTCTCTACGGCCATGCGCGTGACGTCATAGCTGCACATGGGGGCCTTTGGGCCAATGAAATCGCGTATGCGTGCAGAAGCGCTTATGCGCTAAGGGCCTTTCCTCGAATTACACGCAGACGTGCAGGATTTTCACGTGCCAAATCACTCCGTATCAAGCTGGCCACGCGTAAGCACATGGAAGACCACGCTCCTGCCCAGAAAGCCGATTTACTGCCCCCCAGAGCCCCGAGCACGCTCCCACCTGCCATCTGCTGCTGCCTGATTGCCTGCTTCCCATGTGCCCTGCCATTTGCTGCCTGCACATCAGCCAGGGGTGCTGTTGCTGTGACCACCCCTGCTGGAACCGAAGACTCCCGACTGGGATTCCATCGCTCCACAGCCCAGCCCCAGGACCCAGTTGCCCACCGACTCCTGCCTCTGGGGTTGTCATGTCGGGCACTGCAACATCTGGCACCACTGACAACCCCCGGCCAGAGAGGCAGAGGGGCACCAGCTTCAGTGCCAGGGAAGTTGGTGTCCCGGTGGAGCAATTTCTGGGGGAGTATGATGCCCTCTTCGGAAGTGTGCGCGCCGACAAGGAAGGACGGACTCAGATCTGGACGGACATCGTGACTGCCATCAACGCGGAGGGGGTGGCAGTCCGCGACTTCCAACATGTCAAGAAGCGCTGGGAGGACTTCAGGTCCAGGACCCTCAACAAGGCCCGGCGCCTCTTGAAGGCAGCGGATGCTAAGGGGCGCCGGGGCCACTTGTCGGAAGATCAGATGAGGGTCCTGGAATGCATATCCCCAGCGCTCCACGTCCAGGTCCTTGAGAGGCAGACCCGTCTGGAGTCGAGCGGTAAGTGTGCATGCATCATGATTGTAAGCTGTGCGTGTGGTGATGTGCCAGTAGTGTGCCGGTTGCACATCTGTTTGTATGGGGCCGAGTATGGGTGGGGGTGTACAGGGCCGTGAGGCTAACACATGCGAGGGCTGTCATGTGTGAGACATGGATGGTGCTTGTGTGTGTAGGCTTGCATGCCAAATGCAGTTGTGTGGGCACACATGTTTGGATGAATGTGTAAGTAAGTAGGCATGTTCGTGATGTCACGCATGTATGTTGTTTTCAGCTGCATGTATCAGCACTGTGTACATGTCCATGTGTGTGTATTTGACAAGGGTGCAACAGTGATGCAACATGGATGCATGTGACAGCGGGATGTGGAAGCCTGATTGGCAGATGTGACATGGATGCCCATCTGAACACTGCCACAGTTGGCTGAAGTGTACACATGCATGCAAGTGTGGTGGTGTGCGTGCATGTGTAGTGCACTCCCTGTGTTGCATGTGATGTCTGGCTCACCTTTGCCTGCTCATGCTGTTGTATGTGTATGGATGGTGCTGGCAGTTGCGATATGGCTGTGGTATGGCTTATGTGTGTAAGTTGAAATGACATGTGTGTTGCCAATTGTGATGCCATGTCTGAGGTTTGCCAATGCCACTCATGTGCAACTGTCATGTGTGGATGTGTCCATTGTACAGTGCCCTGATGCCTGTGTTTTATTTCTCCCTGTCTGCAGCGTCAACTGATGAAGAGGGCGGAGAAGGTGCTGTGGAGCACAGCGGCGGGGATCGCACCGCCAGCCTGAGACGCAAGGCCCGGCTCCCCTCTCAGGTTGTGATCTAGTCGGGGAGTGAGGAGTCCGGTGCCGCGTCCCAGGCTGCAGCTGCCGGGGGGAGGTCCAAGAGGCGGAGGTCGGAGTTGGACTCCTCAGCAGCAGAAGGGGCAGCTGGGACCCCACAGGGCCCAAAGGGGGAAGATGGCACGGAGTCATCCAGGTTGGTGGGGGGTTTGGTGGAGGAGGAGGCCGTGCAAGCAACAGAGACGGGGTCTGTTGGTGGGGATTCCACTGGTGCTAGTGGTGCAGTGCAGGACCAGGGACAGGAGGCAGCACAGGTCGCCGCGGAGGTGCCTGTGTGCAATCCTGTCCCTGATCCTGTCACTGCATCATCTTGCACCAGCAGGGATGCCTACGTCCAGCCCCGTTTTCAGGCAGGGGATGAGCTCACGACAACTGGCCTTCCTCTGCCTGCGGACGTGGCTATCCGGGTCAGGGTTGAGCCTGTCCTGACTGGTGTGGCGTTGCGTCAACGGGCCATGCGAGGTGACTTGCAGTCTTTTCATGAGGAGACTACACGTCATCTCGAATGGCTCGTTGACCGCGTCAGCCTACTGGGACAGGTCACCCAGGCCGGATTCCTCGGTTTGATGGGGCTTGCTCAGACCCCCTCCTCAACTGAACCCCCTATGCGCCAGTCGTCCTCCGTGCCATCTTCCCACCCATTAGTCACCTGGGTGCCCTGTGGAGCTGCCTCTGACGGTGCGGCCAGGCTGGTGGAGGAGGCATCCCTGCCACAGTCGGGAGTCGGATGTCCAGCAGGGGTGGCCACATCAACGACTGCACCCCAGCCAGCTGAGGATGTGCAGGCAGCAGGAGGCAGTACACGGGCAGAGGCACAGCAGCAGCAGCAACGTGGTGGGAGCCATGATGGCTCGGGGCCTTCGACATCGGGGGGGCAGGCATCGGCCGGAGGGCAGGAGGACCCAGGACGGAAAGTGTCTTCCGTGTGGCAGCGGTTGGGCCACGCCATAGATGCGGAGCGGCAGCGGGCGGAAGAGGCACGGCTCACGATGGCCAGGGTGGAGAACTCCATGCGGAGAGCCCTGAGGCGGGCTGAGTGCCTCGAGGCAATCCGCAGGGAGTTGGGGGTGAACATGTTGACGGCCCTGCGGACCCTCAGGGCCATGGAGGAGGACCGCCTCCGGGACATTGAGCAGGAGTTCGATGATGCCCTGGCCCGGAACATCCCGAAGTGAGCCGTCGGACTAGCCCACTGCCCTTGTAAATAGTTCTGTAGTTAGTGTTAGGTTTCCTTTGGTTTTGCATTTTTTTTGGACCTTTTGGACAATGGGCAACATTTTTGTATATAGTTTTTTTTCTTTAGGTAGTGTTATTAGATAGGTTTCATTTCTTCTGTTGGGATCATGGACCCTGGATTGTCTATCTGAATATAGTTCACTTTTGGATTTTCATTTTTTTTAATGATTTACCCATGGAGCAATGGTTTTCGATTTTAATTTTCCATTGGATTTACTTTTGTGGACTGTGACTTTGGACACCTTTCCTTTGGATTATGATTTGTGGTTTTGCATTATTTCACAGACATGCTGGTTTATTTTTTTTAAATTTCCATTATTGTTTGTTTATTTTTGATTCAATTTATGTTGCTTTTAATACATATTTTTTCTTCAAACTTCAATGTGTAGTATCATCTCATTGGTTTCATGCATATCATGATATGGGTTTTGACATTCACTGACACCCATTGGGTGTATGTGAGGGACATGTGTTCATTTCCAAACTTGCAATTGGGGTTCTATCATGTTTTTGCCATTTCTAAGTGGGTGGATGCAATACTCGGGTGGGTGTTTGGCATTTGGAGGCTGACCATAAGGGCCAGGGATCTAGATTGTGATGACATGTTGGCTGGGGGACATGAGTTGGGGCCTGGTGGAGGGTGCCCCTGGATGCTGGGGGGTGCGGGTGCAGGGGGACATGAGTGGGGGTCTGTGGAGGGTGCCCTGAACTGCTGGGGGTGGGGGTGATGGGAGACATGAGTGGGGGCCTGGTGGAGGGTGCCCTGCACTGCTGGGGGGTGGGGGTGATGGGAGACATGAGTTGGACATGAGAGGGGGGCCTGGTGGAGGGTGCCCTGCACTGCTGGGGGGTGGGGGTGCAGGGAGACATGTGTGGGGGCCTGGTGGAGGGTGCCCCGGGATGCTGGGGGGTGGGGGTGCAGGGGGACATGAGTGTGGGCCTGGTGGAGGGTGCCCCTGGATGCTGGGGGGTGGGGGTGCTGGGAGACATGAGTTGGACATGAGTGGGGGCCTGGTGGAGGGTGCCCTGCACTGCTGGGTGGTGGGGGTGATGGGAGACATGAGTGTGGGCCTGGTGGAGGGTGCCCTGCACTGCTGGGGGGTGGGGTTGATGGGAGACATGAGTTGGACATGAGTGGGGGCCTGGTGGAGGGTGCCCTGCACTGCTGGGGGGTTGGTGTGATGGGAGACATGAGTTGGACATGAGTGGGGGCCTGGTGGAGGCTGCCCCTGCACTGCTGGGGGGTGGGGTGGTGGGAGACATGAGTGGGGGCCTGGTGGTGGGTGCCCCTGCACTGCTGGGGGGTGGGGGTGGTGGGAGACCTGAGTGGGGGCCTGGTGGAGGGTGCCCCTGCACTGCTGGGGGGTGGGGGTGTTGGGAGACATGAGTGGGGGCCTGGTGGAGGGTGCCCTGCACTGCTGGGGGTGAGGGTGATGGGAGAAATGAGTTGGACATGAGTGGGGGCCTGGTGGAGGGTGCCCTGCACTGCTGGGGGGTGGGGGTGCAGGGAGACATGAGTGGGGGCCTGGTGGAGGGTGCCCCGGGATGCTGGGGGTTGGGGGTGCAGGGGGACATGAGTGTGGGCCTGGTGGAGGGTGCCCCTGGATGCTGGGGGGTGGGGGTGCTGGGAGACATGAGTGGGGGCCTGGTGGATGGTGCCCTGCACTGGTGGGGGTGGGGGTGATGGGAGACATGAGTTGAACACGAGTGGGGGCCTGGTGGAGGGTGCCCTGCACTGCTGGGGGGGTGGGGGTGATGAGAGACATGAGTTGGACATGAGTGGGGGCCTGGTGGAGGGTGCCCTGCACTGCTGGGGGGTGGGGGTGATGGGAGACATGAGTGGGGGCCTGGTGGAGGGTGCCCCTGCACTGCTGGGGGTTGGGGGTGGTGGGAGACATGAGTGGGGGCCTGGTGGAGGGTGCCCCTGCACTGCTGGGGGGTGGGGGTAGTGGGAGACATGAGTGGGGGCCTGGTGGAGGGTGCCCTGCACTGCTGGGGGGTGGGGGTGCAGGGAGACATGAGTGGGGGCCTGGTGGAGGGTGCCGCTGGATGCTGGGGGGTGGGGGTGCAGGGGGACATGAGTGGGGGCCTGGTGGAGGGTGCCCCTGGATGCTGGGGGTTGGGGGTGCTGGGAGACATGAGTGGGGGCCTGGTGGAGGGTGCCCTGCACTGCTGGGGGGTGGGGGTGATGGGAGACATGAGTTGGACATGAGTGGGGGCCTGGTGGAGGGTGCCCCTGGATGCTGGGGGGTGGGGGTGCTGGGAGATATGAGTGGGGGCCTGGTGGAGGGTGCCCCGGGATGCTGGGGGGAGGGGGTGCAGGGGAACATGAGTGGGGGCCTGGTGGAGGGTGCCCCGGGATGCTGGGGGGTGGGGGTGCTGGGAGACATGAGTGGGGGCCTGGTGGAGGGTGCCCTGCACTGCTGGGGGGTGGGGGTGATGGGAGACATGAGTTGGACATGAGTGGGGGCCTGGTGGAGGGTGCCC
Source organism: Ambystoma mexicanum (assembly GCF_040938575.1). Lineage (NCBI taxonomy): Eukaryota > Metazoa > Chordata > Amphibia > Caudata > Ambystomatidae > Ambystoma > Ambystoma mexicanum. Next base: position 313,579,861 of record NC_090932.1, read on the forward strand.
TGCACTGCTGGGGGGTGGGGGTGATGGGAGACATGAGTTGGACATGAATGGGGGCCTGGTGGATGGTGCCCTGCACTGCTGGAGGGTGGGGGTGATGGGAAACATGAGTGGGGGCCTGGTGGAGGGTGCCCCTGCACTGCTGGGGGGTGGGGGTGGTGGGAGACATGAGTGGGGGCCTGGTGGAGGGTGCTCTGCACTGCTGGGGGGTGGGGGTGCAGGGAGACATGAGTGGGGGCCTGGTGGAGGGTGCCCCTGGATGCTGGGGTGTGGAGGTGCAGGGGGACATGAGTGGGGGCCTGGTGGAGGGTGCCCTGCACTGCTGGGGGCTGGGGGTGATGGGAGACATGAGTTGGACATGAGTGGGGGCCTGGTGGAGGGTGCCCCTGGATGCTGGGGGTGCTGGGAGACATGAGTGGGGGCCTGGTGGAGGGTGCCCTGGGATGCTGGGGGGTGAGGGTGCAGGGGAACATGAGTGGGGGCCTGGTGGAGGGTGCCCCGGGATGCTGGGGGGTAGGGGTGCTGGGAGACCTGAGTGGGGGCCTGGTGGAGGGTGCCCTGCACTGCTGGGGGGTGGGGGTGATGGGAGACATGAGTTGGACATGAGTGGGGGCCTGGTGGAGGGTGCCCTGCACTGCTGGGGGGTGGGGGTGATGGGAGACATGAGTTGGACATGAATGGGGCCTGGTGGATGGTGCCCTGCACTGCTGGGGGGTGGGGGTGATGGGAAACATGAGTGGGGGCCTGGTGGAGGGTGCCCCTGCACTGCTGGGGGGTGGGGGTGGTGGGAGACATGAGTGGGGGCCTGGTGGAGGGTGCCCTGCACTGCTGTGGGGTGGGGGTGCAGGGAGACATGAGTGGGGGCCTGGTGGAGGGTGCCCCTGGATGCTGGGGGGTGGGGGTGCAGGCGGACATGAGTGGGGGCCTGGTGGAGGGTGCCCCTGGATGCTGGGGGGTGGGAGTGCTGGGAGACATGAGTGGGGGCCTGGTGGAGGGTGCCCTGCACTGCTGGGGGGTGGGGGCGATGGGAGACATGAGTTGGACATGAATGGGGGCCTGGTGGAGGGTGCTCTGCACTGCTGGGGGGTGGGGGTGCAGGGAGACATGATTGGGGGCCTGGTGGAGGGTGCCCCTGGATGCTGGGGTGTGGAGGTGCAGGGGGACATGAGTGGGGGCCTGGTGGAGGGTGCCCTGCACTGCTGGGGGCTGGGGGTGATGGGAGACATGAGTTGGACATGAGTGGGGGCCTGGTGGAGGGTGCCCCTGGATGCTGGGGGGTGGGGGTGCTGGGAGACATGAGTGGGGGCCTGGTGGAGGGTGCCCCGGGATGCTGGGGGGTGAGGGTGCAGGGGAACATGAGTGGGGGCCTGGTGGAGGGTGCCCCGGGATGCTGGGGGGTAGGGGTGCTGGGAGACATGAGTGGGGGCCTGGTGGAGGGTGCCCTGCACTGCTGGGGGGTGGGGGTGATGGGAGACATGAGTTGGACATGAGTGGGGGCCTGGTGGAGGGTGCCCTGCACTGCTGGGGGGTGGGGGTGATGGGAGACATGAGTTGGACATGAATGGGGCCTGGTGGATGGTGCCCTGCACTGCTGGGGGGTGGGGGTGATGGGAAACATGAGTGGGGGCCTGGTGGAGGGTGCCCCTGCACTGCTGGGGGGTGGGGGTGGTGGGAGACATGAGTGGGGGCCTGGTGGAGGGTGCCCTGCACTGCTGGGGGGTGGGGGTGCAGGGAGACATGAGTGGGGGCCTGGTGGAGGGTGCCCCTGGATGCTGGGGGGTGGGGGTGCAGGCGGACATGAGTGGGGGCCTGGTGGAGGGTGCCCCTGGATGCTGGGGGGTGGGAGTGCTGGGAGACATGAGTGGGGCCTGGTGGAGGGTGCCCTGCACTGCTGGGGGGTGGGGGCGATGGGAGACATGAGTTGGACATGAATGGGGGCCTGGTGGAGGGTTCCCCTGGATGCTGGGGGGTGGGGGTGCTGGGAGACATGAGTGGGGGCCTGGTGGAGGGTGCCCCGGGATGCTGGGGGGTGGGGGTGCAGGAGGACATGAGTGTGGGCCTGGTGGAGGGTGCCCCTGGATGCTGGGGGGGTGGGGGTGCTGGGAGACATGAGTGGGGGCCTGGTGGAGGGTGCCCTGCACTGCTGGGGGGTGGGGGTGATGGGAGACATGAGTTGGACATGAGTGGGGGCCTGGTGGAGGGTGCCCTGCACTGCTGGGGGATGGGGGTGATGGGAGACATGAGTGGGGGCCTGGTGGAGGGTGCCCCTGCACTGCTGGGGGGTGGGGGTGGTGGGAGACATGAGTGGGGGCCTGGTGGAGGGTGCCCTGCACTGCTGGGGGGTGGGGGTGGTGGGAGACATGAGTGGGGGCCTGGTGGAGGCTGTCCCTGCACTGCTGGGGGGTGGGGGTGATGGGAGACATGAGTGGGGGCCTGGTGGAGGGTGCCCTGCACTGCTGGGGGGTGGGGGTGATGGGAGACATGAGTTGGACATGAGTGGGGGCCTGGTGGAGGGTGCCCTGCACTGCTGGGGGGTGGGGGTGATGGGAGACATGAGTGGGGGCCTGGTGGAGGGTGCCCTGCACTGCTGGGGGGGTGAGGGTGCTGGGAGACATGTGTGGGGGCCTGGTGGAGGGTGCCCTGCACGGCTGGGGGGTGGGGTGGTGGGAGACATGAGTGGGGGCCTGGTGGAGGGTGCCCCTGGATGCCGGGGGGTGGGGGTGATGGGAGACATGAGTGGGGGCCTGGTGGAGGGTGCCCCTGCACTGCTGGGGGGTGGGGGTGGTGGTAGACATGAGTGGGGCCTTGTGGAGGGTGCCCTGCACTGCTGGGGGGTGGGGGTGCAGGGAGACATGAGTGGGGGCCTGGTGGAGGGTGCCCCTGCACTACTGGGGGGTGGGGTTGCAGGGGGACATGAGTGGGGGCCTGGTGGAGGGTGCCCCTGGCTGCTGGGGGGTGGGGGTGCTGGGAGACATGGTTGGGGGCCTGGTGGAGGGTGCCCTGCACTGCTGGGGGGTGGGGGTGCTGGGAGACATGAGTGGGGGCCTGGTGGAGGGTGCCCTGCACTGCTGGGGGTGATGGGAGACATGAGTTGGACGTGAGTGGGGGCCAGGTGGAGGGTGCCCTACACTGCTGGGGAGTGGGGGTGATGGGAGACATGAGTTGGACATGAGTGGGGGCCTGGTGGAGGGTGCCCTGCACTGCTGGGGGGTGGGGTGATGGGAGACATGAGTGGGGGCCTGGTGGACGGTACCCCTGCACTGTGGGGGGTGGGGGTGGGGGTGGTGGGAGACATGAGTGGGGGCCTGGTGGAGGGTGCCCTGCACTGCTGGGGGGTGGGGGTGCAGGGAGACATGAGTGGGGGCCTGGTGGAGGGTGCCCCTGGATGCTGGGGGGTGGGGGTGCAGAGGGACATGAGTGGGGGCCTGGTGGAGGGTGCCCCTGGATGCTGGGGGTGGGGGTGCAGGGGGACATGAGTGGGGGCCTGGTGGGGGTCCCCCTGGATGCTGGGGGGTGGGGGTGCTGGGAGACATGAGTGGGGGCCTGGTGGAGGGTGCCCTGCACTGCTGGGGGATGGGGGTGATGGGAGACATGAGTTGGACATGAGTGGGGGCCTGGTGGAGGGTGCCCTGCACTGCTGGGGGGTGGGGGTGGTGGGAGACATGAGTGGGGGCCTGGTGGAGGCTGCCCCTGCACTGCTGGGGGGTGGGGGTGATGGGAGACATGAGTGGGGGCCTGGTGGAGGGTGCCCTGCACTGCTGGGGGGGGGTGGGGGTGATGGGAGACATGAGTTGGACATGAGTGGGGGCCTGGTGGAGGGTGCCCCTGGATGCTGGGGGGTGGGGGTGGTGGGAGACATGAGTGGGGGCCTGGTGGAGGGTGCCCTGCACTGCTGGGGGGTGGGGGTGCAGGGAGACATGAGTGGGGGCCTGGTGGAGGGTGCCCCTGCACTGCTGGGGGGTGGGGGTGCAGGGGGACATGAGTGGGGGCCTGCTGGAGGGTGACCCTGGCTGCTGGGGGGTGGGGGTGCTGGGAGACATGAGTGGGGGCCTGGTGGAGGGTGCCCTGCACTGCTGGGGGGTGGGGTTGATGGAAGACATGAGTTGGACATGAGTGGGGGCCTGGTGTAGGGTGCCCCTGTGGGCTGGGGGTGCAGGGGGACATGCGTTGGTGGGCAGTAGTGCAAGGTGACATGTGGGTTGGCTGGGGGGCATGGCCATGGTGGATGGGCTGCCTGCGGGACATGTGCAGGGTAGGCCCCTGTGATGTGGGCCGCCTGCAGGGGCCATGGAGGTTGTAGAGGGAACATCTGGGAGGACGCACACGTGCAATTCACGTGTGGTGCTCCCCGCGCACCCCTGGAATACACGTACCCTGATGGAATTGCGTGTGATACTTCCTGCGCACCCCTGAAATACACGTGCCCTGCTGCTTTTGCGTGTGATACTTCCCGCGCACCCCTGGAATACAAGTACCCTGATGGAATCGCGTGTGATACTTCATGCGCACCCCTGAAATACACGTACCCTGATGAAATTGCGTGTGTTACTTCCCACGCACCCCTGATGTACACGTACCCAGGACAATCGCGTGTGAAACTTCCCGCGAACCACTGAAATACACTTTCCCCGCTTGGCGTTTGCTGTTTGGCAGCCCTGTGAACTGGTCCAGGGTTGGCGCAGCCCTTTGCGATGATTTGGGAATTTTGAAGGCTTTTCCTTGCGCGAGGGCGTTCTTGGGGGCGTAACTGGCGCTGCTGCAGGGTCGCTGCGCCACTCTGCGCCACGGCTGGTTTCGGAGGCTAATATCCATGAATACGCTGTGCGATGAAAAGGATTTTTTCGCACGCAGCTGGCGCAGTGTATCGCACGGGGACACTGTGCGCCAGCCGCGTGCGCCACTTTTGTGCAAATTTCTATGAATTACCCTGTTAGAATGTATTGCAGGTCTTTCTGCAAAGACTGAGTTCCCATGAAACTGTTTGAATAATGTAACAGACCGAGGGACAAGAGAGTTGGTAGTATTGAAGAACAGCAAGAATCATACCGGCACCACCCCTAAATATCCCAGAATGTGACTCACTCTTTCTCCACCTACAACTGGACCATCAAACCAATCCATCTTCTTGCTCATTTACAGACGACTGACATACAACCCAACTTCACAGAGAAATTTTCAGACAACATAACCAGCATTGAAGGAGAACATGATCATCTGATCATACTGCATCGAAGAGCAGAATAGCAACTGTACCAAATCACTAACCTCCCACCTAGTTAGCATGAACTTGCAACAAATGGTGAAGAGGGCAAACCACAATGTCAGACACACGTTGGATGCAATTTTCTGCAAAGAAAGTCTAACTACAACTCCTCCCCAGTTCACATTTTCTGGCGCAATCACCTTATGGTTCCTTTTGTGATTCATGTTCCAGTATGAGTGCACGCTGCCCACAAAACCTTAGCTCCAATAGAGAAATGAAAGGGGAAATCTCTCAACAAAGCAGGACTCAAAACCATATTGGAATTCTCAAAACTGCACAACTATCACCAGAACAAATAATGGAGATGCTCCAAAAAAGCATCCGAGAAGCCTTACATTCTGTATCAATGAAAAAAACTCTTTAGCCCCCAACCAAAAGAAATTGGCCGCAAGATGGTTTACTCCTCACCTCCAAGTTTTGAAGAAAGCAAATCGGAAATTAGAACAAGCATGGAGGAAACAACAGGACAGGATCGCGTACCAAAAATAGATATGGCTCTAAAAAAGCAGAAATCCTAAGACCAAAGAAAATACACTATTCCAAATGAATCTTGAAAGCAAGTAATATGCAGAAAGAGATGTTCATCATCATTAAGGAGACCTGACATAATGCAATAACGTCCACTCCCTCGCAGAAACTCTGTGACAACTTTCCAAACAGCTTTAAAAACAAAGTCATAAACATCCAGGAAGTCCTTTGCGGTATGCCCCACAACATATGCAGAACCATGCCCATGGACCCATTCCCAGAAGCAATCACAATTCTGAACTATTTTGCAGTGATTAGGGTACCTCATACAGTACGGACTCCGACACCATGCGTGAGGGAACTTAATCAGTTGCTGGCCCCTCGAGTCCCCTCGAGTACCCCAGAGACCGCCTATAACCCACGGAGACAGAGAAACAAAAGAAGAGGAGGCAGATAGCATAATAGAAACAACAAAAGACAAGATAGGATTTTTTTAGGGCAAGAGACGAACTCGAAAACAACCAGGAGCGGACATTGCTGGTTGTAAATCTTTCAACATACGCCCCAACAAAATTAGAACTTTAAGTTTCCTGTGGGTTCATATAAAAGTTGATACCTATTCACGGCTTTGACACATGGGCCTCAATAATTTTATGATGATGCACTGATAAAATCATAGTCGCCTCTGTAGGACTTTCCACATATACTTCAGAAATATGTGTTTTTCATATCTGCTCAGCCATTCATTTTGACTGCCCTCTGGTTACAACTACGGATGTGCAGTGTAGTTCCCTATTACTGAGAACCTTTAAGATGGCGCCCTGCAGGCTTGTGCCCTGTACCCCCCATTATACACTTCAAAAAATTCACCCCACACGTTTGTCCAGCTTTTCATTCATTTTTCAGACACCTTCAGGTTTATGAGAAACTTGTCTCAATTGCTAAGCTCATCCCCCACATGCAGACTTCCCTTCTCATCACAGTCATGGCTTGGCTTTGGACCTTTTATTGGGGACATCCAAGAGGGCTCCCCACTGGGTCATATTCTACACCTCCCTACACAGTGTAGTGCTCCCATGGCAATGCACTGCTAGGTCAACAAAATAACCTACGTTTGAAACGTCTCCAGTCACTGCTAGATTAACAAGATGGCAACATCAGTGGTCCACTCGTTTTGTACCAATAATCCTCAGTAAGTTCTTCATTATCTTTTAATCGACATTAGTTATCACATTGCTACATGTCACACAATTTAGTATAGCAATTATTGTTCTCTGTTTTGACACACAGTTACCTGCAAGGTACCGCACCGGTCACCAGCAGGTGAGTCTTAATCAGGCCTGGGTTTCTAACTGATTCATTAGATACCTCTAAGTAGTAAGTACTCCTACACTCACACATGTATGTGCTATTTTGGACCCCGCAGGCTACAATCTGACTGTAACAGAAAAGACATTTTCAATGAACAACAATGGTTTCCTTTTTCACTAAATGTCCTCACACTTTTGAGGTAAGTGAAAGCACAATTATCACTTTCACTGTAGCTCAATTTTTACATGCATACATTTAACATTTTATATTTTTTATATTCTGACACTTCACTATCTATACTTCTTTCTTCAATGACTGTACACTCACTCACAGTTTGTGTTCTACATACACCTACAGAGAATTGAAGCATGTTTAGCACAATATTGGTCAATTGTCAAATCATTAGCTAAATGGATTGCATACTCCGACACTTTATATGACCATCTTATAAACAATTACTGATGTATAGTTCAAGATAATCGCTTGCTCATTGTCAGTGTATTCTTGTACATTTTGGTGAAATTGATCTATTACTTGGTGCCTTTATTACGAGCGATAACACTGAATTCCCTTCTATCAACTGATAGAACCAGAGTTTTTTTGAAGTGTTTTTACACATGTTGAATCGTTACACCCTTGATATTTCACAACATTAGCATTAGGGTATGCGTGTTTGAGGCCTGGTTTCCCTTTTTTTGGCTGTCTGCTTTGCAGTGAACTTCACACAAGACTTTAGCAAACTGGTGAAGGAATGCAACAAAGCCAGCTCCGCCCACCAGACATCTACAAGAACATCTACAGAAAAGGAACAACTTCCGCAAGCACATGAACCACTCACTGGAAACCGGAAACATCCCAAGAAACTTTGAATCTGCCTTCATTAAACCATTCTCAAAGATCCCACAGAAACCACAGACAATGCAACCAACGACTACCCAATATCAAACATCCCTTTCCTGGCCAAATGCCTAGAAACCTACGTATATGGACAAATCCTGACACAGGTTGAAACCAACCATATACTGAATCAGGTGCACGTCAGTTTCAGATCTATGAGATGGACTGAATCAGTACTACTCTGCATTTGGGACTACCAAAAGATTAATTTAGACTACAACACCAATGCCACACTGATACTACTAGACCTTCCAACAGCTTTTTACACAGTCAACCGTGCAACCCCCATCAAAGAATAGAAGAAAAAGGGGTAAACAATATTGTGCTATAATGGATGAAATCCTTTCTGAAAGAATGGAAAACATCTGGCTACCCGTTTCAGCTCTACCTCGTGCATACTCACATGTGGTGTGCCACAAGGCGCATCCCTCTCACTCTTCAACATCTACATGGCCCCTCTCATGAAACTCATCAAACAACATGGGTTTACATGCTGCAACTATGCAGCTGACACTCAAATTATCTACACAATCTACACCAGCAATGGCCATATTCAAAACCCTTGTTAATTGCCTCTCACAAATTAATGCATGGCTGAGCAAAAACAACCAGAAACACAACACAGATAAAAATAAATTATGCTCATGCCCAACAACCCTTCTATCCAAACAATCATACTGTGGTCTACGGAAATGGGAACTAGACCAGAAGCCTCTGAAGTGGTTAGAAATCTCTGAATCATGATGGAAAATAGGCTAACACTGGAACCTCAAGTCAATGCAGTAGTAAAGAAATGCTTCTTCCACTAACGATCTATCAGATGGATATTACCCTTTCTCACTTTCCCACAAAGAATGATCTCACTTGACATGTCAAGAATATACTATGTCAAAAGAATCTACCTTGGCATGCCTCACTACCTCACCAAAAAACTACAACAAATCCAGAATGCTGCAGTGAGACTCAACAAGAGAGAACACATCATGCCAGCAGCAAGATCGCTACACTGGCTACCCGTCAAAGAGTTGATCTATTTCAAAACACTCTGCTTTCTACACAGAGCAATTCACAGCCAATGAGCAGAGTTCCTGCAAGACAAATTCTCCATCTACAGCACAAACAGAACCACTGGGCCTCATTACGACCCAGGCGGTAAGGGGTTAACGGCGCTGTTAAAGGTGTCAGCGCCGTTAAACCCTTACTGCCTAATTATGAGGTCCTTTTGCGGGTCCCGACCTTAACGGCTGGTTTTACCAGCCGTTAAGGAAGGAGGCTGGTTTTACCAGCCATTAAGGAAGGAACCTTCAAAGGGACTTTTGAGGTAATTACGGTACCGCAATTTGCAGTACCGTAATTACCGCCTTCCCCATTCCCATTGAGCCCTATAGGGGCAAAAATGGGAATGGGGAAGGGTCAATGGTGAATGGGGAATTACCACCCCGCCAACCTTGGAATGGGGCGGTAATTCTGCCATTCACCATGGCGGAGTTGGTGAAATACCGGCGGCAACCATGGCGCTACTAGCGGCATGGTTACCGCCTGGGTCGTAATGAGGCCCACTGGACCTCATTACGACCCAGGCGCTAATGGGTTAACGGCACCGTAAAAGGCTGCGGCGCCTTTAACCTATTAGTGCATAATTACGAGGTCCCTTTGCGGGACCCGACCTTAACGGCTGGTTTTACCAGCCGTTAAAGTAGGGACCCGCAAAGGGACCTTGGTGCTAAGTACGGTTCCGCAATTTGCGGCACTGTACTTAGCGCCTTCCCCATTCCCATTGAGCCCTAAGGGGCAAAAATGGGAATGGGGAAGGGCCATGGCGGCATGGGGAATTACCGCCCCACCAACCTTGGAAGGGGGTGGTAATTCCCCATTCCGTCATGGCGGACACATCACACCATGGTCCTCCACCTGGGTCGTAATGAGGCCCACTGAGTTTTAGCAATGACATACGCATTTTCATGCATCTCAATGAAAATCTGGAACTCCCACCCCAAGGGAATATGCACAATAGAAGAACATCTGAAGCTCAGGAAAACATGGGTATTAAATATGTCAAACTTATTAGCAAGCCATATACCATTGTCGAAGAGAGATCAAACACATCTGACAATAGCACACTTGGTTTTAGTTACCCAACAAGCTACCTGTGCGACTCAGACTAACCAGATGCCATGAGGATTGCATTCTTTCCCACACAAATCCATACTAAAACACTCTGTACTCCTGCAGACATATCACAAGCAAACCAACTATGCCATGCAAACATAACACCTAAAACAGCCCCAGATACTGACATCAAAGAGAAGGACACCACACCTTTTCTAATAAATCCCACAATCTCGACACAACCAATACTGCCTTACACCACGTTGCACAAGGCCTCCGATATATAGACACAGTGGGCCTCATTACGGGACCGGCGGTAACCCTGCCGGTGCTACCAGTAAATATTTACTGTGCCACCGGGAGATTACAACCCAGCAGCCCGGAAAGTCAGGCGCCAGTAAAATATAAGTCCCCATTCCCATAGAGTCACATAGGGCCTCATTACGAGTATGGAGGCAGCCATGCCCTTAACAAGGGCATGGCTGCCTCCATACTCGTGTCCAGTACCGGGTTCCTTCAATGAGGAATAACCGGGTCATTCCGACTTTGCAGGATCCAGTAATTCCTCCTTGAAGGAACCCATCCCCATTCCCGTTTGAGCCCCCATAGGGCTCAATGAGAATGGGGAGGGAGCTAATAACGGGACCGTTAATAGGGCCATGGTGAAATGGGGAAATACCGCCCCGCCAACCTTGGAATGGGGTGGTATTTCCCCATTCCACCATGGCGGACTCGTTACAACACTGGCACCAACGATGGTGCTAAAAGCATTGGCCCTCATTACAGCCGGGGCTGTAATGAGGGCCAATGTCTGTTTCAAATATACTCTTCCATACAGGAAACTGTTTGCATGTTTGCATAGCCCTAATAATTTCCAAATAGGATATAACTGGCATCGGAGAACAATGACAGCTCGAGCTGGTGGAACAGCATAGGCAGTTTATGGATTATTAGCAAATGGAGATCGTTATTGACCTCTTCTTGGCAAATCAGAAAGATCGGAGTGCAATCAATAACTACTGATATTGACTGAATTTTGAACATTCTTACTTCAAAAGCACACAGTAAAACAACAATGCAATTTCGGGACAGGATATTTTATTTAAATGCACTCCTTCTCTGAGAGGATATTTATTTCACTGCAACATTCAAGTTAAGACACCAAAGAGAAAGCTGAAACATGGGAACATACTTACACTTCCTTAAAGAGAAATCATTTACTTTTATGTTACACCTAATGCAGGCTCATGTTAAACATTTTCCAGATTAAACAGGTTTGCAATTAAAAAGAATATACGCATGTTATTTAAACACTATAAAATAAAACCACATTTAATTTACAAACATTGTTTGCTTTTTACTTCAGTTGCGGTTTTAACGTTTTGTGCTTCACCACTGAAACTCCCAAAAATGTATTGCCTCCCATCATCCCCCCTTGTGCCCCTGAGAAGTGTCCTTCACACAACCGCAGGCCTCATGAAGGGTCTACGCAGATATCACCACATCAACACGGCCTTCATCAACCTTCACTGGCCTCACAGAGAAACTCAGCATCTCTTGCAGACAGCGGATCACCAGAAGCAAGTACACGTGCAGACTTAAAATCCGCAGGTGCAAAAGGACCAGAAAACAAGCCTTCTCTGCCTCTGCCCCAAGACTATGGAACCTCCTCCCCATCAGCACCAGACTAACCCCCACACTGATATAATTATAACACCTAGCTCTTAAAGGAGTCTCTCCTCCTCAACACCTAGGCCATCGCGTTGCACCCCCGCCCCCCACGCCACGTGACTCATTAGACGCCAGACGCTGTCTGTCCCTGTCCTCCCCACAACCCTGTACAGTTGTACCCCTCCTCTGTGCCCCTCTGTATCCTACCCCCGCTGTATATCTGTTCTGTTGTTACCTCTGAAAAGTGTTCTGTAATGCTTCTGTACTGTTGTATACCTCTGCACCTTGGTATCTCTGTTGTGTATCTGTATTGTTATAAACCTCTGTAAAGTGCTCCGTTGCTTCTCGAAGCTAGATCCACGCTCAATAAATACCATAATAATAATAAAAATACAACTATGTGCTAATAGCCCTATATATTTCAGAAGGGGTCATTATATCTAGGGATGATGACGCATCCACAACTTAAGGCCCAAAGCGCACAATAACAACCCCTCCCTCGGTCTATAAGGCTATATTATAATACATTTAAAAAAGGAACATATAATTAATGGCCAGCCATTAACGATCTACAAATTCTACTTTACCATCACTCATGTGTTTTGGGCAAACGTCGACATGGTCATGCAAAGACATTTGCAGTGTCTGTTACGTACAAAAAGTTAGTTCAAACACAAATGGGCTAATTTACCATTTTATATTAGCACATGGAGATGGTTATTGACCTCCTCTCGGCCAATCAGAATGTTCAGAGTGCCATCAATAACTACTGTTATTGACGGCATTCTGAACATTCTGTCTTCAAAGGTAAACCGAAAAAACAATGCAATTTCCAAGTGAGAACTTTGCAATAAGGCAGTTTCCACAAAGAGCTTTTTTTGCTGCAACTTCCAATTTAACGCAACAAAGAGAAAGTTACAACATGGTAAAATGCTTTCACTTTCTTATAGAGAAATCTTTTACTTTTACATGACACCTAATATACATGATCATGTTAAACCCACACCACTATAACGAAGTTTGATACACATTTAATTTTCTAACTCAGTTTGTCTATTTACTCACTATAAAAGTAAAGTTTTTACTTCACCACGAAAACTCCCAAACTATGTGCTAATAGCCCCAGAAGGGGTCGTTATCGCTTGGGATAATGACCCTTCCCCAATTTAAGTCTCTAGGCAAAGCCTCCATGTGATGGATGCTTTAATATGTTGTTAATCCCACGTTCCTAATGCTGGAACGAGGGGAGGGGGTAACGGACCGGCAGACCAGGTTATCAGCCTCAGTGAGGCGATGGCGGATAACAAGGGCTCTGGGCCGTTACCCCCATTCCAGCCCTTGGAACGGGGGATTAAGGCTACTATCACCCAGGTTGCCAAAGCGGTAACCCGGGATGCTAAAAAAAAGTATTTTCCTTTGTTCAATGCACCCATCCCCTTGAATGAAGGAAAATACTTTTCCAAGATGGCCGCCATGGAAAGGGAAGGCAGGGCTCTATACGCAAGGGGGGAGAAAAAAAGGAATGGGGGAAGATGGCGGCAGGGGGAGCCGGCTGTCAGGTGGCATGGAACGCAGGCTTTCATCGCCAGTTCAAGCATGCGTTCCTGGCCACCTGATTGGCTGGCTCCCCCTGCCAGGGTGCTCATACATGTTATGTGGTATATTGAAAGGTTGGTGGAGGATTTGTGGCCTTTGCATGGAAAAGGGATAGTAGGAACCAGTGGCAATTTTACTCTCAACAAAAAGATCAAGACAATGGGCCTCATTAAGGGTCCGGCAGTAGCCGTGCCAGTAAAACTGGCAGGTAGCCGCCAAACCTGTAAACAGGTCCAGGAGGAGGAGGAAGGTCAGGTCCAGGTCCAATGTGTTGGATCAGTGAAGGAAGATGTTCTTTGATTAGTTTGGCTGGAGGAAGATTAGATGCGGGTGGGTGGGTGGATGTGCTGGCACTGAATGAATAATTATTCTGAAGGCCTCCAGTAGGGCAACACTGCAGCTCTGGATGAGCTGGGCAGGAAGGTGCATTAAAGGCAGGATAAACTCAGGGTACACTGGAGGCCTAGAGAAGGAGGCAAGGTAGGCATGAAACAGTGCTTATATGTGTTAGCCAAGGTGATGAAAGTGGGAAGTTGAGTTGGAGATGGAGGGTTATGCCTTGGGGGGTGGCTGGGAACAACTAGGTCTTCAGAGCATTCCTAAAGAGGAGGTAGTCTTCTATGTTGCAAATGTTTATTGGTAAGGAGTTCCAGACTGTTGGTGCTTGAACTGAGAAAGAGAAGCCTCTGATTTGGTCACAGTGATTATGAGAAGTGATGCAGAGGCTGGCCTGAGGGTTCTGATTGGTATATTTCGATAGAACTTCTTCTTTTGCATGTATTCAGTACCAATGAGGTATAAAGCCTGATGAGTAATACACATGGCTTTGAAGGTGACCCGCCAAGCGATTGGGAGCCAGTGGAGTACATGAAGTGCAGGTGAGATGTGGTCCCTCGGTCGAAGGTGTAAGAGCAGTCTTGTTTTGAATGCGCTATAATTTTGTCAGATGAGAGCAGTGAGCTCCAGTTAGCTGTGCACTGGCACAGTCTAAGCAAGAGAAGATGATGACAATAAGATTATCTCGTTATTTAACCCTTAGGCTATGTGTGTAGTTCCTTTGGATTACATTTCCCTTCAGCCCTCAGTTTATCTTTCCCACTGCGGCGCGTCAGCGCCAGCGCATTCTGCGAGGCCGGTTAACGCTGGTTTACTTCCAGGAAGGAAGGGAAGCACGTACTAGTGCACTACTGCAGTAAGATGACCCGCTCTGCCCTGCACGAATACTGTTACATCTTCACACATCTCGCTTTGTATTGCTTGCTTGTTAGAGTGATCACTGATCACTCGGGCTGAAGCGTGTGCCGCCGACCACCTATTATCTGTATAAATCACTAGAACATAAAAGCACACTTTACACACTTAGTGACAGGAATTACACGCCACAGGGACAGCAAGATTACACCAAGGGACAACCAATTCCCATCTCCCAGCCGTGAAACCCCATCACTGAAACCCTCAGTATAGGGATTCTCCCAGAACTTACCTCACTATTAGCTCTACAAAAACTAAGGAGAGAGAAACAGGTACAGAACTACATTTTGGATTTCTACGAACAAGGCACAGACAGATTACATCTGAGGATGGACAGTATTGAAAACATGCCTCCACCTATGGTGGACGCTCAGGAGTGACTGGGCCTCATTACACAGTAGGCGGTAAGGGTTTACCGGTACCGTTAAGGGCACCGGTACCGGTAAACCCTTACCGCCTTACTACGAGGTCCCTTTGCGGGACCCGACCTTAACGGCTAGTGTAGACCAGACGTTAAAGTTGGGACCCGCAAAGGGACCTTGGTGCTAATTACGGTACCGCAATTTGCGGTACCGTAATTAGCTCCTTCCCCATTCCCATTGAACCCTATGGGGCAAAAATGGGAATGGGGAAGGGCCATGGAGAAAGGGGGAATTACCGCCCCGCCAACCTTGGAATGGGTTGGTAATTTCCCTTTTCTCCATGGTGGTACTGGTATGGTACCGGCGGCAACCATGGTGCTAATAGCACCGTGGTTTACCGCATAACGTGTAATGAGACCCATTGACTTCTGCCGACTTGGTGAATTCCAATAGCGTATGCACACGGAATGACCTGCCACCATTAAAAAAACACATATTAAACAACCCTGTCCATAATACAGACCTATGTCATACTCAAGTACAGCCTCTACTT
Source organism: Ambystoma mexicanum (assembly GCF_040938575.1). Classification (NCBI taxonomy): domain Eukaryota; kingdom Metazoa; phylum Chordata; class Amphibia; order Caudata; family Ambystomatidae; genus Ambystoma; species Ambystoma mexicanum. The sequence goes on from NC_090932.1 coordinate 313,595,339, forward strand.
GATGTAACTTCAGACTTACATAATAAAAACAGGTGCTGCAAGATGAAGGTATCTTTAGAGCCAATGCACCCACCTACCACAACATTTCAAACTAACAATGACAACATCGTCGAGGGGGATAATCCCTTACCACCTCACACGAAAGAACAATTTATACAGGCCCACTATTAAACTGTCACTATTGAACACGTGCTTGCTGAATAAACATGCAATTAATTTACATGACTATATACTGGAAAAAGATCTGGAAGTCATGTATATAAGGGAAAAATGTCTCACGGTCTCTAGTGGTCCTAATGTCAGTCTAGCTATTCTGCCTTGCTACAGCTTTTATGGTAAGAATCGTGACCAAGTAATAAGGAGAGGGATGGCTCTTCTAGCCAATCAGATCTGCACCTCTTGGAGGCACCCATTGCTTGTGCAGGATGTGAGATCATCCACCTTAATTTTCTACCAAATGCCAACTTCTTCGTTAACTTCATCCTGATATATCGTCCTCCAGTAAAGATGATAGAGTTTAATGAAGAACTACTACATATTCTGGCTCCTTTGAATATACCCAACAGTGCTACCATCCTGCTAGGAGATTTGAACAGTTGGCTGGCCAACTCTAAAGACAAGGATGCTAAAGAGTTGGCAAGACATCTAAAAAATCAAAACCTTCATATTCTGAATACAGAACCCACACATGTAGCGGGTAACATCTTGGATTGTATTGACAGCAGTAATATCTCTCTGAACATTGCCAAGACCAGACCATGCGTCTGGTTTGATAATTTGTTCGTGGAAGGTCTTATGCAGTATCCAATCAGTGCCAGTAAGATCCACAATCTACCTAAAACAGTTACCAATCGGAATCTGAAAAAGATTGTTTCTAATGATCTATTTCAATGCTTAGCACAGGCAATGGAAACAACCTCAGACCTAGATCCCCCAGAAGCTCTATTTAATACATAAATCAAACAACTAACCAACCTTATAGACAGAGTTGCCCTGGTGAATAACAATATAGCCACGGACAAAAACTGCAAGCAAGTTTGGTTCTCAAATGACAGGACATGTCTGAAGAGAAAAAAAGGCAAGCTGAATGCCTCTGGGGAAAAAAAATCAAATGGAAGAAAATAAAACGTCTTGGAAAACGCTACAATCAAGCTATAAAAAAAACATTCTTGAGGCAAAACAATCATTCTACAATAAAGAAATAGAAGAAGCAGAGAATAAATCCAAAAAACGGTTTGAAATATATCGGCGCTTAGAACAGCCTCTACTTAAAGGCCTATACGTCGTCTAGGGAAGAGTGCATCGAAGTACAAAAGGCATTTGCCAACAAAATCACCACAGCTAGGGCTAAAATTTCGGAGATGCCACAGAATGAAATAGACAACAATCGCAAGCCCGAAATTAGAGATGAATCTATGGGCTCCTTTCATTTAAAACTAACAACAATCACTGATTTGTGCACTTTTCTTGGATCTATGCGCCCTACCCACTGTCATTGCGAAATTCTGCCCACTAAATTCATTTTAAGCAACCCTAACATCTTTGCTGCTTTTTTGGTTCCGTTTGTAAACTCCTCTTTTCATCACAATGTAGTTCCCGATTCAATGAACCAGGTAGCAATTACACCCTTGTTGAAAAATCCCAACCTTAACCCAAATGACCCTAACAATCTTAGTCCCATTACTAACTCACTCTTTCTCCTTAAGGTGGTTGGCAAAGTGGCGCCTGCCCAATTCCAACAACATCAGGAAATGATGAGAATCCTACACTATGCAATCGTATTTCCATCCTCATCACGATACAGAAAGCCCCCTATTAGACCTGCAAACTCATATGCTCAATTTCCTGGAAAAAGGTGAAGTGGGTCTCCTAGTACTGTTAGACTGATCAGCTGCATTTGATTTGTTTGATCATGATCGATTACTAGATGTCTTGATCACAACGGGGAAATGCTCGAAGAATGGCTCGAAAAATGGCCAGAGAATGGATCCATAGCATGCTCCGACTCAGAGAAAATACTATATGGTTTCCCATAGCGTGCGTATCGTTCACCTGCTCTGTTCAACTTGTACATCTAATCATTCTGTGACTTGTTATCCAGCTTGGGTGTGTATTTTTCTAACTATGCTGACGACACCCAGCTAGTGATTGAGTTATGTGGGGATCACAAGAGCGACTCCGATTGGTTCAACTCCATCTATACTTCAATAAAAGAGTGGATGTGCAGGAATTGGATGTGTCTTAACCTGGCAAAGATGGAACTGATGATCTTTGGATCTGCACAAGCAAGGGTTAAACTAAGCCCTAAATACAAATCCATGACTCTGGAGGGTAACTGAACTGTATAGACACCATTGAGAAAGCCAAAACACTGAGTGTCTATATTGAAGCCTCCCTCAGTTCTAAAGGACATGTGGATGGAGTCATTAGCAACTCACATTACCACCTAAGAGGCCTATGACTCGCCAAACCCTTCATATCACACAAAAAACGCAAAGTACTAGTCAGAGCCATCATCATGCCTCGGCTGGACTATTATAATGCACTTCTTCAAGGTGTAAATAAACAATGTAACACTAAGCTAGAAATTATCCAAAATGAAGCAGTACAGATTTAATACTGTATGTTGTGGCTTTCCCATTCTACTATATGCAAATTCGGTATATGAGCAAGAAAGAGTGTGAGGATATGGGTGAGGGCCTGGACTTAACAAGTAAGGATTCACAATCTGGAATACATAGGTTGATGGTGTGTGTGAAATGAGGGAGGCCCCCAGAGAGTGGTGGCTGTTAGACCTGGAGACATGCAAGAAAGATTTGACCCAATACCAGATTAAGATGATAGTGGTCCTCATTACGGGACCGGCGCTAACGCTGCCGCCGGACCCGAAAATATTTACTGGCGCTTGACTTCCCGGTAACACAGGGGGATTCCAACCCTGGCGGTCTGGGTAGTCAGGCGCCGGTAATTTGAAAGTCACCATTCCTCTGGGACTTTATGGGAATGGGGACCACGGAAGCACTGCTACCGTCGTTAACGGTGCCGGTGCTTCCGTGATGGCTTGCCTACGGTGGTCGCTGTGCACAACGGCCCTGGCAGGCAAACACGTAGCGTGCCAGTCTGGAAACAACTGTGCTGGTAGGCATACCGACAACGATGTTTCCAGACCGGTAGACTTGCAATGAGGCCCAGTGTGCCACTGGGTTGTGTAAATGGCAGAGGCGTGCTTTACAAATCCCACATAACAGAACCTGCATGTTTCGGCAGACTCAGGGAGGCGCATGCTCGGGAGTAGAAGTGTAACAAAAGAAGTAGTGGAACCGTGACCCCTGCAGGGAGGTCAAGAGCATGTACGAGCACTTATGACGAGGTGCTGCTGGAAGCAGGGTGGGTAGAGAGAAAAATAAGTGGAATGGGCAAAAATAGGGATGTTCCTGGATATTTTTACATTTTGTTCTCTTCTGTTGAAACACATTTCAGTTTAGATGTGACACCTAAGAACCCGTTGGGACATTTCCCCCCTGCAAATTCTAGACATTCCAAAGAAAGTGTGGCAGAAGGGCCATTTTGATTCTTCATTCATTGGCCCTCATTACGATACCGGCACTAAACCATGTCACTATTAGCACCATGGTTGGTGCCGGTATCGTAACGTGTCCACCATGGTGAAATGGGGAAATACCGCCCCATTCCAAGGTTGGCGGGGCGGTATTTCCCCATTTCCCCATGGCCCTTCCCCATTCCCATTTTTGCCCCATAGGGCATAATGGGAATGGCGAAGGCGCTAAGTACGGTACTTACTGTGAAGGTCCCTTTGTGGGTCCCTACTTTAACGGCTGGTCAGCCGTTAAGGTCGGGTCCCACAAAGGGACCTCATAATTAGGCGCTAATTGGTTAACGGCGCCGCAGCCTTTTACGGCGCCGTTAACCCATTAGCGCCAGGGTCATAATGAGGCCCATTGTCAAGTGCTGACTAGTTAATGGGGCTCAATCATGTTTCAAACTTCACGCTCTCCCTCTGAACAGGCTCTAGGAGACATGGCTGGATATGATGACTCAATGTGGACAGGAACAGATGTGTTTATGCGGTCAATAAAGATGTACACCTACGAATCAACAGAAATTGGAAAGGGGCAACTATGACTACCAAGAGATACATAGATGCAGGAAAGAAGTCATTTGTTTAGGCCATAATTGTTCTTCAAGAGCTTTTTAGAGGAACACAATAGATACATGATGTGGTGAATATATGGCTCGCCACGCAGAGCAAGCTCCCCAGCCGCCTCCCCACCACACAACCACACAAAAAGAAGCGCCTACCAAGGTTTTGGACACTGTTTAACTGCTTACCAGTTCTGTCGGAGCCCAGGTGAATTGGTTAGTTTCAAAGACCCCTGTCAAGTAAAATGGAGACATTATTTAACTACAAAAGAACTATTGCAGAAAGATACGAAGGTCTCTAAAATGTAGTGAAAACAATTAACAATAAAAAGTAAAACCAGTGGCCTCTTGGTGTCTGCTCAGTTGAACCTCTGCTCACAGTGCAATGTGGCAATGCCCAGGCCCGTTAGAGCAACAAGGGCCTCTCCCCTGTGCCACTTCACGATCTGTGCAGCAGCAGCTGCTAGTTTTAAACACTGGTGCAGGGCGACAGTGCTTTAAAAGGTGCCATTTCCCACAAATGTTCCCCAAAATGTATGCCTTGGTACTACCCAAACGATTTGTCCTGAAAAGTCACGAATTGCAATTCGTGAATTTGGGCCACATTTTTTAATAACCAGGGCCTATTATTTTGCAGCAGTCCAACCCTATCTTGGAAGGTGCGCCCCAATTAGTTAAAATGCCCCCCCCCACTTACACAGCAGAGAAGGAGTCTGTCTTTCATGAAAAAAATATTGCAACTCAACATAGGAGAAGGGCATACTTGCCAACCCTGCAGATTTAGGCAGTAGGCTACTGCTTTTGAAGCAGTCCTACCGCCTACAGATTTCAGAGACAGATCCTACTGCTTTTTACAGTCGCAGGTCATTTATGTGACTCTAAGGCAAACTCCAGGACAGAGCATGTAGCACATTAATTAGTCTGTCTGTACAGTGGACTGGCAGGTGATTACTTTGATTGCATTCAGACCAATCCGCTGACCTGGCAGCTACTTGACTATGTCCTGCACTCTTGCCAGGACAACCCTTCGGTGAAGCACCAGTGAAAGCAAGTGGCAGAGTGTAACACCTTCACACAACATCTGCAGACAATTTGGTGTTAAGTTACCATTCAGAATAATAATTTTTTAACATTTCAACATCTTTCCATGTTCTGCTGTTTGTATGTTTTGTATTTTCCTGTGATGTCTTTGTTATGGGAATTATTATTTTTGAAACTTGAAAAATCCTACATCTTTTGGTCACAGAAAGTATGGAAGGGTAGTGACACAGTCATGCACACGAGGAGGTCATACCCCAGCCTCCCAGGCACACCCCAGAGTAGGGGTCTACACTGCGTACACGTGAAGAAAAGGGGATCCTGTCCCTAGCTTAACCCGTACAAACAGGAGAAGGGTCGTATGTCCCTCCATGTATTAAGAAAGTGATGCATTCCATGCATAGTCACAACAGGGGTCCTGCCCCTCATACACGCATGCAAGAAAAGGAGCCTCGTTCCCTTCTTACACGGGATGTGTAACCTGTCCCTCTCAAAGGACATCCTCTGCATTTGGAAGAATGATGACATCTTGACGTCCAACCTGCCTTTTGTTATGGTACTGTTCATTGATATTTTAGACTTCTCACTCAGAATACTCACGTTTAATCCAAATGTCCCAAAAACAGCTTTTGAAAAATGCTTACCCCCAAGGCACATTCAGCATAATGTTCCAAAATGTTCCCCAAGAAAAACACAAACAATCATGACCTCATGATTCCAACTCGCACTCCTATTTCAGCCCAATACGTTCCATTGAAATTAACCAGCTCTAAGATAAGGTACCAGGGTGCAAAAGATAGCTCAACGAGTTAAGGGCTTGCTCTGGAAACAAGAGGTACCGACTGGTCCTTTAACATTACTAGTTTGGCAAATTAATTACATTGAGTAATCATAAAGCCTATTTTACTGCGCTTAGAAGAGAGTTGAATACAAAACGGAGTGCTATATAAATAGTAGGCATACACACAATGATTATTATTAATCGCATAGTTCCTCGAATGCAATAGTTTCATAACGCCTGGCACTGGAAATGTGTTACCTCAGTGACATGGCGTCATCGCGCCACACTATACGTGGAAGATTTTCTGCCTCCTCCACCTTTTCCACACGGAGGTCCTGGATCTGAAACCTAAAGTCACAAATTGTAAAATCGCTCCACCATCAAACAGCAGAGCGTTCCTCACAATCGCCTACCTGCGCAAGCGCAAGGGCGGTCCTGCCCGTGCAGAGGAAATACAGGTTATGAATATAACGGTAACAATAACCCAGAGCTCATTCATACAGTCTCGGTTCGCCCACCTCATTACTGTATAAAGGGTGTCCGTGAATGAGGCACGCAAGCACAACTCCTTTCTCCAGGATCTGAAAAGCATTGGCTGCGGGAGTCAGATAATGAGGAATAACTACACGCACCCAGCAGGGGTAGGAGTCGAACGTGGCATGTGACACGTGTCACGCTATCCACGTCTCCATGGCAGTAATCAGATTAGATTTTCTGATATAAAATTATGGCTGCCACCGATGCTTGAACCAAAATCCGAAACTTGAAGTCTCACACACATTGTAAAAGCGATAGCAGTTGACACTCCTGTTTTATACATTTGATATGATATGGAATTTATAACGCGCCTATACACAAGTGTTTCAAGCTGTACAACAATAGGAAGAGAAGAGGAAAAACATGATTACGTTATTTTGTTTCTTAATGTGCGTAAATCCGTTTTTTTTTAAAGCAATCTGTCTTATTAAAATAAATAATTATTTAAGGCTGAATCATACAACATTCTCGGGCACCTGCGGGGGAGATTTTGCCACAGAATTCGAGAGAAAATAATTTTGGTAATAGGATTGCATTGGGGTTTAATTATTTTGGGTGGGAGAAAATTAAAAGAGCCAATATTTGTTATTGAAAAATGGGGAGTGTTCCGCCGAAATTGGGAGGGTTGGCATCATGTATGCTGAAGTGACATTTCACTAAAATATATATCATACATAGAAAAGATGAAAAGCTGAGCTGGTTCTAACAAAATTGGATCCAGGGACTGTCGAGCTGTTCAGATTTTAACAAGCTGTGCATTAACCCACTTCACCATCTTGCCCAATTAGTAGATGTCACTCATCATTTATGAAATGTTATTAGTTTTAAAAGGAGCTGTACAAAAAATTGTAATGATTTATTTTAGGCTTTGAAAATGAGTGAATCATTGAACTAGCTCAGAGGGTCAAGAACCTGCAGCAAAGCTCTGTGCACATTAATACATCAAGCCAACATTCCAAAAGGCTCTCACAGGAGAAATGGTAAGAGGGATTCTTTAATCATGTTATAAAGCACATACCAATTACAGAATGATCTGTTGCAATTTTACAGAAACGTTGACATTATCGATGGGGCAAATGCCCTCCTGACAGGGCACCCAGCCACTCACTTGACTCCCCTAAAAGCAGTCCACCACACTGGAGCAGATCTTATTACGGGTGCACGGAAATGTGAACAAACCACCCCCGTCCTGCGTGAACTACATTGGCTGCCTCTCCAGGCCAGGATACTGTTCAAGACTGCATCTATCATCTACAAAGCAGTCACGAGTAGCACACCAACGTACCCGTCAGCTAAGCTCCACATATCTGGTGGCACATGCTCCTCGCGCAGCAAATCGACCAACCTGCTCAAATCATAAATAGTTTACAAAGAGAGGACCCGCAAACAATCCTTCCCTTGTCATGCGCCCCCTGTCTGGAACTCGATCCCAGTATCAACTCGGAATGCTACCACATTTCTCCAATTTCGCAAATCTCTCAAAACAGGCCTTTTTCAATAGCAACCGACCATGGACTAATCCCAATGGGCACACAGAATGCAACTCACAGTACTGCACTACGGTATACATGTCTACATTTTACAACAGCTGGGAGGGAGATTCTCTCTGAGCAGTCGTGAGAGTTGAATTTCCCAATTAGAATGCATTGGGGTTAGAATTGTTTTAGGAGTGAGGCAGTAAAATACGGCAACATTTTTGCTACGAAAATCGATAGTCCCCTGCCCAAATCGGGAGGGTTGGTATGTATGATTTTGTAGAAAGATGCCAGCCCAAACGCTGACTACCCAAACCGTGTACAGCGCTGCACTGCTCTCGAGCTAGGTCAGTGCTTTAAACAATAAAATAAAAAAATAAAAATATTGCCCAACCAAATTAATTTTATACGAGCAAGAAAGTTTAAAAGATGTTTTAGGCACATCAAGCATTAAGCTGGCTCTTCCCAATCCCTATCAACCTTTTAAAAGGAAATCGGACAGTTATAAGATCCAGACAGATAATATTTTCCACCAGAATAGTATTCATTTTGTAAATGAGATAAGGGCTGAGCACTTACACTGACCTCCAACTGACTTCTCCCAGTTCCTCCTAGCCTTCGACAGATACTGGCCTGGCATTCAATATCCCCATTTTATCTTTGTTGTTACACTTGTTAAGCATATCATACATCAATATTATCGATATGTTGCTCCTGTGTACAATACTCAGACCTCCTCAGTTTATAGTGATTCTGCGATCGCTTAAAAAAAGAATCGCAAAATGTGACATTTTTGAAACATCTGTGAAATCGTTCATTTGGCCAAAACACCCACGATATCAGCCATTCTTGCAAAAACATAGAGAACAATGAAAAAACAATCTGCATTTTAAAAAAATAAGAAAAAAACGAATCCCCATAGGAGTGGAAAAAGTAGAGAGAGGGGGAGCAATGGGCCAGCAAGGAGTGATGAGCCAGAGGGGAAGGGGCAGGCCAGAAAGCAGAGAGGAAGCAGTGGGCCAGAGAGGAATCAGTGGGCCATTGGGGGAGCCGTGTGACAGAAAGAAGAGGGGAGCAGAGGGGTGGGACGGAAAGCAGAGAGGGAGGGTAGGCCAGAGGGTGAGGGGTTGGCCAGAAACGGAGAGAGAGGTTGAGCAGAAAGAGAAGCACTAGTAGGCCAGAAGGAGGGAGCAAGCTGCAGATTGGTAGAAAGGATGGGGAAGAACATGGTAGACTGGAAGAACAGTTTCAAGATGGAGGAGCAAGAAATAATGAAGAACTGTAGACTGCAAGAAGAACTAGAGAACGTTTGTGAGTGCGAGTTGTGGTTTGGCAGCGCAAGCAAGCATGAGCATGACTGGCTGAATAAGTCGTTTGGGGTGTACGTTATGATGGAGAATTGGTGAGTGTGGGAGTATTGGTCAGTGGGGGGCATGTTGGTCAGTGGGGGAGTAAAGAACATATAAGGGGAATATTTTCACAATTACAAGTGAAATTGATCAATAAAGTTAATAAAAATAAAAATGCTCGCAAAATAAATCAAAAAATATTTGAGCAAATCAAACACTGTGCTGTCAAAACACAGACATCTGGGACTCTATTAACTGGATAGCAGAAACTATGTACAAAATGTGCAAATAATGTAAATCGACAATGTGGCTCTTTTGCAGCCTCACGCAACCTCTTTCTCTAGCACCCTCCAGTCAATAAAAAATGTGAAGCAAAAATGCTGCAGTAAATGCAACTTTGTCCAACAAAATGTACTTTTTTATTTTGCAAAATGTTCAATTTCATGGGGTAATTTTCGGGAGGGTCTGAATAATATAGCTTTATAGACTTGCAACAAGGGCCGTACTGGGTGTTATGGGCCCTGAAGATAGAGTTAATGGCACGAGTGAAGCAAGGGCCTTTAACAAGGTATGAGGGATCATGGCGCCCGGTACGCCCTGAGCTGTAGGTCTGTAAAGCTATTAGAACACCCTCAGTATTTAATTAAGTTAGAAAAATACAAATGATTAATATATGCTGCAGAAATTCTTTTTCATTGGGAACACGGTTAGAGGGCGGAGAAGGTAATTCTGGATCTAAAGTGTGGTGCCACAGAAATTAAGGGTGCAGTTAACAAATTCCCTACCAGTGTTTTCCCTGAGTGTCTTTGTATGTATGCAAATGGAGGGCTAAACTAGTTACACATTGGTGACAAAAGATTTGTAAATAAATACTGTCCAATATTGCTTTTTAAGCAATTAAAAAAATGGTTGATACTTATATTTTTGCTGTGTCTTTGAAGGATTGTATTCAAGCACCAAGTGTTTATTTTCTTAACGTGACGGGACAGGGTTGCACAGCACGCATATTATTAAGGTCGGCGAGCGATCCAAGGAAGCATTGTGAGGGGCTAGTTGATGTTCTACATGCCGAGCTATTGCAGCAGCATAATTGGGGCATTAAGTTGTGCCGGTGCGCACAAGTTTAACGGGGTTTATTGGTACGCACAAAAACAAAAGTTAACTTCTTTGCACGCTTCTACAGCAATACAGCACACAGAAAATTAACTGTTTCAGTTCTGTGTGCCGTGTTTAATTGTAGTCAATGCGGGAAGTGCTTTATAATGGGCGGTGGCGGTAGCAACAGCACTTAACTTTCAGGCTATAATTAATCTGCGGGCAAAACCAGTCGTATAGCCCGCAGATTGACCAATCAGATTTCTGGAAACACCACTAGCGTGTTCTAATTAAGTATAATTTTTCCCAAAGGAAATGTAGATCTCCAAATATCAGGCTTGAAGGTTGATATATTGTGTATCGCTCACTTGAAATTGGTTAGGTAGATATATCTGGGAGAAGGGACAGCATTCCAAAAACACTAAGGGGGTAATTCATAGAATTCAGCGCACAAGTGGCGCACGCGGCTGGCGCACAGTGTGCGTGTGCGACAGTCTGCGCCAGCCGCGTGCGCCAAAATCCATTCCCGCGCACAGCGTATTCATGGATTTTAACATCCATTACCAGTCGTGGCGCAGAGTGGCGCAGCGACCCTGCAGCAGTGCCAGTTACGCCCCTAATCCCTCCCCATGCGCCATGTACAGCGCACAAATCCCGTACATGGCGCACAGGCCAGTGGACCAGCATACAGGCCCCCAACCACGAAAACGCTTGTAAAACTCCCTGCGCACCCCTCCGAATACACGTACCCCGCTGCACGGGGAGAATCACACGCGATTGGCCCTGTGCGAGCGGGGTACGTGTATTACTGGGGTTCGCAGGGAGTTCCACACGCGATTGGCCCTGTGCGAGCGGGGTACGGTTATTTCGGGGGTTCGCGGGAAGTTTCACATGCGATTGGCCCTGTGCGAGCAGGGTACATGTATTTCGGGGGTGCGCAGGAAGTTTCACAAGCGATTGGCCCTGTGTGAGCGGGGTACGTGTATTTCGGGGGTGCGCAGGAAGTTTCACATGCGATTGACCCTGTGCGAGTGGGGTACATGTATTTCGGGAGTGCGCAAGAAGTTTCACACGCGACTGGCCCTCTGCGAGCGGGGTACATGTATTACTGGGGTTCGCAGGGAGTTTCACACGCGATTGGCTCTGCGCGAGCAGGGTACGTGTATTTCGGGGGTGCACGGGAAGTTTCACACGCGATTGGCCCTGTGCGAGTGCGGTACGTGTATTACTGGGGTTCGCGGGGAGTTTCACACGCGATTGGCCCTGTGCGAGTGGGGTACGTGTATTACTGGGGTTCGCGGGGAGTTTCACACGTGATTGGCCCTGTGCGAGCGGGGTACGTGTATTTTGGGGGTGCGCGGGAAGTTTCACACGTGATTGGCCCTGTGCGAGCGGGGTACGTGCATTTTGGGGGTGCACAGGAAGTTTCACACACGATTGGCCCTGTGCGAGCGGGGTACATGTATTACTGGGGTTCGCGAGGAGTTTCACACACGATTGGCCCTGTGCGAGCGGGGTATGTGTATTTCGGGGGTGCGCAGGAATTTTCACACGCGATTGGCCCTATGCGAGTGGGGTATGTGTATTTCGGGGGTGCACGGGAAGTTTCACACGTGATTGGCCCTGTGCGAGCGGGGTACGTGTATTACTGGGGTTCGCGTGGAATTTCACATGCGATCACGCAACCTCTTTCTCTAGCACCCTCCAGTCAATAAAAAATGTGAAGCAAAAATGCTGCAGTAAATGCAACTTTGTCCAACAAAATGTACTTTTTTATTTTGCAAAATGTTCAATTTCATGGAGTAATTTTCGGGAGGGTCTGAATAATATAGCTTTATAGACCTGCAACAAGGGCCGTACCGGGTGTTAGGGGCCCTGAAGATAGAGTTAATGGCACGAGTGAAGCAAGGGCCTTTAACAAGGTATGAGGGATCATAACGCCCGGTACGCCCCGAGCTGTAGGTCTGTAAAGCTATTGGAACACCCTCAGTATTTAATTAAGTTAGAAAAAATACAAATGATTAATATCTCTCACTTGAAATTGGTTAGGTAGATATATCTGGGAGAAGGGACAGCATTCCAAAAACACTAAGGGGGTAATTCATAGAATTCAGCGCACAAGTGGCGCACGCGGCTGGCGCACAGTGTGCGTGTGCGACAGTCTGCGCCAGCCGCGTGCGCCAAAATCCATTCCCGTGCACAGCGTATTCATGGATTTTAACATCCATCACCAGCCGTGGCGCAGAGTGGCGCAGCGACCCTGCAGCAGCGCCAGTTACGCCCCCAATCCCTCCGCATGCGCCATGTACAGCGCACAAATCCCGTACATGGCGCACAGGCCAGTGGACCAGCATACAGGCCCCCAACCACGAAAACGCCTGTAAAACTCCCTGCGCACCCCTCCGAATACACGTACCCCGCTGCGCGGGGAGTTTCACACGCGATTGGCCCTGTGCGAGCGGGGTACATGTATTTCGGGGGTGCGCAGGAAGTTTCACAAGCGATTGGCCCTGTGCGTGCGGGGTACGTGTATTTCGGGGGTGCGCAGGAAGTTTCACATGCAGTTGACCCTGTGCGAGCAGGGTACATGTATTACTGGGGTTCGCAGGGAGTTTCACACGCGATTGGCCCTGTGCGAGCGGGGTACATATATTTCGGGGGTGCACGGGAAGTTTCACACGCGATTGGCCCTGTACGAGTGGGGTACGTGTATTACTGGGGTTCGCGGGGAGTTTCACACGTAATTGGCCCTGTTCGAGCGGGGTACGTGTATTTTGGGGGTGCGCAGGAAGTTTCACAAGCGATTGGCCCTGTGCGTGCGGGGTACGTGTATTCGGGGGTGCGCAGGAAGTTTCACATGCAATTGACCATGTGCGAGCGGGGTACATGTATTACTGGGGTTTCCGGGGAGTTTCACACGTAATTGGCTCTGTGCGAGTGGGGTACATGTATTTCGGGGGTGCGTGGGAAGTTTCACACGCGATTGGCCCTGTGCGAGTGGGGTACGTGTATTACTGGGGTTCGCGGGGAGTTTCACACGCGATTGGCCCTGTGCGAGCAGGGTACGTGTATTTTGGGGGTGCGCGGGAAGTTTCACATGCGATTGGCCCCGCGTGAGCGGGGTATGTGCATTTTGGGGGTGCGCAGGAAGTTTCACACACGATTGGCCCTGTGCGAGTGGGGTACGTGTATTACTGGGGTCCGCGAGGAGTTTCGCACGTGATTGGCCCTGTGCGAGCGGGGTACGTGTATTTCGGGGGTGCGCAGGAATTTTCACACGCGATTGGCCCTGTGCGAGTGGGGTACGTGTATTTCGGGGGTGCACGGGAAGTTTCACACGTGATTGGCCCTGTGCGAGCGGGGTACGTGTATTACTGGGGTTCGCGTGGAGTTTCACATGCGATTGGCCCTGTGCGAGCGGGGTACGTGTATTACTGGGGTTCGCAGGCAGTTTCACACGCGATTTCGCTGTCAGAGCGGGGTACGTGTATCCAGTGGGTGCGCGGAGAGTCCCACACATGAATTGGCAGTGTGGGTCCTCCCAGTTGTGCCCTCTACCCCCTCCACGGCCCCTGCAGGCAGCCCACACCACAGGGGACTACCCAGCACCTTTGGTCATGTCCTGCACGCAGCCCATTCACCATGGGCATGCCCCCCAGCCAGCCCACATGTCAACTTGCACTAGTGATCACCAACTCATGTCCCCCGGCATCCCCACCCGCCAGCAGTGAGCCTCAGGCCCTGACTCATGTCCCCCAGCACCCCCACCCACCCAGCAGTGAGCCTCAGGCCCTGACTCATGTCCCCCAGCACCCCACCAACCCTCAGTATTTAATTAAGTTAGAAAAAATACAAATGATTAATATCTCTCACTTGAAATTGGTTAGGTAGATATATCTGGGAGAAGGGACAGCATTCCAAAAACACTAAGGGGGGAATTCATAGAATTCAGCGCACAAGTGGCGCACGCGGCTGGCGCACAGTGTGCGTGTGCGACAGTCTGCGCCAGCCGCGTGCGCCAAAATCCATTCCCGTGCACAGCGTATTCATGGATTTTAACATCCATCACCAGCCGTGGCGCAGAGTGGTGCAGCGACCCTGCAGCAGCGCCAGTTACGCCCCCAATCCCTCCCCATGCGCCATGTACAGCGCACAAATCCCGTACATGGCGCACAGGCCAGTGGACCAGCATACAGGCCCCCAACCACGAAAACGCCTGTAAAACTCCCTGCGCACCCCTCCGAATACACCTACCCCGCTGCGCGGGGAGTTTCACACGCGATTGGCCCTGTGCGAGCGGGGTACATATATTTCGGGGGTGCACGGGAAGTTTCACACGCGATTGGCCCTGTACGAGTGGGGTACGTGTATTACTGGGGTTCGCGGGGAGTTTCACACGTAATTGGCCCTGTGCGAGCGGGGTACGTGTATTTTGGGGGTGCGCAGGAAGTTTCACAAGCGATTGGCCCTGTGCGTGCGGGGTACGTGTATTCGGGGGTGCGCAGGAAGTTTCACATGCAATTGACCATGTGCGAGCGGGGTACATGTATTACTGGGGTTTCCGGGGAGTTTCACACGTAATTGGCTCTGTGCGAGTGGGGTACATGTATTTCGGGGGTGCGTGGGAAGTTTCACACGCGATTGGCCCTGTGCGAGTGGGGTACGTGTATTTTGGGGGTGCGCAGGAAGTTTCACAAGCGATTGGCCCTGTGCGTGCGGGGTACGTGTATTCGGGGGTGCGCAGGAAGTTTCACATGCAATTGACCATGTGCGAGCGGGGTACATGTATTACTGGGGTTTCCGGGGAGTTTCACACGTAATTGGCTCTGTGCGAGTGGGGTACATGTATTTCGGGGGTGCGTGGGAAGTTTCACACGCGATTGGCCCTGTGCGAGTGGGGTACGTGTATTACTGGGGTTCGCGGGGAGTTTCACACGCTATTGGCCCTGTGCGAGCGGGGTACGTGTATTTTGGGGGTGCGCGGGAAGTTTCACATGCGATTGGCCCCGCGCGAGCGGGGTACGTGCATTTTGGGGGTGCGCAGGAAGTTTCACACACGATTGGCCCTGTGCGAGTGGGGTACGTGTATTACTGGGGTCCGCGAGGAGTTTCGCACGTGATTGGCCCTGTGCGAGCGGGGTACGTGTATTTCGGGGGTGCGCAGGAATTTTCACACGCGATTGGCCCTGTGCGAGTGGGGTACGTGTATTTCGGGGGTGCACGGGAAGTTTCACACGTGATTGGCCCTGTGCGAGCGGGGTACGTGTATTACTGGGGTTCGCGTGGAGTTTCACATGCGATTGGCCCTGTGCGAGCGGGGTACGTGTATTACTGGGGTTCGCAGGCAGTTTCACACGCGATTTCGCTGTCAGAGCGGGGTACGTGTATCCAGTGGGTGCGCGGAGAGTCCCACACATGAATTGGCAGTGTGGGTCCTCCCAGTTGTGCCCTCTACCCCCTCCACGGCCCCTGCAGGCAGCCCACACCACAGGGGACTACCCAGCACCCTTGGTCATGTCCTGCACGCAGCCCATTCACCATGGGCATGCCCCCCAGCCAGCCCACATGTCACCTTGCACTAGTGATCACCAACTCATGTCCCCCGGCATCCCCACCCGCCAGCAGTGAGCCTCAGGCCCTGACTCATGTCCCCCAGCACCCCCACCCACCCAGCAGTGAGCCTCAGGCCCTGACTCATGTCCCCCAGCACCCCCACCCACCCAGCAGTGAGGGGCACCTGCCAGCAGGCCCCGACTCATGTCCCCCAGCACCCCCAACCCCCAGCAGTGAGGGGCACCTGCCAGCAGGCCCCGACTCATGTCCCCCAGCAGCCCCACCCACCCAGCAGTAAGCCTCAGGCCCTGACTCATGTCCCCCAGCACCCCCACCCCCCAGCAGTGAGGGGCAGCTGCCAGCAGTCCCCGACTCATGTCCCCCAGCACCCCCACACCCCAGCAGTGAGGGGCACCTGCCAGCAGGCCCTGACTCATGTCCCCCAGGACCCCAACCAACCCAGCAGTGAGGCTCAGGCTCTGACTCATGTCCCCCAGCACCCCCACCCACCCAGCATTGACGGGCACCTGCCAGCAGGCCCCGACTCATGTCCCCCAGGACCCCCACCCCCCAGCAGTGAGCCTCAGGCCCTGACTCATGTCCCCCAGCAGCCCCATCCACCCAGCAGTGAGCCTCAGGCCCTGACTCATGTCCCCCAGCACCCCCGCCCACCCAGCAGTGAGCCTCAGGCCCCGACTCATGTCCCCCAGCACCCCTACCCCCCCGCATTAATGGTCACCTGCCAGCAGGCCCCAACTCATGTCCCCCAGCACCCCCACCCCCCAGCAGTGATCCTCAAGCCCTGACTCATGTCCCCCAGGACCCCCACCCACCCAGCATTGACGGGCACCTGCCAGCAGGCCCCAACTCATGTCCCCCAGCATCCCCACCTCCCAGCAGTGAGCCTCAGGCCCTGACTCATGTCCCCCACCACCCCCACCCACCCAGCAGTGAGCCTCAGGCCCTGACTCATGTCCCCCAGTACCCCCACCCCCCAGCGGTGAGGGGCACCTGCCAGCAGGCCCCAAATCATGTCCCCCAGCAGCCCCACCCCACCAGCATTGATGGGCACCTGCCAGCAGGCCCCGAATCATGTCCTCCAGCACCCCCACCCCCCCACCAGTGAGCCTCAGGCCCTGACTCATGTCCCCCAGCACCCCCACCCACCCAGCATTGACGGGCACCTGCCAGCAGGCCCCGAATCATGTCCCCCGCTACATGACATAAAGATGCACAATCATGGCCCACATCTCCACCAAAATACCACAGCACGCCACCCCAGTCTTGAGACACAATGATTTCCCAATCCACCCCACACTGACATGCCTATCTCAAGACACAAACCAAAAGTCAAATATGTACATCAACACATGTCTGTCACACACACACTGGCATTGATTGTGTAAACCCACATTTTCACATGCATGAACTCAAAGAGCGAATTACACACATGGAAGTAAAATATCAAAATGTATTCTGGACAAAAATAAAGCAATGAAATGAAAGCATAAAAAAATTGCAAACATGAAATGAAAAGCATGTCCAAAAGATGAGTACATGAAAAGTATAACCAATCCGAACAAATCCAAAACAAAAATAGTCCAAACTCTCCCTCCACCAAAGCAAATCCAAAGGAAACGTAAAAAGTAAAATCCATTAATCCATGGTGAAATCCAAAGAAAAAGTTCCAATAAATCCATTGTCCAACTATGTACAATCAATTGTCAAGGGTCCATGAGCCCAACGAAAGAACAGAAACCTATGAAAAAAACTACATAATAAAAAAACTATATACAAATGTGTGGAGCAAAGTCCAAACACCCCAAAATAAAGGAAAACGAAAATGAAACCTAACACTAAAAACTATATACAATGGCGGCGGGCTAGTCCGACGGCTCACTTTCCGATTTCCCGGGCCAGGGCATCATCGAACTCCTGCTCAATATCCAGGAGGCGGTCCTCTTCCATGGCCCTGAGTGTTCGCAGGGACGATGCCATGTTGGACTCCAACTCCCTGAAAATAGCCTCGAGGCACTCGCCCCGACTCAGTGCCCTCCACATGGAGTTCTCCGCCCTGACCATTGTGAGCCGTGCCTCTTCTGCCCGCCACCGCTCCGCATCTATATGCCGGCCCAACCGCAGCCACACGGAAGACATCCCGGAAGGGTCCTCCTGCCCTGTGACCGATGTCTGCCCCTCTGATGTCGATGGGCCCGAGCCATCATTGCTCCCACCTAGAGCCTGCTGCTGCTGTCCATGTGCCCTGTCCGATGATGCCGGCACATCCTCCATCAGCTGGTCTCCATTTGTTGTGGTGTCCACCCCTGCTGGACCGCCAACTCCCGACTGTGGCAGGCATGGGATCTCCACCAAGCTGGCTGTGTTGGTCAGGCCAGGTCCTCAGGGGACCCTGGTGGAATCTGGGCCGAAAGACGGCAGGGAGAACGACTGGTGCATAGTCTCCACAGAGTAGGAGAAGCCCGCCAGAGTGTGCGACACATGTAGGAACCCACCGACCAGGGCCCCTCCCAACAGTGCCACCTTGCGACGCTGCACTTCGTGATGGCGTGTGTGCTCCATCCCGGAAGCACACACATCATCATGAATGTCACACGTGCGCAACACAACACCAATCAGGACGGAGCCCATATGTTCATGGGACCCCTCGTCCGCAGGTAGTGGAGAGGCAGATGACGTGGCACTCCCCCCTACCTGCGGACGGGCCTGGGACGGGGCATCCCTGCTGGTGCATGGTGGTGCAGTCACAGGGTCAAGGACAGCGACATTCACAGGCCCCTCCGCAGTGACCTGTGCTGCCTCCTGACCCTGGGCCTGGACTGCACCACTTGCACCAGTGGTACTACCCCCACCAGACCCCATGTGCGGCTCAGTAGTGGGCGCCTCCTCTTCTGTGGAGAGCACCAACCTGGATGTCTCCACACCGTCTTCCGCCATTGCAAGCACCTGTGGGGGCTCACCCGGCCCTTCTGCTACAGCCGTAGTGGCAGACGCGGCACCAGTCCCCTCACTCCCAGATGATGGCAATTCCTGGGAGGGTGGCTGGGCCTTGCGTCGCCGCCGGTGGAGGCATCCCCGCCGCTTGGCTCCACAGCGCCGTCTCCGCCCTCTTCTTCACTTGACGCTGCGTAGAGGGAGACATAGAACACAAGCATCAGGGTACAGTACAATATTCCCCTAGACAGGAAGCAATAACACATGAGTGGCACTGTCAAATGTCACTTCCATCCTGTCCCTCCACAATACATGGGTGAATGCACGCAACACACATGCAGAAACAGGCACGGCGCCTGCAATCAACATCAGCATCCATGTACAAGGGCCTCTTTTAACCAAAATGTTGCCTTCAAACTCACATGCATCATGGCTCACACTGATCCCATGCACACACATCACCGGAGGGTCATGCATCATGGCTTGTACACCACAGACACAGTGGATAGACACAGTGGATACAACGGTGACCGCACTGCATGAGTGAATCTACACATCATCACGGGCATGTGTCATGCATCCATGGCATTTCAAAGTCACACACACACTTCTCAGACATACACACATGTGCACCATACATGTACATGAGAGCAGCACCCATCCCTCACCCGCCCTCCATGTCCAAGAACAGAGACTGGCGTGCATTCATGTGTGCATTCCACATACAGCTCCCCATATTGCATTGGAACACATGCACCATCCATGTGGTTCACACATTACTGGTCTCACATGCATGACCATGATGTCCCTGCACACACACATCCATACATGGCCTATGTCACACATACAGGCAAGTATCAGACTACCAGCACACTGCAACATGCCCTGTCTCACAAAGCAATGCTTGGCCACTTACCGCTCAACTCCAGACGTGTCTGCCTCCGAAGGATCTGGGCGTGGAGCGCTAACCCTACGAATTCCAGGACCCTCATCTGGATGTTGCTCATGCTGACCCGGCACCCTTCTGCATCCTCTGCCTTCGCGAGGCGCCGGGCCTTGTAGAGGGTCCTGGACCTGAAGTCCTCCAAGCGCTTCCGGACGTGCTTGATGTCGCGGGTTGCCACACCCTCCGCGTTGATGGCAACCACTGCTTCCTCCCAGATCCTCTCCCGTCCTTCCTTGTTGGCGCGTGATGTTCCGAAGAGGGCATCATAATGCCCCAGGACATGCTCCACCAGGACACCAACTTCCTTCGCACTGAAGCTGGTGGCCCTCTGCCTCTCTGGCTGGGGGTCGCCAGTGGCCTCAGATGGTGTTTGCCCCGACATGGCGACCCCCGAGGCAGGCGTGGGTGGGCAACTGGGTCCTGGGGCTGGGCTGTGGAGCGATGGTATCCCAGTCGGGAGTCTTCTGTTCCATCAGGGGTGGACACAGCAACTGGACCCCTGCAGATGGCTGACGTGCAGGCACCAAATAACAGGGCACGTGGGCAGCAGGCAGCAGCAGATGGCTGGTGGGAGCGTGTTTGGGGCTCTTGGGGGCATGAAAATGGCCTTTTGGGCAAGAGCGTGGTCTTCCGTGTGTTTTCGCGTGGCCAGCTTGATACAGAGTGATTTGGCACGTGAAAGAAGTGCACGTCAGCGTGAAATCCGAGGAAAGGCCCTTAACGCGTAAGCGCGTAAGTGACGTTACGCGCGCGGGCGTTCCCCACAACACGGGTGCATTGTGAATCAGCACGTGAGAAAACTGCACGTCACTGTGCTATTGGAGGAAAGGGCCTTACCGCGTAAGCGCGTAAGTGACGTTGCACGTGTGACCTGGCTTTAAAGGTACGAGTATCACGCTATTTTCTTGTACGTGCTTTTTGTGCAGAGCAAGCGGGTGATTCTTGTACTTCTTGTCGGTTCACACGCGATTACTTCACAACGTTTCCAGTTCATACTCCCTGTTTCCTCAGACTGCGTTCTTTTCTTCTTTTGTCGGGGGTGTTGCCAACACGCACACGTGCATCTTTTTCACGTTCCTTTTCAAGGCAGACGGCATCTGAGCTTGTTTGTTGTTTGCATGCACTTTTATGCTCTGTGGGGCCGCGTACGCCTGCTTCCTGCTGGCGTACATGTTTCCGGATTAGCGTGTCTTTTTTGGCACACACATTTCCCCTGTTCGATTCCATGAATACATGTTGTAGACGCGCGTGTGGGCGTTCCGCGCATTTACCTCCTGTACTTCCCCCATAACGCCCACATTTTCACGCGTTGTTCCCCATTCCACGTGTTATGCCTCGTGTTCCGGCCACTTTTTTTGTGTGTGCCGCACTATGTGCACTTTGGCTGTGCGCATGTGCCACACACGATTTTAGCGCACATCCCAGGATTTACACACGTGCGAACTTCCATGAATCGATGTGCGTGGCTTTCGCACGCTTGTGCTGCGATTTTCACGCTTGCGCCGCGATTTTCACGCTTGCACTGCGATTCGCACGCTTTCGCACGCTTGCATGGCGATTTTTGGCGCACATGAATTCCATGAATCGGCCTGTAAGTATGGAGAAGTGGTCCCATAACCGGTCACCTCCCGTCCAGCCCCTACCGTTTATTCAACAGCCATTTTCTACCTGTGACTTGTAGTTTAGTTTTTCCCAAATGTGTGTACCACACATCAAATGCAGATTGCCATTGGTTAAAAAGCAAACACTGACCACTAGTCCACTTCTTTCCCACCACTTCCTCCTTCTCTATATGGCGGTTGTGAAGCAGAGATGTATATTCACTGATTCCATGCTGGTAAGGTGTGAGTGGTTCACCCTGTGCTAAGTGTTTCTCTGTATTCTTGTATTCATAGGTAGGATTTGATGTCCTATTCACACTTGACACTTCCAAAACTGCATGTGTCTTAAGTCCGGTGCGAGTTGATTCCATTATTAATAAACATTGCTTGCTTTTGTCATTGGCATCCATCATATTGTTGTGCATAGGGGTAGATAAAACGTGCAGTTCTGCAAAAAAAGTATGTTGTTTTGCTTTCAAACAAGGAGGCAACTTTGTATATGTCTATAACTATGCAGTGTACCTATTCTTTCACAAGTGAAAGGATAGCTTGTGAGACTTGGTGTCTGGACTTTGCTTTATAATGTAAATGGGCCATCACAAGCAACAGCCCAAATAGTAGCACATTGCAGGAAGAGTTGGAATTGTGCACATGAAACGGTCACTGAAGGTGAACTTTCCACCGTTCCCCATTTTCCATTCATTGCTGCCTACTGGGCAGCCCTAAACTAACAAAAGAGAGGTAAATCACAGCACCAAGGAGAACACAACAAAATTGACATGCAATTGACAGCCGGGCAGTCTGACACACACCTCAAAACCCCAGAGGCTGCTTGTGCTAGAAACTCAGACTGCCAACCAAGGGGAGAGAGAAAATCCGGATTTATTGTCCGTCAACCAAACACCCGGACACAGCTCTTCTAATGAGGTCAGTCCGGACTAAACCCGGACGTGTGGCAACTGTATGTGAGATATTGGACCAGTATTACAATAAAAAACGGACAACAGAAGACCAGTGGAGTACTACAAATACTTATACTATCTAAAAGAAGAAAAAAACAAACGAGAAGTGGGATCGAGCCACTCATCACGGACCTGATGCACTTTGTCAATGAGGTAGAGCTTGGAGCTACTACTTCCTGTGTGCAGGGCATGTTCGTGCAACCAAAAATAAAAGTTAAGAGTGGTGTTGATAGAAGCTTATTTGCTATTTGCTCAAATAGTGTTTTGGTGAACAACAAGTACAGTGAGAATATAACCAAGAACTAGGGCTACGGTTATCATGGCTGCCAAGTTTCCCATTTCCATGCGTGACACCTCGAGTCAGTCCTGATGTTTCCCATTGCATGCTGGGACTTGTAGGCCCATACTTACAGTGGGGGGGGGAGGGTGGACGAAGCTACAAGTCCCCTCATGCCTCGGGAAAACCAGGACTGGCTCGAGGTGTCACCTCTGGAACTGGGAAACGTGCCGTTATGGGTTGTAAATGGAATATTGACTGACTATGTTTTCCATAATGACAGTTCAAAGTCACCTCCACTTTGTAATCATGTAATAGAATGTGCAATAACACTCACATTACCCAGTAATGGGTATGCACATACCTCTCAACTCACCAGCTTTTGGTGGGTGTCACCCACCCTGTAATAGGTTTTCTCACCCAGGAAGTCTCCTATAACCCTATACACTTCAAAGAGCTCTCACGTGCCAAAAGAAAATCTGCTGTTTTCACCCACCCTGGGGACACAAAAGATATGATAGGTTATTCATAATGGGCTTAATACCCAGATGTTTCTAAGCGCGGACCCGGGGATTGAACCTGTGTTGTTCCGTGTCGTCTTGTTTCCAAGGCGAGCACGTTGCTGCTGAGCTATCCTTCCGAGACAAACGATTGAGAGCTATACATTCAGGCATATTCATAGCCCCCAAACCAATCAAGGCTGGCTAAGGGGTAGAATGGTGCTTGTTACAGCATACTTTGTTTAAAAAAAAAAAGTGTGTAAAAAGGCAAACAGTTTACAATTGTTCTTTGCCAGTGCGTTAAGTTGAATGAGAAATATTGAGGGGGAAGAGTGGGCTCTAACAACAGGGAATGTCTTAAAGCAGCAAGTGACTTAGGCAAGGCCAGTTTACCTCTTTATTCTCTCACTTAAACACCCCAGGGCACTCATTACATGTTACGCTGCCCAAGGGTAAGTACTTGAGCACACAGCAGACACAACCAAGGCCAACTGAAGATGGGTTGTGGATCGTTGGGACCTATTTCAAAATGATGTTTGGGCCCTCCCCCTTGTCTCTGGTTGAGAAACCCCATTCTATGGCAAAATCCTAGAAAAAGCAAGGGAGGGAGGGGTTGAGTAGCTGCAGATTACCAAGAGATAGGTTTCTTGGCCAATACAAGGCATAACAAAGAAAGGCAACCAGCAAGGAACTGAAAGACTAAATGCCCACTTACAGAAAGCTGTAAAGCTCTCTTTTTCAACAAGGTGATAAAGTAGGCAAAATGGATATATGTGATTACTGCGCCGCGTTTACTGTGCCGGACAAAAACATGTCTTTTTTCCCACTATGTTTTCACAGCATA
This sequence comes from Ambystoma mexicanum, assembly GCF_040938575.1. NCBI lineage: Eukaryota > Metazoa > Chordata > Amphibia > Caudata > Ambystomatidae > Ambystoma > Ambystoma mexicanum. The sequence goes on from NC_090932.1 coordinate 313,619,410, forward strand.
TATATGCGGGGGGAGATGCCCCGCAACCCCCCATACTGCCCCAACATTAATAATTTACTGTACCCCATCCCCCACATATATATGTTGAGAAAAGAAGGTTTAAAAAGTCTGCATTTTCGGCTGGCGCAGTAAACTCGGCACAGTAATGGTATGATCCCGGCTAAACCAGAGTAAAAAGGCAACAATGTGATAAGAAGGCTGCTGGCTGCTGGATACTGCAAGGCTGAAGGGAGTGGACGGCATAAAGACGACAACAAAGGCAGCCTGTAACACATGCATTTCAAAGCTCCCATTTAATATGCTGAATTAAAGAAGTAGTTTGCTTTATGATAAGATTGCCAAAATGGGGGCAGCAGCTTGGGGACCCTTGAGGCTCAAGGTCCATTTCAACTAAAAAAGTTGAAAGGACCAAAAGCCGTTCCTGGACGCTACTCATTTAGCTTGATTGAATCACGCTGCCTCAGTGTCCACCCAAGCCATGCTCCCTTGCGTCATCGGCACATAGCCACGCCTCCTCCGAAACCTGCACATTTCGAGCAGCAGCAGCCTCAAAGAAGCTTACTACAGCCCTTCATTCTTGCATTTTTTTAAACTTAACTGATGCTACGAGAAAGAGGGGGCATATTGGGGTTCAAATCAGGGATGGAGCAAGAGTGTAACAATTTAGGCCCAATAAGGGGGATTTATTTACAGTGAGTTTGTTTTTTGCCATCCCAGGGACACTGAAAGCATTTTTCTGTTATAAGGGTGGCCTGAAGTGGCACAGTTGAGCAAAAGGTGTGTTGTTAGTGGCATACACATGGTAGTTCATGGTAGAAGGGGGCAGGGGGATCACATGGGAGTACAATTGAAGGAAGGGGGCTTGAGATGGGGGGGAAGAGAGGTGTGCTTTAGGTCAATAAGGGGCATGGGTGTAGTTTGTGTTATTGTCCGAGGGGCCTTGGAAGCATTTTCCTGTGTCAAGGCGAAGGTGCAGTGCCACAGTTGATGGTGTGCATAGTGCCAAGGCCAGCCCTAGGATTTTGGGGGCCCTGCAGGCAGATATTTTGTGTGCCCTCCAATTAGCTTATTTAGTGACATCACAGGAAAAGACATCACCGAATTAGTCTTTGATACTGAAGGGTATCATGGGAAGTATGATAAGGCCTGCATACAGGCCCTGTCAGTGGAGAGAGGGAGCACACCCCAAACAACAAGCGTTGTCCGTGCAACTGTGTATGCTGACGGTGTCCCCGCCGCAGGAGAACACTGACAAGGAGAAGCCGCAACAGGCAGCAGCAGAAGGAAGACACAACGCAGCAGTGGTCCGCACTTTGCTGCAGAATGCGTCAAGCAGCACAACACCGTCCGCAAGAGAAAGGGATGCCACAGAGACTCTACATTAAAAGGCCCAGCAGAAAGTCTTATCAAACAAGGACTCCAGTCCCGCAAGAGATGATGCCAGAAAACGGGGCGGGGCTTACAAGTCCTTTTTGAAGCCCGCCTACCCCCTGCCACACCCCCTTGATTGGACAGGGTGAGTATCCAATCCTGGGGGGGGGACAGGGTATTTAAGAAGGTGCCTGTGAGTTGGGCAGTGTGGGTTAGTTGGGTGAGGACAGACAGTGGAGAAGAACGGCCGAGAGACCCGAGGCGGTAAGAGCGAAAGGAGTGCAGAGGTTTTTGGTCAGAGTAGGGAGTGTGCGAAATAGCAAAAGAGTAGAAAGTAGTAGTAGTTGGGAGTGGTGTAGTAGCAGGACGTGGTAGTTGGTATTGAGTGGTATTAACAGTAATGGAAGTAACAGTAGCAGGAGAGAGGGTTAGTGAGAATAGTAGTGGTAGTAGGAGTAGTAGGAACAGCGGAGAGGTAGTGGTGGTAGCATGGAAGTAGTGGCAACAGTAGAGTGGGAGTAGAAGGTGGAGTAGTAGTGAGGAGGAAGGAAGGAGATAGTAGCAGAGGTATTGGTAGTAGACCGGTGGTTGGAGATAGAGGAATAAAGAGAGTGGTAACATCTAAGGGTGACTCTAAATATAAAAAGAGTCTCGATAGACACTTATTCTTTAGTGAAATCCCCACCTTTTTCCGGGTGAGGATAAATTTGAAGTATAAAGTAAACGTATACACCCTAATACGAGGATTTATAGAGGGTATAGCTCTCTGAGTATTAGGGTGTATAGAAAATAAGTTGTAAACATCAACGACCTGAACAATAACTAATGAGTTGTTCTATACTTGTCAATTAACTTAATCTCATTAACAAGAGTGCCATCAATAGGAAATAGATTGTCACAGACTATTTTTATAATAGTTTTAATTTGTACTAATGTATGAATTTTCATGAATTATTCACTGTAACTTTTAGAAAATGTGTTTAATAAATATTTGATATATTTAGTCTAACTTTCGCCAGACTCTTTGAACTGTTTTGCAATATCCATCTACCCTTACTTTATGCTTCAAAAACATCTAAGGGTGGACAGAGGAATGTGGAGTGTGAGAGAGGAGGGAAACCTCCTGGGGCCCAGTGAAGAGAAGGATCAGGAGAGACAGTGTGTGCAAGGAGAACAAGTAGAACTGTGTGGAAGGAAGCACCAACCCATAGCTCCCATAGAGTAGTAAGCAGGGCTAGGTCAGGGAAAACTGACTAGGGAGGAAGACAGCCACCATCTTATGGATACCCCTCTTAGACTAAGGAAGAAATACAGACAGTAGGGGTCATCTTGCAGTATTACTAACACCCAGTTATGGACCCGTGGGCTAGCAAGGAGGCAAAGGCCGGGTTGTCGAATTAGAGAGGGAGGACCCTAGGGCCAAACATCCTAAGAACCCACTAGGCCCTAACAGCTATTTTGATTGTTGGAATAACTATAATAAAGACCCTTGGAACGTATTCCCATCACCAGAGTGTTTCTTTGGGGCAGGTGCCCCTTCACAGAAGTTACATAAAAAGAAGTTGCTAGGCGCAAGCCAAGTGATACATTTTGTGATAGCTAATATATGAAAGTTCACCATTATTCTTATATATGGATCAATATCACGAGGAAGGCTTTTTTCAGTACTGGACTGTGTGAGCTGTATTCCTCCTAAGGACTTCTAATTTTGACAGTTAAAACAAAGTTAGATAAAATAAGTTGCCCAGGAGCAAACACTTTGGTTAAGTAGCAAAGCTGGGATTACAGACCAGTCTGCAACTCAAGCACTTGAACACATATCTTCCCAGCAGTAGTTTGCAGAAATATTGTTTGCCACAAGTGTTTTTCAATTATTTTTTGAATTGATTATGTTTTTGCTTTTATTTTCAAGCTGTATATATTTTTTTTACTGTATTGTCCAAACTAGAAATTCACTTGTAATTCAGAAGCTAAGGATCAGGATTTATTTGACTGTCTCCATGCAATGTTTTTCATTTTTTTATTTTTAGAACATAAAGTGAGCTGTATCCCTAACCAATACCTCCCGATGTGACGTAGCTTCCAAGGTCATAAGGGCAAGGATTACACATTGAGGCAGAGATGGCAAAGGGTCTCAACTGCAGGATTGCCTTACAGTGCGATCGAAGCAGAGTCTATTTAACAGGAAGGTCCAGTGGCAGTGAAACTATGCAATTTCACATGTCTTCAAATGTAAACAAAATCAGCACACACCCGAAGCCATGGAAAACAACTGCTCCTGGAAAAAAGTTATATAATGCACAATCGTTTCTTTAGGGTAACATATGAACAAATCCAAAATGATGTATGTCAGGTATAGATAGATATTTGGGGTTATATCTAATATTTCATGGTATTTAGTGGTATTTTGCTATGGGGGTATTTTCTTAGCTATTGGCAATATATTGTGGTAAACCTATTGGGGTATTTTCATAGTGGTGAGGTTAATTTCAGAATACTGCCAAATAATTATTTCACCAGGGTCACTAACAATAAACAAACACTGGACTTAATACACTCTGAATACATGGCTCATGTTTTCCTGTGATGTATCATCTACAACATCACACTTATGCCCTTCTGTCTGTGTTTCAACAAATGTAAAGCATGCAAATGAAATATAAAACATTAATTCAACCTCTCTTATTTAGCGTGACCCACTTTGCTTTCAGATGTTTTAGCGCACAATCTAACTACCTATGCACACCAAACCAATGAGAATGAAATGCAGAAAAATACGAGACTAAATTACCTTTTTGAATTTATATTTTTTAGCATAAAACTAGAAATATGCAAGTTACACAGAGTGACATGTACACCCATGTTGTAATTCACAACGTAAGCAAAGTTTTTCCTGCAATGCCTTTCAACCCTCTATCTGTGATAATGTACAAAGCTCTGCCAAATCAACCTTGGCTTCACAACAACAGTTGGCAGGATAAATACACTTTGACTTGAAGCAAAACATCGAGAAATACAAACACAGTGGTACTTGCACGTTTAGCTTCTCATTGTTAATGCAGCGCCTATAAATGAACTGAATTATTTAATCTGTGCTACATATTATCACTCACTTCACATGCACCTCAGTTAACCTCATAATTACCTAGTTTAAGCTGGCGATATTCCCTGACTCAGCTTGGCAGTGATCCAGGGTCATTCACAGCTAAGGTTGCTCGAGACTTTGCAGATCTTCTAATGATTGCCAGCTCAGGAGAGCGACAGCCCAGCAGACAGTCAGCTTGCAAGCACTGGACTCAGTCTGTCCAGGAACCAGCACTTCTGCCCTATGGGGGCTCGAATGGGAATGGGGATGGGTTCCCTAAATGGGGAAATACCGACCTCCAAGGTTGGAATGGCCCGGTAATTCCCCATTCAGGGTACCTGGACCTGGTATGCGGTAAGCGGGTAGCCATGGTGCTAATAGCGCCATGGCTACCTCCAACCTCGTAATGACCCCCGCAGTCTTTGTAAAATTGCACAGGAAACCATTCTTAGCTAAATGAACCTCCATCCAGGGACTTCATGGGACTTCTTTCGGTGTCATCATCTTCACATCTTTCAGGGTCATCATCATCACCTCATTCTTCAGTCCTGGGGCTTTCTAGGGGACTCCAGTCCAGTGGCATCCTCCAGGGATCCAGTGCTCCAAGGATCTGGCGCTCCAAGGATCTGGCACTGACGGGGAAAACTATTATTTTTCGAGAGTAAAAAGAAAAGACAACTTAAGAATCAAGCACATCAAACACTTTACTTTTCCTTTCTCACTGGGACATCTGAAATCAAATTCAGATATGCACACAAATGCAGATTATACTAATAAAATATAATACATCCAAGACATCTCCTTATGACCAACTGAAAATAACATGAATAAAGCAAACTAATATCACATGGAATTTTTTAGGTAACAGTCTCAAACACAACACTCCTTTCTCTTAGTTACTTATTCACATTTTTGTCTCAGAACAATGCAGATGGCAACTTTCAAATAACCATGACCTCATGCTTGTCCACACACGAGCCAAAGCAAAACAAGCATCGGGAATACATGTCGGGGCCTATTTGTCAGGGCCCATACGTAACTCCATTCCCTAGGCCTCAACCTCTCAACCCCTCCAGGTCAAAGGTAAGGCAATCAGTTGTCATTCTTCTGTCGCTGCAAATGCAAACAGCTCGCAAAACAGCATGTGGCAAAGATGTCGATTCGAAAACATCAACAAAGGAACAACGCCAAGTGCCAGGATTTCTCTCTCACGGCAAATCTCTCAGCCTGGAAATAAGCCAGCAAGCAAGCTTGGATCCAACATACTTCTCAGGGCAGAACGGATATCGTGTTCACACCCCAAGGCCTCCAAGTGGCATTCCGCAGAATTCTTGCTGCTTTTCGGTAACCTCGCATGGCATGTGCGTTCAATGTCAAGTCGTCAGCTCGGAATGCAGTCAGTCTGCGTCGCTCAGGTAATCTCTCTGGACAGGTCAATCTCTGAGATGATCAGCAAGTTGTCATGCGTAGGCAGTCTTCCCAGCATCAGATGTAACTCAAAACCAAAAAGAAAGAAAGTGCAGTATCAGTGTTTTCAGGTTATATCAGGCTGTATTCAAACAAAACAAAGCTATTCTCATTTCTCATTGCCCTTCTGCATAAACTAGACAAAAACTGTGGCTGCCCCTCATACAGCAGTGCTAGTATCTCAGTGTCTGCCCATCATCATTCAGTGTATACAAAGGTCTGTATCTCCAGCTGCTGTCAATTCTGTGAAGCATCTTGCCTCCACTTTCTCTGCATACTGCATTTCTGTCTTTCAACAAATTCCTTCAAATAATTTGAAAATTCCAAGATTGCAAACCACTCTATGTCGAGCTGCAATGTAACAAAAGCATCCTCTATGTCCATCAATGCTAATGCAACCTTCATTTCCTCTGGCACAATCTCTTTGGCCATTCCGATACCCTCTTTCAACAAGAAGAAACCACCACGTCTTCCTTCGTGTTGGTAAAACAGGAACTCATTCATCAAAACTCTGTGTCCTTCATTCACATTTCCATTCAGTAAACAAACCATGTCCACCTGGCATACTTCACAACAGCAGACTGCTGCTAGCAATGTTGTGTACTGTTGTGGCAATTCTAATCTATCATCCCGCATTCCTCTGTAAATGCCAGTACTCTCAGTGTATCCCCGAGCATAGGTCAATGAATTCAAGGCATTCTGCATATCAAAACATGTCTGTGCACAATTTGTGCTCAATTTCAATTTGTCTTCTAAGTAAATCTCAAATCTGTCAGCTTCCCTATTAGCTTGCAAATTGGTACCATTACAATTTATATCAAATATCCTCACTATCTCACTTCTCCGCATCAAATCAGAATGCAATGCTAAGTACTGCTGTGCAGAAACATTTCTCTCTATATTCTCTCCACAATGGGATGTCTGTGAATAAAATTTCTCTACAAAGTGACACACAACAACAATAGGTTCTTCTATGGGTACTACTTCTAACATAGGACATATCTCTGGCATACATGCACTATCTACTAAAAAAAACATTCTGTCGCCCTGCTGACATGGCATCATCTAGAACCACTGAACTGTCAATGGAACATGTCTGTGTCACACTTCCTCGTGACATAGCACATATCACACTCGAGTTTGCCCTAGGTAACTGCTTCTCCTCATGGGCCACCCCTTTCTCATGCACTTTCACTGTCTCGTCCTGATTCTGGGACTTTTTCCCAATTCTTTAGCATATTCTTGAGTCTATCCCTTATTGCCCTAAGGCCACTAAGGTATGGATTCATTACTGCTATGTTATCTTCTAACCCTCTGAGTTTCTCAACAAACATAGCCTCACAACATGTGCAAGTCTCAAAACAAGCTTCAGGCATCTCTAAACAAGCAGATCCAGTCTTCTAGCTTGGCAAATATGTGCACACATTTCAAAACAATTCCAACAACAAAGTTGGCACCAAATCTGGATGTCAACAAAGGACTAATGTCCTAGAGCATGCTCACCAAATTCAAAGATTCCAAAGAATGAGTCGTCCACTCCCATGAACCCCCATCAAAGATGAAACCAAGCTATGCGGTATAGTATTTTTGGGTGTGGTACCATAGGAACTATTTTACCTGCACTACTTTCTTGAAGCCATTTAAACCACACCCGACTGGGATAACACGCTTTGCGTTACTTTGCAATTCTGCAACGTGACGCTCACCATGTTCAGCTGCACCCGCGAACCTCGGAAGAACAGCATCTGTAAAGGAGAAAAAAGACATTGTTAGTAGCAGCAGCTTACCTGTAATTTCACTGCTAGCTGTCCACGGCTCTTGAGATCAGCATCCTGGAACCAGCGCTCCTCCCGAACCGACGGATCTGCAAAATAGGAAAAAAACAAGGCATTAGACATTTTTTACAATTTAATGAACGGTGCCAAAAAGCTTACCTCACAAGCCACTCCATGACCAGCGTCGCCTCAGGAATTCCATGCACCGGGTAGGCACTGCGACCTGTGGGAAGACAAGACAACAGGTTAGCAAGAGGCAAGGCATCATAGCGCTGCGCGTAGCGCCTACTCACCGCATCAAGGCTCTCTAAAAACGCCATTACTTACCGACCCAATTCAGTCTATGCCGCATATTGGACTTCCACGCACCTAAGGAAGAGAAAAGACATTATTTAAACCAAAAAAGGCATGCAAGGACAATAATATAGCACAGCAATAAGACCTACCTGAAAGACTCAAAGTGGGCCAGCATCAGTGAAGTAACTCTATCGGAAATGCCCACCAAGCACAACGCGCCCCTGTCAAGAAGGCAGGACGGAGAGCACCCCTGCATTAAAAACAAGGTGAGGAGAGGTCCAGTGAGGCCGCAGGTATACGGGGTGGTGGGGTACTGTTTACCCCAGTTGCCCAGTCTTGAACATTGCCCACCTGTATTCCAGACAGAACCCTCCCGCTGGTCACACCTGGGAACCGCAGAAAAGGATACCTGAGTCCCAACTGCTGGGTGGCGTCCCCGTGGAACCAGGTGAGCGTAATAGAACGCGAAGCCTGCCAAACCAATCCACCTGGGTGCCATGGAGACATCGGAAATAGACCAATTGGCCCAGTTAATAGGAGAACTGCGCGCCGAGGTTCATTCTGCCCGACAGGAGACTAACGCTCTCCAAGGAGATTTAATAGTGACTAAGGAGCGCACAGAAGACATTAGCAGGCAATACTTGCAATCACAAGCAGGACAGACACCTCTGCCTGGAAGCAACCCGACGTGCAGAATCCTACCCTGCCATCCACTTCCTCTACTCCGGTACAAATTATGCTACAGGAACAGTTCCTTTGGCACCGCCGGAGCGGTTTACAGGTGATCCATGGAAATACGCAGCTTTCATGAATCAGTGTCGCCTTCACTTTCTTTGCAGGCCAGGAGCATTCCCAAACGACCAAGCTCAGGTAGCCTTTGTTTTATCATACCTGAGCGGTAGCGCAGCAGATTGGTCTGTACCATTGGTGACCCATGATGATCCTTTATTACAGGACTTTGGGGGATTTCAGAGGGAAATGGAGAAACTTTTTGCTCGCCATACCCGAGAGCAAGCAGTGGACAATGAACTCCTTTCCCCTCCACAGGGTAATCAGGACTTGTTAACATACATTGCTACTTTCAACAGATTGGTTGCCGAAGCTAGGTGGCCTGAAAACAAAAGAACCACATTGTTTCATCGGGGCTTATGAGGCAAATTAAAAGACGTTCTAGCTCAAGTAGTTGATCCTCCTCGAGACTGTTCTGAGTTCATAAATCGGGTCTTACAACTGGACCACCGGTTGCAAGACCAAAAAGCAGATCGCTCCAAAATGGATCCTTGGGCTGTGTATGTTCGGTCTAGAGACAATGTAACCCGAGCACAAGAAAGCACTGTGGAGCCCATGCAAATTGAGGGGGGTGCGACCTCCATTAACAAAACAAGAGCAAGATAAAAGAAGGCAACAACAGTTATGTCTGTATTGCGGAAAACCTGGGCATTTCCTGAAGGACTGCCTGGTGAAACCTCCAAGGAAGATCGTCGGGGCCACTGAAAAAGATGAAGAGAAAGAATCTAAATCAGAAAACTACCCAGCCTCGGCAAACGTAGAGGTCAGTTTGTCGAGTGAGAGGAAAGAGCCAGCGACCTCAGACTTTGCAATACCAGTGATCTTAATCAATAACCAACGGTCGTCAAGAATGCATGCCGCTGAGGCATACATCGACAGCGGAGCAGTGGGAAATTATATAGATCAAGACCTGGCTGCAGAGATGGGGCTTCCCTTATGTTCTAAGCCGACTACAGACAAGGTGACTATGGTAGATGGGACCGAAATTGCTTCCGGACCCGTAACCCAATGCACAGCCGAGATAACCTTGCTGTGCCAGGACGGGCATCGAGAACTCATTTCGTTCGATCTCATCAAGGCACCTCAATTCCGGCTAATACTAGGGATGCCATGGTTAGTCGCTCACAACCCTTTGATCGACTGGCGGGCCAGAAAATTAACCTTCCCCAGTGACTGCTCTCCAGCCTGTTATTATCAAGAACAGAAACCAGCTTTCAGTATTTCTGCAACTCCCGGAGCGACAACACCAACACTGTGTGTACCTAAGACCTTGCCAGAGGAATACCGTGATTTCCAGGATGTATTCCAGAAGGACTAAGCAAACACCCTGCCGCCGCACAGGCCTTATGACTGTCAAATCGACCTTTTTCCTGGTGCTCAAGTCCCTTGTGGTAGAATCTATGCTCTTACAGAACCTGAAAATCTTCATCTGAAGTCTTACTTAGACCAATACCTTGCAAACGGATTAATCCATCCATCGAAGTCCCCTGCAGCCAGTCCTTTGTTCTTCGTGCCGAAAAAAGAAGGGGATTTAAGAACCTGTATTGACTACTGCGCATTAAAATAGATCACTGTAAAGAACCGTTATCCCTTGCCACTTATCCCGGAAATGCTGGACCAGGTCAAAGATGCTCAGATTTACACCAAATTGGATCTTCGGGGAGCATACCACCTGGTCCGGGTCAGAAGCAGAGACGAATGGAAAACTGCTTTCCGTACCAAATATGGTTTATTGGAATATCAAGTCATGCCCTTTGGGTTATGCAACGCTCCGGCAGCATTCCAATATTTCATGAATGACGTCTTGAGAGAGTTAATTGATGTCTGCGCCCTAGTGTACATAGATGATATCCTAGTGTACTCAACCTCAAAACAGGATCATATCAAGCACGTCCGTTCAGTCCTCGCAAAGCTCCGTGAACACCGTTTATATGCAAAGCTTGAAAAGTGTTTCTTTCACGTAACCGAAGTAGAGTTTCTAGGCTTTATCCTTACTCCCGGAGGCATCAGGATGGACCTGCACAAAGTTGACGCCGTTCTGAAGTGGCCATCACCAACGTCAGTTAAAGGAGTGCAAAGTATGTTAGGCTTTGCGAACTTCTATCGCCGGTTCATACCAGATATCTCCCAAGTTGTACACCCGATCACTGTATTACTATGAAAAAATAACAAAAAATGTGCCTGGACCGAAGAAGCAGAAAAAGCTTTTCAGGAACTTAAGAAAGGGTTCACCTCAGCGCCAATCCTGCGACATCCACGTCCAGATCTTCCTTATATCGTGGAAACGGACGCTTTCAGTATAGCAATGGGAGCTGTCCTCTCACAAAGAGATCCTGACCCCGGCCAGCTACATCCAGTGGCCTTCTGGTCGAAGAAGTTCTCACCTCCAGAAGTAAATTACGCCATTACGGACAAAGAACTCTTGGCAATCAAATCCACCTTTAAAGCTTGGCGACACTACCTTCTGGGGGCCAGACACACCATTACAGTTATCACGGACCACCGAAATCTGCAATATCTTAAAACAGCTAAAGCCCAGTCTTTGCGCCAGTTGCGGTGGGCTCTTTTCTTTGCCGAATATGATTATGTCATTACATTTCGACCAGGGGTCAAGAATGGAAAAGCTGACGCACTCTCTCGTACTGGCACTGATGACATAGTTTATATGGCCCCAGACCCAGTCCCCTTCATACCCGAAGACAAGCTCTTAGGCCTCACTACGGCCTTAACCCAAATGGAACTGGGAAAAGAAATTCAACAAACCATGAATCTGGATGCCCTCCTTGAATGGCAAGCGCAGGGGGAAGAATATTCCATCAACAATCACTTACCCTTTTTTAAGGGTCATCTGTTCATACCCACCAAGGATTTACAGCAACAAATCATTTCAGGTTATAACGATTCTTTGATCGAAGGACATCCTGGAATTACCAAGACCTTAGCCAAGGTAAAACAGAACTTGTGGTGGCCTACAAGGCGTAGAGATGTCATCCAAAACATTCAGGGGCCGATTCATGGAACAAACGTGCGCCGAAAATCTACGCGCAAGCATGCGCAAGCGGAAAAAAACAGGCGCACGCGCACGCGTGCGATTCATGGAAGTCCCTGCGCGTGTTCACCGCGGGATGTGCGCCAAACCCATGCATGGCCTACAAGTCACTGCAACATCGCGAAAGGCGTGCGCGACGCGCACAGTGAAAGCGCACAACCTCAGCGCACACACCAGAAAGTGGGCGGGACATGGGGCGTAACGCGCGGAATGGGGAACAACACGGGAAAATAAGGGCGTAACTGGGGATGTACTGCAGGGAAGCAGACGGAACGCCCACACGCACTCGAACCACACGTATTCATGAAATCGAATAGGGCAAAGCCACGCACAGGCAAAGACACGCACAAGCTGAAACACGGCCGCCACACGAAGGCAGGCGGTAGAGTCCCAGCGCATCAAAAAAGTGGCGCGCGGGAAGTCAAATACGCGATTGAGCGGGGTACGTGGATTTCAGGGGTGCGCGAGAAATTCTACACGCGATTGGCCTGGGTACGTGTATTACAGGGGTGCGCGAGAAAATCTACACGCGATTGGTCTGGGTACGTGGATTTCAGGGGTGCGCGAGAAATGCTACACGCGATTGGCCTGGGTACGTCTATTACAGGGGTGCGCGAGAAAATGTACACGCGATTGGGCTGGGTACGTGGATTTCAGGGGTGCGCGAGGAATGCTACACGCGATTGGGCTGGGTACGTGTATTACAGGGGTGCGCGAGAAAATCTACACGCGAATGGGCTGGGTACGTGTATTCCGGGGGTGCGCGTGAAGTTCCACACGCGAATAGCCTGGGCGCGTGTATTTCAGGGGTGCGCGTGAAGTTCCACACGCGATTTCAGCAGGGTACGTGGATTTCAGGGGTGCGCGAGGAATGCTACACGCGATTGGGCTGGGTACGTGTATTACAGGGGTGCGCGAGAAAATCTACACGCGAATGGGCTGGGTACGTGGATTTCAGGGGTGCGCGAGAAATGCTACACGCGATTGGCCTGGTACGTGTATTACAGGGGTGCGCGAGAAATCCTACACGCGATTGGGCCTGTGCGAGTGGGGCAGTGTATTACGTGGGTGTGCGGGAAGTTGAAGAGGTGAATTGCCAGTGTGGGTCCTCCCAGGTCTCCCCTCTACCCCCTCCACGACCTCTGCAGGCAGCCCACACCACAGGGGACTAGCCTGCACCCCTGGTCATGTCCCGCAGGCAGCCCATCCACCATGGGCATGCCCCCCAGCCAAGCAACATGTCCCCCTGCACCCCCACCCCCCAGCACTGTGGGGCACCTGCCAGCAGGCCCCCAACCATGTCCCACTCATGTCCCCCTGCACCCCCACCCCCCAGCACTGTGGGGCACCTGCCAGCAGGCCCCCAACCATGTCCCACTCATGTCCCCCTGCACCCCCACCCCCAGCACTGTGGGGCACCTGCTAGCAGGCCCCCAACCATGTCCCACTCATGTCCCCCTGCACCCCCACCCCCCAGCAGGCCCCCACTCATGTCCCCTTGCACCCCCACCCCCCAGCACTGTGGGGCACCTGCCAGCAGGCCCCCAACCATGTCCCACTCATGTCCCCCTGCACCCCCACCCCCCAGCAGGCCCCCACTCATGTCCCCCTGCACCCCCACCCCCCAGCAGGCCCCCACTCATGTCCCCTTGCACCCCCACTCCCCAGCACTGTGGGGCACCTGCCAGCAGGCCCCCAACCATGTCCCACTCATGTCCCCCTGCACCCCCACCCCCCAGCACTGTGGGGCACCTGCCAGCAGGCCCCCAACCATGTCCCACTCATGTCCCCCTGTACCCCCACCCCCCAGCACTGTGGGGCACCTGCCAGCAGGCCCCCAACCATGTCCCACTCATGTCCCCCTGCACCCCCACCCCCCAGCACTGTGGGGCACCTGCCAGCAGGCCCCCAACCATGTCCCACTCATGTCCCCCTGCACCCCCACCCCCCAGCACTGTGGGGCACCTGCCAGCAGGCCCCCACTCATGTCCCCCTGCCCCCAGGTCCTGACGAAACGCAATCATGGCAGTAATGGGCAGCATACCCAGCACAAACACCCAGCCAAGGATTGCATCCACCCACATAGTAGATGCAATTACATGATACAACCCCAATGGCAAGTATGTAAATGAACACATGTCCGTCACACAAACATACACAATGGGTGCAAGTGAATGTCAAAACCCATATCATGACATGCATGAAACCAATGAGAAAATACCACAAATGTAAGTTATAAATATATGTATTAAAGATGAAAATGAAGTAAAGAAATAAAACACACAACAATGGGGATGACAAAACTAATGGTCCATGTCCGAGAACTAATAGAAAAAACAAAAAAACAAAGGAATCCAAAAACTAATGTAGTCCAAAGCAAAATAATGGGGGGAAAAAATAAGGAAAAACCATTGCCTCATGGTGAACGGAAATATAAATCCAACAAATGTTTTCCAAACATCAAACTATGTACAAGAAGATCCCAGGGTCCAGGAGCCCAACACCATAAATGAAACCTACTACTACTAACTAATGAAAAAAATATATACAGAAAAGTGGCCATTGTCCGAGCGGTCCAAAAAAAACTTAAAAAATAAAGGAAACCTAACACTAACTAACTAAAGAACTATATACAATGGCAGCGGGCAAGTCCTGCGGCTCACTCTGTGATGTTGCCGGCCAGGGCATCATCGAACTCCATGTCGATGTCCCGGAGGCGGGACTCTGTCCTGGCCCCGAGGTCTCGCAGGGACAACCCCGTGTCCACCTCAAACTCCCTGCGAGCTTCCTCGAGGCACTCAGCCCGCCTCAACGCCCGACGCATAGAGAACTCCGCCCTGACCATGGTGAGCCGCTCCTCTTCCGCCCGCTGCCGCTCCGCACCTATCCGCTGGACCAACTGCTCCCACACGGAAGACACTGCCATCCCAGGGTTCACCTGCCCTCCGGCCGATGCCTGCCCCTCTGATCTTGATGGCCCCGAGCCATGATGCCTCCCACGTCGAGCCTGCCGCTGCCTCCGACGCCACTGCCTCTGCCAGCACGACGGCATCCAGGCTGATGGAATCCACCGATGCCGTCGTGCACGTGCCCTGCCAGATGATGCCGGCACATCCTCCATCTGCAGGGGGACAGTTGCTGGTGTGTCCACCCCTGCTGGACCTTCGACTCCCGACTGTGGCAGGGATGGGGTCCCCACCGAGCTGGCTGCGTTGGTCGGGGCAGGTCCACAGGGGGCCCTGGTGGCATCTGGGCCGGAAGACGGCATGGAGCACGACTGGCGCATAGCCCCCACAGAGGAGGAGAGGGTCGCCAGAAGGCCACACACATGTAGGAAACCCCCGACCATGGCGGCTCCCAAATGGTTCACGTACGCACGGTGCCCTTCGTGATGATGTGCATGCTCCTCCCGGGAAGCATGCACCTCATCACGAATGCCAGCCGTGCGCAACGCGACACCAATCAGGACCCTCTCCACACGGCCAGGGGTCCCCTCGTCCGCAGGTAGAGGAGTGTCAGATGACATGGACATCTCCCCTACCTGCGGACGGGCCTGGGATGGGGCATCCCTGCTGGTGCATGGTGGTGCAGTCACAGTGTCAGGGACAGTGACATGCACAGGCACCTCCACGGCGACCTGTGCTGCCTCCTGCCCCTGGCCCTGGACTGCACCACTTGCACCAGCGGGGATGCCCCCACCAGGCCCCATGTGTGGCTCAGTAGCGGCCTCCTCCCCCTCTGTGGAAACCACCAACCTGGATGTCTCCACGCCGTCTTCCGCCGGTGCAAGCCCCTGTGGGGGCTCACCCACCCCTTCCGCTGCAGCCGTGGCGGCATCCCCGCCGCTCTGCTCCACAGCGCCTTCTCCGCCCTCTTCTTCACTTTCCACTGTGTAGAGGGAGACATAGAACACAAGCATCAGGGTACTGTACAATGGTCCCCTAGACAGGAAGCAACAGCAGATGAGTGGCACTGTCATACATCACTCCCATCATGTCCCTCCACAACACATGGGTCAGTGCAGGCAAAACACATACAGTAACAGGCATGGGGCAGGCCATGGACATTGGCATACATGACCAAGGGACTCATGATTCATACAATGTTGGTTTCAAACTCACATGCATCATGGGTCTTTCCATCACATGCACACACCTCACCGTAGCTCCATCCATCTGGCCTCGTGCACCACAGACGCAGTGGATACAAGGATGACTAGGCTGCATCAGTGAATCTGAACATTGTCACAGACATGTGTCATGCATCCATGGCGGTGACAAGTCACAGACACGCAGGTCAGACACACACACATGGACACCATACGTGTACATGGGACCAGCACCCATCCCTCACCCCCACCCATGTCCAGGAACAGAGACTGCCATGCTTCCATGTGTCCATTCCGCACAGAGCCCCCCATGTTGCAATAGAACACATCACTGTACTCACATGCCTGACCATGATGTCCCTGCACACACACATACGTACATGGCCTATGTCACACATACAGGCAGGTATCAGACAACCAGCACACTGCAACATGCCCTGTCTCACACAGCAATGCTTGGCCACTTACCGGCCAACTCCAGATGGGTCTGCCTCCGAAGGATCTGGGCGTGGAGCGCTGGGTCTACGCGTTCCAGGACCCTCATCTGGATGTCACTCAGGCGTGCCCGGCCCCCCTCCGCGAGGCGCCGGGCCTTATTGAGGGTCCTGAACCTCAAGTCCTCCCAGCGCTTCTTGATGTGCTTGATGTCGCGGGTTGCCACCCCCTCCGCGTTGATGGCAACCACTACATCGTCCCAGATCCTCTCCCGTCCTTCCTTGTTGGCGCGTGGTCTTCCGAAGAGGGCATCATAATGCCCCAGGACATGCTCCACCAGGACACCAACTTCCTTCTCACTGAAGCTGGTGGCCCTCTGCCTCTCTGGCTGGGGGTCGCCACTGGTCTCAGATGGTGCTTGCCCCGACATGGCGACCCCCGAGGCAGGCGTGGGTGGGCAACTGGGTCCTGGGGCTGGGCTGTGGAGCGATGGTATCCCAGTCGGGAGTCTACTGTTCCAGCAGGGGTGGACACAGCAACTGGACCCCTGCAGATGGCTGATGTGCAGGCACCAAATGGCAGGGCACGGTGGCAGCAGGCAGGCAGGCAGGCAGGCAGGCAGCAGCAGATGGCACGTGGGAGGCTGCTCGGGGCACTGGGGGGGCAGTGATTCGGCCTTCTGGGCAGGAGCGTGGTCTTCCGTGTGTATTCGCGTGGCCAGCTTGATACGGAGTGAATTGGCACGTGAAAAATCTGCACGTCAGCGTGTAATTCGAGGAAAGGCCCTTAGCGCGTAAGCGCGTCTGCACGCATACGCATTTTCATTGGACCAAAGGCCCTCAGCGAGGGTGTATCCCTCATTGCACGTGATGACAGAACACACGTGGATTTCAACCAATCGCGTGTGAAAGTTCACGGCACCCCGGAACACACGTACCCAGCCCATTCGCGTGTAGATTTTCTCGCGCACCCCTGTAATACACGTACCCTGCTGAAATTGCGTGTGGAACTTCACGCGCACCCCTGAAATACACGCGCCCAGGCTATTCGCGTGTGGAACTTCACGCGCACCCCTGAAATACACGTACCCAGCCCAATCGCGTGTGGAACTACCCGCGCACCCGGAAACACACGTACCCAGGCTAATCGTGTGTGGAAAACTGCACGTCCGCGTGTAATGCGCGTAATCGCGTGAAAAACTGCACGTCCGCATGTGACGTGACGCGCGCGTGCGTTTCCCTCAGCACGGGTTTAAGGTGAGCGGGCCCAGCAGTTCGCTGTACGTGCCTTCCGTGGAGACCGACGTGTGTTGCTGCTTCCAGTTGTTTCGCGCGCCATCTACTTCACAGCTCTCAAGGACGTATCTCTTCTTTTGGCGGGGGTATTGGCTACGCATGTTTTTCTGCATCGCGCTAGTCAGACGGTGAGTCGCAAACGCTCCTTTTCCCACTGCGGGTGCCCCTGTGTATTGCACCTATTTTCGATGTCATCGTAGCCTGCGTGTCCCACGCGTACGCGTTATTCGTGTTACTGGGTGCCACCGCGTACTGCGGGAGGTTAAATCCACACACGTAGGCTGCAGGGTTGCGTGCACGGTTTTACTGCAGTTTTGGGGTGCCTGAGCGTTGCGTGACCCGTCACCACATCACCGGGGTCACATACAGCCTTGCAGGTGCAGGGGGGCTGTTAACATCTTGCTTCCCACCCCCTTCACCCCAATTGCCCAGGTCAATTGTGCTGTACACCTCCCATTGGCACCACTCCATCTGTGCCAGCACTATTACATCTGTGCCATGGGTGGGAGGCCACCAAAGGTGAGGGGCGCCTCAGCTGGGCGTACTCCTCGTGGCGGGCGTGGTCGGGGACGTGGCTGTGGTGACCAGGGAGTAGGGGGACTCCAGGGTGTCCAGGGCAGCCACAGAGGGGGAAGAGGCAGGGGTGCGCCACTTGAGCACAATGTTGTGCCATGTGTTGGTGCAGCCATGCCACCACCCCCTGTGGTTCCGGGGGATGCAGCTCCTGCATCAGGCACTGGCACCCGTATGACCCGGCAGTCCGTTCCATCGACTGCCACGGGCCCAAGGGCAGCGGTAGCTGCAGGTGCAGCTGTGGACACCGCCACCCAGGCTCAGGGTCTGCCAGCGCAGGCTGCGTTGGCACTTGAAGAGCCCTTGGTAGATCTCCAACAGGCCAGGGGGGAAACCATAGGGGCACGCCGGGCTGCTCAGACCAAGACACGTGTCCCTGGGGCAGTCATGTCATCTGCTGCCCCGAACAGCCGGGTGTTGGCAAGTGCAGGGGCAGATGCACCCAACAGCACCCCGGTTGTGAGTCTGCCAACCAGGACCGTTGCGGTAAATGACCCTGCCACAGCTGATGTTGCTGCGCAGGGTCCATTAGTGGGCACCCAGCTGCCACTGACACAAGTCAGGCCTTTGGTCATCCCTCCACCTGCCACTCCCTCGGCTCAATCCACCGAACCCACTGGCCATACTGGTCAGGGCGGCATTAGCCAGCCAGGGTCTGCGCCACTGTCCAAGAGGAGGAAGGTTGCACCTGCAGCACAGGCTGGGACCCCACACACAGCCACGACCTCCTGCACGTCGAGGAAGAAGCCTTTCTGTAAGCAGGAACTGGACTTCCTCGTGGACTACGTGCGGGGACACAGCCGTGACATGCTAGTGGGTGCCAATAGTCAGACTACGGCTGCCCAACGTGACACCCACTGGAAGCATGTTGCGGAACATGTCAGTTCATTCGGCCATGAGGTGCGCACGGCGCAGGAGTGCAAAAAGCGCTGGAATGACATCAAGCGCAGCACTAAGGCTAAGCGTGCCTCAAATTACAACTTGACTCTGGTGACTGGCGGTGGGCCTGCACCAGAGGAGGAAGAACTCACTCCGCATGAGGCTCTCGTTGCGGAGTTCATACCACCAGAATTGGTCGAAGGTGTGGGAGAGATGCTGGACTTTGATGCCCAGTCCAGTGAGTGTTGATGCGTAGTTGTTGAGGACGTGTGTGTTTCACTTGTGGGATGTGTTGTGCATGATTGCTGCTACATGTGACGTGTACATGGTTCTGATGTGTAAGTAATGCAATGCTACCGTCATGCATGTCTCCTCTGCCTGCATGCGGGACTCCATGTGGGCATGCTCCCTTGCCCCTCCTCCGCCACTCTGCACCCCAGTTCCACCTTTGCACTGGTCTGCTACATTCTTGCCAATGTGTAGTTTCTTGTTCATGTGTCCTGTGTAGATGCTAACTTGCAGCTAAGAAACTGCCAGACATATGCTGTGTGGTACAGCCTTAGTACTCGATGCAGGGTATCCCACTTGTACTGTGCATGGGTCAGATGTCCCGCAGGGACTTGAGTGCCCATTCATGCTCCATGTGCATTGCACGCATGCCCCTATGTATCCTTGACTGGATGATCACTGTAATATGAGTCCTTGGTTACATACATTGCCTGCCATATTATCGGCCTCCCCATGTCAACTGTGGCTCAGTCCTGCGTTGCACACATGTTTAGGCTCTGACAATCTGTGTGGCTCACAGGCCTCAGCCTGTTCAATGGCCAATGACTCAGTCCAACTCTTGTCGTGTCTTCTTCACACGTGGCCGGCCTCCGGATCTTCCATCATGTGTCCTGCCCACTGTCCCAGCATTATTTGCAGTGTTGTAATTTGAATCACATTAAGCTGTTGATGCCAGTCAACACTGCTTGTCAATACACAGGTGTATGGGCAGCCTTTTGATACCATGCTAGGCATCCCTGCTTTGGTACTGGGGTGGAGGGGTGCTTGGCTGCTAGACATGGTACACATTGAATACACAATGCACGTGATGTCTGAATTTGACATTGCACTGCCTTCACATTTCCTGGCACACACCATGGAGTGCTTGTACATGTAGGTAGTGAGTGGCGTACACATTTTCAGCATTGCATAGACCCACTTCGATGCAAACTGCCACCTTTCAACAGGTCTGATCACAGTAGCTAATCAAAGTAGACCCAGCATGCATGCCAGGTCATATGTTGTGTGTCACATGTCTGCCGGATGCCTTTGCTGTCGGTGTGTGTGTGTGTGTGTTGTGTGCTTCTGACATGTGTAGTGACCTTTTCCTCTCTATTTTTCAGGTGATGACGCAATGGATGCAGAGGATGGTGTTGTCATGCCAGACACAGGGTTTGTAAGACCACATCAACCCGGCACTAGTGGGGGTCGTGGGGTGGTAGGCCACGAAAACCCCCAAGTGCTGCAGTCCATCCTGTCTCTGGCTGCCTATGAGTCCAGCCTTGATGACGACTCTGACGTCCATGTTGAGTTGGATGAGCACCAAGTCCATGTGTCAGGGGTGAGTGATTCTGATGTGGACACTCCTCTGTCTGCGACACCTGCACTGAGGGATCAGACAGTCTTGGTTCCTCCGCCCGTGGTGGATCGGGACGCAGGGTCACCCTCCACACCAGTCACTGATGTGCCTGGGACATCACGTCGACGGGGGCATGTAGTCGTGCAGCCGCAGGCGGTGCCAACACAGCGAGGACCCCCGGTCCTTGGGTCCCGCAGGGGTCAAGCCCGGCAACGCGGTCGCCGCGCGCAACCGCTGTGTACTGAGTGGGAGCAAGACATGACTGCCAATTCCGAACGGCAGGGGGCAGCAATGGAGAACATCGCTGACAGCATGGAGCGTGTGGCCCGATCTGTGCTCCCCCCTGCTAGGCAGGTGCTTCTCCAGCAGCAGGCGGCACGGTCCACGGCCCGCTCGCTCAGGCTGGGCATGGCGACCTCAGACAGGGCACGCCAGGCTGAAATGTCGTCTCTGCGTCAAGCAATTGCTGCTCACGCAGAGGCGCACATGGATGCCCTGAGGGAGGAGTATGCCTCCCTCAGATCCACTCTGGGTGTCCTTATGATGTCCCAGAGGCAGCAGGCAGAGGAGAGGTTTGCACAGCTTGAGCGCACCATCTCGGCTGAGCTACAGGCTTGCCGGGAGGTGCAGCGGTTGTCCAGCCAGGCCTTGCAGGAGGAACTCCGTGTTACACGTGCTACCTTGCAAGAGGAAGCACGTGTATCACGTGAGGTTCTGCATGCAGACCTATGTAACATCGCCACACAGAACCAGGCTCACCTGTCCGGCAGACTTGCTGCCGACGAGGGGCAAGCTGCGGCTAGGCGTGGCCAGGCTACTGTGCCACGTCCTCCTTACCAGGATGAGCCAGACTCGGACGACCAACTATCTCCCACATAGGTCGTGCTGTGCAGGCGTTGAGCCCATGGAGGTATTTTATTTTTTGGCTCAGCATCATCGCATGTGGATGTTGAGCAGCACCCTGTACCTCCCCCCTCCTGGGTGCCTCCCCTCCCCCCCGGGTCGTATGTGGCCATTTTTGATTTTTCTTTTAGTTTAGTTAGTTAAGTTTCTGTTTGATAGTTAGTTTAAATAGGTAATGTAGGTTTTCCATAGTCAGTGTAATTAGTTAATAGTTGAGTTAGTTTAAAATTTGTAGTCTATTGTGCTTTCATGTGACAGTGCGGTGCCTTGTGGTTTTTGAAGGCATCCACTGTCTGTTCCAGCTGGGCCCTTCATGGTTGTCTTGTGTATGTGTTTGCTGCTTGGGTTCCTTGACTCACATATGCCACTCCTGCCTCCCTTATCCATGGGCTCGCAAGGATGGTTCGGTGTTACAGAATTTTACACAAGGGCTTTGGACTGTCATATCTGTGGCATGTCTGGTGCTTTGTGACTTGTGTTGACACCCCTAGTGGGGATGATTTGGGTGTAATTGTCCACTGTTCAGCTTTTGCTAGATGGGGTGTGTCATGATTAATGTGGACATTGATTGCTATGCATTGTGTATTATGTCTCATATCTTTCCTGTACACGTGCCTGTTGCAATTCATGCTGTAGATAGTGTTCCACACTTTGGAAGTCAAAGACGGGCTGATGGTGTGATTTGTGATGTGACTCTCTGGCATGGTCAAGTAATGAGATGCCTGATGAGACACACACAGATCACTTTGATGCATTAATCATTTGTTTCATGCACTTTCTGCAGGGGGATGAGGCACCAGAGCACCTTTGGCAGCAGACATGGCCCATTGGATGGCGGAATTCCTGACCCGTTTCTTGGTGCCCACATGCACATGTGTGCACGAGCAGAGCCACAGTGATTGCAGACCCACATCCTAGAACTGCTGACATGTTCCAAGGAACTCCTGGCAAGGTGAGCAGCACAGGGGGGCCACGACACAGCAAAGCTTGCACCAGGCGACTTGCACATGGGGGCTTAGTCACAGCACTGAGGGTGAGCTTAGACGAATATTGGTGTTGAAGCACACAATGCAGCTCAGATGTGTTTGTGGACTGATGGCTGTTGATAGTAGGGTTGTCTGGGACACATGCAGGGGCAGTGGCACATACCCTGCGGTACAACAAGGTTCATTGAGGCACTTGTATCAACCATGTAGCCTTCCGAGACATGGAAAGGGGCAGCTCACAGGGACATACAGCAAGGGACATACTTGGGTGCAGTGCATGTCTATTCCACGTACTTCATGATTAATGCACTGCCAACTTTGTTTTGGTCATGGTGGTACGCAACTTGCTCTGTAGTCATGGCTTGCCATATCGGTCTGTCTGCTTACCCAGGGAACATTGCATGTTGTGTGAATTGTGACACATTGGTGTTCCATTTGCCACGCACCCACCAGCGCCTGACTTACTGCATTGACTGTGCATGACCCGTCACAGGGGTGATGTTATATATGGTTACGAAGCATCGAGCACTGATTGTCTGTTTGTAGAGTAGTTTGTTGCTATGGGGCATGTTTTGTGTTGTGTCTTAGTGTAATTGGCACATACAGGTTGTTGACTGTGTCTCTCTTTGCAGCATTGCAGTGCTCCTGTAACCGGCCCTGAGAGTGCGCAGGCAGGAGGCCAGCACTCAAAACCAGAGCTAAGTGTCTTGTTGTTTTCCTTACAAACTGCCCTGCATAGGCTTGCTGTGGAGTGTACTGATGCATGGATGTATGTGTGGTCCGATTTGGTATGTTTTTTGCCCTAATCACCCGTGATCCTATGCAATAATGAAACCTGTGCCCTCTACCCGGTGTTCCTGCTTCCCGTGCCTATCCAAGCAACGTTCCCTGACCCTCTTTCCCCACTGGGGTTGCGGATGCCTGTGTAAGCCCCGAACTTGCAGGCGCCAAAACCCTAGAGGGGGTGGTTGGTTCGTACCACTCCTGAGCCTGGATTACAGAAGGCCATGACAATGATGTCCAAGTTTGTTTGGATTGTGTATGTGTTCATGCAGGTTGTACATATTCGTGCATTCCCTAGTTTCATGTGTCATTCCTCCTCCCCTCACCTGCCACTCATTCCAGTCATCCAGTGTGTCTACACCTGTCCCGACTGCATATCCCTGAACCTCATTCCCCACCATGATCTCAGGGGCCTGTGTGAGTTTGACCTTGCAGGCACCCGGGACATGGTGTGGGTGGTTGTTTCATGAGACTCCCGCGCCTGTACAGGGGACCTGTAACAGTACACATCCATTCATGATGCATCATCCTATGTCATGTACCACACATGTCTCATATCCTGTCGTGACATTGTTCTGCTGTGCTACCTTGGTTGTTGCATCATTGTGGTAGTACTTGGCGTTTGTGAGGTACTGCTTCGTCAAGTCATCTACTGGAGGGTGTTTGGGTTCGTTTTCATGCCTTGGATTTTGTGATTTTGGAAATGGTTGTGGATTCTGAGGGTTCAGGCATCTTTTTACACACAAGGTGGGAGATGGACACGAAGGGTAAAGGTGATCCTGTGGCCGGGTGGAAATGAGGGTTGGAGGCTCCATGACCCAGGTGCAGTTGTTCAGTGGGCCATGGTCATTTGCGCGGGAGGGGGGGGTTGTTGTTGATAGTTGCATTGCCCTGCAGTGTGAAGGGAACTCTGACATTGTAATGTTGTTGTCCTATGTACATGTTGTGTTCTGCTGATCAATGCCTGTTCATGTGTTGTGTTTTCCTTTCAGGTGCGAGGGGATAGTTGTGGTTTGACATGCTGGGGTGTACACATGGTGGATGTTCACATGTGATGTGTAGGGAACACTGATGGTCACTTGAGTGCACATGCATATGTGGAGTGTATGTCCCTGCAGAACCACACACTTGCACTCGGATGCACTCCATGTACTCCCACCCTTGAATATCCACGTGTACACTGTTTGCCTTCTGGTGCCCACTGTGTCCCGGCAGCACATGTTCTGTGACCGATTATGGTTCCAGTACATGCCTAATTTGATGTCTGATGTAGTCTGTCACTTAGATGTGATGCTCAGGGTGTGCATCACACGCAATGGCTGTTCACTGTGCTGTGCGCTGAGCAGTGTGATGCAGGAGTGGGACACTGCACACATGAGCTGCAGTGTTGATTTTGCAATGCATAATGTGCATATAGACAGGCATTCATTGTGATGTTACGTCTACGACTGTTGCAATGCATTTGGAAACAACTTATTTTGGGTGGGACATTTTGTTGGTCTGTCATTTCATCTGATTCCGGGTCAGGCATCATTGTCCGATGCCACTGTACATTTAGGACATGGCAATGTGTACCTTATCGTTACTGCGTCGGTGTATGGGTATTGCTTGCCATGTCATGTTGATGTTTGGGAGGGTTTGAGTGACATGACAGTGATGGCCATGGCCTGTTTTGCAGGTGTGTGTGATGCACACCTTGCATGTCCAGGTCATCCGCTTCTCAGAGCAACTAGCTGGGGGTAGGTTTCTCTCCGCAGCAGGGCCCTCCCCCTGGAACTGACTTCCTGCCTGACTTGAACTTGAGGGGAACCATCTCCAGTTCTGGAAGCACCTCAAGACCTTCCTCTTTGCTTCTGCTTACTCTCTGCCTCTCCCTTGCAGAATTCTTCACAGGAACTGCACAGGAGCTGCTACTGGGACACTCTCACCAACCTCGGTCCCTGGCCCAGCCACTGTCCACTTGCACTGCCACCCTGGCAACCCCTGCACTGCAGTACTGTCTCTCCATCCCTACAGCCTTCCCTTCCCAGCACTTGTCTGCACTTACCTTTGCAGTTGCCACCAGGCGACCTATGTATTATTTTTTTGGCCTACTTCCCCTGTACTGGACTCCCCCCCACCCTTCCCCTTGCACTTTTCCCTTCCCCCTACCCCTGCACTTGCACAATCTCAATGACACCTGGCCTAGTAGTACCGTTCTCTGTGTTCCCTTGTTCCCCCCCCCTGCCTCATTGCGCCTTGGAATACTTGTGTATGGCCCATGTCATCTCACATGTCATATGTGTGCTTTTTGGTTGCACAGGATAGCTTGTGTTTAAGTAGCTAGGGATGCAGACGATGTGGCACTTCCATGGCAACTATCTCAGGGTGGTAGGGTTGTGACAGTTGACTGTCACTTTGTCATCATCGATTGTCACCTGGTATGTGCCAGGCCTGTGTGCACTCCGCAGGGGTGGGAGTTTAGGTGAAAAATGTGGCCACAAGCTGGGTCCGGGCTTCCTCGCCACGTGCCCTTTCCCCTCCCATGGGCAGCGCCTGTGCCTGTGGTTGGGGATGTGGGGGCACCACCATGTCCACCGGGACGCCCTGCCGTGTTGCAACATTGTGCAGGACACATGCTGCCACAATGATCCTGCACACTACTGGTGGTGCATAGAGTAGTTGCCCACCAGAGCGGTCAAGGGAGCGGAAACGTGACTTGAGCACTCCGAATGTGCGCTCCACTATGCCCCTGGTTGCAATATGGGCAGTGTTGTATCTTACCTGGGGTGGTGTGGTGGGGTTCCGGATTGGCGTCATCATGTGTTTGCTCAGAGGGTAGGCACTGTCCCCTGGGGAGGTGATAATAATTGAGATTATTAGGGTTTGGATATTTGTCTGTGTGTGACTTGGATGCATGTGCAAGGGCATTTGTACTCACCTAAGAGCCATGTGTCGCCATGCTGCCCAGCTTCCAGGGCCCGGCTCAGGGCGGACATTCTGTATATGAAACTGTCATGGGTGGAGCCAGGGTAGTTTGCATAGACAGAGGTGATGATTCCCTTTGCATCGCATACCACCTGTACATTGATGGAATGCCAGTGCTTGCGGTTTCGGTAGATGTGCTCAGTGGCCCTAGGTGGACGTAGGGCCACATGGGTGCAATCTATGGCACCGAGCACTTTGGGGAAGTGTGCCACCCTGTAAAAATCCAGGACAACGGCCTGCCTTTCTGCGGGTGTTCTGGGCATGTATATGTGCCTGCGGACTGAGGGGTGCTCTGTCATGATTGCCAGTACCTGGTGTAGGCAGCGTGACTGCGTGGCCTGTGAGACCCCCCCCACTATGGCAGTGGTCCGCTGAAACGACCCAGTGGCCAAAAAATGCAAGACATTGAGCACCTTCTCCAAGGGGCTCAATGCTTGGGAGCAAAGGGTGGGGGATGTGAGGTCATCTTCCCACTCCCTGACCAGGTCTAGGATGATATGGGGTGGAAACCTATACCTGCCGTAGACCTGGTCGTCAGGCATCCCAAAAAGGCTTGTCCGTGGTGCAAAAATGCGTGCCCTGGCTATTCTCCTCCTCCTGCGGTGTCCCACGATCAGTGCAGCAACAAATGGGGCATTCATCGTCGCTGTATATACGCGTTTGTTGTTTGCGCGCACTTTTATGCTGTCCGCGGGACGCCTCTGTGTGGGCGGACTCGTTGACGCCTGTGCACGTCTTTTGCCGTGCACGTGTTTCCCGTATTCGGGTGTCATCGCGTGTGATTGGAGGGGAGCGAGCGTACACGCGATTGGGCTGGGTACGTGTATTACAGGGGTGCGCGAGAAAATCTACACGCGAATGGGCTGGGTACGTGTGTTCCGGGGTGCCGTGAACTTTCACACGCGATTGGTTGAAATCCACGTGTGTTCTGTCATCACGTGCAATGAGGGATACACCCTCGCACGTCACGTCACAGACGCGCACACGCGCTGAGGGCCTTTGGTCCAATGAAAATGCGTATGCGTGCAGACGCGCTTACGCGCTAAGGGCCTTTCCTCGAATTACACGCT
The DNA here is from genome assembly GCF_040938575.1 of Ambystoma mexicanum. Classification (NCBI taxonomy): domain Eukaryota; kingdom Metazoa; phylum Chordata; class Amphibia; order Caudata; family Ambystomatidae; genus Ambystoma; species Ambystoma mexicanum. The sequence continues at coordinate 313,646,869 of NC_090932.1, forward strand.
GACGTGCAGATTTTTCACGTGCCAATTCACTCCGTATCAAGCTGGCCACGCGAATACACACGGAAGACCACGCTCCTGCCCAGAAGGCCGAATCACTGCCCCCCCAGTGCCCCGAGCAGCCTCCCACGTGCCATCTGCTGCTGCCTGCCTGCCTGCCTGCCTGCCTGCTGCCACCGTGCCCTGCCATTTGATGCCTGCACATCAGCCATCTGCAGGGGTCCAGTTGCTGTGTCCACCCCTGCTGGAACAGTAGACTCCCGACTGGGATACCATCGCTCCACAGCCCAGCCCCAGGACCCAGTTGCCCACCCACACCTGCCTCGGGGGTCGCCATGTCGGGGCAAGCACCATCTGAGACCAGTGGCGACCCCCAGCCAGAGAGGCAGAGGGCCACCAGCTTCAGTGAGAAGGAAGTTGGTGTCCTGGTGGAGCATGTCCTGGGGCATTATGATGCCCTCTTCGGAAGACCACGCGCCAACAAGGAAGGACGGGAGAGGATCTGGGACGATGTAGTGGTTGCCATCAACGCGGAGGGGGTGGCAACCCGCGACATCAAGCACATCAAGAAGCGCTGGGAGGACTTGAGGTCCAGGACCCTCAATAAGGCCCGGCGCCTCGCGGAGGGGGGCCGGGCACGCCTGAGTGACATCCAGATGAGGGTCCTGGAACGCGTAGACCCAGCGCTCCACGCCCAGATCCTTCGGAGGCAGACCCATCTGGAGTTGGCCGGTAAGTGGCCAAGCATTGCTGTGTGAGACAGGGCATGTTGCAGTGTGCTGGTTGTCTGATACCTGCCTGTATGTGTGACATAGGCCATGTACGTATGTGTGTGTGCAGGGACATCATGGTCAGGCATGTGAGTACAGTGATGTGTTCTATTGCAACATGGGGGGCTCTGTGCGGAATGGACACATGGAAGCATGGCAGTCTCTGTTCCTGGACATGGGTGGGGGTGAGGGATGGGTGCTGTTCCCATGTACACGTATGGTGTCCATGTGTGTGTGTCTGACCTGCGTGTCTGTGACTTGTCACCGCCATGGATGCATGACACATGTCTGTGACAATGTTCAGATTCACTGATGCAGCCTAGTCATCCTTGTATCCACTGCGTCTGTGGTGCACAAGGCCAGATGGATGGAGCTACGGTGAGGTGTGTGCATGTGATGGAAAGACCCATGATGCATGTGAGTTTGAAACCAACATTGTATGAATCATGAGTCCCTTGGTCATGTATGCCAATGTCCATGGCCTGCCCCATGCCTGTTACTGTATGTGTTTTGCCTGCACTGACCCATGTGTTGTGGAGGGACATGATGGGAGTGATGTATGACAGTGCCACTCATCTGCTGTTGCTTCCTGTCTAGGGGACCATTGTACAGTACCCAGATGCTTGTGTCCTATGTCTCCCTCTACACAGTGGCAAGTGAAGAAGAGGGCGGAGAAGGCGCTGTGGAGCAGAGCGGCGGGGATGCCGCCACGGCTGCAGCGGAAGGGGTGGGTGAGCCCCCACAGGGGCTTGCACCGGCGGAAGACGGCGTGGAGACATCCAGGTTGGTGGTTTCCACAGAGGAGGAGGAGGCCGCTACTGAGCCACACATGGGGCCTGGTGGGGGCATCCCCGCTGGTGCAAGTGGTGCAGTCCAGGGCCAGGGGCAGGAGGCAGCACAGGTCACCGTGGAGGTGCCTGTGCATGTCACTGTCCCTGACACTGTGACTGCACCACCATGCACCAGCAGGGATGCCCCATCCCAGGCCCGTCCGCAGGTAGGGGAGATGTCCATGTCATCTGACACTCCTCTACCTGCGGACGAGGGGACCCCTGGCCGTGTGGAGAGGGTCCTGATTGGTGTCGCGTTGCGCACGGCTGGCATTCGTGATGAGGTGCATGCTTCCCGGGAGGAGCATGCACATCATCACGAAGAGCACCGTGCGTACGTGAACCATTTGGGAGCCGCCATGGTCGGGGGTTTCCTACATGTGTGTGGCCTTCTGGCGACCCTCTCCTCCTCTGTGGGGGCTATGCGCCAGTCGTGCTCCATGCCGTCTTCCGGCCCAGATGCCACCAGGGCCCCCTGTGGACCTGCCCCGACCAACGCAGCCAGCTCGGTGGGGACCCCATCCCTGCCACAGTCAGGAGTCGAAGGTCCAGCAGGGGTGGACACACCAGCAACTGTCCCCCTGCAGATGGAGGATGTGCCGGCATCATCTGGCAGGGCACGTGCACGACGGCATCGGTGGATTCCATCAGCCTGGATGCCGTCGTGCTGGCAGAGGCAGTGGCGTCGGAGGCAGCAGCAGGCTCGACGTGGGAGGCATCATGGCTCGGGGCCATCAAGATCAGAGGGGCAGGCATCGGCCGGAGGGCAGGTGAACCCTGGGATGGCAGTGTCTTCCGTGTGGGAGCAGTTGGTCCAGCGGATAGGTGCGGAGCGGCAGCGGGCGGAAGAGGAGCGGCTCACCATGGTCAGGGCGGAGTTCTCTATGCGTCGGGCGTTGAGGCGGGCTGAGTGCCTCGAGGAAGCTCGCAGGGAGTTTGAGGTGGACACGGGGTTGTCCCTGCGAGACCTCGGGGCCAGGACAGAGTCCTGCCTCCGGGACATCGACATGGAGTTCGATGATGCCCTGGCCGGCAACATCACAGAGTGAGCCGCAGGACTTGCCCGCTGCCATTGTATATAGTTCTTTAGTTAGTTAGTGTTAGGTTTCCTTTATTTTTTACGTTTTTTTTGGACCGCTCGGACAATGGCCACTTTTCTGTATATATTTTTTTCATTAGTTAGTAGTAGTAGGTTTCATTTATGGTGTTGGGCTCCTGGACCCTGGGATCTTCTTGTACATAGTTTGATGTTTGGAAAACATTTGTTGGATTTATATTTCCGTTCACCATGAGGCAATGGTTTTTCCTTATTTTTTCCCCCCATTATTTTGCTTTGGACTACATTAGTTTTTGGATTCCTTTGTTTTTTTGTTTTTTCTATTAGTTCTCGGACATGGACCATTAGTTTTGTCATCCCCATTGTTGTGTGTTTTATTTCTTTACTTCATTTTCATCTTTAATACATATATTTATAACTTACATTTGTGGTATTTTCTCATTGGTTTCATGCATGTCATGATATGGGTTTTGACATTCACTTGCACCCATTGTGTATGTGTGTGTGACGGACATGTGTTCATTTACATACTTGCCATTGGGGTTGTATCATGTAATTGCATCTACTATGTGGGTGGATGCAATCCTTGGCTGGGTGTTTGTGCTGGGTATGCTGCCCATTACTGCCATGATTGCGTTTCGTCAGGACCTGGGGGCAGGGGGACATGAGTGGGGGCCTGCTGGCAGGTGCCCCACAGTGCTGGGGGGTGGGGGTGCAGGGGGACATGAGTGGGACATGGTTGGGGGCCTGCTGGCAGGTGCCCCACAGTGCTGGGGGGTGGGGGTGCAGGGGGACATGAGTGGGACATGGTTGGGGGCCTGCTGGCAGGTGCCCCACAGTGCTGGGGGGTGGGGGTGCAGGGGGACATGAGTGGGACATGGTTGGGGGCCTGCTGGCAGGTGCCCCACAGTGCTGGGGGGTGGGGGTGCAGGGGGACATGAGTGGGACATGGTTGGGGGCCTGCTGGCAGGTGCCCCACAGTGCTGGGGGGTGGGGGTGCAAGGGGACATGAGTGGGGGCCTGCTGGGGGGTGGGGGTGCAGGGGGACATGAGTGGGGGCCTGCTGGGGGGTGGGGGTGCAGGGGGACATGAGTGGGACATGGTTGGGGGCCTGCTGGCAGGTGCCCCACAGTGCTGGGGGGTGGGGGTGCAAGGGGACATGAGTGGGGGCCTGCTGGGGGGTGGGGGTGCAGGGGGACATGAGTGGGACATGGTTGGGGGCCTGCTGGCAGGTGCCCCACAGTGCTGGGGGGTGGGGGTGCAGGGGGACATGAGTGGGACATGGTTGGGGGCCTGCTGGCAGGTGCCCCACAGTGCTGGGGGGTGGGGGTGCAGGGGGACATGAGTGGGACATGGTTGGGGGCCTGCTGGCAGGTGCCCCACAGTGCTGGGGGGTGGGGGTGCAGGGGGACATGAGTGGGACATGGTTGGGGGCCTGCTGGCAGGTGCCCCACAGTGCTGGGGGGTGGGGGTGCAAGGGGATATGGTTGGGGGCCTGCTGGCAGGTGCCCCACAGTGCTGGGGGGTGGGGGTGCAAGGGGATATGGTTGGGGGCCTGCTGGCAGGTGCCCCACAGTGCTGGGGGGTGGGGGTGCAGGGGGACATGAGTGGGGGCCTGCTGGGGGGTGGAGGTGCAGGGGGACATGAGTGGGACATGGTTGGGGGCCTGCTGGCAGGTGCCCCACAGTGCTGGGGGGTGGGGGTGCAGGGGGACATGAGTGGGGGCCTGCTGGGGGGTGGGGGTGCAGGGGGACATGAGTGGGACATGGTTGGGGGCCTGCTGGCAGGTGCCCCACAGTGCTGGGGGGTGGGGGTGCAAGGGGACATGAGTGGGGGCCTGCTGGGGGGTGGGGGTGCAGGGGGACATGAGTGGGGGCCTGCTGGGGGGTGGGGGTGCAGGGGGACATGAGTGGGACATGGTTGGGGGCCTGCTGGCAGGTGCCCCACAGTGCTGGGGGGTGGGGGTGCAGGGGAACATGAGTGGGACATGGTTGGGGGCCTGCTGGCAGGTGCACCACAGTGCTGGGGGGTGGGGGTGCAGGGGGACATGAGTGGGACATGGTTGGGGGCCTGCTGGCAGGTGCCCCACAGTGCTGGGGGGTGGGGGTGCAGGGGGACATGAGTGGGACATGGTTGGGGGCCTGCTGGCAGGTGCCCCACAGTGCTGGGGGGTGGGGGTGCAAGGGGACATGAGTGGGGGCCTGCTGGGGGGTGGGGGTGCAGGGGGACATGAGTGGGGGCCTGCTGGGGGGTGGGGGTGCAGGGGGACATGAGTGGGACATGGTTGGGGGCCTGCTGGCAGGTGCCCCACAGTGCTGGGGGGTGGGGGTGCAAGGGGATATGGTTGGGGGCCTGCTGGCAGGTGCCCCACAGTGCTGGGGGGTGGGGGTGCAGGGGGACATGAGTGGGGGCCTGCTGGGGGGTGGGGGTGCAGGGGGACATGAGTGGGACATGGTTGGGGGCCTGCTGGCAGGTGCCCCACAGTGCTGGGGGGTGGGGGTGCAAGGGGACATGAGTGGGGGCCTGCTGGGGGGTGGGGGTGCAAGGGGACATGGTTGGGGGCCTGCTGGCAGGTGCCCCACAGTGCTGGGGGGTGGGGGTGCAAGGGGATATGGTTGGGGGCCTGCTGGCAGGTGCCCCACAGTGCTGGGGGGTGGGGGTGCAAGGGGACATGAGTGGGGGCCTACTGGGGGGTGGGGGTGCAAGGGGACATGGTTGGGGGCCTGCTGGCAGGTGCCCCACAGTGCTGGGGGGTGGGGGTGCAGGGGGACATGAGTGGGGGCCTGCTGGGGGGTGGGGGTGCAAGGGGACATGAGTGGGGGCCTGCTGGGGGGTGGGGGTGCAAGGGGACATGTGGCTTGGCTGGGGGGCATGCCCATGGTGGATGTGCTGCCTGCGGGACATGACCAGGGGTGCAGGCTAGTCCCCTGTGGTGTGGGCTGCCTGCAGAGCTCGTGGAGGGGGTAGAGGGGAGACCTGGGAGGACCCACACTGGCAATTCACCTCTTCAACTTCCCGCACACCCACGTAATACACTGCCCCACTCGCACAGGCCCAATCGCGTGTAGAATTTCTCGCGCACCCCTGAAATCCACGTACCCAGGCCAATCGCGTGTAGAATTTCTCGCGCACCCCTGAAATACACGTACCCTGCTGAAATCGCGTGTAGAATTTCTCGCGCACCCCTGAAATACACGCGCCCAGGCTATTCGCGTGTAGAATTTCTCGCGCACCCCTGAAATCCACGTACCCAGGCCAATCGCGTGTAGAATTTCTCGCGCACCCCTGAAATACACGTACCCTGCTGAAATCGCGTGTAGAATTTCTCGCGCACCCCTGAAATACACGCGCCCAGGCTATTCGCGTGTAGAATTTCTCGCGCACCCCTGAAATACACGTACCCAGGCCAATCGCGTGTAGAATTTCTCGCGCACCCCTGAAATACACGTACCCTGCTGAAATCGCGTGTAGAATTTCTCGCGCACCCCTGAAATACACGCGCCCAGGCTATTCGCGTGTGGAACTTCACGCAAACCCCTGAAATACACGTAGCACGCTCCCCCAGGCCCGATCGCGTGAAGAAGTTCACGCGAACCCCTGAAATACACGTAGCACGCTCCCCCAGGCCCGATCGCGTGAATCAGTTCACGCGAACCCCTGAAATACACGTAGCCCGCTCCCCCAGGCCCGATCGCGTGAATAAGTTCACGCGAACCCCTGAAATACACGTAGCCCGCTCCCCCAGGCCCGATCGCGTGAAAAAGTTCACGCGAACCCCTGAAATACACGTAGCACGCTCCCCCAGGCCCGATCGCGTGAAAAAGTTCACGCGAACCCCTGAAATACACGTAGCCCGCTCCCCCAGGCCTGATCGCGTGAGTGACTTCACGTGAACCCCTGGAATACACGTAGCCCGCTTGCCGTGCTGGTACAGGGTTTGCGCAGCCCTTTGCGCTGGATTGGGGATTTTGATGGCTTTTCCCTGCGCGGAAGGCGTTCTTGGGGGCGTAACTGGCGCTGCTGCAAGGTCGCTGCGCCACTATGCGCCACGGCTGGTTTTGGTGGCTGGAATCCATGAATACGCTGTGCGCGGAAATGGGTTTTGGCGCACGCGGCTGGCGCAGGGATTCGCACGCGCACACTGTGCGCCAGCCGCGTGCGCCACTTGTGCGCCGAATTCTATGAATTGGCCCTTCAGTCTTTTGGAGTCTGCGCACAAAACAAGTCGCAAAAACAAAAGCCATCTGGCCTTCTAAAACCTTTGGACATTCCTCCTGCACCATGGCACACTCTTTCCCTCGACTTCATCACTGACCTACCTTCCAGTCAAGGGTTTAACACCATTCTTGTAGTCGTAGACCTATTCTCAAAGATGGCGCACTTTATTCCGCTCAAAGGCCTCCCTGACGCATCCACTCTAGCCAAGGTATTTCTGGACAGTATTGTTAAACTACATGGCTTCCCATCAGTCCTGATCTCCGATCGAGGTAGCCAGTTCGTCTCTAACTTTTGGAGAAAGTGTTGTGCAATGGCGCAAATTGACGTCTGGCTATCCACTAGCCATCACCCTCAAAGGGACGGTCAGACCGAGAGAACCAACCAGACCCTTGAGCAATACCTACGATGCATTTGCATCATGAATTAAGAGACTGGAAGGACTTGCTATGGATAGCCGAGTAAGCATATAACAACTACTTGCATTACAGTACCGGACAAACACCCTTTTACACCCTATATGGTAGACACCCACGTACCTCAGAACTGTATCTCCCAACCAGTTTGGAAATGCCAGCAGTAAAAACCCTTCATACCAACATCACTCAGGCTTTCAAAAAGGCCAAAGAACATCTAATTCGCGCCAAAGACAAGCAAAAACAATTTGCCGACCAACACAGGAAAAAGGCCCCAGACTATCAAGTAGGGGACAAGGTTTGGCTAGCCGCCAGGTTTATACCCATTAAAGGAACCCAAACCTTTCAACCCAGGTACTTAGGACCCTACACCATCAAGGCGATTATTAATCCAGCGGCCGTCGAATTAGATTTACCATCCAATCTACACATCCACCCAGTATTTCATGTGTCCCTTTTAAAACCAATGCAGCCTGGTACACAGATTGGAACACCACCAAAACCCATTCTTGTTGACGGAGAGCCAGAATTGGACCCCAAGATAGATCCTGGGAACCCTGTGAAAACGTTCATGCGCCACGTCTGATCAAAAACTATCATCGAAACTTCCCAACTAAACCCGGGCCAGACAGGAAGAACACCCTGAGAGGGGCCTTGGGGGGGAGTGCTGTCACAACCCCTATCCAGAAGACCCCCTGGCAAGCCCATGGGCCAGGAAGGGTCTCCACTAAAACCAGGCATCCTTGGCCTAGGCCTTCTTGGAGCCAGTCCTGGCGCCTTTGGCGCCAGGCTCATACTTGATAAAGGACTTGTATTGGGAACTACTTTATTTCAGTGTCAATCAACATGGAGGCATCCACATAGCTTGGCTCCTTGGAACCAACCTATGTGGTATAGTATTTTTGGGTGTGGTACCATAGGAACTATTTTACCTGGACTACTTTCTTGAAGCTATTTAAACCACACCTGACTGGAATAACACGCTTCGCGTTACTTTGCAATTCTGCAACGTGACGCTCACCGTGTTCAGCTGCACCCGCGAACCTCGGAAGAACAGCATCTGTAAAGGAGAAAAAAGACATCGTTAGCAGCAGCAGCTTACCTGTAATTTCATCGTTAGCTGTCCACGGCTCTTGAGATCAGCATCCTGGAACCAGCGCTCCTCCCAAACCGACGGATCTGCAAAAAAGGGAGAAACAAGGCATTCGAAATTTTTTACAATTTAATGAACGGTGCCGAAAAGCTTACCTCGCGAACTACTCCTCGACCAGCGTCGCCTCAGGAATTCCATGCACCGGGTAGGCACCGCAAACTGTGGCAAGAGAAGACAACAGGTTAGCAAGAGGCAAGGCATCAGCGCGTAGCGCCTACTCACCGCATCAAGGCGCTCTAAAAACACCATTACTTACCGGCGAGACCCAATTCATTCTATGCCACATATTGGACTTCCGCGCACCAAAGGAAGAGAAAATACATTATTTAAACCAAAATGGCATGCAAGGACAATATATAGCACAGCAATAAGACCTACCTGAGAGACTCACAGCGGGCCGGCATCAGTGAAGTAACTCGATCGCAAACGCCCACCAAGCACAACACGCCCCTGCCAAGAAGGCAGGACGGAGAGCACACCTACATTAAAAACAAGGTGAGGAGAGGTCCAGTGAGGCCACGGGTTTACGGGGTGGTGGGGGACTGTTTACCCCAGTTGTCCAGTCTTGAACATTGCCCACCTGTATTCCAGGCAGAACCCTCCCGCTGGTCACACCTGGGAACTGCAGAGAAGGATACCTGAGTCCCAACTGCTGGGTGGCGTCCCCGTGGAACCAGGTGAGCGTAACAAGTATTCAATATTTGGTAAGGTGACCAGGGATCTAACCCTTGGACTTTGTTTTAGGATTGCATTTAAGGCAACATTGATGGCATAGAAATTCGGCTTGGGGACTTAACCCAGCATGTTCAACAACCACTAGAGATCAACTAGCAGCACACGCCAGCCATTGACAGTTCATTTGGGAATTAATCTTGTTTCATTCAGTACTATCAAAAATTCTTTTCAAGATATCACTCCCCTCAAGTTTAATGTCCATTTCTGGTCACCTTACCAAATATTGAATACTAAGTAAGGCCTTGAGGACGACTCAGTTCAAAACACATGTCGGCTGACTTTATGGTAATAAAATCACCTACAGAGGACAATTTGATTAAATTGACTTGATTTCATGCTAACATTCTACAATTAACTTTAAGGAGGGAGAGCATGATTCGCCAATACCAATCTATTTTTTGTATTATTTATTTGAGGTCTTTATGGGTAGACTTTGTGGAATTGGTGACACAGCTTGCCACTGTTAATATTGATAGTGGTCAAAGTGCACTCTCACCGGTTCGGACTCATACACACTTTCACTATGTACCTGTTTCCGCTTGCTGATCTCCTCATGGGCCCGACATAGCTGACTTGTAAATCAGACCATGGGAGTGTCAAAACCCTTTTCATTAATGGTGCTCTATGAGCTGGTGACACAGGCTTAAACTATGCACACACTAAACACCCTCTGGTGTCAAGCTCAACATCCTGGGACATGTGTGGCCAATAGGCATAATCTTTTAAAATGTCCAATGTTTTCTGTGAATCTCTGTGTTCTGCAGTAATGACATCGGGGGGCATGATGTAACATCAATCCCTGAAATGACAAAGGCACTACCCATTGGATTTGGCCTGTCACGGATTCTCTAATCATCAGTCCACCTTCTAACCTAATTCTCTTTTAGTTTTTTAATAGCACCCTCAATTCATCTTTCCCTTTGCAGTCCTCTTCAGTCAGAGGATTGTGTTCTGCATCTAGCAAATGGTTGTAGAATGGGCCTAGAATAAGATCTTCCTTTTGCGCTTTGATCAAGTTTTGATCTGGAGTATCAAAACTCCATTGTGCCACAGGCTGTTCAATTGTTTTTGGAGATTTGAAACGTGTTATTGCATCCACCTGTATTTCACCAACCAATGTTCAATAGAAAATAACTCCCCCATTGCAGCTCCAATTTTGGCTAACTGATCTGCCTTATCATTGTCTTCCTTATCCTCACCGGGTGTTTTCAAATGACCACATATTTTCCTCCAATGGATTATCAGGTCATTTTCTGACACACGTTTCTCTATAGCCTGAATCATCTTGCCATGTTTAAGTGGATTCTTGTTATAGGTGAACAAAACACAAGGGGGGCAGGGGGTTATGTCACACGGAACAACAAGAATGATAATGTATAAATAGCAGACTTCTGCTGCTGAATTGGGAAGTATTGGAACGGGTCAAGGAAACATAGAAACCAATATATATTCAAATTTTATTACTATGTTAAACATAATTTTAAACATAATTAAAAAAAATACTCAAATGTTCATTCTATAATTCATCCAAACACAATGTATTGTATAAAAACCTTCCAATTTTGTAATACACTGACAAAAAACATCTTTGTAAACAAGAAAAAACACATATATATATTCTCTCTAAATGTTTTGATGAGCAAACAGATTATTCAATGTATACCGATGTGTTGTTTAGGAGGAAAAAAGCTATCACCATGTGATCAATGGTTCACATAGGGTTTAGGTATACTCCTCCGGGGTATCTAATAAAGTGCAAAACTAGTGCAAAACATTGTTTTGATGACAAAGTGCTATGTGTAAACTACAGATTTCGGGGGGTGGGGGAGGCTATTTAACATGCCACTCAAATATCCTACTGTAGGTAGTTACGACGATTGGTTAAATCTAGTCAAAAAAAGACTGATAGTCGTTTTACTCAGGACAAAGCACTGCAAATTATCTATAAAACAGTAACACATTCAAATCGATTTTAGCTGTTACTACAAGGTCCCGACTTGTTCTTGTATGGCAGTATTCCTCTGGCAGTATTCAATGGAATAGGAACATACATTCTTTTTATAGGTGAACATGCCCTTCACCTTCCAGCCAGGTAAATACTCCACAAAACATTTTCGTGCATAATCAGAATCAGTTACTAGAAGTATTTCTTTGAGTCTATTTTCTACTGCTGTAGATATTGCCTTATAAATAGTGGCCAATTCTACCACTTGACTGCTTTTGTGGCCTATCCTCATACTTACTCTTGGAATGTTGTCATATTTAAACCATGTTTCCTATTCCTGCTACGAGCTCTTTTTCTGTATCATTTTCTACATGGTATGCACATGCATCTACATACACAGTTGGTAAATCCTTACATGTTCCATTGTTGAATGCCTTGTGTGGGGATTGCTCAAATTCATTCAAACTTGTCTCTAGCTCTGTGTCATCAGGCACACAGACAGCTGCACAATCATGCAACTCTGCTAGCCTTTGAGCAACTTGGCTCTTTTTACTTTGTCCATATCTCATTTCTACAGGAAATCCTTGAAGTGATAATGTCCAGGAAGTAATTCTGGACTGGGCCAAATTCCCTGATCTGATTCTCTTAATTTGCAAAAATTGCAGAGGCTGGTGATTTGTTTCAACAATCACCCGCTCCCCTTGAATTATGGGGCAGAAATGTTGTAATGCCCAGACAGTGGTCAGAAGCGCCTTTTCACATTCACTAAATGTGGTCTCTACCTGTGACAATGCTTTGCTAGCATATGTAATGGTTTTATTATTTGTGTCATGTTTTTGATATAACACTGCTGACATGCATTGATCTGTGAAACCTATTTCTACAAAGAAATCCTGGTTTTTCATTGGATATGCCAAACATGGTGTTTTCATTAGACATTCTTTTAGCATCGCCACTGCCTCACTTTGTTCTTTTTCCCATTTCCATGGTACACCCAGCTTCAGTAATCTCGTTAAAGGTTGTGTAATCGCTGCTTAGTGTTCAATAAATGTTCTGTTGTAACTTGTCATTCCTAACAAACTCTTGAAACTTTTCAAGTTAGTGGGATCTTTTAGTTTATGAATCACTTCCACTTTTTTCTTTTGTGCATTTAACCCATGCTCTGTCACTTCATGACCTAGGAAGTTTACCCCTTTTCTTCACCGCTGTGCTCTCTGTAAGATACCTTTGCCCCAGCCTTCTGTAACTGACTGAGCACATGTCTAATCTCATTGAAATGGCTTTTTAGATCTTCATTTTTGATTAACACAGCATCCACATAGACTATTGTCCCTCTTTCAGCTGCATCTGGGAGTGCCTTGCTCAGGAATATCCCAAACTCACTTCCACTATTGACATACCCAAAAGGGGTCCAGGACCACGCATATTGTGATTTGTCAAATGAAAATGCAAAAAATGTTGAATAGCTTCAGCTAGTGGCACACACCAGTATCCAGCTGTAAGGTCTAATGTGGTAAACGCGTTTGACCAGTGAACTAGTGCGAGACCCTGATCAATAAATAGATGGGGCCACCTTCAAACAGGTACCTTTTTGTTTAATTCTCGTAGATCTGCACACACACGCCATTGGCCATTGTGTTTTAGCACTCCTAATATAGTGGTATTTGATGTACTAAGAATAGGCCTATTGATTCCTCTAGATTCTACATTTTTTATTATTTCAGCTTGTGATTCCAATCATGCACAAATACTGGCTCTCTACCATGTACTTCTGGTAGTGTGGAAACATGTAAATCGGTTAGCTCGTAGTCATAGGCATCTTTGGCAAAAACCTGTTTGAACTCTATAAATACTTTTCTCAATTGGTGTTTTTCTACTTTACCTGTGCAAGCATCTGCAGCTTGAAGATGCTCCTCTACCATTTTAGAAATCTCTGGGAAGTCCTCCAGGGAAGGAACCTCTGTACTCTAATTGTGTGGCAGTGTCTCTTTGGAGAGTCGCTACGCTCAAATATTTTGGAATATTGACCCCCATTTCAATATGCTGTTTTTCTCTTTTAGGTTCACTTAATTTGAATAGTATACAATCATCTTGATGACAGAACACTATTTCACTTGCTTCATAAAGGTACACAGAATGAACGTTAAAGATTACTTTAGGCTTAGACTCCAATGATTCTGGTAACTCACCCTGTGCAGTCACATACCTTTCAGGAATGTTCCCGATCACTGTGTTATGAAATCAGCAGTGTAGTAAGATTTCTGTATTGCCATTCCTAATGCTGAATTCTCTTGCAACTGAATGTCTTGACACCCTTTGTTACCCACCACGGTTTGAATGGGTCCATCCCCAATCTCTATCAGTGGTTTATATTCACATTCTAACCCTTGCTGCCTTATGGATTCATTTAGGCAAACAAATGCATCAGAGCCTTTTATCTGTTGTCCCTTCCTGTATTTTAATGCTACTGTAAATTGTCTGGTGAATGCAGGAATGGCAACGTCCTTTTTCACCTGAAGCTCAATTGTATATGGCGTCATTTGGGCACAATAGTAAGCTTGTCTTTTGTCGTCAAATTAAGGTGCTGCTCTAACCAAGCTGGACCAAACCCTTTGAGTTAGAAAGTATATTACTATACACATCCTGTGCATAATATCATTTCCCAAATACAATTTGTTTTGTGTCCCGATTACAATCCACACATTGTGATTAATACTCTTAGGGCCCATTGTAATCTTTACCATGCATCTTCCTACAATTCTTTGTCCCAACTCAGGGTCTTCTAGGCCAAAAATGTGTTGATTCTTTATTCTGAACTTTGGGATCTCCTCCCTGTCAATTATTTGCTGCAGTGTATTTTCATTAATCAAACTACTTTCATGTTCAAGCGCTAAAGTGGCTTCAATCATTTGAGAATGCCCCTTCACATAGATAGGGATCCATGGCTGCCCTTCTCCCATGTGTATTTCTGAGATTATTGAAATGTGTTTTTCTTGATTTAATTCTGGAGTGACATTTGGTTTGCGTTTTTCATCATTTAGATAAAAGCACAACGTGTTTTCATCTATTTCTGTTTGCCAGTTTTTCTTGGGGTCCAAATAAATCTCCAAAAATTGCTTCTCTTTTTCTCCTCGCATTTCATCCTGACACATGAGAATGACAGTGACGCTAGGCACACAGCCATTCTGAAGATATACTTCCACTCGACTTTCTGATTTAGCAACAGTGTGGCATTCTTTTACACTGTTGCTTTGGGTCATTATTTTCTTTGGTTTCAATGGCTTTTTAGCTAATGATCACAATACTCCATTTACCTCATCAATGAGCAGCGATAACCTCTTCAGAAAATTTGTACCTATTAGAAAGGGTATTTCATTAATGGATGTGATCAACGCTTCCTGTCTCATCCGATGCTTCCCTATCTTTATGTCAACCTCAGTGACACCTTTGATAGGTATTTCTTCCCCATTGATGTGTGCAGAGGGCCTTCATGTTGCCTCACCTTTATATGATTTTGTGGGGATATCCCTTCATAGATACTTTTCACCAGTTCTTTTGGCTTTATTGTTGCTTGGGCACTGATGACAATCATTGCAAATGCATTACCTTTTTCTTCAACAGTGATAGGAGCATAGTACCCATCTTCAAACTCTTCTAGTGCACATAAAAAGTGTGACATTTTGCTAATTTCAGGACTTACTTTTCTTAGCTCCTTTTTACTCTTTGCTAGGCAAATGGGACTATAAAATCACATTTTACCCTCCTTTTTGCCCACTTCATTTTGAATGTCTTTGTCTATTCAATTGGGCTCAGAACCCATTTGGAGTGTAGCCACTGACTGCCCCTCTGACTTGCGACCACTAGTGTTCACACCCCGATTTCTCATTGTGCCTTTACATTGCCTTGGTTCTTCCTACTTGCTTCCACATTGCAACCTATTGGCTGGATATTTTCACAAGTGTCATGTGACAGCATGTCAACTTCTGGCCTTTGACACTTATCTGTGTTTTGCATTGAGCCTGTCATTTCTGTCCCTTGGAATATCCGTGGTTCAAAATACTCCTCCGGTGACTGACCTACACCCGCCCTCTGGGCAATTGTTTCCTCTGTGTGGGTATCAACAGTATTTTGACTACAAAGTAATGATAATCTATCTGTTGATCCTAATTCTTAGTTTTGTGTTTTATTTTCACATTGGATGCTCTTTTTAAATCTCCTTCTCTGTTCTTTGGGTTTTTTTTTCTTGTTCATTTTCCCCCTTTTGTTCTTCATTTTGACACACCTGAATAGTATGGTTCAACTCTAAATTGAACCACACTCCCTTTTTGTGTGTGTTGAAATTCCATGTCTCACTTTCCTTCATTTGTTTTCTCATTTTTAAATCAGCAAGCAATTGAGTACCGTTATTCAAAGGCAATTTATGTGCATCTACGTTTTCATCAGTTCAGAGGTCATTAGCTAGTCACTTGTTGTCGCTACACACAAGATCACTACTATGGAATTCTGCCACTTCACTTGGCTGTTGCTTTTGGAATGCACATAATTTTCCTATCTGTTCAGACAACATTTTGACTTGGGCCTCTAAGCATTGTAACCTGTCCATGTCTCTGAATTCCTTTCTTTGTGGTCTGGGCCGGTAATGATTAAACTCACCCTGATTAAGCCTGTTCTGATATCTCTCAGGAGATTGATTTCTATTTTTGTTACCTCTGAATTCACCTGACACAGGAGGTGGAGAACGCGGAGTGACCATCTTTTGACCATGGTCGACTAGAGGTGGTGATTGATTATATTGGCGAGGGACATAATTCATATTTTGTCTTTCATTTGGTGGGAATTGTTCCCTATGCCGGTTTCCGTTTTCAATGAATCTATACACATATCTTGGTCTTATTTGGTGACCATATACCATTGTATTAGGGTCCAATCTACTCTGGGCCCCTAGTTTCTCGTATGGGCCATTGTACATTTGATTTTGATTATTATTTAGGCCTGGCATATCGTGGCGAAATTCCACTCTGGGAGAATTACCAAGATATCTAGGATTAATGTAAGAACTCCTATTGCTGGGATCAATAGATTGGAGCATAGGAGTCTGGGTTGATGTCCTCTGTGGAGGCACACACCTTTGGCTAGATGTCATGTCGTTCTTTGCCTGATTCTAGCAGCATCTTTACAGATTGTACCTCCAAAATTGCTGGTGTGGATTCCTTAGACTTTGGTTTTGTCTCTTTAATCTAAGGCCCCTCCTCTCCCTGACCAAATATCTCTTTATACAGTTTGGTCCCGTGTTCTATTATCCATTCTAGTGGTTCTTCGCTGTCAAATTCACAAACTAACTGGGAGACAATTTCTTTTTGGAGCCCATAAAAGTATGCAGTCTTAAATTCTACAGATTTAGGGTTAACGGTCACATCAAAGTGTGAAAATGCTCTTTTTATATTTTAAAGAATTGACAAGGTGACATGTCTGACTTTGCCGTCATAGTATAAGCTGCTTTTCTGCATCCTTTTTGGACTGGTAAATTGAGAATTGATGGCTAACCTCCTTCTCAAAGTCTGCCCATGACACATTTTCCTGTTTATTGAGACCACAAATTATACTAGCAGATGCTGCATCTAGGATGAGGTGAAACTATTGTCTATATTGTTCTTTAGGTATATGGAGGTCTTTGGATGGTCTCTAAATGGTCTTCCATGCAACAATCACCTCCCTTTTTGAATGGTTTAGTTAAAGTCTTGATGGATTTCATAATTTTGATAGGACTACATGGTTCATTCTGGGATGTGTCATTGTGTCGCTCATTCCTGTTCTCTTGGGGGCAAGAATGTGTGTGAATATTTGCAGGTGATTCAGACCCCACCATTGGGTTATAACCAGGTCTGGGAAAAGGGACAGCTGTTGGTACATTGTTTCCTTGGCCAGAGCTGTGATTGAGTTCAGCTCCAGTGAGTACCTTGTCGCTTTTTTGAGATTTGAAATGAAATATATACTGTTCCAGGTTCTTGCACAGTCCATGAAGCTGTTCGGCTTCATCGCATAGATCAGAATTTTCATCCCTGACCTTATTGATTACTGCTTGCAATTCATTGATTTGTATCTGAGACTGATTAAGTGCTTTGGCCTTTTTGTCATTGTCTTCCAGTAATTGAAATATCTCCTGTTCCATAGCATGGAGTTCTTTATCTTTCTCCTTGCCATCTTCTCTAAGAGCTTGCATTTCAGAAAATGCAACTTCTTTATCTTGTCTTATGCCATCTAATATTGTTTTTAAGTGGGTTAATTCTTGCTCATTCTCATTAAATTGTTTCTCTCTCTGAGCCAATTGAGTAGCAAGATAACTACATTTGCCTTGCATTTCCATGTCCAGCTACCTCTGATTTAATTCCGCTTTTAATTGCTGCACCTGATCACATTCATTGTCCAAACTGCGTTATAATTTGTAAATGACTTCACTGTATTTGCCTTGCATCTTCATGGATCTGTGTAGCAGGAACTACATTTTTGTGCACAGTCTGATGATGCAGTTTTTCACCTCCATGCATTCTGTCACTCAGAATAACCTAAGGAGGCACACCTGCACAATGCTTCCTTCATCAAAAATATTTTAAAATGCCTCCCTTTCTACCTATGTGGTAATTCTGTTTTTCCATATTGTCACATTTTCTGAGGACCAAACTGCACAGGCACAAAGGTTTGCCTCAAGGTAATCTGACAATTAAGAACACTCAGCCTGAATCTGGGACATGGTGGCACTATTGCAAATGACACAATAATGAGAGTCAAGTGAGCACACAGTACTGCACTACCTCACAGCAATAATTCAATTAATGGATGCACAATATGGTTATGCTTTAGTATGCAATGCCACGCCTAGTAATTATTTTATAGTTTTCCAGCCAATGCACCAAATCTGTTAGATATATTTGGGGTTATATCTAGTATTTCATGGTATTTTGTGGTATTTTGCTATGGGGTATTTTCTTAGCTCTAGGAAATATATTGTGGTAAACCTATTGTTTATTTTTTATAGTGGTTGTACTAATTTCATAATACTGCCTAATAATTATTTCACCATGGTCACTAACAATAAACAAATACTGGACTTAATACACTCTGAATAAATGGCTCATGTTCTCCTGTGATGTTGTATCTGCAACATCACACTTATGCCCTTCTGGCTGTGTTTCAACAAATATAAAGCATGCAAATGAAATACAACACATTCATTCAGCTTCTCTTATTTACTGTGACCCACTTTGCTTTGATATTTCTTAGCGCACACTCAAACTACCTATGCACACCAAACCAATGAGACTGAAATGCAGACAAATACGGGACTAAAATTCCTTTTTTTCTAATTTATATTTTTTAGCATGAACTAGAAATATGCAAGTTACACAGAGTGACACATACACCCATGTTGCAATTCACAATGTAAGCAAGGTTTTTCCTGCAATTGCTTTCAACGCTCTATCTGTGATAATGTGCAAAGCTCTGCCAAATCAACCTTGGCTTCGCAACAACAGTTGGCAGGATAAATATACTTTGACTTGCAGCAAAACTTAGAGAAATACAAACACAGTGGTACATGCATGATTAACTTCTCATCGTTAATGCAGCGCCTATAAATGAACTGAATTATCTAATCTGTACTACCCAGTATCACTCACTTCACATGCACCTCAATTAACCTCCTAATTACCTAGGTTAAGCTGGCGATATTCCCTGAATCCGCTTGGCAGTGATCCGGTTGCTCAAGACTTTGCAGCTCTTCTAATGATTGCCAACCCAGGAGAGCGACAGCCCAGCAGACAGTCAGCTTGCAAGCACTGGACTCAGTCTGCCCAGGAACCAGCACTTCTGCCTCCTGCGTCAGTGAGTGCAAGAATGCCCAGCAACTCTGCCTCAAAACCTTTTCATAAAACCCCCTGCCACTCAAGAACACCTTCCTTTGACAAGATCATCCCACTAAAACATCACGTGATTTCATCTGGGCCTTTTAGCCGAAACACATACTGCATTGCTGAATAGAACTTGCTACATTTCTTCCTGCCCCACAACAATACCATGATTTTAGTATAACAGATCTTCACATTCCTCAGTTTACAACACAGATCCAGCCTGCACGTTTAAATCATTTTTCTTTTCCATTTTTAAGGCATCATGCATTTCGCTCAATCTGCATCCAGTTTATATAATGGATTGATTTGCACTAAATGTTATTATGGGAATCAGTTACATGTTAAATGGGGTTGGGTTAATTAGTACATTAGTTTCATGTTAGTATTATTTTTTAGTGCATCTCAGCCCATTAAAATAGCATCATGGAGCAAAGTGATAATTTTCTAGCATGTGCTCTGTGCATTGACATCTATTTCAATTCAGCCTGAGACGTATACTCTTGAGTCCATCAATGAGTCCAACACCCTTGGCCCTAGTTAAAGTTCAAACCCTCACCTTAATGTGAATGATGAAATGTAGAATCTAGATGTTGAAATGCAGAGCCTAGATTACTACAGTCACCAACATTATACAGGGAACACTTCCACGCTTTTCATGATGCCTGAGCATTATGCTTGGGCCCACTATATACTGCCATTGTGAAAAACGTTCATGATGTGGCCCACAATATATGCAAGCACCGTCACTGTAAATCACATAATATTTGGCAGCATGGCCTTGTAAAACGCTTGGCTATGCTGCATGTGTCCAAATATATGCCAGCATTACTAACGTAAAACACTTTCACTATATTGCCCACAATATTTGCAAGCACTGTCACTGCAAAGCACTTGTCCAAAATGCTGATAACCATAATCATTGCCAATATTTCCCTGTACAACACTGTTCCATGCTTCCTGTGCTCACAACATATGACAACACTACCACTGTAAAGCACAAGTTCATGATGCATGTGTGCACAATGTTTATATGAGTATGGTTCTGTAAAACTATTATTCTTGTTGGAAGTACCTAAATGTATGCCTGTACGCCTTTGTAAAACACTTTCCTGATGGTGGCCACAATGGGGGCCAGCATGCCACTGTAAAAAACATTCAAAGTATCTGGGTCCACAATATATGCCAGCATGGCCTTGTAAACCACCTTTTCATGCTGCCTTTGAAACATATGTCCAGTAAAGCTATGTTACAATGCTTTTATAAAGCACCAAATCATCACCATAAGGGTCTCAGAGCATCTGGTTTGTCCAGATTTTAGCGTATTGCACTATTTTCTGGGGATCCAGACATTAGGCTACAGAGAAAAGGGAGTAGGGTGAAGATAACAGGACAGGAAAGTGGATGAAATCTCATAGACTTAAGTATGGGGTGATGTAAAAGGGTAAAAGGAAATGATTTGTGATAGCTTGTATGCATGTGGTTTCATGAAGGTGAACCATAGAAAAGTACTGTAGAAAGGATAATTATTTTTTTTGTTGCATTTTTTTAAAGAGCTCACATAGCCCGCAGGCATCGAGGCGCTGTTACAGGAATTGTTTGTTTTTTAGCTGTGTAAGGATGGTATAATGTTAGCATTTATGGCATGAAATGGATTGTCTATGTGATGCCGTCTAGAGGAGCAGTAAGTAGTGTACAACATGTGCTGCTTAGCTGTGTGATGGGCTCAAGGTGTACTCCAGCCCCCTACTTAAGTCATGGTGGTTTTTGACCAAGGATTACCTCTCACATTTCCACGGGGCAAATTCCAGAATAATATTTCAGGACTATCAAGATGGGAGGCAAGATGTGTCCCAGTGTACAATAGAGTGCATTGCATGTAGTTGGAGAACAAAAGGTTAGGGGGTGTTCTGTTCGATGGGTCTGTGGACACTAGATACATTTGCAAGCCTGGCCATATGATATGGGGATGATAGTGTCATAATCTGATTATATTTCATGTAAAGGTTCTGACAATGCACACTCAGGGTTCCTGTGCTGGAGGCTGCCTGTGTTACATGACTGATCCACCTGAGCTATGGCATGCTTG
The DNA here is from genome assembly GCF_040938575.1 of Ambystoma mexicanum. Lineage (NCBI taxonomy): Eukaryota > Metazoa > Chordata > Amphibia > Caudata > Ambystomatidae > Ambystoma > Ambystoma mexicanum. Next base: position 313,667,977 of record NC_090932.1, read on the forward strand.
TTGCTTGTCTAGTGCTTTATGTCACAGCACGGCCACCTCACAGCACTGAGGAGCATGTAAGGACTTTTTCAACTAACAACGTAAAAGCCAACGACCCTACAGAACAGTGCTAAGGGGGCCCCGAGCCCTGGAAGGCAAGTCCTATATTAGGGGGAAGTGAGTGCCCCAGAAAACACTTCCAGGTTAAGATAGCTTTCAGTATGAAGGTTCCTTGCTTAGGATGCAGCCCTGAGGATTCCTCAAATATTTTGGGGACTGGGCCCCTCTCAGATGGTTGCTGGGCCCCTCTAGGATTAGTCTCCATAATAGGCACCCCTTTCCAACCACTTCCCTAAGCTGCGTTTGCCTATTATGGTTACAAGGCAGCCACAGGGTGCAGCGGAAAACATCTAAGTTTAATTCACAACCTTCTTTTGAACAGCACTGAACAGTCTTCAGTCCCCAGGAAACCCTTTTAATTACTGCAGGCGGGTTTGGTTGCATGTCAGAAAATTGCAACTCCCTGAAAGATGTGCTAATTTTCGATTTCTATTTTGGCAACCTTTTAATCTTTTTTTTACTTTAGGAGAGATTTCCACACCCAGGAATTGTTTTGCCATTCCCCGTTCGCCCCTCATCATCTCACCACTTTTTCTTTTCCATCCAACTATACATATCTATGTTCAGTCTGGAGATACCTCAGTTTTATGTTATTTGACCTTCATACTGCACCTATCACCACCACAGTGGTCTTAAAGAGCAAAGCCTTCTCCTTGTGCCGTTGAATTGTGACCCCGCCCAGGATGGCAGCCAGACCGTTGTCTGTCGGGTGAAAATGGGTCTGAAAAGGAAAATGGGTCAAGGAAAGTGGGTAAGGGAAACAGTGAGAAAAGTCAGGGAGACATAAAATTTACAGACTTAACTCGAAAACATTAGGGTTAGTGATAGTGGTCGTAGGGTTGAATGTATAGTTTTTCATGTTTTGATGAGAAGAAAATGTAGTCCAAGGACAAGCTTCCCTTATTAGACAGAACTTTCATTCTTGTGTGGTGGCGAAATTATATGTTTTGGATGTGTGATGGCATTGAGATGTGATCAAGCGTTCTTAGGAGTTGTGCGCTACTAACCAGAAATCATATTGGACTTCTTCCTGCTGATAGCCTATAGGGGGTCCGGTAAAGCCAAGCCCACTGACGGAGGTGTCAGAGTCAGGAATAAGATGTGTACAGAATGAGTGCTCAGAGAATACACGACTGAATTTGACAGAGGATCTTCCTCTCCCTGAACCCGACTAGACTGGCCTTGGGTGAAGAAGAGGGAGCAAGTGTCACACTTGTAAGAAGCAAATTGCCAAAGAAGCCACTGCAATGCAGGATGAGAGAGTTAAATTAAAGCTAAGGTTGCAAACAACGCACAACAGGCTCACTAGAAAAAAGGAGCGTTCACATTAAGGACAACCCTCGAGTGTGGCAACTGTTCGTTACAAGACCCGTATTCTGAGGCTGCCAGGGACCTCAGGCACAGGTCTTTGTAGCACATCCTGCAATGCCCTGGTGTGTTCAAGCAAGGCCCAGGGGAAAAGGAGAGCACCCACTATTCTACTTATTTCCTTGACATTTTATAGGCATGGTAATGATGGTGCGGAAGGTTGGATTTCTTTTGGGCTGCCAGCATTACCAGCGTGTAGCACTTTCATGACGGTGGGTGACTTAAAATAGGACCGCCTCTGAAAAGCAAAGTCATGGTAGTGGCGCGGCCCTGCTCCGCCATCAATAAGCAGTGGAGAGTGCACCGGCCCCACGAAAGTGTGCACCAAAAGCAAAACACACACCCGGGTCCCGCTCCCGCGCAAGCAGAGTCACTCACACATGCGCACATTCTCATCCTCCTTGGCACACAGGTACTTAAGCAGTCTCACTCACACAGGTGCACACTCCATCTCTTTTTTCTTAAACTTACTTTCCAACATGGTTATGGTGTCCTCTCGCCCTCCAGAAGGGGCCCCTCTTTGCAGCAGTAGGACTACACCTGGGTGGCACCTTGGAGGTGAGCAACCAAGGGGACATAAAGAGGGTGTTTGCAGGGGATGACAGAGGGGGGAGCAGTGCAATCCAAGAAAGCTATGCAGTGACCTTTGCCTGTATGCCACTGGCACTATATCAGCTCAGTGGCAGATCACTAGTCATCTACTTCAGCTTCGTCCAGCCAAGCAGAATACAAAAAGATTAGCTACATTCACCCTAGACAACCCAGGGCTGTTCTGGCAGGGGGAAGGGCGAGGCACGAACCTTGTGCTTCCTTAAAATTAATGTGTCTATTGTTTGGCCTGTGCAGGTTGAAGGTGGAGGTGAGGTGAGAGGGGGGCAACTGGACTTGGAGACAGTGCCGAGGTGGGGTGAGGGGCTGAGGGGGCCGTCAAGAGGGCAGAAACCTGCCTTCTCCAAAACACCTCTGCCACAGAGTGAAGCGGCACAGTTGGTGACAACAGGGTGGAATTTGTTGATACAAATCAGAGGAGGAAGGCAGTAGGCTGAAATGGGGGAAGAGAGGTTCATTTCAAGGCCAATAAGGAGTTCAAGTGGGTTGGTCGAAGTTATTCTCTACAACCCAGGAACACTGTGTCGGCCAGTCTGAAGTAGAGGTGGACGGGACACACATTAAAGCAACAGGCGTGTTGGTGTTGGGACATGGGGATACAGCTCAGGTGTGCTCAAGATGGGGGGCACACGAGGAGGAACAAGTGACGCAGAATCTGAGAAGCAGCTGCATGTGTGAGGGAAATGAGACACCGCCAGGGGGCCTATGTTTGCACCCGAGTACCCCTGGAACCTATTTTCATTGGCACTCTTACAGCACTGAATGTTCATAAATGAATACCCCTGAATATGATTAGGTGGCCCCAGTGTGCCAATGACTAATATAATCATTTGCAAGCTGGGAGCACCTATTGTTCTTTCACTAATATCACTTCGACACATATTCATTGGTAGTCTCATATGTACACCAGGAAAATATCTGATGCATAAAATCATAAGCAGCCTGTGGTTACTACATGCAAACATTAATACTCCTGGGGCACACATTCATTGTTAGGCACCATGGGGGCACAATATGTTCACCCATTAGTACCCCTTGGGCACATATACACACGTGTTCGTGAGCACAAAAAAATTATTAATATTTCTATGGCCCCTATTTATTGGTGCCCTCAGGGCGTATGTGGACGGGATAATACCGTGTGTATGGACACTATACATTTGTTTTGGCGGTTACAGGTGGTTCTCTGAATGTGTTCCCTTTCTTTAAATTTCTATAAATTGTTAATAAAAAATAAATAAAAATAAAACACCCCACTGTCTATCCTGGTCACAAGTCATTTGTGAGTTGACAGGGTACCAAAGTGCATACTTTAATACACCTCTGGCACATATTCATTGATAGACACAGTGGGAGTACCTATGTCATTCCATTAATACTCGTGAGACATATGTACATTAATTAGTATCCTGGGCTTGGCTATGTCAATCCATGCACAAGCCTAGGGCATATACCATTACATTAATGCATACATTAATACCCACCCTAGGGGCACAAGTTCATTGGTACCCTGCTGGTGCCAATGTGTAGACATTATTTGCCATTAGGGCGCATTTTCAATGACGGGTACACATGGGCACCTATGTGTTGGGAAAGAACCAGGGTCTTCCCGAACCCCCGAGCTTTAGAGTTAGGCAAGAACTCTTTAAGGCACTATAATGGATTAGGGGGAGGAGGGGCACTGGGAAGGCTCACTCATGCAAATACAATCACATACGCAGACATGGGCAAGCACTGAAGAAGGTAGTTATTGTCTAAATATAAGATACAATTCACTTTTAGCTGGATAGATATGTAATGTCAGATCCTAGGCATTGTAAATCTAAGTACTATAGAGGAGTCATACTCCTTACCAGAAGCAATGCGGCCTGTGGGATCTAAAAATTGACCACAGGCACTCATACAGTGTTTGTCACTATGGCTAGCACTGTCAGCACGAATGGACTCACCAGCTGTCTACTGTCCGTCAAGGGTCCATGCAGGTTAAAAATAGGAATTACATGTTCTGTGCAACAAAATGCAGAATGGGACAAATTATAATAGTAAAGTGTGGAGGATGAATGAAATATGGAGAGAATGACTGGACAATCTTTGTACACATAACAATGTTTAGGTTTTCCTTGGGCTAGGCCTCAAGGTTTGTAAAAGCCTGCAGAGCTGCCGGGTGTTTTGAATAAGCTAGCAAAATATAGAACAGCATGCTCTGACAAAACCGCTGACAATGAAGAAAGAAGGCTTTGGAGCATCCCTATTATAGAAAAAGGATGGATTGGGATGAAGCCATGATCCATATGCAGTGACGCCACCACAGCAAGCCAGGCCTGTATAAAGCCCTGCCTGAAACCACATTGGCAGGAAGGAACGGAAGAGGGACAGGAGAAGGCTGTTCAGGCAGCAGAGTCCTTTGCTACCATCCTCATTCTGTAAAATAAAACTTGTTATCCTTACAAGATCACTCTCTTGCCTTATTTCCCAAGAGGGGTGTATTTATTCTGGTGTGAGCGTAATTAGGGACACCCTTACATATGTTAAACCATTAATATGCATGGGACACATACCCTTTGATACACCGAAGGTTTGCCTATATTAATTCAACAGCTGGTCCCTCAAAAATACCACCACCTCACTACCCATCCAATAAACAAAGATTCTGCTGTGTTTCCTGGATATAATGCAATCTAAAAATGTGTACCTCATGAGCTATGCAATCTGGTCAAAGGATGCTTGCTGGATTTAATGGAATCAGGCCACAATATGTTCCCAGGATAAGTTTACCACACTGTGCTTATTGGGTGTAGCCCAATCTCCACATGAAGTGCTAACTGGGTATAATGGTAATTAGCCCTGCTGTGCTAATTGTATATAACATCGAGTGCAACAATGCACCATAAAGATTGGCCCGTGAACTGCTAACTGGAATTAATGAAATCTGGTTTAAGCCAGGTTTACACAATTAAATGTGCCTATTATTCAATAACTGGGCACATGAGTCTGGTTGTGCTATGCTAGTTGGACATAATGCAATCTGGCAATACTGTGTGCTAATTTCAGAAAATGTATGTTGGCTCTGTTGTGCTTACTGGGCATTATGGAATTTGAGAGTCACAGAAAACAAGCAACCATCTGTCAACTGGGTTCTGGTCAGTTCTATAGCTCTTTTATGATTCAGAACACACCATTTGTCAATAGATTTTCAAATCAAATCAGTCTGACCTATGCCACTAGCCCAATGAACTGTAAAATGCATATTTGACCCGAAATATGGCAAAACTTTGTGGGTCAAAACCCACAATCCCCTTAAAAATAGTATGAAGTCCATAATGTTCTAATATATGATACTGACTGAATGTGAACGACAAGTTATCAATTGACTCGAGAAATGTACTTTTATTTAGGGGGAGCCTGTGAGAAACCTAAGGGTATTCTCACTCCTAAATCCCTTAGATCCTCTGTGCAGGTGGCCAGGGAAAGGCCATCACTCTTGGATCCGGACCCTGGGGGTGGAGAAGCGAGGGAGGATCACCTGGGTGGAAGGTCCTTGGGGGACCGGGAGTGGGATGCCCTTGGATGAGACATGGTATCCCCCTTTTCCCCCACTGACGATCAACCCAACCCTTTCTCAACCTCTAAGGTTATTGTAGGTCCGCTCCCCTTGTTTCTCCACATGTAACACCTGACAGTCCTGTGACAAAGAAGAGACAACTGAGAGCAATGAAGAATTTGGGGGGTAATTCATGGATTATTTGCGCCGAAAAAAACGGGATTTGTGCGCCATTCTGCTTGCAAATCCCATTTGTTAAACAGGGATTTGCGGGCAGAATGGTGCACAAATCCCGTTTTTTTCGGTGCAAATAATCCATGAATTACCCCCAAAATCATTTACCACACTGGTGCTGGGACGAGGAAGGTGCCTGCTAAGAGCAGTGAAGGTCAGGCATGTGCCTTTGAGTATGGTCAGGCAGGGCTGATTGGACTTCCACACTTGCAACCTGTAAAGATGCTGCAGGTGTATAAAAGGAGACCAGCCCAGCAGCAAGGATTTGAAAAGCATGCCAAGACTCTAAGGTCTGCAGAGGGAGGTGGTCTATGGAAGCCTGGCGTGGGAGCTGAGGCTCAGTGGAGCAGACTGAACATTGTGAAGGGAGCAGTGTGTATAGGCTCTCCCTTTCCCTTGTGGTCAAGGTGTGTGTTCCCCTGTGTCAGGAGGCCGCCACAGGAGTGCCTGAGGGGCAGCAGTTGGACCACTAACATCACGAGCAGAAGGCAGTATGATCTGTGCTGCTGGGAAAGCTGTGAACGCGACCAGTGAGTTTCCAACAAGTAAGAAACCCAGTGCACGAGTGTTTGAAGTCGTTCATCCTAAAGGAATACTTTGTATTGGAGTGGTTGCGTGCTTAAGGAAGCACGTTTTCGAAGGTCTCCGGTATTAACCATTCTCATCTATTGAATTATCTGCAATACTTTGTATCAGAGTGGTCGCGTGTTTAAGGAATTTTTTTTTTAAAGTCTCTGAGTGCTGAGCCTTACATTTAAAACAAACTGAAGCATTATTAAGCAGCAGGTTGAACTGAAAGTGTTTTATGAATGTAACCGATCCATATTTGAATATCGAACTGAATGAAAACTCTACAAATAAGCAGAACTGTTGCATCTTGAGTTCAGAAGTGAACAGAACTTTAAATTTAAGTAGAATGACCGAATGCTGAATTCTAAAATGAATGAAACTTTAAAAAACGATCATCTGCTGAATTCTAAAGTGAATGGAACTTTAACATTGACCCACATTGAAACTTTAAATCCAAGTAAAACCCTTGTATGGTGAATTCTAAAGTGAATAGAACTCTAACATTGAGAGAGGCATATTGAATACCAAATTGTGTGAAAAATACACATAACAGAAATATACATTGAAGGCAGAATTTACCAGAACTCTGAAGTTGAATCCAACACAGTTAAGATATTTACATGCAAACCAACAATTAAAAGAGGGTACAAGTGTGACAAAGGACCCTAAAAAGACCAAGGATATTTTTGTGATACTGAAACTAAATCTTGAGGAAGGGAACCCTGTGACTTGAAACATTTACTGACTTGAGAACAGAGTCTCAAGGTGCTTTTGTGTTTGGAACTGTGTTACTTTGGACTTGGGGAAGGGAACCCCGGGTATTGGTTGAAACTGTATCATCCTGAACTTAAGATAGGTAACTTTGAGACTTTTTGTTGGAACTGTTTTATACTTGTGGAAGGGAGTTGAAAGTAAGCCGTGAGCTGGAAGAATCTCAAAGCTTTATGTTAGTTACTGTTTCTTTTGGTTACTGACAGCCTTACACATTCTGCCTCATTGCGAGTTTGGCGGTAACCCTTAAATGTGATGGTAACGCTATTACTGCCACATTTAAGGGTCCACCAAATCACGGGTTTGGCAGGATTTATCCCCAGCTCTGAGCTGGGGGCAAATACGCCACGATTTTGTCAATTTTTGGCACTATTACTGCTGCACTAATACCGCTGGCGGTAGTAGCGCTGAAAATTCCCCATTGGGTCCATTGGGGATTGGGGAATTCCCGAATGGGCCCAATGGGGAATGGGAACTTACCGTTCTGCCAAACCTGTGATTCGGTGCTAATTGCGCCAGGGTTTTGGCCGTTACGCTAATAGCCCTGGCGGTAATACTGCTGGGGATACCGCCCAACTCGTGATGAGGCCCATTTTATAGTTTAGTAGTGAGGACAAGTACAGGTTTTGGACACAGACAAATTCTTTAGTTGAACTCTTGGACTCAGACTTTCCTTAGTTTCATTTAGGTAGAGAAATCCCACCTCAGCATAGGGCAAGTTAAGCCTTTTTCCTTCCTGACATTTAAGTTAATAAAAGTGTTTATTTTGAATTCTGAATCTGTTTTCTGTGTCTTGCTTTAGGATGCCTTCACAAGCCCTCCCTCAATCCTGCATGGAAAGTGGTCTTTTAACCCTTTGGTATGGATTTCATACCTACACAATCTGACTAATACTGTCAGGTAATTCTCTTAATAAACATCTGATATGTCAAATTCAAAGTACATTCTAATTTAAACGTGTACCAGTTTGACTTTTAACTTTTAACTTTTTATTTTCAAATTATGAACATGTTTAAAACGTGGACCTCTTGAACCTATGACGTTCAAACTTCTACCATTCATAAGTCTATATTTGTCATGCCTCTCTTTGCTCCACTATTTCACAGTTCTTTTGTATATTTGTCTCCATGTATGCATGTAGACTTTGTGTAGTTTTGTCAAGATGGTACTTTACATCGTTCATGTCCTTGGGTCAGAACACCTCAGGTGACCTGATCAAATCTGTTGCCAAAATTAAGGCCTCCTCTTTTAAATCTAACCATGTCCAGCTATCTCTGTCAAAACAAACATAAACACTGTGGTACCATCTGTGACGACCCTCATCAATTTCTCCTTCGAACACCAGGAAGTACCTGATGACATTTTGTAGTGCCCCTACAGAAAAAACCCTCAGCAGGCTTAGCCAGACCTCCAAATATACACCCAATCAGAACCAACTCTTTCTTGGCCAACCTCCTAGAAATAATGGCAACGATATTGCTCGTTGACTACTTTGAAAGAGAAGAATTCATCCAATCTGAGTTTTTCACAGGTCTAGGTACTGAATCAGCTTCACTGCAGATCAAAGAGGCACATCCGTCAATGATGGATGAAATCCTCCTGCATCCCTCTTCCTGTTCATTCTGTCTGCAGCTTTTTACACCATCAACCATGGCAGCCTGTGCCACAGACTTTGGGACTTTATAAGCGTTCAAAAGATGGCCCTAAAATTGAACTCATCTGTGTCCTGTGACAGTCTCTTGTGTGAAACTAGGCTCTGTTTGTTCAAAGCCTTTCACTGCTACAACAGGAGTCCCCCAGACCTCTGTCGTTGCACCACTACGTTTGAAGTTTAAAATGAAGCAACTGATAGAATGCAGAATCCTTCAATACTATGTTCGAGCTGTGGTTGGATGCTGCATAGATTGCCTTTAACTTGAACATAACTTCCTGTTCTTTGCATTACATTGCCAACTGCTTAATCTTCATCGAATACTTGAATATCAACAACAACCTGTGCCTGAAAGTAACCAAATCAGAGATGTTGTTCATTGGCATCCGTTGCCCCCTCCCTTCTGCATGGCCCCTTGAATGGCCATGCCGCTGTTGCTGTCTCTGTAGCAAAGAACCTAGTTTTTTTTCTTAACTGCAACCTCTCTTTCAGCAAGAAAATGTGTGAACTAGCTGAAGCCTGTCCTTCCACCTGCACATGTATAAATACATTCTACTGTTCTTCAATATGCAATACACTACAAAGAGGAGGTTTCAAGGCTTGCTGTAACAGCTTCTATCTTGGCCTCTCAGAACACCTTATCCACATTCTACAACTGACCCAAAAGAAAGATGCTACGCTTATCTTGAACATGAAAATGTTTGACCACATCAAACCATCAACTTTGTGTCTCTATGTTTCATCCTCAAGGCACTTCATGGCAAGACAGTGGAATGCCTCTCTGATCTCCTCAAATCTTACCATTCACCTAGAACACCAAGATCATCAGTGGCCAAAAAAGTGTTCCCTACACTGTTTAGGAAGAAGTACGAGTTTGGTGATAATTCAGCAGTAAACCCACTGAATTACCACCAAACTCTATTCCCGTTACCGGAACTTGGATTCACCAACAGGTCTTATCTCTTCCTTCCTATGATGGTGGAACTGGTTGAGGTAAGACGTATCCCTGGCGGAAACCACTTGTCAGGTACAGTGTGTGGTGTGACTCCCCAGACCCACAGTGCACCAACACTGTTCTGGAAAGGGTGATAAGAATCCCAGGGCGCAGGTGGTAGCTTGGGGATAAGGAGAACCATCAGGAAGCAGCAACCCTCAGCACCCTAGGAAAAGAGAACAACAAAATTCTATTAGTGTCAGAATAGACTGGGATGCTGATAGAAGGTCCCCTTCCAGATGGTATTGGTCTGGGTTTCGAAAGCCAACGAAGATGGAAACTACAAAGGAGAAGAGATGCATGAATGTGGGAAGCAGGTTCCCAGGACCTGTCAGATGGACCCTATCCACGCCAGTCGATAAGGTACTGTAGTTTTCTTGATGGATACGTGAATCACAAATGGCTCAGAATTTATATTCAGGTTGGTCACCAGAGATAGCAGGAGAACGAGGTCTTCTCTTTTGAGCAAGGAAGGTACTGGTCACAAAGGGTTACAAGAGCGAAACATGAAAGACAGGATAGATCGTCTGAGTTGAAACCCCACTGGATTGATCTCCTCTAGAATAAGAAACAGACCGAAGTATTTTGGTGCCAGGCCGATCTGAGTAAGATATTTGGTAAGGAATTTTGCCTGTAGCCATGCTATCTACCCTACTTGGTAGAAGGGTTCATGTGTTCTGTGCAGGTCTGCTGCCCCCTTGGAAGTTTTTCTAGCATGTTCCAAACAAAGCAGGGCGACTTGGAGCCCATCTTGGATATTTTGGATTGAGTTACTGAAGGAACTTGATCTCTAGTTGGAGTGAATACGGGGAAGGCAAGAGGGTAATAGCCATAGGTGCATTAGTACTGGCTGGTTTGTATAGATGAATGGAACCCATTGTTATATGCAAACTCCAATATATCGTCCAAGTAGACTTTGGTGGTATGACCCGAGAGGTCAGCAAATAGATGGTCCGTAAAGTGCTGAAACATTGCAGGCAAATTGGCAGGACAAAGGGCATGATGCTGTAGTCATAATGGCCATACAGTGTCCTAAAAACTGTTTTCCACTCGTCGTCGTGATGGATTCTGAACAAGTGGTATGTACCTCTTAGGGTCAACTTGGTAAGATGGCAGCCCTTGTACTGCGGTAAAAATACCTTGTATAAGGGGTTATAGTTGTCATATACCATGATCTTATTGAAGCCCCTGTAGCCCAGACATGGGCATAACTCTACAGTGTCCCGTTTTAGAACAAAAAATATAGAAACAGCCCCTGGTGATCCTGACTCTGTTATTAGGCCATCCTGGAGGTTCTTAGCCAAGTACATCTTGAGGGCTTCTTTCTCATGACCCGATAGAGCAAACATACGGCCAAACAGTACCATTGCTCCTGGAACAAGGTCGATGGAACAATCTTCAACTCGATAGGGTGGCAGGAACCTAGTAGCATGATCCTAAAAAATCGTTATATAAATTAAGTGTGTTTGGGAGGAACCATTGAGATAGAACAAATGCTGGTAGCAACAACATCTTCAAGGGTGTTCCAAGCGTTAAGGGACAAAGTGGATTCGGACATGCATCTCTCAGATCCCCAAAAAAAGCGTTTCTGCTGTCCAGTTAATATTAGGGTAATGATAATTGAGCAAGAGTAGTCAGCTAATAACCAGGCTGTGAACGGTGGTGATCAAATCAAAAGAGAGAGTCTCCTGACTGCCACTTTCATGACCACTGCCTCCGAATAATGAGGGATTGATCCGGATATCAGTGGATGACTATCCACCCCTTCTAAGAGGAACACAATCAATTGCCCACAATCAGGCGAAAAGATAAGAATTTGCAGTTTTGCTACATGCGACACGCCCAACATTATGTACTCAATCAAGTGCCTCTGTCGGATCTATTAGGTTGGACAATCCATGAGAGCGGCTAAATTAAGATGGAATGAGCATCGTGTATCAGAAATAAGAATTCTAATTCAGTGGGAGCAAGACACTGGTTGGACAAGAAGATTGAAATCTCAAAAATCTGTTTTCAAATTGTGGAATCAGTGGTTAAACGTGGCGAGTATGAGAACATGACAAGGAGAATTTATCAAAGAGAAACTTGTTGGATTGAGCACCTGGACGCTATGGCCCCTGTCAGCATCAACGAAAAGATTAGCTATGTATAATGTATATTACCATAATATGAATTACTACTCATATGATAAGTGATGTTTCTTTCTTAGTATTGTTGATTTTCATCCTTCCGACACAAAATGCCAACATTTTTTGACTATTTTATTATTAACATCGGATTCTGTATTTACCCACGACAGAACACTCAAATTGGATTTTCTTTATTGATCTGATGTTTCAGTGATTTCTTTCATGCTTAACATGGTGCTGCATGCATGTTAACTCCACCGGGGATCCTGTTCTTTTTTTTTTTTTACTCATATATGCATTCCCGCCGTTTTGCAACATGGTATTTTTCCACATTTACCAGGAGTAGCACCCTCTTACGCCACCGAGTTCAGCTTTGTATACATGTTGGGCGGAATAAGGTATGTAAGTATGTTTATTTCACATTCTCAGTTAGCACGCTGTAGAGTTGCAGACTGATTGGGTTGGGAGATAAGCCTGTATTAACAAGTGCATTTTTTTTACCTTCTAGGCACGCAATATACCTTGTTCCATAGTTGCTTACTGATGTACATCTGCCAGTTTGTCGACCCGTGCTTCCTGCTTACACAGGAAGCGCAGGCCGTGTGACGCTTGCAATGTCACTGTGTGTGCACACGTGTGATGTCATGGCGTTTGACCGGCAGTGTTGAAACTGTACCTGTAATCAGATTCCTTGCCTCGAGTATGTGCCCTAGCGGCCATTGAGGGGTAAGTAACACAGGCATGTACTTAAGAGGATTCCCCCTAGTCACCCAATTTACAGGCCGATTCATGGAATAATTAGCGCGGCGCAAGTGGGCAAAAATGTGCAAATCGCAGTGGAATAGCGAAAATCGCAGTGCAAGTGCGAAAATCGCACGAAAAGCAGCGCACGTCGATTCATGGAAGTCTGTGCGCGATAAAACCAGCGGATGTGCGATAAAAAGTGCGCCGCGCACGTTGGCGCACAGGCCATCTAACAGCGTGCGCCAGGTCACAGCGAAAATCGCACAGGCCACAGCGAAATTCGCACATAGCGCGGCGCACGCAACAAAAGTAGGCGGAACACGGGCGTAACACTCGGAATGGGGAACAACTTGCAAAAACGTGGGCGTCACGGGGGAAGTACAGGGCACAAGTGCGCGGAACGCCCACACGCTCGCCTACAACACGTATTCATGGAATAGAATAGGGCAAAAAAGCACACGCTCAAACCAGCGCACAGGCACAAACACGACCGCCACAAGAAAGCAGGCGGTAGCGTCTCTGCGGCTGTAAGAAATGTGCGCCAAAAGGTGCGCCAACAAATAGCACCCATATACTGCCATGATGAATGTCCTATACTGTGGCCCTCCAGGACAAATGACGTGCAAAGGGGTACCCACAAACACGGACACGCTGACAAAAAATACGTGTGCGTGTATACCGGTGTGCGCGGGAAGTCTCACATGCGATTTGGCCGGGTACGTGGATTTCAGGGGTGCGCGGGAAGTTCCACACGCGATTCCATCAGGGTAGGTGTATTTCAGGGGTGCGCGGGAAATTCCACACGCGATTCCATCAGGGTACGTGTATTTCAGGGGTGCGCGGGAAGTCCCACACGCGATTACAGCAGGGTACGTGTATTTCAGGGGTGCGCGGGAAGTTCCACACGCGAATAGGCTGGGCGCGTGTATTTCAGGGGTGCGCGGGAAGTTCCACACGCGAATAGCCTGGGCGCGTGTATTTCAGGGGTGCGCGGGAAGTTCCACACGCGATTCCATCAGGGTAGGTGTATTTCAGGGGTGCGCGGGAAGTTCCACACGCGATTCCATCAGGGTACGTGTATTTCAGGGGTGCGCGGGAAGTCCCACACGCGATTACAGCAGGGTACGTGTATTTCAGGGGTGCGTGGGAAGTTCCACACGCGAATAGCCTGGGCGCGTGTATTTCAGGGGTGCGCGGGAAGTTCCACACGCGAATAGCCTGGGCGCGTGTATTTCAGGGGTGTGTGGGAAGTTCCACACGCGAATAGCCTGGGCGCGTGTATTTCAGGGGTGCGCGGGAAGTTCCACACGCGAATATCCTGGGCGCGTGTATTTCAGGGGTGCGTGGGAAGTTCCACACGCAATTACAGCAGGGTACGTGTATTTCAGGGGTGCGCGGGAAGTTCCACACGCGAATAGCCTGGGCGCGTGTATTTCAGGGGTGCGCGGGTAGTTCCACACGCGAATAGCCTGGGCGCGTGTATTTCAGGGGTGCGCGGGAAGTCCCACAAGCGATTACAGCAGGGTACGTGTATTTCAGGGGTGCGCGGGAAGTTCCACACGCGAATAGCCTGGGCGCGTGTATTTCAGGGGTGCGCGGGAAGTTCCACACGCGAATAGCCTGGGCGCGTGTATTTCAGGGGTGCGCGGGAAGTTTAACACGCGATTTCAGCAGGGTACGTGTATTTCAGGGGTGCGCGGGAATTTCCACACGCGAATAGCCTGGGCGCGTGTATTTCAAGGGTGCGCGGGAAGTTTAACACGCGATTTCAGCAGGGTACGTGTATTTCAGGGGTGCGCGGGAATTTCCACACGCGAATAGCCTGGGCGCGTGTATTTCAGGGGTGCGCGGGAATTATCACACGCGATTTGGCTTGGTACGTGTATTACAGGGGTGCGTGGGAAGTTACACACGCGATTAGGCTGGGTGGGTCCTCACAGGTGTTCCCTGTACACCCTCCACGGCCCCTGCAGGCAGCCCACAAAACAGGGGACTACCCTGCACACCTGCTCATGTCTCCCACCACCCCCACCCCCCACCATCCAGGGGCACCCTCCACCAGGCCCCCACTCATGTCTCCCACCACCCCCACCCCCCAGCAGTGCAGGGGCAGCCTCCACCAGGCCCCCACTCATGTCTCCCACCACCCCCACCCCCCACCATCCAGGGGCACCCTCCACCAGGCCCCCACTCATGTCTCCCACCACCCCCACCCCCCAGCAGTGCAGGGGCACCCTCCACCAGGCCCCCACTCATGTCTCCCACCACCCCCACCCCCCCAGTCACCAGGGGCACCCTCCACCAGGCCCCCACTCATGTCTCCCACCACCCCCACCCCCCACCATCCAGGGGCAGCCTCCACCAGGCCCCCACTCATGTCTCCCACCACCCCCACCCCCCTGCCACCATGGGCACCCTCCACCAGGCCCCCACTCATGTCTCCCACCACCACCACCCCCCAGCAGTGCAGGGGCAGCCCCCACCAGGCCCCCACTCATGTCTCCCACCACCCCCACCCCCCCAGTCACCAGGGGCACCCTCCACCAGGCCCCCACTCATGTCTCCCACCACCCCCACCCCCCAGCAGTGCAGGGGCATCCTCCACCAGGCCCCCACTCATGTCTCCCACCACCCCCACCCCCCAGCAGTGCAGGGGCAGCCCCCACCAGGCCCCCACTCATGTCCCCTATCACCCCCACCCCCCCCGCCACCAGGGGCACCCTCCACCAGGCCCCCACCCATGTCTCCCACCACCCCCACCCCCCAGCAGTGCAGGGGCATCCTCCACCAGGCACCCACACATGTCCCCCTGCCCCCAGGTCCTGACGATACTCAATCATGGCAGTAATGGGCAGCATACCCAGCACAAACACCCAGGCAAGGATTGCATCCACCCACATAGTGAATGCAATTACATGATACAACCCCAATGGCAAGTATGTAAATGAACACATGTCCGTCACACACACATACACAACGGGTGCAAGTGAATGTCAAAACCCATATCATGACATGTATGAAACCAATGAGAAAATACCACAAGTGAAAGTTAAACAAACATGTATTAAAGATGAAAAATAAGTAAACAAATCAAACATACAACAATGGGGATAACAAAATAAATGGTCCATGTCCGAGAACAAATGTAAAAATAAAAAAAACAAAGTAATCCAAAAACAAATGTTGTCCAAAGCAATGTCATGTGGAAGGAAAATAATGAAAAACCATTTCCTCATGGTGAACACAATAATCAATAAAAAAAATGTTTCTTCAAAAAGCAAACTATATACACGAATATTCCAGGGTCCATGAGCCCAACACCATAAATGAAACCTACTACTACCTAATGAAAAAAATATCTACAAAAAAGTGGCCATTGTCCGAGCGGTCCAAAAAAATAAAAATGAATAAAGGAAACATAACACTAACTAACTAAATAACTATATACAAAGGCAGCGGGCAAGTCCTGCGGCTCACTCGGTGATGTTGCTGGCCAGGGCATCATCGAACTCCATGTCGATGCCCTGGAGGCGGGACTCTGTCCTGGCCCCGAGGTCTCGCAGGGATAACCCCATGTCCAGCTCAAACTCCCTGCGAGCTTCCTTGAGGCACTCAGCCCGCCTCAATGCCCGACGCATGGAGAACTCCGCCCTGACCATGGTGAGCCGCTCCTCTTCCGCCCGCTGCCGCTCCGCACCTATCCGCTGGACCAACTGCTCCCACACGGAAGACACCACCATCCCAGGGTTGCCCTGCCCTCCGGCCGATGCCTGCCCCTCTGATCTTGATGGCCCCGAGCCATGATGCCTCCCACGTCGAGCCTGCTGCTGCCTCCGACGCCACTGCCTCTGCCAGCACGACGGCATCCAGGCTGATGGAAACCACCGACGCCGTCGTGCACGTGCCCTGCCCGATGATGCGGTCACATCTTCCATCTGCTGGGGTCCAGTTGCTGTGTTGTCCACCCCTGCTGGACCTCCGACTCCCAACTGTGGCAGGGATGGGATCCCCACCGAGCTGGCTGCATTGGTCGGGGCAGGTCCACAGGGGGCCCTGGTGGCATCTGGGCCGGAAGACGGCAAGGAGAACGACTGGTGTATAGCCTGCACAGAGGAGGAGAGGGCCGCCAGATTGGCCAACACATGCAGCAAACCCCCGAACATGGCCGATCCCAATTGGGCCACGTCGGCACGGTGCACTTCGTGATGACGTGCGTGCTCCTCCCGGGAAGCATGCACGGCATCACGAATCACAGCCGTGCGCATCGCGACCCCAATCAGGACCTTCTCTACACGGCCAGGGGTTCCCACGTCCGCAGGTGGAGGGGAGTCAGGTGACATGGACATCCCCTCTACCTGCGGACGGGCCTGGGACGGGGCATCCCTGCTGGTGCATGGTGGTGCACTCACAGGGTCAGGGACAGCGACATGCACAGGCCCCTCCACGGTGACCTGTGCTGCCTCCTGCCCCTGGCCCTGGACTGCACCACTTGCACCAGCAGGGATGCCCCCACCAGGCCCCATGTGTGCCCCAGTGGCGGCCTCCTCCTCCTCTGTGCAAACCACCAACCTGGATGGCTCCTCACCGTCTCCCACCGTAGCAGGCCCCTGTGGGGGCTCACCCACCCCTTCCGCTGCAGCCGTGGGGGCATCCCCGCCGCCTTGCTCCACAGCGCCGTCTCCGCCCTCTTCTTCACTAGCCGCTGTGTAGAGGGAGACAAAGAACACAAGCATCAGGGTACTGTACAATGGTCCCCTAGACAGGAAGCAATAGCAGATGAACACCACTGTCAAAGTACACTTCCATCATGTCCCTCCACAACACATGGGTCAGTCCAGGCAAAACACACACAGTAACAGGCATGGTGCATGCCATGGACATTTCCATGCATGTCCAATGGACTCTTGAAACATTCAATGATATGTAACTCACATGCATCATGGCTCATGCCTATCACATGCACACACTTCACCTCAGTCACATCCATCTGGCCCCAAACACACCAAACACAGCGGATACAAGGGTAATTTGGCTGCTTCACTGAATCTGTGCATTGTCACACACATGTGTCATGCATCCATGGCATGCACAAGTCACAGACACGCAGGTCAGGCACACAGACATGGCTACCATATATGTACCTGGCATCAGCACCCATCCCTCACCCCCACCCATGTCCAGGTACAGAGACTGGCATGCTCTCATGTTCAAAATCTGCATAGGGCTCCCCATGCGGCATTTGAACACATGCAACAACCATGTGGGTCACACATCACTGGTTGCACATGCATTACTATGATGTCCCTGCACACATACATGCATACATGGCCTATGGCACACATACAGGCAAGTATCATAGAACCAGCACACCGCAACATGCCCTGTCTCACACAGTAATGCTTGGACACTTACCGCTCAACTCCAGACGGGCCTCCCTCTCAAGGATCTGGGCGTGGAGCGCTGGGCGTACGCGTTCCAGGACCCTCATCTGGATGGAACTCATGCGGCCCCGGCCCCCCTCCATGAGGCGCCGGGCCTTCACAAGGGTCCTGGACCTCAAGTCCTCCCAGCGCTTCTTGATCTTCAGGACGTTGCGGGTTGCCACCCCCTCCGCGTTGATGGCAACCACACAGTCGGCCCAGATCCTCTCCCGTCCTTCCTTGCTGGCGCGGGACGATCCAAAGAGGGCATCATACTGCCCCAGGACATGCTCCACCAGGACACCAACTTCGGTGGCAGTGAAGCTGGTGCCCCTCTGCCCCTCTGGCCTGGGGTTGCCACTGGTGCCAGATGTGGAAGTGCCCGACATGGCAACCCCAGAGGCAGGTGTGGGTGGGCAATTGGGTCCTGGGGCTGGGCTGTGGAGCGATGTAATCCCAGTCGGGAGTCTTCAGTTCCAGCAGGGGTGGACACAGCAACTGGACCCCTGCAGATGGCTGATGTGCAGACTCCAAATGGCAGGGCACGGTGGCAGCAGGCAGGCAGGCAGGCAGCAGCAGATGGCACGTGGGAGGCTGCTCGGGGCACTGGGGGGCAGTAACTCGGCCTTCTGGGCAGGAGCGTGGTCTTCCGTGTGTTTTCGCGTGGCCAGCTTGATGCGGAGTGATTTGGCACGTGAAAATCCTGCACGTCAGCGTGAAATCCGAGGAAAGGCCCTTAGCGCGTAAGCGCGTCAGCACGCATACGCGATTCTATTGGACCAGAGTCCCTCAGCGCGTAAGCGCGTCTGTGATGTGACCCGCACGGGTGTTCCCCACTCAGCACGTGATGACGGAGCACACGTGGAAATACTGCACGTCAGCGTGTAATTGGACAAAAGTGCGCGTACACGGGATTGGCCTATGTACGTGTATTTCATGGGTGCGCGGGCACTTACACACGCAAGTACGTCAGCGCACCTGTATCCCGTGGTGCGTGGGAATTTCCACACGCTATTGGACTGGGAACTGGATTGCAGGGGTGCACGGGTCACACGCTCGCCTAGAACACGCGCAAAGCATAAATTTGCGCACTTTAACAATAACAAGCTCAGACGCCAGGATGAACATACCGTTCCTAGCAGCAGTGGCAGTGGGCTACCAAAGGAGGAGGAGGAGGATAGTCAGGGCCAGAATATTCACACCCAGAACCAGCCTTTTCGGGATGCCTGATGACCAGGTGTATGGGAGGTACAGGTTTCCACCACACATAATACTGGACCTGGTGAGTGAGTGGGAGGATGAGCTCACATCACCCACCCTGTGCTCCCAAGCACTCAGCCCCCTGGAGAAGGTCCTCAATGTACTGCACTTCTTAGCCACTGGATCATTTCAGCGGACAAGTGCCATAGTGGGTGGGGTGTCACAGGCCACCCAGTCACGCTGCCTACACCAGGTCTTGAACATCATCACTGCACGTCCATCAGTCCGCAGGCACATATACCTGCCCAGAATACCTGCAGAAAGGCATGCTGCCGCCCTGGATTTTTACGGTGTGGCACGATTCCCCAAAGTGCTAGGTGCCATCGACTGCACCCATGTGGCTCTACGTCCCCCCAGGGCATCTGAGCACATCTACAGGAACCGCAAGCACTGGCATTCCATCAACGTGCAGGTGGCATGTAATGCCAAGGGAATCATCACCTCAGTATATGCCAACTATCCCGGGTCCACCCACGACAGCTTCATTTACCGAATGTCCACCCTAAGCCGGGACCTAGAAGCTGGGCGGCATGGCGATACATGGCTGCTTGGTGAGTATGTATGCCACTGCACATGCATGCATGTTGGATACTGAGCAAGGTCACAACCCCACCAATGATACCAATCACCACCTCCACAGGGGACAGTGCCTACCCTCTCAGCCCCCACATGATGACGCCAATTCGGAACCCCACCACGCCACCCGAGGTAAGATATAACACAGCCCACATTACGACCCGGGGCATAGTGGAGCGCACATTCGGAGTGCTAAAGTCACGCTTTCGCTCCCTTGACCGTTCTGGCGGTCAGCTGTTATACGCTCCCCCAGTAGTGTGCAGGATCATAGTGGCAGCATGTGTCCTGCACAACGTTGCAACACGCCGGGCCTGGCCGTGGACATGGTGGTGGCCCCACATCCCCAACCACATGCACAGCCGCTGCGCATGGGAGGGGAAAGGGCACGGGGGGAGGCAGCCCGTACACAGCTAGTGGCTAATTACTTCACATAGAAATCACACCCCTGTGGAGTGCACACTGCCCTGGCACATTCCATCTGACAATCAATGATGACTCAACCTGACACTGATCCTGAATGTCTGGAGAATGAACCGTGAATACCATATCAGCCTGAGATTGTTCACCTGGAAGTGTCACAATGTGTGCATCCCTACCCACACAGACACCACCAATGCAGTTTTGTGGAGTTACACATTCAAGCAGCTAAAAAGAATACCCACTTGCAAAATGCAACAAGAGGACAGTGCCATGTCAGCCAACCCAACCCCAGCACCGCCACACGACACACCGTGCCATGTCATGCTATTTGCAGGTAAACAAAGTAATCCCCACAACATGATACTAGTGTCACTATGTACAGTGTCCCTATTAGAAACCTGCAACACCTGAAATGCTCACAGCAATGCCGGACCAACAACATACTTGAGCACGTACTACCATTAACATGACATCACAAATGTTACATGTTAGTAGTCTCACCACCTGGAAATGCCTGCACTCCCACCACTACCAACTGTGCAGTGTTGGCGCCATGTAGAGTTGTAGGTGCACTGCTGCCAACATGGACCCCATCTCCAGACTAGAGGTCCTTGTGTAGACATGAGGAAGGGACCTGCAAATTGGGAGGTAGACACAGAAGATGAGTTACACATCAATGCAACATGCAGTGTACAACACACAGCAATATGCACTAGGAATGTATACACAGTATTGACTACAGACTGCCCACACAGCTCATGGGAGTCCAACGTCACTGTGTAATTCACTGTCACTTGGGCACACCCTTTGCAAGCCCATGGAAACGGGAAGCAGGAGGGGTGTGTGTGACTCAAACCCAAGCATCTGAACCAAATACATTACAAGCCTGCATGTGCCCAGCCACAATGCAGCGTATGCCCACAGGAACCACGGAAGCCAACAAATCGTCCCAAAAAAATAGGGAATAAAATAAATAAAAATAAAAATAAGAAACAATCAAAAATGGCCATTGAGGAGGTCTGAGGACAGGATGCACACCAGAACCCACCTGCGTGGATCCTGGGAAAATAAAACACCTCCATGGGCTCATGGCCCACACGGCTACCCTATTTGGGGAGTATCACTGCTGTCGCTATTATCACCCTGTGCAGCTGCATCCGGAGGTGGTTGCACTATGGGAGGCAGCCCACGCAAGGCCCTAGTCTGCTCCTCCATGGCTGCAAGCATGCGGGTGTGGTAGGTCTGGTTCTGGAGGATGAGTGTGCGGAGGTCCCCATGCAACAACTCACGGGATGCCCGGACCTCCGCCCTCGTTGCCTGCATCTCAGCTGAGAGCGTACGGGTGAGACGCTCCAGCTGCTGTTCTGTCCTTTGGTGTGTTGAAGCCTCAAGCTCAACAAGAGTCGTCCTGAGGTGAAGGAGCTCCTGCCTCAGGGCTTCCCTGTGGCCCTGGGACTCAATGGAGATGGCCTCCTGCAGAGTCGCCAGTGCCGCCCGCCTGTCCCTGTTGGACCTCAACATGTCCTCCCTGTGTGACTGGCAGATGGAGTCGGTTGCCTGCTCTAGTCGCTCCATCAGCCTTTCTGGGGGGACAATGGAAGTGGCCACCCTATCCATGGCCTGAGCCATCATCTCGGATGATGCAGCCTGTTGGGTTGCCATACCGTAAATGGATTGCTCCCATGCGGTATTGCCAGGTGGCGTACGGCCACCACGTCGGCGGGCACCACACCTGTCTGGGGCAAGGCGAACTGCGCCTTGCTGTGCCGGCACTGCCTGAGGCTGCAGGACTGCATTCCCCCTCTGATCTGCTGGCCCAGGAACAGGATCAGATGTCGCAGAGTGTGACCCTGCATCCGTAACCACCAAAGGCGTAGCTGCCAACACTGACATCCCCATGGAGGGTTCTGACCCTGGTGCAGGTGGGTGAGACAGAACAGAATCCCTCCCTGGAACACTCACCTGCGACGGCACGTAGGTCTCATCCGAATCAACACCTGAGTACAGCTCGGGGGAGGTGCAGCCAGAGACACCCCTTGAGAGCACGACCTGCAGCACTTGTGGGTTCTCCCCCACCACCACACCACGTCCCTCACTGGTGGTTGGTCGGCCCTCGGACCCCTCCTGGGTCTGCACCATCTCCACAACCCCAGCAGTATCAGGTGCGTCTTCCCCTGCAAAGACATGAAAACAAAGAAATGGAAACAGGCATTAGCACCATGGCACACAATGAGGGCTGAGAAGCAAGAGAACCAGTACTTGATTGACACATGTCCCACATGACTAAAACCCTCCCATGCATGCACCCTCACTGCGTATGAAGTGCAGGCAAATGGCACACACTGATGACACCAAGATGGAAGATGAACACATTTTCTGCATGCTGCCTGGCAGTGGCATCACACATTGGCCTGTGATTGCTAGGTGAAACACACATGCCATCACACAGATGGCATGTACCATTGCTATTGAGTGAAGATGGAGAGGAGGGCAGCACCTATTCATTCAGTCCAGTTCCCGCATGTAATTGCTTTTCTAATTCTAACAGGTCAGATTTTTCACCTGGAGCTGCCAGTCTGAAATGGTCCAATTGCACAGGGACATGTGTGTACAAATGATATCCAGGTAACAAAGTCACTCCACTTTACCATAGCCATGTCAGACATGCGACATGGCTAGTAAAAGTGGGGGAATGCAAACAATCTGACTGAATGAACAGTGAAAAATAAGCAACTATGTTGTGGCAAGGTGACACTTCAAGGGCAACTGGCGTGCAGTTGGGCTAGATGTCTACTGTTGGCAGAAGGGATACTGCTATGGCCAAATGCAGCTGGGCAGGAAGTATTGCATGAAGCACATGGCTGACCCATACGACTCAGGCGCACACACTCTCACCTGGCACACAAACAGAAGCCCTCACACACACACCATGCACATGGATGACACACACATGCATGTGCACTCACCGGACAATGCCTCGTAATCAGCCAGATCTCCCACGCCTTGGATCTGTTCCTCCGTGACGTAGGTCCCAGCGACTGACTCATGTGGAGTGAGTTCCATGTCTACTACTGGAGACCCACCTCCAGTCACTAGAGTTGCGGCATGACTTGAGGCCAGCTTACTCTTTGCCCTGCGCTTTAGGTCATTCCAGCGCTTATAGCAATCATTGGCTGTGCGCCTCACGATTCCAAGGGCACTTACGATGTCCGCAACGGTCTGCCAGTGTGCCTGGCGTTGTGCAGGTGTGGTCTTGGATCCTGCAACAATGACCATCTCGTTGTCATGTCCGGACACATACTCGACAAGTGCATTCAGTTCGTCATCCGTGAAGCTGGGCTTCCTGGACGGGCCGGACTGTGTAGCCGTGTCTGGGGCATCAGCCTGTGCCGGACGAGCACTCTTCCTCTTCCGCTTGGAAGGTGGTGGTGATCCTGAGTGTCCTGCGCCGCTCTGGACACTAGGGGCAGGAGCCCTGGTGGACTCTGTATCAGGAGTGTGGGATTGCACACTCAGCATGGGAGTGATGGTGTCAGGGGGAATGTCAGCAGCATGGACTAGGACCGACACTGTCCTGGCTGGGTGTGTGAGGGCTGGGGTGGATGGAGCCGCAGCTGCCCCTGCAGCCTCTCCGCCCTGCCTCCTTGGTGCAGCAGATGACCTTGCTGCCCCAGATCCACGTGGCATGATGGCATCAACGTGCACCAGCGCACGTGTCGTAGCCCTGCTGACCTGGAAGTCAGCCATGGAGTCAGCCAGGTCTGGTGCCACAATGGGCTGGTCCAACAAGGGCTGAGCATGGATGGTGTCAGCCACATCAGCCTCAACGGGAGGGGGGAGGGGGGGTGATTATGGGTGCCCGTGACTGGTCCTCCACACATGGGGGGACAGGCTCACCCTGCAAGTTACGACCACGTCCCCTACCGGATCCACCACGGCCACCACTTGTGGCTCTTCCACCTTTGCCACCCTTACGGAATCCTCGCCTCCCAGCCATGGCACTGATGTTAATGTGCGTATGGGAGTGGATGTAGACTATTGTCCTGGGCAATTGGGGGTCAAAGGGGTTGGGTACCAGATTGTAGTTGTATCCTAGTGCTCTAGCAAGGCTGAATGTAACCCCTGGGGAAAGATGACGGGTCACGCAACGCACAGGAGGCCCAAAAAAGGGAGATGACGTGCACGCAACCCCTCCTAGACCACGTGTGCAGAAAGAAAAACCTGCACTACGCTGTGGCACCCAGTAACACAAGAATGAACGTATGCGTGTCACACGCAGCCTAGAATGACCTCTGAAGGGGTAGGCTACACACGGGGCAAGCACAGATGTTAGATACGTGCGTGACTCACCGTCTGCCAGGTAAAAGAGCGTGAAAAATGAGCGCGTTTGGTTGGCAACACCCCCGCCAAAAGAAGATATGTACGCTGTCTGAGGAGACAGGACAACAGTAGAAGGGAACACTGTTTGAGGGAACAGGCCCAGGTAAACCAGTACAAGAGAAAAAATAGAAAAAGCTGTCAGAGGTAACAGGGAGTACGAACTTGAAACGCGTGTGAAATGACAAGAAGTACAGAATTCACCCACTCGCTCCCCACGAAGAGCAGTACAAGGAATTGGTGTTCTACACGTACCTTATATGCAGGCCCACACGTACAGCGTCACTTACGCGGCGTGTACGTGCTAGGCCCATTCCCACCAATTACACGCTTTGTCACTTCTGCGTGTAGGTCCATTTGCACCAATTACACGCTTTGTCACTTCTGCGTGTATGTCCATTTGCACCAATTACACGCTTTGACACTTCTGCGTGTAGGTCCATTTGCACCAATTACACGCTTTGACACTCGGACGTGTCACGCAACTTTTTCCTACGCGTGCACGTGACTTCATAGACGCGCATACGCGTTTACGCGCTAAGGGCCTTTCATCGATTTACACGCAGACGTGTGGGATTTTCACGTGCAAAATCACTCACTACGTATCAAGCTGTCCACGCGTTCACACACGTAAGACCACGCTCCTGCCCAGGAGGCCAAATTACTGCCCCCCAGAGCCCTGAGCACGCTCCCACCTGCCATCTGCTGCTGCCTGACTGCCTGCTGCCCACGTGCCCTGCCATTTGCTGCCTGCACATCAGCCAGGGGTGCTGTTGCTGTGACCACCCCTGCTGGAACCAAAGGCTCCCGACTGCTTTTCCGTCGCCCCACAGCCCAGCCCCAGGACCCAGTTGCCCACCCACTCCTGCCTCTGGGGTTGCCATGTTGGGCACTACAACATCTGGCACCAGTGGCAACCCCCGGCCAAGGAGGCAGAGGGGCACCAGCTTCAGTGCCAGGGAAGTTGGTGTCCTGGTGGAGGATGCCCCTGGTGGCTGGGGGGTGGGGGTGGTGGGAGACATGGATGGGGGCCTGGTGGAGGGTGCCCCTGGTGGCGGGGGGGGTGGGGGTGGTGGGAGACATGGGTGGGGGCCTGGTGAAGGGTGCCCCTGCACTGCTGGGGGGTGGGGGTGATAGGGGACATGGGTGGGGGCCTGGTGGAGGGTGCCCCTGCACTGCTGGGGGGTGGGGGTGGTGGGAGACATGGGTGGGGCCCTGGTGGAGGGTGCCCCTGGATGCTGGGGGGTGGGGGTGGTGGGAGACATGGGTGGGGGCCTGGTGGAGGGTGCCCCTGGATGCTGGGGGGTGGGGGTGGTGGGAGACATGGGTGGGGGCCTGGTGGAGGGTGCCCCTGGATGCTGGGGGGTGGGGGTGGTGGGAGACATGAGTGGGGGCCTGGTGGAGGGTGCCCCTGCACTGCTGGGGGGTGGGGGTGGTGGGAGACATGGATGGGGGCCTGGTGGAGGGTGCCCCTGGTGGCGGGGGGGTGGGGGTGGTGGGAGACATGGATGGGGGCCTTGTGAAGGGTGCCCCTGGATGCTGGGGGGTGGGGGTGGTGGGAGACATGAGTGGGTGCCTGGTGGAGGGTGCCCCTGGTGGCTGGGGGGTGGGGGTGATAGGGGACATGGATGGGGGCCTGGTGGAGGGTGCCCCTGGTGGCGGGGGGGTGGGGGTGGTGGGAGACATGGATGGGGGCCTTGTGAAGGGTGCCCCTGGTGGCGGGGGGGTGGGGGTGATAGGGGACATGAGTGGGGGCCTGGTGGAGGGTGCCCCTGCACTGCTGGGGGGTGGGGGTGGTGGGAGACATGGATGGGGGCCTGGTGGAGGGTGCCCCTGGTGGCGGGGGGGGGTGATAGGGGACATGAGTGGGGGCCTGGTGGAGGGTGCCCCTGCACTGCTGGGGGTGGGGGTGGTGGGAGACATGGATGGGGGCCTGGTGGAGGGTGCCCCTGGTGGCGGGGGGGTGGGGGTGATAGGGGACATGAGTGGGGTCCTGGTGGAGGCTGCCCCTGCACTGCTGGGGGGTGGGGGTGGTGGGAGACATGAGTGGGTGCCTGGTGGAGGGTGCCCCTGGTGGCTGGGGGGTGGGGGTGATAGGGGACATGAGTGGGGGCCTGGTGGAGGGTGCCCCTGCACTGCTGGGCGGTGGGGGTGGTGGGAGACATGGATGGGGGCCTGGTGGAGGGTGCCCCTGGTGGCGGGGGGGTGGGGGTGGTGGGAGACATGGGTGGGGGCCTGGTGGAGGGTGCCCCTGCACTGCTGGGGGGTGGGGGTGATAGGGGACATGGGTGGGGGCCTGGTGGAGGGTGCCCCTGCACTGCTGGGGGGTGGGGGTGGTGGGAGACATGGGTGGGGGCCTGGTGGAGGGTGCCCCTGGATGCTGGGGGGTGGGGGTGGTGGGAGACATGGGTGGGGGCCTGGTGGAGTGTGCCCCTGGATGCTGGGGGGTGGGGGTGGTGGGAGACATGAGTGGGTGCCTGGTGGAGGGTGCCCCTGGTGGCTGGGGGGTGGGGGTGATAGGGGACATGAGTGGGGGCCTGGTGGAGGGTGCCCCTGCACTGCTGGGGGGTGGGGGTGGTGAGAGACATGGATGGGGGCCTGGTGGAGGGTGCCCCTGGTGGCGGGGGGGTGGGGGTGGTGGGAGACATGGGTGGGGGCCTGGTGGAGGGTGCCCCTGCACTGCTGGGGGGTGGGGGTGATAGGGGACATGGGTGGGGGCCTGGTGGAGGGTGCCCCTGCACTGCTGGGGGGTGGGGGTGGTGGGAGACTGTTGTGAAGTTGCTTATTCAGAGAGTAATGCATAATAGGCATGAATTAGAATGCTATGTTAATCTGGTTCAAGTAGCTCTGGTGATGTCATAGAACCAACCTGCGAGCTTTTATGTTGTTTCAATGTTCTATGTTTGTCAGTTGGTATCTTTGCACTGGAGCAGAAAGGTCCTCAGCTGTGGGGGGTCTTTTCATCCTTTTACTTAAATAAATAACTTATATGAAGACTTACCTGAGACTCATTCGTCTTCATAACAATGGCGACGAGGATGGGATGCTAGGAGACCCCCCACGACCAGTCCACAGTTTGTAAGTCGCTCCGCTTCCCCTAGCGTTGAGTGGCCTCCGAGGGATCTTCTAGCGTCGTGCTCTCAGCGCTGTGCCTTCCCTGCTGATCTCGGTCGTCTGGAGATCCGGACCGCCTGATTTCTTGGCTGTGCAGGAGCGGGGCCTGTGGACGAGGTGTCCGGATGCTGTTCCCCAGTGTGAGCCGGCCGCCCACTGCCAAGTAAGTGACGCGCGCGTTGCCCTGCCAGCGTCGCGGAGGCCCGCGGTGCTGTCGTATCTATACGAGAACTTGTCGGGGCCGGACCATAACTCCCTGTGCGTACATTACGGGGAGGAGTGCGTTAGCCCAGCAGCACTGGGTTGCTGCCCCGTAGTGCAGAAGCGAAGGATCAGCTCACCCGTGTGTGTCGAGAAGGCTCACAACGTCTGTGTGCGGAAACGATTCTGCGTTGTGAACTCGAAGACGCCCAGTGTTTGACGGGCAGGCAGTGGGCAGGGCACAGCAGAGAACAATACCGTATACACGGTGAAGAACGCGCAGCACAAATAAAACGCAAGCTCAGATGGACACACAGTAGCAGTGCAACCTACCGCTTGGTTTAATGTAGATTCGAGATACAGAATAAAATGGAGGTGGTTCATTAACACGCGGAAATTTTTTTTTCTCAGCGAAAAATTTTGTTTTCAGTTGCAAATCCAGGAGATGAGCTTTTAGAAATTTGCTGGGTGCTTACTCAAATCATTCGAGTGTGGAGAGCCGGCCAAGAGTTTTGTTCTTCTTACAGTAAATAGGTGTTCATAAAGCTGTACATTGTCCCAGTTAGGAGCGTTTCTCAGCAGCATGGCAGGATTACCGGGCATCGCTGGTCCACCAGTTTTTATGCCAATTCCAGGACCTGTTAAGATTTTATGGGCCCAATGGCGCAAAGGCTTTTCGCACTATTTGAAAGCAGCTGGCGGTACATCTTACTCAAGTGAGAGAAAATTAGCTTTGTTACTGCATTTTTTGGGATATGAGGGTCAAAGAGTATACGAGACGCTCCCACAACCCCATGGTGATGGCTCTGGAGATGACATGAACGAATTTGACGCGGCTTTGATGAAGTTGGATAAGCACTTCAACCCAAAGACCAGCACTATATTAGAGCGTTATAATTTTCGCATGCGTATGCAGGCAGCTGGAGAATCGGTGGAAGAATATGTAACAGCATTGAGACATCTTGCGTTGTCTTGCAAATTTCAAGAGAAATTTGATGAACACATACGCGATCAATTTATGACACATTGCAGGGCAAATAAAATTCGAGAAGAGATATGGCTGCGAGATGAGCCTAATTTAGATCAGGTGTTGGACATTGCAAGAAGAGTGGAACATTCTTTAGCATGTGTGGCCAAGTTATCTAAAAATGAGATAGGAGATACAAAGGAGAACAAATCTGAAGTCTTAAGTGTGACGGATGGGAAGCCAAAGAAAAAGTCCAGGACTCGGCAGTCAAGTCGTGGAGTTGTAGAAGAGAAAAGAGGTCAAGAGACAGTGCAGAAGACTGAGAAGAAGGAGGAAAGACGATGTTTCCGTTGTGCTAGCAACACACATTTTGCATCATCTGTTGTGTGCCCGGGTCGCAAAGCTACATGTGCTAGGTGCAAAAGGAAGGGGCATTATGCGAACTGCTGTAAAAACTTTCAATTTGGTCAGAGTAACCAAAGAAAAGTCTTCTATGTAAATGAAGAAGAAGATGGAAGATCGTCTGATGAGGAAATGTCCATTCCATTGCAGAATGTTGTCATTAACACTGTTAATGTTGCGTCTGAGAGCGAAAACATGGATGATTGTGAGCGTCCATATGCATTAGTCAGAGTAGATGGCCATGAGATATCCATGATGGCGGATTCTGGGTCTAAAATCACTTTAGTTCCTAAAAGTGTGTTTGAGAAGGACATGAAAGGAGAAGTGTCCAGTTTATCCAAACCTGATAAAAATCCAGGTGGTTATAATCAAGATAAGATCGACTTATTGGGGTATGTCTGGAGCGAAATTGAGTTCAAGGGACGCAAATGTAATGGCAAGGTTTACATAACAAAAAGGGGTCAGACATTATTAGGATGGAGGGAGCAGAAAAATCTTGCCATCAGACTAGATCCCAATAAGATTGAGCAGGTTTTCCAGGTGTCAGAACCATGTGTAGGGTCATGCAAATATGTGGAAGAGCACAGAGGTGTGTTTAATGGGAACATGGGGAAAGTGAAAGGGTTTATACACCAAATTGTACTAAAGCGAAACAGTATACCCGTAGCTGCAAAACTCAGGCCAGTACCATTGTCCTTAAGGGAAGGGGTCAAAAAGGAGTTGATGAAGTTGTTACAGTTGGGTGTAATTGAGAAGGCAGGGGGTGTTGAATGGGTGTCCCCGGTGGTAGTTGTTAAAAAGAGTTCAGGGGATCTAAGATTGTGTATAGACATGCGTGAACTCAACAAATGTGTCATGGTGGACAGACATCCGTTGCCTAACATGTGTGAAATGTTAACCATGGTTGAGCGGGGAAAATTCTTTTCAAAATTGGATATGGCTTCAGCTTATCATCAGATTGAGTTAGAGGAGGGATGTAGAAAATGTACTGCTTTCATCACTCACGAGGGAGTTTTTCAGTTCAGAAGGATGCCGTTTGGATTAGCATCGGCCTCGTCGGTTTTTCAAAAAGTGATGGATCGATTGCTCAGATGTGTGAAGGGGGTGTTTTGTTTCCAAGATGATGTTTTAGTATGCGGGGAAACGCTGGAAGAACATGACAAGAGAGTGCTTGAGGTGTTGAACATTTTTGAGGAGAGAGGAATTACTTTGAGGCAGGAAAAGTGTAAATTCGCTGTTTCTAAAGTTGATTATTTAGGCCATGAAGTTTCACATGAGGGAGTGAAACCCATAGAGAGCATTGTAAATTCGATAAAGGTGATTGAAAAACCAACCAATAAAAGTGAACTGCGTTCATTTTTGGGCATGACGGAATTCTATCAAAGGTTCGTCATGAATTATGCATCAAAGGTGTTGGAAATGAGGAAGATTCTAAAAAAGGGTGTTGAATTTATATGGAACAAAAAGTGTGATATGGAATTTGCAAGGATCAAACAAGAGATTGATATGGCCCGCCTGTTAGGGTGTTTTGATACAAAAAGGTGTTCCATCATCACAGTAGATGCCAGTGAGGGTGGTCTGGGTGCAGTACTTTCACAAAAACAGGATGATGGTTCAGAAGAAGTGATAGTGCATGCATCACGTGGCTTGAAAGGTGCGGAGTTAAGGTATTCCGTACTCGAGAAGGAAGCTCTAGCATGTTATTGGGCAGTTGAGAGGTTCAAGAATTTTGTGTGGGGTATGAAATTTATATTACGCACGGATCATAAGCCCCTAAAGATTATTTTCGAAAGTAAAGGTTTGGATAAGGTGTCACGCAGGGTAGCCGGGTGGGTTACCAGGATGCAAGCGCACACATTTTCTATGGAAGTGATTCCCGGGAAGGAGAACAGGTTAGCAGACAATCTCTCAAGGGTGAAAGTTGCAGACCAGGAAGGGTCAATTGAGGAAATGGAAATGGAAATGGTATTTGTAAACACTGAAGGAATTGTGTCCAAAGAAGAGTGGTTAGCAGAGATTGGAAGGGACGTAATTATTAGCAGGGTAATTGCTTACGTATTGACGTCCGTATGGCCCAACAAATCTAAATTGGCCAAGGAGGAAAGACCTTATTGGGAGGTTAGGGATGAATTATCTGTTATCGATGGTGTTATGTTCAGGTGGGAGAGAGCAGTTGTGCCGGCAGGGTTACGGAGAAGGATTATCGACCTAGCACATACTGGTCATATCGGGATTACCAAAACCAAGGGGGTTTTGAGATCGGATTATTGGTGGCCGGGATTTGACAGGGAAGTTGAGAATCGACTGGCAGAATGTCAGTTTTGCATCAAGAGTGGGAAGGGGGTGGAAGCTAGAAAACAACCTCTCATTGATGTAGGTGTTCCAACTAAGGTTTGGAGTGAAATAGCAATGGACATTTTAGGTCCTGTTGAGCTAGGATATGGACGAGGAAAGTATGTGGTGCTTGTGGTTGATTTATTTTCGAGGTGGGTAGAATTCAAGGTTGTTCGTGAAGTATCAGGAGAAAACATGGTGAAGGTGTTGCAGGAAATTTTTGCGAATGAAGGGTTACCTGAAAGCGTTCTCACGGATAATGGAACTCAATTTGTGGGAGGTGTGTTCCCTGCATATCTAAAGAAGTGTGGAGTAGACCATAAGAGGGCAGCATTATATCATCCCGAAACTAATGGAATGGTAGAAAGGTTGAATAGATGTGTGATGGAGAGTGTACGAATGGGTGAACAGTGTGGTTTCGACAAGTTAGTAACCATTCAAAATAGAATGTGGGCTTTGCGCATGGCGCCACACTCAGTCACTGGATTGTCCCCTTTTGAGTTAATGAGGGGTAGAAAACCGTCCTCTATGGCATGTCCTCCATGGTTAGGGAGGAGCAGAGATTCGGATGTGGTTATTGATCAAGTGAGACATGTTATGAAAAAGAAGAAGAGTGAATGGGTTGTGAGAGAAAACAAGAAGAGAGGAAGGAAGGAATTACATGTGGAACTAGGTGACTGGGTAAGAATAAAGAAGGGTGTGGTAAAGAGGAAGGGAGAGCCATTATACTCTGACCCAGTTAGAGTAATTGCAGTTATGAAAGGTGCAGTGCGAGTAGATGGTGGTCAGGTTTGGAACAAAAATAGAGTTGCTACTGTGAAGAGAGGTCCGAGGTGAGGTGAGCCAAAGGTGAGGAATGGAGTTATGCATGTGCATCTTTAAAAATAAAAAGGGGAGATGTGTTGTGAAGTTGCTTATTCAGAGAGTAATGCATAATAGGCATGAATTAGAATGCTATGTTAATCTGGTTCAAGTAGCTCTGGTGATGTCATAGAACCAACCTGCGAGCTTTTATGTTGTTTCAATGTTCTATGTTTGTCAGTTGGTATCTTTGCACTGGAGCAGAAAGGTCCTCAGCTGTGGGGGGTCTTTTCATCCTTTTACTTAAATAAATAACTTATACGAAGACTTACCTGAGACTCATTCGTCTTCATAACAGAGACATGGGTGGGGGCCTGGTGGAGGGTGCCCCTGGATGCTGGGGGGTGGGGGTGGTGGGAGACATGGGTGGGGGCCTGGTGGAGGGTGCCCCTGCACTGCTGGGGGGTGGGGGTGGTGGGAGACATGGATGGGGGCCTGGTGGAGGGTGCCCCTGGTGGCGGGGGGGTGGGGGTGATAGGGGACATGAGTGGGGTCCTGGTGGAGGCTGCCCCTGCACTGCTGGGGGGTGGGGGTGGTGGGAGACATGAGTGGGTGCCTGGTGGAGGGTGCCCCTGGTGGCTGGGGGGTGGGGGCGATAGGGGACATGAGTGGGGGCCTGGTGGAGGGTGCCCCTGCACTGCTGGGGGGTGGGGGTGGTGGGAGACATGGATGGGGGCCTGGTGGAGGGTGCCCCTGGTGGCGGGGGGGTGGGGGTGGTGGGAGACATGGGTGGGGGCCTGGTGGAGGGTGCCCCTGCACTGCTGGGGGGTGGGGGTGATAGGGGACATGGGTGGGGGCCTGGTGGAGGGTGCCCCTGCACTGCTGGGGGGTGGGGGTGGTGGGAGACATGGGTGGGGGCCTGGTGGAGGGTGCCCCTGGATGCTGGGGGTGGGGGTGGTGGGAGACATGGGTGGGGGCCTGGTGGAGGGTGCCCCTGGATGCTGGGGGGTGGGGGTGGTGGGAGACATTAGTGGGTGCCTGGTGGAGGGTGCCCCTGGTGGCTGGGGGGTGGGGGTGATAGGGGACATGAGTGGGGGCCTGGTGGAGGGTGCCCCTGCACTGCTGGGGGGTGGGGGTGGTGGGAGACATGGATGGGGGCCTGGTGGAGGGTGCCCCTGGTGGCGGGGGGGTGGGGGTGGTGGGAGACATGGATGGGGGCCTTGTGAAGGGTGCCCCTGGTGGCGGGGGGGTGGGGGTGATAGGGGACATGAGTGGGGGCCTGGTGGAGGGTGCCCCTGCACTGCTGGGGGGTGGGGGTGGTGGGAGACATGGATGGGTGCCTGGTGGAGGGTGCCCCTGGTGGCGGGGGGGGTGGGGGTGATAGGGGACATGAGTGGGGGCCTGGTGGAGGGTGCCCCTGCACTGCTGGGGGGTGGGGGTGGTGGGAGACATGGATGGGGGCCTGGTGGAGGGTGCCCCTGGTGGCGGGGGGGTGGGGGTGATAGGGGACATGAGTGGGGTCCTGGTGGAGGCTGCCCCTGCACTGCTGGGGGGTGGGGGTGGTGGGAGACATGAGTGGGGGCCTGGTGGAGGGTGCCCCTGGTGGCTGGGGGGTGGGGGTGGTGGGAGACATGGGTGGGGGCCTGGTGGAGGGTGCCCCTGGATGCTGGGGGGTGGGGGTGGTGGGAGACATGAGTGGGGGCCTGGTGGAGGGTGCCCCTGGTGGCGGGGGGGGTGGGGGTGGTGGGAGACATGGGTGGGAGCCTGGTGGAGGGTGCCCCTGGATGCTGGGGGGTGGGGGTGATAGGGGACATGAGTGGGGGCCTGGTGGAGGGTGCCCCTGCACTGCTGGGGGGTGGGGGTGGTGGGAGACATGGATGGGGGCCTGGTGGAGGGTGCCCCTGGTGGCGGGGGGGTGGGGGTGGTGGGAGACATGGATGGGGGCCTTGTGAAGGGTGCCCCTGGTGGCAGGGGGGTGGGGGTGATAGGGGACATGAGTGGGGGCCTGGTGGAGGGTGCCCCTGCACTGCTGGGGGGTGGGGGTGGTGGGAGACATGGATGGGGGTCTGGTGGAGGGTGCCCCTGGTGGCGGGGGGGTGGGGGTGATAGGGGACATGAGTGGGGGCCTGGTGGAGGGTGCCCCTGCACTGCTGGGGGGTGGGGGTGGTGGGAGACATGGATGGGGGCCTGGTGGAGGGTGCCCCTGGTGGCGGGGGGGTGGGGGTGATAGGGGACATGAGTGGGGTCCTGGTGGAGGCTGCCCCTGCACTGCTGGGGGGTGGGGGTGGTGGGAGACATGAGTGGGGGCCTGGTGGAGGGTGCCCCTGGTGGCTGGGGGGTGGGGGTGGTGGGAGACATGGGTGGGGGCCTGGTGGAGGGTGCCCCTGGATGCTGGGGGGTGGGGGTGGTGGGAGACATGAGTGGGGGCCTGGTGGAGGGTGCCCCTGGTGGCGGGGGGGTGGGGGTGGTGGGAGACATGGGTGGGAGCCTGGTGGAGGGTGCCCCTGGATGCTGGGGGGTGGGGGTGGTGGGAGACATGGGTGGGGGCCTGGTGGAGGGTGCCCCTGGATGCTGGGGGGTGGGG
Organism: Ambystoma mexicanum; assembly: GCF_040938575.1. NCBI lineage: Eukaryota > Metazoa > Chordata > Amphibia > Caudata > Ambystomatidae > Ambystoma > Ambystoma mexicanum. The sequence goes on from NC_090932.1 coordinate 313,703,143, forward strand.
GTGGTGGGAGACATGAGTGGGGGCCTGGTGGAGGGTGCCACTGGTGGCTGGGGGTTGGGGGTGGTGGGAGACATGGGTGGGGGCCTGGTGGAGGGTGCCCCTGGATGCTGGGGGGTGGGGGTGGTGGGAGACATGAGTGGGGACCTGGTGGAGGCTGCCCCTGCACTGCTGGGGGGTGGGGGTGTTGGGAGACATGGGTGGGGGCCTGGTGGAGGCTGCCCCTGCACTGCTGGGGGGTGGGGGTGCAGGGGGACATGAGCAGGTGTGCAGGGTAGTCCCCTGTTTTGTGGGCTGCCTGCAGGGGCCGTGGAGGGTGTACAGGGAACACCTGTGAGGACCCACCCAGCCTAATTGCGTGTGATTATTCCCGCACACCCCTGTAATACACGTACCTGGCCAAATCGCATGTGAGAATTCCCGCGCACCCCTGTACCCAGCCGAATCGCGTGTAGAACTTCCCGTGTACCCCTGTAATACACGTAAACACCCAAATCGCGTGTGATAATTCCCACGTACCCCTGTAATACACGTACCCTGGCCAATCGCGTGTAGAACTTCCCACGCACCCCTGTAATACACGTACCAAGCCAAATCGCGTACCAAGCCAAATCGCGTGTGATAATTCCCGCGCACCCCTGTAATACACGTACCTGGCCAAATCGCATGTGAGAATTCCCGCGCACGTACCCAGCCGAATCGCGTGTAGAACTTCCCGTGTACCCCTGTAATACACGTACCCAGCCAAATCGCATGTGATAATTCCTGCGTACCCCTGTGATACAAGTGCCCTGGCTAATCGCGTGTAAAACTTCACGCATACCCCTGTAATACACGTACCCTGGCTAATCGCGTGTATAACTTCACGCGTACCCCTGATATGCACGTTACCCGCTTTGCGTTCCTTGTTTGGCAGCCCTGTAGACTGGTCCAGGGTTAGCGCAGCCCTTTGCGATGATTTAGCGATTTTGATGGCTTTTCCTTGCGCGAGGGCGTTCTTGGGGGCGTTACTGGCGCTGCTGCAGAGTCGCTGCGATACTCTGCGCCACGGCTGGTTTGGGAGCCTAAAATCCATGAATACGCTGTGCGCGGAAATCGGTTTTAGCGCACGTGCCTGGCGCAGACAATCGCACGCGGACACTCTGCGCCAGCCGCTTGTGACACTTTTCTGCGAAATTCTATGAATTACCCTGTTAGGCGGAACTAATGCTAGCATTTCTTTCAGTTCTGTATAGACAGACCTTCTTGCTCACGCTAATGCGAGCAACTACAAGAACAGCCCAGGTAATCGAAACGCATAACACACATGGGCCCTCATTACAACTCAGGCGTTAAGGGTTAACGCTGTCGTTAACCCTTAACGCCTGATTCCAATTTTAACGGCTGCTTTTAGCAGGCGTTAAAATCCATGTTGCTAAACCGCCTTGGTGCTAATTACGGCACCGTAATTTATGGTGCCGTAATTAGCGCCTTCCCCACTCCCATTATGCCCTATGGGGCAAAAATGGGAATGGGGAAGGGTAAATGGGAAATGGGGATTTACCGCCCCACTCACCTTGGAATGGGGCGGTAAATCCGCCATCCACCATGGTATAAACGTAGTTTACACCATGTTGGTAAAGTTGGTGTACTTACCGCCTGGGTCGTAATGACCTCCATGGTGTATAGTTTTTTTTAACTATTTGTGTAATTTCGAGTTACTCACTTGGATGGAATCACTTAGTACCTTCTTTCTTTGTTTCACCTATACAGATGTGTGATTAAGCAGCACATTACAGGTAATACATCTGAAGAGTCTAACACCCAATTAGATGGGCACTGCACATTGCTCTACTTTTAAGAGATCAACTAATGGAGATGCTAACTATTGTTTGTTAATGTTCTTTTGTGTCTCCTAAACATGTTGCAACTTTGTTATGTATGTGTAACAATGAAACAATGAGTACTGGAATGAGTACTGGACTTCCTCAGGCCAGGCGGCTTTGACTGCGAGCAACTTAAATCTGGTAACGTAGGTTAGTACATCTTGTGATCTTTGGGAACATTCTAGGAGGGCTTCTTGGGTAGCATAGGTTGAATTTGGACATCTAAACATTCCTTTCAGTGCCATAATAACGTCACTGTAGTTATTCAACAATGTTCTCCTGGTATTAATAATAATAATAATAATAATTGGTTATTTATAACACGCGTAATCCCGAGACGTTTCTGAGCGCGGACCCAGGGATCAAACCTGTGTTGCTGCGTGTTGTCTTGCTTCCAAGACAAGTGCGTTGCCCCTGAGCTATCCTCCTGGGACTATTGACTAACAGGGTGGACCAGAATAGGGTGCTTTTGGACATGTTGGTATTGATAAACCCAACCTTACTACATTCAGTATGGAAGGTAGATGGCCACAAAGTAAACTGGATAACACGGGCATCAAGACTTTGTTGGAGTCCCTTTGGATTGCCATCAAAGTCTCCTATGCAAGGGAGGAGGTACAGGATTGTGGTGAGTAGGACCCCTTTGTGCAACAGCTTGTTGGAGGACCGTGTTCCCAGCCTTGCACAGTTGGACTTCTGCAGTCAATCTCTGAACTGCAGCAACTAACTCCTGGAACTGGTCCATCTTTGAAAATGTTGGCATCGCAATCTATCTCTAACAGGTCTTACTTCTTCCTTCCTATAATGTTGGTTGAGGTAAGGCCTGTCCCTTCCGGAAGCCTCTTTGGCAAGAGTGAGATTTGAGACACTCGAGGTGAGATGACTCTCTGGATGCAAAGAAGAAATCGGAGGAAACCCATAGCCCCAGGGAAACCTATGGCACAGCTTGGGTGAGGACCAGCATGCTCCAGAGGGATGTAGACCAACTGAAAGCAGGATGCAGAGGCAAGAAAAACTTGAGGAGTGCACAGAACTGAGGAGACAGGAGGCTGAGCGAAGCTTGGAACAAGGAGAGGAATCACCAGACGAGGACCGGGGAGGACTGGTAGCCAAGAGTGAGGGGTCAGAAATGTGATGCAGACAACTTTCTGAAGGTTTTTCGAAAGATGGCATTTTATTAACTCAAATGTTTGGAAAAACGACTCACTATGTCTACCCTGATGAGGATTTCCCTGCCTAAAATAAACTAAAGGAAACACAATACCAAAAGGTTACTCACACGTGTACATACAATACCTCAACAGGGTAATGTATGGCAGTTCAAAAAGAACAAATATAACTGTGAAGTTCACAATATGATAACTGCCTCTCCTTATAATCTGTGTGAATTCCTCTTCCTCAGATTTAAGCAGGATTCTGTTTCACAGTACCAAAAGAGTAAGGAATTCCTACCTTGTAACAAAGTTCCAACACAGTTCTGTGTGGTTCCAACTTGATAACAAATGTTCCAACACTTCAGAATTGTTCAACAAAGCTTCTTTCTATTCCACTTGTAATAGTAAGAACTCAAGCAACCTTTTTCGCATCTACCAAGAATACTTTTTTTTAAAGGTTTTTTATTTTTTTATTTGTTTATAATTGTGACTGCGGCATAGGCTCGTGGTGATTGTGAGGTGTAGCGTTTGGTTCCTAGTGTCCAGTCCTGCGTCGTCGTTTGTTTTGGTAATTTGCTTCATGTTTCTGTAGTTTCTAACTGGTTTTCTTTACTTCGCTCCGTCGAGTTTTCAGATTGTCGACTTTCTGCTTGTGCTTTTCCCTCTAAATCCAGACTCTGTAGGACGTTTGCTGTTGCAACGGTCAGGGATGTGTTGTCTCCGCACATCATCCAATTCTACCAAGACTCTTCCTCTAGTGTGAGTTGTTTGTGCCTATGGTGTTGCAGGTATGTGGATCTCAAGTTTGCTGTCCCTGCGCATAACAAGAGGAGGTGTCCCACGGTTTCGACTTTGTTTGCGTCCTTGCAGTAGCGACAAGTGTTGCTAGAGGATTGGTTTCTGAATGCTAGCACCTTGTTTTTTTTCAGGACATTCAATCGCGCCCTTAAATATATTGTGCGTAATACCTTATCAGGGAACTTTTTTAAGTAATTTCGGACCTCGTCCACTTTTTGCGTGTTCATTGGTAAGTGGGCGGTAGATTTGTACTTGTTTGATTTATCCAGTGTCTCGATCCAGTCCCAGGTTTTCAGTTTTGCTTTGGCTTTGTCTGGTATACGTTCGAGTTCCTCTTGGGAAGTTCCGATTTTCTCGAGAAGGTCCAGATTCCTTTTCGACCAGTCTTTCAGCATTCGGCTTTTCCCGCTCGTCATTTCCTTGTGGATGATTTCAAGGATTTTTGGCCGGGGCTTTAAGATTTTCCAGAGAAAGATCAGGCTATTTCTGTCTGCCACAGATATCAGTGAAGACAAGCTGAGTTCCCTTCTGATTACTGCCGCTGGGGTCGAGGGTGGAAGTTTCAGAACCTTGCGCCAGAATAGACCTTCCAGTTTTGTCCAGAGTGTGTTTGGGAGTTGTGGCATCGCCTCTGCGCTGTAGGTGATCGCCAGTGTGACTATGGCTTTATTAAAGTTGATCACTGACAGTAATGAGAACTTGCCGAACTTTCTTTCAAGGATCGCTGCGAGTGTAGTTGTTTTTGCATAAAGAAAATCCTGCGTTGTCGTTTCCACTCTGCTTAGAGTGATTTTAACTCCCAGATAGGGAAAGCTGGTCACAACTTCCAGTCTGTCTGAGTCCATCATGTCCATCGACCAGTGTAGGGTTTCTGCCTTTTTTGTTGTCTTCTCAATGATCATGACCTTAGTTTTGTTTGTGTTGATGTCCAGGTCATTTTTTTTAAGATAAGCTGAGAGGCTGTTTAGCTGACGCTGTAGTCCGATGGCTGTCTGGTCCAGGAGGATCCGCGTAAAGGAGCCATGTGAACTTTGACTCTCCTATTGTAGGAGGAAAAGAGCAGGTATCATTTTCGATGTCGACGATGTCAGCCATGCATGCGTTGTATAATGCTTGTGCCAAGGGGCAACCTTATTTTACCCCTCTGTTGGTCTCTATGGGGTCTGACAGGTGGCCCGCTGCATTTAAACGCACTCTCATCGAGGTGTCTGATTAGTGTGCTGAGTTATTGTTTGATTGTTTTTGTCTCTTTCTGCCAGTCATGGAAGTTGTCCAGGAGTAGGGACCCAAATAGCTTGTCTATCAAAGCTATTGTTCGATAGTTTTTGTGCTCGCTTTTGGGTCCTTTCTTGTAAATTGGGACGATGTTAGCAGTTTTCCATGATGCAGGTATGTTTCTCATGGCCAGACATCTGTTAATGATCTCTGAGATCAAGATTGCCCATTCTTCCGGGTCCGCTTTTAGTTGGATGTTGAATATTCCATCTGGACCCGGAGCTCTTGAGTTTTTCAAAGTTTTTATCTTTTTCAAGATGGAAGTTTTGTCATGGACTACATCCCACTCGCAGTTGGTGGTTTTTTCGTCGGTGGGTACTGCAGTTGTGGAATGCTGGAACAAGTCGGTGAAATACAATGACCATGCTTCCTCGCTGACACAGCTTTGTATCGCTTTTGCCGTGGTCGATGTTGTGTCTTTGACCAGTGACCAAAAGTCTTTCGAGTGTCGACTACAGATGGCTCGTAGCATCGTCTCTGAGTCGTGTTGGTATAATTTTATCCGGAATGTTAATAGCCAGGTTTTGTATCTATGTCTTGATTTAGTTGCGAGGGAGACGTTCTGTTTCAACGGATTTGTTTGGGCACGTCTGCTGGCTTTCCCCATGCTCGATCTCCTTTCCCTCAGTTCTTTATTGTACCTGTGCAAATGTTGTTTTGCTGGACCACTTTTTGTTGTCCTTTGAAAGGAGTGTGGGATAAGGAGTGGGTGATAGTCCAACTCAGGTGTTGTCAGGCCGCCATCATTTGAGGCATACTCTCCTATGTAGCTTTTTCGTGATCTGGCTGATTGCTTCTTTCGTTAGCTTTAATTGTGTCCCTTGAGTGCCAGCTTCTACCTGAACTGTCATCATTTGGTGTGTTTCTTTGAATGCTGGCCATGATGCTGCTAGCATGTTGTGAACGCTGTGGGTGGTTTTGATAACTTTGAATGAATCGATGATCGCGTACAGTTCTTTGGAGGCGTAGATGTGGTTGATGGTGCTTTTATGTCCTTCTCTCTCCCAAGTCGGCTCAAGCGTTGTGGTTTTGTCAAGTTGGTTTAAGTTGTACAGGTCTCGAGAGTCCATGAGGTCAGCCCATGCAGTGCCTCTTTTGGCTAAGTGTTCTCAGTGGTAGTTTCTGGTTGTGGGTACAATGTTTTCTCGTCCTGTTTCTGGGCAGGTGGCATTTAAATCCCTGCATATCAGCATGTGTGTTATGGTGTTAGCTATCATAGCTTCTGTTATGATTACGTCGATGGAATTTAAGAAGCTTTTTGTTGTTTGTGCTGTGGTTCCAGTAGATATTTATCAGTAGAATTAGTTGTACCTTTTTGTCCGATGTTGACCTCCTGTTGTGGTTCCATGCCAGGAGTGCCGCCTGAATGAAGGTGGAAGAGACAAGACTTCGTACTATTCTCAGGGCCCCTCCTGAGCGGACCGCGATTAGGAGACCAGAAGTTGGGCGGCCTTTGTGTCCCATGACTGCCGGGGATAATAAGGTCTCGTAGCCATCTATACTTGGTGTTGATAATAGCCAGGTTTCTTGCAGACTTAATAGGTCAAATTGGGCAATGTTTATGTCTCCCGCCTTCGTTAGGTGACTATGGCCTCTGGTTTTCCATGAACCTATTGTTAGTCTTTGCTGTGTTGCCTTTTCTTTGCCGACTCCTGTCTTGTGACTATTAGGAGTCTTTAGTGATTGCTATTGGAATCCAAGCCCATCTGGTCGAATCCTAGTTGGCATGCTTTTGCGGCTGTTTTTTTAAAGTAGCTGTGTTTGTCTTTCTCCCAGCTTCTTTGTTTCCATTTGGTAAAGGTCTTGGACCTTTCGGTTTACGGTTTAAGTCTTTGTCTGTGTTTGAAAAATCGGACAGAGATGTCGACTGAGGCGATATCTTTTTGTTGCTGTCACAGATCAAGACATTGGATATTTTTCTTATTGATGTTATGGGCTCGTTGTGTCGATGTCCGTTGCGGAATGTTAAGTGACTTGATGATGATTGGCGTGAGTAGTCTCTCTGGTCCAATACCGACTTACTTCTTTCTTCACGAGTTAGTTCGGGTGTTCTGGTTGATTTTTCTCCCCTCGCCTAGTGGACTGAAGCTCGAATCCTTTCGCTTCAGAGGTTGTTTCCTAGAGATGGCAGCCCATCTTGTGAAGTTTACCAGCTATATGGAGGAGTATTTTCTTGATCGTTGAGATTGTAATATGTAGGAAGATGCTGTCTGTGTGCCTTCTTTGGGCGAATTCTACGATTTTTATATCTTCGGTTTGAATCGAGTCGTCGGCCAAGATTCTGCCCAGCAGACCCAAGGTGATTCTTCTGTTGAGGATTAGCTTTTCTTCTGTGTCTGATAGTCTTTCTAATTCAGGGTTCTTGTAGGTCCACTCTTGTGTGTAAAGAGGGCTGACGCTCTTATATGGTTGGAGGCTGACTGTGAATTGGTTCTGGAGTTTCTTTCAGCGTGTCTTCCTGTATTTTCGTATGATTTTATCATGTATCTGTGGGCTCCGTTGACGTGGTGAGTTCTTGTCCGCTTTGGGGGGGGTCTCTTGATTTCTCTTTGTTTCTATGTAGTGAAGAGTTCTTGTTTCTGTATGTTCTTTCGCCACTAGATGAGGCCTTATGGGTTTTTGGGCTCACTGGTCGGGAAGTTCTTCTCGTTCCTAGGCTTTTCCCGTTTCTCTCCCTATTTTGTCATTTCTTTTCTTTATGGTCGCCGTTGGCAATGCTGTTGAGGTCCCTGAGTTGCACTTCCTTGATTCGTTTGGGGAAGGCAAGTCATCGGCGAAGGATACTTTTCTTTTTCGCCCTGTCGATATAGGGAATTCCGATTCTGAGTTTTCTATTGAGTATAAGGTGATGTTTGACAAGTCGATTGTGTTGTTTCCCAGTTCTTCTTGTGTCCTATTTGTATCACTTCTTAGGTTTGGTGATTGAACTTGCGCTGGGGTCCTTTTGTTAAAGAATGTGGCCCATTTTGTGGAGTTCTCAAGCAGTTTGGCCTTATTCTCCGTTTGATGTTTGCTGTGTGACAGTTTAGCTTTCTTAAGCGTTGGGAGTATGGTAGGGTTTTTGTTATTCTCAAAGTTGGTTGGTAGTCCCTCTTTGTTTGTTTCTCCTAGACTCAAAGACTCTAGTTTAGTTTTGTTCTGCTTAGGATCGAGGCCATTGTGTCCTCTCTTTTCATCTAATTTTGAGGTTTGGTTGTGACTCTTCCTATTCTGTGGGTTTGAGTGGCTACGTTGAGTTGTGTCTTCGTCCCTCATAGTCTTTGTGTGTTTAATGCTCCTCATAGAGGTTCTCGTTCTGTTGTTGCTGTTTGTCGCTTGTGGTAGCCCCGGGTTACTATTTTCGAGTATCTCCTCTTTTTCTGTCGGTTTGACCTAATTGTTCGTGCTCGTTCGGGCAGTTTCTTTGTTTCTTTCTGGATTATTTTCATAATTGGTTTGAGTTCCGGTAGTTATTGGTCTTTTTTTGGAACTGGAATACCACTTGTTTAGGTCGATCAGGTGGATTGTCAAGGTCTTGTGTGTTTAGAGTCATTGTTCCCTGGTCTCTTGTGTTGGCCTGCCAGGCTTCAGTGACCATGATGTAACCTTCCAGGTGTGTCAACTTAGTGTGCATGAGCGCTGTCATTGACGTATGGTCCTTGAGTGTCTCGTTCAGTGACTCATATAATTTCCCGAAGGGAGCCAGGGCTATAGTTACTGCGGACATGATCGCAAAGATGTCCAGTTTTTTACTTGGAGAATTTCTTTCCGTTATCTTGGAAGTGTCCTTTTCTGTTGTCCCCTTTGTTGGGGTGTAGGGCAAAGGTTGAGATATGTTCACTGGCGGAACGTTGCTGGGTTTCTGGGGTGTTGATTTGAGTCGATGTTTCACTTCCTTTGCCTTGGTGGTTTTGGTTTGTTTGTGTATCTTCAACCAGTCCTTCTTCTTCTTCACATACCACCAGGAGAGTTTGGTCCTTAAGGGTATTCTCTTGTTTCTCTCGTGCCTGACTTTCAGTCGGGATTTTGTTTTCGTCAGTGACAAAGTTTTGGTTCAGGACTTTGAGTTTGTTTTCCTGGGTGTGCCCCTTCTGTTCTGAAGGTGCAGCCGGTTCTAGTGAGTGGTTTTTGAGGCTGTTGGTGTCTGGAGTTTTACGTTGCCCAAAATGCCATCGTATTGGAGTCGAGGTTAGCCCGCGCATGGGTGCGCCTGAATTTTTTAAGTTTCTGATTGTTATCTCTCGGGTTGTGGAGACTGACCCCTCAAGTATTTCGGCATCAGATAGTTCACATGAGTTGATGAAAGATGTTTTGCCCAGTTTGTTAAACAATTTGCCAATTGGGTTATTGTTGTAAGGCGTTATTAAGTTTACTTTCTTGGGCTGGACAGTTTTCTCAGTTTTCACTAGGGGCCAGTCTTTTTTGTTTAGGTTTTTCGTTGTTGTAGTGTGTTGAAGTATTGTTGGTGAGGTTGCCTTGATTTTGGTTACTTTGTGTGGCTTCAAACGTGGTTCTTCACAGGTTTTGTGGTTTTCTATCACTGTGGTGATCAGTCCAGTCTCAGACCTAGAAGGTGTAGAGTGTGTTCTGACTTTGGGATATCCAAGTTCTCCCTGGCTGGTGAGTTCGGCTCTTTATTCCCATTATGTTCTCTTTGCACGTTTAACTCGTCCATGTCAGGATCGTCTGTGCTGCCTGTGGTTGTATTGGTTAGATAGTTTTCTTTGAGGTCTGTTGAGTCTAGATGCGGACTAGGCAGGTTTCCCCTTGTTGTAACTGGGTGGACTCCTCTTTCGACACTTGCTCTAAGTGGTGCTGGTTGTAACTGGTTGAAGTTGCCATTGCTCGTTTCCGCAGTCAGTGGACGGGTAGGACTTGGCCGCTGCTTCGTAGTTCCGCTCGTTGGCGTTCATACTATTTTCTTTTGTATTGGGCGGGGGAGAGAGCTTTGTCTGCAATTGTCTGTTCCCCCCTCCATTGGTTGGCTCCCCTTATGGAGCGGCTCCGGGTTGTTCCTGCAGCGGATGGTTCTGCTTGCTCGTGCCGCTCACTATGCCTCCCTCCTCCCGCTCCTTCTCCTCCGTCTCGCCTGCCGAACAGCTGGTCCCTCGTTGGGCCAGAGTGTCCAGGCGTCCTCCACCTCATCTCATCATCCGCAAGCTGGTGCAAACATTTGAGAAAGGGAACGGGGGAGCCGCCGGTGAGTAGTTTGTGGGGAGATCGAAGGGCGGATGTGAGTAGAGGACTTGACTGCCGAAGCTGGGTGGTTGAAGTCGGTGTCAAGTGACTGGGTCCTTCTTGGGCTGTTTCAACATGTATCTGAGGAGGGCGGGTGGGGGGGGCTGTGGGGGACTTTCTGTGTTGAGTTTGGTCTCGGCAATCCGGACGGTCTTTGAATGTCTCCCTCCATCTTCCGCTCCGGATGCCGCCTTCTCTGTCTTCTCTGTCTCCACGTTGCCACTTTGTCGGCCGTCTCTGCCATCTCAGCCAGAATGCCGGACTGCCAGACTGCACCTCTACGCAGCTCCAGGGCCGCTACCTGGCCCGGGAAGGGTTTTTGAAGGGTCCGCCTCCAAAATCAAAAGACAATGTGAAAAGACTGAGGTCTGTTCACTGGGAGAGATTCTGAGCTGCCAGACTGCACCTCTACGCAGCTCTGCGGCCCGGGAAGGGTTTTTGAAGGGTCCACCTCCAAAATCAAAAGACAACGTGAAAAGACTTAGGTCTGTTCACTGGGAGAGATTCTGAGCTGCCAGACTGCCGGACTGCACCTCTACCAAGAATACTTCCTTAGCTCATCAACATCATAAATAGTTTTTGCCAGGGTTGTCCTCGAACAGCATATTTGTTTAGAAATGTTTATATACTTCTGCAGAAATGTATATAACACTGTCTTCAAGAATGAAAGTTTGTCAGGATGATTCGTTAACATCACTTCATAGCACTTCATCAACTTCTGGTGTACTTCCATGCCAGGCCTACTACTTCAATTGCACCTGGTTTACTCGCATGCTAGGCCTACTACTTCAATTACACCTAGTTTAGTGCCATGCCAGGCCTACTACTTCAATGTTTTCTGTTCGTGTATACTCAACTGCCCGAGCAGCATAACGTGTTATCACAACCTCTGACCTGGTATATCCCATGCTGCTCAGTAAATTACAAACAACAAGTGCCTCTGTGGTTGAGATCACCTTACAACAACTTTGCAATGTTTCTTGTTTTACAACACCAGGTTTTAAGCAATTCTTCAGGGAAGACAAGATCCACATTGGCATTCTTTATTACACTTTTGTGACTTCCAAAACCCCTGCAAGTTATGTGCCTCTCCTTCTGAATAACCCTTACCAGAAGGGCAGCCTTCTTGCTACTTTGGTTTCCCACTTCTTCATCAACCAAACACTGACAATGATGTGGTCTTAGTTTCTTCCTTGGCTTTGGCAATGTGAGTTTATACCAGCTTCTGTTATGCACTTCTTCAAACATGGGCAATACACTTTACAAACTCTGAGACTTTTATTTACCCCTTTTGACGTTGGTAATGTTTGCTGGGTTTAAATGGCATTGCTTTAACTTTCTTTTGGCTTGGGAAATGGTAGTTTGCATTGGGTTCTGAAATTATTGCCCCATCTTGTTGCTGGGTTTTAAATAAACTCACATGTTTAAAGTTAAAGTCAAATGATGTTACAAAATAATATTTTCTCTGCTTTCTGCCAGTACGGTATTCAAAATTGCCTCCTTTCATGTTTTCCTTTCTACGCGATTGCTTTCTGATGTTAAAGTACCTGCTCTGAGCACGGAAATGGTCACAGAGTGCTCCGATGTCACAACAGCTTGCTGAACTCACTAAGTATGGTGTGCGCATCCATTTCCTTTGTTGCTTCCAGGTCTTCGCCTTAGGGGTACCTCGCGGTCAGGCAATCTGTTGCTTCCAGTTTGCAGCTGCCTGTGCCAGTCGCACACAGAGCTTCCACTGCACCAAAGGCTCTCCAGTGCTCACCTGCCACCTGAGTCCGCTTTGTTCAGGGGGGAGTTTCTTAAACTTTTGCTTCCCTCTGTACATTCTCTGCAGTCCAGTTCTCCACAGAGCAAGCTTCCTTCTCTAACACTTCTGGCTGCGTGAACTCTGCAATGAAGGCTTCTGGAGGTGAAGACCCTCTCAGGACTGGCTACTGCTCGGCACTCGACAGTGGTCACGCTGTCTTCTCTCTTCTCAAGTTTCTGCTTCTACTGCAACGTGGAGAGTTCACAACTCCTCCACCTATGACTACTGCGGCACTACTGCTTTTTCATGGCCTGCACCTGAGGGGGCCTTTTAAGCCTCCCAGTCTCCCTCAGGTGTCGGTCATTCCCATTAACAAGCTGCACTTTGCAGTTTTGTTCCTCTGCAGCCTTATTCCTCGTCCCAGAACCTTGGGGATTATGGGACTTGGAGTCCATAATGCAAAAATCCGTTTTTCTAATGGGATTTATTTTTTCCTGCTCATTTCTTTTCCTAATTATATTCCTTAAGGGAATATCACAAGGATAATTGGACAGACTTGGCTTTAAAGAGAAATAAAGACTTTTGCAGTCTAAATTGGTATTATTTTCAGACTTTACTGTTCCTTTGGGATGTAGAGGAGCATCTAGCTTCATGATTCTCCCTATTTTTAAAAGGGTTTTCATTTCTTCCGATGTTTAAGGGTTTATGAATGTTTTCACTCACATTAAGATGTTCAACTTGGGAAGTCCAAAGCTCTCTCTGATAACAAGCCACCACAGATTTTGGTATCACTGACATTTCTTTGCCGGAAGAAAATGAATACCATGTCTCATCCAACGGAGTCCTCTTATTCCACTGGGCTCTTTCACCTCCCAGGTGATCCTCCCACAGAAAACCACCTCAAGGCCAGGATCAGAAAGTGTCTGCCTTTCCATGGCCACCTGGGAGGTGACTTTAGGTAGGGTCTTTGTGAGGACTCCATAGGATTCATCACACAAGGCAAGACCAGGAGAAGAGTAAGGAAGCAGCTAGAAGCAAAAACGTACTGCAAGAAAGCGTCCCCTTGGAGGAAGCAGAGCGTGGCGATGCATCAGGGAACAGTTCCTAGTTCCCTTTTCTTCCAGGGAGAAGGACTTGTGACTGTGTAGGTGATGAACGTGCTGTATGCATGGTGAACGTGGTATACGCGGTGGCCATCCTGAAATGGGGCGTGTATTTCTCCACTGCTGGTGAGACTCCACGATCCGGTGGCGGGCATCCTGATACTTGATCCCGTGGATTTACCATGGGATTACAAGTGGTGTTAATTCACAATTTTTGGAGTCCACAGGACTCCATTGTTTTTTTTTGCAGATGTAATGCCAGTGGAATTACGTGCATTAAATCTGCTGATGTTTTTAGGTAAAGTGGAGGATTTACCTCCAGCTTGTTTCTGGAGGTAAATCCTCGACTTTCCTGGTTTCTACAAAGACTTTGGTGCCTTCATTGTGTTCCCACTTTTCAGTGCAGCCCACCTATTATTGTCAGAGGGGGGACCCAGTCCATCTGCCTACACAACGCACCCCCCCCCGGTCTGTTGACTCCCTGGTCCAAAATTGTGGCCCTGTCTGTGGTCCCTGTCACAGTCTCCCCCATTTTGGCCTGCCTCCCACTTCCACAGTCCACATGTTTGCATTCAAACGCTTCAAGAATCTGAGGGATTATCTTGTGCACTCATGATTCCAGGACTGCTGGTCTGCCACTTCCAATTGGAACCCTTGCCCTATAAATGGCCATTTTTCCTGTGGAAGTTAGAGAGTATGCAAACTTGCCAATAAGAGCAAGTCATTTATTATTGCAGAGAGACCGTGGGAAATTAGAGGTAAAACTAATTGCAAAACCAAAGTGGTCTACTGTATTGAGTGCCCTAGCACCCTGAAGTATGTGGGCCAAACAATGCGGGCAGTTCCTGTCTGCATATCTGAGCATCGCTCGAGGATCTGCTGTAAAAACATCATGGCACCACTGGTGTCTCACATTTTGGAATATCAACACTCAGCAGATGATTTCAGATGGTGGGTTATTGACACAGTGAATGATGTGCCCAACATCCAACATGCTCTATTAATTAAGGAAGCAAGCTGGATTCAGCAGATGAATACATATCAGAGGGGCCTAAAGGACCAACTAGTTTCACCAATATGCATAGCCACTGCATCTGTTGGCATGCCCCCTTTTGCACTAATGTCGCCATCCTTGCACAGCATCTGTCCCCCTGTGCTTGTTCCCATCTATAAAAGCTATAGTTAGCATTACTTTCAGATAGAGGGCCATGCATCCATTCTGGCTTTTACTTTCTGGTCAACCCGTTTGTGAAAGGAGCTATATTGTGGCTGCTTGCTCCATACGGTAGTACAATTATACAGATTTTAGAAATAGGCTGATTAAAAAAAATTCTTCGGCCTAAACAACCATCTCAGTCAGACACCATAGTATATTGGACTGTCTATTCTGACGCTCTTTATTATATTTGTCCTTTCTTTTCAATGTATGCCGATATTAAGCACAGTGGACTAGTCAAGCTAAATATGTCAGATGCTCAGGCCTTTATGCTAGGAAGTGTTAACCGTATCAGTGGTCATGTGAGCCGTCTCCTCCCACAGCATTTTTTCTCATGCCATACTTTCTTTAAGTCCTCTAATGCAGCTTCTCGGGCCCCGATTCTCAACCTGGTCTTAAGTACTGAAAAGGTTGTTAAAAGAGTTAACAACCTTTTCGGGACTTAAGATCTGTTCTGAAGGTGGTGCATCCTTCCAAAGTCGGTAGGAATGCGCCACTTTCGGAATACATGTGGCGGCTGCTAGGATGGGTTGGAAACAAACCTAGCAACCCCCACATTCGTTACCTGGCTTTTTAGAAGGGTATTCTTGTGGCACTCCTCCAGTTTTATATGTGCGCTAAAATCGCGCACATATACGGTACCCTTTTGGTGCCGTTATACTGGAGGAGTGCCACAAGAAGCCTTGTTTGGTGTATATGAAACTCTTCATATACACCAAAGCAAGCAGCTTATATGAAAGTGTTCATATACAACACACGGATATGAAGACTTTCATTTACACCAAAGCAAACAGCTTCAATGTTGTAGTCTGCAACTTTGAAGCTGCTTACTTTAATGTAAATGAATGAACACTTTCATTTACACGGGTGTATATGAATACTACTCCAAAGTAAGCAGATTCAACGTTGAAGCTGCTTACTTTGGTGTATAGGAAAGTGTTCGTATACAACTGTGTTCTCGGCAGCATTTTTGTAAAATAACGAATATGTCGTTATTTTACAAAAATGCTGCAGAGATTTCAGGATTGCGCCCGTTATAACTAAAACAGACGCAATCCTGAAGGTGCACTGTCGTGCACTACAAGCACGGCCAGGCCCACTTGAGTATACTGGTGGAGCCTGGGTGTCCTCATTTGTCGAAGTGAATCATGCTCTTTAGCACGTTCACTGTGCCAAGTTATGAATCGGGTACAGTTGCTTTGGCTTTTTAATACGCAGCTTTCGTACCGGCAGCATCCACTGTGCAGCACAGAATCTAGGTGGAGGTAAGCTTCATTTTCTCTGTAACATGCCGTTTTCAAGCCGGGTGCCACTGTGAAAGAAGCTGCGAGACTGTAAGGAGCTGAGACGTGCACAACGAGGGAAACAGCGCCTTGATTGACACTTTTGCTGCATCCCGCCTCCCTTCTCCACGGATTGGTCTGTGATTTTTTCCTCTCCCATTGGATATTGCTTAACAGCCCAAACGCACGCGTATCGCGCGCGCGCATCTCGGGCAAGTACTCGGTTAAGTACCGCTTTGCCGCGGTCTCTTTTGTTTTCAAGCCGGGTGCCACTGTGAAAGAAGCTGCGAGACTGTAAGGAGCTGAGACGTGCACAACGAGGGAAACAGGTGACCATTGCGCCAGAGCTTATTGGCAACTGACTTTCATGTGCGAACTTTGGCTGACTTTTGGCTGATTGGCTCCTGCTCCTTTCTCTTTCCTCAGCGCCTTGATTGACACTTTTGCTGCATCCCGCCTCCCTTCTCCACGGATTGGTCTGTGATTTTTTCCTCTCCCATTGGATATTGCTTAACAGCCCAAACGCACGCGCATCGCGCGCGCGCATCTCGGGCAAGTACTCGGTTAAGTACCGCTTTGCCGCGGTCTCTTTTGTTTTCAAGCCGGGTGCCACTGTGAAAGAAGCTGCGAGACTGTAAGGAGCTGAGACGTGCACAACGAGGGAAACAGGTGACCATTGCGCCAGAGCTTATTGGCAACTGACTTTCATGTGCGAACTTTGGCTGACTTTTGGCTGATTGGCTCCTGCTCCTTTCTCTTTCCTCAGCGCCTTGATTGACACTTTTGCTGCATCCCGCCTCCCTTCTCCACGGATTGGTCTGTGATTTTTTCCTCTCCCATTGGATATTGCTTAACAGCCCAAACGCACGCGCAGCGCGCGCGCGCATCTCGGGCAAGTACTCGGTTAAGTACCGCTTTGCCGCGGTCTCTTTTGTTTTCAAGCCGGGTGCCACTGTGAAAGAAGCTGCGAGACTGTAAGGAGCTGAGACGTGCACAACGAGGGAAACAGGTGACCATTGCGCCAGAGCTTATTGGCAACTGACTTTCATGTGCGAACTTTGGCTGACTTTTGGCTGATTGGCTCCTGCTCCTTTCTCTTTCCTCAGCGCCTTGATTGACACTTTTGCTGCATCCCGCCTCCCTTCTCCACGGATTGGTCTGTGATTTTTTCCTCTCCCATTGGATATTGCTTAACAGCCCAAACGCACGCGCATCGCGCGCGCGCATCTCGGGCAAGTACTCGGTTAAGTACCGCTTTGCCGCTTAGCCGCGTAGCCACGGAGCAGCGACGCACTGTTCTAAATATCAACCTTGTTCACTGCTAGTTGCGAGTGACAATTTCTGTGTGGAGAGTTTTGTACGTTTTGTGAACACCTCCTAATACTCTTAATCTACCCACCGTAAGTGAAAATTTCTCCCCTTTCATTACAATGGTGTTGACGCTTAAATCAGGAATGCCTGCAATTGAAAAAATTAATGTATGCGTAGCAGAATCAATCATGACCCCGAAATCCTCCTCGCGTACTATTCATCTAAAACGAGCGTCCAAGTCAGCAACTGTATCTCGGTCTTGTGCTCCATTGGCTGACATACGAAAGTTTTGTGCGCTGGGGCCCAAAATGGGGGAGGGAAAAGAAACTCCTCAAGAAAACTTGTTGAATGTAGAAACAGCAAAAATGCCCTTGGGTAGTAATATCAAAGATCAGTTAATTCAAGATATTGATAATACTCCCTTCTCATTTATGGTGGAAGGTCAGGAGAGACAAATTAAAGAACAATTGGCCGTTAAGGGGGGTGATAAAGAAACGTTGCCTATTATCATTTCACAACAAACTACAGTAACTGTAGTTGATATAAATCAAGGGGGCGCTAAGCAAGATGTTTGTACGGGCTCTCCCTCTGATAGTGCTATAGTGAAGGTTTTCCCGGTCTTGGAAGAAGGTTCTAATGTTGACAGCACTGTTCCTATAAGAATGCCGGATAACAGTAATTTGGTTGAGCAGTTTCCCGATAACGATGCAATTCGGCATGATCTATCGAGATCCCCAATAATGTTTTCACCGACACAAAATGAATCTTCGGTGTTATCATGTTCTTTTGTGCAGCCCACTCCGCGCAGAAACTACGTACACCCTGGTGGCAATAACCAGATTACGCAGGGGAATTTTGTAATTGGTTTGGAGACCTCTATCCAAACAATGAATGCTGCGCTGTTTTCACTGACAAGGCTATATGATTCGTTGGACACAAAATTGAATGATCAACAGATGTTGTTATTGAAACTGGTCCAGGGACAGTCAGCGAACTTGACGTCATGCGAACAGTGTAAGACTTGTAATAATGTACAATCTCAAATGGGGAAAAATCTTACTGATATGCAAAGAAAGATGAATTATACTAATGATCATGATGTTTTATTGATTGATTGTAATCAGAATCAGCAACTGATCTTACAACAAGATGCTGGGAAAGAAATAAGATTAAAACCACTAACTAATAATAAGCAGATTGAAGATCATGAAAAATCTTTAATATTGGTCCAAGACCCCATTAAGATCGACATACAGCCTATTTCGAAATTAAATGCGGACAATAAGGAAATATGTCAAATAGGCCAGCAATGCTTGAAGAAAAAAAAAACAAAAGTGAAGAATATGATAACCCCGTCCACACTAGGTGATGAAAAGGTTCATCAAGAAATGGTTGTTGAAAATACTAATGTAATTCTGACAGGTGATAAAGAGCCAACATATTTGATATTTGAAAAAAAAAATCAAAAGACTCAGATGGTAAAAGTGCAAGAAACTAAAAAGTCAAAAAATTTGAAAACCTTACCAAATTCTAAGATCTCTGGTACTAGGCACTTTTTACAATCTCTGACAAAACCAAAAACTGTAACAGCTCTGGCTCGAAAAGCAATAGCCAATAAGTATAGGGACGCAATGTTAATCAGAACTAGTCAAGCAAGTCAAAATAAACTAGCCTCCCTCGCATATGAGCCCCTTGATAACTTAGTATTGTTGAGTAATCAGAATGAGAGTACAGATGCAAGGGAAGTGACTACTGCACGGGAAGCTCCGAAAGCTCAGGCGGAGCCTGAGTTTACTACTTCTACTTCAAATGGTACGATGTTGCCTGAATTTGCAAAGGAAGGAGTGCGAGTGGCATCAGTGGAATTGGTGGGTGAGAATATATTAAGATTGAAAGAGTGGAAAGAGGAAATTGAAAACTCGTTAAAGAGAATCGTTTCCATTGTAAATAGACCGAATGTAGCGCAGCAGAGTGATGGGAAAAACGATGTCGGGAATGATGCTTCATCGTTTAATACAACTCCTCTAGCCTTTCGGAATCAACCTTATCCGATCTCTGCCCCTAGAAGAGCACAAGGAAAATTGGTAAAATCTGTAACAATGCATCACCTGATTCTGCAGTGCCGCTCGCACCCGTTTCGATGTTTTGATTTGAATAGACAATCTGTTATGAACATCATTTCAGATGTACCGTCATTAGAGGGGATTTGTTCGGGTGACATTGAACAAGTGGAGTTTATACACGGTTCTGACCTATCAGTGGTTAAACTATGGATGAAATCAGGGTTTGTCAAAAATGCTTTGTGGCAAGCCAGAATGGATTTATACGAACTGGGTTTTGTGTTAATAAATCTAGCTGAACCTGTGCAACTACCGACTCCGTTGGGGAGAAATCAATATCAATCTAAGGCAAATCAAAATGTGAAGAACCAATACACTAATCAATTTTCGATCAATGAGTTGGAGAGTCTTAGTCGATCAGATGATATGCCTGGAAGATCATGTGGGAATTAACTATCTCAGCCTTCCACATTTGTCTCTCTTGCCTCTTGGAACACCAGAGGCTTTAAACATCTAACCAAATTTAAGAATACTATTCTAGGCCAATATGATATTTTAGTGTTCCAAGAAATATGGCTGGCAACTGCCCCGGTCTGGGACAATCATATAATATCTCTGATACCGGCAATAGTCCCTGTAAAAGGTCGACCGATGGCTGGTCTGATGGTGGCTATAAAAATATCACCAAATGTCTACTTGGAACCATGGGCATCTCCAAATAGTTTTCTTCAATTGGTAAGAATAAAAATATACACCAGAACAATAGGGTTAATAAATGTTTATTGGAATCATGGAGCAATTACAGAAGAAGTTTTCTTTACCGCCCTGGAAGAGCTCTTGAACATGACAGTCGTGGATCGGTCCTGTGATCATGTCATCATCACAGGCGATCTTAACATTACCTGTCAAAGACAAGAGGGAAAACAACTATCCGCAGTGGCGATGAAATGGAATTTGTTAATGAAGGAAAGGCAACTATTCAAACTGAATGGAGCAATAGAAGGGGACATTCCACAACAAAACACCTGGCATCGGGGTTCGCAATCATCTATGATTGACTATACTTTTGTTGATAACTCCTTGTTTAATAGTATGGTAAATTTCACAATTGTCTCACAGACATCTAGTGATCATGATATCCAGACTATGCAATGGAATTGGAATGCTCAAAAGAAATATTTTGACAACTCTCGAGCTACTAATTTAACCTTAAATGCAGCTCGCAATAGGTTTAAATGGTCTCCTCAGTCATTAAAAACATTGGAGCAGAATCTTATGAGAACTCAAAATGATCGACAAAATCAGATTAAAGGCACTGACCGCACTTACGTAGAAGAAATGCAGATATTCGTAGTTAAAATAATGAACAATTCAGGAATAAATTCTAAGTTGAGGCTACACTCATATGATGAAGACGTGTCTGTACGGAAAGCACAATATAGGAAAGAAAAGAGACAATTAAAATACTTAAGTCCGTCGAAAAGAGATGCCAGACTTAGATCCCTGAAATGTAACTACAAAAATTGGGTAAAATCAAGACATGCGTTAATGTATCAACAGGATGCGGAAAATATGTTAGAACAATTAAAATCAAAAAACTCAGCAAAGATCTGGAACCTTTTGAAAGTCCCCCAGGCTAAGGTCGAAATGATTCACCAGCTGAATCCCATTCCACAGGAGGTATGGGCTTCGTTTTATAAAACCCTCTATGCTGAAACTAACTTAGTGAATAGCCGGATTCCGGTGAATTATATACAAGGTAAGGATATCATATTTGATATTGCGGATATATTATTTTATATATCAAAACTATCAACGTCGCGTGCACCAGGGCCAGACGGTTTATCGAATCTAATGATCAAGAGACATCCAATGGCGTGGGCAAACATCTTTTTTCTTATATTTCAGCAGATAATTGAAACCCACTCTATTCCATCGTCGTGGAAAAAATCCATCACCATCCCAATTTATAAAAAGGGCAATAATAAAAATCCTGCGAACTACAGGCCAATATCGCTATTAGACATACCAAGTAAATTGTTTGCTAGATTAATCTTGCGAGATCTAAACAAATGGTTGTGTGAGGGAGGAATGAGGGACCCAAACCAAACAGGCTTTATGCCGGGGATGGGAACTGCCATTAATTTGCATATCTTGCAAATCATTAAGGAACAGGAAAGTCTAAAGGGTCAAATGGTATACTTGGCCTTTATTGATTTTCAAGCCGCTTTTGACTCGGTATGCAGAAAATTGCTAATAAAGAAACTAGGAGAGGCGGACTGTCCAGCGTATCTGATTTATTGGATAAATGAGCTACACTCGGGTACAACTGTCCAAATTAGGCTAGCCTCAGATGGTACGCTATCGGATCCCATCCCGACGCACAGAGGCCTAAAGCAGGGATGCATATTAGCAAATACTCTGTTTAATTTCTTTATGACTGCAGTTAGACCCGACTTTGAAAACTGCAGAGCTGATGCTCCACGTCTGGGAGGACGTGCAATCCCCTGGCTGTTTTATGCTGACGATCTGATTCTGCTGGCTAAAACTCCGGGGGGGTTGCGCGAGCTCCTGACAGCCCTGAGTAAATATGCCAATGAAAATCATTTGAAAATAAACCAAGAAAAATGTAAGATCATGATATTGGGTAAAAATAAAAAGCGGAGAACTGTGATCACACCATGGGCCATGCAGAATATTCTGATTGAGACAGTGAATGAGTATAAATATTTAGGTCTACAAATCAGTAATGATACACAAGACAGACCATTCTTCAGAGATCTAAATCAAAAATTGTTAACGGGTATATCACAAACTAAGATTATACAAGCTAAATTTGGAAAGTTCTCCTTAATCCCTGCGATGACCTTCTATAAACAAAAGGTTGTTCCTACTCTTACATATGCGTCAGAAACTAGGGATATGATTGCTGAAAGATCTTGGAGTAGAATGGAAGGTCGTTTTTGGAAATCGATTTGTGGTTTACCTCTATCTGTCCCAGTTTGCTTACTACGCCATGAGATGGGGTTGATTTCTTTAAACGCTGTGTACTTATGGAAAGTGCTGTCTCTTTATCGTAAATATCTCATGGCTAATGAAGAAAATGGGGTTATGCATGTTATAGGAAATTTCATGCTAAATGCAAGTAATAACAAAATTGTAAAGTGGCGAAAATGGATAATTTCAATCATGAATGAAGCTGGTATAGATATCATTCTCTTGGTAAATAATCCAGACAGAGCCAAGAAAAAGCTGTGGCTTGGTGACTGGATCAAGACCAGGGAGGCTTGCTTGAAATTGAGGTTGTTCAAGAATCAACCATATGCAATTAAAGAACTGCATAAAACAGAGCAATATTTGATTCGATTTCCTGATCCAAAAAATAGATTTAATTATCTAAGGTTTAGATTGAATTTATGCCCAACAAATGAACTGAAAGTGATGCGTAAAATAATCACAAACGGAGACTGTAGATTCTGTGGGGTTCTGCATCAATTGGAAACTGTAAAGCATCTCATTGTAGCTTGTCCTGCATTAATTGAGAAAAGATGTCAATTTTTTAAACATATGTTTACTAATCAGTGTATCCTTGAGTATGAAGTACTATGGGGAAAATTATATCACAGTCAAGAAGCAAAAATGAATATTGCAATATTACTGTTTATTAATGCTCTAAACTTAAACTTAAATGAGCATATCCCCGTAAATAGCAAAGAATGATTATGGTACAGCGCAGAGATTGTGTGCTTTGTTACGCTTTCAAGTGAGATAGTGATACGTAGTATTAAATAATTGAAAAATGGAGAAGGATAATAAAAGATTTTGCTATGATGGGAAGAAAAGGTACAGATGAAATGTAATTAGAAATGTGGTATTTTATTGGGTTTTATTGTAAAATTGATAATTCGTTCCTCTTGATTTTGCTTTTATATAACGGGAGATAACAGTATATTTTTATATGTTGGGTTTATACTATGTAAATTGTCAAATATATTTTATGTGTAATGTGTATAAATTTGAAAGGCTGTGTCCAATACAGCTAAATCAAATAAAAAAAAATTAAAAAAAAAAAAAACATGCCGTGTGTCACGGCATTAGCACTGAGCCTGTACACACGCATGGCTTAAGGTAAATTTGTTTTCTGTTCTTTTTAATAGTTTGCATTATTTTAAAGCTAAAGGAACACAAAGGAAGCAACTACGTAAATTACAAACATCTCAAGCAAATAGGTTCAGTAAATACATTAGATCAACAAAGCAATCAAATACATAGGAAAGAGAATGGTCAATAATAGGGGGAAGGTAATAACGCAGTTTGACATACAGATCATTAAAAGCACTCTGAATTTCATTGCATCTGTGATGTTGTTCTTTCGCATTGGAAAGATTCTCTCTCTCTTCTAGAAAGGAGGGAAAAACCCAGCAGCCAATCATCAACACAGGGCCTATTGTCACTCTTCCAGAGCTTAAACATTTGTTTCTTAGCCACCAAGAGAGCTCTGTAAGCCCAGAAGAGCACACCGATAGACAACCCAGTATCGGAGGGAGAAAAAACCCAGCAGAAGCCAGTCCATACGTTGGAAAATCTCATCCCAAAACAGTTGAACTTTCCTATATAACCAAAATATGTGCAAGCTGGTACCCACTTCACTTCTACAGTACCAACAGGCATAATAAACACACAATTTACAGGACCACAGTTTCCATGGAGACCAATATATATAGTGAGTGATCTGCTTTTGCGTATAGCGCAGGTCCAAATCAACCTTAAATCTAACTGGACCTGCACATAAATGGTTCAACTCAATGTCAGTCAACCTGTAGCCCAAGTCTGAATCCCAATTCCCCCTACCACATTGGGATGCCAAAGCAAACTCAGAGGCCATAATAAGCTTATATAGAGTGCAATCCGAGAGAGACATTCTTTTCAATAGTGCATAACCATGGGTGAGGCATGCAAGGCATTTACGGGAGAAGATATTTCAACAAAAGGGTCCCGTACCATACTACAGTGACAAAATGAATTCAACCACATCTTATATTTAAAAAGCAAGAATTCAAAGTCAAGCGTGTTCTGACCATTGTGGACCTGTGCTATCCTCCAAAGCCAAGAGTACTTTTTAAGGCGGCGTATGACTAAATTCTAAAGAAGAGTATGGTTGATATCAAGTAATATACCAGAAGATGATGGCCCTGTGTTAATTGCCGAGACTCAACTGAGCTATGGAGAACCCCTCTCAAATTTTTTAATGATATATTTTTGAGCTAGAAGATAGAGATAATAAAATGCTGCGATTGACGTTTGCTAGTGGTGTAACTCACCCTACTTGGTTAAAGGGGAATGATTTAATTCCCATATATGGTCCTGAAGAAGGTTGCTTCATCAAGTGGATACATTTTTGGCAGTCCAAATAGTCAACCGAAATTAAATTATATGTTGACCAATGGGTTAACAAACCAAGTGTGATTTATACATGTTTTAAGATATTGAATGGATGGTAGGAGTGAATGTGTGTGAGTTGAATTGGAACACGATTTTGAGATATGTTTTTAGAAATGGTATTTTATATTTGTATATGATAATAAATAAAGAGTCACATTTATTGGTATTTATGAAAAGATAAATGTATAATATGTACTATTCCCTATCCCACTGGTCCCTTTCCTGATTTATTGTTTTTCTTATTGAAAACAGTAAGTACTTCTCTCCTTTTAATTGGGCTAATACCCTTAACTTTCCAATAAAAAAAATACATGCTAGTAGCCAAGTTAGCAGCCATCCCACTCACTCCAGTAAGAGATGTTGGTTGTCAAATCCCCCAACACACACTACCATCCAGAGCTGTAGAACGGAAGTGGCAGACCACAGGCTCATCATCTGACAAATGTACCCGTCGCCTTCTCCAAAGGCAATATTGTTGCACCATTTGTTCTAAGTAGATGGCCCACATCCAGGTGCGTGTCTCTGGAGCATCCAACAACATGGCTGAATTTAAAATCTTCAAGGAACTAGCCAGTCCCTCTGCGGTCTCTACCTCACCTCTTCCCTCTAAGGCCATCTGCACTGCACTGGCCTCCCACTTAACTACAAAAACTCTGGACATTCTGAACACTCTATCTTCCTCCCCCTCTCCCTGCCCTCCTCTCATCACCCTGGACACCCAACCTCCCTCATCCTTTCTCTCCTCCTTGTCTCCTATCACTTTGGACAAGGTCACTAGGGTTGTCCGCTCTGTGAAGGTCTCCTCCAAACAGGTCTCCCCTGTTCTTCCAGAACTATTAAGGACAACATTGGCTCCCTTGCCCCTGAAGTTGCTGATTTGTGCAACCACTCTCTGGCTACTAGGTCTTTCCCCTCTTCCCTCAAGCACTCCCTCATGCGTCCCCTCCTGAAAAAGCCTTCCGCCGACCCCTCTTGTACGGCTAGCTACCACCCCATCTCTATCACTCCCTTCCTTGGGGAAACTCCTGGAGAAGCTGGTCCTCCCCCAACAGGCCCAGCATACTGAGCTCATTGGTTGTCTGCACAACCATCAATCTGGATTCCGACCATCCAGAGGCACAGAAACTGCTCTTCTGAACACCCATGAAGAACTGCTTGCATCTCTTGACACTAACTCTCCCGCTGTCCTCATTCTACTTTCCTCTGCATTTGATACGGTCAACCACTCCATCCTCATAAAACAGCTCCATGATACACTTGGTATCTCGGAGCAGGCACTGGGCTGGCTGACATCCTTCCTCACTGACTATTCCTTCCAGGTCATCCTGGGCTCTTTCTCCTCTCCTACCTCCATCTCCACCTGTGGCGTTCCCCAGGGCACTAACCTCTCACCATGGCTCTTTAACGCCTATCTTGCTCCGCTTGTTTACCTTATCTCCACTTTCGCCCCTCACTTCCAGTGTTATGCAGATGACATCCAACTCTTCTTCAAACTTCCCTTTGATGATCTCCCTACTTCCTCTACCATTCCTGACTGCCTATCTGCTATCCAGTCCTGGTGTGCCTCCAATGATCTCTGCCTCAATGCCAGCAAGAATGAGATCCTTCCTATTGAGACTCCCACTCTCTCTTTCCTCCCTTCACTCTGGCCACCCTCTATTGGGTCTGCACCTTTGCCTGCATCTGAAGCCAGAAATATTGCAGTAATCTTCAAATCCTCTCTCTTTTTCCTCCCTCACATCTTGGAGCTTGCCAAGAAGGCCCATTGTCAACTCTACCTCCTCAGAGGTAGCCTTCCTTTCCTCACTTTTCCACAGAAGCTCAATGTCTCTAGAGCTCTGGTACTCTCTCTTCCTCTCTACGCCCCCTCCAGCTTTTCCAGCATAGGGCTGCATGACTTATCTTTGGCCTCAAGTCCAGGGACCGTGTCTCTCTAGCCCTAAAATTTCTCCACTGGCTCCCAGTTGCTGCAAGGATCAAATTCAAATCCCTCTGCATCATCCATGTCTGGGGCAGAGGACCAGTTGATCTACAACTCGCTCTTACCAAATACTTTCCTTCCAGATCTTTACGCTCCTCCGGCTCCGACTCTCTGTGTGTCAGGTGCTTTCCTTAGCAGCAAGCTGGTGGCAGATCTCTCTCTTCGGCTGGCTCCTTCCTCTGGAACAGCCTCCCCGTTCCTCTCTGTCTTGAGCCAGACCTCCTCAAATTTTGGAAGCTCCTCAAGACTTTCCTCTTCACCTCCTCCTTCCCCCTCTCACTGCCGCGCTAATACCGCACAGTCGCTGAGATTGGTGGCCTGGGGCCTTATGTGTCCTTCTGGGTCCCGGCCTTCAACGCAATTGCCCCCAGCCTTCCGCCCCATCCCAGCACTTGCCTTCGGGCACCCACTGGCTGGTGTTCTCACAGGCCTGTACTTATTATTGGCAGGTGATCACTCTGCACCAAGCAATCTCTGCCAGGCACTTATTGTTGCTCACAACTGACTCCTTGGCACTTTGTCTGTGGAATTTCTAGCACTGAGCCCCTTCCCTGCTCCTTCTCTTTCTCATTGCACTTGCATGTTCTGAATGCTCACAAGGCCTAGTAGGACCGCCCCTTTCCTGTTAATCAATTTATTCTATTTGCTTTTGTTCCCATGTTCCCTCCCCTTTTCCCTGTGGGTGCTTTGAAACACAATTTCTTGATGTATAAGCGCCCTACAAATTCACAATAAATAAAACCATGTGAACAAATAGTCTCCTGAAAAACTGCACACAAGTAGCAAATCACAATAAGAAAAAAAGGTGTATTCCTATGTCTGTTTTCTTTTCTGTTCCCTCTTTTTTCTCTTTCTTTACTTACCGTACATTCTGACTCTTCTAGCTTCTGATATGAGAGAGAAGGAATAGCATGTTCCTTCCTAATAGTGACATTCCGTTCAAGTACTTGTTTAGAAGGTGCCTGTGCCATTAAGGCTGTGCAGGTAAGCCCTATTTAACTCACTTTTCATGACCTCCATTTCTTCTTACAACATGTACCAGCCTCCAATTATTGTGTATTTTTTATGCCTAGTGACCTCAGTCCGACTGCAATCCACCACCATTTCTCCAGGCAACATTTGCATTGTTGTAATTCTTTTTTTCACTCCCTTTTCAAATTGAAGGGTAAGTTGAAGGATTCCTTTCTCGTTCACTACAATTTATTTTCTTAATTCGTTGCTTGGCCCCACTATTTATGGCCTGCAGGTTGGTTTATAGGAAGCATGTTTTATTGCACATGATCTATGGCACTGCCCTTTCCGCGCCAGAGATTGCCATTGTTTTTAATATTTGGTGTTTAGGTATCAGTTTTATCATTGGTGTGGCTTAGGAGTTGCAGCAACCCATATATATACTTTAAGCCTGTAATTAAATGATTATATTGCTTTCTGTCTTATCACAGGGTTGTCTTGCCCTGGTCCTGATGAAGGTGGAGTTACTATGATTTTCTGCCGAAACGTATGGTCCATGCCACTTGACATGGTGAACTAGCCTACATTTCCACACTCCAATACTATGTGTTACTATACTTATACCCTGGTGTAAGTGGCCGTATAGAACTGTGGTAGGTGGTCTCGGTTATTTACAATAAGGCTTCCTGAGGGGCCACTTTTCTTGCCCTCATACACCAAGTAAATTTTGACATGGGGCTAGGCTTGTAAAATGGTATGCTTCAGAGTAGTACGTTTCTAGGACTTGTTTTTGTTTTCACGTTCATTTTTTTGTGTTTCATGTTTTCTTGTCCTTGTTTCATTTGCAAGAATTATGCATAGGAAATGCATACAATTTATACATATGTTTCACTAGTAAATCATGGTGTAACTTGGATGCAACCAACTTTCAAGACTTGTTTGCTCAGATGATGTGTTTACTGTTTAGGGTTGCAGCAGTGTAACCCCTTTGGGGCACACTATATGCAAAGTTGATATTGCGATTGGACATTACTAAATAATTCCTGGTGGGAACTTTTTCTTGTTGTTTTCTAATTGATCTCCCCAGTTCAAACTGGAGTCGGGGGTTGCTCTCTAGTTTGAGGATGAAAGAATGACTATTCAAACTCTGATTTGTGGAAAAAAACATCTACGCTCATGTATGTCTGCATGGGTGCAAGGTTTGGCTGTTCAAAACCCCAAATGTATTCTTCTTTTATTTGCAATTATAACACACCATGGTCAAGAGTAAATGAAACGAATATTGGTGTTTTAACATGGATCTACAAGGCCATCCACTTTTGCTAAAACAATCAGAAAAAAGACAAAGCACATTTTTGTTTCTGTATTTCACAAAACAACAGGCAACACAACAGGCATGAGCACGCAGGATTGAAGCAAGTGAGAGAAGAAAGTTGTTTGTTTTGATAAATTTGTTCATGGTTTTCCTGAATAAAAAAGTCAATAAAAAAACAAATAAAAAAAGAAAAAGTTGTTTCTTGTGCTTATCTTTGAAATAAATGGCATTCGCATGTGCGTGATTTTGCAACATACGTAGGCATTGAACATAGACTTTTGTTTTACATGGCAGTCTGATTTTGTGTGCATAACTAGATGCAGAGCCAACCGACACGTTTTCTTTTGTGTGGGGGGCAGAGGGGTGGTGGAGGAGAGGACTGACGGGACATTTTAAAGCAAGACCCCTTTGGAGCGTCACCAACATTATCTTCATATTTGTATGAAGTACTCTAATTTACTAATGTCTCATCTTCCTATGTATGACCATATTTGCCAGAGACAACTTCATATTTCCAGGGCCAGGCCAGGGCCAGGCTTGCATGTCCAATCTACATACGCCAGGAGGACTTCTTACGCCACTGCTCAGTCTTACATTTTGAAATACAGACATCAGATGCCAGGAATAACTTCATATGCCGAAATTCAGCCTTATTTTGCCAATGCACCTTCTTGGCAGGCAGCGTGTACAATGAATCCCTTTGGGGTCCGCCTGCTTGATGCTCGGGCATAAAGCAGGCAGACTCCATAGGGATCTGCAGCATATGCGGTACCATGAAAATCCATGCTGGTGCAATTGCTGGAGCATTTGTAGGGCGGAGAGGGAGGCAGGCGGCATACAAATGCCTGAAAATGAGCCATGACGTTAATGGAAGGAGTCAAAGCCTTACGCAAGGCTTATACTCCCATTATTAATGTTAGGGCTCTGATGGACATGGGCCCCGCCATTGTGTGAGACAGAGAGCGTCTTTGTAGGTACTTAAAGCCATGCAAGTGTTTCAATACATTTGATAAGAAAGAGGGTTGTAGGGGCACTGAAAAGTGTAGCTCTTCTAAAAGGAAATAAACATGGTCTCAAGGTGGTATGCAGTGAAATTGCCTGGTTACTTACTGTTTATATTCATTACACCTAGTCCAACTCTTCCCCTTCCTTTGCCTTGCCAAGAATGATTCCAAATCTTCTCTTGCTTTCTTTCTTTCTTTTTCATATGTGGGTATTGAGAAGCCTAATCTACCCATAATCCTCTTGCTTTTCCTACCCAAGCTGAAGGAGCACTCTGAGTACCAGGAACGAAGAGGAAGGCATAATTCTGAGACGAGGAAGAGTAGGGGTAGGTGTAATGAAGATTACCAGTAAGTAACTGGGGCATTAGCAAAATGCCCCTCTCCCTCATCACAGTCCTTGTATTCAAGCAGTACACCCAAGACACAGAGCCCTTCCCTAATTACCTAAAAAAATGAACAGTGCCGTTGCATGCTGCACACCCAGTTAGAACATGTATTTCTATAGGCAAGGAGAATCAGTGAACAGTGACTTGAAAAAACACCTGTACAAAAATGTGCTCCGCTTGCCCGTGAACCTGACAGGTTAAGGCAATAGTGATTGGCAAGGTCAATGGTTTAACGCAGTAGCTGTCCTTCATATGTATTGGTTTAGCCCCCTCCCCGCCTTGGCTTCAGCCCAAGAAGCAGTTTGGTAGAGTGCCCTATAAGGAACTCATGGTGGCATTAGTAAAGACAGACACAAGTGATCACAGTTCAAGGGTGTTTATTAAACGGTAGGTGTAGGTTGGAAAAACGCCCAATCTAAACCTAAATCTAAGATGGGCGCAAGCTACGAGTATCAAGTAACAATAAATCAGTCCTAGTGGCATCTTGTCAAATAAAAGGGCCTATAGTAAAAAAAGATATTGCCAATCCTTACAACTATGGGATAAGATTCACAAGAAAGAAATAAGTGTTCACAAATGATAAGTCAGGATGTGGTAACCGGGGGTCTCCCTTCCCCACGTTTGGAGCACGGGACAAGGCAGGACTCCTGAGGACAGCACACTCTAGAGCTTTTCCAGCACGAGACGACAGTTCCGTTTACAGCCATCAGGACCTTCGGTGGTGAAGTCTCTTTTCTACAAAAAGTCTCTTGCCTCCGAGGACCTGATGTGTTCAAAATAACAAACAAAAAGTTCCTTTCCAAATGTATGTTGGGTGATGACTTTTCCCCCTGCGTTCCCCTCTTCAGAGTTCAGACCCCTCTCGAATATCAGCCTCCCTCCGCTGGGTTCACTACAGCTTTTTCTCAAAACGATTTCCCCTGCGGCATTCACAAGCCTTAATGTCATTTAAAACAGTTCACTGTGGACATCCGTCTGTCGGGTTCACTCCTGTCATCACACTATTCATTTAGACGTCAGACTTTGCTGCCAACTCTTGTCAATCATACAGTTCTTTCTCTTTTCTCACTATGCAGGATTCATCTCCCTTAGCTTTTCAATTACGTGCAGGTCAAAGACTTTCAACTGTACAAGGAGTTTTGCTAGACCTCTGTATGACCATTTGGACCTTTTCCTTCTGGCTCTCCTAGGGCCTTCAGGTATTGGTAGTTTCAACAAACGTGGGATCAACCAGAGTCTCTCGAATGAGCACCCACGTGATGCCGGACCCCTCTGCAGCTTGTTTTCCCTTAATGTTAACAGTTCTTTGAACTTTACTTAATTTTCCATTTGCGACTTTCATTAAACACAGTTCGGTTTCTTATCGGTTTTGACTCTGACTCATCGGCTGTGATGAACCGCTTGGCTTTTCTTGTCTCTGGAGTCAACGGTCGCATGTGTCTCTCCCTGTTCTGATTATCAGTGTACGCGTGCTCTGTGTACTGTTGACATCTGCTGCAACACACGCTGGCTATTGTTCGCGGTCTTATGATTCCTTCCACAGAGGCTCCGCAGGTATGGGTCGGAAAGGGCAAGGTCGCTTCTCTCCTTGCCACCCTTTTGGTACTCACCACCTTTCTCCTCCTCTTGAACTGCCGTGCTTGGATAGCTGTTTTGCTGTGCGGTCTGCCTTGCTCATAGTGTGCTCTTGTGCTCCACCTTTTATCCCTGTGGGGAATGGAAAGGGCCGTCAGGTATGTGCGGTTCTGGTTAATTGCCTGACTGTGCCTGACCCTTGTGTTGGGACATGTCAGGTAAACAGCTCTACTGTTTGTCTGTTGTCTTTCGTGTTGTAAGAAAGTGTTTGTGTCGGAAAAGAGGGTTGGGGGTAGAGTGTCTAAGTATCCTACGTGGTAGGCTGGGGAAAATGTGTTATAAGAAGGTGAATACTGCGTCTCACCCGTCATCGTCCCGCTTCCACTCTCCGAGGACCCCTCATGCCTATCTATCATGGCTGTGGCCATGATAGATAGGCATCCAAGTCCGAAATGGCATTAACCTGACAGAAGTCTATGCAGAATCTCCAGGAACTATAGGGTTTAGTGAACAACACGATAATGGACTTGAAGAAGGCTAGATAAAATTGGCTTTCAACATTTTGTTGACTTCCTCAATCACTATCTGTTTATGGGCTTCTGGAAGTCTATAGGGTTTTAAATTAATCCCTTTACCTTTATGTGTTCTAATATAGTGGTATGTGCCTTTTACTCTTCCTGGTTTTTCTGAGAATACATCAGGAAATTAGTCCACTTCATCTTTTAGATCTTGTTGTTGGATAGAAATCTCAGGAGGAATTAAGTCAAAGTTATCTATCTCTTCGGTGCCAGACAGGCTAGTACTTTGGCATGGGTAGCTGACGGGTTCTCCTTCCACACTTTCAAGAGATTTATGCAATACAAATGACCTTCCTTTTCCTGTCTAGTTGGGCTACTTTACAGTTTCACGTTTGTTCTACTATCTTACAAGGTCTGTGCCACTTGGAGAAAAGGTGGGTAAGAGCACCAGTACTTTTTGTCCTACGGAGAATGATCTTAAGGTCACTTTCTTGTCATAAGTGGATTTTTGCTGGCTCTGGGCCTTTCCCATATTAGTACAAACTAAGTCTTGAACCAATTTCATATGTTCTCACATTCTGGTGGCGGTCTGCAAGATGGAGAATGGGAGCCTCCTCTCGTTCTTCCCATGTTTCCCAGAGCATGTCCAGGACATCTCTGAGCTCTCCACCATTGAGTAGTTGAAAAGACGAGAAACCTATTGAAGCCTGAGGGGTTTTCCTTATGGCATATAGTGCCCACAAAATCATTCGGTCCCGTCTTTCCCGTCTTTATCTACCAATTTTCGTAAAATTAGCTTTTGGGTTTTATTGAATCTTCCTACTAAGCCATCGATTTGGTGATGGTACACAGAAGTTTGCAAGGTGGTAATGTGAGTAGCTCTTTGACTTCTGCTTAACCAGGACAGCCGACCTAGCCCTTTAAGACGGGGTAGCAATACTTTGAGATGAATGGGGATGCAGAAGATACTTAAGCATCAATAATCAGAACAAGTCAGGAAGTTCGCAAAGTTGACTGTTTTAATATCAATTATCTAAAACAGGGAGTACAACGGACATCAATGGACGTCTCATAGTATGATCTCTCTATGCATTTAATAAAAAAAATTCTTTATATAACAGAAACCCATCATTGATGACGTTGACCTACGTATTTGCTGATGTCATCCTACATGACAAACTACAAAAATCTAGTGGCAAATGTGATAGGCTTAAGGGGAACATCTGGGTATACGTTCCATACTAGTCTAAAAGTGAAAGGCTCTTCAATATCAGATGGGACAACTAAGCCAACCCTTCAAACAAGTCACTATGAACGTCACTAAATACACAACGTCCCATTGGTTATACAACTATAGGGCTCTTAATGGCACTCTTTCATCCGTCAGTACTTTTCCACCCACGTTAGCAGCACGCAGGCTGGACTTCCAGGTGCTGATGAGCTGGTCATAACCATAGCTTCCCAACAATTAGCATATCATCTATCATCACCTCAGTGGTCTGCACGTCAATTAAGGCTTTGGACTTGGCCTTGGAAATGTTCCTTGCTCTGAAAAATTCAGGGGAGTAGAGGCACGCTCTGCCCCTCTGCTTAGGTGTGGTTCGTCATGTTTGTCCAGTTCCATCCATCCACGTGACTGAAGACCACAAATCTGAGCTGTGGTGCATTTAAAATACTATTATTTAATAAACCTCTGACATCTTCCTTGTTTTCGTCCCTTCCTTCTGAGCAGGAGTTTCATTCTTTCACACAATTGTAACTAATGTCTGCTCATCCCAGTCCGATAAAACCTTGGCTTCTTGGGGCTGATCCAGCCTCACCTTTCTGAGATTCACTTCTGTAATTCAATTGTTTTTTCAACTGCGACACACTGGAAAATGCCTTTCTTCTCTGGTCCAGCTCTGCTATAATACGTAGTGGAAACATCCATTCTTAACTTACTCCTATATATGTATAGGTTGGCGCTCGCCGCAATCTATTCACTACATAGCTAGCCTCAAGAATACTTTGTCTGCTTGCATTTCTTTGCATCTGTACACGTGTAAAATTACTTTATATCTTCATTGTTTCTGTAGCATATGTTTCTTCATCCCGAGCCTGAGATGTCTCTATCTTTAATGGTTTCTTGATGCCTTATAGACTATCGTCACTTTTGTGTCTCTGCATCTCTTCTACGTGCGTCAATTTTACATCGCATGACATCACCAATCTGCTCTTTTGCTTTCTTTTCATGCTTCTTCTGGGATTTCATTCAAATGGCCATCATACGATCTTGTATGTAGGTATGGCTTTCTTAATGGGAACCTTGCTTCGAGGATTCTCCTTGCTATCAGTATTTTCACTGGTACTGCACGAGTTTCACACTCTGGCTCCCAACATATAGGCAATATGGGTGTGATGCTTGAGGTGGGGGTACTTGGCTCCTTCTCTACACAGCCATAAGCTTACTCATAAAATTCAAACCCTGGTCTGTTAGTATTTCCTTGGGAATACTGACCATGGAGAAA
Source organism: Ambystoma mexicanum (assembly GCF_040938575.1). Taxonomy (NCBI): domain Eukaryota; kingdom Metazoa; phylum Chordata; class Amphibia; order Caudata; family Ambystomatidae; genus Ambystoma; species Ambystoma mexicanum. Next base: position 313,737,848 of record NC_090932.1, read on the forward strand.
TACGGTAGAAGGTGTTTAAGGGTCTGCTGTGTGGTATTGTTTTGCATTGCGAATGCCTCAGGATATCAGGTTGTATAATCTACAATTACAAGGACATATTTATTGCCTAGTCTGGATATTTCTGGAGGCCCAATTATGTGCATACCAATTCTTGAAAAGAGGACTTCTATAATTGGCAATGGGTTCAGAGGGGCAGGTAATGGGATGTGCGTTCTGGTCTTTTGACATATCTTGCACGTCTGGATGAAGGCCCTTATATCGGAGTGGATACTGGGCCAGTAAAATGCCCCACTAATATGCGCCTGGGTTTTAGATTGTTCTAAATGCCCCCGGGTAAGATTGGAATGCGAGCTATCCAGCACAATCTTTCGGTGGCTCTTGGATGTTACCAATTGTGTTTTTACTAAACCTTCATTAGATGTTTCTTTTCTATAAAGCAAACCTTGTTTTAAGAAGAAAAATGGGCATCCCTTCTCTAAGCCTTGTCCTTCCGGAATTGCTTGTAGAAAAGCTTCAGTGAGAGCTTGATCATTTTGCTGAGCGAAAGCTAGGTCGGGATCGATGGTATGCTCTTCTCCCTTACTTTCTCCGAAGTTAAGAGATTTATCAGCTTCCTCAAAGCCCAAATTACCTCATTCTGTTTTATCTGGTTCACTTTCTTTAAACTGAGGAAATGGAGCTCTTTCCAAAAGTCCCTGGGCAATTTGATCTCCACGAAGTACCTCAAAGGGAATCTCTCCATGAGTCTGAAAGATAAAACTTCACATCTCCCCAGAAGTCCGGATGAATAACGCCTGCTAAGACGTTTATCCCGAACTTCCACGCTAGGCACGATTTCGGGGCCAATCTTATGTAGAACCCCGCATGGTGTATCAAAACCAAGTCTGTGGGAATCATTCTTCTTTTCCCCAGGGGAATTATAGCTTCCCTACTGCTACAGATATCAAACCCTATTGATTCCTTGGTGGCGATGGAAGGGTTAGAAGCTCTCTGACTACATTTTTTAAATTGTATGGTTCCCAAATTAGAGTCCCATCCCACTACTGACAGCATATATAAGGAACACATGGTAGCAACAGTAAAGACAGACTCAAGTGATCACAGTTCAAGGGTGTTTGTTAAACTGTAGGTGCAGGTTGGAAAAACGCCTAATCTGAACCTAAATCCAAGATGGGAGCTACAACCATCAAATAATAATAAGGCAGTCCTAGTGGCATCTTGTCAAAAAAGGGCCTTTACTAAAATATTAATATATTGCCAAGCCTTACAACTAAATACAAAAAGAGTGTGGGATAGGTTTCACAAGAATGAAAGAAGTGGTCACAAATGTTAAGTCAGGATGTGGTAGCCGGGGGTCTCCCTTCCCCACGTTCTGAGCATGGGAAAAGGCGGGACTCCTGAGCACAGCACACTCTCAAGCTTTCCCAGAACGAGATGACAGTCCCGTTTTCAGCTATCAGGACCTTTGCTGGTTACTTCTCATTTCTACAAAAGTCTCTTGCTCCCAGGATCTGATGTGTTCAAAATAACAAACAAAAAGATCCTTTCAAAATGTACATTGAGTGATGACTTTTCACCACTGGGTTTCCCTCTTCCAGGCTCAGAACCCTCTCGAATATCAGCCTCCCTCCGTCGGGTTTACAACAACCTTTTCTGAAAACAATTTCACCTGTGGCATTCACAAGCCTTCTGCCAGGTTCACTCCTATCAACACACTGTTCATTGGGACTTCAGACTTCCATCGGCATCCCTCTGTTGAGTTCACGCTTGCCAACCATACAGTTCTTTCTCTTTTCTCACATTGCAGGATTCATCTCCATTAGCTTTTCAATTACGTGCAGGTCAAAGACTTTCAGCTGTACAGGGGGTTTTGCTAGACCCCTGTATGATCACTTTGTCCTTTTCCTTGCAGCTCTCCTAGGGCCTTCTGGTATTGGTAGTTTCAACAAATGTGGGTTCAACCAGAGTCTCTTGAATGAGCACCCACATGGTGCCGTAGCCCCCAGCAGCTGGTTTTCCCTTAATGTTAACAGTTCTTTGAACTTTCCTTAATTTGCCATTTGCGACTTTCGTTCAACACAGTTCGGTTTAATATCGGTTTTGCCCCTGACTCATCGTCTGTGATGAACCGCTTGGCTTTTCTTGTCTCTGGAGTCAAGGCCGGTACCACGCATCTCCCCCTCTACTGATTATCAGTGTAGGCGTGCTCTGTGTACCGTTGACATCTTCTGCAATACACGCTGGCTATTGTCCGCGGTTTTACGATTCCTTCCACAGACTTCGCAGGTCTGGGTCGGAAAGGACAAGGTTGCTTCTCTCCTTGCCACCCTTTCAGTTCTCATCGCCTTTCTCCTCCTCTTGAACTGCCGTGCTTGGATAGCTGTTTCGTTGTGTGGTCTGCCTTGCTCATAGTGTGCCCTCGCTCCACCTTTTATCCCTGTGTGGAAGGGAAAGGGCTGTCAGGTGTGTGTGGTTCTGGTCAATTGCCTGACTCTGTCTAACTCTTGTGTTGGGACATGTCAGGTAAAGGGCTCTAGTGTTAGTCCATTGTCTTTCGTGGTGTAAGAAAGTGTTTTTGTTGGAAAAGGGGGGTGGGAGAGTAGAGTGTCTGATTATCCTACGAGGAAGGCTGAGGAAAAGGTGTTATAAGAAGAGAGATACCACCCATCAGTGTCCTGCTTCCACTCTCCGAGAACCCCTCATCCAGGTGTCCCTCCCTCACTGGTCCACCCCCAGGAACTGGATCCAATAGCGATGGTCATGTCCTGGCCACCGGGATGACAGATCCCCGGGGACTAGTCAGGGAGAATCAGACACCTTCAGGTTTCTCACAGCCCTTCAACATCCACTAAGCACTCCTAACCCCCAGGAGTAAGCAAGTGTAGTGGGGTCTTTTGGTTATCAGATGATAGTCATGGTCAACTGCTTACACCCTTGCTCCCTGGCCCCAAATATATTACTCACTTTCATCAAATCTCATTTTACTGTGGTTGTATACTGAATTTGAATCACTAATATGTATATGGGGTTTGTAGTTAGGTATTTAGAAAGGTGGGGGTTTGAGGGGGATTGAGTGGTTGTGGGGGTCTCCTCCCCCCAAATTCTATTGCAGTAAAAATACATAGGTCCGTAACAAACTGCTGGATCTTCTAACTCAGCCCATTTTATCTAGGTAGGTTAGAAGCACTTGTCTGGCATGCAGAAATGCAAATGGCCACCACTCTGCATTGGACAAACTAAGAGAAAAGAATGGATAATGGTGTCCTGTGACCTACAGGGATTTTCAGGACCATTGGAAGATCACAAGAGGATGCCAGGAATGTTTATGTGCAACGAACAACATAGAAGCTTTTCTTTTTCAAAACATGCTTTATTAGATTTTTAATATTCCAATAAGAAAGCGGCACAGCAAATCTCCATCTTACAAAGGATAACTTGATCCCATTCCTACTCCAAACCCTCTTCTTCCTGCTCTGTTGAAATAAAATATCTCCTTATTGTAAGAATAAGGGCAGTGTTCTATAGCAACTCCAATCACAAATCAAATCAAACATAGGCAGCAAACGCAGTCCAAAAATAGTCAACTTCTTTGAATAAACAGCCGTTTATTTGCACCAACTGTTTTTCCATCGTCAGAGTGTATCATACTTTTGCACACCAAAGATTAACTGATGGGTCTGACTTCTGCTTCCAAAGTGAAAAAATCACAAGTTTCGATGCTAACAATAATTGACTTGGTAGATAAACTCGAACTGAATTTAGGGATGAAATGTTAATCTTCCACTGCTGCAATATGGTGTACCGGGCGCTCCCCGAATCTCCAAATCAAGTATATCCTCAGTTCTTGTTTCTGAAGTCCCACAATGCGTGCAGCAGGGTACCTTTTTCCTGACAATGCAGAGTTTATGTGATGTCATCTGTCAGGAATGAGATACAAACCTAACACAATCTTCATCTCAGTTTTAGTGTGATTAGTACTTAGACATTGTCCTTGCCTCATTTGTAGGTCTTCTCCCATTGGGTTTCTCCCACCACCATACCCAAGCTCTGGTGCCATTTCCTTTGGTAGTGCCAAGCCTTGTCTTCCCTAGAATTTAGCAGTACTCCATACAAATTTAGTCCAATCGGCTTCTTTTAGAATTTCATTCAGAGGTTAGAGTTATCTAATCGAGCAGGCTCTTATTGCGTATGTCTGCAGAACCCAATGCCTTAACTGCCAATATTGGAATCATTATCATTCAGAAAGTCTGTAACCCTTCTTACAAGTTTCAAAAGATTAAAAACCTCATTACAAGTATGGTACTAAGTGGTAAAATTGGCTGTAACTCCGTTCCTGACAACTTGACCACTATGCCGAATTACTACTGCTAAGAAATCGGCGGTAATTGCACTGGTGGAATTACCTCTTTCAGAATTGCCTCCAGCAGTAATTCCGCCAAAAATCAGCAGGATCTGCGACAGGTCTAATTCCGCTGATGAAATTACTGCCAAAAAATAAAAACACATTAGCCCCACAATACAAGTCCAAAAACAGCAGAATTACCTTCAAAAATTGGTAGAAATTCCACCAAAAACAAAGCACAGTTACCTCCACAAAAAAGGTGTAGATAAATGCATACAGGTTTCATAACTCAAGCTCAGGTGCACTGAACCACTCAATGAGTATAAAAGGGCCACCCCCATATCCAACACATATCCAAACAACATGCAGCCACAAGCAGATGCAGATTATGGGCTCCACAACCCGCTACTCTACATCCCGCTACAGCAGAAAGGTGGACCACAGCAGGGAAGGGGACAGGCACCACAAAGGTGCAGAAGACGTATGCTGCGGGGGGGGGGCACCCATATCACATGACCGCCCATCCCCACGGGTTGCCAATTAGTCTCCTTATATCGATTGGACTGTCCAACCACCACCAAACTACTCACCCCGATACAGGCTATACTGCAGAGTGCCATTGCCATCTGAACTGCCATCCCCCCGCCCTGCTGAAGCTTGTGGCAGTCCTATACTTCTGTGGCACGGTTGCATTTCAACAAACAGTTGGGGCACTGCATGGGATGTCACAGCCCACCCTGTCCAAAGTGTTGCACCAAATCCTGGATGCCCTCTTGAAGCATGCACACCTGCACATCTCCATGCACATCACCCAGGTGCAGGTACATGCAGCAAAGGCAAGATTCTACAACATTGCCCATTTTCCCAACACCACTGCGGCTTTGGATTGTACCTATGTGGCATCGGAACAGGCATTCCGCAACAGGAAACAATACCATCACTGAATGGGCAGATGACCTCCAATGCCGACCTCACCATCAGCCACTGCTGTGCCTGATTTCCTGGGGCCACACATGATTTGCTGATGGCGCGCAACAGCACCCTACCTATTGTGAGACAGGCATGGTGTCAAGAGAGACACAGACTCAAATGGGTTTGTTTGAAAACCTTTATTTACTAAGGTTCCTGGGTTGTTCTAATCCCTGACTGGCCCTAAATCTAAAGGGAGTAATTCCCTTAACTGATGTTTCTAATGGCCGTTGTTGTCTAATAGTCCAAAATAAAAGTCCGTCTGTGTGTAAACCTATGCTTGTGCTTGCCCTCACTCTGTACTAAAATGTGATAGGAAGTGTTTTCAAAACAAAGGAATAGTGGTTCAACAAAAAGTGGAAACCAAGATTGTTCTCCGGTGGTCTTCTTACCAGGTGCTGCTTGGTTAATGTCACACAAATGAGTTCAATCAACATGGCTGTTCAAATACACAACTTCTCAGGTCACAATTCTTTCTTAATTTCACAGGGTGCCCTTCCCGAGATTTAGGCCCCTTTAATTAAAAACACAAACTCCATGGTATAGGATTTGCCTTTTCCTTTTTGCCAACCTTTTCCCTATACCATTCTTTCATTGGATGGAATAAGAGGCTTTCGAAAATGCCATGCTATTTGCTTTTCCTAGGCACGACCACTCTGACCCTTCTGCCCATCTCTTTGTTGCCTTGTTGTATCGTTTTCTGATACCTTTTGTTTCTCTTCAGATGCTTACTCTCCCCTTTACTTCTTCTTTCCTTTCCGTGCACATTTGCACCCGCTTTTCTTTTCCTTCTTATCGTGCCCCTGGCACATTTCCTTGCCTGTTCGCGTGTCCCTCTCTTTTTGTTACGGGCCACTCACACCTCCGTGCTTCTTTCCACATTCTCTCACTTTCTGTTTGGATCAGTCTTTTGTTCGCTTTCTGCTCTGATCTTTTTTTCTTGATTTCCACTTTAATTGTGCTTGCAGCTATGCCTATGGCCTTCACACTTTCTGCCTTTATGCTTTTGCTTTCAGCTATGCTTTCTGCTTCGCTCTGGCTTTCTGATTCACTCTCAGCCTTTCTGCGTTCTGCTTTGCTCTGGCCTTTAACTGCATTTTCCGCTTTAAACGCTTTAATTTCTTTGCAATTCTGTGCCGCTTTCACTGTCTGTTCCTTTCTCCCGATTCGCTGTCATCTAAATGCATGCTCACAAGTTTCTCTCCCATTCCCCCATGAAACTCACCAGGCAGCGTCGCGTTGAGAGGCTGTTCCTCCTGGAAGTGCAGAGTTGAGGTCAGAGTCTCACCACCTGCCCCTAAGGCACCATTGGGGTTGGCACTGGTCCCAAGGGAACAAGCACTCTTGCAGACCTGGCCTGCCGAATGCAGGCATCGCTCCTCCGGCTCCCTGAAGGCATGGCTCCCTCACCACGCTACAGCCTACACACACCGCCCTCCTCCAGCCTGCAGCTCCTGCTTCTCTCCGTTCCTGGGCTCCACCAGTCCGGACTGCATCCCCAGCTCACCAATTCTTTTGTGCACTTTTTATAGTGAACCAAACTGTCAAGTGGAGTCAGGTGTGAGTAGTTACTATATTGCCTGACCCTGCCTGACTATTAGTGGGGCAGCCCGAGTTCTTTCTAGGGTAGGTTTCCCTATTCCCCCCCCCCATGTTATTCCTATGGGTAATCTTTACTAATCTTAGTTGCCTCCTCCTATTCTCAGTATTTGTTGGAAATGGGGAGGGGAGATGAGGTGAGATTGTAAATACCCCACAAAAGCTGAGGGAGAGTAGGCTAATGTGTTTTGAGGACTGGGGGAATACCATGTCTCGCCCTCGGGTATCCTCCCAACCCCCCGTGACCCTCCACTCAGGTGATCCTCCCTCGCTTGTCCACCCCCAGGGTCAGGATCCAAAAGTGATGGCCCTTCCCGGGCCACCCGAATGGAAGATTCTGAGGGAGTGGGTGGGAGAATATCATCAGGGTGCTCACACTGCATACATGGAGAGGCACAGAGGACAGCACACCTGGCTTGTGGGTAAGTGTTAGGAATGCACCTGAACACCACCTTCTTGTTCCCTGTTCAACAATGCTGCGTAACACCTTCTGCTCGTTTCCTGTTCAACAAACCTGTACAATGCTACCTGTTTGTTATTGGGTCTGTTATTAGTTATATCTTTATTAATGTTCATGTTATTCACATCTGTATATATGGTTATGCTATTTAACTGCTGGTGACATGCAGCATCATGGAACTTGGAACCTGCCTTCAGCCCAAGCATTCCAGGTTTCATGAAGCACCAGTTGGCGTGGGAAGGCAGCTGGGGGTCGCTGCTGGATGAGACTTGGCTTGTTCCGTTACAATAAAGCCATGCCCCAAGTTAAGGACGTGTGTGGAGTACTTCTTACCTCCATGAGTTGATCCTAACAGTAAGTAGCACTCATACCTCATTGCCAAAATTACTGACACACACCTGGGGTACGTACGCATCAGCAAAGTAAATCAACTACAAGTCCCATGATGCAACAACACAAATGTACAGGATAGGCAGGTACCCCAACTGGCCCACCCCAGGACACAGACTTGAACCATGTGACAACACAGGGCATCCAGCCCTGCAAGGCAGCACAACGTAATCAGGGCAACGTACAACCCAAGTTAGCCTTGTCATGGGCCCTACAGGGCGTGCTGCGACACCACAGTTGACCAGTGCATTTTCAATGTCATGTCAAACACAAAAACGTAATGAATGCAGAGTCCCACAACGTAAATGACTGCAAGTGCACCATGTAGCCCAAGTCAAATCTATCTTGATGCTCACAATGTGCACCATGAGTCATTCACATAGGGATATACACGTCAATACCATTAACTTGTTCCCTGACCCACACACCGCCATATCTCACACAGTCCATTCATGTTTTGCAGGCGATGCCGGATACTCGCAGCTGCCATGGTTAATGACCCATGTGAGAATCCTTGCTATACCCCTAGGAGATAGGCTACAGTGAGGTGCAGTGAGGTGCATAGGAGGACCAGGGCATGCATCGAGCGGACATTTGGCCTGCTGAAATCATGGTTCAGGTGCCTGCACCACACATTCGGTGCATTCATGTACAGCCCAAGAAGGTTGGAAAAATCATAGTGGTATGCATTCTGCTGCACAACTTGTGCATTCGTAGAAACATTGAAATGCCTGCGGGTGAGGACAATGACCCCCTTCGCTCTGATGAGGAAGATGGTGGTGAAGAAGTGAACAGGGCACCACAGGACATACGTGGGGATGTGAGGGAAGGTTGTATGGTCCACCAGGATCTCATGGACAATTACTATTGACTCTGGACACATGCCATCCATACATTAGTTAGAATTGTGAACTTCAGCCTGTGCCGGACCCAGACGGGATTGTGATTTTTAGGAATGCCACATTTGGTAGGAACTATAAACCTTAGTATACATCGCATCCAGTCAGGATTGTGGTTGTTAGCAATGCCACACTTGGTAAGAACTGTGAACCTTAGATGCATCGCATCTAGACAGGATTGTGATTATTAGCAACACCACACTTAGTCAGAATTGTAAACTTTAGCCTGCGCCAGACCCAGACAGGATTGTGATTGTTAGCAATGCCACAAGAACTGTGAACCTTAGCATACATTGCATCTAGACAGGATTGTGATTGTCAGCAGTGCAAATTGTGAACTTTAGCCTCCGCCAGACTGGTTTGTCTAAACACTCCCATCGCATATCATTACGCTTACTCTCTACTCTACATGAGCTCACAATTAGAACGCAGCTATACCTAGCTGCTCACATACGAACATTACCCCATCAACACCTCATCACTCTAATAAAATTCAGCTATCCCATGACATTCCGGCCTAGCTGTTCACATAAGCGTCCTACAGGCCTAACGCAGCCAGAACTCAGTCTGGATTTCCACCCATCAGACTGCATTCAACTGATATCTTCTCCACCCAACGCTAGGATGCAGCTATCATCTGGCATTTATATCAGCTGCACACATAACTGGTGCACCCACAAACCCTATGACCGTATCTCTCTCTACTGATCTGGACTGCGGTCCCGGAGGGCGTTCAACCTACCAAAGCTTTGAGGTCATACAAATGATATATAGAGCACTATATACATTCCAAATAACATAACATGTGCAATGAATGCATATGTCTAAATTGCATTGAATGAAAACTATAAAAGTTATCATGATTCAACTGTGTTTATTTCTGGCAACAAGATAATCCCAGCCCCAACAACAACTCCCACCCCCGACCCCAGCCTCAAGAACTACTCCCACTAGCACTTGCGCTTCTCCCCCTTGTCTGCAGGCTTAGGAGCCTTTGAGGCACGCCGTTGTGAGCGCCTAGTCGGGTTGCTCGTCATTGACCCCTCAGTAGGTGTAGCAGACTGTGAGCTCTCCTGCAATCTCCCCCGTAGGAGGTCCATGCTGAGGTGTATTGCTCGGGTCATGGACTCATGGGATGAGGACAACTGTTCAGTCAGCTCCAGCACCCTCTGGCTTGTGAGGCACAGGCTCCTGCAGAGAGGTTAATGGACCTCGGTAACCATCTAGACGCCCCCTGGATGCAATCACGCATGGCTTCGGCATGCCCCAAGAGTCCCTGTGCGATGGCGTCCATATCCACCTGCCCCTGTTCCATCCGGTTGAGACGGTCCCAGATGGCCTGGAGAGGGGGCACAGGCACTGCCTGTGGTGAATGTCCACTGTCATGTTCCTCATGTTGCCCTTGATGGCGAGCAATGGTGGCACTGATTGCACAATTGCAATGTGGTGGCCCTGTGGGCATGTCCGTCTGGACGGCCTGAGTGTCTGTTGATGGCCTGATGGCCTAGTGCCTCTTCTTGGGTGGCACACCCAATACCCAAACTGCCTTGGCCTGGCTGCTTGCTGACAGTGATTGATGCAGGTGTTGTGGTGGGGCCAGCCTCCTCAGTTGTTTCCTGGGTGTCTTCCGTTCCTGTTGGGACAAAACTGATATGTGCATTACCACATTGGTGTTGAGGTGCATGGCAAATCAACATTCACTGCTACTTGCACTATGTTGTCATTGTGTGTTGGGCCTCCTGGAGGAGGTGGAGGGGAGGTGGCTGGCATCACTTGTCAGCAACTGTCTACATGGCATGCATTGCGCCTGGCCAGCCAGGTGTGGGTTGGCCAGCTAGCTCTGGCCATGCATCCCTGGGATGGGTTGGGCTATAGGCCGTCATGTCCAGTTGTGTAAGGACTGTTGGTGATAAGTATCCAGTGGTGCAGTCAAGTGGTTGCAGAGCATTTGGTTGTGTATGGATCAGGTGGCCATGTTGTCATCATGTAATCCTCTATGTGTATCTACATGGAGCGTTGCAATCGAGTGGCTAGTGGCTCTGACACAAATACCCACTGGTGTGCATCCATCGGCAAGGACATGTCGTATGGGTGCATGATGGCTATGTTGCCTGTGTATGGGTGTCATTAGGGGGGTCCTGTAGCCACTGAATCATGTTGTCGTTGCCTGATGCCCCACAAGGATGGTGAATGCATGCTGGGGTTCACATTGCTTGCTTGCATGGCAGTATGGTTGTTTGTGGATGTCTGCAGGGTTGTCCATTCATGGAAGCATATATCAATGGGGTACGCGCCAGATTCAGCTTGGCTGCTGGCTCCTAACTCGGCCGTGCCCATGCCCTCGATCCTGACCATGTGCAGGATGCCACTGATAATGCCCTCCCATGGTGTCAGTTGCAAGGGTTCCACTGATCCGCCTCCAGCGGCAGCAGTCTCCCGCCGGTGGATGGAGATGAGGCTCCTGACCCTGGCCTTGAGGTAATTCCACCTTTTCTTCAAGTCCTCCACCTCACGTTGGACATGGCCTACGGCCACCACCTTGGTGTTTCAAGACGCGACAAGGCAAGGGAGGGGGAACAAAGGGAAGACAGAGACAACAATCTTACTAGGCCAGGTGAAATTGAGATTGAGCAAATGCAGGGGAGTGGAAGTGTTAGGGGGAGGGGCAGTGCAGTACATAGGATAACAGTAGTAATAAACAAATATGCAGTGAGGCCAGCTGATGGCAAGTACAAGGGTAAGTACAGACATCAGGTGTCAAGTGCTGGTGTTACAACACAGACCGGGCATTGAGTATAGGACACAGAGTGGTTGAAGTGAGAAGATGACAGACGCTCTCCCAAGGACTTCTAAAGCCAAGTTCTGTCCTGAATCTAGGCCTCCTCAACTGGAGGGAAGCTCTTTTCTATGACATGCCCCTCTGCTGGGTAAGGAACAGACAGAGGAACCAGTCAAATTAAAGAATGGGGGAAACACACGCACGGCCAAACCACAATGCTGTAGGAGGAAAATACAACAGGTTAGTGTATGAGGATCAATGAAGGCAATAGTAAACTCAGGTTCTAGACTAGTTATACCTTATGAGTAACTGCTACAAGTCAGATGATGGATGGCCCTATAAGCAGAGGAGAGATGGGATCAACTCAAGTATTGAAGAAGCTATTAATAATAACTAGGTGAAGGCAATGCAGAGTCTTAGCCCAACAGGATTTGGATCCCCAAGTCACAAGATGACAAGACAACAACGAAAGGACAAAATAATAAACAGGGATTTAGTAGAGGTAAGTAATCCCTAGGGTCGCACTAGGTCTGGGATAGTGCACTGTCTGCAGAGCATCCCAGAGTGCACTAATGCAGTTACCAAATGTAACTTCCCAATGAATTGTTGGAGGCAGGAGTTCTGTAGCAACCAATAAAATAAAGGTGGGTATGGACGGTAAGATGTGAATTTTAAATAGCCAACCGATATCGTCTTTTATCTTTTACTGGATTCCCCAATGTGTACGGGAGCAATAGAAGAAAACAACACTTACCAGTAGCGGGCAGGATATTGCGAGATGCGCATCTGGATGTGCCTTGGTACTGGAGAAGGGGAGCAGAGCTACCCGTGGAGGCAAGTTGCAACAACACACCGAGCAGTTCGGAGCACAGGAGAGCGAATGCATCGTAAAGGATCAACGCGGGAGTCCAGGGACAGGCTGGTTCGGTAACCAGCAGTCCAAGGAGGATCAAAGACGTGAAGCAAGCAGTCCAGTAAACAGTCTGGGTCGGAATGCCAAAACGAAAAACAGTCAGAGTCTGTTATAACAGGCCGTGGTCAGAATCAAGTTACAAGTGATCAGGAATTCAATGCAGGAATAACGCTACGAACAGGAGCAGCGTTTCACATAGCGGTGCCAACTTTAACCCCAACTAAGGAGGCATGCCCTTCTCATGGTAATAGTCAGCTGACTAGTCACGTGGCATCCTCTGCGCCGCGTAACGGCTATCGTAGCATGTTGCCATGGCAAGCGCCAACGCTGCCAGAGGGGTGAGGCGATGCACCAAAAGAACAAGTTACTTCTTACCTTGTAACGTTCTTTCGATGGGATGTTCCTCCGACGTATTCCTCATCTTAGATATCTCCTTCCAGCTCTGCTGGCCTCGGAAAATTTTTTCTCTAGAGGGCGCTGCGCGTCGACGTCCTCCGAGTCGATGTCCTTCGACAGCCGCCGTATCGACGCCGACGTCATCCTGCCTATAAAGGCCGCGCGCAGCGTCCGTTGCTCAGTTCCGTTTTGTAGCCCACAATAATACTTTCTGGACTAACTAATCACCCTGAAGGAGCGTAAGCTGCAACAACAAGGGAAGTAGAACTGCGGGGATGGATGGGAGGGTCGATGAGGAATACGTCGGAGGAACATCCCATCGAAAGAACGTTACAAGGTAAGAAGTAACTTGTTCTTCGAAGGGATTGTGTCCTCCGACGTATTCCTCATCTTAGATAGGCTCCCATAGCAGTATTCTATTATCGGAGGAGGGAGTACTGACTTCACGCTGTCTTCTATTGATGAATAGAATGCAGTACAGCCCTTCCAAACCTAGTCTCTTGACTGGAGGAGGAATCCAGATTGTAAAAACGTGTAAAGGTATGGACAGACGACCATGTAGCGGCCGCATATATGTCTTTAACCGGCGCGCCTCTTTTGAGGGCCGATGAAGCTGCAATACCTCTGGTCGAATGAGCCCTAAGGTTTTGAGGGGGCTCTTTCCCTGCCAGTTTATAACATTCAGAATGGCTAGAATGATCCATCTGGAAATGGTCTGCTTAGTTATTGGTAACCCCAGCTTGTGACCTGTGTAACCTACAAACAGCTGGTATGCCTGTCTTATCCTGGCTAGTCTACTAATGTAAAAACTTAAAGCCCTCCTAGGGTCTAGCCTGTGTAACCTCTCTTCCTCTTTCCCCGGGTGAGGAGGAGGATAGAAAGATGGTAGGGTAATCTTCTGAGTGATATGGAATTCAGAAACCACCTTTGGGAGGAAATTAGGCTTCACTTGCAGGACAACTTTGTCTTTGTGAAATATAGTATGAGGGGGTTTACAAGAAAGAGCTTATAATTCGCTCACCCTTCTAGCAGATGTACGTGCTATTAATAAGACAGTTTTAAGGGTAAGGAATCTTAACGAACAAGAATGGAGAGGTTCGAAAGGTGTACCCATCAGGAAAGTTAGTTTAAATCCCATAGGGGAACTTGGAATGGTCTTGGGGGATAAACATTGGTTAACCCCTTTAGAAACTGTATTACCAAGGGTAATTTGAAATAGGATGGTTCTTCCGCAGTACGCTTAAAGATGGATAGCGCTGCGAGATAGCCCTTAATGGTGCCAACTTGAAGGCCTGAATTTGCCAAATATAGTAGGAAGGACAAAACCATTGGTGTACCACATGAAAAAGGGTCGATATTCTGTTCTCTACACCAGCTGCAAAATCTGTTCCAACGGCAGCGGTATAAAGACTTTGTTGCTGGCCTCCTTGCGAAAGCAACACCTCCATAACATCATCAGGGATGTCCCAATCCTTGTACCTCAGCCTTTCAGAAGCCAAGCGTGAAGGTTGAGGGTTTTGATGTCTGGATGGAGAACCTGACCTCCCTTCTGTGAGAGTAGGTTCTCTCTGAGTGGAAGTCGAATTGGAGGGCAGATGGACAAGTCTAGAAGTTCCGGGTACCACGTTCTCCTGGCCCAATCCGGGGCAATTAGGATCATGGTTCTCCGGAATCTTCTCAACCTCCTGATCATTTGAGGAATGACAGGGACCGGTGGGAACGCGTACAGAAGCGGAAACTCCCAGTCCACTATGAACGCATCTCCCAGAGCTCCTCTCGGGGGAAATTCCCTTGAGCAGAACAGGTCGCATTTCCTGTTTAGGCTGGTGGCGAACAGATCTACCTGAGGGGTTCCCCAAAGGGCGAAGATCTCTTGAAGGACTTCCTGAGCTAGCTCCCACTCGTGGGAGACTGTGTTCTGCCTGCTCAGAGCGTCCGCTGTCAAGTTCTTCTCTCCGGCTAGGTGAACTGCCGATAGAGAGATTCCTTCTTGGATTGCCCAAAACCAGAGCTGCATCACCTCTCTGCACAGGGGTAGTGATCCTACGCCTCCTCTTTTGTTGAGGTAATGCATGGCCACCGTGTTGTCCGTCATTATCAGGACGTTCTTCCCTTGTACAGCTGGCAGGAACGCCTTCAGCGCAAGTCTGATGGCTCTCAGCTCTAACAGGTTGATGTGTAGTCTGGACTCCGATGGAGACCAACGACCGCTGATGGTCAAGTCGTTGGCGTGGGCTCCCCACCCCGTGAGTGAGGCATCCGTGACTACTGTTATCTCCGGCCAGGGTTGCCAAAACTGTTCTCCTTTCAGAATGTTCTCCTGACAGGCCCACCACTGAAGGTCTCGAGCCACCCTGCCGGGAACCTGAAGAAGATCTGTCATTCTCCCTGAGAATTGTGACCACTGAGTCCTCAGTGCCCACTGGAGGGATCTCATTCTCAGGCGAGCCTCTGGCACTAGGAAAATGCAGGATGCCATGAGGCCTAGCAACCTCAAAAAGTCGAAGGCTGGGAGACGTTGGGCATGTTGGAACTTGGTAACCATCTGTAGAATATCTTGAGCCCTCACCTCTGGTGGCGAGGCTTTTCCCAGGGAAGTGTCCAGGATCGCTCCTATGAACTGGAGTCTCTGCGATGGTATCATTTGTGACTTCTTTAAATTGAGGGAGAAGCCCAGTCTGTGAAGGAAGTGGCACACGTGATTTAGCTGGATCTGAGCTTGTTCTGGAGAAACAGCCCTGATCAACCAATCGTCCAGGTAGGGGTAGACGTGAATCCCTTCCCTCCTTAGACTTGCAGCCACTACCGACATTAACTTGGTGAAGACCCTCGGGGCGGAGGTCAGCCCAAATGGCAGCACTCGAAATTGATAGTGAGAGTTGGCAAATGCGAACCTCAGGTATTTCCTGTGTTTGAGATGGATAGGCACATGGAAATAAGCGTCCTGAAGGTCCAGAGATACCAACCAGTCTTGGAACTGAAGGGCCTGGAGGATCTGAGAAAGAGTGACCATCTTGAATTTGTCTTTTCTGAGGAATTTGTTCAATTCTTGCAAGTCCAAGATGGGTCTCAGTCCTCCGTCTTTCTTTGGAATGAGAAAGTAAGGGGAGTACCAGCCCTTGTTCCTCTCCGCTACAGGTACCGGTTCTATGGCACCTTTCTCTAGCAGGTCCCAAATTTCCTGCAAGAGGAGCGGATCTGGAGCTTTCTGAGAGCTGACCCCCGGTGGATGACTCTGAGGTATACGTAGGAAAGGCAGGCAGTAACCTTGGGCAACTGTTTCCAATGCCCAAGCATCTGACGTGATAGCCTGCCATACCGCCAGATGTTGAGTCAACCTGCCTCCTACAGGTGTCCTGTGAGGGAAGTCCTCAGAGTGGTTTTGGGGCGGCTGATGCAGATGCCGATGGTAAAGAGGCACCTGCTGTTGCTGCGGCTTTTGAATATCTACCCCGTCCACCTCGGGTAGTTCTTCTTTGACCCCTTTGAGCCGGTCGTCCTCTACCTCTTCCGAATGCGGAGTAGAAGCGAAAGGACTTGCCCCTCGCAGAGGTTCCTGTGGGACGAAAAGGAGTTTGACGGATTGCAGCTCCTAGGGATTTTGCTGCTGCTTTTGAAGTTTGCAGTTTCTCTAAACTGTCATCCGCCTTTTTCCCGAACAAAGAAGAGCCATCGAATGGCATGTTCAAGAGCCTGGCTTGCACATCTGGGGCAAAACCCGACCTTCTCAACCAAGCAAATCTCCTGGTTGATGTACTTGCCGCCATTGCTCTGCTGATACTGTCAGCCGAATCAATGCCCGTCTGGAGGGATTCGCACATAGCGTCTTTACCGTCCTGTATAATATTCAGGAACGCATCCCTTTCTTCTCCCTCCGGGATGCAGTCAGCCGCTGTAGAAGCACACTCCCAAAGTGTATGGCTGAACCTAGCAAGGGTGCAAGTAGCATTAACAGATTTTAATGCCATGCTACATGCTGAAAAGACTTTCTTTGCCATAGCATCATATTTTTTATCGTCCCTGTCCTGTGGGACGGTAGGATAAGCCGTCTTGACATCGGTAGAGGATGCTGCCTGTACCACCAGACTTTCTGGGGATGGGTGTTTAGACAAAAACTCTGGGTCTGTAGAAGATACCCTGTACTTTGTAGACAGTTTTTTATTTACTGCTGGTACTACATCTGGGGTTTCCCAGTTTGTCATGATCTTTCTCTGAAGAGCTTTATGAAAAGGCACCACAGGATCCTCCTGTGGGCCTTTGTCAAGAATATCCGTGAGGTCATCTTGTTGGAAAGATTGTGAAGGTGCAGACCACCCCATGAACTCTGTAATCCTGGCCATTAAGGCTCTGTAGGGGGTTTCAGCATGCTCCCCTGGGTCTGGCTTAGCAAACTCCACCTCAGGGGAAGTGTCTAACCCACTTGCCTCATGTAAAGAATCATGAAGATCCTTTAACCTGCGCTCTTCAGAGGAAAATTCCTCTCTAACTGGGGTTACAGGTCCCTGTAACTCAAATGTGTCTTCCTGTTCAGACAAATCACCCTCTTCTAAAATTGAGGATATAGTTCTCAATTGTTCTGAACTCATAAAGGGAGTAAATCCCATTTCCAAGGCAGAGGGTGCCGAACTTGTCATTATTGGCCTCGAAAACGTCGATGTCGTCGATGCCGACGTCGAAGGCTTCGAGCGTGGCGTCGAAAACAGAGGCGGAGGCCTCGAAGACCTCGACAGAATTGGAATTCTACTCGACAATATCGAAGCCATCGACGTCGAGGGCCTGGGGATAGTCACCGGATGTGTGGTAACCGTGACTTTTCTCGGCGTCGACGCCGGTGTCGAAGCTGGCGTCGAGTCGACAGACCCGTGTGTCGAAGGTCCCTTCGACAACGGCGTCGAAGACATCGACCTCGACGTCAACGGAACCTTCGTCGACGGCGCCGACGGAACCTTCGAGGAAGGTTTGGAGGTCATAGTCCTGCTCAAGGGTTCGAGACGCGCTCGAGAGGTTTCTTTCGCCGGGTACTGCGACTCGCGGCGTTTTTGACCTTCGGGTCTTTCGACCAGAGCATCGCTCTCGGCAGTCTTCGAGGGGGTCGAGGCCGCTTTCTCGAAGACGCTCATCATATTTTTTCGGAATTCCTCCCATTCAGCCCGGGAACTATGTTTCGTGGGGCAAGGGATTCTTTTTGGCAAAACAGAGGAAGAGGAAGACGGAGAAGGGGATCTTCGACGTCTCCTCTTCGAGTGCTTCGATCTCAAGGAGTGATGAGACCCACTCCGAGACCTGGAGCGCGAATGGTGACGAGGAGACGAATGTCTCGACTTCGTCTACGAAGAAGAAGCTTTAAAAGTCTTACCTTTCTCCAGCTTCCCCCTACGCTCCTTCAGGGCCTTAGCTGTCATGGACATACAGTCCTCGCATTCCGAACAATGGTGTTCAGCTCCCAAACACCACAGACAAATTCTGTGAGGATCGGTCTACGACATCTTTTTCCCACAATCTCGACATTTCTTGAAGCCGGATCGAGGAGTTGTCGGTTCCGACGAGGAAACCATCGAGTACGGATTGAATAACTCGAGGTAAATAGGATTAATCTGACTAAGAACTGAGCAACGTTATTCCGAGGCACTGAGTAAGCGCGGAAAAACGGAACTGAGCAACGGACGCTGCGCGCGGCCTTTATAGGCAGGATGACGTCGGAGTCGATACGTCGGCTGTCGAAGGACATCGAATCGGAGGACGTCGACGCGCATCGCCCTCTAGAGAAAAAATTTTCTGAGGCCAGCAGAGCTGGAAGGAGATATCTAAGATGAGGAATACGTCGGAGGACACAATCCCTTCGAAATAAGTGTAATACCATTTTATAGGTTTCTTAATGCGATTGTTGATAGAAGACCGCTGCATGTGGCCGAGTGTAACAGCTGGTAGGGGGCTGCAGTGATATAGAAACAGCCACTCAGTGCAAGGGCTGTCAGGGGGACGGTGCAATTTCAGTTTCGGCCAGGAGCTCAGCAGGGGAGAATGGGAGAGAAAGAAGAAGCAAGGAAGGTCTTGAGGTTCTTCCGGAACCAAAGATGGTTCTCCTCAAGTTTTAGAGAGGCAGAGAGGCTGTTCCAGAGGCAGGCCCCAGCCGAAGAAAGAGATCTACCACAGATTTGTTGCTTGGAGAAGTGACTGACCCTTAGGTATTTGGAGGTGGATGAGCGAAGAGCTCGAGAAGGAAGATATTTAGGAAGAGAGAGTTGAAGGTATTGAGGCCCCAGAAGGCCTTGTGGACAATGCAGAGGGTTTTGAACTTAATCCTTGCAGCCACTGGGAGCCAGTGGAGAGATTTCCGTCTGTCATGACCCTTGCCCCTGGCCCTCACTGGCAAGTCAGCCTTCCAGTTAGGGCCAGGTCAAAGGTCTTAAAACCTCATCCAAGAGTCTCTTGGCGACAGTCCTGGTGCCTTTGTCACCAGGCTCATAACCATCATGAAGACCTACATTAGAATGGGACTATTACTTGGGACTATTTAACTTGGGGGGGGGGGGTTCAGCCAACATGGGGCCACACACATAGCTCAGTTACAAGGAACTGAGCTATGCGTTCTAGTCTTTTGGGTGTGGCAGGCCTGGGACTATTTTACCTGGACTACTTTACCTGAGACTATTTAAACCGCACCCAAACAGCAGAACATGCTTTGCGTTATTCTGCTGTGGGCAGCGTAACGCTCACCGTGTCCAGTTCTTTGATGCCAGCTTACCTGAAACCAAGGACCTGCAGAGAGAGAAAGAACACTACGAAACTTATCTGGAACAATATCCTGTCTTCAATCCATCGCCGACTTCAGTTCCACTCACCTGAATGTACGAACTCCATCATCCGGCACCGCATGCACCCTGGAATACCATAACCTGGAAAGAGGAGAAAGAAAGACAGCGTTAGTAAGCGTTTACTCACGTTTCCTCCCAAATGAAGAAAGCCACACAATTCTTACCTGGGTAGTCATCTCCTGGTCAGTATCATTGCTGGAACATAAAGGCGCTCAGAGAGGAACATCGCAACCTGCAAGGATAGAAAAGACACAGGTTAGCAATATAAAAGACGAAACAGCGCCGCGCATCGCACATTACTCACCGGACAGCATCGCGCACACCACGCTTTCGCCTACCGGTCCATGCTCATCTTCAAACTGCATGACAACACCAAAATACCTTTTCATACCTAAAAGGAAAGAAGCAAGACATTATTATTCGAACTAAGAGGAACATAAGAACTGCATATAAAGACTGTAAAGCAGCAAACCTACGGAGTCGCAGCAGGCCTGGATTCCCACAGGGGGGCTTGCACCAGTGAAGTAACTTGGTTGCTGCTCGCCCCCCACATCTATGCGCACCTGCCACGAGGAGCAGGACGGAGAATCCACCTTTTACAATATTAAGGTGAGGAGAAGGCCCAAGGGGGAAGGAAGGAGTTGAGGCCAAGGGAGGTGGGAAAACATAAGGACAATCTGGTATTGAATCCAGCTCTCCTATACTGCAGACCCATCTTTAACCAGAGGCCTTACCAGGGGACCGGGAGAGGGTCGAGAGTGCAAATCATCCAACCAAAGCTGGGTGGCGTCCCCGTGGATACCAGGTGAGCGTAACACCGTCCTGGAGAGATATGATCCCTGGGCTTGAGGACCAGGACAAGTCCCGCAATCCTGTTTTGGACGAGTTGCAGAGGCCGGAGAGTAGAGGCAGGCAGATTTAGAAAGAGGCTGTTGCGTTAATCCAGCCTAGAGAAAACCAGAGCTCTGGAGACAGTGAGCTTCTGGGGAAGGAGAGGAAAGGAAGTATACCTCTGAGGAGGTGCAGCTGGTAGTGTGACTTCTTAGAGATGTGAGGAGAGAAGGAGCATGTGGAGTCGAAGATGACCCAGAGGTTTTTAGCCTCACAGGTGGGAGCAGAAAGAGGGCCAAGAGAGGCCGGCCAGAGAGTGACAGGAAAGGAGGGAGCAGGTGAGCCGATGAGGCGAATCTCAGTCTTAATGTCATTAAGACAAAGATTATTTGCAGCACAGCACTCCTGGATAGCAGACAGTCAGTCAGAGAAGGAGAGAGGAGGCGGAAGGGAGTCTGAAAATGAGTTTAGTGTCAACCGCATAGCACTGAAATTTGGGACAGAGAGCGGCAATGCTGTGGGCATGAATTGCCTGTAACGCTCACCTGATTCCCACGGAGGCGCGGGTCTTGGCAGGAAGGTGTCCGTAACACGAAACGTGATGTGCAGGATTCGGTTGGCTTCTGGGGTCGAACCTCTCCGCACTGTGTGTCGAACTCGAAGGGTGAGGTTTCTGCAGGTGAAATAATATGGGGATTAAAGGTCTGGGTGGTCGAATGTCCCTATCTCTCTCCTCCCAGCTTGTCTGTTGAACCCCCCTCCCAGGTCAACTTGCTCACCTTAGATAGGTGAATGCTGGGCTCTCCATCTGCGTCTAGTGCAGGGTGCCGTTGCCAGTTCCTTCACTGGTGAAACGTTAGCCTCTTGACTTCAGAGGATGAGTACCGTCGTTGTCTGCACGACCGGTAAGTTTCTGGACACCTTTAGTCTGTAAGTATGGCAAGCGCTCTTACTGTCTCTTTCTTTGTCTTTGCAGGCGACGATGCAGAAAGAAGAAATCCGGAAATCGCCACGTGCCGGTGAGTGTAACACTGCTGCTGTCTATGCAGGTGAAGATGCAGCGTGAAGAATCCGAAATGCACAGCGTGCCGGTAAGTAGAATAATGCTGTTTATCTTTGTGCAGATGCAGCGTGAAGAATCCGGAATGCACGGCGTGCCGGTAAGTAAAATAATGCTGTTTGTCTTTGTGCAGATGCAGGGTGAAGAATCCGGAATGCACGGCGTGCCGGTAAGTAAAATAATGCTGTTTGTCTTTGCAGGCGAAGGTGCAGCGTGAGACACGGCCGCTGCCGAGGGATCAGGTAAGCAAACACTGCGTGTGAAAGTTCGTTCTGCTAACCTGTTGTTTCTGATCTTTTGCAGGTGCTGATGTTGCTCGGGTACCGGAATGGTGAGTATAATTCTTGCAGGTTCAGGATCCAAAGAAGAAAAGCTGGAGCAGACTCGGTGAGCGTTCTGCTGCAGATGCAGAATAACGCGAAGCACGTTTCATCAATCGGGTGTGGTTTAAATAGCCTTGGAGTGATGAGGCGTCTCCTTCCACGGCCCCGCCTAGGCAAGAAAAGAGTTCCTGCTTCCAGAAGAGTTCCAGTGGAGTGGAGCTGCCCCACCCAGGTAAGAAAAGTAGTCCCAGTTCACCGAGGACTTTTAAGAGTCTGGCAAGTCAGCAGCATGGTCTGCCGCAGGTAAGTCCACCCAAGCATCTTCACACCTATGATGAGCCCGGCGCTTCCAGTGCCGGGACCAAGGCTTCTGATGAGCCTGGTGCCACCGGCGCCAGGACAAGGTCCAAAAGGTCCCTGTGGGGACCGGCTGGTGCCTAGGATCAGGGTTAGGGGCCTGCTTCCAAGGACGTTGGACTGATCCTGACTCCTTGGAAGCAGTGATCATGACAGTATCCCCCCTCAAGGCCCCTCCTAAGTGTGTCTTCTCCGGGGGCTTTGGCTTGTCGGGGTGATTCAGATGGAATCTCTTGACCAGACGAGGTGCGTGGACGTGTTCTGAGGGTTCCCAAGACCTTTCCTGGGGACCGTATCCTTTCCAATCAACCAGATAGTATAATTTAGACCTGGAAATTTTGGAGTCTAGGATGTTCTTCACTTCAAATTCGAGTTCTCCGTCTACCAAAACGGGTTCCGGGAGTTCAGTCAATCGGGTTTCTGGTTGTACTGGTTTTAATAAGGAGACATGGAATACTGGATGTATTTTCATATGCGTAGGCAATTCCAATTTGGCAGCCACCGGATTAATTATGGCAGATATGAGGTAGGGCCCCAGGTATCTCGGGATGAAAGTGCGGGGTCCTTTTAAAGGCAGGTGCTTAGTGGATAACCAGACTTGATCTCCAACAGCGTAGTGAGGGGCCTCTTTACGTTGCCGATCGGCTGCCTTTTTGAATTGAGCTTTAGCTCTTTGCAGATGGGCAGTGGCTTCCTTAAAAGCACAGGTGATCTCCGAATGCAAGTGATCCACAGCAGGTGCTTCAATTTCTTGGGGAGGGTCCAGGTTGGAGGTTCTAGGATGGTGTCCATATAACAAGAAAAAAGGAGTCTTCCCGGTTCCAGAATGAGTCGAATTGTTATACGCGTATTCAGCGATCCAAAGAATGTCCTTCCAGGGGTTTTCTGTTTGTTGGAGCATGCAGCGTAGATATTGTTCTAGTGTCTGGTTTGTCCTTTCGGTTTGTCCGTCAGTTTGGGGATGGTGACTGGTCGAAAGTCTTACATCAACTTGGGCTAGACGACAGCAACTGCGCCAGAAGTGGGAGATGAATTGACTTCCCCTATCGGAGACTTAAACCGAAGGAAAACCGTGTAAGAGAACAATGTTTGCCAAGAATTCCCGGGCCAATAGTGAGGCTGAAGGCAGACCCTTCAAGGGTATGAAGTGAGCCATTTTCGAGAATAGATCCACGACTACTAAGATGGTAGTATATCCCAAGCATGGAGGTAGGTCCGTGATAAAATCCATGGACAGGGTATGCCATGGACATGGAGGGATGTCAAGTGGCTGTAATAGGCCGGCTGGTCTTTGCTTTTGACTTTTATTCTGGGCACACACACCGCAGGAGATTACAAAGTCTCTAATATCCCTTTTCCACGATGGCCACCAGAAATGTCTTTTAATCTTTTCCATGGTTTTGGTAATGCCAGGGTGCCCCTCCATTAGAGAGTCATGATAACCGGAGATTACTTGTTTTTGTAGTTTCTCACAGGGCAAGTGCAATCGTCCTCGGAAATATGGTAGGTCTTGATCTACTGAGAAATCTTTTTCCTTTAATTGGCAGTCCTGCAAATCGGTCGGAGTTAGGAGCGATTTCACCGTGGTCTTGATGTCTTCAAAAGATTGAGTGCTGACCAAACCCAAAATCCTTTGTTCTGGGATTATGGGTATTGGATCTGGATTGATCAAATGTTCATCTACTCCCATCCGGGAGAGGGCATCCGCTTTTCCGTTCTTACTGCCTGGTCGATAAGTAATTATAAAGTCAAATTCTGCTAGAAACAGAGCCCAACGAAGTTGTCTGGAAGACTGAGCTTTGGCTGTCTTCAGGTATTGTAAATTGCGGTGATCAGTCATTACAGTGACTGTGTGTCTGGCTCCTAGAAGATAATGCCGCCAAGCTTTAAAGGCCGATCTGATGGCCAAAAGTTCCTTGTCTGTAATTGAATAGTTGATCTCAGGAGGCGAAAACTTGCGGGACCAAAAGGCAACGGGATGTAGTTGGTTTGTGACCGAATCTCTTTGTGATAACACTGCACCCATAGCAGGACTAGAAGCATCCGTTCCATGATGTAAGGTAGTTCTGGGCGAGGGTGTTTTAAAACAGGTGCAGAGATGAATTTAGCTTTTAAGTCTTGAAAAGCTTGTTCCGCTTCAGAAGACCACTCAAAACGTTTGTTCTTTTTCAACAGAGCGGTGATGGGCTGGACTATCCGGGAAAATTCAGGAATGAATCTGCGGTAAAGGTTAACGAATCCTAACATGCTTTGAACTCCTTTTACAGAGGTTGGTGATGGCCACTTGATAATTGCATCAACTTTCTTTGAAACCATATGGACTCCGTTAGGTGACAGTATGAATCCCAGGAACTCGACTTCCGTTGCGTTGAAGACGCATTTTTCAAGCTTAGCAAAAAGACTATGTTGACGCAATCTCTCGAGAACCTTTTTAACATGTCTCTGATGTTCTTCTTCAGATGATGAATAGACGAGGATGTCGTCAATGTAGACAACTACACATACGTCAATGAGTTCTCTGAGGACATCGTTCATAAAATATTGGAAAGCAGCAGGAGCATTACACAGTCCAAAGGGCATCACTTGATATTCGAATAGCCCGTACTTGGTGTGGAAGGCCGTTTTCCATTCATCGCCCTCTTTGATCCGTACCAAGTGGTAGGCTCCTCTGAGATCCAGCTTTGTGTATATACAGGCATCTTTGACTTGGTCCAGGAGTTCAGGGATCAAAGGTAACGGGTATCTGTTTTTAACAGTGATCTGATTCAGGGAGCGGTAATCTATGCAAGTCCTAAGGTCTCCTTCCTTTTTCGGAACGAAGAACAAAGCCGATGAAGCTGGAGATTTTGAAGGACGGATGAACCCGTTAGCTAGGTATTGGTCCAGGTACTGTCTGAGGTGAATGTTCTCTGGCTCGGTGAGGGCATAGATCCTGCTGCAAGGAGGGGTTGTTCCAGGTATCAGATCTATTTGACAGTCGTAAGACCTATGAGGAGGTAGGGTGTTAGCTTGATCCTTCTGGAAGACGTCTTGGAACTCCTGGTATTTGGGAGGCAATTTGAGAATCTCCTCAGAAGAGATTGTCGCCAGTGAAACATCAGGTCGAGGATAACAAGTGGTAGAACACTCTGGAAACTGAACCGTTTTTGCTTGCCAATCAATCTGAGGGTTGTGCTTCTCTAACCAAGGGATTCCCAGAATGATCTGGAACTGAGGGGCCTTGATTACATCGAACACTATTCTCTCCCGGTGTCCGTTATGACTCAACAGCGTCACTTCTTGGGTGGCATGCGTTACTGGTCCGGAGGCTATCTCCGTGCCATCCACAGTAGTGATGACGTCTTTTACTGCCTTAGGGACAAGGGGTAGATTCATCCTTGATACCATTTCACGGTCCACATAGTTACCGATTGCTCCGCTGTCAATGTAAGCTTCAATTGCATGCAAACGATCCGGACGTTCAGGACTAATGAGGACCATGGGTATCACGAAATGCGAGGTCACGGGACAGATCTTAACGCTCGGCAAGAGGACCTCTACTCTTGTCGGGCGAGGTCGTTTCCCTGCTCAGAACTTGTGGTACAGGTATCAGCGGCTCCTACAGTCTTCTTAGCTGGTTTCACGGGACAGTCCCGAAGAAAGTGTCCTGAATTACTGCAATAGAGGCATAATTGCAGCTGCCTTCTTCTTTCCCGCTCTTTCTGGGTTAAAGGTCCTCTCATGCCCCCTATTTGCATGGGTTCCACAGTATCAGCTCCCTTATTCGAGGTCTGTGGTTTGGAAAACACTCGGGTATCAAATCTGGAACGATCTGCCTTCCTGTTCTGTAGTCTATGGTCTAGTTGGACAACCAAGTCAATATAGTCTGAACATTCTTGTGGAGGATTCACAACCTGTGCTAGCACATCCTTGAGCTCTCCACGCAGGCCTCTGTAAAAAAGCGTTATTCTCTTGTCCTCGGGCCATTGTGTTTCCACTATGAGTCTGTTGAAAGAGGCTATATAAGCCAAGAGGTCTTGGTTACCCTGTCGTAATGAGAGAAGTTCATTGTCCAAGGCCTGCCCTTGTGCATGTCTTGCGAACAGTTTCTCCATGCTGGACTGGAAGGCTTGAAAATCGTGTAAAACCGGATCATCCTGGGTGACTAAAGGGATCGACCAATCTGCAGCACTGCCATTGAGATAAGAAAGCACGAAAGCTACCTTGGCCTGGTCCGTTGGGAATGCAGCTGGTCGACACAAGAAATGCAGGCGGCACTGGTTGATGAACACTGCGAATTTCTTTGGATCACCAGCAAAGCGTTCGGGCGGAGCCAAGGGCACATTACCAGGCAGATTGATTTGCACTGGGTTTGAAACTGATGCAGAAGGATAACTCCCTCCTGGAAGGGGCAAAGGTGTCTGTCCTGCCTGAGTTTGTAACAACTGCCTAGCAAGGTCCTCGGTTCGCTCCTTAGAAATTATCAGTTCTCTTCTTAGGGAGCTTGTTTCCTGGCGAGCTGCATGTACTTCTGCTCTTAATTCCCCAAGCAACTGGGCTAGTTGATCGGTATCTGAAGTTTCCATTGCGCCTGGGTAGGAGTTTAGTGGTGGGCTTCGCGTTCTGTAACGCTCACCTGATTCCCACGGAGGCGCGGGTCTTGGCAGGAAGGTGTCCGTAACACGAAACGTGATGTGCAGGATTCGGTTGGCTTCTGGGGTCGAACCTCTCCGCACTGTGTGTCGAACTCGAAGGGTGAGGTTTCTGCAGGTGAAATAATATGGGGATTAAAGGTCTGGGTGGTCGAATGTCCCTATCTCTCTACTCCCAGCTTGTCTGTTGAACCCCCCTCCCAGGTCAACTTGCTCACCTTAGATAGGTGAATGCTGGGCTCTCCATCTGCGTCTAGTGCAGGGTGTCGTTGCCAGTTCCTTCACTGGTGAAACGTTAGCCTCTTGACTTCAGAGGATGAGTACCGTCGTTGTCTGCACGACCGGTAAGTTTCTGGACACCTTTAGTGTGTAAGTATGGCAAGCGCTCTTACTGTCTCTTTCTTTGTCTTTGCATGCGACGATGCAGAAAGAAGATATCCGGAAATCGCCACGTGCCGGTGAGTGTAACACTGCTGCTGTCTATGCAGGTGAAGATGCAGCGTGAAGAATCCGAAATGCACAGCGTGCCGGTAAGTAGAATAATGCTGTTTATCTTTGTGCAGATGCAGCGTGAAGAATCCGGAATGCACGGCGTGCCGGTAAGTAAAATAATGCTGTTTGTCTTTGTGCAGATGCAGGGTGAAGAATCCGGAATGCACGGCGTGCCGGTAAGTAAAATAATGCTGTTTGTCTTTACAGGCGAAGGTGCAGCGTGAGACACGGCCGCTGCCGAGGGATCAGGTAAGCAAACACTGCGTGTGAAAGTTCGTTCTGCTAACCTGTTGTTTCTGATCTTTTGCAGGTGCTGATGTTGCTCGGGTACCGGAATGGTGAGTATAATTCTTGCAGGTTCAGGATCCAAAGAAGAAAAGCTGGAGCAGACTCGGTGAGCGTTCTGCTGCAGATGCAGAATAACGCGAAGCACGTTTCATCAATCGGGTGTGGTTTAAATAGCCTTGGAGTGATGAGGCGTCTCCTTCCACGGCCCCGCCTAGGCAAGAAAAGAGTTCCTGCTTCCAGAAGAGTTCCAGTGGAGTGGAGCTGCCCCACCCAGGTAAGAAAAGTAGTCCTAGTTCACCGAGGACTTTTAAGAGTCTGGCAAGTCAGCAGCATGGTCTGCCGCAGGTAAGTCCACCCAAGCATCTTCACACCTATGATGAGCCCGGCGCTTCCAGTACCGGGACCAAGGCTTCTGATGAGCCTGGTGCCACCGGCGCCAGGACAAGGTCCAAAAGGTCCCTGTGGGGACCGGCTGGTGCCTAGGATCAGGGTTAGGGGCCTGCTTCCAAGGACGTTGGACTGATCCTGACTCCTTGGAAGCAGTGATCATGACAGTGCCAGGGATTGGTTGAACAGCCAGGGAGAGAGGTTAGACCCCTGGGGAACACCACAGGTAGAGAAAGAGTAGAGGAAGGACCCAAGTTGGACCTTGGAGGGTCGATCAGAGAGGAAATAAGTCAGCTAAGCCAGGGCCTGATCAGTGATACCCAGGTTATTAAGGAGACAGTTGAGCAGGATGGCATGGTTGACCGTGTCAAAGGCAGAAGAGAGATTGAGTAGAAGGAGGACACAGGGGTGTTGGAATCAAGGTTGGAGAGAAGGTCTTCACGGATGTTCAGGAGAGTAGTTTCCGTGCATCTGGCAGCTCGGAAGCCAGACTGATGGTCATGGAGACAACCAACAGATTCAGTGTGAAGATTAAGCTGGGAGATGGCCAGCATTTCCCAGAGTTTGCCCAGGAAAGGAGTGATGGAGATTGGGCGATAGTTCGCCGGCAGGAAGGGTCGGCAGAGGGTTTCTTAAGAAGAGGGTACACAAGGGAGTGCTTTGGGGGGGAGGGAAGACGCAAGTGGCGATGGAGTGGTTGCAGAAGTCAGCCAGAGCAGGAGCCCTGATGTCAATGTGGTTCTTGATGGTTTTGGAGGAACAGGGGTGAACCTGTTTTGACGAGACTTTCATAGATTGGACTGGTCTAGAAACCTCTCTGGGGAGAACAGGAGAAAGACAGAGAAAGAGGGAGGAGAGGTGCCCGAAGAAGGGCCAGAGGATGAGCAGGGAGTAGAGGGTGGAGTGTAAAAATATGTTTAGTTTTAGTGTCTCGTAGATATGCATATTGGCCTAAGCACGTTCGCATCGCACTATGAACCTATTGCCACAGTAATGCTGGCCACACTGCCATTTTGTTTTATTTGCCATCTTGGATGCAATGTTCAGTTCAGTTTGTTGCTCATTTCACCTTTCTCACTACGAATGCGGCATGAACCGTTAGCTAATTCCTAGGCAGGAATGCTCATTCTGCTGAGCGTCTTGTTTTCTTACACCATAGAATCTTGAACTGTCTGTAGAAGCATTGCTAATCTACGAATTAGGTGCCCGCCTATCTCAACCATGTTTTCCTCTATATAGCAGTGACAAATTTCTGCTGGCGGAAATGCTGGTAATGGTAATTCTGCCAATTTTTGCAGAATGTTGTTGTTACACAGGTTGCTCAGTGGTAACTTTGCTGGGCAGAATTACCATTACCACCATTGGTGTGTGCATACGCCTGCCAGGTTGTAATTTGGCAGTGATTCCGCTGAGCCACACAGCAGCAACGCTAATTCTGCCACAGCGGAGTTAGCACAGATTTCAGGTCAGACTCATAATGAGGCCTTTAACTCTGCCCACGGGAAGAAATCCCCAATCGTCAAACACCCACTGTTATACCATGCCCCAGATTTATTCTCATCCAGCCCAGGAAAGAAGTTTAATCTTTTTTTCACTACTGCTAGGCTGCTAAACCAAGTACAATACAATTGCATCCAATTTGTAATATTATTGTATAAAGGGACATAATTGGCCACATATAGCTTAGCTAGCAATGTGGTTATATTAATTCCCAAATATGAAATAGAGGGTTTTGCTCACACAAGTGAGATACCCTTTTCCAAGATTGCTCTCACATTCTTCATGGCAGAGAGATCAAGAATCTCTGATTTAGAGAAGTTTATTATTAAAACCTGACACTGCACCGTAGGAATTGTTATTATAGGATCTCCTTTAATGTTGGTAATGGATCAGTAATTATCAATCTAATATCAACAAACAAGCATATATAAGGTTGCATCTCACCTATTGGAATCCCTGACGTCTGTGGGTTTGTCCTAATAGATTCAGCCAATGGCTCTCTGATAAAGGTAAAGACTTTTCGTGTAGTAGCTTAAAGTCACTTTTGCATACTTGTTTTTCAGAATGGTAACATCCACCTCCTGATGAAGACGTTCAGTTAACCACCACTACACGTTGAAACCGGTCGAGAGATAAATTCTACAGGGATGTGATCTTTGCATCTGTTCTTCCTATCCACCCTGACAATAGATTGTCTGTCAATTATTTCTATTGTTTGTAAACATCGCAATATTGTGTGTCATTATGGGGACTAGTTATGAATTCCTCTTCCCCATTGGTTCTTAGCATGTTGTTTGTGTCTTTTAGTACTTTGGATGTATGCAACGGTATGATGAGTTGTGTGTGTATGAATGCACCATGTATGTTGAGTATGAGTGATGATGTTTTAGCCGATTTTCGGCATATTGTTGCTGCTGTTTTGCTATGTTAAAATGATCAGTGTATAATAATTTTCTGTGATTTATTCACTAGTTTTCAATTTTTGTATCACTTTAAATACATTTTGATACATTTTTTCTAAACATACTTTGCTCTGAACATATCTTTTCTGTTTTTTGACATCTCTGATTAAACATATCTTTCAGGTCATCTGTCAACCCTTCCAAAGTTTGCTCTAAAAGCTCCTTAATGAGAATTACAGTCCATCAGGGACTTGCAACTCCTGGGACACCACCACTATACTCTGGTTACCGGGTTTCAAGCTCCCTTTGCACTGGGTTTTAGAAGATTCTATGAAAGCTGTCATGTAAGTGTCCTTTGCTTTTCTATGTACTTATTTCATGCCAAGACACCACACATAAAATGATATACTGTCAAAATCAATCAACAACAACCACTCCTTTTTGATTAACCCAGAAAGGGGGTGCACCAACACATAGGCACAACAATAACAAGCTTGCCTCGACTTTTGCTTTGTAATAATTTCATGGTGCCCAGACTCAGATGTTTACAGGTTACCCTGTGTATAATACCTTCTCACTCCACTTGGCACAAAATGTGCGACTCCAACTCACCTTGTTTTGTCCTTAGAAATTCACTGTGCTAAAGCAAGCTGCACTCGGGGGGGGGGGGGGATTCCTCTAACTTTGCCTGGCTGTAGGGTATGTGGCTTCAGTGCACCCAGTATCCTCCTTGATACATGGTAGAAGTCACCGACTCGAGGATTCCTTCACGCTCCGTTTCAGGTAATGCGAGGCAGACCTAGAACACTGCACCTGTGGTACCATTGTGCCCAAGCACTTTGCCACATCTGCATGGCCCAAGATGCAATCCCCTCTCCACTGTTGGCCTCCTACTGCTCAGGCCCTTCCTACTACTCATCACCTGGGAGAAGCCAGGTGGGAGCTCCAATTCATGGCACGGTGGCTGCCACTCTACTCAACACTGAGATGATGTGGGCCCCTCGTACACTGAAACAGTCTTCCTCACCAGACTTCAAGCTCCCTCTCTAGATTCTCTCCAGGTTGTGTGATGCTCGCAAAGGTCTAGGATGCATTTTTTCAGGCCAGCTATGTGTTCGGGACTTTCATGAGTCTATGATGCAGTTTAAGGCCATTCTTTGGGTGGCCAAAGTTTTCACCACCTTTGGGGGTCTAACGTGTTTGAAGGCCTTTTTCGGGCCTTCAAAGTCTTCCAGACTTTTGGGGGCCTATTACATGTTGTACAGTCTTTGTCAGGCTGCCAAACGTTTCAGGACCTCTGGTGGTCTAGGACGCATTTTAAGTTCCATTTTCGGGCTGACAACATTTTCTAGACTTTCGGGAGACTATAATGGGTTTTAAAGCCTTGTTTGGGCTGGTAAAGTTTTCCGGACTTTCTGTGGTCTAGGATGTGTTTTTTACAGGTATTTCAATGCTCTAGGGTCCATTGTAAGGCCTTTTGGGCAGCCAAAGGTTTCAGGAATTTTGGGGTTCTACGGTGCTATTATCGGGCCTCTGAATTTTCAGGATTTTCATAGGTCTAGGATGAATTTTAAGCCCTTTTTGGGCTGCCAAAGTGTTCTTGACTTTCAGGGATATAGGATGCATGTTAAGGCCATTTCCAAGCCATTACTTTGCTCTGAACATATCTTTTCTGTTTTTTGACATCTCTGATTAAACATATCTTTCAGGTCATCTGTCAACCCTTCCAAAGTTTGCTCTAAAAGCTCCTTAATGAGAATTACAGTCCATCAGGGACTTGCAACTCCTGGGACACCACCACTATACTCTGGTTACCGGGTTTCAAGCTCCCTTTGCACTGGGTTTTAGAAGATTCTATGAAAGCTGTCATGTAAGTGTCCTTTGCTTTTCTATGTACTTATTTCATGCCAAGACACCACACATAAAATGATATACTGTCAAAATCAATCAACAACAACCACTCCTTTTTGATTAACCCAGAAAGGGGGTGCACCAACACATAGGCACAACAATAACAAGCTTGCCTCGACTTTTGCTTTGTAATAATTTCATGGTGCCCAGACTCAGATGTTTACAGGTTACCCTGTGTATAATACCTTCTCACTCCACTTGGCACAAAATGTGCGACTCCAACTCACCTTGTTTTGTCCTTAGAAATTCACTGTGCTAAAGCAAGCTGCACTCGGGGGGGGGGGGATTCCTCTAACTTTGCCTGGCTGTAGGGTATGTGGCTTCAGTGCACCCAGTATCCTCCTTGATACATGGTAGAAGTCACTGACTCGAGGATTCCTTCACGCTCCGTTTCAGGTAATGCGAGGCAGACCTAGAACACTGCACCTGTGGTACCATTGTGCCCAAGCACTTTGCCACATCTGCATGGCCCAAGATGCAATCCCCTCTCCACTGTTGGCCTCCTACTGCTCAGGCCCTTCCTACTACTCATCACCTGGGAGAAGCCAGGTGGGAGCTCCAATTCATGGCACGGTGGCTGCCACTCTACTCAACACTGAGATGATGTGGGCCCCTCGTACACTGAAACAGTCTTCCTCACCAGACTTCAAGCTCCCTCTCTAGATTCTCTCCAGGTTGTGTGATGCTCGCAAAGGTCTAGGATGCATTTTTTCAGGCCAGCTATGTGTTCGGGACTTTCATGAGTCTATGATGCAGTTTAAGGCCATTCTTTGGGTGGCCAAAGTTTTCACCACCTTTGGGGGTCTAACGTGTTTGAAGGCCTTTTTCGGGCCTTCAAAGTCTTCCAGACTTTTGGGGGCCTATTACATGTTGTACAGTCTTTGTCAGGCTGCCAAACGTTTCAGGACCTCTGGTGGTCTAGGACGCATTTTAAGTTCCATTTTCGGGCTGACAACATTTTCTAGACTTTCGGGAGACTATAATGGGTTTTAAAGCCTTGTTTGGGCTGGTAAAGTTTTCCGGACTTTCTGTGGTCTAGGATGTGTTTTTTACAGGTATTTCAATGCTCTAGGGTCCATTGTAAGGCCTTTTGGGCAGCCAAAGGTTTCAGGAATTTTGGGGTTCTACGGTGCTATTATCGGGCCTCTGAATTTTCAGGATTTTCATAGGTCTAGGATGAATTTTAAGCCCTTTTTGGGCTGCCAAAGTGTTCTTGACTTTCAGGGATATAGGATGCATGTTAAGGCCATTTCCAAGCCATTAATGTTTTCGGGACTTTCAGGGGTCTAGGATAAATATTAAGGTCTATTTGGGCTGTCAAATTGACTGAACTTTCCAGGGTCTAGGACAATTTTAAAGCCTTTATCTGGCTGCATGCGTTTTCGGGACATTCTATGGTCTAGGTTGCATTTTAAAGCTATATTTGTGCTACCAAAGTTTCCATGACTTTCTGGGCTCTAGAAGGCGATTTTCAGGACGTTAAAGTTTCTGCAACTATTGGGATTCTAAGATGCATGTTAAGGCCTTATTCAGGCTGCCAATGTTTTCTGAACTTTAGGGAGCCTAGGATACATTTTAAGTTTAAGCTTTTTTTCAGGCCACTGAACTTTTCTTCAATTCCAGAGATATAGAATGCCTTATAAAAAGGTCTTTTATGGGCTGTCAACGTTTTTGGGACTTCCAGAGGTCTAGGATACATTTTAATGCGTTTTGGAGGTCATCAAAGGTTTCTGGGGTCTTAGATGTAAGTAAGGCCTTTTTCAGGCTGGCCAAGTTTTTGGGACTCGAGGCTTTAGGATGCATTTTCTCAGAGGCATTTTTCAGACAACGGAAGTTTTGGGTCGTTTGAGGCTCTATGATGGCCTTTTTGGGCTGCCATTATTTTTAGAAATTCTGGGCTCTAGGATCAAGTTTATCTGGATTTGTGGGTGTCTAGGTTCAGTTTGAAGGCCTTTTTCGGGCTGCCAATGTTTTTGGGTCTTCCCGAGATCTAGGATGCATTTTAAGGGCTTTTTCTCGCTGACAATATTTTCTGGATTTTCAGGGCTCTAGGATACATTTTAAAGCCTTTTGCAGGTCATCAGTTTTCTAGAGTCACAGGGGTCAAGGACACGTTTTAAGACCCTTTTCAGGTCCTGAAAGTTTCAAGACTTTCTGGGGTCTAGGATGCAATTTAAGGCCTCTTTCAGGCTTCCGAGACTTTCCAGGCTGTAGAATGTGTTTGCTCCGGCCGCTGAAGTTTTTAGGACTTTCGGGTGTCTAGGACACATTTTAAGGCCTTTTTCTGATTGACACATTTTTATGGATGTTCGGGTCTGTAGGAAATGTTTTAAGGTATTGTTCTGGCCACCAAAGATTTCAGTATTTATGGGGCTATCAGCTGAGTTTTAAAGCCTTTTGTGAGCTGTCAAAGGTTTTAGGACCTTTGGTGCTGTAGTATGTGTTTTTTTTAGATCACTGACGTTTTTGGGATGTTTGAGGGATGCGTTTTAAGGCCATTTCTGGGCTACCAAAACTTTTTTGAACTACGACTTCAGGATCCAGTTTTTCAAGACATCTGGGATTCCAGGTCAATTATAAAGCCTTTTCTTGCCTACCATAGTTTTCCGGACTTTCAGGTGACTTGGGCAAATTTTGGGTTCTTTTTTGGGCCAATGAATTTTGTGACTTTCTTTGCAAATCGCGTTTTAAAGCCTTTTTTTCAAGCGTGTTTTCAGGACATTGGGGGTCTGGGACCAATAATTTTGAGCCATGGAGGTTTTTCAGAGGTCTAGGGTGCATTTTAAGACTCCTTTTGGGGTGAAAATGTTTTCTGGGGTTTCAGAGAACTAAGTCATGTTTTAAGGTTTATTTTTTATTAGGCCAGTGAAGGTTTTGTGAATTCAGAGATCTAGGATGCTTTTTAATGCCTTTTTTGGGATTGCAACATTTCTCCAGACCCTTCTGGCTCTAGCATGCGTCTTTTAGGCTGCCACATTTTTCAGGTGTTTCAGTGGTCTAGGTTGCGTTTGAAGGACTTTTTTGGGCTGCCAAAGTTTTCAGGATTTTCTTAGGTCTAGGACTCATTTTAAGGCCTTTTTGGGGGGCAATAACGTTTTCTAGACTTTCTGATCCAGGAAGTGTTTTG
Source organism: Ambystoma mexicanum (assembly GCF_040938575.1). NCBI lineage: Eukaryota > Metazoa > Chordata > Amphibia > Caudata > Ambystomatidae > Ambystoma > Ambystoma mexicanum. Next base: position 313,773,219 of record NC_090932.1, read on the forward strand.
AGGCCTTTTTCAGGATGCAGACGTTTTTCAGAGGTTTTGGGTGTCTAGGATGAGTTTTTTGAGCCGCCAAAGTTTTGGGGAATTTCTTGGGCCTAGGATCCTTTTGAAGGCCTTTTTCGTCAAACCAAAGTGTTCAGAATTTCTCAGGAGAATAAGATGCCTTTTGCGGGCTGCTGGAATTTTCTGGCCTTTTAGGGGTCTAGCTTGCATGCCTTTAAGGCCTCCTCCGGGCCATCAAAAGTTTTTGATCTTTCTGGGGTCTTGGAGATGTTTTAAGGCCTTTGTCAGGCCACTGACGTTTTCCAGATTTTCTGAACTATAGGATGAGTTTTAAGGACTTTTTCGGGCTGCCAACGTTTTAGGAACTTTTGGAGCTCTAGGATTTGTTTTTCAGGCTGCTAAAGGTTTTCAGACTTTTGAAGGTCTACAATGTGTTTTAATGTCTTTTTAGAGATGCCATAGCTTTCGTGATTTCAGGGCACTAGGATACCTTTCTTGATCTGCCAATTTTTTTAAGAGTGTTGGTTCACTTTTTATAGGCTACAAAAGCTTTCTGGCTTTCCGGGGTGCTAGGACTCATTTTAAGGACTTTGTTGGACGTCCAAAATGCTTTGACGCTTTGGGGGTCCAGAACGTGTTGTAAGGCCTATTGTAGGGAGAACATTTTCTGGACTTTATAGTTTCTAGGGTGTATTTTAAGGCTCTTTTCAGGCTTCCAAAGTTACTTTCACATGTCTTGGACAAGTTTCAAGGATTTTATTTGGCCCACTGAAGTTTTCATGACTTTTGGAGAACCAAGATATGTTTTAAGACCCCTTTTCAGGCTGCCTACATTTTCAGGACTTTCAAGGGTCTAGGGTGCATTTTTGAGGCCGGCAAAGTTTTCAGGACTTTTAGTGGTGTAGGACAAATTTTAAGTCCTTTTTTCGGCCATCAAAGTTTTCAGGATTTTTGGGGATCTCATGATTTAGGTCTTTTTCAGGCGGCCAAGGTTTTTTGATTCCCCGGGTGTCCATGATGCATTATAATGCTCTTTTGGAGCTGAATCTTTGGGGATCCAAGCCATGTTGAAAGATTTTTTTCAGGCCACTGAAGTTTGTGACTTTCGGCCTTCTAGGATGTGTTTTAAGGGATTTTTTGTGCTGCCAAATTTTCAGGACTTTCGGTCATTTAGGATGTGTTCTAAGCCTTTTTCGGGCTGCTGAAGCTTCTGGGGGTTTCATTTTGTATCTAGCTGTGCCCAGTGGCTGTACTGTATTTCACCCTGTTTGCTAATTTTGAATCTAGTTGTGCCCAGTAGCTGCACTGTTTTTCACCCGGTTTGCTAAACTTCAAATCTAGCTGTGCTCAGTGGATGTGCTGTGTTTCACCCCGTTTGCTAAACTTCGAATTTAGCTGTGCCCAGTAGCTGCATTGGGCTACTCTGTCCTGCTGTTCCTGTCTTGCTCTACATCTTCTGCTTGCACCCACCCCCTCCCGACCGCTCTTCTCTCACTCCCTACCCATCCCCCTTTCCCTCTCCTCTTCCCCCTCCTCCACATCCCCTATGGCACTGTATGTTTCTCCTATATTTTCCCAACTGTTGCTCCATTGACTATCCTACCCTTCTCACTAAGTCTGGTAGGAAGAAGTTCAAAAAGGTTATCTTGATCTGTAACCCAGGTCTCCCTATCGCTGACACCTATACCAGCACTTCCTCCAGACAGACCCTCACCAACATCCCATTTGTCGTTCCTTCGCCAGACCTATGCACTACTCATATGGTCTCTGTGATCTCTCCTTTCCCTTCTTCTCCCATTAATGGTGGCACCCAGTAGGAGGCCCTCCTGGTCCCCTTCCACTCCTCTAAGGTCATCATTAATGTTTACCTGAATGGCACTGTCTTGGCCCAAGGCCCTCAGGCCAACCTTCTCCTCAGACGCTTGCTGCCCCACATCAACTTAATTCCTTCTCCTGCTCTGCCTTCTCTCTCTTTTCCGGCTGCCTTGCCCCCCACCTCTGCCTCCTCCTTAGCTACCTTGCCCTCTCCTCCTTCCTCTTCTGCCCCCCTTCGGGCTCCTTCTATACTTCTGCAGGTTGCAACTCTGATTTGTACACCTCCCTGAAAGTCTTTCAAGGTTGGCAACCTTTTCCATATTGCCACTCGAAACTCTAGCTCGGCCATCAAACACTCCTGACATCTGCTGCCTCCTGGAAGAACTCGACCTCACTGAAACATGGTTCAGGGCCAGCTCTGTCAAGAGCTTTGACACTCTCCTCCGTAATGGCTAAAAGATCCTCTCTGCGCCCAGATCCAACTGTCCCCATGTGGGTGTAGCCTTGATCTTCCCAGAGTGTATTCCTGCCTCTCTCATTCCTAGCAGGCATACTCTTCCTTCGAATGCCTTGTCTGCAGGCTTTCTCCCTCCCCTGGCCACTCTCTCACCATTGCTACTATCTATAAGCCACCTCTTTCCTCTCTGTGTGGGCTGACCTCTCCTCCTCCCTCTTAACCTCAACCACTCAACTGCTCCTCCTTGGAGACCTCGACATCCACCTGGATGCTTCCTGTCCCTCCTCTGGACTCTGTGACCTCTGCAACCCTCTCTCTCTTTCCATTCTTCCCTCCGACCCTACTCACTCTGCAGGGCACACTTTGGATGTTGTCATCTCCTCACAACTCCTCTCTCCTGGAGCCACCTCTGGCTGACTCACATCCTGTACATTTATGAGTGTATCAATGAATAGTGGTGCGAATGGTGGAATTGATATGCAGATGTCGTCCAAATATGACAAATACTGTCAAGTGGAGTTTAAATGAATATATTTTGTGATATTAACCATAGTGTAGTTGTTTATATTAGAGAGTCTCCAATCTCACCTGCTGAGGTCCACATCATTTTTGTTTCACGTTACTAACTTGGAGGACCGTCTGGGTTACATGTACCCTTATTATTTGAAACTATATGACTCACATCCTGACACAGCCCTTTCCAAGCTCCACTCTTCTATCTCTGATACTCTTGATATTCTTGCCCCTGTCATGAGGATCCGCTTGAAGCCCAAAGCCAAGTGCAACTCCCGGTACGGCTCTGACCTCATCACCCTAAAGCGCGTATCTGTCTATTGCTAGAGCCCTAATCAGCTCTAGAGTGGACTACGGTAACGTCCTCTTTACGGGTACCCAGGCAAAAAACCTCAACAAACTTCAAACCACCCAAAACAACTCCCTGCACGCCTCCATATGCATCCCAGAAAGGGAACACATCTCCACAGCCTGACTACAAGCCCACTGGCTGCCCATTCGCAAACTTGTCATCTTTAAAACACTTGCCCTTACCCACAAATGCAGCCAGAGTTAACATATCCCCGACCTCCAGACCCACAAGAACACCCTACGTCAACTTGTTGCCTGTACCTATAGTTAAGCATGCCAGGCACTGGAACCCTCCCACTCGCTCTCAGAACAGAACCCTCACACCTCACATTTCGCAAAGCTATCAAAACTAGAGTATTCGCCTAAACCTTCGACGTAAGCCAGTAACGTCCCCAAGCCCAGCCGTATGTGTACTCAGACTCTAACAGCTACATGTAATGTGCTTAGTAATGATATGCTACACACCATGTAACCCTGTGCAGCCTTATCACCCTCCATGTAACACACCATGTAGAAATAAGTACACAGACGTGCAACTGTAACTAATCAGATTCCATGTAACAGCGCTACTATGCCTCTGGGATATTTTGTGCGCTTTATAAATACAAATAAATAAAAAATAAAAAAGTTTAAAGTGGCTGAGAGGAAATGGATGGCATCTTGTTCATCCTCTGACAAACTGGCCTGCCACCTGCTCCAAAGGCAATACCAGCTATCTGTCTGCACTAAGAAGAGAGCCCACATCCAAGCCCACCTCCCTGCAGCATCTAACAACTCGGCCAAACACTTTCAAATCTGCAAGGAGCTGGCCAATCCTGCTGCAGTCTCTACCTCTCCTGTCCCCTCCAAGGTCACCCGTTAGCCTGGCACCATTAGACCTTTCCAAGGTCCAGTCTCCTAGACAAACTATATTGACTATATCCCGTCTAGGAGTACACACAAAAAAAACAAAAAACTATACAAAGCCCTAGTGTTGGTCAAAGATACTACTATACAGTATCTGGTTTTCAATGTGAGGTGCAGATATGTTCGCACCCCCCTCTATCATGACACCTGTGTTTTTGCTTTGTTTGCATTTACAATGCTTGATAATGTATGACCAATCTGCATGAATTAATGCCCTTTGGGAATTCTGCTTTTCGTTTAAATAACTCATACTGTTGGGACAACATTGTAATCTCTTTGGACCAATCGGCAGCGTTCGACCTTGTTGATCATGCCATACTGGCAGAAAGGCTTATGTCTGTAGCCAACTGCTCGCAGTCCGCCACTAACTGGCTACTCTCCTTTCTGTCTTATAGATCTAGCAGAGTCTGTGCTCATGATGCCAAGGCTCCTGCAATTAAGATACATTTTGGAGTGCCACAAGGAGCCAGCTTATCACTTTGCATATATAACATTTTTATGACCCCTTTTTTCGTCCACCTTGCCCAGGAAGGCATTCTATTCTCCAATTACGCAGATGACACGCAATGTGTCATCCCCCCTCACTGGTCAACACAATCAGGATGAAAGAACTAAATCGTATATTCACAATCATCGAACACTGGATGATGCTGAACAATCTCGCCTTAAACCGAGGAAAGACGGAACTCATGGTTGTGGGTTCTGACAGTATTTTGTCTAAACTAGACCCAGCGTATAAACATTTTCAGCTGGGAGATGCTCTCATTCCCTCTCTTCCTAAAGTAAAGATCCTAGGGGTGGTGCTGGACCAATCGCTTACCATGAATTCCTATGTGGCTAGTACTGTGTCCTCGGCCACCTACTATATCAAACTGCTATCCCACATGCGACCACTTATCTCTCAACCTAATGCAGAGTCCATTGCTCGAGCCATCATAGGATCTAAACTGGACTATTGCTGCAGCCTCCTATCAGGTGCAAGCAAAAAGACCATTAGTCGCCTGCAGGTGGTGCAGAATGGAGCAGTCCGAGTTATCTCGGGTCTAGCCTACAGAGCACATGTGTCTGAGGCACGTCGCGCGTTGCACTGGTTGCCCGTGGATGCGCGTATTACCTTTAGACTCATGGTCATTACCTTTAAACGTCTCAAGGGTATTATGCCCACTTACCTTCAAAGATACATAAGAATAAAATCCGATGGCAGAAATCTTCAGTCCAACAATCAGCACTTGCTTCACCAGCCTAAAGTCAAAACCAAAAAAGCACAATGGGGTGCCTTCGCCTTTGCAGCACCAGCTATCTGGAACACCCTACCAGTTTGGTTGAGATATTCTGTCAATCTAACCAACTTCAAGAAAGACCTAAAAACCTTCCTTTTCAAGTAGTAGCACTTGATCCTCAGTCTTCCCTTCTGCTTCCGGATCTACCTATATGCTTGACCTATTTGTCCTGTCTGCACCCTCACACCTATGGGTTTATGGTTGCACAATATAAATGAAATAAAGTAAAGTAAATTGTCTGTACCTCTTCAACCAAGGTACAACTTTCACTGTGGTTTGTGAGCCCTCCACCCCCTTTGTTTTTGCTCACGGCGTTAACAGTTTTTTTATTCTTATGTTCGTATACCAAAAAACAAAAAAATTATAAAGTGTCAGCAATATGCAAAACTGACATATCTTAAAGCGATACAGAGTGTCTAGTTGTACTTCACACAGCAGCGCATTACATGGCAGTGAAATAGTATGCTGCGTGTTTGCCATATATTCGACTAATCCTGAATTTTGAACGAGTTGCAAGTGAAAAGCATTTTTGACAGGCAGGACCCCTCCCTGTTCGCAACCTCTGCATGGCCCTGGCTTCTCATTTCATCTCTAAAACCCAGGACTTCCTGTCCACCCTCTCGTCCTCTCCCCCTCCCGCTGCTCTCAGCTACCTCTGCCTCCCCCACCCCTGCGGCCGCCTCTCCTCTACCTTTCGCTTCCTTTCCTCTATTCTCCCCAGACAAGATTTCTAGACTAGTCTGATGTATGAAAGTCTAGTCAAAACAGGTTGTTCCATACCCATTAAGGACCATATGGACACCCTCGCTCCTGCCCTGGCTGACTTCTGCAATCACTCCTTTGCCACCTGAGCATTCCCTTCTCCCCCTGAAGCACTCTTGTGCACCCTCTCAAGAAACCCTCAGCCGACCACTCCTGCCCGGCTAACTATCGCCTGATCTCCATCACTTGTTTCCTGGTAAACTCCTGGAAAAGCTGGCCATCTTCCAGCTTAACCTGCATGCTGAATCTGTTGGTTGTCTCCATGACCATCAGGAGGAGCCAGAAGCACGGAAACTGCTCTCCTGAACATCTGTGAAGACCTGCTCTCCAACCTTGATTCTAATCTCCCCTCTGTCCTCATTTTACTCAATCTCTCTTCAGCCTTTGACATGGTCAACCATGCCATCCTTTTCAACTGCCTCTGTGATAACCTGGGTATCACCGATCAGGCACTGGCCTGGCTGACTGCTTTCCTCTCCAACCAACCCTCCCAGGTCCAACTTGGGTCCTTCCTTTCCTCCATCTCACTCTCTACCTGTGGTGTTCCCCATGGGTCTAACCTCTCTCTCTCTGGCTTTTCAACCAATACCTGGCATCTCTCGCCCACCACATTGCTGCTTTCTGCTCCAACTTTCAGTGCTATGCAGATGACACTCAGCTAATTTTCAGGCTCCCCTCTGCCACTTCTTTTCATCTCTGACTGTCTGCAATCCGTGCCGCCGATGACCTCTGTCTTAATTCCAGTAAGACAGAGATCCTCCTCATCGGCACACCTGCACCTTCCTTTCCTGTCACTCTCTGGCTGGCCTCCCTTGGCCCTCTTCCTGCTCCCACCTGTGAGGCTAAGAACCTCGGGGTCATCTTCGACTCCACACTTTCCCTTTCTCCTCACAACTTGGACATCGCTAAGAAGTCAAACTATCAACTGCACCTCCTCTTCCTTTCCTCTCATTCCCCAGAAGCTCACAGTCTCCAGAGCTCTGCTTCTCTCTGGGCTGGACTACTGCAACAGCCTCTTTCTAAATCTGCCTTCTACTCCCCGTCCTCTGCAATTCACCCAGAACAAAATGTTGTTGGCCTCAAGCTCAGAGATTGTATCTCTCCAGCCCTGAAATTTCTTAATTGGCTCCCAGTGGCTGAAAAGATTAAGTTCAAGACCCTCTGCATTCTCCACAAGGCCCTCTGGGGCCTGTGTCAGCAATGCCTTCAACTTTCCCTTCGGAAAGACCTTCCTACTCGAGCTCTTTGCTCCTCCACCTCCAGCTCCCTCAGGGTCAGTAGCTTCCCCAAGTAACAAGTGTATGGGCGCGCTACAAATAAAATATATTATATCATGGGCCTAGCATGAATTTTAAGGCCTTTTTTGGACTGCCAAAGCTTTGACATTCGAGGGTATAGGATGTAATTTAAGGCCATTTTCAAGCCATCGATGTTTTCTGGAATTTATGGGGTCTAGGATGAGTTTCAAGGCCTTTTTGGGCCATCATTTTTCAGGCTGCTGAGGTATTCTAGCCTTTCTGGGGTCTAGATTGCATTTTAAGGCCATATTCTTATTGCCAAGGTTTTCAGGACATTTGGCGCACTAGGATGCAATTTTCAGGGAGTTTATGTTTTTGCGACTTTCTGGGTTCTAGGATGCATGTTAAGGACTTATTCAGGCTGCCAACGCCTTCTAGCTGTTCGGGGGTCTAGGATACATTTTAAGATTTGTTTTCAGGACACTGAAAGTTTCTTGAATTTGAGATCTAGGAAGCATTTTGAGGCCTGTGTTGAGCTTCCAAAGTTTTTGCGACTTGCAGAGTTGTAGGATACATTTTAAGGCCTTTTTGTCAGTCAAAGTTTCCTGGACTTTTGGGTGTCTAGGACGCACTTTAAGAACTTTCTCAGTCCATAAACGTTTTGGGACTTTCTGCAGTCTAGGATGCAATTTCAGGCCCGTTTCACGCTGCCCAAGTTTCTGGGACTTTCAAGGCTGTACAATGTGTTTTCTGGGGCTAACAAAGCTTTCAGGACTTTTGGGGTTCTAGGAGGCTAGACAACTAAGGTTTTTGGGTTGTTTGAGGGTGTTTTGTTTAGGCCTTTTTGGGATGCCACGATTTTCAGGAACTCCAGGCTCTAGGATCCAGAGTTTCTGGATTTTCAAGGCTCTAGGTTCAGCTGTGAAGCCTTTTCTGGGCTGCAAAGTTTTCAGGGACTTCCGGAGGTCTATGATGCATCATAAGGCCTTTTTTGGGCAGGTCAAAGTTTTCTCGAGTTTTGGGGTTCTAAGGCACATTTTAAGGCCTTTTGCAGGCCATCAATGATTCCAGTACTTTCAGTGTCTATAATGCATTTTACAACCTTTTTCAGGGCATCAAGGTTACAGGACTTTCTGGGGTCTAGAATGCTATTTAAGGCTACATTTCATACTGTAGAATGGGTTTGTTCAGGCCAACAAAGTATAAAGGACTTTTGGGTCTATAGAGTGTTTTTTAGATCACTTACGTTTTTTGGGACATTTGAGGGCATAGAATGCGTTTTGAGAGGTTTTCTGATATGCCAACATTTTCATGAATTCTGGGCTCTGGAATCTAGTTTTCCAATACTTTCGGGATTCTAGGTCAATTGTAAGGTCTTTTTTGGACAGCCAAAGTTTTCTGGACTTTCAGACTCCTGGATGCCTTTTTTGGGCCTTCAAAATTTTTTTGGAACTTCCAGGGGTCTAAGATGCATTTTAATGCCCTTTTTGGGCTGCAAATGTTTTCTGAACTTTCGGGGGATCTATGACAAGTTACATTTTTTTTCTGTCCACTGACTTTTGTGACTTTTACAGATATAGGATGCATTTGAGGGTCTTTTTTTGGACTGAGAAATTATTTCCAGATTTTTTGGTCTCTACGATAGAAAGGGATGAAATTTTAGTTTGAGGATGCCCAGGTTTTTGGGACTTGAGGCTCTAGGATGCCTTTTTTTCTGTACACCAACATTTTTTGGGATGTTGAGGCTTTAGGATGTGCTTTATTGCTTTTTTTGGGCTGCCAACATTTTCGGGATTCTGGGCTCCAGGATGTATTTTTTCAGGACTTTTAAGTGACTTGGTTCAGTTTTAAGGACTCTTTTAGGACTCAAGGGTCTAGGATGCAATTTAAGGCCTTTTTCAGGAAATCACATTTTTCCTCTTTCCAGGTTTCTAGGTTGCATGTTAAGTCCTTTTTCAGGCCTCCAAACCTTTCCTCAGTGGCCCGGGAAGTGTTGTAAGGACTTTTCAGGGGAAATCATTTCAGGACTTTCGGGGGGTCTAGGAGGTAGGTTTCAGGCCACTGAACCTTTGGGGTCTAGGATGCATTGTATTGCCTTTTTCTGGCTGCCAAGGTTTTCAGGACTTTCAGGTGTCTTGGACCCGTTTTAAGATCTTTTCTCAGTTTCGGGCCACTGAAGTTTTCGTAACCGCATTTCAAGGCATTTGTCGGGTGTTTAAAGTTTTGGAATTTTTGCAGGTTTATTACACGTTTTAAAGGTATATTTCAGGCAGCCAAAAGTTTAGGGATTTTTAGAGGTCTAGGATGAGCTTTTTGGGCCACAGAATTTTTTTTTTTTTTTTTTTTAAACTTTTCTTTATTGGCATAGAAAGAGTACAGACTACAAACACAGTGCGCATATCAGCTGGTAATGCAGTTACATGTATGACACTACACATCTTGCGAGTCTTAAACAGGGAGCTGAGCGCTCATGCATACAGTACAGAGTTTTTAATTGGCAGCAGGGGTTAACTCATCAGGTAGAGGTGATGATGCCCGTACAGTGTCTTCCTTGTTGTTCAGGTAGCTACAGAACTCTGACCATACGTTTTTTGGGCGGGAAGACAATGGGAGGGTATTAATGTAGTCCTCCTCGCACGCCTGAGTCCAGGTGAGGGCCTTTAGCCACATCTCGAATGAAGGGGGAGAGCGGCGTTTCCAGCATTTTAGGATACATTTTTTAGCTACCATGGTAGCAACATTCAGAAACCTAGCCATCTTCCTAGCTTCAGGTTCGTCCCACACACCAAACAGAACTGCAAGCGGTGCAGGAGAGATTTGGGTCATTGTTATTTCAGATAACGCTGCAATAATGGCCTCCCAATATGGGCCCAGGGCCACACAGGACCAAAACATATGTATGTGATCGGCAGCAGTGGATTTGCATCTAGGGCACGACTGAGCCTGGCCTGGTGTGAACCGTCCCACCTTGTGCGGCGTGTAGTATAGACGGTTTAGGAGTTTATACTGCATACATCTATATCTAGCGTTGAGGGAGGTTTTACGTGTGTGCAAACACATCTTGTTCCACAATACATCTAAAAGGGGGACACCCAGTTCATCACTCCACAAGTCACGCGCCGGTTGCAATGCCTCATCAATGCTAGCCATCTGTGATTTATATAGCGATGAAGTTATGCCTCTAGCTCCGGCCGAGTTGGCTATATATTGGATTTCAGGGGAGTCTGGGGGCTCATCTGGGTAGGAGGGCCACCAAGCCCGAACTGCTGCTCTTAACCTGAAGTACTGCAGCATTTCGAGTGCCGAGCCGGAGTGACCGGGTCTCCACGTCTGCGGGGTAATGAACTTCCCATCAGGGAAAAGGTCGGTCAACGCTCGGTAACCAAGGCTGTCCCAGCGTTCAATTAGGAGTTTATCATGAGTAGGGCTGAGACCCGGGAACTGCCAAATGGGTAGCCATTTGTAGTATGGGTGGTGGCCGGTGTTTGCCTGCAGCAATCGCCTCCAAGCCAAGACTGTGGCCGCCACCGGGTCGGCAGGGGCATCAGCTCGGAATGTGTTGTGTAGAATGAGGGATAGGGGGTTGATTTCCTCGCATGCCAGTGTCTCTAATTTCACATGTGGGGGAGGGTCCGTAAATGTGTACCAGTGTGAGGCGTGTTGTGCTTGTGCGGCGATCCAGTACTTTGCGAAGTCCGGGGCGGTGAAGCCCCCCTTCTCATAAGGGAGAGTCATATGCTGCCACTTTTTCCTCACCGCTCCCGCATGCCACAGAAAGCGGGCGCAGGCCGCGTGGAGGTCCCTGAAATATCGCCTTCCGGGCCAGATCGGCACATTCGCGAAAATGTAGAGCAGCTTAGGGACAATAATCATTTTAATCAAAGAGAGCCTGCCTGACAGGGACAGCGGCAGATCACGCCATTTCGACAGCCGGGACTCCATTAGGTGCGCCATAGCTGTGTAATTGTCAGCTATCAATGATGGCTTACCGAGGGAAACCCGCACTCCAAGGTAACCGATGCCCTCGGGCGACCAGCGAAGGGGGAACTCACAATCCGGTCGGGGGGTCGCCGCCGTGAGTGGGAAGATGTCGGACTTAGTGTAGTTGATTGTGAAACCTGAGAATGTACCTATTTTAATTATATCTCGGAGAATGGGATCTAAGTGAGCAGCTGGGTCTCTGATGTATAAGAGTACATCATCTGCATATAATGAGATGATCTCTGGGGTGTCTTGCATACGTATGCCTTTCCGAGCATGTTTGTCCCGGACACTGTCGGCCATAGGTTCGATAGCGAGTGCGAAGAGTATTGGGGAGAACGGGCAACCCTGGCGAGTGCCTCTATACAGCGCGAAGGGGGGGGAGACTTTAGAGTTGATAAGAACTCTGGCCACCGGGTCTGTGTATAACAGCTTAATGTATGATATCATTCGCGGGCCAATTCCCATTTTGTGGAGAACTGCCCACATATATTGCCATGACACCATATCGAACGCCTTTTGGGCGTCAAGAGTAACTGCCACGGCATGGGCATCGGGATCGATTCTGGACATGACATTGAACAGTCGGCGAATGTTAAGAGACGTGGATCTGCCAGGGACAAATCCGCTCTGATCCGGGTGGACGAGATAGGACATTATCGGGAGGAACCTGCTCGCAATGATTTTGGCAAATATTTTTGTGTCTGTGTTTATTAAGGAAAGGGGTCTATAAGACCCGCATTCATCCGGCGGCTTGCCCGGTTTGGGGAGTACGGTTATGAGAGCCTCACGTAAAGAGTGGGGCAGCGTACCTAGTTCGAGCGATTCATTCCAGACCTCAAGGAGTCTGGGTGCCAGGGTGGCTACATGTTCCTGGTAAAACTCTGAGGTGAGGCCGTCAGGGCCAGGTGCTTTGCCTTTGGGGCAGCTCGATATGGCGGTGGTTATCTCATCAAGAGTGAACGGGACCTCTAGCTGGTTCCTTGTGTCGTGGGAGATGAGGGTCATGGGGATTTGATCAAGAAGGAGGTCAGTGTCTTGCAGACTGTGTTCTTGTCGGGGACCGTATAGGGCTGTGTAGAATGCGGTGAAGGTTTCTAGAATGTGTTGGTCAGACCAGCCCAGAGTTCCGGAGGCATCATGGACACAGTCTATGCGTGTTTTGCCACACTCTGCACGGGCCAGTCTGGCAAGTGTCCTCCCGGGTCTGTCCCCCTCGCCATATTTCCGGGAAGCCATCGGGCGGGTATGGTACTGTAGCTCCCTTCGGGCATGAGCCTCGAATGTTTCAAGTTCCGACCTGATTTGTGCCAATATGATCGGGGAAGGGGTGGAGGCATATTGCTTTTCGAGGTCCTTAAGCTTCCCCTCCGACCGATGCAAGCTGTTTCTAATGGCTTTGAGGACCCCAGCTTCCCTGGAAATACACATCCCCCTAATGAAGACCTTAAAGGCCTCCCAGCGCACTCCATCAGAAGTGTCATGTCTGTTGTTACATTCAAAAAAAGTGCTGATGTCGGCCAAAATTTCGGCTCTGAAGACTATATCTTGGAGGGCCTCAGATTTGAATCGCCATGTTGAGCGGGAGGGTTGGTCTCGCTCCAGTGTGATTTGCAACGTTACTGGGGAGTGGTCCGAGAGTGTGCGCGCGTGTATCTGTGTATTTGCGGCCTTGCCAACCAATTCGCTCGATATGAGGAATAGGTCTATCCTCGATAGACTGTCGTGCACCGAAGAGTAGAAGGTATACTCCCTTGACTGTGGGTGGAGGACTCTCCATGCATCCCTGAGTCCTAGTGCATCCATATGTGTGCGCAGCCTAATGGCCGCACGCGTGACAGCCCTACGAGCAATCCCAGACCTATCTAGGACGGTGTCAAGTGTCAGATTCATGTCCCCCCCCCATATGATAGGGACCCCTGCATATTTTGACAAAACGCAGGTGATTGTGTCAAAAAAATCTGGCGCATCAAAGTTAGGGGCATATGTGTTTACCAAAAGGCATTCCCTATTCGCCAGTAGACAGTGGAGTATTACATACCTGCCTTCAGGGTCAATGTGACTAGTGCGCAGCAGGAACTGGACCGATTTGTGAACCAAAGTGAGTACTCCTCTAGACTGAGTGGAGTATTTTGTATAGTATCTGGTAGGACCCCAGCTAGGGGCAAGACAAGCAGCTAATCGCCCTAAAGCATGTGTTTCCTGCAAAAGGAGTACCTTCACTCCATGTCTCTGGGCGTATGCAGTAATTCTGCGTGCCTTGGTAAAGTTGCTCAACCCCCGAACATTCCATGTCATAATATTAATAGACATAGGGCAGTGTTATGGGACATCCCAACTGCGATAGACTCCTACGTGCAGTGTAACAGAGCTCATTGCCGAACACACACATAGTGCTGCAATCGTGCACCCCTCTTCCATGCCTTTTCCATTAACAAAATCCCCTTTTTTTGTGCCCCCCTCCCTCACTGCCCACCCACAACTTGCAGTGTAGACCCCCCCTTCCCAAACACAAGTGCCATCAGTTCCCCTTGTCCAGGCGTCTCCAGCGGGGCCAGAGGTCGCATCCAGACAACAGTCGGCGGGCAGCTCCCAACGGGGGCGTGTCCCCACCGTGGCCCAACGGGGGCCCAGAAACAGTGGCAACAAGGTGAAAACAAAAAATAACATTGCAGCTGCAGAGAGGTGCGCCGTTGCCGTGTAGTCGGCATTGTGAACTGTGGAAGTGGACAGAGTGCTGTCCAAGGTGGGTTTCTGCGGAGGGCGGATCCAGTACATGATCCCTGTAGTCTGCGGGCCAATCCGAGTGAATAGAGTACGGAAGCAGGTGTGGTCAGGGCAGCCAGCCGAACAATTGCCACAAGGACAAGTGACACTGTGTGTTTCAAGCATTGGGGCAAGAGCCGGCAGCCCAGTCATTGGCAACAGGGATCAACATTTGCTAATTGAAAAGCGAGGTTGCCATCTTCACGTTGGGTGGATAGGATCACCAAATAGGGTTAGCATAGACAGGTAGATCGGGATATGCTTATGCATTATTGGGGCGGGCCCCCGCTGGGTTAGGAAGTGGGATCTGCGCCTCGATGAATCTCGTTGCCTCATCAGGGACAGTGAAAAAAAAAAGTTTTCCGTTGTGAGTAATCTTGAGTCTCGCGGGGAACAGGATGGCATAGGGAACATTACGCTCTCTAAGCAGTTTCTTGACGCCTAAGAATTGCCTCCTCTCTTGCTGCACTCCGACAGAAAAATCCGGGAAGATTCTGATCATATGGGCTTCCCAGCGCAAGTCACCCTTCTCTCTCGCCAGGCGCAGGATAAGGTCTCTGTCTCGATAATTAAGGATCCTGGCAATGATGGGTCTGGGTATATCGCCAGGTTTGGGGCGCGGGGACAAGGCCCGGTGCGCTCGCTCAACTGTAAAGAATGATGACAAGGAGGGGTTCCCTAGGAGATCTTTGAGTAGACATTCGACTGCGTCTTCCATGCGTCCCTTAAGGGCATTTTCAGGGACCCCAATAATACGCAGGTTGTTCCTGCGGGAGCGCGACTCCAAATCCTCGCACTTCGCTTTCACATTTTTCATGTCACGGGTCAGAGATGCGACCGTATCCTGTAGTACGTGTATGTTATCCTCATTGGACGATACCCTAGCCTCAGCCTCCGTGATTCTAGTTCCGGCCTCGTCCACTCGTGTCCTGAGCGAGGCGACGTTAGCGTTGATGTCGTCCAACTTCTCGTGAAAGGCAGCAAAGTTTTTGGCCATTGATTCCATCAATGTGGTGAGATCCGGCAGCTGGGGAGCGGGGTGAGGGGCGATCTCAGGCTCTTCATGATCGGGTGACACCCGGTCAGTCTCAACCCTCGGGACAGACTTAGCAAACCTGTCCATGGCTCCCCCCTTATTACCCCCCTTGGTTCTACTCGACATTATATGCTTAGGCTGATGATGCAGGAGGTCTGCGGCCGACGCTCCACGAAGGGGGGACCCAGGAAGGGCCACAGGTGCCGGACCAGACACCACACGTCCTGTATACGGGTAGGGGCCACAGTCAGCTATGTGGAGGTCAAACAGACAGGATATAGCTGGAGGAGGCAATGGAGAGATGGCCACAGTCCCGGCAGAGCGGATTGGTAATATTGAATGGGGGTTCAACGAAGGCAAGTGATCACTGCCAGGTAAGTGTGCAAAGTAGTGCTGATGGGGCCGCAATACCCAGGTGGACCATGTCAGTGCCTCGTGACCCGTATTGACATGTTAGCAAGTAATGGCGTGCGCCAGCCGTCGGTTGATGGGAGCGGGATCACCCCGGGTGGGGACAGTGCAGGTAGGTGCCGTTCCGAGAAATAAAATTGGTGCCCTCAATGGAGTCAGCCCCGCGGCAGGCCCGGCAGGCCCCCCCTGCGCGCAGGCACGGCCGCAGCCGTCAGGAGCAGGCCCTCACCTCCTCACCTGGTAATCGGGGAGCAGTCAGACACCGCCCCGCGGCCCCCGGAGGCAGCAGGGACACATCAGCAGCGGTGCTCCGTCGCGGTCCGCAGATGGAAGGGGGGAGAGGTACGGCCAGGCCACCAATGTTTTCTGGTCTTTTGGGGGTGTAGGATGCATTTATGGCCTTTTTTGGGTTGCCAGGAATTTCGAATTATTCAGTGCCCTAGGACATGTTTTTTCAGACCAAAGTTTTCTGGACTTTCTGGAGCCTAGAATGCATTTTAAGGCCTTTTTCAGCTTGCCAATAGGTTAGTCACTCAGAGCTCTAGCACAGGTTTTGCAGGCTGCCAGCATTTTCTGGGTTCTATGATGCATTTAAGGCCTTGTTTCAGGACATTAAGTGCTCTGGAACAGGTTATTTGGACCACCAAAGTTTCGGGACACAGCAGTATGGGATGCATGGCCAGACCTTTGGTGGAACGCCACATTTTTGGCTCATTCAAGACAGAAGGATGCAGTTTTTGGGCAGCAAACGTTGTCAGGCCTGCCTTTAAGGTCTTTCTCGGGTTGCTGATGTTTTCGGTACATTCGTGGCTCTAGGACACGTTTTTCAGGCCACCAATGTTTGTGGAACTTTCACAGGTCTTGGACACATTTTAAGCCATTTATTGGGCCACTTAATTTCTGGACTTTTGGGGGTCTAGGATGTGTTTTAAGGCATTTTTCATGCTCCTAAAGTTAGGGACTTACATGGGGCATTTTTTAGCCACAACATTTGTGGGGATCTAGTATGCATTTAAAGGCCATTTTCAGGTCTCCAAAATTTCAGGGTGTACAAAGCATTTTTTTGGTGCTTGACATTTTTCTTGACTTTCAGGGGTCCAGAATGCGTTTTCAGGCCTTCTCAAGTTGCCAACATTTGTGTCATACAGGGCTCTTGGGTGCATTTATTCAGGCTTCAAAAAGGTTAAAAGACTTTTGGGGTTCTACAACAAGTTCTTAAGCTTTTATTCGGGCTGCTTACATTTCCAGGACATTCGAGAATCTAGGACACGTTTTTCAGGTCACCAAAGCTTTTGGGAGTCTGGGATGCATTTAAAGGCCTTTGAGGGTTGCCAGTGTTCAGGACTTTCCAGGTTCCAGGATTCCTTTTACAGCAGTTTTGAGGCACCCAACATTTTCTGGACTTTCGAGGGGTCCAAGATATGTTTGAAGGTTTTCTTTGGCTGCCATACTTTTCGGGACTTTTGTATGTCTAGGACTCATTTTAAGTTCTTTGTGACGCCTTTTAAGGCCTTTTGTGGGCTTTCTATGTTTTTTGGACTTTCAGAGGTCTTGGAGAAATTGAAAGGCCTTTTTCGGACCTCCAATTTATTCTGGACATTCAGTATTCTAAGACGCGTTTTAAGGTCTTTTTCGAGCAGACAATGTTTTCTGGACTTTCTGGGCTCTACAGTGCATTTTAAAGGTCTTTAGCGGGCTGCCAAATTGTTTGGGACTTTTGGGGCTCTAGAACAGGTTTTTCGGGCTGCAAACACTTTTGGGACTCTCAGGACTCTATGACGCATGTTAAGGTCTTTTTCGGGCCAAACAGTTTTCCAGGACTTTTGGGGTTCAAGGACAAGTTTTTCAGACCTGCAAAGATTCTGGGTCATTCAGGGGCCTAGGATGAATTCAAAGGCCTAGTTTAAAAAAAATAAAACCTTTTTGGGTTTCTTAAGGGCTTTTTTTTCCTGCTGCTGAGTTTTCAGATTATTTGAGGTCCCAGGACACATTTATCGGGGCTGCAAAGGTTTTCGGGGGTATACACTGCATATAAAAAAAAAATTTAAAAAAAAGGTCTTTTTCAGGACTACAAAGTTTTCTGGACTTTCAAGGGGCCTGGGTGCATTTTAAGGCCTGTTTTGCGGTGCTGAGTTTTTTTAAGAATTCAGGGCTCCAGGTCAACCTTGGCACCCTGGTCGACTTAACTCTCCCAATTCCCCCCTCCTTCTCCTCCTCCTCCGATAGAATGGTGTCCGTGTCAATAGGTTTCAATGGTCTTTGGGCTCTGTAGTCTTTCTTGTCTTTTGCCTGATGACAGGGTCTCACTCAAGGAGAAGCCACAGTGAAGACTTGTCAGAGAGCCCACCTTGTGACCCCTTCCCCGAGAGGGACAGAAATGGGGAAAAAGCCAGGAGTGGCGTGTAAAAAAAAAAACAAATAAATGTTCATTGACAGGATCCTGGGTGGAAGATGGGCTCCGCCCGTAGTCAATCAGCTAATCAGAGATGTGGGAGCCGGGAAGATGTGCATAATCTTGCTGGAAGGAGGTACGTAAACATTGAAATCCAATGTATAAGACACCAAACCCCAGCGCAAAGATGGGGAGCAGCAGCCAGAGTGGAGGGAAACGAGAGAGAGAAAGGAACACAGTGCTCGAACCAAAAGGAGGAGAGAGGGAGAGAGAGAGGGAGAGGGAGAGGGAGAGGGAGAGGGAGAGGGAGAGAGTGACGCCGAAGCACCGGAACGGACAAAGTCGCAAGGCGACTGCACAAAAATAACAAAGGAAACAGAGGTGTTCCAATAAGAAAAGAATAGAACGGAAAGGAATGAAACACACAAGCATTGTAGCAACAATCAGCGAGCGTACAGAGCAAGGCTGACTGTAAGGGGTTGCAAAGCGATGTGGGAAAGTAAGGGTGAGGCTAATAAGCTCCAAAACAGCGAGCGGAAGAAAAACTAGACCGTTGCTGCACCAACGTGTGTACATGATGGTACCTCAATGGCCTCTTAGTCGGATACGAGGCAACAGGCGCCAGGAAGTACAGCGCATGACAGTATGCCCCCTTCCATACCTAGAACCACCTGGCTTACCAGGATGGGCCCGGTTGAACTTCCGAAGGAGAATGGGAGCTTGAATATGTGAAAGTGGTTCCCAAGAGTCCTCTGCACTAGTGAATCCTTTCCAATGTACAAGGTTTTCAAGCCGACCCCTTCTGTAGCAAGAATCACGTAACTAAGACACCTTATATTCTTCCCCAGAGTCTGAAGGGGCTTGTAAAGGGACAGGTCTGGGGGGTTGATTCTGATCGACCCTTTGAGAAAGGTAGAATGGAAAACGGGGTGGACTTGTCTCAAACTATGAGGTAGCTTAAGGCGAAAAGCCACAGGGTTAATCCTAGCTGAGATGGGATAAGGGCCGATGTAGCGTGGAGAAACTTTAGCGGGACGAGTCCAGTGAGGCAAGCATTTGGTGGAAAACCACACCTTGGAGCCAACCTTCCAGTCCGGAACCTCTCGTTGGTGCTTGTCGGCCTGTGACTTGTAATTACGGAGACTGTATGACAAGCTCAGCTTAGCGGTCTTGTGAGCTTCTTGTATCTTGGCCAAGACTTCTTCCACAGCGGGCAGAGCAGACTGTATAGGGAGTTGTGGAACGATATCATACCTGTAGGTATTGATATTTTATTTCTATCGCACTCGTACACAAGTGTTTCAGAGCACGACAAGGCAAGGGAGGAGAACAGGGGAGAACAAAACAGCGATCTTACTAGGCCCAGTGACCCAGAGAACACGCAAGTGCTTGGGAGATGGGGACAGAAAAAGTGCATGGATGGGGGAGAAGTGGAAAGTGCAAAGCAGAGGAGAAACAGATAAAGAACAATAAATAAATAATAAAGGCAACAAACAGTGGTAGTGCAGCCAGCAATTTGCAAGTGCTAGGCTTAAGGCAGCAGACAGGGTAGGTCTGATAAGTGCAGGAAGAAAAGGGGGAGCTGTATGGGTACAGATACAGACCCCAGGGCAAGGGGTGGCCCGGAGGCAGTGCAGGAGGGTGGCAGGGTGAGCAGGTACCTGGGCCCGGAGGACAGAGGGTGGCCAGGTGCACGGTGCCAAGAGAGAACAGATCAGCAGGGGAGAGGGGGAGCGAAGGCAGAAGAAAAGGGGGAAGATCTTGAGGTGCTTCCGGAACTGGAGATGGTTCTCCTCAAGTTTTAGAGTGGCAGGTAGGCTGTTCCAGAGGGAGGCCCCAGCCGAAGACAGATCTACCCCCAGCTCGTTTCTTTGAAAAACGTCTAACCCCGAGGGAGTTAGAGATAGAGGAGCGAAGAGCTCGAGAGGGGAGGTATTTGCAGAGGGAAAGCTGAAGGTTATTTTGGACCCAGGCCCCAGAAGGCCTTGTGGACAATGCAGAGGGTTTTGAATTTAATTTTTGCATCCACTGGGAGCCAATGGAGAGATTTCAGAGCTGGAGAGATACTACATGGTCAGCCATACCATCCTGCTCAACCGTCTCCGTGAAAACCTGGGTATCGCTGATCAGGCTCTGGTCTGGCTGACCTCTTTCCTCTCTGATCGACCCTCCCAGGTCCAACTTGGGTCCTTACTTTCATCTATCTTCCTCTCTACCTGTGGTGTTCCCCAGGGTCTAACCTCTCACCCTGGCTTTTCAACCAATACCTGGCAACTCTCACCCACTGAATTATCATTTTCTGCTCAAATTTCCAGTGCTACGCTGATGACACTCAGGCTGCCCTCTGCCACCTCATCTCCCCTCTCTCATCGGATTGCCTAACTGCCATTCAAGATTGGTGTGCCGCCAATGATCTTTGTCTGAATGCCAGCAAGACGGAGATCCTCCTCATCGGCACACCTTCACCATCCTTTACCCTCACTCTCTGGCCGGCTTCCCTTGGCCTTCCTACCCCCAACTGCGAGGCTAAGAATCTCAGTGTCATCTTTGACTCCACCCTTTTCTTCTCCGCCCACATCTGAGGTATCTAAAAAGTCAAACTTCCTACTGTACCTCCTCATAGGTACTCTGTCTGTCCTCTCCTTCCCCCAGAGGAAAGACCTGGCCAGTAGAACACCCTTTTACTAAGATCCAAAGTACCAGCTTGACCTCTGTGTCCGTCCGTCTTGCGGTTGTGACACTATGACAAGACCTTTTGGAAAAGTGCCACGGAGAGCAGGTATAAGCGATGGTCATGGAACCAAAGGCGGTCTCGTTTGGTTAACCTCCTTTCTTGTGCTTCGGTACCATGCAAGACAAGAGCGTCCTTAATCTGTTAGGGAAAGGCAGAGATGTTGCTGATGATCCTGTTCCTGGGAAACAGTCTTTCTGGAGAGTAAAAGTGCGGTCCTGAATCACTAGACTTCCTAGATAGGGCATCCGCTACTGTGTTCTGACTGCCGGGAATGTAAGTAATTTGTAAATCATACTGCGCAAAAAAGTGGGCCCAACGGGCTTGGCGGGAATTGACACAATCCATGGTCTGAAGGACCTGTAAATTCTTGTGGTCAGTTCTAATGGTAAATTGATGTTCACCCCCTTTTAGCCAATGCCACAATTCTTTGCATGCCGTCTTCATGGTAAGAAGCTCCCTTTCGATGACTGAGTAGTTACGTTGACTATTGGTCAGAGTCTTTGATAGGTAAGCGATGGGATGTTCTTCGTGATCTTGCTTTTGTAAGAGAACTGGTCCTATGGCGGCCGCCGAGGCATCTATCTCCAGTATAAACAGTTTCTTTTGGTCTGGGTGTCGTAGAATGAGAGTACTGCATTATAGATGTTTAAGATGCTGAAAGCGGTCTTCCGCTTGTGGGCTCCAGATGGTAGCACTACGGAGAATCCAGCAATAACAATGCCTGTAAAAATTGGCCAGACCCAAAACCTCTGGATCTCTTTTACTGATGTGGCAGCAGGTCACTACAGAATCGCTTCGGTCTTCTTGCCATCCATCTGAATTCCTTGAGGGGACAGGATAAACCTCAGGTAGGATACCGAGTTGACTCCAAAGACACACTTACTTTTTAGCTAGTAGCCGATGTTTTCTGAGGTGGTTCAGGACTTCGAGGTGTACAAGATGCTCTTGCATTCTTCGAGAAAACAGCAAGATATCATCCAGATATACTACAACCGTAAGAAACAGATGGTCAGAGAAAATGCGGTCCATAAATCTTTGAAATATGGCTGGGGCATTAACCAGCCCAAAGGGCATCACATGATACTCGAATAGTCCTAAAGGGGTCTGGAATGCGGTCTTCCACTCATCCCCGGAACGGATTCTTAGTAAATGATAAGCATTTTGTAAGTCCAGTTGGAGAAAACTGTAGCTCCCTGTATGGCTTCCAGAATATCTGGCATAAGGGGCATGGGATAGCGATCCCTCACTGTTACTTTGTTAAGACCCATGTAGTCGATGCATGGCCGGAGGTCTAAAGAATCCCGTTTGGGTATAAAGAAGAGCAGCGCTCCTGCTGGTGATTTCGATGGCCTAATAAGTCTGTTGTGTAAATTGTCATCTAAGCACTTCCGGAGTGCTTCCTTCTCCTTTTGGGACAACGCAGACATTTTTCCGAAAGGGACCAATGCATTAGACACTAGGTCTAGGGAGCAGTCTTCTGGTCTATGAGGAGGTAATGCCAACGGAGTCTCTTCTGCAAACACTGCTTCATACTCTGCCAGAAGAACTGGGATGGAATGTATTCCTACAGCATTGTTAAGGGTTTCTGGCAATGCTTTTGGATACTGTATGCCTTGTAGGTAATTCTTTTGGGAAAATAAGAGTCAAAACCCAGTTGATTAGTTGCCCAATTGATGCGTGAGTTGTGTTTGCACAACCAGGTCATGCCCAAAATCAGAGGAAAATGGGCTGCGCGTGTAATATCGAATTTGATGTCTTTGGCATGTTGTTGGATGGTTAGCCGTAAGGTTCTTGGCGTCTGGGTGATCGAGCTGAACTTAAAGGTTGACCATCCACTCCCTCCACCTTTTGGTCCTCCTTGCGGTCCATGCGCCGTAGGCCAACCTTGTCCACCCATAACGTATCCACAAAATTGCTGGCGGCGCCACTAAGCACCATCAGTCGGGAATCTTCAATCATGTCATTAGGACCAATGGAAAGCGAAACATAGGGACTGGAAAAGACCCCTCAATATCCTTTCCCCCCCTGCCCTTCTAGGATCGAGGTTTTTTCGTTTTCCCCCCCGACAGTCGTGAGAGGATCTCAGAGCAGATCCGGATCTGAGGTTTGTCTGACCCACAATATGCACAAAGGCCTTGATCTCTCCTTTTTCGTTCTTCAGGCATAAGAAAGCGATGGGCAGTTCCAATTTGCATGGGTTCATCGGTGCGTTTGGTGAGAGGCGACGGAGGAGGCGAGGTACTTCCTGTGAAAGATGGGCAAAAGCAGCATTTCTCATGTCTTCTCTCTTGCATCCTGCATTCAATCTGAAGGGCTGCAGCCATCACTGCTGTAAGAGAAGCAGGATGCGGGGATCTTGCCAGCTCATCTTTTAGGTCTTCTCGGAATCCGCGTCTGAAAAGTACAGACTGGGACAGTTCCGAGCACCCAGTCGCTGTAGCCAGTCTTTTGAAGGAAGACATGTAGGTTTGAACATCCTTCTGCAGACATCTTGGCAGACATCTAACAGGTCTTCACAAGCCGCAAGAGCTATTTCTGGTCTTTCAAAATTACGTTTTAGGAGTTTAATGAATGCCCCATAATCCTGGAGCACTGCATCAGCTCCAGTGACCAGGGGGTTGGCCCATGCCAAGGCGTTCCCTGACATGAAATCAGAAACCCCACTTTGACGTGGTCTGTGGCTTAAGTGTGGGTTATGAACGTAAAGTATATCTTGCAGGCATCCAGAAATTCCTTATGTTTTTAGGGGCACCATCGAATTTGCCCGAGGAGAGAGCCATCAGTGGCAATTCATTGGATCACAGTCCTCGTGCTGTTACCATCTGCTTTAATAGGTTGTTTTCAGCTTTGAGGTTTTGCATTTCCAGGGAGAGATTCTGGACAGCCGCTACCAGCTCCTGCAGCTGTTCTAAGGTGGCCATCTCTGGAACTTGGCATTGAAAACTGTCAATCTCGGCACCCTGGTCGACTTTAACTCTCCTAATCCTCATCCTCCTCATCTGATTGAAACCCCATTCTATGGTCTTCAGGTTCTGTAGTCTTTCTTGTCTTTTGCCTGATGACGGGGTCTCACTCGAGGAGAAGCCACAGTGAAGGCTCGTCAGAGAACCCACCCTGTAACCCCTTCCCCGAGAGGGACAGAAATGGAGGGTGGAGGGGGGGGCAGGAGTGGCATAAATAACTCCAAAGAAATGCTGATTGACAGGATCCTGGGTGGAAGATGGGCTCCGACGGTAGTCAAAGTATCAGCGAGTCAGGGATGTGGGAGCCGGGAAGATGTGCAGAATCTTGCTGGAAGGAGGTACGTAAACAATGAAATCCAATGTATAAGACACCAAACCCCAGCGTGAAGTCAGGGAGCAGCAGCCAGAGCGCAGGGAAACGAGAGAGAAAGGACACAGAGCTCAAACCAAAGAAGAGGTGCCGCCAAAGCGCCGGAACGGACAAAGTCGCGAGGCGACTGCACAAAAATAACAAAGGAAACAGAGGCGTTCCAATAAGAAAATAATGGAACGGAAAGGAACGAAACACACAAGCATTGCAGCAACAAGTGGTGAGCGTAGAGAGCACAGCTGACCGTAAGGGGTTGCACCGTGATGTGTGAAAGGAAGGGCGTGGCTAATAAGCTCTGAAAAAGCGAGCAGAAGAAAAACTAGACTGCTGCTGCCCGAACTGGTGTACATGATAGTATCTCAATGGCCTCTTAGTCGGATACGAGGCAACAGGCACCAGGAAGAATGGCGCATGAAACTCCAAGAGTGAAGTTTTTCGGTCCACCAAAATGGGACTTCTGGGAGGAATTTTTTTGAGGCTACCAAACGTTTGGGGATTTTCAGAGGTCTAAGATGCATTTAAGACACTTTTTTGGGCTGCCAGTGATTTCTGTACTTTTGGGTGTCTAAAACATTTTTTAAGACCTTTGTAGGCCATCGAGGTTTTGGGACTATGTTGCAATTTGAGGCCTTTTTCAGGCTGTCAAATCTGGATGTTTGGGGCATAGGATGCATTTTTTTTTTTATTGTATTTTTTTTTTTTTTAAGAGCACTGAAGTTCTTACAGCGTTTGATTTAAAGTCCTTTTTGGTCTGTCAACATTGTCTGGAATTCCAGGCTCTAGGATGCCTTTTTTGATCGGCCAAATTTGCCGGACTTCAGGGGGTATAGGTTCAATATTATGGATTTTTTGGGCTGCCAAGTTCAGAATTGACCTTTTTGACACCAGGGGTCTAGTGTGCGTTTCAAGGTCATTATGGGGCTGCCGAAGGTTTTCGGGCCATTTGGGGGCTCTAAAACATGTTTTTCTGGACACCAAAGATTTCTGGTCTTTTGCGGTGCAGGATAGGCATTTTTTCTGGTTGCCGAAGGCTATGAATCATGGAGGGCCCTAGGACATTTTATTTTGGGCCACAAAAGTTTTTGGGACTGGGGCCTAGGATGTGTTACAGAGCATTTTCTTGGTTTACCAAAACATTCAAATCATTTAGGAATCTAAGACATGTTTTTCAGGACGTTTGTGGATCTAGGATGCATTTAAAGGCCTTTTTCAGGGTGCCAAGGTTTGCTCGACTTTCAGGGTTCTCAGACGGGTTTTATGGCCTTCTGGCGTCACCAAACCTTTCTATACATTTGGGGTCAAGGACAAATTTTAAGGCCTTTTTTTGAGCTGCCAAATCATTTGGGACTTCGGGGCACTATTTTCAGCCTGCCAAGGTTTTTGGGATAATTCACTTATTATAGTAAAATCAATTGTACAATTCCAGTGAATTGAGGGCAGAAAAACATGAAATATCATTTGCCATTTTATTGCCCACTTATGCAATGCAGAGATTGACAGTTTTTTTTTTTTTTATAATGTCGCCTCTGATCACATTCAACACATTTTGTACCCTGTGATTTTTGCATGTTGCGCTTTACTTAAATTGCCATGATTGAGTCAGAAGTCAGAAGTTTTATGTGAAAATAGAAAGCTGGAGGGCAAGTAAAAAATGTGATTTTAATATTATAGGGACTAGGGGTCATTTTACAAGGATTTGAGTGCAAAAGTAAGGTGTTTACGCCATACATTTGGACTCTAGGGTATCTGGATGCCATTTGAAGTTAGAAAAGGAGCACGAAATGGAACTTTTCTGCCATGCACTTAACCTCCGACTTCAAGGTGTACATTCTTTTTACGCCTGCATGAGATTGTCATGCAGGTGTAAAAGGAATGGAATCCGCCTGTGTTTAACACCTGCTAAAAGCAGGAAGATGATATGAATCTATTGGAAATGCTCTCTGAAAAGCTTTATTTGCAAGCAGCATTTACATCTTTTACAAAACGAAGAGTAAAAGAAGGTGATTTCGCCCGTTTTTATACTTGCACACCATTTGGTAAAAGTAAAGCATTGCAAAAAGGTGACCCAACAGCTAATGTTGGTGGTCCCTTGCATGCAATTAACACTTTGTAGAAAATGACCTTTAGTGTATTTAACCAGAGGAGAGGCCTCAAAATGCACAAATGCGCTAGCATTAAGAGTACCCAAAGAGACCAAATTATTTGCAATATTCCTTGAAATCGTCAGGTTTCCATTAAAATCTCAAGTTGAGGAATGCACAGACAACTTGACAAAAAAAGCGATGAACATTTTATTGAAAAAACATGCATTTTGTTTAGAAAATTGTGCACATAAAATACCAAGAAATCGTTCCAAAGTAATTTAAAAGAAAAAAAAAATGCAAATCGGCCATTCATCATCACCTGGCTTCAAAAGCCTCTCTTCTTACAGGGGCGGGTGTGTGTCGATCCCACAGCAAACATATGTATCGGTCTGGACAACAGTGCTACAAAATAAATGCATTGCTCACTGCTGCCTCCAAGTCACGACGTGCTACCAAGAAGCAAACAAAAAAGAAACGTGGAACAAAAAAAACAGGGATGCGAACAAACTTCTCCATCATCTCTAGATCCTAGCCAAAGAACATTCATGATTTATAAAAATACTTTTATTTCCGTCAACATCAACTTTCAGGACACAATATAAACACGATTCAATATTTTACGATACCGCATACACTCAAAATCGAGCAGCCAGGATAATCTATATGCCTTGGTTGGACTCATTTAGAGTTGCAATTGGGTGAGCAAGTGATTAGG
Source organism: Ambystoma mexicanum (assembly GCF_040938575.1). Classification (NCBI taxonomy): domain Eukaryota; kingdom Metazoa; phylum Chordata; class Amphibia; order Caudata; family Ambystomatidae; genus Ambystoma; species Ambystoma mexicanum. The sequence continues at coordinate 313,799,993 of NC_090932.1, forward strand.
GTCTTTTTGCGATCACTTCGTTGCTACCAATTGGGGTTTCAAGCAAGGACATGAACATCGTGAAGGTGGGTGAAAGGCTTTAACTAGAGGTTAGGTGAACTATCTGCCCAGCCGTCTGTTAGTGTAGGGCCATCTTGATATGTCACTGAAGGCTTTGATAAATCAGGGACGTGGATAATTATATAGTAATAATTCCCCAAAAAATATAACAATTATTCATGTAGCTTTTATTTACATTCTACTTGTGTTTTAGAGGGTATTGATGTCTCTATTGAATTTCCCATGATTCATATAGAGAGACATCAACACATTTTCTAGATCGTCTTTGAACTATTTCTTCTGTTTTTGTTTCTTGAGAACTCCTCCGAAAGTGGTGATTTCAAAGTTGGAGATAATGAATAATGTGTGTCACACAATAGAATTATTTTGTTAGCGGTCTTCAAAGACTTTGCTCATTCTCGCTCTTATTTTTGAAGTAGTGCTCTACTGCCTCCCAGTGATTTAAAAACAGTTCTACAGCTGAATGTCGAAGATAGAGGGTGCGTTTTCTTGTTTGACATTTTGACTTTTCTGTCAATGACATGATTGTAAATTACCCTATATGAACAATACATTTTATTCCAGTCATGTCTGAGTTTCTTCTGATCCACACAGACTTGATTCATCAGTTTAAGAGCGTTCTGAAATGTCTGAGTCAACCATAATATTCTGCCCTCAGCCTTCGTTGCAGATTTACGATTATATTCCTTTCAAACAGTCTTTCCCTTTGTTGTGTCTTTTATCACATAACTTTCATGTTGGTTTAAGTTTAGGTGGTAGGGACAGAAATATTTTCATCACATTGCCCGATTGCCTTTTGTTTCACGGAGGGGTGCGGAAGCTTTTCTGATGGACCCCGAGGTATGACGGACAGACTAGTGCTCATCACATTATGTTTTTTTTTTTTTTAGACTTTTCACACAATGGATTGTCTGGTGCATGCATACATCAGCGCTCCCAGTGAAGCTTTCCTCACACGCCACAGTGATATGGTTTCACGTTGGGTGTGGGCATCTCTGAATGGGATCGCTGATGTTTTGTCAGGTTCGACGTCTGACTAAAGCGCTTGCCACAAACTGTGCACACAAAGGGCTTCTCCCCTGTATGGCTCATAAGGTGCTTTGAGAGATCAATCTTCTGGGCAAAACATTTCAGGCACTCTGTACACTTAAATGGTTTCTCCCCAGTGTGGATCCTTTGATGTCTTATCAGATCTGAATTGCAAATGAAGCCTTTCTTGCACTCCATACAACTGAATGGTTTCTTTCCGGTGTGAGATTTCTGATGATCAATCAGTTGCGAGGCCCAACTAAACAGTTTGCCACATTCCAGGCAGCTGTGCAGTTTCTCACCAGTGTGGATTTTCTGATGCTTGTGCAGACTGGCGTTCTGAGTGAAGGTTTTCTCGCACTCTGTACACTGGTATAGTCTCTCACTCAATGTTGGTATCGCTGCATGGGTTCCCTGGTGTCGCTTAAGGTTAGCCATCTGACTGAAGTGCTTGCCACATTCCAGGCACTCATAGGGCTTCACGCCTGTATGAATCCTTTGATGTTTACATAGATTGGCGCTGGAAGTAAAGCTTTTGCAGCACTCTGTACACTTGTATGGCTTCATCCCAGTATGGGTCATCTGATGCTCACGGAGATACAATTGCTGGGTGAAGCTTTGGTTGCAATCAGTACACCGATATGACATCTCCCCGGTATGGGAACCCCGATGCCGCTTCAGACTTGACATATGACTGAATTTCTTATCACATTGCATACATTCGTAGGGCTGACAAATATCAAATGCACAGGGACTCTGGAACTCTTGGTGGTAGGTGGATTCCATTACCATTTCAGTGGGTTGTTCTTGTCCCTTTGCAGTCGGGTTACTCTTCGCCAACTTGATGTTCAATGGAGCTGTGCTGTTTTTCAAGTTTGTGGCTTCCATGATGGCTCTATCTTCTGTTGAAAAAAAAAGAAGCAGAGAGTCAAATGCTTATTGTCCTCACATAAGCAAAGCAAAAGAGGTGGTAGCTGAAGGTTTCGAATTAAGCTCAACATTTGGCAACGCTCCAGATCATCCTTCAGCCTGCCAAGACATTACAGAAAGTGGAAAGATCATATGCAAATCAGGCTTGGTCCCACCCCAAAAAGGGGCATTCTGGTGTAACCCCCGGAAGGGTGTAGGGCTCCCTATAGGCTGGGTTGTGGGGATGCCCCTTCCCGGTGTACATCAAAAAGCACATATGTTACAGCTCACTAGGGCTGAAGGTATGAAATGCATTTAGAGTGCACTGAGAAGTGTAATACACTGTTTTCATGTTATATTTAGTTATGTGATTTGTAGGAGAAAGGTACGCGTTGTGGATTTAGGTTTGATGAGGTATGTATTATATGTACACCTATGTACTGTTATTAGCAATGGGGGGCTCCATTTTAGCTCTCCTGGTGAGATTTTGGCCACTACAATGAGCTTTGCTACAAAATGTCCACCATTTCACCTTTGTGAGAACCTATCAGGGCTCGTGGAATGTTCAGGAGGTGGCAGTTGAAGGCAGTTGAGGAGGGGTTGGAGAGAGAGCAGCTGTGACAGCCTGTCCTGTAGTTAAGCTCTCCACAGGCTATATAAATAGCTCAATTTATATATACTTTCTGAGAGAAAACAAAACCCATAACTTTGAATATAGGTTGCTTTATACTTGTTTTCTTCCATCAGCTTAGCCCCGCTCATTAGATCAGAACTCACCAGTTCCATTACATGCCAACATTCAGACGCACCTGGGAGGGAGATTTCCACAGGGAAATCGGGAGATGTGCATTTCCCCATAGGAATGCATTGGGGCTAAAGTTATTTTAGGCAGGTGACAGTGACTGCCTATCAATCTGACTTCAGTTGTGAAGAGGTAAGATTTTTTAGATTTGTAAATATGCAGAGTGTTCCAGTCTCTGACAGTCTGACTGGACTTCCTGGTGAGGAAAACTTTGCCTTCAAGTCATGTAATTAGAGAGAGAAAGGCTGGTCTAAGGATGCTCGCTCTCTTCCGCTCTCTGGCTCAGAGAAGATAAGAAATGTAAACACAGAAACTGCAGCCAAATTATTTATGAAAGGAATACAGACTAGTACACAGCCTGTTTATACAAGGTATGAACATTTCTTGGGGATTCCTATAAATGAAAGGCTGTCAAGACTTTTGATTAGGCTTGTGGAAGTGAAGGAATATTTTTGTATTGAAGGCAACTGTACCTCTAAATCCAGAACTGTGATGTAAATTGGGTTTCAATTGTTTTTGTCTTACGAGCGCACACACCACCCCTCAGTGTCAGATGTATAAACAGCATTAGCAGTGTTCATATATTCATGGGGCTGCCTGCACTGTCTCCCATATGTTTTTTAAATGGATTTCCAGACTCCCTTCTGGCACCAGGGAGCATGTGATATGGTGACTGATATGCACGCTGGAAGTGCATTTCCATTTTTCTTTTTTTTTTAAAAACAGTCTGAGGAAGTGACACTATAGGGAGTAACAAATTGCTCTGCTGATTCCCGAATCTTAAAGAGACTGATATTTAAATGCTAAAGGTTTCTTCAAATCTAGAGTCCTGGAGCACAATTGGCAAGAATCCCATCTGAGATCACTGAAGCTACTCCATGAAATTCAATCTGCACTTAAACCAGGAGAGTGGGCAGTAAGCTACTTCATCCTTCGCTTTCAGCAACTATATTTTTTCTTACTCAGAACGGTCTACATAACATGAACGGGGGCATGATTACTTGTTTTTTGTCTACTTGTACTTATAAAGGCCCATATAATTCTGATGTGAATATATTTTAGTCAGGTTGAGAAACACAAATATGGATCATGGAAATATCAGAGTATAGGTTTTACTACGGTCTGCATAAACCACCCCACTGGTCTGGAGGGCGGGGGGGGGGTGGGGTCATAGCGATTATCGCAAAAAAAAAACCAGCTAGGCCTATTCCAAGCTCCCTGCACATGCACCAGCTGAGATTTGACGTTAAAATGACTCCTACTTCCCAAAGCTGCATCAATATTGTCTTAATCTACCACCCCCCCCCCCCCAACAAACATGGCAAACTTCAGTGATGAAATCATACACATCCTAAATGACCTACAAGGCCCAAACTGTGCAACCCTATTTGTTTGAGACCTTAACCGTTGGTGTAACGACGACACCGACAAGGAAGCTACTGCACCTGAAAATGCATTGAATAACATTTGTAGCTAACAACTCACAACAAAGGGAATACCCTCGACTGGGTCTCTGGCTAAAAACCTCCTCTATACAAGTTGAGAGCACTTTACCTTGCATTTGGTCAGACCAGACCATCACTCAATAATATATCAGACCCTAAACATCCCACCCATAAAGGAAAGAATTCACACAAAAAAAGTCTCAAACCGCAACATCAAAAAAGTTACTGGTCTGAACACAATAATGAGCTACATCAGATCTTGACACTCCAGCGACCCTGGTTGACTCCTTCAACCAATCTTTATACCATATGCTAGACAAAGTAGCCCCGATTAGAAGCAAACTAGTTAGAGAAAACACATCCCACCAAAAATAGTACACCCAGGAATTGAGCATAATAAAAAAAAATGCAAAAGACAAGCAGAGTCAACATGGCTAAAATAGCCATCTGAAGTATCTAAAAGTACTTGGAAAGCCCTAGACAAAAAATATAAACTAGCCATCTGTGCCACCAAGAAAAACATCTTGAACAAGCAAATCGAGGAATCCAATAACAACAAAAAAGCTCTTTGAAATAAATCCTTGGAAAAGCCAGGCACCTCATCTACACCTGTGGCTCCAACAGAAGAAGACTGCTTCAGTATATAACTAGCATTTGAGACAAAAGTTAACAAGGCACACTCTAAGATTAAACTCGCTTTAAACAAGCGCATCTACCTGCCCAAAAATTAGTACTCAAGAGGAGTCCTCTCCCATTACCATCTCGGATATGATGAACACAATGTCCACCTTACAGCCCTCGCAATGTCCAGAAAAGGTGATTTCCAGAACCTCATCCTGGGACAAAGAAATATTTTCTTGTCAGATTTGGCAACTCTTACTCCTGCAACCAGGTCCCGGAAGCAATAAAAAAAAAAGGTCACGGTCATGCCTTTGGTTAAGAAACCTGGCCTCGACCACAAAGATCCTAGCAACATACGTCCCATTACAAATTGCTAATTCCTACTATAAATACTGGACAAAAAACAACTCCAGTCTTTCGTTGAAGAAAATAACATCCCTCACTGTAGACAATCTGGTTTTCACCCGCACTGCTGTACACAGACTGCACTCTTAGACCTCCAATCCCACATGAGGGGTATCGCAAATAAGGTAATGCTGGCCTACTCATACGAATCAGCGGCTTTCGACCTCTTAGACTCGACCACCTACCCCTCATACTTTGAGAAATAGTGTTACGTAGCAGGAACACCATCAAATTGGTACAATCCCTTCTCTCGCAGCACACCTCAAGAGTTTGATGGGGAGACGCAATTTCACCGTCTGCTCCCATAATCTGTAGCATCCCCTGGGGAGCCTGTTGGTCTCCACTACTCTGTAATCTGTACATTAGACCAATGTGCAAACTTCTAGACAACCTTAATGTGTTTTTCCTTGAACTATGCTGATGACACACAGCTAGTCCTTGAGCTCTCCGGAGATTACGGTCTCGATTCTTCCACTTTGCAAACCTCATATGATCACATCGAGGCAATAAAACATTGATGTTTGGCACATAACATTCAAGCTCCAAACTTGACCTTAGGCGCCTATCCTTCTCCCTACACGACTGCTGCATTCAAGTATCAAAGAGAGTTAAGACTCTAGGTTTCCATCTAGACTTCCATCTAGACTACTTAACACTGATGCACACTTGAATCAGATTGTAAGAAACCGCTCCTACTACCTCCGACTACTCAAAAATTTAAAACCGCTCCTCTCTGAGTCTAACTGTGCAGCCGTTGCTCGCGCAATTATTCTGTCCAGACTGGACTACTTGAATGGCCTCTTGATCAGCGCCCGCATGCAATACAAAATAACGCAGTTCGCATCGACAAGATTATATCTTTCACTGTTGACAAGACCTTCATTGACAGCCAGTCTACAATTCAAGACAGCAACCCTTGTCCACAAAGCCTTATATGGTAATATCCCCAACTACATTAAAGAGCGTGTGTCGATTTACAAACTCCCAAGGAGCTTACGTTAGTCTATACTTGCCCTGATCAGAAACACCAACTTCAAATGTGCCAACAGCCTGGGAAGATCTTTCCCAGTGAAGGCTGCCAAAAATAGATCTAAGACTACTTCTAAAATGATCTGTAAACCACTAAAAACCCTGCTGTTCCATAGAGACCCTGCACCGTTCCTCGTTAGGCCCTACCGGTACCTCTCTACTGTCCCGTTCACTTCTGTTACACCTTGTGTTTTTGTTACAGGGCCCAATGCCGGCAGGCTATCAGGCCATATAAATAAAATAATTAGACCTATAAGGAGGGGTCAGAGTATTCTATAAAAGCACCAGTTATTCCTGTGTATGCACAATTTATTCTGAGTCATCCATGTGCAACAGTGTGAATGCTGCAAATTACCCTTAATGTGGAGGGGTGGTTATTTTTATTGATTGGGTTTTCCACACTGTCAGTCCAGAGGTTTGGTAGTGCTCAGAGTTTATTAAAATAATTCTGGCGGCTATTAATCCTAGTACCTTCACTTCCGTATGTGAGAGTTGAAGGACCAGTTACATCAGCCCGAACTGCTTGGTCACATCCCTTCTGCACAAGACCACAAGCCTCCCTAGAGATGTTTTGGCTTCCATCATCATCAGTGAGGTGTAGCTTGGGTTTGTCTCTAGGACCAGCAGGCTTGGAAAAACACATCTGGACATATCCGTCCAACTCCAGACAATTTGTTGTAGTCACCCAGAGTATGACTGGCATGCCCAGACGTGGGTCACATGCCTGCTGGGTCTAGAGACCCAGGTTGCACATCACTGATGACACTCAATGAGGCCAAACCATGTGTGGGGTTTCTTGCAGTCTCGTTCAAAAGGGATGTGACCAAGAAGTTAGAGCTTGACTACCCCTTTTGTGGTGGGACCAAGCCTGATTTGCATATGGTCTTTGCCCTTTCTGTAAGGGCTTGTTGGGCAAAGAACAATGGCATGGAGAGTTGCCCAGAGCGATGCCAAAGGTCAAGATTAATTTGAACACTTCCAGCCATCACCTCTTGTTTTGCCATTGTCCGCACATAGCCAATCGTTAAACCCACTCAATAGCCCTTTGAATTATTAACCCCAGTGAGGTTCTCAGTTTCCAAGAATACAGACCTATGAGGAACCTAACAATCCAGTTCACTGAATTCCTGCCGACCCTTCTGTGAAACACATGGAAGTCAGATAATATTATGAAAATAGGTCTTTCCCTACCAAATTAACTTAAAGCAGGAATTTAGGGAGTCCAGTTCACTAGGCCCATACCCAAGTACAAATTTAATACAGCTGGGGATAGACCAAGTTGCTCGTAGCCAAGTGTGGAGAGAAAGTAAGAAAAAAACCCACAAAAAAACAAAAAAAAAACAAAAAGTAAAAACAAACACACCAGGCATAAAGAGACCACAATAATGCATTTTCAAATTAAAAGAGGCAAATCAGACTAATCACCAATTGTTTATGTAGAGCTAAAACTGGATAACTGATAGACAAACACTGTAGACTCACTCCTATTCAAACCAATTCCAAATTGCCTACAGGTGAAGGTTGCCAACATGGGGGCAATTGTAAGTGGTGAGAAAGATCAATTGCAGCCTGCACTGTTTTCTTGCCAGCTTTCTTTAGTTGGACGGTGATAGTCACACGGCAAAAGAGCTAGCAATATTTTTCAATACAGACCCCACCCAGCCTCTCCAACACGAGTAGTTTAAAAGTCCTTGTTGGGTGGACTTATTTTGAGGAAAGCAGTTACAACGTACATTCTATCACATGGCAACATTAATAATTTAACATGACTCGTTACTGGGTCAAAAGTCGCTCTACCCAGTCCATTTCTTGGATAAATGTGTTTCACACAGTTAGGGGCGTGACGGTCATGCGGTGAAGAGCGAAATCTTGGGGCTCCCGCATGATCGGCCATATGATCCGACAAAGCTGAGGCAGCGCACACAAATTGCAGGAAAGCAGAGGAGAGGTGTCGGAAGGAGAGGGGCACCGCTGGGAGTGATTACGGAGAGAAGGAAAAAAAAAAAAAAAAAAAAAAAACACGAGATTGGCCCAGGGAGCGGACCGAAGCTCCAGCAAGATCTGACTACAAAATGGTGGGCGAGGCTGCCTGTGCCAAGGAAAGGGCCCTGCCAGCTCCATGAGAACAGCAGAGGGAGGCAGCGAGGTGCGCATACGGCAACACAAAGGAAAGGCGAGACCAGCAGCCAACAAGCCGGCCATTTGACAGGCGGTCGCAGTTCCCAGCAACGACGGTGCGCAGTGCGGATCCGCCTAACAGCGAGGGCAAGGCGGTGCCATATAGCGTAGGCAAGCGCACACAAGACGGCCACAGAAGATGAGGAGGAGGAGGAGGGACACCGGTGGCGAGGAGGTGCCACTGAGAGGGCGACAGCGGCCATCATAATCCTTGCCGACGGGCCCCTCGAGACACCCGGGGAGGAGGCACGCTCAAGGGGCAGAACATCTCTACCCAGAGGAGCCACGATCCTGCAGGTGAGCACTGTGTGACAGGGGAGGCGAGTGGAACCGTGCTCTGTGAGAACTGCGCACACACAGCGGGGTGCACGCAGCGTGGAGAGGCACTGGTGGCGAGGACTTCCGGCGGAGAGTAACGGAGGCTCCCATAACAGCAGCTGGTGGCCGGGAGGCCCCGAGCAACACCCGGAAGGGAGAGAAGAGTGTCTGAGAATTGGGCAAGCGGAGACAAGGAGTTTCCGGGCACACACTCCTCCACCACCTGAGTGCCGCGGCTGGACACGGCGGTCCGAGTGGCGAAAGCACACCAGAGGGACGATCCGAGAGGAGAGGGGACGCTGCGAGGACCGGCAGCGAGGCCACTGAAGGAGCGTGAAGGCCCACAATGGGGCACACTGGAAACAGCGGAATCGCCCGGCAGGAGATACGCAGGCAGGTCATCAGACCAACAGAGGCAGAAGGAGCCTTTCCCAGACAGTCTGTGGTCCCAGCGCTGAATGCCAGGAGCAACGTAGGAGTCGCTGGTGCGCAACAGAGGCCACCTGCAAACAGAGAGAGCACAGTCACAGCATACTGCCCCACATTGATGAGCCACAGGGCGTGGGCCCAGACCCTAAGAAGCCCTGGATCAAAGCACAAATATCCCTACACAGACTGAGCGGGCAGAGGCCTAGCCCACCACCCAACTGGGCAGATTGAGCATTGACAAGGGCACGTGTGTATACGTGGGAGGGCACAGTCCATCCATTATTAAAGGAAAACACGAAAGAGCAGGACTCAGCCAAGACATGGCATCCCCCAGCTCATAACAAAGGCAAGGGTACTCAAGCTGCAGATGTGCTGGAGCGTGGGGGCACATCTTGTAGTACCTGAGGTGCTGATGCAGAGTGACCACCAATAGGACAAGCACAAAAAGGGCCGCAGGCACAACAGTGAAGGGCCCCACAGGCAGGAACAGCACCGCACGGTAAGCCTGGCCATGCAACAAGGTAGGCCACGATCCACCTGCCCAACACGCACTAAACAGCCACATAAACCCCCCCCCCTCCTTGCCCCCCATTCAACCTATAAGGCCCACAAGCATGTCTTGGGGAAGACACTGGAGACTGGTGGCTATTGAGAAACGAACTGGCGGAGGCTTAACAACACAAAGCCACAGCTTCTGCACACCAGGGGCCACAACGGACACTGGCATCGGCCGGGGAGGTGTGCGGGGGGGGGGCCTCACTTGGAGGTGAGTCCTTAGAACGCTAGCCAGAAGGAGGGTGGGAAGGCTTATATAAGGGGGACAAGAGAACACATATCTCCGCCTGGGCATAGTGGCTCCCAACTCACAACAGCGGCTGAGGTGGACAAGATGGGCCGAGCCGCTGGAGCGCAGGGACTGCAGACCTAGGGGTGCTGGCACTGTGCAGCCACCGGTGACACAAGCACGGGACAGCAGTGTAAGGCGTTAAACGACAATACGTGGGAGGCCTTAGTCCACGTGCCCTTGATTAATCATCCGCAAATAGGAAAAGAGAGCCCTGCATTTAAGGTACGGACAGGGCACAAATAAGTTGTGACCGCGGGAAGAAGGCAAGACTGGGGCCCAGAGGCAGGAGACGAAACACCCCCAACACAGACATGTCGGAAAAGCAGAAGGGTGGGGGGTTGACAAAAACAGGCATGGAGGAGTTTACCCGGAAAACAGAAGCGCCCCAGTTGGAGGCTCCAGAAGCTGGCTCCAGCACAGTGGAAACTGCACAGACTGAGAAGGGAAAAGAAGAGGGACGTGTTCTGGAGGCTATAGCAGCGCTGAAAACTTCACTCGAATTCAAAATGGATGCCGTGACAGTGGATGTGGGCCTCCTAAGGCAGGATGTGAGGAACCTGTCAGAGGGTCGGCACTGCAGAACAGCAGGTGCAGACTAACACAGCGAACATAACCGCCACCGAGAGCCAAATGACAGAGGCGCTAGACCGAATACGAAACCTGGGGCAGAGGGCCGAGGATGCAGAAGAAAGGGCCATATGTAACAACGTGCGCATAGTGTGTCTGCCGGGAGGAGAAGAAGGCAGGCACCCCACAGGATACATAAAGAACCTACTGCTTCAAGAGTTGGGAGCAAGGAACCTGTCCCAGGGTTTCATGGTGGAGAGCGCACATGGCTCTAACCAGGAAACCTCTTCCAGGGGCGCCGCTGAGAGCCATGTTAGCAAAGATCATGAACTTTAAAGACAGAGAGAAGATCTTGGCATTCTCGAGAGAGAGGGTGCAGTCATAAAAAGAAATGCAGCCAGAATAACCATGTATCCAGACTACACGGCACAAGTGCAAAAGCACAGAGCACAATTTTGCCCAACAAAGGAGCGCCTCTGGGCCACCAAGGTACGATTTACGCTGCTATACCCGGCCAAATTGAAAGTACTACCCTAACGGCAGGACATACTTTTTTGAGACTACGACCGAAGCCCAAGAATGGATGGACCAGCAAGGAATCCTGCAACTGAGCGATAGGGATGAGCGAGACAACAGGAACACCCCCACCCCCGATAAACATTTATCTGGTGCGCTTCTTCCTGGGTTAACAGTTCAGAGACTTGAACCATCAGTTAGACGCGGGGACCCACAGCCCTTGAAGCAGGCCGCCAAGACCCACAGAAGCGACCACGCAGGAGAACAGAATTCATGATGCCAGTTTTAAAGGCACCACACCTCAACAAGTGCACCCACGGGAGGGAGGGGAGCACCTCGAAAGCGGTGGAGCCCGAGCAGGGGGGGGGGGATGTACTGGGCATTTATAGTTATAGGAGTTGTATGGTTAGTTAGATTAGGAGAAGGCACTGGAGGAGGAAGAGGCATGAAACGACCAGGGCACGGCAGAGGAGTAGAGAGAGCGAACTGAGCTGCGCCCAAATGCAGAGCACCGGAAAGACACACCGAGGGCGAGGGCCCGCACAAAACTGACATGGCAGGAAGACTCCGGGGAGGGGGAAGGACTATCACCATCTCAGCGGGTTGGGGACAATAGGGGCAGGCCCGGAAGCACCAGACATTGGATGAACAGCTCACAAGCCCATGGGAATGAATGGGCCGCTGGACACAGCGAACATATGGGCCAGGAAGTATTAAATGCAGTTACATGGAATGTCAGGGGATTAAACGCATATGTCAAAAGGCTGAGGGTCTACACCTGGTTAAATAAGGCAGGTCTACATAGCAATATTACAGGAGACACACCCGAAGGCGGAGAAACAAGCCAAGGTAGCTAAGACGTGGGGAGGTCAGGTGTACAGCTCAACGTACTCGAACTATGCAAGGGGAGTATTGACATGGATTTCCCTGGGGATCCCGTTCCAACTCATAAAACAAGAAAGAGACGTGGAGGGCAGAGTCTTGATCATACAGGGTATGCTGGAAAACCGGGAGGTGTGCCTGGTGAACACGTATGCACCCAACCACAATGCTACAGAGTTTTTAAGGAAACACGCACCGAATAGCCCCATACAGGGACGTGTCGGTCGTCTGAGCTGGGGACTTCAACTGTACACTGGACCCCTGGCTCGATAGGTCAGACACCAAGCACAAGAAACCGGTGCCGCCAGCGAGGGCACTACGGAAGATATTGGAGCAGCCTGAAGTAGGGGATATCTGGAGGAGGGTACATATGGGCAGCAGGACATACACTCATTATAGCGCCCCACACGGAACAATCACTCAAAAAGATTTCTGTTCACAGGCAAGGGGACACTGGGAGAAATTTACCGGGGCACACATTAATGCACAGACACTATTCGACCATGCACGCTTGGGGTGACATGGGCCCTTATATACAAAAGATCCCCCATACCTACATGGAGACTAGGACGGAAGCATTGTTGGACCGGGGGAGGTGGGGGTTCCAGGAGTACATCCAGAGCATGATAGATGATTATTTTGAGCACAATGTGGGAAGTGTAGACAGTACCAGGATGGTCTGGGAGGCACTCAAGGTGGTGGTAAGGGGGGGGGGTGGCAATAGGGAAGACCGGAGGCCTTAGGGGAGAGATTTTGGCTGAATTAAAAGGAATAGTAAGGAATTTGAAAGAGCGGAAGTGCGAGCAGGCGAAATGGGAAATGAACCGGGAGATCTCGCTACCATGAGGCATAAGTGTATGGCAATCTTGGAGAGGCTGGGTAGCTGGATTACGGGAAATATATACAAAAGCTACAGGCAGAATGAGACAAGCCCATCAGGCTCCTGGCTTGGCTAACCAGGCAGGAGGGTACGCGAAAACCAATAAACGCAATCAAAGATGAATGGGGAGAGGTGATTAGGACCCAGGAAGGCAATAATACAGTGTTCTCGAAATTCTATGAGAAACTATATTCCCGGGTCTAGGAAGCAGAGGAGGGAGATATAGCGGATGCTGTGGAAATTGCACTCCCCCGATTAACGGAGGAACAGGCCCGGATGTGAGACATGCCCCTCACAGTGGAAGAGCTGTTGGCAGTCACAGCCCAGCTCACGACCGGTAAATCCCTAGGGCCTGATGGGTTACCAGGTGAATTCTATAAGAAATACAAGGACACCCTGGCCCCGAGACTGCTAGAGACACTGGAGGAGGCATACGAGAGAGGGAGGCTTCCAAGTAGCATGTCAGAGTCAGTAATAGTACCAATATAAAACCAGGGAAATCTCCTCTGGAGTGTGTCCTACAGACCAATCTCCTTGATAAACCAGGATTCCAAGATTCTTACAGCAGTTCTGGGCAACCAGATCAAAAAGGGTTTTACCCATGCTGGTGCACCCAGACCAAAACGGGGTATGTACCGGCAAGGAATACAACGTGGAATCTCCACATAGTCGACAACACGAACCAGTAAGAGGGGGGGGGAAAGCGCAGTGGCATCGTTAGATGCTGTAAAGGCATTTGACTCGGTGAACTGGGATTGCCTCATGGGAGTGCTCACCCACTGGGATAGGTGAAGGGTACCTACGTTGGATCAAGCTTATATATAAGGGTCCAAAGGTGAGGGTGAAGACGGGCAGACATGTTTCGTAGGAGTGGAGCATAGCGTGAGGTACGAAGCAGGGATGCCCGCTGTCCCTGATGCTGTATATCTTGGCCCTGGAACCATTTGCAGCCTTCCTAAGGGCGGAATACAAGGACACGGGAATAATGATAGATGGGGAGGTAAACCAAATATCAATCTATGCATACTACCACGGACACATTTGCTGGACCTGCTAGACGCCCTGGGAGCATTTGGCAGGCTGTCGAGAATCAGTATCAACAAGTAAAAATTCTTGTTTGTTCCCCCCCTGGCGGCCCTCAGAGGTGAGACACCAGACCGATTTGGACCCCACGCACATTCAGATACCTAGGAGTGGATATATACAACGACACTAAAGAGCCACATACAGGTAATATAAGGGTGGCTCTGGACAAAATAGGGAAGGCCATGCAGTTTGAGGGCGCTACCTCTGGGGACGATAGGGAGAGCGGCCTTGTTGAAAATGACAGTCCTGCTAGCCATCTGTATTACTTCACTAACATTCCTTACAACATCCCTGGGATGTTTTTTAAACAGTTACACGCCATGGCAAGAGAGGTTTTTTGTGGGACGGAGGGTGAAACAGGGCAACACTGATTACACTACAAAGACTACAAATGGAGGGGGGGGGGAAAATCAGGATCCCGGACTTTGTACCGCTCGAAGCCCAACTCCAGTTCGTGGTACAGTGGCTGGGCGAGGACAGATCCATAGACTCAATACCATTTCGATAGTCGCTGCAGCAATACCACCCGATAGAGCTCCTGTGGATGGACACGGCCTCTGCCAAAACTCTCCCCCAGTATGGTCAAGCTGGGCCGAGCCCTATGGAAAAGAGAATGGAGAATCCAAGACATAAGAGACCCCTGCTCCAGGCAAATACCTCTTGCGGGACCAGTTGACGTCAGCATCACAAACCTGGCAACATTCAGAACACAGTGGGAGGACAAGGGGGTAGCCCAAATAGATGTGGTAAAATGGGAACTGGGACTTCCAGACCCTGGTAAAAGAACAGGGCATACGCAAGGGCCAGTTCCTACTGTATAATATGATCCAGACAATAAGGAAAAGGTGGGAGGCCCTTCCGGAGGACGATGACACAGGGGAGGCACTGGACTCATGGTACGACGCCTCTGAAGGGGGGGGGGGGCACACGGTGTCCAGGCTCTATGAACAACTACTAGGAGCCAACAACAGGAGAGAGTTACAAGCACGAGGGAAATGGGAAGAAGATCTCCAGAAAACCTTCACAGATGAGGAATGGTACAGGGCCCTCCGGTACCCTAAGAAAGTGTGTAGGAACGCAAGGTTCAGACAGATGCAGCTCTATCTCATACCCAGGGCATATCCGACACCAAAAAGAATGTCGAGTATGGGAAGTAAACAGACCCGGAGGTGACCGCGCAGTGCGGAGGAGCTGGCAGCTATGGTGCATATGTTCTGGTCATGCCCGAGAATAACAAACTTTTGGGACACTATTCAGGAAAGAGTGCTGAAGAAAGGTATCCAGATGCAGGTGTGGATGCCAGCATTTGGCAAAAATGAAGGACCTGATGACAATACTGGCAAAACGCTGCACTGCAATGGCATGGAGTACAAGCGCGAGACCCTCAGAGGCGGGGTGGGCGAACCTGCACAAATGGGCAATAGCCGACACATCAGTGTGGACAAGGGCGACGCAGAGGGGAGAGGGCAATGGTGGCGTAAAGATATTAGCATGGAACGCACTTGTGCAGGAACTGTTCGGAAGCAATGAAAGAGACAGCATGGACGAGACAGGTTTGGACGACGGAGGAAGCTTTGCGATCACGAACCAAAGGGAGCCGCAAGAGACGAGACTGACCCATTCGCACCCGGGGGAATGCACAATATGGCATGGGAATATCATGGACGGTGGAAGAAAGGCCCTGCGTGAACCAAGCAGATAAGAAATGATAAGGACTAACACGAAAGTGCTAGCAGAAATGTGTGGAGTGTGTTGTTTAAATGGTTATTTGTAATGTTTTGTGTTGTAAATGCAAATAAAAAAAGTGTTAAAGGCCTGCCTCTACTCCACACCTACAATTGTATCGGGTCAACATAGTGTGGCGTAAACAAAACAAAAAACTAAAAGAACAAGCCAACACCCCGTGACAAAGGCAGTGTGAGGTTGTCAAGAAAT
Source organism: Ambystoma mexicanum (assembly GCF_040938575.1). Taxonomy (NCBI): domain Eukaryota; kingdom Metazoa; phylum Chordata; class Amphibia; order Caudata; family Ambystomatidae; genus Ambystoma; species Ambystoma mexicanum. The sequence continues at coordinate 313,815,931 of NC_090932.1, forward strand.
AGGAAAGAGACTTGATAAATATTTGGGTATTTTACCCATTTATTTTATGAAGATCAAAGAGGGGAAGCCTAAACGCCTACAGGAACTAAGGAATTGTGTTTGGGATGACAACTTCTCTGCAGGAGCACAGGGATGAGTAGTGGATAAACTGCCTACTCAGCACCACAATACTACTAAACCAGCATGGATCCCAATTATAAAGGTTAAACAAGCACAGCCAGAGAGGTATACCTCCTTTGCTATATGTGGCACATTAGGCCGAGGGCAGGCTAGATCTTCAGGAGGGGTGTATGACAGTAGCAAACCAAACACCTTAAGTACAATGGCCCCAAAATAAAAGAATGCCCAATCAAGTTTCTGTAAATTGTAAGCAAACAATAAAATGCAATCAACTAACTAAAAACACTAGCAAAATAAAAACATTGTAAAGAAAACACTGAAAATGCAGACTGTTGTGGAATGGCACTATAGGTAGAAGAGAGGAGTTTACCGGCATTTAATTGGCACAATGTCAATGCACGAGAAGGTCTTAGAAGAAAAAGGCAGAGAAGTGGGGATTAAAATACACCATGGTCTAAAAAGGTGGACTGTGGGGCAGTGCTTCTTCACAGAACCTTATTCTGGTCTTTGCATTGTATATTATTCTTGCCTTTGGTGTCGATCCCGGCTTCTAGGAGCTTCCTGAGGCAGTGATTCAGCATTGGTTGGCAAGTTGGTTAACTTGGTTCAACACAGTGCAGTCCAAAGAGCAACAGCACATGGCACGACAACGCTTGGGACAGGCAGAAGATGTCCACTTCAGTGTAGCTCATAAGCAGTTCAATGTGAGAATCAGGACCCAGAGGTGTTCCTTGACTTCTGGGTTGCTTGAAGGCCCAATCCATGGTCTCCATGGACAAGGAGAGTCACTCCCACTCCAGGGAGCTTGGATGGAAACGACAGGGGATCCTTCACCTCCAGTGAACTGGGTCCTGACTCCAGTGCAGCCAGAAGTGAGGCCTTGGTCCAACAACAGACACCCACACCATTCCCTGGGGATGATTAGGACAGAGCACTCTTCTGCCGCGTACATCTTCAGTCTTCATTCTGGAATGGACTGTGCACCCTACAAAAGTGCACAGTCCTCTTCGCTTGATGGTCCAAAAATGAAGCAAATGAATGAGAGGGTGCCCCTCTCCTTTTAAAAAGGTACAAGGTCACAGGGGATTGGTCCAAAGCCTACTCTAAAGGGTCTCATCCCGGCTGTTGTAAATTGTGTCCTTTGCCTTAGGACATCACATCCAGAGAACCTTGCCCTGCAAGAAATTGAGGTAACAGAAAAAGGAAAAGAGCCCAAACAATCGAGATGGTGGCACCCTTGTACTGGCCTGCCTTCGATCTCTGGCTACTCTAACTGTGCCCTCTTCCCATGCCTGCTGGATTCAAATTCCAGTGAAGGGCTCCCTGGTGTGAGGCGGGGGGGGGGGGGGAGAGTCTATGTCCTGTGTTAGCGGTGCGGGGGTGTTACTCTTCCTGCTGGGGAATCAAAGGGGCAGCATCCTGGCAAATGCTCCCCATGGCAGCTGTGGACAGTCAGTCTAGATGCCAATAAACATTAGCCCCATCATAATTAGGCCCTGCTCACAGAGCCGACACTGATATTATAATCAAATTGCTGTGGCTTTAGAATTGTGTGATTCTAGCAGTCACCATACCAAACCAGGCATGGGTTATATTTACAGCCATACGTGCCACTGTACGGTCTAGATTTCCCAAACATTCGAATTTAGATCAGATGTGAAGACAGTTAAAAAGCCACATCTCCCTGTAGGGTCTCTGTGTCCCTGCAGCTGTTAAAGACGAACATGTAAGTGACCTTTGAATCTGCTGCATGCACACTTGTGTACGAGCGCGATATAAACAAAATATAATTTCATTTCACTGCAGAGCTGGCACTGTAGAGGTCGATGGAGCAGTTACAGCAAGATACAGGTGTGCACTATAATTTTGGAATGGAGCATTTTTAAAAAGGGGGGGGCAGTTTAGAAGGCACCCCTTTCAGAAACAGAATTAAGCACATCCTTTAATTTAAAAAAAAAAAAAAAAGAACAAAAGAAGCTCAGGCTATATTGCCTTTGCAGATGTCATATCTACAACAAAAACGAGCCGTTATCCAAATGCTCTTCAGTTCCTCAGGGTTTGGGTCCCGTTAATAGAGTTTGCTTGCCTAGGCTTCACGAGTCTGTCCCCTTTGGGGCACCCTAATTGAAAACAAGAGTTCTGAAGGAAATCGCTAACAAAACACCACCATATTCCAAATATTTTCTGTTAGCCCCTAGGCTATTTTAGACCTATTATAAACCTATTCTAGAAAACGCATACGTATACACTTCCGGCCAACACAAGGTCAAATCCTATAGGGCTTGTAGGCACCCCACACCTCCATTGTCTATCTCAGAATGTAAGAGTCTCTGGATTTTCAGATATCTCTTGAAGACCTTTATTTGGGTTGCTCAAGAGGTCTATTCCTCTGAACCTCGGATTCTCTGGGTCTGAATATAATGGATGAGAGCAAATCAGGAGTTGCTGGTGCTTTTGGATCTCTCAACGGCCTTTGATCTTATGGAACATGAAAGATTGGTGGTTAGAACAGTTGGTTCATGTTCCACAGGTGCTGCAGCTTGGTTTAGGGCTTTCCTCAGTGACAGGATGGCAAAGATGGTATAAGTGAAATGCTGTACCTGGACCAGTATCTGTGGTATGGGGAGTGTCGCAGCGGGCTTGCTCCCCCCCCCCCCGCCCCCACCCCTGCCCCCACCCTCTTCAACTTTTATCAGCCTTTATGTGATCTCCTGGACTCCTTGGGGCTGTATTTCACTAATTATGCAGACGATACTCAGCAGATTTTTGAGCTGAGCTGCGATTCTGATAAAGATTCTGAATATATCTTGTCTGCACATCATGGGATCCAGGCCTGGAGGACAGAAAATGCTTTATGCCTTTGGTAATAAGACATGAGTTCCTGGTATTTGGGTCAGTCTCAGCACGAGAGAAGTTAAGTGCATCATATGCAGAGTTCTGTATAAATCATCACACCATAAACGTTCAACACTAGGTGTAATTTTTTAAGCATCATTAAATGCGGAATTACAGAGAGTAGTTAAAAACTCTTAGTATTATATAAGACTTATCCGCCTAGTTAAGCCTCATGTCTCAGAAGAAATCTGCTACACTGGTTAGAGCCTAATTTTACCAGGAATAGATTATTGTAATGCTTGGACGGGTGGTCCCAGGAAGGCTTGTATCAGGAAATAGCAGATTCTGCAAAATGCCATTCATGTTATAAAAACTTTTTCCCCAGACGCAACCACATTTCAGACTATACAAAAGAGTTGCACTGGCTTCCAATAGAAGCCAGAATACATTTCAAAAGCAACACCATGACACACAAATGTCTGTATGGACAGGCACCCAAGTATCTGAGAGATCGAATTGTAATCCATTGCTTGGATAAGGTTACTAGACTATGGATTCAATGGTACCAACATGTCCAAAAAGCAAATGTAGGATGGGTAAGGATTGTTCTTTCCCATTGAAAGCAGCTTTGGCCTGGAACAAACTACCAAAAGGGAATGACTCTATAGGAAAACCTGACCATCTTTAGGAGGAGACTGAAAACTCTGCTCTTTTGCTAGGTCCTTTTCTCAGTTCCTTGATTTAGCCTGTTGGCAGTCTATGTTTTGTTTGTGTTGTACAACCGCACCCCGATGCCAGCAGGCTTTCGGCGTGGTATATGTATACATTACATCTTTCGGAGACCTGGCTTTGTCTTCCCTGGTGGTTGGTCATTCAGACGTTAGGATTCTCGGGTTTCTCTGCAATCTTTCAGAGACCTTAATCAGTCTTCTTGGAGGTCTGGAGGTCTGGCCCTCAGACCTTGGAGAATTGCTGCTTGTCCTCTGGATTGGATACACCCCTGCCCCCCCCCCCGTCACCCCCACCATCATTCGGGGTCCTTTATCTGGCAGACAATGTTTACCTTTCTTGTTTCTGGGCTGGATTCAGGCCTTCATTCAGGCTTCTCCCTGAAGGAGTCTAAACAGTTTCTCCTCTGTACTCTAGCCCGACTCTGTAGTGTTTCTACCAGCCCAGACACAGGTAGAGTGCTTGCACGATTTGATGTAGCAAGTGTGCTACCTTCTTCCAAGTAGTGGTCTCCTTCCAACTAAGAGGGGAGGATCACTCGGCACACCTGCTTACTGTCAAGTACTCCAAATTTCTGTTCCTTTATGGTCTTTTTTGATGGCCCCAGAATAGGGCGGCCTTAGTGACACTTCTGGGGTTGGTTATCTATAGAAGGGTTATAGTTACTGGGACTGCCAATGTCCTAATTTTCAGGGTCCGCAAAAGGGCTTCTAAACTTCACCACCTGTACTGGTCTTATAGGGATACTGTTTCTCAAGGAGGTGTTGGGGGGGCAGGGGGGTGGGGCAGAGGAATCTGCTACAACCACCCACTGAGAGGCACATTGGGTAGTGGCCATACCAACCCCCAGTCCCCCGTTTCATTTAATTCAAATGAAGCATGTTTCATACAGCAAAACAAATATTTGTATTATCCTGCATCTAGCCTAGCACTACCTCATATTTGGTCCTGCATCTAGCCTAGCACTGCCTCAATGTTTGGCCCTGCATCTAGCCTAGCACTGCCTCATTGTATTATCTAGCCTAGCATTGCCTCAATATTTGCTCCTGCATCTAGCCTAGCACTGCCGCAATATTTGGTCCTGCATCTAGCCTAGCACTGCCTCACTGTACTACTCTGCATATAGCCTAGCACTGGCTCATTGTACTATCCTGCATCTAGCCTAGCATTGCCTCATGGTACTGCTCTGCATCCATCCTAGCACTACTGCACCCCTTAATTACTATCACATACCAGCACCCTCAACACAGACCATCCATGGCACATCTCCCACTCACCTGCATCTCTCTTTTCATATACCTCTTCCACACCCAGTCCGCCACCAGACCGCCCGCAAATCCCAACCAACACCCAACTTCACCACCACAATATCCTCTGCACCAAAGGCCCATCACATCCTCCGGATGTCCACTTCTACACACCTGCACACCACAATCTCATACGTAGAAATGCCCTCCTAGGATACCGCACCTCCCAACGCCTAAAGATTAAATTCTGTCGCAACCCACAAATAACACACACCAACACACCCAGTTACCGCCAGAAGAATACATCCACCACACCACTTGACCAACCCAATTGTCCTAAAGACTTGCCAACACCCTCCATCTTCAAACTCAATTGTGCCCTTATAAATGCCAGATCCCTGGTTGCACATGCCCTTGAGATCTCTGATCTCATCACAGCCAACAACCTTGACCTACTCGCAATAACTGAAACCTGGTTACATCCAGCAGCAGGACCTGCACTTATGCTTGTAGTCCCAAAAAACTACACCATCACCAAAGCCGATAAACTTCCAGCAAAGGGGGAGGAATTGCCTTCATCTCAAAACCCCAGCTATGCTTAAGAGAATTTACCTCTATCCCATTCCCTTCTGGAGAACTCATATCAGCTAAATTACCACTATCTACCCAAAGCACTCTTCTAATCCACAGACCACCAGGCCCCACCTCCACCTTTAAAGAAGACATCTCCAATCTACTCTCCCACAACACCAAACCTACCTCAAAAATCCTACTGCTAGGTGATCTGAAGTTAGGGTTCAAAGACCCTCTAAACTCCCACACCAGCACAGTAGAACAATCCTTAATCAAACTGGGCTTCAAAACACCACATGTCAGAACCCACGCATTGCCAAGGAAGAACCCTGGATTGGGTGGCCAACCTAAACTGCAATTTGAAATTAATCTCGAATAACCCATGTCCACGGCCCGACCACCACATTATCCACTTCGAGCTGGACACAACTCGCATCCCCACAGTGATCAGCCAGCCAGTCTCCTCCAGCCTCGACTAGAACAAGGCCATCACATTGGATACATCCGCCCACTCATCCTACCTATAATTAATCCATCCCACACCCCCATACTCGACCCAGAAGCTCTAGTGAACACCTTCAATAAAAACTTACAATAGGCACTACACCAAATCGCCCCCATCAAAGTCAGAAAAGCTAAACAACCCAACCATCTCAACAACTGGTTCACACCTGAACTAAGAGAAAAACAAAAGAGCTGCAGAATCCACATGGTTAAAAAACCCAACATCCCACAATAAGGATTTCTTCAAGATAGCAGCCACCACCGACAAAAAAGCTATCAACACCAAAAGTGACGCTTGCAACAAAAGAAAACAAAACGCCAAATCCAATGTAAAAGAACTCTTCACCATTCTCAGAGAAATGGAAGCACCCACTCCCCCCCCCCATTCCCAATCCACCTGTATCAAAGACGCCACATGGTGTGCAAAAATCCAAAAGGCACTACTAGACAAAATAGCCCTACTTCAAACAAAAATAGAAACCAAAAGACTCCTAGCCATCAAAGTTACCAACACCAACCAAATCCACAGATCTCAACCCAACAGCGCAGAACAATTCAAATTTGCCCCAGTCACCATCGCTCAGGTGGAAGCAATCATCTCCAGCCTCAAAACTTCAAAATGTCAAGGGGACACCTGTCCCGCAGCCTTCATTAAAGGAGTTAAAGACTTTGCACCATTCATCACCACGCTCAAACTCTTCTTTCGCATCATGCACGGTCCCCAAGAATCTGAAAGACGCCTGCGTCAAACCACTGCTTTAAAAAAAAAAAAAAAAAAAAAAAAAAAACACACTAGACCCCAACACTCCCACCAACTACCATCCATTCACCACAGTGCCATTCCTGCTAAAAATCCTTGACAAAGCAGCCTATATCCAAATTCAGAACCATCTAGAAACACATAACCTGCTCGGCCTTCGCCAATATGGCTTCAGACCTAGACACGGCACAGAGACAGCCCTTCTAGATCTGAAAATCCAAATGGATGAGGCCAAAGACAAAGGCCACCCCTACCTCCTTCTACTTCTTGACGTCTCGGCGGCCTTCGACCTGGTCGACCATAACATTCTCACAGCAATGCTAAACACCTCTGCCTCCTTCTCATCCAATGCAGGTAAAGGGATCCAATCCTTCCTGTCCGAAAGTTCCATGAGGGTCTTCACAGAACGCATCAGCAGAACCTGCACCCATCACGTGCGGAGTTCCCCAAGGCTCCTGCGTCTCCCCTACCCTCTATAACATCTTTAACAAGATGTTATTTGACCTCCTTGATGACATGAATGTCCTATATACCAACTACACAGATGATACACAGATCCTCATCACGCTCACAGGGTTTTATGAAAAAGACTCAGCCAAATCAATGAAATCTATAGCAAAAACCAAGAATGGATGGCAAAGCATGGGCTTGGTCTAAACGATGACAAAATCGAGCTCTTATCGGCTCTAAACAACGCCTCAATAAACTCGACCCAAAATACAACTCATTCAACATCGATGGAAACCATATTAAGATCTCCAATGATGCCAAAACACTCGGTGTCTACCTTGACTCCTCCCTGACACTATCACAACAGGTAAACGCTACTGCCTCCGCTGCTGCCTACACCACAAAACTTATAACGGCCTGCAGGCCTTTTCTATCCACCCACTGTTGTATCATACTAGCAAGAGCCCTAATACTCTCCAAACTCGATTACTGCAACTCCCTATATCTAGGCGCCAGCAAGCAAAATATTCAAATCCTACAAAATAATGCCCTTAGGCCAGCCCTCAACCTCCCACATAAGGACCACATTACCCAGGCAAGACAAATGGCCAACTGGCTCTCCATAAAAGACAGAATCACATTCAGGACCCGCATGATTACACACAAATGCATCAACACAGCCCCTAAATACCTGGTCGACAGATTCTGTACCAGAACATCTTCCAGACCCACTATAACCAACTACGCGCACTGCCTCAACATTCCCAAATACAGACTCCAGAAATCAGGCGGCACTAGCTTCCCAGTCTTAGCAGCTAAAACCTGGAATTTCATGCCCCCGTCACTGAGAGATGAACATCACTTCCCCGCCTTTCGCTTCAAAGTCAAAGCATGGCCTCTTTCCATTATCCCTTGCACATAACCTCATACCTACCTCTTCCATGTTCAACTTGTATACTATGCCTATACCAACCTGGCATAATTTTCTAATCTATTCAATCTTGTCGTTAACAAACATCCACAAACACGCGATTCACTTGCTGTAGATTATACTATGTAACTGTAAATTTCTGTAATTATGTATTATGTAAATGTACATTTCTGTATTTAAGCAACGCCACATCTATGTAACCTGTACTCCAGATTAAGCGCCTAGCTACCCCTGGGTTCAGGGCGCTATTCAAACAAATAAACTAAATTAATACAGATTTGTTACAAAATCATAATCTAAAATTCAGATGAATACAACATTCCTAAATAAAAATAATTAAGAGCTAGAACACCGCAATTCTACTTAAAATGCAATCATTAAGACCAACATATTTCCAACCTGAAGCACCTTCAACTTCTTCACTATTAAAACAAAAAACAACAGTGCCATTAAGAGGCCTTCATCCAAAGAAGGGTGATAAAACAAAAAGCATTGCAGGGGTATTCCTGCAATACAATAATCACAATAATCCAGGCCTAATAAACCATCTCCTTTTCCTGTCAAAATGTCTGCAGAACAAGTGCATATGATCAGGTTATCACCAGTTCTATTATCACATTCACATAACAGAGACCTCAGGCAAACCTCTCCATATGGCAATAAAGGAACCGGTTTGGAACTGTGGCAAACCCAACTTAGTAATCAGCCTGGTTGCCTCACAGCTGAGCATACCTACTAGATAGTTCCCATCCCTCATTGGTCTTGTAGTGTAGGTAAAGCTGAATCGAGAGAAGTAGTCTTCGAAGTAAGTTTCCTTGCAAACTTTTTTTTTTCTTTTTTAAATGTTTCCATCTCCTGGTACTGTGGTTTTCATCCCAGAGTGCCTCTAATCAAACAAATTTGCCCAACCTTTGGCATAAAAGTAAACTTGATATGTATGGGAGAACTCGTCTATTATAGACTCTCAATCATGTCACCAGATTCGACCAAATTCACCCCCACAGCTGTAGCAGATCCACTGTAAGATACCTTTAGGTACGCAACCCCAAATTCTAGATGAGCCATTTCTTCTGTTGTAGAGTTCAGGACAGCTAATAACAGTTTTAAGAATTGGAATCTTTAACTGATTCAGGTTCCTCCATGATGCCCCATATCCCACTACAATAATTCAAAGGGATTTGCCTCTATAAAAAGACACGGCATACTCCACTTTTATTCCTTTCAACTTTCTAAAGAGCCTTAGAAAAGCAGAAAGGTTTTAACTCCATGTTGCTTTCAGAACCTATACCAACTAATCCTGAGGCACAAATAATCAAAACCCTCTTCAATCAGGCTTTCGGCCTAGGCACGGAACAGAGATGACATTATTATCCATTTGGGTGATATCCTTCAACAGGCCGATGATGGCAGTTTTACCTTGTTGGCTATGCTAGACATAGCCGCTTGCAACACAGTGGTCCACAATCTCATGATCTGCCGGTTAGATAGACTTGTTAGGATTTCAGATTCAGCAGACAGATGATTTAAATCCTTCCTGGCTGATAGGACTCGAGGTTAGACTAAACTTGTATCTGTCAACTAGACAACGCATGTCATGTGGTGTCCCTCAGGGCTTCTCGCCATCTCTGTAGGCCACTATGATATTTTAGAAAAATATAAATGCAGTTTTCATGCATATGCAGACGCCTCTGATCTACCGGAATCTAGCGGACAGTAATGCAAAAATATATGGTTTGGTAGACTGTCTGGATGAAGTGGAAAACTCGATTTTGGACAATGCTATACTGCTCAACTCCAATAAAGTTATTCCACTAGGACACAAGTCCGAATTCCCCTCTCCTGATAATTTACCTTCAGCTTCAATGCGGTTTGACATCCCTAAGGATTATGCCAGCAGAGTTAAAAATCATGGATGTTCTGGCAGCTCGAGGTTGGCCTTGAAGGTATAAAACGCTGAATATCTGCCTAGTGTAGTAAGGGCCCTGATACACTCATACATTATTGTAATGATTGGAATGCTCTGTAGGCGGATAGCTTGGCTTATCAAATCAAACCGTTAATTACAAAAAACTCCATATGCTGCAGTTAGTTTGATTTGCCACCAGTCTCGCCGCAATCCTACCTCTGCCTTGTGTCGGTCACTTGATTGGCTTCTGGTGGACAGATGGATTGATTTCAAAATCCTCACTTTTAAATGTCTCCATAATCGGGCTCCCATGGTATCTACAAACCAAATGTAACAGATTTCATCATGAGCTTTGTGTTTGAAAGATAAGATGTTATTGGTCATCCCTACCTCTAATTTCGTGCATAGAGAAGACTGGCAATTTGCGGTAATTGCCCCAAGATTATTGCACGCCCTACTGCTGAGCATCCACGAGATGGACAGCTTTTTTGCAATTTCAGAAATGCCATCAAGGGCTGGCTGTTGCCTTTGGCTCATGGTGTCACCATGGAATAGTACTGGCTGTGTAGTGTCTTTTGTTTAGGTCTGTAAAAGCTAGGAGGAGACTGCCACACTTGATGTGCATTTACTCCCATCATCAGACGCTGGTTCAAGACCCGTTCTCTAGTTCCCAAATTCTGCCAAAAGCCATATTTGGCAGTCAACCAAAGTCACCTTTTCTTTACGCCAATATTGCAGCTGGCCTTAAAGGTCTTGACCCATAATTGTAATACTTTAATCTGTCAGGGTGATAGGTTTAAAACAGAAATGTTACTTAAATCCCCAATGGTTGAGATGATAACTCCCCTTGACCAATCGAACACAAAAATATTGCTTTAATCCGATCTGTGACCATAAGGAGCCCAGATGGTATCGCGTTGTTTGGCCGACTGGCAAACATTCCATAGAAAAAAACTCCAAATTCCATCAGAAAAGGGGTGGGGTAAAAAGGAGGTGGAGAGGGGGCTGGGGTAGGGGGAAATAGCATAGGGACAGCAGGGGTGAGGTGTTCGGGGGGGGTGTGTGGGGGGAAACCTCCCAAAATAAATGTTTGAGGAGTTTTTTCAATGAAATACGTCATTGTGACCCAAACTACCACTTGCTGCAAGGTCTTCTTTTCTTCCTCCATGTTTGGCCTTCTCACACAATTATAATAATTAGCTCTTAACCTCTGTAAACTTCCTGATTCTTAGATTTTGTTCTTGGATGCTTTCACCAACAGCTTTTTAGGCTTGTGGCCCTCTATTATTCCACTCCTTTTTACAATAGTCCCCTTGTAAAAATGTTACCTTGGGATTGTGTTATAAGAAGCTGATTCTTATCGACCAGGGCAACCAAGCCATTTACCACCTCTGATGGGCTACCATTACATCCCAAAAATGTTTTTTATTCCTGGTTGGCTAGTCTTCCGACAGAAGAACTCGCCCTTTAACCCTGTCCCATGTTAGAGTTAGCTTGTCTCCGGCTGGATCATAACTAAATAGAGTTGGCATCAGTGCCAGTACAACCAATATCACCAGTAGAACATGATCTCTTGTCTTTGTGTAACCTTCTTACCAATAGCGTTGGACCAATTTTTCACTGAAACCAGAAAGTAATCCATTCTACATTTCTTTTTACTCATTACTTTTAAGTGCATTGTTTCATTACTTTAAACTGTGCAGAATATACATGGGAGGAACGAGGAGACTTCTTAAAAGTAGCAAATGCACATCTTCTTAAACAGCACCAGGCTGGTGAGGCCCAACAAGGACAAAACAGTCCCGGCTGCGATGCTCCCATTGGTGGCAGTATCTGCACCACTGCAAAAGGGGTCCAGCCATATGCAGACTGACTAAAGAAATGGTGGTGTGGAAGGTTGCCCAGAGCAGCTCCAGTGGTTCAGATTATTCAAATGCTTCCACCCATCACTGTTTTGGTTATGGCAACTTCTCAAGTCAGCTCTCGCCTAGATATAAACAGATTTGTAATTGAAACTCACTAGAAACAAATGCCTTGAAAGGGGCTTCATCTTAAAGCCACTTAGTCTGTATAAACATGGAAATGTGAAGCCATTCCATGCGTGCTAATCATCCTTCATTTGTTCCCATAAAGTGGGAGGTTTAGCTTTGGAAGATATGCTCCAACAGGTTCCAGGCACTGGACAGTGTTACAGGATACCTGTACTATACTTCTCGCTGCAAGTAAGAATTCTGTGGGCTAGGAGGAAGTAGGGAAATTCAGGAGAAGGGGAACACTGCTTCCGTTGAGATATATTTCAGCCGGATTACTAGACCGCAAGATAACCAGGCAGGATCTTTTAGAGGTCTGCTTCTTCTAATTTCTTGCGAGTGAGTATAGTGACACACACAGTACTGAGGCTACACAATCAGAAACGTGCTCCTGCCACCCAACGGGGTATGCTCCCAATGGCAGCTTTCAGAGAGTTTGAGGGCCTTGTGATAGCTTACCCAAAACAGTAAAGCTCTGCAGGCACAGGGCCCAAGATCCTTGTAGATGGGCAGCAACTCAGCTGAGATGGGCTCCTCCTTCCTCTTCTTTCGTACTGCACAGCATTTACCTTTCTTTCCTTCAGAATAACCCAGTTGCGTACCCAGGGTGTGCAAGAAATTGCAGAATGCGTTTGGTTATAATTTGCCTGCTAGAGGTCTACCAGGTCTCACACCTCTAAGACCCATTTTATTGCCCTGGCAGAATGCAATATGTTCCCCCTTATTGTGTCAGCTCTGTTGGCACTGAATATACTATACAATTAAAGGCCTGAGCTCAGATTATTGTGCAACCTCTCTTCATACACTGCATGTACTCGTAATCATTGGAAAATAGTCTGAATCTGCATCTGCATCTGGTCTGTACACATTCAGGCACATCTTGCATCAATCCAATTCTCTGTGCACTGCAAAACATTTCCCTTCTGGGTTTGCTAGTATAGTAATTGTTAAAATGGTAGCCCTCTCTCCGCATTCTCGTATGATGGGCAATCTTGTGACAGAATGATATCTGCTGTATTCCGTTGCAGATTACTCAACATTTGCTGCTGTGCCAGTGCTGAACAAGATCTATGCCATATATGAACTTTATCATTCCTCAGTCTCTTATTCAAATCCACCCACGAATTCCACTCCCCAACCCAACCTAGCCAAAGAAACCGATGGACTACTGAGTCGCAGGCCTACTCCAAAAATGTGTGCCCAGTATCTGAACCTGGTGAGTCTATCTGGGTACTCTGAAAGCGGCATCTTTCCCACATTGCCCTCTTCAAATACTTCTTCTACACCGAAAATGTCATCCCCAAACTTCAATTCACTAGTGGGCTCCTACGGTTTGCTTGTTGTACACGGTTTCAATTTGAACCTTGTACACTTATTAAACCTCTTGATTTACGAGGTTGTGTAACACTCCACTCCCCCTCCCTCCCCCCCAATCCCCATGCAGATTCCTGTACTGGCCCTTCCTCCCCGCACCATCCCCATGTGGGTTCCATGTTCCGTTAGCTGTCCAAGGGTTATCTCCCCAACTTTTGTCCTCTATTTTGCGAGGGTCAAGATCTGCTCTTCTTGCCACCGAGGCACATACACCCCTTTTCGATAGGGCTGCCCACAGAATGCAGCAGCCACTAAATTGCATCCCTAAAAATAGGCAAATACTCCCAAAAATAAACTAGGGAGTAAACATACTCCTAACAAAAAGTGGAAACAGACCCATGAGAGTCTATCACTCTGCTCCAACCTCAGAGCTCCAGGATATATGTTTGGCTCAATAGTGAACATAGTGGCACAGGAAGAAACTCTCATTACTGGCTGATCTGAAATGGTAAACATTTAATTTTAAAATGTGCACGAATACCTTGCTGCAAAGAAATATGTATTATTTGTACTCGCCGATTGAAATACTCCCATTGGGAATTGGACTTTTTCACTCCCTCAAAAGAAAAAAATTATAATAAAAAAAAAAAAATATATATATATATATATATATATATATATATATATATATATATATATATATATATATATATATATATATATATATGGATTACAATACAATACCCACCACTTTCAGTTCTGTTCGATATATTACACTTCAATAGTTTATCTTTGGTTTATGTGGCATATCTTTATACAGTAGAGATGTAGTGGCCAGTGAGGTTTAGGGACACCTGGGCTAGGGAAGGAATTCCCAGAGGAGACGCAAGAGGGACAGCCCCAAGTGTGCATCTTCTCAATTAGTTCAATAAAAACCCTTTAACTGGTGAGAGTTAATTTCTTCTTGAGACCATGTGTGATACCAGAAGGATCTTGGGGAGTGTGCCCTCGTCGTCTTTGCTGCTGCCTGCTCACTCCGGCTCTGCCACCCCAGGCTCGCAGTTCATCTGTAGCAGGCTTACCCAGGTGTTGGGGTCCCCACCCCCCCCCCCCCAATTGTGTTCCACGAAGGGTGAGGAAAGTCAATTTTCTACAGTGTGACCATTCCTTTTGATCCCAAGTGCATTTGTCTTGGTTGGTGCATGCCTGTAGCTGTAGTCTCTGGGTCTTGTGTTGGTGTTCACAGTGGCCTGGTGCACAATGGCTCTGAGGAACTGCCTCAAATGTTACAGCGAGACCTGGCCTACCTCATTCCTATCCTGATGCCCATGTACATACAGGACTATGCATGCATAAAAGGGAAGCCATGTGGGGGGGGGGGGTGTTTAAGAGGGGGGTTTGGGGGCGGGTCCCCTCAACACCTCTTGCATTGGCCTGGTTGCCACCTACCGCAGATGTTCAAGAGGCCACCAAGGACACGTCGCATAGTTCTACCCATGCCCCTGTCAAAGTGGGGCTGCTCTGCATTTATAATAAAAAAACAAAAAAACTTTTTTTCACTTTATTTATTAAGCTTGACATTGCAACCGAGAAAAGAAGCAGAATATGTGTAGAGTGCAAGTATCAATTATGGAAGATTACATAAAACAGTAATTTGGGGTGCAGTATCCCGAGATACATGCAGCATAGTGACAATCGAGGCATATAGATTAAGCGGAGCTGGGTGCTGGAGATCCGGTCGCTGGCATCTTCATCAGCATCAACTGAAAAGCAAGAGATTTAAGAGCGGAATGGGGTCCAGATATTTCTACGTCTAGCCACTGTTGGTTGTAGAAATGACCAGCGCTCCTCGGTATCGGAGGCCCAGGTGACAGCCCAGAGAGAGAGAGAGTGAGTGAGAGTGTGTCTCTCTCCCCTAGGGCAAAGCCAAATCAGCAGAATACAGCGGGTGGCTAGTAGCAGACATAGACCAGCCAGTTTCCTGGAGTCCCGCCCTAGCTGGGGAAGCTCATGAAAGAGGACATGTAGATGGGGAAGGGGTAATGGCACAATCCAACATTTTGGATACTGTAGTGCATACCTCCTCCTAAAATAGGGAGAGGCGCGGACAGGACCATATCATGTGTATAGTTTGCATCGTCTGATCAGCACGTAGGTGGATGGTCTTTCGATATGCAGTGTAGTCTGATCGGGGTGTATCTATAAAGTACCTTAAATTGAATCAGTTTAAAAATTGTGAATTAAATGAGACTTCATGGGTGCAGGCACACGTGCGGCCCCAGCGTTGGTCAGTGACCTAAACATCCAGATCCCTACCCAAAGATTCCCTGCGCTGACCAATGGGGTGGCTACTTTACCCTGGAGGATGCTGTACAATGTAGAGACCTTTCCCTTGAAAGTCGTGGTATTCAGAACTTCCAATAATATCGAGTCATCTGAAGGGATTGAGGGGAGGGGAGGGGGGGGGGGGGGGGGGAGTCTGGAAACCTATTCTTGAAAGAGCGGCACAGGCCTGCATATTGTAGCCAGCAAGAGACCTGCCCCGCAGGGGTTCTGGTAAGTCAGGCCATTCAAAGAAGATTCCCTGGTCGAAGACATCCCAGGCAGTATCAAGACCTGCATCCGACCAAAGACGTGTTGTGGTGTCTACACAGAGATTCCGTGAAAAAGTTCCAAAGGGAGAGGGAACCATGAAATGGGCGCAAGCCTGGTTCCACAACATTTTTTTAGGGCCAGTGTCGTGAACTCCACAGGGTCAAGGGGTTCAACTTGATGGAATGGGCGGGGAGAACTAAACCACGGATATATCGACCATTCGTGGCAAGACGTTAGAGTTTGACGTGAAGAGGAGGATCAGTAGGTGTGAACCAGTGTGAGGCAAAGTGAGCTTGAGCAGCTATCCAGTACCTCTCGAAGTTAGGGTTGCTGAGTCTGCCCCTCAACATTGGGATGGTTAGGGTTTCTAATTTCAGGTGGACCGCACCAGAGTGCCATAAAAAAGTATTGATGATGCGAGTCAGTATTGTAAAGAATTCACGACCCGGCAATAAGGGGACATTTAGAAATCTGTATAGGCGCTCGGGCAGCACCACCATCTTGAGGATGGCTATTGCGCCTGCCAGCGAAATCTGGCCCAGCTTGTGTAATTCGGCCGAGGGTGGTGAGGTGTTTCCTAAAGGGAAATGTGGTGGCTTCGGTCAGCAGGAACAGTATAGATTTAGAGCAATTTACTTGAGCCCCGAGAGCTCGCCGAAGCGTACAACGCCCTCCAATATTGCGGCCAGGTTGCGTTCATGTGAGCGGATGAAGAGGATAGCATCGTCTGCTTAGAGGGAGATGATCTCAGGGGGGGGGACCTGACAATCTTATTCCTCTGTGTGCGTGTTGTTGGCGTATCCTGTCGGCCAAGGGTTCAATTGGTAGGGCAAAGATTAGCGAGGAGAAGGAGCACCCCTGCCTCGTACCTCTGGCTATTGGAAATTGGGGCGAACAACGGTCTTCGGTGCGGACCCTTGCAACAGGAGAGGAATACAGGAGTTTAACCCAGGATATGAAACGAGCACTAAAGTTGCATTTTTCAAGAGCCCAACACAGATAATATCAAGGGTAGCTGCAACTACTTGTGTACCTGGGTCGACTCAAGCAAGTATGTTGAACTAACGGCGTAAATTAAGAGAAGTGGGGTGCCCCGGAATAAAACCGGGCTGGTCAGGGTGAATTAATGTATGACATTTAAGGAGCCAATCTCAGGGCTAGCACCTTAGCTGGGGAGAGGGGGGGCGGAATGACCGTTTTACAGGCCTCCTCCAAAAGGGAGGACTTGAAGCCTGCGCTAGTTAAGAGCGCGTTCGGACTGCTGTGTGGCTGTGCTGTCGTCCTTACCTGCTGCTCCTGAAGCGGTCTCCTGTGCCTCCTGCCAAGAACCTTTTGTGTTTCCTCAAAGCACGAGCAGAGTGTGTTTGTTTGGACTGCGGCTGTTGCTGCCGATATGGAATTTCACAGGAAATAAGGCACTGTTGCCTTAAGAGCTACGGCTCGCGTAGCTCCAGCCACCCAGGAAGTAAAGGGTATTTAATCACAGCATTGACGCCCTTGCGGCGTGAAGCCTGCGCTAGTTAAGGGCACCTTCGGACTGTTGTGCTGTGCTGTGCGCTGGACGACTGTCTACTATCCTCCATCTGGGCTGAATAGCTGTGTATTAAATATTAGGCGCCAGTGATCTCTAGTGGCACCAGTGGATCAGACTGCACGCGACGGACTTCCCAGAAGGGGTAAGTTGCCCAGTTATCCTGTGAGCCTATTCATCTACTTGGCTGGCCTTAACCCTGTGGGGAAATGTCTCTATGAAACTTTAAGCACCTACCAACTGAGCGGCATCCGAAGCGGTATTTGTCTGCACTTTGCCAGAGCACCTGAGTGCAGCAAAGCAGCACTGGCTGAGCCGGTTCGGGATTTACTACTGGCTTAGCAACGCCTCTCTTCAGTAGTTGCCTATAACTGTACTGTGTCATTCAAAGGCCTCATCTTACATAGACGCTTTGCCTGGTGGCCCTGAAGCTGTGGTGACTGCGGGACTTGGTCCTTTGAACCACGCTTCTTGTATTACAACTGGCTCTGCTTCATCTGTGCCGTTTACTGGCCCTATACCTTGAGATTCATCTAGTACCCATTTGCATACTGCTTTGCCACCAGCTTAGCTGCCAAATTTCAATCTGGCGGATCCTGTGGGTGTTCCTGGGGACTGGGACTTTGCCACTTCTACTGGCCCTCCCCTTTGACCTAGGGATTGCCTATTTCCTTAAAACAATAGCTATTCGAATATATCATGCACTCTAGCTTACGTAGTGGGGGTTACCTGGACTAGACTGCCATTCAAAGCCTTTTAATGGTACCTATTATGGTCCATTCCACGGAGTCAAATGAAATGGGCAAGTTGGAGCCAAGGCTGGGGCGATCACTTTCAAATGCTCCAACCAAACAATGCATCTACATCTAATCTGACTATCCATGTGACACCACCTAGTTTAAATAACCAGGATATGGGGCCAATCTACTAGCTGGCCAAGGCCATATTTTCCATCCCCTGGCTCGCTCCCTGCAGATGAATGAGTCCTCTCAACATATGTCATTCAGCAATGCCTCATCGCATGGTGTACATAAAGTCCAATGCCATCCCTCCAAAAGAGGAGTGCAGGTCCCTCAGTTTCAAGCACCCATCTCCACCCCGGGACTAAAACCCATATCAGGCCAACGTGTTATGGACAACTCCCTCCTCCCCACCCCCCGCCCCCGCCACCCGCCCCGCCGGGGCAGGAGAGGAGTCGCTTGATTCATCGGCGCTCCATCATATCCTGAGGGATGTTGATGAACGGATTTGTTTGACACAGCTCACAGTATCGGTCTTAAGGTGGTTCCGAGCTCTTTGTTCTACGATAATGTGTGGGCTGAACTGAAGTCAACTAATGTGATACTCTCTGAGGTTCTGTTTAAATTAGAGGAATTGAGAGCAGAGGTTTGTCTGGGTAAGGATGCAGTGGAGCTTGTGGGGATGGGTGGCATGGAAATCAGAAACCCATGCCCCCATGACCACTTATTGCAGGGAGCCGAGCAGGTGATCTGTGTGCCGGACCCCCTTGGTGCCCTGGACTCGACAATTGTCGAAATTTCGGACCATTACAACTGAATCCCCTACTAATTCACCCACAGATGTGCATCTGGTCCAGAATCTGCCACACAGTAGTTTAGTATTCTCTGCGGTGGTGGGTCACTCTAATGCCATATCCCCCCCCTTTGAGGAAAGCTGTGAAAAGGATTATTTGACTATTGAAATACCCAAGGCCAAACGACAATATAATAAAGAATGAATGTGCCAAAGGGGAGACAGGAAAGAGGCAAGCAGAGTTTTCGTAAAAATCAGCTCTTATCTATTAGAGCTGCTCATACTTCCCTATTTCGACCTGGCCTGTCTCCCATGGTGGAACACGACTCTCCAACCCTGGCCTCTCCCTCAGTAGCAAAGAAATTGGATTCTATGAATCAAACAGATTTCAGATGGGAAAATCGCCCTGATGGAGGGGCGGCTGGGGAAGGCCAAAAGATTTGGGGCTTCTGAGGCTCTGAAGGCTCCCGATTCTGGTGAGGCCCCATGTGCATGTACTACAACAAAGGTGGCCCCTAAACCCTCTGCTCTTAAAAAACCTGACTGTATTGCCTCCACCTTCTATTCCCACCTTAATCTCTACCTCTGGAAGTTAGGAACAATACCCCCCAAAGGGAATCACTGACCAAATTGAGTCAGTTTGGGGACCCTGTCGGGGGGCTTCTACCTCAGGTGAGATACAGCCCAACCAGAGGAGGAATAGCTTAGCTAGCTCTACCTGTGTAAGGAGGTTGAGAGGGTACCATCCTTACCCGATACGGCCAGGGTACTGAGTGAGGGCCACAAATGGAGTACGGGTTGTGGGGGGGGCGGTAAATCAAGGTTCTTGCAGCCAGAGGTTGATATCCCGGACATTACTACACTCCCCCGAATTTCGGCTGGGGTAAGGGATATTCTACAACGACTATCTCCCCCCTAAATACATGCCTCTGCCACAAAAGGTAAAACTGGGTAAGTTGGACAATCTCCCCCTGAACACAGGGCCCCCTAATGAAGGGAAGAAAGGCGTCCCTTACTGAATCCAACTTAGTAGCACCACGGACCCAACTATCAACATCTGTCTGAATCGTGCCAATATTTTGACCATCTTTGCTGAAATAGCACCACTTGCCTTGGTGGTATCTAAGGATATCCAAAGAGTCTCATTCCCAGTGAAGAGCCAAACGGATGCGAGTATCATCGATCTGGCATCTCCACTGGTGGGGGAACTCACTCAAAGGGAGGCTTTATCGGAGATGGGCATTGATATTCATAGGGTGGAAGGAGAAGAGGTTTATTGGTTGCCAAATGGAAAATTCTACCATTGCCTCCCCGGGTAAACCAGGCTCACAGAATAGGGGGGGGCACGGGAGTAAAGAATGATGTGGATAGGGCAACGATAATCTCTCTGTGGCAGAAATTGACCCATGATCAGTGCCTTGGTGCAATAACCACGAGGGAAGACAAAAATTGTTTGGTTATACATCTTGGAATTCCCGAGGTAACTTACACCTCTTCACTGATCAGGATTGCGTTAAAGAACGAAGATCAGCCAACTGTGTGTGTCTACAGGAGACTTGGCTTATCTCTGCCCCTATTCTAGATGGTTTCACTATGGGGGTGGTGTAGACCGTGGGGGGGGGGGGGATGTTAAGAGCCATCAATAATTCTTGGGGCTGACGGGAGCTAATATTGAAAATGTGCCATTTGGGGCCCTGGTAATTGAACTATGTACTCTTTATCAACATATTGGCATAATGGGATTACACCCTTAGATGAGTTCCTGGGTACAATTGGGGAGATCATTGATCTTTGATTGAGAGAAATTTGAATGGAAGAATTATGGCGCTTGGTGATCTTAATGCCGACTGTGACCAAGATGGACCCGTATGGAATGGGGATGAAATTGAGGGGGTGTCGGCAAAAAGATGAGTCAGCAAATGGAGATTGGGGCTGGAGGGGCGTGGTCTCCATCCTCTTGTGGGAATTAATTCCAATTAAAACTCCAGTGGATTGGAATACATGGCACAGAGGCCCCAGCAGCTCTACGATAGACTAGATCTTTGTCGACTCCTTCCTTATGAACCACTGTCACTCCTTTGAGGTGAAGTCTACTGCCTGGAGTGACCATTCTATTCCGATGGCCTCATTTGACTGCTTTCAAACCACTGGGGTCTCTATGACCCAGCCCTTTGTAACGTCTAATGTGGCAGGGAATGCAGTCAAGTCGTCTAATCAGAATATACTCCAGCTTAATTCAAGGCTAAGGAGTGCCCTTGACCAGTCCTCCTATGAATGGAAGATTGGATGCTTTAACTCTATTGAGTTCCAAAACCTTGTGGAGGGCATAGTCACTGATATTGGGGCTGCCCAGGGGATTGGATGTAAAATCGCCAACTAGACATACTCATGCCTTCAGCTCAGGAGCTGCTGAGGAGAGAGGAGGAGAAAAAATAAATAAATAAAAAAAAAAAACAACCCAAATAAATAAATCTATGATGATGGAGATCCGTATGATAAGGAACAACCATCCTCAGCAAGCTACATGTAATGACCTAATTAGAAAGGTGACACAGGCTTATAGGAACCATTGTAAATCCTGCAAGCACATCGTTTTACAACAAGATGCAGAATTGATGCTTGGTATACTGATGAAAGCTGATGCGTGTGCATTTTGGTACCTTGTAAATGGCCAAAAAAGCCTAACTACGCCGTATCCCAGCTCAACTGCATTTCTGAATGTGCTTGGGTCAAGTTCTTGGGCCCCCGATGTTGACTAGCGATATCCTAACTGTACCCTCAGCTAACGACAGCTGGGACACTTATTTAGATCTGGCCACTATCCATGGTCTAATAACCAGATCAAAGTATTCCCGGGCACCCAGCCCTAAAGGCCTGACTAATGCTACCTTTAAGGGTGACCGTAACCTCTGGTCCAATCTCCTGTTTTTGGAATTTAAGGACATCATCTGCACAGGAACTACTTCTAGTTCATAGAATACGGTATACGTGATCCCGATTTTCAAGTGTGGGGGCAGGACTGATCCTAGTAACCATCGTCCAATCTCATTGATTGCGGACTGCAAAATCTTCTCGGCATTCCTGCTCTCACACTTGGAAAAATGGTCATCTATTCACCACCCGCTAAAACAATTTCGGACTGGTTTTAGAAAGGTTCATTCAACTAACATCAACGGATTGGCCCTGAAATGTATTCAAGAGGGGGCCTGGAATCTACCAAGGGGCTGCAAGTTTATGGCATCAATTGATTTAACTGCGGCATTCTACTCCATCGATCGAGGAAGGCTTTGGGCCAAATTAACTAAGCTGGGGCAGCCGAAGGGGCTGCTAAGACTTATTGCGGGGGTCTATGAAAACTGTAGTATCCAGGTTTGATTGAATCAGAAAGGGGATCTATACGTTCTTTCCGGGGGTGAGACAAGGCTGTGTTTTAGCACCTTGGCTCTTCAATCAGTATTTCTCAGAAGTAACTATCTCCCTGGCTAATGAGGGCCTAGTTGCACAAAAATCGGCAAGGAGAACATTTTTTGCCCAATCTATGCAGACGATATTTTGATCTTTGACTGCACTAATGTAGGGCTACAAAGATCGTTGAAGAATTTCAAAACTTTTTCTAATGACAACGGGCAAGTTATCAATCCGACGAAAACAAAGATCTTTGCATTTAACAAAAAAAAAGAAAGGCCCAACTAAAGGTTTTGTGTTTTCTGTGGGAGTAATGCCACTGAGGCTGGTTGAATCGATCCGGTACCTGGGCTTCCAGGTTTTTGCCTCTAGATGCATTAAATCTGCGAATGAGATCTCGTTACATAAGGCAAAAATTCTGCGGTCCCAGGTTCTCCGAATTGACGCAAGTTTTTCTCCGAAACCCTCGAGGATGTTCTATGAAGGAAAAATAGTCCCTAAAATGATCTATGGACTAGAGTTAAGATCTCAGAACGTCTAATGTGTTGAACAAAATTGAGGGGAAAAACGCAGTACCAACCTCAGCCATTTGTTTTGAGCTGGGACTAGTGTCATTATGGGCTCGGATTAAATGGGCTCTGCTGGTTCTTTATTTAAAAAATTATTTCACCCATACCTGATCCTCTTTACCAGCTAATGTGGTGAAATCTTGATAATTCCCCCCGGTACTAAAAAGCCCCAAGATTACGAGCAGAATTAATCCTGGCTGAGATTGAGAGGACTGTAGAAACCTTAACCCGGTGAGGACTAAGCAGGCCTTATTATTTGACCATGATTGGGCAGTGAACACTGACCAATTCCACTCTTACCCATCAATGAGTCATTTGACACATGAGCATAGAAGAGGCACTTTATCTAGGATTCTGATACAATTCCCTAACAGATGCTATCGAGGTATTCTCCTGAGGGGTAAGGTGGAACCTGTTCCCCAATAGAGAAATCCAACTCAGGAATTCCTTATTGCTCCGGAGAATGCCTCTTGTAGGTTCTGCCGGGGTAAAATGGAAACTCTTAGGCACCTGGTCCTTGAATGCCCCCTTTACAGGGCCTTCGAGCTAATTTCCTAAAGCAACTGGTAATGTCTCCTTATCTCCATGATGAAGACTTAATATGGAAACATTGCCTCCACAATTACAACATACGTGAAGGTCTGGCCCTAGCTGGGTTCATTACATTTTTGCACAATAGGCTGGAATGAGTCTACCAGAAGTATTGGGACATGTTATATTTTGTTATCACTAAGCCTTTTGTTACCCGTTTGCTCTATGATCCTTTTGGGGGAACTCCGGATGACAGAGCTCTGATTTTAGGGAATATGGTTGTACCAACGACCGGATCAAATAATTGCTTTTTTTAAATGTAAATATTTCTGGTACTTTTTCCTATGGTGGTATTTCCCCCTTTAATCTGTGTTCTGAAACAGTTTTCTCTGTATTTTATGTGGTTTTCGGTGCGTTATTGATTCTGTGTTTTTTGTAAAGGTTTGAATTAACCAAATACAAATAAAATAAGTTGACAATGGGAGACCAGGTGGGTCTTATATCGGGAAGCCCGTCTGATACAGGGGCCTTCCCAGAGGCCAGCGAATCTATAGCCTAGGATATTTCTTCGGGTGTGATAGAGGTGTCTAAGGCATCCCTAGTCTCTGAGGAGAGGATAGAGAGCGGGAGGCTATCTAAGAATGTTTCTATGTCAGCAGTATCTACATTGGAGTACAGGGTTTTGTAGAAGTGAAATTCGGTGTGGATATCGTGCAATGACAGAGCCAGAGTGCCATCTGCCCTCTCGATAGCTGGAATATGTGTCATTCCATTCTCATGCCGAATCAACCTGGCGAGAATGCAACCTGGGCGCTCACCTTTCCCCATACCTGCGAGCTGACTGGGGGTTGTCGAGGAACTTCCATTCTCGCTTCTCATGGGTGCAGAACGCATCTAATTCCATGCCTATATCGGTAAGAATGACGAACGACTGAGAGGAAGCATAGTGGATCTCGAGGAAAGCGAGTCGAGATCACTCTCCGTAAAGTCTCTCTGGATTGCTCTGAGAATCCCAGCTTCCTTGGAAATTGTGATGCCCCTAATATAGACCCTGAATTTCTCCCAAAGGGTGGCTTGTGATTTGGTGGAGCCAGTGTTTAATGTAAAATAAAAATCATCAATGCTGATTCCCAGTTCAGTCTCAAAGGCAATATCCAATCGAGTGTGCGGTTTCAGTCTGCACGAGCAGACCCTCGGATCGGCAGCAGTCCACCACAGGGAGACAGTCACCGGGGAGTGGTCCGAGAATGTTCTGGGAAGGATAGACATTTGCGCGACAGTTCCGACAAGTGTATCTGAGATAAGCCATCTGCCTAGTGCTGAATGGGAGTCGTGTACCGAGGAATAAAAGGAGAATGTTCGAGAGTCCAGGTGAATCAACCGCCATGCATCAGTTATTTTTAATTGGGCCTGCATTTCTATGATGGTTTTGGCTGCCTTGGAAAGTTGCCAAGGTCTGGAGCTAAGGTCTAAAATAGTGTTGAAATCCCCGCCCCAGAGGATAGGGATAAGAGGGAATCCAGATAGAAGGGAGAAGAGTTGTATATAGAAGTCGGGATCATCAACGTTGGGACCATATATGTTCAGTAACACGACTTCTCTGCACAGCAGGGCCCCAAATAGTAATACATAACGTCCGAGGGGATCGGCATGAGTCACTTTATGTTGGAATTTGAGACTTCTGGAAAAGAATCATGACTCCACGGTTCTAGGTAGAGTAGGCAATGTAATGGCGTTGGGCACCCCCCCCCCCCCATGCCCTCGCAAACCCCTCACATCCGCTGGTGTGAGCATGCGTTTCTAAAAAAAAAAAAAAAAAAAAAAAAAAAAAAAAAAAAAAAAAAAAAACACAATTTGACCTTGTGCCGTTCTGCCGTTCACATATAGCATTTTGGCATAGTTACCCAGCCTACTGACATTCCAGCTCATACATGTTTTCATGTATGAGCTGGATACAATGGGTATCCAGCTGAACATGTTATGGACATAAATGTTATAGACATGTTATAGCATCAACAATACGTTGGTCTTGTTCATTATCGAGCCCCGCAGCATTTATCCTCAGACATAAGTATTGCTCATAACCTTTCTGTCGCTATTGCACAATAGCACACATTCCGCCCCGGTTGTTGTGCACAAATGGTTTTCCCACCATTCACACTGTGAATGTAGCCATTATCGTTCACTTTTTCGACACCTTTAAGACTATCCTACTTTAAATGATAGCTTATCTGCCGTTGGTTTCTGTATAAAGTTTATTTTTTTTTTAACTCCTTTGTTGACTATGACATCACATGCATAATAACGTAGTGCCATCATCATGACATTCCACCATTTAGTAGCAGCCATTTCAAATTATTAAATGTATACAGACGGACTCTGTTGTACTACTCGTATAACCTTGCTATCCAGCGTTTGATTGCAAGTCCTTTTTGCACTTCTTTCATGTCCCGTTAACACCTTCCAGATTGACTTCTAGCTCACAGTAGTATCTCCTTACATATCCCCTTTTTAGTTGGGTGATCCGCAGACCATACAAGCAGTCCACACAGCTCTGCGAGGAAGCATTAGCGAACACTACTGTTCCTACAAGAAGCGCTCCTTCCTTAAACTCCTATTGTAAGTAACCTACTATTCTTCTGGATAGTTTAACTCTCTAGCTCCATGCAATTAGGTAATTAGTTTTAACCATCCATTTTTTCTTGGGTAGTGTAAAGTCAGACATCGAGCAGTATTTTAGGCGGAGTGCATATTTACTAGCAACAAGAGATGCAGCAGCATTCTACCTGCTCCACGGTCTCAAGGTAAGCGCTGTTTGTTAGACCACTAGACGCTTTACAGGTGTTTCCGTATTACACCCTTTTGGGAAACCAGTGAACCCCGCTTCCTGATTTTTTTCCCAAGTAGCAAATGAGTTGGCACACTCGTTACTCAACAGCACAGATCAGCTTAGATCCTGAATCATCTGATTAGCAAGATTCTATTCCAGTAAGACCCTCATTAGATGTATTAGGAATTCCTTATATTGATCTCACGTAGTCCCTTGTTCAATACAGCATATGAATATTTACCCATACAGAGCACTCATTTGAGTTACAGCCGCAGCAGGCTGAGCATTGGTCATAATCCAATCATACAGAATTTTAGTTTATGAAAGTTATCTTCATTTGAGTTTGCAAATATGATGATTTGCATACTGAAATTTCAATGTAAAATGGTTGTTCTTGATAATCAAGACTGTCTCTAGCTTTCATTAGAGTACACAACATTGGTTATTTCAGGTCCACCTATACAGTCTATTGGTTAACCACATTTATCTCTGGACAGTCATCCAGTAGTTACCTACACGGGTACAGAGAACTTATCAAACCCAATGGTGTACTAGTATACTCCGGAAATTGTGTTTTTTCCCCCCATTGTATTGTAGTTTCAAATGTATTTTTCCAAAAACTGATATCACATTTGTTTAATTTTTTTGTGGCGCTCTTTTGATAAGAGGCCCCTGATGAAGAGTTCTAACTCGAAACGCGTTGGGCAATTTGTTCATTAAAATGAACTACTGAAGTGTTTTACTTGATATGAACGTAAATGTATTATACTGTTTAATTTTATATATAAATTCACTTTACCTCAAACTAATAAGTAGAAAACTGTGTTTCCTTAATAGGAACCATTTTGCCACGATTCTAACCACTTGCCTTTTCTAGGTTATAGGATAGTGTACAGGCGACGCCAATTCCCTAGTAGGGAACTTTCTCTTTTTCTGTTACAATGAAAACCTAGATGCCATGGTTGTGTTTTTCATTATTAAGTCATAGGAATAATTTGAGATTCTCTTCAAACTCCCAGTTCTTTTAAACAAACAACAAATTGGTGTGCATTGTGTCAATTTGGTGTAGTTGCATTGCTAAGTCACCTGATCTGAGCCAAATTGTCTTCTCAGACTTATTATCCTTAACACCCCCCCCTCAAAGCAAATTTACACAGATCAAAGGATGTGTAGCTCCGTAAAATCATGAATACACCTACTGGGAGCTATATTTACATAAAGATTGCCTATTTGGTTCCAAAAAACAAGAAAATGTGCACATTCATATTTTAGCATATATCAGCTGCATGCAAACATTAACATGAGTTGCTTGATAAATTGCTGGGCACCTAGATGCACGTCATGTGAGCTATACACAAAAAAGAAAAAAACTCAACGACTGCATCACATTTCAAATAGTTAGCACTACTTGCCAACAGCATAAATGAATATATATATTATATATAACATGGAGGTATTCAGAAGGAGTCCACTACATTGTAAATGGAAGTAGCAGAGGATGAATTAATGCATGCATTCACTGTGAGGTAATTAGGTTAACTGAAAATCGTTACTGGCAATAGCTTCAGGATACGACACAGGATCCTTTGAGATTCTATTAGCAATTAAGAACCAGCATAGCTTAGCTCCTAGCTTCTTGACCCAACGCTCTGTGGACTGTGATTCTGAGCGCATGCTGACATGCATAAACTATCAAGGGGTTAAATCATTGTCCTTGGAAGTAAACAAGTATGTGAGTGCCTTTGTTACCCACAGATTAGCACATGCAGGTCATCCAATTTGCATGTTTGCTTTGCACTCAAACTTGCATCTTGAGGTATCATACGATATATTTTCAGTTTTTTAATCCCCGATTGAGCTGCCAGCTCGGGCGAAATTTGTAGAATGTCAGGCATTCTGAACTCCGGATTAGCAGCAAGCCTTTTTCTGAGGTGTGTGAAGAAGCACAGAGGGGATGAAAACAGGATTTGCATGTCAATTATTTTTACTGGCCTGGGCATCATTTCCTTGTGCCATGTACTCCTGGAACCAGAGAAATACATCACTTGTCTCGCCTGTTTCCCCAAGGTCCCTGGGGGTCAGGGTTTGCAAGTAGGCATTGATCATCTTGTGGCTGGCTTCTGTCCGGCTTTGCGATAGAGGGTCCAGCTGCTTCCTTGGCTTCGGCTCCGGTCACATTTGACAATAGTCTGAGTCGCTTTCGTCGTTTCCTGATCTTGCTCTGGCATGTTCCCATGACAAGGCGTGGTTTCAGGGGGACTTTCAATGAATTCACAGTAAAAAGACTTGCAGCAAGTACCTTTGGATTCAGCAAATGTCTCTATGAACAGGTAATGTTCTGGCGAGTCTGCTGCACCACAGCGCAAGTCTTGGCGGTGAGCAAGTCTTGGCGGTGAGACTGACTGCCACGTTCTTGGCAAGAAGGGATTCAGGCACAAACTCTGCATCTAGCAATGGCTGACACTGTAGACTTCTTCCTGGCAAAATGAAATGTTTTTGAAATTGCGAACACTGTTCATATCCAAGAAGTCTTCAAAGTTCTGCTCTGTACCAGAAACAAGTTGCTTCAAGGCCCTTTATATTGTAACTTGTCATGATTTCAGTGTCTGCAGCAAAATATGAGACAAATACCAGGTATTATCAACAGCCAGTAGTACAACGCACCCAACAAGGTCAATGTTCGAATGACTGTGTCCAAGGCAATTATCCCTTTATGTAGGGCACTTGTGGATGCTGCTGCCACCACAGAAAGACCAGTATTGAACCCACTGAACTGTCAAAGAGGGCATGGCTTCCTGAATGGCTGTTCGGAGCCTAGCAAAGATGCAATCCATTTGACCACAGCGAAGTGTGCTTGGAGATCACCTCCAAACACATTTTTAACAGCCTTACCATGTATAAGCTCAATGGCGGGTACTCTAATTGTTGTAACCTGAAGGTGGGCCAATGTAACGATTCAGGGGAACCAACCTAGGCCGCTTCAAAATGAAACCACAACATTTAACTTGTGGATGTACAGTGATCAGGGTTGGAATTTCCACTGGGACATAACAAGATTGATTAAAATGTACCAGATATGAACTGATATGCTTTGCTTGACTGTGAAAGGAAGCAATTTGACTGTGAAAGGAAGCAATTGGTGCAACATACAGTGTGCATTTAGAGTTACTGTCACAGGGATTCACTGGCTCAGCATGGGTGCACATCATTCGAGTAGAGCCTTTGCATTCACCTAATGAGTACAGTGTTATTTCAGGACTAAATGGTGAAACACAGGCATGTGAATACAGTACAACAATCTTCTCTGACCCACATGTCATTTACCCAATGTACATTGCCCCATGAATGTAGTTCTTCACATATCATAGAAGGTGTTGTTCAAATGGGAAGGATTAGCACCCTGTGCATAATCCAATTTGTTGAGCCTGGCGACCAAGCAGATGCCGCTACTACACTCTTTGCCAGTACACTAAGCAATAAGAAAGTGGAGCCAGACATTGCCCGACGTGTTGCAACCTAGGACAAGTTAAGTGCCTGTATTTGTTCTCGCAATGAAATTACATTCCAATCTGGGACAACATGCAACATTTTCGGACACTCTGATGAGTGCCCAGAAAATCTGTTGCCACAGCAAGACTTCCTGCAGCTTCTTGGTCGCTTCTAACCATAGATAAGTCATTTTGAATCAACCCTACTCCATCTGATGACATCTCGTAGCGCACAGAAACCCTGTTGTAGCGCTTGATCACTAGAATCTGCAGCATGAAATCCTAGCTGTACTGCCTCACTTTCAGTCTGCAGGATTTGCATTATTGTTTGTGACCAAGTCTAAGTTCTAACTGTTATGGACGCTTGTCCCACTTCACAAGGTACACTCGGGTCAGAGATGGTGCAGGAAGCTACTCTCCTGACACGCCCACTTTGGGTGGGCTGCAGACCAACTGCATGATAGCTGTCCAATTCTCTTCTTTTATGAAGTTCCCTCGACATTGTATCAACTCAGGTGATACTGTGAAAGCATTCACTGGCGCAGCTTACCCATGGATTTAGTTTGCGTCGGTGAGGTGTTATGGGAGTTCCAAGCCCTATATGGGCGTACACCGAGGCCCGCTTTTCTTTTATTGCATTAATTTGCTTGAACCGGCCATAACACCAGTGTCTGTGACGCATAAGTAATATGCTTCGTGCCATTGCGTTCTTTTGCTTCTCTATAAGACGCATCCCAGAACTCACCTTCTCCCCTCCCACTCAGCGTAGAAACTCAGGTTCCTATTACTGCAAGTGGTCTGGAACTGTGCATAATTTAAGAAATACATCAAATGTGAGAATCTACATGCCATGTCTAACGTGTGAACACCTTTGATTTGCCATACCTGTTGACCAAGAGTAGACAGAGGGACAGTTTCCAGCCATGTTTGCAAAGTATTCTCTCTCAAAAATGACTGAATCTGCAATATACATGTGCTGTGCATTATGTGGCTTTGGAGGGAATGTATACATGTAATCCCCTGCTTGGTATGGTCTCAATGAAATAAAGGAACTGTGCTTTGAATTCAGGACTGTCGGTTTGAAAGGGCACTGCAGTGTTCACAGAATGTGTATTTGGGCCACAGAATGGGTTCGCGTTTGACAAGTAAACAGGCATTGTAATACCGCACATAACACACATGGGGCTCCATTTCATGGAGATCCTCCACATCAAACACATTGAATAATGCCTTTTGCACAAATGTCTGGAGCCTAGTTCTTTTCTCTGTATGTTTTGGACACAGGATTACTGTGTGCAAACAGTGTGGATTATCAATCACAGAAAAGGTGTGAACTTGCAGCTGTGTAGCTGGGCCATTAAGTGTCTTAAACAAGGGCATCCACACATGACCCATAGTTACAGGAAACATTTGTATTGTGGCTTGAGTTACTGGCTCTTGGAGCACTGTTTCCTAACACGTGTGAAGAACTTAACTTCTTTGCTCCCAAGTGGAGTGGAAACCTTGCTCAGAAAACGGCCAGAAGTCAGTGAGATAAAGACCAAAGTGAGGCTGATCCATAGTATGAGAAAATACACTGCCAGCGTTTTATAACACTGTTTTAGAAAGTCTGTCCAAAAGAATCCTTTTATTTAGCAACTAGAAAGGCTTTCTGTTTTCACATGGGCAGACTTGGAATACTTTCCTGAATTGTGGACGTGTAATCAAGACTGGCATATTCTTCCTCATCGTGAGCGCCTATCAGCATCATTTGACGGATCTCCATCTCTTCATCTTCCGTGGGCTCCTCGCTTGGAAGAGGAAGATTGCGTGGAAACTTTGCGGTAACCATTTGGCACAGGTTTTAGGTGATCCACAGAAACTTGCCTGGTACTGCTCTTAGGTGGTAGTGCGGGTAGGACAGCAGTTCTGGAACCTTTCACTCTCAGAGTCTTATGGCTCTTATGGCTCTTTTCCAGGACCCAATCTCCTGCTTTAAGAGTATTCAGGCATATACATCTTTATCCCAAACATGAGTCCAAAAGGAGTCTTACTGTTGCATAGAGACTGGCGTGGTAAATTATTTAAACTCCTGATCACCAATGGCACATGGTCTATCCAGTTACCTCCAAGTGACAGGATGCATTTAGTCAGGCTTATTTTTACAGACTAGTTCGCCCTCTCCACAACCCCATTCGTTTTTGGCGAAAATGGGTGTGAGAAGTGCAGCTCTGTTCCCCATGCTTCTAATGCTTTCTTCAGAGCCCGCCCCTAGAAAGCCGGACCATTATCAGCATGGAACGTTTGAGTCTCTGTCATGGCTACTACACCCCCAAGTGCCTCTATGACTGATTTGCAGTCTGCTTTCTTTTGAGGAATCATCCAGGTGAACGCAGTGCAAGAATCTACTAGAATGTACATGTACTTGTTTACTGCTTGTAGTGGGCCTATATGTTCTATATTGGATCTCAAAGGGCGAGGCTGCCTTTCTCAAAGGAACTCCCTTTTTTGCTGTGGTCCACAGTTGTCTGTATGTGTCACAGTTTGCTATATATATGTATCTTCACCTGCTGTCATAGCCTTGGCCTCCAGAACCAGTCAAGGAGCAGCTGTGCAGTTGCACTCACCCAAAAATGGGCAGATGCAAGTCCAGCATGTGTGGCTGCAATCAGCTTTTCCCCATCTGCTCTATTAGGAATTCATCTTTCAATAGGATCCCCATTTTTCATAGGATGGTGACTATTGCTTTGTTATTAATGTCATAAACATAATTACTGGGCAAACCTTTTGGCCTAGGTTCAAAACCTAAACAAGCCTCTTATTTCCCCAGCCATTGCAGTCGCTGAGCGAGTTATGGCTGCTATCTTTTTTCTCACTGTGTGCTCTTTGGCGTATTTCTCTGCCAATGCATTGCCAGTGCTATGAATGTGTAGGTGCTCTTGTGTGCATCACCCGTAGCAAAGGGCAAGTCTGTTGAAGATCCCAAACTTGCTTTCAGAGTATTTCTTCCAGGCAAGTTTTATGCACAAGGTCTCTGAAGTCATTTTGCAACCACCAATGGTTAGAAGCCCTGACAATGTCATCTGAGACTACTAGAGTGGGCTTGCATGAATCTGCTTGGCGCAATGCAAGCAGTAATCCATGCAATTCAGCAGTCTGGGCAGACATGCTTCCCAGATGCTTTGTTGCAATATCAGGGTGTATAAATGCATCTTCATGTGTGAAGTGCCCTACGACTGCTGCGCACATGGCGGCGTACTTGGGACCATGTCCCTACCACTGGAATCACTGACCCATCGCAGTAAATTACCTGGAAGGAAAAAACAAAATCAACCAATGGCATGTCAGACCGTGAGGTATCAGGCTCTGTGTCCATTGTCCAACTCAATTCACTCCGTCTTTACAATTCTGCCTTATGGCACTTATCTGGAGATGCTGACCATTGAATCCATCTAGTATGCAATGCCTTTCCATTTGGCACGCTAGCTTTTGTAGCAGCTTCAAGTTGAGCTAGAGGTGGTGGGTTTATGTATATAGTTCCATTTGCTGCTAGTGGCCATTCTTTCCGAATAATCATCTGAACTGAAGCCAGAACTTTCTCCTCAGGTGTACATTTTAACTCAGGTGTGGAATATACATGTGACTTATATGCAATTGGTTTAGTTTCCCCTAGATTGCACACTTTGTGAAAGCATTGCCTCCCACCATCTTTATCTGTATGTCTGCCCTGCAAAGGACCAGTTTGAATCATTAATGAATACACATGGTGCCGAATGGGAGCGTGTTCCGGCAGCCAGTGAGCTGCCTTGAAATTCGGTTTTATCAAAGCATATAATGGTTTCACTAGCTCAGCAAAATTAGAGCCATATGATCTGCCAAAATTCAACAATCCTAGAATGGCCTACTGCCTAAGCGTGGTAGGTGGTCGTATCCTGGGACACTTCAAGAAAATCTGCTGACAAACTTCTGCCCTCACCTTAAAGAATGAATCCTAGAAAGGAAGCCTCACGATGAGCTATTCTTGATTTTTTGAAGTTAATCAGGTATCCTTTAGCAGCTAATGTGTGAATGACTGTCTACTTGTGGCAAGTGTTCACTGAGATTCTCATGAGTGTTGTAATTATCAGCTACATACTGCCAACAATTGGCTGTGAGTAAGCTCTGTATTCTACTTGACAATGTGCTAGGCGAGTTTTAATACCCCAGCATTATTCCAGTGAACTGGAAATGTGTCCCCTTAAGCGTGAATGCAGTGTATTTCTGGCTCTCTACACTTAAGGGTTGCGTGGAATACCGATTACCTAGATCAAGGTTCGTTTTATATTGACATCTCTGTAAATTGGCTAGCTCACAATCCAGAACTGTGTTGGTTCTGGACGGCCGCCGTCTTACAATGTGCATTCAAAATTCAAAAATCCACAATACAAAGTACCATCAGGTTTTAAAACTGGGAGTACTGGACTAATATGTGGGCTAGCTTGCTTTATGATTAACGCCTGATCCATTAGCTGGTCTACTATGGTTTGCATGTGGGCAACTGCCTGTGGTTTAACTGGATATTACCTTTGTGGCAGGGGTGCTTTCAGTACTGGAATCACATGTTCTGGACATTCCTTATTATGCCATACATGATTTTTTAAACAGCTGCACTGAGGCCAGCGCTGAGCAAATTCTTGCATATTTTTTGCATTAGTTCCCCACTCACTTCACTTGAAAAAGCAGGCCTTGCCACCTCTTCACCCCTGGGTGCTTCCCACCCATACAACGGTGGCCAGTCTTGAAATGCTAACAGTCCTTTATATTGAATGTGTAACTATGGCCAAAATAGTGTTTCAATCTGTTTTTGGGTGCTCGCCTTCCAGCTACACAGTTACAAAAATACACTATGTGTTAATATCTGCCCAGTGGGAGTAGCAATCTGTGCATTCCTATGTGCCCTTGTGGGCTCCAATAGTGCCTTGTGGCTGCATTAAAATATGGACATGTCAGACCCAGAGTCTAATAGGACCTCGATACAATCCATGTGTCGCTTGGGAACGATGCGATGAGTGCGTGGACTCTACATTCTGTGAAACCTGTAGGGATGCTGTGTCTTTTTTCTCAACCTTCACTTCCTTCCCCTCACCCTTAGAATGATCTGGTGTCCTTGCCTGTGGGGAAGGAGACAGACCATCAGTGTATTTTTGCGGACTCTTCATGTCTCCTATCTCCAAAATCATAGTCAGTATGTCTGAAATGGGACTGTCCCCCAGGCTTACCCCATGATAGTCTAGCCCTGTGGTTGCCTTGCCACTGCATGGCCTGCCCATCTCCTGTAGCTTTCTCATTTATAGGCCGGTGCTCTGGATATTTTGCTTCCTCTATTGATTGTCGCCTCTGTGGTTTGCTGCCCTTTTTAGTATGAAAGATCCTCGTCTTTTCGAGGGCCTCCCTTCGTGGTGTGTTTCCTTATCTGGCTTAACATCTTTGTTAACCTTTTTCTGTGTCTCGGTAGGTCTCCTGCCTAAGTGATCCCTGCCTAGCGATTGATAAGTGGATGTTACTATGTCCCCAAATTGCTCCTTTTTCTTGTTCATTCAATTGGGACAATTTCCTATTGACTTCTAACCTTGCAGGCTCTCCTTTCGATAAGGGTACAATTATGCTCTCAACCATTTGATAATTATTATTAGATGCTATGGACTGGCCTAAATTAATGGCTGCAGCTGTGCCCTGTGTTCCCATGATGTCTGCTAGTATCAGTGGTAGTGATGCGATGAACGGCGGGCCCATACGCTGTAAATAAAGCCTGCTATAGATTGAGATCCAGCGGTCACAGCTCGCTAAATGTGGTCTGCAGCCAGATGAAGGAACATTGCTAGGGCCCCATGTCTGAGCTGGGTTGGGGGAAGGGGAGGGGGAGGGGTGACTTGGGGTAGGCTGCTTGCAATTGCCCTAGTTTCTCTGAATACCAATTGGGTATGTCTTCATTTCTGGATGGACAAGATCCCAATATAATTCTCAATGTCTGTAGTTGTACCCCACCTGCATCCAGCTGTCCTTGAGGTTGTTGAGCTGCATATTGTAGCGCACTGTGCCAAAGTGGGTTGCTAGCAATTGGTAGTCAGTCTGCAGATATTGGCCTCCATGGTTCTGATGAAACAGGGCCAAGAATTCTAGTGACCGATTACCTCCAAACCACTTGACATGATATTGTATGCCTTAACGCCAATTCAGGAAACAGGTATGGGCGATACTGGAGGGTGTCCAAGTCTCCCCTCACCAGGAGAGTTGATTGGCTGGGGTCTTTAAAGCGATTCTGCTGCCAATCCATCAAGTTGTACCACTGCTATTGGTATTCATTGCTCGACATTGAGCTGATCGAAGCCATTCATATAGTTCCATTCTACAATGGAAGGGAACATTGATTTCCTGGTGAGCCAGCTTCTGCACTCACTCTAACCTCTTATAGAAAAAGAATGTTTGACCTGTACTTTTACCGTGACTGGGACATGAGGTTATTTAATTATTAGTATTGCTATGGTCATCTCTAAGATTTTGCATCAGTTATGGGTGCCACATGACTTGATTGCTCGTGGTGAAGCTTAATTCCTGCCCCTCCCCACCACCCCAGGTGAGGCTGTGGAAAGTGAATTTTATGATAATGGGGTGCCCCAGGAGTTTGCCTAGCGCTTGGGACCATCTTCCTGAGTGTTCACGCCCCTTAGCATAATTAACAAAAATACAGCCAGGAAATTCTGTGAAATTCTTTGGAATCAGAGAGACACCATTCTGAAGAGCACTACTCAGAAATATGAAGCTGGCACTGAGGATAGCAGGTTAATATATTTTTAAAATAAAAACCAGGAGTCCAAGTGATTTGTATGAAAGGACAGCCTTTAAAGTCCAAGGTTTAGTACAAGCAACAGCCTAACCAGTGTTTCAAGCCTTCCATGGC
Organism: Ambystoma mexicanum; assembly: GCF_040938575.1. Classification (NCBI taxonomy): domain Eukaryota; kingdom Metazoa; phylum Chordata; class Amphibia; order Caudata; family Ambystomatidae; genus Ambystoma; species Ambystoma mexicanum. Next base: position 313,852,728 of record NC_090932.1, read on the forward strand.
TCTTCATCTGAGGCTTAATTGGGAAAGAGCCTGAAATTTAAGCTGAAGGGACAATGCCCAAAAAGTACTCTGAAGGCTTCGCAATTGCAGTTAAAGCGGGTCGGCTGTTTAGACAGTCTGAAGAAATCAATGCAGGACTCCCGATTTTTAATTTTGCTATACTTGGCGCAGTGAAACTGGGACTTGTTTGTGTTGCAATTGTACTTACTCAGTGAAATTATACTGGCAGTATATCCACACTACCCAAATACCTGCAGCCTTGACCCAATTTATACTTACAAGCGCTGTGGATCGTGACTTTTTCTAACCATTTGTTCTTTCCTTAATATATTTTTTATATCACAGCTATCTCCTACAAGCTCTAATTTGCATTGCACAGGCTATAACAAAAGCAACTATGACATAGCACATTACCATACATATGAGAAGAACTGTGGTGTAAGTTAAGAGCATAATAGAGAAAAGAACAAGCAATCCTTTTAGTTTAGCAACTGTGAGTGAAATGGGATTCATGTTATGTTGATCTATAATATGGTGTGGTATGGTGTACTATACTAACGTGTAACATACCACACGCCTTTAGTCTCAAAATGCGCACAGAAAGACTGCCACATTTAAACTCACGCTTTAGGTCAAGCTGTGCTGATTGCGAATCGACCCCGGGCTTCCTGCCAGTTGTGCCTGCGTCTTCCTCTGCTCTGGGACCTGCAATGTTCAATCTATTCCCAGCCCCCAGTGTTCGAGTTCTGCTGATTGCGTTGCCTCCCCTCTGCCCATTTAGCTCGCCATTTATATCTAAAAAACAAAAAAGGGGGGGTACCATACTTGAGCGTCATATCCTGCCATATGAGAGCTTAAAATCTAGCGCTTAAGAGCGTTGCTTGGCTTGTACATACCATATTCCGTTAGGAGACAGGTGCTGTCTGTGACCAATGGTTGTCTCCCTTAGAGTGACTGGGCTTCTGCTCAGGGAATGAGCAAAGCGTGTCATTTGCTCCTGCACAACTTCAAACGCCATTATAGTAACTGAGCTTCTGAAGAGGTAAAGAGCGACACTTGCTTTCACACACTCTTAACTGTGTGCATGTATTAGGTGTCCTATTGGTGCTTCCTGTCATATCAGATCCAACTGGTGTAAAAGAAGAAAGGCATCTCTTGAACTCGCTATGTACCTAAGACAGGAAGCCGCCTCTTGTGGTTAGGTTTCTTCTTCTGGAAAGAGAATGCTACCATTTCCTGTTGTTCGCCTTGCACTACAGCCCACCAGCAGGTTATACGTGCATTCTTCGCTGGCCACACGTCCGTTTTTTTTTATTAAAGGAACCTATATTATCTGAAGCATGCCTCTATGCTTGGTCCGTGAAAGCAGCTCCTGCGATATGTGCAAACGCATGCTTTCTGCTCAAACATTTGTAGTTTTACTGTAGTTTTGCTAAAAGTCACCTGATCTGAGTCAAATTGTGTTCTCAGACTCATCAACAACTAACCCTGCCCCCTTCCCTTCTCAATATAATCAAAGGCCCCTTTGGTATGCAGCACCCTGGTGTGAGGCCACTGGCGATTCCTTTTCCCAGCTTGCTGTGGAGTGCCTGCCTCTCTGGGGAAGATGTTACCTGTCCCCACAAAGAAACAAAACAGGTATCCCCAGGGTTACAGTCTAGGGACAGCCTGGCTCGGTGGAATACACAGAACATTTCCACAATGGAATGGGGCACACAGGGCAGACACGTGCATTATCAATGGTAGGTTGGATAATTATTAGAGATGCTGGCTACCATACCCCAACTCAGGAATGGTGTAGATTTACAGTTGAACATGCCACAGAGATAGCATAGTTATGTATTTTGGGAACAGAGGTGCATATCCATGCACTGCAGAGAGTTGGCTGTCACTGCAGTGGTCAAGAGGGCACCCATCACAGTTGATCCTGCTCTGTGCCACTGGAGAGCAGATGCTGCAGATCAGGGTACCGATTCTGCAGGGCACAGGTGTGCACTATGATTTTGGCATTGAGCTTATGGGTAGGAAATCCAAACAGCGATTTCACTACCTGAAATGGAATTACCGCATCATTTCATTAGTTAATAAAAAACTAAAATAACAGTGCTTCTATACCCTTTCCATTCCAGATGGCAATTCCTCACAGTGGGATATGTTCTGCAACATTGATATAGAAGGGTGGGATCGGGTTGCCTGAATTAAGACATTTTAATTTTGGAATACCGCACATCAGACTATATATTTGGTTGGAGGTTTCTGGTTGCTACGTAAGACAGTGGGTGCCGCCAGCTAGGAACGCTTTGATGTTTGTAGGGTCAGCTTCCTTGTGAGCCGCCTCATGACGTCCCATGAACTCTGAAAGAGCGGCGAGTCCTCACGGGTGGAATGCAAAGCGAGCAACGGTTGTAGGAGACAGTGAGAGCTGGTGCCAGCAGGGCTCCCTTTATCATATTTATACATTCATTATTTTGCTATAAACAATATAATAAATCCCACGTACTTGTAAGTTTTGTTACAACAAAAACGAGCTTGGTTGCAGGAGCCCTGCGCTGTCATGACGGACCCTTGGAACAGCTTTCCAGGTGCGTGCCGATCCTGATCTTTCTGGGTGAGCATCGGTTTTATTTTCACTTATCAATACTGCAGCAGCATACTGTGCCATGCTGTGTTTTCTGGGCCAGAAGGAGCAGCCAGTGTGTACGCACTACCCCAGCGTTCAATGAAAGGACATACTTGCACACAGAGCTACCTCCATGTAGATCTTCATCCCAGTACCATTCTGTACTGCAGAAGTAGGGGTTTGTCTAATGCGTACAATACGGATCTAAAGCACAGCGCAAGAAAAGCTAGATTGCTTTGTAATGGGCACTACTTCGACTTACATAGATAAAGCGCACTTAAGGAAGAAGTAAGGAATATTAGACTCACCCATTGCATCCCCACTTGCAGCATTCTCAAAGTAGAATTACCTTGGTGACTGTGCCAGGCCAGCAAATCCGTTGTCGCTGGGGGTGCAGGAGACATGGCGCTCCACAGTGTTCCGCCACCTCCTTTTTTTCTGCCTAAAGTTGTCTATTCTATGGAAAAGGTGGATTAAACCTTTCGAATATTTTGGCAATGTTGTGATTGGTGTAAACTATAGCATGGAGAGAAGGAAGTCACTTCTCTTACATTGCTTGAGCAGGGCAGGATAAATGTGAGGCTTTGCCAGATCTCAGCAGAGAAAGGAGCAGATCTCAGGGAATATGAGAAATCTGTCAAGAAAATGGAAAAGCACCATGAAAAAAAAAAAAGAGCACTACATTGGAAACAAATTTGGGAAACGCACTCAGGAGGAAGGGCAAGAATGTGGAACAGTACATTACTGCACTAAGGAAACTTGCAAGAACATGCAAGTTTGACAACCAATTAGACAAAAGACTAAGACACCAATTTATCAGTAGTGGCAAAGTTAGAGAGAAGCTATGGACTGAGGATGACCCACCTTTTGATAGAAGTAGAACACACAGAACAATGTGGTGCTGGAGAACAGAAGGAGTCATCCGTAAAATCTAAGCTACCCAAACAGGCTACCACTCCAGCAATTCCGATGGATGAGATTACATTCTGTAGAAAGGAAGAAGTTCTCCAATGAGCGACTCTATAGAGAAAGAAGACACTGCCAAAGAAGGGGAAGGTTTAACTCTAGAGGAAGACGTTGTGGTGACAGGAGGATATGCTTCAGGTGTGTGCATCTCTCACTGAGCGAATGATACGGAATGCCCGGCGCGAAGCATCATTTGCCGAAGTTGCAAAGAGAAAGGACACTTCACAAGATGCAGTCATGTCAAGAGACCCACCAACTGCATTGAGAGTGATGACAGCGAAGCAGAAGAAGAGTGTGTCCATTTGATAGTGGATGAAGAGGTGGACAGCCCGAGGGCACCCGTTTCCATCAATGGAGCCCACACATTGATGATTGACTCAGGGGCCAAGTACCCACGCATGCCAAAGAAAATCTGCGAGAATATGAGGCTGAGCAGTGCTCCAGATAAGATTTGATTTTGAGGTGGGAGTATTTTACGCATACTTTTTCAAATGAGAGAGTAAATGCAATATCAAGAGAGTAAAAATGAGTTTTCTCCTCTGCAAGAGAGAACGTATCCAACACATTGTATTTTTTAAAGCGCAAAATGCAGAGAGGCGATGAAGTCTTTCTTGAAAGTAACAGCTTTAATGTTTTACTGCGTTTGTTCCAAGTACATTTTTCTGAACAAACACAGTAAAGCTTTAACACGCCAGTTTTGGCAAAAGGCTTCCCTCGCCTCTCTAGCTAACAAGAGGCAAGTGCACACATCCAGGGGTGCACCTAGGCTAAATTTAGGCAGGGGCTAACCCTTCAAATGTTCGGAGGGACACTAATTTCAGAGACGGTGGAGGAGTGGCAAACTTACTTGTGTAGGCTCATATAACTTCATTACTCATTGTAATGAGACTATTCCAGTGCAGTGAAAATGGCAGATGGTGTGCAATGAAAGATTCAATATCATACCATAACAGGTAATAGAGTGTGGGGCAGTACTCTGGATAGACCAAGCAACTTCAGTGGCTGGGAGCAACGGGGGGAGAAAATGTAATTTTGGTTCTACCACAGTCTGCTATACTAGAATCTGTGGTGCACTGACGGGCTGGTGAGACGGTCTGCCTTTCAAATCCAGTGTTACGAGACTGGGGGGGGAGGGCCAGTGCAGCAATAATGCAATACAGCCCGTATAGAATTGCATTATTGCTGCACTGAAGTGCCCGAGTTTAACAGTTAACTGCTCACACACGTTTACTGGAAGATAGGCTCTTCCTATAGGAAGGAGGGGCTCAGGGAGAAACTGTCACAGTGGCTGAATCAATCTGTTATTGATGTTCAAGCGTCTGCATCACCTGGACGATTTGCCGATTCCACTTGTGAGGCTGCTAGGTCTGACTCTTTGTAATTAGCCGACCTTCGAAGAGATTTACTGCACTGTTAAAGCCAGCTCTAAATGCACAGGATTGTGTTGTACTGCGCAGTGTTGCAGAGCAATGAATGGGTTTGCTAGGGTGATACTCAGCGGTCTGGTTAAAGGCCCTGCTTCTATCACTGAAGATGGATGAACCACATTCAACTCAAAGTTAAAGGCTATTTATACTGTGCACTACTGGAGTGGTGCCCTGGCGCTCTGGCAGATCACAATGGAAAAAGGGTAGGCTGGGTTAGTAGGCTTGAGTGTGAAAAGTGCAAGAGAGCTGTGCTTTTCGTTTGGTAGCCGTCATGTGCTCTTTTGCAAAAACATGTGTGGTCGGTTTTGTTGTTGCGTAGTGAAATGCGGGTGGTTGGTTGTGCTTCGAGGTATGGATGTGCTTAGTAAGAGCTTGAGAGGTGTATGCAGAGGGGTGAGTTTTTTTTTAGTTTTTTTTTGTAGGGTTGGTTAGCGGGATCACTATCTAGTTGTGAGGCATGCTAATATTCATAATGCAGTCTAGATGTGATGCAAGGTGAATCTTCCCAGTTTCTATCTAGATGCGACGCAAGCTAATATTCACAATTCTATCTAGATCTGATGCATGCTTGTTTGACAGCAAGATTTTATTTACAGCTACGAAACTGCATAAATTCTGGGAGTAAGCTCTATGTATGAAGTCAAGTTATTTACAGCGTTATAGTTATACATGCATGTTTTGTTGCTTGTAATCTCCCTAAATCACACCTGCACCTCTTCCTCATCCCAGTACTTGGAATTAATCCACATTAACAGATGGTACATAGCATTCATGTTTTTGATATCAATTATAATGTCATTTCTGGGCTCTGTATGCGCGTTATTTCTGATAGTTTAATCCTCATAGGCTAGCAGGATTATCTAATTGCAGTATTCCAGTGGGTGGCAGATGCTTTTCCAGCTCAATGGACCCATCAGAGATACTTATACTGCTTTTACTGGTAGAATGGTCCAAATGCCATTTACAAAAGTAAATCTGAAGTCATAATAAAAAACAATAACACAAACTCTAAATAAACGTGAGCACTACACAACGTGTATTGCTAATCAACTCCTTTGCCAGTCGCATGCGAATGGCTCATTTGACACAAGGTTGCATTGAACACAATTTTAGTCATTTGACACACTGTGCTGTAGACATCACACAGGTCCCACCACCCAGAAGCCATATTTCCACAGTCTGCTAGAGACAGCACTAATATGTGAGGGACATTAGCCGCTGTGGAGCTTGATTGATCGGGCACAAGTCCACGAAGAACACTTTAGGGATCTACGTGATCCGACCGCGGCTGATTTTGCCACAGTCGGAACGTTCGCATGAGAAAGGTGCGAGCTACCAAAAGCTGCACCTTTCTCATGCGAGCACACGTACATACTACTGGGGCTGCGGAGGTGTCCCCTGCAATACCCCGCTCACTATACTTCATAGTAAAGTGAGCGGGGTTTGCAGGGGAAACCCCTGCAGCCCCCGGTTTTATTTTGTGGGTGTGCTGCGGGGGTGTCCCCCGCAACACCCTGCTCACTATACTACACAGTACAGTGAATGGGGTGTTGCGGGGGACACCCCTGCAGTGTTTCTTTTTTTTTTTTTAAAATTTACCTGCAATGCTACCACCAAAGGTTCGAACTTTTGGTGGTCGAACCTTTCGTGTTGGCATTTTTAGAACTTTTGGTCCTTTTTTTTTTTAAAAATAAATTTTTCTAAACGCACATGTTCTGTCTGGTGAGTTTGATTGGGGACAGGGACTGGCCTGAAACCGAAGTACCAACAATGTCATGCATGGCCCTTGATTTATTTGGTTGAATCTGAACGGGGTTATTCGCTACCACTCATGTTTGATCCATGGAGAAGGGACATAAGTTTTTTTTTTTCAAATTGTTTTATTGTCAAAAAAAAAAAAAAATGTCCCTTCTCCATGGATCAAACATGAGTGGTAGCGAATAACCCCGTTCAGATTAAACCAAATAAATCAAAGGGCCATGCATGACATTGTTGGTACTTCGGTTTCAGGCCAGTCCCTGTCCCCAATCAAACTCACCAGACAGAACCTGTGCGTTTAGAAAAATGTATTTAATTAAAAAAAAAAAAAAAAAAAAAAACAACCGGTTGCAGGGATTCCTGTGCTAAGCACACGCCCTTTCCACCATGCCCAAAAGTGTGTCCTATTACAGTAATATGGCACAGTAGTTCACACAAAACTAGAATTTGCTAAATATGTGTTCCAGCGCCATCTACTGGAAAGAATAGGGAAATTCACAAAAAAGTACTGTGGCCAATCCGCGTAAATAGTACAAAAGAAAGAAAATGTGGCGTATTTACATTTTTTTTACTGCGTAAAAAGCCCAGATTATCTGGAGGGCTGGGGCCGAGTATCTTAATGAAGTCGACATATGCTCCAGAGTCTAGGGGGGCGACCATAGACCTATTGGGTTATTTCAACACAACTGAGTTTCAAAGGGAGGAACATCATTGGAAAGTATGTTTCAAAGAAAGGAGCTACACCCCTACTAAGCTGCACACACCAAAAGAAGCTTTTGGTCTAACTTGATCCTAATGCAGAAGATGCAGTCCTGTCAGTTGGAGGATCATCAGAAGGAACAAATGTGATGCAAGAAATTCTTCAGGAAAAGGTTGGATGTTTACAGGGATTTGACTCGGAGACAATTACACACCAGTGTCAAAGAATGCAGAGCATACCTCTCTCAATGAGGGCTGAGGCGAGGGTGGAGTTGAAGAAATGGTGGAACAGGACATAATTGAAAGCTTTGATGCTCATTTGGTCGTGTTGAATATGAGAGGATTGAACAAATACATTGTACCCGAAAGACATCCACTGCCCAACATCCAAGAAATCTCAACCATGGGGCCAGCAGGATTTTTCTCCATGTTAGACCTCACTTCAGTCTATCACCAAGTGAAATTACATAAGAAGTCCAGACATTTGACTGATTTCATAAAGCCGGAAAGCCTATTCCAGTATAAGCGAATGCCCTTTGGGCTCATCGCCACAGCCTCGGTTTTCCAAAAGATCATGTATTGAATATTTGATGGAGATCCGGGTGCCCACGTCTATCAGGATGACATACTGGTCTATGCGGACAACCTAGAAGAACAGAACAAGAGACCCGAGGGCATGTTAATTGCATAAGGCAGGAATGACACTCAGTAGGGAGAAGTGCAAAGTTAACAATGAATACCATGGGCATGTTATTTCAAAGGAAGGCATTCACCCCAAGAAGAATTTGTCAGAAGCTATTGAAGGGATGACTGAACCGGCCGGCCGAGACCAGCTGTGGACATTCTTGGGAACGACCACACTGCCAATATGAGAGAGTTACCCAAGAGCAAAGGAGGATTTATGTGGAATGATGCCTGCAAGGAGGAATTGAGCTCATAAAAGATGCCTTAGCTAAAGCCATCATGTTGCAGAACTATGAGAGAGGAAGGACAACAGTCATCACAACCGATGCTAGCAATGTGGGTTTGGGGGCGGTGATCAGCTGGAAGGCGGCACAGAGTACTTGATAGCCTTTGCCTCGAGACTAACGAAAGGAGCTGAGAAGAACTATGCCATCATTGACAAGGCGGCTTAAGTGGGAGGTGGAAACGTTGAGTGGGGCACAAAGTTAGAGTTTCAGATGGATCATAAACCCATCACATTGAAAGTATTGGATAAGGTATCAGGGAGGATTAAAAGGTGGGTCTCTGAGGGCCTCAGAAGCGCCTGGTGAAAATAGGTCACGAAGGACATCAGGGCATAGTGAAAACGAAAGAGGATCTGAAATGACTACTTGTGGCCAGCCTTGCAACCTGCAAATTGAGGGCAATCAGGGATTGTATCCTTTGCAAAATAGTGCTGTGTGTGTAGTGTGTCTTATGGCAGTAGTGACGGCCACCCCTACACAGCCGTGGGACAATACTGGCATGGATGCCATAGGTCCCATCTGGTGCGATGGAGTGCAATCATTCTGTTTGGTGGTGTTGGGTCTGCTCACTAGATGGGCAGAGGTGTTGGTGGCAGACAATGTGACCTTGGGAAAAGTGGTGGAATTCCTTGAGGAGTTATGTGGTAGGGAAGGCTACCCTAGAGTGATAGTCACCGAGTCACTGATGGTACCCATTTCAGATCGAAGGAATGGAGTGACTATTGCCGCATACTGCCATCACACAAAACCAGTGCCATATACGATCCACAGACTAACAGAGTGGTTCACAGGGTGTTGAAGGAAGCAATCAGGTGGTCATGTGCGGAATTGGAAGGTTGCTGTATGGGTGGCTGTGAAAGCTCATAGGTTCACCCCGCACAGCAGCACTAGTGTGTCACTCGAGCTCAGCAGGCTAACACAAAGCCTCCTCCTCCTCCTCGAAATTGGGAGTGTGAGGGGAATATCTCGTCAGTTGAAAAAAAAAAAAAGAAAAAAAAAAAAAGTTGTATGATCGGAGTGGAGTCAGAGAGAAGGTGTCACCAAGTACTGGGGCCATGGTAAGGATCAAGCTACCCCTGGCTCTTCGGGTTGGGGCATGTATGTGGTCAGATTCAATCAAGGTGAAAGAGGTGTTCAGGTATGCGGTTAGGACTGAGGACAACAGGTTGGGGAACTTGGAACGAGGGATGATTGAGAGAAGGGGGAGTTCTGACAGTTCTGGTTTATGTTCCTTGCCAGTTACTGCAGGTGGCAAGTCGTACCGTTTCAGCGGCAGAAGAAGGTGCTGCAGACCTGGTGCATCTTCTTTGTATGGTGCTACTGTTGGGGAGTCGTTTAGTTCCAGGAGTGAAACGAACTGTTGCAGACCTGGTTACCTCAGAGACTATAAGATCATGCTTCTCTGGAGATCCTGTTGGGATGCCCTGTGTGGGGAAGAAGGGAGGTCTAGGGTCATCTTCCACATGAGCCGCCTCTTGACATCCCATGAGCCCTGCAAGAGTGGCGAGTCCTCACGGGTGGAACGCTAGGTGAGCAACGGTTGGAGGCGACAGCAGGGCTCACTTTAGCATATTTATACATACAAGTAATCCCCTTACTTGTTGGTTTAGTCACTACAATGTTATAGAATTTGATAGGCAGAGGAGCACAGCCCAGAGCAAATCAGTCCTATTTAGAATTAGGTGGGCTGAAGGGTGGGTTCAGCTAGATGCAAATGCACAACCATTGTTAAGCAAATAAGATGCAGAGTTTGAAATTGATGGAAGTTGGGAGCTAATTAGCTTCTGCTTACAGCATAGAAGAGTCCAGTTAGCTAGACGGAGCTATTTATGGCTCCCCAGGTTAACTGATGCCAAACAAACACCTATGTGAATTTAACTGTGGGACGTATAAACAAACATTACGACACATCTATATGACAAAGTATCAACCTTAATAAAAAGCCATATGTATGTGTGTCCGATACAATACAGTCTATAGGGCCCCTGGCAAACCCTGACCTATCCAGGTACAACAAGACTGATCAATTGTCTGAGTGACTAAGCGACCAAAACCCCCACCGGTATAATTCAGTGAATTTTATGAACACATTTTGCAAATCAATTTTAGTTCTAAGATATAGGTAGTTAGATACATTCATGAAATATTACACAGGAAAAAAAGGAGGTGTAAACTGTACAAGTGTTAAACAATATCAACATTGTCGTCAATACATTTTGTATAAGACAAGCATAGAGTAAAAAGGTTCACATCAATGTTGTAGGATAGTAGTCTGTTTTAAAGAGGACAAGTTGATTTAAACAACCATTACTAGTGCCAGTGTGGACATTAAACAAGGGAGAGAAAGATGTCGAAATCGGCCACTGGTAGCTGGACTAGTGTGCTTGGATTTGGGTAGCCTTCATCAGGTCAAACAAGAAGGAGTTGTGGTTTGTGGGTGCGATTTCTCGCCGTCCATAACCAGTACAAGAGGGACCCTGCAATAACTCAGACAGAAAAGAGCCAAGTTAACATTACTTTATTAATGCACAAGCATTCGCGAATGGGCAGCAAGTTCAAACGTCTCGCAAAGCAAGTCGTCAAAGTGCCGCGCTTTGCCCTGCACATCGTGGTCCTTTTATACCCATCTGTTTTACATTGTCATACATTGCTGCACATAGATTATGTCCACCACAAGGCGGTTCCTCCCAGTCATGACTTTGCATCAATGGTCAACAGTTCAACATCTGCTATTGTGGTTTCCTGTTATCTGTTATTCTCTCTCTCTCGTGCCCTTCTGTGTCCTTATCTCTGTGCACGAGGCTGTGCTTACTCATTCCTTCCCCACCCGTAATCTGCAGATAGTTTTAGCAGGCTCAACATGCTTCGACATACAGTGACCAAACACAATTCTTCTGTTAAAAACAAGTTCTTGCCAGGTCAGCAGGTCTCTTTCTAGTTTGCAATTGCTATTCATATATGGCCATTAAACGCCACCGTATAAAAGAGAAGGCCTCTTCTTTTAGCAAAAAGTACATTCTTTTAACGCATATGATGATTAGTACAAACTCCAAGTGTGAGCACAACATTACATATGTATGCGTACCTTCAATCCACCCTTTGCTCACACTTGAGCATCAATCTAAACCTTCCTAGCATAAGCAGATGGCAGGAAAGCAACATCATCACATACTGTATGTACCATAATCTTCTCCAGGCCTCCCATGTCAAAAAATTCCTGTTGTACATGGCTTTTATCCATTGGATTTAGGCGCGTTATGCTGGAAGAACACATGGAAACACAGCACGACACACATACCGGGAAACATTGGATGCAGAGACAAATTCCTACAACTATTGCCGCTAGAACCAGTATAGGCGTAAGAAGTTGCCATCCAATTTCTTTCAGGAGCTTCATCCACCAGCTATCTCCTGACCCTTCCTCCTGGTGGATGCTATCCGCCACTTTATGCAGTTTGTTTACTCCATCCAGGATTCCTGTACTCCCTTCTGGTATGTAAACACAGCATTGGGATCCCACCAAAAAACAGACTCCGCCCCTTTCTGCAGTGAGTATGTCTAAGACATACCTATTTTGGAGAGCCACTAGCCGAATTGCTTTCATTTCATAAGTGATGTTTTCCATTAGGTCTGCAGATTCTTCGATTACGAACTCAAGGGCCCTGCTTAGCTTTTGGATTTCTTGACTGTTCATAAAGATGCCCGCTGGAGGAACCAGGACCCCCATCAGATCTATAAACGTTTCCCATCCTGTAGGTTGATACGTAGGAATTTTTGGGTTTACTGCTCGTTTATTTCTGCTGTGTATTTCTTTATGCAGAGTAGACGGGGCATATACCATCACAGCCGGCATTATTCTGGCTATGTAACATACCCCAACAAAATCTTTGGCTAACCACAAATAAGCCCTCTTGTTACAGACGTAGGCATGTCCTTCAATCTGTAACAATCCCTTTGTGTAGTTATTTAGATTCACCATTTGACTGCACCCCGAGATCATTCTTTGATTACCTCTTGCGCTCCTCTTAAAACATATATTCTTTGGCCTAAACTCTTGTGTGATGGTGATAGGGGGAGGAGGTTCTCTTACTATCTGTACCATAGCAGGTGCAAGCCCGATTCCCTCAGTTTTGATTTTATAGCGTATCTTTTCCTTTAGAAGGGTTTTGTTCTCTCCTCTAACATAACAAGCGGTATTCGGTATCATATATTGCTGTGCTGACACTATTCTCATGTAAATTAATGTACACCCGGCATCCTCAGTAACTGGCGATGCGTACACTGGGATGCCTTCACTGCTATGTCGGGGCATGTGGGTGCAGATCCAGCAATCAGTTTTATTCACTACCCCATATGTTGTGTTTATTATCTTCACATATTCATTTTTAGCATAGTCTTCCGGGTCGTGTTGGTCATAGGCATCTCGATTCCTGCTCTTGACCCAATCTGTTCTCCCTGTTTCATTTGACTCGGGCAACAGGTTCTTTAATTCATATCTAGATGGATGTTCCAGATACCAGAATATTATGGCAAATGCTATTAGTACTACTATCGTGCATACAGAAAACAAAATTTTGCCTCTTGTGGTACAAACTGGTATTTTCCTCTTACCTTCTGTGTTTGAGGAGCATACACTTATCCGTTCAGGGACTAAACCAGCATACACGGGTGTAGACATAGTTCAGTATATGGCTCAGTATACAGCGTATATCAGTTGCAACCTAGCGATATAGCAATATCCCCTATTTAAAGCACCAGTGTCCTTATTACTCTAATAGTGGTAGGTCTCACTGAAAACCTTCATCCGATCTGTCCCACGTCTCGTAGTGCCTGTCCCAGGAGGGGAACGCCGAAGGCCCTTCAGGCTACAAGCCCGTCGTCTTCAGTAAGGCACAATTCTGCTAAAACCAACAAGAGAGTCCAAATGTTCATCTCCCTAATGATCAAAGTTCAAAACAGTGTCCTTACACGTTGCTTGGCACATACACGTCACGGGATCGGAGGCGATGGGCACACCTACTAATGGCGTCTGGCAGTACTGTTGCAACCTGGGGTTGGTTGGTTCCCTTTTCTGGATTCACGTGGTACCAGTGCGGTTTGCCATCAACTTTTACCGCAGTTTGTGTTGCGAGGAGAACCTGAAACGGGCCCCTCCATCTGGGTTGCAGTCCGCTGGTGCGATCGAAGGCTTTTATAACAACCCAGTCACCGGGCTGCACGTCGTGACCTTCTCCTATCAGAGGAGATGGAGCTACTGCGTTCACCTGTGCATTAATAGAAATCAGTCTATTAGTTAACCCAATACAGTACTGTTGTAATGCAGGCCATGCTTGCTCAGACAATCTCTTAGGTGATATGGGGGTCCCAATACTTGGTGGACGCCCCATAACAATTTCGAAAGGAGATAAACCATGTGTACGCTTAGGCATAGTACGCATACTCAATAATGCAATAGGCAATGCATCCGGCCATTTCAGTCCCGTTTCAGCACAAGCCTTTGCCAGTTTGTTCTTCAGTACCTTATTTGTGCCCTCTATATCTCATCACCAAACAGTAGGAATGTTTATTTACAGGCTCCAGCTGTATAAAGTCCATATACACCACCTCAAAAGGGCAGGTGGGTAACTTACTGTGGCCCGCCGGGGCCGGTACACCTTTCCCCACATTATATAAAACACATATTTCACATTGTTTTGCCCATTGGCGACAATACATTCCCAATCTTTTGTTGTACCACACAGTACTTAAAACTTCTTCCATAGTTCTTGCGTTAACGTGGGTTGGACCATGAGCCACGCTCACTATCACAGGTAAGTATGCGTCAGGTAGTACCCAGGTGTTCGTTTTGGTATGTGCCCATAGCCCATCTACCGTCTCCTCATATTGATCATCCTTGTGCCAAGATAGTCTTTCTTCAATGGTTGCATCTGCTTGGATTTCCTTTACGCGCTCCTTCGTCCCTTCCATAGTCACATCCCTCCCCACTATGAGCTGTCGGGCTTCCCACCGAGTGTCCCTTGTGGCAGCTAGTTTAGCCATCTGGTCAGCCAAAGAATTTCCCTGCGTGACATAATCCAGTGTTTTTTTATGCGCTGAGCACTTCACTACGGCCACCATTTTGGGCAGCGTAAGGGCTTGCAATAATTCAGCAATCAATCGGGCATGTTTAATAGTATCACCTTGAGAGGTTAAGAAGCCACGCTCTCCCCAGAGTTTACCAAAACTGGAAACCACCCCGTGCGCGTAGGCTGAATCAGTATAAATTGTCACTTTCATGCCGCTGCTTAACACTAATGCTCTAGTTAGCGCAATCAATTCTGCCGCCTGCGCCGATTTCTCACACACTTTCCCACTCTCAATCAACTGTTCCCCTGTAGTTACTGCATACCCTGCTGTTGTCTCCCCATTTGGCAGTTTGAAACAGGAACCATCACAGAATAATATACCCTCATTATCAACCAGCGGGGTGTCTTGCAGGTCTGCTCTACCCTTAGTGTGTTCTTCCATTTGAATCACACAATCATGCCTAATGTCATCAGGTGAGGTGGGCAAAGGAAGCAGTGTCGCTGGATTCAAAGTGTTACACCGTTCAATTTTTACATTACTGGCAAACAGGATCATCTCATACTGTGTGAGTCTAGCTGTAGTCAAATGCTGTGTATGCACTCTATTCAGAAGAACATCTACCGTATGTGGAACCTTTACTGTTACTTCACTCCCTAGGATGATACCTGCACTTTGTTTTAGGGCTGTCGCTGCTGCAGCTACTGCTCTCATGCATGGGGGTAGGCCTCGAGCTACTGAGTCCAGAGTGCTAGAAAAATATGCACATGGTCTCTGTTTACCCCCTTGTTCCTGCGTCAAGACTGACACAGCGCAACCTTCCTGTTCATCAACAAAAAGGCAAAATCTCTTAGTATAATCAGGTGTGCCTGTTTCCAGCTCCCGTGTCTACCAGACATCTCAAGTTTCGGTGGGGGCCGATCCTAATAGAGGCATAAGGCCCCCTTTGGTCTATAGGAACCTGCACCACTCCCGCTATCTCATTCCGGCATCCTCAGGACATATCGCTTGTGTTATCCTGAAAATCATTGTTATAGTATACCCCTTCTCCACATTCTTCACCCTGGCATACACCTTGTACTTGTGTCGTTTGTTGTGGCTGATACAGTAGATTGGGGGGAGGCGGGGCCGGCCAGGGAACATCCCCTCTTGCTTGTCCGTCAAAGGCATTGGGTTGAGGGGGTTTAAACATTCTATTGTCTTGGTTGCCGTACCCACCAGTCCTATTTCCTGGGGCAAATGTTGTCTGTGAAGGGGGCCGTACGCCCCTTCCTCTCCCACCACTCTGGGGACACTGGGATTTCCAGTGTCCGGGTCTCTTGCAGAAGGCACATACATCTTGGGGTAGCCCATCACTCCTCCCATATAGCGCACCTCCTTGCACTGTACCTCTTCCTGTCCCTTGGCCCCCTATCATGTTGCTGCTATAGCCCTGTGACGGGCCGTTATTATTGTAGTTATACCTGCCTTGGGGCCCTTGATGCAACTGTTGCATCAACACTTTGGTTTTTAAATCCTTCTCTTGTCGTGCCTTTTGTTGTCCCTTTACTCTTTCCCCTCTTTCATAATACCTGGCCATTTCGAGGAGATCCCGGGGGTTTCTAGTCATCCATGTACTTTCTGCCCTCCTAATGTTCTCCTGAATTGGCCCGTGGAGCCCCTCTACAAAGTTTGTGGCAAAGTACCGTTGGCCCGTTTCAGACCCTATCTCTAGCCCACTGTGCGCTTTGAATGCTGCTTCATAACGCAGAAAGTACTGTGCTACCTCCTCACTTGCACCCTGTATCACAGCGGACAGTTTCTCCACATTCACATCAAATGGGGGTAACACCTTTTCTAGAGCCCTCAGGACTGCCATGCCATGCCCCCTTAGGGGTTCAGGATATTCCTCATGCAGTTTTCTATTTTTGCTCGCATCCATTACATCTTTCCATTTTATTGTTTCATTGTCTTTGGCACGAAAGGGGGTCCATATTTCTTCTGGGACAATGGCTAACAATATGTTATCTACATCCTCTACGGTAAATAACCCTGGTCTGAATAACTTTCCCACTTCTTTGTAGAATCCTGCCGGGTCTATACGGGGGTCGGGGATGGACTTGGTGATATGCATTAATTCAATTCGGGATAAAGGGACATACACATAGGTGCGCATCATGTTACCAGTGGCTGCCTCTATGGTGGGTTGGCACTCTCTCATTGGCATTAATAGTGACTTTTCTGTATTTGTTTGTTCACTCACAAGGGCCTGCACTGGTGATGAAGCAGAGGACTGGTGACTAAGAGTTTTCTCTTTTATTTTTTTATAATCTTTTAATAGTTTCTCCACCTTAGCCATCCTCCATTCTTCCGCCCCTGAATCATCCACTCTTATATTAGATAGCAGTTTCTTATCCAATTCAGTCCTAATCCTATTCCACTGGGACACATACCTAGGCTCCTTTTCCTCTTCTATATCATCCACCCTAATAAGAAGATATTTAATTACGTTTACTTGTATAGGCCAGCCAAGGCCCTCCATCAGACTCACCAGGGTGGACATGGACTGCGAGTGTATGGATGCTATCATACGATTAGCTACGTTTTGGCCCGCCTGGTCTGCATCTTTGAGTTTAGCTTCTCTTTCCTTCACCTCTCTTTCCCATGCCCTCTTTTCCTTCTCCCATTCAACACTGCCCCTTATGACTTCCTCTATTATGTCTGACATACATCCCCATAACTGAACACTGGACGCAGTCACTGGTAGTAACGCGACAGCGTCCTGATATGCTGAGGGCAGATCCGCAGTACTCTGTCCTCTCAATTTACAGTTACCCTCATGAAAGGTATATAGTTTAGTGGCCACTGTCCTAAATTCCAAAGGTGTCAAACACCCCAATTGGTCCCGTAGGCTGTCATTGAGGGGTGTGCCATACAGCCCGGTCATAAGGATTTGCAAGTCTCCATCTCTATCCTTTTCTACAGTAGTCGTTCTCCTATGGTCTATCAACCTATCTGGGTCCCCATACTTCATTGGGAATTCCACCCTTTCACCCTCACTGTCTGCCGGTGGAGCTGTAGCTCCTGGAAACAATAATTCAGTCGTTGTTTGTTCTGCTTCTAGCCCTATCACATCTTCATATCGAGGCACCGGCACGGCAGGATACATACCCCCACTGTTCTTAATCATCATATGTCTATCCAACTGATCTAGCCTCTCACCCTTCTCTTTTATCTCTAGATCATGTAATTTTTGATTTACCGTTCTCTTCTGCTCCTTTGCTTTTTGTTTATTCTGAGCATTGCGCCTGCGCATTGCTTCTACCCTCCATAGTCGTATAGCCTCAAACTGTGCGGGTCTAACCCGTCTTTTTACTAATTCTATTTCTACTTTGGATATGCGGTCCGCATCAAAGGACCCGGTGTCTGGCCATTTATGCTCAATCAAATCTTTTGTGTATTCGGACCATTCTTTTAAGAACAATGTTGAATTCAATCCATGTTTAATCAACATATCAAATGCAGGGGTTCCTTCAAGAGGGGCATAGTGTCTCTTGCCTATACCACTCTTGCTGGAAGCCGCTTGACCCATTTTGTTGGTATACCACAATTGCCTAAAACACTCACCTTTCCCAAATATGCACCTATTGGCTAACAATAATAATACATCCTCCTGGCGTATCTAACATATCATATCATCATTTCAACATTACTTCTTCATAGACGGACTTACCACCGTCCTCTTCACAAACCCTGAATCATTATTCCCTTATTCCATCATGCATCCGTCCATACCACTTATCTTAAGGGTCCCGCCAGAGTGTTCCGGACCCGAAGGGCGACAGCCTGCTGTTCCACCGCCAACGGAGCCGGAAAAACAAGGATGACGCGTTGGTTGCAATCAAAGGTGCGGATTCAGTTGTTGGGGCCCCGTGATCAATTCCTTCTCCGGTTCCGCCGCGGCGTTCCTCACCCAGTGACGGACTGTCGCTCCTTCGCGTCCCACTTCTGACACCAAAATTGTGGGTGCGATTTCTCGCCGTCCATAACCAGTACAAGAGGGACCCTGCAATAACTCAGACAGAAAAGAGCCAAGTTAACATTACTTTATTAATGCACAAGCATTCGCGAATGGGCAGCAAGTTCAAACGTCTCGCAAAGCAAGTCGTCAAAGTGCCGCGCTTTGCCCTGCACATCGTGGTCCTTTTATACCCATCTGTTTTACATTGTCATACATTGCTGCACATAGATTATGTCCACCACAAGGCGGTTCCTCCCAGTCATGACTTTGCATCAATGGTCAACAGTTCAACATCTGCTATTGTGGTTTCCTGTTATCTGTTATTCTCTCTCTCTCGTGCCCTTCTGTGTCCTTATCTCTGTGCACGAGGCTGTGCTTACTCATTCCTTCCCCACCCGTAATCTGCAGATAGTTTTAGCAGGCTCAACATGCTTCGACATACAGTGACCAAACACAATTCTTCTGTTAAAAACAAGTTCTTGCCAGGTCAGCAGGTCTCTTTCTAGTTTGCAATTGCTATTCATATATGGCCATTAAACGCCACCGTATAAAAGAGAAGGCCTCTTCTTTTAGCAAAAAGTACATTCTTTTAACGCATATGATGATTAGTACAAACTCCAAGTGTGAGCACAACATTACATATGTATGCGTACCTTCAGGTTGAACATTGACGAACAGGGGAAGTGTGTCAGGGTATATTTGGTCGCTTGGATAAACTTATTGGTGTCATTCATGAGGCAATAAATGTTCATTTAGATGCGACTGATCCGAGGAAGAGAGTGGTGATGTCTTACCGTGTGTGGCTTGTCCAGCACGGTATGTTATGGGAATCCACACTGAAGTTAGTGATGGGTTCTGATCCAAATGCAACCATAATGGAAATCAGTGCTTGATCTTCTCATTGGGGAATTACTGTAAAGAATGTAAAAAGCAATGATTGCTGGGGGTAGTTCATTCAAAAGCAAAAACAAGGAGGTGATGGCTGGAAGGTTTAGAATGAATCTTAACCACTGGTGTTGCTCTGGGCAACCCTCCAGACCATCGTTCTTCGCCTGCCAAGCCATTACAGAAGGGGAAAGACCATATGCAAATCAGACTTGGCCCCACCCCAAAAGGGCCACCCCAGACGTGGGTCCCGTGCCTGCAGGGCCTAGAGACCCAAGCTACTCCTCACTGATGACGCCCAACAAGGCTGAAACATGTGTGGGGATGCTTGTGGTCTTGCGCAGAAGGGATGTGACCTAGCAGCTCGGCCTGGACTACCCCTGTCGCTAGCCACGTCAAGGCGGGAGGTCTCTTCCTTAATTCTACCAGTTTTCAAGGCCGGCGGTTACTACAACGATCGATCCATTAAGTAACACAAGGGCCTCATATCAGCCCCTTTCGGACATCTTTGACTTGTTGCAGCCCAAAGTGGGCCCACAAAGAGAAATGTCTCCTCAACAAGATGCCATGATTCATCCATTACATCTCGATGATTCTAAAGCCCAAACAAGGGACCCAACTACAAGGCCCTTCAGCACGCTTGACCATGGAGACTGTAATTACAGGCGCAGACATTCACTGGCGGACCCTGCGGCTCTAGGAACAAGGGACTCGACAGCGAGTGGAAGATCGGACTTCTCCTCATCATCTCAGAAAGACGCACCCAACACCAGAAAAGATCTGACAACAATCATGTCGGCAATCACCATCTCTATGGCCCCCTTCTGTAAGCTGTACCAAACGCTAAGCAACGTTTCTAAAGACAACACGGCCATCTTAGCAAGTATACAGTCGAAGTTAACTTTCCTGGAAGGCTATATAACAGCCATCGACCTGAAGTACGAAACCCTGCACTTAACAAAAGAGGCGGTAGCCTTAGCTCCGGACATCTCCGTGGCCTCGTCAACAACAAAAGGCTCTCTACCACCGCCGACAGTGCATAAATCTACACAGACGACTCAGGTAAAGCAGCTAAACGAAATTGCTCCAGTATTCTTGCATAATTACCTCAAACGTCTAATCTGACTACACCGTCTTTAAATCTGGCCTTGGCAAGCAGCCCGGGTCCGACCCAACATCCGATTAACGGAAAGAAAGTCTTGAAATTAGCTGGGATCGATCAATCAATGCCACCAGCCTATAAACCAAACCAACGTAGCCCCCCACGGGAGGGCTTGCCTTCCAACTCCAGAGTTCCCGGAAGTACGGCTCAAAATTTCACGCGATCAGGCTCTGTGACGGACCTTACCCAGTCCCCCAGATCGACAGAAGACTGCCTGAATTCAGGCCTACTATCGGCAACGTCGCCTGGCAAGGTGCAATCCGCTCCCGAGAAAGGACCAACCTCTTGTGAGACCTTGACAACTTCCCCCTCTGGCCGTAATTCGAACTCCAGAGCGGACCCTCTCTCATGTCCGAGGGAGGCCCCTGAGCTGAATAAACCGGCTCAGATCCGACACACTGAAGAGCCATCAAGATACTCGCCGGATTTCCAAAGCAGACCCAGGGCGAGAAATCAATCAGCCAGGTCGCAGCAGCAAGGGACGCGGCAGCCAGAAACGTAACAGACAAATTTACTGTCTGTATGAGGGGAAATTCTACGCGCCTTTTTAAAATAGAGCAAATCTCCAGCAAAGATAAGTACATCATCTTGAATAGAAGAACTGTGCTAAAAATTACATCGGCTACACCCTCGCTAAACAAACTAAATTCGGAAGACTTTAAAAGGGTTGAGCCTTATCATAGAGACAATAAAGCCAAAGCATACCTGCACATTTATTCTTCTGCAATTCAAGACATATGCCGCCTAGCCAGCGACCAACTTAAAGCGCAAGGCCTGCTGCTGTCTGAAATAAAGACTGTGGACCTTAAGAACAGTACCCAGGAATCTAAAAAAGGAAGAACTGGTGTCCACAGTCCTTCCCAACGTCAAACCGATCGAAGAGACATACTGAAGGCACACTTTTGCTATCCATCAAGAACCCGGAAGCTGTGGCAAGATTCACCTGAACGTCCGATAAGCTCCGTCGGGGGCTCTCCTGACCCACCTCGAGGAGTATCGCAAATCTACCAGCGGTCTAAAGACATGCAAGAACTAGCCAGGCATCGCCCGCAGTACTCCCCAAACCAGCGATCCCGTGCGGCTCAAAGAAAGCTAAGCTGGAGAGACCAATCCCCACGAAGAGACCACGCAACTCACAGATCTGGTGTGCAATTCAAATTACCACCGTCGCCAGTTCCCAAAAAATCTGCTCCTCAAACCGGCCCTTGGGACTGGATAAAGGGGGCTCCATCTTCACACCGCCTTAGATAGCAATTACCAAAAGAAGCAGACATCCAACTGTGTCAAAAACCCTTGTCGTTGGCCTCCTGGAATACCAGAGGTCACGCTCATCTGACTGACCCCAACACTCTCGACCTGGGTCATTTTGATATTTTCTGTTTGCAAGAAACATGGCTCCAGGATACACCCTCAATGGATGGGTATGATATCGTGATCTCGCCAGCTGTAAAAGGGCTGTTAGGCCGTCCCTCAGCAGGCCTTCTCATCGGGGTACGGTCAGATCAAAATCTAAAACTGATCAGGACCACAGCCAGATCATATGGGGTACTGGCGGTCCTAATTGAATGGAACCCCGCTTCTGAACCTTTAAATCGACGGTCAAAGCAATCCTCACCTCTGCCACTCGCTTTGATCACTACATACTGGAACCCGCAAAGAACTACGACACTCTTTTGTCAAACCATGGCGGAGGTCATTGACGAGATCCTTATCGAATGGAACACTCCCTTCGTACTCGTATGTGGTGATCTCAATGCGAAGTGTGTCCAGCAGAAGATAGTCTCTAAAAATTCAACCGAGGTAACAGAAGCAGAGCCTAGAGGACAAGCATGGATGACCCTCATGGCATCCAGGAATCTACACAACGTTGCCTGGATCCGTGAAGGGCAGTCCCATCTCCCGACCTGGGAGAGGGTCCGGTCGACAGCTACCCTGGACTATATTTTTGCGTCGCAAGCTCTGTGTGCAGCAATTCAAGACTTCCAAGTGGTCAAAACGGCTTCCAGCGACCACAATATGCTCACTACTTCCTGGAGCTCTGCTGCGAGTAATTCAACTTATTATTTACCATCGGTTGAAACAAATCCCCAACAATCGTGCCTTCGACTGACTTTGGCCAATATTAGATCTATTACCGATCAGTACGTGGCGGAATTTGGGATTGATCAACCTCTTGTTCCACCGATCAGGCCGGACTACCTCCCCATGCTCCTAAAATATAGGCATCATTTGGCAGCAGGATCATCTATCCCCCAATCATGCAACCACCAGTACGACAAGGAAACAGCTGGGAAGAAAAACGTCTTGAGAACTCTCAGAAGACGTGCCAAGGTTGACAGCACCGCTGCGGCATGGGATCGCTGGTGAACTGAAAAAAAAGCCTACAAATCATGGATTAGGGCACGTCGAGCTGTTTTATACCAACAAGACGCTGAATCAATGATGAAAGTCCTAACTGCAAAATAAACGGCTGATTTTTGGTCCTTGGTAAATGCTTCGAAAGGATCCACAACTTATAACATGAGCAACTCAGTTCCGGAACAAGTCTGGGTCACGTTTTTCACCGACCTGTTTGCTAGCCCGACCCAGAATACGATCTCGTCCCTCGATTCCTCCGCAGCGCCTTGGATCGATCTTTCTCCAATATCAGACATAAGCATAGCCATCCAAAAGTTAAAATCATCAAGAGCCCCTGGCCCGGATGGCTTGTCGAATATAGATCTAAAGAAGCACCGTGATGAATGGGCTGCCTTCATGAGCATTCTGTTTGACCACTGCAGAACCACCAGACAGATCCCATCATTGTGGTGCAAAGCAACCATCATACCAATTTACAAACATGGAAGCAGAGAAGCCCCGGAAAATTATCGCCCTACTGGACATTATGGGGAAACTGTTTGCCACCCTTCTTTTAGAGCACTTCCACCGCTGGGAGAACAGCCGCCTGCAGTGATCCCTACCAACTAGGCTTCAAGAAAAATGGCAGCACCGCATTGAATATTTTCATACTCACAATCCTAAAAGCTAAAATAAAGCAGGGTGCCCCTACGGTGTACGCGGCTTTCATCGACCTTTCTCAGGCTTTCGATAAAGTGGATCGACCAAAATTGTGGAGAAAGCTGGAAAACTGGAAGTGTCCATCCCCTGCACTACAGCCAATAATAGCCCTGCACACCAATACCTCACTTAACGTCCGACTGAATAAACAGGGGGCTCTGTCCAGAAATATCCAAGCGTATAGAGGTGTTAAACAAGGCTGTCCCCTGGCTCCGGCACTCTTCGTGGCTTTTTTGGGGGTGGGGGGAGACTACAAAGATTCGGAAGTTCTGGTGCGCAGCTTCCATCCGAAGTTTGGCAATTCCCCCTTGTCCTGCCTCCTATACGCCGACGACATGATTCTGTTCGACCAAACTCCGATCGGCCTCCAAAGGCAGCTGGACAATTTGGCAACCTACATGACCACCAACAATCTCCAAATAAATCAGACTAAACCAAAATTATGGTCCTGTCCTCTTCTCGCCACCCTCCGAAAACCACCCGGTCTTGGTCAGTGTGCGAAACTAGAATCGAAGTGGTCCAACAATTTAAATATCTAGGTGTGTTCATGGATGGGTCGTCCCAAGAACTCAAAATGCAGCAACATCTCTGGGCTAAAACTAAACAACTGACTTCCCAACTACGAGCACTTGATAGGAAGTTTGGCAAATTCTCATTAATGCCGGCTATTAATTTCTACAAGGGAAAAATGGTGCCCACACTGACCTACGGCATGGATGCCATGTTCACCGTACCTCCCCAACTATGGCGAAAACTAGAGGCCTATATATGGAAGTCTCTTTTAGGCTTTCCGAATGCTATTCCTATTGAAGCGATCAGACGAGAGTTGGGCCTTCTGTCGCTAAGCGCCACCGTCAGTGGGGCCGCACTCGCCCTATTCAGGAAAACCTTAATTAAAGACAGCTTGCCAATCTTTAAAATTATTGGGCAGGAATTGGAATCAACTAACACCAAGACGGTCCAAAAATGGGTTCACCTTCAAAAACCCAAACTGGAAGACCTGCAATGTTCACTTAATGACTTGATAACGAATCCGCAAAGAGTAAGTGAAAAACTAAAATTGCAGGATTGGATCACCACCATTGACAAAACAGCGTCCATCAAGTGCTTAAACCACCTTCCACCAACCTATAATAAATTGAAACTTCCTATGGCGTACTGTCTGAGATTCCCAGACAAAAAAAACTGCGCTCAACATTTTTAAGGGCACGTTTAAACCTGCTCCATACTCGAGAAATCTTAGGGAGAAGACGGCTGGGCAGTTCAACTACATGCAGACTGTGTGAAGACCCTGATTCTGTGGAGAACATCCGCCATCTTCTCCTAACGTGCCCGGCTTTGAAGGAATTTCGCGCCCCATTTTTGACTCCGCTTTGGCGTGACTCGGTCCTGATCGATGAGCACACGTGGTGGTGCCGTTTGATATCTGGCGAAAAGTCCCGATGGGCGGTAGTCACGGCTAAAATTTTGGAAGCAGCCTTCATCAAACTTGGCGGCGTAACTTAAAGCGACCGGCCGGTCTTGGATGTTCAATGGACATTTTTTTTTCTAATGAGAGAGGATTGCCTCGCTGTTCAATTTTGAGAACATCTCTGAATTTAATACTTTGAGACTCACCTTTGCGCACGCTTCTTTTGATGTACATCAACTGTAATTAACAACTTCTTGTAAAAATCATTTTACCCTTGATTACATACAAGTAATAAAAAAAAAAAAAAGATACCCGAAATTTTGAAACTAAGGAAACCATATGCACAGAGAACACTGTTTCGGTGGTCTCCATCATACCAATTCATGAATAAGTGCCAACTATAAGTTCTTAAATAGCTGGTTTCATGAAACGTGATAGACCATGTGACTGCCTTTGAATGCACTAACCACCAGAATTAAATTTGAGCCAAATGGTATTTTAGTTTTACCACTCACACGCATCTGTTTACTGTGCTTGTGGCGACTAAGGGGGCAAAAAATCTCCCCATCATGATCGGAAATTAGGCAGAGCGTTTAAAATACTTCACAATGCTGTGGATTAGAATGATACCCATCATTGTCCGCATCTCTAAAAAACTGGTCCAATCTTAAAATGACAACAATTCTTCCAAATACACCACGTTTTCTCCAAATACATCAACTATGTCAGATTAACTAATGCGATCATTGAATCACCACTCACAAATATTTGTTATTGTGTCTGGGAATCACGACTATGGTTACATCAATGTGCACTGCAATATATAAACAATGTGTTTAGGTTCCAGGTCACTTTGAGAGCAATTCAATTCCGGCCTAATATTAGAACATCAATTTGGTCGGAAGTTTCCCCAGATGGGGTTAAGATGTCCCTTAGGATTTCTCAATTCCCCCGTGTAAATAACAGCAATATACCAGAAGGGTCCACTGTACCCCTTTAACTTTGTCAACAGTTCACATGATACTTTTGGCAGTTTCTGATGACAATATTTCTCGTACTGTGCAGTACTGCACAATAATGCGCACATGCTGCAACCAGTCCAACATTGACGCTGTGTTTTTGGATCTGTTTCAATAGCAACGCCTCCGCCATCTTACTTCCAGCATAGTCAGCACAGCCTCAGCTTTGAGCAGATGTGACCGTCCGAGTTTGCCAGCGCGGACACCGCATCTCTAGGGACAAAGGTAATATCACTATCAGATCTTGTACTAATCATGGTTACACCCACCCAGAGCACACCACATGCACAAGTTGGTCAGGCAATGTCGACAGTAATAGAGTGCTTGGGCATGGCTACTCAGGGTGATGGTACGGCGGATTCTGGCTATCGATCTGGCTTCCCTAGTGCGGGACCAATCTTTTCTTCACTCAAGCGAGGTCTCCCTATGACTCCACTACATCGCAGTATTGCTGTGGCCGTCCCGTACCTGTCATTACTGACAGCAGGTGTGTTTTGAACAATGAGGCTGTGAACAGATCTTTGTGATTGCTTTTAGTAGGGCAGTCTGGTCGAAGGCAGAGAATCTGAGGTGCATTCATTAGGGATACTTTAGACAAGTATTGATTTAATTGATTTAGTCTGTCCCAGCCTACATAGCACTCTATTCTGGGGTGGACCATCTGTTTAGACACATCCTCCACAAGACAGCACAGCCGGCATGGCTGTCACTGACTAACCAGGGGGCACACCAAGCCACAGATACTCAGTAACCAACCAAGTAAGTAGTATCATTTCACTTCATCACTAATCCCCCATCGGCCATACCATACCCAGGATTAGTCAATAGATACTAACTTCGCCGCCAACACGGGGTACACTCTGACCACACTGTGTTCACATCATATGGCATACCTATTAAGTACCAAGTGGGCAGTCCCGGCTCTCTGTGAATAAGTACGGGACAACATGTTTTCATTTAACTACTGCCAGCAATCATTTCTTTTTGCATGCTTTTCATTAATGCTCCTATGAGAAGGTCAAGCACCGATTTCCATTACGATTGCATTTTGATCGGAACCGATCACCAACTTCAGCGTGGATTCCCATAAGATACCGTGTTGAACAAGCCACACACTGTAAGACATCTACCACTCTTCCTCGGAGGAGGTGGCATCTAACTAAAGATCATTTATTGCCTTATGAATGACACCAATAGGTTTATCCAAGCGACCAAATATACCCCGACACACTTTCCTCTGTTCATCTTTCGCAGAGCCTGACAGGATCCAACATTCAATGTTCAACCACAACTCCTTCTCGTTTGTCCTGATGAAGGCCACCCAATTCCAAGCACACTAGTCAAGCTACCAGTGGCCGAAACACTGTCGACATCCTTCTCTCAAGTGTTTTAATGTTAACACTAATACTATAAATCAACGTGTCCTCTACTATCCTATAACATTGATGGGAACCGGTTTACTCTATGCTTGTCTTGTACAAAATGTATTAATGCATGTTGATTTTCGTCCTTTTAATATTGATTTGTCATTTCATGACTGTATCCAACAACCTATATCTGAGAAAACTAAAATTGATTGTAAAATAACAGCAAAGTTTCATGTGTTTATAAGACTCACTGAATTATACAGGTGGGGTTTTTGGTCAACATGATCAATTGGGTCTATTACTGTGTCTGATGCAGTCATGCACATGCCTGCTTTGCCTGTTGTCACCACTAGTGGGAGCTGTTGCCTAAAGAATACTGCAAGCAAACAAAAAGAAAATAGAGCCAATACGACAGCTCAGAAAACAGCTCTCCAACATGCAACAATCACGTTCCACAGCCCGTAGAAGAAATAGGAAAGACTCAGGAAGAGCCCTTGAAGGAAAATGCAACCAAAATGATTGCGCCAACATTACCGATCAAGAAAACCCAGCTCACCGAAATTTTACAAAAACAATGATGGGAAACCTCCTTCCAACACAACTTCTGGCCCGTGTACACAGTCTTATACAGCATTAAGGGTCATTGAAATGCCATTTACTAGCTCCTTGCTCCTCAGTGGTAGCTCTTGGTCAAGGATTACTTTTAGCTCCTGCTCAGACAACCTTTTCTTTCAAGACCTGAAGATGGTGTGTTAAAACCGCAAACATTTTTTTTTAAAGGTTTACTTTGCCAAATAAGTTATCGGGAAAGAGCTTTTATCAAATTGTATTAATGTACTGGTCATTTGGAAAGTGATGTATTGTATGGATTGAAGAACAGGGTGTAATTTCAAACACAAATGACTTACAGAGTAAGCAATAACAGATTGGAGGCAGTCCTTTAGTAAGGTGCCTTTAAGTAGGAGCATTGTTTGTTTGGGTGGTGTGTACTGGGTGATAAGGGGTAAAGTGGGAACGAGGGAGAGGGAATTGTGGATATTTGACTTTTAAACATTGATTGTACAGGGTGATCCCGAAGGTGGAATGCAGGGAAGGCGGGTTAATCGGACTAGGAGGGTGGAAGGGTTTGAGGAACTCCTTCCATTGCTAGCAGATGGAGTCTGAGCCATGTTTTTAAATGTTCCCACTGGAAATATGGCTTTGATGTCCTGGGGAAAGTATTACAGTGGAGTGAGGCAAGCCGGAAAAAAATAAAATCAGCAAAAGTTGGAAAAGACACTGGGTGGAGCAGAGGGGTGGGACCCGGGCCAGTCATGAAGAGAGTTTTGAGAGGGAGAGATGAGTTTGGTGAGATTAAGTCAGAGGTATAGTGTGGGGGCAGGGAAGACCATGGATGGATGGATTTAGAGAGGAGTACCAGACATTTTAGAGCAAAATTGTATTGCGAGCCACCAAGCGTGGTAATGGTAGGTAGAGGTGAAGGACTATCTGGATTGGTTGAAAGGGTGCATGACTTTGAGGGGAGAAAAGGAGTAGAGGATTAGGCCAAGAAGGATGGTGCAGTAATCCAATTTGCTGAGCACAAGAGTAAATTTCTATGTTTAAAAGGTGGAGTCTGGCTTCAGTGGTAGTGGGTTTGATGAGCTAGAAGAATTGCAGGTTGCCATCAAAGAGAACCCCAAAGGTGCAGGCCATTGGTGAGAAGATCATGGACAAAAGATGGAAGAGTGGGATTGGCTCTGGAGGAAGGGAGATTTGAGCATGAGGCAGCATAGTGTTATCTAGTAGCTAATAGTGATTAGGCAGTGGCTTATTTATTCAGAGACTGCAAGGGTGAATTAGGAATGAAATAAGATCTGGAGCATTGTCAACAAGCCGAGGGAGCAAATGAGTTGGCGGAGGGAAAATGTATATAGGAAGAAGATGCTTGAGAAATGCCCACTGAGTGGGGGAGTCGTTGTAGAGGGGTTGAGTTCCAGGAGATAGAGAAGTAGCGGAGTCTAGTAAGAGGACACCCAGTCAAGTACAGTAGTCTTGAGGCCAAGGAGGGAAAGTTTGAGGGGGTGTGAGCCACTGTCTTCAGTGAAGGAGAAGGCATAGAAGGAAGAGAATTGAGAAGAGGTGAAGGTGGTGGGCAGTGGAAAGCAAAATTGGCACATGGGTGAGAGCAGTCTCAGTGGAGTGTTTGAACCTGAATCCAGTAAGGACCAAAGACTGTAGCAAGGCCTTCCATTCACTTTTTGAAAAAGGATGTGCCAAATTAGCCGGTGCTGTGGTTATCTGGACTTCTAAAGCGCAGCAGTCGCCCGCGTTAAAAAAATTACAAAATAAAAATAAAATGTTTTAGCATTATGGCGGAAAAGGAGATGGGCTTCAATGGAATGAATAGAGAAACGAAGCATATTCCAAAGAAGAGAGGCAGCAATAGAAAAAGTAAAGTCACCAATTCGAGTACTGCAGAACCGGGGGACCGGAATGGACAGAGTATTCGCAGAAAGAGCATAGGACGGAATGTATCATGCAGAAATTCTGCCCCTTCCCACCCCCAACCATATAATCCATGATGGACAATGCAGGGGGTCTTACAATTGGTTCTGCCCACTACAGGGCACCAATGAAGGGTGCGTAAAAGTGGAGAGATGTGTAAAGTAAGAGGAACCAACAGACGCTCTTGAGCTTAGTTCTGATGAATTTGGAGGCAGTGGAGCAGATTGAGCCAGATATAAAGAATTGCAATAGTCAAGATGATCAAATACAGCAGCAGATGCAACAGGCGCACAAAAGATGAGGTGGTAAAATAGGAATAACCCTGCCAAGGACTTTTAGTTTAAAGTGGCCAATCTGACAGACTGAGCTAATTTGAGCCCCCATAGATAAATGAAGCCGTGATCTTGACGCCCAGGTCTTTCACAGTGGTCACTGGAGAGGGGAATGCCAAGGTAGGGTGGCCAGAAATCCAAAGTCCAAAGAGAGAAAGCAGTGGGTGTGGCCCACCATCACCGTTGAGCTTGAGCCAGTTAAGGTGCATCCAGTTGCCCACTGACAAGGCACAAGCAAAGACAGGTGGCAGTCTCAGATTGACGGAGCTCCAAACGGACCACGATTTGTGTGTCGTCGGCATATATAGCACACTGAAAGCCATAGGATTCAATACATTTTGCCACCGGCTGAACATAAACATTAAATAAAATGGGGGAAAAGAGCATTGTCCTGGGGACACCACAAGTGAGTGGGACAGAAGCCGACGGAAAGGGGGCAAAGGGAGAACAGAGCAATCGATAAGAAAGGAGTGAAGCCAGGAGAGTACCTGTTGGAGATGCCAGCCCCAGTCAGACAGCTCAGCAGGATTGTGTGGTCAACATTATGACGGCTGCTGACAGAGAGCATCCACACCACCACAGTCCACCAGCCTGGCTAGGTTGTCAACCACTGAGACAAGCACAGACTCTGTGCCGCCGCCAGGACGAAAGCCAGATTGTGAATAGGGTCACAAAAGGAAGTGCCTTGATATGATATATGATATGGCATTTGTAACGCGCCTACACACACAAGTGTTTCAAGGCGCGACGAGGCAGGGAGGGGGGGGGGACAAGGGGAGACAGACAACGATCCTACTAGGCCAGGTGTCATTCAGATCACGCAAGTGCAAGGAATGAGGAAAGTCGAGGAGTAATGAGAGCTTCAAGTAATTGCATGGAGGAAAAAAAAAAGAAAAAAAAAGGGGAAGAAACGAGTCGCAAAGATCCTGCGACAGAGGAGTGGAACTGGGGAATGGGGGTGGGGGGTTGGGGTAGTGGTAGGGGAGCTGAAAGAGAGGGACTGCACAATTTAAAAACGTTCTTTATACAGATTAAGGGCCGTTTTTGTACCGTTAGTAAAATAATCACGTTTAGCAGCCAAAAAGCCTTTGCGATATGGGAGGTTGCAATCCTGCAAGAGTACTTAGCAAATGGACATTAATTCAGATGCCATATCCTTTCCGCCAGCCAACGAAGCAGGCGGAACTCTGCAAGTTGATGGGTAAATCAGGGTTGAGAAGGATGTGCCCGAGGTTTCAGAAGTTTTAGGGGAGCAGAGTGATTAGCAGCAGTCATAAAGGCTAAAAAGACAGAGGCTCGAAATCCACAAAGAGGGACAGGTAGTCTCAATAAAATCAAGCACTTTCGGAACAGCACAAACCGTTACTGATGCCCAAGTCTGACAAGGGTGAAAAGGGTGCCGGGACGGTCCAGGGAAGAACCATAGAGAAAGGAATAATTAAGTAGTTGTTGCATAAAACCAGGATGGAAGGATAGACTTTAGTCAGGGCGGCCGTAGCAAAAAAAAGATTGAGTGTTTTTCCATGGGTATGGGTAGATTCAGCTACAAGCTCACGAAGTCCAAAATCTGCCATGGTATTATAAAAGGAAGTCGTTTGGGCAACACACAGATGAATTGAGTGACCAGCTATGATCAGATTGGAGAAACACATTTTAAGATCAGCAGTGAGTTCAAGAAACATAGACGGAAGGAGGAAGCAGGATGAGGGGGGGGACGATATACAACCAAGACATAACAGGTCCATGATGTGGACAGAGAGACCGCGACAAGCATGGCCTCCATCTGTAGATTATGTTCTGAAGTGACAGGAGGGGACACAAATCAAAGCGAGGCCACCCCCAGGGTGAGCTGAATTCCTATCCAAATGGACGCTAGTATAGGAGGGAGGTAGTGCATGAACCAGAGCTGTATCAGGTTTCTGTAGCAGCTCATGGGTCTAGAAAGTGAGCCACCAGAGATCATGCATTGAAGAGAAAGCAATTTACCTGCTGGGGGCCTGCAATCAGTAGAGGCCAATGGTGTAGACCGATGAAATCCAGTAAGGAGTATATGATCAGGGGAGCATACTGCAAAAGGAGATTACGGTCATATTTTTAAAAAAGAATTGCATAAAAATGGTGCACAGGACCGTGAACCTGCTAAGGCACAGATAGGCGCGACTGGCACGCAACTGCGCAAGTTTGCTGTGCTTCCTAGGTGCAACTTGTGAGCGAGGGCACATGGTATCGCCGTGAACAGGCGGGTGGATGAGGCCAGGCACCTTCTGCCGCCAAGTCATTATACAATTTAAGAAATATAAAATTCAAACAATAAAAATGGTGTGTAATAAGTAAAAGAAAAAAGACAAAGCGGCGCCCAGTCGAAGAATTCCAATCCTAAAAGGAAAATAAAAAAGTACATGTGGCAAATGAAAAGAAAGAAATAAACAGAAGGACGGCACAAGGCACCAGGCTAATACTGTGTTTAATCCTTTGAGGGCATTGTTTCAAAGAAAATGTCACTTGCCTGTGAATAGTGTCACAGATGGCCTGTATTTATTTGAAGAGCAAAAATGAATATATAGATGTCAAACAACTGATAAAAAAAAAAAAAATATATATATATATATATATATATATATATATATATATATAACCAGGGGGTAAGTGATATGTGGTAGTGTGGCAAGGGGAGAGCCATAGAGGCAAGGGGAGAGCCATAGTAAGGAGGGAGAGATTAGGAGTTAAAAAAGGAGAACATCAAAAGGGACAGAGGGGTAGAGCGAGGCAGGGAGAGACAAAAGAGCTAGAGGAAGAAAGGGCCAAAAGAAGAAGGGAGCGGAAGAATATAAAATAAGTGCGAGGAGTACAAGAACATGCAAGTAAGACTGAGTGTTTGGCAGGCACCTCTTGTACTAAAATTGCATTGGACTAACGTTAGGATTCACCCAGCTATAAGTGCGAGAGAGAGAGACATCGCAATTAGGCCATCTGATAGGACAGTTTTTCTGATGTGCTACCAACGTCATCAAAACCATTCAACTGAGGCAGTACAAGACTCCACTCTTAGTATAAGGCTGTACCACCAGAGTACATGGTAGCGTAGACAGAGCAACCAGGTTTATCTTGGAGGGAGAGAGGGCTGTAGAATCAATACAGATGAAATCCAAAGAAACAAATAATGATTTAAATACAGGTAGGCCCAGATAAATCTAGGGGTAAAAGCAATAACACATTATATGAAACCACATTTATAAAGACACAACACTATACTTGAAGTTACACAGACCAAAGTATAAACCTTATTTGGAATACCTAACAGTAGTTCTAGGGAAGTCAAAACACATTCATTATAGGTCACACCTATTCTTGGTGAGTAAAATCGAATGGTTACTTTCACAATTACATTCAGTAATGCAAGGGCAGTATACCCTACCAGTTGTACAGTGACTCAGTACAAATCACATAATCAGTCAACTGGACAATATACTTTTTGTGAAAAGAGGAACACTTCAGGTACAGTAAAAACCAATAACTACTTTTGTGATAACACACAGTTATGCTAGGTGAGTCTAAGGATATAATATTCAATTACAGGTGCTATTTAGATCAGTGAAACACAGATTGAGATAAGCAGTAACTCTTGTTATTTATTTTTGGGGTGGCACACAGCTAACTCAAGGTTAGTAAAACCCATATATTTTTTATAACTATGAAGTCCAGGTTAGATCTTTCCCCAACTATACAAGTGACTGATGTAGGACTTATAAGGTGCAGTTAGAACCACAAACTCTGGGTTAGATAGCACAGGGAAAGTAAACCCTAATGTTACATTTTACTGAATGACCGAAGTTATTCTAGGTAGGCAACAACCTAGATACAGACTTTTCTGGACAGGCTAACAGCAAGTCAGGAAAGCAAGACCCAGTTGGGGGGGGGGGGGGGGGGACACCCATACAATTATCCTAACAGGACTAATATGGTGAAAACCTACACATTACTTCTGGAAAGAGGCACAACCTAATCACAGGCGATTAATATACCTTCACATCTACTTTCTATTAGCATGGTAAAACAGTTTAAGGAAAGAAAAGATGTTAACCATACTTTTAAGAATAGTGCATCACACATCCAAGGTAAGTAGGAATGTTTGTAACCATTCACTTAGAGTTACAGTTACCAACCAACTCTTTACAAGTAAGTAACTTTTAAACACTTATTTTCTAGGGAAAAGTCTCAATCCCTTAAGTCTTTCCCTTTTCTTGGAGCAGGAGTGTTCTCAGTGGCAGAAGTGGGGGTCCCTAGGATCTAGTGTCCAACAGGCAGTGTCAGGATAGGTTCTTGAGTAGCAAAAGGAAGACTGGGCAAACGAGCGAGTACTTTACTTCTGAGTTAGAAGAGGGTCCAGGGGCTTCGGAGAAGAGACTAGCAGGATTCTAGCATTGGGACTGGGTGCACTGGATGAGACCCCCCCGCCCCCAATCACAGAAAACACCCCACAGCTACACAGAAATCCTAACAGGCTTAAGGTAAGTACATACCCAAGCCAACACAGTACCTCAGCATTGAAGAAGATTTTGCAACAAAGGGACTTCAGGGTCTGCAGCCAAATACCCAGTCAGTGGATTCCTTGTTGTGGTGACTGAAAGCAAGACCTCAGAAGGAACTTGCAGCAGGGAGGTTTTCCTCGCAGCTGAACGCGGTTCTGCGGATTTGGCGCCTTTTCAAGTAACAGAAGACAGAAAATTGCAGTTGAATTCTCGTCGTTACAAGGTCCAGATTTGTGCCTTTGGAGATCCACCAAGATGCCCACCAGGTTTCAGCGAGATTTGGAAGACTGTGCACCGCACAGTGGCTCGAAGTCCCAGGGTATTGGTGTATTGCAGCAATGCGTGCGATGGCTCAAAAATGCAGGTCTTCTTGAGTCTAGTGGATCTCACCAGGCTCTGGGTCAGAATCCCCAGGTCGATAAGGAAGGGATGCAGCAGGCTCTCCGGTCATTGGAAATCGTTCAGCCACTTTTCCTTCATCATCCTCTTCAGTATCGGTTCCAGTGTCGACTTTGTCTTCAGCTTCCAGGTTTGCAGTATTTAACAGGAACTACAGCACAACCTCTGCATTCTCGCCTCACATTTTACAAGAAGGGGTGGTCTGGCTGTCCAATCAGGACAGCCAGCCCCCCCACTGGGATTTGTCCCCATTCAGGCAAGGAGGAAGACAAAGGGCTGTAGAGTTTTGGACTCCTCCCCCGCTTCCTGCCCTCACAGACAGATGCCTGGGCTTCCTGCCCTCACAGAGACGCTTGGGCAGGAAAGATTAAAAAAAAAATAATAATAATAATCACACAAAGAAATTTCCCGCCCTGGATGTCAGGGGAAGGAACAAGAACCACTAAAATGCTGAAAAAACAAGACAGATGCCATTTTGGTAAAATGTGCACCCTTGGTGCCTGTACTGCAGCTGTAAATACAGCCCGGCGGTAAGGGTGCACCAAACCAATACAAGGTATCACTGCCACCAGACATTGAAGGTAAGCTTGTCCCTGTAACAAAATTGTTACAGTTTTAATGTGAAAGGGGATACATTGCATCTCCCCAGAACTCCACATAAGGTAGGGTGTGCTGGCTTCACAGAATAAAATGTAAAAGGGATCCAAAGATCCTTTCTACCCTTGGGAACAGTAGTTGACTCACGGCTAGCAAGAAGTTAAAAGGGGAGCCCCCAGAGCAACCCAGCAATAACAGGCACTTATTGCCAATAAGTTAGGATAACTTTAAAAAGCCAGTATGGAGAGTCTTAAAAAGGACACCCATAAAAATAGTAAATGATTCTGAGTGCGGAAAAAGGTCCCCACACAGAGGTATTAAGGAAATAGTCCCACTAGTAAAGCAAAAGATTCTGGAAGATTACCAGTTTTGTACAAATCTTACCCAACACCATCAAAACCAGCTACCCAGTGGTTAAACAGTACCACTTACCGATCTCGATTGACCATCATAGGGTTGAGGGATGCCTAGAGTAGGGAGGGAACCACCTAGGTAAGAAGAGAAAGAGAAAGAGCCCTTAGCTATCCCCCCTTCTGAATTCCTTCAATAAAAACCTTTGAACTGTCTTTAAGATTTGATGTGTTTGAGGCTGTAACACTATTCACAGGCAAGTACCCTTTCTTTGGAAAATGTCCCTCAATGGCAGGAAAGGGACAACATCTCCCTTAACCACTCCTTTTTTGTGAGTAATCTAGATTTTTATGTACATCCTCCAACAGTGTGTTATTACCCAAAATGAGTGTCTTAAAGCAGGGGTAAAAATATCAAGTTGCAAGCTACTAGCCAGGCATACATGTTCACCTACCCACTCAATTATCTATATGCCCAGAGACCATGTCTTACTGGCCAAAATAATCAATTATATCTAGCCAATGGCTATTGGCGAAGGCACATTTTTATGCCTGTATCGAAGTCTAGTTTGAGGTCCTTGTGTAGTCTCATTTATTGTTATGGTTATACCTTACCAGAAGAATCTTATGACATCACGACATCCCCATTACTTATGGTCTAAACTCGGTCCTTGACCACATTTATCAATGGCTCCCAAGGCCCTTTCAAACATCCTCGAGGGTGTCCATTATCTTAATTCAGCATGTACCAATCCCCCCCCCCCAGTTCAAGGACAGCCATCTGGTATTGTGACACCGTCAAGTCCATGCAAACACATGCATCGATTCCCCTACTACACATGTTCTGGGGAGCTAGGCGACTGCCAGAATGCATATAATTCAGAGTCAGAATGATCACTCCCACCCACTCTAGCACCTTAGCCAGTAAGGTGCTCCTCCCCCAAGGATACGGCAACTGAGTTAGCGTAGATCGTCAGTCCCGGAATTCCCTGTATGTACAATTGTCCTTTCCTGAAGCCTGCAGAATTACATCCAGTTTCCTTCTTTAATTAGATCAGCTACCCAACGTACACCACAAGGGCGTCACTGGGCTTGCTGCCTATTTGAACCATTTGGTTGTTCCAGATGGAAGCCTCTGCATAAACGTAGGGATGCATGCATCCAATTCATTCGTTTGGTAATACCTGTTGGGATAGAACAATGGGTCCAGCACACTGCAAAGGCATTTATTTCTGTGGTCATTTTAAGCTCTGTGCCCAGGTGGACCCATTTACTCAACAAATGGTCAAAACCCTTGCGCCCCTAACCTGCGCCCATTCCTCCTCCCTCTTCAACCTCTGTTTGAGCTGGGATCTTCCAGCTGGCTTTAAAATAGCAACTCTCATCACACCAATCCTTGGCAAGCTGTTGGCTGACCTAAATAGCCCCACCATCTATTGGCCTATCTTTCTTCTCTCCCAATTTACAAAACCTCTAGAGTGTGTGATCTTCAAAAGGCTCACCAGACACTTGGAAGTCGATGGGCTCTGTGAAACCTGCAAGTACGAATTTCGTGGTCATCACTCCCAGGAAATAGCATCGATCCAGGTCTCTAAACTTCTCACTAGGCTACAGTAAAACAAGGTTTACTTTCTTATTGGGCCAGAACGTGGGCCCCAATTTCTTGGAGTGAAGCAGTGGGCCTAGTCCATGGCTCAAAGATTAACTGCAGTATTTCTGGTATATGCTATAAAGAACAGCACACGAGAATGTATTGCTATTCTCGACTCAACCGGCAGAGAACGAGATGTGTGCATAGAAAGATACGCAGTCAAATGATTTGGAATTAGCCAGCTGCTGGTCATAAAGCAGCAATTGGCAATAGAGTGGGAGCCAACCCCGGTACCAAATAAAAGGTGACTATTCATATTATAATGCTAATTGCCGTACGTCACTGGTGCTCATAGATACTCCGGAATTGGCAATAGGGTTTCTTGGCACAGCAGTGCTGATATTTAAGTTTATTTGAGGGAGGTTTGAGGATTTCATCCTCGTCTCAAAGAAAAGTGGGAGGGTCATGCAATTATAACTATGATCACTTTCATGCCAAAGGTGTATGCTGATCACCTCATGTTGATTTCAAGAACTAAATACGAGCAGCAAGCCCACCAATAGTGACAGAAGGGAGCTATACACAACCACTTACATTACATAAAAAGTAATTGAGAATTAGCGGTTTTCCCTGGTTTAGGCCGAAATTAAATCTATACCGTCAAACTAGGTTTTTCCAGCAAAAGACTACCTTGAACATCTTACTCACACTCATTTTATACAGACCATTCATAATGCCCTTTAATCTTTCATTGTCACACATGGACTGATCTACTGGCAAAATAGTAGTTTATCACGGGTTCTTGAAACAAATCATACACGACAAATCAATGTTATCTAGAACCTCTCAAATTCTGTTAACATAACACAAATCCCCTCAACATATATCTGCAATTATTCTACTCAAATTCCTTGGTGCTCCTTTGCCCATCGCAGGTACACCTGCCAACACACTTGAATGACAACAGTCCCCAAGACAGGAAAGCCAGTGATATCCACCCAGTATGGATTATTAGAAACCACGGGTTAAAATGTCACTGTTCAGAATTTCATCCCTGTGGACTCAGCCTTTTTAAGGCTTCCCACGCAGTTCTACAGATGAATACTCCTTCAACGTCCAACAATTGTATATTATTAAGATAAGTATTAAGATTAACTGTCACACCCAAAAGAAAAATTGTAAAAAAATAAAAATAAAAAAATAAATAAATGCAAACAAGCACCAGATTACTTCTGCTTGACAACAGAAACACAACAGCCTACTTGCTGTTGACACGCCGCTTTAAAAAGGGGGTTATAACAGGCATACATATGAACATCAAACACCCTGAGATTACCATCACCACACTTCCCGGAACCCAGATGCTTCACACACCTTTTCACAACCCAATAATGTGAGATTGTTTAAATTAACAAATGTTTAAACACGATACTTATTAACCACAAAATTAATCAAACATTCCATGACGTCATTACCATGAAGACCAGTCAAAACCAACATTTTTAAATACTTAGCTTCACACATTCTTTAAAATCCCCTAGATCTGTAGATCAGATACCTATAAAGGAATGGCACAAGATGCCCTTCAACATCTGATGCACTTCATATTTAATCATTTTCTTCCAATCTAATTGGTAGGTTTCACAGGTATGCTACCCTTGAGTCCAGGGCTATCCTCTCTTAAGAGGACATTGACACTGTAAGGACATTGACACCCACAATCAACAAGGACGTGTCCTGGGGCAACTAGAATATTCCCAAATGATCTACCATCCAAGTTAGATACATTAAAGTCTGGTTTATGAAAAATATTTTGATTCCCCTCAAATAAATCAGCTCTGATCTAAGCCAACTCTCACATCTGACCCTGTCCCATTCACTCGTCCAACGCTCAAACACCCTCCCATTTCACACATTCAACATCATCCACCTGTTCCTAGCACACACACACCCTGTAGCTCTTCAATGCCACAATTATCGCATTTACCTGTTCCTCTCCAGCTCTTCAGTTTCTTCCACCCTCTCCCCCAAATATGCCAACTTGTCCTATTCTATTCAGGATATTCTAATTCAGCCTGCGTTTTTCAAGTGGGCAAGAGAATGAGAAGGGGAATAGAGAGAGAGGAAGCAATTAAGAGTGTGTGCCATCGATGATAAGCAAGAAGAAATAGGACGAGAAAGGGTGAGAGGGTAAGAAATAAAGTGATTGTCAGCAAGGACGAGAGGAGTGGTAGCGAGAGAGGGTGGGAAATAGAGGAGGTAGGGTTAGAGGGACGGGGTTGGTTTCATGAGTGGGGGTAAAGAGAGGGGGTAGACAGTGTGGGGAAAGGGTGCACACAGTGGTGGTAGGGAGGATCGGTGGGTAGAGAGACGGGGTGGAGTGGGTGGAGTTGGTGGGTGCTGGCAGAAAAAATAAAAGACAAAAGCAGCCTAGGGAAGACTCATCAAAAGTAGCCCAAACAAAACCCAATCAGCCCATGTAATGCAGGTGAGGCTAGAGTGAGTAGAGTGGCAGCCTCGGGAGGACTAAAAACAGATCCACCATCAAAAGTAGCCCAAAAAAAAAAGAAAAAATAACTATTTATAGCCCAATCTCACAAACAATAAATCACTGCACAGCTGTGAATGGAAAGCACGAGACCTGACTTGCTTCTTACAAAGCTGCGGATTAGGTACAGTAGGAGTTTGGAAAAAGGAACTTTAGAGAGTTGGCATTTTCATGTCATACCATTGCCAGTTGCTATGCCAACCAGATATTGTCAGTTTAGAACCTCCTTCCCTCTCTCTCTGTAACGAGGGTTTCGGCAATTTTGTGGCACAAGCACCACAAAAATGTGTCAAAACCAAAAAGTGTGTAGAAGAAATGGCCTTTAAAGAATACTTTATTGATATTTTATTTGTATTGCGCTCGTACATAAGCGTTTCAGAGCGCGACGAGGGGAGTGAGGGAAACAAGGGAGAACCAAAATAACATTTTACTAGGCCCAGTGACACTGAGAACGTGCATGGGAGAGGGAAAGGGGAAAGTGAGGGAAAGGGGAAAGTGCTGAGCAAACGAATAACAAATAAATAATAAAAAGCAACAAACAGTGGTGGTGCAGCCAGCAAGTGCTAGGTTTAAGACAAGTGCGGAAATAAGGAGGTGAGGGGGGGACTGTAGGGTTACAGATACTGACCCCAGTGCAAGGGATTGCCAGGAGGGAGTGCGGGTGGGTGGCAGAGTGAGCAGGTACCTGGGCCCGAAATCAGGGTAAACAGGTGCACGATGCCGAGACAGAACAGATCAGCAGGGGAAGAGGAGGAGCGAAGGCAGAAGCAAAGAGAAGGTCTTGAGGTGCTTCCGGAACCATAGATGGTTCTCAAGTCCACTGATATCCATGATGTCCACTACATCGACATGCAAAAAAAGGGGTTGCTTATATGTGGATATCAAACTAATATTATGCATTACAGCAGTGTTTTAGGCTAGGGGGTGCTATGTCAGGTGACAAATTAAGGGAACCTAGTATTTAGTCAGTTCCTTTGGACCTTCCTTCTGTTTGCCCACTAACACCTTAACTGTACTACCAATCAGTAATGCATCATGAACTAACAACTGACAAATCCAACCATGTAGCACAACCAACCACAGCAACACCATGTTGGCAGTTCCATAAAGATGTGCGTTTTCTATTTAAGGCCCATCGTGTTTTGGGATTGGTCAGTGACTCAATGAGCATTAAATTGCACCATTGGTGGCTAATTTAACACTAGATCCCCCATAATTATTTCTGCACAATGGGAATGTGGCACCATACAAGCAAAGTTTCTGAAGCTTGCCCTTACTCTACCATTTGATACCCCCCACCTCTAGTTGTGCTACCGGGCAGAGTTTATAGCACTCATGGGTACTGCTAGGCGTGCACTTACTGGGGGATGCAAAAATCTCAGGGTTTATTTTTAAATGTAGGCAGATCTGGTTCCTAACATTGAGGTTCGTACCTCACAGTTAAGCATACATGCCAACACTCCCGATTAATAGGGCAAACTCCCAATTTGTCTATCAGAATTGTTGCTATTTTTTTTTACTTTCTCGCTCCTAAAATAACCCTAACCACATTGCAATTCAATGGAAATGTGTATTCTCCCGCTTTCGGATTCAGAAACTCACTCCCAGGTGATACAATGTTGGCATCTAGGAAGTAAACACACCCCTTTTATAGCCAGCTAGGCCACTTCCATGGCCCTGCTGGAAGTTTCGGCGTCAATTGAGGGGATTGAGGTGTTAATGGCCCGAGCGAATATAAACAACAAGCTTGATGGTGCCAGCAACCAAGTGTTTACTTCCCTGTGGCGGCGTGCTGAAAAGTACGCCGATAACTGCCAAGGTAGGAAAACTAGACGCTAGTGAGTAAAAACATGGGATAGTAGGCCGTTAACGGTACAAATTGCGTATTACCAAGTAGTACACCAAAATTTCACGAAATCGGAGCGTGCACGCGGCCCACTTCGTATATAAAAACTGCTCGCTTACCTTCTCTAGAGAAAAGCACACTACAGCCCCAAACTCTTCCCTAAAGAAAGGGACCACCCCTCTATAAACCTCCCGAGGAGGGTAAGCGTTGTTTCGTTCCGGGTTAGCAGTGGCAGTGACAGCACAAACCCATGAAACAATCAAATCAGAAAATTGACAGGAATAAAGGATTTAAGTGTTTTGCTGTTAGAACATAGCATTCGATTCTGAATTCAGCTTTGCAGCAAAGAAGTGGAGGACGGGAGAGGAACGAAAAACACCCACACATGTGTTCACTTATAGTGGATACAGTCGCCATCTAATTTGAGAATTGTTTGTAGGTGTCGAGTAGTACCTGGAAACAAGTCTCCGGCTCAGCAGGTCCGGTTGGATAAATCGCCCTGTGTGTGAAAATGGGTGGTGAAAGCAAGTGCTTATTCATCTCCAGAAAACCCCAGGTGTTGTGTTTTGAGAAATATCCCACTCACACCTCCTTTTAGTGTAATCGGAAAATAGAGATGCGTTATGTATTTAAGAATGCATTACTGGACGAAGATGTAAGAGTTTCTGTAATTTGACCAACAGGGGTCGCTTAATACCTGCTGATGAACTCTAAAATTGGGTGTTCGGACCCACATTTCAGAACACGGATTCGTGCTTCCAAAATAATGAAGGCTGAGGCAGGATCAACAAAAAGTGAACACGTTCTAACAGTTTTCTGTTTGCATAGGGCAGTGGTCTTCAAACTGTGGGGCTGCCCCCCTAGGGGTCCTGAAGGATGACCTAGGTGGGTGTGAGTGTTGTAAATAAAGATGACACACTGGAGGGTTTAGCTGCATGGTGGTTCATTCTTTCACCTGGAAACTATTTACATTGAACAGTTGCTTCACTGTTCTAGGAGCAAAAGCAGTCTTTGATGATGAGCATACGTCTCTCAGTCTCTACATATGAGGAGTAACCGGGAGCCTTTACTGCTCCAGCTGGGCTCCTCTCTCATTTGCGTGCGTACTCTCGCCATGAGTCTTGTGATGCCCTTTGGATGGCAGGCTCTCACGAGACTCATTCACCACATACCTCCTTTTGCTGAGTTGCATTGTCCACAGTGGCAGCGCACCTTTGATAAATCTGTTGCTCCTCTAGACCAATCGATTGGCTAGGGAAGGATAAAGAGAGGCCTTGATCTGCTTGATGTTGTTTCCCATCAAGAATTTCTCCATTTCCCTGGATACCAACTGTAACCCATTGTCCGTAACAATCTGTTTGGGCAATCCATCCCTTTGGAATATTGCAGTCAGTACCTCAATGACTGTTGCTGTGGTAAGGTCCCACACAAATTCAGCATCCACCCATTTGGAAAGGTTATCGATCGTCACAATTCCATATCTCTGTCTGGGCCTGATGGCTTCTAACGGGCCTATGAAGTCCAATCCCAACTTGTGACACACACCCGCCGTTATCTCTGTCAGAATCATTGGTGCTTGTCTTACTTTCAGGCGTTTGTCGCTATTTAAACATTCATGGCACCGCTCCATCATCATTTGGATGTCGTGGTCCATACACGGCCACCAGTATGCATCCCTGAAATGGCATTGTTTCATGCTGCTCCCGAGGTGTCCTGAATGAGCTCTGCACAAGATTATTTTCCTAATTTCCGCTGGTGATATGACTTGATCTCTGCTCTGAAGTAAGCCACCTGCCTTGTATAGCTCATCTGCTACCTTCCAGAATGGTCTTAGCCCCTGTGGGACAGCTCTCTCATCGGGCCACGCTTCTCGGACCCATTCTGCTATCTTCCGTATCGCTGGATCTATATACGACCCATCTTAGCGGGGGCATCCTAACGCCCTTTACCTCCCCCC
Organism: Ambystoma mexicanum; assembly: GCF_040938575.1. NCBI lineage: Eukaryota > Metazoa > Chordata > Amphibia > Caudata > Ambystomatidae > Ambystoma > Ambystoma mexicanum. The sequence goes on from NC_090932.1 coordinate 313,896,766, forward strand.
CACTGCACACCCAACCAACCCCTAGTCCTGGTGTCGTGTAGGCCGGCACATCCACCCCTGCCCCTCCCCCACCCTCCCCCCCACCCTTTCTGACGTGCCGGCCTTCCCTCCTCAGCATTCCCTGTGCAAGAAATAATAGGCGGAGACCAGTTGTACGATTGGAAGTGTTAATGCCACAGCAGCTTTATTTTGCATAAAGTCTTGGAGTTATCTTACATACGATCCGTAATTCACCACACCACAGGTTCTTCTACTCCGTGTGAGGTTACCTAGGGTCTCCCCCCCCCGCCGTCGGCGTCGTACGGACGCCTCTGGGGTACCCCGGCCCTGTCTATCTTCTCTCTACCCCTTGGTCATCTGTCGTTGATTGCCACTTGCCCCCATCGATATTGTTTTGTTCTCCTCTTAACTTTGGTCCGTTGACCCAAATGCAGCTCTGCCCGCCCCCTCCCCTCTCTGAGTCCCCAACGTCCCCTTCTATCTACCGCAGGCCGCCCCTTGGCGCCTTGCGACTGCAAGATTCCTATACAGACACCACCGACAGTGTCCCAATGCATCTCATACTCCCCATACATACAACGGGCCGACCCCGCCCTCCGGTGCCGACCCACCACTTTCTCCCTGCCTAAAAAGTCATCGTCCTGCGATGTCCATATGTACTAGTGTCCCATACTACTTTGACTCACAGTCCCACCTTCTTCTCTAGCACAGCCTCTACTCGAGACCCTCATCCCCAAATTCCTTCCCCCCCCGGCAGGCTTCCCTTGAAGACCTTTGTTGTATTTTTGAGCTTCGTTCTTTTGATCCCCCCCGCCCCTCTCTTTTGGGTTTGGAATGGTTTCCAAGACCCCTATCTCCCTCCCCTTTTTCCCAGGGCCTCCCCTGAGTCTAGTACTCCTGGGGCACCGTAAGATCTAATCTGTTGGCTGTGCATTCCCCTATGGGCCTGACAGCGCTTTGCTACAGGGATCGCAATGTAACTCCTCCAAGACTCTCTGCGGGCTGCCGGCGGCAGAGAGTTCCCCCCTTTTCCCTTCGGGCATCTCATCCCCTCACCCTGCTAATCTCCTGCTCGACCCCACCACCCCCCCCATGCCCCCCCCGCCTCATTACCCATGCCTCCCCCTTGGCCGCCCCTTATGTGCAACCCACCTTTCTTAATGCTTCCATCCATTCCAAGCACATAAGTGCTGTCCCCACTTTGTTTGAGTGGGTTTGCAATTAGTTCCAGTGAATTCGAGTGGATTCTCTACTGCCCCCTTCAGGAGATGCCTCTCCGTTAATCCGCACTGAGCTCTTGCGGCACGTTACCTTGTGATGCTTAACTGGTTGGTTAAATAGAACTGTCTTGCCCTACAGATCATGCTTGAATGTGGTATTTGTGCTCTCACCCTTGCCCCCCCCCCCAATTCCCGGTGTCTGGTTCCGTACCCCTTAATACTGTGCCCCCTTACTCCCTCTTTCGCCGGAACGAGCACCCCAATCCCCAGCCATTCTCTGCACGGGGTGCGGGGGCTCGAAGCGAATGTGTGGTGCTCCGTGTGGTCTTGCTCCCAACATTGGTCAAAACTATTGGCCGCATAGTGAAGTAACTCGTCAGCAGTGCCATGGAAGTGGTTTAAGGTTGAATTCATATATAAAGAAATTGCGCTGTTTTAAAATATTATTTTGTACCTTTCCTTTGGTTGGAGCTCAACTTAGTTCAGTCTTAACACTTACCCACCAGGCATTGCGAGCTCTTTGTCCCCCCAGCTCTTACTCTCGTCTCCCCCCCCCTGACATAACATTTTCTTACCCTACAACGCCACGCGCCCCCTGAAGGAGCTCCATGCCAGGTAATTCACCACAAGCCCTGCGCCGCGCAGAGTTTGAATATTTTTGCTATAGCATTTTCCGCCAACGGAACATTGGTCGTGGCGCTGCTATCCCCCGCAATTTTTTGCCTTAGGGAGAAAAGGATCCAACATGTGCGCCCTACCTTACTCCTTTTTGCCCCGCCATTGCCCTAGCTGTTTGAGTACTCCGCACCATTGTAATATCTAACAGCTCCGTTTGGGTGACTGCAGGCATTTTCCTGTTTTACTTTACCTGTTTTCGGGCTGTTGTGTCTCTTCGTCTTCCGACCTATATGCGTCCTATTGCCTAAACCTATTATTAACTCACTAAACGCAAGTGCATTTGCCCTTCTGTACCCAGGACCGTCGTCTTGTAACTGTGGGCCCACCTTTACCTTATGTTGTTCCCACACGTGGCTACCTTGAAAACAAAAGACAAATTGTGTTAGTATAGGTCATGAGACATTAATTTACTTCACCCTCATAACGGCCACCCTCTGCAAACCAGTGCTACCTCCTTTCCTCACTGTACACTGAACTCCGACTGAAAACCCGGACTGAAAAGCCCCCGTCCAGCCGAACAGTTAACAAAACATTACCATGTGACCTTTTCTTCCTTTGCACAATCGTTTGCTAGCAATACCCTGCATTTGTGATGACTTGTTTGATCCTTGGTACATATAATCTCATACAGTAATCCTATCCGTGGCTAATCCGTATGTAATACACACTTTCCAACCTTTTGGAAACCCCCGCCAACCCTTTGCACCTCGGTCCAAGCCACGCAGCCACGCCGACTACCCATGCAGCCCACCGTCGCTTGGACCATGTGCCCCTGCCAACTGGAGTGTGGTAGCTCCCAACTACCCGCCATCATGCCTCTGGCCGGGGGTCCCCGACAAAGGTCATGTTCTCCCGGTTCCTCCACTTTGCGGCCTCTCTTCATACGCTGAACTTTGCTCGCATTGGTCTACTGTCTGCACTGCCCACCCCCCACCCACCTTCTCCCAAACTAGCCGCCATTGGCCCCGAGGTTACCCAACCGGGCCTCCGACCTCCGCACGCCGCGGGCCTCTCTGTTACCCGTTCATGTATATATACCATTTGTGCATTTCACTCATTGCGCTCCATATCTTGCTATGATGCCATTTACTCCCCCCCCAAATTCACTGCGAACCCCATGCACCTCAGCCCATGGAAACCAGCCCCCCTTTGCAACAAGTTCCCATCGACTAATGCCTGTACGTAATCCAAATACAGCTGCACTCATTCATCTCTTTAAAACGACGTCCAGAGTAGCACAACAATGAGGCATACCTTGACAATGAGAGCCCGCCTGAAACGCAGGTGCCCATACAATGATTGGGCTCTCCACAGAGCGAACCCACTGTCCGTTGGCCTATTTTTTTTTTTTTTTGTCTTTGGAAGTCAGTGCCCGACTGAACGCGCTTTCAACCGAGGCCCCGTCCTTCATGGTGCACTTCACATTAATATTCACCATGTTAACCTAAAGGCTATCCCTCTCACTGGGGCGAGCCTTCAGGTGAACTGCCATCTCTTTCACCCACCTCAAACCTCGCGTTTGGACCAGCTGTGCTGTGTGCGCTTTCTGGGCCAGTTTAACTGTGTGCATCTAACATACACTTGTGTATAGGCGCGTTATAAATGCCGTATCATATCCTGCTTTCTTCCACACTGTATGGTGCCGGTGTGCATTGCCCTTCCCCCATCTAACTCACCACCCCCACCCACCCCATCCCCCTGCGATTTCTCTGCACAAATCTGATCCCAACTACAACCCCAGCAATTCCCCACGCTGCAGAACGTATCCAACCATATCTGTTTGCATTTTCTTTCGCTAAACCGTACCCGCCATGTTAGTGCATGTTTGCTGGCATCATACATACAAGCCCCGATTTTGTAAATGCCCGTTGTGCCCTCATTTCCCACGGCGAATAATGCTCGCTTTGGCGCCCTAACACACAACTCTTGGTCACTCAAATCTCTTGTTTGACCCTCGCGCTTGCCGCCCTTACTTACGCGGTTCCGCCACCCCTCCCCCCCCACTACCTTTGAAACGGCATGCAAAACTCCCAAAGCGACACACACACATAGCCTTGCCAGCACCAGTTTTATCTCAAACTTGCTATCCCCTGCGCTCGGGCCCCAAACTGAGGTCACTGGGTGACCCTTTAATTTCCCGCCCGCCATGAAACCACAGAGCCGAATGATGACCAGAACTATGGCCCTGTGCGGCTTGTCCAAGGTCACACCATGTGCACACCCGTTTACCTCGCGGGTAAGTTGCGTTTGTGTAAGTGCAAAGGTAGCGTGGACTAGGCTTACCCTCATGCTGTTCTAGCCTGTGGATCACCCCGAACGCCGCAGCGCGCGCATGACCCACTGAGTTATCCGACTAGTTCTGAGCTCGTGGGGCCACATATTCATCACATTAAGCGCCCCTTCTTTCTCTCAACGCCCTGGCAATATTCGCTGCTCACACAAAATTTCCGTTCTACCTAGAATTTGACTCTGATCTTATGGACCCCCCCACCACGAAGACTTCCTACAACTTTATTTCTTTCAGGTAACGTCATTTTTGTAAAAGCAAGGCACTATAACCACCTAGCCTCCCCTCATACGTTTAGGTAACAATGCTATTGTTGCGCTTTAATGCAGCAAAGAATACTGCGAGAGATGCAGGAGCAGCAGAGGGACCCTTGACCTACCACGCTACCCGCCATTGCCCACGCGGTGCCCAATGCAGTAATCCCCTTGAACCTTCCTCAACCCTACTCATAGCCCTACACGTGCTGCCTATCTGAGATAGCGCGCATCATGCGGTACCCCCCCCTGCCTACTTGCATATTGCTCAACATATTATTATTATCGGCATTATTTCTTTATTTAAATTTTTTTTTTATTTTTTTTTTTATTCTATTACAATTGTTTACTAGCAGTAACTTACCTTTTCTTCGTTAATGCTCCGAACCGAAGCACTCACAGGACTCCTTCAGCCACCACTTGCATCGACTGGAACTCGGCCCACAGTGAACACCGACCCGGGACACCTTCCCCTTCTTCCCGGAACTGGTCAACTCCTTCACTGGAACCGCAGGAACGACCCGCCCTGGACCGCTTCCTTCTTCGCACTGGCACACGAACACATCGGCAACGTTGCCGAGGAGCCGACAAAGAGATAAAACAAAATCCATGCTTCTTCTTGGAGCACACGTGGCGGGAGCAGGAACCGGGGGAAGTGATCGCTCGTGTGACGATCCTACCCTTTTGTAGGGTCTTCTCCCCCGGCTTCCTGCTCCCGCCAGCCCCCCCTCCCCCAACCAAGTCCATGTTCCCCAGCCACTTCCGGGGCGGCCCCCTCCCCCTCCGCCCCCCGTGGTCGTGAGTTGGCCCCTCCTCCCACTCCCCCGTGGGACTGGCGGAGGAGGAAGAAAGGGGGGAGGGGGAGTCTCTGGCCCGGCAACCCCCACTAAGGGGCGGCACCTGCCATGCCGCGTCCTGCGGCGCATTCGCCCGCCATTCCACTAGTTCTCACCCATCTCCATGTGCATCTTACAGCTCAGGTCGCCAATGGAAGCCACCACACATTCATCTTTTAAGAATGTCGACCTTGCTCCGACTGACTCTGGCAGCCTTGACATGCAGTCGGCCTGTGTATTTGTCCATCCTGCTATCTGTCCTATGTTGTACGTGTTTCCTGCATCTTACCAGCTATGCATGCTAACCTTGGAGTGGACGTTTTGGTGCCTTTTGGGCTCAGCATGTGCATTAGTGGTTTGTGATCGGTGAGGAGTGTGAATCAGGTGCCCCACACTTGGGTCCCAAAGTATTCCACTGCCCAGGCGCACGCCAACAATTCCTTTTTGATTGTTGAATAGTTCCTTTCAGCATCTGACAGCGCCTTAGATGCAAGTGCTATCACACGTTCAGCGTCACCCTGCTTTTGGGTGAGGTTTGCGCCCGGCCCATACACACTGGCATCCGTTGTGATGAGTGTGTTCCAGTGGGGATTGAAAGGGCGAAGGCACGGTGCTCCTATTATTCTCTCTTTCACTTCGCACAACACAAAGGACAATGGACTAACACCAGAGCCGTTTACCTGACATGTCCCTATACAAGGGTCAGGCGAAGTCAGGCAATTGATTAGAATTGCACACAACTGACGGTCCTTTCCCTTCCCCACACGGATAAAAGGTGGAGCCAGAGAGCACAGTACAAGCACGGCAGATAGCCCAACGAGACGGCTAATCTGACGCGGCAGTTCAAGCAAAGGAGAAAGGCAGCAGGAATCGAGAGGGTTGCGATGAGAGAAGTGACCTTGCCCTTTTCGTCCCAGACCTGCAGAACCTGTGTGGAAGAGAGCCTAAAACCGCAAACAATAGCACAAGTGTCCTGCAGCAGATGTCAATGGTAGATGGGGCAACCCTACGCCCATAAGCAGGAGCAAGGGGAACTCCCGCAACCATGGTACCGCCTTGACTCCAATGAAGAAGAAAAGGCAAGCTGTTCATCACAGCCAGTGAGTCGAAAGGGAAAACAATATGAACCGGGCTGTGTTGAGTGACAATCGCAAAGTGGCAAATTTGAACTAAGTTGTGTAAAGGACTGTAACAAGTATTGAAGGGGAGATCAGCTGCTCGAGAGACTCTGGTGGAGCCCCATATGAGAGAAACTATAGATACCAGAAGGCCACAGGAGAGCCAGCGGAATAGGTCCAAGTAGTGATACTGACGGTAAAGCAAAATCCCTCTACAATAGAGAGACTTTGATCTACAAACTGAGTGAAAGAAAGGAACTTGAATCCCGCAGTGAGAAGAAACAAGGGAAGCAAATCCCAAGAGGGGCAAAGTGTAAAGTCCCAAGATGCAGTGTGTTTGGAACTGTTTAAAAAGACATTTAGATTTGTGGAACACGATACAGGAGGGGTCAGCACCCAGAAGAGGGGGACCCAGGGGTGAATCCATCCCCTAGCGAACATTGGAACCAAACTTTTCATTTGTTAAAGGAACTTTTGTTCTGTTATTTGAACGCGTCAGGTCCTCAAAGGCAAGAGACTTTCAAGTGAGACAAGACTTGGCCATTGACGGCCCTAATAGCTGAAATCGCGAGCGTGTGTCCTGAGAGCTGCCATTAGAACGGTTGTCTTGAGCTGGAGAAGCCTGAGACTGTACTGTGCTCCAAGCTCCCATCTTAGCCTGTGTCCAAAATGTGAGGAAGGGAGACCCAAGACACTGCATCCTGACATATTATTTGAGAACACTTCTTTCTTTTCTTGAGAACTATCCCACACCCCTTTTTATATTAGTTGTGAGGTTTGGCAATAGGTTTTTTAGTATAGGCCTTTTTCTTTTGACACCATGCCACTAGGACTGCCTTATTTTCATTTGATGGTGGACGCTTGCTCCCATCCTAGATTTAGGTTTAGAATAAGCATTTTTCCAACCTGAATACAGCATTAATTGTTCAATAAACACCCTTGAACTGTCATCACTTGTGTCTGTCTTACTTGTTGTCTCCATGAGTTCCTCACACTTCCTTGAATGCACCCTCTTGTGTTTGATGCCACACATATTCCACCCCTTTCTTCAACAGTTCTCTTAAGGGCACTGCCACTTCTGAGGACCTTGGCACAAACTTGGCGTAGTATTTAGCCAGGCCTAATAAGGACCTCAATTCCTCCTTGTTGGTTGGTCCGTAGCCTTTGTTATGGATTGAAGTAAGTTTTTCTTAGGACTGATGCCCTCTCTGGATATTGTGTACCCTAAGTACTTCACCTCATTGACCCTGATTATGCACTTCTCATTCCACAACCGTACCCCAGCGTCTTGTAGCTTGTGAAGTACTTTCCTCAAAATGATATCATGTATTTCTATATCTTACACGTGTATCAGAATGTCATCTTGAACATAGGATGCGTTGCTGATGTTCCTTAATAAAGAGTCCATAATGCGCTGGAAGGCTGACTCAGCGAGGATAGCCCAAATGTCATTCTGGTGTACAGAAATGTGCCAAATGGGGTAATAAACGCTGTCAGAAGTCTTGACTCTTGATGTGACGTGATCTGATGGTATGCATCCCGCATGTACAATTTAGAAAAAGATTTATCATCAAAATGAGATCATTGATGCTGGGAGTGGGTAACTGTCAGTGATGACTTACACGTTCAGGCTGTGTACGTCTATGCACACTCTCAAGTAATTTGAGCCTTGCTTCTTTATAAGCACCACTGGGCTCAGCCATTCTGATGACTCTACGGTATCTGTGGTTCCTTCTTTGACTATTTTCTTCAACTGTGCCTGTAGTTCTTGATGCCCTGTGGCTGGCACCAGTCTAACTTTGTGTTTGACTGTGATGGCATCTGACATAGTTTGATTTTTGTGCACAAAGTTTTTAATTCTGCCCAGTCCATTGGAAAACAACCTTGGAAAGTCATCTCTCGATACCAACGCTTCTCTGACTGCCACTGAGAGAACTTGATCTTCTGTGCTCGGGTCGAGTTCATGTCCAATTTCGCCTGGTCGTCCCACCCTAGTATGGCAAGACTCTCTTCCGCAAAGTATAACTTTGTATGCCTTCCTTTGAATTCCACAGTACTGTTGATGTAACCCAACAGAGGAACAGGTGTGCCACCGAACACAGTGGGTCTGTGTTTCGTTTTCAAGACTTTATTCTTTTTCTGGTCCACCATTTGGTTTATAGTCATAATTTAGAAAACAATAATGTCGAAAGTCATTTTTTAGAAAAATAAAAGTCGAAAAAAAAATGTTGAATTTATTTTTCAATACTTTTTTTTTTAATGGGGGGTTCTCCCCCTAACACCTCTTTTGTTATTTATTTTAAATTGTACCCATTTTTTATACTTAACAAAGCCAAAAAATACATATAAATAAAAAATAATACATTCAACATTTATTTTTTCGACATTATTTTTTCGACATTTTTGTCATTCGACATTATTTTTTCTAAATTATGACTGACCACCCCACCATTTCCATGTCTATACGAATTGGTAAAATGGTATAGTCTGATCCGGAGGTGGCCAAGGCTCTGATTTCATTTCCGTTGACTATGATCACACAGTACAGCTTTTCTATCCTTGCGGTTGAGCTTTTGACCATGATTATAGTCAGCTTGCCCCCTCTGACGATTCGTCACGTCTTGTTTCACTGCTCACTTCTATCGATGTAACCTTGTCTCTCTATCTGCAGGCAACAGTTCTGTGTCTGAACCTCCTGCAGTTTGAGCATTCCTTACTTCTGGCCGGGCATTCCCCAGCATTTGCCAAATGTTAAGTACTGCGCACCTGTGGCACTTCAATGGCTCTCTTCTACTGGCCCTCTCATCCTTTCCATCCCACCTTGTTTTCTCTTTGTGTCCATGGTACTGCATGGCATGCACCTCTGGGCCTGGTGTACTTCCCGGCATTTACTTGTGCCTGCTTGAGATTTGTTCTATGGCTCTGGCAATCTGGATCACTTTGTCATGCACCAATTCCATCTCCACAATATATTTGTCCTGCAACTTCCTTGAGTTGGTGTGAACCACTAGCATATCACAGATCATGCTCCCTGTGTTATTTCCAAAACCATAGAAAGCTGCTGGCTCACTCATCCGCATGACGTCATTATCCAGTCACTCTGACACGTCCTGCTTTCTGTTATTACATTTAATCTGGTGCAACACAGTGTTCTCTTTGTTGGAAAATCTCTTAACAGTGTGCCTGATCACCTCCTTAAACACATCATCAGCATTGTCTTCAACTACCTCAGGATTCAGGCACGCAAAAATCCTCTGCCCCTCCACTCCCATAGCATTCAGCAGCATGGCTCTCTTCCTGGGAGCGGAGACATTTGTGTCCCCAATGAAATCCAGGTAAGTGATGAAAAGAGGCACACATTGAGCCCAAGGTCTACCTGGTAACTGAAGAAAATCAGGGGGTGGTGTTGCGCCCTGCATCTTGAACATGCAGGAACACTCTGGATCCTCGTCGACAAATATGTTGTAAATAAAGATGACACACTGGAGGGTTTAGCTGCACAGTGGTTTATTCTTTCACCTGGAAACTATTTACATAGAACAGTTGTTTCAATGTCATAGGAGCAAAATAAGTCTTTGATATAATGGGGCCGATTCATGGAACAAACGTGCGCCGAAAATCCTCGTGCAAGCAGGCGCAAGCGGAAAAAAACAGGCGCACGTGTGCGATTCATGGAAGTCCCTCCGCGTGTTCACCGCGGGATGTGCGCCAAACCCGTGCATGGCGCACAAGTCACTGCAACATCCCGAAAGGCGTGCGCGACGCGCACAGTGAAAGCGCACAACCTCAGCGCATACACCAGAAAGTGGGCGGGACACGGGGCGTAACGCGCGGAATGGGGAACAACGCGCGAAAATAAGGGCGTAACTGGGGATTACTGCAGGGAAGCAGACGGAACGCCCACACGCACCCGAACCACACGTATTCATGGAATCGAATAGGGCAAAGCCACGCACAGCCAAAGACACGCACAAGCTGAAACACGTCCACCACACGAAGGCAGGCGGTAGAGTCCCAGCGCATCAAAAAAGTGGCGCGCGGGAAGTTACACACGCGATTGAGCGGGGCACGTGTAATTCGGGGGTGCACGGGAAGTTACACACGCGATTGAGCGGGGCACGTGTAATTCGGGGGTGCGCGGGAAGTTACACACGCGATTGAGCGGGGTACGTGTATTGCGGGGGTGCGCGGGAAGTTACACACGCGAGTGAGCGTGGTACATGTATATCAGGGGTTCGCGTGAAGTCTGTCACGCGATCGGGCCTGGGGGAGCGGGCTACGTGTATGTCAGGGGTTCGCGTGAATCACGCGATCGGACCTGGGGGAGCGGGCTACGTGTATAACAGGGGTTCGCGTGAAGTTATTCACGCGATCGGGCCTGGGGGAGCGGGCTACGTGTATTACAGGGGTTCGCGTGAAGTTATTCACGCGATCGGGCCTGGGGGAGCGGGCTACGTGTATTACAGGGGTTCGCGTGAAGTTTTCCACGCGATCGGGCCTGGGGGAGCGGGCTACGTGTATTACAGGGGTTCGCGTGAAGTTTTTCACGCGATCGGGCCTGGGGGAGCGGGCTACGTGTATTACAGGGGTTCGCGTGAAGTCTGTCACGCGATCGGGCCTGGGGGAGCGGGCTACGTGTATGTCAGGGGTTCGCGTGAATCACGCGATCCGACCTGGGGGAGCGGGCTACGTGTATTACAGGGGTTCGCGTGAAGTTTTCCACGCGTTCGGGCCTGGGGGAGCGGCCACGTGTATTTCAGGGGCTCGCGTGAAGTTTGTCACGCGATCGGGCCTGGGGGAGGCTGCCCCTGGTGACTGGGGGGGTGGGGGTGGTGGGAGACATGGGTGGGGGCCTGGTGGAGGCTGCCCCTGCACTGCTGGGGGGTGGGGGTGGTGGGAGACATGGGTGGGGGCCTGGTGGAGGCTGCCCCTGGTGACTGGGGGAGTGGGGGTGGTGGGAGACATGGGTGGGGGCCTGGTGGAGGCTGCCCCTGGTGACTGGGGGGGTGGGGGTGGTGGAAGACATGGGTGGGGGCCTGGTGGAGGCTGCCCCTGGTGACTGGGGGGGTGGGGGTGGTGGGAGACATGGGTGGGGGCCTGGTGGTGGGTGCCCCTGCACTGCTGGGGGGTGGGGTGGTGGGAGACATGGGTGGGGGCCTGGTGGAGGCTGCCCCTGGTGACTGGGGGGGTGGGGGTAGTGGGAGACATGGGTGGGGGCCTGGTGGAGGCTGCCCCTGGTGACTGGGAGGGTGGGGGTGGTGGGAGCCATGGGTGGGGGCCTGGTGGAGGCTGCCCCTGGTGACTGGGGGGGTGGGGGTGGTGGGAGACATGGGTGGGGGCCTGGTGGTGGGTGCCCCTGCACTGCTGGGGGGTGGGGGTGGTGGGAGACATGGGTGGGGGCCTGGTGGAGGCTGCCCCTGGTGACTGGGGGGGTGGGGGTGGTGGGAGACATGGGTGGGGGCCTGGTGGAGGCTGCCCCTGGTGACTGGGGGGGTGGGGGTGGTGGGAGACATGGGTGGGGGCCTGGTGGAGGCTGCCCCTGGTGACTGGGGGGGTGGGGGTGGTGGGAGACATGGGTGGGGGCCTGGTGGAGGCTGCCCCTGGTGACTGGGGGGTGGGGGTGGTGGGAGACATGGGTGGGGGCCTGGTGGTGGGTGCCCCTGCACTGCTGGGGGGTGGGGGTGGTGGGAGACATGGGTGGGGGCCTGGTGGAGGCTGCCCCTGGTGACTGGGGGGGTGGGGGTGGTGGGAGACATGGGTGGGGGCCTGGTGGAGGCTGCCCCTGGTGACTGGGGGGGTGGGGGTGGTGGGAGACATGGGTGGGGGCCTGGTGGAGGCTGCCCCTGGTGACTGGGGGGTGGGGGTGCTGGGAGACATGGGTGGGGGCCTGCTGGCAGGTGCCCCGCAATGCTGGGGGTGGGGGTGCAAGGAGACATGAGTTGGTGATCATTGGTGCAAGGAGACATGTGCCTTTGCTGGGGGGCATGCCCATGTTGGGTGGGCTGCCTGCGGGACATGACCAGAGATGCAGGGTAGTCCCCTGTGGTGTGGGCTGCCTGCAGGGGCCGTGGAGGGTGTACAGGGAACACCTGGGAGGACCCACACTGGCAAATCACATGTAGGACTCCCCGGCACCCCTGAAATACACGTACCCTGCTGAAATCGCGTGTAAAACTTCGTGCGCACCCCTGTAATACCTGCACGCAGCCCAATCGCGTGTAAAACTTTGCGCGCACCCCTAATACCCGCACGCAGCCCAATCGCGTGTAAAACTTTGCGCGCACCCCTAATACCCGCACGCAGCCCAATCGTGTGGAACTTCCCGCGCACCCCTGGAATACACGCGCCCAGGCCAATCGCGTGTGGAACTTCCCGCGCACCCCTGAAATACACGCGCCCAGGCCAATCGCGTGTGGAACTTCCCACGCACCCCTGAAATACACGCGCCCAGGCCAATCGCGTGTGGAACTTCCCGCGCACCCCTGAAATACGCGCGCCCAGGACAATCGCGTGTGGGACTTCCCGCGCACCCCTGTAATACCCGTACCCTGCTTGCACGGGGCCAATCGCGTGAGGTACTTCCCGCGCACCCCAGTGATACACGTAGCCCGCTTGCCGTGCTGGTACAGGGTTAGCGCAGCCCTTTGCGCTGGATTGGGGATTTTGATGGCTTTTCCCTGCGCGGAAGGCGTTCTTGGGGGCGTAACTGGCGCTGCTGCAAGGTTGCTGCGCCACTGTGCGCCACGGCTGGTTTTGGTGGCTGGAATCCATGAATACGCTGTGCGCGGAAATGGGTTTTGGCGCACGCGGCTGGCGCAGGGATTCGCACGCGCACACTGTGCGCCAGCCGTGTGCGCCACTTGTGCGCTGAATTCTATGAATTACCCCCAATGTCTTTAAATGATGAGCATAAGTCTCACAGTCTCTACATATGTGGAGCGCCAGGGAGCCTTTACTGCTCCAGCTGGGCTCGGCTCTAATCTGCGCGCATACTCTCTGGTTGTGCGCATCTCACTGTGAGTCTAGCAATGTCCTCTGGGTGGCAGGCTCTCACAAGACTCATTCGCCACAGCGAGGCTCTTCCAAAAAGGGAGTATAGTGACTGATTTCAATAGAAAATATAAGCAGATATGACATCTGGAGGGCCAGGCAACATTATTTTTACTGAAGGGGCTCCTCAAAAACAATATTTTTACTCAAGGGGGCTCAGCATAAAAAACTTTGAATATCACTAGCATAGGGTGAACAGATTTTCACAACAAAGAACCAGGATGACCAACAATATAAAAGAAGGAATACCCCCTCACAGCCCTTTCCTCAACCCTGCAATCCCCCTCAAACTGCCCCACACCGCATCTCCCCTCCATCTCACAGTATTTCGAGCACTGCTCCTGCTCCTCTAAATTGTGTGCTTTTCACTGTGGGTATAAGCTTATTAATTAAACATTCATATCTGATCCGGCACGCCAGAGAGGGTATGAACACTACTAGCACCCTAGGTCAACAATCTTGTAACCCGGGGTGCTGAGAGCACTGTATTTTGTATGAATGGACGGGATGCCATTCAAACAAAATACTTTAGCATGATGGCTGCCACAGAGCTAAAAGACGGGTCTCCATACAAAGCCCCTCTTCCATTTCCATGGCGGCCAGCACGGACAGCGGGAGGAGGCAGCAGCAGTGGCGGTGGGTGCCGCCGCTGCAGAAATCAGGTAAGTGGTGGGGGGATTAAAAGAAGAAATCAAGGGAGGGTGGAGGGAAGATGATGGGGTGGGGGAAGCAGCCATCAGGTTGCTCAGAAAGCAGGCTTAGATCAGCAGTTTTAGCCCACGTTCTGAGCAGTCTGATTGGTTGATGCCTTGCCTTGAGTGCTAATAATAAAAATAGCTGTGGCTTTGATACATGGTACAAGCCTCATTCATTTACCAAATGGTCTCTGTGGCACAATCAGTTATGAAGGGTCCCATTTTGGGACTTTCCCTGCAAAACCGGGACTCCTGGTCACCCTATGTGTGCATCCTGGCGGAACATGTGAAGGAGTGCCATCTGACAAGGGCATACATACCAACGTTTTGGATCGCCTGGGAGGGAGATTGTATCATGGTAATCGGAGATTGAAATTTCCACATTGAACTGTGTTGGGAAATATGGATATTTTAGGCAGGAGACCATCAAAAATGGCAACATTTGTGACAGAAAGATTGGGAGTCTTCCACCTAAATTGATAGGGTAGACATCTAAACAGGAATGTACAACCCCTAGCATTTTGATTTTTATTAATAATGAAATGATGGGGGTAATTCTATGCCAGAAAGTGTGGTCTGTTAAGCAGACCCCCACTTTCCCCAAACGCCATGGCAAAAGCATAGTGACACATGTGCCCTGCTACATCAGTGTACTGACCTGAACCACCAGCTTTCCAGTGGCACACATCAGGTTCAAAGATATTGCAGAGTAGTGGGGAAAACTGAAGTCTGATTTTGTGTGGGCTACAGGGGACTGAATTCTGTCAACAAGCAGATGCAGGCCCCATACCTAGAGCAAACAAGTTGATTGACAGATTGGGCACTGCCAAGTTTATGAGTACCTTTTGACCACACAGAATGTTACTGGCAGGTCGGCATAGCTAATCAAGCCATCGAAAGTCTGCATTTTCCACTCCAGAAGGACATTAGCAACTAGTGAACTCACTGTTATGCCTTTTGAGTTAGAACATGCCCTTTCCACTTTCAGAGGATTGTAAACTAAGTACAGGACCTCGGCATTGCCTCCTAGTTCTAGAGATTCTGGATAATGTGCAGGAATTCATCATTCAGACAAACGATTTTGGAATTGGTGCACTGCAAGTGGCACTTTAATCTATAAACATGCGCCATACCAGTATTGGGGTGTGGTGGCTGAAGGTTCACATACTTGTTGAAGTTGCATCTGATTTATAGAATACCAGGGGGAACCCTCCGAGCTCAGACACCTCTGGGAGGCTGTGTGGATTCCTGGCCTCTCTGCATTCCAGGGAATGAGGCAATAGACTAGGATGCCTGCCTCTCTTGACTCTCTAGGAGGCAAGGTAGTGCCCGCTTGCCAGGTGTCATGATCTCTGCTTCCAAAAGGTCAGGGTTTTCCCAACTCCCTTGGAAGCAGATCCATAACCCAGGTTCCGAGTGCCAACCAGTCCCAATTGCGACCTTTTGGACCCAGTCCTGGCGCCAGTGGCACCAGGCTCATAAATATGCCCAGTCCCAGCGCTGGAAGCGCCGGGCTCATAATGCTTGGGTGGACTTACCTTCAGCAGACCATGCTGCTTACTTGCCTGCCAGTTGAGCCTCTGATCCTCTTCTGTTTGGAACTACTTTTCCTGTTGGGTGGGGCTGGAGCCACTCCCTAGATTCAGAACACTGGAACTCTTCTGGAAGGCAGGAACTCTTTTCTTACCAGGAACTCTTTTCTTACTTAGGCGTGGCTGTGGAAGGAGACACCTAAGCACTACAGGAGGCTATTTAAACCACACCCGGTGGATGAATCTTGCTTTGCGTTATTCTGCAACCTCTGCAGCAGAACGCTCATCGTGTCTTCTGCATCCGGTCCTGGGCCTAAGGAAAAAGGCTTACCATCCTGAATCCAGTCTTCAGCAACACCTATAAAGACAAGAAAGAACAGGTTAGCATTCCGGCATCTGAAAGGCAAAGGCTTACCATCCTGAATCCAGTCTTCAGCAACACCTATAAAGACAAGAAAGAACAGGTTAGCATTCCGGCATCTGAAAGGCAAAGGCTTACCTACTCTTCGGCGCTGCATCCCGCATCTGAAAGACAAAAAAAGGTGCGTTTAAAGACATTGGGGAACTTTAATACTCATGTGCCATGACTCCTTTCCACATCTAATCCAGTGGGTATTCCGGCACCCTGCAGCCGCTCCGAACTCGTACCTGCAAAATAAAAAGACAGTTAGAGCGCATAGTGAAGCAGGCAACAAGCGCTTACTTACGTGCTTCCAGGCGCTTCTATTCATCACACGGGCTCCATCTTCAACTCACTTCAGCCCGTCATCCGCCATTGCCGGCACCCTGCAAAACAAGAGACATCATTACTAAAGACTTTAAAGACATTTGAATGACTCGAAACTTACCGTTCGTGCAGTAAACGACGGACAGCAGTCCTCTGAAGTCAAGAGGCCTGCGCTACCTATCCAGTGAAGAAACTGGTTACAGCACCCTGCCCCGAGGCAGATGGAGAGCTCGGCATTCACTTACCTAAGGTGAGAGCGTTAACCTTTGGGGGTCTACAGGAGAGGAGAAGAGGAAAGAGATAGGGACACCCCAATAACCCCAGTTCATTAACCCCATATTTTCTATCTGCAGACATCTTACTCTACACGTCAGGCATACAGTGCACAGAGGTCCAGCCCAAAGAGCCAACCAGGTGCTACACATCACCTTTGAAGATACGGTAGTCGCCCAGTCAAGACCGGCGCCTCTGCGAGAATCAGGTGAGCGTTACAGAACGCAAAGCCTACCGCAAAACTCTCGCCCAGGCGCTATGGAAACCTCGGATACTGACCCCCTAGCCCGGTTACTTGGGGAACTAAGGGCAGAAGTGCATGCAGCTCGTCAGGAAACGAATGCTCTAAGAAGGGAACTAATTATTTCCAAGGAGAGAACAGACAATCTTGCTAGACAAGTGCTACAGTCACAAGCCGGACAGACCCCGTTACCCGCATCAGGGGCAAATCTTCCTTCAACATCCTCTATGAATCCAGTGCAGATCAACCTACCTGGGAATGTACCTCTGGCTCTGCCCGAACGATTTTCTGGTGACCCAAAGAGGTTTGCAGTATTTATCAATCAGTGCCGGTTGCACTTCTTATGCCGGCCAGCAGCCTTTCCAACTGATCAAGCAAAAGTAGCTTTTGTACTTTCGTACCTTAGTGGCAATGCGGCAGACTGGTCGATCCCTCTAGTTAATCAAGATGATCCGGTTCTCCATGATTTTCAAGCCTTTCAGCTTAGTATGGAAAAACTGTTCGCAAGACATTCACAGGGGCAGGCCTTGGACAATGAGCTTCTTTCATTGCGACAGGGTAATCAAGACCTTTTGGCTTATATTGCATCTTTCAATAGGCTAATAGTGGAAACTCAATGGCCTGAGGACAAAAGGATTACGCTGTTTTATAGAGGTCTACGTGGAGAGCTCAAAGACGTTTTAGCCCAAGTAGTGAATCCCCCACAAGACTGTTCGGATTATATAGACTTGGTCGTTCAAATAGATCACAGGCTGCAGAACAGGAAGGCCGATCGTTCCAAGTTTGATGCTCGAGTATTTTCCAAACCGCCAACTCCTTCCAAAGGAGTAGACTCCGGGGAACCCATGCAAATAGGGGGTCTGAAAGGTCCTCTAACACAAAGGGAGCGGGAAAGGAGGAAACAGTTGCAATTATGCCTATATTGCGGAAACTCAGGACACTTTCTTCGAGACTGTCCGGTGAAACCTGCCAAGAAGGCAGTAGGAGCTGCAGTTACCAAAGTTACAAACTCTGAGCAGGGAAACGACCTCGCCCAACAAGAATAGAGGTCCTCTTGCCGAGCGTGAAAACCAGTTCCGTGACCTCGCATTTCGTGATACCTATGGTCCTCATTAGCCCTGATAATCCGGATCGATTACATGCAATTGAAGCTTACGTCGACAGCGGTGCCATCGGCAATTATGTGGATCATGAAATGGTTTTGAGGATGAATCTAACTCTTTGTCCCAAGGCTGTAAAGGACGTCATTACTACGGTGGATGGTACGGAGATAGCCTCCGGGCCAGTAACGCATACCACTCAAGAGGTGACGCTAGTAAGTCAAGATGGACACCATGAGAAGATAGTGTTCGATGTGATCAAGGCCCCTCAGTTTCAGATTATTCTAGGAATACCTTGGTTAGAGAAACACAATCCTCTGATCGATTGGCGAGCAAGAACGGTCCAGTTTCCAGAATGTGTCTCTACTTGTCACCCTCCACCTGGTGTTGCACTGGCCGCAATTTCTTCAGAGACTCCCCAGTTACCTCCCGAATACCTAGAATACCAAGATGTTTTCCGGAAGGATCAGGCTAACTCTCTACCTCCTCATAGGTCTTATGACTGCCAGATAGACCTGATACCTGGATCTACTCCTCCTTGTAGTAGAATTTATGCCCTCACCGAGCCTGAGAACCTTCACCTTCGACAATACCTGGATCAATACCTGGCAAATGGGTTTATTCGTCCTTCCAAGTCCCCTGCTTCTTCAGCTTTGTTCTTCGTTCCAAAAAAGGAAGGAGACCTTAGAACTTGTATCGATTATCGCTCCCTGAACCAGATCACCGTTAAGAATAGATATCCGTTACCTTTGATCCCTGAACTCCTGGACCAAGTCAGAAAAGCATGCATATATACAAAGCTGGATCTTAGAGGAGCTTACCACTTGGTACGAGTAAAAGAGGGCGATGAATGGAAGACGGCCTTCCGCACCAAGTATGGGCTATTTGAATATCAGGTCATGCCCTTCGGACTTTGCAATGCCCCGGCCGCCTTTCAATATTTTATGAACGATGTCCTCAGAGAGCTCATAGATGTATGTGTTGTTGTTTACATTGACGACATCCTCGTTTATTCTTCATCGGAATCTGAACATCGGAAACACGTGAAAATGGTCCTCGAAAGATTGCGTCAACACAAGCTTTTCGCTAAGTTGGAAAAATATGTTTTCAACGTGACTGAAGTTGAATTCTTGGGATTCATATTATCACCTGGCGGAGTGCGTATGGATTCAAAGAAGGTCGATGCAGTTCTCAAATGGCCATCACCATCCTCCGTAAAAGGTGTGCAAAGCATGTTAGGCTTCGCTAACTTTTACCGCAGGTTTATCCCCGAATTCTCTCGAATAGTCCAGCCCATCACTGCCTTGTTAAAGAAAAACAAACATTTTGAATGGTCTACTGAGGCGGAACAAGCTTTCCAGGATTTGAAGACTAAATTTATCTCTGCACCAATCTTAAAACACCCTCGCCCCGAACTCCCCTACATCGTGGAAACTGATGCTTCAAGCCTTGCCATGGGGGCAGTTCTATCACAAAAGGACCCGGTAACCAATCAGTTGCATCCCGTGGCATTTTGGTCCCGCAAATTCTCGCCTCCTGAAATCAATTACACGATTACTGACAAGGAACTTCTGGCTATCAAGTCTGCCTTTAAGGCTTGGCGGCATTATCTGCTGGGGGCCCGACACACCGTTACTGTGATTACGGATCACCGAAACCTGAAATATTTGAAGACCGCAAAAGCCCAATCCTCTAGACAACTCCGTTGGGCATTATTCTTTGCCGAGTTTGACTTCATAATTACCTATCGACCTGGTACAAAGAACGGTAAAGCCGATGCCCTTTCTCGGATGGGAGTGGAAGAACACTTGGTCAACCCTAAACCTGTACCAATCATTCCCGAACAAAGAATTCTGGGTGTAATCGCCACAGAATCCATAGAGGAAGTTAAGGATAAAGCCAGGCAACTTGTAACTCCAGCAGACATACAGAATTGGCATCTGCAGGGAAAGGACTTTGCAGTAAAGGACAACTTATTGTATTTCCAAGAACGATTATACCTACCCAGCACAGATTTACAGAAAAAAGTAATCTCTTGTTATCATGACTCTTTAATGGAAGGTCATCCCGGTATAGCCAAGACCTCAGAAAAGATCAAGCGCTACTTCTGGTGGCCGTCTTGGAAAAAAGATATCAGAGACTTTATAATGTCCTGTGGAGTATGCGCCCAAAACAAGAGTCAAAAGGAAAGACCAGCAGGCCTCTTACGCCCTATTGACATCCCACCTCGCCCTTGGCATACGCTTTCTATGGACTTCATCACCGATCTACCTCCATGCTCCGGATACAATACGATTCTAGTAATCGTGGATTTATTCTCCAAGATGGCGCATTTCATTCCGCTCAAAGGCTTGCCAACAGCAGCAACTCTGGCCCGAGAATTTCTCGAAAACATCGTCCGCCTGCACGGTTTTCCTTCTGTTCTAATTTCGGATCGAGGTAGTCAATTTATTTCTCATTTTTGGCGAAGTTGCTGTCGGTCGGCTCAAATTGATGTGAGACTATCGACCAGTCACCACCCTCAGACCGACGGACAAACCGAGAGGACCAATCAAACTCTGGAACAGTATTTACGCTGCATGCTGCAACAAACTGAAAAAACTTGGAAAGATATCCTTTGGATAGCCGAGTATGCCTACAATAACTCTGTCCATTCGGGAACTGGGAAAACCCCGTTTTTTCTTTTGTACGGCAGTCACCCTCGAACCTCGGAGTTGGATCCCCTCCAAGATCTTGAAACACCAGCAGTAGACTACCTGCATTCTACAATCACCCAAGCCTTTAAGGAAGCTGTTTCTCACCTTCAAAGGGCTAAAGAACAATACAAGAAAGGAGCAGATCAACATCGGAAGGAAGCCCCTCACTATCAAGTAGGGGATCAAGTCTGGTTATCCACCAAATATCTACCTCTAAAAGGGCCACGCACATTCAACCCAAGATACCTTGGTCCCTATTCCATCACTACCATAGTAAACCCAGTAGCGGTCAAGTTGGACTTGCCCCCGCACATGAAGATACATCCGGTCTTCCACGTCTCTCTATTAAAACCTGTGCAACCTCAAACCCGACTAACCAAATCTCCAAAACCTATCCTAGTGGATGGAGAACTCGAGTTTGAAGTCAAAAGCATTCTGGACTCCAAGATCTCCAAATCTAAACTATTCTACCTAATTGACTGGAAAGGCTACGGCCCCTAAGAGAGATCCTGGGAACCTGCTGAATATGTCCACGCTCCTCGCCTAATCAAAAGATTTCACCGAACATTTCCTGACAAGCCAAAACCCCCGGAGAAGCCCGGTTTGGGAGGGGCCTTGAGGGGGGATACTGTCATGATCTCTGCTTCCAAAAGGTCAGGGTTTTCCCAACTCCCTTGGAAGCAGATCCATAACCCAGGTTCCGAGTGCCAACCAGTCCCAATTGGGACCTTTTGGACCCAGTCCTGGCGCCAGTGGCACCAGGCTCATAAATATGCCCAGTCCCAGCGCTGGAAGCGCCGGGCTCATAATGCTTGGGTGGACTTACCTTCAGCAGACCATGCTGCTTACTTGCCTGCCAGTTGAGCCTCTGATCCTCTTCTGTTTGGAACTACTTTTCCTGTTGGGTGGGGCTGGAGCCACTCCCTAGATTCAGAACACTGGAACTCTTCTGGAAGGCAGGAACTCTTTTCTTACCAGGAACTCTTTTCTTACTTAGGCGTGGCTGTGGAAGGAGACACCTAAGCACTATAGGAGGCTATTTAAACCACACCCGGTGGATGAATCTTGCTTTGCGTTATTCTGCAACCTCTGCAGCAGAACGCTCATCGTGTCTTCTGCATCCGGTCCTGGGCCTAAGGAAAAAGGCTTACCATCCTGAATCCAGTCTTCAGCAACACCTATAAAGACAAGAAAGAACAGGTTAGCATTCCGGCATCTGAAAGGCAAAGGCTTACCATCCTGAATCCAGTCTTCAGCAACACCTATAAAGACAAGAAAGAACAGGTTAGCATTCCGGCATCTGAAAGGCAAAGGCTTACCTACTCTTCGGCGCTGCATCCCGCATCTGAAAGACAAAACAAGGTGCGTTTAAAGACATTGGGGAACTTTAATACTCACGTGCCATGACTCCTTTCCACATCTAATCCAGTGGGTATTCCGGCACCCTGCAGCCGCTCCGAACTCGTACCTGCAAAATAAAAAGACAGTTAGAGCGCATAGTGAAGCAGGCAACAAGCGCTTACTTACATGCTTCCAGGCGCTTCTATTCATCACACGGGCTCCATCTTCAACTCACTTCAGCCCGTCATCCGCCATTGCCGGCACCCTGCAAAACAAGAGACATCATTACTAAAGACTTTAAAGACATTTGAATGACTCGAAACTTACCGTTCGTGCAGTAAACGACGGACAGCAGTCCTCTGAAGTCAAGAGGCCTGCGCTACCTATCCAGTGAAGAAACTGGTTACAGCACCCTGCCCCGAGGCAGATGGAGAGCTCGGCATTCACTTACCTAAGGTGAGAGCGTTAACCTTTGGGGGTCTACAGGAGAGGAGAAGAGGAAAGAGATAGGGACACCCCAATAACCCCAGTTCATTAACCCCATATTTTCTATCTGCAGACATCTTACTCTACACGTCAGGCATACAGTGCACAGAGGTCCAGCCCAAAGAGCCAACCAGGTGCTACACATCACCTTTGAAGATACGGTAGTCGCCCAGTCAAGACCGGCGCCTCTGCGAGAATCAGGTGAGCGTTACACCAGGCCTGAGATCTCCCAGCTAGAGACAAAATGAGAGCTGGGCATCAAAGTGCTAGGCACCTGAAAACATTCTGCCTCACACTAGGGAGTTTCACAACAGAGAGCCTTTGCAGTCGTAGGTTGAGAAGGGGTGAAGTTAGGACAGCCAGGGCAAACAGGTCAGTTGGGGTAAGGGTTGCCCTGTCTTACTTTCTGGAGGCTTCTCTCTTCTTCCTTTCCCCTTCACCTTTTGCAGAAGGAGGCACTCTGGATGTGACCTCAGAAGGAAAGGGGAATTTGCCTCAAGGATGGAGATTTGACTACTTAAAGCGGGCTTGATTTCCACCAATCCACTGTGGCCGCTTGCCTATAAAAGAGGGGGTCTCCCACCCTTTCTTTGATTGACATTTGGACCAACTAGGACATAAGAAGGAATTAGTCTGGTCCTCATTTCGGAGAGTTTGATCTTTCCAATGCCCCCAGGGATTGTGGTGAAGAAGGAGTGCTTGAAGGTAGAGGCAAGCTCTGCTCCTTACCCACTCCCAGGGAACATTGTCTCATATTGAGGCACTGGATCTGCCAGTCTGCTTCCAAACCACTGTAGGCTGGGGTAGCAGAGCCTGAAAGGACTAACCCTGTCCTGGAGGCCCTGTACTGGGTCTCACAGGATTACTGTTCTGCCGCTTCAAACCAGTCCAACCGTGTTCGCAGCATTCGAACCAGAAGAACCCGCCGGTGCTGCTTTTGGCATCCATAAAAGTTTGAAGCACCACTGTTTTACATACATCGAATGGGCTTGCCGCCCCATTGTACCAAGCAGAGTCCATCACCCATTCAGCTTGAACAACCAGAATGCTGCTGCATACAAACTGAAACCACTGACTCTTTGAACCCTGTATCGGATCGTCAAGGACACCTCCTCAAACTGCTCTACCTCGACTCGAACCAATGGAGCATCACACCACGCACTGACCCAAACCAGCGATTATCAATGTTTTGAGCAGACTTGACACTCGTACAGACCCTGGCGAGCTTTCTGAACTGAATGAACCAAATTCCACATTCGAAGTGCAATGAGCACTCACATCGAACCAACTAGACATCAGCTCGCTGCTTGTGACAGTACAACTCGCAGCACCCAAATCTGGTACAATCTGCACCACAGCACAGCTTGAAACTGGGTTCAACCACATTGAACCACCAAGGAACAGAATAAGGTAGTTTTGAGAAGCCCTGTACTCCAGTCCACGGTTAGGACCCTAGAGAATAGTAAGCCACCTTTGTTGCACTTTTTTCTTCAAAAGCATATTCCTTTTTAACCTTTGTTGCATTTCTTGCCATCTCCAGAGTGCATCCACAGTCTTGTTCTGCATTTCTCATGTTTCTTTTGCAGTGGTGGGTTTTTATAGCGTATTTGTACAATTGATTCATTAAAGTATAGTATTTATATTTTAACAGAACCTTGTTTGGACATTCCTTTACTTTTTAACTGTGTACTAATCACGTTTGGGTTGCTACTGGATCACATTCAAACCTCTTCTGAGATTATAGCCTTCCCTCAGCCCACATTACCACAAAAGGCAAAGGAAGTATATCTCCTAGCTGTAACCGTTTTACCTTTTTTGCTTGTGATCACTATTGGTTTGTTGAACTGTGAGGGCTGAGTAGACGGTTTGGTGACTACTCATTCTTATACCCCTGCAGAGCAGAAGCCATTTTTTAACAGAAGGCCCCATTCATTTCTGCACTTATCTTTCCTTCACGCACAACAGCACCCAGTATCTGAATATGCAGCTTCCTTACTCCCGGGATCGTGTTTGAAAAGAGAGCCAGTACAGCTATGGTCAGCTATGGTCAGGTTCCTCTTAATTTAAGAAGTTGCAAAGTATTATTTTTCTCTGTTTGTTGAAACATATTTCCTTTATCCTTTATCTCCATTACCACATGTCCCACTCGTCCTTGTCACAGTCCTAAACGATTCAGGTAATCCTACCTTGTGTGAGAATTGATCCCTTACTATTTATTTTATTCGCCTTCTGTTGCTGGGTAGGCCCATCCCTCGGTTACATGTTTTAATATCCCTGCAAAAATATTGCCATACAAGAATGGCGCAGTTTGTTTGCAGCAATATTAACCCATGGAACCTACGAGGGACACCCCCACTACCCCCATCTTTTTTTAAATGGAGCGAGGGACACCCCTGCTCCCATTTACCCCATAAATTGTCCCCACAAATAATGCCGCCTATGGCCTTTCCCGGCGACCATATATATGGCGACATTATTTGTGGGAATAATATTACCTGATACCCCTCCCTCTCCCTATTGGACTATCAAAGAGGGCCTTAACCATAATACTTGCTATTTTAGCCAGGCTTAGTTTATGCTAATTTCCTAGTGATGGCAGGTCAGTTGTTAGGACTGTGCTAACGTATGGTAGGACTAGGGTTAATGAGCCGGTTACTTACCAGTAATCTTCAAACCACACCATATTGATATTGATATTGATATTTTATTTGTATCGCGCTCATACTCAAGTGTTTCAGAGTGCGACGGGGCAAGGGAGGGGAACAAGGGAGGACAAAACAACAATCTTACTAGGCCCAGTGACATTGAGAACATGCAAGTGCAGCAGAGAGGGAAGTGGGAAGTGTAAGGGGGAGGGGAGAAGTGGAAAGTGCTAAGCAAGGGATAAAAACAAAAAATGGTAGTGCAGCCAGAAGGGTGGCAAGTGCAGGGTTTAACGTGCAGACAAGGGGTGTCTGATAAGTGCAGGTAGGGGGATAGTAGGTATACTAGGGTTACAGATACAGACCCTAGTGCAAGGGTTGCCAGGAGGCAGTGCAGGTGAGGGGATGGGTCGGCAGGGACCTGGGCCCGAAGTCAGAGGGTAACCAGGTGCAGGGTACTGAGGCAGACTGATCAGCAGGGCAGAAGAAGAGCGAAGGTAGAAGCAAAGACGAAGGTCTTGAGGTGCTTCTGGAACCGGAGGTGGTTCTACTCAAGTTTTAGAGTGGCAGGGAGGCTGTTCCAGAGGGAGGCCCCAGCCGAGGAAAGAGATCTACCCGGAGCTCGTTGCTCGGAGAAGCGACTGACCCATAGGGAGTTGGAGGTGGAGGAGCAAAGAGCTCGAGTGGGAAGGTATTTACAGAGGGAGAGTTGAAGGTATTTTGGACCCAGGCCCCAGAAAGTCTTGTGGACAATGCAAAGGGTCTTGAATTTAATCCTTGCAGCCACTGGGATCCAATGAAGAGATTTCAGGGCTGGAGAGATACGATACCAGGGCTTGAGACCAGGGACAAGTCTTGCAGTCCTGTTCTGGATGAGTTGCAGAGGGAGGAGAGTAGAAGAAGGTAGATTTAGGAAGAGGCTGTTGCAATAGTCAAGCCTAGAGAGAACAAGAGCTCGAGAGACAGTATGCCTCTGGGGGAAGGAGAGGAAAGGAAAGGAAGAATACCTCTGAGGAAGTGCAATTGGTAGTTTGACTTTGTGGAGACATCAGAGATATGAGGAGAAAATGAGAGTGTGGAGTCAAAGATGACCCCAAGGTTCTTAGCCTCACTGGTGGGTGCAGGAAGATGGCCAGGGGAGGCCAGCCAGAGAGTGACAGGAAAGGAGGGTCCAGTTGTGCCAATGAGGAGAATCTCCGTTTTGCAGGGGTTAACGTATAGATCATTGACGGCACACCACTCCTGGATAGAGGACAGATAGTCAGAGATTAGAGAAGGAGAGGAGGTGGTGTGGGGAAGCCTGAAGACGAGCTGAGTGTCATCCTCATAGCACTGAAGGTTGGAGCAGAGAGCAGCAATGCAGTGGACAAGGGGTGCCAGGTATTGGTTGAACAACCGGGGGAAGAGGTTAGACCACTAGGGAACACCAAAGGTAGAGAGTGAGGTAGAGGAAAGGAAGGACCCAAGCTGGACCTGGGAGGGTTGAACAGAGAAGAAAGAGGTTAGCCAGGGCAGGGCCTGTCAAAGGCAGAAGAGAGATCGAGTAGGATGAGGACAGAGGGGATGTTACAGTCGAGGTTGGAGAGTAGGTCTTCACGGATGTTCAAGAGAACAGTTTCCGTGCTTCTGGCAGCTCTAAAGCCAGACTGATGGTCATAGAGACAACCAACAGAATCGGTGTGAAGATTAAGCTGGGAGATGGCCAGCTTTTCCAGGAGTTTGCCCAGGAAAGGAGTGATGGACATTGGGCGATCGTTAGCCGGGAATGAGGGGCTGGCTGTGGCTTTCTTGAGAAGGGGGTGCAGAAGAGAGTGCTTCAGAAGGGCAGGGAAGGCTCCAGAGGTGACGGAGAGGTTACAGAAGTAAGCCACAGCAGGAGCAAGGGTGTCAATGTTGTCCTTGATGGCTTCGGACGAACAGGGAAGAAACTGTTTTGACGAGACTTTCATAGATCAGACTTGTCTAGAAACCTTGTCAGGGGAAAAAAGAGGAAAGGAAGAGAAAGTGAGAGGGAGGGGCAGCTTTAGGAAGGCCAGAGGTAGAGGAGAGAGAAGTAGGAAGAGGATGAGAAGACGGGAGGGTGGACAGCATGTCCTGGGTTTTTTAGATGAAACGAGAGGCAAGGGTCGTGCAAAGGGCATGGGAGGCGACAGGGGAGGTAGAGACTTCAGCAGGGTTGGCCAGCTCCTTGCAGATTTTAAAGAATTTGGCTGAGTTATTAGAGGCCGCAGACACGTGGCCTTGGATGTGGGCTCTCTTGTTAGTTCAGACAAGGAGCTGATAATGCCTTTGTAGCAGACTGCAGGCCAGTTTGTCAGAGGATGTACAAGAAGCCCGCCAATTCTTCTCAGCCACTCTACACTCAAGTTTAAGGGTAGCTAGGTCGGAGTCGTACTAGGAGTTGCACTTGGCTTTGGGCTTCAAGCGGATCCTCATGACAGGGGCAAGAACATCCAGAGTATCAGAGATTCAAGAGTAGAGCATGGAAAGGGCTGTGTCAGGATGTGAGTCAGCCAGAGGAGGAGGAGGAGAGAAAGTGGTGGCAAAAGCCTCAACTGACACACATTTCATGGGTCGGATGACAGAGAAGGTAGGTGGCAGTGTTCAAGTTGGCTGGGCCTGAAGGGTAGAGAGGGAGAGATGGGAGGAAAGAAAGGAGTGCTCACTCCAGGAGAGGGGAGTGGTCAAAGGGATGGGGAGGAGGAGGTCAGAGGAGATCAGAGCATCAAGCGTGTGCCCTGCGGAGTGAGCCAGGCCAGAGGGGAGAATGGAAAGAGAGAATCACAGAGGTCACAAAAGAGTACAGATGAGGAACAGGGAGCATCAAGATGGATATTGAAGTCACCAAGAAGGAGGAATTGAATGGTTGAGGCCAGGAGGGAGGAGGAGAGATCCGCCCAATCAGATAGGAAGGAGGTGAGCTGACCAGGTGGCCGATAGATGGTAGCAATGGTAAGAGAGTGGCCGGGAGAGAGAAAGCCTGTAAACAAGGCATTTAGAAGAGGAGTAGGTCTGCATAATAATTACAGAGGCAGGAATCCACTTGGGGAAGATCAGGGCTAGACCACCCCCGGACCAGGTGGATATGGGTGCGGAGAGGATCTTGTAGCCATCAGGGAGGAGAGTGACAGAGCTGGCTGTGAACCATATCTCGGTGAGACTGAGGACATCGAGGTCAAGTTCTTCCAGGAGGCAACAGATGTCAGAGGAGTGTTTGACGGCTGAGAGAGTGTTGAGAGTGGCAATATGGAGAAGGTTGCCGTCCTTGAAGGACTTCTGGGGAGGGGTACAGATCAGAGGTACGACCTGCGGAAATGTAGAGGGAGGTGTATACGGAGCCCGAGGGGGGGGCGGGTCGGGCAGGAGAGGAAGAAGGAGAGGGCAAGGGAGCCAGGGAAAAGGCAGAGGGCGAGGCAAGGAAGCAGAAGAAAGGAGAGTGGGGACAGCAGGAGATGAAAGCAAATTGATGAGGCGTGGGACACGCGTCCAGTCAAAGTTTCAAAACAATAGTTTCGAATGCCAAAAGTTTCGACACAAAATTGCCGAAAAAAAAGATTTGATTCTTTTTTATATTAAAGTTTTTTTTGTTTCGCATTGTAAAAGAAGTAAAAAAGAATAAAAAAAAATGCAAACTTTTTTTTCTGCACTTTTGTGTCAGAACTATTGGCATTCGAAACTATGACTGTCGAAACTATAACTATAAACCGTCTATCAACGAGAAGGAGGTTGGCCTGCGGGCCTTGGACCAAGACGGTACCATTCAGGTAGACATTAATGATGACCTTAGAGGAGTGGAAGGGGGCCAGGAGGGCCTCCCAGCGGGTGCCACCTTTAATAGGACAAGAGGAGAAAGGAGAGAGCACAGAGACCATATGAAGAGTCCATAGATCTGGCAAGGGAACGACAATGAGGATGTTGGTGAGGGTCTGTCTGGAGATGGCGCTAGTATAAGTGTCAGCGATATGGAGACCATGTTTAGAGGCCAAGATATCCCTTTTGAACTTCTTCCTGCCAGACTTAGTGAGAAGGGAAGAATGGTCAATGGAGAAACAGTTGGAGAAGATAGGCGAAACAGAGAGCGCCATGGGTGATGTAGAGAGAGGGGGGGAGCAGAGGGTGAGGGCCAGGATAGGACCAACGTGGCAGAGTAGCACAGTGCAGTCACTGGGCCAAACACAACTAAATTTGAACTGGAACAGTGGGTGGGTACACAACTAAATCCATTCGAACAGTGGGTCGGTACACAACTAAATTCAAATTGGAACAGTGGGTGGGCACACAACTAAATTCAAATTGGAACAGTGGATGGGTACACAACTAAATTCAAATTGGAACAGTGGGTGGATATACAACTAAATTCAAATTGGAACAGTGGGTGGATACACAACTACATTCAAATTGGAACAATGGGTGGGTACACAACTAAATTCAAATTGGAACAGTGGGTGGGTACATGTGGATGCGCAGTAAGAACACAGGCTGTAAGCGAGGGGACAAGGTGAGATGGAGAGAAGGAGGGAGAAGTCAAAGGGGGTAGGAATATCTCCAGTTGGAGGGAACTAACCCATTGTTATGGAGGTGAAAGAAGTTTTGGTAGTCGAGGTTCAGCTGAGGAGTGTGGGAGCAGCATTCTGAATGCTCCAAGTGAGGGGGGGTGCAAGCAGGCCCCAGACAGCGTACCGAGAGTGGACAGGGAGCAGACACGGCCCTTGATGCAGGCCTTAGATTCAACAGGCCGGCTCCCACCTCCCGGTGATAGTGATTGGCTTAAATAGAAAGCACACAGCAAATGGAAGCGGGAGCCAGCTCAGGCCAGGCACAACAGCAAGGGGACTGCAGAGAGGGTGGCCATGTTATCAGCCAAGCACTACAGACTGTAGGCAACGAGTGACAAAGCACGTGGAAACAGCTAAGCAATTCCCATTTCAGCCAGTGCATATCTTAGCTGCAGGATGCCTCACACAAACAAAAAAGGCTACAGTGCAATAAAATGCTGGGTTGCAGAAAGAGGCTTACAAGCAGGTGGCCAATAAGGATAAGGTCAGGGGTGCTCTGCAAAGTTTCATGGCGCACAGATCAACTACTCCTCGCTGTCCTGCAACACTTGAAAGATGCAGCCTAAGGGCCTCAATGCAGGCCTTATATTTGGGCCAGCTCCCGCCTCCCAGTGATAGTGAATGGCTGAAATAGAATGCAGGCAGCCAATGGAAGTGGGAGCCGGCTCAGGCCAGGCACAACAGCAGGGGGACTGCAGAGAGGGTGGCCATGTTAGAAGGGCCAAGCACTACAGACTGTAGGCAACGGGTAACAAAGCATGTGGAAACAGCTAAGCAATCGCCCCCTCAGCCAGTGCAGATCTTAGCCACAAGATGCCTCACACAAACAAAAAAGGCATTGGTGGAATGAAACGCTGGGTTGCAGAAAGGGGCTTACAAGCAGGTGGCCAATAAGGACAAGGGTAGGGGTGCTCTGCGAAGACCCACAGAGCACATGTCAGCTGCTCCTCGCTGCACCACAACACTGGAAAGATGCAGTCTAAGGGCCTTCAATGCAGGCCTTAGATTCAACAGGCTAGCTCCTGCCTCCTGGTGATAGTGATTGGCTGAAATAGAATGCAGGCAGCCAATGGGAGTGGGAGCCGGCTCATGCCAGACACCAGCAGGGGGACTGCAGAGAGGGCGGCCATGTTAGCGGCCAAGCACTACAGACTGTAGGCAACGGGTAACAAAGCATGTGGAAACAGCTAAGCAATTGCCCCCTCAGCCAGTGTAGATTTTAGCCGCAGGATGCCTCACACAAACAAAAAAGGATACGGTGCAATAAAATGCTGGGTTGCAGAAAGAGGCTTACAAGCAGGTGGCCAATAAGGATAAGGCCAGGGGTGCTCTGCGAAGTCTCATGGAGCACAGATCAGCTGCTCCTCGCTGCCCTTCAACACTGGAAAGATGCAGTCTAAGGGCCTCGATGCAGGCCTTATATTTGGGCCAGCTCCCGCCTCCCGGTGATAGTGAATGGCTGAAATAAAATGCAGGCAGCCAATGGGAGCGGGAGCCAGCTCAGGCCAGGAACAACAGCAGGGGGACTGCAGAGAGGGCAGCCATGTTAGAAGGGCCAAGCACTACAGACTGTAGGCAACGGGTAACAAAGATTTTGGAAACAGCTAAGCAATCACCCCCTCAGCCAGTGTAGATCTTAGCCGTAAGATGCCTCACACAAACAAAAAAGGCGTTGGTGGAATGAAACGCCGGGTTGCAGTAAGGGGCTTACAAGCAGGTGGTCAATAAGGACAAGGCCAGGGGTGCTCTGCAAAGTCTCACAGATCACCTGCTCCTTGCTGCGCCGCAACACTGGAAAGATGATGGTGACACCATACCATGCCACCGCAGAGTAATTAAGAATACTAGGTATTGAATAATAATCTGTACAAACTCAATTGGAAATCTGTAAAGGTGCATGCATTAATCCTGGAAACTAGTGAAAGATGTAATTATTGAAGAATGGTATGGGGCACCCTAGCATATATTGTTTGATAATGTCACAGGAGACAGACATTTTGTTAAAGAGAAGAGAGAGAATTGAGGCCAGCATTCAAACAAATATATTAGCACCAGCAGTGTAATGATGGAATATTGACAGTCAATAGCTAATCCCCCACACTAACGTGAGATGGGAGTTTAGATTCTATTAAAGACAAGGAGGCGATTATTATGCATTTTAATCTTTACTCTGAAACCACAGCAGCAAAGAAAAAACTTTACAAACAAAAAAGTTTAAAACAGAACTAAACAGAGTTCAATGTCAATGCAAGGGGGAACTCCCCAATCCATCATGGAGGACAGGTCATGCCCTGCAGGAGGCCAATGAGCAGGGACCCTTCCTTATATAAGTCCATTACTCTAAACCCAACCCCTCTTTCTGTAGCTGTCTTGAACCAGACGTCCACTGCACAGATCAGATGATAAACGATGAAGGCAAATCCAGCGAAGCTCTCGTACCACGAACTCCATAACTTGAAGCTGTGAGCCATCCTCCTGCTCAAAATCTCAACTCGTAGCTGTAAAACAAGCAAGAAGGGTGGGTGGATGGGAAGACCAACAAACCAAAGACTGTTCTTTCTTAAAACATCTGTGTACATGCGTGACATAACTGTCATATCATATCATACCCAGGGTGGGTGGGTGGGATAATAATCGCCTCCTTGTCTTTAATAGAATCTAAACCCCCATCTCACGTTAGTGTGGGGGATTAGCTATTCTATGACAAGACAGGAGGCTCATATTATGCAAGTTTAAAGCCCTTGCATCCCATTAGTACAACATAATCAATACAATAGACAATGTAATAAAATAATAGGAAAGAAATTTTTTTAAATGCTTTCATTAAATCAATCAGCTGACTGCAAGAGAATTGCCCAAGACTAGGCTGCCCCAATAACTGACTTAAAAGGCATAGCCAAATCCACTGTAAGAAAACAGGAAGATGTGCTAATTCCAGCGACCCTACCAGCCACCAAAACCAACTGGTTAAAAGAAATAAAACGCATCTGTCGTCCAAGCAAACCTTAAAACAGTAAAGCTCACGCCCTCTTTGGGAACCTGGATAGCAACCAAAGAAAAGAAGCACCCAGCTCTCCTGGAGATAAAGAAAGAACCCCATAGGGGTGAAAGTTTTGTAGGGCTCCCTCCCCTGCGTTAAAGGAAGATATTGTAGTAGCAACAGAGCATGTCCCATAACTACACTGGGAAAACCAAGTGGGAGTAAAAGTAATTTTAATAATTTGTAAGAGGACGACCCATCCTGAGCGGAGCAGAAAACAATAGACTAACTCCCAATTGTCTTAAGACATATGTGTATACTAAGGAAGGATGACTTCTGGAGACAGAAGCAGAATGAAGAGAGAGGGGCCATACCAGAGAAGCTGAACCTGTCAAACTGTCAACACGGAGACCCACAGACCTCCCGCGTTCGCGAAAAAGGACACTGCTACCATGACAAAAGGCAGATATGTACCCACCTGACCCCTAAGAGGCCAAACATTGCAAGGAGAAAAATGTATTTTACAACCAAATGTTCCCATTATATTGATATGTAAACTCCTTTGTATATATGCCCGGTGCTTGAACCTTGTTCTCTCCTCTCCGGGTGATAAAACCCGTAGAGGATCAAAAACTAACCGAAGGAGAACTCCTAAATTCCAAAGTCTTAGCAAGACTGTAACTGCAAAGAACCGATCGCTAAGCAGTTAAACTGGAGTTGCACACCAGAAGAGGACTAACCTCTATTTCATCTAATTTGAAGATCCCTGAAGCTCACAGCACCCTGAGCTGGCACCATATTGCAAAAACAAACTCTTGTGAAAACCCAAAGGTCCACCTGCCCTGCAGGTGACCAGGAGAAACAAGTCAGTAACTAAATATATATCCCAGCCCACTGGCAATCGCACTGACAGACACCTTCTGATAGTTAATGTAGAGACGCTGGAACGCATCGTGATAGAGGCCATAATAATCTGATGGGAGATTAGTATCACTCCCAGACCTCACCATCCCACCGAGGGATATTGAGATTTCCCAAAGGAGGAGGACCCTCCCCACATATCCAAGGGAAAAAACCTTGCAATCCCAGAAGAAGGCTACCCTGAGGACCATATTAAAGCCCTGCTGTACACCGCTAAGAGAAAACTAAATACACGCTTGTACTTTAACCAAACCCTTGACCGTGGACGGGTCCCCCTTAGTTTATTGAAATACCAGGGATTAGCGCAAAGGAAAGTAACTGACAGGAGGGAAATGCTCAGCGCGAGTATCATGATGCAATCTCGCCCAGGGATGGCGAAAAAAAGGAATGAGGGGGGAAAGAACTCTGGGAAAATTATTAATGCCCCGTAAATGAAAGGTTGTGCAATAAACCTGGGACCACAGACCCCTCAAACCCTGAGGTCCGAGTCTCTGAATCCGTGAGAGGCTGTCTGGCCACTAAGGGAATCAGGGGAAGGAAAATCAAGCACATAGTTCATAGCAAAACATCACTTATATAGTACTACGACCCTCAGGTATACGAGTGGTGCTTAGCACTACAACGAACAGAGTGTGGTGTGAGGTGTACACTTATCGATCTCAGCAGGATAAAAGACTGATTCAGACCCTTCCCAATTAGGGACCTGTATCCATACGGTCAGCACGGATGTGAAAACACCATTCTATCCTCTGCACTATAGAAAATAAAATATGTCTATATATATATATATAAATATATATATACCCAATGAAAGAGGTTAATCAACGCTCTTGAGGGTACCGAAGCCTGCTTGAACTCCTCGAGCAGAGGAGAGAAATTGCAACACCTGTTAGACGGTTAGCTGAACCACAGGCCAAGCCTTGGGAGGAAATCCCTGGGCAGGCGCCATAAAATCATTAATTGGCAACTCGCCTGTTAGATAGCATCAAGTGTTTCCAAACACTTCTTCCAAGTAGAACCTGGTTGCTGAACTTGCCATGCCACACAACTGAGCAGCTCCTCTCGAGCTGACCCTGTCTCCACCAATAGTTCCAATAGAATAATAAATGTCCAAAGGGACAAATAGTAAGGGAAACACATCCCCATAAAGAGAGCTTCAAGCCCTGCAGACCTCAATAGAGGCATAACGCAACCTGTTTTCTTCCTCATGTTAGCAGAAAATACTGCAGCTTAATAAGCACAGGTATTGGGTGGAGCAATTAATATCGGGAAACAAAACCTAAGGAAAGGACTGAGTTGTCCTGAAACTAACCAAGGTAAATGGCAACCGAATTTTAACTAAAAAGGCGAAGGTGAACACCAGCGGCTAGAGAGGAAGTTACCACCTCCCACATGGGTCTGTATACCACAACCTCCACACACTCTTTTCTTTAAAGTACTTAATACATAAATAAATATATAAATATATCCAAGAAGAGGGGTACGCCCTCACAGGGGTCTGGACCCCCAGCCCTTATAGAAGCCGATACTTACCGAGCTATGCGGGCTACTGAGCATTCTGAAAATGCAAATGTGTTCCAGTCAACACTTAAACCTACTGGTTATCCAAAGTACACTGAGTAAGTGCGTCTCAACTGCTCACACTAGCAGGGTGTGGCAACCAGCAGTACACGAGGGAGTTCCTCGCAGTAGAAACCAGGCAAAGCCTGAAAACCAAGCAGGTTATGGCGTGCTTACAGAAAGACAATGACCTCTGCCATATGCAGCACTTAAACAAAGTTGCCAACCTTAAGGGAGGAAAAACACTGAGCAAGTGCACCTCCAACTGCTCGCCCGAGCAGGTCGTGATAACCAGTAATACACGAGGGGGTAACCTCGCATTAGCACTCAGGCAGAACCTGAACCCGAGCAGGTTATGGCACAGCAACAGCCATATGCAGCACGCAACAAAGTTGCCGACTTTAAGCGAGGAATACACTGAGCACGTGTACCTCAAACTGACCACCACAGCAGGGTGTGGAACCAGCAGTATACGAGGGGCCACCTCGCAGCAAAAACACAGGTAAAACCTGCCACCGAGCAGGTGACGGTACCCCTTCAGGGAGAAGAATGACATCTGCCCCCAGCCGCAAGTAAACAAAAAACTGCCAAGTTTAAGGGAGGAATACCACGAGCCAATAGACCTGAAAAAGCTCACCCCAGCAGGGTGTGGAAACCAGCAGTAGACGAGGGGTTAACCTCGCAATAGAACTCAGGCAGAATCTGAAACCGAAATAGTGTATCGACCGTACAGTGAAGGCAAATCACCCATGCTCTGAGTAGCACTGAAATAAATAAATAAAAAGCAGCAGAATGGCAGCGTATGAGGCTCTTCAATAGGCGAACTGGTGCAAATATGGGCTGAAAATATCAATAAAATACCACATCAAATATCTTTTTAAATATATAAAGACACATGTTAATATAAATAAATAAAGGTATAAAAGCACATCCATATGTGTACACTGCCAATGGCGGCAGCGAACCCAGGTCCCTCTGCATGGAAAAACCTTTAACCTTCCCATTGAGCTATGTCACCTGTGCGCTGCAACAGAAGCCTTTCTGAACCATAAACACATAATATATATATATACTAAAGAATAATAGCTCAAAATCAAGAAAACATGGCGTTTCAATGTAAGAGAGGGGACAGCAGCACGTAGTGGAATTGCTCATGAAAGAGCTCCACCAACGAACTGCCTCCCAGCCGGGTCCCAGCATGCAAGCATCTAAATCCAAACGCGAGCAGCGTCGAAAAGAAAACACACATGCGATGCGTTTTAATTTGACATTTATATATCGCTACGAATTACCCACAGTGTGTGGTGCACATTTATCAAGCTTGGAAGGAGGAAAGGAAGAGTTTGGCCCTTCCGGGATTCGAACCTGTGTCAGCAGGCTCTGCACCCATGTCAAGCGAGCGCTCTACTCGCTGCGCCACATTACCATCCCCGTGAAGGGAGAAATAAAAGTATTAGGAGCCGCATTCGGGACGTGACAAGCGTCGGTAAGAAGCTGAGCTTCTAAAACAGACCGCGCATGCCACAAACCAAGCATGTGTGCAATGCGCGCTGCCTCCGGGGACTGGAGGCAGCCGCACACGGAAAACCAGCCTTCCCCAGAGGGGAAGAATTTCAAAGAACACGTGGGCAATGCGCGGCGACTCCAGGCCGCCCCAAAATAAACAAACTTTCCTTGAGGGGAAAGAACGTTAAGCATTTTCTAGGGACACGTGGGCAATGCGCGCTGGCTCCGGGAACTGGAGGCAGCCGCATCAAGATAACAAACTTCCCCTGAGGGGAAAAAATTCCACGTGTCGCCGCCTGAGTTTTATGAGCAGGCGAAGCGACTGTAATTATCAGCGCTATAAATCACTTTCAATACATAAAGTAACAGAAAATAACATTCTAAACTCCATAAATTCCACACAAAGGTAAGAACTAGGAGGAGTAACTTAGCTGTGGATTTCAGCAGCAAAGAAAGAGGGGTTGGGTTTAGAGTAATGGACTTATATAAGGAAGGGTCCCTGCTCATTGGCCTCCTGCAGGGCATGACCTGTCCTCCATGATGGATTGGGGAGTTCCCCCTTGCATTGACATTGAACTCTGTTTAGTTCTGTTTTAAACTTTTTTGTTTGTAAAGTTTTTTCTTTGCTGCTGTGGTTTCAGAGTAAAGATTAAAATGCATAATATGAGCCTCCTGTCTTGTCATAGAATCAGGATTCAGGCAACCTCATGGCTACTGGGAGGTGACTCACCCCTCCAAGTACCTGCAGCCTCTTCCCGCCCTTACTGCAATTGCCTTCCAGAGACAACCTCCTCTGAGACTGCCTCAGCTACCCCCTTGTCTCCCGGCTCGCTTCTAAACTTCCCAAAGCGAGGCAGGGCTTCAATCCACAGGCCAGTTACATACACGGCCAGACTTGTGGGCATGTAACTGCCTGTGGGCCCGGGCCTATAATGCTCAAGTATCAAAAGAAATACAATATTTGGGATTTTTCAATGGAAGCAGCATGGGTGGTGAAGAACGAGTTTTTGTTTATGGTAAGAGAGGCACGAGAGCAAACATTACCAACAATGGTGGAACAATTGAACAGCAGTTGAAGGTTCCAGTGATTTTAGGGACTTGGAACTGCCAAAGAGAGCATTTGGATGGCTAGGGAATGCTAATTTTAATGTGGCAGTCTTGATGGAATTTTACATTTTGTCATCAGGGGTATTCCGTAAGTACAAAAATGATTTCATTTTCAGAAACAATTGTTCCTCAAGTTTGAATGTGATTATGGCTGACTAAAATTTTTAAGCACCTGCCAACTAGGTTTACTAATTTACATATACAGTAGTGTGCATCATTTAGAGACATTCTTTTATTTATTTGCCAAGGTATTTTGCTTCCAGTGTTTCCAATAATTTAAAAATATTAAATTTGTTTTCTTTATTCTAATGTTTCATATACCCTATCATTCCTCCACCCTCCTTGTGTTTTGTAGTAAAAAAATGCATACTGGTTACTTTTCTCTGACTTTTAAGTAGATATTTGCTGAATAGGTAAATATTATTGTGTTGGAGATAATCAGTTTAAATCACATTTGTAAAAATGTAATAAAAATGCAAGTTGAGCGCAGTATGAAGGAGCACACTTACAAGCTGCGAGAGTAACACTGTAAAAGGGAAGGGGGGCTCTTTCTGACATTAGTGAAATAAAATGCTTAATAAAAATGAATCCATAAATATCGAAGCACAGCTAAGTATAATCAAACTTAGTTGTAGAATGAAATGCGGTAAATAGGCCTTAAAAGCTTGCTTCTGCTTTAAATGTGTGCAAGCATTTTTGTTTGAGGCAAAGGCCCCTGCATCTGGTTAATTAGTACAGAGCATGCAATCCCAGTCGAGCCTTAAGAGAAGCACACAGTGGTTGTTCGTTTTTGAGGTCAATTGATTAGAGCTCAGGGGGTCTGCCAGTGAAAAATTAACATATGACCATTTTATAATTCAAAGTCATTTATAAAATGTGATTTTCTAGTGAAGCCGGCAAGAACCACGGCAGTTTCAAATCACCTGCAGACAGTTTTCCTTGGGAAGAGGGTTACAGTGTTACCAATATGCAACATTTTTGCAACAGTATGTCCGTGGTTCAAGGCTCTGATGGTGTCATGGTGAGTAGCTGTTCCCATGAGATTCAGGAAGAGGCGACCAGGGCAGAATAATAAAGTTCATCTGGTCGTCTCAAATGTTTCAATCACATAATCTTGTGTTGTGGGAATTGGGGGTGGATTATGATGTCACATCTCTGCAATTGAGGGCGGTGTGGGAAGGTTCATGGACCCAGTGATCAATTGCAATGTATGTATTTCTTTATGAGCCAAAAATGCAAGGTCCAATCATTTCTGTGTGGGAAGATTTTGGTATGTTGCATAATCGCAAATGCTAATTATTTTGCTTTCTATAAAAGATTTCATTTTGAGGGCGGTTCTATAACAGCGCCTTTTCATGCAATTCTGTTCCGTGTTCTGTTTGAATTTGCTGTCCCAGCTGTGTCTGGGACCCTGAATAAAATTGTGTTACTTCTTGCACTGGCATACACTCTTTTTTGACTACTTTTGTATTTTTTTGGGTGAGTTCTACGAGGCAACCCCTGACACATCTTTGGAGGCCCCAGTGAGATATCTTTGCTGTTTGACCGAGGCATGCAAATTCCAGCTGTGATCCTAGAGGAGTGCGGGACAACATCTGTTGGCCAGTACAAAGCGATCAAGCCAAGAGAGGGCCGTGGATGCCACTTCCCAAAAGTCTGCCTGGTCTGGCGCTCCCTTCACTCTGACCTAAAGTGCAGGCCTTTAAAGGGAAACTTCAAGGTAAAAAGAAGTGGAGAATCTCCTAAAAGGATACGTGAGTGTACCCGTGCATGAAAGCGCCAGGGGTGGCATAAATTTGTTTATGGTGTGTAGGATGCACCCTCGTTAGTGGTGAAGAGGGCAATTGGCCGTTCTAGTATTAGATATGAGGTCTGCCGTTCCGATAGGGAGCAGGTAGACGGTAGCATATCTGCGCTAAAGCAGAAGGTTGAGAAGTAAGAGTTGCCCATAGTGCAGGCAATTGGTATAGTTGCACCATTTTATTTTTCTTGGGTAATAGTTTATTCTGTTTCATGTGGCTGGGGAAGGGACGGAAGAACCAGAACAAGATTAACCTGTAAATAGCGCAGAGCTGCATAGCGTGAGTTGCTGATATAGCTGAGCGAGAGGAGGAGTAACAGATATTTCTAACAAACTAATAAAGGGCCTCGTTGCTAAGGTGGTGGGCCTGTGGATAAGGCAATTTCTATACTAATATGATCTAAAACTACAGGCCTGTGGAGAACAACATTGTGTGAAAATATTGATTGAGAGGTGTGAAAGGGCAGGGCCTGCGGAGAAGGCCAGAGTGAATGAAAATAGGGTGATGATGCAAAAGTGGTAAGTATAAACACTGAGTGAGTGGGATTGTTTGAAGAGAGAGTAACATTTTCAAATGTTTAAGTGTATAAAGGGAAGGAAGGAAGTAGGGAGAGAAGAATATTTAAATAAGAAGAAATAAGGCAGAGGCAATGACGTCCTACTGGATGGATGCTCCGTTTAACCACATATGTTTCCCCAATGCCATGATAAAATATCAAAGTTTCATTTTGAGTGGGTGCACGACACAGTGGGCAAGTGCTATAAAGAACGGCCCGGGGAGGGGACTCTCATAAAGATATTTTAGAAAGTATGTACTTGTATCTAGCAGCTACATACAAAGGAGCAAAAGTTAAAAAGAGACAGGACATTCTGGGGCTTTGGAAATTGTATGAAGAGAAAGAGAAAGAAAGGGAAAGAGGAGGAGGGGCAGGGAAGTACACCGCCATCACCCTATATGATACACCCGTTATTAAAACCGGTTGCAGAGTATTCAAATCCTAAACGAGTGTCTCAAGACAAGGAAGGAACACATGAAAAGAAAGAAGAGGACCGCACAAGCATTATCGGCAAGGACGAGAAAGGGAAGAGGAAATATTTAAACAACATAATAAAGAGCGCACAGCAACAACTTGACAGAGGGTTCAAGGAAGCAGAAAAAGCTATGGAAATGGAAACAGAAGAGAAAGAAAGGAACATGCGAAGGAAGCCAATGAACAGGGGTGGACAGCAGGGTACATAAGGTTTAAAATAGACAAGTGGGGTGGGAGTCAGACCATGGTGGAACTGATATGGCAGACGAAGGGCGCACCATATCAGACTGGGAAGACAGTAGTAACAGCGATCAGGGGGATGATGATACAGAGACTCAATCTTTCACAGATCAGAGATGGGAAAGGAGAAGGGATGAGAGAGAAGAGAAGGAAAAAGAAGAACAGCAGTAACAAAAAGAGCACAATGTGGCAATAAACGTAGAGCGTGCACACAGAAAGCGAGGGTCGAGGTCCACTACATACCATGGCACACAATGGATAGGTGTTAAAGAGCAAAAATGAGCAAGGTCATGGGATACCTGGCTGATGAATGAAGGGTGAACACACACCTATGGGGGTTAGACCTTGGTAAGTGTGTACACGTTAATGTAAATGACTTCTGACAGAAATGTATCAGGACAATTCTGAGTACTGCAGTCAGATTTTTATTAAAACTGCAGTTTACGTGTTTGTAGATACACTTAACTGAGAGTTACACAAGATACAACAGTATTTACACATTTTTCAGGTATAGTAACCAGTTTGTAAGTGACAAATTTCAAATATTTGTAACGTCTTTTCAATGCTTACACATCCACTGAGCGGGCCTTGGGAAGGAGACCAGTGGATTTAGTGAGGTGATAGCATGTAATAATCAGCACATATACATCAAAACAATGTAAGGTTGAACAAGGACAACGCAGACAATATAACAGTCAACACAACAGTGTTTCAGCCAGAAGGTGAGCTGGGATGAGCTCTGATGGTGTGGCCTTCATCAGGACGAGATATTCCAAAGCGGGAAGTATCTTGTGAGGTCTGTTGAGATAAACAGACAAGGTGTTATAGGGGTGGGCACATTCGTGGGTATCTAGCACAGGTAGAGGTATCAATACATGAAGGACCATTGCTTACCGGAAATTGGGAGCGCAGTAGCTCAGGGAGTAGCAGTGTCAGGAGTACACTGGAGGATTTTCGAGGTCCTCGAAGAGGCCGTTCCTGTGGAAGTAGGAAGGTCATGGAGGCTGTGTTAAGCCAGAAAGAGTGGGGGAGCAACTAAGGGTAAAAAAGGGGTAAGAGCAAGCACACAAATTGTGGGTGGAACAGGCTGGCGTGATGGATACGCAAAGTCAACCGCAAGCGTGAGGGGCTGCGGAAAAAAGGACACACAGGGCTCAGATTGCGGGCCTCGGAGTATATTAAGTGTCATGGTGCACGTGAGGGCTGGTGAGGCGTGCGGGTCACAAATGGCCACGGATGGGGTGGGGTGGATAAAATCACAAGTGGATAACATAACATGTGTGTCCCATGGGGAAGTCGGTCTGAGCATGATTTATAAATGGATAGAAACGTCTGTGATGCTAAAAAGGGGAGTAATTACAACCTTAAAAACCCAGACGGCAGAGTAGCAGGATTGCCAGTGCAGGATGTCATGCTGGGGTGAGGAAGGTCTAAAATGGATGCTAGGTTCCCGTTCTTGAGTGAGACATGCAGCCAAGAAATGGGTGTAAGAGATCACACATCTGCAGTGGTTGCATGCGCGTGTACTCACCCAGGGTTGAAGGAAGGATGAGCGCTGCAGAGCAAGCTGTCAGTGGTCACGGTCCCTGGCTGCGCACAGAGTGAGCCGGGGAGCTGACTGTGATTAAATGGGGTGAGCGGCCATGATGAGGTGCGCGAGGCCGGGGTGCCCGTGAGGGTGCCTGACCACAAATGCCGCTGGGTACCAAAGGCAAAGGAAAAAACACACTCAGCCATGGG
The DNA here is from genome assembly GCF_040938575.1 of Ambystoma mexicanum. NCBI lineage: Eukaryota > Metazoa > Chordata > Amphibia > Caudata > Ambystomatidae > Ambystoma > Ambystoma mexicanum. The sequence continues at coordinate 313,939,384 of NC_090932.1, forward strand.
GGAGCATACTGGTGAGTATCCATACACATGAAAAGATGTGTGGCTCAGGTAGGTAGTCGATGTCTAGGCAGGCGGGCGGAGGACGCCTCACTGCCAGGCTAGGATGCTGATTGGTCGGCGTCAAGGGTGTGGTGGTAATGGTGCCCAGAGCTGCTCAAGAGGGGTAAAGAAATGGAATGGATGATGTGAGCATACCAACATGTTTGGGTGACACATATCATGATATATATTTACAGGAAATGCCCCATTGATAGTGGTTATGTTTAGCAGTGACACAGAAAAAGGCACATATTAACCAAATAGGGTGGCGTTTACAAAGTCCAGCGGTGCCACATGAGGTCAATTAGGAGTGGAAGCATTGTCTCAATTACAGGAAGTGTTTCCACTCTACACAGATGTTTAGACCTGACCTGACAGAATTTAATTTGTGCACCCATTTCTGTTCTAAACGGGTTAAGATTCTGTTGATGTCTCCCCCTCTGATGGTGGCAGTAACTTTCTGCATTACCACCTATTTGAGGTCCATATTGGTGTGATCTTTTTTGACAAAATGATCTACAAGGGGTTTATCAGGTACTTTGTTTTTTATGCACGAGCGGTGCTCGCATATCCTGGTCTTGACTGGTCTCATGGTTTTGCCCACATAAATGAGTCCACAAGCGCAAGTTATAGCATATATGACCTATTTCGTATTGCAATTGGTATGGTCCTGCAGAGTCCAATTAATGTCATTATGTTGGAATATTTTGGTAGTCTCTGTGAATTGGCAGACAGTACATTTGCCATACCGGTAGTGGCCTTGTACGGGTGGAAGATTCCATAGAGTGCTGGTAGACTTGGTGGGCTCCATGAAGGTGTGTACCAAAGATTCTCTGATGTTCCGTTTTTTTCTTGAAGGCAAACAGTAGGACTTTTTGTAGTGATCCCACGTTTCTGATGATGGGCCAGTGTTGTTTGACGGTCTTTTTAATGAGGTCACTGAGTGGGTTGAACGTGGTGACGCATACCCGTGTGTCAAGTTCCTTTTTGGTTGTTTTGGTGGGACATATAGTGCAGTCGGTGTTGGCGGCCCGCTTCTTGGTGTTCTTGATGGCTTTTCTGGGGTACCCCCTGTCGGCGAGCCTAGTTTGGAGGTCAGTGGCATTTTTGTCAAACGAGGTGCGTTCGGTGCAGTTTCTTCTGATGTGAAGGAATAGTCAGTACGGTAAATTGTACTTCATGCTTTCCGGGTGGTAGCTGTTGAAATGAAGCAAGGTGTTCCTATCGGTGGCTTTGCCAAACAGTTCTGTGTTGAGATGGTCACCAGATCTGTAGATGTGTAGATCTAGAAAATTGTTCCCATGGAAATCCCAATGTATGGTGAATCTGATGTGCTGGTTGCGCTGGTTGAGCCATCCATGGAAAGCCATCAGATCTTCAGAGTTGCCTTTCCAGATGAGAAGAACGTCGTCGATATATCTCTTCCATAAGATGATGTTCTGTTGGTAGGGATTGTGCGCTGACAAGATGTGTTCTGTTTCATAATGGGCCATGTATAGGTTCGCTATGTCAGGAACGAACGTAGCGCCCATGCTGACCATTTTAATCTGTCTGTACAATTGGTCTCGGAACAGGAAAAAGTTTTTGGTCATGGCCAATCTGACACATTCCAAGATGAATTCAGTGGGGACTGCCGTGATGTTGCTTCTGGTGTTGAGAAAAAGTTTCAGTACTTCCAAGCTTTCTAGCTGGGGTATCGACGTATATAAAGCTTCCACATCCAAGGTGGCAAGAATGTATTCAGGTTTCATGTCAATCTCATTCAACATAAGAAAGGTATCTGTGCTGTCCTTGAGATAGGAGTCCATTCTGTTGACGAAGGGTTTGAGAAAAAAGTCGGTGTAGACCGAAAGGGGTTCGAGTATAGAATCACAAGCAGAGACAATGGGTCTACCGGGTGGATTGGTGAGGTTTTTGTGAACCTTGGGTAGTATGTAAAATGCTGGGATGCACGGGTGGTTTTTGTTAAAAAATCGATGTTCCTCGTCGCATATCCAGGATTCTTGTAGAGCATGGTTGGTCAGGCTCAAAATTTCTTCTTGCAGTTCTTTGGTGGGATCTCTGTGTAGAGGTGAGTATGCATTGATGTCGCTCAACAGACGTAAGCATTCCGTGTCGTAGTCTGTGGTATTGGAGATGACAATACCCCCGCCTTTGTCGGCAGGTTTGATTGTGATGGCGTGATTGTCTTTAAGTGAGGAGAGGGCCTTTCTTTCTTCTATGGAGAGGTTATCCGGATAGAAATTCCTTTGAGAGAGACCTTTCTGGATTGCGTTGGTTACCATTTTCTCGTAAGTATCAAATTCAAATTTTTGCTCTTTAATACGTGACTACCCACCTGGGTAGAGCAAGGCATCAACCAGGTGCCCTTTTTGATAAACAAGACAATGGATAGGGACACTTAAGTTTACAGTTTGCCTTCATTAATGGCTGGGGCAAGCAAGTGGATTTATATTTTTGAGAAAGAGACAGCGGGAATCCCATTGACTATAGGAGACATTAAAAGTTTGCTGGCAGTATTGGTTGGGGAGAGAAGTGACAAAATATGGCAACAGGCCGGATGCTTCGGGGGTAAAATTAAGCTCTAATATACACAATGTAGTGCCCTTTAACAATTATCGAGCACATGCTTGGAAGGCTCTCAAGGAGCTGTATCCATACACGTCAGACATGGGTTCTATATTGGCTCGCAAAATGAAGCCTGATGAGGACCCAGAAGAATACATACAATCTATACAGGAAATGTGGATGCAGGAAAATAAACAGTCATGGGACGAAAAAATTCCTTTGTTCTACCACATTTTAGTGAGGGGGCTTCCCGGCGGATGTGCAGGTCTCTTTTAAAAAATGGTGGTAATTGAAGAAAGGGGTGGCCTGAGATACAGGTGACAATTGTATACCTTTGCAAGAAAAAACAGGAGATGGATAAGGAGATAGTGGATAATGCTGCAAAGGCAGAAAACAAATTGGTTCAGAAAAAACTGGCGAACATACATATGGAGGGAGCTGTACTCACAGGGCCAGTTGTTGTTACACAGGTACAGCAAGGGGGGTTTCCAGTGGCTGCGATAATGGCACCAGGAGGGTATACTCAGATGCCACCCAGCCAGCAGTGGGGGACGGTACAGATGCAACAGCAACCCGCATTCATAAATGTACAGCAGCCAGGGGTTCTGCAGGCAGGTGGAGGAGGTGTATACATGGGGCAGTGTCAGGCGGGGAGAGGATAGTATGCACGTGGAATGAGAATGGGATCCATGAGAATTACTCCACATTTCAGAGTGCAGTGCTACGCATGCAGGAATTTTGGACATGTCGTACAAACTTGTTCCACAGGCAGGGCAACCACAGCAGACATACACGCAGCAGACTCCTCAACAGGTGCAGGTCGTACCACAACAACAACAGACATACATGCCACAGACTTCACAGCAAGTACAGGTAATGCTGCAGCAACAGCAATTGCAGATACAGCCCGGACAAACACATGGTGTTACTACTGAAGGACAGGTACAGGTACAAAATGGGGAATTGACAGGAACTCAAGGTACAGTGAGCGTACTTCAGGCACCAGCACAGACACAGATACCCAAATGGGTAACAATACTAGGGCAGAACACCATACCCCAATAAACTGGAGTGACAATGGTGGGCGGTAACCCATTTGCGTCATCCGCGAACACTTTTTCCCAATAGGGATGCCAACGGGGAGTGCAAGTGTGTCCTGTTCTAGCAGTAACTGAAAACCCTGAGGAGGAACCGGTGGTAGCAGTTCAGATAGGACGACAGAAGGGAAATTCCTTTCTAATAGATATTGGAGCAACCAGATCATGCATCAAATAAGATGCATCCATTATCTAACAAAGGTTTGGACACACAAGGCTTTTCGAGGACACATTTGAAAGTTCTTCTGACAAAGGATTTACCCTTGACGATAGGGATGCAGCATATTGTAGCACCTTTGCTGTACTCTAAAGACACTCCCATTAATATTCTGGGGAGGAACCGACTCAGCAAATTGAATGCCACAATTTCCTTCTCAGAGAAAGGAATGGTGTGCTCCACACCGGGAATGTACCCAGCCGGGGTGGCAGTACTGATTCAGGCATACCATGCACACAGCACAATGAGAGAGATAGCTACACACAGGTGTTTGTGTATGGGGTACACGTGTTGCTGGGATGGTTGCTAGGGATTGAGTTAAAGGTGTTCAGGCTGTCCAACAAGTTTTTGTTCAGGCCCCAGGCACACACACTTAACTCTACTTGGAGGATGTAGTAATACGAAAGGACATGATTATACTAGTTGCCACTGATGAGAACAACATGGAATGGCAATCAATATTATGTATTGATCCCACACTGACCTTGCCAGGAATAAGTGACACAGAGTTGTGTAAGGAAAGCATGGTATCAAAGTAAGACAGACACAAGTGACCACAGTTCAAAGGTGTTTATTGAGCTTTATCAAGGGTGTGATAAATCTAAACCTAAATCTAAAGATGGGAGTAAACTACGACTATCAAATAATAATAATGCAGTCCCAGCGGAGTCTTGACAAAATAAAAGGGCCCATACTAAAAAACCTATTGCCAATCCTTATCGCTAATTTACAAATAGTGTTTGGAAATGTTCATGAAAAAGAAAGAAGGGTTCACAAAATGATAAGTCAGGATGTTCAGGCCGTTGGCCTCCCTTCCCCATGTTTTCAGCACAGGACAAGGCGGTTCACTCGAGAATAGCACACTCTTTTGGGCCTCTTTGGTATGAGGACACAGTTCAATTACAAGCATCAGGGCCTTCTATGCCCAAGTCTCTTAAGTTATCAAAAGTCTCTTGATTAAGAGTGCCTGATGTATCAAACAGATTGAAGGTTCCTTTACAAATCTTCAAGCCGGGCGATTCACTTTTCACCCTGGATGCCCCTCAGCCGAGCTCAGATCCCTCTCACACGATTAGTCTCCCTCAGCTTGGCTCGGAGCAATTACTGTTCATATTTTCTATCGCAGACTTTCAAATGTGCACAGGGTTTGGCTTGACCCGTTGCAGGACCACTTCGATTTCACAGTTCACGATTTTACACCCTCAGTTTGATACCTAACAGAGACCTTCGAATGAGCACCCACATGCTGCCGGACCCCTCTGTAAATGGCATCTGCCTTGGTATCAAAAGTTCAATCACTCTTTGGATATTCAATTATATTTGTGTCGCTCAACAGATACGCCTCTCACTCTATTCTTCACAGATTTCTTTATACAATGTTGCCACTTGCAACCTTTGTTCTAACACCATGGTCTGCTATCAATCTCCCCGACACACTGGCTGTACTGACTTCACTGGAGCAGCTTTGTTGTAGGAGCTAAGGACAGTACCATGGCAGCAATCACTCCTCCCCGCCTCGACTATCGATGCGGGAAAGCCCCCGGTACCTTTGACACACAATGCACTTTTCTTCAGCTTTAATTCCCAGTCTTATGTTTCTTATTCTCGAGGGTTCGTGAAAGTAGCGGTTTTCTTCCTCTGAAAAGGCCAAGGGCAATTCCCTCCTTGCCACCCTTTCTCGTCTTGCCGTCTTTCTCCTCATATTAAACTGCCATCTCGGAACCGCTGCTTCCTCGTGTGTTTTTCCTTGCTCAGAGTGTGCTTTCGTGGTCTGCCTTTTATCCATGTGGGGAAGTGTGATGGATGTCACGTGTGTGTAATTATCAGTAATTGCCTACTCTGCCTGACCCTTGTGTTGGGACATGCAAGCTATACGACAAGGCTGCCCACTATCAGCCCTACACTTTGCGCTGGCCATGGAACCACTGGCCGAGTTGCTGAGAGAGGCACCCACATGGAGTGGCATTTCTGGGGGTTCAGAATGGGAAGACAGAGTCTCATTATATGCAGACGACCTACTGCTATATTTGAGGGATCCCAAGACGACGTGCCTGGTGGTGACACAGTTGCTCCAGAAATATGGTGCTTTTAGCGGCCTGAAAGTAAACTGGTCCAAATCCACGTTATTTGCACTAAATGCTCTAGGTAGTGGGGTTCCCGAGCCTTGCCCATACAGAATAGCCCCTGAGCACTTCCAATATCTAGGAATTAAGATCACAAGGAATCTAGATGATTACATACTGAACAATTTACAACCCATTACGGAGCGATTCACAGGGGATGTGCAGCACTGGATGACCCTACCCTTGACCCTGTTAGGCCGAGCCGCACTGTTCAAAATGCTGACACTCCCCCGCTACCTGTATGTGCTCCAAAACACCCCCCTACACATACCTGTGAAAGAATTCCGGAACATAGACAATATACTCAGAAAGCTCTTATGGGGGGGTGGACGCCCGAGAATTGCCCTACAAACACTACAAAGGTCAATATGGGAGGGTGGAATTGGCCTACCAAGGCTACAGACATACTACTGGGTCAGTCAGATGTCGGTAGTAAATGATGCAATGCACGCAGACCCAACACTGCCACATGTACGGGCATCGCGCCCCCCTGGAACTGTACAAAGCAATGCCCAGAGCGACCCCCGAAACATAGCGGCACAGACGCCCCGTATTTGGGCAGAATCACATACCTTCATGGGATGGGGAGACAGAGTCACGCCAATCCAACCATTATGGAATAATGGAAACATCTACGAGGTAACCAAATTACCGAGATGGCCAGTATGGATGGGGTGTGGTATAGAGAAGGTGGGCGACATTGTAACAAATGGCGCCATCAGATCCTATGAAGAACTGGCTATATCCTTTAACCTCCCAGAGACAGAAAGGTACCATTACACACAGCTCCGACACGCACTCCAGCAGCACCTCCCTACACTAGCTTACATGCCAGATACCACGCCCATAGAACGCAATATAACAACAGACTGCATTCAGGCTAAAGTCACCACAGTAATGTACAACGTCATCACCTCCTTCACCACAACAGAGCTGGTGCGGCTCAAGACAAAATGGGAAGCCGAAGTTGGGGAGATATTATCGGAAGACTGGGTTCAGATATTAATGTTCCCCCGGGAGGTGGCCATATCGACCAGGCTGCGATTGGTACAGCTAAAAATACTACATAGAATCTATTACCCGAGGGTAGCCCTATACCGCTGGGTAAGATAGCAGAACCCAACTGCCTACGCTGCCAAAGAGAAGAAGGACCTTTCTTTCACACACTGTGGGAATGCCCAAACATCCGCGATTATTGGCGGCAATGCTGTGACATCCTTACTAGAGTGCTACACAAGACGATCCCCAGTGACTCGAAATTGGTACTCCTTGGAGCGGACAGTGAAATAGACTTGTCAAGGTACGAAAAGCTCTGCTTCATGACAACAACTGCAATTGCTAAAAGGAATATAGCACAACTATGGGGTGCTGCAGAGACGCCGCAAATTAGCCAGTGGATCACTGATGTACAGATTTGCATTGCCATAGAAAGAAGAGTGTATAAAGCCAGAGGATGTCCCGAAAAGGCGGACAAGGTATGGCACCGATGGGAAGACGAGGTGTGAACTCTGCAACCAGACTTGATATAACACTCCTGAACGTAGAATGTGCAGGGCAGTAGAGGATCCTTCACACTAGCACAACAACTTTAATGCGACTTTGTATGATTTGCTTTTTTGAGTATTCCATTGTTCGGTACTATTGTTTTTAGTTTGTTTTGTGTCTTGGCACGGTGAGGACCAAAGTTTGTATGTTACAAAACCAATAAAATATAATATTTTAAAAAAAGAGAAGACTGACATAAACATATGTTAAAAGTCTCTAAAGAATCTTCAGGTTCCTCCCATTCTTCTGCCTTTAAACAGACTATTTCCATAGGTCCGTCCCTTAAATGTTTCGGGCAGTGTCTAGCTAAATGCCCCATTTCTTTACAGGAAAAGCAGAGAACCGGGGGTGGTCTGCTTCCCTTAGGTTCCTCTCTTTTGCTTTCATCTTTGTTTTTAGGTTCAGATTTCTTGATTTCTAGTCTTTCTTTTGGCATCCATTCCTTCATTCGGTACGATCCTCCTTGTTTGTCTACTCCCTGAGTTTGAGGTCGGTGGATAGGTTTATAATCTTTCTGTTCCTCCCCTCGATGTGCTGAGTGGAAGTGTTTGGCTGCATCTGAGTGGTTTTGTGCAATTTCAATGGCCATGGCTAGGGTAGGTTGACATAACTGTACAACAGCTTTTTGCAGACATGGGGAAAGGAGTTGGTGAACTGTTCTAAGGTGATAATTTCTATTAATTCTTCTAGGGATTTGTTATTGATCCAAAGGGCTATGGTGTTTTTGACACGTTCAACCATTCCTAGGGGGGTTTCTCCCAGGTTTAATCTAATGGCCCTCAATTTCTGCTGATAGAGATTGAAAGTTTGCCCCACTCTTTTCAACAACCCTTCTTTGATGTATACAAAGGTGGCTCCCTGGGCAAGATTAAGTAGTTGATATGCAGTTTGTAGTCCACCTTTCATTAGAGGAGCCAAATAGCACCATTTAAGGTTTTCTTCCCATCCTAGTTGTTCGGTTAGGCATTGAAAACTCAAGAAAGAAGTCCTAGATCTTAAACCTTCGAGGTATGGTTGATGTACCCCCTGTGGTAGTAGGGGTCCAGCTGGCAACTCAACCAATTTTGTTACATTTTCGTGGATCCTAGCTTCAGCCTGCATTTGATGGGACACCAACTGGGCTATAACATCTGCTAGGCGGGCAATTTCTTCAGGTGGGTTAAGGGTTCCTTCTGTGTTTTTTTCTGAATCAGATAAAAAAAACAGGTCTCGACTCCCTCAGATAAAGTTATGAAGTTGTCTGATTCTTCTGAGTCTGATAAAATGATAAGTCAGGATGTTCAGGCCATTGGCCTCCCTTCCCCATGTTTGCAGAACGGAACAAGGTGGTTCACTTGAGCAGAGCACACTCTTGGACTTCTTCGGCACAAGGACACAGTTCAATTACAAGCTTCAGGGCCTTCTGTGCCAAGTCTCTTAAGTTATCAAAAGTCTCTTGATTCAGAGGGCCTGATGTTTCAAACTAACGAAAAGTTCCTTTACAAATATTCAAGTCGGGCGATTCACTCTTCACCCTCGATCCCCCTCAGCCAGGTTCAGAACCCTTTTTCTTTACTTGTTTATTGGTTAATTCTTGCTTATTTACACAGAAACAAAGGAAGAAAAACAACCATTTGCATTGTCCTCCATCTTCTTCCATGCAGAACATAGACAAAATCATGACAAAAACACTCTGACTTTACAATCCAAGAGTTACTTAGGGTGTAGGAGGGGAGCGGGAATCATTAGAGTTCAACTAAAACAATAAAATAAAGGTTAAAAGAAGGAAGACAATCCAGACTTATAACCTCAGTTCAACTATTGCCCTCTTATTAAAACCAATGGTTAGCTGTTCACCATTCTCTATTTCAGCCAATCCCGACCTTCACCATTAAATTCCATCCTCTCCTCCTCTCTACCTTTTCCACTCTCAGTGCAATAGTTAACTAATTACTCATTAAATTAGGATCTGCCATTGCATACTCTGCTAGTTTCATCAATGCTATGGTTAAACATGGTCTTTCTCCCATTAGTATCCAGTTCCACCATTCAGACACTGGTATTGATATGACTTCAGGTGCAAACATTTTCAATCTTTCCCTGCGCACTCCAGACAGCGCACTACTGGAGGTAACAAGATGAAACAATGTTTCCACCTACCACATAGTCCCACAATGTCTGCACAGAGGCTCTTTAGGGCCAATCATCTTTCGTGCTAACTGGACCTCTTTAGTGGATAAAATATTGAAATGACGTCTCATCAATAAGTGCATATAGTGGGCAGAAGGGAACTTCAAGAGATATAAAGGCGGATCATTAAGACCCTTTTGTTCTCTATCCATAGTGGGTCTTAGCCTGTCCCTATCTCCCCTGTTACATGTGTCAATCCAATCGATCTGCAGGAGTTTTTTCTTGACCATCTGCGGGTTTGAGATGAGGGCACTCATCTCAATCCCTTTCTCAATCAAGATGGCCTCTATATTTTTTCTCCACCTGGTTAGTCCTTAATCACCCTTGTGATTCTCTGCTCTAAAGATGCCAAAAGGGACTATCAGTTCTCCTAGCCTACATTTCTGGTACAATGTTAGCGACTTCTAAAGTACTATTGATTCAAGTGACTGCAACCGTAGTTCATGCCTAAGCATGGCCATGGCCAGTGAACCTGGGAGTCTTCAAATCTTCCACCAGAACCTGCCCTCCATTAAAGACAACACTTTCCAGTGAATACTCAGCATAGCTTCTGCACCATATGTCAGGACCGGGTTCACTTTCTGCCGCTAGAATGTCAAAATCGGAGACAAAGAATATTTCCAGTACTTCTGAAGCAACACCTTACCTTGGTTTGCCAAATTCATGGCCTTCAGTCTCAATATATCAAAATGGGCTCTCTCATCTATATTTCTATTGATGGTAACCCCCTAGGTATGTCATAGTATTTACGACCTCTAGTTCCTGTTTTCTGACATACAAATTGAAGGTCCTCTTTGATTTTCTGGCCACAGTGGCCATAATCAGAATCTTAGACTTTTTTACATTCATTTCCATTTCATGAGACTCCAGAAATGCATTGAATCAGTCAATCCTATGCTGGAGCCAATTGGGGTGAGATCCAGGAGCACAATATCATCCGCATAGATAATCAAAGGGATATCCATGCCGTTAACCTTAGGTGGAAAGGCTCTAATAGGCCCTTGTAAGATTCCCAAACTGGAAATATAAAGGCTAAACAACTAGGCGCACACCCCTGTTTTAGACTGTGGTATGTCACAATTTTTCTGTCAGGATTCTGGCCACATTCAGCCGGACCCACACAGAGGTGTCAGCATAAAGTGCCTTAATTGCCTCCAAAAGATCAACAGGACAGTCCCAAGCTCTTAATGTCTCCCTAAGAAACTTTTTGTACCACAATCTTTAGTTTGGATCACCTCTTCTGGGCTAAGAGCCTCTTCTCCAATGCTTATAGAATATCCTTTCTTGAGGGACTGGGGGTTCACCCCGGATCCCCCTCAGCCGGGCTCAGATCCCTTCTCAATTGCTTATGGAAAAACCTTTCGGGGGTGACTCACGGTTCACCCGGATCCCCCTCAGCTGGTCTCAGATCCCTTTTTACACGATTAGTCGGCCTCTGCCGAGCTCAGATCAATTAAAGTTTGTATTAGCTATCGAAGACCTCCGAGAATGTGCATAGGGTTTGGCTTGGTCCATTGCAGGACCACTTCTATTTCCCAGTTCATGATTTTACACTCTCAGTTGGATACCTAAGAGACCTTTGAATGAGCAACCACGTGGCACCGGACCACTTTGTATACGGCATCTGCTTTGGTTTCAAAAGTTCAATCACTCCTTGGATATTCAATTATGTTCCTGTAGCTCAACACATACTCCTCTCATTCTGTTCTCTGCAGATTTCTTCATACAATATTGCCACTTGCAACCTTGGTTCTAACACAGACTGGTCTGCTATCAGTCTCCCTGACTCACCGGCTGTGCTGACTGTACTGGAGTGGCTTGGTTTAGGAGTGAAGGACAGTACCATGGCAGCAATCACTCCTCCCCACGTCGGCTATCAATGTGGGAGAGCCCCGGGTACCTAAGACACACAATGCACCTTTCTTCAGCTTTAATGCCCGGTCTTATGTGTCTTTTTCTCGAGGGCTCTCGAAAGTAGTGGTTTTCTTCCTCTGAAAAGGCCAAGTTCCTCTCTGCCACCCTTTCTGCTCTTGCCGTCTTTCTCCTCGTATTAAACTCCCATCTCGGAACTGCTGCTTCCTCAAGTGTTTTTCCTTGCTCAGAGTGTGCTTTTATGCTCCACCTTTTATCCGTGTGGGGAAGTGTGATGAAGTCAGGTGTGTGCAATTATCAGTAATTGCCTGACTCTGCCTGACCCTTGTGATGGAACATGTCAGGTATACGGCTCACGTGTTAGTTTGTTTTCTCTCACAGTGAGCTGTCTGTGAAAAAGTGTTCATGTCAGGAAAGGGGGTGGGGGTTGAGTTCCTAGGTATCGTAGCTGGTAGGATGCGGAAAAGGTGTTATTGGGAAGGGGATACCGCGTCTCACTCTCTGGTGTCCCACTTCCACTCCTCGAGGACCACTCATAAAGGTGATCCTCCCGCACTGGTCCACCCCCAGGAACTGGATCCAAAATCAATGGCTGTGTTCTAGCCACTTGGATGACAGATCCCGGGGGACTAGCGGGTGAGACACCTTCGGGTGTCTCACAACAGTCATGTACACAATTCCCTTCTTAACCTTTTCTACAATGAACTCTGCTAGGTTTATTGTCCTGCACCTCACTACTTCTATTGCTGGGCTGGTTAGTATCACCTTGTACCCTGAAGACCTCTGTGTTGTCAGTGTTGATTTCATTTTCTCCAGTATTGCAAATAATGCATGTTCCGTACAAATCTACTGGGCACCCTGTGGTTATTGCAGAAGCCTTTTCAAGAGCATTTTGTCAGTTTGAATAGCCAGGATCCTAAATTACCATTAATCATACACTGGCAAACGTATCCTCAAATGCAGGACAGAAAGGACTTACAATATATAGGACTAATGAGGGCTAAACAAGACAAAAGTGGGGGAGACTTTAAACTTAAACTACGCTGCATGGAATCCAAATGCATTTGTAATTTGCGCAGTACTTCCGTGGGCTTCAACACAGACCACGAAATGCATGTGTTTCTATGATATTGCACAACACTTTACTATGCTTAGTGTATTTTCCTATGTCAGGAATAAAACCCATTCACTAAATCTTCAGATCAATAAGTGAGATTGCGATGATATAGGTATCACTATGACCTGGCTTTTATTTAATCACGTAGTTACTGTTTCTTATCCTTTTTTGTTTCATTATGGCGTTATCCAAGATTGTATGTACAAATGGATTGCCAGGAGGTTCACGTGAGGTGCCTGCAACACACTATCCTAAGCATGAGACATATATTTTCCTTTCATCAATCCATTTAATAGACAGTGGTTTAAAGTTATTTTATAGCAGACGTGACAGGAAGTTGGCAATCATGTTTAGCATTTATTGTTCAATGGCAATAGACTATTATCCAAGCATGGCTATGACTAAACAGACATATTAGCCTCATTACAGTAGATTACAGGCATTTCTTTATCCACATTTGCGGCTCAAGGACTGTAGTGGCGGCAACTAGGACCTCACGTCCGTCATCATGGTTATAATGCATTTCACATTGGAAGCTAGTATTATAAACAGACAAAGGTATGGACCCACGTGCGAGCGAAATTGACGAGGCACCAGGCATCCGCCAATGATATCGTTCCATACCTAATGAGGTAAGCATACAACAAACCCCTTGCAATATTGTTTCTTTGAGATGCCATGCTTAAAGTTGTTCTTTTACTGGCATCGGGATGTACTCAAATCAAGTAATCTATGATCACGTCCTGTATTTACTCATTACAGATTTTCTGCAACTATTACTTAAAGAAACCAATTTATTTCAGGCAATTATAGAAAAATACCCATGACAGACGGTCAGATTTTTCCTTTCCCTTCTATACACAGATGCCTTGAAGAACTGTGCACACCAACCTCTGTGAGTGATAATTTTACTAATAATGATGCAAATTGCAATAACACTCATATCGTATGCCTGTACTCATATTTCGCAATTAATTTTTTAAGATTTCTCGAAAGGTCTACCATTGATACCAAGTGTGAGAACCTGATAAGCAATTATGCACTGATGATACCTTTGCCACAAACTATACTTTCTTTGATGTAGAGATATTTGAATTGTACAAAGCTTAGGTAAGCATGTTTAAATGATCGAGATACAATTAAAAACAACCACATACATAGGGGCGCTGTTGCGCGCAACTAAAATGGCCGCCTGATTGGAGTGCTCCGATCCCGAGGACATCCTTATCATAAATTAATCCTGTTTGGGGCCGCGAAGACAGGAGACGAATACGTCTGCTGGTGCCGGCACTCCTACTGCACGTTGTGTGCAAATCCTGTGTGAAACCGCGGAGGCGCGGCTGAGTTCGGAGCTTCGTTTCACGGGGCGGCCTACTCGGCTGACTGCAAGCCGCCCCTGAGATCCGGAAGAGTCACACGCCAGACCGAGGCTCTGCGGACGCCAGAGGGCCGTGTGGGCGAGGGGCGCTGATCCCGGCGGCGCTTCCTTGATACGCAGGCCTGCGGATAGACCGTGTGTGTTGGTGCCGAGGTCCCTGCAAGACGAAGATTGGCTACTGCTACTGCCCACCTCCCGAACAACGGCTGGGTCGACGCGCGGTCTCCCACGCAGGGCCCCAGCTAGCTCTGTGGGTCTGCCGCCAATCGGGTTCCGACTGGCGATACGAAAGCAGGTGAGGGGCTTGAAAGTGCACGGACCCAGCTGCATCGGAGCGTATATACAGCGTCAATATCCTCCTATCCGTCAATCGGAGACGCCGATTAACGTGGGAGAGCACGATACACCCGCAGAGGGGACTTTGCGCTATATTATACCGGCTGTTAGCTTGAGGGTGCTGCTCCTTGTTTTTTCGCTGAGAGGAGGCCTGTACATCTCTACTGATCCTTTAGCAGACCTGCACCATTGGGAGAAGTATGTGATCCGCGGCAATGTGGCGCAGTCTGGCCAGCTCCCTAACACAGCTGGCCAGACTGCGCCACAAGTGGCTGGACATCTGTTGCCATGGATGAGCGCTAAAGGCGACCCGACGCACTACCAGTAATCCGTTGGAGGGTCGTGAAGAGGCTGGCGGCTGGCGTGAGTGGTGGTAGTCCTCCATATATAAGAACAGGTGCGATCAGAGGCGCTGCTGCCACGCTGCAGCTCAGCCCCAGACCCACTGAGATACTTTGGTTGGCAGCTCCTATAACGGGCATAACCCCTGCCTGTGATTATACTATACCATCGTGTGAGTCTGGCCTGACCCACGTCATCGGTCCTTGCTCTGTAAAGATGGCTCATGGGCCGATACGATAAGAAAAGCACAGGGGGGAAAAAAACTGGCCCGATGGACTCCTTTGCCAGCTCCCAACCTCAGGGGACGCTGACAGCCACAACCATGGAAAATGACATACTTGCTGAGACGGGGCATGAAGCCAGAGAAGACCGTCTTATGACCATGGTGCAGAACGGCTTCCTAGCTGTGAATGTCAAGCTAGACGATATTGTTTCGAACATCAGCTCCTTCAAGGCTAGAGTGGACAAGGAAAGCTCGCGAATTACAGAGGCCGAAAGCAGAATCAGTACTAACGAAGATGCGATAACACAGCATGGCCGGGACATAGAACAGCTTAAAGGTGAACTGCGCAACACTCAAGCAAAATGCGAGGACCTTGAATCTAGATCCAGGAGAAACAATATCGTGTTGTTGGCGTTCCAGAATCCTTCGGCAAGGGCCCGATGGAGAGACAGGTAGTGGCCCTGTTGAAAACCCTTCTTGGAACGGAATCCTTCTCTGACCACTTTCTGGTTGAGAGGGCTCATCGTACACTTGCGCCACCGCCCAAGCCTGGGGCACCACCGCGCATGATCATTGTCCGTCTCCTCAATTATAGAGACAGAGACATGGTGCTCAGGCTGTCCAGGGAAAAGGGCTCTCTGCAGTACGAAGGCAACAAAGTCCACATATATCCTGATTTTTCGACAAGCGTCCAGATGCAGCGCAGATCCTATGAACAGGCCAAAAAGCTCTTGAGATTGCGCCGTGTCCCGTAAGCCCTCATCTTCCCGGCGAAATTGCGGATCCAACATGGAGGCAGATCGCATTTCTTTGAGAACCCGGCGGATGCCATTTCGTATATTGAGTCATCCATCCCCATGCCTCTGGAAGATTATCCACAAGATCGAAATAGGCCCCCGCGACGGGGGGACGACATCCAGGACTCAGCAGACTGAATTGAGACTATGGAAACATTCTGTTCAAGTCATGTGGCTGTCCCTCTTGGGTATAACGGCCCCAGTTGTTATTGTTTTGGAGAAGTTGGGATCGTGAGCCTCTACTGATGGAGGCCTGGCGACTGCGACTAGCTACCCTCAGGAACGTTCCACAGGTTATGGGGGAAGGGATACATCATCGGGTTGGGGTTGATGGTGAGGGTGGGGGTAGGGGAAGGGCACAAATTGTTGCCACAGTTGGCAAATGTTTTAAAATGCAGAGTCAGGTTGCAACAGGAACGACAGTTACGGTTTGTGGCACGGGCGAACTACTTCACTCATTGATATTGACATTATAGTATGGTACTGAGTGACAAAGTTGTAAGTGTTAAACTCCTTTCATGGAACATACGAGGCTTGAACAACCCAATTAAATCTAGGAAAATCGCAGCATATGTTACCAGACATAGCCCCCAAATTATATTGTTGCAGGAGACGCACGCACTAAGGCAGGTTTGTTCCAATTTCCTGTCTAGGTGGGGTCCTCTGAGATATTACACTGAATACTCCTCCCAATCTAGAGGAGTCCTCACCCTAATACATCCTAAACTGGGCTTCCGCACTCATGACGTTAAGATCGATCAACAGGGAAGATATGTGTTGGTATGGGGAGACTTGGCAGGGCGAAATATGGTTTTGGTTAACACGTACGGCCCCAACATTGATGACCCTGAATTCTATAATGCTATACATAATATGTTGATTGAAGCTGGAGATAGTGCGGTGGTCTGGGGGGGAGATTTCAATACAATCCTTGACACATCTCTTGACAGGTCTACAACGTCACACAGACCCTTAACCCGAGCTGCATTAGCCATACGACAAATAATGCAACAAATGGCTATAGTAGACATCTGGCGAGAATTACACCCCCTAGAGCAGCACTTCACATTCTACTCATCAGTGCATGATTCAGAGTCTCGAATTGATTACTGGTTAATGAGATCCACACTTGTGAATATGGTCCAGCATTGTGAAATGTATCCCCGCACCTTCTCAGATCACTCCCCTGTGTCACTTACTCTGAGTGTTGATGAAGATGTGCCCAGGGCCAGACGCTGGAGAATGCCCCCCGCCCTACTTAGAGACCCAAATGTCTGCGAATCATTGCGTATTGAAATAGAGGAATTTTTTCAACTAAACGAGGGGTCGGTGAAACGGCGCGCCACGTTATGGGAAACATTTAAGGTTTGGGTGCAGGGTGCAATTATGGCTAAAACCACAGGCTTACTTAAAACAGTTAGACAAGAGTTGGACACCACAGAAGCCAAACTCGAGCTCCTGGAGTTTGAATACACCTGTACACATAGTAAGGAGGCCCTTCTAGATATCCACACAACATTGGCAGACTTTAATAAACTTGCTGTAAGGGAAGTACAGTATATGGCTGCCCCGATCTGAGCTCGTAGATACGGGGAAAGTAATAAAGCAGGGAGACTTCTGGCCCAGATGCTCAAAATTGAGCATGGTCACCCCCCCTATAGCAGACATTCAGGTGCCTATTGGGGACATAGTAAATGGTGAACAAGAAATCAATGACATGTTTGCTGCATTCTACAAAACATTATACTCTAATAGAGACACCAAAACTAAAGAAGAAATAGCAAGTTATCTGCATGTTATTGATCTCCCGACCTTGACCTCTGATACGCGCATGTTATTGGATACCCCCATAACACTAGATGAAATTACGGAGGCAATAAAAGCGTTAACCCCTGGTAAGGCCCCTGGTCCTGACGGACTCGGCACCGAAATCTACAAAGAATATCACGACATACTCGCCCCTCTTTTACTGACAGTTTGGGAAGAAGCAATGGAATGTGGTATACTACCAGACACCATGCGAGAGGCAGTCATAACTGTTCTGCTTAACCCTCGTAGACCCCCTCATGACATGGGGTCATATAGACCCCTTTCGCTTATTAACACAGATGCGAAGATTTTCGCCAAAATTCTGGCCACCAGACTGCTGCCCTATATGCCCATACTGGTGGATCCCGACCAGGCGGGCTTTGTACCAAGGAGGTCTACTGCTCTTAATCTGCGCAGACTCTTCGGAGTTATGGCACATATAGATCCGGCGGCAGACGCGGTGGCGGCCTCCCTTGACGCCGAGAAGGCGTTTGATTCTGTCTCTTGGGTCTATCTGTTTCAGGTCCTTGAGAGATTTGGGTTGGGAAGCTACTTTGTCAACTGTGTTAAACTATTGTACACCTCCCCGGGAGCGAAAATACTAACTAATCAAACCATGTCGTCCCTGTTTCGTCTAGGTAGAGGCACAAGACAGGGCTGCCCCTTTTCCCCAGTCCTTTTTGCGCTTACCATAAAACCCATGGCTGAATATGTCCGACAAAACCATGCATGTAGAGGCCTTCGCATGACTGGGAAACCGCAAATCATCTCCCTATATGCGGACGACACCCTATTATACATTAGGAACCCGGAAGTAAACCTAAAGCCAATCATGTTGGAGGTTGAGACGTTCTCCGAATACTCGGGATACAAGATCAATGTATCCAAGTCGGAACTGTTCCCGCTCACGCCCAGTACTAGAGAAATGTCGGATACACACGGATTTAAATGGTCACCTATACATATCCGCTATTTGGGGATCATGGTTTCAAAAGACTGGAGCACACTGTACACGGAAAATCACGGTGAACTTTTACAATCCCTTACAGCTAAACTGCAATCCTGGAATAGGCTCCCCTTATCCCTATATGGGCGAATATCCTTACTTAAGATGACGGTGTTACCCAAACTCTTATATTTCTTTTGCAATATACCGATCTGGCCGGGCAGAGCCTTCTTAAATAAACTCAACACTCTAACCACCACTTTTGTATGGGGAGGGAAGACGCCTAGGTTGAAATGGTCCAAAATGACAGAACCCTTTGAAAAGGGTGGGATCGCAGCCCCAGACTTCGAACTCTATTACTTAACTTCTCAGGCACACTTTACGAGACACTGGTTTGACCCGGAAGACACTGCTCCACACATTCCCCTGGAAAGATTTGCGGCTTCCCCTATAGAACTACGAGCGGTCATGTTTGATCTTAAACGGAAAGATCCATGCAAATATGACCCTGTCAACGCCACTGTACGCGCATGGTCTATGATTACAATAGGCTCGCCCTTACAACTCCGTATGATCCAGAAGTGCCACTATGGAACTTCCCAGGCATAAGCCCCACGTTTGATAGGGCCCTCCAGGGTGCTTGGGACCCACAAAAGCAATTTCGAATGAGAGATATGTTTCCGGAAGGGAAATACTGTGCTCTTGATGATTTTATTGGGCCGGTGGGTGGAGATCACCTTAAGCGATTTCAGTTTCATAGAATGAGGGCTGCCTTTGCCGCTAAATGGCCCTCCTTCCCAGAGGAACCGGCCACACATGAATGTATTGCAGCCATGACGGAACCGGGTGGTCATAGTAAAAGTCTGTCTGCGCTCTACAGCCTTGTCCAAACACACTCCAAGTCAAGCAATGATATTAAAGGGAACTGGGAACGGGACCTGGGGGTGGAACTAGGTGAAGACACGTGGTTGAGATACTGCCAGCTGACCAAACATGTATCCATGAACTCAGGGCTTCGGCTCATTCAGTTTAAGGTTTTTAACCAGCTACACTATACCCCAGTTAAGTTAGCTAAATTTGTACAAGGTCACACAGGAAAATGCCCTAAATGCGATGCCCCTGATGCAGACTCTTTTCATATGTACTGGGCCTGTCCACCGGTCACTGCATTCTGAGGGGAGGTGGCGGAGATCCTGGAAGAAATCACAGCGATACCTGCCACACCTTCCCCACTGAAATATCTCTTTGGGGATATCGGTAAAGCCGCTACCACCACTAGACGATTATTTAACTTGGCATGTGTGTTTGCAAAACGTAATATACTGAAATGTTGGAAATCAATACATCCTCCAAGGTGGCTGGACTTCTTGAAAGACTTGTCAATGATTAATGAACTGGAGGAACAATTTATTATAACATTGCCATCGAGATGCCGTCCCAAAGATATATGGGCACTGTTCAGGCTATATTTATGTAATATGATATCTGATGGAGAAGATAATCCGACGTCGCCACTCTAGTACTGCTATGCAATGTGAAAACGTGCAACCTATACTGTTAATATCTATCTATGTTGTTGTGATCGATGTGCTTCGCCAACTGCCAACCAGTTTAGTACTGTTGTAATTCTCTGAACAAAAATAAAAATTATAAAAAAAAAAAAAAAACCACATACATTTCGTGGTGCAATTAGAAATTATGGAACAAATGACTTCTTGACCACCCATGTCTATCAGTCCTCATCACTAATAAGAAATAACGCACCAAGTAGTGTTTGGGCAACTTAGTGTATAAAACCCACGTTTAGTAAATGACTCACTTTACTACTTTCTCACCCGACCCGCACTCTGGTATAGCGCTCACTCAGATCAAGTATTAAGTTAGATTGTAAATGCCAGTGATGGTGTTGCTTTGCAAGGCTAACCATGGTTTTATAAGGACAACAGCACATTATTATGCCGAGCATGAAATGACTCAGAATCAATTATTGTATTTGCTGCGATTTCGCAAAAACTCTATTTGGGTAATATTGACTAAAACCACAACACAAGCAATAACTATATACTTCAACAGTCTAGCTTGCAGTTCCCTGTCTTGTGTTTTTACTCCCTGCGCCAGCATGACTTTCCAACATCCCAATTGGTATGTAATGTATATATAATTTGACACTTTGCGTGCATATGGTGTTATTTTCAATTGCATTTATATTTTTTCTATTATATTATTTCTGTTACATTTTTCGCTACATATTGGTGAACATTGTTTATTATTTTCGAACAATTTCATTTGATGTGAATATGTATTCTGTTTTATAATTTTGTTGAAAATGGCAGCCTTCAGGATGACCTATTGTCGAAATACGTGTCGGCTGCAATTGAAAGCTTAATACATGGCTTTAATAAACCAACCTGTAGATGCAGAACATGTTTTGATTTTTGGAGAATTTCTATTCAAAGAATAATATTAACATTTATTTTGCCTTGCGCAACCCACCAACCATCACCAAACAACCTATTTCCTATTTGTAAATTAGCAGTACGGATTGGCAATAGTTTTTTTTAGTATAGGCCCTTTTATTTTGACGAGACCCCACTAGGACTGCATTATTATTATTTGATGGTCATAGCTTGCTCCCATCTTCAGATTTAGGTTTAGATAGGCGTTTATCACACCCTTAAAAAAGTTCAATAATTACCCTTGAACTGTGGTCACTTGTGTCTGTCTTACTTTGATACCATGCCTTCCTTACATATGGTGTCAGAAGTTGGATGTGACTCAATTGAAACACATTGGGGAACCCTGCAATTCCAGAAGCTTAGTCATAGAGCCTCCAACCCGTCTGTTGCCATGAAAGAATCAATAGGCTTCAATATCTGTAGGAGTAGAGAGGCTACCATCTCTCCCGAGAAAAGAGGAATGATTCCCACAGACTTCTTTTTGATACCCCCTCCTGGGTGTTATAGAAGATTGGCCCCAAAATATGGCCTGGCCTGGAAGTACGGTACAGATATTTTAGCAGGTGTCATCGATCTCGACTTCTGGGGAGACATAAAGGTTCTCTCAGAGAACCATGGCATGATCCCATTTGAAGTACACCGTGGAGAGAAAATTGCCCAAGGAATTCTTGAAGAAGCTTTATTCCCCCATTTTAGAGAAAGTGAACCAGAAGAAACCGAGAGCGGTGCCTTAGGCTTTGGGGCAGCTGATGACCCATTGAGCACTGAAGAGAAAATGGTCGAAGAGCCTTCCAACTATCCTGACCTAGCCTTCGCTCACCGAAATGACCCAGCCCTCGTTGAGGCTTTTTTACAAGCAATTCTCAAAAGGAGAGAATGTAGAGTAGGGAAGCCCTTTCTTTTTCTTAAAGCAAGATTTGCTGTATAGAAAAGAAAAATCCACAGAAGGCTTGAGTAAAACCCAGTTGGTAATCCCCAAAACCCACCGAAAGATTGTGCTTGAAATAGCGCATTCCCATCTGACAGGGGGACACCTAGGACATCCAAAACCCAGGCTCACATCAGTGGGAAGTTTCACTGGCCAGATATCCATGATGATATAAAAACCGTTATTCAAACGTGTGAAATATATCAGAAAACCAGTATCTACATCCCATCGCCTGCCCCATTGAATCCGTTGCCAACCATAGAAGTCCCTTTTTCAAGAATTGGGATGGACATCATTGGGCCTTTAGAAACATCTAGACTGGGCCACAAATATGTCCTCGTAATTGTTGACTACGTGACCAGAAACCCAGAGGCATTCCTTATGCGGCACAACACCACTCAGCAAATTCTAAAGCACCTCCTACCATATTTTTCCAGGGTTGGCTTTCCTAAGGAAATCCTAAAGGATCAAGGCTCAAATTTTATGAGCAAGCTCATGGGGGAAGTCAAGGAATTACTTCATATTACCATCTTACATACCTCAGTGTACCAAACAGATGGTTTGGTAGAGAGATTTAATAAAACACTTAAAATGGTCCTAAGAAAGATGGTAGATAAGGATGGGAAGGACTGGGACCGTATGATCCCCTGGGCACTGTTTACATTGAGAAAAACCCCTCAGGCATCTACTGGATTCTCTCATTTTGAGCTACTGTATGGTAGAGAACCTGGAGATGTCCTGGACATGCTCCGGGAGACCTTGGAAGAAGGTGAAGAGACACCCATTCACCTTTTGCAGACAGCTACCAGACTGCAAGAACATATGAGACTTGTTCACAATCTAGTTTATACTCATATGGAAAAGGGCCAAATCCAGCAAAAATCTTCCTAAAACAAAAAGTAGAGCGTAAGATCGTTTTCCGTAGGACAAAACGTATTGATCCTCTTGCTTACCTCAGAAAACAAGCTTGTCCTTAAGTGGCATGGGGCGTATGAAATACTGGGACGACTGGAACAAACAGGAACCTGTACTTATAAGGTAGCACAACCTGACAGGAAACAGAAGGGCCATCTATATCATGTAAATCTCTTAAAAGAGTGGAAGGAAAACCCGTCTGCCACCAATGCCACAATACTATCCTGTTTGGTGCCAGAAGAGGTAGACAACTTTGAATTAATACCTCAAGGGCTATCTAGTCAACAACAAGAATATTTAAAAGATTTAATTATCTAATTCCACCGATGTATTCTCAGAGAAACCAGGAAGAGTGAAAGGCACTTATCACTACATTAGGAAACCTAAAGGAAAAGTGGTTAATCTGAAACCATTTAGATTCCCGGAAGCCCGCAAGCAGGTAGTGGTTGAGGAAGTGAATACAATGTAAAGAGCAAAAATTATCGAACCTTCTTCAAGCCCATGGTCCTGCCCTATCGTACTGGTCACCAAACCTGACCATTCCTGGAGGTTTTGCATAGATTTCCGCCAAGCTAATGCCATTTCCGACTTTGATGCTTATCCCATGCCATGCATTGACGACCTAATTGATAAATTCAGAAATGACACCTTTCTATCAAATCTAGACTTAACAAAAGAGTACTAGCAGGTCCCGGTGTATGGACCTGATAAGGAAAAGACAGCTTTCTCGACACCCCTACTACTGTTTCAGTTCAAAGTCCTCCCGTTTGTCTTACACTTTCCAATGGCTTATGTAACAAATATTACAGCCCTATTCTGATTTCTGTAGAGCTTATATTGACGATATCGTCATTTATAGTAAAACTTGGGAAGACCACCTTTTCCAACTTTTAACCATTATGAGAGCTCTCAGAGAAGCTGGTCTAACTGCCAATCCATCCAAATGCAGATTGGCCCAATCAGATGTAAAATACCTCAGCTTCTTTGTAGGGAATGGTAGTGTGCAACCTCAACACGAGAAAGTGAAAGCGGTACTAGATACCCTAACACCTAAAACTAAAAGAGATCTATCTCAGAGCATTTCTATGGTTAATCAGTTACTACTGTAGGTTTATCCCAAACGTCTTGGACAGGACAGTTAGGTTGACGGATAAACTAAAGAACGCGGAACCCCGAAAATTCATTGGCCCGACGAGGTTGATATATGTTACAACAGGCTAAAACAAACCCTGTGCCAGAACCCGATCCTAAAAGTAGTAGATTTCTCAAAAGAATTTGTACTGCAGACAGACTCCCTTACAGTGCTAGAAGTAGTCTTATCACAAATTTGCAATGGATTAGAACATCCCATCTGTTTCACGAGTCACAAACTTTTCCCACGTGGAAAAAATTACTCTGTGCTGGAATTAGAGGCCCTTGCTATCAAGTGGCCCATTATCCATCTTAGATACTGCCCCTAGGAAGAAAATTCACACTGACCATTCTCCAATAGTTTGGATTAAAAAAGACTCTAACCCTCGAGTCATGCAATGGCTCTTACACCTGCAACCATATTGTTTCACTGTGGAGCACCAAAGAGGTAAAGACCAAGGGAACATGGATTTGCTCTCTCAGTTCCCCTGTGAAACAGATGTGGCTACATCGCATAGGGGAATGGTATGTGAGAAAGCTGAAGGTGTCTCACCCTCTCGTCCATGGGGATCTGTCAGCCAGGTGGTCAGCACACGGCCATCGCTTTTGGATCCTGTTCCTGGGGGTGGACCAGTATGGGAGGATCACCTGGATGAGGGATCCTCGGGGAGTAGAAGTGGGACAATGGAGGGTGAGATGCAGTGTCACCTTCCCAATAACACCTTTTCCCCATCCCTCCGGGTAGGATACCTAGGAACTGAACCCCACCCCCCTTTACCGACACAAACACTTTTTCACGGGCAGCTCACTGTGAGAGAAAATGGACTAACACCCGAGCCGTATACCTGACATGTCCCAACGCAAGGGACAAGTAGAGTCAGGCAATTACTGTTAATTACACACACCTGACTTCCATCACACTTCCCAACACGGATAAAAGGCGCAGCATGAAAAGCACACTCTGAGCAAGGTAAAACGCACGAGGAAGCAGCAGTTCTGAGATGGCAGTTTAATACAAGGAGAAAGGGTGACAAGGAGGGAATTGCCCTTGGCCTTTTCAGAGGAAGCAAACTACTACTTTCACCTTGAGAATAAGAAACATAAGACCAGGAATTAAAGCTGAAGAAAGGTGCATTGAGTGTTAAAGGTACCAGGGCTTTCCTGCATCGATTGCCGAGGCCGGTAGGAGAGATTTCTGCTCTGGTTCTGTCCTTGGCTTCTACAACAAAGCCGCTCCATTATAGTCAGCACAGCTGGTGAGTTGGGGAGACTGATAGTAGACCGGTCTGTGTTAGAACCAAGGTTGCAAGCCGCAACATTGTATGAAGAAATCTGCGAAGAACAGAGTGAGAGGCGTATGTGTTGAGCGACGTGAATATAGAAAGTCTCTGTTAGGTATTCTACTGAGAGTGTAAAATTTTGAACTGTGAAATTGAAGTCATCCTGCATCGGGTCAAGCCAAACCCTGTGCACATTCAAAAGTCTTCGATAGCTAATAAACACAGCAATTGGTCCACGCCCGGCTGGGTGAGACTCATCGTTTGTGAAGGGATCTGAGTCCAGCTGAAGAGGATCTGGGGTGAACCTTGAGTCACCCAAGAAATAAAATTCTATAAGCATTAGAGAAGAGGATCTGAGCCCGGAAGAGGGGGATCCAAACAAAGGATTGTGGTAGAAAGGGATCTGAGGCCGGCGGAGAGGGATCCAGGATGAAAAGTGAATCGCCGACTTGAAGATTTGTAAAGGAACCTGTTGTTTGTTTGGTACATCAAGCCCTCTGAATCAAGAGACTTTTGATAACTTAAGAGACTTGGGCATAGAAGGCCCTGATGCTTGTAATTGAACTGTATCCTCATGTCGAAGAAGCCCAAGAGTGTGCTATGCTCGAGTGAACATGGGTAAGGGAGACCAACAGCCTGAACATCCTGACTTATCATTTTGTGAACACTTCTATCTTTTTCATGAACATTTAACCACACTATTTGTGAATTAGGAGTAAGGATTTGCAAAGGTTTTTTAGTATGGGCCCTTTTACTTTGACGAGACTCCACTAGGATTGCGTTATTATTTTTTGATGGTCGTAGCTTGCTGCCATCTTTAGATTTAGGTTTAGAGAGGCATTTATCACACCTTTAATAAACTTCAATAAACACCCTTGAACTGTGGTCACTTGTGTCCGTCTTACTTTGATACCATGCCTTCCTTTCACTGTGTAGCATGCATTTATTTTATTTTATTTTTTTGCATTTGTTAAGCGCACTTGCAGCCCGTGGACATCGAGGCACTGTTATAGGAATATGTAAGCATTTTTGATTAAGGTGAACAACAGTCTCTTAGTTATAGAAGGCAGAGATAATGTGCGAAACAAAAGAAAACAAAGGTAGCAATCCGAAACAAGTAAACAGTGGTTAGGTATACAGATTGCATACAGAACGTGGGCAACTAGATAAAGAGTTTGGTTTTGATGGCTTTCCAGAAGGCAAAGTGCAAGTCTATCATTTTTAAGTGAAAGGGCAGAGCATTCCAGTGGGTTGCTGCAAGTGTGGGGAAGCTGGATCCTCCGTGTGGGCTTTTTCGGATTTTGGGCGTGACGATCATGTTAGAGTAGCATTTCCTAAGTGGCCTGGTGGCGGTGTGCTTTGTAATTCGCTGAGCAAGGTATGGTGGAGCGAGATCATGGAGGCACTTGTGCGTGATGGCCAAGGTTTTGAACACAATCCTTTCTTTGACAGGGAGCCAGTGGGCCTGCCTTCTGACTTCCGATATGTGATCTTTCCTGGAGGTTCTTCACAGGAGCTAAGGTAACCCCCTAGTTAAGGAAGAAGTTATCGAAGGGGGTGGCCATGATTTTCATTGATGGAAGTACGGGGCAAAGACACGCAGGGTGCGCAGTGCTGGAGTATGGACAGGGAGTAGGAAAAAGGTGAGGAGTTGATGGTGTACTCACAGACACGATTGCTAAATCATTACTCTTCACACGCAGCTGAATTAGTGGCTCTAATTGAAGCACTAAACATGTCTGAAGGCCAAGCAGTGAACATCTTCTCTGACTCGGCGTATGTCGCCTCTACAGTACACTCAGGATTAACAAGATGGGAAAGGAGAGGGTTTAAAAGAAGTGATGGTACTTCCGTTCAAGATGCAGCAATATTGAGAGAACTACTAGAAATGTTACCACTCCCAACAGATCTAGCATTATTAAAGTGTAAAGGCCATACAGGTGGGCAAGATTTTGTTTCACTAGGAAACGAAAGAGCAGAGCATCAAAGAAGCAGCATATATTCCAGAGGGATCACATGTGCTGCACCCTGGCGAGGAAGAAAAAATACCCCTAATATCAGTGCTAAAAGTGAGCAAAGAGAAAGATGCATTGCCAGAAAGTTTTAATGCAATCCCAATACTGCAGATAATTGAGATGCAGGCAGAGGCATCAGATGCTGAAAAAGAGCTCTGGGAAAAAGTGAGGATGCTGTCTGTCTCCAACTGATTTGGTTGGGTGACGTGATAGCACAGGAAAAGTTGTAATTCGGAGGGAAACTGTTACAATTGGCATTGGCACAGCTTCACAATCGTTCCAAGGTATCGAAAGAGCATGTGGCTGCAGGGATAAGTGAAGACTGGTTTGTGCCAAATCTGTATGAGTATGTTTCTGAGTATGTAAATTACCAGGTCATAGTTTGAGAGTTGTACAGGGAACATTGCATGACCGCAGGGCCCCCTCCGGCACATGCATATCCATTACGTTAATATGCAAGAGAGATGTATTTCTTACAAGTACCTGCTTGTAGAGGTGTGTCCATTCTCACGTTGGCTTGAGGAAGGTACCTGTGCTCACAATGATACCGTGTGTGGCAAAATCTTTGCTGAGGGAGGTTTACCTGAGGTGGGGGATTCCAGATGAAATTTATTCTGACAATGGGCAGCATTTTGCCAACAATTTGATAAAAGAGATCACAACACTCCTGGGGACAAAGAATAAATGATGCACGGTCTACCATCCACAAGCCAACGGTTTAGTAGAAAAAATGTATGGACTGCTAAAAATGCAAACACCTGAATATTTGAGGGTGCACTTCTTGCCGCTTTCTTTACTTGCATTAAGAAACACACATGGAGGAGATCCCCATCTGACTGCTCATGAGATTGTTAGAGGGCAGAGACGGCATGCACCAATTCCACTGTCGCATACAATCTCTGATGCTCACTCTACTTCTACTATTCTGGGTGGGGAATTTGATTTGTACCTCAAAGAACTTACCACGTCCCTTAAATACATATCATTACAGAAAAGGCCTAAAAATCAATCTGGACAATCAGGTGATCCAAAATGACATTTCCCTCAAACAGAACCACTTTATTTAGGGGACCACATTTTTGTTCGTAACCAAGTGAGTAAATGGAAAGAGGAAGATTTCACCGGCCCAAATACCGGCGTCTATTCGCCACCGACTGCAGTGAAAATCCAGGGACAACGCAGATGGATCCACATTACAGACGTTCGCAGAGACAAAAGTACTATCTCCCAAAGTAAAACATAATGGCAAGTATAACTGAGCTTTCTTTTCATTTTCTAACTGCCTTTAGATTTGATCAAAAACCAGCAATAAGAGTAAGCAGAAGAAGGTTGTATTGTAAAAGTCTGAGAAAGAAAAAGACATTTTCAGGTTTCTGGAGCGTTATCATATTAACATGTTTTAGTGTTGCTCTGCTGCTTCTGTTTTATATGTTTTTTAAAGAAAACATTGAAACACAACTGAATGCAAAAAATAAATGGGAAAGAAAAATGTGATGAATGGGGAAGGTATTCACCATGACACAGAGGAGGAGCATAGCTCATTAACAGGCATTATCTGGTATGATGAAATGATGTGTGTTGGAAGAGAAAGAGTAAATGGCACATGCTATGTGTGCTCTCTCCTTCCACACATAGTAGGAATGTCCAAGGTTCACCTGCCGCAGGCGGTGTCCTATGAGGGGGCTGGTTTCCTGATGCACCTGTCTCTCTGTAGAACTCAAAGTTTATTTAAAGGGAACAAAGTAGCTGTTCACTGGGTGGATGAAGGGGAAAATGTCTATGAAGACAACTATGTGAAATTAACGAGAATGCTCCAAAATCAGGAAACAAAGCATAAAGAAGTGTATAATGAGGGAGAATTACAAATAAAAGATCATAAAAGAATACAATACACAACTAAAGAAGGCCAAAGTGTCCGCTGGTGTCATATGAGACTACTGATGTGGGTAGTGGGAGCAATATGGTATGGGGACAAATGGGGGGGGAATAATGCGGTTTTGTGCTGATGGACTGGTGGGTTTTGAGCAAAACATGGTAGCCAAGGTTAATGACAACTGCTGAGTAACTTGGGGAAAGTGTGTTCATGCCTTAGTGTGGTTGTATGAAAAACATCAACCAGATGCCATAAGTAGCCTTACACAATTTCCTTTGTCTTTCAGGTCGAATGGGAACTAATTTTGGCTGCACCATGGTCATGCAGAATACAGTGCTGACGCAGGGGACTGCAGCACTTTGGTGGCCTGCAGGTCCATAGCCTATACCCAGCTTCCGCCTCACTGGAGTGGAGTGTGCACTCTCATCAATTTGCACAGCCCTGCAATTGTGGTGCCTCAAAATAGTATTGCCTTGAAGGTCGCACTGCAGGGGAATATGGCACATCAAAATGAGCAAGGAAAAATAATGAGAATGAAAAGAGAAAGCAGTTACTTCTCCAGGAAAAGTTCAAACAACCTGCCCACTATCCCAGATGAGTGCTGTCTGTTCTCTTCATGTGCAAAATGTTTTACTGTGTTGCTACTTCCCGGAGTACAGGCTGCAGCCAAATCTATATGCTCACACACTATGCAGCTCACACACTATGAGCTATTGCAACTGGCTAATTCAACTACGAAAGGATTAAATACAATCAACGAAGGGTTGAGGGCTTTGTGCTTGGTGGCCCTTTAAAGTTGATTTGTTTTGGACCTCCTGTACAGCCATGGAAGGGGGGGTATGTGCTAAATTTTGGTCAAGTTGCTGCACCACAATGCCTGACAGTGAGGCCTCCTATGGAACTCTAGTGCAGCTATACAAGAGATAAGGACACTCCAGGAAAAGATGATGAGTGAGGTCAATGGAGTGCAAGCAAAAGACTGGCTGGACTATTTGCATAGGTGCCCACCTGGCTTTCTTGTTTGTTTCGAGTGACTGTTCCTGTGCTAGTGCTGTTTCTCATCACCTTCTACGTTATTAAGAAAATGTTTAAAGTATCTTTTAATAAGCAAAAAGGACATTTGATGTTACCCTTGAGTGTTGATAAAAATAGCATTGAAATGAAAAGCAGGAAGAAAATGAAGGGTAGGATCCTGATGGATCGATCTTTACACAACCTGCTGATGTTGAAAATTATAATGAATACTGGTTTCAATTCCTAGAAGATGGGACAGGGTGTGTCCGGCTTGGAGAAAATCTGAACGGCTGGGAGGACACTGGGGGAGACATGACACGGTTAGAAAAAATATGAATCCATAAAGATGAAGTTGCTAAAAAAGAACGAGAGGCCCAAACAGATTTAGTTGTTAATATATTAATAAAAGGGGGGAATAATGTAATAAGAATGCAAGTTGAGTGCGGTATGAAGGAGCACACTTACAAGCTGAGAGAGTAGCACTATAAAAGGAGTGGGGGGCTCTTTCTGATATTAGGGAAATAAAATGCTTAATAAAATGAATCCATAAATAGCGAAGCACAGGTAAGTATAATCAAACTTAGTGGTAGAATGAAACATGGTAAATAGGCCCTAAAAGCTTGCTTCTGCTTTAAACGTGTGCAAGCATTTCTGTTTGTGGCAAAGGCAGCTGCTGCTGGTTCATTAGTACAGAGCATGCAATCCCAGGCCAGCGTTAAGAGAAGCACACAGTGGTTGTTAGTTTTCGAGGTCAACTGATTAGAGCTCAGAGGGTCTGCCACTGAAAAATAAACATATGACCATTTTATAATTCAAAGTCATTTATGAAATGTGATTTTCTAGTGGAGCTGGCAAGAAGCACGGCAGTTTCAAATCACCTGTTGACCGTTTTCCCTGTGAAGAGGGTTAGGGTGTTCCCAATATGCAACCTTTATGCAGCAGTATATCCATGGTTCAAGGCTCTGATGATGTCATGGTGGGTAGCCGTTCCCTTGAGTTTCAGGAAGAGGCGACCAGGGCAGAATAATAAAATTCAGCAGGTCGTCTCAAATGTTTCAATCACATAATCTTGTGTTGTGGGAATTGGGGGTAGATTGTGATGTCACATCTCTGTAATTGAGGAAGGTTCATGGACCCAATGAACAAGCGCAATGTATGTATTTCCATATGAGCCCAAAATGCAAGGTCCAATCATTTCTGTGTGGGGAGGTTTTTTTTATGTCGCCTGATTGCAAATGCTAATTATTTTGCTTTATATAAAAGTTTTCATTTTGAGGGCAGTTCTTTGACAGCGCCTTTTCATGCAGTTCTGTTCCACGTTCTGTTTGAATTTGCTGTCCAAGCTGCATCTGGGGCCCTGAATAAAATTGTGTTACTTCTTGCACCGGCGTACACTCCTTTTTGACTACTTTTTTTCATTTCTGGGTGAGTTCTACGAGGCGACCCCCGACACAATATCATAAATTATATTCAAGCAAAATCCAAATTTTGATACTTTTTATTGGACTAACTGAAAGTATTAGGCTAAGATTATAGTTCCATTAGCTTTCAAAGTCCCAGAGACCTCTTAGTCATATGGTGGTCACACAATAGACGAGTGTCAGAATTCCTCTTCACAGACTTGACCCCGTAGTGTAGAAGAAGAATTCTTACCACTAATGTACCCCTCTGAATGTTCAAGAACACATTCAGAGGAATCAATTAATTGAAAAACTGGATTCCCACCCAAGACCACCGTGGCTGTAGAAGGAAATAAGCACAATTAGTACCTTATTACACTTTATGACTCCAAACAAACATAAGACAGTGTCCACCCACTGACCTGAATAATTAGAAAACAGGCTCTGAATAACAATCCCGATCGGAGAGTAAGCACAGTAACCAATAGATATTCTGCCAAAATAAATAACCACCATAAATCTTCAAAGCAAAAAGGGCAGATGAGAAGAACATGCAATGAACATAACCAGGACAGTAATCTTGCCAGGAGAATTCCTGTTGTGTTGCACTTGAAACTATAGTGTTTACAAGAAGTACTGGTTCCGATAACCAACTCGCGCCAGAACACTAATGCCTGTGAAGAGCAACCTCACTCCGGATACAAAACGTACCGGAAAAGTTACCTACTCCCACGTTGCAGCGGAGGCTGTTCCTACTCCCACGTTGCAGCGGAGGCTGCTCCTGCTCCCATGTTGCAGTGGAGGCTGTTCCTGCTCCCACATTGCAGCGGAGGCTGTTCCTAATCCCACGTTGCAGCGGAGGCTGTTCCTAATCACACGTTGCAGCAGAAGCTGAAATGTCAAACAATATCCAGAGCAAATTATTCACACCCGAGCCGAGTGCTAGAGCACCAAAGTAACACAAAGCCTAATCGAAATTCATAAACACATGCGGGCAAAAATGAAACCAAAGGAGAGAGCAAGGCAAATCCAGGGACGAGAGCAAAAGGTTTGTAATACCAGAGAGATCGAATATTATCCAAAACAGACAAGGGTAAACCAAAAGCTAGGTAATCCAAAATCCAGGTCAGTAACAAAGTATCAGAAAACATGTAATGCACAGAACTATAGAGCAAAATGCTTAATCAGAAGCGCTGAGCAACTGACAAGGCGGGGCTAAATGGTATCAGTAATAAATTCCTGAGGCTCATTGTAGGAATCAGCAAGACCTTTGTATAAACATTTTACAATTTATGAGGTCTAGTGGGTTTTTCTGACGGTCAACGTGACATAGATTGTCATGGAGACTTTTAATCAAACAGGTCGCTTCGACGAGTAGGCTAAGTAGATACTGCCTTCGCAGGACATTTTTTTGGGAACCTGTGTATGGAAAACACAAATGTGCAATAGGTAGTGAGCCCATAAACAAGAGTTGTAATGACTCTTAAACACTATCACTGATTAAAAATAATATGCTTACCAACGGAAGTTGGCAGCTGGGGTAACTCACCATGTGATGAGGAGCAGATAAAATGGACTGATTTGAGAGGGTCCTAAAAGCAAAGGAATGACTGTGCTGAGTCAAATATCATTTTCTCATTATATACTATAATGCCTGAAACCAAGTATGGCATCTGGTATAGAGGGGAGGAAGAAATGCACATACCACTTCTCTATTGGTGGACCGGTCATAGGTGAGAGAGTAGAATTTTTCTCGGGTTAATTTTCTTCAAGGTTGTAATCCTGTGGCTAAGTGAGGAAAACAGCGAGGTCAGCTGTGGCACTATTATGTTCACCATTAATAATGTGCATATTATATATGCCTGGGGAAACACACACTATAGTTTTACTTACATAGGTCCATCCACATTAGTCATCCGTCAGGCAAAAGTCATGTCGGTCTACGAATTAGGTGTGGAGCCCATCACGATCTGCTCGGGGTGTGGAAACAGAAAAATAATATGAGGCCGGGAAGCCCAACAAGAAACATACCAACACAGGTTACAAAGAACATACAAGTGCTTTATTTAAAAGCTACAACAGTTACCAAGTCAATTGACAAACGGATAGCTATTCGGCTCTCAGAGTAATATAACGAACTTCAACGAGGGTTCGATGCGTTACTCAGAGAGAGAGCACATTGAAATACTCGGGCTCTTTATACGATTTATCCAGCCCTTGGCCAACCCTCTCGCGGGTTAACCATTCTATGAGCCGGGCCTATGGGTTCCTTGCCAGGTCAATCCTGTAATATATGTATTTCAATTAGTTTCACTGATATAGTTGTACATTTACATATAGGTCAACGGTAGGACAAGGTCTCAGTTCGCGACCCCGACAAGTGGCCTGCAGGCATATTAATTATTCATGTGGACAGAGGTCACAACGGCCAGAATTTTACTCAGAATGTCATTCGGCCTCCATTTTGATGTTCAGGGTGACTTCCATATAACAAGAGAACCTAAAATGGTGGCTTAATCCAAGATGGCGA
Organism: Ambystoma mexicanum; assembly: GCF_040938575.1. Classification (NCBI taxonomy): domain Eukaryota; kingdom Metazoa; phylum Chordata; class Amphibia; order Caudata; family Ambystomatidae; genus Ambystoma; species Ambystoma mexicanum. Next base: position 313,973,504 of record NC_090932.1, read on the forward strand.
CTTACATTACTTTCTCTAAGGTCAAGACCTTGCCGTGGAGTTTGTTCGCATATGATGTTTAGACAACTTGGCGTAGGCCAATACACATACAATTGTTACGATAGGAGGCATAATATTGTTTCATTTCCGACAAACCCTCCTTTTGGCCTATGCCAAGTGCTAATATCATTTCTAATATCTTTGTAAATAACTCCATGCATTGTCGTCCATACATCCTGAATCATTATCTGTAATATCTATAGCCATTAGGTCGTTCATCAGAACCTCTTGTAACACAAACTCTTTAGATGCTGTATCTGGGGTATATATTTTGTGCCCTATTGTGCTCACTGCCTGAGCACAACATCCCCCTAGCATTGCACATATACTAGGTAGACATTGGAAACAGCAACAATGGAATAGCAGGATTCCCAAAATAACCAGTATAGCAGAAAGCACCTTCCAACCCCAGGATCGTAGAGAATCCCAGAACCAAGCGCTAATATTCCAGTCTCCCACAGGAACATGCACTTCAGAACTAAGGATGTGCAAGTTCTGTATTGCTTTGAAAATCATCGGTGAGGAATCTGGTACGAAAACACAGCAAGCGGACCCCACTAATTTGCATACTCCACCACGTTCTGCCAGGATGACATCTAATGCCATCCGATTTTGGAGTGCTACCAATCTTATTGCTTTCTGTTCTAGTGTCATATTGTAGAGTATATCCGTGGTCCGATTGATGGTTCTCTCCAGTACCCTTGCTAGTCCCCTAATATTTTCAGAATTTGCTATCTGTCCCCAAAATGGCACAACTGATTTTGCTATATCTCCCAATACTTGCCCAGGGGTATCTCCGTTCTCGCCCCGCCATGGGCGAGCCTTGGAAACTTCCAATGTACTAGCTATGAATACCCCAGGTAACAGGATTCCTAAATAACAGGTTCCCTGCCAATCCTTGGGCAACCAGGGAAATGCTGAACTACCGCAAACGAAATAGACAGGCCCCCCTACATACAGAGGCCTGTTCTCCCCGGTCAAATTTACAATATTCACGCAACCTTCAAAGTTTCCCATTGCCCGAGTGCCATTCCTTTGTACACAAAAGGGGACTGAATCGGGGCTATGATTAATAGAGTAGGAAGGAGGAACAGCGTCCTTATTGCCTATCGGAGCCATTTTAAAGGAAATTAGAGTTTGAAAAGGAAGAGATAGTTTATCAGATGGCCTAATAGAAGCAACATTAGGTTTACTTCTATTTGCGAAAAGCGAGCATCCCAGGGGAGTCAATTCACGTTTCTCAAAATCATTTAAATTAGTTCCATCAAAGTTCCCTGAGATGCTATCATTCCAACGGCCAAAGAATAGTGCTCTAAGAGAGGCATAGCAAGCAGTCGTTGAAGGTAAAGGGTGAATATACCATCCTAGCCCCTTGTTCCCATATTGGTAAATGGGTGCAAATCCAACAATTACTCTTATTAAAAATGGAATGCGTTGAATTCGTTATTATCATTAAAGTGTTATTATGGTACTTTCGTCTATGTTGGGAGTCTCTAGGTGACAAAGTATGAAGGTGTACAGAGGGAGTCAAAGCAGTAGGTACAATCTCATTTGGCAGTAGAGGTTTTAGAGGGTAAATTTCTTCAAAGTACCAAAGTCCCACAGCAGTAATTATACAAATTCCAATTACTATTAACACAACACAGCAATACGTTTTTGGGGCCCAGGCACATTGTTCGTTGTCCGAGTTGGTCACCTCCTTATTTACAAGTCCAATGCGAGCAGCAGCGGTGGAGGTGACAGGCATCGTAGTTTCTCAATCGACGACCCCAATGTTCGTTGCTGGCGACACTACTATTTTCTCTTTTTCATTATTAACACGGTTCTCGTAATACTGAGCCATGTGCAAAACTTCAGATTGGGATTTCGCCTGCCAAGCGCTCTCAGAGGACATAATCTGTGACTGGATGTCGGGCAACAATCCACGTACAAATTTGTCCACAAACAACCTTTTCCCAGACTCTGTGCCCAAGTCCTGTCCACTGAAGTCAGAGAATACCTGTTCGACTCTATTAAAGAACTCAGTGGCACCTTCAATTTTTCCTTGAACACAGGCCGTAAGCTCGTCCCAAATAATTCTTTTTTCTGGAATTATGGTTTTCAATTTTGGGACAATTCTATCAGGCAAAGTAAGTATTACCTGAGGTGGTTTCTCACCAGCTGGCCTTTCCCCATCAGACCTAGTCATGTTAGCCCACGTATCTCCCAACCCTGGCACATCGTCTATTGTTCGAACCTGCTTCCATAAACCTACGGGTAGGAGTATAGGGAATAGCAAGTCAATATCACTTGAGGTGAACACAGAGGACTGCAAAACGGACTCTATCTTTTTGTAGAATCCTGTTGGGTTTTTCCTGATATCGGGAATTGATTGTCTAATAGTGTTCACTTCCTGTCGTGAAAACGGGACGTGAACAAATTGCGATACATAATGTGCAGGGATGTCCACAGCGGGTGCACCAGACCCAGCGTTAGCGGGAATCTCAACCTTTGGGACAAGTGTCGGAGGAACCTCTCTCATAGGCAACTGCGATATAGGTAACTCTGAAAGCTTACTAAGCAACAGAGCCAGGTCGAGCGCTAAGGCAGCTGAAGAATTGTCGGGCGAAAAAGCCCTCTTACAAATACCCAATAACTCTATAGGACAACTAACCTTCTTCCTTACACATTCATCCTGCAGGTACTGTACCATTACCTGAATCACCTTCCTCTGCATTTCTACTGTATACTGACTATATGTGTCATATACTTCATCTGGCGGTATCGATGAATCCGAGATCCATCGAATCGCATCTTTGGTACAAATTCGTACTTCCTCAGATGCCGTTCTACGGCATGGAAGGAACCGTTTCTGTACATACATACTGTCGTCTTCACCATCCTCGTCTCGTAATTTTTCAAAGTCCCTCCTATACTCAAACAATCTCTCAACATGACCATATACTTTCTCCTCTGTGTCCCTCGAAAGTGCTAAAGTATTTAGATCCCTCACCCCTTGTGGGAGATCCGTATTATGTAATCTACCCCATATTACACATAAATGAGTCCTCAAACCTTCGATAAAAACATTTTTCTCGAGAAAATTGCCCATATTTGATAATGTGGAAAAAACGTTAACTTGATCACCTCTCTCCATACAGTGCTTAGCCCATGCAAATAATTCCCGTTTCTTGTCTGCAGAAACAGTATTTCGAGTGACAATCTTTGACTCATTACCCCGATCAACTTCAGTCAGTTCAGGACCACTCGGGAGCAGAGGTGCGGGCAAATTCAATGGGGGTGCAACTATCGGCGCAAGAGGAAGGGGTGGCGGGATAGGTGGAGGAACAACAACTAGAGGAATAGGAACAATAGGTTGTACAGGGGGAACCGGAATAACAGCAGGAATATTAGCAGGAATGGGCAGAGCACCCGGGAGAGGATCATACGGAGGTGGCGCAGAGGCACCAGGCCTGCGTTCGTTTAACAACTTTTCAATAAATTCGTCTGAAACATGGAAATATTTAGAGGGATACATTTTCTGGATACTGAGTGAGAAAGGCCTCTCCATATTTTTGACTGACTCCGAACGTTTTTCCTTATCATACAACAACGCCTTTTCGGCATTTGTTTTATGACGGCGTGCATGTTTATCCCTACTTTTAAGCTGCTGCAACGCTTCTTTTTTCCAATTCTGCAAAACATCAAATGCTGCAGGTCTGGCCTTCTTTTTTAGCAAGACCGATTCTAGGTATTCAATACGGGGGATCTCGAAACTACCATTGATTGGCCACTGAAATTCGGAGGCATGTCTGGTTTGCCTGTGCCAAATATCATTAAATACTATACTTCCAATGCCATACTTACAGTACATAGTACATGCCGGCGACCCCTCCTGTGGTGCCGGGCAGCTAAATTCCAAAGATTGTCGATCGCTGCGGAACAGAGGCCTAAAGCAGCTAGACAATTTCCCAGGCATTTCACAAAAAATTGGTGTTACCTGGTCAATAATTGTGTCTGCAGATGCAATACGCCAAATTCAAATTGTCAGGGTTAAATTAAGAGCCGGGTCACGACTGCACCTGACCAAACCTAAGGAGGACCGTACGGTTTACCAAAGAACTTACCTAACGAATTTTACCTTCTGTTTGGTGGTTTCGACAAATCTGCCCGCCTCAAAAATGGACCCTCGTCAAGATGCCGTGTCAGACCACACTACTATCGTCCAAGGATCGGATCGTGCAGCGCTGCCGAGGTATCGCGTCTCGTTCGGTCGGGCCCGCAGTATCACACCGTCCGATCCCGGTTCGATAGTCTGCGTCAACCTTCAATGATCCGGCATCAATCTTGAGGGTCCCTGTTCGGGCGCCAACTGTGGAAACAGAAAAATAATATGAGGTCGGGAAGCCCAACAAGAAACACACCAACACAGGTTACAAAGAACATACAAGTGCTTTATTTAAAAGCTACAACAGTTACCAAGTCAATTGACAAATGGATAGCTATTCGGCTCTCAGAGTAACATAACGAACTTCAACGAGGGTTCGATGTGTTAGTGAGAGAGAGAGCACATTGAAATACTCGAGCTCTTTATACTATTTGTCCAGCCCTTGGCCAACCCTCTCGCGGGTTAACCATTCTATGAGCCGGGCCTATGGGTTCCTTGCCAGGTCGATCCTGTAATATATGTATCTCAATTAGTTTCACTAATATAGTTGTACATTTACATATAGGTCAACGGTAGGACAAGGTCTCAGTTCGCGACCCCGACAAGTGGCCTGCAGGCATATTAATTATTCATGTGGACGGAGGTCACAACGGCCAGAATCTTACTCAGAATGTCATTCGGCCTCCATTTTGATGTTCAGGGTGACTTCCATATAACAAGAGAACCTAAAATGGCGGCTTAATCCAAGATGGCGACTTACATTACTTTCTCTTAGGTCAAGACCTTGCCATGGAGTTTGTTCGCATATGATGTTTAGACAACTTGGCGTAGGCCAATACACATACAATTGTTACGATAAGAGGCATAATATTGTTTCAATTCCGACAGGGGACCTAAGAGAAAGAGAGTAGCCATCATAAATGGGCCTCCTGTGCTTTACATTTTGTCTGTAAATGATATTGCAGTGGATGGCACACATGCAGCACCATTCTACTTACATTACTAGAGGAACCATCATGGCTCGCTGAGGTGGTGGATTTCTAGCTAGAGGAGTGAAGCTTCCAATTCTGCTTGCGTCTAAGGACAGGTTGTTGGGTTAACTAAATCAGTTTTTATGGAGACGTGGTGGGGAGCATGCTCACGTCCTGCTGCCGTATACTTGTCATATTGATTATGTATGGCATGTTGTCAGAAACAGAAGGTGTCAGCAAAGGAAAATTATTAGCTAACGATGCACTCTGGATCCATGTGCTTCTTGATGCACATGCCACCGGACTTAATGAGCAATTAGCACCGCCCATATAATATAAGCCCTAATAAAACTTGATTCAGTGACATCTCTAAAACAATCCATTCATGATTTAGTACCACTGTCTGACTTTACCAGTAATTCACATTCATAATTCATTAGTATATCTAAACTTGTGTCTGGTTTTAGCATTTGAAAATGAATACTGTACATGTGAAAAACCTTACTGCGCAGGCAAGGTGTGAAAAAGCATATCCTTTCCCTCTCAAAGTGTATGCCTTTGAATCTAACATGTTGTTTTCTCCCTGCAATAGCATTACTGTTTTGTTCCACTTGATTCCACTTATTAGACATGTCGCGTGTAAACGTTTGGACACACTATTCATTACGTGCAAAACATTGGTTGAACAACATGGCCCTATTTGAAATGTAATTTCTCAGCAAGGAAAACAGCCTCCCAGTTTTTGAGTAAGTGTCTGTTTCATTTCCAATGTATGGCCGTTTGGGTGAAGGAGCCATGCAGCACTGAATTTCTCGCATAGGTTTTCCTACAGCCAATGAAGTGGGAGAATCCATTATCTTTTTTTAAATGTGAAAGTGATGTCCAGCCCTGTGTGGGGTTTTCTTTGTTTATTCATCTATCGTGTGACCCCCATATGATTAAGAAGCCTCTGACACTTTGAAAGCTAATGGAACTATCATATTTGCATAATACTTTCAGTTAGTCCAATAAAAGGTATCCAAACTTGGATTTTGCTTGATTTTAAAATTGCACTAACACAGAGGCAAACCCTTTCTCTGCACATTAAAAGATAAAACATTATGAGAACGTGTCCTTCCTTGTAGCTCAAGCTGAACATAGCACCACATTTGTTTTATTTCTGATCTCTTTACACCCCAACAGCGTGTGGATTCTTGGACATATTTAACAGTGATGATTGTTGACAAAACACTAGAAACATAAAACAGTTGAAAACCCAAAGTTGCGTTACACTCACAAATTCCTTAAATCATAGTTGAAATCAAAGTATGTGCAGATACATTCCTGCAAGAAGCGTTCAAGATTAGTCATTGTGAATTTAATAGTCTGAACTGAGTACCTTTATGCTGCCACACTGGTTTGAGAGATAGAACACATTTAACCCAAGGTGAAGACATTAGCACATCACATCCATTAGTAAAACAAGCCCACCTCTAACGTTGGTTTTGGGGTTCACTTGCGGTTGTTCAAATACTGTCAACTCAATAAAATCAAAACATCCATTGTGTTGTGGTGGACCGCTCTAAACCCTGTTTATGGTGTCACAATAGTAAGCAAAGAAAAAGGCCAAATGCAGATCACTGTAATAGGAAGACAGTCTTGTTCTTTCTTCTCATCACTTGTAGGTAAAATCATGACAACACTTCACAACATTATACCTCCATAAACATTTTCTACACGTGATTAGTGTGCCAAACAATTTAGGGCCCATTTAGCCCTACATTTGGATTGCCAAATACAAATACAGCAGGCACCTGGTAAGGAGTTCACATGCTGTGTGGTGTCCTTTTGGAGAGATTTGTGTGTTTTAGTGTGATTTGGAATCCATCTTTTGTGCTGGAATGCTTCTAGAGGACACTGCCTTTGTGATCTAGTCCTTTGTTTCTTTATGTCCTTTTCCTATCTCCTCCCATCTTCATAACAATTGGCTGAGGCAGTCAAGTGTCCCTGCCCTCTGTTTTTGGAGTCCTTTCTTACTGCTTTCCAATGCCTTCCTGTTAGTAATCCATAGCCATCCCGTACAGCAAGCCCCTGCTAAGGAGGTTACAGTCTGTTTGGTTTCCTTTTGGAGAGATCTATGTGTGTTTTTAGTTTGATATCCGATCTGGTTTTTGTGTTGAATGCTTCTAGAGGGCAATGCCTTTGTGGTCTAGTCCTTTGCTTCTCCCCTTTTCCTTTTACCTTCCATTTTCATAGCATTTGTCTGAGGTTGTCAAGTGCCCCTGCCCTCTGTTTTAGTGTTTTTTCTTACTGATTTCTCCTGCCTTCCTGTTAGTAATCCATAGCCATCCTGTACAGCAAGCGCCTGGAAAGTAGTTTACAGCCTGTTTTATGTCCTTTTGGAGAGATTTATTTGTGTGTTTTAGTGTGATTTCCAATCCGTTTTTGTGCTGGAATGCTTCTAGAGGGCACTGCCTTTGTGGTCTAGTCCTTTGTTTGTTTCTGTCCTTTTCCTCTCTGCTCCCTCTCTCCGTTTCTTAAGCACAGCTGCCAGGGCAGCTTTGCCCAGGCAGCTGGCTAAGGGTCAAGGCAAAGAGCACCTCCATTGCCTGTTGCCTGTTCACCCTGGGTGCTCCAGCCAGGCCTCTAAAGCTGCCTGCAGCAACGTCCAGGTAGGAGACGACTATTTGGTTGCACAGCCAGTGCTGTATTTGTGATTTCATGACCCTGGGCCTTGTCACAAGTTGGGCGGAGCAGTAATGCTATTACTGATGCATTTACCGCTCCGTCCCATCTCGAGTTGGGCGGAAAGTAGGAGTTTTACCTTAAGCTTTTTGTTGGAGGTAAGAATCGCCACTTTCTGCCCGTTTTTGGTGCTATTAGCCCTACAGTGCCATCAGTGTGCACACAAAGGGGAAAAGCCACATATGTGCATTGAATTTACTCATTTACCTTAGACTCACCAGCAAAAACACACAAGGGAAAATCAATGCAAGGGAGGCCAATGTGGGAAGAAATAAATTGCCTCATCTGTGTTAACAATCCATCGGCGAACAAACAAACACACAGGAAAAACCACACAAGTGTAGTGAATGTGTCAAGAGTTTCTGCAGCACATCCTTTCTAGGTATCAGGAATCAGTGGCAGTGTATGTAACTTGGTATTGCACCATATGGCGTACATTTGTCCTGATACCTTTGTCCTGATTAAAAAACTGGGAGTGTGTGGTCCATTTTAAATTGAAGCTATGGAGGGACTACGACTCATCTGGCTTGCTGATTGGTTCACTTGATCGATGACTGCCGATTTAAGTGAAACCAGCCCAAGGACATCAGCACTACTCAGTGGATCACTGCTGGGAAGCTACTATCTTGGCTCCCATGGTCCCTGCTCCCTGACTGGAGTATTGCCTCAATTTATCAGGGCTGTACCCCATACCTGTCCAGTGTCCTCTTTTCGCCTGGCCTTTTTACCCCATGTTTTTTCTGTTTCTCGCCTGACATTGCCACCCCGTGTTTTTGCATGCCCCCCCATTTAGCCAGTATTTGTCTCTCGGACTGGATATACAATGTACAAGGATTTCAGAATTCTGAATGGACCCTCTGCCTGATCCTTTGGTTCTACGTTATTTAATCGCGGGACTTTTCATCGCAGGGTTTTTTACAGCAAATATTTTTTTGGGGGGTTACCCCCCTAAACCCCCCTCCCCGTTCACTTTATTTACTTTTTTATTCCCTTACACAACATTTTTTCATTTTTTAACCCCCCCCCAAAAAAACGAGTTTTTTTTTAAAAATAAATTAGCAGTAAAAAACCCCGCGATTAAAAGTCCCGCGATCAAAGGACAGTATACCGATCCTTTTGGTGGTCAGTATTGACAGAATGGTTCTATGTGATTTGGCCAAAAAGATTTTATCGCAGTAGATTTCATCAAGTTTTTTTTTTAAGTTGATTTTGCTGCAGATAAATGTGGGGAGACCCCCTGCAGCCCCCCCCCCTTAACTCCCCTACATTAATTATTAGCCTAAAGCCATCCCCACATGAATTTGCAGCAAAAACCAATACAAAAAATTTGACAAAATCTACTTCGATGGAATCTGCTGCAAACAAAACTCCTGTTATCGATGGAACTTGTGTGTTGGATCACCTGTGGAGCCCTTCTTGGAATTTATTCTTGAGTGACTTGAAACTATATTTTTCTTTTGTGTGATGCTTGTCTTTTGTGTGATGAACTACCTACTGGATTCTGGAAGCTGTGTGAACTCACTAGTATTAAAGAAATTGCTGCCCTCTTCCCCTCCACAGGCTCACCTCCTATTTAAGTGAGGAGCCGCTGTCCTCTGGCTTTTCTTAGCCTACTCTTCCATGCCATCTTCTCTTTCTGGCAGCCTTGGGGTCATACTGCTGATGGAGAGAATTGTCCTTTTCATCCAGGTAGGATGTGTTATATGTGTTTTGGATTTCTCCAGTCTTCACTCTAGCTGTGTACTTGTGCTAATCTTCACATTCTCTTTTGCAGCTATTAGGGGTAGGATCTTGTGGATATTCATATTCTGCCCCACCCTTAAGTTTCCAAAAGAGGGTTCAAGTGTATGATATGTTCACTTGGTCCCCTTGTGCTCTGAAAGGAATGTGAGGGGCAATAATTAGCCAATACCTGCTTACTGGCAGATTAAGGAGCCTTTGCCACCTTGCCCCACCATGAAGTGCGCTGTGGACCCAGTAACTGCTATTACCAAGCATTAGCTGGCTTGCGTACAGACATTTCAGCCATTAAAGCTTAGCTGGACCAAATTCTGGAGAAAAGAATCAATAGATTCTAGCGGCTTGATGAAGCATTTTAGCTGGGTGCTGCAGCTCCTTTCCCAGCATAAGCCTAGAGGCAGTTGGTGTAAAAGGCAATCCTGCATCTCAAGCTATCAATGCTGGAATGGGTGGAGGACTTGGTTCTTCTTTTCCATTGGCACTAACTAAGCAGTTTTGTGGGGTTCCTAAGGCCTCCAGGACCTTCCTTAAACCATATAAATTGCATTTCGTTTGTGGCCCGGCTGCATTCTCCAATTCTGCATCTAAAGAAGCCTTTTTATTGTTCTATTTAGGAGGGGTTGCAGTGGCTCGGGCCACCCCACTTTTAGAAAATAAGGTCTCTTCATTGTATTGCTTTGAGGCATTGACCACAGCATTGGCATGAGTATTTGATACATGTCATCAGAACCAAGCCACAGATCAGGAGCGGAAGACCTAAAACATGGAAGCTATCATCTGTTTCAGTATATTGCCCAATTTAATCTATTGGTGGCTTCGACTTCTTAGCCTCAAAACAAGGAGACTGTGTTTTTTCATAGCGGCATATGGGATGGAACGAAAGGCGCACTTTTGGTAGTTGCACTCCTTCCATTTGTTCTCAGTCTCTGATTTCTCCCCCTCTGGAGGCAAATACCACCCCCGCCCCCAGGACTCATGCTGGGGTGCTATTTAGGTCATTCCCAAGAATGACAAGACCCATGATTGGGCTGTAAGGTGCATTATGATCCTCACGTTCACCATCAGGTTGCTTAATTATTGGGATGCGTGCATGTCTGCATCTGGCCATATCATAGAGCGGTAGAGTCACCTTACACTTTGGAGGCACTGATGAGATACAGGGATGTACACCAGCCTCAGGGGAATATATTGTTTGCCAAAGCGGAGTCAGTGAAAGATATAGACAACTCACACACAAGTGGTTAACATGGCGTATGACTGTGTGATACATTGGGTGTGTGCTGAAAGACTTAATACTGAAGCCTGTTATTTTAGTGGGGGAAGTCCCATTACATGTCACTGCTGATGAAATCCTGGCCATGACTGGTCCTCTGGAACCCATCACGGGGAGGGTGAAAAGTCTAGTGTGCATTCCGGGTCACGACACCAAATGTTAAATGCTCTGTTATGGTAATAATTCTCTTATAGGCAAGACTCTGGCCACTGAGATGCAAGGTGGAGAGCCTCTGCTTCTTTTCCCTGTCTGGAGATCAGACACCTGGTCAGGTATACTTCTGCAGCCTGAACCTAATACGTCAACCCAAGATGCCGTTATCACTGCCGCCGCTGTGGCAGAGGCTGTTCGAATGGCACTAGAGTGGCAGCCTACACCATCTTTCACGTCGGAAAATGGAACCTTCACTCAACAATGGCCTTTTTCAGGAGAGTGGCCTGTTCCAAAAGGAGAAGCTTCATATGAGGTATGGGCTGCACTCACCAAACTTATGCTGCAAGACTGGAAGGTGTCAGATCAAGAGAAAAGAGGGCGAGTAGTGGAAGCTTTAAGGGGCGCCGTTCTACAGACGGTATAGTCACTCTGTGCTTTGTGACCAGACCCTACTTCTCAGCAAGCGATTGGAGATATGGAAGGTGCTTTTGGAACCACTGAACCAGGAGACGACCTGAAGATGAAGTTTCATGCAACCACTCTGCATACCAGAGAAAAGCTGGATGATTATGCAGTGCAGATCGAGCAAACTCTGCGGCTGGCGCACCAAAGAGGAGGAATGGAGACTTCAACATTAAATGGCTGCAGATTGAAGCAGGTACTAAGAAGGGCTAAGGATGACGCGATTGCACTGCTACAATTGAGACTGCATGAGAGGCTGCATAGTCCCCCTTCCTATGAAGAAATACTGAAATCCATTAGACTATTGGAAGAAGAGACAGGTGATCTCACGGTACAGAGCCATCCAGTACAAGCCCGGACCATTGTCTCTGATACTGCTACCGCACAGCAGAGGCAGATAGAAGAGCTACAGCAGCTGGTTAAGAAGCTCCAAATACAGCAAGCATACAGGGAAAGGTCCTCGCCAGCCATGGATCAAAGAAGAGGTGCTTTTCCACCATTCTGTCAGTGAGAGAAACAGGCCTACCCACGGGTACAAGAACCAAGAGAATTTTACCCACAGTCTTCTGCACCTTTACCACCATGGAGGGTCTGCCATCGATGTGGGGCTGATGACCATTCAACTCGGCTGTGCGAGAGAGAACCAAATAATGCACAGGTATCTGCTTGTTTTGAAGCTCTCAAACCTACTCCAGCGAGGGCCATGTCAGGAAACGCTAAGGAGGTTTTAGAGGAGGAGCAGCTAGATCCTTAACAGTAGGAATAAGCTCCATCAAGAACAGCTCAGACAACTCGAAGATTACTCCAAATCCTGGCGGCAACTCCAGTGGACGTCAGACTAAGGCTCAGGCAGGTCCAACATTTTATCATCTCTGTCAGGTCCATGAGCTCTGGAACAACCAGGCTGATCATCCAGCAAACTTTTCCAGGCTGAGAGCCCAACAGTATAGCTACTGTGGCATCCCAGCCGGCCTCAATGGGCCAACCATGACCGTCGCAGTCAATCTTAAAGGAGTGAAGAACTGCAACCTTATTGGACAGTGGATCCAAGGTCATTATAGTGTACGAACCTTACTATCGCCAGCATATGACACATCTACCTCTGGAACCCCTAGGGGGGTTGAATTTGATGAGAGTGGGAGACACTGCCTGCAGATACCTTGGGGTATCTTCATGTGGAAATCCAACGTACACAAGAAGTGGCTGACATGAGCACCACCATGACCATTTTGGCGCTGGTGTGCACCACAAAGAACCAAAATCCTGAAGTGCAGCTGGTCATGGGCACCAACTCTGCGCTGTTTGGCACATTAGCCAAGCTGTGTAAGAAGGTGGCTGGCCCTCAGTTTGCCCAAACCCTGAAGAAGAGACCAACAGGCTTACCTCAAGAGAGGCATGGGGAAGCTTTGCTGACCAAAAGGGCCTGTCGGAGACGTGACCACCACCAATCATGGTCAAGCTGAAATACCACCTGGCAAGACTATGATGGTCCCTGGTTACGTACGCCTCTGAAAACATGACAGTTACAGAACATTGGTAATGCAGGCTCCTCAGGGCGAAAAGGTTTTAAAGGTTCTAGAATGTATTACTGAGCAAGGTTTGAATGTGTCCTTTTGCGAAATACCCGTTCTGCAGAACCAGTGTGAAATACATCGGTCATGTGATGTCAAGGGGGTTAGTGTGGACATTGGCAAGATGGAAGCACTCAGCACCTGGCCAATGCCACAGAATCTGAGAGAGATCCGGAGTTTCATAGGGTTCTGCAATTACTACAGAAGGTTTGTGCCTAGGTTCACCAACATAGCCCAGCGGCTGACCAACCTGACCAAGGGCTACCCGGCACGGCAGATAAATACTTTGACAAGGAAAGCCAACTGTGAAGCACTTTATCACCCCAAAGAGATATGTGGACAGCAATGGACCGCTGAGTGTGACAGAGCATTTGCCCAGTTGAAGAGGACACTCAGGGAAGCGCCAGTCTTGGCCTATGCTGACCCCCAGCTGCCCTATATGCTACACGTAGATGCCAGCTTTGATGGATTGAGTGCAGTGCTGTATCAACAAGACCAGGGAGTTACCAGACCTGTGGCATTTGCCATTTGTAGACTCAGTCCATCCGAAGTGAAGTACCCAACACACAAGCTGGAATTCCTGGCTCTCAAGTGGGCAGTGACTGAAAAACTCCATGACTATCTTTATGGAGCTTGCTTTACTGTGTGAGTAGATTATAATCCATTGATTTACATTCTCAAATCCACTAAATTAGATGCCACAGGTCATCGTTGACTGGAGGCATTATCAGCCTACCAATTCCAATTGGAGTATCATCCATAAATTAACAATATTGATGCTGATGCACTTTCCAAAAGGCCAAGTTTCGCCAATCTCAGTTAACTGACTCCAATATACTTGAAGTTCTCAAGGCAAAATAGAATGGGGCAGAAGAACCACCAAAGCTTGGCAATGCGGCTGACCAACGTCCTTATACAAAAGAATGGTGGACATTAGTGGTCAATGGGGGTGTACTGTTCAAGGAAATACAATTCCATAACCGCATCATTCATCGCTTGGTGCTCCCTCGCCAGCTCCGTCAAGTGGCCCTTCAAGCTCTCCATGACCATCATGGCCACTTGGGCAGTGAACACACTCTTGAGTTGACACTAAACATTCCTGTTCCATCGCCAGGAAGTCACCCATCCGTCTGCATGCAGCACTTCGACACCTACAGAGCTCTGGACTGATGGATTTAGTCTGTGTGGACTTCCTGAGCCTAGAGCTAGACCGCAGCGGTATCCAGAACATTTTAGAGTAACAGATCACTTTACCTGGTATGCCCAAGCATATCCCATGAAGCACCAGAAAGCAACAACCATTGCCAAAGTACTATGGGAGATGTTTTTTGTACATTATGGCTGGAGGACACGGCTGCATTCTGATCAAGGGGACGATTTTGATTCTAAATTGCTTAAGGAATTGATGCACTGGATTGGGGTGCGAAAGATCAGGACCTCCCCATAACACCCTCAAGGTGATGCACAAGGTGAGCGTTTCAATCACAGACTCCTGAGCATGCTGCGTAACCTGACTACCAGAGAAAAATCCTGTTCGAGTCAGCATGTGTCCACGTTAGTACATGCCTATTACTGCACAAAGAATGACAGCACTGTTTTTTCCCTTTCAGCTCATGTTTGGAAGAGACGCCTGATTAGCACCAGACTTGTGCTTTGGGGTCTCATCTGATGGGACTGGAGCCGAGAACTACAGTAAAGTAAAGATGTCAGCCTCGAGATCAGAAGCCAACAAGGGGATGCTGAAGCACCGCAGCAAGGGATGTGTCCTAGTCCGTTAGGCAGTCATACAAGTCAAGAAGAGAATGAAGAGGAGAGTTTGGTGGATACTGAAAACCTTAGTATAGCCTACTGGCAGGAAAGTGGGCCAGAAACATCTGGAACTGCAGATCTTATCGTACAACAAGACCCCCGACCAGAGGGGTCTGAAACGGTTGATACGGAACAATTCCCGCACGTTCATGGGGATCACACACAAAGCAACGACTCTGCCACTATGGACAGACCTTCTGTTCCCCTGGAAAGTTTGGAGCCAGGATCCAAACCCCAGGCTGAGGTGCATTGTGACCCCAGGAGGTCCCATCGGGAGGTCAAACCCATTAGAATACTGAGTTATGATGCTGCAGGAGGACAGTGTGAAACCTTTAGAAGAGGAATTCCTGTACAGGTTTGTCTATGTGCACATTCAAACGCCCACAGGAAATGTGCACCTATACAGCCATGGTGGGGTATCCTTCCTGATTGGAGTGAGACTTTATCTCTGTTGCTTCATGGGTGCATAAACCTTTAGGGACAAGGGTTTTGTGGTGACATGGGGTGAGTGTAGCCCTCCATTTAAATTCGGTTTGCCAAATGTACTATTTTCTCCGGTGATCAGTACATTTGCCACATTCATACATGTGGGCTAACTGTAAATGCAGCTATTCCCGTGGTAACATCATACCTCTCAACTCACATGCTCTTTGCAGGCGTCACCCGCCATGAAAGCAGCTCTCTCACCAGCCAAGCGCTCTACCCGTCTATATAAATGAATGGCCTTTCACCCGCCAAAAGCAAAATAGGGTGTTTTCACCGGCCATGGGGTGAGAAACGTTGAGAGATATGTAACATACATGTGGGTTACATGCGCCTTTTATTTATTGTCTTTAGGGCACCTGTATTATTGTGTCATGTGTGTGAGTTTCTGTGGGGATAGTGCTGTTTTTCGCCTCCCTTCTGTGTTTTATGAAGAAAATGGGGTGTAGTTTCCTCCATTTTACCACTTTTGGTTTCCTAAGTTGTGAAATGCTTGGCAGTGGTTTGTTCTGCCAGCAGGGAGCTCCAGGAGTGTACCTCAGGAGAAGTTCGACTTTCACATGGCTGTTCCTCCTCAGGGGGAATAGGTTGGTTTGGCCCCGGGAGGAAGTAAAATGGCCGCGAGCCCTGGTAGAGAGAGAAGGTGAGGAGATTGAAAGGAGGGTAGACATTTCCTTGCCAGGCTATTATGAGCATTTTTGTCGGGCCCGTCTGAGCTGTGTCTATTATTTTTCCCGTTCCCTTGGCGAAGCCGATAGAGAGAGAGGCGCTAACTGCGGCTTGGGTGTATAGTCCTGAGTACCGCGCATATGTGTAAGAGCGCTTAAGTTCTGAGGCACCATGTTTTCCCTTGCGGCAGGCCTGTTCATGCGTCTGAGTGGTAAAAAGGGAACGTTTCTTTGGGAAAGTGTATGTTTGGTCCGGTTCTGTTTGTGCCCGAGGCATTGTTCACTCTAATATTATGCGCTAGTCAGTGTTTATAGGGCATTCTATGTCGTAAAAACAAGAAATGAATACAAGTCCTGTTTAAGGGTAAGAGAAATGAAAATCGAAATCTTTATTTATCAGTAGTCCGGACATTGTCACCTGACGTGCTGGGAAAAGAAACACCATAAGCTGTGGAAACGCTATCACTTTGGGTCATATAAACCATACAGTATATACATGAAACAAATACGCAGAAACATTTGTTTTGTGTTGCCAATAAAAAGGCCGTGGCTTTTTATTAAACATAATTCTAATAAAACAAAATTAGTATTATGGGTATTTCCCAACAAACAGGTCTGCAGTGTTATCTTAGTTCTGTACTTTTGGGCACTTGGGGCAGGAACTGAAGTTCCCCTTCTTTGCTCACTATTTCCCCCCCAGCATGGGCTCCCAGCTCTGTGTGTTTGGGACCTGTACATTGTCTGGTGAACACTCCTGTGCCTGTTGGCAGATTCCTTACAGGCCCATGCCACCTTTCCTGTTCTTCTTTTCCACGACTTTCAGACAACAACCATTATCCTGTGCTTGCCCAAATGTACTTTTTCCAGGGATTCGTGGGATCCAGGCAAACGAGAAGCTGGGTCTACGAACACAGGGTCCAGATACACTCAGGTCAGAGTGTTCATTCTGCAGGGCTGCCGCATCAGCCCTGCCTTCATAGGGCAAATATGCCCCGGGGCCATGTCATGTCTGTGGCTCCTGGACCCCCAAAAGGCCGGCCTGTGCCGACAGCCACTTAGCACCTATGTGTGTGGCTTCCTGCCTCTTCCCTCACCCTTTTGTTGTATTGTTCTCTCCCCCTTTGGAGAGGGAGAGAGAAACTGGGATTATTGGTGCTGGTGCCCGCCGCCAGTTAGCACCTTTTTTGTTCTTGTGTTCTGGCTGGGTCCCCTCCCTCTCAGGCTCTACTTGTGATGCCTGTAGCAAGAGAGAGGACAAAAGTGGTAAGGGGGAGGTGGCTTGCCTTATGGCCACCTCCCTTCCCTCCTCTGTACTCCTCTGGGGAGCTCCCAATCTTAAGGGCATGTGCCCTTTGGCTTCATGGGTGTGCCCCCTCTTTCTGCGGCACTGGACATAAGCTGTGGAAACGCTATCCCGATGGGTCATATAAACCATACAGTATATACATGAAACAAATACGCAGAAACTTTTGTTTTGTGTTGGCAATAAAAAGGCAGTGGCTTTTTATTAAACATAATATTAATAAAAACAAAATGAGTACTATGGGTATTTCCCAAAAAACAGGTGTGCAGTGTTATCTTAGTTCTTTACTTTTGGGCATTTGGGCAAGGAACTGGAAGATGCCCTTCTTTGCTCACTGGGTGCCCCCCAGTGAGGGCTCCCAGGTCCGCGCGTTTGGGACCTGTACATTGTCTGGTGCGCACTCCTGTGCCTGCTCGCAGATTCCTTCCAGGCCCATGCCGCCACACCTGAGTGGGTCCACAGCCACTCAAGTTCCTCCAAAAGTTCCTTGAACTATTTGCATCCCCTTGCTGCTAAAATGTCTTGGATCCCTGTGTGGAATAATTCCATTCCTTTTACCAACTGGTGGGTTCTGTCTTTCTGGAATAGGTGCAGGTCAGAAAAAACGATACTCCTGTGCCTGTATATATTCACACTCCTGCTTATGCAGAATTTTTCTACGCTTCTGTTTAGCTTTATTCTAGCTATGTCAATGGCTCTGTTTGATGAGGCCCCCCTCCATATTCTTCTGGGCAATATTTTGGACATAAATATTTCTGTGTCTTTCCAATTTCTTGCTTTCCCTGTAAAGGATGCACATATGTCCTGTGTTAGTTGTTGCCTTCCTATATTTACTAAATTGCTGCCCCCATGTGTAGTACCAGGAATTCCGGGGGGGTCCCTGAAACCCACCAGGTCTTCCAGTCTCTCATGTATGTCTTCCCATTTGATGCCCCCTGTGCTCCACCCAGACGTGATAGTGTTTTTGAAAGGTAGTTTTTCTCTGCTTTCCTTGGTCCACCTTCCTGTTCTACCCACAAAGGAGTGTCTCATGATCCAGGCCAATTTGTAGGGGGCTTTGTCATCTGTTGAGAGATATTTGTTAAATTAGTTCTGGCCTTATGTACTTTTTTGAAAACACCCTGAGGTCCAGCCCCCTGTTTTCTTGACCTTTTTCGGTCCCATGCTCCCACCCCATGCAGATGTTGCTGCCCCTTTTCTGAAAGAGTGGTTTCCATATTCTGTGCTGTCCCAGCCAGCCATGGTGTTGGCTTTCTTCAGGATGGCCTGCGACTGAAAACGGGTGAGGGCCATGATGTCCCTGTGCATCAAGAACTGGCCTCCTAGGTGGGGGTGTTTCTAAGAAAATCATTTGTGATGCATATCGGGCAGGTCGCCTTATCTTCAATGCAGTATAAGTTGATCAACCTACCTTTCCCTTTCCCTGTTTTTGTTTTTCTTATTTCTTTTGTCATTTAGTCCCGCCCCATGCGCACATCTAACATGGCCAACCCATCAATGGCCCTTGTATTAGAAGCAATCAGCTTGCTGACCCTCAGGGTCCCAAAGCAGGCCAAGGAGAAAGCTGCCCTGAATAACTTGGTCTCATATGTTATATTATTTATTTAATTTGTATAGAGTGCCAGGTACCCTAGGGCTTAAGGGCACTGGAACATAAAAGACAACCAGCTTACAAGAAAAAACATAAGAGAGCACAGAGTACAGAACAAGTGGTACTAGAGAAGGCCAGATCGGTACAGGCAGAACAGTGTAATATATGTGTGAACACATTTCCCCTAGTTTTGTTATTCATGTTTTTAGCTTTTCAAAATTCAGGGGCCATCTTTTGTCTTTTGCTGGCACCTTTGTGTTGCCCCACCCCTTGAAAGCATTATCTATAGAACTCTATGGGTTGGGTCTTTCCCCCGGCTATCTTCACAAAATATGCTATGGCTGATAGGTGTATCCTAGCCCATGCATTCTTTTTATCCTGGCTATAGGCCCATGCAACACATTTGTTGACCTCTATCTCATTTGTGTCTTCTGTGCTTCTGACATGTGTAATTTCATTTACTGTGGCCAGGCACCTACTGTATTGTTTGGCTGTTTTTTCTGCCAATGCCTTGTTGCCAGCTCCATCAAGACCATGGACGTCATTTCACCAAAATGCCAGGGGTAGCGGAAGTGACATCACAATGACACACCCCCAAGAGTGACATCACAGGGAGTGATGTAATTTAACCATGCCCCTGTGTTACATCACATGCTGTGATGTCGTTTGACCACGCCCCCGCAAGACAACTGGCATCGTAAAGCATTATCCCTCATTACACTAAGAAAAATATGGTTACGATATCACTATATTGTGACATTTCATACACAAATGGATCATCATATGTAGCAGTGTGTCAAGGTCCATGTTGCCATGGGAAGTGTATGAATCCAAATCCCCCCAGTTGTCTCGGTTCTGCTGGTAAAACTGAAAAATTTTAGTGTAAGAACAGTTTTTAGCTGTAAAAAACATACGTGTAGCATAATGGCATTTGCGGTATAATTTTGGAATGACCCCTTATGCTTTACTCAGTAGCTCATTCGAATAACATGATCGATATATCTCAGTTAGTTAAAACAACAGTCAGATTAAAAATCGATAAATTACATGAAATTGTTACAGTAAACATTAAAGCAAAGTCCAACACAAAATTAAAGGAACTTCCAACATAGATATTTTTAAAATGTAATTCTGCTGAAATAACTGTCCAAGGCGTATGCAATATTTACACACGCAAAAGTAGTATTTCTTGGGCCCAAGACACATTCACGTTTACCGCTGCTAGGGTGGCAAAAATAAACAAGCTACTCACTTCAGCATTACTTGTTTGTTCGTTTATTCATTTATATTGCGCGCCAGACTCGATGGTGTGAGGGCGCATGAGCAGCAAGGTTATTCTCAGCTTGGTTACAGTGCTGTACATTAATTTACAGTGTGTACATAGGATAATGCAGTTGCGATGGATACAGTGATATACAATTTACAAGTATACATATTTACATAATTTCCTACAGGTACTTGTAGGAAGGATTAGAACTGGGGCAGTGTGTGTTTTAATTGAACGTGTGTGAGCAGCCGGTATTGCCAAGGTGAAGAAAATTCATGTTATGAGTGTGTGAAAGTTTATATGTTTATAAATCGGCTCCATAAAAGTGTAATGTGTTTGAAAGTGTTGCATAGATGACAGCTTCCCCAATGTAGTTCTGGGAATGCTCGTCAAGTGCGTATTTTGATTCGTAGTGTATGAGACTTTTAATCAAGGTCAGACTGGGCCATCGAATTGTCTCGGGCGCCAATGAAAAAGTGACCCACTTATAAATGGCAATTAATTCCCTGCAGCAGCGGCTGCCGGCTGACTGACTGTATTGGAAGGAACCAGTTTGCCAGGGGGCCATGAGGCCTGTTAAGACTTGAGGAATAATACAATTATCACAGATAAAAAGCTTCAGGCTATGTTGGGACTGTCATGGTTAGCCAGTAAACAGGCAGAATGGATGTGGCTTGCCGACTTCTTTCCGGTACCAAATGCTATATCCCGTAAAGAAACAAACCGGATTCGTGCCAAAGCAATTGCAATGAAAATCATTTGAACGTGTTATATATACAGTCTTGTTGGTTCAAACTTTACCTTAACATCGAACCATTGAAATGTAAACAAAGAGCCACACTAAAAACAGATGGCACTCAGTTACAAAAACTAAAGGGTGGAAAGCCAGCGCAATTAAAAAAAAGAAAAGTATGTAAGATGCATAGGAACTAATCTATTCAAATACCCAGTACAATCATGAATGCCCTTATGCCCTTATTGAAACAACGATTAGCAAAAGAACGAGACTCACCATAACATAGCCCTGGGATTCGTTCTCTGATTTCCATTAACTTCCAAGTGAACGTTAAGTGCACGGGCTGTGGCAGGGCAGAACATGAGACAGAACAGTCTCGAGAGGAGAAAGCGCACCGTTTGTCCACTAACGTAACACATTAAAAGTTAAGACAGCGGATAACTCTGATCCAGTGAGCACTAAGCAGGCTCAAAATATGGCACAGTTCGATCTTGATTGAATATGCTTAATGGGAGATACACACTATTCTCGTGTGCCTGGTTGGTCCATGGCAGGGCCTGTGGCAGCTGCCACAGGCGTATTCTGTAACATTTGTGTGGAAGCACACACACCTGACCTCAGCCTGAGCCTGCGGCAGCGCTGCATGCCCAGACGAGGGCACCACACCAACCCCACGCACACACCCGCCCCGACCTCAGTCAAACTCACACAAAGCCACTGCCACCCGACCTCAGACACTACTCACCGTGAAGTTGTCCTTGGACACAGGCGGCAGCTCAGGAGTGCCGCGGGCGCACACGCAAGTCTTCTTCAAGAGAAATGCAAAATGGAGGCCCAAGCACGCAGCACGGCATGACGCACGCCCCCTGCTCTGATTGGATGAAATGCTACTTATGCCAGAGGTCGCAAGAGATTGACAGAGGTCGCTGGCCAATCAGCAGCGGCAACCCCTAAATGACGTCCCTGATCAAGACCCTTGTGGGGGCATCAGGGTGCCCGACATGGAGTGGGCATTAGTAGGCACCTTGCTCTGAGGTGCGTTTGTCGCTTGCTGATTTTTTCTCCTGGCTCCGGCTGTTCGGAGTGAACCAATCAGCTGTTTGTATGGGTTCCATGTCAGAACCTCCCAAACCTCCTTTGGCACTCCTGTCATCATCTGCTCTGTGTCTGGCCGGAGGCGCCGGAATGTATCCCACTGTAAGCCAGAAAAAGCGTCAGCAACATTATTCTCTGCTCCTGCAATGTGCTTTGCCCATATTTCTATGTTGTTGTTCAAGGAACTGTGGTCATAGCCCTTAGCACTCTCAAAATCCATTGGCATGATGTTCTTTTATTGATGATGCTGACCACCGCCATATTATCTGATTAGATTACCAGCTCCGTGTTGCTTACATCTGGGGAAGATTTCCAGAAGCGTTACGTTCCTGCTTAACACGTGGATGTGCCATGCCTTTGGCCAATGGCCCGCAGACCAGGTTGTCCCCAAAATTGCACCAAACCCTATGCTGATGGCGGCATCTGTGAATTACACTCTTCTCCTTTCCATATTTAATGGCGCGGTGCTCCATATGACCACCCCATTCAAGTTCTTCAGGACATTTTCCCATGTGGTTAAGTCTTTTCTGACTTCTTCTTCCAGTCTTATGTGTAGGTGTGGTTTTTTGAAACCTCTGGTTTTTAGCTCTAGGCTCCTGGCAAAAACCCTCGCTTGCAGTATTAGCCTTGCTGCAAAATTGAGACTGCCCGCTAATGATTGTAATTCTCTTACTGTTCCGCCCCTGTGGTCAGCTCCCAAGTTTAAGGGCCTGTGCCCTTTAGCTTCAATGGGGTGCCTCCTCATTCCGCGGCACTGGACATACTGATGTTTCATCTGTAATCTTTTACATGGTTTGCCGTGTTGTCTTTTAGCTGTGATATACGATTAGTAAGGGGTTTACTTTGGCCCCGTGTTTCCCTTTCCCTTGGCGCTCATTCTGCTACAGCCTCTGTTCTCTCTGGTAAGTTTATTAACGAGTTAACAGGAACGGTTCTGTTTGGGATAGAGAGTTTTTTTCTTTCCTTGCTAACCTTTCTCCCCTCAAGTTGACAGCCCTGTGTGTTCTTTGGACTGGTGGACCGTTATTCAAATGTGTTGTATGGGTCTTCAACATGTTTGAGGTCACATAACGCCCCCTGGGTATTTATTCGGTCACAGTAGACCACAGATGGTAAAACTGTGTGCAGGGGAGTTTTCGTTTCTCATGTAATTTGTATTTGGTGGGAGAGAGAGAAAACAAAATACAATAGAAGGATTTCTTTGGTACCTAAATAAATGCACACTCCTGCCACATGTGATTTGGGGATGTGGCTCTCAGCATAAAGTAATATTGTAGCAAGAAACTTTAGAGGCTGTGAGAACGCTGTTGTTTCAGGCCATTGTCACTGTCCCTCCTTTGCTTCCCTGTTTTGTTTCGGGTGGAAGCTCATGACGATACTAAACAACAGGGTTGTGGATGTGGCTGGTTGCTGGATGCCTGTGTTTTGTCTCATGTGTGTTATGTTGCGTCAAGTGGTAGTCTGCAGCTACGAGGGGTGGAGTGTTACATGAAGGCTCCATTCCTGTTCACAGTTCAACCAAGTAATCTAGAGTGCATGTTGGGCCTACAGAGAGAATTTTTGGCATTGGCTCTGTGTCACGTTAGCACAGGTCTATCACATATGTTTGGTTTGGTATTGAAAAGCTGAGAGCTGACCTGTTCCTAATGTCCACACACTCAAGTTGGGAACTGGTATAATAATGACCAGAAAAGCTAAATGAACTGATAATAATTATTCATGTCTTTGTTGATACACAAGTGGGCCTCATCACGAGTTGGGCTGTATCCCGGCTGTATTACAGCCTGACTGTAATAGCCCTAGCACCGCCCGGTCCGGCGGTATAACCGCCAGATCACGTGTTTGGTGTAAAAGGTAAATCCCCATTCCCCATTGGGTCCATTGGATTCAATGGGGCATTTTCAGTGCTAATTATGCGGGCTAATACAGCCTGCGGTAATACACCCGAAAACACAGGATTTTCACCTCCAGAGAAAGGTTGGAGGTAAAACAGCCCACTTAGCGGCCAACTCCTGATAGGGCCAGCTCTTAAATGCACCGGTAACACCGTTACCACCGCATTTAAGGGCTATAGCCCAATTTGTGATGAGGCCCAGTACTGTCTTTAGGGGCAGTGAAAAGGACTGCGTGTTAGTTATGAGCTTGTATAGTTGACACACTCGTTAATCTTTTTTTTTCTTTCAGCAGGCACTGGTTACTAGGGCCTAATTGTAATGTATGTAACCATTAACCTGTATCTATTTATCCTACTGGCATCTGTTACCAGGGCCTATTGCTCATGTATACAACCAACCTTATTAATCTACTTATCCATCAGGTCATGATACCATGGCTTAATGTCAATGTATATAACCTCTAACCTGTAACTATTTATTCAACTGGCATCTGTTACCAGGGCCGTGCTGCTAACCTCTGTAAAGAAACTATAGAGAATGCATAGCCATTCAGGATTCTGAGTCATCCACCATATTTAATGGCCATATTTATTATGCAAAACTACCTATCTCAAAGCTACAATAAATCTATTGGTGTACGGAGAAATTACCATCTGTTCTTAGTTTCTCATTTCTCCCACTCTGGGGGCAAATACCATTCACCGGAAGGCTCAGGCTGGGGTGCTATTTAGGGCATTCTCAGGAATGACACGACCCATGTTTGCGCTGTAAGGTGCACAACGATCCTCCTGTTCAACCTCAGGTTGCTTAATTGGAAGCATGCATATCCGCATCTGGCCATATCATAGAGCAGTAGAGTCACCTTATACCTACAGCCAGTGGTGTTTTACTCACAGAAACTCACACCAGCAGAATGCAATTCCTCAATATCTGAACATGAATTGCTGGCCCTCAAAGACACATTTACAGAAAGGGGACATCAGTTATTCGGGCAGAACATTGATTTGTGGTGTATTCTGATCATAATAAATCATCTAGCATTTAGCTCTGGCCTTTGTATTAACCCACCTCAATTTAGGTGGCATTTGTTTTTTGCACCTTGTGACTTTTCAGTAACCTTTCAGCCGAGCCAGGAACACACTAAATCAGAAGTCCTGACCCATATGTATGATCCGGAGAAGGGGGCTGAGCCATTTT
The DNA here is from genome assembly GCF_040938575.1 of Ambystoma mexicanum. Classification (NCBI taxonomy): domain Eukaryota; kingdom Metazoa; phylum Chordata; class Amphibia; order Caudata; family Ambystomatidae; genus Ambystoma; species Ambystoma mexicanum. Next base: position 313,998,628 of record NC_090932.1, read on the forward strand.
TGTTTCTATTCCTCGTCCAAGAGAGAACCAGTGGAAATAAAAGAGTGGGGATTACAACTCCAGATCCACACAGACTGAAATTACCTTAATTTCTGGATCCAGTTCCCATTTATTTTAACATATATTGTTTTCCCTGCCCCTGAAATGAGGCAGAAAGTCCTAGCCTGGTGTCATGAAAGTAGACTTGCAGAGTTTGTTGGAAGTGTTAAGACCTGTGACCTACGGTGGCCAAGACGTTCTGAAGATGTGAAAAAAAGTACATAGCCTCATGTACAGTCAGGTGCTTAAGCCAAACCCTTGGATGGAGAGAGTCCTGGCCTATTTCATCTTATGCCTGTTCTCACAGTCCATGGAACCCCATTAGCCTTGACTTTATAGTTGAACTTCTTAGGGACCTCGCCTGTTCTATCATGCTGGTCATTGTCGACTTGTTTTCGAAAATCTGCCACTTTATGCTCTGTGCCAAAACGCCAACAGCTACTCTGACTGCTTCTCTGATTGTCTGCCATGTCTTTTAGTGGCATGGTCTCCCCTCAGTCATGGTAACGGATTGAGGCCCCCACATTTACCTCTTGATTCTGGCACTGATTCTTGATTCTATTGGGAGTGAAGGTGTGTTGTCCTCGACCTCTCATTCCCAAACTGATGTTTTTCACAGAGAATAAACAGGACGCTGCAGCAGTGTTTATGTTGTTATTGTCTGCAACAACAGGATTGCTGGTATGCGTTGCTACCTGCCCCGGAATTCACATGTAATAACAAGGCTCACAGCTCCACTATGTTGCTCTGTTTGTTGCCTCATATGGTTATCAGCCGCGTTGGTTACTTATACAAGAACGTAGTGTTCCTGCCTTTATGCCAGCACTAAAGACTGCTAAGCATCTGTCATGAGCCCATGCACAGGTACAAAAGCACTTATTAGAGGCGCAATAGGCCTACAAGAATCAAGCAGACAAACACAGAACTCATAGGGAAGAATACCATGTTCAATATTCAGTGTGGTTTTCCACCAAGCACCTGCCGTAGGTACAACAGAACAAATTGCAACTCAGATATGTAGGCCATACTATTTAAACAGGATCATTAACCCATCACTGTGGAATTTTAACTCCCTTCTACTTGGTAAATACATCCGGTATTTCACATACCCTTGCTAAAGAAGTGTCCTTCTAGTACTGTCAGGTTTTTGGCTTACCTGAGGTTTGGTGGACTGTTCTATGTTTGCGCCACAGACGTGATTCTGCAGAAATGGGCGGTCCTCTCTGGACGAATCTCCACTAGGGAGAACACCCCAAAATTTCTCCAAAGTTTTCCAATGTCAGGTGACTGCAGATGAAATTCACAGCAATCCGTGCAAATGGATGGCAAGGCACAGATAAGTGAATTGGAGTAGAGAGGGGAAGATAGAGATGTCAAGGAGGCTGGCAAAATAACGTGGAGCCAGGAAGGCACTTTGGCAGAACAACGTGGAGCCAGGAAGGCAGGTTGACAAAACAACATGGAGCTTAGAAAACAGGAAGGCAGGTAATGAAAAAGAAGCAGGTGCAAAATAACAAGGATCGGAAGGAGGGTAGAGAAGCTGACAAGGAAGGCAATTAGATACGAACAGGGGAGCACGCTGAGCTACGGTAAAGTGGGATTCTTCTGAGTGAAGCTGGTGCCGAGCGATGACTAGGAGCTCCAATGTGCCAGGGAAACAACCATAAGGCTGACCGAACGCACCGTTCTAGCCGCCATGTTGGAAGTAGTAATAAGAAGTTTACTTGGGGAAAAGAAAGGTCTTCAAAATTTCAGAAATTGAGAATAATCCTCTGTCAACCTCAACGCAGAGGGCAGGGTGTTCCAGAGAGAGGATGCTGAGGCCGAAAACGCTCCGCGATGCACAGATTTCTTTTTCTGAGTTTGCAGAACAAAGAGTTCTAGCTGGAGAATAGGGAGTGATCGTCTCCTGAAGCTAGAGAACCCCCTGTTTATACAAGGCTCGATGAGTCAAGCAGAGCGCTTTGAATTTAATTCTGCTTTCAACCGGGAGTCAGTGAAGCTGAGATAGAACCGGGGAGATATGTGCATATTTAGGCAGGCCAATAGCGAACCGCGCTGCAGAGTTTTGGAGAATTCGAAGTCTCTTACCATGATATTTAGGCTGGTCCAGAATAGTAGAAGTTACAATAATCGAGAATACACAAGACGCCAGAAACAACCACCTGTCCCCTGAGTGGTTGTGATGAAAAAGGAACCACAATTTTTAAGGTTTTAAGTTTAAAAAAAGTCTACTGGAGTAGGAAAAGGGCCTACGTTTTAAGGCCAGAAATCAGGGGTCCACAGAGAACATGCAGCTGGCGGCCCTATAACCAGAACCTTGGCCTTGTCACTGTATAGTTTAAGCCCGTTTTTGTTCATCCAGTCGCCTATAGCAACCAGGCAGGCCTTCAGGCGGATTGCTGGCTCCTTTGGATTATGATCCGCTTTGAGGATCAGTTATGTGTCATCTGCATATGACTAGAATCTGTGGCAGGATTTGAAAAGTGTGAGTGCAAGGTCAGTAAAGATGCATAGAGACTATGATTCCCTTTGGGCTGGGGTCAGGTGATTGACACCTGCTGCGTTAGGTGAAACCAATACAAGGACTGCAGCACTCCTCAATGCATCTCTGCTGGGAAGCTTCACGTCATCTCGCCCGCGACTTCCTTGGCACCCATACATCCCGCTCTCAGACCAGAGTGTTGCTTCGAGTTACCAGGGCTGTTACCCCCTGCCTGTCCTGTTTTAGCCTGGCATTCTTTCTGTATGTTTTTGTCTATTCCTCACCTGATCTTCTTTCCCCATGGTTTTGCCTACTCTCCCAATTAGTTGGTGTTTTTCTCTTGGATTGGATATACCGTACACCAGGAATTCAGACTTATGTTTGTCCTGTCTGCCTGACTCCTTTAATGCTCAGAACTAACAGAACTTGTGGTTTATAGTGATTGTTTCAACTGCCATAGTTTTGAATGGCAAGGTTTCGACTACAAATGCAACGAAAAAATGTGTTTTTTACCCCTTAACACCCATTGTAGTAAAATAAAAACTTTACCTACAAAAAGATGCATTTTTTCGATGCATTTTTGTCGAAACCTTTGGCATTCAAAACTATTTTTTCAAAACAATGCCTGGATACCGAACTTGTGTGTTGGATCACCTGTGGATGGAACCTCTCTGAGTTTATTGTTGAGTGAACTGAAACTGTATTACTTTTGTGCAATGATCTAATGATGAGGTTTTGGAAACTGTGTGAACTCGTGAGTAGTACAGACATTTCTTGGCTCTTACCCACCGTAGGCCCTCCAGCTCCTTCGGTGTGGGACCAATATCCACTGTCTGTCTGCAGCCTCTGCTTCCATGGTCACTTCTCCTTCTGCTGCCTACTGGTAGATAGAATTGTCCTCTTCATCCATTTAGGGCATGTTATATGTGTTGTGCCTAGCCTTTGCATTCTCTTTTTCAGCTACTGCTGGTAGGGTCTTGTGGGTATTCATATTCATTGGCCTGCAAAAAACGGTGGTATGACAAAACCCTTGAAATTCACTGAAAAAACATGGATGTGGGAATTCATGACCAACTTAACTCAGCACGCTCCCGTTGGTGTCCCCCATAATGCCATTTTGTATGGCATTGTAAATCCCTTTTCTTATAATATGTAAGTGCTTATGGGCTTTGCAACGAGACTGCGCTGAGTTAAGCTGGGCCAAATGGAATAATCTATCTATCTTGGACAAAGGCGCTATATAAAATATAATAAAAATAAAAATAAAAAAACAAAAAATATTGGGGGATTCGAGAACGTTTCTTCTTCAAATAGCATTGTAGTATTTTGGGACAGAACTACTTTAAAATGAGAAGAGAATCCTTGGAATAGCCTATCCTCCTGAGCGATGAAACCTATTAGGTAGTCTATGAATTCTCTCATTAGCTGCAAGAAGTTTTATCTTCTTCCTAATTAGTACCCAGTGAGGGGGCGTGTGGTGGCCTCCCAGCCAATGGGGAGGCTCAGAATGTGGGTGTTACCAGATGGTAATCCCGCCACCCTGATCCTCCTCAGGGCTGGAAGCCGCCATCTCCCATCGCCGGGGAATGAGGTAAGTGGCCCCCTTTCCCCTACCCCATTCCCCACATTTCCCTTCACTCCCACCCCCCACACTTCTGTCTCCAACGCTTCTGCTCCCGATCTGCGACAGGCCACCATGGAAAGGAAGAAGGGACTACACATAGTCCCTTCTCGCCTTTCCATGGCACCCATTTATTTTTTAACTTTTTTTATCGTTTTGAATGGCCGCCATGAAAAGGGAAACAGACTTCGTTTTTCCTTCCCTGGCAGCCATTTTTAAAAATGTTCTTTTTCTGTTACAAAACGTCAGAGAGTTTCAGAACAGAAAAGAAAATGCTTTTAGTCCCCCGGTCTTATGGGCTGCGGTACTAATAAACTATAAGCCACGATCGGGGGGGCATTACCACTTCAGGTAATGTCCTGGGGCCTTCGTTAAGGCCCTCGCTTTGCTTGGGCCTGTAACTATGGGCCCCAGGGCATTACATGAAGTGGTAATGCTCCCCCTGCTCGGGGCTTATTGCTTACATTGTGTATGTTTTTTTCTCAGCAAAAATAATAGTGCCCCATTTCTTACCCCATGTCCCATATATGAAACTGTTTGGTTCCTATTGATAAAACATCTATTCATTGTAAACCATGTTAAAGGCACAAACTCACCAATGACGTTTTTTTTTTTTTTTTTTTTTTTTATTTATTTGTTTACAATTCAATGAAATGAATTTTTACAAACAGTTGAGAGCGACAGCAACCCTTAATGAGATGCGCCGCGAGCTTTCATGTCGTTATGTCAGATTCCTGGTGAGAATAGGATTACCTCTTCCAGGTCAATGTAATGTTTAGATGGAGTTGGTTGGGCTCAAGCGGACGTAAAGGGCCGAATGCGTAAAAGATACCAGAGGAAGCTTAATCTCCCTGATTACCATTATGGTGATAAAGTGGTGGCTTTGGAGGTATTGCTCTCGTTCGTGGTTTGTGAACTGGAACTGATCATTTCAAAGGCAGACTCCAGGATTTTGACAGTCGCGATTGTCCATCTGGTTTTTTCTCCCGACATTAACCTGTTCCACCACAATGACGTTTTGAAAAGTTACCATCCACCTTCCATTTATTTTGTCTGCTGTCTGAAATCATATTTCATTGGCATGGTAACTCAAGTACATCTACACTTAAGTCAGTTTCATTTAACACAAGTTTCTGGGTTGGTGACCCATCCTAAATGTTCACCTAAAAAGAAACCAAATGCAAACTCGCTCACCAGGCAATGGTATCCAAGGTGGCCTTTTGTCTGGCACAGAATCGCCGGCCACCCAGCATCACTTCATGCAGACATTCAGAGACTCTGTAGCATGACTGTTTTAGAACCTTCCAACTGCCTTTATGTTCAGTTGCCTGCTTTTCAGCTACAATGTTGGACCAAACTCATTCATTCCATGTTACACTCCGGAAAGAAAAAGTGATGGAGGAGAGTTTTGAACCTGTTCTCATTTGCATCGGGCTGCCCGGAGCTGGAGACATCGATTGAGCTCAGCTGATGCATGCTGCACAGGGCTAGAAGGGTGAGCTTGATTCTACATGAAGACAGGAGGCTTCATATTATGCATAACCATCTTTACTTACTGACACCACAGCAGCAAAGAAAAAACGTTTAAATAAAAATGTTTCTTTAACTTAAAACTGAAAACAGTACTTCAATGATACTGAAGGGAAGAATCCTAAACCAAGATGGACAGGTCATGCCCTGCTAGCAGCCAATAGGCAGAGATCCTCCCCATATAAGTCCTTTTCTCTAACATCCTCTTTCTTTGCGACTGACGCATTCCTTTCAGTTGTGTACTTTGTTGCTAAGTGGTGTCTTCAACCGTCTGAGAGCTAGCGTTCTTTGCATTCTATCACAGTGTAGCCTTTTGTTTGCAGTCTCCCTTGGTTATACTCCAGGAGAAGCGTGTGTTATTACACGGCCAACGCACCATCTTTATCCCTCAATTTCTCTCAGGTTTCTGTTTTATTTCATAGTGCGTAGGCGACTGCTGCGTTAATTTATCCACCCCTTTAGCGGTCGCACTTGCACAGAAGCCCGGCCTTCCCGAGCGTTTGTTGAAGGCCCTGAGGCAAAGGCATGAGCCAGCTCAGCAGTGTGTGTGTGCCGTCACAGCCCCACAGCCCCACCCTCTCTCTTTGGAGATTCTCATATCAGACGTGCTACATCTGAGTGCGGCCTGCTCAGTTTTCCGGTTGCGCCTGATATTTTCATTGTAACAAGGTACTTCCCTTGGCCTGCTTGGCTTCCAGGATGCGCCTGGCAATTATATCTTCATAGTGCGTGCCTCATTCCTCAGCACTCATTAGCCCACCCACCTCAGCAGGTGGCAGTGTTGGGCAGCGCCTGCTCAGCGTTCCTTTCCTATGTTACATTGTCAATAACTCAGTCTGTCACAGCCATTACGCTGTGCTTTAGGGACAATTACAATTACATTTGTAACACTTTGACCTCCCTTTAGGGTTTTTCTGACTTTTCTGCTGTTGTCACACTTACTTTATATATAGTCATGGTTGCAACCAAGGGGGTAGAGGGCCCTTCCTCAGCTGATTCCAGTTCCCAGGTTAGACCTTCAAAGAAAGGTGAAAGGTCTGGGGAGGATACTACTTTTAAAGGGTCTAGGAAGGTGTTGCTTTATGCCCCGCCTTCAGTGACTATTATTATTATTTATTATTATTATTATTATTATTATTATTATTATTATTATTGTTATTGTTATTATTTTGCATTTATATAGCGCCTTATATACCATTGGTATGGTCTGAAGGCGCTGGTAGGTTGAACGCCCTTGGGAACCGAAGTTCAGGTCAGTAGAGAGAGTAGAGGGAGTCCAAAAGTGCGTGTGCGCACCAGGTATGTGTGCAGCTGGTGCGGAAATCGAGTGATAGCTGCTTCTTAGCTGTAGGTGTGGTGATTGAGCGGTCAGGAGTATGTGTTCGCTCTGGTCGGTTTTACCCAGAACGAGTGTGGCTGCGTTAGGCCTGAGGAGAACGCCTGGCTGGGGGGTGTGAAACCAGCAATGATTACTTAGAGTGATGTGGAGTAAGCGGGAGAATGTAGATATGAGAACAGTTATACCGAATGGTGTCATAGTATCTCTGTGTTCTAGATGAGTGGTGGTGTAAGGGGGAGAGTAAGCGTGGGGTGTGGTATGATGTATGTTTTCAAGTGTTTCCTTCATTCCAAAGCATATTAAGTATCGTCCGTTGCACATATTCGTCCGTTCCTCATACTCGTCCGCTCCACACATTCGTCTAGTCATTATCATCGTCTAGTTCACACCCTGTGACAAGTATTCAAACAAAAACTTACACGGTCTCTTGATACAAACATTAATTTACCAGTCAGTTAATGTGGGCTTTCTTCATAAGGGAGCACTGTAAAACCACACAAATATACTTCAGACTAGGGCAAGTCAAGACTCTATGGACTCTGCCCTTCACAACCTTAACTCCACCCTTGCCTCAGCTTTTGATAGATTAATCAATACAATTTTGGCTTTTCACCCTCATTCTGAAGCGGGCCCTTCCCTTGCGGTACATGCCCCTAGAAAGTGTTCTGCCAAGTCCAAACATTTGGAAGGACAACTCAGTCCTGTGTCCAGGTCCCCAAGTGAAGGTAATTCCCCTAGGAGAGCGTTAAAGCTTAAGTTGGTGCATGGGGAACCCCTCAGTCAGGACCACCTGTTAATGCCCCTTCTATTCCCATGTCTTCACAGGATAGTTCTGAAGATTTAGATACCCCGCCCAAGAGGCGCAAAAAGAAGGGGACCCCCGTGGAACTATCCCAGGGAGCTACTGGTCCTTTGTTAGATGACAGCGGGGTGCCGTTCTTTGAGCCCTCCCTCATCCAACACCCAAGGTCTGCGAAGTGGCACCCATCTAATGCGGTCTCTACCTTTTTACACCATTAGATTAGGAGGCCCTTACCCAAGGAGGATAGGAACAAGCTCCGTTCTGAATTATCCCTGACAGAGTGGCACTTACCCCTGACAAGGTGGCACTTACCCCTGACATTGACCAACCTATGGTGTCTTTCTTGTCCCAGAAACGTAAGGACCCCAAGAAGGGTGTTGACAAAGCCTTACGCAGTTGCCAAGATAGGCTATTGGATATTTTGGGTCCCTTTATGCAGATTTCTGAATTATCAGAAGGAGCTGCGCTATCTAGGTTTTCAAATAGAATTTTATTCCCAGCCCTGCCAACTCACGTTTCCTCTTCTCCGTTTGTTTGATCAGCCCAAGCAAAGGTAAGTGGATGCAGAGGTCCGGGATCTCATTTTCAAGGGTGCAGCAGTCCCAGCCACCTTCAGGGTCTCACAATTCCTCAGCACAATTTTTCTAGTCCCAAAACCCGAGGACGGGTTTCATCTAGTCATAAATCTACAAAACCTCAACTCATTTGTAGTTTATCAACATTTCAAGATGGAAGGCATTCACCTCCTCAGGGACACCCTTCTCCCTGCGGATGGAAAGGTCAAAAGATGCGTACTTGGTAGTCTCCAGTTTCAATGGGGGGTGACATTTGGCAGTTTGCCTCTCTCCCGTTTGGCCTCTCTTCAGCCCTGTGGTGCTTCACCAAGCTAATGAGGCCGGTGATGGCTCACCTCAGGCCAAAGGGGATATGAATAATCATTTATTTGGATGACATATGCTCCTTCTGGTGCAGAGTTTTCAGATTCTCCAAGGTCATCTACATCTGTCTCTCTTTTCAAGCCCTAGGCTTTGTCATAAATGTGAAAAAGTCCTCTACTTCACCCACAAAATACTCACCATCATAGCACCCATCGTGTTCAGAGTATACTACGCCAACAGCCTATACCTAGCAATACAAGAACGCCTACCAAAGAAACTTCAGCGTATCCAAAACGCAGCGGCCAGGCTCCTGCTCAAACTACCATGAAGAGAACACAGTAACCCAGCACTGAAAATACCACTCTAGGTACTGATAAAACAGCGAGTACGGTTCAAAACAATGTGCATAATGCACAAAGCAATCCACGGCTGAGGAAGAAAATAACCATCTTCCATCCAGCAAGACAACTCAGATCAAGCTACGACATTCGACTAGAACCAAAACAATACAATAAAAAAAACAAATCGGAGGAGCATCTTTCTCACACCTGGCTCCTAAAACATGGAATTCCCTACCCAAAAACATATGCAATACAAGGGATCATCTGGAATTCAGAAAACAACAAAAAAACGTGGCTCTTCACCCCAGAATCAGAAGGGAACGAGTAGGAATCGTTAATTCTGGCAGAAACAGGAAGCCCAGGGAGGGACCTACAATCCATTGCCTAACCATCCCCAACCATCAATTTTTCAGACTAGTTTCAAGTTTCTGGGCTTCAATATAGATTCCAAGCAGTGCATCCATCTTCTGCTGCCAGACCGCAGGGTCTCCAAATTTTGGAAGGAGATGTGCCTCCTCCTCAGGAAGGGCAGGGTCTCCCTTAGGCAGCTAGCCATGGTAGTGGGGATGCTTTCCACCTCCATCCAAGTTGTCTTTCCAGTGCCCTTACATTACAGGGCCTTGCAACACCTCAAGGGCAGACATCGCCACAAAAGTATATCTTATTCACAGATGGTGCTCTTGTCCCCAGACACCGCTCTTGTCCCCAGACACCAAGTTAGAGCTCCTCTGGGGTCTCAATCACATGACCACCTGGAAGGCAAGGCGATCTTTGGTCCATCTCCGGACATCGTACTAGAGTCCGATACCAGCAGGGCAGGTTGGGGGCCAGGATAGGACATCTACCAAACACTGGAGGGAAGTGGTCAGTTCAAGAAAAAACACTGCATATCAACTGTCTCGAACTGCTAGCGGTCTCCTTTGCAGTCAAGAGCCTCCTCAAGGATCAGGGGAATTGCTGTGTCCTTCTTCGGATGGACAATGTATCTGCAGTTCGTTACATAAGCCATCTTGGGGAAACCCGCTCCAAAGCAGATCTAGCGAGGGAGTTTTGGCATTTTTGCCTAGACAGGGACAGTCTCTTGAAGGCAGAAGACTTTCCAGGAGCCAACAATACAGTAGCAAACTGGAATTCCAGACATCTTCAGCACACAATCGATTGGATGTTGGACAAGGCTTTATTCGCTAGGATCCTGTCTCTCTGGGTTCCGATTCAGGTAGATCTCTTTGCCTCGAGACTCAACTGTCAGTTGCCCCGCTTTTACAGTTGGAGGCCTGACCCCCATGGCATTGGCGATGGATGCTTTTCTCCAGGATTGATCGGGTCCCCTGCCCTATGCCTTTGTACCATTCACCATGACTGCCAGAGTCCTGGTGAAAGAGCACAGGCAAGCTGCAACACTGGCAATAATCACTCCTGTTTGGCCCTCTCAGCTGTGGTTTCCAGCCCTCTTAGAGCTAGCAGTGGATATTCCTCATCTTCTCTCTCTCCACCCTCAGCCGCTGATGACCCAACGTGTCTCCCTCATGGGCTATTCCTGGTGCTTCCAGGGACTTTCACAGGACCCTATCTGTATCATCAAGCATTCCTGGGCAGCTTCCACAAAGTCAGGCTACTCCTCAGCATGGAGCTGCTGGGTGGGCCGGTGTGTGGCTCGCCATATCGATCCCATTTCTGGCCCTCCTGTAGATGTGGTTAATTTTTTTTGTTGAATTGTTCAAAGAGGGTAAGGTATGCAAAACTATCAATGGGTTTCGGTCAGCCATTTCATCTGGCCATGTGCTAGTGAAAGGGGTAACATGGTTAGGCACTTCCTGGTGTGCAAGGCTCTTAAATCTATTCGCATTGAGGTCCTGCCTAAAGCTAGGTATTCTGTCTTATGAGATGTCAATATGGTCTTGGATTTGTTTCACTCTTGGCCCCATAATGAGGAGTTATCTTTGTAGCAACTCTTCTCCAAGCTAGCCATGTTGTTGTGTCTCATTTCCATCAAAAGTGTTTCAGATATCAGGACATTGGATGTTGATAATAAAGTGTTTTCCCTGCAGGGGGTGACCTTGTTTGTCTCTAGGAGAACTAAGTGTATGATTTCTTCCATTGCATATCCAGCCTTCCCAGAAGATCACAAACTGTGTGTGGTGGAATGTTTAAAATATTTTAAATTAAAGACAGAGGGAATGAGGGCCCAGGTGCCTCTCAGCTGCTTATTTCTTACAGAAAGCCCTATCAGCCAATATCCCCGGCCACTTTAGCCAGGTGGGTCATGAAGGAAGAAGGTATTGACATTTATTCTTTCGGAACACATTCAGTAAGGGGTGCTATGACTTTAAAGGTAGCTTTCCGGGGAGGAAGTCTGGAACAAATTTTAAAAGCAGCTGATTTGGTCCAGAGAATCCACATTCAAGAAATGTTATCTTAAGCGTATTGAAGCGAAAAAGATGGGTATCCCCTACCCCGTGGACCAGGGGAGCTATATATAATACAAAAGTAAAACAGGAGGTCACACGGATAGATATGATATGATATGGCATTTGTAACGCGCCTATACACAATACAATTATTCAAAAAATGTATTGACTCAGGCGAATGAAGGGGTGATGAGAGGCATAGTCAGGTATAAAGTCAAAATCACATATTTTATTAATTATACACAAATTACAATAGGGTAAAAAGATTTTTTTAAACCACACAATAGCATTTTTAAAATGTATATAAATGCATATTATTTTTTATTTTATTTTATTTATTTATTTTTTTATTTACGAGTTTGTAAACACCGAAGTGATTTTTACAAGTACATATTATTTATCAAAAAAGTTCTAGAAAAAATCTAAAAAACTGTCTGATAGGCACTGCTAAGTATAGTACATTTTAACCACTGTATATCAAAACAGTGTATATAAGTCAGTGCTAAATAAGTTTTTATATCAAAAAGTGCTGAGTGCCTACTACGAGCATCTCATTTGTAAAATCTCTTCATAAGCGTAGTTTCGATGACCATAAATAGTCTTCTTCATCAGGGAACACTAATGACATACCAATTCGTTTTTAGACAGCCCACAACATTGTTTTAAACATGAAAAATATATAGAAATGCACCAGACGGTCACTTGATAACTGATATATTGTATTTCAATTTTGATTGAAGATCTGGACCTTTAGTAGAATGCTGGTGCAGAAAACAAAATATATATATAAACAAACTGCAATTAAAAAGATATTTGACTAAGCCTGACCATGGCTCTGTACCCACCAACACCCATAAAAGTTAAATTTATAGGACTGCCCAATTCAAGTTAACCAGCAATTTTTGATATAAAAAATTATTTTGCACTGACTTATATCCACTGTTTTCATATACAGTGGTTATAGTATACTTAGCAGTGCCTATCAGACCGTTTTTTAGATTTTTTCTAGAACTTTTTTGATAAATAATATGTATTTATATACATTTTTAAAATGTTATAGTGTGGTTTAAAAAATTATTTTTACCCTATTTGTGTATAATTAATAAAATATGTGATTTTGACTATATACCTGACTATGCTTCTCATCACCCCTTCACTCACCTGAGTCAATTAATTTTTTGAATAATTGTATCTATCCGTGTGACCTCCTGTTCTACTTTTGTATCTTAAGCGTATTGATCATGTTGCATTTAATGCGATGCAAAGGCTTTAACCTTGCATAGTATGAACTCTCCTGTCTTGACATAGAATGGTTAATCCTCCGCAATAACGTGAGAGTGGGTTTATATTCTATTGAAGACAAGGAGGCAAGTATTAGCCCACCCACCAACCCACCCTTTTCTATTTGTTTTTTACATACAGCTTGGGAATGAGGTGGCCCAATCAAAGAGGTTCCTCGAGTGCCCCAGGATGGCGTGGTGTAAGAAGATCCCAGAGCTGGTCGTGGATCGTTTTTCCATGCTACAGTATCTGGTCTTCAGAGATGGCGTCTGGAGTGGTGCAGCTGCAGAAGAGGATATGATGTTAGAGAAAGGGACTTATATGGGGGAGGGTCTCTGCCTATTGGTTGCTAGCAGGGCATGACCTGTCATTCATCTTGTTTTGGGATTCTTCCCTTCTGTATCATTGAAGTACTGTTTTCAGTTTTAAGTTGAAGAAACTTGTTTGTTTAAATGTTTTTTCTTTGCTGCTGTGGTGTCAGTAAGTAAAGATTGGTATTACTCGACTCCTTGTCTTTAATAGAATCTAAACCCCCTCCCACGTTAGTGAGGGCGATTAACCATTGTTTGCTGCTGTCTCTGATTGCAGCCTGCTGCGCCATGTGTGAGTGAGTGCTGGAAGGACTGAGCTAGTTTTCACCAGTAGCACTGGTTCTATCAACTGCCTTCACTGAGAGTTTCTTATTTGTGCTCCTGTGACCAGCATTTGTAAACCTTTCCTTGAGATCCTGCATTTTCTGAAATGGGCCTACTATGGCTGCTTTCTGCGGTGTCCTGTTCTGTCTGCTGTTACAGCCTACCGATTCCTTGTCATTGTTTGTGCTGGCTTTCTGTCTTTCTACAGACACTTGTTTTTCTATGAGCTTAGCTCCCTAACAGACTCCCCTTGTTGGGCAGGTGTTTCTTCTCTCTTTCTCCCTGCAGTCCCAGCTTCTTGCTTTCCTGTAGCTTTAATTCAATTCCACATATTTGCTGAGTTAGCAGCAATGCGTGTACTGGGCTTTCCAGTTTGTTTCTTTCTCGCTTTACTCTTACATTTCAGTGTGTGCTCTTACGTGCGGTGAGTTTGCTAATAATTCCACAGATTTGCTGTGTTGGCAAGAACCTCCTGTCTGGTTTGTAACTTGTGCTTTGAGTTTCCTGGTATTCCTAGAATACAAGAATTCTGTGTTTCTTTGGCAGCTTTCTGTGCCAGCCTCCCGGGCGATCCCTGATATCTGTCCTGATTTTTGGACCCAGATGTTCTCTCTGCTGGCATTCCTGTATGCCTTCTAAGTTAGTGTTTGTATAACTCCTGTATTCAGCCTCTGTGCAGGGCTTTTGCATGTTTCTTCTTTTCTCTGCCTATCCCTTACTTTGTTATTTCTACCCACTCAGTTTTACCACCTTTATAGCAAAGATGTCCACTGGTGTGCCTCAGTGCCGGATCTGTAAACAGTGTGATGCCTGGGTTAGTCTCCATTATGATCAGATAAGGGAAAGATGTATGTTGCTTCCACTTAGTCCATTGGGGACTTAACTATCTTACAATACGGTCTCCAGCGTTACCCTTACCCTGAGTCTCTTCAACGCGTTCAAGACATGAACCTGCTGTATGACAGTTGTTAAGAATAATCTGCTGGATACTGAACTCAAGGCCTTTCCCTAATCTCCAAGGAGATGCCTTACAATATTCCAGTGCACCTCTTATTCTAATCAGGGCTTGTTACCATGTGGCGTTGCTTGCCGTCTCTTTCTCGCTGTGTCTGCTTAAGCCAGCTGCTGACGTTCCTGTGACCACGCCTCATGTATGATTCTCTCACTCTTATATCTATGAGATCATTACTATGACTCAGAGCATGTGCAAAGAAACCGCACTTGCTCTCAGATCGGTTGTTTGGGACCACACCACTCAAAGTCCCACCCATATCAATTGCCACTCATCCAGGGAAGAACGTGGCCATCTCCTCCCACCCATGTAAGGTCCCAGCTCACCTGACCTGCGGAGAATGAAGATGTACCCTCTAACCCATTCTGGACTGTGCAGACTGAGGATTTTGATATCAACTTCAGACTGGACACACCCAAGGGGAAAGGGGAATTGGACACAAAAAAACTTCCAGACTTCAGCTCTACCCAAAGACTCTGTTCACTGAGGAAACCCACAGATTCTCTCTCTCTCTCTCTCTCTTTCTCTCTCTCTCTCTCCTCTCTCTCTCTCCCCTCTCTCTCTCTCTCTCCCTCTCTCTCTCTCTAGGAACACTTTCTGCAAGACTGCTGAATCTGAAAAAACACATACACACTTTTAGTGTTAGGGCCTCATTACGAGTATAGAGGTAGCCATGGGGCTGTTAGCGCCATGGCTGCCTCCATACCGGGCTCCAATTCCAGGTTCCTTCAATGAGGAATAACCGGGTCCTTCCAACATTGGAGGACCCGGTAATTCCTCCTTGAAGGAACCATTTCCCATTCCCATTTGAGCCCCCATAGGGCTCAATGGGAATGGGGAGGGAGCTAATAACGGGCACGTAAATAATGGCCCTTTATTAGCTCCCTGTTCCCCTCGCGGGACCCGGAAAGGACGTCTGGTTTTACCAGACGTCTGTTCCGAGTCCCGCAAAGGGAACCTCGTAATAGCCGCTCCCGTAATGAAGGGTGCCGGTCCCGTATCGGCACCCTTCATTACGGGAGCACCAGGGTCGTAATGAGGCCCTACTACCTAAAAACTATACTCTCAGTCCTCCCTTATCTCTCTTTACCTGGTTGCCTTCGCCAGTAGCTTGAAGGCTGATTGAGATTCCCACTATGCCTCTTCTGAAGAAAAGTTCTTGAGAAATAGGACTGATTGTTCTTCCCCTTTTATTCTGTACAGGCAGCACACAACTTGTGATTTTCCATTAGGGAGGAAAAAACAATAAACTATATCTTGAACTTCACTTTGTAGCTCTCAGTTTCTTTTAAAACTTTTTAATTAGGTTCTTTTTGAGCATTCACACGCTGACTAATGTTTCCTTAAAAGCCCTGCGCCCCATGCGCTCTGCGTTCTGTACTCTTTAAAGTAATTAACTGCACCTGTTTCTACATGCTCCCGTGTTCTCTAGTCTTTAAATTAATTCACTGCGCCTGTTTCTGCTTGCTCCCTGCATGCCTGCCTAGTCTCCAGGTTTACACCAGAGACTCAGGGTTTTTACATTCTTCTCCGGGTCTCTGGGGAAAAAGCGAGAAACCTCCGGGATTCCAAAGTAATGAGGGGCAGTGATTCACGGCTGCAAACTGGCTTCACTTGAGGGTGTGACCCGCAGCTTAAAGGCAATTAAAAGTGATAAACGGTAGCATCAAAAGTAGCTTTTCAATCTGAAAAACTGGGCCCCCCTGCTTTTGTTCTGCAAGAAGACCGCCCTTTGCGGATTGTTAATAACATTAACATTACAAGAGCTGACCGGAGGCTTGAACTGCAGAGGATCAAAACAGGAAAGCAGTGCACTTAAAACTCTTGGATTTAAAAGGGAATGTTTTGGAGGTATGGTTACATACACCTGTTTTTTTAAATAATATAATGTATTTTTCTTTTATGCATTGATGGGTATTTGGTGCGTTTTGTAGAAAAATAATGCAATCAGTACCTTTGGCAACATTTGTTTGGGTATTCTTGCTCATATATTAGCTGCTGTTTATCTGGCCATGGGGAATGAGTGCAAATGTTGGGAGCCTTAGAAGTGCAATGAGGCAAGGAGGAGTCTAATCGCACACAAGCAAGTTGACCGCTGCCCCTCCAAAACCATCAAGGACAACATTGACTCCCTCCCACCAGCCTTGGCCGACCTTTACACATGCTGCTGCATTCCCCCTCTCACTCTGCCCGGCCTCCCTTGGCTCTGCGCCTATCCCCACCTGTGAGGCCAAAAACCTTGAGGTCATCTTCGACACCACTCTCCCCTTCTCCTCTCACATTTCTGACATTTCAAAAAAGTCTATCAACTACACCTCCTTAGTGGCACTCTACTTTTTCGCACTTTCCCTCAGTGGCTCACTGACTCCAGAGCCCTTGTTCTCTCCAGGCAGAACTGCTGCAACAGCCTCTTCCTCAACCTCCCTGCTTCTGCCCTGCGTCCTCTGCAACTCATCCAGAACAGAACTGCAAGACTTATCCTTGGCCTCAAGCCCAAGGACCGCATCTCTCCAGAGCTGAAATCCCTTCACTGGCTCCCCGTGTCTGCAAGGATCAAATTCAAGACCCTCTGCATTATCCACAAGGCTTTCTGGGGCCGGGAACCTACCTACCTTCAACGTTGCCTTCATAAATACTGTCCCTCTCAAGTTCTCCGCTCTTCTACTTCCAACCTTCTGCTAATGAGCCGGTTCTCCAAGCAGAGATTTGGAAGGAGATTCCTTTCCTCAGCAGGTGCCTCCCTCTGGAACAGCCTCCCTGCCACCCTCCGTTTTGAGCCTCAAATTCTCAAGTTCTGGAAGCTCCTCAAGACCTTCCTCTTCTCCTCTTCCTTCTCTCTCACCCTACCCAACTAACCTAGCTCTCTGATCTTCCTTCTCTCCCTCCTTCACAGAGCTTAGTGACCGGCCGCCAGGTGTAACTCAGAGTCTCACAGGTCCCTGCACCCTTGCCAGTCTTTCTGCACTTGCCGCAGGCCCTACACCCCACTTGTAAACAACCTTGAGAGTTTCTCTCGCCGCACTTCACCAGTCTCTACTGACTGGGTGCACTTGGTCCCCTGCCCTTCCCTTGCCCTGCCGCACTTGCACAATCTGTATACAGCCCTGCCTGAAGATCGTTCTGTCTGTTCTTGCTTGTCTTCACCCCTTAATGTGCACTTGAAAAAACTGCAGAATCGCCGATAGGCCTATTTGCTGTATCTAAACTGTTAAATGTATAATATTCACTTAATCTGCCTGTGCAGACCATTATCATCTCAGGAATTCAAGGGCTGTGAGCGACTGTAGTTTTTCCCTTTGTTCCTTCCCTCCTCGAGAGCTTTGAAACACTTGCCTGCGTATAGGCGCTATACAAATAAATATCACCATACCATACTATACTACGTTATGCCAAGAATATGGTATATAGCACCAAGCCTGCTTTTGAAGTTCTTTTTTTGAAGTTCTTTTTTTAACATGTCGGTGGGGCAGGTGGGTGGAGTCTCGAATAGCTCTGGGCGTGGCATCACGTGGGATAAATCTCAGGGTTTTTGATTTTGAAATGTAGAAAGGTATGGCTCCCTGTGCTCTGTATTCTTTAAAGAAATTCACTACGCCGGCTGCGCTTTAAATATGCTCCTTTCAGTGCGCTTCCATGCTGCAATACAAGTTCTTCTCACTGTGCCTCCACGCTATTTGCCACGTTTCTTTCTCTGCGCTCTCCCCGCTACGTGCCATTGATAAGGACACTTAGGAATTCCTCTCTCTGATGTGACGCGCTGCCTCACTACACCGGGTCCTTTTCTTTAACCAGCTCAAGCACGTCACAGCCTTTGCCCGGTCGAAAAAACTACAGAGATAAAAATGCTGCTTGTCCTTTCTCTTGCTGCAAGACGCTGACATAGAATTACAGACTCTCTGGTACTTCTATCTAAAAGTAACGCTGCTGCGAGGAGGCGATCAGGCACCTGAACATACTAGCTTTGCTGCACAGACTATTCCTTACAGTAACAGAACAAAAACACGCCAAGAAAGCTGCCAATTACAGTCTCTTCAATTCTCAGTCTATTCTATTCTGTAGAAAACGTCCTTCAGACAGGATTTTGTTAGACTTCTACTGGAACTGCTGCAACTCTGACCCTCCTTGTTGATTTTCAGGGATGAAAGGCAGTTTAGAACCCTGGTGTGTGTTCCAAATAGTGACAGGTTCCCCACAGCCAATCACTGCTGAGCAACTTCCTCACCATCTTGGAATGGGATGATTCCATCATCCTTAAGAACTAGAGTTAGGGAATATTGACAAAAGGTCTTCACCCTCCCACTCCCAAATGTCCACAGGCACCACCACAAGATCTAAGTACACAGTCCTTCTCCCCCCTCAAGCAAGCAACCCACTTTGGGCACTGGGAGCAATATTCTCTTATTTCTAGTTCACACTGCAGGCTGACCTCACAGAATTGGATCAGCTCCCAGAAACCTATCTCCTCCTGCTATTGGCTGCTAAGTGGTAGGTTACCTATGTAGCCCTTATAGAGAGCCTGACAATTGGGTGTTAGCCTTTCTGCGTCAGTGGGTTGATTTAGCTGTGCCAGCCCCCATTACCTAATTCTATCCTGTTACATTATGACTTTGTTCCCATAACTTTTTAGCTGAACAAGCAGTTCGCACCTGGGCTTTGGGCGCAGATTGGCTGGGCTGCGCCATTCTTGTTACAATTTATGTTTCACATGTTGTGCGAGTCCTTGAGAAAATGTCTTTCTTTCCCGGAAAGAAAGAAAAAAAACACACTGGGTTGCCGTGATTTATTCGCATTTGTGGCAGTCTTATCTTGAATGTGTGGCCTTGGCAGTTCGGGGGTTTTGGAAGAAATGTTTGTCTGCAGAAAGCAATTTTATCTTGAATTTGCGGCCTTGGCAGGTCGGATGTTTTGCGAGGAACATTGATGAGGCTCCCGCAGCCAGTGTTCAGTGAGTGAAATGAACTTGGCTGTAATTTTCCTGAAACATGGCTTTACACTGTGCATTTAGACCATGTTAATTCATATAGGCATTTGCAAGCCTTTAAACAGGGATTTTTGTGTTTGTAGATTCTGATATTGCAGCATTGATTCTAATGTAGCATGGAAGTTGCACTGTTGGTGAAGTGGGTGTGTTTCAGCATATTTGTCACCCATGGGTGCGCTGGGGCCTGGTTCAAATGATAAGTGCGCTCCTTGTTCTTCCTGCTGTTCTTCTATATATGCGCTTGGGGTGAGGGGGCATGGGTTTGGTCTCGATTTTCCCTCTTCAGAAGGACAACTCAGTCCTGTGTCCAGGTCCCCAAGTCAAGGTAATTCCCCTAGGAGAGCGTTAAAGCTTAAGTTGGTGCATGGGGAACCCCTCAGTCAGGACCACCTGTTAATGCCCCTTCTATTCCCATGTCTTCACAGGATAGTTCTGAAGATTCAGATACCGCGCCCAAGAGGCGCAAAAAGAAGGCGACCCCCGTGGAACTATGCCAGGGAGCTACTGGTTCTTTGTTAGATGACAGCGGGGTGCCGTTCTTTGAGCCCTCCCTCATCCAACACCCAAGGTCTGCGAAGTGGCACCCATCTAATGCGGTCTCTACCTTTTTACACCATTAGATAAGGAGGCCCTTACCCAAGGAGGATAGGAACAAGCTCCGTTCTGAATTATCCCTGACAAGGTGGCACTTACCCCTGACAAGGTGGCACTTACCCCTGACATTGACCAACCTATGGTGTCTTTCTTGTCCCAGAAAGGGAAGGACCCCAAGAAGGGTGTTGACAAAGCCTTACGCAGTTGCCAAGATAAGCTATTGGATATTTTGGGTCCCTTTATGCAGATTTCTGAATTATCAGAAGGAGCTGCGCTATCTAGTACCCCTGTCGATGTTCAAGCTCTTTGGGGCTGGGTGCAGATACCTTCACCACCATTTCCAAAGAAAGGCACAAGTCTCTGCTTATATGCATTGTTTCGAAATGAACAGATATGGCAGAAGGGGAGGCAGGCCCGAAAGCTCAGGGCAACCTGTTTGGTGAAAGGTTATTCAGGACTTATCTGCTTATGTGCACACTTTCACTGCCCTGGATAAGGCTCAGGCTAAAATCAGGAAAGATTTCACCCCTAAGGTTTTTGACAAGGCTGGACGAGGTAGAGCCCGTTCTTTTCCCACTTCTCCCCGGGCTCTACCCGTCCCAAACAATATGCATCCAGAGGTGCACATCATTCCTCCTCTGCTCGAGGAGCCCAACCCGCTTTCTACTCCCAGAGGGGGTTTGAATGGAGAGGACGTGCCGGCAGAGGTGACGGTAGAGCAAGGACAGCTTCAGGCATTGCCAAATATTTTAAGTGTTTCTTCCCGCAAAGGTTTGCGGGGCAACGTTGCCAAGATTCTTTCCACAGTGGGAGGAGCTCACTTCAGATCCTTAGGTATTGCAAACAAGGCGAGGTTTTCAAATAGAATTTTATTCCCAGCCCTGCCAACTCACGTTTCCTCTTCTCCGTTTGTTTGACCAGCCCAAGCAAAGGTTAGTGGATGCATGGATGCAGAGGTCCGGGATCTCATTTTCAAGGGTGCAGCAGTCCCAGCCACCTTCAGGGTCTCACAATTCCTCAGCAAAATTTTTCTAGTCCCAAAACCCGAGGACGGGTTTCATCTAGTCATAAATCTACAAAACCTCAACTCATTTGTAGTTTATCAACATTTCAAGATGGAAGGCATTCACCTCCTCAGGGACACCCTTCTCCCTGTGGATGGAAAGGTCAAAAGATGCATACTTGGTAGTCTCCAGTTTCAATGGGGGGTGACATTTGGCAGTTTGCCTCTCTCCCGTTTGGCCTCTCTTCAGCCCTGTGGTGCTTCACCAAGCTAATGAGGCCGGTGATGGCTCACCTCAGGCCAAAGGGGATATGAATAATCATTTATTTGGATGACATATGCTCCTTCTGGCGCAGAGTTTTCAGATTCTCCAAGGTCATCTACATCTGTCTCTCTTTTTCAAGCCCTAGGCTTTGTCATAAATGTGAAAAAGTCCTCTACTTCACCCACAAAATACTCACCATCATAGCACTCATCGTGTCCAGAGTATACTACGCCAACAGCCTATACCTAGCAATACCAGAACGCCTACCAAAGAAACTTCAGCGTATCCAAAACGCAGCGGCCAGGCTCCTGCTCAAACTACCATGAAGAGAACACAGTAACCCAACACTGAAAATACCACACTAGCTACCGATAAAACAGCGAGTACGGTTCAAAACAATGTGCATAATGCACAAAGCAATCCATGGCTGAGGAAGAAAATAACCATCTTCCATCCAGCAAGACAACTCAGATCAAGCTACGACATTCGACTAGAACCAAAACAATACAATAAAAAAAAAATCGGAGGAGCATCTTTCTCACACCTGGCTCCTAAAACATGGAATTCCCTACCCAAAAACATATGCAATACAAGGGATCATCTGGAATTCAGAAAACAACAAAAAACGTGGCTCTTCACCCCAGAATCAGAAGGGAACGAGTAGGAATCGTAAATTCTGGCAGAAACAGGAAGCCCAGGGAGGGACCTACAATCCATTGCCTAACCATCCCCAACCATCAATTTTTCAGACTAGTTTCAAGTTTCTGGGCTTCAATATAGATTCCAAGCAGTGCATCCATCTTCTGCTGCTGGACCGCAGGGTCTCCAAATTTTGGAAGGAGATGTGCCTCCTCCTCAGGAAGGGCAGGGTCTCCCTTAGGCAGCTAGCCATGGTAGTGGGGATGCTTTCCACCTCCATCCAAATTGTCTTTCCAGTGCCCTTACATTACAGGGCCTTGCAACACCTCAAGGGCAGACATCGCCACAAAAGTATATCTTATTCACAGATGGTGCTCTTGTCCCCGGACACCAAGTTAGAGCTCCTCTGGTGGCTCAATCACATGACCACCTGGAAGGCAAGGCGATCTTTGGTCCATCTCCGGACATCGTACTAGAGTCCGATACCAGCAGGGCAGGTTGGGGGCCAGGATAGGACATCTACCAAACACTGGAGGGAAGTGGTCAGTTCAAGAAAAAACACTGCATATCAACTGTCTCGAACTGCTAGCGGTCTCCTTTGCAGTCAAGAGCCTCCTCAAGGATCAGGGGAATTGCTGTGTCCTTCTTCGGATGGACAATGTATCTGCAGTTCGTTACATAAGCCATCTTGGGGGAACCCGCTCCAAAGCAGATCTAGCGAGGGAGTTTTGGCATTTTTGCCTAGACAGGGACAGTCTCTTGAAGGCAGAATACTTTCCAGGAGCCAACAATACAGTAGCAAACTGGAATTCCAGACATCTTCAGCACACAAGCGATTGGATGTTGGACAAGGCTTTATTCGCTAGGATCCTGTCTCTCTGGATTCCGATTCAGGTAGATCTCTTTGCCTCGAGACTCAACTGTCAGGTGCCCCGCTTTTACAGTTGGAGGCCTGACCCCCATGGCATTGGCGATGGATGCTTTTCTCCAGGATTGATCGGGTCCCCTGCCCTATGCCTTTGTACCGTTCACCATGATTGCCAGAGTCCTGGTAAAAGAGCACAGGCAAGCTGCAACACTGGTAATAATCACTCCTGTTTGGCCCTCTCAGCTGTGGTTTCCAGCCCTCTTAGAGCTAGCAGCGGATATTCCTCATCTTCTCTCTCTCCACCCTCAGCCGCTGATGACCCAACGTGTCTCCCTCATGGGCTATTCCTGGTGCTTCCAGGGACTTTCACAGGACCCTATCTGTATCATCAAGCATTCCTGGGCAGCTTCCACAAAGTCAGGCTACTCCTCAGCATGGAGCTGCTGGGTGGGCCGGTGTGTGGCTCGCCATCTCGATCCCGTTTCTGCCCCTCCTGTAGATGTGGTTAATTTTTTTTGTTGAATTGTTCAAAGAGGGTAAGGTATGCAAAACTATCAATGGGTTTCGGTCAGCCATTTCATCAGGCCATGTGCTAGTGAAAGGGGTACCATGGTTAGGCACTTCCTGGTGTGCAAGGCTCTTAAATCTATTCGCATTGAGGTCCTGCCTAAAGCTAGGTATTCTGTCTTATGAGATGTCAATATGGTCTTGGATTTGTTTCACTCTTGGCCCCATAATGAGGAGTTATCTTTGTAGCAACTCTTCTCCAAGCTAGCCATGTTGTTGTGTCTCATTTCCATCAAAAGTGTTTCAGATATCAGGGCATTGGATGTTGATAATAAAGTGTTTTCCCTGCAGGGGGTGACCTTGTTTGTCTCTAGGAGAACTAAGTGTATGATTTCTTCCATTGCATATCCAGCCTTCCCAGAAGATCACAAACTGTGTGTGGTGGAATGTTTAAAATATTTTAAATTAAAGACAGAGGGAATGAGGGCCCAGGTGCCTCTCAGCTGCTTATTTCTTACAGAAAGCTTACAGAAAGCCCTATCAGCCAATGTCCCCGGCCACTTTAGCCAGGTGGGTCATGAAGGAAGAAGGTATTGACATTTATTCTTTCGGAACACATTCAGTAAGGGGTGCTATGACTTTAAAGGTAGCTTTCTGGGGAGGAAGTCTGGAACAAATTTTAAAAACAGCTGATTTGGTCCAGAGAATCCACATTCAAGAAATGTTATCTTAAGCGTATTGAAGCGAAAAAGATGGGTATCCCCTACCCCGTGGACCAGGGGAGTTATATATAATACAAAAGTAAAACAGGAGGTCACACGGATAGATATGATATGATATGGCATTTGTAACGCGCCTATACACAATACAATTATTCAAAAAATGTATTGACTCAGGCGAGTGAAGGGGTGATGAGAGGCATAGTCAGGTATAAAGTCAAAATCACATATTTTATTAATTATACACAAATTACAATAGGGTAAAAAGATTTTTTTAAACCACACAATAACATTTTTAAAATGTATATAAATGCATATTATTTTTTATTTTATTTTATTTATTTATTTTTTTATTTACGAGTTTGTAATCACCGAAGTGATTTTTACAAGTACATATTATTTATCAAAAAAGTTCTAGAAAAAATCTAAAAAACTGTCTGATAGGCACTGCTAAGTATAGTACATTTTAACCACTGTATATCAAAACAGTGGATATAAGTCAGTGCTAAATAAGTTTTTATATCAAAAAGTGCTGAGTGCCTACTACGAGCATCTCATTTGTAAAATCTCTTCATAAGCGTAGTTTCGATGACCATAAATAGTCTTCTTCATCAGGGAACACTAATGACATACCAATTCGTTTTTAGACAGCCCACAACATTGTTTTAAACATGAAAAATATATAGCAATGCACCAGACGGTCACTTGATAACTGATATATTGTATTTCAATTTTGATTGAAGATCTGGACCTTTAGTAGAATGCTGGTGCAGAAAACAAAATATATATATAAACAAACTGCAATTAAAAAGATATTTGACTAAGCCTGACCATGGCTCTGTACCCACCAACACCCATAAAAGTTAAATTTATAGGACTGCCCAATTCAAGTTAACCAGCAATTTTTGATATAAAAAATTATTTTGCACTGACTTA
This sequence comes from Ambystoma mexicanum, assembly GCF_040938575.1. Lineage (NCBI taxonomy): Eukaryota > Metazoa > Chordata > Amphibia > Caudata > Ambystomatidae > Ambystoma > Ambystoma mexicanum. Next base: position 314,023,511 of record NC_090932.1, read on the forward strand.
TATCCACTGTTTTGATATACAGTGGTTATAGTATACTTAGCAGTGCCTATCAGACCGTTTTTTAGATTTTTTCTAGAACTTTTTTGATAAATAATATGTATTTATATACATTTTTAAAATGTTATAGTGTGGTTTAAAAAATTATTTTTACCCTATTTGTGTATAATTAATAAAATATGTGATTTTGACTATATACCTGACTATGCTTCTCATCACCCCTTCACTCACCTGAGTCAATTAATTTTTTGAATAATTGTATCTATCCGTGTGACCTCCTGTTCTACTTTTGTATCTTAAGCGTATTGATCATGTTGCATTTAATGTGATGCAAAGGCTTTAACCTTGCATAGTATGAACTCTCCTGTCTTGACATAGAATGGTTAATCCTCCTCACTAACGTGAGAGTTGGTTTATATTCTATTGAAGACAAGGAGGCAAGTATTAGCCCACCCACCAACCCACCCTTTTCTATTTGTTTTTTACATACAGTTTGGGAATGAGGTGGCCCAATCAGAGAGGTTCCTCGAGTGCCCCAGGATGGCGTGGTGTAAGAAGATCCCAGAGCTGGTCGTGGATCGTTTTTCCATGCTACAGTATCTGGTCTTCAGAGATGGCGTCTGGAGTGGTGCAGCTGCAGAAGAGGATATGATGTTAGAGAAAGGGACTTATATGGGGGAGGGTCTCTGCCTATTGGTTGCTAGCAGGGCATGACCTGTCATTCATCTTGTTTTGGGATTCTTCCCTTCTGTATCATTGAAGTACTGTTTTCAGTTTTAAGTTGAAGAAACTTGTTTGTTTAAATGTTTTTTCTTTGCTGCTGTGGTGTCAGTAAGTAAAGATTGGTATTACTCGACTCCTTGGGCCTCATTACGACCCAGGCGGTAAGGGGTTTACGGCGCCGTAAACAGCGCCGACCCTTACCGCCTGAGTACGAGGTCCCTTAGCGCCATGGCGAATTTAACACCTGCTTTTAGCAGGTGTTAGAATCCATGGCGCTAAGGGACCATGGAGTTAATTACGCCACCGTAATTTACGGTGGCGTAATTAACGCCTTCCCCACTCCCATTATGCCCTATGGGGCAAAAATGGGAATGGGGAAGGGTAAATGGGGATTGGGGACTTACCGCCCCGCCAAGGTCCGAATGGGGCGGTAAGTCCGCCAACCACCATGGCGTAAACGTAGTTTACGCCATGGTGGTAAAGTCACGGCCCAGGCGGTAACTTACCGCCTGGGTCGTGATGAGGCCCCTTGTCTTTAATAGAATCTAAACCCCCTCCCACGTTAGTGAGGGCGATTAACCATTGTTTGCTGCTGTCTCTGATTGCAGCCTGCTGCGCCCTGTGTGAGTGAGTGCTGGAAGGACTGAGCTAGTTTTCACCAGTAGCACTGGTTCTATCAACTGCCTTCACTGAGAGTTTCTGATTTGTGCTCCTGTGACCAGCATTTGTAAACCTTTCCTTGAGATCCTGCATTTTCTGAAATGGGCCTGCTATGGCTGCTTTCTGCGGTGTCCTGTTCTGTCTGCTGTTACAGCCTACCGATTCCTTGTCACTGTTTGTGCTGGCTTTCTGTCTTTCTACAGACACTTGTTTTTCTATGAGCTTAGCTCCCTAACAGACTCCCCTTGTTGGGCAGGTGTTTCTTCTCTCTTTCTCCCTGCAGTCCCAGCTTCTTGCTTTCCTGTTTAATTAGCTTTAATTCAATTCCACATATTTGCTGAGTTAGCAGCAACGCGTGTACTGGGCTTTCCAGTTTGTTTCTTTCTCGCTTTACTCTTACATTTCAGTGTGTGCTCTTACGTGCGGTGAGTTTCCTAATAATTCCACAGATTTGCTGTGTTGGCAAGAACCTCCTGTCTGGTTTGTAACTTGTGCTTTGAGTTTCCTGGTATTCCTAGAATACAAGAATTCTGTGTTTCTTTGGCAGCTTTCTGTGCCAGCCTCCCGGGCGATCCCTGATATCTGTCCTGATTTTTGGACCCAGATGTTCTCTCTGCTGGCATTCCTGTATGCCTTCTAAGTTAGTGTTTGTATAACTCCTGTATTCAGCCTCTGTGCAGGGCTTTTGCATGTTTCTTCTTTTCTCTGCCTATCCCTTACTTTGTTATTTCTACCCACTCAGTTTTACCACCTTTATAGCAAAGATGTCCACTGGTGTGCCTCAGTGCCGCATCTGTATACAGTGTGATGCCTGGGTTAGTCTCCATTATGATCAGATAAGGGAAAGATGTATGTTGCTTCCACTTAGTCCATTGGGGACTTAACTATCTTACAATACGGTCTCCAGCGTTACCCTTACCCTGAGTCTCTTCAACACGTTCAAGACATGAACCTGCGGTATGACAGTTGTTAAGAATAATCTGCTGAATACTGAACTCAAGGCCTTTCCCTAATCTCCAAGGAGATGCCTTACAATATTCCAGTGCACCTCTTATTCTAATCAGGGCTTGTTACCATGTGGCGTTGCTTGCCGTCTCTTTCTCGCTGTGTCTGCTTAAGCCAGCTGCTGACGTTCCTGTGACCACGCCTCATGTATGATTCTCTCACTCTTATATCTATGAGATCATTACTATGACTCAGAGTATGTACAAAGAAACCGCACTTGCTCTCAGATCGGTTGTTTGGGACCACACCACTCAAAGTCCCACCCATATCAATTGCCACTCATCCAGGGAAGAACGTGGCCATCTCCTCCCACCCATGTAAGGTCCCAGCTCACCTGACCTGCGGAGAATGAAGATGTACCCTCTAACCCATTCTGGACTGTGCAGACTGAGGATTTTGATATCAACTTCAGACTGGACACACCCAAGGGGAAAGGGGAATTGGACACAAAAAAACTTCCAGACTTCAGCTCTACCCAAAGACTCTGTTCACTGGGGAAACCCACGGATTCTCTCTCTCTCTCTCTCTCTCTCTCTCTCTCTCTCCTTTCTCTCTCTCCCTCTCTCTCTCTCTAGGAACACTTTCTGCAAGACTGCTGAATCTGAAAAAACACATACACAGTTTTAGTGTTAGGGCCTCATTACGAGTATAGAGGTAGCCATGGGGCTGTTAGCGCCATGGCTGCCTCCATACCGGGCTCCAATACCGGGTTCCTTCAATGAGGAATAACCGGGTCCTTCCAACATTGGAGGACCCGGTAATTCCTCCTTGAAGGAACCATTTCCCATTCCCATTTGAGCCCCCATAGGGCTCAATGGGAATGGGGAGGGAGCTAATAACGGACACGTAAATAATGGCCCTTTATTAGCTCCCTGTTCCCCTGTTTTACCAGACGTCTGTTCCGAGTCCCGCAAAGGGAACCTCGTAATAGCCGCTCCCGTAATGAAGGGTGCCGGTTTTGTATCGGCACCCTTCATTACGGGAGCACCAGGGTCGTAATGAGGCCCTACTACCTAAAAACTATACTCTCAGTCCTCCCTTATCTCTCTTTACCTGGTTGCCTTCGCCAGTAGCTTGAAGGCTGATTGAGATTCCCACTATGCCTCTTCTGAAGAAAAGTTCTTGAGAAATAGGACTGATTGTTCTTCCCTTTTTATTCTGTACAGGCAGCACACAACTTGTGATTTTCCATTAGGGAGGAAAAAACAATAAACTATATCTTGAACTTCACTTTGTAGCTCTCAGTTTCTTTTAAAACTTTTTAATTAGGTTCTTTTTGAGCATTCACACGCTGACTAATGTTTCCTTAAAAGCCCTGCGCCCCATGCGCTCTGCGTTCTGTACTCTTTAAAGTAATTAACTGCACCTGTTTCTACATGCTCCCGTGTTCTCTAGTCTTTAAATTAATTCACTGCGCCTGTTTCTGCTTGCTCCCTGCATGCCTGCCTAGTCTCCAGGTTTACACCAGAGACTCAGGGTTTTTACATTCTTCTCCGGGTCTCTGGGGAAAAAGCGAGAAACCTCCGGGATTCCAAAGTAATGAGGGGCAGTGATTCACGGCTGCAAACTGGCTTCACTTGAGGGTGTGACCCGCAGCTTAAAGGCAATTAAAAGTGATAAACGGTAGCATCAAAAGTAGCTTTTCAATCTGAAAAACTGGGCCCCCCTGCTTTTGTTCTGCAAGAAGACCGCCCTTTGCGGATTGTTAATAACATTAACATTACAAGAGCTGACCGGAGGCTTGAACTGCAGAGGATCACAACAGGAAAGCAGTGCACTTAAAACTCTTGGATTTAAAAGGGAATGTTTTGGAGGTATGGTTACATACACCTGTTTTTTAAATAATATAATGTATTTTTCTTTTATGCATTGATGGGTATTTGGTGCGTTTTGTAGAAAAATAATGCAATCAGTACCTTTGGCAACATTTGTATGGGTATTCTTGCTCATATATTAGCTGCTGTTTATCTGGCCATGGGGAATGAGTGCAAATGTTGGGAGCCTTAGAAGTCCAATGAGGCAAGGAGGAGTCTAATCGCACACAAGTAAGTTGACCGCTGCCCCTCCAAAACCATCAAGGACAACATTGACTCCCTCCCACCAGCCTTGGCCGACCTTTACACATGCTGCTGCATTCCCCCTCTCACTCTGCCCGGCCTCCCTTGGCTCTGCGCCTATCCCCACCTGTGAGGCCAAAAACCTTGAGGTCATCTTCGACTCCACTCTCCCCTTCTCCTCTCACATTTCTGACATTTCAAAAAAGTCTATCAACTACACCTCCTTAGTGGCACTCTACTTTTTCTCACTTTCCCTCAGTGGCTCACTGACTCCAGAGCCCTTGTTCTCTCCAGGCAGAACTGCTGCAACAGCCTCTTCCTCAACCTCCCTGCTTCTGCCCTGCGTCCTCTGCAACTCATCCAGAACAGAACTGCAAGACTTATCCTTTGCCTCAAGCCCAAGGACCGCATCTCTCCAGAGCTGAAATCCCTTCACTGGCTCCCCGTGTCTGCAAGGATCAAATTCAAGACCCTCTGCATTATCCACAAGGCTTTCTGGGGCCGGGAACCTACCTACCTTCAACGTTGCCTTCATAAATACTGTCCCTCTCAAGTTCTCCGCTCTTCTACTTCCAACCTTCTGCTAATGAGCCGGTTCTCCAAGCAGAGATTTGGAAGGAGATTCCTTTCCTCAGCAGGTGCCTCCCTCTGGAACAGCCTCCCTGTCACCCTCGGTTTTGAGCCTCAAATTCTCAAGTTCTGGAAGCTCCTCAAGACCTTCCTCTTCTCCTCTTCCTTCTCTCTCACCCTACCCAACTAACCTAGCTCTCTGATCTTCCTTCTCTCCCTCCTTCACAGAGCTTAGTGACCGGCCGCCAGGTGTAACTCAGAGTCTCACAGGTCCCTGCACCCTTGCCAGTCTTTCTGCACTTGCCGCAGGCCCTACACCCCACTTGTAAACAACCTTGAGAGTTTCTCTCGCCGCACTTCACCAGTCTCTACTGACTGGGTGCACTTGGTCTCCTGCCCTTCCCTTGCCCTGCCGCACTTGCACAATCTGTATACAGCCCTGCCTGAAGATCGTTCTGTCTGTTCTTGCTTGTCTTCACCCCTTAATGTGCACTTGAAAAAACTGCAGAATCGCCGATAGGCCTATTTGCTGTATCTAAACGGTTAAATGTATAATATTCACTTAATCTGCCTGTGCAGACCATTATCATCTCAGGAATTCAAGGGCTGTGAGCGACTGTAGTTTTTCCCTTTGTTCCTTCCCTCCTCGAGAGCTTTGAAACACTTGCCTGCGTATAGGCGCTATACAAATAAATATCACCATACCATACTATACTACATTATGCCAAGAATATGGTATATAGCACCAAGCCTGCTTTTGAAGTTCTTTTTTTGAAGTTCTTTTTTTAACATGTCGGTGGGGCAGGTGGGTGGAGTCTCGAATAGCCCTGGGCGTGGCATCACGTGGGATAAATCTCAGGGTTTTTGATTTTGAAATGTAGAAAGGTATGGCTCCCTGTGCTCTGTATTCTTTAAAGAAATTCACTACGCCGGCTGCGCTTTAAATATGCTCCTTTCAGTGCGCTCCCATGCTGCAATACAAGTTCTTCTCACTGTGCCTCCACGCTATTTGCCACGTTTCTTTCTCTGCGCTCTCCCCGCTACGTGCCATTGCTAAGGACACTTAGGATTTCCTCTCTCTGATGTGACGCGCTGCCTCACTACACCGGGTCCTTTTCTTTAACCAGCTTAAGCACGTCACAGCCTTTGCCCGGTCGAAAAAACTATAGAGATAAAAATGCTGCTTGTCCTTTCTCTTTCTGCAAGATGCTGACATAGAATTACAGACTCTCTGGTACTTCTATCTAAAAGTAACGCCGCTGCGAGGAGGCGATCAGGCACCTGAACATACTAGCTTTGCTGCACAGACTATTCCTTACAGTAACAGAACAAAAACACGCCAAGAAAGCTGCCAATTACAGTCTCTTCAATTCTTAGTCTATTCTATTCTGTAGAAAACGTCCTTCAGACAGGATTTTGTTAGACTTCTACTGGAACTGCTGCAACTGTGACCCTCCTTGTTGATTTTCAGGGATGAAAGGCAGTTTAGAACCCTGGTGTGTGTTCCAAATAGTGACAGGTTCCCCACAGCCAATCACTGCTGAGCAACTTCCTCACCATCTTGGAATGGGATGATTCCATCATCCTTAAGAACTAGAGTTAAGGAATATTGACAAAAGGTCTTCACCCTCCCACTCCCAAATGTCCAGAGGCACCACCACAAGATCTAAGTACACAGTCCTTCTCCGCCCTCAGGCAAGCAACCCACTTTGGGCACTGGGAGCAATATTCTCTTATTTCTGGGCATTCTGGGAAGAGACCTGGCACCCGTACGTGATTCAGCCTGAAGTGGCCCTTTCAAACAAGAAATGGACATTCACTCACTCCAACTACTGGCTTCCATTGTACATCCCTCTCTCAGGCCTGCATGGCTGGCCACAGGCACATGTAAGCATTTTTCTTTACCAGAGAGCACCCTCTGTGTGGTGCACAGTATGGTGGCACAAGCCTGTCGTGTGAACAGGAGAGGGCACACAATCACACCAAAATAAATAACTTGTACAAACTAGAGATATAGTGCACTTGTGCAGGGGGGAAGTGAAATTGTGTTCTGAAAGATATAATAGATGTAAACTGTGCCTCCACCTACCATCCGACATAAGGGTGCCTATATGTGAGGCGGCTGGTAGAACGGTATTGTACAAAATTACCTACTCCCAAAAGTTCAACTCCCAAAAGTTTAACCCCCATTTTTCCGAATATATATATATATATATATAGTCAAGTGGCACAGCAAGTAGAGGGCTCGCTTTGACATCGGTGCAGGGGTGCAGGGTATGCTAACGCAGGTTCGAATCCCAGCTGTGCCAAACTCAGCCCTTCATCCTTCCGAGGTCGATAAATGAGCAACGCACACCGTGGGTGATAATAAGCAGCGCTCAGATAACTGAGGGTTCGTAGCACTATATAAATGCCAAATTGTAATTATTATTTTATTATTATTATATATATATACGTGTATATATATATATATATATATAGGGGTAAAGTGAATAAAAAATTTACAGGGGTAAGGTGGGGGAGCTATGGGGGGATCTCCCCCCACATATATATTTGCAGGAAAATTGGAAAAAAAAACAGAAAACAACAGACTTTAGGGAGTCGAACTTTTAGGTTCGTTAAAATCACGTAGATCCGGTAAAACCCCCTATCAAGTTATATGTGAAAACAAGTGAATTTATTTAGAAATAGGCAGGCTTGGAGTCATGGAACCTATTGCTGTGCACAATAAAATATGCATAAAGCCCCCCTTGTTTCCAATAATAAACACTCTCATAAATGAATTGGTAAGGAGGGTTATGGGAGAGCCGACATTGCTTCGACCTGGCCTAACTCTAGGTTGACATTCACTGGCATGGCGCCTAATGGAATGGCCATCTAATATAAGCTCACATGTCAAATAACAATCTTAGCAGGGAATCTGCTGTAGCGCCTACCAAAGCTAACACAGTCCTGTTCCATCAAGAACACCTGCAGAAGCACTCAATAAGACGTGATAGTGTAGTGCTTGCAGAACACACACCATCTTTGTCACAGGAGCACCTGTGCCACCCTCTGGAAGCGACGCTAGTACAGCACTTTGAAAACAAGCATCAGTTGCATCAGAACCTCTATGGCACTCCAGAATGATAGGGTGCTGACTTCCAGGGACACAAAGGCAGAGCAGATAGGCTCCCATCCTGAATGAGTCGGCCACGGCGGCAATGCTTTTGCAAAGTGTTGTGGAGACCATGAATGCACATGCTCCAACTCGCGGCGGAGGGAGGGAGGGGGGGGGAATTCTCCGTTATGACAGACTTCTCTAAACAGGGGTGGACTGGGAACCAAAAGAGGCCACGGAAATAATTTTCAAAGAGGCCCCATATTACACATTTTCAGCAAGCGCAACACTTTTCCTATGAGAACATTTGGAAATAAAATAGGTTACCACACAGGAGAGGCCGAGGATGCAGAGACCTACTGGGAAATCTCCAGAGCTCCCTACAGGCCAGTCCACCACACCTGTCTCTAATTGCGGTAAGCAGAACAATTAGAGTGTATGTTGCAACTGTATTTGTATGTTTGGGGTTCACTCCCCCAGCTAAGGGGAGAGAGGCCCATGAGTTTCAAAGGAAAAACTCCTATTCCTGGAACATCATTTGTGCTCTCTTTACCAGAACCTCTGATCACACCCGGCGCTAATAACCAACAACCCAACACTCTTGATCCATACCTTGTGCCAGACTCACCTGTCAATTAAGCGATCTGTGATTGGTTCCCTTAACTTTTAATAAAAGTAGGGTCCAATGTGTCACCACAGATCCAGCAGTTGGACAATGAAATGCAATGATGTCACTGCCGAACAGCGAGGGAAAGAAAATCAACCCTTTTCTCTCCAAAAGCAGCTCGCAAAGGAAATCACACTCAAAAACACAAGACAGACAGGCTGCCACTAGCCCCCAAACTCTTGCAAGTGGTTCGTCGTACAGCTCGAGCGCACAGAAGCACAGAGTTTCAGTTATCCATTCAGCATGCGTGCCAATGTGCCACATTCCATTCAGGCGAGGCCTTTTTAGGCCTGTTAGTCTCTTGCATTCCGAGACTTGTAGCCCTGCCTTCCCCCCTTATACAGGACTTCAAGTCCCACTAAAAAAATCAGGACTGGACAAACATCTAGCAAACGAAATGGGACCTGGTGATATGATATGATATGATATGGCATTTACAAGGCGCCTATACACAGGTGTTTCAAGGCGCGAAATCCAGGAAAAGAAGAACAGCCTCACTGCTGTCCCAGAATGTGCCATCCAGGTTCCTCAAACACTCAAATAAGTGAGCTGGTAGGCCTCCTCTCCTCTGCCTATCGATTGGGCCTCCAACAGCACTGCCAGTCGTCCACTAGCAGGACCCATTCCTATACTCACTTCTGAGGTGGAAATCTATGCCCTGGTTAACACTGTTCCTGTCCAGCGCAATACTATTATTTCAAATCAGTACTGCAACTGGCTCAGGCACATTTATTACAATTTGGGTAATTTGCGGCATTCCTTCCCTGCGCAGGCTGAGCCGTCACACAGAGCTTTGTGACGTCACAGACTCTCGGGGCGGCCTCACGGAGATTCTGCGTCCAGCCGCAAACCCAGCTGCAGCGTTTGCACACAGGGGCTGCAATTCCACACGGGGCTTCCACCTCCAGCCAAGTGAAGGACATCAGTGGAGGGGCCGAGCATTCTGCGGAGGGCTGAGGACAATCAAATCAACTTTGCCCTAGGGGGTAAGGCAGTTCTTTCCATTGAGATTGCGGTTGCGAAGGGCACACTCTGGAGCCCAAGACAGGGTCACTGAGCAAGCACTTCAGCCGCTTTAAAAAGGAGTTTAAGAAAAGAGGGCTGCCCTCAGAATGGTCTATAGGACGCCGACCACAGTAATTCATAAGGCACCTGGGGTCTCCATCCAGGGATGCCCTCTGTTTTCTCACGCAGGCTCATTTTCTTAGAGCTCTCTCTTAATGAGCCCGCCTCCTGTCCTCTACCTCTGTAGTTTCTTTTTACCAAGATCAGCGCCTGCCAGTTTCAGAGAAGAAGTACCGGTACAGGATGAGAGGATGAGTTAGGGTAAGGTAATGTAACAGGGGTTGTGGGTTTCGGAGGGTGGTTCTAATGCACTGTATGGGAGGCCGGTGTAGGCGGGCACAGTAATATGCCTTTCTGACACTCTATCTTACTTCTAAATACTTAACTCACCTCTTACCTGTCTCCAAACAACCCCCACTTACCTGAGTCGGAGAAGATCACCCTGGCGCACCTGTGTGGGAAATAGATGCAGGATGAATAGAGAAAGGTGGGGATTCCCCCAAAAAACCCTAGGGAAGAAACACTAGGTTATAATGACTTTAAACACACAAAAGGAAAGGCAAACATGAAATTCTGGTGCACTGTTCTTTTATCTGTTGCACATATATAGATCCTGCCTTTCACCAAATACACCAGCAGCATTTTTTTTAAAAACTTCTTTTATTAAGTATTTTGCATATAAAGGAAAATCATTCGGTTCCATGTCATTTCATTGTGGGATGTTTTTTCGTGGGGTTTTTTACCGCAATTTCTTTTCCAAAAAAACCCATCGAATTTTAAAAAAATTATTCTTGGGGGGTTCTCCCTTAATCCCCCATTTGCTTTAATTTTTATTTATTCCCAAACACTCACACACCATATATATAATTTACTAACCCCCCCTAAAAAATTTGATGGGTTTTTTAGAAAAAATCCCGCAATGAATGGACGTCGTACCAATCATTCATTGTACGTGCCATCTTTGCGTCGCTGACTACACTTATGTCAATCGTCTTTTTAACGCAAACATCCCCTTGTCCCTCCCCTCCCTGCTGCCTCCCGGAGACTAGATGGGTTTACAAAGTCACTCGTCATGCATGGGTTTTCAACATGTCTTTGGGTGATGTGGTAATGAAGGAAGGGCAACCATTCCATTTCCCTGCTTGGGGTGAGAACATGCAGCGCTCCCGTAATGTTCTCCATCTCATCCAGTTCTTTGGCTTTCTGAATCCAGGCGACTTGCAATGGAAGGGCTTGTGATTTCCATTTTATTCTGATGCTGGCCCTGGCTGCTAGTAGTAGGAAGTTTGGCATTTGTGCAAGCTTTGTCCAGTGACCTTCCTGCTCCTCAAGGCCAAATAGCACTAGCCATGGGTTGCAATCTCGCTCAATTTCCATCTAGCAGTTTGATCCACCCCAGCACTTCCTTCCAGAATTCCTGTGACTTGGGGCAGGCCTACCACATGTGGCAGTAATCTGCTTGCTCGCTGCATCTTCTCCAGCATTGTGGTCTGGTTTGTCTAAACATCTTGGGCAAGCGCTTGGGGTCGTATTGCCACCTGTGGAGGAGTTTCAAGCCGTGCAGTTTATATTGTGCCGATATTGAGGTATTGTGGGTGCCAGTGCACATGCAACTCCATTGGCCATCGCTCATTTGCTGGCCTCAGTCTTTCTCCCACCTTTTCCGAAGGGCTCTGTTTTTGCTGGATCGAACATTCAGGAGGTTTTTTATATAATCTAGAGATGAGGCCTTTTGAGGTTGTCGATTCACTTAGGGTCTTTTCGAGTGGCGTTAGGTCTCTCTGTAGCTGGTCCTTTCATTTTGGAGTTGTGAAGACTCCCTTCAGCTGGAGGAATTGGAATGGGCTTATTGGTTTTATTTGTAGTCCTTCTTCTAGGGCCTGAATCGAAATGTACGTGTCTTTTATTACTACTTGCCCTATCCTTTCCAGGCCTGCTTCGTACCATTTCTGGAATCTCGGTGGTTCTTGGATTGTATTTCTAATGGGAGGAGCCCATATGTGGCTCATGGGCGAGGGACACGTTGTTTGTCCCTTCATCTCGCTTGTATTCCACCACAATCGTAGGAGTGGAGCCAGCATCCTGTGATTGATAACTTTGCTTGGGAATGTTGATTTTGCCACCCAGAGCCATTCCCCAAGGGTCACCGGTCGCATTATATAGTTTTCTATTTCGACCCATTGTTTGTCTTTGTCCGCTCTCAGGTGCAAGACCAGGGCCCTATATTGGGCTGCTCGATAGTAAGTGTAGCAATCTGGCAGGCCCACTTCCCAGTCCTCCTTAACTTGTATCAGGGTGTTGTAGGCGATCCACTATTTCCTCCCTTGCCATAGGAATCTGATAATGTTGGTCTTCAGATCGTTGAAGTGGGCTTTTGGGGTTTCTACTGGGAGCATTTGGTATTGGTAGAGGAGCCCGGTGAGAATTGCCATCTTTATTGCATTAAGGCGCCCCAACCAGGAGATAGTCAGTTTGGTCCACCTTTCGAATTCCCCCTTCAACTCTGTCATAAGGGGTGGGAGGTTGGCTTCATAGAGGTCCCCTGCTGATCTCGTTATATTATTCCCAGGTATTTTAGCATTTGGGGGAGACCTGGATTCTCTGGATGGATCATGGCTCCCTTGAGTCACTCAGTGGCTCATTGTATGGAAATAGAATGGATTTGTCTGTGTTGACCTTCAGTCCCGCCCAATTCCGTATTCCTTTAATGTTTGTAAAATCCTGGGTATGGCGGCAGCAGGGTTTCCCACGTAGAGGAGTAAGTCATCTGCAAACATTGCCAGCTTGTATGTGGTGTCCCCCTCTTTGATTCCTTCGATGGTTGGGTCCTTTCTAATCATGTTCCCCAGGGGCTCTATGGACAGCGCGTGCAGGAGAGGTGAGAGGGGGCATCCTTGCCTCGTGCCCCTGGTAAGACTAAATTCCCTCGATAGCTTGTTGTTGACTGCCACCTTACCTGTGGGGGATTTGTATAGTGCTTTGATCCCTTCCATGAACCTGTCACCGAATCCCATTCCCGACAGTGTGGCCCAAAGGAACTCCCACTCCATCTGGTCGAATGCCTTTTCTGAGTCGAGGCTTAGCAGCGCCTGGTCTTACTTCCACCCCCCCTCGCGTGTTCCATTATGTCTATGGTCTTGCACATGACGTCTGCACCTTGCCTCCCTTTTATGAAACCCACCTGTTCCGGGTGGATCAGGTGGGGCATGATCCTTTCCATACGAGTCGCCAGCGTTCTGGTATAGATTTGGGCATCAGTGTTTAGTAATGATATTGGCCGGTATAATTTACAGCTAGAGGTAGTCTTTTCCCGCTTATGGAATTACTAGTATTTGGGCCTTTGTGAGTGAGGGCGGGGCTGTTCCTGTGTCTTGGATATGGTTGAATAGTTTAGCCACCTGGGGGGTGAGTGAGTCTGCATATTGTTTGTAGAAGGCCATGGTATACCCGTCTTCCCCTGGAGCCCCTACCGGGGGGAGTCTACCTACTGCCGCCTTCACTTCTTCTGTGTGATTGGAGATTCCAGGGCGGCCCATTCAGTGTGGGTTAAATGCGTCATCCCTTTCCCTGCTATGTAGTTCTGCATCTCTATCGTGTTCCCGGGGTCTTCTTCTATTTTGTATAGGCCTTCGTAGTACTCTGGAAAGAGATTGGCTATGCCACCCGGGGTTGTCTCCCAGCATCCCACAACCTTCCTGATTCGCTCTAGCCACCGCTTGGCCCTTTGGGATCTTAGTCTGGCCCCTAAGAGCTTGTCTGCTTTGTCTCCTTTCTCATAAGAATTTTTGTTTTATAAACTTGATCTTGTGTATTATGTCCCCTATCCCAAGAGCCTTCAAGTCTGCTCTTTTCTGCTTGAGAGTTGTCAGATGCTCCTCCCGGTAGTCCCCCCCCCGAGTGTAAGGCATTTTTTAAGGTCTTAATTTCTTTACCCAATTTCTACTCTTGCAATCTCCTCTCCCGTTTCTTCCTGGCTCTCTCTCTCATTAGGATGCCTCTCCATGTGGCCTTCCTTGCCTCCCATAATGTTATGCCCCCCACCTCCCTGTTGTCATTGAGTAGGAAGTATTCCTCGATGGCTGCCTTGAGTTCTCCCGCAAAGAGTTTATTCCTCCACAGATATTCATTGCAACGCCATCTGGATTTCACGCTACCCTATACCCTCTGTTTCCATGTTCATGGTTACCATGTCGTGGTCTGACCATCCCACTGCACGGATTGCACTGTCTGTGATTCGTGAGCCATGTTCCGTAGCCATTAGTAGGTAGTCAATTCTTGTAAATGTGTCATGCACATTGGACCAGAAAGTTTATCCCTTCCCCTCTGGGAGTTGCGAACTCTAGACGTCTAGCAAGCCCATGGATTCCAAGCTTTTCTTAAATCTGTCCCCTCCCCCCATTACTGGTCCTCTGTGTTCTAGCCTTGTGGCCCGTCTATCAAGTTGGGGATCCGCCCATGTATTAAAATATCCTCCTATTATGGTCAATCCTTTGTTGTTTGCCAAAATGGTTGAAAGGGCCGTCTCAATGAATACCTCCTGACCCTGAGTTGGGGTGTAGACGCTCGCTAGGGTGATCCACGTCCCTTCCCAAGTCCCCTGCACTACTTGGAGCCTGCCGTCCATCAGCGATTTGATCCTGAGGTCTGACAGTCGGATTCGTTTGCTTAATAATAGCCCCACCCCTGCTTTTTTCCGGGCCCAGGAAGCCCAGAATGTTTTGCCTATTCCCCTGCCCTTTAATGACATCTCTTCTCCTGCTTTCACTCTTGTCTCCTCGATGAAAAGCACGTCTAATGAAACCCTCTCCAATTTGTGGGTCACTAGAGACTGTTTGGTTAGGGAGTTTAGTCCCCTGACATTTAGAGTTCCCACCCTGAGAGTGCTCTTTCCCATTATTTGTCTATCAAGTTCTACCGTTGCTGTAATAGGTCTTTCTTCCTGACTTCACCCTCTATTTTCCCGCTCTTTCCTTTTCTCTCAGTACCCATGCTATCCTTATTTTATAACCCTAGTCCCATCTGTCCCCCCTCTGCCCTCCCCTTTTAACTGTAAACCTTGGTAACTGAACATGTCCACGGATGTGTACCCAACCCTTGGGGTCTTGTGTAGGGTACCCCTCCTAATACTGAGGGCCACTAGAGAATTTCTCCAACCGGGTGATCTTGTAACTGCTTCCATTTCGATGGTCTCCTATTGCTATTCAGTGTTTTGTGAGTCTTATTTGGTGCTTTGTTCTGGGGCAAGGCAGCTTGAACGGAGATGGGGAGCTTAGCTTCACATATTTCCTTCCTGCTTTGCTCCTCTCACGCCTTTGTGGCAGCATTTCCGTTTGTGACGCTCTCAGTGAGTGGGTTCTGTGTGGGCCTGTCGGGTCCCTTGTGTCTCCATTCTCTGTCAGATGTTGTAGCAATTGTTTCGCCTCTTCCGACATCGTGGCTCGGTAGTCCTGTCCTATGATCTTGAAGGTTAGTGCGAAGGGGTATCCCCATCTGTATCTTGTGCTCTGTTCTGTGAGCCATGTGGTGAGTGGTCTACATTCTCTTTATCGACCCAGGGTGAGGCCCGATAAGTACTGGTACACCCTGACCTTGGAGCCTGGGTATTCAATCACTTGTGCCTGCTTGGCTCTGAGGAGGATTTCCGCTTTTTCCTTGTATTGGAGGAATTTCACCACCAATGATCGTGGGCCACCGTTGAAGGCTCTCCCCCCTCTACGCACTCTTTCCAACTGCACTTTCTTACCGCCTTCTGCTTGGAAGAGAAGGTTCACAATGTCTTGCACTTTCCTTTCAACCTGTGCTGGGGTCTCGCCATCTGCCTCTTCCAGCCCCACTGTCCTTATGTTCCATCTCCTTTCTTTGTTTTCCAGATCATCCACTTTTAATGGGAGTTCTTCCCCTCTTAGCTTAATGTCCGTCATTCTAGCATTTAATTTAATTTCCATTAAGTCCGCATTGACCTAATTGTGTTCTAGATTCTCGACTTTTCCTTCAATTTTTTCCACCTTTCCACGTAGCTCTGTTATGGATGTGTGGTTGTCGGTGCGCAGGGCTCTTATCTCCGTCATCACTCCCGCAATGTCTTCTTTAATGGAAGCGTTGTCCATGGCAGGGCCTTGGGTGGTGGAGTTCCCGGAGTGTTCTCTCCTAAATCGTTGCAGTGTCTCCAGGCCTTTTGTGCTGGGTCCCTTTGTTGGCCCCTTCTCCCCTTCTTATTTTTTCATTTCTTTTTTTTAAAGGCTCTTATTTCTTGGGCTTGTCCCTGTTCTTGGGCTCTGGCAGTCCTGGTGTCACTTCCGCCCCCGGGGCGCGCGGGGGTTCACCACCTCTCTGATGGGGCCTCTAGCGATGAAGCCCTCTGGGTCCTTCTTTTCTGCAGGACGCCACTCTTTCTGGCATTTTTTGCTTTGGTGTGAGGGCTAGTTCCCCCATGCTCCCCCACGGTCCTTGTCTAATCATCACTGCACTGGGAGGTTACTACAACGTTTTCTCTGTGTAGCTCTTTCACCCCCTTCGTTCCCCCTCGGTTCTCCGCTCCTCAGGTACCTCTTTTGTAGAGTGGGTTCTCTGTGCCCCAGGCCCGGTATGTTTTTTTCCACCTTGGACCCCCGGGGCCTGCCTGGCGCCTCCAGGGCTTTTTTTGGGTGCCTTTGGCTTAAGGGTGATGGAGCCACAACATGGACATCTTTAATGTTTGGCGTACCTCCTCAGTGTCCTCTTGTCGTTGCCTAGGGCTAAGGGGGGGTTATGGGCCCACCCCCCTCTAACTCAGGCTGCTGTCTAAACTCCCTTTTCCCGGTGTTCGCTGCTTGTCCGCTTCATGAAAAGGCAACTAAATCGTTTAACTAGAGCCTACAAAAAAAACCTCACAGGAATCCTTAGTTGACCTCAAGAAAAGCAAATCTGCCTACAACAACTGGCTGAAACAATATAGACATACTCTATCTCAACACAACGCAGAGCACATGTTGAACCTCGTTGCATCTAAAATCACTAGAGAGATGTGGCAAATTTTATACGTAAAGGACGCTCCGCAACAGTGTACCATGACCAACCCAATCACAGCAAAAGAATGGACAGATCATTTCTCAAATGTCTTCTCCAACACGACAGCGCATCGAAGCCTGGAAATAGACACTACTCCGAACAAATGGGTATTTGAAATAGACAGGGACGATATTCTAGCTCTTATTAAAAACCACTGGTCCCTTCTAAACTCAACCACTTGATAAATCTGTTTGGGATGAAGTGACACCCCTTACCTGGGTGGTCAAAGGTAATTACGTGGTGATACCCCTCTTTGGGATGATCGGTTCAAGTCTTGCACTATTGCGTGCTATACATCCCACACATTACCATCTGCTGTGTGAACCACTCCTTTAAGTACTTGATCAACCTTCCCAGGTAAGGAGTACTTTGACAATTCCTTAGGAATAATGCTTGGCAATTTCACCCACTCATCGATCTTGAAGCATGGTTGTCGAGTGTTGTGCGGCCTTTACAAATCATGTTACAATTTGCATTTAAGGCCTTAGCTTGTTGGAACGTACCTTTCCCACATCCAGGACTACAGACCTCTCACTTCTTGTACTTTTATAAAACCACCAAGTCATGAAGAGAAGAGGCATTTTCCCCCTTTTAACATTTCATAAGGAGTAACTGTTGTTGTAGAATGTGGTATGGTCCTATATGTAAACAGCATATGTTGAACAGCCAGCAGTGGCTACACTTCATTTTTAATGTCCAACTGTATGGTAGAGGCCAGCACCCTAAAGCCATCTGCTTGTGGATGATAAAGCGATGTTGTTCGGTGGTTCACCCCAAAAGAACCTGAAAACGTTTTCATTTCTGCAGAGATCAACTTCACTCCATTGTCAGATATTAGTACTTCTGGAAGACTCGCCCTCCCAAAAAGCTCTCTCCAAACTTCAATTACAGATGAGCTAGTGAGCGTCTCCACAAATGTAAGCTCGGGCCACTTGGAAAAAGGATCAATGACCACAACTGGAGAACTATTATGGGCTGAGAGTGTACTCCAGGGCCCCACTATGTCTACGTCTATAGTAGGCCAAGTCCCTTCTCGTACATGCATAGGTGTAATCAGGGCTGGCTTTGTAAATAGAGTCTTTGTCAGATTGAGCACACACTCTCTTACATTTCTTTCAAAGTCCAAATCGAAAGCAGGCCCCCAAAATCTCTCACACAAGGCAAAGGTGCTCCTCAATGGTGTTGTTTTGAAATGTTGTACCAAGCACACAAAGAACAGATCCTACAATCGGGAGAGGAGCGAGGGAGCTCTGAAAAACAACTGTAAAGACAAGGACCAGGGAATTCAACAAGCCCAAGGGACAGAGGCCAAGTCCCCAAGCTGCTGTGCACATAGGTGAAGAGGAACCAAGAATCGAACTGAGAGAGAGCAGAGGCAGAAGAACAAGCAGAGACCCCCACACTATCAAAGATATCATTGGTAGTTAATCTGAGGCCCCCCATGAGTGAAAGGAACTAGTTGGTGACTGGCACAATATCGATAGCGACGCATGGATTAGCCGGAACCAATGGTCAAAGTGGGTGGGTTGCGGTTGGGATTAGTGCCCCTCTACTTTTTAAAACTTCCAGAATGGTTTCATTTTAAAATGAAAGTGTAGGAAGAAGTTGAAACTTGCACTTCAGTGCGCTACATTGAACATTCCCTTAAACAGCAGTTGTGTTTGTTTAGGGGTTTGTATGGCGTGTGGGAGGGGGTGTGGCGATGGGGTTTGTGTGAGCGGGGGCAGGCCAACAGGGAACAAAGTTCAGTTCTTCTTTTTGTACACTTCGACCACTGGCCAGAACAATTGCGACGCCTCGGGCACATGTGGCGCCTTCCATACAGAAGGGATAATCTGGGACCACATTGCAATCAGAGGTAACAGAGGAAGACTAGAGGAGCCCCAATTAAGAGATGAGAAGCAAGCGACGGATGTGTCACAGAACATAAGCAAAAGGCTGAAAAGTAGGTGTACACACAGCACAGTTTCAGACTCAGCAGCCAAAGGTATGAACTAAGGAGGAGGACGGGATTGACTCTCAGTCTTTGCAGGAGGGGAACCATGTGGGGGACCCTGGGTCCTTGAAAGAGGGGAACTACATATATTATGAGCACTGCAGTTATAAAGCGTCGGAGGAGCCCCTGTCCGCTGTAAATCGGCCAAAAGAAAAAACAACAAATTAGCAGAAAAGGAAAAATGCGAGGACCATCACGGAGACAGAATACTATTGACTAGAGAGGAGCTAGATGCAGCATCAAGTAGATTTAAAATTAAATAAATAGACACAATGGGCCTCATTACGACCCTGGCGGAAAGTGACTGACCGGACCGCAACAGCGTAAATAGCGTTTCCGCCATTGCACGAAGGAGCAAAGTGCGGCTAATTACGACCCATCGGGCACGAGCATTACGCCATGGCGGAATCCGAAAGGCTGCGATGGCGGAAATGACCCCAAAACGGCCCTTACCGCCGCCGTACGCTGCACCAGGTGCAATACCGCCACCCATCTTAGCGGTCACCGTAATGAGCGGTCACCGTAACGAGCGGGCACCGCAAATTACGGGCACCGTAAATATACGGAAACGGAAGTAAAAGCATGTGGCCGGAACGGGAAACAGCACGCCGCACAACTATAAAATCCGAATCCCAACACAACCATTAAAAATCCGACCCTGACACACATCCCAACCCGTTAGCAACCCCAGTTAAAAAAATAAATATGGGAAAGGTAGCCAAGAAAGCGTGTGATCGCAAGCGGCAGGTACACTTCTCCCGAGAGGAACTGACCGTGCTCACCGAGACCCTCCAGGAAAATGCCGCCGTCGTCTTCTCCAGTCAAATGACCAGGACGGCCCTTGCCAACAAGAAGGCCATATGGGCCCTGGTGGCACAGCGCGTAAGTGCGGTGGGGACAACACCCCGCACGCCACAGCAATGTCGCAAGCGGTGGGACGACCTGCGGATCCGCGTACGCAGCATACTTTCTGCGAACAGGAACATCGCCACAGCTACCGGGGGGGGTTCAGAGTCGCCCATCAAGTTGACCCCCTGGGAGGATATCTGCGCCTCCACCATAGGAATGGAGAGCATAGAGGGAGTCGGAGGGATGGAGAAAGGAGTGCCGACATCCGGAGAATCAGGTAGGTTGGCCAAGAGAAACAATGCGAAATCCACAAAACACGAACATGTGCAGTACCATGTGACCCCATAGTGCAATACATACTTAGCCCTGACAGCGCCCTCTAAAAGTCAGAATGAATAAACAAATCAATCAAGATGCCATAAACAACCCCTACATGTGCAGCATGCACCCCCTAACTGCAGGCAGCCAAATGAATGCATCCTCAATCCACACGAAAATGAGACCACCTCCAAGGCCCAGTCCCAAATCAGCCTCATGTACCACCCCAATGCATTTGATACGTTGCCATTCCAAATCCGACAGACCCATAACTAACGCTCGCCCCTCTTTACTCCACCACAGGGTCCGATACCAACGACGAGCTGCAGGACACCCCTACCAGCACGCCTGCAAAGAGGGCCAGGACCAACGTCCCAAGAGCCTCCACCTCAGGTGCAAGGATCAAGACACGGCAGCAGCAGGAATCAAGTGGCAGCACACTGGAGGGGACTGCAACAGGCACCCCAGCAGCCAGCAAGTCCACAACCCCAGCACCACAGGTCCCCCCAAAGAACGTATCTGATGGCACTGCCTCTGGTGGTAGCAGCACCATAGGTGACACAGCTGTCATGCCAGCATGCTCCGACACGGAAAACAGTGCTGGCGACGTAGGTACCATCCATGACCTTTCCCAATCCCCCTGCATGTTCCATCCCCTACACCATGACGAAACCACGCAGGGGCACCCTGAAGACGACGACTGGCCAACCCCCACAAGTCCTGTGCCAAGGCAACATGTGTTGAGCAGCCCCCCTGTCACACCACCGCAAATGTCCATGGCCCAGCAGAGGCAACAGTCCCTCGACCTGCTGATCGAGCAACAGCAGGAAGTGTCCACGCTACTCAAGGACCATGCAAATGAATGCGGGGGTTCCAGGGCAGCCATGGAAACATCCACCGAGACACTCAGGGCACAAATAGAGAAAAGTAGTGAGAGCCTCAGGGGAGAAATGGAGAGAAGCACCGAGAGCCTGAGAGCACAAATGGAGAGAAGCACCGAGAGCCTGAGAGCACAAATGGAGAAAAGCACCGAGAGCCTGAGAGCACAAATGGAGAAAAGCACCGAGAGCCTGAGGGGGGAACTGCATGCGACGTCCAAAGACGTTTGTGCTGAACTTGCTGCTGTGCGCCGTGTGCTCTCGGAGCTCTCACAAACCCTCAGAGACATGCATGGACGCGAGCAGGCAGAGACATCATCCGTGGCAAGTTCCGTCCAGGGCAGCCCCCAACGCAGATCTGGCAGGAACCTGCGCTCCACGGGCAGGGGTGCCCCTGATACCCGTAGAGGGGGCTTGCAATAGCGTCTACCCACGGACAGCATGCATATTTGGACACTGGTGTTGGGGGGGGAGGTAGTAGGGTGGAGGGGGTGTGTTGGGCTTCACTGGGTGGCGGGTCCATAGGGTGTATAAATCAAATCACATTAACAATACAGCACCTCATTATCATCCAATGACATGTGTGGACATTGATATTTGCGTACGAGGCCTTCATAGGCGTACAGTCCACAATGTGCCTGTACTACACACACACAGTGCCACAGGTCCCCTTTCCGTGTAATAGGCACCATGCGTGGTTGCTAGAAGCATGCATCTATGATGCTCTGTCGGATTGCACGTGCATCCTGTGCCTCATGGACTCCTTGAGGTGCCTCCACATCCCCACCCTCATCACCATCATCATCTTCAGGTGCATGCAGTACAGCGTCAGGGGGCATGGGCACATTCCTACGTATGCACATGTTGTGCAGCATGACACATGCCATGACCATCTTAGAAACCTTCTCATGGCTGTACATGAGTGCCCCGCCAGACCTGCTGAGGCTGCGGAAACGAGCCTTCAGTAGGCCGAATGCCTGTTCAATGACCACACGGGTACGTGAGTGGGCATGGTTGTAGTCCTCCTCATGCTCGTTCTGTGGGTTCCGGATTGGTGTAAGGAGCCATCTCTTCAGTGGATACCCGGCATCACCTGTATGAGACGAATAAAGGGTGTCAGTGGAATGATAGTGCTAAGTAGCCCCCCCCCCCCCCTCCTGCAAGGTCATTGACGCATCAAATGGGCCACGATGTCATGCATGGAATGAGACTCACCGAGTAGCCAGGATCTGTGCCCTGCGTGTCGCTCCATGTAGCGTGGTATTCTTGTGTTCCTCAGGACCATAGAATCATGGGTAGATCCTGGAAATCTGGCACAACAATGCGTAAAGATCTTGTTGGAGTCACACACCATTTGCACATTGATTGAATGAAATTGTTTCCGGTTGCGGTACTGGACCTCCATGGCATGTGGGACAACCAATTCAACATGGGTGCAGTCGATGGCACCAATGCAACCCGGGATGCCGCCAAGTGCATGGAATCCCACTTTTGCGTTGGTAATCTCCTGGTACGTGCGTGGTAGTGTGATGTGGTCGTCGGCGTGCTTCAGGAGGGCATCGTGCACTTGGAAGAGTGTCCGTGAGAACAGTGGCTGTGAAATGCCATGCAACTGTCCCACTGTGTGCTGGTAGGTGCCTGTGGCCAGGAAGTGGAGTGCAGACACCACCTTCAGTAGGGGTGGGATGGCGGTTGGGCTATCTATCATGCTCACGAGGTCAGCATGTGTCATGTCCACAATGGCGATTATGGTGTCCCGGTCCAAACGGTAGAGGGTGTGGATCTGCTCAGCAGTGAGGTTGAACGGATCGGCTCGGAGGCGTGGGATTGCGGGCCGCCTGCGTGGTGGTAGTGGCAGTGCTTGTGGGCCTTGCTGACCCTGCCTTGCCCTCCTCCTCCTCCTTCTCCTCCGTCTCCCCTGTGCGCCCGGTTGTTGTACCTGTTGTTGTTCGTCGTCTTCTTGTAGTTGTAGCACTTGCAGTGCTATCTGGTCCCCCAGGCCCAACATCGCTAGTCCTGCCGGTAGCATTTTGGAGTGGGAGTGGTTGTGGGAGGGGTTTGGGTCTGCTATATATGTGCTGTCGGCCTGTATGGCCTCCACCTGTGCTGATTGAATGAATCTGTGGCAGATGCAATCCCTTCTGGCCGAGCACGTCCCGCACGTAAGGCTGCATTTGGCCGCATGGCATCTTGGGATTGGAATCATGTATCAAATCCCGATGGCAGTGTGATGTACTTTGACTGATTTTCATGCTATGCTCCCATTGTTACACATGCTATGATTGCAGCCGCTTACATACCTGTGAAGAGTCAGTGGTATGTAGGGCTCGATCGATGGCCGACCCTCATGCAGCACAGTAACGTACTTCACCGACGGGCGTGGCGTCCCATTTGTGATTGCAGCCAGTTAGCATTATGACACACAGCCGCACTACATTGATGTAATTGTGAATGCAAGCGTTCACAGAAGCCTTTTCGACGTAATGTTGCAAGTGAGGAATTCGAAGGCCAGCATTTTTGGTTTTGAAGTAGCGGCGAGGATACGCCCACAGGTCTGGCTGGAAATGTAACGTTCTATTGTAGAATGTCCTTGGGACATGGCCCATAACGAGCAAGCAATGAATGATATGAATTGAATGGGATGCGCAATAGCGTAGTGGACGATAAGGCAGGACGTTCCCAAATCCATCTTGCTTCACAACACTACAGATCCGGCCAGGAGCACAGTGGTTTTTGCAGACTGCATTACGCACAGACGCGATGGAAGTTTCACATATTATGTGAGTGAATATTCATGCGTTTTCATTGCGGGATGAGGGAATGATGAATGGATGCATGGACAGATGATTCCGTTTAGGGTCTGCCATGTACATGGGTTTTTTGAATCACTCCCCTTCCCCTGCGCTATGTGATGCAAGGCTGCCATAGTGGGACTTACGTCTATCTGCCCTTGTCGGATCCTCCCTGTCTCGACGCGCCTTCATACACTTGTGTCTAGGCACGTTACTAATCCCATGTCATGGGTTCTATCTTGACGGACGCATGCACAGTAACCGACGTTGCCAATGGTGTATTTACCTCGATTGATTTCGTTATGAATCGATACTGATTTAGGGGTGTGTATATTCCTTTGGAGTGGGCTAGCATGCATATGGGTGTGGATTTGGTGTGTTGAATGAAGATTGTAATGCATCATGAGTCCCGTAATGCAATCGGTTAATTTGTGTTTCATTTGGGTGACAGGTATCTCCTGCCCTATTGCAGATGCCATCTCTACGCCACTCCTCCAGATGGGTTTTACTCTCGACACCTGCAGCTTCGGGTGAATCAGTGGAGCACCATTTCGATCTTATGGGACGATCGCCAATGGGCCACATGCCCTTACGCTGTACTGGTGGCTAGGTGCAACATTTCGGCCTTTCAGCTCGACTAGTGCCTGCCTCATGGGACGGACCTGCGGTTCTTGCCGCTTCCATGTTGCCTTTTGGAACGTTGATGTAGGCCCTGTGTGCCATGATGGTACAGGGCGTCACACAAGTGGAAGCTGGTCAATTATTGCAGATGCAGCCCTCGGTGATGATGGATGTTTTGGTGTTATTTTGCAAATTGCTGTGGGGCCTTTGTCATTTGGATGTGCATTTAAATTGTATTCCGATATTTGTCGTGTTGCGTTATTCTTTGCAGGTGATGTGGCGATTTTCGATTTGTGGCGGTATGTATTGCGAGATGATCTGCATTGTGTTCCGCCTTCTGAGTTGAGTTGTGTGGTACAGTACTGGCCGCGTTTGCCTACGTAGCACAGTATGGTCACGGATAGGGGCTGCCATTGTGACTGTTTACATGATGTGCTGTTCAGGGGCGGGGGATTGGCTTTTGGCCGACTGGTGCCTGTCAGCCAGGTCGAGTGGTGGAATGATGGGATGTTCAGAATGTGGCTGGTCACAGGTGACTGTGTTTGCGTGCGTTTGTTGGAGGGGGACTGGGGTCATGTCCATTGGAATAGCTTCTGTATTCATGCCATCTGTGCCCTGCAGCTCCCATCGGCCCCTCTTGGGATGAGCCTGGCTGCTCAGTCACTCTGCCAACTTGTGTGGTACATGCTTCTGCTGATGGTTGGTTTGTTTACTGGCAAGAGTACAGGGCTGGTGCAATCCCCCTCAGGATGCTGTTTTGGATGTTGCCTTGCGCTGGTGGCAAGCGATGGGGGACTACTGTTGTTTTGTGTCATGTGTTCTTGATTTTCATTTTGATGTATTGTACCTTCACATGCCTGTGCTGCATCAGTACGGCTATGGTGACATGCCGTACATGGATGCCCACTCACGGGGCGCTTTGAGCCCCTGCATGCATTTCTACGTTGGCATGCATGGGTGAATTGTAGATTTCACTGGTTGCATAGTGTGAGTACATTGCGCCTGCCAGGAGTTGTGCAATGTGGCCAGGGAGTGGAGTACAGGCACTCAGTGGGCCATTTACGGTTGGTTCACGATGCCGTATTTCTCGCCATGGCGGAATGGTACTTTACGACGTGCTTGATGGCGTTCAGTACATGTCCGCTAGGGTCAGAATTCGCGTACCGTTGCGCCATGGCGGTGATTCCGGTTTTGCAAGGCGCGCGTGCGCGTACTTGGTGCAGTTAGCGTTGCCGTTCACTGCGGTGTCGCTAATGGCATCGTACTTTACGGTGACGGGTCATAATCGCAACGAGCGGTGTTCGATGGCGGTATTGCATTTCCGCCATCATTTTTCCATTTCCGCCAGGGTCGTAATGAGGCCCAATGACAACGGAAGAAGCCAGCGTAAGAGAGGATCTCTCAGTGCAATCAGAGACAACAGGAAGAAAGTTGATCTATTAGGGACCCGACTGAATGATTTGGTGGAATGAATAATGGAAGTTAATGCTGATATTTCGGGAGTCTTGAATCAAATATGAGAGATTTACAAGAAAACGAGGACACTGGCAGAAAAGTAAGAAGACCTAGAAAACAGGTTAAGAAATGAGGCCCTGAAGGAGGTGATACAGGTGCCCATAGGGTCCAGTGGCTCTACAGCACTTGTTTCCATTTACGGGCATTCAGAAGCACACGTAGCCATTCCATAATGGCCACCGACATAGGAGACGATCAGTCAATCCTAAAATTGACTCTACAGATGTATATGTCAGAATGTTGAGGGACGTCAGCATGGCACCAATCAGATCCAAACCAGGAAGTTATCTCTGGACTAACAGATAAAAACATTCAGTCTCAACTCTCCGTGAGCAGTCAAGTGAATGTTTCATGTTGCTTCTTCCTTCCCTATTTCTAGAGTTACTCCTCATTCTTCTTTCTTCCTACATAGTTGCTCCTGTCTTCTGTGGAATTCCACAGCCCTGTCCTCAACAGCCATTAGCCCATCCTGTGTCCTGGTCTCCACTCCTGCCGTCTACTCCTGTGTCTTGCTGCCTGCCTATTGGAATTCTGGCTTACTCCATTTGAATGCATTTCCAGTCCTTGCTTTCTGTTCCATCTGAAGCCATTCCAGTCTGCAGGTTTTACTGCTTGGAGCTTTTCGCCCATGCTGCTTTTTATCTTGGGTTTCACATTTCTCGAGGTGTTCCATTTCACTCCGAGCCATAGTGGAGCTTGCGAGGGATCGGTCTTACCTTTTGAATCCCGCCAGGTTGCTTTATTGTCAAGTAAGGTCATCTCTTTAAAGTTTACGATGCACACACATACTGATGGAGTGTTTACAGGAATTGATGTCACCGGTGGAGTCATTGACCATGGAAGTACATGCATTAAAAGTGGAAAGTATTGCTTTGAGGCAATATGTAACTACCTGGGATGCAATGCACACTGAAATTCCACCGTTGCCTCTTAGCATGGGACCTCTTAGGGGTGCACCTACCAAACGCAAAGCCTTCTTGGACGCCAGCTCTGTTCAGTTCACTTTGAAACCTCTGGCTATTTCAGCAGATAGAGCAAAGGTGGGTTACATATCCTCTATCCTTACAGGGAGTGTGTTTGCTTGGGAAACACCCCTTGTTACTACTGAAGAGGAGGGCCCATGCCCTCCCCGGCCATAGACCTGTGTATTAAGCCAGCAGAGACTGGACCCATGAGGCAGAGAGGAAGACATGAACCTGGGCTGATTTCAACATCATCTTTATTCATGACATCAGAAATGATAGCAACAGACTCTTAACATCAGCTCCTTTTATACTGTTCCAAGGCTAATGTAATTTTATAATTTATTGCACAATACAGTTTGATTGGTTCTTAAAACTAAAGACAAACCCTTTTTCATTCCAGGGTTGGTTGACTTGACTGCCATGCATCAGGTCCACAAAACGTATCTGGGCATGCCTTACTTGGCTGGCATATAGCAGTGAACTTTAAATGAACTGCTATTAGATCATTATTTAATTATTTTAGCATGACTATGTGAAATTCCACCATCTTGTATTCCGGCGAACCATTTTAGAATCTGCCTGACCTTGTCTTAATCTGAATGCTTTGTTCAACTTCAAAATGGCTGACCAATCTTCTTTTAAGCAGAACAAATTTTCTGTTCAGTTTTCAGCCTAGATTTTCATATCCACAATATATGTGTAATACCTGAGATACACCCTCAACTGCATGAGGCAATCTGACCCTAGAAAGTGCATGTCATCGTAAAATGTGCTTTTTGGCCTAAAAAGTGCCACAATTCTGATTTTTTCCAATACTGGAACCATTGATCAGCCTGACAAATTATCTGTATTCAGTTTGAGGGAGTGGGGTCTCTAACACCTCCTCTACAGTCCCCCCTCTGGTCTGTATTAGACACCTATTCGATACATGACCACTAGACCCAATGTCCACCCTCTACCACACCTACACATCTCTGTCCTAACCACCCCCCTCAGTGCAGTGATCTGTTTCAATATGGGAGGTATCATAAAACATGTGTACAGAGTCAGTAATAACACATTGGGCCTCATCACAGGTCGGGCGGTCTGAAAATAACAGTGGCGGTAAACCCGCCACCACTGTTAATTCCGGACCGCCCGATCCCGAGTCCTGCAGGCGGGAGGTGATGTTCCCGCCAGGTCTGACCTGGCGGGTTTAACACTGCCCGCCTACAGGCGGACGTGGAAACACCGGCACCATCACGAGATGGTGCCGGTGTTTCTACTTCCCCATTCCCATTTGGGAATGGGGATTTACCGAATTCCGCCTCCGGAATTCCCGGGACACCAGGGTCGTAATGACCTGGTATTTCCGGGAGTCATGGAGGCGGAATGATAATACGAGTCCGGCGGTAACCAGGCGGTTTTACCGCCTCGGTTACCGCCGGACTCGTAATGAGGCCCATTGTATTCTACTCGTCTAAACATATATGTATCCCTAAAGAACACCTTTGTTTGCTTTTAACTGAGTCCCACCTCTATTACCCTATTAATTTTAAACTACCTATATACATCAGGTAATTACAGCCACTATGAGAATTGAGAGAATATCATTCCTCGAGGGCACCCACCACCCCATTTTCATAAATTATTTGCGTTTGGCTTTTACTGCAGACTTTTTCCTTACTCCCATTCCACAACACTTCCTGGTTCCAATTGTCTTCCCCATGCACGTTCTTAGTGTTTTTCTTCTCCTCTCCATTCGTCTTTCATCGACACATCTTCCACCGGATTCATCTTGGTTTGGTATCCATGGACAGTTTTGTCCGGTTGAATTTGTCCTTTTTTGGGCTGGCTTGCAGCAAGCTCCTGGACCCTTTATTTCTTAGGCCAATTAGTCCATTGTCTTTTACATCACAGAGTACTCGGACTCTTAGTTCATTTTTTCACAGTTAAAAACTCAACAGGAGGGGGCATTTTGCTAGGGAACACAAGGATGGGGGAGTCTTCTGTAAAGGCAATTCTGAAACACAGAGAATTCATTATGACTGGGCATCTGGCTGGGTCCCTTGATCTTTTCTCTCTGCTCACAGGATCGGATGCCGCCAATCGCCTGATGTATACAACTCTCCAGTCCATCTGTTATATAAAACTGAATGAGTTTCCTTTGAAAAATAAATATGTCTTTATCGTCAGTACTTCCTCCACAAACCCAACCCTTAAAAAGCTACTCATGTGCTTCTTTCAAACATTCCTTCCTCCTAAACAATCTACATTGTGTTTTTCTTCATTTCTAATATACCAAAATGACTGTTCCTCTCTTTTCTTTGCTTATCTTTAAGTTGCATTCAAATACATGCTTGTTGATGTCCGGACTTGGCTCATAATCTGGGTTTATACACAACTATATCCAGTTGTCTGATATTGCCCTTATTTTCTCATGGGCTTTCCTTTCCTTCAAAAACTGTATATATTTTTAAAGGACACATTTTTTCCCTAAGGTCGACATTCTCATTCAAAGGGTCAAAAATAACAAACGACAAACAAACAACATAACAGATTTAAGAAAAACATTTTAAAAGAAATGTCTTCTTCTTGCGTTGCTCTCCTTCTGTCTTCTTGGTGCATCAGTAGCTGGAGTGGACAATGCTGGTGCGTATTCGTGCTTTCTGTAGAAAACCGAATAAAAAGAGTCATTTGGGTACTGGCAAGGGGGTCAGGTTTCTCCCTAACATAGACCCTTGCTCCCTTCTTTCTATAAAAAGAGGTTTACTAAGATCTCTTGCTACTTCCAGCCCATTTAACTATAGGCTTGTTTTTTCCTAGCTCGTTGGTGCACATTTTTGAAAAATACTGCATGAATTAGCGTCGCACTCAGGCTTGTACTCGGCTTTTTCCTGCTTAGCTGAACGTTCTTCTCTGTGTCTTTTGACGTCTTCCTTCTGGTCGTGTAGGACCGTGGTCATCTCCTTTCCTTGCTTTGTTTTCATTGTTTTTGAAACACAATAAACATATTTCATCATGCGCCGCTTGCCACTTGCTGCTTCACCTACACTAATCTAGCCTACCCCTGTTATTTGGAACCCAGCATGGTTCCTATTAATTATGACATATAAGAAATACATTGTTTGCCTATTCTAACCATTTCCTATACTTCTGCCAAATCTACCCTTTTGGCATCTTGCTATTCTTTAGAATTTAAAAAAAGGTTACTCCACCTTTTATCTTCTGCGGCCTTGCCGTTTAGAGATGGCCATACTTGCATATACATGCTATTCTATACTCACACCTGTTTGCACCTATCTTGATAAAATGCTACATATTTGAAAAAACTGTATCCCTCACTACCTTTTTCCTGTACCCACCTGGGTCCTCTTACTCCTAATATTGATCAGCATTGTGTTCACACACTTTGGGTGTGAACCGGTACTTACCTCTTCTAGTCCTATTTGCCCACTAACACGTACTTCTGTCACGATATAATGTTTTTTCTCATTATATTACTATACTCTTGTTAGTGCCCTCCCTGTCTAACACGTGTAAAGTAAATAAGACAGACACTCCCTGGACAGGGAATAAGGCACAAAAGCGCAGGCTGCGAGAGTCCCAAGGAAAGTTTGTGTAGATCTCGGAGAGCGCTCTGACCACATAAAAGTTACAACACACTTATATAATATATCTAAAAGTTTGACATATGATGCTACGTTGGACCAGGATTGGTCAGCCGTGGTGGTGACTTAGGTGTGGGCATCATCTCTTCCTCCGGGTTGGTTGCTGAGTTGGCGGGAGGATTGACGTCAGACATTGTGCTCCGGATGGGTGAAGGTCAGGTCGCTGTGAAACACGGTGGTCACTCTCTAAGCTAAGAAAATACATTCTGAATAATGCATGCACTAAATAACAGTTGATCAAAATACTCTTAGTAGTATCTCATGTCGTTATACAAATCACTCAAGGGCTTACACCAGCTATACATTTTGGTTACACAGGTCACAGGTTTAGAGCCTTGACCACTACAATACTGTCATTGAACTATAGGGTTAGTCTTATAAGAATCTCAGGTATGTGGCATTTGTTAGTACTAGGTTACGATATACTGCACCGGGGTCTAATGTTAGCTGGGGGGTCTGTTGGGTGGGCTCCATAGCGAGGTTGGCAGTCTGGCACATGAAAGGGATGCCTTGCAAGGACACAGGGTTAGAATGGTAATAAGTTTCGATTGGCGAGGGTAAGAGGGCAAGGACACTTTTGTGGAGATGGACGAGCTCTGTGCTTGGCTCATGTCAGTTCACATGCAGGACAGTGATCTCACAGGAAAAGGGATATGTTACATTCATTATTTGTTGCAAGCAGCTCCGGCCTCAGCATGAGAATGGAGTCGCAGAGTTTTCCAGTTGGAGTGGGGACGCGGGTGGGGGCCATGTGCTCCAGGCTGCGGCAGCCGGCAAAGGGGAGAGATGCGTTTTGTACTATCGCAGTGAGGCCTAGTTACCAAGATGGAGTCGAAAGGGGGTACAGAAAATGGATGCCCTGTGTCCTGCTCGGTGGTCCCATCTACGCGAATATAACTAAAAGTTATTATTGCATAAGGGCAAGGGGCGTACCCACCACTCCAAGTTCGTTACTGAGAAGTGACGGTAGAGAGGGGCCCATTATTCTACTTTTTATTCCTTTCATTTTCCCTTCGGTAGTACTCAACCTCTTCCACCGCCTCGTCCCACGCAGGGGTACCTTTTATAGGCATCCAAGCTCTGCAGACGCTTCTTAGGCTGTTCCCTCTTCTGGCATATTCATCTGGGGTACACATTAAGTAAATACCTCCATCCCCATCTAGATCTACCCATACTTCTTGGTACCATTGCAACTCTCTTGGCTCCTTTATTGTCGTGTAATGCAAATTATCCACTATGTCCCCATGTTGCCTGTAAATTGGTGTCATCCTGTACTGTGGTGTACTCCCCTGTTTGCATTTGTTCATCTATAATGGTAGTTACCGTTGTCGGTCGGCCCATTGTCACCATCATCATAGCCGAGGTTGGCATGCTTTTCTCACAACACCGCAGTCCCAGTTGGCACACACAAAAGAACAAGAGCACAAAAAAACGATGATGGGGACCAGTATTTTCATTGCCACATTTACCCATGATGGTATCCAGCTGAACAAATTGTCGAACCATGTACTTTCCTCTGCTCCTCCTTCCACTCTCATCCTCTCCCCTAGGTTGTGTACTGCACTTATCACATGGGAGAGTGTCCCATTATCAGCGTCTTCAGTTGGCACGAATGTGCAACACGTCCCCCCTTTATCATGTTGAACCCCTCTTCAGTGTCGTTAGCCAATTGAATGAGCTCCCAGCGCACGATCTGTAACCATTTGGCGTTTGCTCGTGCTTGTAGTCCAGGGGCGAGAAGTGAGGCAAAGAATGTCTCTGCTGATGAAAAGAGCTTGTATTTCTGCGTGATCTCAGCAAGTAGTTTCGATGATTCTGATGAGATGTAATTGGAGGATCTTTTACTTCGTGTCAATCTTTTCTTTAGTTCATATTCTGACTATAGTTCGTATGCTGGACCTTCTGTTAGCGTTAGTTGGGGCCCTGTCGATGGTTCAGCCGATTGCCCTGCTGCCGATATGCCAGCCGATTGCTCTGATGCCCCTTGGATGTGGCTCTCTGGTATTACCATCAGAGCTATGTGGAGGGTCGCTAAAGCACAAGTTCCTTTCCACGATGCGGGGAGGTGCAGGTAAGCTTGTTTGCCGCAAACCCAATAAATGTCCATTAGTGCAGCTGTGCCTTTCTTCATGTCGGGGATTATTACCGTCTTGTTACATTTCCTTGCTTCTCCCATGTTTACCTTTCCTTCCCCGCGGAAACATAGTTCATGTGGCACTTCTTTTTGTATTTTGACAGGTTTTTCTAGTGCTGTGACCCATGTTAGCTTTGCGACTTGTTGTGACCAGATGTGGTTACATGCCCCTTTTATCCATTGGAAAGTGTCGTTTGGTAGGCCTCGAAGCGCTTCTGCTTTGCATTGTATTGTTTCTTCGTGTCATTTATTGTCTGCAAATCGTGTCCCCTTGATGACAAGAAATGGTTCTTCGAGGCAAACTACTCCTTGGTGTCGGCTTGTGCATGGTTTCTCGTTCTCCAGCTTTTCCAATGTGACAGTGTGCGCCTGGAATGTGCTCCTTATTCTGCATAGAACCAGATGAATCAAACATTGGGCCTCCGACAAGGGCACTTCCTGTGGTACTAACATTTTAGGTGTTCCTGATGCGTGCGGGATGAGTGAGCAGACGTAGCAACTCTCATTTGATCAGGGTGGCGGGGATCTTCTATTTCATCTAATCCCAGGTCGTGATAGATGTCATATCTTTTCCCTCCTGCCCCCCTTTTTCTCCTCCTCCTCCCTTCCTGATCATTGTTTTTCACCCTTTTGTAATGTATCGGAAACATCCCAGCCAACGTTGTATCATTATTATTCAATATGGCATATGTATCATCATCAGTAGCAGCAATTTTGTGCGAGGTAGAGTGTATGGTTGTTGGTGCATTAATACTAGTGTTAATTAAATCATTTGTCCAATAATAATCTCCATCATATTCGTTATATCCATAAGCATTGCTCGTATTTACATTGAAACGTGACATTGACACACTTGTTGATTCCACAGTTATGAATTCTGAGGGGTGCATTCCATTTGTTTGGTTTACATTAAGTCCATGTGACTCCTGTCATATTGTCCTTACCCCAGTCCATATCATTTGTGATCCTTCTCTTATCAAGTTAGCCCCGCTCCCTCCCCTTTGCATGTCATCAACAAGAGATAAAGGGTGTAATACCATGCTGCAAAAAACAGCATTACCGACATAAAAATTGCAGCACATTTCAAACTGCATTCAACATCACTGAACTTTTTAGCCCTAGTGGCAACCCTATCGCTATCTAACATTAATTCGCTCTCTCCGATCATGGGTCGTTGGGCCATTGTTCACCTGGAGGGGCGATATAAATTCGTTAAGTCATCATAATATATACAATTATTTACAGTCTTGTTCAACTTCACATTTAATCATTATTTTCAGTCAGGCTTGTTCTCACTCTTTTGTTCATGTTCTTTTACTGTAGAGACAGCCATTAAAAAAATGAAGGTGGGAGACAGAGGGGGAGAGATAGGTGAGGTATAGATAATATGCTTGGCCAATTGAAGAAGAGAGTGGCGAAGAGGTAGTAAAGAAGGAAGGAGAAAGTATGTTGTGCAGAACAAATACATATCATCATTTTTATCTCTGCATGGTCTTTTACAGACTCGTTTGTTTGTTATTTTCCTACGCCCTTGTTTGTGGTCCCAGTGGCGCTGTCTTGCTCCTCTGGGGGGATTGTGCTACTGTGTGCCCTCCTCACATCGGATAAGTGCACCCAATACTTCAATCCCTTCACTTTCACTGCGGTGGGGGTACTGTAAATCACTTCGTACGGGCCATGAAACCTGGGTGAATTCCACCTTCTCACAAAGCTGCGGACATACACATGTGCCCCGGGCATTAGTGGCCCGCTTGAACTGTCTGCGGCCGGTGTAGTAGTATCAGTCATCACATTTTCAGTAAAAGGCGGTGCTATTTGCCGAGCTATGCTACATACTGCACGTGTTAACTGAGTTAAGTATTCCTTGAACTCTTCCCCCAGCACTGTGGCAGCCCTGTGCGCATCCGAGGCTCTTCTGATTGGGGATACTGGTGTGTGTATTTGCCTCCCAGTCACAATTTCGTGGGGGCTTAGGTGGTGGTCTTTGCACGGCTGCGTCCTGAGTTGGAACAGTCCTAGGGGCAAGCAATAAACCCAGTTCTTCTTCAATGTGTTACACAATTTAGACAACTTACTCTTCAGTAACCCGTTGATCTTTTCTACCATCACATTCGCCATTGGGTGATAAATCGAGCATAATTTGTGCTTCACCCCCAAAAGTGATGTCACTTCCTTAAAGAGGTCATTCACAAAATGCGTGCCATTATCTGATCTAATGACGTCGCATATCCCCCATCGCGAAAACACCTCCCGCACAAGGAATTTGGCTGCACATTTCGCGTCTGGGTGGGGACAGGGGCCTGCTTCCACCCACCTTGAAAAGGGACACACCACCACAATCAGATATCTCGCTCCGTTACACCGCTCTCCCATATCAGCATAATCTATGTGGAGCTCTCTAACTGGTCCTGTTGGGCGGGGCAAAGTGCCACGCAGTGTTCTTAATGTCATTCCAGAATTGTATGTTTGGCATGTTATACAGTCTACAATTAATTTTGACAGGTGCTATTGTAAGTTGGGAACGAACCAGTGTTCTTGGATTTCTGCAGCAATGTGTTGTTTTGCTATATGGCCGGGGAAATGCAACTGCTGGAATACTATTTCCAGCAACTCTATGGGCATTACAACCTTTCCTGTCATCTCTTGTCTCCAAATGAGATCTGTGGCTGATTGTGTGCATCCCCGTTTGTTCCACAGCTCTTGCTCCTCTTGGGGTGCACGTTTTTGTAACTCTATTATCGGTGCTATTAGGGTATTAGTGTATGCTTCTTCTCGTGGCTCTACTGTAGTTGCTTTTGTGATACACTCAAGTGTTGGTGTCATATCGAAATACGAAGCCTCCTTCGCGGCTGCGTCTGCTGCCGCGTTTCCCAATGAGATTGCGTCTGTGTTGCTGGTATGGGCTTGGCACTTCACCACTGCCACTACCGATGGTACTGCTAATGCATCTATCAGCTCATTTAAGAATTTTGCATGCTGTACTGGGGAACCATCTGCCCTCCGGAATCCCCTTCTACGCCACTGTGACAGTCCTGTGTGCACTGTGGTAGTTGCATAGGCTGTCTGAGTATATTGTCACTGCACAGCCTTTAGCAGTGTGCAATGCTTCAATTAATGCAGTTAATTCTGCCGCCTGGGCTGTATAATGGGATGGAAGGCGCTTTTGCACAATTGTTTCATATTCATCTTCCTCCATGTGCACTACTGCCATTCCGACGTGTTTTTCTCCTGTCTTGGGGTCTATTGATGCTGTCCCATCTATGAAGTATATTTCTCCCTCCTGTAGGGCATTCTCACTTGCTTTAGGGATATCGTCACCTTCCCCCTCATACGTGGCACAATCGTGTTCTTGTATGTTCTCTGTCGTGCATGGCTCTGTAATAAATGTTGCAGGGTTTACTGTCTTGCACCTCACTACGTGTACGTTGGGGCTTGATATTATTACTTCATACGCTGTTGCTCGTTGGGTCGTTAGTGTTGATTTTGTTCGCTCAAGGATGGCAAACAAGGAATGCTCTGCATACAGCGTTACCGAACATCCCATGACAATGGTGGCGCTTTTCTCAATTGCAAAGGCCGCAGCTGTGAGGGCCTGTTCGCACGTGAAATGACCTTGCATTACAGGGTCTAGTGTTCCACTGTAGTAAGCCAATGGTTTGTGAACTAGTGATGTCTTCTGTGTTAGTACTGCTGTCATCAGTGTCCCATTGCAGTGTGAAAATAAGAAAAACTCCCGCTCATAATCTGGGTTCGCGAGGACTGGGGCGTCTGCGATAAGGTCTTTTAATCTCAAATACTGGGTTATCATTTCCTGTGTCCATTTTATTGCGGACCTATTTTTCTGTGCCTCTTTTAATGCTTGCAGTAAGGGACGTGTGTATGCCGCATAATCAAGGATCCAAGCTCGGCAATAATTACAAATGCCAAGAAATCTTTGCACGTCTTTCACAGTTTTTGGCATGATTATGTTGCGTATAGCAGCTGCTCCGTCTGGGAGTATTCGCTTCCCATCTTTTGATATTAGCTGTCCGAGGTATACAACCTCGGCAAGGCAGTATTGCAATTTCCCTTTGTCTACCTTGTATCCTTTGGCAGCTAACACATTCAGTAGTGTTATCGAGTCTTCTCGACATTTTTCTTCTGTATGGCTACAGACGAGCAAATCGGCTACATATTGAATGATGGTGCTCTCTACATCTATGTTTCCAATGTCTTCCCGCAATACCCTGTTAAAAATGCTGGGGCTTTCGCAGTATCCCTGTGGGAGTCTGCAATGTTCATACCTGTTGCTCCCTAATGAGAATGCTGTCAGATATCGTGATCCTGGGTGAAGGGGTTTTGAGAAGAAGGCATTTTTCAAATCAATTACAGTGAAACAAGTTGATTCTTTTGGCACACTACACAGTATTGATGCCGGGTTGGGGACTAGAGGGAACTTTTTTTGAATGACGTCATTGACTGGGCGGTGATCCTGGATCATCCTCCAAGCCCCTCCCTTTGCTTTTTTGATTGGAAAAATCGCTGTATTACATGGGGAGGTTGATGTCACTATAATGCCTTGTTTCAGGAGTGCATTTATTGTTTCTTTAATTCCCTCTTCCGCTTCCTTTGATATGGGATATTGTTTTACTCTCGGCAGCATTGCACCTGGTTTGAGTTTTATTTTTATTGGAGTCACCTCATGCAGCAGCCCTACATCGTTGGGCCCAGTAGTCCAAATTTCAGGTGCTACTTTTGTCATGTCTTCCTCAAATATAGTCAGTGGCGCTTTAACGCTAGCCATCAATGGGCTGTGCACCTTTCTGTATTGGACCATAATATCACATGGTATGCTTATTTCCATTATTATTTCTCCATCATCCTCACCATCGGTGAACAATTTCTCATCTGTTATGTCTCGTAGCATTACATTTGGGTCTATGCATAACACAGTCCTCCACTCGCACCCCTGCGCGTCCAGTCCTATGACCACAATACGTTTACTGGATACTTGAACTGCCTCAATGTCTATGGACATTATCGTGCCTGGTACGATGTCTGTATGTGCAATTGGACGGAATATGAAATCTGATGGTGTTCGCCACTCTTTTCTCGTTATTTCTGGCACCACCCGTGCCAACACCTTGATTCCATATATGAACATGCTTATATCAATGGGTACCCCTCGCACCACAACTTCATTCATCACTGTGCTGATCATCAACATTACTCGTACTGGGCACACTCCCGGTGTTGAGCATACTATTCCTCGTTCTGTAAAAGAGATCGTCATATTGAACTTGCTTAACAAATCTCTACCCAACAGATTTATTGGCGCGTCTTCGTGGTACAGTAAGGGTGCGTGCACGGTTTTACCCCCCACCATTATATCCAGATCTTTAGTGTAAGGAACTTTTAAAATAGCCCCAGAGAACCCCTGCATCTCTAAATTTCTGCCTGAGAGCGGAGACCGGCCTTCCATAAGGCATGATTTCTCTGCTCCAGAGTCTACCATGAAGATAAACTGTTTATTTCCTATCTCTGCCCCCACTAGTGGTTCCCCTTCTGCACATAGGGTGGTGGATAGGACTGGACACGCAAGTGTTCCCTATGGGCTGTCCTAATCTGAATGTCTGTCTTGCCCTGGCACGGAGAAGACATTATCTCCGATCACTGTTACGCCGCCGTACTGTGCAGGTGCACCGTTTGCAGATGTTGCATAACAATTACTGGTCGCGCTTCCCACTGCATTTTGCCTTACCATTTGTTGTGGTGGTGGTTGCTGTCCTTGCTGTACCTGAGGTTCGTTATAGCAGTAGTGTTGTTGTCTCCCACTTCCCATTGGTAGGCCGTAGGGGCTACCTGGGTGCGGACATCCCCAACCTTGTTCGTTCTCCATGGGCTG
Source organism: Ambystoma mexicanum (assembly GCF_040938575.1). Taxonomy (NCBI): domain Eukaryota; kingdom Metazoa; phylum Chordata; class Amphibia; order Caudata; family Ambystomatidae; genus Ambystoma; species Ambystoma mexicanum. The sequence continues at coordinate 314,062,004 of NC_090932.1, forward strand.
TTGCCCCTGGAAATACCCCGAAGGCCGCATTCTACAATCTCTCCTTGGCCACCAAATCCCCTATTCCCCATACCTCCAAACCCCCCTCTCTGGCCACGGTACCCACCTCTTCCTCTTGCCGGTCGGTCTTGCCACTGTTGTCCACCGTATTGCTCTTCTCCGTTCCACTGTCCTGGTCCTTCTGTAGCCCCTAGTGCTGCTATCGTTGCTGGTCTTTTCCCTGCTCCTTCGTCCACCTCGTTTTCTCGGTCTGCGGTTGCGCTGGCGTTGACGGCGGCGACCTTCACTAATTTGTTCTGTACCAGCTTTGCCTCGTCTGCCAACCTTTTTTGTGCTATCTCCTTTTCTCTTTCCTTGATCCTCCTGCAGTGGTGCACAATTATACTCTGTATTTCAGGCCAGCCCTTGGCTTCTATCCCTGCCATTTTGTCCAAGGCCTTCTGCACCTTCTTCGGGAGCCCCTTCTTGATGATAAAATAAAACAAGGCGGTGGACTGGTTCCACGTCGTGCCAGTTTCACTTCTCCATAAATCCAGCACCCGTAGTATGAATTGCATAGGATCCTCGTTCTCCTCCATTGTACACTGCATCACTAAATGTAAATCCGAAATATCGGGAAACGTACGCCTCAATGCGTCCCATACTTGTGCTCGAACATTATTGAACGCTGATCCATCGTGGCGATCACAACTCATCGTTACTCCAGGGAATCCGGCCCTTTCCCACACTGCGTCTGCTTGGTCACCGATTGCTGACACTAATAAGCTCTTCACATCCCCTATTGCTAGCGGCACTCCCGCTTTATTTTTCTCAAAGGTGTGTATCCATTTTCCAGCCCCTCCCGACAGTGGGGGGAGGACCTTTAGCAAGTTGTTTTTGTCCATTTGTGCCCACGGAATGGAATATGTTATTATTATTATTATTATTATTATTAAATGCCAAATTATTATTAATGTGGCCTACCTGCTCCTTTATGTATCAATGGCATTTGCAACTTGTGTTTCTTCCCTATCTTACTTACCGCACCTTTCTTTGTCTTACTTACCATCCTATTTCCCTCTCGCTGTCTTAAACCTACCCTGCCATAGTGGTGGCGATGGTGTGTCTGGGTACCGGCGGTTTGGCAGTGGGGACCCTGTTTCGGCAGCTGCCTCTTCATACTCGTCTAAGTCACTCCACACTTCTTCTATTTCTGACACCTGTTCATTGTTCCCTTCACAGCCCTCTCCTCTCTCACTTTCTGGGGTAGGTGGGCATATAATTCTCACGGGCTTGTCATTCAGATGGAATAGAAACTCCGCTGACCGCCACTCCTTCTCTTGCCCTTGTGGTGTGCGTGTTTCTTGTAATGATACTGACCGTGCTGGCTCCGAGATTGCTTGCGCCACTTCTCCTGCTGTGCTTAATGTTGATGTTAGATCTGCTATAGATAATGGTGGCACCTCTCCTCCTCCTGGCAGCATCTGGCTCCTATCGCATAATGCTCGTAGCCGCGTTATCTCTATCTGTGCATGCGCTAGCTGGTGGTCTAATTCTCCAGTGAAATGTGCTAAATTCACGGGGGTGCGCTTGTTGGGCCATACAAACCTCCTTTATCATAAGGGGGTGGTGCTGTAGCAACTGATCCTGTTGTAGGTGTAGGAGTTGGACAGGCTGGTACGTACAGGGGCTCACTATATCCTACTGCTGGTCTGGACATTAGAGGGTATATTTTTGTTGTATCGCCTTCAGCTGTAGTGGTTGTGCACTCGCCCTTTGGTGTTCCACTTACCTCTTCCTGTGTTTTCTGTGTTTCATTCCCCTTCTCCTTGCTTACCTCTGCTGCAGGTGCAACTTCCTCAAACATCTGCCATAGGTCTAGTACTTCCCTTCTGTTTTGCAATTGTTTCCCCTTATATGTTGCTAACAAGTGTGTAGATACTAGATCTAATACTCTTTTGTCGAATGACCCACCTTCTGGCCAGATTGGTGTCACACTGTCCCCTTTTATCTCTGTCAACCATTGATCATGGTATGTTTGTATTTTCTCACTGTATAACGGAAGGTGCTGACAAATATGTGCTAGTGGTGTTATTCCTCCCATGACAATGTATTTCCTTCCCTCCCTCTGTCTGTACTTACCTTTTGACCTCCCTTTCCCTTTAATCACTTCTTCACGAGTTGAATAATGTACCACGAGTCATGTCAGTTACTTGTAATTTGTATGCACATATATGTATCAAGATATATACATATCAACCCCCTTTTCAACGTTAACCTTTTAGTTATTGCGTGTTCACCTTCAACAGTTCATTGTTGCATATTTTGCCACTTTAACCACAATATAATCACAGTACTTGGATATCCTTGACAAAAAATAGACAGAACAAAAAGCACATATAACACTTATCATGCACATGCACTAACTGCGTGCGTTTTCTTTCCTGTTGCTCTTTTATCCCCACTTCCTTTCCCGTTTCACCTACTCTTCTCATTCACTCCCCACCTCTTACACCCTCTTACTCTTCTCCAAGAATCTTTTCGTACCCAGAAAAACAATGTTCTAAATAACTACTCCGAGTCTACTCAATATACGAGACTCCTACTATTTTCTCTGTAACTTCACTTATTTATTCTGCACTGGACGAGACAATGCTACGCGGCGCCGCCTTCTACCCTGTTCGGGCTAGGATACCACTGCTCTTTTTTCTCTTCACTTCTTACCAAAACCGAATGGCCATATAAAGGATAGATCAGAAAAGCCTCATCATCACTCACACAGGCCCTACTCTTTCCCTGCTACCCGTTACCACCTGTCCCCCCTATTTCCCCCTTACCTTTCCTTCATAACCTTCGCAACCGGCACTCACGTATTCAGTCAGGTGACCCGAGGATCGCCGCTCGCAGTCGGACCCCAGTCAGGCTCGCACCCCAACCAAGCCGTGGCCCGCCTCAGCGAGCAGTTTTTCATTCAGGTATTCGTCAACCGGGAACCCTTGACCCTTCTTCGTAGTGCGCACAGGCTGGTCGACCGTGGAGGCGATGGTTTTGCTGGGGGCGTCCAATATCTCGCCGCTTGGCGCTAGCCTCGAGGCACCTCTCTGATCACGTCGGGGTCACCAAATGTTAGTGCCCTCCCTGTCTAACACGTGTAAAGTAAAAAAGACAGACACTCCCTGGACAGGGAATAAGGCACAAAAGCGCAGGCTGCGAGAGTCCCAAGGAAAGTTTATGTAGATCTCTGAGAGCGCTCTGACCACATAAAAATTACAACACACTTATATAATATATCTACAAGTTTGACATATGATGCTACGTTGGACCAGGATTGGTCAGCCGTGGTGGTGACTTAGGTGTGGGCATCATCTCTTCCTCCGGGTTGGTTGCTGAGTTGGCGGGAGGATTGACGTCAGACATTGTGCTCCGGATGGGTGAAGGTCAGGTCGCTGTGAAACACGGTGGTCACTCTCTAAGCTAAGAAAATACATTCTGAATAATGCATGCACTAAATAACAGTTGATCAAAAGATTCTTAGTAGTATCTCATGTCGTTATACAAATCACTCAAGGGCTTACACCAGCTATACATTTGGGTTACACAGGTCACAGGTTTAGAGCCTTGACTACTACAATACTGTCATTGAACTAGCGGGTTAATCTTATAAGAATCTCAGGTATGTGGCATTTGTTAGTACTAGGTACGATATACTGCACGGGGGTCTAATGTTAGCTGGGGGGTCTGTTGGGTGGGCTCCATAGCGAGGTTGGCAGTCTGGCACATGAAAGGGATGCCTTGCAAGGACACAGGGTTAGAATGGTAATACGTTTCGATTGGCGAGGGTAAGAGGGAAAGGACACTTTTGTGGAGATGGACGAGCTCTGTGCTTGGCTCATGTTGGTTCACATGCAGGACAGTGATCTCACAGGAAAAAGGATATGTTACATTCATTATTTGTTGCAAGCAGCTCCGGCCTCAGCGTGAGAATGGAGTCGCAGAGTTTTCCAGTTGGAGTGGGGACGCGGGTGGGGGCCATGTGCTCCAGGCTGCGGGCAAAAGGGAGAGATGCGTTTTGTACTATCGCAATGAGGCCTAATTACCAAGATGGAGTCGAAAGGGGGTACAGAAAATGGATGCCCTGTGTCCTGCTCGGTGGTCCCATCTACGCGAATATAACTAAAAGTTAGTATCGCATAAGGGCAAGGGGCGTACCCACCACTTAGAGGCACTTGGTCTAAGTTTGGTACTGAGAAGTGAAGGTAGAGAGGGGCCCATTGGCCCCTTGATCCCACACACTCTGCTAGACCACATAGACATTCCTGTTGTGCTCAAAAAAGGACAGTAAATTACATCTGTAAAACATAAACCACCATCAACATACACATGCAAAATAATGTTTTTTGTTACTTACTCTTATATGTTCTTTGGATCAGTTCTATACACAATTCCCTTATATGATCAACTCCATCTTGGCCAACCAGTCCCCTTTGGTCCTTCATTAATGAGATTGACGTATATATTAAAATACACTACTTTTTCAATTATGGCCAGCAACCTCAATGGTACTCTTTTATTTTTCCAAATCCAAATACCTTACTCATGTATGCTTCTTGCTGCTTTAATATCCAATCATTCATTCATCCAATCATTTATTAATTCATTTAGTCATTCCTTCATTCATTTTTTATTTATTTTATTTTTATTTTTATTGGACTTCCCTAAATGTTATCATCAAACCTTTAGATTTTGAGTTTCTTACTCCTGTGCTGTTTAAGGTCAACTATTTATTCTCATCTTTCACTAATTAGTTTAGTCATAGTACAAATGTTCATATTTATCATAGTTATAATCCCTTGTATGCATATATTTTTATTTTGTTCCCCTATTAATTTAAAAAAACCTATGCCATAAGGGCCTGTGGCCCACAAGACACTTGCATTATCTACAAACCTTTCTGAAATTATGCTGCATGCGGCCACATTATTGCCACATGCTACAAGATTTTTCCTTTTTCTTTTTTTTCCAGTGTGTGATGCTCCTAAAGAAACACCACTTCATTTTTTGTTTAGTCTTGTCTAAATATGTCATCATCAGTGACGTCAATCAACTAGACCCTTCCTTGAGAACCATCACTGTCCTCCACGGTCCACTCGTATTGTGCCTTCCTTTGAGTACGTTCATTTTCTTTTTCACTATAGCTACTTTTAGTTTCATGGGGGTTATCTGTCACCCCTCTCTATCCATAGGTATCTGTGGTGTAAACAAAAATTCATCGAATATTCTCACCATTTCTCCACTAGGCCAAATAACCATGTTTAACACAGTGCTCATCTCATAATACAAAAGACCTCTAGCTTCTACTAAAAGCATCTTGCGGAGTGCCACTTGCCCTGCACAGGCCAATATAAATTCATCCGCGGTCAACTGGTGCATTCCAAAAGTGGAACACACTATCCCTTTAAAATAAATCAAAACGGCGTGGCTAACCGCGGGAGGTAGACGCGTGTCTGCTCAGCTCCCGCGGCCGCACTACAATATCCTGTTAAAAGCCTTATTTTTGCACACTAGGCAAGCTGGAAACATCTCCATGCCTGAGAGAACACCCTTGGGCACTCTCGGACCGAAGATCGGGGGAAAATGCAGTGCGATCTGCTGCAGACGTCCGAGTGAAACTTACTGGCGTGCGGAGCCCGGCCTGTCTCCAAAATGCCCGTGGGCGGGCTCGACTGTACGCGCTGAGCGTATGAAAGGAGGCCGTGCTGAGGAGAAATCCAGGAATCCAGTCCGCGGCAGACCTGCTATTGGCGACTGGAGGAGAGTGCGAACCAGGCTGGGCGCCCGGAATCCCGTTCGGCGACGGTGCATATCGCATACTGGCACGGACGGAGGCGCTGAGAGGGAGTCCATTGGGGAGCGGAGTCCGGATCTCCCTACGCCTGCACCTACCTCCTGGGTACCCCGGAGGGAACAGAGATCCGGAACGAGGCCGGCTGGGAAGCCAGGAGGGCTGACCAAGGCGAGGTAGGCCGAGCCCCCCCCGCGCGGGCCCAGACCCCTGACAACAACGGCGGCCAGCGAGGCGGCCCAGAGAGAGGCCAGGGCCGAGGAAGAGCTGCCCCTGACAACAACGGCGACTGGTGGGGCGGCCCAGAGAGAGGCTGGGGCCGAGGAGGGGCTACCCCTGACAACAACGGCGGCTGGTGAGGCGGCCTAGAGAAAAGCGGGGGCCGAAGAGGAACTACTCCGGACAACGCGGCTCTCCCCTGTCCTGCCCCGCCGGTGCCGCTTACGCAGCGACACACACGCGGACCCACGGGCGGGAGCAGGTGCCTGTATCCCTGCTGCGGAGGCGTACAGGAGCGAACCGCGGCCCAGCAGCAGGTGGCTGAAAGGCACGGAAGAAGGCCGCCTGGAGACCTGGGCCCAAAGCACTCGTGGAGGGGTGACGCCAAGCCAAACACAACAGCGCACGCAGCGCAAATGACTTTTTGAATGAGATAGCGCCTAACATCGGCAGAATTAGTGGCGGCCTCAGTGGGTCAGGACACCGCACTTATCTGCAGGACCCCCCCCGACATTCGGGCACGCTGGCCCACCTTTGAGGGGCAGATTGAACCTGGTGCCTGTTATGTCAAAACCTACAACAGCAACTCCCGCGCGCGTGAATTCGTAGTGCAACATCTATCACAGGGGGGACAACGCAACGAAACGCTAAATACCCAACGTGGCACTATGGGAAAGGAGAAACCGAGGAGGCTTCCTACACAGAGCAGAATGGACCAATACACCACTCCCCCTCCCCAGCCCACTGAACACCACCTGATAGCACCGGAGGAGATGGAAACGGACCAGGGAATCTCGCTGAAAGACATCATGGCCGCCATAGCGGATTCTCGCTCGTCCATGGAGCAAAAAATGGACGGTATAAGTATGGATGTTTCCCTCCTCCGGCATGACCTACAAAAACTAACGGCACGCACGGGAGAGGCGGAGCAGCGCATATCCACCACAGAGGACAGGGTGAACAGCATGCAACAACAGCTCCATAATGTGACAGCCAAGCTGAAGGTGTTGGAGGACAGAGTGGAAGAGGGAGAGGGTAGATCCAGACGCAACAATGTGCGCATCCTCGGTATACCCGAAAAGGCAGAGGGATCCTGCATGGAACTATTTCTAGAACAATGGCTCTCTGACCTATACGAACCCGACGCCTTCTCCAAATTCTTCTCCATAGAGAGGGAGCACAGAGTACCCACAAACAGGCCACCACATGGGGCCCCCCCAAGAACTGTAATAGCGAGATTCTTAAATTATAGAGACCGCAACGCCCTACTGCAACATGCACGTGCCAAAGGAACCGTCACGTTCAATGGTTCCAAAATCACCTTCTTCCCAGATTATACACGGGAAGTCCAAAGAGCAAGACAACTCTTCGATCCCCTGAAAAGACAATTGCACATGATGGGAGTTAAGTACGGATAGCTCTTCCCCGCACAACTCAAGATATACCACAATGGGACAACAGTCCATTTCAGTGACCCCGGAGAAGCGTGGCGCTGGGCCGAGCAGAATATAGATGGAGACTGGTCGACCCCCCGCGAAAACAGGGGGAGAAACCGTAGACCTCAGCCAGACCAACAGCGAGGACCCCGACGACGACCAGCGCAGGACCTGCCGGAAGACCTGGGGGGATGAAAACCCCCCGCCCCCATACAATGCCTGCCAATACTCCCTGCCCACACTACGATACCCAAAGCAGGCAGTAGATCCCACCTACAGCACACACATACATGTAACAATAGGCAGCATACACCCACCTGTAGCGGCCGCGGGGAGCCCCGAGCCCTACAGTAGAAGGAAAGTGCAATAAACCCCAGGTGTTGCACACTGGTAACTCCCCTTGGGGTCCACCTTTAGAGAAGTAACGCCCTCCCTTTAGGCCCCACCCACCCAGGGGACGATTACTTTCACCTGACATTTAGTTTAGTGCATGTTAAGTGTCCGGTTGACACCATAGCTACGTTGTTTGAGCGACCAATGCTTCTAGTTGGGAGGAGTATGGGGAGGGGGGGTTAAGGATTTGTTAAGGACAGCTTCAACAGGGACCAATCGAACTTATAGGGGCATGTGGCTGGAATGGATGTTAGGACACCATGGGCATGGCTCCAACAGGCATATATCGCCACCGGAGGCTATGAGGGCCAATACTAATACATGCTCACATGGCAGATGATAATAGTAAGGCGGACGCCCTCAGAACACTAAAGCTCTTGTCTTGGAACGTAAATGGCCTGGGCAATGCCATCAAGCGTCGCTTGGTGCGCCAATTCCTGAATAGACGTGGGCAGATATAGTGTTCCTATCGGAGACACACCTTGCAGGCACAGAATGTACCCTATTCAGACGTACGAATTACAAGCTAGCGTTCCACACAGGCTTCACGATGGGCTCAAGAGGCGTCATGATCCTGGTGCACAAAACTCTCCCCTTCCATCTGAAGCCAAGCGTCCCCAACCAGCACGATCCTCCCCGCAATGAGAGACAATGAAGGACTCTCCCAGGATGGGAATAAGGCCAAGACAGAGTGCGGGTGAGCGTAAATGGGAGTTTATCAATCAGAATAGGGCATGCAAAGAACTCTGCAAACACCAAGAGCGCTCTGTCTGACAATAGCAAAGACAGGCGTATATATTTACAAAAAACGTCATCAGAACCTACATACTATAGGGGGCACAAGTTCAATGGGATTGGGTGGCGATGACTAGCTATAGGCGCTGCTGCGATGTGGTTGGCCTTGGCTGGAGGACGTCACTGGTCAGCCTCGTGGGTTGGGCTGGGCCTGGCAGGTCAGCTGGGTTCATCCGGGCGGTGTTGTTGTGCCACTGTGGCCAGTGTCAGAGATGAATGTCTTTTCCTGACTTCTTTGCCCTAAGCCATGCATACCGCAGTCATTCAGTTATTGCAATATTATCTTCTTTAGTAAATCTTTCAATAGGTTATTCTACAGGTTAATGCAACACAGGAGGAATGCACCTTGAGAGGGGTTTGATGGCGATTCATCAGTACATGGTTACCAGTGTCCTGTTGACCGGGTACCATAGGTCGTGGGGCTAGGTCTCAGGGCATGGGACCGGTGGTACGCGTCCTCCTGTCTTGTTAGAAGTTGTTATGAATGTGCTGCTGCGCTGTTGCCATAATATTGGGTGTCCTAATTTTACAGGGGCCATTAATCTAAGGTGATCCGGTGGGTTGTGGGGTTTAAGGGAGGGCGCCCCTGGATTTGTGTATTCAGGCGGAGGTTTACTGCTGGGCTGTAAATAATGCAGGTGGCGGGCCGTGACCTTGGGTGCTGCAGAGGGGACTACAAATCTTTGAAGTGGCTCCAGCCTAGTTGGGGGAGGGGGAGCAGCGCGGCGCGGGCCTCTGCTCTCTTGTTTGGCAGTCTTCGCAGGGAGGGAGGGGGAATGGCCTTGCACATATTCACAAAGGTATCTTCCTCGTGTGTTGCCGATTTTAGGTGAAAGCATCATAAACATTCGTAAACTATACAATACTCATTTGAATCATTCCAAAACATACATTTTAACTTTGCTAAATGTCTCTCAAATATAGCCAGTCTGAGCACATTATTTGTACACTATGTTTTAACAACTACAACATTTGGTTATATGCATATACATTTGCAGTAAGTGAGGTAGTAGTGAGGTTGGTGGAGCACATAGAAAACGACTCGCCACCGTACGTGACGGTAGTGGCACATAAGGGGCTTAGACATACACACATGAAGGGTGCATTCTCGCGCGTCCTTCACATGAGCCCTCAGTATGGTTGGATTTGTCTTTCCTTGCACTCTAGCAGCATTAGTTCGGTTATGGCGCGGGACCGTGGGGTGTGAACTTTTCAATGATACGCATAACAAATAACCCCCCGTGTGACGGAGTGAGACTCTACAGAATAAATGAGTAGTAATGTACATAGACATTAGTCATTCAGGAAGACCAGGAAGTCTAAGATGTATGGACTTTCCTCTAATGTATACTCTGTTTGGGTTGCCTAGGAGACGACTCGTGAAGAGGGGAATGCAGAGGAGGAGGTGTTGACGTGGGCTTACTGAAGAGCAGAACGACGGTTGAAAGGTAGCCGATGAAATGAAGGAGAGAGAAGAGGGGGAGAAAAGAGTAAATGAAATTGACGAGGTGATTCTCAGCGAGCGACACAGACGTTACGTCGAGGCATTAAAGCCGGCTGACAACGGAAAGTGAAATTGACGAGGCGATTCTCCGCAGGCTGCAGAGGCGTGGCTTCGCGGCTTTCACAGTGGGCGGACGAGGAATGGTGAAGTTGACGAAGTGATTCACGACGAGCCGAGACAACGTATCCGCAGGCTGCCGGGTATTAGATTCAAGTGCCAAGATGCAAAGTCGCCGGAGGTGAGCGAGATAGAAGGAGGGAGAGAGAGAAGGCTGCGTGTTCAAGATAAAGGAAAGAGAGAGCGAGAGTATGCTGCCGTAAGACGACTGTTAAAGTTAGCGCCGTTGCGCATTTAGTGAAGATCTCACGGATGTCGAGTGAGATTTCCAGGGCAGTTTGAAGTTACGAAATAAGCGCCGTTGCGCCAGCATTAATTGTAAATGGGATAAAGAGCCGTGCGACAGAGAAGGGGAGATACAGACGTCACGAAAAGGTTGCACAAATCTTAATCAACATTGCGACAGAGAAGGCGAAGTCAAGTAGGGCAAAGTAAAGTTCGAGAGGGTTACTGGAAAGGAAAAGAGAGAGAGAGAGAGGAAATGGGGAGCGCTGTGGGAGGTAATAACATCCATACCTGAAGGACGAGGTTTGACCGTGAAAGTAATGAAAGAGCTACTTCCAAACTGTTCAGCTTCAGGGGATAGAACAGAAAGATTCCAGTAAAGGAATACATGTAACGTGATAATACAAAAATACTTATCACTGGCAGCAACTAAGAGGCCTATGCTAACTGGAGTTCTGAAATCACAAGGGAGTTAAGAAAGAGAAAGGAGGAAGAGATATAGACAGTTCACTGCGAGAAGGCATGAGGAAACAATAAGAAAGAGAGCTGAAAGAAAATAGACATTAAGTCATAGTCTTAAAGAGTTCAAAAGAAAAGAAGTTGGAAACCTACATCCACAGACTCTTAGTTGAATCTAAAGTGGCCACTTGTTCCTACTGAAGTGCATCCAGTTCAAGAAAAGACGTATCCTTTTAAAATATAAAATAGAAAAAGAAAACATTAATAAAAAAATAAAAGAAAGGATTACCGTTGTAATCCACAACCTACGTATTGGCTCTGAGTCTCATTCATGCTTTAAAACAATAGTGTGACAAGCGGGACGCTTCTACTATTTGCACATAACTGCAGTGGTGTGGGTGTTTCATTGCTAATGCCATGTGAACATGTATTCTGCCATATCTGTACATTTTACAGGTTTTCTAATCAAAGAGGTTTGTGGAGAAAATGCGCCCATTGCAGATAGTTTTGGCATTAGTATTTGGGAGCTTTTCCTTTTGTCCAATTGCCATTTTACAGTTCTTTTTCCACCCAGGATCTGCTGGCCGGGTCAAGTTGGGAGCAGTGATACAGTGCGGAAGGTGAAATGTTACAGTGTTGGTATCTTACACTAGCTCATGTCCGTCTTGTTCGTGGGAACGGGCTCACAGAGGATCTGCCAGGGAGCTGCGGCCACAGGGATAATTGAAACTCTCCAAAGGTGGGGGCCGCGCTGCAGCGCGCCGAGCTAACCCCATCTTTATTAGACACAATGGTTTCTGAGGCCTACCTAAATTCAATACGTTTGGGCAATGTCTTCAGCAGGTGAGCCATCCACCACCTGGGCCCTGGTGGTAAAGAGGGGACGCCCGATGAGCCATGGCCCTCACCTGGGGAGGGGATGTAGGCAAGGGGGGGGGTCTTTTGGACCAATCCTCCCCTACATTTCCCCCCTTTCGTTACTTAAGTAACAAATTCTTTAAATCCTCCAATCTCCTGCACTCTTCTTCGTCAATTATTGCGTCATTCCATGCTGGTGTGCCTTTTATGGGCATCCACGCTCTGCACACCCCCTTAAGCTCTCAACTCTCCTAGCATACTCATCTGGGGTACAAGTCAGGTATATACATCCGCTCTCTCCTTCCAAGTCTACCCACACCTTCTGGTACCATTCTAGTACACGGGGCTCTCTGATGGTGGTATGCCACAATTTATCTACGATATCCTTGTCATGATACCTAGGCACTAGCTGATATCTGGGTGTGTCATCTGTTCCTGTTTGTACCTGCACTTCCTGCATAGTTTGTATTGTACCACTGGTGTTGCCCATTGTCACCATCATCATTGCACCATTAGGTACTGCGTTAGCACAACATCGAAGACCCACCTGGCACAGGCAAAAAATAAAGAGGAGGAACACCACAGCCGGCATCAAAAATTTCACAGTCATTCCCAGCCATGATGGAACCCAGGAGAAGATATTGTCGAACCACGTGCTTTCTTCTGCTCCGCCTTCCATTTTCATTCTTTCTTCTAGGTTATGTACTGCTTCGATCACATGGGACAGGGAGCCGTTGTCTGCGTCTTCAGAAGGTACGAAAGTGCAGCAGGCACTTCCGATTTTTCGGCAAACACCTCCATCCATCGCCATCAACAGGTCCAAGACATACCTGTTTTGCATCGTCATCAGCCGTAATGCTCTTAGTTCCACTTTTATTACGTTGAACCCTTCTTCAGTGTCATTTGCCAGCTGGATCAGCTCCCAACGTGTTATCTGGAGCCATTTTGCGTTTGCTCTTGCCTGAATACTTGGGATGAGTGAGGCAAAGAATGTTTCTGCCGAGCTGAATAATCGATATCTGTCTGGGATCTGTGCCAGCAACTCTGACGATGCCTTTGATATATAGTTTGATGCTCGTCTGCTTCGGGACAGCACCTCTTCCTTGTTCCCGGAAGACAGGACATAGATTTGTGACTCTGCAGTGGGCTGGGCCGCACTCTGTTGTGTGTTTTCTCGCGTCCTTTTGCTCCCATCAATGTGGCTTTCTGGGATTACCATTAGTGCTGAGTGTAGAGTGGCCATTGAGCAGCTGCCACTCCATGATTGTGGGAGGTGCAGGTATGCCTTGTTGCCACATACCCAGTACGTGTCCATCAGGGCCGCCGTCCCTTTTCTTAAATCTGGGATGGTGAGGGTCTTGTTACAGTTCTTGTTTGTCCCCATGGAGGCTTTCCCCTCTCCTTTCAAGCACAGTTCATAGTCTATTTCCTTCTGCAGCTTAAAGGGTTTTTCAATGGCTGTTACCCAAGTTAGTTTTGAAATGTGTTCCTTCCATACTGGTGTGCACGTTTCTTCTATCCATTGCAATTTCTCTGGTGCCACACCCCTCAGCGCTTCAGCCTTACACATTACTTCTTCGTCCTTCCACTTGTTGTCTGAAAAAAGTGTCCCTTGTATTATAAAAAATGGTTCTTCCAGACATACCACTCCTACTGTCTTTGGATAGCAAGTTTTCTCGTTCTGCAGCATTCTAAAAGTAACTTCATGTGCCTGGAAGGTGTTCTTAATTCTGCACAACGTGAGATGAATGAGACATCGGCATCCACAATAGGCAACTCTTTGGGTAACAATACTTTGGGTGTGCCTGAAGCATGGGGAATGAGGGAGCAGACATAACAGCTCTCTTTTGTTGTTTGTTTAGCTGTTGCACTCATATCCGCATACCATTTATTTTTCTGGTGGGGGTGTCGTGGGTCTTCCATTTTATCTAGTCCTAACCCATAGTACTCATCATACTTCCTCCTCCCCGCTTCCCTTTTTCGTCTGTTATTTCTTTTCCTAATGTACTTCCCGGCTTCATGGGCGATAGACAAAGTGGGCCCCCCTTTCTCCTTCCCGCCCCCCTTTGCCCAATCATCGTATAATATTTCGTGTGTTGCTATCATTCTTTCATTTTCTTCCTTCATGTTGTCTGTCAGTGTGTTTTTTGCTATGGGGGCAGGCTGGCTGGTAGGGGTGTTATACAACCAGGATATGGCAGAAGGGTTTCTGTCATTTAAACTGTGGGCATTGTAATTAGATATTTTTGGCGGAGATACTGTGTTATTTTGCATTTCACCCTGTAGCCCTTCATTTTTCGAGATGACAGCATTGGATGGTGTGGTATAATAGCCCCATACAAGTTTAGTTCCTTCCCTTACCAAAAAATCACCTTCCTTATTATTTACACTTGCAGTTGCATTGGTCACAGTAGTGCTGTTAATCCCTCCCCCCTCGTTCATCTCGATAGAGATGAACGCTATGAACCAATATGTAACCAGGCCAAACATTATTGTAAAAAACAATGTAACGCACACAGATAATCCACACTCATACGAATATCTGCATCTCTCAGTTAACAACTCTCTAAATCTAATAAATCTATCCGTTGCAGGCTGCCCGTTAGATGCCATGGTAGCTCCTGTTTGAGATATAAAAGTGCATTAAGTGCATGAATGTAAACATTTTGTTGGCACTACCAGTGCCAGTATATATTGAAAGGGGATGGAAACGGGTAGGGCTGTAGGGTTGGGGATGCACAGACAAGGGAGTAGACACTGCATATTTTTATCACATCGTTAATTATATATAAGTCCACAAAAAGAAATATATATATATATTTCTTTTTTAATACCCATAAATGCAAGTATACTTGTCAGCCACTTTTTCATTCAGGTGCATTACTACCACACGCACACAAGTTCATATTCAGACATTCTGTTCATTTGCATTGTTTGCTGTTGTCTGTGCCCCCTCATCCACCTCTTCCTGCACATTATTATATGCCCTTCGTACATCCGTCAAATGTATCCAATACTTCAGGCCCTTCACTTTTACAGCTGTGGGCGTGCAAAACACTACTTCCTATGGGCCATGGAACCGTGGTGCGTTCCACCGGTGCACAAAACTCCTGACATAAATGAATTCACCCGGCATCAGCTGTAGCTGTGTTTCAGGCTCCGTAACAGACCCTGTAGTGTTTCCCTCCTCTCTTGTGAAAGGTGGAGAGAGCTGCTTTGATATTGCACGCTGCCCTTGTTAATTTTTTCAAATAGTCTGTGAACTCGTCTCCCAATATCGCAGCGCTTCTGTGTGCATCTGAGTGTTCGCGCAGTGGTGAGTGTGCTGTGTGCATTCGTCTCCAAGTCACGATCTCGTGCGGGGACAAATGGTGGTCCTCGCTTGGCTGATTTCTCAGCTCAAACAGCGCAAGGGGCAAACAGTACATCCAGTTCTTTTTTAATGAAAAGCATAGTTTCGATAATCTTCCTTTTAACAGGCCGTTCATCTTTTCCACTACGCCATTACTTTGAGGATGATAAATCGAGCACAATTTATGCTTTATTCCCAACAGTGTTGTTACTTCCTTGAAGAGCTCATTTACAAAGTGAGTGCCGTTGTCTGAGCGAATCACGTCACAAATTCCCCAGCGCGGAAATACTTCTCTCACTAGGAACTTCGCAGCGCTTGTAGCATCAGGCCGTGCACATGGACCTGCTTCTACCCACCTTGAAAATGGGCATACAACCACAATCATGTAACGTGCCCCATTACACCTTTCTCCCATGTCCGCGTAGTCGACATGTAGCTCTCTGAATGGCCCGATTGGTTTTGGAATTGTTCCCCGGAGCGTACGTAATGTCATTCCTGAATTGTATATCTGACATGTTGTGCATTCCAGTGTCAATCGAGATAAGTGCTCGTGAAGACAGGGCGCGAACCACTCCTCCTGTATCTCCGCTGCAATGTGCTGTTTCGTATTGTGTGCTGGGAAGTGTAGTTGTTGGAACGCAATTTCCAATAACTTTACTGGCATTACCACTTTTCCTGAGTTATTTTGTCGCCAGAGTAAGTCTGTCGCCGATTGGCTGCACCCTCGTTTCGCCCACATCAATTTTTCATCTGCACTTGCTCCTTCCTGTAATTCTAGTATTTGTGATATAGGCATCATATTGTACCCTTCTGGGAGCTCCTCGTTTGTCTTGTGCTGCAGCATGTACTCACCTGCTTCATATTTCTGAAAGTAGGAAGCTTCCTTGGCAGCAGCGTCCGCTGCCGCGTTTCCCAAAGACACAACGTCTGTGTTGGATGTATGTGCTTGGCACTTCACTATGGCTACCGCTGTGAGATCTTGTAGGGCCTCAATTAACTCCTTCAGCAATTCTGCATGCTGCACTGGAGTTCCATCTGCTCGTCGAAACCCCCTCCGCCCCCATCTCGCCAGACCTCCATGTACTGTTGTCGTCATGTAAGCTGAATCTGTGTAGATTGTCACTGCACAACCTTTAGCTGCATGTAGTGCTTCTATGAGGGCAATCAGTTCTGCTGCTTGTGCGGAGTAATGTGATGGAAGGCGGTACTGCACTAGTGTCTCATACTCACCGTCTTCTAACCTCACCACTGCCATACCCACATGTTTTTCTCCTGTGTCCACGTCAATTGATGCTGACCCGTCAACAAAGTACACTTCCCCCTCGCTCAGAGCATTCTCGCACACCACTGTGTCCTCCCCTCTTTCTCCTGTGTAAGTTGCACAATCGTGTTCCTGCATGTCCTCTAGTGTGCACGCTTCTGTAATGAATGTTGCTGGATTCACTGTCCTGCATCGCACCACATGGATATTGGCGCTGGACAATATTAGTTCATAGGCGGTTGCCCGCTGTGTGGTCAGCGTACTCTTTGACCTCTCAAGTATTGCAAATAATGAATGCTCCACAAACAATGTCACAGGGCATCCCATTACTATTGTGGCACTTTTCTCAATTGCGAACGCGGCTGCAGCGAGCGATTGCTCGCACGCAAAATGTTCTTGCATCACAGCATCCAAAGTGCCACTATAGTAAGCCAAAGGTTTGTGTCCTAGGGATGTCTTCTGTGTCAGTACAGCTGTCATGAGTGTTCCCTTACAGTGTGAGAACAGGTAAAACTCGCACCCGTAATCAGGATTCGCGAGCACTGGAGCACTTGAAATCAACTCTTTTAACGATTTGAAGGAAGCGCTCATTTCTTCTGACCATTCTATTTTCTTGTTCTCCTGTTGGGCCTCCTTGAGCGCTTGCAGTAAGGGTCTTGTGTATGCTGCATAATCTAATATCCATGCTCGACAATAGTTGCACATTCCCAAGAATTTCTGCATCTCCTTCACTGTTGTGGGTTCTTTTACTGATCTTATTGCTTCTACCCTGTCGGGGATTATTCTTTTTCCATCTTTTGATATTAGCTGTCCCAAGTATAGCACTTCTGTCAGGCAATATTGTAACTTTTTCTTGTCTACTTTGTACCCCTTGTTGGCTAACAGGGTCAGGAGTGTTAATGAATCTTTTCTGCATGTTTCTTCATCCTGTGCACAGACGAGTAAATCGTCTACGTACTGAATGATCGTGCTCTCAAATGATAAGTTTCCTAAGTCCTCATGTAGTATGCGGTTGAATATGCTTGGGCTCTCACAATATCCCTGTGGTAATCTACAATGCTCATATCTCTTCCCCCCTAGTGTAAATGCTGTCAAGTATCTGCTTTCTTCAGCCAAGGGGATGGAGAAAAATGCGTTTTTCAAATCGACCACCGTGAAATGTGATGCCGTCTTTGGGATGCTGCATAATATTGATGCAGGGTTCCGGACCAAAGGGAACTCCTTCTGTATTACATCATTTAGGGGGCGTAAATCCTGGATCATCCTCCAAGACCCTCCCTTTGCTTTTTTAATCGGGTAAATGCATGTGTTGCATGGGGAGTTTGAAGGCACTATTATCCCTTGTGCTAGTAGTGCATTTATTGTCTCTTTTATCCCCTCTTCTGCTTTGCGGGACAGTGGATATTGTTTCACTCGGGGTAGAATTGCTCCTTGTTTGATCTTTATTATCACTGGCTGTACTCCATGCAACAACCCTACGTCATGGGGGCCTGTTGTCCATAAATTATTTGGTACTAGTCTCATGTCATCATCAAAGAATGACAGTGGTGCTCCCACCACTGCCATCAGTTGGACAGGAATCTCTCTGGCCTGAATCAAAATGTCACAGGGCATTGCTATTTCCATTACTATTTCACCATGCCCCTCTGAATCTGAAAAGAGATCCTCATCAGTTAAGTCTCGCAGGGCAATGTTGGCATTGGTACACAGTACTGTACGCCATTCACATCCTTCTATGTCCATTCCAATCACAGAGATCCTTTTTGCTGATACCTGTACAGCGTGCAAGACTAATGATACCACTGATCCTGGTGCTATGTCAGGGTGCACTATTGGGCGGAAGAGAAACTCTGCCGGTATTCTCCAATCCATTCTTCTTAGCTCAGGAATTATGAGGGCCATTGTCTTTAGTCCTTCAATAAACATTCTCTCGTCCACTGGCAAACCACGTATTTCTGGTGCAGTTGTGTGAGCCTGTACTACCAGCATCACACGTAATGGGCATATTCCTGGTGTTGAGCACACTATACCTCTCTCAGTGAATGATACTGTCATATTGAGTTTGCTAAGAAGATCCCTCCCTAGTAAATTTATTGGCGAGTGTTCATAATACAGTAAGGGTGTTTTCACAGTTTTGCCCCCTACTGTCACATCCAATGCTTCTGTGTAAGGAACTTCAATTACAGCCCCAGAGAACCCCTGCATCTCTAACTTCCTGTTAGATAACGGGAACCGGCCCTCCCTAATACATGATTTCTCCGCTCCCGAATCCACCATGAATATGAACTGCTTGTCTCCTATCTGCGCCCCTACCAATGGTTCCTCTGCTGCATCGTAGGTGGTAGATAGAACTGGACACGCAAGTGTTCTCTGTGGGCTGTCCTATGCGGGGTGTCTCATTGCCCCCCCCTGGTTGAACACGCTCCCTGAAACCACTGACACGCCACTATAGGGGGCTGGTGCGGGGGCTCCGTTTGCTGTTGTCGCAAAAGGGTTGCCTGGCGTGTAGTGCATGGTGTCATTGTTTTGTGGGTGATTCTGTGTTCTGTACTGATGCCCCTGTTGTTGCTCATTGTACCCCTGGCCTGGGTTTCTTTGTTGTTGTCCCATTGGGAGACCATATGGGCTCCCCGGATGGGGATGGCCATAAAGTTCTACCTCTTGAACTCCGTTGTTGGGTCTGCTTCTGCACTCCCTAGAGTAATGTCCCCACCTCCCGCAGTTCCAACAACTCCCTTGCGCTCCTCTGGGACCCTGCCATCCATTTCCTCCCATTCCCCCGTACCCCGGTCCACCTCCTCTTCGGCCCCTGTACCCACCTCGTCCCCCTCGAGGGGCCCACTCTTGCCACTGCGGACCTCTGCCTTGCTCCTGCTCCTTCCACTGCTGCTGTTCTGCTCCCGCCCAATTAGTTGCCATCCTTCCTTGTATTGCTACCAGCCCCTCCTCCTCCTCATCTCCCTCCCTGCTGTGTGGGAGCGTGGCTACTGCTGCTGCGACCTTCACCAACTTTGTCTGCACTAGTTTTGCTTCGTCTGCCAATCTTCTCTGCGCCACCTCCTTCTGCCTTTCTTTTATTCGCTTACAGTGGTGCACTATTATGCTCTGAATCTCAGGCCATCCTTTCGCTTCAATACCTACTATCTTGTCGAGCGCCTTTTGCACCTCCTTTGGCAACCCCCTCTTTATAATGAAGTAAAATAAAGATGTCGATTGATACCAGGGCGTACCCGTTTCTGCTCTCCACATCTCTTGGACCCGAAAAATTTAATCCATAGCATCTTCCCCGTCATTCATTGTACACTGCATTACTGACTGTAAGTCTGGGGTGTCTGGAAACATTTCCCGCAAAGCATCCCATACCCTTGCACGCACTGTGTTAAAGGAGGCCCCATCATGGCGATCGCAGTCTAATGTTACTCCTGGGAAACCAGTCTTGACCCATACTCTATCGGCCTGATCCCCCACTGCTGATACAAGCAAGCTCTTCACATCCCCTATTGCTAGGGGTACCCCGGCAGTGTGTTTCTCAAAGGCGTATATCCACTTGCTCGCCCCTCCCGATAACGGGGGCAATAACTTTAGTAAGTTGGCCTTATCCATCTGAGCCCAGGGTATGTAATTTGGCCTCCCTCCTCCCCTATATATTAGCGGGAGCTGCAACTTTCCCTTCATTGTTGTATCTGTACCCGTCTTCACTCCTGATTTTCCCAATGAGGCCATTTTCCCCACTCGGTTTCTTAATCGCCCCGTCCACTCATCATCCAGTGTACTCATTGAACATGCACCATCCAACCCTTCGCTTCCCCCTCCCATTGCCATACTCAACCTGTCGCTTTCCTCCAAATCGTCCCTTATATCACATAGTAGCTCCTCCCTGTCCCCTATAGGCCTCTCTTCATTGTCAGCACACCCCTCTCTTGTCTCTAGTTCAATTATTCGGGTTGGTTCTTCTTGGATTCAGAACAGTATCTCGACTTTTTTCCACCCTTCTTCAAGTGTTCTACCCTCGCTCTGCGCTCTAGACGCGTGCTCTGATCTCGCTGCATTAAGTGCTGTTCGCTCACATATGCTATTTATCCTCGAGAGCTCATCTTTGGCTATCGAGAGCCTTGACTCTTGATCGTCTGTTAGTTTTTCTATGTCCACCCTTGGTGTGCTCACCTGGGCTCGCTCCCTAGTACTCTCGTATGGCGGGGGTGCCGTTGGCCTTTGGGTTGTAGTAGTTGTCGGGGGAGGCACATAAGTGGGGTCACTGTACCCCTCTGCGGGCACTGGCTTGTTTAGTATTGGGTATAAACTTATTACCTCTATTGGTGGCTCTTCGTCTGGCAATGCTTTATCATCTTTTTGTATCATTAGTGGATTGTCAGTGGTAGATGGTAGATCAGGATTTAATTCTTTTGCCTTAGGCGGCGGTATCTCTTCAAACAGCCTCCAGAGATCTAATATTTCTCTCCTATTATGCAACTGCTTCCCCTTGTATTTCAAACAAATGCATGTGGCTACCATGTCTAGGACACTTTTGTCAAATGAACCCCCTTCGGGCCATATCTGGGGCAACCCCTCTCCCTTCAACTCTGTGATCCATTGGTCATGATATTTCTTAATCCGATCCGCGTACCCAGGTAGGTTCTTGCAAATATGTGATAAGGGTGTTTCTGCCCCCATACTTTGTGCCCTCCTGGTACTTGTATATCTCTATGTATCTCGATACCTCAATATAAACGTATCACCATGTGAGTCCTCGTATTTTATGTCTTACTGAATCGTGGGGGCCTTCGTGTTCCTCCCCCCGCCTGCACACCATAAGAATGGCTGCGCACAGCATCTAATCTATTCTCTTTGGGGGGGGCACGTACAAGAGCAAACCATCAGTAATCTCAACAATGTTAACCCAGAAATCAGAAAGGTACACACTCACTTCACCTTATTACTCTTGTCTTTATAAAGCTTTGTCTGGCCACACTTACCATGACCACTCAATGGCTATACATTTATGACCATTTTTACACACCCATCACACCAAATTATCTCCTGACGCATACGATGTGCACACACCCCTCTGTAACACTCTATTCACAGTTCAATTTGCCCTCCCTTTCCTCCCTGGCCGGCTGTCCCTGTCCGTCTTATTCAGATATATGTATATATATATATGTATAGGTTTGATCTTCACTTTTACAGTAAAACTCTCTGTCTCTTACTTTATCTCTTTGGTTTTGTACTAACTCACTTTTATTTTTCCCGCAACCCTAAAGAAAAGAATAGAAAGAATAGCAGTAACTAATATATTCTCCGTGTCTCCCTTTGCCAGACACTTTTATCTTATTTTCCACTTCTTCATATATTCCCAGTACTAGTCAAGATAGCACTATGCGGCGCCGCCTTCCACCCCCTCTCGGAGCTAGGTTCCCGTCACTTTTATCTCTTATTCACCTCTTAATCCTAATGGCCATATGCAAAGAAAAAGCAAAGAAAGTTTAAGATGGTCCTTAGTAGACCCACGTGCCCCTTTTTACCCCACCTCGTTCCCTGTCCTAAATTTCCTCCTCTACTCCCTTTATGATCGCTCGCACTCAATACTCACGTGCCCGTCTTGAACCGAGAGTCTCCGAAACTGGGTCCGTCCTGGCAGTGCTGCCGTATGCTCAACAGTCAGCCCCGGCTCCGGCGAGCAGTACTCAAAGGGGATTTTTCAACCGGGATCCCGTACCCTCTCTCTGTTGAGTGTGCACTACTGAGCGTACCGGTCGCCGTTGGCGGGCAGCCTCCCGGCGCCGGCGCACCGTGCGTATCCCTTTTCGACCGGAGATTTTCGTGCCAAAGGGGACGGTAGGGATATGTTGGGAGAAAAATAATAATCACGCTTTCGGGGTCACCACTGAAGGCAAGCGTCCCCAACCAGCACGATCCTCCCCGCAATGAGAGACAATGAAGGACTCTCCCAGGATGGGAATAAGGCCAAGACAGAGTGCGGGTGAGCGTAAATGGGAGTTTATCAATCAGAATAGGACGTCACTGGTCAGCCTTGTGGGTTGGGCTGGGCCTGGCAGGTCAGCTGGGTTCATCCGGGCGGTGTTGTTGTGCCACTGTGGCCAGTGTCTGAGATGAATGTCTTTTCCTGACTTCTTTGCCCTAAGCCATGCATACCGCAGTCATTCAGTTATTGCAATATTATCTTCTTTAGTAAATCTTTCAATAGGTTATTCTACAGGTTAATGCAACACAGGAGGAATGCACCTTGAGAGGGGTTTGATGGCGATTCATCAGTACATGGTTACCAGTGTCCTGTTGACTGGTTACCATAGGTCGTGGAGCTAGGTCTCAGGGCATGGGACCGGTGATACGCGTCCTCCTGTCTTGTTAGAAGTCGTTATGAATGTGCTGCTGCGCTGTTGCCATAATATTGGGTGTCCTAATTTTACAGGGGCCATTAATCTAAGGTGATCCGGTGGGTTGTGGGGTTTAAGGGAGGGCGCCCCTGGATTTGTGTATTCAGGCAGAGGTTTACTGCTGGGCTGTAAATAATGCAGGTGGCGGGCCGTGGCCTTGGGTGCTGCAGAGGGGACTACAAATCTTTGAAGCGGCTCCAGCCTAGTTGGGGGAGGTGGAGCAGCGCGGCGCGGGCCTCTGCTCTCTTGTTTGGCAGTCTTCGCAGGGAGGGAGGGGGAATGGCCTTCATATATTCACAAAGGTATCTTCCTCGTGTGTTGCCGATTTTAGGTGAAAGCATCATAAACATTCGAATACTATACAATACTCATTTGAATCATTCCAAAACATACATTTTAACTTTGCTCAATGTCTCTCAAATATAGCCAGTCTGAGCACATTATTTGTACAATATGTTTTAACAACTACAACATTTGGTTATATGCATATACATTTGCAGTAAGTGAGGTAGTAGTGAGGTTGGTGGAGCACATAGAAAACGACTCGCCACCGTACGTGACGGTAGCGGCACATAAGGGGCTTAGACATACACACATGAAGGGTGCATTCTCGCGCGTCCTTCACATGAGCCCTCGGTATGGTTGCATTTGTCTTTCCTTGCACTCTAGCAGCATTAGTTCGGTTATGGCGCGGGACCGTGGGGTGTGAACTTTTCAATGATACGCATAACAAATAACCCCCCGGGACGCTTCTACTATTTGCACATAACTGCAGTGGTGTGGGTGTTTCAATGCTAATGCCATATGAACATGTATTCTGCCATATCTGTACATTTTACAGGTTTTCTAATCAAAGAGGTTTGTGGAGAAAATGCGCCCATTGCAGATAGTTTTGGCATTAGTATTTGGGAGCTTTTGCTTTTGTCCAATGGCCATTTTACAGTTCTTTTTCCACCCAGGCTCTGCTGGCCGGGTCATGTTGGGAGCAGTGATACAGTGCGGAAGGTGAAATGTTACAGTGTTGGTATCTTACACTAGCTCATGTCCGTCTTGTTCGTGGGAACGGGCTCACAGCGGATCTGCCAGGGAGCTGCGGCCACAGGGATAATTGAAACTCTCCAAAGGTGGGGGCCGCGCTGCAGCGCGCCGAGCTCACCCCATCTTTATTAGACACAATGGTTTCTGAGGCCTAGCTAAATTCAATACGTTTGGGCAATGTCTTCAGCAGGTGAGCCATCCACCACCTGGGCCCTGGTGGTAAGGAGGGGACGCCCGATGAGCCATGGCCCTCACCTGGGGAGGGGATGTAGGCAAGGGGGGGGTCTTTTGGACCAATCCTCCCCTACACATCTCTACAAGGTGACTCATGATACAGGCGGCAGGTACATATATGTGACGGGTGAGTTGTGGGGACAACCCGTGGCACTAATAGCAATATATGCACCACCAACCCTCCTAGAGCCACTACTCACCGACATTACCCCACTAATCGCTAATGATACCTCTAACTGCATGATACTAGGTGGCGATTTTAATGAAGTCATGAATGTTACCCTGGACAGATCACACATACGTAACAGGAATCCCAATATCCCCACCAGACTGGCCACGTTCGCCAACGCACTCGGCCTTTGCGACGTATGGAGAGAACTCCACCCAGACACTAGAGCGTACTCCTTCCATTCGGGGGCACATGCCTCGCTCTCCAGATTGGATTACTTCTTCACCCCCGCAACCGACCTTTACAGAGCACGAGAGATAAACATACTGCCTAGAGGCATCTCCGATCACTCTCCGATTGAAATGTTACTCACGACATCCCGGAAGATCCCTCCGCCGTGTTGGCACCTGAACAGCTATCATTTGGGGGACCCTGAGCTGGTTGATAAACTACAGGAAACTACTAACAACTATTTCAAGCAGAACACACAGGCAGGAACAAACCCTGAAACGCTGTGGGAAGCCTATAAAACAGTCCTAAGAGGCGAGCTAATATCGTGGACAGCGGCCCAAAAGAGGCAGCACGTGAGCAAGACCCTTGAAGCAGAGACTCAAGTCAAACAGGCAGAAGAGGACCACATAAATGAAAATACGCCAGCCACTAACCGGGCACTGCTGCTAGCACAAAAAAGATTGCAAAGCATCGCGATGGATAATGCCAGACAGGCACACACTGCGATGAGAGCAAGGATCTACGACGCAGGCGATAAGGCAGGCAAGATGCTGGCGTGGCTGGAAAGGAAGGAGCGGGGACGCAGCCATGTCCAGAGGCTCGAAGCAAAAGGATTGAATACAGGAGCAACGGATCAGGAAATAACCCAAGGCTTCGCGGAATACTATGCTGAGTTATATAGTGAACCCACAATTCCGATGGACCCCACGGTCATGGATCACATCGACACCCCGGCCTTAAATGAGGCGCAACGGCAGCAGCTGGAGCGGGAGATCACAGAGGATGAGATCCTGGATGCCATCTCTGGTGTACAATCCGGCAAGACACCTGGCCCAAATGGCTTCCCGGTGGAGATATGGCGTAAGGTAGGCACTAATGTGGTAGCGCCCCGACTGCGGCAAATGTACCTCCATGCACGAGAAAAGGGCATTCTCCCTCCAGATCTGCGAGAAGCAACAATAGTAGTGATACCCAAACCAGACAAGCCCCCAGAGAGATGCAGTTCGTACAGGCCCATTTCACTCATTAACTCTGAGACCAAAATACTTGCAAAACTATTAGCAGACCGATTACAAAAGGTAATTCCCACCCTGATACACCCGGACCAATGCGGCTTCATGCCACAAAGATCAACCCGCATGAACCTCCGCAGGCTATTTTCAGCGCTGGAAAGGGCCAACAGCATACAGGGGCCACTAGCCCTGTTAGCAATTGATTTTGAAAAGGCCTTTGACACAGTGAGATGGGAAGCCGTCTGGACCATAATGCGCCGCATGGGCTTCGGCGAAACCTTCATGAGCTGGGTGCGACTGCTGTATGAAGCACCGATTGCTAGGACCAGGGTCAATGGTTGGCGATCGGAACCCTTCAGGCTCGGAAGAGGAACAAGGCAGGGCTGCCCACTATCGGCTATGATCTTCGCCATTGCCATCGAACCCCTGGCGATCCTGCTGCGAAACACTCAAACCTGGGAGGGCTTCCGATGGTCCGAGAGCTGGGAAGACAGAATATCTCTTTACGCGGATGACCTACTCATCTACTTGAAGGACCCGAACGCATCGTGCCCCAAGGTTGTTCAATTACTGAGGCAATACGAGGTATTTTGCGGATTACGCGTGAACTGGTCCAAATCCATTTTTTTCCCCATAGGCGGCACCCCGGTGGAGGATCTAGCGCCGGGCCCCTACCAGATCGAGAAGGAGCAGTTCAAATACTTGGGGGAACGTGTCATGACGCAACTCACGGAGTACACAACACTGAACCTCTCTCCCTTGATAACAAGATTCGCGGATGACACTCGCCACTGGATCTCCCTGCCGCTGACGCTGCTGGGAAGGGCGGCACTGTTCAAAATGATTGCCCTACCCAAGTTCCTATACATCCTGCAAAACGCACTTTTGTTCATTCACTACCAGGACTTCCACAAAATTGAGTGCATCCTCCGAAAATTGCTCTGGAAAGGGGGACACCCGAGGATCGCGCTTGCCACTCTTCAGAGGTCCATCTGGGAAGGGGGGATTGGGCTGCCCAGACTGCAATCATACTATTGGGCCGGCCAAATGGAAGTGGTGAATGATATGCTTCATGGCGACAGGGGCCTACCAGACATCAGGGGCCTCCACTGTAACACCACGATGAAACCAATAGAGCTCCTCTACAGGGACCTGGACCGACCTCCGAAACCAGACATGGCATCCCACATAATGAGAGTCTGGAAGGAAGAGCTTCGATACCTGGGCTGGGGAGGGAAAATAACTATGGCCCAACCGTTGTGGAACAACTGCAACCTCCCTAAAGTACGAAAGCTGCCAAGATGGCCCGAGTGGACCCAATGCGGTGTCTCCAATGTTGGAGATGTCGTGCATGAGGACAACCTAGCGACGTTCGAGACATTGCAAGAAAAATTCTCCCTGCCGGACACAGAAAGGTTCCACCATATGCAACTGAGCCATGCTTGGACGGCTCATCGCCAGACCATACAAAATCTGCCGGAATGCTCCCCTCTAGAACGCAACATAGTCCTAGATCGGGTAGAGCGGAAGGTTACCTCCACAATGTACAATGTAATAACCTCATTCGCGACATCAGAACTTTCCAGTCTAAAAGCAAAGTGGGAACGCGATGTAGGCCAGCTTCTGCCAGAGGACTGGGTGGAGGCCATGATGTACCCGCGAGAAACAACTATCTCCTCAAAGCTCCGATTGGTCCAGCTGAAGATCCTGCACCGTACATACTACCCGAGAGTGGCCCTCTTCCGTTGGGGGAGGGCTTTGGATGCAAGATGCCTGCGCTGCAAGCGAGAGGAAGGTACCTTTTTTCATATACTATGGGAATGTGGTAATATCCAGCAGCTCTGGCAGAAATGCTGTGACAAACTATCCAGAGTCTTGGGTAAACCGATACAGAAGTGCCCGAAGCAATTGCTATTAGAGATCTCCGGTGAATCTGACCTCTCCCGCTATGAGAAGCTGCTATGGTCCACGGTGATGGCGATCCTCAGGCGGAACATTGCACAATTGTGGGGCTCGGAACGAACACCCAGTTATCAACAATGGGTTACGGATGTGGACATATGTGCCGTGATGGAGCACCGTGTGTACAAAGCAAGAGGTTGCCCGAAAAAAGCAGAGAAAATATGGAAAAGGTGGGAGGAAGATGACTGAGAGTCATGAGCAAGTACCGTAGTCGATAAGACTGTCGGAGGCCCACTAAAGGGGAAATACTGAACCTACTAAGTGCACCCTATATCACAAGGACATCCGATGTCAACTCTGACGTAATGTTGTACCATGGTCCCTGAAGCTGAAATTGTTAATGTTATTGTTTTTTCTTGTCTGCCGCGCTCCTCCCCTGCCATCCCCCCTCCTCTCCCCCCTCCCCCCCTCCCATTTTTCCTTTTTTCCCTCCCATGTCCCATACCTGGGGCGTAGAGAGATGAATGTAACGTTGTTTAAATTTGAAAATCAATAAAATCTTTGATTAAAAAATAAATAAATAAATAAATAAATAAAAACATAATGTTTAAGTTTTGTCAGCCAATCCCTTCTCAAAATATTGGCAGGTGCTTGTCGCCAATATAACAAAGTTCAGTCATAACACACTCTCCTACAGAGACTGATGATTCATCAACAAAAAGAAACACAACTTGTGGGTTCCGAAGAGCCCTCAAAAGTCTGATAATTCCCATCATCCAACACCTTTCCTCCTTTGTTGCATGGATATGCAGTCCCAGTGTCTACCAATAGAACACATATTTTTTCCTCCATGTCACATTAACTCCTAGCCCTTTTTGGGGCCTAATGTCACTATTAATTTTGAGCACATCAAGTCGCCCTGTTCTGCCTTATTGTGGGTGCATGCATACCCCTGTTCCTTTGAAATGATTTCTTCCTACCATAGCGGCACCTCCTATCCTAGATGTCAATATCTGTCCTGTTTTTGCATATTGCTGAATTTGCATTGGGGCTCACTATACTTGCCCCTGCAGTGAACTCATTTTTACACTTGCTCTATCTGCTGTTGCTTGTTGCACTCTCAGTGCTTACATCTGATACAATGTCTGATCCTGGGCAAACCCTTGCTTAGTTTATGAGCTAGATACTGGTGGATAAGCTGTTCCCCCCCCCTTGATAATTGTCCATCTTGTGCATATCCTTGGCTTTTACATGTGTGCACAATGCACTCTGTAAAATGTAGGTGCCTTTCCCCGGCTTACTACGTGTGAGAGAAAAAATCAAATAGCAGACAAAACCCCTTGTCGGGGAAAGAGGCACTGAGACCCAGCTGCAAGAGTTCAAAGGATGGTTTATTTCTCCAGCTAGGAAATAACCCAAAAAACTCTCTCCCATCTCATTACATCATTCTTGTATGTATATTAGTTAAAGTAACTCTAACAAAAAATGCTAAATGGACCCGATTGGCCAGGCGGTGTGGTGCTGTAGGTGTGGGTAGCATCTCTTCCTCCTGGTTGGCTGAGTAGCTGACGGATGTCAAACATCTTGTGCTCCATGCAGGTCAGGGTCCGGTCACTGTGGTCACTACCTAAGCTAATATGTTACACACTAAATAACAAATTATTTAAAACATTTTATGCTACTTGTCACATTTCTACATAAGTCACACACAATGATTATTGTCAGTACAATTGGGTCATTTGTGGCTTTAATTGAAGGCCTTGACCTTTATTGTGCATGTAAAAGAATCAGGCTATGTTTCGCATCTCTTCTAGGTTTCAAACTCATTAGTACAAGTAAAAACATATATAGTAGTAAAAATGCTTAAGGTTAGTAGTGGGTGTGTTGGGTGGGTATCGCAGCACAGGCGAGGGTCTGGCACTTGAAAGAAATACCTTACAGGGGGTGCAGGGTCAGGATGGCAATAAATTGTTCTAATGGGGGTGGGTGGCTTGCCCATTTATGAGGACGAATCGAGCAGAAAGTGCTTAGCTCATCCTGGTTCACATGCCGGGTCTCAGATGAACAGTGATCTCAGAGGAAGAAAACTGTAGCATATTGATTGTTGCAACTTTCTCCAGCTTCAGCGTGAGAATGGAAGCGCAGAGCTTTCCTTTGCAGGGGGAGTGCAAGGGTGGGGGCCAGCCAGCTGCCTGCGCGCCTTGTGTGTGTGTGTGTCTGTCCTTGGCTGCCGCGGTGGAAGGGGAGCTGAGCATTGCTGTACTATCGCAGTGAGGCCTGTTTACCCAAGATGGAGTCGAAAGGGGGCGCAAAAGATGGATGCCCCGTGTCCTGCTCAGTAGTCCCATCAATGCAGCAGTCAACCGTGGTTAACTTTACATAAGGGCAAGGGGCAATCCCACTACCGGAGGCACATGGTCCAAGCCCTGTACTGAGGAGCATACGACGCGAGGGGGCCTAAGGACCCCTCGCTCCCATACATTCCCCCCTTTCGTTACATCTAAAGTAACAAACTACTTTATCTCGTTCTTTCCGTTCTCCCTTCGGTAGCGCTCAGCTTCAGCCACAGCCTCATCCCAAGCAGGTGTACCCTTTATTGGCATCCATGCTTTGCACACACTTCTTAAGCTGTTACCTCTTCTTGCATATTCTTCTGGGGTGACCATTAAGTATATCCCACCATCCCCATCTAAATCTATCCAAACCTCATTATAACACAGCAAGTTCTTTGGTTCTCTAATGGTAGTGTAATGTATATTATCAACCACGTCCCCATACTGTCTATAGATGGCAGTCATCCTATACTGTGGTGTGGTGTATTCTCCGGTTTGTACTTGGGCATCTATCATGGTAGCCACCGTTGTCTGTCGGCCAACTGTTACCATCATCATTGCTGAATTAGGCATATTATTTCCACAGCATCTTAGTCCCAGTTGGCACACACAGAATATTAGGAGAAGAAAGACTATGATGGGAATGAGTATCTTTGCTGCGATGTTCACCCATGATGGTATCCAGCTGAACAGATCGTCGAACCACGTGTTGTTGTCTACTCCACCTTCTGCTCTCATTCTTTCTCCTAAATTATGCACTGCTGTTATCACATGTGACAGTGTCCCGTTATCAGCATCTGAAGTTGGTACGAATGTGCAACACGCCCCCCCAATTTCTTTGCAAACACCACCGTCCATCGCTGTGATAAGATCTAAGACCTATCTGTTTTGCATCGTCATCAGGCGCAGTGCACGGAGCTCTATTTTTATGATGTTGAATCCTTCTTCAGTGTCGTTGGCCAGCTGGATGAGCTCCCTGCGTGTTATCTGCAGCCATTTCGCGTTTGCCCTTGCTTGAACGCCTGGTGCTAGAAACGATGCAAAGAATGTTTCTGCAGATGAAAAAAGCTTATACTGTTGTGGGATTTCAGCAAGGAGTTCTGACGATTTGGACGAAATATAATTGGATCTTTTGCTGCGTGACAACTTGGTTTTCAAAGTTTCTTCTGACAATAGTTCGTATGCTGGGGGCTCTGTGATGTCTCATCGGGCGCTGTCGATGGTTCAGCCGATTGCCCTGCTGCCGATGTGTCAGTCGATTGGCCTGCTGTCGATGTGTCAGCCGAAGGCCTTGCTGTAAACTGGACGTGGCTCTCTGGTATCACCATTAGTGCTGAGTGAAGTGTAGCTAGGGCACAAGTGCCCCTCCAGGATGCTGGTAGATGCAGGTAAGCTCGTTTGCCACAGATCCAGTATATGTCCATTAATGCAGCAGTGCCTTTTTTCATAACTGGCATTATTAAAGTCTTATTGCACTGTCGCACGGTTCCCATGTTCACCTTCCCTTCTCCGTGGAAGCAAAGTTTGTGCGGTATTTCCTTT
The DNA here is from genome assembly GCF_040938575.1 of Ambystoma mexicanum. Classification (NCBI taxonomy): domain Eukaryota; kingdom Metazoa; phylum Chordata; class Amphibia; order Caudata; family Ambystomatidae; genus Ambystoma; species Ambystoma mexicanum. The sequence goes on from NC_090932.1 coordinate 314,093,301, forward strand.
TGAATCTTTATGGGTCTCTCCAGGGGTGTGACCCATGTCAGCTTGGTGATATGCTGTGACCAGATGGGGATGCACGTTTCTTTTGCCCATTCGTATGTTTCATCTGGCAGCCCTCGAAGCCCCTCAGCTTTGCATTCAATTGTTTCATCATGCCACTTGTCATCTGCATATCTTGTCCCTTTTATAACGAAAAATGGCTCCCGGAGGCAGATTACTCCTTGTCGTCTGCTGGTGCAAGTTTGTTCGTTTTCCAATTTTTCCATAGTGACTGTGTGTGCTTGAAATGTCTTTTTTATTCTACCAGCATCAGATGAATCAAACATTGGGCCTCAGAGAAGGGTACTTCCTGTGGGATTAACATTTTTGGGGTTCCAGTTGCGTGAGGAATAAGTGAGCACACATAACAACTTTCATTTCTTGCTTGCTTTGCTGCGGCGCTCATGTCTGAATACCATTTGTTTGATTGGTCAGGGTGTCGGGGGTCCTCTATTTCATCTAGCCCCAGGTTATGATAAATATCGTATCTGTTTTTTCCCACCCCCCTTTTTCTCCTCCTTCTGTTTTTTAATTGGGTACCAACTCGTGGATATTGCAGCGGGAATATTCTAGACCATGCTTCATCTATGTTGTTCATGGTGACATGTGTGTATTCAGTAGTGGTTTCTGGTGCAGTGTGTGTACGCATGCTTGTATTTCTGGAATTAGTTAACCAGTAGTAATCATCATTTACATTCCATCCAAGCTCTATTTCCTTGGCCACAGTATTATTCAACAATGGAATAGCAGTTTTGTTTACGTGCATTTGTTCAACGGGCACAGTTATATTTTTATCATTCAATTCAATGTTATAAGTGTCCTTCAAGATAGCCGTTGCTTCAGTTCATATTAGTTTAGACCCTGGTTTTGTTATATCAGTTCCGCTCACCCCTTTGTTCATTTCATTTGCCACATATAAAACAACATTATACCAAATAAGATAAAACATCATTATTGCAAATAGTATGGCAGCAGATTTTATAACACATTCCAAATTATTTAATCTACTGGCCCTAGTGGCATCCCTATTTCTATCTAACATTTCAGCTTGCTCAGCCATTTCATCGCATTGGCTCATGTTGAACCTATACGGGTGAGACAAATTTCGTTAAGTCATATAAAAGAAACATAATTGCAATTGTTCATTCTTTTTCATTTCTTTACTCAGTTAGGCATTTAACAATTCCTTTTCATTTCATCATGGAAATAATGAGGAAAAAATAGAAAAAATAACACTATTTATATGAGAAGAAAGGAAAGAGAGAGAGAGAGGCAACATATGTAAAACCTTTGCTTTTCCCCTATACTTTCACTGTCTAAGTTGCAATTTTCATCATGTCAACCTGTGCCATTGATGGCATCCACACAGTCGGTTTCATTTTGGGGAGGTGTAACACTGTGTGCCCTTCTCACGTCTGAGAGGTGCACCCAGTACTTTAACCCCGTAACTTTAACTGCAGTTGGGGTGCTGTACACCACTGTGTATGGACCATGAACTCTTGGTGAATTCCACCTTCTTACAAAATTTCTAACAAGAATCTGCTCCCCTGGCATTAAAGGCCCCTCCGGGCTATCTGCTGCCGGCATGGAGGTGTCTGTTGCTACATCTTCAGTAAATGGTGAAACAATTTGTTTTGCTATGCTGCGTACTGCGCGCGTTAGCTGTGTTAGGTATTCCTTAAACTCTTCTCCCAGCACTGTGGCAGCCCTGTGCGCATCAGACGCCCTCCTAACAGGGGAGAGCGGTGTGTACATTCTCCTTCCCGTCACGATTTCGTGCGGGCTTAAATGATGATCCTTGCATGGTTGATTTCTGAGTTGGAACAGTGCTAGGGGCAAACAATATACCCAATTCTTTTTCAACGTGCTGCATAATTTCGATAAATTGCTTTTGAGCAGCCCGTTGATCCTCTCCACAACTCCATTGGCCATTGGATGATAAATCGAACATAGTTTGTGTTTCACCCCCAGAAGGGAGGTCACTTCTTTAAAAAGGTCATTTACAAAGTGCGTGCCGTTGTCTGAACGGATCACGTCACAGATTCCCCACCGTGAGAATACTTCTCGCACAAGGAACTTGGCAGCACACTTTGCATCAGGATGGGGACAGGGGCCCGCTTCTACCCACTGTGAAAAAGGGCATACCACCACAATCAAGTATCTTGCTCCGTTACATCTTTCTCATATATCGGCGTAATCGATATGTAGTTCTCTAAATGGACCTGTAGGGCGTGGCAAAGTGCCACGCAGGGTTCGTAATGTCATTCCTGAATTGTAAGTTTGGCATGTAGTACATTCAATCACAAATTTAGACAAGTATTCGTGTAGATTAGGAACAAACCAATCCTCTTGAATATCTGAGGCAATGTGTTGTTTTGCAACGCGAGCTGGGAAATGTAGTTGTTGGAATGCTACTTCTAATAATTCTACGGGCATCACTACCTTGCCTGTCGTTTCCTGTCTCCAAATGAGATCTGTGGCTGATTGCTTACACCCTCGTTTGCCCCACAACTCCTGCTCTTCCGGTGGGGCCCTTCTCTGGAGTTCTATCAATTGTGCTATGGGCGTATTACTGTAGGCTTCTGCTGGTTGTTCTGCTGTGGTTGTTTTTACAATGTACTCTGATGTTGGTGTCTTATTGAAGTACGAGGCCTCCTTCGCTGCTGCGTTGGCTGCCGCGTTCCCCAATGAGACGGCATCTGTGTTATTGGTATGGGCTTGGCATTTAACCACCGCTACTACCGATGGTTCTGCTAAAGCTTCTATTAGTTCATTTTGCAATGTGGCATGTTGTACAGGGGACCCGTCTGCTCTTCTGAACCCTCTCCTTCGCCAACGTGATAGCCCTGAGTGAACTGTGGTGGTGACATAAGCTGAGTCTGAATATATTGTCACGGCACAATCTTTGGCTGTGTGTAACGCACTGATTAGTGCAGTCAGTTCGGCTGCTTGTGCAGAGTAGTGTGAGGGGAGGCGTTTTTGAACAATCACTTCGTATGTGTCTTCTTCCATGCGCACTACCGCCATCCCCACATGTTTCTCTCCTGTCTCTGAGTTTATGGATGCTGACCCGTCTATGAAATAAATTTCTCCTTCTGTAAGGGCGTTTTTGCTTGCTTTGGGAATGTCATCGCCCTCTCCCTCGTATGTGCTACAATCGTGTTCCTGTAAATCCTCAGTTGTGCATGGCTCTGTAATGAAGGTGGCTGGGTTCACTGTCTTGCATCTGACCACATGTACATTTGGACTTGATATTATTATTTCATAAGCAGAGGCTCTCTGTGTTGTGAGGGTAGATTTTGATCTTTCCAAGATAGCAAATAACGAGTGTTCCGCATATAGCGTCACTGAACATCCCATTACGATCGTGGCACTTTTCTCAATGGCGAAGGCCGCTGCAGAGAGGGCCTGTTCGCAAGCGAAATGTCCCTGCATTACTGGGTCTAATATTCCACTGTAGTACGCTAATGGTTTGTGGCCTAGCGATGTCTTTTGTGTCAATACTGCTGTCATCAATGTTCCATTGCTGTGTGAAAACAGGAAAAATTCCCTTTCATAATCTGGATTTGCAAGGACTGGGGCGTCTGAAATAAGGTCTTTTAATCGAGAGAATTGAGCAATTGTCTCCTGTGTCCATTTTATTGGGGCTCTGTTCTTTTGTGCTTCTTTTAGTGCTTGTAGCATTGGCCGTGTGTATGCTGCATAATCGAGGATCCACGCTCGGCAATAGTTACATATGCCAAGAAATGTCTGCATGTCCTTCACCGTTTTTGGTAAAATAATGTGTCGAATGGCCGCTGCTCTGTCTGGTAGTATTCTTTTTCCATCTTTAGATATTTGCTGGCCAAGATACACAACGTCAGCAAGGCAGTACTGTAACTTTCCTTTGTCCACCTTGTATCCCTTGGCGGCCAATACGTTAAGCAGTGTTATCGAGTCTTCTCTACACTCTTTTTCTATTTTGCTGCAGACGAGTAAATCGTCTACGTACTGTATAATGGTGCTCCCTACATCTATGTTGCCAATGTCCTCTCGTAGTACTCTGTTAAAAATGCTTGGGCTCTCGCAATACCCCTGTGGCAGTCTGCGATGTTTATATCTGCTGTTTCCTAATGTAAAAGCTGTAAGGTACTGCGACTCTGGTGCGAGTGGCACAGAGAAAAAGGCATTTTTCAGATCAATGACAGTGAAGCAACTTGCCTCTTTTGTTATACTGCACAATATTGATGACGGGTTAGGCACTAAAGAGAACTCTTTTTGGATGACGTCATTGAGTGGGCGGAGGTCCTGGACCATTCTCCACGCCCCTCCTTTCGCTTTCTTAATCGAAAAAAATTGCTGTGTTGCATGGGGAAGTTGATGGCACTAAAATACCTTGGCTTAGGAGTGCATTCACTGTTCCTCTAATACCTTCCTCTGCTTCTTTGGATATTGGGTATTGTTTCACTCTGGGTGGGAGGGCACCTGGTTTCAGTTTAATTTTTATGGGAGTTACCTCATGCAACAATCCTACATTGTGTGGTCCTGTAGTCCAAATTTCAGGTGCTACCCTGGCCATGTCTTCTTCAAATATTGTCAGTGGGGCCTTTATGTTAGCCATGAGTGGGTTGTGTATTTCTCTGTATTGAATCATAATGTCACACGGTATGCTTATTTCCATTATTATTTCTCCATCCCCTTCATAATCAGTAAGCAATTCTTCATCAGTTATATCTTTTAGCATAATGTTTGGCTCTATACATAGCACACTTCTCCACTCGCGTCCTTGCGGGTCCAGGCCTATGACCACAATGTGTTTGTTGGAAACTTGAACTGCCTCAATGTCTATAGACATAATTGTGCCTGGCACTACATCTGTTGGTGTGATTGGGCGGAATATGAAGTCGGATGGTATTCTCCACTCTTTTTGTGTTATTTCAGGCACTACTCGGGCTAATACCTGTATTCCATAGACGAACATGTCCATGTCAATGGGAATCCCTCTTACTGCAACTTCCTTTGTAATCGTGCTTATTAGCAAGAGTGCCCGTACAGGGTATACCCCTGGCGTCGAACACACTATTCCTCTTTCAGTAAAGGCTATGGTCATGTTTAACTTACTGAGCAAGTCTCGTCCCATCAAATTGATTGGCGCGTCTTCGTAATACAATAAGGGTGCACTCACTGTTTTTCCCCCCACTGTTACATCAAGATCTTTTGTATAAGGAACTTTTAAAATAGCGCCAGAGAACCCCTGCGTCTCCTAATTTCTTCCCGAGAGCTGAAACCGCCCTTCTGTGAGGCATGATTTTTCTGCTCCAGAGTCTACCATAAAGATAAACTGCTTGTTTCCTATCTCTGCCGCCACTAGTGGTTCCTCATTTGCACTCTGTGTGGTGGATAGGACTGGACACGCAAGTGCTCCCTGTGGGCTGTCCAACTCTTGGTATCTTTGCTGACCTGGTATTGAAAAAACGTTGTCACCCATGACCGTTACGCCGCGGAATGGTGCAGGGGCACCGTTTGCGGCCGCTGCAAAAGGGTTATTGTTTATGTTCCCTACTGGGTTTTGTCTCACCATGGGCTGTAGTGTGTTTTGCTGTTGTCGCTGCTGCTGCTGTTGCTGCTGTTGTGGGGCTTGCTGTCTCTGTTGCATTTGGGGGTCATAGCAGTATTGATCCTGTTGTCCCCCCCTCCCCATTGGAGCTCCACAAGGGCTACCTGGGTGTGGGCAGCCCCACCCCTGTTCATTGTTCATGGGCTGTTGTTGCTGCTGTTGAAAATACCCTGATGGTCGCATTCTACAATCTCGTGAATAATGTCCCCATCTTCCACAATTCCAACACGACCCCTGTTGTCCTCCCCTTGGTCCTTGACCACCATACCCTCTGTTTCCCATTCCTCCGTATCCTCCCCTTTGCCCACGGTACCCACCTCTTCCTTGGGCCGGCCTGTTCTGCCACTGCGATATTTGGCATGGCTGTTCCTCCCCGTTCCACTGTCCTTGGTCCTCTCCAACCCACTGCGCTGCTATCCCAACAGGCCTTCCTCCCGCGTTTTCCTCTCCTTCGTTTCCTCTATCTGCTGTTGCACTGGCAGTAATGGCGGCAACCTTCACTAATTTCGTCTGTACCAATTTTGCTTCGTCAGCCACTCTCTTTTGCGTGACCTCCTTTTCCCTCTCTTTGATCCTCCTCCAGTGGTGTACAATTATGCTCTGAATTTCAGGCCACCCTTTGGCTTCGATCCCAGCTATTTTGTCCAAGGCCTTCTGCACCTCTTTCGCAACCTCTTTTTAATGATAAAATAGAATAAAGCTGTTGATTGATTCCATGCCGTACCAGTTTCGCTTCTCCATAAATCTTGCACTCGCAAAATGAATTGCGCAGGATCCTAGTTCTCCTCAATCGTGCACTGCATCACTGCATGTAAATCTGGAACGTCTGGAAATGCACGCCGCAATGCATCCCACACTTGTGCTCGAACATTGTTAAATGGTGATCCATCGTGTCGGTCACAGCTCATCGTTACTCCCGGGAACCCTGCCCTTTCCCAGATTGTGTCTGCTTGGTCCCCGATTGCTAAAACTAATAGACTTTTTACATCACCTATAGCTAACGGCACACCTGCCGTGTTCTTCTCAAATACATGTATCCACTTACCTGCCCCTCCCGTCAGCGGGGGGAGGAGTTTTAAGAAGTTGGTTTTGTCCATTTGGGCCCACGGAATGTAGTTTGGCCTACCTGCTCCTTTATGTATCAGTGGCATTTGTATTTTTTGTTTCTTTCCCGTTCTGCTTGTCTTCCCTTTTTTCGTTTTTACTTACCAATATGTTTCCTATCCTCCCTGTTCGTTGTCTTAATCTACCTTGCCATAATGGTGGTGATACTGTGTCCGGGTAACAGCGGTTTGGTAGTGGGGACCCCTCTGCAGCAGCTGCCTCTTCGTATTCATCTAAATCGTCCCATATTTCTTCTATTTCTGACTCTAGCTCGTTATTATCCTCCCAGTTTTCCTTAGGTTCACTTCCTTGTCTTTCACCCTGGTCTCCACTTTGTTGACTCTCTGGTGTATCTGGGCGTATAATTCTCACTGGTTTGTTATTCGAATGGAACAGGAACTGTCCTGACTGCCACTCTTGTTCTTGCCTCTGCTGCGATGACGTCCCTTGTGATACTATAAACTGCCCTGATACCGAGGCTGCTGGGGTTGCATTGCTTGCTGCCCCAATCGGAGGTGTGAGATCTGCCAGTGACAGCGGGGGTACCTCCCCTCCTCCTGGCAGCATTTGCCCTTTGTCACATAAAGCTCTTAACCGTGTTATTTCCATTTGTGCGTGTGCTAGCTGGCGATTTTAAATCACCTGTTAAACGTGCTATGTCTACAGGAGGCGCACTCGTGGGGCCGTACAGGCCTCCTTTGTCATATGGTGGAGGTTCGGGGGCTGTTGCCCCGCCCTGAGCAGTGGCGGTGGGTGGTATATACAGGGGTTTACTAAACCCTACCGCTGGCCTAGACATTAAGGGATAGACTTTTGTTACTTCGTTTTCGGTTGTAGTTGTTGAGCATTCCCCTTTTGGTGTCCCGCCTACTTCTTCAGGGTTTTTCTGCTTTTCTGTCATTCGGCTTGTACCTACCTCTGCCGTGGGGGAAACTTCTTCGAACATTCGCCATAAATCTAATACTTCTCTTCGGTTCTGTAACTGTTTCCCTTTGTATCGTGCTAGTAAATGTGTTGATACTAGGTCCAACACTCTTTTGTCAAATGATCCTCCTTCTGGCCAAATTGGTGTAACCCCGTCTCCCTTTATCTCAGTGATCCACTGATCGTGATACTTCTGTATCCTGTCGCTATAAAGTGGAAGGTGCTGGCAAATATTTGCTAGTGGTGTTACTCCCCCCATGGCAATGTTTCTTTTCCTTTCTTGTGTATTCTAGTACCTTTGAATCTCTTCCCACCTCTAACTAGGTATGTCAGTTACAATATGTGGCAATAATACGTTCTTTATCAATGCTCACAATTACCATATGTCACATTAGCCTTCTGAGAGGTGTTACCTGGTCACCTCTCACAATTTCTTTCTTTGCTTTACCTTATATCAATCACAAATTACTTGTATTAAAATACTTTAGCGTGTTCAACAAGACATATACACAGAAGCAGACCAACAAACATATAATCATGCAACATACACATGCACTGCCTGCGTGCGTTTGTTCTTTCCCTATTCCCGTTACTGTCCCTGTTTTTTCTTCTTCCCTATACTACCTACTATTTCGCATTCACTCCCCACCTCTTTCACCTTTATTATGTCTCAAGATTTCTTACTTCCACGGAAAAAGAATATTCTAAAAACTACTCGGCGCCTACACAAGACCCCTACTATTTTTCTCTTTATCTCTATTCTGCGGGACAAATGCTACGCAGCGCCGCCTTCTACCCCCTACGGGCTAGGATACCACTTCTCTTCTTCTTCTCACTTCTTACAACACCTAATGGCCATATAAAGTATAGATCAGAAAAGCCTCACCGTCACGCAGACCCTATTCTTGGCTACCTTCCCTTTGTTGCTAATTCCCTTCTTCCCGTATTTCCCCTTACCTTCTTTTGGGGTCTTTGCAACCGGGACTCCACTTGTTCAGTCAGGTACTCCAAGGGTCGCCGCTCACGGCCGGACCTCGCTCAGGTCCGTCCCCCAACCAAGCCGTGGCCTGCCTTGGCGAGCAGCTTTTTCGATCGGGTATTCGTCAACCGGGAACCCTTGACCCTTTCTTCTTGGTGTGCACAGTCTGGTCAACCGCGGAGGTGATGGTTCTGCTGGGGGACGCCCTGGATCTCGCTGCCGGGTGGCGCAGGCCTCAAGGCACCTCTCTAAATCACGTCGCGGGGGTCACCAAAAATGTAGGTGCCTTTCCCCGGCTTACTACGTGTGAGAGAAAAAATCAAATAGCAGACAAAACCCCTTGTCTGGGAAAGAGGCACTGAGACCCGGCTGCAAGAGTTCAAAGGATGGTTTATTTCTCCAGCTAGGAAATAACCCAAAAAACTCTCTCCCATCTCTTTACATCATTCTTGTATTTATATTAGTTAAAGTAACTCTAACAAAAAATGCTAAATGGACCCGATTGGCCAGGCGGTGTGGTGCTGTAGGTGTGGGTAGCATCTCTTCCTCCTGGTTGGCTGAGTAGCTGACGGACGTCAAACATCTTGTGCTCCATGCAGGTCAGGGTCCGGTCACTGTGGTCACTACCTAAGCTAATATGTTACACACTAAATAACAAATTATTTAAAACATTTTATGCTACTTGTCACATTTCTACATAAGTCACACACAATGATTATTGTCAGTACAATTGGGTCATTCGTGGCTTTAATTGAAGGCCTTGACCTTTATTGTGCATGTAAAAGAATCAGGCTATGTTTCGCATCTCTTCTAGGTTTCAAACTCATTAGTACAAGTAAAAACATATATAGTAGTACAAATGCTTAAGGTTAGTAGTGGGTGTGTTGGGTGGGTTTTGCAGCACGGGCGAGGGTCTGGCACTTGAAAGAAATACCTTACAGGGGGTGCAGGGTCAGGATGGCAATACATTGTTCTAATGGGGGTGGGTGGCTTGCACATTTATGAGGACGAATCGAGCAGAAAGTGCTTAGCTTATCCTGGTTCACATGCTGGTTCTCAGATGAACAGTGATCTCAGAGGAAGATATTGATTGTTGCAACTTTCTCCAGCTTCAGCGTGAGAATGGAAGCGCAGAGCTTTCCTTCGCAGGGGGAGTGCAAGGGTGGGGGCCAGCCAGCTGGCTGCGCGCCTTGTGTGTGTGTGTGTCTGTCCTTGGCTGCCGCGGTGGAAGGGGAGCTGAGCATTGCTGTACTATCGCAGTGAGGCCTGTTTACCCAAGATGGAGTCGAAAGGGGGCACAAAAGATGGATGCCCCGTGTCCTGCTCAGTAGTCCCATCTAAGGGCAAGGGGCAATCCCACTACCGGAGGCACGTGGTCCAAGCCCTGTACTAAGGAGCGTACGACGCGAGGGGGCCTAAGGACCCCTCGCTCCCATACATAATCCATATATTTAATGTACAGGAGGAGCTCTTCTGACTAGTCTCCTTTGGTTAAATTTTCTTTGCACATTTACCATTCTGCATATTCTGGAATCCACTTTGGTTATTTTACAAACCACCTCTCTCGCTATTTCACATTCCCTTGCCTTTTGGCACAAACTAATTCTGTGTTTGATTTACTTGACGCTGATTATTCGCTTGTGATGCATCCACTGGTTGTTGCTACATTCCCAGCCCTCCTTCGCTCGTCAGTACCGCCCCTCCTACCGCATATTTTTGACACCTTCCTTTTGAACTAACTTAGCTTCCCTCAAGCTTTCTCCCTAGCATTGCTCTTCTTGTTACTCTCCCTTTCAACAGCCTGCAATAGTGCGCGTTAGTCAACTGTATCTTTGCCCATGACCTTGCTTTCCAAGTGTCTCTGTACCTACTTCAAACAACCCGTGAGATAAACCTATTGTGAAATATAATTACTGCTTTCACCCTTGCTTGTACTCTTCAACAATTCAGTGCTCCTGGATATAAACAAGCAAAACTCTTTTCTTTATATTTCTTCTGAAAAGACTAGCTACTCCTAAATAAAACATAATGTTCACATCTAATACTCTGGATGTAAAACAAAAGCATCCTGTGTGTGTGTTTACTTTTTGCAATATTGAATTCCTTCTTCCGACTGCCCATGTATGTTCTTTAATACATTGGGCCTCTTTATAACATTGCTGGTCCAGTAACAACGTAATTTTCCAAATATACTTGTGGCTCCTTTATGATAGTGTGATAATAGTTGTCTACTATATGCCCAGTATTATATATAGCCACCATACGGAATTTGGGCTTGTTGCTTTCCCCAGTTTGTATTTGTGTGTCTCGTGTGTCGTGAGGCCCTCTCTTAGTCCCTTTCTGGCTGTCAATAGTTACCATCATCATTGTACTATTAGGAATTGTTCTGGCGCAACACCTGATCCTAGCTGGCACACACAAAAGATCAGCAAGAGGAAAACGATGATGGAGACCAACATCTTCATCACAGTCCCACGCCAAGATGGTACCCATTCGAATGCTGAGGTAAACCAGTCTGTCGGTTGCACTCCACCTTCTTTTTTCATCCGTACTCCTAATTCATGCACCGTTTTTTATGATATGTGAGAGTGTCCGATTTTTGGCGTCAGACGAAGGTATGAATGTGCAACATGCGCACCCGATTTTTTTGGCAAACACCGCCTTCCATTGCAGTGAGCAAGTCGAGCACATACCTATTCTGCATTGTCATTAGTCTCAGTGCTCTTAGTTCCACCTTGATGATATTTAAGCCCTCTTCTGTGTCGTTTGCCAGCTGTATGAGTTCCCAGCGCACAATCTGGACCCACTTTGCGTTGGCGCAGGCCTGGATGTTGGGGATCAGCGATGCAAAGAATGTTTTGGCAGAGTTGAATAATTTATATTCAGAGGAGATCTTGGCCAGGAGATCAGCAGAGTCTTTAGAGATATAATTGGATGCTCTTTTCTTTCGCGACAGTTGCTCTTGTAGTTTATCTTCTGACAACGCGTTCACAAGGGGTGGAATTCCTTCTGCCTGTTGGGGTGCTTGTGACAGTTTGTGTTGCCCCTGTTCCTTTGTTATGTTATTCAGGAACCACCAGCAGTGCAGAGTGTAGCATTGTCAGAGCGCAGTCACCCTTCCAGGAAGGCGGGAGGTGCAAATATGCCTGTTTGCCACATACCCAAAATCGGTCCATTAGGGCTGCAGTTCCTTTTTTCAGATCAGCAATGATGAGGGTTCTGTTGCAATGTGTGTTGTAGCCCATGGGTATATCTCCTTCTGCATGGAAGCAAAGTTCATATTTCTGTTCATGGTGGATCTGTATTGGCTTTTCCAAGGCGGTGACCCACGTTAGTTTAGAAACATGATCAGTCCAGATTTGTGCACACGTGTCATTCATCCATTGCAGTCTCTTGTCGGATAGGCTACGCAACCCTTCTGCCTTGTCCATGAATGTTGACTGCTGCCATTTGTTTTCTGCAAATCTAGTTCCTTCTGTTGCCAGGAAGGGTTCTCTGAAACATTTTGATAGTGGAGTTCCCTTTTTACATATTCTGAAATCAGGTGGAAGGAGCTTCATGTGTATTGTGTGTGCCTGGAAAGTGCCCTTTATCCTACATAGTGCAGGATGAATCAGACATTGTGCTTCCACAATGGGAGTTTCCTGAGGGTACTAAAACCTTAGGCGTCCCTGACGTATGAGGTATTAGCAAGCAAACGTAACAACTCTCATTTGTTGCTTGTTGCCCAGTGGTGCTCATGTCTGAATACCATTTGTTCAACTGCCCTGGATGGCGAAGGTCTTCCATTTTATGTAGCCCAAACCGATTGTACGCATCATATTTATATTGCTTTTTGTTTGCCTTTTGTTTCTGCTATTTCGCTTAAGAGTAGTTCTCCATCCTAATGAACTTTTACACAATTTGTTCGTGGCACATAATGTTTTTTGTGCATTGAATGACAGGGGCGGTACATTGGAAATATCCCTGTTTTTACATTTCCACTAGAGTCAATTACTTGTTGCCAATAAGGAGTACTAAAAAGGTCATTTGAGATAGCTGTGGGGAACATATCATACATTTGGGCCAGCCATGAGGTAGTTGTACTGTTCGATTGTGGGGTAGGCTGTTTTGGGGCAACGATTGATATTGGTTGTAGAACATTATTATTTCCAAAAAATGCATACATGTTGTCAGTTGAAGTGTTACTTTCTGTTTCTGGGGTTATTTTTGTTGTGCTTTAAGGAGCATTGGGGAGCATTGTGTTATCCCATATTAGTTTGATGCCCTCCCTAAGAGGTGTCCCCCTTCTTGTAGTAGTTTTCTCAACCCCCCTTGTCTTTTATCCCCCATAATAAAAGACACTCCCCAAAAAATCATTAGACCTGACATTATACTGCTGAATACTATAGCTACACAATATAGACCACAATCGTAACTGTAAGCTCTTGTCGCACTTAAATTATTCCTATTGCTATCTATCTGAGGCATTTCAGTTATCAAAGGTGTAGTCTGCACCATTGTGGCACCTGTAGGAAGAAAGTAAACAAAAACAGGGATGGGGATTAATGAAACGGAAATAATAAAAAAACGTAGAAAGGGGACACCAGGAAAGAGAAAATCATTTCAAATTACATTGTCATTTATATTTTACTACTACTATCCTTCTTTTATATATATACATTAAAGATTCTTTCTCGCATTGCTGTTTTATATGTTCACATTTCTCTATTTATTGCACTGCCACATCCCTCTCATTTTCCTGAGGCGCTTCTACTGCTACACTGTCGTGGGCCTTCCTGACATCTGACAGGTGCACCCAATACTTAAGTCCTTTTACTTTAACTGCTAGTGGGGTACAGTAAATTACCTCATAGGGCCCTTGGAACCTAGGTGAGTTCCATCTTCTTACAAAACTGCAAACATATACTAGTTTGCCAGGCAAGAGTGGTTTTGTGGGGCTGTCAGCAGCCGTGGTTACTGTGTCTGTTTCATTTCTCTTTTAAAGGGCAGAGTTATTTGTTTGACAATGCACCGCACTGCCCTGGTTAGTTGGGTGAGGTATTCTTAAAATTCCTCTCCTAAAACAGTTGCTGTCCCATGGGCATCTGAAATTCTCCTTACAGGTGACAGTGGAGTTTGCATTCTCCTGCATGTCACAATTTCATGGGGGGACAAGTGGTGGTCCTTACTGGGCTGTGTGCGCAGCTGCAAGAGGGCTAAAGATAAACAATAGACCCCATTTTTCTTCAGGGTGTGGCATAATTTGGATAACCTACTCTTGAGGAGGCAGTTTATTTAGTCTACCAACCCGTTTGCTTGTGGGTGGTAAATCAAGCACATTTTGTGTTTTAGTCCTAACAATGATGTTACTTCTTTGAAAAGATCGTTTACAAAATGTGTTCCGTTGTCGGATCGTATGACATTACATATTCCCCAATGCGGGAACACTTTTCTTACCAAAAATGTTGCTGCACACTTCGCTTCTGGGTGGGCACATGGTCCTGCTTCCACCCAGAGTGAGAAGGCACAGACCACTACGATCAAATATCTAGCTCCGTTGCACCTTTCTCTCATGTCTGCATAATGAATATGCAGCTCACGGAATGGTCCTAGTGGCCACGGCAATGTGCCATGTATCGTTCTGAGCGTCATTCCTGAATTGAATGTTTGGCATGTGGTACATTCTATCGACATTTTAGTGAGATATTCCTGGAGGTTTGGTACAAACCAATCTTCCTGGATGTCTGCAGCAATGTGTTGTTTAGATGTGTGGGCAGGGAAATGCAGTTGTTGGAATGCTATTAACAACAATTCTAAAGGCATTACCACTTTCCCTGTGTTATCCTGTCTCCAGAGGAGATCAGTGGTGGACTGGGTGCACCCTCTTTTCGTCCATAGTTCTTGCTCTTGTGGCAGTGCTCTTTTTACTATCTCTATTATTTGGGCTATCAGTAAGGCATTGTACCTTTCCTCCACTGCTTCTTGTGTTTTCTCTTTTATTACACATTCTGGAGCTGGTGGTTTTTGGAAATATACTGCTTGTTTGGCTGCGGGGTCCGCCACTGCGTTTCCAAGTGATATTTCATCTTTGTTGTTAGTATGTGCTTATGTACCAAAGCCACCACTGAGGGTTCTCCTAAAGCTGTAATCAAGTCGTTAAGTAATTCTGCATGCTCTCCTAAATCCCCTTCTCCTCCAGCATGACAAACCATCATGTACTGTAGTGGTTCCATATGCTGAGTCCGAATAAATTGTTACTACACACCCTTTTGCTGCGTGTAGGGCCTCTATTAGTGCTATTAGCTCTGCTGCTTGGGCTGAATAATGCATAGGCAGGCGTTTTTGTACTAATATCTCATACTCCCCTTCCTCCAGTCATACCACTGTAACCCCAACATGCTTTTCTCCTGTTTCTGGGCATATGGATGCTGACCCATCTACAAAGAATACTTCTCCCTCTTCCAGTGCATTCTTTCTTGCTTTAGGGATGTGATCTCCCTCCCCTTCATATGTAGCACAATCATGTTTTTGCATATCTTGTACTGCGCATGGCTCATTAATGAACGTTGCTAGGTTTTCTGTTTTACAACGAACAATGTGGACATTCAGGATGGAGGTGATAATCTTTTTTACGCTGATGCTCTTTGGGTGGTAAGTGTGGATTTTGGTCGTTCAAGGACGGCAAACAGGAAGTGTTCAACGTATAATGTGACGGAGCAGTCCATTACAATCGTTGCACTTTTTTCTAATGCAACCGCGGCTGCTGCGAGAGATTGTTCACATGCAAAATGACCCTGCATCACAGAATCAAGTGTACTGCTGTAGTATGCCAATGGTTTATGGCCTAGTAATGTTTTTTTGTGTCAACACTGCAGTCATAAGTGTTCCATAGTCCAAAATCCAAGCACAGCTATAGTTAAAGATGCCAAGGAATTTTACAGTATGCAGCGTACCCATGGTGCGCACTGCTGCTGCTCTGTCTGTTATTATCCTTTTTCCGTCTTTTGTGATGCGTTGGCCTAGGTATAGCACTTCTGCTAGGCAGTACTGCAATTGACTTTTATCTACTTTGTACCCCTTGTGGGCCAATAGGGTTGGTAGAGGGATGGAGTCTTCGCTGCATGTTTCTTCTCCCTTACTACATACTAGGAGATCATCCTTGTATGTACATCATGTATTGTATTATGGTGCTCTGTACTTCAATGTTGCCAAGGTCTTCATGCAGTATTCTGTTAAAAATACCTGGGCTCTCACAGTATCCTTGGGGCAACCTGCGGTGTTCGTATCTCCTCCCCCTATCATGAAGGCAGTAAGATATTGTGACTCAGGGTCGAGAGGTACAGAGAAAAAGGCATTTTTTAAGTCCACTACTGTAAAGTGGGTTGCCTCTTTTGGGATGCCACACAAAATTGACGCTGGATTTGGGACAAGAGGGAACTCCTTTTGGACAATATCATTAAGGGGGCGGAGATCCTGGATCATACGCCACACTCCTCCCATTGCTTTTTTAATAAAATAAATTGCTGTATTGCATGGGGAGTTAAAGGAGACAATGATACCTTACTGTAACAATGCTTGTATGGTGTTTCTTATCCCCTCCTCAGCTTTTCTGGACAAGTGGTACTGTTTAACTCTGGGGAGGGCGGCGCCTGGCTTCAATTTTATTTTTACTGGGGTCACTTCTCTCAATAACCCTACATCATGGGGGTTTGTGGTCCACAAATAGGGTGGTACACCTTGTAAGTCTGTGTCACAAAAAGATGGCAGTGCACTGGCAGCGGCCATGAGGGCGTTTGCCATTCATCTTTCAGAATCATAATATCACATGGCATACAAATCTCTAGTATAATTTCTGCATCAGTGTCATTGCCAGTGAACAGTTCTTCATCAATTAATTCTCTTAATGGGATGTTTGGATCAATACACAATACTGTCCTCCGCTCACACATGTGTGTATATAGGCCAATTGCTACAATGTGTTTTGCCGATACTTGCACTCCCTGTAAATCGAGTGAAATTACTGTCCCTAGCATTATTTCAGGTGTTGCTACAGGGCGAAAAATGAAATCAGAGGCACTCTCCACTCTCTTTGAGTTAATTCAGGTACTGCTTGAGCCGATACTTGTATCCCATAAACAAACATGTCAGCATTTGTGGGTAATCCTCGCACTGTTGTCTCATTTGCCAGTGTATGTATCAATAACATTGCTCGGAGTGTACACATCCCCAGCGTGGAACACACTATTCCTCTCTCTGTGAATGCAATTGTTATATTTAACGTACTCAATAGATCCCTACCTAATACGTTTATGGTATAATAGGGGTGCTTGTATCGTTTTACCTCCTATTCTGACGTCCAAATCTTCTGTGTATGAAACGTGACCACCGCCCCAGAGAATCCTTGTGTCTTGAGATTTTTGCCAGATAGTGGAAAATTGCCTTCACGTAAACATGATTTCTCCACCCCGAAGTCCACCATAAAGATGAACTGTTTGTTTCCTATCTTTGCCCCTACCACTGGTTCCTCATCAAGTCGTAAGGTAGTAGATAGTACGGAACAGGCAAGTACTCTCTGTGGGCTGTCCTAGTTAGTGTGAGTCTGTTCCGGGGAAGTGAAAAGATTATCACTCAGCACACATGTTCCTCGGAATGGAGATGGTGCACCATTAGCTCAAGTGGCAAATCTATTTGTATGTGTGTGTGCTATTTGGGGTTGCTGGGTTGGACAGCTTTGCATGCTGTGTGGGGGGTGTCCAAGCGTGTTGTAAACCTGGGATAGGCCTACTACCTTGCTGCCCGTCACTTTCATAATTTCCTATGGGTAGACCATATGGACTGCGCGGGTGCGGGTGTCCATATTCTTGCTCATTGGCAAAGCTTTGGTTGTTTTGGTAATTCCCCATAGGTCTACTACGACATTCCCTTGCAAAATGACCCCACCTCCCGCACGACCAGCGCTGTCCCCTTGGTCCTTGCCCGCCATATCCTTCTCCTCCTCCCCACTGTCCTTTGTACCCACCTCTTCCTCTGGCGGGCCTTCCTTACCACTGGGGTCCCACGTAACGTTCCTCTCCACCCCACTGTTCCTGCTGTCCATTGTCTGCCCATGCCACAGCCACCCTAGCTTGTATCACTACGGACACCTCCCTTTCCTCCCTTTGCTGGTCTGAAGGCGGTGTGGCAGCCACTGCCGTGACCTTCACTAGTTTGCTCTGTACCAACTTCGCCTCCTCGGCTAACCTCCTCTGTGCAGTTTCTTTTTCTCTTTCTTTGATCCTCCTGCAGTGGTGGACTATGATGATTTGTATTTCTGGGCAGCCCTTGGCTTCTATCCCAGCTATTTTATCAAGAGCCTTCTGTACTTCCTTCGGGAGGCCCCTTTTAGTAATTAAGTAAAATAGGGAGGTGGATTGGTCCCAGGCTGTGCCCATCTCCGCCCGCAACATCTGCACCCGAAGAATGAACTGCGCAGCATCCTCCTCGTCCCCCATAGTGCATTGCATTACAGAGTGTAAATCGGGGGTATCAGGGAAAGTTCTCTGCAGTGCATCCCACACTTGTGCCCTTACATTATTGAAGGACGTGCCATCATGCATATCGTTCCCCAGTGATACTCCCGGGAACCCTGCTTTCACCCACACTACGTCTGCTTGATCTCCAACTGCAGTTTCTAAGAGACTTTTGACATCCCCAATTGCTAATGGGACCTCTGCTATGTTCTTCTCTAATGCATATATCCATTTTCTCGTGGCCCTGGAAAGTGGTGGGAGGGCCTTGAGGAGATTGTTTTTGTCCATTAGTGCCCAGGGTACATAATGGGGCCTTCCCGCTCCCTTATGAATGAGTGGCATCTGTAATTTCGACCTCACTTTTTCTCTACTTACCTTCACTCCTTTCTTTTTAGATAATGCTATCCTCCCTAGTCTATTTCTTAATCTCCCCTCCCATCCTGCTTCTTCTGTCACTTGTGATGTGGCCCAATGTACTTGCGGTAATGGCAACCCTCCCGCGGCCCCTCCTTCGTCCTCATCAAAGTCGCTCCAACATTCTTCATCCCTCTCTGAAACCACAGTATCGTAACTCACACTCTCTGTCTCCCCCTCTCTTTCTACTTGCACCATTTAAGTTGGTGTACGGTCTATCCTAAAATGAAAATCCCCGGATTTCCACTTGTCTTCTATTAATAGGGACGGGCTTTCTCCCGGGGGTGGTACCGGTGGTAGCACTCCCCCTGAACTGATAAAGGTGTTTCACATAATGCTCGCAATCTCTAAATCTCTATTTGTTGGCCCTGCGAGGGCCGGAGTTATTAGTTGGCTATAAGGAAGGGGCAGGGCAGTTGCCAGAGTATTTAGCACACTTCCCCCCGGCACATACACTGGGTCTGCATACCCCCCTGCAGGTCGTGTGAGCAGCGGGTATAGTTTCTTGGGCTTTTTATTTTTGTTTTTTACCAGCTCCCTTATCTTCCCCAGTCGCAACCTCCTCCCTGTTCTTATTCGGTACAACAGGTGTTTCTTCAAACATTTTCCACAGGTCTAATACTTCCCTCCTATTTTGTAACTTCTTTCCCTTGTGTTTAGTCATTAAATGGGTGGCGACATGATCAAGTGTTCTCTTATCAAAAGACACCTCTTCTGGCCAGACGCATGCTGCTCCCTCCCCCTTCCGTTCTGCCACCCACTCGTTGTGATATTTCTTTATCTTCTCTTGGTACAAGGGGAGGTTTTTACAAATATGGGACAGTGGGGTGTCCATCCCCATGTTTGGGCAACTACTTCCTTATCTCTCTCCCTTCTATTAAGCTTTTCTATTTGGAGGGTAATATAGGGATACGTATGGTCTTCACCTCTCCCTTCTCAAAATTATTTTCTTTGTTACACACAAACAATGTGAAATTTTTAAACATGTTGACAAAACGCAACCAACAAATATTTCAACAATACACAACATAAAACATAAAGTTCACCCTTTTTACCCTTACCCAACAATCCCCTGACCCCTTTCACACCTTCTTCATTCACATCACTTTTGCCCCTCCTCGGTCATCCTCCACAATACTAAATAACACTCAAAAATATAAAACCTAAAACAACAACTGTTGTTTACTATCAAGGTTAATCCTTATATGAAGCTACTACTTTGTTCTCTTTTCTCCTTTAATCTCTGCACTGGTCGGGACAGTGCAATCCGGCACCGGCTTCTACCACTTTTCAGAGCTGGGTTCCCCTATCTCCTCTTTTCTTCAACTTATTTCTCCATAAATAAAAGAACTTGGGTGTCGTCTGCATAATTGGTATAAGCAATCCAAAGTGCATCCAGCATATCGAACAGGGGTTTGGTGAAAAGGTTGTACAGTGTAGGGGCTGTACAAGAGCCTTGTGGGACACCGCAGTGTATTGTGGAGGGTGTGGCGTTGGAAGTGTTAGAAAAGACTTTCATTGCCCTCCCTTCTAGGAATGATGTTATCCAAGAGGTGGCTTGGTCAGAGAAATGTGCGTGGTGGGAAAGGTGTGACGTGAGGGTCTTATGGTCCACTAGGTCGAATGCCGCTGATCGGTCAAGGAGAAGTAGAAGGGCTGGTTTACCTGTGTCCAAAATCATAGTGGTCAAATAGCACAGCGAGTAGAGCGCTCACTTTGGTATCTGTGCAGAGCCTGCTGACAGCAGGTTCGAATCCCGGCAGGGCCAAACTCAGCCTTTCATCCTTCCAAGGTCAATAAATGAGCACCACACACCGTGGGTAATAATAAGCAGCGCTCAGATACCTGAGGGTTTGTAGCGCTATATAAATGCTAAATTATTGTTATTTGGTTTTTTAGGTCCAGTAGGGCAGTCTCTGTTCCATGACCTTTGCGGAAGCCTGACTGTCTGGTGCCTAGAATGGAGTTTGTTTCCAGGAATAGTTGGATTTGGCTGTGTGCCACTTTATCTAGAATCTTGAGGAGGAAAGGGACTGTCATTATGGGTCTGTAGTTGCTGGGCATCGTAGGGTCAAGAGTGTTTTTTTTTTAGAAGTGGGTGCACCCAAACTTCTTTGAGATTGTCTGGGACGGAGCAGGTCATGAAGGAGGAATTAATTAATGCGGTAATAAGTGGGGCAAGTTGTTCAACGCAGTCCTTGATTAATTTAGGGGGGCATATATCTCCTTTGCAGGTCGATGGTTTCAGGTGTTTCAGAATGTCCAGGACTTCTTGTTCCGAAACTTTTTTGAAGGCAAATCTAGGGGTGTTAATGGTTTTGCTAGAGGAGTGAGGTTGTGAGGGCTGACTCTGTTTCGGCAGGGTATTTTAGTGGTTCAGGATTTTGTTTTGTAAGAGGTCTATTTTGTTAAGCATGGCGGCTTGCATACTGTTGCACCAGGCTTCGTCCTTAATGATCTCGTCATTGGAGGTGGGAGGCACTGTAAGCTCTTTGAAAATAGAGAAGAGTTCCCTCGAGTGGGACTTGTATTCAGCTATTCAGCGGTTGTATGACTCGGATTTGGCATTGAAGATGGCAGTTTTGTATTTTTTAGCAATGTCTTTGAATAGGTCTTTGGCAGTGTCGCATGGGTTAGTCTGTCAGTTTTTGTTGTTACGCAGACCTAGGAGGTCCTCAGTGAACCATGCGTTGGAATGGAAGGACTTTTTTTCTTTCTTTTCCTCAAGGGGAGCAATGGAGTTTAAAGCATTAGTGAGCGTTTCCTTGAGAATGTCTGCTCTGTAGGATCTTGTGAGAAAGGTGGGGCGAGGCATGGGGTGTTGAGAAGGGGGCGTAAGTTGTCTGCAGTTCGTTTTTTTGAGCTTCTGGCTACGGTGGCAGGTTTATGTACTAGTGTTTTTTGGTTGGAATCGTAGGGATAGAGAACTGTATGCAGCTATGGTCTGTCCAGGGGAGGAAAGTATTGGATGTGATAGAGGAGTTGCAGTTGCGATCGGCAATCCAATCTATAGTTCTGCCTTTGGTGTGGGTAGGCGATACCATTTTTTGTGTGAAATCTAGGTTAGAGAGCTCTTTAAGGAAGGAGGCTGCAGTTTTGTCCTTAGGATCATTAAAGCCTAGATTGAGATCACCTAGGAGTAGTGTTTTTGTGGATATTTTTAAATTTTCACTGAGAATGTGGGTGATTTGCCCTTGAAAGACAGCTGGGAGTCCTGGGGGCCTGTAGATGACGTGGATGTTGATGGTGTTGTTGTGCGAGAGAGGTAGTTTGGCAGAAAGTATGTCAGTGTTCCCTTCCCATGTGTGGAGGATGGGTCTGATGTGGTGGACGTCTTTATAGATTAGGGCAACCCCCACCTACTTTCGTTGGTCTGTCTTGCCTAAGAATGGAGTAGCCTTCTGGGATGGCTAGAGTAATGGTGGGGCCTGAGGCTTCATGCAGCCAGGTCTCAGTGATGGCTACCAGGTCTAAGTCGAGGCTGGAGATAAGTTCATTGATTTCTAAGGCATGGGCAGTGAGCGAGCGAGTGTTAAGTAGTGCGCATTTGAGTATAGGCGCTGGCTGGCTTGTGTTTGGATGCTGTTGAATAGTTAGTTTTTTCTGCTTAGGTCTGGAGAGGAAGGATAATATAGAGTTAGGTGTGAGGTTAGGGCTTGGTGTGGAACTGGGCGAAGGCTGCTGGGAGACGGATGTACGGGAACCTAATCTGTGGTTTCTGTGTGAAGTAGGAATGTGGAGAGAGGAGAAGGACCGGGTAGGGTACGCGTCCTCAGTCTGCACAGTCTGATGCAGCTATTGGGTGTAGACGTGTGGAGCTGAGTGATGTTGTGCGTGGGGTGAGGGGGTGAGGAGTTTGCGAGGGACGGTGACATGATGCTGTAGCTGGGTAGGTGGAAATGCGGGTACCTTGGTGCATAGAGAGCAGTAGCGAGTAGCGTGCCTAGGAGTAGTAGCGCGATAAACAGTTGGTGCAGGCCTGGTAACATGCTGGAGTACTTGTTGTGCATGTGCCGGTAGGCGGGATGAGGCAGAGGTAGCTCAAGTGATGCGTGGTAACTAGCTGGCCAGCAAGTATCATGTGTCAGAAATGTGTACCAAGCAGTCACAGCCTACAAGTGTACGAATAGGGCTTTCAGTCAAGAACATGTGAATTAGGAATGCATTACAACATGTGCATACAACAATAAGGTACACATGCAAAGGACTTATTTATGCGATAGAGTCAAAATAGAGTTTTACGCAAATCAAAGTCTAGGGGACTTAGCAGTGGAGATGCGTGGCAGTCTTTGCGAAGGGTGTTTTACTCACGTATCCTGAGAGTTCCACCTGGATCACAGTGAGAAAGTGGAAGTCCTTTGGCTCCAGAGGTGAACAGGGGCAAACAGGAAGGGCCTTTTTCTCTGGGCCTTCCTTGAGATGGGCTGGCTTCCGCCTGCCGGCGGGCTGGCTCACGGAAGAGCGAGACGCGTTGCTAGGCAATGCAATAAACAAAAATTGCGGCAGCCATTTTGGAAGGCTTTGTCGGCGGCGAGGTGCGGGCACTGGGCTTCGTGTGCCTGGGCTGCCCGGAATTCACTGGCACTCACCAGTGAGGGGTATCTGGGGAGGCACAGGGGGTGCTTCACAGTGTCTGCTCCTGCAGCGCAGAGCAGATGAGCATGGCTGCTCCTGCAGACGATGTGCTGTATAGGCGGTCGATCGGGGGTAGAGGAGGCATCAGCTGCTTGATCCTCCCGATGCGAGGCGGGCTCCTGCCCTGTGGGGATGCTGCCTGAAGTGGGGGCAGGGGCAAACAGGAAGGGCCTTTCTATCTGGGCCTTCCTCGAGATGGGCTGGCTTCCACCTGCCGGCGGGCTGGCTCACGGAAGAGCGTGATGCATTGCTAGGCAACGCAATAAACAAAAATTGTGGCAGCCATTTTGGAAGGCTTTGTCGGCGGCGAGGTGTGGGCACTGAGCTTCGTGTACCTGGGCTGCCTGAAATTCACTGGGCACTCGCCAGTGAGGGGTATCTGGGGAGACACAGGGGTGCTTCACAGCGTCTGCTCCTGCAGCGCTGAGTGGATGAGCACGGCTGGTCCTGCAGACCATGTGCTTTATAGCCGGTCGATCGGGGGTAGAGGAGGCATCAGCTGCTTGATCCTCCCGATGCGAGGAGGGCTCCTGCCCTGTGGGGATGCTGCCTGAAGTGTGGGCAGGGACAGGGGCAAACAGGAAGGGACTTTCTCTCTGGGCCTTCCTCGAGATGGCGGGCTGGCTCACGGAAGAGCGAGATGCGTTACTCTTCCCTTCTTTGTTTTTCCCTTGCAATTAGTACTCACATGCCGGTGTTCTTCCAAGAGCCTCCATTCGCAGTGTATGTAGAGGTGGCCTCCCCGTGGTGAGCCCTGCACAGCTGCGGTGAGCAGTTGGGTATTCGCAAAGCAGGGACCCACACAACCAACTCAGGAGCGTAAGCTTTTTGTCAAACTCTGCCAAACGTCGGTAGCGATGGCCCACCACAGGTAGCCCCGGATCTCGCTGCAGGTACAGAAGTATCTCAAGGACTATCACGCATAAGGGGTCACCAAATGATGTGTATGCACGTGTCCAAATAGACAGAATAAAGTACACACCCCAATAGGGAATGAGACCAGGAGAGTAATTGCAAGGAAACCAAAATGTATATAAGTATATAAATGCAAGCAAAGAACTCAGCTGCCCGAGAGCACTCTACCACAAGATACACAGGCAGCACATTAAGAAGGCACTAAGCGTCATAGATTACATCATGTTATAGGTGACAAACTAACACATTTGATTGGCTATGCACATATACTAATTGTCATGAACTACAGAAGACGCCCCTTTTGGACTTCCTGGTCCTTGTCTCAAAGGGGCTTACACTCCCTTGTACTCCCAACATGGCCGTCCACTGTGAAACACCTTCCTCGCTCTACACCTTGGATGTAGCGTGTTCTATTAATAGACCACGCCTCCCCCGGCTCCGCGCGTCTCAATGCTATTGCAAAGTAGCGACCAGACGTGTGCTCCGAAGCTCGCGGTATTGTTTCACTTGCTTCTTTCCAGCCAACCCCATTCCTAGTCCCTTTCCTTCCTTTCTTGATTCCTGGACTCGTGTGCTAGTAGCGCACTCTGTAAATTTCCCGGATTCCTGGATCCTTGCATCCCGGAACTTTGAATGCACGCTGGAGTCGGAAGAGACTCGTGCAGCCTTATTCAAGACTCGATCCGTCCGCAAGAAGGCATCGATCAAGAAATCCAGCAAAGATCGAACTCAGGTGAGAAGGGGAGAACTCCTTGACAGTTTGAGACGACACCCGATCGAACTCGATATGGACATGGAAGCGGCCGTCTAGGACCTGATGCATGGCATGCAAGAGCTATCAACCGAGGTGCAGAATCTAAAGGCGGAAAATGCTGCTCTCAAACAATTAGTTCTATCCCGTGATTCTGCCACAAAAGAAAGTGTGTTGCTGGGCGGCATAGTGGACAAATACGATGGGTCGGCAAAAACCCTTCACGGATTCCTGGATTCATGTTTGGTGCACTTTACTTTTAAGCCCTACTACTTTTCAACTCCCAGGGCTAAGGTGGGGTTCATAATTTCCCACCTTTCAGGAAACGCCTTAACCTGGGTTACGCCCCTCGTTAATTCCGGCGATGCTCTCCTAGATGACTATGATGGCTTCATACAAGCTCTTAAGACCATGTTTGACCATCCAGAGCAGGTCTATAGTGCCCAGGAACGCCTGTCAGACTTTCAGCAAGGATCCTAGGATATGCTCACCTATGTTACCCGATTCAAGCAATTAGTCAAGAAAGCTGATTGGTCCCCTGAGGTGAGTTTTACCCTTTTCAGGAGAGGACTGAATGAGGAGATTAAGGATGAGTTGGCCAGAGTGGCTCGCCCAATCTCATTCCAGGCACTAATGGACCTTGCCATGCAAATAGATTTCCGTATCCAGGAAAGGAAGGCAGAGAAGAAGAAATCCAGAGGTAATTCTCCGAAGCTGTCCTTTGAGAGTACCACCAAGACGGACACAAACCCAGGCTCAGTCTCTGAATCAGAACCCATGCAGATAGGAGCCTTCCGTGGACCTATATCCCCGCAAGAAAGGATGAGAAGGATTCATACGGGGTTGTGCATGTATTGTGCCTCAGACAAACACTTGGTTAGGGAGTGTCCTCTAGCCCCTCCTCGGCATTCGGGAAACGCCAGCTCCCAATCCTAGATGGAGCAGAGCTTCGGGAGAGAGATGTTTGCTCCACATCAATTCCATCCTTGAACTCTCCTGAACAAAACAATTTGGTGATACTACAGGCCTTCCTGTCGCCCTCCAAGAATAAGACCTATCCCATTCTGGCCTTGGTAGACTGCGGAGCTATGGGAATTTTCATTGATCAAGACTGGGTTGTTAGTCATCATATTCCGTACGAGACACGAAGCACCATGCAACCGGTGGAAGCAATCGACGGAAGACCCCTCACTTCAGGACCCATAAGCCGACCCATAAGCCTGCAGACAAAAGAGATCCAGCTTTCCATAAACCATCACCAAGAGCGGATTACATTCGACATCATTAAGTCAGCTCATTACCCCATGGTATTGGGTATGCCCTGGTTACAGAAGCACAATCCGTATATCAATTGGACAGCAGGATCACTATTCCTAGGCTCAGAGTTTTGTATGTCCCACTGTCTATTCCTGGATCCCTCCTTGACACCCCCTAAAGAACCACTAAGAGACCAGCAAACACCACTCATGGTTTCCAATATCATACAAGTACCAGAGGCCTACCAGGGATATGCTGATGTATTTTCAACTGCCATAGTCCAGGCCTTAGCCCCTCACAGACCTGAAGACTGTGCCATAGATACAGATCCCTCAGTAGTGATTCCCTTTGGCAGAATGTTCATCCTTTCCCAACCAGAGAAAAAGGCCCTCCAAGAATACTTGGATACCAACCTTGAAAACGGCACCATAAGACCCTCAAAATCTCCAGCGGGTGCTTCGTTGTTCTTTGTTCCCAAGAAGGACACCAAGGAACTCGGACCTTGCCTCGACTATCGTGGCTAAAATCAATGCACCCTCAAAGATCGGTACCCACTGCCCCTGATCTCGGATATCCTGGAAGCTGTGAGAGGCGCCGTAATATTCACGAAGTTGGATCTCCGGAGTGCCTATCATTTGATCTGTGTCTTGGAAGGAGATGAATGGAAAACAGCCTTTAGAACACCCTTTGGTCACTATGAATATCTAGTCATGCCCTTTGAACTAGCTAATGCCCCCGCAGTTTTTCAACGTTTTATGGATAGGGTGTTTTCTGACATGTTATTCCTCTTCGTCATTGTCTATCTGGATGACATATTGATCTTTTCCAAGGATCCTCTAAAGCATGAAGAACATGTAAAGGCAGTATTACAACGACTCTGTGAACACAAACTTTTAGCCAAACCCGAAAAATGCTTGTTTCACGTTACTTCTGTTCACTACCTAGGATTCATCCTTAGCCCAGAAGGAATTGGTATGGACCCTTCAAAGGTAAAGGCCATGCTGGCATGGCCCGCTCCCACGTCCGTGAAACAAGTTCAATCCTTCCTGGGGCTTGCCAACTTCTACCGGAAGTTCATTTTTACCTTTTCCGAGATGGTTCAGCCGATCATTGCCCTCTTGAAGAAAGACACCCCTTTATATGGTCTACACCGCAAGATAAGGCATTCCAACGTTTAAAGACAGAGTTCATGCAAGCCCCCATCTTGGCCCAACCCGACATAAATCGGGCATTCCTAGTGGAAACGGATGCCTTTAACTACGCCATAGGAGCGGTCTTGAATCAGGAACTTGAGGATAAACTGGAACACCCTATTGCTTACCTCTCACGAACCCTGACTCCCAGTGAGACACATTACTCCGTCCTGGAAAAGGAACTGTTAGCCATCTGCCAAGCCTTCACTGAATGGCGACATCTACTTCTGGGTGCTAGATATCCAGTTCAGGTCCGCACGGACCATCGGAATCTTCAAATTCGACAGTCGTTGGAGTGCAGGAACAGTCGTCAGGCGCGTTGGGCCTACTTCTTTGCCCAGTACCAAAATTCCAAATCACTCATGTTCCCGGATCACAAAACCTGATTGCTGACGCCTTATCTCGACGTCCTGACTATGTAACTACTGAAGACAGGGCCTATCCTAAGATGTTTCCCCACACGATCTTTGTAGCTCAAGCAGTCAACCTCCTGGAAGAAATTCGAGTGCAAACCCAATCCTCTGACCTCTGGAAGGATATTTCAAGGAAGAATCCATGGAACCTAAGAGTTAAGGAAGGATATTTATTCAAGGACAATGCACTGGTCATTCCTACACAGAAATTACAACAAAGAATAATAAACCTCTGTCATGATACCCTTCACTCCGGACATGGTGGCATAACCAACACCCTCCGTCTCATACAAAGACAGTTTTGGTGGCCAGGAATGAAGACCAACGTACAGCAGTACATCAAAGCTTGTACTATCTGCAGTCAAAATAAACATAACAAGAGACAGGCGGGTCTTCTACTGCAACCTACACTGCCAACAAGACCATGGGAATTCATTGCTACAGACTTCATTGTGGAATTACCACCTTGACGAAGATACACGACCATCATGGTTACCATAGACTTGTTCACTCATATGGCTCATTTTACACCCCTGTGTAAACTACCATCCTCGTCCGAGCTTGCTCGAATCTTCCTGGAACACATATTCCGTTTACATGGACTTCCTTCCAAGATCATATTTGATCGAGGACCTCAATACGTCTCTCAATTCTGGAAACATCTCTGTCGCATTTTGGGAATCCAATGCGCCCTCTCATCTGGTTATCATCCCCAAGCCAACAGGGCCACAGAACGTGCTAATCAGACCCTGGAGCAGTATCCTTTATGTTTCGCCACCAAGGTTCAGGATGACTGGTCGCTCCTGATACCCGTGGCTGAATTCGCCTACAACAATTCCGATCATTCAGCACTTAAGACCAGTCCCTTTTATTGTAGCCAAGGTTTCCATCCATCGGTTCTACCCTCTGTTCTCCCTCATCCTACACTAGTACCTACTGTCGACTCCTGGATAGAAACCCTCATCAACGTACACCAGGAGGCCAAATAAAACTTAAAGAGGGCCAGAACACAGACTAAGAGGTATGCGGATTCCAAAAGAAGACCAGGTCCTTCTTCTGCAATTGGTGATCAAGTCTGGTTGTCCTCGAAATTACTACCCCGACATCTACACGCCAAACAAGTTGGCCCCTCGGTACTATGGTCCATTTCCCATCAAGGAAATCATCAATTCAGTTTCATACCGGATCAGACTACCAGACTCCTGGAAGAAAATTCACCCAGTATTTCACACATCCTTATTAAAACCCTACACCCAATCCTCCCGGAAATCCTGCTGACCTCCTCCTCTGCTGGTCGACAACCAATTGGAATATGAAGTATCCCGAATATGTGACTCCATGTATAAACAGGGTCATCTTCAATACCTGGTTGAATGGAAAGGATATCCTCCTAGTGAAAGAACCTGGGAACCACTTTCTAATCTCAAGGCCCCTCGACTGCTCAGAAGATTTCACCTTATACACCCGGGCAAACCCGGAGGAACGGGTCTTCGGAGGAGGCATGCTGTCATGAACTATAGAACACACCCCTTTTGGACTTCCTGGTCCTTGTCTCAACGGGGCTTTCACTCCCTTGTACTCCCAACATGGCCGTCCACTGTGAAATACCTTCCTCGCTCTACACCTTGGACGTAGCGTGTTCTATTAATAGACCACGCCTCCCGCGGCTCCGCGCGTCTCAATGCTATTGCGAAGTAGCGACCAGACGTGTGCTCCATAGCTCGTTGTATTGTTTCCCTTGCTTCTTTCCAGCCAACCTCATTCCTAGTCCCTTTCCTTCCTTTCTTGATTCCTGGACTCGTGTGCTAGTAGCGCACTCTGTAAATTTCCTGGATTCCTCGATCCTTGCATCCTGGAACTTTGAACGCACGCTGGAGTCGGAAGAGACTCGTGCAGCCTTATTCAAGACTCGATCCGTCCGCAAGAAGGCATCGATCAAGAAATCCAGCAAAGATCGAACTCAGGTGAGAAAGGGGGAACTCCTTGACACTAATCCCAGCTCCATATGGGATGCCTGGGTTTCATTGGCTGCTGTTTCTCCGTCCGTCATGGTGCATGCTGGGCTCATCCTTGCAGGGTGAAGGTCGGTTGAGGTTTGCAAGGATGGCATATACCTATCTGAGTAAACTAAACAACAGACATTGGCATGTGAAGAATAATGACTGGCATCAAAAGGGGACTGTTTGTAAGAAATAGGTACATTGTAACCCATGCTTTTATGGGGGCATGGGACAGGGGTCTTTCTCCAGGTGCCTTATCAGAAGGTTAGATCTTTGATTTGCGGTCCTTGGGGCCTCACGATTTCAAACGAATGGGGGACAGATGTTAGTTCTAGATGTGAATATATGACCATTCAGGATTAGGTATATGGTGGGTACTTGAGGGTGGTCCGGGGGAAGGGGCTAGTGAGCAGATGCATTCAAAGGGAATAGGGGGCATGAGGCCTGTCAGGGTCAGTCGTTTTTCTAAGAAACGAGCTAGGGGTAGATCACTGTCTTTGGCAGGGGCCTCCCTCTGGAACAGCCTCCCTGCCACTCTTAAACTTGAGGAGAACCATCTCCGGTTCCGGATGCACCTCAAGACCTTCCTCTTTTCTTCTGCCTTCGCTCCCCCTCTCCCCTGCTGATCTGTTCTCTCTTGGCACCTGGCCACCCTCTGTCTTTTGGGCCCAGTTACCTGCTCATCCTGCCACCGGGCCACCCCTTGCACTGGGGTCTGTATCTGTACCCATACAGCCCCCCTTTTTCTTCCTGCACTTATCATACCTACCCTGTCTGCTGCCTTAAACCTAGCACTTGCAAATTGCTGGCTGCATTACCACTGTTTGTTTGCCTTTATTATTTATTTATTGTTATTTATCTGTTTCTCCTCTGCTTCGCACTTTCCACCTCTCCCCCTTCCATGCACTTTTCCCCTCCCCCCTCTCCCATGCACTTGCGCGTTCTCAATGTCACTGGGCCTAGTAAGATCGCTATTTTGTTCTTCCCTGTTTCCCTCCCTTGCCTTGTCACGCTCTGAAACACTTGTGTACGAGCGTGATAGAAATAAAATATCAATCAATCAATCAATAGCTTAGCAGTGAAGGGGAGGAAAGGGCATGAGTCGGTCAGCAGAGATGGATGGGGCTCTGGAGCAGGCCTTGGTCTCACATTCTACGATGATCACATTCTGTCAGTGCTTGATACTTTCTAATGGCAACAATGAGTGGCTGGGTTTCCGTGAGAACATGATTTCCCGTGAAACTGACAAAGGGTGGAGGTGGCGGGGGCTGGTTTTGTGCGGCGCTGGGAGAGGGAGAGGGAGCATTTCTGATAGAGTGGCAGAGGGCCAATGAAAAGATGGCGTTCAGAAGGGCACAAAATGGAGTTCAGACTACAAACATTGGTTGCATGTTTATACACATATATCCAAGATGGGTGATGCAAATACGTACAGGAGGGGCGGAGGTGTGTCCCCTCTTGGCTCACACAACATCTGCCTGGTGCGGGAATGGTGCAGGGGGGCGGGGTATACCACCTCTCCCCCAACAGGGGTTTAAGTCATTGTCCACTCTGCAGCCTATTTTTATCCCACTTGGAGTGTATAATGACTTCTTCTAGACGCTCCTGAGTGTAGGATTTATGGGCTTAATCTATGATGCTCCTCGTACTTCATATCATTATCTGTGACGCTCCTCATCTCACATCATTAATTAGAGACTAAGACAAGCCCCTGTTACTTTCTTCTAAAACTAGTACAAAAAAACACTGACTGTTCTTAGATTACCTTTTTTTTTAAAACCACTAACTACTTCTAGACTACTTTTGAAAGACCCCTAATAATACATGTCTTTTATTCTCTCCCTCTTTACCTCAGTCTTACAGGTGCCAAAGTGCCATGCTATCATCATATGCTGACAGCCATAGGAGGCCCCCCTGGCAAGATAGGGGCACAATGCAGATTCATTTACTCACCCTGCCATTCCTACCAGGGCCCATCTCCCAGTTCTGTCAGCATTTATTTCTATCTGGATTCTTGACCCTGGAGTGACAGTCTTCAGGCAGGGCCCCTTTGTGGTCAGCCAAGTGACTAGGAGGGCCCACATAGACACATGTGGATTAAGGCAGCAGAGACTGGACCCATGAGGCAGAGAGGAAGACAGGAACTTGGGCTGATTTCAACACCATCTTTATTCAAGACATCAGAAATGACGGCAACAGACTCTTAACATCAGCTCCTTTTATACAGTTCCCAGGCTGATGTAATTTTATAATTTATTGCACAATACAGTTTGATTGCTTCTTAAAACTAAAGACAAACCCTTTTTCATTACTGGGTTGGTTGGCTTGACTGCCACTCATCAGGTCCACAAAACATGTCTGGGCATGCCTCACTTGGCTGGCATATAGCAGTGAACTTTCAATGAACTGCTATTAGAGAATTATTTAATTATTTTAGAATGACTATGTGAAATTCCTCCATCTTGTTTTCCGGCGAACCATTTTGGAATCTGCCTGACCTTGTCTTAATCTGAATGCTCTGTTCAACTACAAAATGGCTTTTAAGCAGAACTCATTTTCTGTTCAGTTTTTAGCCTAGATTTTCGATATATTCACAATATATGTGTAATACCTGAGATACCCTCAACTGCGTGAGGCATTCTGACCCTAAAAAGTGCATGTCGCCCTAAAATGTGGTTGTTGGCCTAAAAAGTGCTACAATTCTGAATTTTGCAATACTGGAACCAATGATCAGCCTGACAAGTTATCTGAATTCAGTTTGATTCAGGGGGGTCTCTAACACCTCCTCTTCACTACTGAAAGTCCCCTCCTGGAACAGTACAATGGTTTCATTGGTGCTCTCCGGCAGATGTTTGGTCGTCCAGAATTATCTTACACTGCACAAGAAATGCTATTGGATTTCCAACAAGGATCTTCCGATGTATTATCCTACACCACTAGATTTAAACAATTGGCTGCCGAAACAACAAGAGGCCTAATTCATATTGTTTAGACAGGGCCTCACAGAAGAAATCAAGGATGAATTGGCCAGGATTCCTTGACCTCATTACCCTGGTCTTACAGTTAGACTACCTGGAAAGACAAGTGGAAAAGAAAAAATATCAACATCGTCCCATGCCCATCAACATTTCTCCTGGGGAAAGTAAACCTGATCCTGAGTCCTCCACAACATCATCAGGAGAACCCATTCAAATCAGAACCATGAAAAGACCGCCATCAACAGAAGAATGAGAATGCCAATGTAAACTAGGGCTTTGTATGTACTGTTCCTCTAGTACTCACTTGATCACATATTATCCGATTGCTCCAGCAAGGCGCTCGGGGAAACACCAGCTCCTCTCATAAAGGGGTTGTTTGATCAAGAAGATATCCAGGCCCTCTGTTTACCATAACCAAACCATCAGAGGAGGACACTCACCTACTCATCTTACTTGTGGAATTCACAATTTCCTCTCATTCCTGGAAAGTGCACGCTATGCTCGACTGCATGGCTGCTGGCATCTTTATGGATTTGACATGGACCAAAGAGCAATGTATTCCTAGAACTAGTAAAGTAATGTTGGTGGTTGTCCAAGGTGTGGATAGGCGCCCCTTGTATTTGGGACCTGTGGTGGAATGCACCTACCCAGTTCGGATGGTTGTGGCCAACCATCAAGAAGAGTTACCTTTCGATTTTATAATAACCGTTCATTTTCCCCTCATTCTTGGTATCCCTTGGCTAAGGGTACATAACCTGTACATCAACTAGTCAGGTGGGACTCTGTTCCTGGGTTCTGAATACTGTCAACATTACACTGTGGATGTCCAGAAGCCTCCTCCTGCTTCCACTTCGACTATCCTGAAGGTACAAGCCACTATCAATACTTCCAAATACCATGATTAACCTGTCAAGATGCTTCTTCCTCACCGGGCTGATAAATGTTTGATTGATTTAGTTCCATGGGCTACCGTTCCATTTGGCAGAATGTTCGCCTTATCCTGAAAGGGGACTAAATAAGGTGACCATTAAAGATAACTATCCCCTTCCACTCATTTTGTACATTCTTACTGCCATACAGGGTGTGGTAGTCTTCACGAAACTTGACCGCACGGGAGATTATCACCTTGTAAGGCTTTTAGATGGCGATGAGTGGAAAATGGCTTTCGCACACCACATCATTACCAATACAACGGTGCAGGTGCTTCAGAGTCCGCATTCTCATGCAGTCCTATAGGACTACACGGGAATGGGGCCTTACCAAATCTGACGCCTGACTTCCTGCGCCGCCAGGACTTTCCTAGGAAGTCAGGCGTCGAATTCAGTGTTTTGGGGTAAGCAGAAACCCACCGGTGGCACTGGCGGGTTACCGCCAACCTCCTAATGAGACCTCATTGACCACTCATTAATCATATATTTCGATAACATTTTAATATTCTCCAAATCAGTGTAAAAAAATAGTAGTGATGTTACCTAAGGCTTCATCACCTACACCTACACCTTCTCCTGGCTAAACCTGAGAATTGTTTATTTGGTGTCTCTTCAGTACTCTACCTGGGATTTTGTTTGTCATTGGAAGGTACCACCATGGGCATTAGAAAGGTTGAAGTCGTTTTGAACTGGACAAAACCATCTTCCATCAAAGAGCTAAAATAATTCCTGGGGCTCATTAATTTCTACCGACAGCTCATACCTCACTTATCTGTCCTGGTTCTGCCACTAACAGATTTAATTAAAAGTAGAAAGGAAGCCGACCAAGTCTTCAACAATCATAAGACTGCCTTTTCCACTGAACCACTGCTAACGCTGCTGTATTCATCTCGGCCCTTTATTGTCGTGGCAGACGATTCTACTTATGTCATAGGGGCAGCCCTAAAACAGCTTTGGGAGGATCAGAAAGAACAGCCCCAGGCCTACTATTTCCGGAAACTGTTGGGTACTAATTGCATTACTCTGTGATTGCAAAGGAATTATGGACCATGAAATGTGCTTGCAAGGAATGGCACCAGTACCCTGTTGAAGCTTGTCATCAGTTTGAGGTATGTTTAAATCATTGGAACCTTCAAGTACTTCAACAGGTGCACTGCACCAATATATGACAAGTGCGATTGGCATCTTGTTTTGCAGATGACGACTTTCGCATCACATACATACCTGGTTCAGCTAACATCATTACGGATGCTCTCTACTGGCGAGATGTTTTTGGAACAAACAAAGCATTATATCCAGGTTGAATTCTTCAAGGCAAAACATTCCTATGTCTGGTTGATAACTTTTTGGTGGACGCACGAAAATCTCATTAATCCATCCTTCACAGAAATCCCTACCTAACTTTAAGACAACAACAGGGTTTTATTTTTAAGGATCACAGGTTGTCTATCATCACAACTGCTTTCCAGAAAAAAGTAATGGCATTGTGTCATGACTTCACCCATTGTGAGTCATCAAGGTTTGGCCATTACTTGGGATTTGGTGGATCAATACTTTTGGTAGCCTTTAGCCAAACAAGGCATGTCCATATGCATCATGTGTGCCCAACAGAAGACCCCAAGGCGACCTCCAGTTGTGAAGCTTCATCTACCCGATATTC
This sequence comes from Ambystoma mexicanum, assembly GCF_040938575.1. Lineage (NCBI taxonomy): Eukaryota > Metazoa > Chordata > Amphibia > Caudata > Ambystomatidae > Ambystoma > Ambystoma mexicanum. The sequence continues at coordinate 314,128,576 of NC_090932.1, forward strand.
CTTCTGCTCACTGGAAGGGCATTGCTACAGATTTCCTAGTAGATCTGCCTCCATCCAAGGGCCACACTGCTATTATGGTGACTGTGGACCGTCTAACCAAGCTGGCTCAATTTCTGTCTTTACCTGCGCTCCCTACAGTCTATATGATGGCTGAAATCTTCTTGAGGTACGTTAATTTAGGTATCTGGTCATTGCATAGAATACCAAACAGTTTAATTCCATACCATAGAAAAAAAGCATCGAAAAAAAAGCATTGAATGCATTTTTTCTATGGTAAAGGGTTTAGTTTACGTATAATGGCTAGTAAAGGTTAAAAAGAGGGTGGTTGAAGGGAACCCCCATGAAAAAAAGATTTTTCTTTAAATGCATTCAATGCTTTTTTTTCGATGCATTTTTTTATGGTATGGCATTCAACAGTTTGGCATTCGATGCAATGACTAGGAACCATTTATTTATTTTTATTTATTTATATATTTATAAGGCACCGAAAGCCTGCGGGCATCGAGGTGCCAAAACAGAAACACAAAGGACAGCGGAAAGACGGGACAGGCAAAACATAACAGAGGGCACCAAGACTCAATGAAAGATGCAAGTTTTCAGTTGCCGGCAAAATGTTTTTAGGTCATTTGATAGCCTAAGATTCAACTGATCCATCCGAGAAAGAAGCCCTGCAATCCTATATCGAGGAATGTCTCAAGAAGGAATACATTGTGCCATCCAATTCTCCAGCAGGCTTCCCATTGTTCTTTGTACAGAAAAAGGAAGGCATCCTCCATCCATGTATTTACTATCGTCAGTTGAATGATATTACACGCAAGGACAGGTACCCCTTGCCCTTAATCCGTAACATCGTGGAATCCCTTCATGATGCTTGTATTTTCACTAAGTTGTACCTTAGAGGGGCCTATCACCTGGGTCAGTTTAAGGAAGGGGATGAGTGGAAGACGGCCTTCAAGACAGCATCAGGGCATTATGAATATCGGATCATGCCATTCGGCTTATGTAATGCTGCTGCTGTCTTCCAACGCTTCATGGATGACATCTTCTCTGATCTGATCAGCGTGACAGTGCAGGTTTATCTTGATGACATCCTTATCTTTTCCACCAGCCCAGTGGAACACGTTGGTCATGTTAAGGAAATGCTACATAGGCTGCCACTTAACCATCTATTTGTCAAGGCAGAAAAAATGATTTTCCATCAGGAAAGCATTTGGGTCTGTAGTACAGGAGTTCAGATGGATTTGGCTAAATTGCAAGCTATACAAGAGTGGAAACAACCTCGCGATCTTAAATCTTTGCAGCGGTTTTTGGGCTTTGCCAATTTCTACCGTCGGTTTATACCCCATTTTCGCTCCTGACGGCAGTTTTGTCTCACTTAACCACAACAAGGTACCCTTCCTCTGGGATTCCCAGGCAGATGCAGATTTTAAGCAAGTAAAGAATGCCTTTATATTGGCTCCCATCCTTTGGCATCCCAACAATGAGATACCATTCTTAGTCGAGGCTGATCCATCCGATTTCGCTATTGGAGCAGTGTTAATACAACAAGACCCAGATTCTGGGATCGAACATCCTGTAGCCTACTACTCACGGAAACTGTCCCCAAGTGAATGGAATCATGCAGTAATTGAGAAAGAACTCGGCCATAAAAGCTGCATTCGAAGAATGGAGATACCATCTTCTGGCAGGAGGGTTTCCTGTGGAGGTATGCACCGATCACAGAAATCTACTGTACCTACGATTGTTACAGTGTCGAACCTCCTGACAGGCTCGTTGGGCCTTTTTCTTTTCTCATCATGATTTTGTGGTGACAAACATACCCTGTGCCCAAAACCTGAATGCTGATGAACTGTCACGCTCTCTGCAGAATGATGTTGAAAGAACTGATGTTGGTACCCCGCTGATAACCCTGAAACATTGCCTGCTTACCCTTGACCCACATCTGCAGTCCCTCTTGAACGACACCCTGTTGGATCCAGCCAGACCAGGGCTATTACGTCAACATCAGGTATGCTGTCGAACGGCGATACTACAAGGCTTTTACGATCATCAGTGGTCATCGAGGAGTCAAAGCCACTCAAGAATTGAATGCCCAATAGTTCTGGGGGCTGAGATGGGCTAGTCAGCTAAAACAATACATGGATTCTTCTTCAGTTTGCGCTCAAGTCAAGACCCCACGCAAAAGGCCTTTGGGCCTTCTGCAACCTACCGAAAAACCTCCCTACCCGTGGCATACCATTGCAACCAATTTTATTGCCAATTTGCCCACTTCCAATGGGTAAACCAGTATCATGGTGGTTGTGTAATGTTTTACAAGGTTGGCTCACTTCATTCCATTTTCCGAAGATGCCTACTGCTCTCCAGATGGCACGCAGTTTCCTTCATAAGGTGTATCATCTTCATGTCTCCCAGAGAAGATATTGTCAGATCAAGGTTCTCAGTTCATCTTTTTTTGGAACCAGCTGTGTTGCCATTTGGACATTCAGCGGGCACTGAGCTCAGGCTATCACCCTCAGACCAACGGGCATATGAACGGATGAACCAAACACTGGAGCAGTACTTACGGTGTTACGCTAATGCCACAGAGGGCAACTGGTTGAACCATCTAGACACTCCTGAGATGGCGTATAACAACTCTCTCCATTCTGCCACTGGTCTTAGTCCTTTTGTTTGTTCCTCTGGACAACATCCTAAGTTGCTGCCCTTCCATCCAGTGTTACTCAGCAGCATTCCGTCTGCCGATGACATGGTTCCCATCATCCATAACCAACACGAACTGGCAGCTGGTACTTTTGCGGAGGGACAAGAGGGTATGAAAGCACAGGCTGACAAGAGGCGTTGCCCTGAGCCTATGCTCCAGGTTGGAAACATATGGTTATCCTCAAAAAACCTACCAGTGCGCAATTTGCCTACCAAACTGGCACCCCATTATTTTGGGCCCTTTAATATCACTAAGTGCTTGTCTTTAGTGGCATTCCGCCTGAAGTTACATCCCTCTTGGCGTATCCACCCTGTATTCCATGTTTCACTCCTGAAACCCTATGTGCCAGACACCTATGGTAGTTCTTGCTCTCGTCCTGCCTCAGTTAGCATTCCAGGGGTCCCGGAGTTCGAAGTGCAGGAGATCTTTTATTCGCTGATCCGATGTGGGGTACTTCAATTCTTGGTGGATTGGTAGGGCTACCCAGCATGTGATCACACCTGGGAGCCCAGCAGTTTTGTGCATGCCCCACGTTTGGTTTGTGAGTTTTTTCTCTGACATCCCTGGAAGCCCAGGGATCCTGGCCTTCCTGGGAGGGGACATAGTGTCACGCCACTCCCTGGGTCTGGGAGGTGGGGTCGTTGGTTCTGGTGGACCACGACATCGAGGCTTTATCCCGATGGCGCTTCTCACAGGCCTGTTCAGTCCGCTCTTTGAACGCCCCCATGATCGCAGGTCTGTGCATGCGCGGGTGTCCATGACCCACTCTCCGTACATGCGCAGTCTGCTTGGTAACCAGGGCTTGAGCTCCAGGCCTCGTTTTGGATCCGGGTCTTTATCTGGGTTCCGCTTGCAAGAACACATCACGTCTCAATGCGGTCAGTTCCCTGATCGCTTTCCCCGCTGTGGACTAGTTTCTTGGTCCGTGTTGCTTGCTCCTGCCTTGTTTTCTTTTCCTTGCCTCTTGGTAGGTCTGTTCCTTGGCAGGCTGGTCCCTGTGTCTTCTCTGGGTCATGTTTGGGATCCCTGCCCTGGGTCAAGTCCTTGCCCTCTGGTTCTCTCTCTCTCTTTCTGGGGTTCCCCACTTCCTTCTCTGGTTTCCCAGGTTCCCTCTCCTGACACTCTCTGGCCTCACCTTCTTAGCCTGCCTCTTGTCATAGTCCTGCCTTGTGTCATTGCTTGGTAACCTGCCTTCTGGAACCAGTTAATTGCACCATTGTGGAACCTCATCATCCTGTCTCCTGGAACCTGTGCATCTCAGCCTCTCAGATCTTCATTCTACACCTGGGTTTACAGTTGGACCATCTCAAGGCCTTCTCTACCAGTGCTTTTACTGTCCTGACATCACGCAAATCAGAGAAGTGCCATCCCGTGGCATTGGGAACCATTCCAGCCCCGACCTGTTTGAGTCAACCAGGAGGGTGTTGGGTTGGTACCCTACATTGCTAGTTCTTGGCCTCAGTATACGTTGACAGACTGGCTGCCTCTCCACATCACTCACCAGGAAGATAAGGTACTCATCACCTCACGCAACACTTCGATTAAAACACCTACAAACTATTTTCCCCACTTTGGAACCTGAGGGATCCCACCGGTGCTGTCCTTGGCTCTCCCCCCGAATATTTGAACTAAAGTGCTCGCATCTCAAACCAGCTTGACAATTCATCATGCCCTCGCCGAACTTGTCACCTGCTTGGCTCAAATCAAGTGCTTGGCACCAGGATCTGACTCGAACCACTGGTGTGTCAATCACCGACTCGAATCAGTGGTTATACCATGACTCAAACTGACTTGCCTTCGAAATGCTGCTTGGCTTCTGCACACCAGAGCAACAGGAGCACCACTTAGAACCATTGCTGACCACCAACTTGAAACACAGGAGTGGCACTCACTGACCCTTCCCAGCGGTTACACCCTGACTCGACCCAGCTCGACCTCTCAAACAGATCCTGGTGAGCGCCCCGACCTGCGTCGCCAAACTCCACCTTTGAATCCACAAGGAGCTACCACATTCAAAACTGCTTGATGCCCGCTTTCTGCTTGGGCCTACACGATCCAACATACCTGAACTGAACTTGATCTGCTCATACCACTGCTCGAAGCCAATTCGACAACATCAACCGAAACAAGATACCATTGACCAATGATTGCCTTCTGGTCCATTTTGGGATCTTAGAGACTGGTCACTTGTGCATCTTTTTCATCCAAAGACATTTCCCTTTTGTGTTTATTCAAATTGTCTATCACCCCTGTATTCATCTGTTGCATCGTCTGTTCTTTCCACAGGGGTGGGTTTTGTACAGTGTTTACTATTTAGTATTCTTTCAGATGGTGGGCCTCATTACGAACCTGGCGGTACGGAGTGAACGGCGCCATAAAAGGTGCTGGCGCCGTTCACCCCGTACCGCCGCATTACGAGTTCCCCTCGCGGGACACGGTTAGCACACCTGGGAAAACTGGGGGTGCTTACCGGGTCCCGCAAGGAGAAAAGGGAGCAAACAATGGGCCATCTCGTAATGGCCCGTTGTTTGCTCCCTCTCCCATTCCCATTCAGCCCTATGGGGGCTGAAATGGGAATGGGGAAGGACCGGGTCCGGGTCCTTGGAGGGAGGAATTACCGGGCCTTCCGAACTCGGAATGGCCCGGTAAGTCCTCATTCCGAGGACCCGGACCCCAACGCGATTTCGGCAGCAGCCATGCCGCCAATAGCGGCATGGTTACCGCCAAAATCGTAATGAGGGCCGGTGTGTTTAATTAAAGTATAGATATTTGTATAGAACCTTGATTTGAGATTTCCTTTATTTTGGGCTGTGTTACTTTGCTGTTTGGGTCACTACTGGATCACATTCACACTTCTCTCAAGAGCATAGGGTTGGGTGGAAATGAGCCTGTCCCACCCCTTAGGCGCTTCCAGGTAAAGCAAGCACCATATGAGGTGATGTAACGTACAAGGGGGGATTAAGCCGCACTATCAGGCAACATGTAGAAGCACTGTAGTACTTAGAAGTAGATACGCGGCACTAGAAAACCTATAGCTCATGACTCTATTTTGTATTAGGCCCAAAAGGGATAAGTTGCAGGCTTGCGCTGGTCACGTTCCTGGCTCACTAGGCCTAATTTCCGACTCCGCCGAGCCCCGTTCCCACAGACGTCCAATTCCCCCTCATCCCTCCAGTGTTGCGAACATTTAGTATCTCTGAAAGGAATGCGCACTGCAAGAGCATGAGACAACACTAGGCTCCGCACTGCATCCATTCATCTCCACTAAACTGCCATTAGGCCTCTAACCCCCACCCAGCCAGTCCGGAGCCAGCCCCGCCACACTGACCCGACCCCCACATCTTTGCATTCCCTGATAACCAAGTTACCCACCTGTCCCAACCCAAATCAAGTGTCCGCAGAAGATTTAAGCATGCACGGCTGTATTTCTGTCAAGCATGAAAACGTATCCCTTGTAACACGAGGTACAGAGAGGGATAAATTAAAGATCAAAACCCTGGGTGGAGACCTTGCGTGCAGGAACTTGCACTATCAATGAAGCCCTGAATGTGTGGGTCAGCGTGACTGTATTTCATCCTCCCTTCCCCCTGGCACCATTTCCTGTGCCACCCCAGGTGCCTGCCACAATGAATGAATAACCAGGCTTAGCATGTTTGGTTTAGACAGAAACAATTTATTCATGTGTGCCCCGATCTTCACCGAGAGGATGAGCCCAGCTGACCCACGTGGATCCAGACCCACGGGACAGAACTTACCAATTACTGTCTGGCATCCCCTATGGAGCAGACTCATGTGTAGGGTGCCTCCAATCAGAGGCACCCATTTGTACTGTATATCATGACGCATGTGGGGCTTTTAAGCTCCTGTTTGTAACTGTAAGGGTTAGAGTGCTCTCGACCAACAGAGTACTTTGCTGATATTTGTGTTCTGTACAATTAAACCTTGTTATCCATGCAACGCTATCTTCTGGCCTGTTTCCCTAGTGGGTTGTCTTTATTCTGGAGTGTACGTAAAAAGAGACTTCATTTGGTGACCCTTACGACGTGATTCCATCGCTCCCGTATTTGCGGAGGTATCCAGGTGGCCTCTCTGGAAGGGCCGTGCCCACCTACGTTGACCAATCCCAAAACGTGTACGCTGAGTGGCCAATGTGGGTGCCGTCTTTGCAAAATTCCTGCCTGCTTGTTGAGACTTTCAGAAAAAAGCGAACACGTAAGTATAGCCTGCAAGGGATAACAATTTTCGGATGGGGATGTGAGCAGTGTGAAATGGGTGAACACGCAGTGAATGGAAGCAAAAATATGGTCTAACTAGTTGATTGTGGATGTTTTTATGGCCATTTGTGTTCATTTTATTTTTTTAGATATATTAAGGATAAGGAAAAAGGAATACGGGAGCCTCCCCGAGTGAGTGGAGAAGGTGGCGCCATGTTGCACTGTCCTGACCAGTGCGAGAGAGAAATACAAGAAGGAATATGGGAGCTCCACATAATTAGAAAGTTCGGGGACAGTAGTGGTTGTTGTTTTAGCTTGTTATTTTAGTTTTTTTTGTGTATTTTTATGTGTACGAAGAGGCCCAGCAGGAATGTGTGTATGTGTGTGTGAGTGTGTGAGCACATTGGGAGAGTGTGTAGGGAGTGAATGAAACTGCTCTGGGGGAAGAAAAGTGAAATTGATGTTTTCCTTGTTAAGAACATTTTGACAGAACTGAATGATAGTACTGACACGATTATTTGTACATATGTTTTAAGTAATACTCAATGTATTGTATTTTTTGGGTTATTTGTGGGACAGCTGTACAAGCACATTTTCCAACACACAATATTGACTAGACATAGCCATGGGGACGGACACTCCCCTAGACCATATATGTAAAGCCCTGCCCCTGTACTGTGATAAAATCAAGAAGGACCACAAACAATGGGTAAATGAGACTAAAGGAGAAGGAATGCCCCACTCCTGGCCAGAGTGGGGCTCTTTTCACAGGTGCGCTTTTGATCATATGTCCACGTACTGCAAGGTATAAGGGGAGAACATTACAGAATAGGAGGGAGATATTGGACCTCTGGAGAATGTTTGAGGAACAGAGGACCCTGAGGGGAATGGGGCGACACCTGACAACAGTAAGAAAATGAGTACAGAGGAGACTGGGAAAAGTGGGGAAGAGAAGAAGGGGATTTATCCGCTCGCCACACGGCCAGCAGAAGGATACACTAACCCAACATATGTGTCCGGGGGTACAATGGTGGCCAATCCGAGCACGGCCCCACCCCCACCGTATGTTGCACCCCCTGAGGTGTCCACCCAGTGACCCCATTATGTCCCTTGGGCGCAAATGGACAAAACAATCTCCTTAAGGCTCTCTCCCAACTTACTACGGGAGCGGGAAAATAGATTGACGCATTAGAGAAAAACACTGCAGAGATTCCCCCAGCCATAGGGGACATTAAAAGCTTGTTGGTGGTTGCAGCGGGAGATCAGGCAGAGACAGTGTGGATTAAAATGGGGTACGCGGGAGTAACACTGAATAATGATGCCCATGATGGGGCATCGTTCAACAAGATTAGAGCGCGAGTATGTGATGCACTCCGGCAAACGTTCCCAGACACCCCAGACTTACAATCAATAATTCAGTGCACAGTGGGGGATGAGGAAGACGCTGCGCAGTACATTCTCAGGGTTCAAGAGATGTGGCGAGCAGAAACGGGCAGCGCCTGGGATCAATCAACATCCTTATTTTATTGTAAAAAGAGGACTACCTAAGGAAGTAAAGAAGGTGCTCGATAAGATAGCTGGGGTGGAGGCAAAGGGATGGCCCGAGATTCAAAGTATCATAGTGCACCATTGTAGGAGGATCAAAGAGCGTGAGAAAGAAACTTTCCAGAGGAGGTAGTCAGAGGTAGCAAAACAGGTTCAAAATAAACTAGTAAAGGTAGCTGCAGTGTCGACAGTGCCGCCCCAGAACAGATGGGAGAGGAAGGGTGTGCCTCCGTTGCAACACAAGCGAGGATGGCAGCGGTATGGGCAGACAATGGACAAGGTCAGTGGGGAGGAAAACAACACTTAACAGGGCCCCAATGACAAGGATGGCGACAACAAGAACGAGGTGGGTCCCAAGGGTAAAGAGGAGGGGGATTTGGGTGGACAAGGACCAAGTGGTGGCGGGCCAGGGCAGTGCTGGTCATGTGGAAGGTGGGGACACTTTTTGAGAGAATACCACAGGAGACAGGAAGGGAATTATTATTACAATCAGCAACCCTATGGGTACCCCACCCAGGTAGCACACAAGCGCTTGTTCAGGGAACGCCCTTAATCCTGTGTGAAATTCATCAGGCATATACGCAGTTGCCTTTCCAAATCCCTGGCCCTTACACCCCCCCACACCAGCAACAGACCATGCAGCCACAGCAACCACACCCCTACCACCAAGCCACAGAAAGCAGACACCCATTTACTACTGAAACTAATGAAGCAGCAGCCCCATACCAGGCAGTATCAGTGGTAGGGGGAACCCCTTCTCGTTCATGGGGACAGACACCTACCATGACTAGGACAGCCCACAGAGAGCACTTGCGTGTCCAGTACTGTTGATGACCTAAAATCCAGAAAAGGAACCAATGCTGGGGGCAGAGAAAGGAAATAAACAATTCATCTTTATGGTGTACTCAGGAGCGGAGAAGTCATGTATGAGTGAAGGAAACTTTCTGCTATCTGGAAAGACTATCGACACACATGGATTCTCTGGGGCTGTGTTAACGGTTCCATTCACAAAGGATTTAGATGTCAAGGTGGAAGGAAAGGTTGCACGAGTGCCCCTCCTCTATTCTGAGAGTTCCCCTGTCAACCTGCTTGGTATGGATCTGCTTAGCAAATTGAATATGACTATATCCTTCACAGACAGGGGGATTGTTTGCGCCTCTCCCGGCATGTGCTCCCTCTGAGCAATGCTGGTAGTACATGCTGTGGCAAGTGAGGTGGTAGTGAGGGGCATCCCTGTCAACCCAGACATGTTTGTTTATGGCATCAGAGTACTTGCTGAAACTGTCCCCCAGATTAGCAGAAAGGAATGGAGAGTAACCGCAGACTACATTTTCCAAGCTATGGCCCTTCCCGAAGTAGTTGCCGGCACAATCTTGTCATTTGAACTGGAAGGCTTGCTTGTGTCTGCTAAAAGGATTGTAGCGCTAGGGACTGATCCCCATGGGTGTCAATGGCGCACTGTGCTGTGTATCGACCCCAACGTACCCCTGTGAGAAGTGACAGACAAGTACCTTTTTGAAGATGGTAATAATGATGGAGAAATAATCTGCAAAATGTGGATAACTTGTGACATAATGGTACAATACAGGAAAGTGCAAAGCCCCCTCTTGGCTCTTTTCAGTGGACCACCCCCATTCAGTGAGAGTGATTTGCAATATGTCCCTATACATTTGTGAACAACAAACCTGCACGATATAGAGATGCTGAAATAAGTAACACCTGTAAAGATAACACTCAGACCAGGGGCCATACTCCTGCGGGTCAAACAATGCCACCTGTCCAGAGAAGCAGAAGAGGGGATTCAGGAAACACTGCAGGCTCTGTTACTGCAAGGGATTATAGTGTCCTCCACCTTATCCTGCAACACGGTTATATACCCCATCAAAAAGGCAATGGGGCAGTTGGAGGATGATTCAGGATTTGAGGCCCCTTAATGACATTGTACAGAAAGAATTTCCACGTGTTCCTAATTTGGCATCCATTTTGTGTAGCATTCCCAAAGAAGCAACCCATTTCACGGTGGTTGATTTGAAGAATGTGTTTTTCTCAGTGCCCATGCATCTAGACTCACAGTACCTTACAGCATTCACCCTGGGAGGAAAGCTATATGAACACTGTTGCTTGCCCAAGGGGTTCTGTGAAAGCCCCAGTATTTTTAACAGGATATTGCATGAAGAACTAGGGAACATTCAGGTGCCCAGCACGATCATTCAATATGTAGATGACCTACTTGCCTGCAGCAACAGCGAAAAGAGCTGTCAAAGGGATTCCATCGCACTACTACAGTTGTTAGCAAGGAAAGGGTACAAAGTGGATAAGAAACAGCTCCAGTACTGTTTTCTAGAAGTACTCTACTTAGGGCAACTCATCTCCAAGGACGGCAAGAGGATAATTCCAGACAGGGCAGCTACAGTGCATGCCACTCTCAAGTCACACACAGTGAAAGACATGTGAAAGTTCCTAGGATTATGCAACTATTGTAGAGCTTGGATCTTAGACTATGCAGCATATACCAGACCACTCCTACAAGGCCTCAAAGAGGCCCAGAAAGAGTGCAACACAATTCAGTGGACAACAGAAATGATGACCAGTTTTAATGAACTAAAAGGGGTGATTTCAACAGCTCCTGTCCTCGCCACCCCTGATTACACATCAGAACTTTTACATTTTCTCTCACTCAAATGGCACACTCATGACAGCAGTACTCACCCAAAAAAGTTCAATGGGCCACAAACCACTAGCGTACTACAGCGGCACACTCGATTCTGTTATGCAGGGACAGTTCGCTTGCAAACAAGCCCTCACTGCAGCAGCCTTTGCCATTGAAAAAAGTTACACAGTTGTCATGGGATGCTCAGTAACGTTAAACTTTGAGCGCTCACTCTTTGCGATACTAGATCGCTCCAAGTCCACACTCACCACACAAAGGGCATCAGCATGTCAAATAATATTGTCTAGCCCCTATATCCAGGTAGTGCGGTGCAGAACTGTAAATCCTGCCACGTTTCTCACAGAGCCATGCACAGCTGAGGACATACAACATCATAATTGTGCATCATGAAGTAGAAGGTGATGATATCCCCAAAGCTAAAGACAGCCCATTAGAGGAAGGAGAAGTACTTTTCGTTGATGGATCAGCATCCATTGACCAGGACACAGGTGAAAAAGACGTTGGGTGGCAGTGGCGCACCTAGAAGAGGGAGAATACAAAACACTGATCATGAAAAGATTACCCAGACATTATTCCACACAAGCAGCAGAACTCGTAGCACTCATAGAGGCCCTGCGGGCCTCTAATGGGTGCTATGTTACCATTTACTCGGACTCTGCCTATGTCATCACTACTGTGCATGCAGGTCTGTCGCGCCAGAAAAGGAGGGGGTTCAGAAGAGCAGATGGCTCGCCAGTACAACACGCTGCCTTGCTCAATGCATTGATTTCTGCCCTCGCAGAGCCCTCTGTGGTGGCGGTCGTTAAATGCATAGCACACACCCACAATACAGACAAACTATCACTGGGAAACGCGGCCGCCGATGCAGCAGCCTAGGTGGCAGCATACCTCTTACTACGAGCACCAGCAGAATGCATCATTACCACACCCAGCACAGAGCAACACACAGATCCATACACAGCCCTCCCTACAACACAAATCATCAAACTACAGTGCAGGGCACCCACAGAAGAACAGGATCTATGGCTCAAACCTGGGTGCTGCAATCACCCACGGATCTCTTAGGGAGACAGCAGGCCACAGGGAGAGTAGTGATACCTGTGGAGTTACTGTACACAGCATTTGGACAGTTGCATTTCCCATCCCACAGCTCTAAACAACACATTGCAGCAGACCTTCAGGAAGATTGGTTCATGCCAAACTTACAGGAGTACCTGGCAAAGATAGTGGTGCAATGTTCAACATGTCAAGTGTTTAGCACAGGAATGACACTGAGAACTCTGAGAGGGACATTGCCCCGCCCTGTATGTCCCTTCTGTGAGCTGCACATTGACTATGCAGACATGGGAGAAAGATGCAATGGGACACAATATCTAATTGTGGTGGTGTGTCCATTTTCCCGATGGGTCGAGGCTGGCCCATGTGCCCACCCAGATGCCAAGTGTGCTACAAAATCTCTATTTAGATATGGCTTTGTAGTAGGATTGTTTTGATTTCCCATTTAGGAACCCTCCTTTTCTTTCTTTTTAAAACTTGTTTTCTGTCCATGGATACTGTGGGGTGGTAGCAAGCATCTCTGTTGGTTTTGGTGGCTTGGTTTCCTGGTGAGTTGAGACCACCAAGGAAGTTTTGTTGGTGAGCACGCTATTAATGCCAATGTGATGAGATCAGAGTTATCATCAAGGAATTTCCAACATGTGTGAGATGGGCGATAAATAAGATGGAAAATAGCAGTCTGTTTGTGTATTAGTGTGAATTGGCAAGTAGAGGGCCATGGAGTTCACAGGCCTTGCTTGAGCGCTATGCAACCCCACCTGGATTTGTGAAGGACTGCCACACCTCCCCACCTTCCCCGTGTGGGCAACATGTTGGATCCTGTACTCGTTGAGAGTGAGGACATCAAAGACGTGGGAGGAGGTGGAAATGAGTTCAGCCCTTTTGGCGGCGCGAAGGACAGCTGCGTGATTGTTAATTAGCATCAGGCTGTGCAAGTGCAGAGGGACTGCGAGTGGAGTGGAGGTGAGAGGGATGTTGATGAGGTTCAGTGGATTGGCGGAGTGGAGGTTCTGTGAGTGTTGATGGTCTCAGGCCCTTGAGAGCATGGGAATGGTATGTGATAGTAGGAGACACATTGGAATGCCTCCCTGATTTTGAAAAAAGCCGGGGGCATCCAGCCCTTGGCCCTGTTCAGTCCCTAATAGGTACAAAAAGGAAATGTCCTTTCCTTCTTCCTTAGCTGAGGAGGCAGAGATGACCACGTGACAAGTGACACTCCTTTGAGTCTGGTGGAAGAGCACTGCAAAAGATGGGGGAAAAAACCAAGCCTTTGAGTATTAACCATAAGCCTCATTACGGGTCCGGCGGTAACCCTGCTGGCGATACCGGCGGGTTGCCGCCGGACCTGTGAAAAATCGACCGGTGCCTGACTTCCCAGTGCCACTGGGCTATTCCAGGTCCGGTGGCCGGGAAGTCAGGAGCCGGTCATTTTGTCATTCCCCATTCCCATGGAGTCCCATAGGACTCCCGTGTCCTCATTCCCATAGGACTCCATGGGAATGGGGACACGGGAGCACCAGCGTCGATAACAATGGTGCCGGTGCTCCCGTGAGGTCTGACCCTAGCGGGCGGCATGGCACCTGCCCGCTGAGTTGTAGGGTGCCGGTCCAGAAACAACGGTGCCGGTAGGCTTACCGGCACCGTTGTTTCCGGTTCGGCACTATTGCAATGAGGCCCCATGTGTCTGGAAAAGCTGGAGGACGCGGTGCTGATGTTTTATCAGAAATAAACATCATACACTAGGAAGTGTAAAACACTCATCAGCAGAAATTACATTCTGTGATTAAGGATTGTAATCTATGAAAAAATGTGGGTGTTCGCTACGGATCTATGTGATTTCGCCAAGTTTTTTATCACGGGCGATTTCATCTTTTTTTAATTTATTTTTTATAACCCATTTCACCACATATTAATGTGGGTAAGACCCCCCACAGTTCCTCTCCCTCAAACCCCCCACTGTAATTATTACCCCCAACCCAGCCCCCATCTATTTCTCAGGCGAAATGCGGTAAAAGAATCGATGAAATTGGCCGGAAAAAAAGAACTGCACAGCAAACTACTTTTCGCTACGGTTCGCTACTGTCTAATATATCATTCATTGGAGCCCAAGGACGATATAATGTCACTTGTTGTTTTTACTTGTTTGTGAAAAACTGCATGTATATAGAGCTGTACAAGCATACAACATATTAAACATTATACTGCTGATTTCTTCTGCAGGAAAAATGGAACTAGCCCAGCAGGTACAAAATCTCATTGCTGAAGTCTCTTGCTTGATTTGTGGTGGGTATCTTAATGCTCCGGTGACCACAGCGTGTGGACACAACTTCTGCGAAACCTGTATCAATCGAAGGTGGGAGCAGCGAGCTGGAAACTTCTCCTGTCCTGTGTGCAGAGCAACATTTGAAACAAAAATACTCAAGCCTAACAGACAGCTGGGGAATGCAGCAGCCTTAGTCCAACAAATGAACGCAAAGAAGAGAAAACTGCAAGACCTAAATCTGTGCGACGAACACCAGAAAGAGCTAACTCTGTTCTGCAGAGATGATGAGGAAACCATCTGTGTGGTGTGCAGCCAGTCTGAAGATCACACATCTCATGTCATATGTCCCATACAGGAGGCCGCCTCAGAGTACAAGGTATGTATATGTAAACTTTCTCTAAGGAAATGCTACTACCTGTATACTAATAAAGGCCCACCAGAAGATCTTTGCTTTCCACTTACCAGCCTACCTGAGCCTACCTGTGCGCTGCTTCATTTAATGTAAAACACACTTATTCCATTTTAGATGAAGCATAACAAAAAAAGAAAAAACACCTGTGCCTCAAATTAAAACATGATAAAGTGGATCTTAATTGCTGAATTGTACATTTTAACTCGAAATTGGTACTGAACTTAGTACTTTCTGAACGTGAAAGATTGGGGAATAAGGGATTTGTGGTTAACATTTGTTGACTTGTGGAAGATAAAAAAAAAGGGAGCCATCGGGAGGATCAGGGGCCGGGTCGTTGACAGCAGGTCTTAGATAAGATCCAGAGTCTGTAGCATTGGGGAGTCGGATGTCATGTCCCCAAGAGAGTGTCTTTCATTGGTAACATGGAACATTAGGGGCTGTGGTAAATTATTGAATGACATGAATTTGACGGAACTCCTAAATAAATATACAATAATATGCCTTCAGGAAACCTGTGCCATGGATAGGTCGGTGTGGGATGTCCATCAACAAACGGCTATTCGACCTAACATTTTGAGACCATCAGGGGGAGGGGTTATGTATTTGTATTAAGCAGGGAGTGGGCATCTAAGGTACCCTGATTTCTAATGAGCAGAGAGGTATTTTGGGGGTGTTACTGGAGTTGGATCAGAACCCAGTGTGTAACTCCATTCTTGTGATCAATGTATAGTGGCTCTCTACCCATAGTAACATCATGGATACATTGACAATACTGGATGAACTAATAGAAACCTTTAAAATGAGACATATTGGGTCTGAGGTACTAATGGTGGGGGACTTTAATTTGCACCGTTGCTGTCCACATTGGAGTTGGGGGAAGAGCAGAATTTTGCATCCCCCATGCATGTTTACAGTTGGCACAGGTACCTATTGGAGGAAATTCTAGGAAGGTTGGGGCCTGTCAATATTAAATGATCTAATGTGTGGAGATATTCCACAAAGCCCACATGGCATAGACATGAGTCTAGATCGTGGCTGGACTCAGTTGTGGCCTCAAAAGCTCCTACCACCCAAGAAAATAGGCTTAGGTGGAGCCAGAAGTTCCTGGGACACATGAATTGGCTTATTAGGGATTTTTGGGGGACAAATACATTTGAGACAAAACTGAAGAACTGGGATTTGAGAGCGTTCCCATATTTATTACAAAAAACATGGATCTTTGTGCTCAGAGTATAGGGAGTGGTCAGTGCTCAAAACACCCTCACATACACGTGGAAGAGATACAAGTTAGGAAAAGGGAGATGCGTTTTAGGATTGGGAAGGTAAAAGCCAGTAAGATAAAAGAATCTGTTAAGTCCTCTTTAATAAGAAACGAAAAAACAAGTTTACAAAAATTGGCTCAAATGTCATAGGTGTCTCCAACTTCAAAGGGATGGTGAGGCAATGCTAGAGACAGTTTTGCATAAAAATAGTAAAAATGTTTGGACCTTAATAAACCATAGGAAGGGGACGCTTGATCAAGCCCGGTCCAATCCAATTTCATAAGAGGATTTGGTGGGTCACTTTGCCAAGTTATATAGAGGGACAGACTAGTCTAGTCTGGGATCAAGTAGGGTTTGGAACTTGGACATTTCAGTGGAAAATGTGGAAGCAATTATAAAAGCTTTATCAAATTATAGAGCATCAGGCCCTAATGGCCTGTGCAATGTGATGTTGAAACAGGATCCAGTAACTTGGGCTAAGGTGCTCAAAATTCTCTTCCGAAATGTTCTTATTACTTAAACTATCCTACCCTCATGTGCATTGTCAATAATTGTCCCAATGTAAAAAAAGGGAAACTGTATTTAACCGGCCAGTTACAGATCCATAGCCCTGATAGATATTGAAAGCAAGATTATTGCCAGATGCATATTAAAGGAAATTGAAGCTTGGTACAGAGACAACCCGAGATACTTTCTAGTTTCCAAACTGGCTTTAGGCGTGGAACTGGTACGGACACCAGTGGCCTCCTTATTCAATCACTAATTGACCAGGCATGCATGACGGACAAGGACCCTTTGCATGCTGCTGGTATAGATCTGAGCATTGCGTTCGATAATGTGGACAGAGCAAGGCTCTGGTCTAAACTGTTGAATTGGGGTATACCGGCATACTTCTTGGATATCCTTATTCAACTGCATTGGGGCATGGTGGTAAAGTTAAGGCTGAATTCGAGGGGTGACATTTCTAAACCTAAAAATACATATCAGGGATTGAGGCAGGGGTGCGTATTTGCCCCCTGCCTCTTTAATTTACATCTGGCGGATGTGTGGACTTTCTTGAAGGAGGCATCCTTTATTGCACCTAAGCTTAATGACGAAAGATGTTTTTGCGTGACCTACGCGAATTATATTCTGTTGTTAGACAGAACACAGGTAGGACCTCAGAGGTTGCTTTTACGTTTTGAGGAATATACAACAGTAAATGGTCTGACGGTTAACCCCAAAAAATCTAATATTATGTGCTTCAAAGGAAGCAAAAATTAAATGACCAAATTCAAGTGGTTAATGGGTGAGCTATGTGTACCTGTTGTTTATCTATGAAATATCTGGCGTTTGGTTTGATGAGACCAAAGGAAATTAACAACTATAAAAAAATTCTGTGGGTTAAAGGCCGTCAACTTGCTGCTCAAATGTTGTTTATCGTAAGGAAATATTGCTGCTTTACTCTGATACCACTTGTTCAGTTTTATAGATCCAAGGTGATCCCAGTGTTATCTTATGGGTTGGATATAATTTCTGGGTGGGACAAATTAGAGTTAGAGAAACGCAAAGGTTTTATTTTGAGAAAGGCTTTAAGGCTAGCTAAGTGTGTCTCCTTGACGATGATCCGATTTGGGTTTGGGGTTGAATTCCCTGTCAGCAAGAGTCCATTTAAGGACCATTCTCTTATATCGGAAATTACTGGTAGGTGTTATAAATTCCATATATGCCCTAACAGGAAGCCTAATGTTAAAGAGCGGGGTGGGGGATGTGCTTTCTGACTTTAAAGGGACTTGCAAGCTGATCATGGATTATTATGAGCTGCCCCTGGATCTATTGTTGAATAATCCTGGTCAGGTAAAACAGAATATTATGGACAAAGATTGGATATCTGTGAACGAACGAAGGGCTAATTATAGCCTATATAGGGAAATAAGTATGGACTGTAAAGAGAGAGGAGTTCTCCAGAAGTACCTAACACGGTGCCCAGCCATCATTGTAAAGACACCTTTATAAGGTTTAGTTTTAATCTCCTGTTGACGAGGGGGGTGTTATTAGTATGAGGTCTTATGGAATTGGCATTCTGTCGCTTTGGTGGGTGTCCAGGCCTTAAAACATCTAACGATCAGCCGTGCAGGAAGTTAGGGAAAATCTTTTTGGCAGATTTGTGCACGAAACAAATTATCTGAATTCCGAAAAACTCTGGAGATATATTCTGCAAGGGTCGCTATCAACACTCCTGATTAGTGTAGTTAATTTTCTGAAGATCACAAATATTATATGATCGTATAAAATAAAACCGCAGGGCAGGTGAGTTGGTAGAGTGTAAATGAAACTATTTGGGGATGTTAAGCATCATTTTACTTCTTATTCTTATTAGTTTTCTATTGTATTGGATATTGTAACTATGAATTGTTTATGTTTTTTGTACAAGTGTATTGTTGAGAATGAACTCGATTGTGTTTTGTCTATGTAGTTTGAGTTGTATAAGTTTTGTAATAAACCAGCTACAAACTAAAAAATAAATTTAAAAACGTAATTCTGTGTAATGCTTGCATTAAATTAATGATACAACAAACACTACACAGAGATCATGAAGCGGTGCTAGTGGCTTCATTTAATTTAGCTGCTTATTCATTTTATTTAGAATTTAGTGGCTCAATCTTCGGCAGTCCTAATGTCTGCACAGAACATTTCATAAAGGACATTGGCAGATACGTTTTTAAAGTTGAAAGGCGGAACACCTTTGCCAAATTGGCGTGAAGGAGTGCAAGCCACAACCATTTTACAGGATTTTCAAAAGGCTCGGGTATTTTTCATAAATAATCGATTGAAATTGTGCATTTTACGGTCCAAATTTTCGAAAAACTGGGTGAAAAAATCCATACAATATACAATGGATTTTAAAGAGGGACACATGAAAAATTCCAATAAATGCCAGCTCTCAAACTGCGCCCAGGAGCATTTTGGAACACAGTTTCACGCTGGCTGTGTCAGTGGTACAAGTGGAAATAGGAATGAGTGGTAGTCTGGCTGCATCCAAAAAGGAGGGAGTGGGATGGTGAGGCAGATGGGCACGGGTGTGGCGAGGAGGCTGACTGGCAGAGGGACAGGATAGGGCAGGATTGGACCTTGGGTTTGCAATTTTCAATGTATCTGTTTCCATTGTTGCCAGACTGCACATTGGCTGCAATAATAAACTAATGGCACTATATTCGTCCCTCACAGAAATATAAAAAGCAACATATTAACAGAAATCTTTGATGCATGCAAATTAAACAGGATACTATTTGTCATACATCTTTTCCGAAAATGTTTATTGTTATCTGTGAATCATCATTTACACAGACACACAATTTCAAATATACTTTAAACATATTTTGACTGTCAGCAAAATGTAAAATGTATAGGGCTCTATATACATTGTTAGTATGTAAAATTGTAATGTTCATACATGAATAGTACAGGAAGTGAATCCATCTGTGACAGATGGCAGTTTAATGTTAATTTTTAAAGACTGTATCGCGTGGGATAGGCATTTGCCAGGCGCCGTCATAATGGCACTACCTGACCATAAGATGCAACTGCTGGAACATGGTGTGATTAGGCATACAAGTGTCTAGCATATGCCTATCTTATTCCTATACACAAGCCAAAACTGTTGGCTTTACCAATGTTTGTTGCGACAGAACCTCAGTGGAAGGAACATAGATAAATCAAGTAGTTGAAGGCACACTTGTTTAATTTTTTTTTAATTAATCCTGTAGCTGCAGTTTAGCCATTATCTTTACTTTACTTTATTTGATTTATAATGCATAACAATGGACCCGGAGGCATGATGACGTGGACAACACATAAGACAAATGCAACAAAAAGGTCACCAGAGAGACAGTCCGATGGAGGAAGATGAATAAGACTCGTTTAGTCGAACAGCCAGGTTTTTAGCTTTTTCTTAAAGGATTTCATATTAGGTTCCAGCCTCAGGTTCAACGGCAGGCTATTCCAGGCTGCCGGTGCTGCTATTGCAAAGGAAGCTTTTGATACCCTTTTAGATTTACTTCTGGGAATCACCAGCGTTCTGGTTTGATTAGATCTCAGTGATCTAGATGCGGTCTTGATCATAATGAGATCATTCAAGTAGACGGGCATTGAGCCCAGCAGACTTTTGAAGGTGATCAGCAAAAGGCGGTAGCGAATTCTAGCCTCCACGTGGAGCCAGTGCAGAGTTCTTCAGGCTGGCGTTACGTGATCGCGTCTAGCCAAGCCCCAAACTACCCTTACTGCCCCATTTTGAATCACGTGTAGACGATTGATTTCTGTTTTGCTAATGCCAGTCAGGAGGCTACAACAATAGTCCATTTTTGCTCCCACGATGGCCTGTGCCAATGTTTCTGCATTGTTCCTAGAAATCAGGGGATGCAGATGCGCAAAAAGTCTAAGATAGTATGCTGCTCCTGAGACTACGCTCCCCACATGGGCCTTCATGGAGAGGTGCTGGTCTAATATAACCCCCAAAGACTTGACTTTCTTGAGGGTATTAATATTGACATCACCAAGGTAGAAGCTTTTGTACAAGGAGTCCATTTTCGAGAGTGTGATGTGTGACCCCACAATCATCAGTTTGGTCTTGGATTTATTCAGGGCCAGCACGTTCATGATTATCCACTTTTCTATACAAGTGTATGCTTTGTTTAACCTTGCTTCGTCCTGTGTATGGTTGCCAGTCAGGGGGATGATACACTGGCTATCATCCGCAAAGTTCGTGAACCAGATGCCTTCTTGTTCGAGCATGGTGAAGAAGGGCACTGTGAAAATGTTATTAAAACACAGAGACAGGCTTGCTCCTTTCGGTATCCCGTATTTGATAGCTACCATGGTTGCTTCCGCTGTTTCTGAACATACAAAGCTGACCCTGTTCTGAAGAAAGGAAGCTACCCAGAGAGAGGCCTCTGGGGAAAATGCAGCCACTTTTTCGATCCTGGTGACCAACAACTGGTGATCAACTAGGTCGAAAGCGGCGGAAAGATCCAATAGCATAAGTACGGAGGTTTCTCCTCTATCCATGGTAGTCCAATGTCTTGATTTAAGTTCAAGAAGGGCAGTTTCTGTACTGTGCCCGGCTCTAAAGCCTGATTGTCGCCAATTAAGAATAGGAAAGCTTTCCAGGTGATTGGCTATCTGTTTATAAGCAACTCTGTCGAGTATCTTCATCAGAAAAGCCGAGTTAGTAATAGGCCTGTAATTCAAGGGGTCCTCTTTGGAAAGACCTACTTTTTTTAGCAGAGGAGTCACCCATGACCGTTTGAGATTGTCAGGCACGGTGCTCTCCCTGAAAGACGCATTGACAAATTGAAGGATAGCTTCTAAAAGAATAGGGGGGCATGTCTTTATGATAATGGCAGAAAAGTGGTCACCTTTGCAGCTGGTTGTCTTGAGATGATTGACAACCTCTGTCAACTCAGCTAGTGTGATAGCAGTGAATGAAAATTGTGGGATGGACGAGTGTCGCAGGTAATCGTCACAAGTTAACGAGGAGCCGTCATTAGGGGCCATAGCTTTTTTAGTGATGATATTTTACTCTATGCCCTGAAGTTTTGCACCCATGGCGTCCTGTATTAGCCGACACCAGGCACTGTCTTTGGACACACCACCCACCTCATGGGCCACAATGGACTCTTGCTCTTTGAGAATTTTAAAGAGTTCCATGGTCTCAGATTTGGCCGAGACGATCCTATCATTAAATGAATTCTTTTTGGCTTACAGTAAAGCAATTTTGTATATTCTGGCCAATTGTTGATAGTCCTTATGCAAGTTAGGATATGGATTCCTTTTCCATTTAAAGTATTGTTTAAGCATACAGGTTTTTTGCTTGTGTAAGGCAGGAGTGAACCATGATTTGTTAGTATAAGCAGCTTTGGGTTTCCTGAGTTTCTCGGGAGCAGCTGGTTGGTAATATCAGGAAAGGTGTCTGTGAGGGCTGTGGACAAACTCTGGGTGGAGTCCGTGGGCAGGTCATTCAGAAGGTGAGTAACTAGAGGATTTATTGTTTCTAGAGTGCCTTAGGGTTTATGCCCTTTGTGGCTGGCAGTGTTTTATTTCTTATTTTCACTGTAAAGGCTGATTTGATGACGCAGTTGACAAAATAGTGATTCGACCATGGGCATGGATTCACCGACAGGTCTGTAATGGTGACGTTAGTCACAGCCACCCAATCTAGGGTGTGACCTAGTTGATAGTGGGAAGGCGGTTGATGTGGGTGAAGCCCAGGGCTGACAGAGCAGATTCCAGATCTGCCCCTCCATTGTCGTCCTGATGCCCTAGCCAGTGGTTAAAGTCCCCTAATAGGATAAAACTGGTGCGAGGTTTAAGGCAGGCAACCAGGTGATTAGACAGTGCAGTGATGACATAATCAGTATGAGAGATGAGTAGGAGGTTCACAGAGGCCTCAGAATTGAAGCCTATCTTCACCTGGATTGATTCAATGCCTTCCGAGATATTGGCTGGGGTGCCCCAGATGGTAAACTGGGATTTAAAGATCAGCGCTACCCCACCCCCTCGGCCTTTAGGCCTATCTGCTCTGAGCATAGAATAGCCTGCTGGAGTGGGCAAATTGAAGGAGGGGCCTGCGGCACTATGTGCCCATGTTTCTGTAAAGGCACAAATATCTGTGTCAGAATCCTCGATATAAGCTGCTATCTCGGCAGAGTGTTTAATCATGGAGCGTGTGTTCAGCAACAAGCATGACAGCTTGTGTATAGATGCGAGTTTTTTGGGTGGGGTGTGTCAGCCCTCTTGGTATCCATAAGTGAGCCTGTTACCCTGGGGCAGCCAGGGGCGGATGATGGAATTGGGAGTGCCGTATGGGGAGAAGGTTGGTGGACAAGGACATATTGTCTTCATAAATTTGTCCAAGGTTAGTGGGGGTATCATATCTGAGCAAGCACTTGTGACGCAACTATGAGGAATAACCGGAAGGGGAGAAAAAGAATCCGCACTAGGGGGAACAATTACCGTGAATCATCGGTACTCGTTTGTCCGCAACTCCCTCACGTGTAAACAACTTATTTCTTTCCAATTCAATCCCCGCCAGGACTTCTATGATGCCCATGGTGGTCATCTGACTGAGATATACAGTATGCAATTCGCGTCCTGCAGCAAGGCTGTAGCCTGGTCCTGTGTCCGACACGGACTGACACAGACTGGCAAGCCCGTTCGCGCCGGCGCGTTTGCGCCGAGTTTCTAAAAATAAACGCTTCCGGACTACCAATCGGATTGCAGTCTCGGGAGCCAGTGCCAGTGCAGAGTGCGTGCAGAGAGCAGACATTCCTCTGATTAAAGCCGCACTTGTAGAACAGATCTGAATAGCACCTAACAAATAGCAAAGCACTAGAAGTCTGTAAGGGGCAAGAGGAGGTACAGATAAAAGCTATTTCCAAAGCACTAAAAATAGGTTCGCAAATAGCATAATAAAATCGAATAAAACCAAACAGAGTTCCTCAATACAATCTGTTATCCCTCAGTAGACTACTTAGAAATAACACTGACAGGCCAACGTGGGATGTTACTGCTTGATAGAGCTAGATCAAAGGCATCACAGGAAGATGTGTTTTGGGTGGGGAGGGAGGAGCTGGTTGTGAGTGAGAATGGTCATGGGGACCAAAATGGCTTTGGGGAGCGACTAGGTTGTAAATAACTAAACCACACCCTCCAATTCTGTTTCCCCTCCTCACACGTCCTCACCTTTCCAGCTTTACTGAAATGCAATACGTTTGCGATATATGCACCACTCAAATAGCCAAAGCTAAAAATGGACTGAAGTAAAACTACGGTACATGCAAAGCTCAGTGGTTAGGCATCCCGCTGGTCGCCGCCCCTCTGTTCCTTGGCTGTGCTGGTGAATCACTCTCCTCTGGTTCTTGGCTCCCTTGGGAGCTGCTACTCTGGTCCACCTCTTGCCTGGCTCTTGACTCCCTGGTGAGGCTGTCAAAAACAAACTGAAGAAAGAGACTTTCATTTTCTGTGTGCTGTTTCTGTTTGAAATGCACTTTGAAAGCCTCGAATGTCCACTCTTGCATGGTGTGTTAATGCAATCAATGTTGTCATTGTATTGAGAAAGATATGGTAAGAATAGCCGCTTCAAAATCGCTCTACCTTCCAACCTAATGAAAATACATTGCAGTACAAACCTGTGCTCCAAAAAAAACAACGTACAAAATGGAAAATACATTATCTGAGCACATCAACATTCTAAGAAAGCAATCTTGCCCTGATCCTGCCCTACTGCATCAGTCTCCATCCCCACTGCTTGCAGATCCTGAAGCTCCTAGAAAGTGAGAAAACAGCAGTAGTTGTTCTATAAAAGATGCAATAAAATAGCAGAACAAGACATAGCAAATCATTTCACTCATTCTTCTGTGGGGCAGTACTCTGCATGGCCCAACCAAATTCTGTGAGTGGCAGCAACAGGGAAGAAAAATGATGTTGGCTCTGCTACAGTTAGTGTACCACTGACCTGCCACTAATACTATATATATATATATACATATATATATATATATATATATATATATATATATATATATATATATATATATATATATATATATGTATATATATATATATATTATATATATATTGCCTGTCAAAACCAAGTGCTATAGGAATGAGGGAAGGACAGTGCACCAATAGTGACATTCTGGGTGACGGCGTTGGTGTCCGCCAACAGAAAAGCACAAGTGTACAATATCTTCTTACTACTCATTAAATCTATCCTATTGCAAGGGTGTCATTTGTTCAAGTGTGATTGCAGTCACATTATTTGAAATAAGGACTCCAATGTTTGTAGTTAAGTCTGAGTGTGATTAAATAATTGACCAGGATCACACACTTTAGCTAAAACGTGAAGCAGGGATTTTAACCCACTGTGCAAATCTGATCACATATCTTCCAAGCTTTACTTAGTACAAATATTTAAGTTCTGTATTTCAAGGCCTACCACAACACTGTCTCATAGAGTTTGCTTACAAAATAAACAAATTGCATAGTAAAGCCACATGACAACATGGAAATCCATATAGCAACATGGTAGTCAACATTTTAACATCCTGATAGGTAAACTATAGGTCCCAGAATGCAAGATAATGCAAACCTGAAACATCTAGTTAACCCCTCTGTACTTTCAGTGATGTAAGGCACGCAATGCAAGAAATGATGTAATAAACTCAATAAGGTGTGGAGATTCTTAGTTACAAACCTTCATCTCGTTGTTATTCATGATGTTAAGAACATCTGATTAGTGACATAAACCAACTTTACTTTTCTGCACGTCAAGCTAGCAGACATCATGGATATGAACATATCTTTAAAGGGTCCTCCTTTGTGTTGCTCACTTTAACTATCATAGATGGGCAAGTTAGCTGGTGCTTTGCAAGGCCTTTCAGCTGGAAATGTTCCATCATGCATATAAAAGGCTTGGACGGAAAGGGGTGTGTGTGAGTGTGTGTGTGTATGTCTATCTATGGTTGTCTATGGGGTTCATTATGAGTGTCCCGGTCTGGTAAAAATGCCAGTAATACCCGCTCCAGCATTTTTACCGGACCTGCACACTCTGAGTTTGCCAATAGGGACAGTCAACTACTGGCAGGCCTGAACTGTCAGGAGTTCAGGCACCTACCCGCAAAGAATTGCCTCATTCACGGCACCGGTAGTACCGGTGCCAGCAATTGTTGCAAACCCATTCCATGGAGTCTGAATGGGGACTTACCACCGTTGGTGGCACCTGTAATATCCCTGTAACACCGGGATATCAGGCGCCGGTAACGATAAGGTGGGTTTGCTGATAACCCACTGGTGATACAGGTGGGTTACCAGCAAGCCCGTAATGAAGCCCTATCTCTGGCCTTGACTTGGGAAATTGGCAGTGCTTGAATGTCCATGCTGAGCTGAGTCTATATTTGCCTCGGGAGAAAGGACGCTTTTCTTGAGCCTTTGAACTAAAGGTAAAAAGAAAAAGAACTAGTGGTACGGTTACACTTCTATCTCCGGGCTGTGTCCAAATAAAAACCATGAGCCGGACTCGACACTATACGCCAGCAGGTGTTACGCTCACTTGGACCCCACAGGGGTGTCTATCGGACCCGGACAGCTGCGGTCTCCGTCAACGTGATGCGTAGTTCAGAGATGACTGTCTGGACTGGCCCGCCTAGTCTTGTCTGCTGGACCCAAAGAAGTATTTTCCTGCAAGTGGAGACAGAGATTAGCCACCTGTGGGTTTTAGTGATGGCCTCCCAACTGTTCTCGCTCTCCCCCACTAATCACCTCCGATATCCCCTGAGTAACCTCACCTTATGTTTGTAAAAGATGAGCTCTCCATCCTGCGTGTCTTGCAGGGGCGCGTAGATACCAGTTACTTCACTGGTTTGAAGGCGTTGGGAGAGTTCCGGTAAGCTTGACTCTGAAGTCCCAGGCGGGATTGGTAAGTATCAAGTTCAAAGAGTTTAATGTGCCCGATGTTCACTCTTGTCCCCTTCCTTCCTTAAGTTGCAACTGAGTTCGTGAGAAGAAGGTCTCGTAGCTGCTGCTGGTGTTCAGGTAAGAGTCTGTGTTACCCAACGCTGTCCGGTAACTATTGCATGCGTTAACGTGTTGTTTTTCTCCCTCTTTACAAATGCGGCATATGAAGATATGGAGAATAATACCGCCGGTGGTAAATCAGGTAAGTCTATGGTGGTAAGAGGTATTTGTTGATTCCCTTGGCTCACCTTGTTATTCTTGTGCCCCTAGGTGCCGGAGTACGGCGAAGAAAGGATGGAGACAGTGCCGGATCGAAAGATGCTGTGAGAACTGGTGAGTATGGCGCCGTGCTGGAGCTGGCGAAGCGACACTTGCAGGACTGATGTACTTTCCAGGTCGGGAGATGAAATGGATCCGGAATCAGGTGAGGAATTTGAAATAAGTTTGTTTTCTAACCTTGTCCTTTTCTTCCTCTTTATTCTAGGAGCTCCGGATTCGAGGCGGGCGTGGCAGAAGACTGGATGCTGGCTGCAGGCATGCGAGCGTGGCAGAAGACTGGATGCTGGCTGCAGGCACGGTGAGAGTCATGCTGCTGGATGCCGAATAACACGAAGTATGTGCTGCTGTTCGGGCGTGGTTTAAATAGCCTCCAAAGTAGTTCCAGGAAAGAAGTTCCCCAGGACCACACCCAAGTAAAAAATAGTCCCTGTAGTAAAATAGTCCCATCCAGGCCTCACGTTGGCTTGGATTTATTTGCAGCATGGACTGCATGAGGTAAGTAATGTCTATGAGCACTGCGCCTATAGCGCCAGGACTGATTTTTATTATGAGCCTGGTGCCTACGGCGCCAGGACTGAACCCAGACAGCCCCTAGCTGGGGCTGCTGGGGTTTTTGTAAATGTCTGGATGCCTGCTCCCGGGGCTGATGGGCTTGATCCGGATGGCCGGGGGTAGGCATCATGACAGCACTCCCCCCCAAGGCCCCTCCTAAAGCTGTTCTTCCCCTTGGCCCTGGTTTGTCTGGGAAGTTCCGATGGAATTTCTTCACCAACCGAGGTGCATGAACGTGGTCACTAGGCTCCCATGACCTTTCCTGTGGTCCGTAACCTTACCAGTCGATTAAATTAAAAAGTCTTGATTTAACCAACTTAGAGTCCAGGATATTCTTTACCTCGAATTCAGGTTCTCCATCTATTAGGATGGGGTCAGGTGGTTTGGCAAGTCTTGTCCCGGGTTGAACTGGTTTCAGAAGTGAAACATGAAAGACAGGATGGATCCGCATATTAGAGGGTAATTCCAACTTGACGGCCACCGGGTTGATAATGGCCTTAATAGTGTAAGGTCCCAAATACCTAGGATTAAAAGTCTGAGTTCCTTTTAGAGGTATGTGTTTTGTAGCCAGCCAAACTTGATCCCCAATCTGATATCGTGGAGCATCGCTTCTATGTTGATCAGCATTTTTCTTATATTTCTCTTTCGCTTGTTTCAAATGTTCTGTTGCCTCCTTAAAGGCTTGTGTAATAGTAGAGTGTAAATGACTAACTGCAGACATTTCTAAGTGCTGAGGCGAATCAAGTTCTGAGGTTCGAGGGTGATGTCCGTATATGGTATAGAAGGGTCTTTGTCCGTTTCCAGAATGCACTGAGTTATTGTATGCATATTTGGAAATCCATAAAATATCCTTCCAATTGCTTTCGGTCTGGTGCAGCATGCAACGTAGGTACTGTTCAAGTGTCTGGTTGGTCCTCTCCATCTGACCATTGGCCTGGGGATGGTGACTGGTTGATAACCTCACGTCGATTTGCGCCAATTGCCAACATTTCTTCCAAAATTGTGAAATGAATTGACTGCCTCGGTCAGAGACCAATACGGAAGGAAATCCGTGTATTCGAACAATGTTTTTGAGGAACTCCTTGGCCAAAATTGAAGCGGAAGGTAATCCTTTCAAACGAATAAAGTGGGCCATCTTGGAAAAAAGATCCACAATAACTAGGATGGTGTTAAATCCATTACATGGAGGTAGATCTGTAATAAAGTCTAAAGACAAGGTGTGCAATGGTGTAGGTGGAATATCCAAAGGTTGTAAAAGGCCAGCCGGTTTTTTCTTCTGGCTTTTGTTTTGGGCGCAAATGCCACAAGACATCACAAATGACTTTACGTCTTTTCGCCAAGTGGGCCACCAGAACTGTCTCTTAATTTTCGCTTCAGTTTTTGCGATACATGGGTGCCCTTCCATCAGGGTGTCATGGTAATTGGAGATGACTAGTTCTTGTATTTCCTTGTGTGGTAGAAATAGTCGTCCTTGATAGTAAGGTAGGTCATTGACGACTGAGTAGTCCGGGCCTTTCTTTACCCAGTCCTGCAGGGTTGCTGGATCGAAGAGTTGTTGGATTTTTGAATGAATATCTTCTAGTGTCTGTAGAGTAGTTATACCTAGGATTCTTTGCTCGGGAATTATTGGCACCGGTTCCGGGTTTGCATATGCTTCTCCCATCCCTATTCGGGATAAGGCATCTGCTTTGCCATTTTTGCGGCCTGGTCGATAAGTGATCACGAAATCGAATTCGGCAAAGAACAATGCCCATCGAAGTTGTCGCGATGATTGGGCTTTGGCTGTTTTTAAATACTGCAGGTTCCGGTGATCAGTGATTACGGTAATGGTATGCCTGGCACCAAGAAGTTAGTGCCACCAAGCCTTAAAGGCGGATTTGATAGCTAATAGCTCTTTATCGGTAATTGCATAGTTTAACTCAGGTGCTGAGAACTTTCTGGACCAAAACGCTACTGGGTGAAGTTGACCGGTTTCAGGATCCTTCTGGGACAGGACAGCTCCCATGGCTAAACTGGATGCATCAGTTTCTATGTATGGCAGCTCAGGGCGTGGATGCTTTAAGACAGGTGCTGATGTGAATTTCGCTTTCAGCTCTTGGAAGGCCTTTTCAGCCTCTTCGGTCCACAAGAAGCATTTGTTTTTTCGCAAAAGTGCTGTGATGGGGTGTACAACATGGGAGAAGTCCAGAATGAATCTGCGGTAGAAATTAGCAAATCCGAGCATGCTTTGTACCCCTTTGACTGAACTGGGTGATGGCCACTTGAGAATTGCGTCCACCTTTCGAGAGTCCATTCGGACTCCCTTTGGAGTCAGGATAAATCCAAGAAATTCAACTTCCGTAGCATGAAAAACACATTTTTCCAATTTTGCATATAACTTGTGCTGGCGTAGCTTCTCAAGGACTGCACGCACATGCTTAACATGGTCTGATTCTGAGGAGGAGTACACTAGAATATCATCTATGTATACGACGACACAGACGTCAATGAGTTCACGAAGGACATCGTTCATAAAATACTGGAAGGCTGCTGGTGCATTGCACAACCCGAAGGGCATCACCTGATATTCGAATAATCCGTACTTGGTGCAAAAGGCAGTCTTCCATTCGTCGCCTTTCTTGACACGTACCAGATGATATGCCCCTCGGAGATCTAACTTAGTGTAGATACAAGCATCCTTTACTTGGTCTAGTAATTCGAGGATCAGAGGCAATGGGTATCGGTTTTTTACCGTAATCTGATTTAATGCGCGGTAATATATGCACGTTCTAAGGTCACCTTCCTTTTTTGGCACGAAGAATAAAGCTGAGGATGCAGGAGACTTGGAAGGACGAATAAAGCCATTAGCAAGTTATTGGTCCAAGTATTGCCGTAGGTGAAGATTTTCAGGTTCCGGAGGGCGTAGATTCTACTGCATGGGGGTTGTGCACCGGGTAGGAGGTTGATTTGACAATCGTATGATCTGTGAGGCGGTAATGTATTGGCCTGTTCTTTTTGAAAAACATCCTGAAATTCTTGGTATACCTGAGGTAACTGCACGATTGGGTTAACGACTGTAGTCAGGCCTTTGTTCAAAGTTTTCTCCGGGTAACAGGTGTGTGCACAATCCGGGAAGGTTATTCTCTTCTCTCGCCATTCTATACAAGGATTATGTGTTTCCAACCATAGCATCCCCAGTATTATCTGGAACTGTGGGGTTTTGATTCGATCAAACACAATAGTCTCTCGATGCCCATCTTGACTCAACAGTGTCATCTCTGTAGTGGAATGAGTTACAGGCCCCGAGGCAATCTCAATTCCATCAACTGTGGTGATGACATCCGAAGTGGTCTTTTTGCAAAGAGGTAGATTCATCCTTGACACCAATTCGTGGTCCATATAGTTTCCTACGGCCCCGCTATCTATATATGCCCTTACTGCGTGCATACGTGATGGCTGCCTGGGATCAAGTAGGACCATTGGGATGATCAGATGCGAGGTCTGAGTGTCCTTCTTTAAGCTCGGCAACCAGACCTCTACGCTTGTCGGGCGTGGTCGTTTCCCGAATCAGGCTCTATGTGGCTTTTATAAGCAACTCCTACCACCTTCTTGGGTGGTTTTGTAGGGCAATCCCGTAGAAAATGTCCTGAGGTTCCACAGTACAGACACAACTGCATCTGTCGTCTTCTTTCTCTTTCCTTTTGAGTTAAGGGTCCTTTAACCCCGCCCGATCTGCATGGGTTCAGATGCATCTGTTCCTTTGGGGGCAACGTTGGGTTTAACCAATATCCGATTCTCGAACTTAGCTCGATCAGTCTTTCGGTTCTGAAGTCGGTGGTCTAGCTGGACCACTAAGTCTATAAACTCTGTGCAATCCTGAGGTGGGTTCACAACTTGAGCCAAGACGTCTTTGAGTTCTCCCGAAGTCCACGATGAAACAATGCAATTCGTTTTTCCTCCGGCCACCCGGTTTCCACCACCAACCTATTGAAGGTTGCAATATAGGTTAGCAGATCCTGGTTACCCTGTCGTAAGGATAAAAGTTCAATGTCCAGGGCTTGACCCTGTGAGTGTCTGGCGAATAGTTTTTCCATGCTCCTTTGGAAACCCTGAAAATCCCGGAGAAGAGGATCATCCTGGTTGACTAACGGAATGGACCAATCCGCTGCGCTGCCACTAAGATATGACAATACAAAGGCTACTTTGGCTTGGTCATTTGGAAAGGCTCCCGGTCTGCATAAAAAGTGCAAACGGCATTGGTTCATAAACACGGCGAACCTTTTGGGGTCCCCAGCAAAGCGTTCGGGTGGAGCTAACGGAATATTTCCTGGTAAAACCACTTGCACAGGATTGCTTGATGAAACGGGGGTTGGGTTTCCCCCATATCCAGGTAGGGGCGTTTGCCCAGCTTGGTTTTGCAGTAGTTGCCTAGCCAGATCATCAGTGTGCTCCTTTGAGACAATCAGTTCTCTCCTGAGGGCATTAGTCTCTTGGCGAGCGGCATGTACTTCCGCCCTAAATTCCCCCAATAATTGGGCCAGTTGGTCGGTTTCCGAGGTTTCCATAACACCCGGGTGGGTATTTTTAGAAAGGCTTTGTGTTCTGTTACGCTCACCTGGAACCCACCGGGGTGTCGATCGGACCCGGACAGCTGCGGTCTCCGTCAACGTGATGCGTAGTGCAGAGATGACTGTCTGGACTGGTCCGCCTAGTCTTGTCTGCTGGACCCGAAGAAGTATTTTCCTGCAAGTGGAGACAGGGATTAGCCACCTGTGGGTTTTAGTGATGGCCTCCCAACTGTTCTCGCTCTCCCCCACTAATCACCTTCGATATCCCCTTAGTAACCTCACCTTATGTTTGTAAAAGATGAGCTCTCCATCCTGCGTGTCTTGCAGGGGCGTGTAGATACCAGTTACTTCACTGGTTTGAAGGCGTTGGCAGAGTTCGGGTAAGCTTGACTCTGAAGTCCCAGGCGGGATTGGTAAGTATCAAGTTCAAAGAGTTCAATGTGCCCGATGTTCACTCTTGTCCCCTTCCTTCCTTAAATTGCAACTGAGTTAGTGAGAAGAAGGTCTCGTAGCTGCTGCTGGCGTTCAGGTAAGAGTCTGTGTTACCCAACGCTGTCCGGTAACTATTGCATGCGTTAACGTGTTGTTTTTCTCCCTCTTTACAGATGCGGCATATGAAGATATGGAGAATAATACCGCCGGTGGTAAATCAGGTAAGTCTATGGTGGTAAGAGGTATTTGTTGATTCCCTTGGCTCACCTTGTTATTCTTGTGCCCCTAGGTGCCGGAGTACGGTGAAGAAATGATGGCGTCAGTGCCGGATCGAAAGATGTTGTGAGAACTGGTGAGTTTGGCGCCGTGCTGGAGCTGGCGAAGCGACGCGTGCAGGACTGATGTACTTTCCAGGTCGGGAGATGAAATGGATCCGGAATCAGGTGAGGAATTTGAAATAAGTTTGTTTTCTAACCTTGTCCTTTTCTTCCTCTTTATTCTAGGAGCTCCTGATTCGAGGCGGGCGTGGCAGAAGACTGGATGCTGGCTGCAGACACGCAGGCGTGGCAGAAGACTGGATGCTGGCTGCAGGCACGGTGAGAGTCACGCTGCTGGATGCAGAATAACACGAAGCATGTGCTGCTGTTCGGGCGTGGTTTAAATAGCCTCCAAAGTAGTCCCAGGAAAGAAGTTCCCCAGGACCACACCCGAGTAAAAAATAGTCCCTGTAGTAAAATAGTCCCATCCAGGGCTCACGTTGGCTTGGATTTATTTGCAGCATGGTCTGCATGAGGTAAGTAATGTCTATGAGCCCTGCGCCTATGGCGCCAGGACTGATTTTTATTATGAGCCTGGTGCCTACGGCGCCAGGACTGAACCCAGACAGCTCCTAGCTGGGGCTGCTGGGGTTTTTGTTAATGTCTGGATGCCTGCTCCCGGGGCTGATGGGCTTGATCCGGATGCCCGGGGGTAGGCATCATGACAGCACTCCCCCTCCAAGGCCCCTCCTAAAGTTGTTCTTCCCCTTGGCCCTGGGTTGTCTGGGAAGTTCCGATGGAATTTCTTCACCAACCGAGGTGCATGAACGTGGTCACTAGGCTCCCATGACCTTTCCTGTGGTCCGTAACCTTTCCAGTCGATTAAATAAAAAAGTCTTGATTTAACCAACTTAGAGTCCAGGATATTCTTTACCTCGAATTCAGGTTCTCCATCTATTACGATGGGGTCTGGTGGTTTGGAAAGTCTTGTCCTGGGTTGAACTGGTTTCAGAAGTGAAACATGAAAGACAGGATGGATCCGCATATTAGAGGGTAATTCCAACTTGACGGCCACCGGGTTGATAATGGCCTTAATAGTGTAAGGTCCCAAATACCTAGGATTAAAAGTCCGAGTTCCTTTTAGAGGTATGTGTTTTGTAGCCAGCCAAACTTGATCCCCAATCTGATATCGTGGAGCATTGCTTCTATGTTGATCAGCATTTTTCTTATATTTCTCTTTCGCTTGTTTCAAATGTTCTGTTGCCTCCTTAAAGGCTTGTGTAACAGTAGAGTGTAAATGACTAACTGCAGGCATTTCTAAGTGCTGAGGCGAATCGAGTTCTGAGGTTCAAGGGTGATGTCCGTATATGGTATAGAAGTGGCTTTGTCCGGTTCCAGAATTAACTGAGTTATTGTATGCATATTCGGAAATCCATAAAATATCCTTCCAATTGCTTTCGGTCTGGTGCAGCATGCAACGTAGGTACTGTTCAAGGGTCTGGTTGGTCCTCTCCATCTGACCATCGGTCTGGGGATGGTGACTGGTTGATAACCTCACGTCGATTTGCACCAATTGACAACATTTCTTACAAAATTGTGAAATGAATTGACTGCCTCGGTCAGAGACCAATACGGAAGGAAATCCGTGTATTCGAACAATGTTTTCGAGGAACTCCTTGGCCAAAATTGAATCGGAAGGTAATCCTTTCAAACAAATAAAGTGGGCCATCTTGTAAAAAAGATCCACAATAACTAGGATGGTGTTAAATCCATTACATGGAGGTAGATCTGTAA
Source organism: Ambystoma mexicanum (assembly GCF_040938575.1). Taxonomy (NCBI): domain Eukaryota; kingdom Metazoa; phylum Chordata; class Amphibia; order Caudata; family Ambystomatidae; genus Ambystoma; species Ambystoma mexicanum. The sequence goes on from NC_090932.1 coordinate 314,163,052, forward strand.
TAAAGTCTAAAGACAAGGTGTGCCATGGTGTAGGTGGAATATCCAAAGGTTGTAAAAGGCCAGCCGGTTTTTTTCTTCTGGGTTTTGTTTTGGGCGCAAATGCCACAAGACATCACAAATGACTTTACGTCTTTTCGCCAAGTGGGCCACCAGAACTGTCTCTTAATTTTCGCTTCAGTTTTTGCGATACCGGGGTGCCCTTCCATCAGGGTGTCATGGTAATTGGAGATGACTAGTTCTTGTATTTCCTTGTGTGGTAGAAATAGTCGTCCTTGATAGTAAGGTAGGTCATTGACGACTGAATAGTCCGGGCCTTTCTTTACCCAGTCCTGCAGGGTTGCTGGATCGAAGAGTTGTTGGATTTTTGAATGAATATCTTCTAGTGTCTGTATGACATCCGAAGTGGTCTTTTTGCAAAGAGGTAGATTCATCCTTGACACCAATTCGTGGTCCATATAGTTTCCTACGGCCCCGCTATCTATGTATGCCCTTACTGCGTGCATAAGTGATGGCTGCCTGGGATCAAGTAGGACCATTGGGATGATCAGATGCGAGGTCTGAGTGTCCTTCTTTAAGCTCGGCAAGCGGACTTCTACGCTTGTCGGGCGTGGTCGTTTCCCGAATCAGGCTCTATGTGGCTTTTATAAGCAACTCCTACCACCTTCTTGGGTGGTTTTGTAGGGCAATCCCGTAGAAAATGACCTGAGGTTCCACAGTACAGACACAACTGCATCTGTCGTCTTCTTTCTTTTTCCTTTTGAGTTAAGAGTCCTTTAACCCCCCCCCCGATCTGCATGGGTTCAGATACATCTGTTCCTTTGGGGGCAACGTTGGGTTTAACCAATACCCGATTCTCGAACTTAGCTCGATCAGTCTTTCGGTTCTGAAGTCGGTGGTCTAGCTGGACCACTAAGTCTATAAATTCTGTGCAATCCTGAGGTGGGTTCACAACTTGAGCCAAGACGTCTTTGAGTTCTCCCGAAGTCCACGATGAAACAATGTAATTCGTTTTTCCTCTGGCCACCCGGTTTCCACCACCAACCTATTGAAGGTTGCAATATAGGTTAGCAGATCCTGGTTACCCTGTCGTAAGGATAAAAGTTCGTTGTCCAGGGCTTGACCCTGTGAGTGTCTGGCGAATAGTTTTTCCATGCTCCTTTGAAAACCCTTAAAATCCCGGAGAAGAGGATCATCCTGGTTGACTAACGGAATGGACCAATCCGCTGCGCTGCCACTAAGATATGACAATACAAAGGCTACTTTGGCTTGGTCATTTGGAAAGGCTCCCGGTCTGCATAAAAAGTGCAAACGGCATTGGTTCATAAACACGGCGAACATTTTGGGGTCCCCAGCAAAGCGTTCGGGTGGAGCTAACAGAATATTTCCTGGTAAAACCACTTGCACAGGATTGCTTGATGAAACGGGGGTTGGGTTTCCCCCATATCCAGGTAGGGGCGTTTGCCCAGCTTGGTTTTGCAGTAGTTGCCTAGCCAGATCATCAGTGTGCTCCTTTGAGACAATCAGTTCTCTCCTGAGGGTTTTAGTCTCTTGGCGAGCGGCATGTACTTCCGCCCTAAATTCCCCCAATAATTGGGCCAGTTGGTCGGTTTCTGAGGTTTCCATAACACCCCGGTGGGTATTTTTAGAAAGGCTTTGTGTTCAGTTACGCTCACCTGGACCCCACAGGGGTTTCGATCGGACCCGGACAGCTGCGGTCTCCGTCAACGTGATGTGTAGTGCAGAGATGACTGTCTGGACCGGTCTGCCTAGTCTTGTCTGCTGGACCTGAAGAAGTATTTTCCTGCAAGTGGAGACAGGGATTAGCCACTTGTGGGTTTTAGTGATGGCCTCCCAACTGTTCTTGCTCTCCCCCACTAATCACCTCCGATATCCCCTCAGTAACCTCACCTATGTTTGTAAAAGATGAGCTCTCCATCCTGCGTGTCTTGCAGGGGCGCGTAGATACCAGTTACTTCACTGGTTTGAAGGCGTTGGGAGAGTTCCGGTAAGCTTGACTCTGAAGTCCCAGGCGGGATTGGTAAGAATCAAGTTCAAAGAGTTCAATGTGCCCGATGTTCACTCTTGTCCCCTTCCTTCCTTAAGTTGCAACTGAGTTCGTCAGAAGAAGGTCTCGTAGCTGCTGCTGGCGTTCAGGTAAGAGTCTGTGTTACCCAACGCTGTCCGATAACTATTGCATGCGTTAACGTGTTGTTTTTCTCCCTCTTTACAGATGGGGCATATGAAGATATGGAGAATAATACCGCCGGTGGTAAATCAGGTAAGTCTATGGTGGTAAGAGGTATTTGTTGATTCCCTTGGCTCACCTTGTTATTCTTGTGCCCCTAGGTGCCGGAGTACGGTGAAGAAATGATGGAGACAGTGCCGGATCGAAAGATGTTGTGAGAACTGGTGAGTATGGCGCCGTGCTGGAGCTGGCGAAGCGACGCGTGCAGGACTGATGTACTTTCCAGGTCGAGAGATGAAATGGATCCGGAATCAGGTGAGGAATTTGAAATAAGTTTGTTTTCTAACCTTGTCCTTTTCTTCCTCTTTATTCTAGGAGCTCCGGATTCGAGGCGGGCGTGGCAGAAGACTGGATGCTGGCTGCAGGCACGCGGGCGTGGCAGAAGACTGGATGCTGGCTGCAGGCACGGTGAGAGTCACGCTGCTGGATGCAGAATAACACGAAGCATGTGCTGCTGTTCGGGCGTGGTTTAAATAGCCTCCAAAGTAGTCCCAGGAAAGAAGTTCCCCAGGACCACACCCGAGTAAAAAATAGTCCCTGTAGTAAAATAGTCCCATCCAGGCCTCACGTTGGCTTGGATTTATTTGCAGCATGGTCTGCATGAGGTAAGTAATGTCTATGAGCCCTGCGCCTATGGCGCCAGGACTGATTTTTATCATGAGCCTGGTGCCTACGGCGCCAGGACTGAACCCAGACAGCCCCTAGCTGGGGCTGCTGGGGTTTTTGTAAATGTCTGGATGCCTGCTCCTGGGGCTGATTGTCATGATGCCTACCTCCAAGGAGCCAGGTCGACCCAGCAACCCCAGAGGCAGGCATCATTCCCCCCCAGGGAAGTGCCAGCCGGCCCAAGCTGTGGCCCTTTGGACACAGTCCTGGCGCCTTAGGAGCCAGGCTCATGTTGGACCCCTGTCCTGGCGCCTTAGACGCCAGGCTCATAAAGCTAGACATGTGTTCAAGTGTTTTAATGTGCACTTACCTGATGCAGACCATGCTGCTACATCCAGGCCCTCTTGAGGCCTGAATGGAACTACTTTACCTGTGGGACTACTTTCCACCTGGGTGTGGTCGGGGAAGGATACATACCTGATCGGTGGAAGGATACATGCCTGGAACGTCTTCCAAAGCTATTTAAACCACGCCCGATCAGCAACTCACGTTTCGCGTTGTTCTGCTCCTCGCAGCTGGACGCTCACCGTGTCAGCTCCTGCATCTGGACTTCAGCCACGCCTGTCAGCATCCTGGGTCGCCTGCAAAGGGAGATAAGAGAGAATTGAAGAGAAAGAAGACCTTACCTGCTAAAGCTGCATCACGGGGACATCACACCGACGATCCTGAAAGGGAAGACATTATTTTTAAAAGCATTTCGCTTCGATCGCTGCAGCGCTGCATTTCACTCATCTTTCCTGGGCGCCTCCATCTTCAGCAGCGATCATCCGGATCCGCACTCACTTCCCAGAGCCTAGAGAGAAAGGACAAGAAAACAAGGTGAGAGAAGGAAGGGAAATAGGAAAAGCTCAGTTTCCTTCTAAGACTTACCTGTTGGGTCATTCCCATTTCATTTCGGGTCCTGCCGCTTCCTGGCATTCCGGACCCCGGCCCCAATGGGGAAAAAAGACAAAGACATTGAATGAGCGAATGCAAAGACATTACCTGAACGCTCATCCAGAACTTACACTTCGGGTCGGCGCCATATCTCCGGCATTCTGAACCCCGGCCCCTAAGGGGAAAAAAACATAAGCATTAGCGCTTGCTGCAATAAGACAATGAACATTATTATTAAGCTTGAACTTTTGAACTTGCAACAGAACTCTTTCAGCGCCTCACCTGAATAGTCAAGCTTATTTTGAACTCCCATCAAACCTCAATCCAGTGAAGTAACTGGGTTTCAACGCGCCCCTGCATCAGAAGCAGGATGGAGAACTCATCCTTCCAGACCCTAAGGTGAGACTTCACGGGGAATCGTGGAAGGGTATCGAGGAGGGTTGGAAGGCAGTGGGAGGCTTGAGCATTATTCCGTCAGTAGGTAATACTCCCTTTTCACGCACAGGGGAATATTCCTGAGAGCCAGAAAAGCCAGAGTAGAGGGGCCCTTCCTGTCCATCATCAGAGTCCTGCGCTTCACCATTGAAGAAGCATCAGCACTCGAAGCCAGACCTGCGCCTCCGTGGGAGTCAGGTGAGCGTGACAGAACGCGAAGCCTACCCACAATTTCCCACCCAGGCGCTATGGAGACTTCCGAGACAGATCAGCTGGCCCAGCTTTTGGGGGAATTACGGGCAGAAGTGCACTCAGCCCGCCAGGAGACTAACGCTCTCAAAAGAGAACTGATCCTATCCAAGGAAAGAACTGATGACCTGGCCAAAAGGTTATTGCAGGCCCAGGCAGGGCACACTCCTTTACCTAATTCTGGAGGTACTTCCACATCAATGGGTTTGAATAACCCGGTACAAATCAATCTACCTGGACACATGCCTTTGGCCCCGCCTGAACGTTTTGCGGGGGATCCCAAGAAATATGCCGTCTTTATGAACCAATGTCATTTACACTTTCTATGCAGACCCAGGGCCTTCCCTAACGACCAGAACAAGATAGCCTTTATACTATCTTACCTCAGTGGCAGTACTGCCGATTGGTCTATTCCATTGGTAAATCAGGATGATCCCATTCTCCAGGATTTTCAGGGCTTCCAGGCCAGCATGGAAAGATTGTTTGCTCGACATTCTCAAGGACAGGCCCTTGATAACAAACTGCTATCCTTACGACAAGGTAATCAGGATCTCCTGTCCTACATTGCCACCTTTAATAGACTGGTTGTGGAAACTGGTTGGCCAGAAAACAAAAGGATCACATTGTTTCATCGAGGACTGCGCGGAGAGCTTAAGGATGTTCTAGCTCAGATAGTAGATCCACCCCAGGTGTGCGCAGACTACATAGACTTGGTGGTTCAACTTGATCACAGACTTCAAAATAGAAAAGCAGATCGGTTCAAGTACGAAACCCGAGTACCGATCAAAACCCACGCTAACTCCAAGAGTACTGACGTATCCGAACCTATGCAAATCGGCGGTGTTAAAGGACCATTAACGCAGAAGGAACGAGAGAGAAGGCGGCAAATGCAACTTTGTCTGTATTGCGGGACTTCCGGTCACTTTCTTCGAAATTGTCCGGTTAACCACCTAAGAAGGTGGTTGGAGCCACTGATAACGATTTATTGACACCTGATTCGGGAAACGACCTAGCACGACAAGCTTAGGGGTCCGCTTGCCGAGCTTGAAAACAAACTCTTTGACCTCGCATTTTGTCATGCCAATGGTGCTCGTGGACCCAAAACAGCCTCAGCAGTTGCATGCTGTAAAAGCATACATCGACAGTGGAGCTATTGGAAACTACATAGACCGTGAATTGGCTTCCAGGATTAAGCTCCCTCTCCGCCCGAAAGTAACCCAAGATGTCATTACTACAGTAGATGGAACCGAAATAGCCTCAGGGCCTGTAACGCATTCCACTGTTGAAATGACACTGGTGGGTCAGGATGGACATCGGGAAGCAATCGTGTTTGATGTGATCAAGGCCCCACAATTTCAAGTAATTCTTGGAATTCCTTGGTTAGAAACACATAATCCCAGAATCGACTGGCGAGCAAAGAAGATAAGTTTTCCTGATTGTGAACCAACATGTTATCCAAGAAATCCAGTTATGGGTCTAGCCTCAGCAACTTCCACCCCTGTACAGCTACCGTCAGAATACCAAGAATTCCAAGGCGTTTTTCAGAAGGAACAGGCTAACACGTTACCTCCCCATCGGTCTTATGATTGCCAAATCGATCTGGTACCCAATGCTCAACTACCTTGTAGTAGAATTTATGCTCTTACGGAACCTGAGAACCTGCATTTGCGTCAGTATTTAGATCAGTACCTAGTCAATGGTTTTATTCGCCCGTCCAAGTCTCCTGTCTCCTCAGCTCTGTTCTTCGTGCCAAAAAAAGAGGGCGACCTTAGAACATGTATAGACTATCGCGCCCTAAATCAAATAACGATTAAGAATTGTTATCCTCTGCCCCTGATCCCTGAGCTTATCGACCAGGTGAAAGACGCTTGTGTGTACACCAAGTTAGATCTCCAAGGAGCTTATCACCTGGTGCGTATAAAAGAAGGCGATGAATGGAAGACTGCATTCCGCACCAAATTTGGGCTCTTCGAATATCAGGTGATGCCCTTCGGTTTGTGCAATGCACCTGCCGCCTTTCAGTACTTTATGAATGATGTTCTTCGGGAACTTATCGATGTCTGTGTCATTGTTTATATTGACGACATCCTGGTGTACTCTTCTTCAGAATCCGATCACAGAAAACTTGTTAGGGCAGTTCTTGAGAAACTGCGCCAGCACAGACTATTTGCAAAGCTCGAAAAATGCGTTTTTCATACCACAGAAGTTGAGTTTCTCGGATTCATCCTGACACCTCAAGGAGTCCGAATGGACTCGCGAAAGGTGGACGCCATCCTCAAATGGCCATCTCCTAGCTCGGTGAAGGGAGTTCAGAGCATGCTCGGCTTCGCCAATTTCTATCGAAGATTCATTCTGGAATTTCCCCGAACAGTCCAACCCATCACACCTCTCCTAAAGAAAAACAAACGCTTTGAATGGACTCTTGACGCCGAACAAGCCTTTCAGGACCTGAAGACCAAATTCACCTCTGCACCTGTATTGAAGCACCCGCGCCCAGATCTCCCTTACATTGTGGAAACCGACGCATCCAGTTCGGCCATGGGAGCTGTCCTGTCGCAAAGAGACCCAGAAACTAACCAACTACACCCTGTGGCCTTTTGGTCCAGGAAATTTTCTCCTCCTGAAATCAATTACGCAATTACCGACAAGGAGTTACTGGCTATTAAATCTGCTTTCAAGGCTTGGCGTCACTACCTTCTCGGGGCAAGACACACCATCACCGTAATTACGGACCACAGAAATTTACAATATTTAAAGACGGCCAAAGCTCAATCTTCACGACAACTCCGATGGGCTCTATTCTTTGCGGAATTTGATTTCGTAATTACCTATCGCCCTGGCTGCAAGAATGGTAAAGCGGACGCCTTATCCCGGATTGGCATGGAAGAACCCAATTCAAGTTTAGAACCTGTGCCAATCATACCTGAACAAAGAATCTTAGGCCTAACTTCATTGCAAACTATTGAGGACATCCAAACGCAAGTAAAACAACTTCTAGACTCTTCAGCCTTACAGGAATGGAGTCAAAAGGGTCCTCATTACACCGTTAAGGATGATTTACCCTACTTCCAGGAGCGGTTGTTTCTGCCAAGTAAAGAATTGCAAGAACTTGTTATTGCCCATCATCATGAATCATTAATAGAAGGACACCCTGGTATCGCTAAAACAGAGGAAAAAATCAAGCGCCACTTCTGGTGGCCTTCTTGGAGAAAAGACATAAAGTCTTTCATATTGTCTTGCGGAATTTGCGCCCAAAACAAGGGTCAAAAGAAAAGGCCAGCCGGCCTACTTCAACCCTTGGATATTCCACCGGCATCATGGCACACCTTGTCAATGGACTTTATAACTGACCTGCCTCCTTGTGCTGGTTACAACACTATCCTTGTAATTGTGGATCTATTCTCCAAAATGGCCCACTTTATCCCTTTAAAAGGTTTGCCTTCAGCTTCCACCTTGGCCAAGGAATTTCTGGAGAATATAGTTTGCATACATGGTTTTCCTTCCATATTAGTCTCGGATCGTGGAAGTCAATTTATCTCCCATTTTTGGAAGAAATGTTGCCAACTAGCACAAATAGATGTGCGGTTATCCACCAGCCACCACCCCCAGACCGACGGACAAACCAAGAGAACCAATCAGACTCTCGAGCAATATCTTCGGTGCATGTTACACCAATCCGAGTTAAATTGGAAAGACATCCTTTGGATCGCAGAATATGCATACAACAATTCAGTGCATTCTGGAACCGGCCAAACTCCTTTTTATACTTTGTATGGTCACCATCCTCGGACCTCTGACCTAGATCCACCTCTGACCCTGGAAATGCCCGCAGTAAATCATCTGCATTCCACAATAACCTGAGCCTTCAAAGAAGCTGCAACTCATTTACAGCAAGCCAAGAAAAAGTATAAAGAAAATGCCGAAGTAAAACTCCTCCTTACCAAGTAGGAGACCAGGTATGGCTAGCAACGAAACATTTACCCCTCAAGGGCCCGCAATCCTTCAATCCCAGATTCATAGGACCTTATCCCATCAAGGCTATAATCAATCCCGTGGCCTTTAAACTGGATTTACCGTCTAACATGCGTATTCATCCAGTTTTTCATGCATCACTTTTGAAGCCAGTACAACCAGGGACCCGACTGTCCAAGCCTCCAGACCCAGTTCAAATTGAAGGGGAATTAGAAATCGAAGTTAAAGACATTTTAGACTCCAAGGTGTTAAAGTCAAAACTCTTCTATCTTGTTGACTGGAAGGGATATGGACCTCAGGAGAGATCGTGGGGGCCTAGTAACCATGTTCACGCACCTCGATTAATACAAAGGTTCCACCGGAGATTTCCGAACAAGCCAAAACCCCCGGAGGGAACAACCTTGGGAGGGGCCTTGAGGGGGGGTACTGTCATGATGCCTACCTCCAAGGAGCCAGGTCCGACCCAGCAACCCCAGAGGCAGGCATCATTCCCCCCAGGGAAGTGCCAGCGGGCCCAAGCTGGGGCCCTTTGGACACAGTCCTGGCGCCTTAGGCGCCAGGCTCATGTGGACCCCTGTCCTGGCGCCTTAGGCGCCAGGCTCATAAAGCTAGACATGTGTTCAAGTGTTTTAATGTGCACTTACCTGATGCAGACCATGCTGCTACATCCAGGCCCTCTTGAGGCCTGAATGGAACTACTTTACCTGTGGGACTACTTTCCACCTGGGTGTGGTCGGGGGAAGGATACATACCTGATCGGTGGAAGGATACATGCCTGGAACTTCTTCCAAAGCTATTTAAACCACGCCCGATCAGCAACTCACGCTTCGCGTTGTTCTGCTCCTCGCAGCTGGACGCCCACCGTGTCAGCTCCTGCATCTGGATTTCAGCCACGCCTGTCAGCATCCTGGGTCGCCTGCAAAGGGAGATAAGAGAGAATTGAAGAGAAAGAAGACCTTACCTACTAAAGCTGCATCACGGGGACATCACACCGACGATCCTGAAAGGGAAGACATTATTTTTAAAAGCATTTCGCTTCGATCGCTGCAGCGCTGCATTTCACTCACCTTTCCTGGGCGCCTCCATCTTCAGCAGTGATCATCCGGATCCGCACCCACTTCCCAGAGCCTAGAGAGAAAGGACAAGAAAACAAGGTGAGAGAAGGAAGGGAAATAGGAAAAGCTCAGTTTCCTTCTAAGACTTACCTGTTGGGTCATTCCCATTTCATTTCGGGTCCTGCCGCTTCCTGGCATTCCGGACCCCGGCCCCAATGGGGAAAAAAGACAAAGACATTGAATGAGCGAATGCAAAGACATTACCTGAACGCTCATCCAGAACTTACACTTCGGGTCGGCGCCATATCTCCGGCATTCTGAACCCCGGCCCCTAAGGGGAAAAAGACATAAGCATTAGCGCTTGCTGCAATAAGACAATGAACATTATTATTAAGCTTGAACTTTTGAACTTGCAACAGAACTCTTTCAGCGCCTCACCTGAATAGTCAAGCTTATTTTGAACTCCCATCAAATCTCAATCCAGTGAAGTAACTGGGTTTCAACGCGCCCCTGCATCAGAAGCAGGATGGAGAACTCATCCTTCCAGACCCTAAGGTGAGACTTCACGGGGAATCGTGGAAGGGTATCGAGGAGGGTTGGAAGGGAGTGGGAGGCTTGAGCATTATTCCGTCAGTAGGTAATACTCCCTTTTCACACACAGGGGAATATTCCTGCGAGCCAGAAAAGCCAGAGTAGAGGGGCCCTTCCTGTCCATCATCAGAGTCCTGCGCTTCACCATTGAAGAAGCATCAGCACTCGAAGCCAGACCTGCGCCTCCGTGGGAGTCAGGTGAGCGTGACACTGATGGGCTTGATCCGGATGCCCTGGGGTAGCACCAAACAAAACGCTGCAATATTGCCACTGTGAAATCATCTACCACTCAGCGATCATACAGATGTATTTTAAACTCAAAACAACAGCGCCTGGTGTTAAAGAGAGTACATATTGTATCACATAGATAATATTCATGATAAATGAATCGAAACACAACATGTGTCATTAGCAAACATTCATAGGGAGGAAAAGGGATGTGCTGGTGTTGTATAATTTATGGAATGATACACATGAGGCTCCATAGTTGCAGAAGATGTTTCTTTATTCAATGTGGAACATCATCTTGATATCTTCTTCTTAACTCATATAACACAGGTGGGCAACAGGCCCTTAAACTATAGTCCAGCTGGTCTGGGTATTTTGTCTCTATTAAGGCTCAAAGGCCAGTCCAATGAAAGAGCACAGGAGCCGATGTTGCTCCATGCCTCTGCTCCCAGCATATGCCGCGCGCGAAGTGCAGTGCCGCACTTCCTCCTCTCTACAGCTGGGTGGCTATGACTAAGCATATGTGTGCTAAGTGCAAGTGAGAAGGAGAATGCCAGGTAAACAATAATACATCCATGTTCTGCGTGAATTTCATCTCCCAACCCCTTCGTCATGCGTAACTGTGGAGGTCTTCATCGGGATACTAATCCCTCATGACTGTTTTGGATCTAGGAGTGTGTTGATGGCTCAAAACAGAGAGGTTTTGCAGAGGGCCGCCTGTCAAAGCAGCCTTTATTTGCGCCCCCCCTTTATCTCTGCTTTGGTTGTGGGGTGCCCCTTCCAGGGGTTCCCCACACCCATATCAAATTTGCAGCCTACTCCCATTCCCTCCAAAAGACTTAGCCCCCCCCCCCTACCCCGCCATTGTACGTCTTAGTATTCCACTAGGCAGTAGCAGGGGTGGACTGGGAACCAAACGAGGCCCAGGAATACATCCTCCTTGTTCCGGCGCTCTTGTGTACATTGTGTTTCCTATAACAGCAGACTGTATTCGCGCATTTCATTAGATTCAATGTGCCTAACACAGTCAGGCATCTACAGCAACATTATCCCCACAAAACATTAAGACACCAAACACTATATTATTTATTTTACTCACAATGATTGCATATATCAAATATGTGAGACTGAAACCAGGGAGCACGTGCTTGGAACTGCGTGCTCACAAACGTGTGCAGAGGGCTGCTGTGATTGCCATGTCATTTTCAAGAAGAAGAAAGAGAAATGACAGCACCTCGTGTTCAAATGTTTTAATATGCACACAAAAAAACTAAAAGAGAAAAACAGATAAATCAAATTTCAACGTATTTCGGCCAAGTCCATCGTCACAGCATAGTCTAAAAACAAAACATAAAAGACAAGAAAAGGGATTGCATAATGGAACCCTCCAAGTAATGATATGAGATAAAAACTCACTGAAAAAAACATACCGTATTCCAGAACCTATGCATAGTACATAAGACATCTAGACTGACAAGCCTGTTATGGTGTGGGTAAACCTCGCTCGCACTGTGGCGCACATAAATAATGAGCGGACACGCATCTTTATTGAAACACGTACAACTCTGCCTTGATCCCGCCCCCTTCTCGTAACTTCCCCTTATCCCGTAACTTCCATTCTCCCAGCCTCCCGCCTCTCGCCTCCCTGTGTCCATGGATACGTCAACATGACATCTCCCCCATTTTAACAGTTACTAGACCTTCACAACAGGTGGACGTATAGGGTCTGGTGTTAGCCCATCTCTTCAATCAGGTGGCAAGGCTTGTTCTGAGCTCACTGGGGACGTGAGCTGCTGGGTTCCGGAGGGCTGCCTCTAGCGCCACAGTACACGTGTCCTTCTTGGTCAGACTCCTCCTAGTGATCTCCTTGATACATATCATCTGAGGCGTAATCAATGGGGATAATCACTCACCCACTTAATCGCCTTGACCCAAAAGATTACCTTAAAGTAGGTTGAGTTTCGGGTGATGGAACCTTCGGTTCTGTGCACGGTGACCATAGATCCTTTCTTGGCAGTGACGAGCAAGTGTTCCTCATGAAAGATGGAGGTGTGCTTATGAGTCTGTGGTTGCTTTACTGCTACAACATCACCCACCTCTATCTGGGGCACACAAGCCCGACTGTGCATATCCGTATATGCCTTCATGCGTTCCTTGGCAGCGCCATCCCGCTCCCTCACCTCTCGATCCAGGTCAGGTTGGTTGTCTGCCCTCTTGGCTTGAGGAACTCTCGTTTGAATGTCCCTACCAAACATCACTTCAGCCGGGGTTCTTCCAGTGGTGCTATGGGGAGTGCCCCTGTAATCCCTCATTAGTTGATGTAGAACCTGCTCATATGGCTGCCCGGTGAGCTTGGCTATTTGTAGCGCTCTCTTTTGATTGGCCATGAAGCGCTCTATCATGCCATTCGCTTAAGGCCATAAGGGAGTGACTTTCCGGTGATGAAACCCCATGCAGTCCGTAAACTGTGCAAACTGATCAGGGTCGGACTGGAACACAAAAAATAAGCCGGTCACCCAAAACAAAGTGACCCACCCCTCGCCTCACGACCCTTGACCTCTGATGACAATGTCATTTGACCCCACCCCAAAGTGACAACCCGCGAAGCGATGAAACACGACCTTTCACCCCTTGACAAAACAGGAAGTGGCATCAAATAACATTGTTCCTAAGTACACTAAATTACTGTGAATCCAAGCAGACGTCCAAGGCCAAATGATAATAGGTTATTGTATAGCACTTACGCTTAAGCTCTTTTTTATAGAACAAATATGCATACAATATCACCCAACCTGTGTTGGTACTCATGTATGGACCTAAGAAGGATGAAAGGCTTTTTGAAAAAAATAATAATAATAAAATAAAAAATAGAAAAATCTTTTTCAATTTCTTTTCTTCCAAACCGGCCCAGGCATGGCCAGAAACCAGCCCCCACTCCCCAGGGACGATTTCAGCCCGGCCACGAGCCGAATGACCGAGGGGCCAATCTGACCCTGCAACTGATTTCCATTGAACGGGGGTCCATTGTCCGTTTTGAGTAGCTTTGGAATCCCATAGGCGGAGAAGATGCGATCGAGGGCTGGCATTACATGTTGGGCCACCGTTGATGATATTAGCTGGGCCTTCGGATAGCTGGAGTATTCGTACATTACCGCTAGAACATTCTTCCCTCCTTCGATAGGCCCGAAGAAGTCGGCCGCCACTGTCTCCCAGATCCCTTCAAAGCGCTCATACATGTTCAAGGGCCCCGGGTGCCTGTTAGGGGTGAGGAAGCTACACGTGGGACATGATTTCAGTGCTTCCTCCACCATGGAGTCTATGAGGGGAAACCAGACTTTCTGGCGAAGCATGCGCTTGGTAGACATGAGTCCCCTGTGGTTTTCATGGGCTAGTTCAATGACTTTCTTCCGCAGGGATGATGGGATACTAATTTGCAGTTCTTCAAAAGGAGATGATCGTCTGAGAGCGTCAGTTCTTCCTTCACATGCAATAATCTTTCTACTTCTGTGTGCACTGGGTCCCCAGCTGCTCGCCCTCTTTCTCTGGCCCTTCTCTACATGCCAGAGTCAAGTCCTTCAACGATGATTTTGCAGGCGGTATCATTTTCCGTTTCACAAGCTATCCTTTCAGTGTCTATTCCCTCCGGTGTGGCTTGATGTATGAGATACCAGAGGTACCTGTCCGCTACGGATGGTTCTGGCGTGCACCTGACCCTGGGCCTTCTGGAGATAAAATCTGCTGGATTTTCTCCTTTTCCCGGCCGGTGAGTGATCTCGAAGGAGTAGTCCTGCAACCGTAGCCCACATCGGGCTGTGCGGTGTGGCATCGTCGCTTGCGGGTTGCCATATAGAAATAGTAGTGCTTGGTGATCGGTTATTACCCAAAATGGCTTGCCATATAGGAAGAGGTGGAAATGCTCACACGCCCATACTATGTCTAGACCCTCTTTTTCCGCCTGCGAGTATGCCTGCTCGGTGGTGGAGAGGCTCCGGCTGGCATACGCGACGGTGTGGGTCTGAGAGGGATCTCCTGGATCCACTTGAGCAAGTATGGCTCCCGGTCCCACTGGGCTTGCATCCACCATTAGTTCAATCTTGCGGCTGGGGTCGTAATAGGACATGTTTTCTGCCTTGGCGACCCTCTCGCTGATGGTTTCGAAGGCCTTTTGGCACTTGTCATTCCAGTGGAATGTGCATCTTGCTTGGTCAGTAGTCTTAGTGGCTCACTCACGGTGGCAAAGTCCTTGATGTAGCGCATACAGTAGCTGGCTAGCCCCAGGAATGAGCGCAGCTCTGACACGTTTGGTGGGGGTGAGGTTTCATTCAGATCGGCCACCTTTTCGGGATCCGGTGCCATGCCAGTATCCGAGAAGATATGTCCGAAGAAACGTAGCGTGCTCTTTCGGAACCCGCACTTGTGCTGTTTAGCATGAGATTGGTTGCATCTAATGCTTTGCAAACCTTCATCAGCGATTTATCATGTTTGTTGACATCCGTGCCAAAGAGCAAGATGTTGTCGCTATAATTGAGGCAGTTCTGTATGTGCTTGATAACATTGTGCACCTCTGCCTGAAATATCTCTGCTGCCAAGGACACACCGAAGCTCAGCCTCTTATAGCGGAAAAGCCCCAAGTGAGTGACAAAAGTAGTGATATTTCTGCTCTCGGGGCTCAGCATGAGCTGATGGTATCCTTTTTGTAAGTCCAGTTTGGAGAACACCTTGGCTCCATTTAATAGATGAATCATGTCTGTTATGCGCAGAGCCAAGTGCCTCTCCTGCTGTATGGCTTGATTTGGTTGCTTCATGTCCACACATAGCCGAATCGCTTCTGATCCTTTCTTGGGGACAGGCTCTATCAGGGGCACCCAGGTGGTGGGGCCTGTGGCAGGCTCGATTATGTCTTAATCTAGTAATTTGTGCAACTCATCCTCCACCTTTTTCTGGATGTTGATGGGGATCCCTCTGTAGTGTTGTGCGATGGGGCATATGGATTCATCTATGTGGAGTTTTACCTGCCTGTTTTTTAGTTTTCCGATGCCCTTGAAGATCCGGGGATAGAGATAGTTAATCATCTCGACAGGGCAATGTACTTGTGGACCATGACGTTATACACAATGTGGATAAGCCCCATGTCGGCAGCCGCCTTGAAGCTAAGGACACACCCACTGTCCGTTTCGGTTGCCAAGACGTGAATTGGTATTTTCTTCTCATGTCCTTTGTATCGTAGAGACAGTCAAACTGTCCTAGGGATTTGAGTGGTGCATTGGCACCATAGGCGTATATGTCCACTGTTGCAGGGTTCAGTTTCGGCCTTTGTGGTAACTCCTTGAAGATCTTTTCACTGACTACGTTCACTGTGGCCCCTGTATCAATGAGGAATTTGGTTGGCTGTTCTTTCAGTTTGATGATCAGGGTGGGACTGTGCACCATGGCGGTGGGATTGCCAAGTGCATATAAGTACGCTTTCTTCCTGTGGTCGCTTCCTGATGAACTGGGGTCTGAGTCAGACGGCGATTGTTCCACTAGGTAGCGCACGTGGTGTCTTGATCTGTGCTCTGGCCTCGAGCGCATGACGTATCTCCTGTGTTCTCTTCTGTCCCTTCTTTGTCTCTCCTCTCCTGAGTCTCTTTCCCTTTGTTCCGTTTGTGGCAGACCCGGTGGCCTCTGGGATGTGGTTCTGGGATGGGTTGCTGGCGGAGAGTTGGTTCTCACCTTGGTCTCGGTGGTGTCTCCCCGGTTCTGTCCCTTCCTTTATCCCGGGCGAGCCTGCATACAGCTTTCAAATGACCTTCCTCTTCGCAGCGCTGTCCAATGGCTGGGCAGATGCCGTCATGGGGGTATTCAAACCCGCATTTGTAGCAGAATAGCTCCTCTGACCTCTTCTCTAGCTGGAGTCTATGTATGTTTTCGGTCGGCGTGGGGATGTTTAAACTCTCTAGCTGATAGTCAACGGCTCTCTCAGCCCTGGCCAGTGCTAGTATCTGGTCTAGCGTGCGTGCTTTCCATAGCAATTTCCACCTAAATGTTTGTGACTCACACCCTGCGATGATTTGCGATCGTAGTGCCTCGATGTTGGAGTAATTGGCGAAGTCACAATGTTTCATTTTTGTGTGAAGTCGCGTCACAGAGGTGTCCATTGTTTCACCCTTGGTCTGTTTGGTGCTGTGAAACAGGTGTCGCCCATAATCCACATTGGTTTGTGGGGTGAGGTATGCTGCCAAAGCGTCTTTTAAGTCCTGGATTGAGACAATGAAATCAGGAGGCATCTCGTTGATGATGTCGCGTGTGGCGGAGCCCACCGCTAGTTTCAGAAGGCATATCTGTTGTGCGTCCGCTATGGGCCCTGTGGCCCCCATGTATAGGTCAAAATCCCTTATCCATCTGGCCCATCTGGGCCTCATGTTGCTGGTGTCTGTGATGTCAAAGGCGCCAGGCATCTGGGCTGCCAGTGTGTCAGGCAGTCTGTACGGGGCCTGATCGTTCCCCGAGTGTCTTCTTACTTCAGTATTCCTCTTCTTTGCCAATGTTATCTTGAATTAGTTTCTTAACATGAAAACTTACATCTAATGCAGTTCCCCATGTACTGACTCTCCAAACACTCTGTTTTCACTTGCTTAGGTAACTGCTTATTATTTTATGAACTAACTTGTATCTCTTCTCCAGGTCTGAACTTTAGTATATACATTAACACGCGATGCACCCAACAGTGTGTGTCAACATTGTTCTAATACTGAACACTAGAATATCCCAACAAGCACTGAGTTCAGTTAAGAATAGTTTGCAGCACGCGTCACAAATGCTGACACGCTTGTTCTTGAAATCCTGCTGGTTCAAAGAAATCTTTAGCTCACACTGCCTTACGTCATCAGTTCTGGGAACGGGCACCTTTTCACAACCATTGGCTCCCCGCGTACCCTCCTACTCGTGCACGCTGCCTGGTTAGCCGCGCTCGCTCCTATGCGGGTACGTTGTGTGAGGCGGGCATGGTATCAAGAGAGACACAGACTCCAAAGTATTTGTTTTAAAACCCGTTATTTACTAAGGTTCCTGGGTTGGTGGAATGCCTGACTGACCCTAACTCTAAAGGAATGGTTCCCTTAACTGATGTTTCTAAGGGCCGTCATTGTCTAATAGTCCAACACAAAAGTCTGTCTGTGTCTAAACCTATGCTTGCCCTCACGCTTTAAAAAATGTGATAGGAGGTCTTTTTGAAAAGAAAAAAATAGTGACAACCATGCCCCACAACTGCCCATTGCGCGCAATGCTCTGCTTCACTCCCTTATAAGAAGTTCGTTTTTAACACAATTAGCGCTTGATGTTGTGCCTGACCTACATTATTATACACATGTCTATATATCACAAGAATACTTTTAGTTATTCCTTGAGCTAATTTAACATTTTACAATTAATCTCATCCTTGATAAAAATCACTGCGCTCCCACTGGTCTTGGATGAAGATTTGCTTTCTCTCCTTCCATAATGCCAAAATACTCTTCTTCCACAAGCGTTTTCCTGTTACTGTTGCTTAGGAATATCTTTAACCTGAAGATCTTAACAAACATGTCCAGTTACTACAGCTTAAGCAATGAAAGGCAAATTAGAATCCTTGTTCATTCCACTTACTTCTCCTAGATTATATTCCCCTTGCTTCCATTTCTCACCGTCATTTGGGTTTTGTTAAGGCCTCAGATGTCTGAATACTGTGCATGAACCAGAAGAAGAACTCAGACTACTATATACCATGTTAAGGAGTTTCTATTTAAAATTAAAATAAAACAACTATCTCACCCTACCGCTAGTAAAACCAAAACTAAGGGTGCTTATCAAAGTCCAAAAATAAATAGCCCTGAGTAGCAAAGTTTGACAATGTTCCAAAACACAATTCACAACCTCTCTGTAGGTTCTGTTGTCAAAAGTTAAAACCTTTCACATGCTTTCTTCTTTGTCATGATGCCTACTCCCGGGAACCAGACCAGTTTCATCAACCCCGGAAGTAGGCATCAAGTTATTTTGAGCAAGCCCAAAAACCCCTGCTAGGGGCTGTTTGGGTGCGGTCCTGGCGTCTATGGTGCCAGGCTCATATGGAGAGTCAGTCCTGGCGCCATAGGCCCCAGGCTCATAGAGTAGAACTTACCTGATGCAGACCATGCTGCCAGCTTACCTGATGCAAACCATGTTGCAGAGCTCCAAGCCAAGGGAGGCTTGGAATGGACTATTTTACCTAGGGACTATTTTTTTACTCGGGTGGGGCTGGGGAGGAATACTTACCTTGGACTACTTTGGAGGCTATTTAAACCACGCCCGAAGAGCAGCACACGCTTCGTGTTATTCTGCATCCAGCAGCGTAACGCTCACCGTGTCTGCAAGCCTGCATCCAGTCTTCTGCCACGCCTGCCTCGAGTCTGCAGCTCCTAGAAAAAGGGAGGAACAGAAGAAGAAGAGGTTAGATTAAGAGCAAAACCTTCAATCCTTACCTGAATTCCGGATCCACCGCGCCTTTGAGCTGGAAGAAAGAAGCATTTTACGCGCGCCGCCTCGCCTGCTGCAGCGCCGCGCTGAACTCACCGGCCTTCACAGCATCCTCATGATCCACCGCATCCTTCTGCATGTTCCCGCCGCACTCTGGCACCTAAGGGGAACACAAGAACAGCAAACGTGAGCCAAGGGAATAAACAGAGGCAATAGTAACTACCCCCATAGACTTACCTGATTACCGCCGGGGGTACTATTCCTCTTCACGGGTTGGCGCAGTCTCCATTGCATCCTCGCCGTACCCCGGCCCCTAAGGGGAACCACAGGACAACAAGGTGAGACGAAAGGACAAACAAGGGGAACTCCTCTCACCACAATAGACTTACCTAATTTTACCGCTGGAGGCATTATTCCCCGAACTTCATATGTTCTCTCCACACCTGAATAAGGGAGCAAGCCACAGGTTACATTCTGGCCTTATTTTATTGAACTGGGTAGGATAAGCCAAATACTTACCTGAACCTCGGCAGCTACCACGAGGAACTCTTCGCTGGGGTCAAGCTGCAAACTGCAAGGAATCGGACAAGAGTGAAAGTCAGACATGTGAACTCTTACAAACTACATACTTTTCGGAGTCAATATTGTCCTGGAACTCACCAATTCCTTCTAGCCAGTGAAGCAACTGGTTATCAACGCGCCCCTGCGCTCAATGCAGGATGGAGAGCTCATCTTTTCAAACCATCAGGTGAGACTATAAAAGGGGACATCAAAGGTGATCTGTAGGGAGAACAGCGGGGGTACAGGGATTTGCGCTCAACTCCACGGGTGGTTAATTCCCTTTCTCCATTTGCAGAAGAATATTCCTATGGGCCAAGCAAACGAAGCTAGGTGAGCCAGTCCAGTCCGTCATGTCGGCCCTCCGCGTCACATTGGTGGAGACCGCAGCTGTCCAGTTCCGATTGACGCCTCTGTGGGAGCCAGGTGAGCGTAACATTCTTCCTCAGAAAATGAAGGTTTTTCTCATTTGATAACAACATTGAGATTCGATGTTCAATAATTGGAACCCTCTGGGTTCTCTACTTCTCCAATTCTCTTTATTAACCTTCGTGGTTCTCAGACTCTCCAAAGTCCTCTGGCTTTCTATTTGCTTTGTTGCAACTTGGTTTTAATAGGGTGTCTTCTCACTCAGGTTTATCAGGCTCCCTTGGCTTTGCCAGTTTCCCAAGCATTGACAGTCTCTTAGTTTCTCAGAGCTCTCCAAAGCCCTATGGCCCTCTGATAGGCTTGTTTTCTCTCTGCTCGGGTTTATCAGGCCCCTGTAACCTAGTTGGCTTCCCCAGCCTTGACAGTCTTTTAATTTCTCGAGGCTCCACAAAGCCCTATGGCCCTTTGATAGGCTTGCTTTCTCTCTGCTCTGGTTTATCAAGCTCCCTTAACCATGTTGGCTTCTCCAGAATCGAAAGTCTCTCAGTATCTCGGGGCTCCCCGAATCCCTATGGCCCTCTGATGGGCTTGTTTTCTCTCTGCTCAGATTTTTCAGGCGCCCGTAACCTTGTCGGCTTCCCCAGTCTTGATTATCCAAGTTTGTATCTCTTTGTATTCTCTCCTCGGGAGCATTCGCTTCCCTGCTGTTGCTCAACTCAGCGGCAAATGCACTTCTAATGCAGAGCTTAGGGATCCGGGCTTCTTTCTGAAGTCTGGTCTCAGCATCGGTTACCTGGTCCCATGGCCACCACCTTCCTTGAGATTGCAACACCAGATGAGATGGTTAGTTCTCCCTCTCTGTATCTTTCCTGACCTTGGCTTCAGGACGCCAGCATTTCAGCCTCCAGCTAGTGTTGCTTGCTCTCCATGTCACCGCTGGCTCCACGGTCTAGGGTGGCTATGCCCTCCAGGTCGTCTTTTCGTCAGAGGCTCTCCTTTGCGTAGGAGTCATTCTCCTCCCTGTGTAGGAGTTTCTCCCTGATTCAAAGTTTCTGTTGGTTTTATGTACATCATCACAAACAAAAAGGGTGTGTCCTTCTTCTTTGACTGTGGCGTTCAGGTGAGATCCAGCATTACCTAAAGCCAAAGAGTTTGAGGAAACATCACTATTCAGTGAATCCAAAGTGATATCACAAATAAGAGGGTTATGTTGATGTTCTTTGATTGTGGCGTTCATGCGAGATCCAGCATTACCTAAAGCCAGGGACATAGGAGAAATGTCAATGTTTGGTGGTTTCAGAACAGAAGTAACAACAGCCTTTCCAGTTCCCATATAGGCAGATAATATATGTTGGACTGGGAAGTCCTTATCAAAATGGGAATCCTTGGCCCCGAGAGGGAATTCCCTCCCAGTGTGGTCCCACTTGCCCAAGCCCCTAGGGAGGATCTTGCTTAGCAGGCTCACCTCACCTCTCTAGCCTCAAAGGTGGTGGCTTCCATCTTGGGAGAAGAGAAACATTGTCCAGATTCATCCCATTAATTGAATTAACAAAAACGTTTAGTCTCAACATCCAAATCCCCTACTCCTCTTATTCTTGTATTGAGAAAAGCACATCCCAATCCTGTGCACGTCTACCACTTGCCTATGAACACCATCTATTTCTTTTTTTTATTGATTTAGCTGACATACATCAACTTTACAATATTTAACACATTCATTCACATATAAAAACAAGGGGAACACCTAAAACAAGATTTTAAAAGTTTTTCTAAAATACCACTTATCACAAAAGTGAAGTGACATAAATCATTTGCACATTTTCCATGTTACATGAAAATAAAACTTAACAACAGTTTAGCAAATCCACAAAAGGACTGGCTTCATTCCTTCATATTTCTAAAAGATCACAAACCAACAGATAATTCATTATATCGCATTGCCAAACATCATGATCATATGCAAGCAGACCTTTAACATATTACATATATCAAAACTCACTTAGCTGTCTTAATGAATAAGGGTACATTTCCGTTATTCAACTATTGATATTAGTTTCCTCCAATTTCAGGGCATGCAGAAATCGAATTGTCCCAAGTCTAAGTGAGGTTATGTTTCCACTGAATATTAATTGCCATAACAATTCTGGGGATAAATCCCTATACCCTTGAACAGGAGCTTTTAGGTATTGAATACGGTCCCCAATCAAATTTTTACAATTGATCAATAAATGTTGCAATGTTTCCGGCTGGTCTGTGGCTTGGCAAAAACGACATACATTTTCTTGTTGTTGGATAATTTTTCGTTTGGCTTGTATGTGTTTGGTTAGCTATATATTAAATCTCAAGAGCATAAAGTTTGAGCGATGTGAGGAAGAGGGAGATCTTTGTAAATATGGTTCTAGCGTGCTGAATCTTTTGTGAGGAAAGGAATTATTCCTAAAGTCACGGAAGCCCAAGCATTTCTCTCTCATTTTACACCAATTTAGTTGGAACAATTTAGTTGTCACCCTGGTCGGATTCTGAATAAGAACATCAAGAGAGACATCGGCATCAGCTAACACATGCACTACCACGGATCTCCAATTTCGCACAAAGATGTCTTCAGAATAAAAAACATGTCTGGACAAGATGCCTATGACCAGAGTTGACTCTCTAGCTAAAATACATTTTCTAAATAATGCAATAATTTGCCATAAATATCTAGCGTGTAAGGATATTAATCCCAGCTCGTTCCTGATCCACACAACTGGGACACAATTAGGCAGCTTTAACAACCGCTTCCAAACTGTGCTTTCAAACCTGTTCCACACCACTTCAGGTATCACATTTTTGGTCTCCGAGCCATACAAAAGTATGGGAGTGACTTTCTGTAGAAAAAATGTAAGAGTGGGTAACAACAAGAACTTTCCATATCTACTTTGAATGATAAACGCTTGAGAAATGGACATGCTTAATTTTGTTTCAAGACACTCTAAATGGACTTTGTCATCATCATGACCCGCAATAGATACCCCCAAGTATGTATACTGCTGTACACACGCAAGCTCTTTCCCCCGTACCATCCATTTGAATCTTGTGACCATATGCTTATGGCGTCCAATGCAAATCATAATTATCGTTTTATCTAAGTTGATAGCAAGCAAATTAGATTGCACATAGACTGCCAGCGCGTCTAACAAGCGTTGCAGGCCCTGGGCCGTTTTTTACATTAAAACCAAATCGTCCACATATAATAGTGTGGATACGACCCTCACATCCAATTTTGGGCCATCAGACAAAATTTCTGCAAAGGCTCCCTGAATATCAGATATAAAGAAATTGAAGAGAGCTGAGACAAGGATACATACCTGCCTCAGCCCCATCGCATTTCTATATACGGGGATAAACCACCTTCCATTTTTACTCTGACTTCTATTTTAGTATTGCTATGAAGGGCTTTAATCAGACCAACAAGGTAGGAGAGACACCCAGCGCAAATCAACTTTTCAATCAACAACTCCCTCGACACAGAGTTGAAAGCTGCACGCAAATCAACGAAAACAAAATACAGCAGTTTTTTCATAGGTACATGGTGAGAAATGATAGATTTAAATGTTAATGGTGGTGCCCATTCCTGCAATAAAGCCAGTCTGAAAGGGATCACGCTGAAAACACTGAAAGGCCCATTGGTTGAAATCTCTTAATATAAACCTGGAAAAAATGTTCCCCGGAGCATCAAGGAGGGCAATCGGCCTATAGATGGCAGGAGAATACCGATCGCCCTTCTTGGAAATGGGCACAATCACTGAACAGCGCCATGATTCCGGTATGACATTGGAATCTAATACTTGCTGAAAGATGTTGAAAAGGATTCTCGTCCATAGGTGAGGATGTTACTTGAACATCATGTTGTTCAAGCCATCAGGGCC
This sequence comes from Ambystoma mexicanum, assembly GCF_040938575.1. Taxonomy (NCBI): domain Eukaryota; kingdom Metazoa; phylum Chordata; class Amphibia; order Caudata; family Ambystomatidae; genus Ambystoma; species Ambystoma mexicanum. The sequence goes on from NC_090932.1 coordinate 314,186,673, forward strand.
AGGCAACCTGGAACTACTGGACTTAGTGATATAATAATAAACATCGTCCTCTAAAATTGTTAGTTCTGTACAGCTAGTGTTATCCTTAACTTTTGATTCAGACCGACCTTCAGGATGTTCATACCTCTTTGAGTAATAAGCGACCCATTCGTGCTCTAGGTCTCCATTGATCTGGACCGCAGTTGTCTAGAATCGGTTGCTATGTTCAGCAATGACCAAATCTGCACAGTGTTTTTAGACTATGTTGCCTGTAACATATTTCCAGCATCACGTTGATGTAAATATGCTACATGGGAGCGTAGCCAGTCATTATATTTACATTTTAGAGATTGAATTACCTTAGATAATGCCGTAACTGGAAGAAGAAGGGCTTGTTTTATCTGTTTACGTAAATCCGACTTCCTTGCTGTATGTCAGGATCAAAGGCATGTTTTGGCTGATAGTACGTATGTGTAGCAGAGCTGGAATGCAGCTTGAAGGGCTGTAAAAAGGAAGTATAAGGCTTGCCTTCCCAAGAAACATGTGAAGACCCCATTTGGATGTTATCATTAAAAAACATTAAAGATTGTTCATCCCAGCGGAACCGAGTCCTGGAGTTGTTGATATTAAGGGTCGATAATAATAATTACATTCAGAGTTTATCAGACTTGATTCGTAGGACCACTTTAATAAGAGTAATTCATGGTCGCTGTAATAAGATAGCACAGTGTTCGTAATCTCAGGCGCTTATGAGGCGATGTTCAAAAGTTGTTCTAAGTTGCCAAATAATTTCTCATCAGAAATGGCTATTGGGTTACGATAGATATTTATTAAGGCAATCACACCAACCTGATATTTGATTTTCACCATTTGCAAATAGAAATTAGCGCCATCCATAGATACATTTCAAAGCCCTTATTGATAGCAACAGCTACCAAAAGACCAGAAGAAGGACAGCCTTTTCCATTCGAGCTAGCCGCCAGTAAGATTATATTATAATTGTTCCAGACCGGTTGTTCTATCAACCACGTCTCCTGCAATACTACAATGTCAAAGGTGGAAATAACCTTTGCACGGGGCCCATACAAGTGAGATGAACCACAAGTGTTCCAACTTGCAAGGGACACTACCCTCCGTTCATTTGTTGTAGCTAGCTACAGCTTTGAAGAACCGTTGTTAGACGTTCGAATTTGGCCCAAGCAGGCTTTGTCCAGGTCTTCGTTCTGATTGTACGTTTTTAAATATCTCTGAGTCAAAGCCGGCTTAGACCCCTGCTGCTGTCCACTGTAATGCTTATCTATGATTGTCATAGGATCAATGGCCAAAACAAATCCCACAGCGAAGAGCTCCATTCTAGCCTGCCAAATGACATTTCTTACCAGATTGGAGGTCAACCATAGTCTCACTATGGTAAGATCATCATAAATTAAGAATTCTATCTGAGCAATATCAGCAGAAATAATATCCTGCAAGCTAGTGATCTCATCAAAGATGGCAAGCACACTCGATCTGTTTAAGTCATAGGCAGGAAATGGAGCCGGACGGCATTTTAATATGAAACGAAGATAATTATCATGAGAATGTTTGCCATTCTGATTTTCAGCTAGGTTCTGATTAATGGGAGAAACTCTGTCCTGAAATCAGTCGTCTTCGCTATGTCCTGTATACCAGGAGTTGTAAGACAAGGAGCGGACATTGGTACGGATCGTTGTTTGGATATCAGAAAATCTTGTATTGATTTTTGTATTGAGGTAAAATGTCATTAACTGTGCTGAGATCCTCAGGCGTTGGAACGGCTAGTTTAGTAATAGGTTCAGTTGAATTCATTAGGGATACAGGCAATGGATCAGATGTATTGCATTTGGCTCCCTCACTTGCACCTGCGATTGCATAGCGGAAATTAAAGCATTCAAAAGAGAGTAGTTACTAGGACACTTTGTCTTGGACGTAACAACCTTCTTTTTTTTGGGCTTTCTGTTTGTATTTGTTAAGTACAGTGTTGCTTGTGCGAGTTGGAGGTGTCACAACAGGCAATACAAGTTTAACAAATTGTTTAACGCTGATTTTTGCACGGGAAGAAGGATTTTTTACATTCTTATTTTTCTTTTTCTCACATTTATCTTCTTGGGATTTCATGTTTGCTTTACCTTGAAACGTGTTAAACATTGTAGAGGGATTAGATAATGGCTTTTTGATTCTATTAACTACTGTGGATGCAGGAGCCTTTATAACAACATCTTCTTCATTGCACACAGGCAGACTTTTAGGCACATTCGATGCAACCACATCCACGCCCACCAGGTCACCGCACACTACGGGACGAATTATTGATGGAAACATGGGTAAAGCACTAGGAGCAGACAAGCACACGTGTTTTAGGGGATCTGCCTCGCTTGTGTGTGGATTCATCGAGCATGATGCGTCAACGGTCATTACCTGGTGCTCACTGATAGCTTCTTGGCTTCTATCACAATTGTTCATCCAAGTAATAATATTGTCAATCTGTCTAGACTGCCACAACAGTTTCTCGTCCAATCTTTCGGGAAAATTGTGTAAGTGACATAATAGTAGAATTCATAGCATTCAATGTAATTTCCAGTAGAGGTATTTGACTATTGGTAGGTATTGGAAATATATGTGTAGCCACAGGAGACCCAAAATGAGAAGGTGGTCTGCGGGGGGTTGGACGAGTGTAAAATAACGATGAGTTAGAGGAAGCATGCTTAGTCTGGTCAAACATACTAGGGGAGTGACCAGAAATGTCATTAATGGTCAGCGGCTGCTTGGTGATTGGGGAAAAATACGCAGGCATGCCAATAGATGTATTGCAATCGGCAATCCCCTCCTGAGCAGACACGGCGGGCACATTCACACTCACAACATCCATGACACAAATAACCTCATTAGTTGCAATCACCATTGAAGTCTGATTTGCAGGCGCAGAACAAGATACATTTTGCATGTCGGGCTGGCTAAGCAAATCAACAACAAATGGATTACTGCAAGAAGGAACAGCAGTAACGCCAAAACCTGACATAATTTGAGAATCTGTGAGAGAAGAATTAACCAAGGAAACATGACGTGGCTCAGAGTCAATAGGTGGTACAGTACCAACTGCAACAGCTAAAGGCCCAATCTCCAGCGTGCGCGATTGGCAACATTCTCAGATGTCAACCGCCAAGTCCTTTTTTCCGAGCATGAATGAAGAAAGTCCAGTGAGTTTCTTTTTGTTAGCAATGGCAGGCGACGCCTGCATCAGAGTAGATTTAAGCAGGACAGAGGCAAACAAGACAACCACGTGACCCAGCATTCCTGTTTTAAGCGTATACAAAACATCTCGCACGAGAGACAAAACAGCGTATGCCTTTAGTTTATGCTAATACTCACACAAGGACAATCAAAAGGTTAGCCACGCCAAACAATAACACCAGGCTGCAAAGGGGCGGCAATATTGAGGCGCTCTGGAAGTGTAAACTGCAATCAACGGGCTGGTGTGCTGCGCTGCGAACAGCCGAACAGCGTACAACTTTGCATGCGACTTCGTATGCGCGCGTGCAAATGCGCGTGGCACCTTAGCTATGTTGTCTTCTGGGTAGGGGGGGTGTGGCAACCTACATACAGGAAAAGTGAGTATAAGTGGCCGTATACCGCTTAAAAGTCTAGTTGACTAATGGAACACAGCTCAATATTCAAGTCATTGCAGTTCGTACCATGGAGGAAAGACACACGTTCCTGGAAATCCTTTCAGAGCAGCTTGCAAATCCCAGCTCTCACCAGCCGAACAGCACACAACTTTGAATGCGTCTATTTTCATTTAGAAATATCTATATTGGTATGACATCCATTAACAGTAAATGTATCCCTGTTGACAGGTAGAGCCTAAACAACAACCCAAGAGAGTCAATTTATGACCACTTTAATTCAATAAAATGGCCAATTAGTCACAACACATTTTATATGGACACCTTAGATGGATCATACATGTTGTTCAAAAGTGCCAATCAAGTTTCCTGATGGAGTCCTGCAATCTGAACATACAGAGTCATATTTTAGCACAATTCTTACTTAAAGAAATAGGGTTCTATGACTATTGTAATTATACACATATTTCTACTGACAGGATATTTTTACTCGAATGACTCCCTGCTCCTGGGTTCAGGTTCCTGGTTTGTTGGAACAGTTCTATTCAGTTCAAAAACAGTCTTGCGTCTCGCACATTGTCAGTGGGAATAGCTCTCTCCAACTGATAGTAATTTTCCAAACAATACTTCTTACGTGCTGTCCGGGAGAATAGCTCCCTTTCCCTGATAGTAGAGTCCCAAACACTTTGGTATTCGCTCTTGGTGGGTCAGGAGAATGTCTCCCTTCTCCTGATGTCTGGTTTCAGATAGCATGGGTGAATGACTTCCTTCCCCAGGCCTTCTTGGACCTTACTGCCGGTCCAGCTACCAGGAGAATGACTCCCTTTGCCTGGTCTCTTGCTCTCAGTTCACCGCAACTGGGGGAAATGGCTCCCTTCCTCTGGTCTTCTTTCTATCAGGCTTCACAATTACAAGAGCCAATTATGTTTTCCCCTCTTCTTTGAATTGGCCCACTTGGTCCACTTCTCTGCCAAGTACTGCCACGAGGAATATGACTTGTAGCTCTTTCTTGTGCTGGGTCCCAGACCATTTTATTTGCATTTGTATTTATTTTATTTGTATAGCACAAACCAGGCCCAAGGGCAACCAGGCGCATATCTTCAAAAAATAGTTACATGTGGAATTACAGATGAGGATACAGTCAAACATATGCGTACGCAGGAGCAGTAGAGTAAAAGATCAGTGCAGATTTAGTCAGGCATATTCAAGCATACATAAAGTTGTGGTGATTCGCTTGTTCAAGAGGACAGTTAGTTATGCGTAGCCTTTTGTTTAAAAAGTTGAGTGACGTAAGATTTCTCATGGTAGGTGGTATAGTGTTCCAGAGTTTGGCAGCCTGGACGGGGAAGCTGACACCTCCAGCTGTTTGAAGCTTGTATTTAGGGATAGTGAGGCATTGAGATTGGGCAGATCTAAGTGGCTGAGGTGGAATGTATTGGGTGAATCGCGAGGCCAGGTAGATGGGTGCTTGGTTGTTCATGCATTTGTAGGTGAGGGCCAACGATTTCAATGAGATCCTTTGGGCGACTGAGAGCCAGTGAAGGTTCTTCCTAGTTTCAGAAATATGAGCTGATCTGGGAATGTTGAGGGCCGCTCTGATCGCATTGTTTTGGGTAATCTGGAGTTTGTCAAGGTTACGTTGGTTGGTTCCTTGGTACAATGCGTTGCAGTATTCCAGTTTGGACATGACCAGTGTCCTGGCGAGGGTGATGCAATTCTGAGTAGATAGGAATGGGAGGCAGGCTGTGATCAGCTTGCAAGTGTAAGCTGAGGTAGCAACGACTGCGTTGTTTTGTCTAAGTAGGGAAAGTGTGGAGTCTAGGTAGATTCGTAGTGTTTTGGTATCTTTGGATACCTTGGTGGAGTTACCATCAATATTGAAGGAGCTAAACGGTGGGTTCAGCTTGTTGAGTCTCTGTTGTGTTCCCAGGATGAGGAGCTCTGTCTTGTTGACAGAGCCCATGTTGGCCCATCCAAGCATGTATGCAGGGACATCATTTAGGGGTCGCAAGAGGTCTACCTTGCGACCTCTGTGGTCTCCCTTTGCGACCTCTGTAAAAATAAAATTAAAAAAAGTTGTTTTTTTTATTTGAATGCAAGCTCCTGGGCTGTGGCCAGCACCATGTGGCTCTTTACTTCTGGAGTGGCTGGCTTTTTTGTACAGTCCACTTAAAAAAAAGAAGAAAAATAAGAACAGGAGTGCCACAAGTCTAACACTTTCAGTATTGACCCTAAATAAGAAAGAATAGGAATACCAAATAATGTGTCTTTCTGGAATTCTATAAAATAATTGCTAGACTCATTAAAGGTTTATTTCAGGCACACTTCAGGGGGTGAGTCACTAATTTAGTCTGTTCTTAAACGCCTCAACTCAGCCTTTCATCCTTCTGAGGTCAATAAATGAGTAACAACACAGGTTGGGTGATATTGTGTGTATATTTTTTCTATATAAAGCGCTTAAGAGTAAGTGCTATATAATAACACATAATTATCATTTGGTCATGGACGTCTGCTTGCATTCACAGTAATTTGTTAATGTGGGCCTATACACACTGATCTTAATGATACATATGGCGATCCATTCTTGTATGAAATGTACATCACATAATAGTGATATCGTAACCATATTTTTCGTAGTGTAAAATGCTATGTGATGCCACTTCCTGTTTTGTCAACGGGTGAAAGGTTGTGTTCCATCGCTTCCCACGATATCACTTTGGGGTGGGGTCAAATGACATCACTTCCTGTGATGTCGTCAGGGGTCAAGGGTCATGTGATGTCACTTCTGCTACCCCTGGCATTTTGGTGAAATGACATCCCTGCTTGTATGACTTGGTAGATGTCGTTCATAGCTCTGGAGTCTACAATGTAGTCACCAGTGATGGGAATGAGTATCTGGGTGTCATCCGCATAATTAGTATAGGTAACACCGAGATAGTCAAGCACGTCAAACAAAGGTTTGGTGAATACATTGTAGAGTGTGGGGGATACACAGGACCCTTGAGGGACTCCGCAAGGGACTGGCGTGGGGTCCGCAGAGGAAGAAGGTGGAAATACTCTCATTTGTCTGTTGTCTAAGAATGACCTAATCCAATTAGTGGCCGTGTCAGAAAAATGGGCCGCAGTTTTCAGATGATGGCAGAGGATTTGGTGATTGACCAAATTGAAAGCTGCAGATAGGTCCTGGAGGAGTAGAAGGGCCAGTTTGCCGTTGTCTTTTAAGTCCTCAATCTGCATTTTGAGGTCTAAGAGGGCTGTTTCTGTCCCATGCTTAGGTCTGAAGCCTGATTGTCTGGTACCGAGGAGATTGTTTGTTTCCAGATAATTCTGTATCTGTAGATATGCCGCTCTGTCTAGTATTTTTAGCAGAAACGGGACCGTAGTGATGGGCCTGTAGTTAGTTGGTACCTCAGGATCTAGGGTTGGTTTTTTTAAGAGAGGGATGACCCAGGCGTCCTTCAGATTATTAGGGACCGTTCCCGATTGAAACGAGGAGTTAATAAATGTGGTTATGATGGGAGCAAGGTCGTGCGCCAATTCCTTGATGATACTTGCTGGACAGGAGTCACCTTGGCAATTGGAGGGTTTTAAGTTACAAATATTTTTTCAACCTCTGGGATGGTGAGCGGCACAACACTGAATGGAGAGTGGGAGAGGGGGTGGTTGTTTTGGTCATCGTGGGTATAGTTAGGGGTGAACCATGGTTTTATGTTTCATCTTTTCTTTGACTTGGCCCACTTGGTTCACTTCTGTGGGGTTTAATGAAAGCCCCAGGATCAAATGAACTGAGAAGCCATTTTAGGCCCAAAATGTACAGAAATACCTTCTTGTAATGGGAAGACGCACTGCCAGACTGAAAAGCCAGCATCAAAAATTGCAACAGTGCTAATGTGCCTAGTGAATTCAAACTGTATGTACTTCTGCAGTGGAAGCAAAGAATATGTGAAAAATAAAACCAGGCTGCAGAAGGGAACTGAAATGGCACATTGTCACTGCCAAATTAGGCAGCCTTTAATTTGCATCTACCACATAAAAATGCTGTGTGAATGACAAAGAACTAAAAACCAAAGACCTACCCTTCATTACCTTATGAAGAAAAATGAAAAACAACATTTCATTCGCATCTGCCACATGACAGAATGCTGTTTTCAAATAAAGAGAAATCCACGTACTGATTGGGCCTTGCATGTGATTGATAAAGTCAAGAAAAACTAAAGGCGATTCTACATGGAAAGCATGCCATTTGCAAACACAGAATCACCTTCACAAATATAAGTGTCTGTTTCTAGAGGCATGACTGTAAGTTTCTATTTCCTGAGAAGGCCACAGTTTCTATTCAGAACGCTCACACAACCAGGAAGAATGTTATTGGGGCCTGTTCTCTGAGATAAGTGACAGATAAGGTCACCAGGCTAAAATCAACAATTGAGCAGTAGAGACTGGAGCAGATGTCTGAGGGGAAATGAAACCTTGGACAAGAAATTGAACATAGTATGCAGTTTGATGGTCCAAATTATATGTATGTGATTATGTTCCCATATGTTCATATTAGGAATCATGTTTTGCCCATTAACTTTGGAGCTGTGGTACTTACAGAAATGGGACATGTATCATTTAAAAGCCTATTAAAAGCCCATTATGTTGATGTCATCCTTATCAATTTTGGAAACCCTGTAACAATCTAAAATGTATTTTTAACTCCCCATAACATGCCACAAAGCAGAGATTTGAGAATGTGATAACTTAATAAAGTAGATATCTGGATAGAAAATGTCATGTTCATAACTATTATAATTGTTGTATAAACAGCGACATATTGGTGTTTGCACCTGTAATCTCCTGCTGAGACGGGAGTTAGTTCATTGTGAACGGCATGATTAGAGGAACACAAAAATATATATGTTGTTAAGTTTATGTATAAAATTAAGAAAGTTGTCATATAATGACTTTTTAGGTGAAACATTTAAAAGTGTCAAATGTAAATTCTGATGGGTGGATTCTACCCTCCCACCCTTTCAACTACATAACCCCGGGGGCCTATCCATAGACAGGGTCTGGGCCTTGGGGGTATGGTGGATCATAGGGGTACAATGACAATTGGAGCTTAATAAGTTAACACCTCCTGATTTCAATATTTCGGGGGTGTGGCTTTGAGGTTAAAAAGTGGCTGCACAAGCCAGAAGGGGGTCAGCTGCCTAAAAATCATCTGGGTGAAGACTGAAAAATTGCCACAAGATTTACCTTGCCTGGGAGACAGCAATTGGGAAAGCCTAGAAGCTGATTGGGCCATGCGACTAAGGAGAGCCCATTAGAGGGGTGAATGTGGGAGGGTTGTTAGGGAGGATTATCAGAAATGTGCTTACTCCTCTCTACCTTAGAGATCCCCAGCTCTGTTGCTGGACTCTAGGACATCTTCATTTTTACCTGGAGAGAGTGAGACCTTTTTTCCCACTCTCATGTATTTTAATGTGATTTTAACACTGTGTTTCTTTTGATTTTTGTAGTCCGACAAACTCCATAGGCATCTTGTTGCATTGTGTGACACAGCACCTTCAGCGCAGTGGCACAGGGAAGTCTTTCAGATTTCCCCAATGGTTTAAATACTGTTCTCTTGGATAACTACTGTTTCCAAGAGCAGTAAAGTGAAATTGACTTTACTTACCATTGTACATTTCTAGACCCAGCACACTATTTTACAATAGGGTGCCGGAGGGGTTACATAGTATCCCCTTTGTCTAGCTTCTCATGTAACAATATTGTGTTACCCCTTCCTCGGTGAATGGCTGGTGGCAGTGGTCTACTTTTTACTACCGTGGTGTGTCTTTACCGCGGGCTGCATTCACAGCTGTAGTAATGCACCCTTGGATGCCATTTTTATCAAAATGTCCCAGTCTTCTTTTTTCACCATTTCTTTGTGGAAAGGTCCTTCTTGAGATTTACTCTGCACGCCAAAGCAGGTTTGGTCCCTTTGTTCATTTTGTCTTTGGCGGGACTCACGAGTGAAGCCCGTCTCTGGCTCCAGGGTGTCTGGTGGGGGCAGGAAGTGAGGGAGGTGCCCGCAACTCCCTGTGCTTAGTCTCCTACGAGACAGGAATGCACTCCTAGGTGATTGGCTGGCAGCCACCCTGCTGGGTGATTGACAGCCAGGCCGGAATGAATGGGAAAAACCTGCATAAAGGGCGAGGCATTTTGGCTTGGAAGGCAGAGTCGACCACTGGATGAAGGAATCTGAAGAAGAACTTGAAGAAGATGCCTGCTGCAATTCCTGGACCGTTGGTTTGCCCGGTGAAACCCTGCTGCTGTGCTGAAACTCCAAATTCGTATTGACAGAGAAGCCGCTACAAGGACGACTTCTCCCTTTAAGTTGGTGGGACCAATCAACTCCAAAGTAAGCCACCTGGACATCCTCTTGAAGCTGGTTGCACTTCCACTGCAGTTGCAGCTGGAACCGAAGAGCCAGGGAGAGGAACACCAGTTTGTGTGTGTTGCTTTTAAGCTGGCCAAGAGCTCCAGGAAGATCCTCCGAATCCCAGGAAGCAGGACTGACCGAGCCTGAGCCACCTCAACAGAGTGCTGGAATCAAGAAGCAAGGAAAGCCCATCTCAACAGCCAGGAACCGTGTGGTGCTATTTGCGGTAGACGCGAGGAGCTGAAACACTGAATTGCCACTTGCTTGAAGATTGCCGGTTGCTGTCGGTGACCGCCCCATTGCAGTGCAGGAGTCCCCAGGAGTCTTCCCTCTTGTCCCCACGACTGAGGCACAGGAACACCAGGATCTGCAGAGCTGTACAGGAACAGAGGTCATCTGCTCATTTTCTTCTAACTAAAGGTACTGTAAAGTCTAAGAGAACTTACCTCTTGTTGTAGATTTGTTTCTACTCTTCACAAGCCTAACAGCTTGTGGCCCTGCATTGATTCTTCTTTTTCATCAAAGAATTCTAAAAACATTGTGCAAAGACTTTTCTTACTTACCTGCAAGAAGTGCTTCAGCCACATAGACTTTTGCCCATTGACTTTGGCTTAGCCTGTTTCACTGAAATACTCTCTCTCCTCTGACATTGGGGAGGGTTGAAAAGTATTTGCCTGCTTAAGTAACATTTGAGATATCTTGTTTGTTCTAATAACCTTTTCTTTGACACAACTCAGTACTATTCTAAATGCTAACTGTAATATATCAATGTCCACAGTGTCCTAACTATTGAAGTCACCTGAGGGTGTAGGAAGTGTCTGTGTGTCATCCCCCAATGGGTGTTTGCCGATTTAGAAACTAAGAATGTGTATTTTGAAGGTATTTGTGTGTTGCTATTGTATTACTCCCTTCTAAAGAAGGATTATTCAAATGACCGGTAAATTAATAATTAATTGTTTTATCAAGAAACCTTGAGTGTAAGCGTTTGTTTGATTACTTGTCACTGTGAATCTTTGTGTAACCACTCTACAGCTTACATTGACCCCTCTTGAGATAAGTCTGGCTGCTCTACCACACTACCAGCCTGTGTAGTTCAGACTTATACCAAAGGTTGGGTCCTATTGTCAGGAGGCTGAGGTTGTTGTAGTGCACCCTAAGGGTACTACCCCAAATCTTTACCTAACAAGGGTGATGACTGAACCTGGAGAGGCTGTTTGACCAGACCTTTGTGTTACCCTCAGCATGTATTCTTGATCCCTTTCCTGAGCACCAAAAATCAAGATTTTCAATGTAAGTAGCTTGTGCAGTAGAACCAAGTGTGGGGGTTTGTTTTATTTAATACCTTCCCCTTAGTTAATGGGTGGGGTGTATGGAAGTAGATTCTTGATATGATATGATATGATATGGCATTTGTAACGCGCCTATACACAGGTGTTTCAAGGTGCGACGAGGCGAGGGGGAGGGGAACAAGAGGAGACAGACAGCGATCCTACTAGGCCAGGTGTCATTCAGATCACGCAAGTGCAAGATTAGAGGGGAAGGGAAAAGTGCAGGGGGAAAGGGAGGGGGGAAAGTGCAGTACAGGGTTAGTAGAATACAGATAAATAATAGTGGCCAGCTAGTGGCAAGTGTAAGGTAAGTGCTGGGAGGAGGGGCTGTAGGGATACAGAGACAGCCCACAGTGCAGACTATATTTTGAAAAATTATAATGCAATTTATTCCCGTATAGCTAAATAACACAGGGTGATTTTGTTAACATTTGAAATTAACAACATTCATTCCCATTGAGAAAAGTATAGTCTGTTAATGTTATTGGGTAAACCTATTTTCCTTGTGAACCCCAGAATTCCCTAAAGGGAAGGGGTGTCCTTGCTAAAAACGAAATTCCGTCCTATCGCTTTACTGGATGTGATCGGCAAAGTTTACGGCTCTCATTTAGGGATCTCATTTAGGGCGATTTCAAAACTGGGCACGAGGATCAGAATGTGATGACCCCTTCCAGTCGGGTTTTAAGAAGAACATGGGCACCACAATAAACATCTTGACTCTCAGTATTCTAAAGGGAAAGGCGATGGTGCAAGGAAATTGACTTTATATGGCTTTTATAGATCTAAGCCAGGCTTTTGACCAAGTTGACAGACCGACCCTGTGGAAAAAACTGCATGCTTGGAAATGCCCGGAAGAGATCCTGCAACCAATTATTTCATTACACAAAAACACCACGATGCAAGTACGACTGAATAACCAAGGGCTGTTATCGGCAGCGATACCGACAAATCGGGGAGTAAAACAGGGCTGCCCTTTGGCCCCAGCTCTTTTCCTGTCATATATGGGAGACTATAAAGATTCAGAACATGAAGTACGATCCTTTCCTCCGCAACTGGGCAAGAGCAAAATTTCTAGACTGCTTTACGCTGACGATGTCATCTTACTGGATCAGACAGCTGTTGGTCTCCAGAGGCAATTGACCAACTTTGTGAAATACATTACCAACAATCATCTGGAGATCAACAAGTCTAAAACCAAAATATTGATTTTAGGAAAAAACAGAGTAACCTCGGACAAATTCAAATGGTACGTGGAGAGTGTACAGATTGAAAAAGTGACCGAATTCAAATATCTAGGAGTTACGTTAGATAATTCAAAACAGGAAAAGGCGATGCAATCAGTCTTACGATCAAAAATAAGAAGTCTGGGCGCCCAGGCACAGGCTGTGGACAGAAAATGTGTCCGCTTCTCTCTCGTACCAGTACTAAATTTCTATAAAGCAAAGGTTGTTCCCGCCATCTCCTATGGAGCAGAAGCCATGCTATTTCTACCAAATTCGATATGGATGGAACTGGAAAGTTACTTCTGGTGAAAAGTTCTCAACCTTCCAACTTCTGCTCCTATCTCGCTTAAAAGACGAGAACTCAGTTTGTTGTCATTGAAGGGAGTAATAGAGCGAAACACCCTAATGCTCTACAGAAAGACTCTCTTAGAAGACCGTCCTAAACTTCTCAACGCTATGTATGAAGAACAAATTGGTGCTCAATGCTCCCATTTAAAACGTTGGACAAAAGCTCACGAGGAAAAACTGAAAGAGATCTAAAGCTCGCCAAAAGAACTACTAGAGAATCCTGTAAAAACACAAAAAAGATTAAATGAGCAAGACTGGATCCAAACCCTGGACACGGCAGCAGCATATAAATTGCAGGCTCACTTACCTCCACAGGCGTGGAAGCTTAACGAGCCGCAGCCTTTCTTGGCAAAGTATCCAAACAAGAAACTTCGAAATCTATTTTTAAGGGCTCGACTGAACTTGCTTCCCACTAATGAAATCTTATGTATTAGAAGCCAGTCGGAATTCAACATTTGCAGATTCTGCAAAAATCAATCCGCGGTGGAGACCGTCCGACACCTTCTATTACTATGCCCAGCTGTTGATCATATCAGAAGACCCTACTTGGAAAAAATCTTCGCCTCGTCGTACATACACGACGAAAATCTTTGGTGGTCTCGTCTGATAGGAGGAAAGAAAACATCTTGGGTAACGGCCACAGCAAACATTTTGGACTGTATCTTTGAATGTCTCCGAATGACAGAGGGACAATAGAGAAACTTTGTCTCCTTTGTTCTTTCGTCACTCTCAGCTTCTTTTGTAAAAACCTCTGTAGGTTAAAAAAAAAATAAAAAATAAAATAAAAAATAAAAAATAAAAAAATAACTGTCACCATTCCGCAGACCTGGCCTTTAAACAGAGGCATGCTGAATGTAACTGAAGGTCTGGGTTTGGTGGTAGTTAAGAGAAGTGCTTTGGTAAATGAAACAAAGTGTAATTCCTAATTGAAAAATGCACACTCTCGTGAGAGTCAGAAAGTGACCCTGATAGACGACAGATTTTGTATTGCTTCTGGGTGAAGAAGGAAGAAAGGTTCTATAACTCCAAAAAGTTATCAAACGTCTCTTGTGCTTTCAAAACTGCAGGAATTTTCAAGTGTGCAGGGAAATTAAACATACAAAGTGCTTCATGTGTGAAATAGCTTTTGAAAATAGAAAATGCTTTGCATTTGATTTAAATCAAAATCTTATCAAGGGATGCTAATGCTCATGATCTTCTAATTTCCTAAGGTATTGTTTCATTTGACATTAAGGGGGATGTGGGACAGGAACTTTGAACTGTTTATTTATCCTGTGTTCCATGTACATGAGACCCAAAAGTGAAATTCCCAAAAGTGGTTTTTGTATTGAAGCTTTCTTTTGTGGCACAGAGAAGGTGGCGTGTGTCATCATTTGGTGCAAATATTCATTGAACCTATTATTTAATAAATGTATACTCTTTCTGTACCCAAGCCTGGTTCTTGGCTTATTGGTGGCACAGGGGTACTGATCTAAGTGGCTCTATATGAGTCATGACAGGGCTAGACAGAATTAAATAAATGAAATATCGAGTGGCACTTTAATCGGGGGGAATGAACTCCCCATGTTAAGGGTAGTCTCTAAATATATTGTTACACTTCCCTGCCAATAACTGACACCAAGAAGATGGCTCGTATCTCTTTCTGGTTTTGGGTTCCAGACACTGATTTCTGTTTCGCCTCTTCTTTGACTTGGCCCACTTGGTTCACTTCCCTGCCAAGTACTGACACAAGGATGACTCGTATTTTCCTCTTGTTCTCTACCGTTGGAGTGCTCAACCCTTTCCTGATGGTTAGTGGCCTTGGGGCTACCACCAACCTGAGGAAGACCTCCTCGGATGCAAAAGTTACACTCTCTCACATTGGGGTCTCTGACCCATCTCTGGTCGTCAGTGATTTTGGTACTATCACTGACATGAGGAAGATTTCCTCTAATGCAAAGTTCACTTGTGCTTTCTTTCAAGTTAGGGGACTTATGTTTGCCCCTGTTTCCCCATGTGCTGTTAATCGGTTGCCAAGACCCTCTCGTGTCCCCACCAGTCAGCCTGCTTTCTCCTGTACCTTCTGGGATCTTCCTGCCAGGATCCGGCTCTCCTGGGGTCTGCACTTGTCTGGTCTTGGTCTTCAGTGACTCCCAACGGCTTCTGGTTTGCTGAAGTGGTTCCGGGCATTTGGTTCCCTGCAGTATCAGCACTTGTTACAGACCATGTTGTCCACATGCTCCTGAAGGCTGTGCTACTGCCTCACCAGCTTCTTGCAGGGTCTTGTGTCAGACCCGCTAGAGACGCGTCTCCTCCTCCAATGGCATCCCGGTCTCCAGCCCTTTGAGCCTCCCTCATCGAAAAGCTTGCACGAACGCTGTTGCTCTGAGGGCAGCTTGACATGGTGTCAAACCTCTTCGGATATTAAAGTCTGTACTGGTATGTTTCTTCTTGGAACACTAGCATGCTCCTCTAGGTTCACAGGAGTGTTTTTCCTGCATCTGTGTATCCACTTCATTGCCAGTACTTGCCTCCCAGGTATTCTTCAACGTCTCAGTACTGGAGTCAGTCACTGGTATAGTGTCACAGTAGCAAATGGAAGTGCTAGCAAGTGGAAGTTGTCTAAAAGGTGGTAAAGGAATTGGGAAGGTTAGGTTGAGTATGTTGTGCTTAATTCTATCCAGGTGTTATCCTTAGCTCCCAATAAGATCCTCCTGCATCAGGCCACCCCCAGAGGGACTATCTGGTAGTGGCCTCACCTGCCTGGCCTCATGGAAAGGGGCTCCGCCTCAAGGCCAAGTTAAGACATCTGATGAATAGTCAGGAAATATTTAGTCTTACCTTTCATACGATGAACTTATCTCTTGATCGCTTAAGTTCTTTATCTTTACTTCACAAGCTTTGTCTTCACTTTGGCCTTGGCCCCTGGTTTCTGTTTCAATCTGTTCTCTTGTTTTGCTTCTCTCACAGTATCTCCTATTCAGTAACCACTCACTATTGTCCTCTTGATCTCCTGGAATATAAATCTTTTAGTGAGGATTATCACTCCACATTAGTCTCTCAAATTGACTGGGATGAGTATGAATGTCCGAGTAATCATTCTCTTCTTCCTCCTCTTTCACTTTTGATGCTTTCTACTGACTTGGATGAGTATGAGTGTGCCAGTAATCATTCCCTCCAGTCCCCTCCTGGTCTCCCGTGTTCCCCCTTACCTCTTACATTTGGGGACCACGTCACAAGGGTTTTCAGCAGCTTGGAACTTTCTTCTGCAGTCATCCGGTTAGCCATTTGTAGTTTGTACCCTCTTATACACAATGGGCCTCATTCCGAGTATGGCGTTAAGGGATAGCGGCCACCGGTAACGAGACCGGTGGCGGTGATCCCTTACCGCCATACTCCGAGTTCCCTTTGCGCCCTCGCCCTTAACGCCTGCTTTGAGCAGGTGTTAAAGTCGAGGGCGCAAAGGGGCCTCCAAGCCAATAACGGTGACCGTAATGAACGGTCACTGTTATTTGCATCTTCCCCATTCCCATTGAGCCCTATGGGGGCTCATTTGGGAATGGGGAAGAGCCTTGGTGAATGGGGAATTACCGCCCCACCAACCTTGGAATGGGGCGGTAATTCCGCCATCCACCAAGGCGCTGCCGGTCCGGGTACGGCGTCAACCAAGGCGTTAATAGCGCCATTGGTTAGCGCCGTACTCGGAATGAGGCCCAATATCTGTGGTTTCTGCTTTACAGCTTTGTTTCTATCTCTGTTCAGGTAAGTCGTGTCAGTTGCGTTCTCGGACCTCCTGGTCCACCTCTGCTCACCTTCAGTCATACCATCGCTTAGTTCTCATTCTGTGCTAGGATGCCCAGCCTTCACTTCGGCTGCTCTCGTCCCTCCTGCGCTCGAATGCCACACGTCGGGAACCTTGGCTGTACTTCGCATTCGCATAGGATGCCACTCCTGTAGATTTCCTTCTGGGCACCTTGAAAAGCCAATTCGTATCTGGCAGGTTTTCTCACGCTTCTTTTTGTCTCTGCCTACTTTTATTATGCTGTCTTGGACCTTCCCCAGCGGAACATCACAGTCCTTTCTCTCTGTTGATTCTATAATCTATATTCCTCTATAGATGCTTCCCCGCATCTCAGAACAAGGCAGTTTTTTCCTTAGAGGAATAGTCATTGTACTTTGGTGGCAAAAACAGATCTTAGTATTTTCTTCATATCATTCTTGGCTGGATGTCTTTAGAGGTATGTTGGTGATAGGCCTCTTAAGGAGTTCCTCGTCAGAACAGGAGCCCTTGTGCTAAAAGGGGGAGTCTCTCCCAGTGAGGTCCCACTTCCCTCTACCCATAGGGAGGATATTGCAGAGTGGGCTTGTTGGAATTGAAATGATATTATGCCTCCTATCGCAGTATTTGAATGTGTATTGGCCTACGCCAAGTTGTCTAAAATATCATGTAAATAGACTCCGTGGCAAGGTCTTGACCTTAACGAAAAGTTATGTAAGTCGCCATCTTGGATTTAGCCGCCATTTTAGGTTCTCTTGTAAAGTGGAAGTCACCCTGAACATCAAAATGGAGGCCGAATAACATTCTGAGTGAGATTCTGGCCGTTGTGACCTCCGCACACACGAATAATTAATATGCCTGCAGGCCACTTGTCGGGGTCGCAAACTAAGACCTTGTCCTATCACTGACCTATGTGTAAATGAACAACTGTATCAGCGGAACTGATCAGAATGCATACATTATAGGATTGACCTGGCAAGGAACCCTAGGCCTGGTCCCAAGAATGGTTAACCCGCGAGGGGGTTGGGCAAGGTCTGGATAAAGGATATAAAAGCCCAAGTATTCCAATGTACGGTCTCTCTACTAATGCATCGAACCCTCGTTGAAGTTCGTTGCATTACTCTGAGAGCCGAATAGCTATCCGTTTGTCAATTAACTTTTGGTAACTGTTGTAGCTTTTAAATAAAGCACTTGTATGTCCTTTGTAACCTGTGTTGGTGTGTTTCCTTTGGGCTTCCCAGCCTCATATCAATTTTTATGTTTTCACAGTTGGCGCCCGAATAGGGACCCTCAAGATTGATGCCGGATCATTGAAGGTTGACGCAGACTATCGAACCGGGATCGGACGGTGATATTTTGGGGGCCCGACCGAACGAGACGCGATACCTCGGCAGCGCTGCACAATCCGATCCTTGGACGATAGTCGTGTGGTCTGACACGGCATCTTGACGAGGGTCCATTTTTGAGGCGGGCAGATTTGTCGAAACCAGGTAACACCAATTTTTTGTGAAATGCCTGGGAAATTGTCTAGCTGCTTTAGGGCTCTGTTCCGCAGCGATCGACAATCTTTGGAATTTAGCCGCCCGGCACCACAGGAGGGGTCGCCGGCATGTACTATGTACTGTAAGTATGGCATTGGTAGTATAGTATTTAATATTTGGCACAGACAGACCAGACATGCCTCCGAATTTCAGTGGCCAATCAATGGCAGTTTTGAGATCTCCCGTATTGAATACCTAGAATCGGTCTTGCTAAAAAAGAAGGCTAGACCTGCAGCCTTTGATGTTTTACAGAATTGGAAAAAAGAAGCGTTACAGCAGCATAAAAGTAGGGATAAACATGCACGCCGTCATAAAACAAATGCCGAAAAAGCGTTGTTATATGATAAAGAAAAACATTCAGAATCAGTTAAAAATATGGATAGGGCTTTTTCACTTGGAATCCAGAAAATGTACCCCTCTAAAGATTTTCATGTTTCCGAAGAATTTATTGAAAAATTGTTAAACGAACGCAGGCCTGGTGCCTCTGCGCCGCCTCCGTATGATCCTTTCTTGGGCGCTCTGCCCATTCCTGCTGTTGTTCCTGCTGTTATTCCTGTTCCCCCTGTACAACCTATTGTTCCTATTCCTCTAGTTGTTGTTCCTCCACCTATCGCACCGCCCCTTCCTTCTGCGCCGATAGTTGCACCTTTATTAAATTTACCTGCACCTCCACTCCCGAGTGGTCCCGTATTGATTAAAGTTGATCAAAGTGCAGGATCAAAGATCGTCACTCGTAATACTGTTTCTACAGATAAGAAACAGGAATTGTTTGCATGGGCTAAGCACTGTATGGAGAAAGGTGATCAAGTTAATGTTTTTTCCACATTATCTAATTTGAACAGTTTTCCCGAGAAAAATGTTTTTATCGAAGGTTTGGGGACTCAATTATGTGTGATGTGGGGTAGATTACAAAATGTGGATCTTCCACAAGGGGTGAGAGATCTAAATGCTTTGGCACTTTCGAGGGACACAGAGCAGAAAGTGCATGGTCATGTTGAAAGATTGTTTGAGTATAGGAGGGACTTTGAGAAAGCACGAGATGAGGATGATGAAGACGACAGTATGTATGTGCAGAAACGGTTCCTTCCGTGTCGTAGATCGGCACCTGAGGAAGTACGAATTTGTACCAAAGATGCGATTCAATGGATCTCGGATTCATCGATTCCGCCAGATGAAGTATATGACACGTATAGTCAGTATACAGTAGAAATGCAAAGAAAGGTAATTCAGGTAATTGTACAGTACCTGCAAGAAGAATGTGTAAGAAAGAAGGTTAGTTGCCCCATAGAATTGTTGGGGATTTGTAAAAGGGCTTTTTCGCCCGACACTTCTTCGGCTGCCTTAGCGCTCGACCTGGCTCTGTTGCTTAGTAAGCGGCCGGAGGTACCTATATCTCAGTTGCCTATGAGAGAGGTTCCTCCGACCTTTGTCCCAAAGGTTGAGATTCCCGCCAACGCTGGCTCTGGTGCCCCTGCTGTGGATATCCCTGCACATTATGTATCACAATTCCTTCACGTCCCGTTTTCACGACAGGAAGTGAACACTATTAGACAATCAGTTCCCGATATCAGGAAAAACCCGACGGGGTTTTACCAAGAGATATAGTCCGTCTTGCAGTCCTCTGTGTTCACCTTAAGTGATATTGACTTGTTATTCCCTGTACTCCTACCCGTAGATGTATGGAAGCAGGTTCGGACAATAGACGATGTGCCAGGGTTGGGAGATACATGGGCTAATATGATTAGGATTGATGGGGAAAGACCAGCAGGTGAGAAACCACCACAGGTAATACTTACTTTGCCTGATAGAATTGTCGCAAAATTAAAAACTATAATTCCAGAGAAAAGAATTATTTGGGACAAGCTTACGGCCTGTGTTCAAGGGAAAACCGAAGGTGCCACCGAATTCTTTAACAGATTCGAGCAGGTATTTTCTGACTTCAGTGGGCAGGATTTGGGTACAGAGTCTGGGAAAAGGTTGTTTGTGGACAAATTTGTCCGTGGATTGTTGCCCGACATCCAGTCACAAATTATGTCCTCTGAGAGCGCTTGGCAGGCAAAATCTCAATCTGAGGTTTTGCACATGGCTCAGTATTATGAGAACCGTGTTAATAATGAGAAGGAGAAAATAGAAAAGAGGAAAGGAGATTTGAAAACCAAAGTATTCCTACAACAAATTGTTAGAAACCCTAGAGGAGGCACTACACAGACCAGAGGTCAGTATGTCCCAAAAGGAAATGCTCCTTTGGGTCCTGTGAATATTAATCAATGTGCTTATTGCCGCCAGGAAGGTCACTGGCGAGCACAGTGCCCCGTCTTTCGACAAAGGTCAAACAGTGCGTTTGGGAGTATGGGTAGACGACCTAGGGGCCGCCCTGGAGCAGGGGGCCCTGATAGAGGTCAGTTTTTGCAAGATCCTCAGCAACCTTTTTCACTGCAAAATCAGACCTCGAGTGTGGACTCGAGGAACATATTTGATCACCCTTTTGCTGCCTACCTTTCTGAAGAGCTTCCTTCCGACGATACTCTATTTCATTAGGACTGCCCGAAGCAGGGTTTGGAACCTTCACCTATTCCCGTTAATCAGAAAGGCCCCTACGTTGAATTATTAGTAGGGAATAGGAAACACCAGTTTTTGATAGACATTGGAGCACAGAAGTGCTCCATTGATCATTCTCGGGTTCCAAACATTCCACTGTCAGGGCAAACAAATGTTTCCGTAGGGTTTTCTGGCATACCAATTGTCTGTCCGGTTTCTTCACCGGTGTCTGTTTCTTTGGGTCCCTTTACGGACCATTGCCCTTTTCTTCTGACTTCAAACTGTGGAGAGAATTTGCTGGGGTTGAATTTGTTAAAGAAATTGAATGCAGTAATTCATTGTTCCTCTGATGGAGTACAGCTGACGGTTTCACCACAGCAACTTCCTAATTCTCAGTTTCTGATTCGACCTTTACCTCCCGAGTTTAGCATTGTCCCGGAATTATTATGGGCGGTTGGCGACAATGATGTCGGGGTACTACAGATTGAGCCCGTTAAAATAGTTTTGAAACATGGAGTGAAACTACCACGCATTCCGCAGTATAAAATATCAGTTGAGGGCGAGCGTGCTTTGAAATGCATTGTCTCCGATTTTGTGCATCGTGGGGTGATTGAGGAGATTACAGGTAGTTTGTGTAACAGTCCGATCTTGCCTGTATATAAGAAAGGCGACAATGCAATCCCATACCGGTTCATAATTGATCTTCGTGCTATTAACAGAGTTGTCGCCCCACAATTTCCAATTGTGCCTGATGTGACGA
This sequence comes from Ambystoma mexicanum, assembly GCF_040938575.1. Taxonomy (NCBI): domain Eukaryota; kingdom Metazoa; phylum Chordata; class Amphibia; order Caudata; family Ambystomatidae; genus Ambystoma; species Ambystoma mexicanum. Next base: position 314,208,197 of record NC_090932.1, read on the forward strand.
CGATATTGACAATGATCCCTGCTACGGCTACGCATTTCAGCGTTGTGGATTTAAAAAACGCTTTCTTTAGCATCCCTATACGTAAGGAAAGTAGATATTTGTTTGCGTTCACCTTGGGGGGACGCTCATTTACATTTACTAGGGCACCTCAAGGGTATACTGAAAGTCCAAGCATTTATAGTAGAGCTTTGAAAGAGCAGCTCGACACCCTTGAATTGCCACCTACTTGTACACTGCTTCAATATGTCGATGATTTGCTTTTGGCTGCAGACTCTGAAAGTGCTTGTAAAGAAGGCACTGTACTGTTGCTTGTTCATCTAGCTAAAAATGGTCATAAAGCTTCGCTTAAGAAATTTCAATATTGTTGTCAGGAGGTCGCCTATTTAGGCTACCTCCTGTCAAAGGAGGGGAGAAGATTGACACCTGAAAGAATAAAACACATTTCTGGCATGTCTGTTCCAAATACACAGAAGGAAGTCAGAGCCTTAATAGGTATGGCTTCTTTCTGTAGGTTGTGGATCCCGAACTTTTCGCTAGTGATAAAACCGATGGTGGCTTTGACGAAGAAGGGCATTTCTCTGCCACTGCCATGGAAATCGGAACATCAACGATCATTTGAGCTTCTCAAAACCGCGTTATGCTCTGCACCGGTTCTGGGTACTCCAAATTATAACAAGGCCTTTGTGTTGTTTGTGCATGCATGTGATGGATGTGCTTTGGCTGTGTTAACACAGGAACACGGAGGGAGGAATAGGCTGTGCGGCTACTACTCCTCCGCCCTTGATCCTGTCGCATGCGCTTTGCCAAGATGTTTGCGAGCTGTCGCTGCTGCTGCCGCGTCTGTAAAACAGAGTGAGGGAATGGTCCTAGGCCATGATTTGATTTTGATGGTACCTCACTCTGTAGATATCCTATTGAACAAAACCCAAACGCAACACCTCACCTCTGCACGGTTAACAATGTATGAATTAATTCTGTTTGCCCCGCACATTCAAATGAAGAGGTGTTGTGTTCTTAATCCGGCTGAACTCTTACCTTTCCCGCAAAACACTGTTTGCGGTGGCGAAGAATTACACGACTGCCTGTATACCACTGAACAAGAAACAAAGGGCAGGATAGATCTTATAGATACTCCTTTGGACAATGCAGAAGGGGAGCTGTTTTGTGATGGCTCCTGCTTCAAACTCTCAGATGGTACATCTACAGCTGCTTACGCAGTTACTACATTGAGTAAAGTTGTTGAAACTAAGAGAATTTCGCATAACTCCGCGCAGGCCGCAGAGATTATAGCATTGACCCGAGCTTGTGAACTCTCCAAAGGGCGTATAGTAAATATATACACTGATAGCCAGTACGCCTTTGGGGTGGCTCACAACTTTGAGAGGCTGTGGTCGGAAAGAGGGTTCCTGACCTCACATGGGACAAAGATTCAGCATGGCCCCTTGATAGTGCAATTGCTCTCGGCACTCTCACTCCCTAGGCAGTTAGCGATCATGAAATGTGCAGCACATCGTAAGGTTATAGATGATGTGGGAAAAGGGAACGCTTTTGCGGACCTGATAGCCAGGCAAACGGCCACAGACCTTAGCACGGACATGTATGCTTTGAGGGAAATGAAAGATGCTTATATAATGGATGAAGGTATTGGGTCTGTGCGAGATAATCAAACTGATGCCACAGTAGAAGAATCTAAAAGGTGGGCCGAAGGAATGGGGAAACTAGATGATGATGGGTGTTGGGTGGATACATCTGAAGGAAAATGGTTGCTCCCTGATTCATATGTACTGGCAATGGTTACGATGGCACATGGTCCTACACATGTGTGTGCTCAGCAGATCACAAAAATGTTAGAATAAGTTTGGGTGAATAACAAGATTTCGGAGACTGCCAAACATTATGTTCGGAATTGCATGATCTGCTTACAGCACAATGTGGGTAAGGGGACAGTAACTCCAAGGGGAAGCTTTGGGCCCCCTTCTGTTCCCTTCGAGGTCATTCACTTTGATTTTATTGAGATGGAACGGTGTAACAATCTGAAATATGTTCTTGTAATTATTTGTGCCTTCAGTAAATGGGTCGAGGCTTTCACCGTTAAAGATGCTACCGCCATGACCACTGCAAAGATTATGGTAAAATAATTCTTTCCTCGATTTGGGCTCCCAAGTGTAATTTGGTCGGACAATGGTCCTCATTTTGTTGCAGCAGTAATTTTGCAGATATGCACAGCTTTACATATTGAGAAACGATTTCACTCAGCTAGACATCCTCAGAGTGCTGGGTTGGTGGAAAGACACAATGGTATCTTAAAGAATAAGCTTGCAAAAACATGTGCCGATACCAAACTGAAATGGCTAGATGCCTTACCTATTGTATTATTGGCTATGCGTACCACACCTCAAACTAAGACTGGGCTTTCTCCATTTGAGGTAGTGATGGGGAGACCTGCTAACATTTGGGGTCTCCCAAATCCTAAAGCCCTGTGAGAGGTGGAAAATGTATTGCTTGTAGACTACTGTAACCAGTTAACTAAAAAGCCTGTATTTCATTTATCACCAGGTGCATTCAGCTTTACCTGTACGGTTCACGGGCCCAGGACACGATATACAGCCTGGAAGTTGGGTCCTAGTGAAGGCCTACGAAAGGTATTCCTGTCTCGCTCCTCGTTGGAAGGGACCCTACCAGGTGCTGTTGGTCACTCGGACAGCAGTGCGGGTGGCTGGGAAGAAACACTGGATCCACGCGTCACATGTCAAGAAACTTCCTCACCCGACGCCACACGTTACAGAAGAACCAGAACCCCTCGCTGATGCTACAGTCTCAGATCTTGGAGTAGCAAACAGCGCTGTGAGTGCGTCGGAGAATTTCTCTGAGCTCGTGGAGCTTGGGGAACAGTCCATTTCGTCTCCGCACTCTCTTGAAAAATCACTTCCGGAAAACACTGTTTCAAGCTCTGCGACTTCCGTCGCCTCCGACACGTCGCTTCCCTCAGGAAGTGACGACACCTTATTTTCGGATCAAACAATCTTGGGTACCACCAGGTACAACCTTCGACGAAGAAAATAGAACTACGGCACGGGTTTTCCGTGCATTTGGGAAAGGGAAGTGATTGGAAGTTTTCTTTTGTATAAGAAAGTTTCTGTTGAACAAAAGGGATTCTGCTGGCTAGGGTTGGGAAGGACTAAGAAATTGCGCGACCGTAGCGTCGCCGGCAACGAACATTGGGGTCGTCGATTGAGGAACTACAATGCCTGCCACCTCCACTGCTGCTCCCCGCACTGGACTTGTGAATAAGGGGGTGACCAACTTGGACAATGAACAATGTGCTTGGGCCCCGAAAACGTACTGCTGTGTTTTGATAATGATAATTGTTATTTTTGCGATTACTGCTGTAGGACTTTGGTACTTTGAAGAAATCTATCCTCTAAAACCTTTACTACCGACCGAGATTGTACCAACTGCTTTGACTCCCTCTGTACACCTTCACACTCTGTCCCCTAGAGACTCCCAACATAGACAAAAGTATCATAACAACACTCTAATGATAGTAATGAATGCAACGCATGCTATTTTTAATAAGAGTAATTGTTGGATTTGCACTCATTTACCGCAACATGGGAACAAGGGACTAGGATGGTATATTCACCCTTTACCTTTAACAACTGCTTGCTATGCCTCTCTTAGAGCACTATTCTTTGGCCGTTGGAATGATAGCATCTCAGGGAACTTTGATGGAACTAATTTGAATGATTTCGAGAAACGTGAATTAACTCCCCTGGGATGCTCGCTTTTTGCAAATAGAAGTAAACCTAATGTCGCTTCTATTAGGCCGTCTGATAAACTGTCTCTTCCTTTTCAAACTTTAATTTCCTTTAAAATGGCTCCGATAGGTAATAAGGACGCCGTGCCTCCTTCCTACTCTATAAATCATAGCCCTGACTCGGTCCCCTTCTGTGTACAAAGAAACGGCACTCGGCCAATGGGAGATTTTGAAGGTTGTATGAACATTGTAAATTTGACTGGAGAAAACAGGCCTCTGTGTGTAGGGGGGCCTGTTTATTTTGTTTGTGGTAGTTTAGCATTTCCCTGGTTGCCCAAGGATTGGCACGGAACCTGTTATTTAGGAATCCTGTTACCCGGGGTATTTGTAGCTAGTACATTGGAGGTTTCTAAGGCTCGCCCACGGCGGGACAAGAACGGAGATACCCCGGGGCAAGTATTGGGAGATATAGCAAAATCAGTTGTGCCCTTTTGGGGACAAATAACAAACTCTGAGAACATTAGGGGATTAGCAAGGGTACTGGAGAGAACGATCAACCGGACCACGGACATACTCTACAATATGACACTAGAACAAAAAGCAATAAGATTGGTAGCACTCCAAAATCGGATGGCATTAGATGTCATTTTGGCAGAACGAGGTGGAGTATGCAAATTGGTGGGGTCCGCTTGCTGTGTTTTCGTACCAGATTCCTCGCCGACAATTTTTAAAGCAATACAGAACTTGCATATTCTTAGTTCTGAAGTACATATCCCTGTAGGAGATTGGAATCTTAGCACCTGGTTCTGGGATTCTTTACGATCTTGGGGTTGGAAGGTGTTTTCTTTTATTCTAGTTATTTTGGGGATCCCGCTATTCCTTTGTTGCTGTTTTCAATGTCTTCCGAGTATATGTGGAATGCTAGGGGGATGTTGTGCCCAAGCAGTGAGCACAATAGGGCATAGAATATATGCCCCAGATACAGCATCCAAAGAGTTTGTGTTACAAGAGGTTCTGATGAACGACCTAATGGCTATAGATATTACAGACAATGATTCGGGATGTATGGATGACAGCACATGGAGTTATTTGCAAAAGTATTAGAAATGATATTAGCACTTGGCATAGGCCAAAAGGAGGGTCTGTTGGAAATGAAATATTATGCCTCCTATCGCAGTATTTGAATGTGTATTGGCCTACGCCAAGTTGTCTAAAATATCATGTAAATAGACTCCGCGGCAAGGTCTTGACCTTAACGAAAAGTTATGTAAGTCACCATCTTGGATTTAGCCGCCATTTTAGGTTCTCTTGTAAAGTGGAAGTCACCCTGAACATCAAAATGGAGGCCGAATAACATTCTGAGTGAGATTCTGGCCATTGTGACCTCCGCACACACAAATAATTAATATGCCTGCAGGCCACTTGTCGGGGTCGCGAACTAAGACCTTGTCCTATCACTGACCTATGTGTAAATGAACAACTGTATCAGTGGCCAAGGGCTGGATAAAGGATATAAAAGCCCAAGTATTCCAATGTACAGTCTCTCTACTAATGCATCGAACCCTTGTTGAAGTTCGTTACGTTACTCTGAGAGCTGAATAGCTATCCGTTTGTCAATTGACTTTTGGTAACTGTTGTAGCTTTTAAATAAAGCACTTGTATGTCCTTTGTAACCTGTGTTGGTGTGTTTCCTTTGGGCTTCCCAGCCTCACATCAATTTTTATGTTTTCACAGGCTCACCTCCCTAGCCTCAAAGGGAACGGCTCTCGACTAGGGAGAAGTGACAGATTCTCATGATTTGTCACATTGGACATAGCTTTTTTACTGGCATTTTGGGCAAAGCCAATTTGATGAGTGTTCTTACATTTGTATATTGGCCTACATTGGGGCAGCCAGTATGGACAGGTTTTCTTAAAGTTGGCATATCATTTTACTGGCATTATGGGCAAGTCAACAAGATAAGTGCTCATACATGAGGAATGGATACTGGCCTACATTGGTGCAGCCAGTACGGACCTGTTTTCTTACAGTGGAATGGCATTTTTACTGACATTATGGGCAAAGCCAATATGAGTGTTCGTATGTGTGGCTACCGTCATACGTTGATGCAGCCAATATGGACTTGTTTTTTTCCAGTGACATACCATTATTACTGGCATTATGGGCATAGCCAACATGGGTGTTATTTGGGGTTACTGGCTATATTCCACAGCCAGCATGGACATGTATTCTTGTACTATCATTATTGGCATTGTAGGCAAAGCACAAACAAGTCTGTTCTTAAGGGGGGATGCTGGTTCATTTTGATGCAGCCAGAAGGACATGTTTTAGTACAGTATTATCACTGGTATTATGGGAAAAGCAAACATGAGTATATTTTAAATGGAGATAATGCCATATATCGACAAAGCCAGTGTGAATACATTTTTTACACTGGCAAAATACTGGCATTTATTGTGGGGCAAAGGCATCATTGAAATGCATTAGAAATGTTCTTGTGCAATTTTGGTGGCATTGCATCTGTTGGATTTTTTCACGTGTTACCCTACAACATTGATTGTACACTGTGTGCCTTTCTACCCAATTTTTCACTAAAAGTGTTCTTTAAAATGGGTCATTTTAAACCATTATTGAAAACAAATTCTTGGAGTAGAGAGCCCTCTCGAAACCGCGTTGGTTCGTTGTAGATCCCTCGCTACACTCAATTGAGCCCACATAGTCATGGGAAATGTTTATGCTCCCCTAATTTAAAAAAGTACAAGCATCACTGTTACCCTTACTCCATTTAAAAAAAACTAAAAAAACATTCCAAACACCTTTAGTTTCCCATTTATGTAGAGAATACTTTGGGCCTCATTACGACCCAGGCGGTAAGGGGTTTACGGCAGCGTAAAGAGCGCCGACCCTTACCGCCTGATTACGAGGTCCCTTAGCACCATGGCGCTTTTAACACCTGCTTTTAGCAGGTGTTAAAATCCATGGCGCTAAGGGACCATGGAGTTAATTACGCCACCGTAATTTACGGTGGCGTAATTAACGCCTTCCCCACTCCCATTATGCCCTATGGGGCAAAAATGGGAATGGGGAAGGGTAAATGGGGATTGGGGACTTACCGCCCGCCAAGGTCGGAATGGGGCGGTAAGTCCGCCAACCACCATGGCGTAAACGTAGTTTACGCCATGGTGGTAAAGTCACGGCCCAGGCGGTAACTTACCGCCTGGGTCGTAATGAGGCCCAAGTATTTGAACCCTTGAGGTCTTCCTGTGCTCAGTCATCTTCCCTGATGTTGGTGTGTTTAGAAAGCGCTTTCCCATTATGTGAGTTTTGCAAGATTTTTGGCTAGACTCGCCGTATGGGCATTTTGGAACAGGCAGTATGGGCATGCATTCTTACTGTGCTTTACCTTTGTTGCCCAGCAAGCAAATGCCATGCCACAGTAGAAAACATGTCCTTACAACCTCCACCAATATAGACAAGTCTAGCCCCGTAATAACACATTTTTGTTTTACCATTGACGTCCAGTACAAAATGCCATGCAGACCATTATAAGTGTACATTTATGGGTATACTTGCCTACATTCATGCAACAAGTCTTGATATCATTTCTTATTGTCACGTGGCATTTTATATTGGACATCAAGAGTAAAGCAAACATGATGAGTGTTATTATGTTGCTACACTGGCCCTCATTGGTGCAGCCAGTCTGAATATGTTTTCTTACTGTTGCATTGTATTTTTATACTGGGCATTGTGGGTAAAACAACTATCATAAGTGTTATTATGTTGCTACACTGGCCACAATATGGATATATTTTCTTGCTGTTGCATGGCATTTTATACTGGGCAGAAAGGTCATAGCAAACATGATAATTGTTATTATGTGGCTAGACCAGTCTACATTGGTTCAGCCAGTCTGGCCATATTTTCTTACTGTGGCATGGCATTTTCTACTGGGCATCAAGAGCAAAGCAAGCATGACAAGTGTTATTAATGTGGCTAGGCTGTCTTGCATTGGTGCAGCCAGTCTGGATATATTAGTGTGGCTATTTAGCTCCTGGTTGCATCCTAGAAGAGCCTGGTTAGCTTGACAACAACATATACCAGAAGCTCCCCAGGCACATTGATGCACATTGATGCCAAACAAGCAGACCAATGTAGATTTAACTGTGTGCATTTGGAACAATGTATAAATGAAGATTAGGACACATGTGTACTGCATTTAAACCATAAGGGGTCATAAATAATGGGAACAACCATATGTTTCCATCTTATGTGGAAGTTAGATTTTGCATAACTCCATGTACTTGCTTTCTGTTCCTCAGTGGTTGCTCCTGGTCACTGGTTAATGCTGGATACTATCATGATCACTTATCCCTGAGGGGGAGTCCCTACCCACGAGACCACAGTGGTGAGGCTGCTGCCCGATAGTCCCCATGGGGGTGGTAATCAGCGGGAGGATCTCATGGGATGAGGCCTACCCTCTGGGAACAAGGGAGAACATCTCAGGAGAATGTGGTATACACAGCCCCCACCCATACCCTACACACTCAATCCCTAGACCCCTCTGCTAACACAATCTCCCATGGTCAGGATATACCCATGTACTTCTGTAACATCTGTGAAGTTAAAGATACTTAAGAGCCCTAGGGATTTTCCTGATCCAAGTACTGAGACAAGATGACCCCTAGGAAGAGTAAAGATTAACTTGACAGCTCTCACTGCAGGTGTGGACGTTATGCCAGGGTGGAGCTTACCAAATATAAAGGAAACTGAAGAAGGACTTACTGTCTTCTGCTTCAGCCCACGACGAACCCAGGAATTTCAAATCGTGTGCAAGAAAGAAGAACCAGGCTGAGCTTCGGACAGAAGCCAGGAGCCATGAAGGCCCCAAGGAGGTCACGCAGGAAGCAACCTGACTGCCTTGAAGAACCATGGGGTGGCGCAGCCTTAGAAGCAGCAGGCAGAGAGGCAAACACCAGACCTAAACAGCTGATGAGGTGAGGGAAAAGGAACGCTGATGGTGCCGTGCAGACACCCAATCCCAGGAAAGACCGGAGAGCTATCCGGCCCCAGTAACAGGCAAAGGGACGAACGGGAGGCCCGGTAGGGACACGGGGCAGGCGGCAAGAAAGCTCTGCTTCAGAGGAACACTTCCTCTGCCCAGTGACATCACAAAAACCACTGACCGCCATAAAAGGGTCTGGGACCCATATCGAAAAGCGAGGCATCTCCCTCATACAAGTACTTGGCGGAAGAGGGAGCCAAGGGAGCTGAGCCTAAGAAAGAGAGAAGCAGGGGTCGGGGATACATACCGAGAACAAGGCATCTCCCTGACCTCAGTACTTGGTGGGAGAGTGAGCCAACAGTCCAGAACCAGGGAATGAGAGAAGAAAGGGTCTGGGACCCAAACCAGGAAGTGAGGTATCTTCGTCAGGGTCCCACTTGGCAGGAGAGTGAACCAAGTGGGCCAAACTAAACAGAAAGAAAAGCCAGGGTTGGTGACCCGAAATCTGCATACAGCATGAGACATCTTCCTCATAGCAGTACTTGGTAAAGAGAGATACCAAGTGAGCCCAGTCAAAGAAGAGAAGTTAAGAACTGTAATTCTCAGATGAGAGACCAGGGGAAGGGAATTATTCCCCCGGGTGATTTGGAACTTTAATAACAAGTGAAAAGGTACCAGGTGAAGGGAGCTGTTCTTTTTGTAACCAAAACAGGGGAAAGGGAGACATTCCCCCTGGCTGTGTTGAACTGTCAAGATAATAGGAGAAGGGAGGTATTCTCCTAGTACACAAAGTGGTATGAATTCTAGAGCCAAGATACCAGGAGAAGGGAGTCTTTCTGCCTGGTTTTGCTGAAATTTGTATTTTGTGTTGTGACCTGGGAAAGGAGCCATTCCCCTTATCTCCCAAGGAGAAATGTTTTGAACTTTGCCATGTGTATTTTGGCCAGGGGAAGGAATACATCCCCTGGCATTGTGAAAACTCTGAGAGCAAGATAACTGGAGAAGGTAGACAGTCTCCAGGAACCCAATAGTCACAAAACAACTTTGGCCATTAAGGAATGTTGATGTCTGAGTTGGAACTTTAACTTGGAACTTTTGTTTTGTGCCTTGGAAAAGGATTGAGACCTGGGGAAGAGACTCATTCCCCCGGGTAAAGATTCCACCTTACAGTTGGAAATGTGGTCTGTTGTCCAGAAGAAGGGAGCCATTCTTCTGGAACAAGAATATCCACTACCTCTTTAGTTTAGTATTTAGACTAAGGGACAGGAATAGGGTTTTGACACAGGATGGTGGACCATTAATTTGCATGGACATTCTGAAGGAGCCATTCATTTTTAGTTGAGGCAGGGAAACTCCTCTTAGAGTTAGGGTAAGCTAGGTTTCCGCTTTATTTTCTGGTGTAATACACGTTTATGCAAACAATCATGCCACCTGTGTGTCAGCCTCCTCCTTCTGCACCCTTGCAATACCCAGGAGCTGCTTTTAGCTCCTGCGTATCCAATCTTACTTTTGAGCCCTGCAACATGATCTGTTTCGTTACCTGGCCATTGTTGCCCACATTGATGCGTCCAGTCTGGACATTTTTTCTTATTGCGGCATGGCATCTTTACTTGCAACGCCAACAGGAGAATGTACTTATGTGGAGATACTGGCGTATATTGGTAGAGCCAACATGGACATGTTTCTTATTGTATCATTAATGGCATTATGCGCAAAACAAACATATACATGTTCTTATATGGGAATACTGACATATATGGATCCAACCAGCATAGACATGTAGGGCCACAGCCAGAATAAAAATGTTTTTTATACTGGCATATATTGTGGTAAAGGGCATCCTGAAAAAACATTGGAAAATTCTCCTGTACATTGTTGGGGACTTGAAATTATTGGATTTTTTCATGAGTTACTCTTCAAACCCATTACAAAATGTGTGACTTTTTTACCCAATTTCGCAGAAGAATTATACTGTAAAATGTACCGTTTTACCCATTAGTCTAAAAATGTTCTCTAGGCAGAACCCCCTCAAACCTCCTTGTTTAGTTTGGGCTGCCACCAGCTGGCACCGGCTAGTCCATACCATGTTGGGGTCCTGCAGTAGATTCAGACGTGTTCATTTTATTCACCCTTAATTTCAATAAATGCATGTGGGGTTCTCAGTTCTTTAACCTTCTCCTACTCTTAGTAAATGCATGTGGGGTTCTCAGTTCTTTAACCTTCTCCTACTCTTAGTAAATGCATGTGGGGTTCTCAGTTCTTTAACCTTCTCCTACTCTTAGTAAATGCATGTGGGGTTCTCAGTTCTTTAACCTTCTCCTACTCTTAGTAAATGCATGTGGGGTTCTCAGTGCTTTATATTCCTCCACCTACATAATGAACAGGTGTTACTAGTGCTTGGGCCTTCCCCTACATCTAGTAAATGTACATGGAGTTCTCTGTGCTTAGGTTCTCCCTCTATGCCTAGCAAATGAACATGTATTTATTTATTTAATGTGATACAGTTTTACAAAGAAAACTTTACAGATAATAAATCGTGATAAAACAGGAAACTGAATACAGAGAACTGAATACATAATTACATGAACTCAATTTCCATACCCATAATCAGAATTTCTTAAACGCATTAAACAGATTAAAATGATATAGAATAAAATAAGATGTGCAATATACAATTAAATCACATAAGATCTAAGAAATACAGAAAATTAATTCTTAAAATCAGTTAATAAACATACATTCCACCACAAATATATCCAGGAAATCCCAGAAGTCAACACAGAATTTCCAAGTGGCCACACAGTCTCTGAACAAGGCAATTAGACGATCACTTGATCCCTCTTTTCCAGACTCATTTTCTAACTCGGATTCATGACCCAATTAATCATTTGGTGAGTCTATTTAATTAACTGCTCTTACATATCTAAAGTTAACACGACTGCCAATTACAAATTGCCGTCCAGATCCAAAATGAGGGCAAATTAATATCGGGTCCTAGGGGCTTTTGCCTTCTCCTTTGCCTACAAAATGCACAAGGGGTTCTCAGCCTTCTCTTAAGCCTAAACAATGCATGTGGGGTTCTCTTTGCTTTGGCCTTCCCCTACACCAGGAGTCTGCAACCTTTGGCTCTCCAGATGTTTTGGACTACATATTCCAATGGCCCTACCTAGCATAGTCAATGGTGAGGGATCATTGTAGTCTTAGTCCAGAGCGCCTGGATAGGAACAGGTTGCAGACCCTTGCACTACACCTACTAAATGCACATAGGGTTCAAGGTGGGTTGTCTTCTCCTCCAACCTCAATGGGCTTTCGGTGCTTTGCCCATCCCTTCTGCATATGCACCTGGGGTTCTCACAGCTGTGTCTTCTCCTCCACCTACAAAGTTCACATGGGGTTCTTAGTGGTGTGGCCTTCTTCGATGCCTAGTAAATGCACATGGGGTTGCCATGGCTTTGGCCGTCCCCTATGTCTTGTAAATGCACAAGTGGGTTGAACTGCCCCTCCATTCACAATTCACCTCCCACCCACCCACAAATCATGTGCCTCAGAAGCCCACAGCAAGAAAATTCCAACCTAACTCTACTTAGGGCCTATTATCCATTTCATTCATCTCGAACCTATTTATCCTACTAATCCCTTCCCTAACTTTCCTAAACAGCACTAGCCTCTTCAAATGCCATCCATCGACTGTCGTGAGTGTTCACTCGCCGGTCTTTGCATAGATGAGAGATTGGTCGAGCCTGTAAGAATTTCCTATATCGAACATCTGGAAAAACCCACAAACTTCGACCTGGTTGAAACCCATGGAATTTCTTCAGGTTCAGGTTGTCCCCAAACCGCCCCACTCATGCTTACTCCAAACCTCTCTGAGTTCTGATTTTCTGAATAAACATACATACACACGGAAACAAGTGGATTAGGTATTTTTGTCCAAAAAATATATAAAAACAGGAAAATGTCAGAGAATATTAAGTTAGACCACGTCAACTGCTTCAGCGTTGCAGCTCTTGTTCCCAACTGATAGAACTCTCAAACTGTGAAAAAGACCTTTGTCACCCACCCTAAATCACCACCCTGGTGCTGAGGATTTCAGTTTCTGGCCAGTAAATATATTATGACATCAGGAGTAGGGTATAACATATTCATTGAGGGCTTAGTCACATATGAAGAGGAAACCAAAGGCTTCTGTGAGGGGTCTCTTTCTGTTAACAGCCGGTATAGCATCTTGGAAAATAAACACATGCTTATGTTTAAAAAAAAATTCCTAGTAAAAACAAGCTTCATTAAGAGATTGGGAAAGTGACCACCTTAAATGGCTACTCTCATGATGAAAACTTGTGTAGCGGGGGGTCTATCACACACCCTGTAGGGAGACAGGTGTAGGTGGGCACACAATATACTTATTAGACACCTCTACTGGATACTTGGCCTGCCTCTTACCTGTCTCCAACCCCACTTACCTGTGTCCACGATCACCCCGGTGAGCCCCGCTGTGACTTGAGCAAGGCATGAAATATCAAAGATTAGGGCAAGATTTCCCCCAATAACCCTAAGGAAAAAAGACACTAGGTTAAAGCAACGGGCACACAACAGGAAAGACGGACAAAGGAATGCTGATGCATGGTTCTTGTAGTTGTATGCTTACTTTTCTCTTCTGATACACCAGCAGGGGTTTGATCGGTTTTTTTTCTAAAGGAGAAACTACAAGATACCATATACAATTAACTTAAACCTAAGCAGCTCTGTATCTAAAAATACCTTCACCAATATAAAAAAGAGCCCTTTAAAATATTAAAAAAGATTTTTAAAGTATTTTTAAAAGTACATACAAAGTCCATGCAGTGCACTGTACAAAACCTATATATATATAAAACCACCTTCATTCGGAAACAGCCGGCCCATAGCTGTCTGAGGTTCCTGGTTCTCTGGTGGCAGACAGAGATCAGTAGGCAACAGCAGTAGCAATATGTGGGGGCCCCAAAGTCGTTACATGGGCTGGGCTGCGTATGCACGGTGCAGCCCAGCAATCAGATGCAGAGTGGGCTATGACTTCCAGGTGTGGCCCATGGAGTCCTGGTGGGCCACCTGAGAAGGGGGGTGACCTCCTCCAAATGTATACAGCCCAGGAGGGCTGACAACATTGGGCACTCCCCACTACGGGGAGCATCGATGAGTATGGCTTCCCGGGGCCACAGAGGTATATGGGCCAGCTGGGGATGGCAGTGCTCAAAGGCGCTCCCCTGCTTGTCAGGGGAGTGCCAGCATGAAGGCCTGGGCAGTTGCTGTGACAGCGTGGAGCAGATCGCCCTTGAACCCTAAGAGGTTTTTTTTTTACATTCTGTCTGGCACTCCACTTGTGCCACCAATGTTCTTTCCCCTTTTAAGAGTAAAGGAACCCTTGCGCGACCATGCGTGAGGATTCTTTACTCTAATTTGTTGTACCCTTTTCGTTCATTGATCCTTGGGGATCTGATTCTTTATAGTTTGTTCTCTTTTACCCCACAAGGGGGTTACACTTGTCTTTTCATTGTGCTCAAAGTAATCACTTTTATTGTGTTCGTCATCTAAAAAAAGACTTGTCAAATGAATATTTTGAGAAATGATAATTGGTGCCTTGCTCTTAGAACGTTCTGCAGATTCACCTGGAGCAACTTGAAAGGTTGGAGGATCATCAAAGGATATTGCCCAAAAACTGGCCAAAAGCGGAAGAAGTAGAAGTGAGTAATGTGTTTAACTGTCCCTTATCTGCATTTTCCATAATTTATTTGTGATCGGAATGTGCAAGACGGATGCTATCAATCAAGAACAATATATAACTGACCTGGGATTTGTTTTTATGGTACTCAAAATGAAATTAAGATTAAATTAGTTAAATTAAATTCATGTTTTCACAAAGAAAATTTACATTTACTTTTCAATCAGAACCTCCACTAGGATCTATGATAATTCTTAGTTCTGGGACTGGATAGCAGAATTAATACTTTGATACTGTGAAATCTAACAAACAGTCACATAAATGTGTAGCCTGGAAAGGCAGCCTTTTTTTCTTATAGTGCCATAATGGATCAACATAAAAGGCTATTGCATCAACAGCTAATTCAGCCATATGTTGGCGGAAATTCCGCGGGCGCTAATTCCACCAGCTCTAATTCCCCCCTGAGGGAATTAGCGCTGAGTCATGATTCGTCAGTATGGTAAAAGTGGCAGTAATTCTGTTACCGCATCCTTTACCACATACCGCCATACTCATGAGCCCCATTCTGCGATCTGGTCTTACCTGCGATTGGCCAATGAGGGTACGTACTGCCCATAACTACCACTGAGCATGTGGAGGCTAGTGATACCTGCTAGTGAACATGTGGTCATTGGAGGTCAACTTAAATGGGCATGTGGGGTCTACACATGTTTATTACCTTCCATATTTGAATGCCAAAACCTAGTTCTCTGAACAGATTCTATTCTGAAAACCTTGTTTGCACAAGTTATGAGATGTGCTACCCCTTCTTCACCCCATTGCGCATTTGCACAAATCAGGGGGCATTTCTGCACATTTAAAAGTGCATCCCGAATTCACAAACGGGTGCACCTTTAAAAGTGAGGTTCATCATCCTGCGCCTGTTGGCAACAGGCACAGCGGGAGGCGCAAATCATAGCAGGGTAATTTCTGACCCTGTCATGAATATTTCTCTAAGTGCAACAGTCGCTGTTTAAATCGCAGCTGTCACACTTGCATTTCCATGCCCCAAATAGGAATGGAAATGATATTTTTTTACCATTTTACTGAGACGGGCCCTTTAATGCGCTGCTGGGAGTCTGTCATACAAGTCAGGATGGCGCTTCCAACGCAAATGCATTCAAGGGGCCTGACAATGCATGTCGGTGCTACTGCCGAGCCCCTCATTAAACGCACAGCTCACCTTTGAGAATAAGGAGACCTGCACATTTCTAAAAGTGGCACAAATGAAACGAGCGCAGTCTCTGCATACCTTTCATTTGCACTACTTTTTGGGAATCTGCTTTCTCCGTCCTATTGTCTTCCATTTCCTCAAAGCCATTTGCTACTTTTACTGAACAGCTTTGTCTTTTGACCTACTCACACATTTAAGTTGTGCAATATGGACCGATTTTTTTCTCTTGGATTTAAGGGAAGTATATTTCATAAACTACTGGATAAACGTTGTTCAACAATAGTGTAAGGGCCTGCCCATCTTTTCAAAGGGAATGCAAACGTATCCTTGGCCTCAAGCCCGGGGACCGCATCTCTCCTGTCCTAAAAAGCCTTCACGTGCTCCCGGTTGCTTCACGGATTAGATTCAAGTACCTCTGCATCATTCACAAGGCTGTCTGGGGCTGGGAACCACACTGTCAGCAACTCTCTCTTACTAAATATTGCCCCTCTAGAAACCTGCGCTCTTCTGGCACCAACTCTTTGAGTGTAAAGCGTTTTGCTAAACCGAGGGCTTATGGTCGATCGCTTTCCTCTGCTGGCTCCCTTCTTTGGAACAGCCTCCCCTTCCCTCTTCATCTTGAACAGGACTTTCTCAAATTCCGGAAGCTCCTCAAGACTTTCCTCTCTACCTCCTAATTCCCCCACTCTCCTTTGCTAAATTCACAGTTGCTTGTTTGGTGTGCAGGGCCCTTATGCACCATAAGGGCCCTGCCCTCCCACACCAAATAGCCCCCAGCATCCGTCTTTCCTCTGCACTTGCATCGGCTCACCCTCGTCCGTGGAGGCTTGCACTTACCCTTCATTGCACTTCACTGGTTGCTCAACCACGAACACCACCGCACTTATCCCATTCCCCTCTCCCTTCTGCATTTGCACGTTCTGAGCACTCACAAGGCATAATAGGTTCGCCCCCAACTGTATTTAATATGTCTTATTTATTTAATAGTATTAATTGTTTAATTGTTTCACATCTCCTTTTCCCCTCCCTGTTGCCCTGTGGGCACTTTGAAACTATATTTACTTCCTGTATAAACGCCTAGCAAGTAACCAATAAATAAATAAATAAATAAATAAAATGTATCTATTGTTAAAGTTAACCATACATTCTTCTCCATTTGTTCATTTACAAAATCTGAACGTGCCACTTCACACTCTTTTGGCATCCCTATGTCTGGTGTCATCAGATCGTTTTCCCAACTGGGCATGTGTTTCCCAAACATGGCTCGGTATGGGCTGACGCCAGTTTTACTGTTTCTTTGAGTTCGCCTATGCTGCAACCCGAATGGTAGATGTTTGTTCAAGGACTGTCCCTGAGAATCGATCAGTATTCCTCATTGCCCCTCGAATTCTTCCCAAAAGTTAATGTGGCTACTTACATTGCATTGTACGACACCAATGATAAACCTAGACACAGCAGAGCTCTCAAGACAGCTACAGCCCCTTTCCCCATGCTCAGACCCTCCTTCCCTCATACCACAGGAAACCTTCAGGGAGGGGGGAGAGAGGGTGTTCATCAAGGATCTCACAATAAAGCACATGACTAATAAGGAGAGTGTGTGAGGGTGGACACATCATTATTGTTAGTTGTATCCTTTGCTAGTAACACACTCAAACTCGTATGCCACTACACGATCATGCAAAAAGCACCTGTTTAAGCAGTGAGCATTGTGCCAGGGTCCCTGCAACACTGGACAAAGGACCCTCGGATTAGGGCACCATTAAAAGAACCCTAAACTGGCGACAACTCTGTTCTCAAAAGTTCCTTAAATGCAATTATCCTCCAATAGTTTAAGCTCATAGAGTCTCTGCTGAGCATCCTCAGACATTCTGGCCAATCAGTAAACATCCTTTCCTGTGGCCAGCAGATAGAACACCGTCCCCACCCCACAAGCAGCCAATCACACACCGTCAAAACACTCTTTCACCTGTACCTTTGTTAGGTTATGTTATATGGTAGCTTTAAAGAGCGAAGCAATAACCCAGGGTATCTCGGCACTGCACACTTCGGTGGCGTGACATGCTCTCTTGCAATCATGCTACATAACTAAATAAACATTTTGCAACAGACAGAAATCCTCACACAGCTAATGCAACAGTGGTTCCTGGCAGAGCCGGCCTTAGGGGCAACAGCGCCCTGGGCGCATTGCACCCCCCACGCCTGTTGCGCCCTCGCCTGGGGCGCGGTATTCGGGAGCGTGCGCGCTCGCGCAGCAATGAGACACGGGAGCCGATGCTTAGTGCTGCTTACTTTATTACGAACATCGGCGGAACTGCCGAACCCCGTTTCCCGTCCCTCCCCTTCCCCTGACGTCACGTCCGGGCGTCATGTCCGTGGGGCCTCAACGGAGGCCCGCCCACACAACGATGTGAGCAGCCCGACATCCCCCCCTTTTAACATGTAAGCCCTGAGGCCTCATTCTTACCCCATTTCTTCAATGAGTCGCATTGGCTTCATGCGGCTCCTCTGAGGTCGCTTTGCCTTGCTCGGGGTCGGTCTTTCTCCGGTGGGGTTTGGGAGGTGTGCCTCTTCTCCTGACTCTTCCCCGTCTCCTTGATACGCCTTTTCACCTGGCCTGTCGTCGTCGCTGTCTCTGTCCATGGTCCATAGATCTTCCTGTGCTGGACTGACGCGCTTGAAGTGTGAGCTGTTCCTGGTCACTACCGACCAGTCGTCCCTTTGTGCGGTAACCATGGTTCCTTTCTTGTGTGTGACTATTAGGGGGGTGGACGCGAACGTGGCGTCTTCCTTCCGATTCTTGGGTTGCTTGAGCCATACTTCGTCCCCTGGTTGCATTATGCTTTCACAAGCTCTTCTTTTCCTGTCCGTGACTGGCGACGAGCGGGTACGGGCCCCGCCGAAGCAGCGTTGAGGTCTGCAGTCGGCAGTTTTGCGCGTCGGCGCACCTCGGCAGCGGTGAGCTGCACTCTGCGTTGCCCTGCCTCCCGCGTGACCGAAGGCCCAGAAGCAGCACACGGGCCCCCGCGGACGCACACTGACAAGGCCGGCTCGCGGCAATATTCAACCACGCCGCCCTGTCTCCCGCGTGACCACGCCTGGGAAAGGCGCACGGACACCGCGCGTCCGCCTCCTTGGACGCACATGCATGCTGCACACCCGGCGGGTGCCGCCGGAAAGCCATATCCACGCCACACGCTGAAGGACACAGCGTTCCGTTTCCCTGCACCACGTGACACCAGCCAGGAGCGTGGGGAAGACAAGCACCACGTTTACTCACCCACACACGGGCACATCGTCAGTTTGCAGCCATGTCAGACACGGCAAGCACCACGGCATCCTCCTCTGGAGGGGTGGGAACAGCGGCAACTGCACCTGGAAATGCAGACACGGCGCAAGATATTGGCCAACAGGTACAAAATGAGGGAGGGGCATCCCAAGTCATGCATATGCCCAACCCCTTTGAAATACGAGACACTTCAAATCTGGGACCCAGATGGAACATATGGCTCCGTGATTTTAAATTCTACACCGGCGCCATTGGGCTAACAGATGACACAAGGCTAAAAAACACACTGTTCATGGCAGTGGGACCTGCGGTGAGAGACATTGCAGGAGAACTGTTAAATGTTGACACAGTCACCTATGGGGAGCTGCACACCAAACTATCAGAATACTTCGCGCCGCATACAAATGTCGACTATGAACGCCACATGTTCCATATAACCAGACAAGAGAAAGGTGAGTCTATAGACAATTTCGTAATCCGCCTCCGTATTAAGCTCAAACACTGTGAGTTCCATAGATACTCCAACAAAAAGGGCTCAGGTCACAAGTGATAGCGGGGTGCCTCTCGCAACCATTTCGCAAGCAGCTTCTACAGAAGCAAAGGTCACTAGAAGAGATCTTAGCACTGGCCCGCATGAAAGCCGCGGTGGACTCTCAACTGGATAGCCTGGGCAAGGTGACCCTACAACAACACAGTGAAAACACCGAATCGATCAACAAACTGCACACCACCCCGCCCAAGGAAAGAAACCCCTCGGAGCTACATGCTTCAAATGCGGTTACGAATACCCACACACAGGGCAATGCCCGGCGATAGGACAAAAATGCGCCGCGTGCGGAGGCATGGATCACTACAGGGCCACGTGCAAGACCGCACCGCCACACACGCCACCTAAACAGCGAAATCAGGACAGACGCAGATACACTCGTCAGAGCCCCCCCAGATCAGTGGGAGATAGCGAAAGAAGGCACAACAGGAAAGAAGACAGTGACCGCAGAAGCCGATACACCCGGGAAGACAAACGCTCATCAGAGGACACAAGACGCTCACACAGACGGCGATTTGTACGATACGTGGAAACACGGTCCCCCACCAGCAGTGACTCCCCATCATCAGAGGATGATCAAAGGAGGAAAGGCTACGTGTGGGCCCTAAAGGACAATACCGCGGCGACTCAGCACAGTCCCATATTGACACTTCAAGTGAATGATACCCCAGTGAAATTTCTTGTAGACACCGGAGCGACGGTCAACATCTGAAGTGAACAAGCATACCAATCACTGGCCACGCCACCCAAAATCAAGAAAGCCACAGTAGATATATACCCCTATGGCTCCACTACCCCTCTGCCATGCAAGGGCATGATCACGGCATGGTGCACCCACAAAGAACACACCGCCAAGATTCCATTATACATCCTGGACACGGAGGCCAACAGCGGATGCATTTTGAGTTTCCGGACAGCAGTTGACATGGGCCTAGTGCACATTTTATACCGGTTGATGGCACACAAATACTTTGCCAAACCGGAAGCAATCGAAAGTTCATTTCCAAAACTCTTCACCGGCCTCGGCAAACTGCGACACAGGAAAGTTCATCTCCATATCAATCCTCAAGTCAAACCTGTGGCCCAACATTATCGAGGAATTCCATTCAACATCCAACGCCAAGTGGAAGAGGAGCTGGACAAGCTCATCAAAATGAACGTCATAGAACCCGTGTCGGGTCCAACACCCTGGGTTTCTCCCATCGTCCCAGTCCCCAAGAAATCACGTGAAGGATCCATACGTCTATGCGTAGACATGCGCAGAGCCAATACCGCCATTGAAAGGGAGAGGCATCAGGCACCCAGGATCACCGACATGATCCACCTCCTTCACGGCGCGAGAGTCTTCTCCAAACTAGATCTCACCAAGGGATACCACCAAATTGAAATCGCGCCTGAATCCCGATACATCCCACCTTCGTCGCCAGTGTTGCACCCTCGCCTGGGGCGCGGTATTCGGGAGCGTGCGCGCTTGCGCAGCAATGAGACACGGGAGCCGATGCTTAGTGCTGCTTACTTTATTACGAACATCGGCGGAACTGCCGAACCCCGTTTCCCGTCCCTCCCCTTCCCCTGATGTCACGTCCGGGCGTCATGTCTGTGGGGCCTCAACGGAGGCCCGCCCACACAACGATGTGGGCAACCTGACAACGCCCTCCCCCGGCCGCCCCTGGTTAACAGGGGGCGGGCTGGAGGTGGGGCGGGCCAGAATGTGCCACTTTTTTTTCCTTCTTTTTTTTTAACCTCCTTGCTCTGGCGAGGAGGTAATGATATGATATGATAATGATAATGCTATGAATAGGAGGCATCAGCACCCGGGGCCTTTTGTTATTATGGCGCATTTACTAGCAAAAGCCTGGCTGCCGTGCCTTCTCCCCCTACGCCAGCTCGGGGGAGCCCTTGAAAGACTCCTCTGAGCTGCCGTGGTGGGGGCCTAATGGGGCCTTTTGTTATTATGGCGCATTTACTAGCAAAAGCCTGGCTGCCGTGCCTTCTCCCCCGACGCCAGCTCGGGGGAGCCCTTGAAAGACTCCTCCGAGCTGGCTCGGCGGGGGCTAATGGCACACTGGGGGACGTGGCACCCCAGGCAGTCGCCTGGCTCACCACCCGTATGGCCGACAGTCACACTACAGGGAAAGCAAGTCGGGACAACCTGCGTCCCGCACAGCCACTCTGCAAACTGCGGGACAGAGTCCCCAAATACGGGACGATCCCGCAAAATGCGGGACAGTTGGCCACCCAACCCACATATATTTGCAGCAAAATTTTGACAAAAAAATTTGATAGATTTGGCTGCGACCAAATCTCCAGCGACGAGACCTCCCTATCCCGGGAGTCACGCATGGCCTTCCCCTGACTTATCGTGATAGAATGTGGAGTTTAAGGCGGAATTTCACCACCCATGTCATAACCTTCGAATGTCTGTAGAAGTAGGAATCATTTTGACAAACATTGGTAATTATTGTGTGCAGGCATGTTTTCTTGTTTTCATTTGTTTTTTCAAATGGAGTTTTGCAGGATCGGCAAACATGCATCAAGAATGAGTTGAAAAATGTGCAGGAGATCCTGGCAGTGGAGAAGAAGCGTCTCTACTCTATGCTGCAGAGCGAGCGCGCGCATGTCCTCAAGGATGTCCACGGCATAAGGAAAATGTTAACAGCCCATTATAGCTCCCTGAAGATCCTGATAAGAGAACTGCAATTAAAGAGCGAGCAGCCAGATCTGCAGATACTCAAGGTAAGGGGGTTACAGAACATGTACACATTACAGGCAAGTGTCCCTTCCCTGGATCCTGATCAGAGAGGTGGAAATTAAGGCTGGGCCAGGAGCATGCTCTTTGCAGATTGTCATCACCGTGAGCTTCTGACAATTTGCTCAACCCCTGCTATTCACACATGCTACCAGACTACGTCAACTTCACTGGGTGATGCAAATGAAGTTGTTTGAAATTCTATTTTTGTTCTATTTTGCACTAGTGGTGTTAAATTGCAATGGGCTTATTGCACTTGAAAGTGGTATAAACAGTGTGTGGCAAAAGCAAACAAGCATGATCTCACACAGCAGAATTTACCACCACCATGGTCCATATTCCCAAATTCAACTCAAGCTAAATAAAAAACGAAACAAGAACTTATTTTGCATCATCTAGTGTGCTGTAAGTAGTCCAGTACCCAGATGTTTGACATCCAGCCCCCAGCCTCTCAACATAGCATGGATCTGGGTCCGAATTTCACTTGTGAAAGAACGATGCTGCGGAAGGCCACCTGGTAAAGGCTGCCTCCACCCACCAAAACGAGCTCTTTGACTCCCCCCTTCCCATTGTCCATTTCTTTTGCTACTGCACGCCGACAGCCCCTCTCTCTCCACCCCTCTCACTGGCTCCCCTTACTTACCTCACTGCCCCCCTTCTGCATTCCAGTCTCCATTCCACTGTCCCGAAGCTCAATGTACTGGTGCTTCATGCCAGCAGTCTGGAGACCACGCTCGCCTGGCATATTGCAATGCAGCCAGTAAATTGCCACTGCGCCCCTTTAATAAACTTGCTGAACCTCTCTGCACAGGCATGTGCAGTAGGTTTTTCCTCATACAAAAGCCTGAGTAGCCTTCCTTTCCTCTCTGAAATTGTGTGACACTGGCTGGCACGGTACTCCAACCCGATAAAGGGCAAAGCAAGCCATAGTGCCCATTTCTTCTACATTGTGAATAACCATAAAGCCGGCATCAGACTGCACTGGGTTATTACCAGTGCTGATCCATGATACTTACAACATTCTCTGAACAACTTGATAAGGTATTAGCATAATTGACCTAAAAACATTTGACCTAAAACGTTTGATTGAATTTCTTTGACCTTTGTTTTTGGTCAAATTTAATTAAATATATATATATTGTTTTGGTTTATTATAAACCTTTACGAAACTCAGATAAGGACGAATTCTTAAGTAACAATTCAGATATTCATAACAACTTTAAGAGCAAATCATATCATTAAGATTTCATAGCATTAAAATTATTTTACAAGGTGAATATCTTTAACTTCCACTTCTCACATATATTTCAATAACAGAGAAATTACATAACAACATTAAAAATTTCAAACCAATTTCTCCTTTTTATAATTAACAAAGATCACATATATTTTTTAAGAAAAGAAAGCGGTTACAAGTATAATTATGATTGTTGAATTCTCGTGCATCATTCTATACCAAATGTGTTCTCTATCAACGGAAGAGGTTGATCTAACAAATTGAGCCAAGTAATTGATTCTTTGACATACAAGGGCCGGACAGAGGAGCAAAACGTATTGAAGTGTTTCTACAACACTCTCCACTTTACAAAATCTACACCATTTCCATCCTTCAAATGTCTTGCATCTAATATTAATAATCTGGTTAGTCTGCATAACATTCATCCTAAGACACAAGTAATTGTGGATCCTCCTACATGGATACTTCGTGAAATGTCCTTCCATTACCGGATGGAATTTCCAAGGTGAATAAGCCTGATTATACAAATTCGAGTCAGATACTATATTTAAAGTACTAGGCCAGTCATTTCCCCGCAGAATTAGTTTAATTTTATCAGATTTATTTATCAGCGTAGAAGCTGCCATCCCCAAATTACATAACGAGCTGTCAACCTCTATTTTCAGTTTACTCATAAAAACACATGTAGTTTCATTACCAGCACATATGTAAATATCCCAATTCCTATTGATTGTACATTTCCTCCGTAACAGAAGTCTTTTCCAAATTACAAGTGATTTGAGTGATTGAAGGCCAAATTCGTATCTTATAAGTTCAATTGGGATACATTTAGGAAGGAAAAACAAAATCGCCCTCCATATTCTACCCTCCAACACCTTCAGGTAGTCCATGAAATCGAAAGCAAAAAATTACAGACCATATAATATTCATGGCAATACTTTCATGATATAGAATTCCCTCAAAGGTTTCATGGAGAACTTTCCAATTCTTTTTTCAATAGTGTGCATTTGCCGTATTGCTACTTCCACTTTTAGCTTCAGTTGATTTTTAAATAAAGCGATAGAACCTGTACCAGAAAAAAAGTAGCCCAGATATTTGAGGGCACTTTGGTATTTAATATGTTTGCCTTCACAGTACCACGTATAAGAGCTTTGAATCTTATTAGGTTTACCCATACGAATAATTATTGTTTTCGTGGGATTAATTTTTAGGTGTAACTGAGAAATACATTTTTAAAATTCCTTAATCAGACGTTGCAGTCCCACCTTTGTGTTATCTAGTAACAAGAAGTTGTCCACATATGCAAGCCACGCAATGCAGACATTACTCATTTTGGGAGAAACTAAACCTTTATCAGCTAAAGCTCCGTCCGCTCCGCTGACATATAGAGTAAATATTGTGGGGGCTCACATACAACCTTGACGTAGACCATTGGTAATTACCATCTCAGATGATAACAGCCCCTCAGAATTTAAACAAACCTTCAGCCTCGTATCAGTATATAAGGCTATTACAATCTCCAAAAAATGTTTCGGCAAACCAAGTTGGCACATGTTTCTCCATAAAGTCGACCTATCTACTCAGTCGAAAGCCATACTAAAATCCATTGAAGCAATGAAAGTAGGCCTTGCTCCCTTTTTCATTGTTTTATCTTGAAGACATCGTAAAATCAGACCCGCACAATCAGTTCCAATATTTGTTTTTAAACCAGTTTGTTTTGGATCTAAGATTTTATTTACATTAATCAATTCCTGAATATATTGAATAAATCCTGAATGTACTGAAACCCAGTACAAACTATCTTACATAGAGTTCTGGAAAGAGTTAATAGTTATCCCTTTTTGTCTGTTTCTCATGGAACATTATTTTGTTCCCCTTTCTTTAAGATTTGGCTGGTGGCAGAGGTATCTACCCTATTTTTCCTACCGCAGTCTATTTAAATAGCCTTGGTACTGTTTTAGGCTAAGTTAGTAGCCTCGAACTTAAATCCGCTGGACCCCATTTACTTTTGTTTGGTTCCGGTTGGGTTTATTCGCCATTTCTTTTTGTAAAGGTCTTTCTCGTGTTTTACTCTGCGTGCCAAACCAGGTTTGGTTCCTTTGTTCGCCGTCCTTTGGCGGGCTTCTGCACAGAAGCCCTCCTTTGGTGCCTGAATGTCTGAGGGGGACAGGATGTGAGGGAGGGGTTTCAGACTCCCTGCACAGGGTCTCCTTGGAGACCCATGTTGTATTCTGTATGATTGGCTGTGGTGACTGTCCCACCAGGACAGCCACCCTGCTGTGTGATTGACAGCCAGGCTGTGTGAATGCGGGAAAACGGCATAAAAAGCAGTTCTCTGGGGCTTGGAAGGCAGAGTCGGCACTGGAACGAGAGAACCGAAGAGAAGCTGGAAGAAGAGGACCACTACTATGACTGAACCACCCGGTGAAGCCCTGCTGCGGGTCCGAATCTCCAAACTTCGACGACAGAGAAGATCTGCAAGGAATCTTCTTCCTTTGCGCTGGTGGGACCAACCAGTTCGCCAAACACCAAGCAAGGCCTCCCTCCCCTGGTCAAGGTTGCTGTGCACAGCTGCAGCAAACCGGATAGCCAGGAGGACCGGACCCTGTTTGGGTTTTAAGGAGCGCACCCTTTATTTGTTGCTTTGCTCTTCTGGTGGTTTCTTCCCTGGGTAGTGCAGGACCCTCCAGTCTTCCTGCTTCGTGTCAGTCCGACAGTCGCTTCAGGAACCGTGAGCCTGCAGGACCTGCCAGGAACTTCTGCCTCAGCTACAGCTTTCTTCTTCATTTAAGGTACTGTTCTAACACAGTTGTTCGTTCTGTCCGACCGCGGTGAATGTATTTGAAACCTTTCGCCAATCCGAGGGCTTGTCCTTCTCTATTCTTTAAAGTAACTTTTCTTCCGACCAACTTCGTTCCGAACTCTTGGCAAAGACTTAACCACAAACTACTCTGAACTGTGTGATCCTCTGCAAATACTGTGGTCCATTGACTTTAGCCCAGGCCCCTTGATTTGATTTCCTCACCGTAGTAGCCTTTTCTAGATTGCCCTGCTGACTTACTTGTTGGTGCTGCGTAATTCTTGTCTAACCTTGTCTTTCCCTCCCTTTTTAAATTACTGGAGTGCCATTTTGCTCACACTTCATTTTGAGCTTAACTTGTCCAGAATCTATTGGGTGGTGTGTAGTATATTAAGTGTGATTTTTCTACTGCTTTACTTTAGTGAATTGTTCCCCAACTGATGTGTAAATAAATGTATATTCTTTTACTAAGAAACCTTGAATCAGTGTTTGTTTGAACCATAGAAGTTGCTGTCCTTTGTGTAACTATTGATACTGCTCACTTTACTCTTGAGATAAGTCTGGCTGCTCAGCCATCGCTACCACTTTACTGTGTAGTACAGGCTTGTACCAAAGGTGATTTGGAATGTCACTTGTAGTCTTAATTGTGTGTGGTGTTCTCAAAGGGTACTGCATATGATTCTGCCTAACACTAGTGTACAGCGGTGAGGATGAAGTATAGTGATTACACTTAGAGTGCTGCTATTAATCTTGGATCAACTAACCACAAAGCTAAACGTCACTAAAACGCAATATTAATAATGTCTGATGTGGAAAGCTACAGTCAAGAGACCCTCCTTAGTTACACTGTGGATTATCTGAAAAATCTGTGTAGAGATAAGACTCTCTCTGTTAAAGGCAAAAAGTCAGAATGATTGAAAGGTTGTTAGAGAAACAAAGTCTGGACGGTGGGTCTGAAATACCTAACCCCTCAGCACATTTGGAAAATGATGAGGATGATAATGTATCAATTGATGAGTTAGATGAGGCAGATGTGTCTCACAATGTAGACCTCACTGCTCCTCTGCCGGCTCTGCAACCTCAACCTTTGTCCACTGGGACTCCTACAGGTCCTACACTCAGTCCTGAATTCATTGCTCTAGAAAAGATTAGGCTTGAATTGGAATTTAAATGTATAAATGCACAAACTGAACAATAGCATCAAGAACTTAAGTTCAGAGCAATGGAGTTGAAGCATGCCTTAGAAATGAAAAAGTTGTCTTTGGAAAATGCTTCCCTCCCAGAGTCTTCTAGGTCTTCCAGTCCTAAGAGACCCTGTATGCCTGAAGAAATTGTTGGTATTTATGAAGCTAAGCTTGATATCTTGGATTGGTTGGCAATGTTTGAATATAACCATGGGATTCGAGACATTACAGGGAATCAGTTGCTTCCTTGGCTCTTCTCTATGCTACCCACTGTTGCATCTGATGTTGTGATAGATTTGGGGGAGGTGGATAGTATGGATTATGAGTGTGTGAAGCTAGCTTTAATTGCTAGATTTGGGAAGACCCCTTCCCAGTACCTTAAGAGGTTTAGGACCCTCAAAAAGCATGATGTTACCCCTTGGGCTACACGGGTATGTGAATGTTTGAAAAACTTAGATGGTTGGGTTAAGGGTTACAGAGTAAACACTTATGAAAGTATGAGAAATCTTGTTATGATGGAGTCAATTTATGATGCCTGCTCTCCTGAGCTCAGACAGCAGTTGGCTGATTCTAAGGAGATAGATCCAAAGAAGTTAGCTAAGGCTGCTGACTTGTGTGTTGCCAACAGGGCTACTCACAAGGATTCTGGGGCAACTTAGAAGAAGGATGAGGGAAAGCAGGCAAAGAAAGATAACAAGGAGAATTCTAATACCTCCAATCCAAAAGAGGGCCCCAAACAAAACAATAAGGGTAAGCCACAAGGGAAACCAAATCAGGCTAGTATACCATCTGGACCCAAACCAGATGGAGGTCAGAACAAGCCCCCATTCATCAAAACATTTGGGAAATGTTATGTTTGTGGGTCAACTGACCATGTGAAAGGGGAGCCCAGATGTAAGGGTAAACATTCAGGGGTCCACACTGTCTCCTTGGCCTTCTCCCCAGAGGAAGAAGTACCTATGGCAAGTGGAAACATTCACCTATTGGCTGATGAACCCATGAGAGTCTCAGCTAGTGTTTCTTTAGTGTCCCTGGGTTTGTGGGAACAACAGAATTTAGATGTCTACAATTCCATCCCAGATAACACTAAAGAGTATTATAAAGATAGTGTTCTTGTGAATGGCCAGGAGACTCCTACCATCAGAGACACTGGAGCCAGCATAACTGTGGTTGATGAATCATTTTTCAAGGTGGAGGATGTTGCTAAGGCACCCAAATGCTTAACAAAGTTAGCTGGAGGCCCTGTGCAAATGCTTCCCCAGTTACCAGCTCTCATCCAGTGCAATGACATGACTGTAATGATACCTACCTGTTAGTGTGCAGAGTGAAGTGCTTGGGAGAGTCCTGTTGGGTAATGACCTGAAAACACTTGGAGTTGTGTCTAGTACCCCCAGGCCTCTCTGTAAAAGGTAACAGGAGCTCACAAGGTCTGCAAGGGAGAGGACCTTGAGAGGCTCTCCAGAGGAGTTGGTAGAGGAAACTATCACTCCCAATCCACAGGAGTTGCTCACTGCTATTTCTGAAAAGAAAGAGGCAAAGGGGAAACCCAAGACCTCCAAGAAAAAGACAGATAGCACCCCTGTGCTACCAACCAGGACATACCCATGGTTGACCAAAGTCACACTTGTGACTCCTCCACCTGCTGAGGCTGAGTGTGAGGTACAACCTTGTGTGGTTGATCCAGTTTCTGAAGAGTCAGATCTGGAAGAATAAATTGTTTTAGTTGGAGATCTGGACCCTGTTCACCATCCTGAGCTGCAGTCTTTACTGACAGAAGGTGGACCCAAGAGGGCTGACATCAGCAGATGACAAAGAGAGTGTACTACTCGTGAAGGTCTTCACTTACAGGCAGCTTCCCAGCTTGATGGGCAAGAGCCTGGGAAGCATAGGTTGCACTGGAAAGATGGCCTCTTCTACAGTGAACCGACTGCGTCTATGCCTGGGGACTGCAAAAGACTTGTAGTGCAGTGCCCCTAGAAAACAGACTCCATTTCCTACAGTTGGCCCATGAGATACCTTTGGCTGGTCATTTGAGTTTCAAAAAGACCAAGGAAAGGCTCTCCCTATACTTCTACTGGCCTAAGATAGGTTCAGAAGTTGACAAATCCTGTAGGAGCTGTCACACTTGCCAAACCTCTGGCAAGAGTAGAGCCAAGAATGTGGCACCCCTGGTGCCTCTCCCAGTGGTGGGACTACCTTTTGAGAGGGTGGGCATCGACATTGTTGGTTCCCTTGACCCTCCCACATCTTCAGGGAACAGGTTTATCCTGGTTGTAGTAGACCATGCTACTAGGTATCCTGAAGCAATACCTATGAGGACTGTTACGGCTCAGGCTGTGGCTAAGGATCTACTTGGTATTATTACCAGAGTAGGGTTTCCTAAGTGATATCCGACAGGGGATCCAATTTTATGTCCCACTACATGCAAGCCATGTGGACAAACTGTGGTGTCACTTACAAGTTCTCTACAGCCTACCATCCACAGACAAATGGACTGGTAGAGAGGTTTAATCATACTATGAAGAACATGATAGGTTCTTTAGAGGAACCCCTTAAAAGAAAGTGGGACCTTCTACTGCTATGCGTTCTCTTTGCTTATAGAGAAGTCCCTCAGGAGGGAGTTGGTTACAGTCCCTTTGAACTTCTCTATGGCCATCCAGTCAGAGGTCCATTGGCCCTGATTAAGGAGGGGTTTGAGAGTGCTCCTTCCCCCAAGCCAGTCAGAGTGACTGACTATGTGATAGGTCTCCAGTGGAGAATGTCACACATGATGGCAGAAGCAAGTGATAACTTAAAAGCAATTCAGGCTCTGGTCAAACATTGGCATGACCAGAAGGCCAGCATGGTTGAGTTTACTCAAGACCAGCTTGTACTAGTTATGGTGCCAACAAGGCCGAGGGCCTTGCAGGACAAATGGATAGGACCCTTCAAGGTTGTGGGCAAACCTGGAGAGGTGAACTATTTGGTGGACTTAGGCAGACCTAAGGAGGTTCCCAGAGTCTTTCACACCAGCTTTTTGAAGGCATATGTCTTGAGACCAGAAGTGGGAGCTTTGCTTCTAGCTTCAGCTCAAAAGGAGGAGAGTGAACCTCTACCTTACCTCCTCAGAGGCCAACCTTTGGATGAGAACATAGAAGGAGTCAATCTCTCTTCTAATCTGACATCTGAACAACAGGAGGAGTTCAAGGTTCTGTTAAATCAGTTTGCCTCCCTGTTTTCACTTTCACCAGGCTTGACCTCTTGGGGCCAGCATTGTTGTATATGTCTTGCCTGGCTGAGCAGGAATGTTGTGATGTCATGTGGAGTGTTGATGTATGAGTGTTGAAATGTGTGAACTGAAGGTTCCAGCCCTGGTGAGTTGGTGAACCGCCTGCCTGGGTGATGGGCTGCCAGTGTTAATGTCCTTTAATGTCCTTCATGTAACTTACTATGAACTATTGTAACTGCTTGTCAAGGTGTCACAAAAAGCTGTTAATAAACCTAGCAAGTCAACCATAAGAAGGTATGCGAGTCACTTCGTAACAATGGCGACGAGTCGGTCTTTCTGACAAGGAACCTGCGTGCTGATGCTGGACAACCTGCTGTGGGGGGTGCAGGAAGAAGGAAGAGGACGACACTGCCCACAAAACAAGATAAGTAAGGCCCATCACCCAGGGCACAGGTCAGGGGGGAGGAAGAGAGCCTGTATAAGGTTAGATCTGTATAAGGAGGGACCTTCAGTAACTCATAGCTTGGAGGCAGAGCTGGGTCTGGTACCAAAGATTGGATGCAGGTCTTAAGGTGATGGATGAAGCGAACCTTTTAGCCTGAAGGGGAGATGAAGCAGAGGGAAACAGTGCCGCACAGATGGTTGTGAGCTGTGCCCGCTCACATAACAGTGCTTTGAGGACTGATCAGCAAAGCGTCAGTTTATCACATCTGTTGGCATCCCGGTTAGGCAGTGCCAGATATGGAGCATGGGAAGTGTGAAGTTGGCAAGGTACGCTGAGTAACAGATGGCTGAAATGTCTACCTTAACATTAGATTGGCCCTGGGATGTTATGGGTGACGGTTAGTCCACCGGAGATCTTTGCTCCATGCTGTCAGCTGCTACAATGGTGACGTCAGTGTGCCTGTGAGGGAGTTGGTGGACGGGCGGAACGCCCAGGAATTCTAAGACGTGCCATTTGGGCTGTTCGTCCGTGATACAAGGCATGCATCACAAGACAACAAAGAGAAGCTTTAGAGCAAAGGACCCGAAAGCGTGTCCATACATGCCCAGGAAGCTCCGAACTAACAGTGGGAAGGAGCCGATGTGACAAAGCTTGCTGTGTCGGCTCATCGGTGTGACGGAGGTACGGCGTATTAGTTAGTGAGGCTGCTGCAATGTCTGGCGAAGGGAAGCAGAGCACTGTGGATGTTAGGTCTGGAGGAGCGCTAGGAAACTAGAATATGTGCCGCAGCACATCTGCAATGAGGATCCAGTGAACAATGGGAGCCGTGTAAAGTGAGGCCGCTTGCAATCGGAATCAAAGCGTATCAAAGCTGGAATGGTGTGGCAAGCGGAATGTGAAACGCATAGTGCTCTTCATCTACAGTCTGCAATGGATTGACTTAACCGCAAGTATCCTGTTGTGTGAAGCAGAGACAATGTGGATGTATCCTTTTGCTGTGTTGGAGTTAAGGATAATATCGTCAATTTGTGATCGTTAAGCTAGTTTTGGTATAATGCAGGTTGGGATGCACTTAGGCGGGGTATCTCAGAGAATGGGTATGGTAACTGTTTGGATGTGCTAACTGTGATTCTTGTGAATGACGGGGTATGCAGTCGGGTGATGTTTAATGTACATTAGCTTGTCTACAACTATTCTGAGGATTTGCAGGTTCTTAGGGGTGTGAATTCCACCCATGGACTTTTAGCTATGTACTATTTCTAAGAGTGCGTGTTGAGTGAAGATGCTAATGTATTGTAGTGCTAACATTTTTGAGGATTTTCAGCTTACGCCCACAGGAGTTGGCATGGACTAATAGTATTTTAAACATGAGCACCAACAATGCTTGTTTGATGTTGGGTGAGCGAGGCATGAGAGAAATCTAGCTGTAACTTGTTGAGGATTTGCAGCTTTTAGGTCCTGCAGAAGCGACATGGGCTTTTAGCTTTGGTTTTGGGATGGATTTGTCGCATCTAATGTTTTGGAGGTTATATTGTTTAAGCTTCATGAAAAGATATATGGTGTTTAAGAAACTTATCAAATGTAAGGAACAATGCATATTGTGCTATTTGATGAATGGTTGGGTTGGGTTGGGTTGGGTATGGATGGGAGTGGTTATAGATGGGAGTGGTTATGAGTGCTTTCAATCCTGGTTGTGGATGGTGCTTATATACACGTTAGGAGCATTGTTGGCTGATGGTGAGTGTGCCTGGCTGACATGATAGGAGTATGCTTTGGCTGATGGTGAATGTACCTAGCCGACATGTTTGACCTACCTTATGCTGAGATGGGTTATGATTTCAGCATTATTTTGAGTATGGTATGGGTGCATCTGTGGTAGGGGCGTACATGGGTTAACGGTATACGTTGGATTGTGGTGGTAGCGCCACCACTTCTGTGTGGAAGTGTCTGCAATAATTCAGATGCATGGTGAGGCCACGTATATTTGTGCATGGTGGTAGCGCCACCATTACAGTGAGGGCGTGACTGTGATATAGTCATGCAGGGTAAATAGCTATTCTGAGTGGTAGTAACTCCATCCAGACAAGGTGCGACTTTGAGTACAGACCTGCTTTAGTTATAGCTATTGTGCTGGGTGGTAGCGCCCCAGTTGGTTGGAGTGTGACCGTTATTACAGTCACACACGGGTAAAGAGGTATGTGCGCGGGGGGTAGCGCCCCCGGTGTTTGCAGGACCATGTCTGTTGGTGATGGGCATGAAAGGTCACACATGTACTTCTATCTTGTGGTCGTGTATCACTAATGTTTTTCTTTTATTGCGCGCAGGCGGTTGTTCCTGGCTGCACTGCGTGCCTATTAAAGACTCGCACCACCTTTCAGGGTCCAGAGTGTGCATGTATTTAGTTGTTGATCTCAGTGTGCCTGGCCAGTGCACTGGGATAAGATTAGAGCCATGAGTGTTTGAGCACATGTAGTGTGCCTGCCCTGATCATACGAGTCTTTGTGGATGGGGTATGTTGGTATGAGTGGAGGTGTGTCCCGTGGTGTTTTTTGCATGTTGTGATTAGTTGCAAGCAGGGGTGATGTGTTGTGTGTAGTGCCTAGTGTGTGCAGTGTGTTAATGTAAAGGGGGGGAGATGTGTTGTATATGTCTTGCCTGGCTGAGCAGGAATGTTGTGATGTCATGTGGAGTGTTGATGTATGAGTGTTGGAATGTGTGAACTGAAGGTTCCAGCCCTGGTCAGTTGGTGAACCTCCTGCCTGGGTGATGGGCTGCCAGTGTTAATGTCCTTTAATGTCCTTCATGTAACTTACTATGAACTATTGTAACTGCTTGTCAAGGTGTCACAAGAAGCTGTTAATAAACCTGGCAAGTCAACCATAAGAAGGTATGCGAGTCACTTCGTAACAAACATGATATTCTCACAGGTGACTGTTTACCTGTGAAAAGCAGAGGTTACAGAATGTCAGAACATGTGAGATCCCACATCAAAGGAGAGGTCAACAAGATGCTTGATGTCAGGGTTATAGAGCCCCCTACAAGTCCATGGTCTAGTCCAGTTGTTCTAGTACCAAAGGCAGGATCCAAGGAGTTGAGATTCTGTGTGGACTATAGAGCTCTAAATGCGATCACTAAGACTGATGCCCATCCTTTGCCAAGGACAAATGAACTGGTGGGTAAACTTGGTGCAGCCATGTACCTCAGTACATTTGATCTGACATCAGGCTATTGGCAAATAGCCCTAACAGACCATGCCAAGGAGAAAACTGCATTCTCAACCCCAGCAGGCCTCTAACAGTTTAAGGTCATGCCTTTTGGATTAAAGAATGCACCTGCTACATTCCAAAGGATGGTCAATCAAGTTCTGAATGGGATGGAAGACTTCTGCATCGCATACTTGGATGACATTGCAGTATTCATCCCTACTTGGAAAGAACATGTTGATCACTTAGGATATGATTTGCAGGCTCTTGAGCAGGCCTTTCTGACCATAAAGGCAAGAAAATGTCAAATTGGTCAGAGCAAAGTGGTCTACCTTGGCCATGAGGTAGGAGGAGGTGAAATAAGGCCATTGCCTAGCAAAGTACAAGCTGTACAAAACTGGGCCACCCCTACTACTCAAACCCGAGTGAGAGCCTTCCTAGGTCTCACTGGGTACTACAGGAATTTCATTGAGAACTATGGGTCCATAGCTCCTCCTTTGAATGTAATCTCCTCTCCAAAATTCCCTAAAAAGGTTAGATGGACTGAGGAGTGCACTCAAGCCTTTGAAAACCTGAAGAAAGCCCTTTGTCAAGCTCCAGTCCTAAGAGCTCCTGATTACCACCAACCCTTCATTGTGCAGACAGATGCATCCAATACAGGTATAGGTGCAGTCCTTGGTCAACTGAAGGTGGGCAACCATAGAGCGTGAGTGTTTTGCCATTGTGTGGTCTCTGAAGAAGTTTAGGCCATACTTGTATGGATCTACTTTTGTGATTCAGACAGCCACCAACCCTTGAGATGGTTAATGCAAATGAAAGTGGAGAACCCAAAACTTTTAAGATAGTCAATCTGCCTGCAAGGGTTTGATTTCACCGTTGAGCACAGGTCACGATGCCACCCCCAAAATGCTGATGGTCTCTCTAGGATGTATATAACCGACTAGAGTGAAGAGATTCATCCAGGAGTGGATTAAATCCTCCTATCCCTTAGCTTGGGTGGCGAGGGCGAATGTTATGGAGAATTCTCCAGAATGGCTAATTTCCCTTACTTACTGAGTCCCTCAGCACCTTTGCTGGATTTCTAGGATTATTTTTTTTCACCTGTTTTGCTGTGTGTGTTTAACATTTTTGTGTTCATAGACTGTGGAGCTTCACCTACTCCATAGACATAATCTTTTTACTTTGTGTTACACAGCACCTTTAGTGCAGTGACACAGGGTTGTCTTTTTCAGACTTCCCACTTTAAACTCCATTTTCTGGGACTGACTACTGTCTCCCAGAACATGTAAAGTTGCCATTGACTTCATTAGTCTTTTTAAATTCACAGACCCAGTACAAACTATCTTACATAGCGTTATAGAAAGGGTTAATAGTTATCCCTTTTTGTCTGTTTCTCATCGAACATTATTTCGTTCCCCTTTCTTTAAGATGTGGCTGGTGGCAGTGGTATCTACCCTATTTTTCCTACTGCGGTCTATTTTAATAGCCTTTGTACTGTTTTAGGCTAAGTTAGTAGCCTCAAACTTAAATCCGCTGGGCCCCATTTACTTTTATTTGGTACCGGCTGGGTTTATTCGCCATTTCTTTTTGTAAAGGTCTTTCTCGTGTTTTACTCTGCATGCCAAACCAGGTTTGGTTCCTTTGTTCGCTGTCCTTTGGCAGGCTTCTGCACAGAAGCCCTCCTTAGGCACCTAAATGTCTGAGGGGGACATGATGTGAGGGAGGGGTTTGAGACTTCCTGCACAGGGTCTCCTTGAAGACCCATGTCACACTCTGTATGATTGGCTGTGGTGACTGTCCCGCCAGGACAGCCACCCTGATGTGTGATTGACAGCCAGGCTGTGTGAATGGGGGAAAACAAGACCCATGTCACACTCTGTATGATTGGCTGTGGTGACTGTCCCGCCAGGACAGCCACCCTGCTGTTTGATTGACAGCCACGCTGTGTGAATGGGGGTAAACTGCATAAAAAGCAGGTCTCTAGGGCTTGGAAGGCAGAGTCGCCATTGGATCGAGAGAACCGAAGAGAAGCTGGAAGAAGAGGACCACTACCATGACTGAACCTCCCGGTGAAGCCCTGCTGCGGGTCCGAATCTCCAAACTTCGACGACAGAGAAGATCTGCACGGAATCTTCTACCCTTGAGCTGGTGGGACCAACCAGTTCGCCAAACACCAAGCAAAGCCTCCCTCCCCTGGTCGAATTTGCTGTGCATAGCTGCAGTGAACCGGATAGTCAGGAGGACCGGACCCTGTTTGGGTTTTAAGGAGCGCACCTTTTATTTTTTGCTTTGCTCTGCTGCTGGTTTCTTCCCTGGGCAGTGCAGGACCCTCCAGTCTTCCTACTTTCTGTCAGTCTGACAGTCGCTTCGGGAACCGTGAGCCTGCAGGATCTGCCAGGAACCTCTGCCTCAGCTACAGCCTTCTTCTTCATTTAAGGTACTGTTCTAACCCGGTTGTTCGTCCGTCCGACCGCGGTGAAAGTGTTTGACATCTTTCGCCAATCCAACGGCTTGTCCTTCTCTATTCTTTAAAGTAACTTTTCTTCTGACCAACTTCGTTCCGAACTCTTGGCAAAGACTTAACCGCAAACTACTCTGAACTGTGTGATCCTCTACAAAGACTCTGGTCCATTGACTTTGGCCCAGGCCTCTTGATTTGATTTCCTCACCGTAGTAGCCTTTTCTAGATTGCCCTGCTTACTTACTTGTTGATGCTGCTTAATTCTTGTCTAACCTTGTCTTTCCCTCCCTTTTTAAATTGCTGGAGTGCCATTTTTATTTAGCTGAACTTGTCCCGAATCTATTGGGTGGTGTGTAGTATATTAAGAGTGTGAATTTTCTAATGCTTTACTTTAGTGAATTGTTTCACAACTGATGTGTAAATAAATATATATTCTTTTACTCAGAAACCTTGACTCAGTGTTTGTTTGAACCATACTAATTGCTGTCCTTTGTGTAACTATTGGTACTGCTCACTTTACTCTTGAGATAAGTCTGGCTGCTCAGCCATCACTACCACTTTACTGTGTAGTACAGGCTTGTACCAAAGGTGAATTTGTATTGTCACTTGTAGTCTTAATTGTGTGTGGTGTTCCCAAAGGGTACTGCATATGATTCTGCCTAACAGGAACTTAGGGTCATCATCATGGAAACTGTACAGGCTCTAGGGGGCGCTGCACCAGCCGTCAGTGCCAGTGCTAGAATACATGTGTAACACGTTCATTTCCTAACATTATAAAAATGAATGTGCCTGTTCATTTTTATAATGTTAGGAAACAAACGTGCTACACGTGTATTCTACCACTGGCACTGCTGCAGGCTGTGCCCTCAGCCAGGGCAGTTTCTAGTCGATTTGGTGCCCAGGGCGAAACACTAGGAATGCACCCCCCCGCACACACCATCCCATGCGCCACTCCCACCGCACCCCGCGCTCCACTCCCGCTGCACCCCATGCACCACTCCCACCGCACCCCGCGCACCACTCCCACTTCACTCTGCGTGCCATTTCCAAACTACACCATTAAGGAACTCCTACCCAAAGTCAAACAGTCTGTCACACAAGGAATGAATTGCCATTTGCAACGGTGGGCCACTTTTTCACTGGTGCCAAAGACAATTTTATGCCCCAGTCCCAGTTAGGCTTCAGATAATGAGGACTGGGCACACCAAGAGACCATGAATATGGCATAAGATGCAGTATATAAAACCAACAAAGAACACAAGATGCTGAAGGGGGTTTGGAGGCAACCTAAGCCAAAACGGCAATGACAAGGAGACACCTGAACCCAATAAACAATCACTTTAACATTCTTTGAATGGGAATCAAGTGTATGCTTTGATACAGTAAAGTCTTGACTGTTGTAAGGATACATGGACTAGGATTATTTATTTATTTATGCAATGTGTGTCGGATACAGGTATCCAACAAACATTGCATAAATAAATAAATTTTCCGTCTCCATGTACCCGACAAACATTTCATAAATAAATAAATAAACCGGTTCGTGGCTTAAAGAATATTTACTCAGCAACACTGGTCAAAACTATTGTCCGCATAGTGAAGTAACTCATCACCAGTGCCATGGAAGTGGTTTCAAGTGTAATTTCTATATAGTTTGGAAAAGAAGTGGCATGAAAGAAATAGCGCTGCTTTAAACTATTGTTTTGGCCATTTTCTGGGCTTGCAGGGACGCACCATGGGCCCAAATGGGTCTCTGTTTGTACCGTGTCGGGGCCCACGGTGCGTCCCTGCAAGGCCTGCCCACTCCCCACAGCCCACTGCACCTCCCCTCCCATCTCAATGCCAGCACAAAACCATTTAGTGACTAATGGGCCACCATTAGCAGTTTCCTGCCGGCATTGTGAAGAAAGGGGCTGGAATTAGCTGCAGGGGGACCTAAAGTGTTTTATTGGTGTGCTTATGCCCCCCACCCCAAGTGGTGCGAAAGTGGTCAGAGGGAGCATCTGACTTCTGTAATGTCATGTAGTACTTTTGTACTAAGTGACATTACAGTCGGAAGGAGCAGCGCCAGCACCTGACCTGTAGAACTTTCCCCACATAAATGCGCCGCCGCACAAACTGGGGAATTCCATCCCCTCTAGCGGCTCCAGGGACCAGGGCAATTGTGCCCCCGGGGCTATTGCGCCTCGGGCAGTTGCCCGCCTCGCCCGGGCAAAGAAACGGGCCTGGCCCTCAGGCAGGGCAGGGAAATTGGCAAATAAATTGGCAACCGTTGTTGCTTTATTACTGTCCCCCGGCCCCGGGGGGCGCCAGTACCGCTGGCGCCAGCCAGGCCCATGGGCGCACGTGCGGTGTGCCCTCCTCCAGGCTATGGGTGTGCACTGACACTGAAGTGTGGATCGATTGGTGCTGGCTGGTGTTGTCGGCCCCGGCCATTACAGAAAAGAGGAGCGATTGGGTCACTAAATCCTGAAGTTGTCACATCACAAGCACACACTGCCAAGCAGCAGCAGAATCAGCAAATACAAACAGTTGCCGCATCCTGCCCTCACTGATTGGGCCTTGTTTCAGGAAATCCGGCAGTAACTACAGCCTGCCGAGGCAAGTACACTTCTTTCCTCCTGCTCCCGTCCTCGCAGGCGAGGCCTATTGCTGCATAGGTGTTTTATTTATTTTAAAAGGGTATTGCGGAGATGACTGGGCCAACCAAGAACGGCCTCTGGAGGCCACAAAGCTAGACACTTGTCAAGGCTCAAGTAGTCATGAAAAAGGAAGCGAGCACTGGTGGTGGACTCTCCTCAGGAGATCAAAAGGCCGGTTCTCGGAAGACCTGGGCAGAGTGTCACCGTCAGCAGATCTTAGACAGTTGCAAGTTCCAGCGGGGTTGGATTGGTCCATTCATCGGCATTTCGGCCCGCCGCAGGCCAAAATCACTTCGAGGGTGAGGCCCTGGGTGCCAGTACCACGCGTGGGCCAGTTTGGAGGCTACTACGCCCCCCTAGTTCCCGCTCCTGAGCATATTGTTCGTCATTCCCTCTTTCCAGGCCATGCCCGGCCATTACGGAAAAGAGGAGCGAGTGGGTCACTAAATCCTGAAGTTGTTCCCATCACAAGCACACACTGCCAAGCAGCAGCAGAATCAGCAAATACAAACAGTAGTTGCATCCAGCCCTCGCTGATTGGCCTTGTTTCAGGACACCCGGCAGTAACTACAGCCTGCCGAGGCAAGCACACTTCTTTCCTCCTGCTCCCGTCCTTGCAGGTGAGGCCTATTGCTGCATAGGCATTTTATTTATTTTAAAATGGTATTGCGGAGATGACTGTGCCATGCAAGAACAGCCTCTGGAGGCCACAAAGCTAGACACTTTTGTCAAGGCTCAAGTAGTCATGAAAAAGGAAGCGAGCACTGATGGTGGAATCTCCTCAGGAGACCAAAATGCCGGTTCTCGGAAGACCTGGGCAGAGTGTCACCGTCAGCAGATCTTAGACAGTTGCATGTTCCAGCGCGGTTGGATTGGTCTGTCCGTCGGCCATTCGGCCCGTGGCTAGGCCAAAATCACTTCGAGGGCGAGGCCCTGGGGGCCGGTACCACGCTTGGGCCAGTTTGGGGGTTACTACGCCCTCACTAGTTCCCGCTCCTGAGCATATTGTTCGTCGTTCCCTCTTTCCTGGGCATGCACTGTTGACTTTATTTTAGTGCAAGAGTTTCATACATTTCACTGTTTGCTCAGACTTGTTTTATACTCTTCTTTGTCGTTGTGCTTCTTTTGTTTGGAATAGCAATCACGCTAGTCTAACGAGATAAACAAACACCTATACAAAACGTGCCTTGTGAATGATGGTGTGAAGGATGGATGCAGGCGCTGGACCAAAAGATGAGCAAAGTCTGCACAGCAGCTGGCTTGGGAAAGCGACTCAGCAACTACAGTAGAAACCATCTCCGTGGACGGTTGGCCCGTATTCCGTATAATACAAATACCCAGACTTGCAGGATGCATGCTTCACTTTCTTTGTTCCATTGGGGGCAACATGCTGTAGCATCAATTCATGGCCTTTAAAATACCCCGCACGGTGCAGCTTCCGATCTCCTTTAACACAAACGCTGGGAAATGGCCATGACCAGCTAACGCCACATTAATCAAAGCCAGGTCTCTAAAGAATGGTTCAAGTGTTGGGGAATCACCTGCTCACACTTTCTGTCGTGTGACCAACCAGTGCGCAAAAGGTGTTTCAGAGCGTGGGGCTCTTGATGCCACCCATTTCTGCATTTGATACACCAGCAGCTAAAAACACCCTGGGGAGGCTGCTCCTTCTGCATAGTCCATTTCTCTCCCAAGCTCGGCACAATGTTCTTTACCATAATGGAGAATGTGAAAAAGTGCAGGGCTGCAAGACTGGGGGGTAAGGGTGGAGGGCAAAGCGCACTACGCTTGGGATACACTGGAGATGCTTCCCCTGACAACCGCAGTACTCGAAGTCCCTTGAAGTTAAATTTGTCTATACACTGCACAATGTACAAGGGCCGCTGTTATTCAAGCAGCACGCGACTAGTAATTTGCAAAAAGTAAACTTAACGAGTCCCAAGTGCCTTCCACCCTTTAAGAATTTGATTGTTTTTGTTTTTATGTTGGGATGGTAGACATCGTTTTTCTTTGCGATCTTACAGTTTCATGGTGCTGTCGGGAGCTAAAATGAGTGATCACGAAGGAAATATTTAAGAATTTTGAGAGTTCACGAGCATGAGCGAAACAAACCCCAATACTCGAACTGCCATTTCTCTGCCGCGGTAATGCATTGTAGTGTGTTTCAATGTAAAGTCCACATTGTAATGTCATAATTTTAGAACGCCACCTCTCCAACATTAACATTGGGAGCTATGTTGAATTGTACATGCATGTGGAGTAGTGATATTGTTCACGTGTGTCCCTAACTTCCTGTGAATATTTGATGCAATACATATTGCATAAATGCATGTATTTTAATGCTGAGCTAGACGGGCTTCTACAGCTATCAGTGGGTATGTTGTTGGTGCTTGTTCTTGGAGGTTCGAGTAACACTGTTCAAGACCAGTTCATCACCTTTTAAGAGTGGCTAAATGTTTGAGGTCATACGAATGACATTAGTGTAGATCTGAAATTGTCGATTCTCTGACCTTCGTCACAGCAGCAAACTGGTCATTGTTACTAAAAATGAAGAGCAAAAGCAGACTAACATAACCAGACCTGTTCAGGTTTGACCCTCTTATTGCTGTTTTCCGAGGTTCATGAAATTCAGCAGATGCTAGC
This sequence comes from Ambystoma mexicanum, assembly GCF_040938575.1. Classification (NCBI taxonomy): domain Eukaryota; kingdom Metazoa; phylum Chordata; class Amphibia; order Caudata; family Ambystomatidae; genus Ambystoma; species Ambystoma mexicanum. The sequence goes on from NC_090932.1 coordinate 314,250,272, forward strand.
ATTGACAATTTTGTTAACTCATAGTCCCCACTCCCGCTGCTCAGCCCATGACACATGCATGAGATCACAGGTCTGGGGAGAGGGGGCGCCAACGATGCTTCCCGCCTGGGGTGCAATCTGTTGTAAGACCGGCCCTGAAACTGTAAATATGCCTATATGCCTGTCTCCCTTCACCAGGTCATTTCACCTGCCACTCGCGTGAACCAGCCATCTGCTGCCCCTCTGGGTTTGGTTGAGCTGGAAGCACCTTGTCTCCCACTAGGACCTCCTGGGGACAATGGGGTGATGGCAGGCTAAGTCTCCATGAAGGAAATTGTGGATGAGGCCTCTACTCACCTGCTCCACAATCAGATAGGCACCCATTCCCGTGAGTGTGTCCCTGATGTCTTCTGCAGTGATGTTCTATTTCCTAGGTCTGGCCTACCTGCCCAGCGGAGTATGTGTAACGTCATCCAGAGAGACTCACATGAGCCTGAGAAGGCATCCATCGCAAGGGGTTGATTCAAACTTTACCCTCTAAGATGGTTCAGACTGGCATTCCATGGTGTGCTATAAAGTGGTTGCATCCTGCTGACCTTTGCTGGGCACACCCCCATAACTACTGAAGAAGCACCACCCTCTCACCAAGTGGTTACATGGGTGGAGAGGGCACTAAAAAGAGCTCATGGGACCAACAGCATTGCTTTCTGGAGGTGAGCTTGCACTGGATATGCACTAGCCCATTAGGACATGGAACATTGTGCAAAAAAAAGATAAAGGAACTAGTTACTCCTTGGTCAATTTACTTTTGAACTATGTATTAATACAGGGTTCAATATGTGTTGTTTATAATAGTGTGTAATATTGCTCACACTCTATACAATAACTCATTTTCATTGACTTTGTGTTTATTTGTGTTTTCCCTATTGATCACAGTTATATATCATCATTGATAGTAACGTTGTTTCCATGCATTTTTGTTTCAATGTTGTCTCCCTTTGAAGCAAGGACACTTTAACCTACGTTGTTGCACTTTATAATGTGTTTAGTGAGTATGTACTATGTCTTTACATTGGAAACTAACTGTTCATGCTTTTTGGGCCGTGTTTATGAATTTTCATGGTCTTCATTTTCCTTTTTTTTCCTTCTTTCTGTGAACTGAGATGAAATATGCTCAGTTAATAAATGCTTTTTAGAAGTGAATCATTCAGTATGGGAGTGCCGCGTCACAAATAGAAATTAGGTCATGTTTTGATTTTTCTACCGAAAATGACAGGTTTGAGTAAGTTCATGTCTGGAGCATTCTTGGTTTTATTGTTTTGGGTTTGTGAACCTAGCTCCTCGGCATTAGGGGACGTCCATTTCGTTTTTTTGCACTGGATATGTTGGCTGTTCACTCAGGAACGATTGCCAGGTACTAATCATTCCACTAGAGGAGGGGCAGGGCTGTGAAGGCCTTTTGGAGATCATAGAGGTTGAGAACATGGTTGCCTTCAGGGCCATTTTAAGCAAGTGTGGGGCCCCATGCACAGACACCTTTGGGCACAGCCACCTTTGGCCCCCCCCTCCACCAAACAAAAGGAATTAAGGGATCAAGAATACTGGTCGCACCCCCGCCTCCCACCCGTTGCGCTCACAACCTATAGGTTGACATACTGTCTCACAGCATAATAAGCACATTTACTCCCTTTAAGTCCCCTTACCCTCTTCATTCTTGCTCTAATCAGAATGATAACAAATAGCATTTGAAGACCAACATTAGCAGTCTACGAAGAGGTTACTGTTCTAGTACATACAGGATAATTTTTATCAATAACATCCAGGATGGTATGCCGCCTTTAGTATTAAAGCCTGGCTGTATGTAAAAGGTATATGTAACCCATAGTAGACAGAGAACTCACATTAGCTGCCTCACAGAATGCAAAAGTGTTCATGCATGGATAGAGGAGACCAATTGGAAGGAAGGAGAAAGCTGCACATTCCGTAGCATGGATAGTGGATGCAGATTAGAAGCTACCAGGAAGGTGTCTTTATCCAGACAGACTGAGATTAGAAGTGGGATATGGTTTTCAAATAGTGTTGCCATAAGATATCAAAGGAACACATGCCTGTGGTGTGCGATATAAATATGCTCACTATTAAAGTGGAAGCAACCCTATAGCCAGTGAAACAATGAACACGTCTTTTATAAAGATCATACCATGAGAAGGAAATCACTCTGAAGGGCTGACAATTTTGAAAGGTTTAGGGACTGGCACTATTGAGAGGTTAGGCAATACAAGATTAAATGAGATGGCCAGGATCACACATTGGTTAAGGGGTGAAGGGGTGAAGCTGGGATTTGTGCCTATTTCTGCATTTGAACACTTTCTTTCACAGTTCTTACCATGAACTAAACAATTTCATTTTATAAAAACGGACTTGGAAAGTACACAAATCACATTACCAAACATGACCATTTTTAAACACAATATTATAGAAGGGTGTTATGCAAAATGGGAATGGTTCTAACTTCATTCTCTCCATCATCAGGGGAAGTATATAAATACCAGCATACCAATCAGTGTGATTTAACACATTTATGGGCTGATTCATGGAATTGTTGCGCCGAAAAAACAGGGATTTGTGTGCCATTCTGGCCGCAAATCCCCATTTGTTAAACAGGGATTTGCGGGCAGAATGGCACACAAATCTGTTTTTCGGCGCAAATAATTACATGAATCAGCTATATCATCTGGGTTTGTCTTTTGTATTTTAAAGCTTTAAATACTTCCAAAACAATGGCTTGCGACATTTTCATTTATAAACGTGCATAAAAACCTTTGAATTTTACCAAAAAGCAAACAGTGTTTTGTGTCAAACACACAGACCTTAAAATATGCTTGACTGAGGCCTGCAAAATCTGGTCCGCTCTCTTCTGTCTACCAACCCTTCCACCAAAATGGCCAACATAAGAAGAAAGATCAAGTAATGGGCTCAACGGTACCAGCAGCATGCAAGAAGGCAAACCTTACGGAAGACAGCACAGAGATGATTTGACCAGGATCACTGTATCGTCAGCAAATCCAGGATACAGGCATGAACGCTTTTGTTCCACAGTCTTGAATTTGGATACTTATTCACTTCTCCGACTAAAAGTTTAGGCCATCGTTGGATTGACTAGGTTTTACCATGCCCCATCTGAACAAACCCATTTCTAGACCTTCACCATACAGATCATATGTTTGTTTTTAAAGCAACCCCTATCTAGTACAGGTACATTGCTGATAATAGCAGATGTTGTTCTGTAATACCAAGTACATATGCAGAAAGGTTTATAAACTTCAGACATACAAAAGGCTCAGCCAGGCTTGCTGGAATGTGATATTCTAAGTTTGCATATGAACACATATCTCTGCAATGGGTGCTTCAAACACTGAGCTAATTTCAGAACCATTGTGGCACTCAATGTATTAATATGCATTTCACCATTGCCTATTGCACCTGATCAACATAATTCCCAGTTGTGCTGTAAGGAACACACAAACTATGTATACCACATTGAACACAGAAAGCAATACATGATTAATTGATCAAGGCAGAATGTACTTGTCAAAACAGAAAAGCAATGGGTTTAGAGCCTCAGCAGCACCCCATAAAATATCCTGACCTGTGCTATTTAAGACTGGTGAACAATGGAATCTTACTTCTTCAGATCAGGCAGCTTTGTGGGGCCCCCCTCCAAAATGGGGCCCTGGGCAAGTGCCCCTTTTGCCCTCCCATAAAAACGTCTCTGGTTGCCTTCCATATAACTCTGACATCATTACACCAGCAGCAATGGCTGCTGTGTCTGTTAATTCTGTCAGAAGGCAATACTGGCTCAGGCAGTGGAATGGAGAGCCATCCCAGGAGCCCTTATAAAAGGTACTTAACTTTTATACCAGAAGGTCTCTGCCCCACAAATCAAGCACCTTATTAAACAAGCTAAACGAGACAATGCCCTTCCTGACCCAAAACCTAAAGAACGACAAACCAAGGATCACTACAAATATCAGGCAACATCATCTTTTCAAGCGCAAAGGTGATCCATATGTGCCATGGTTTGTGGTAGAGGATGATATGATATGGCATTTATAACGTGCCTATACACAAGTGTTTCAAGGCGCGATAAGGCAAAGGGAGAGGAAAATGAGGGACGACTGAGACACCAATCCTGCAAGGCCAGTTGACATTGAGATCGCGCAAGTGCAGGGGAGGGGGGAAGGGGAAAAGTGCAGGGCGAAAGGGGAGGGGACAGTGCAGTACATAGGAAACCAGGTAAATAAATAAAGACAATAAATAAGAGTGCAGCCAGCTGGTGGCAAGTGCAAGGGTAAGTGCAGACACCAGGTGTCAAGTGCTGGTAGGGGCTGTAGGGATACAGAAACAGTCCCTGAGTGCAAAGGTTGCCAAGGGGGCAGGGCAGGTGTGCAACTAGCGTGGGGGTGGGGGGTGAGTGGGCCCGAGATCAGAGGGTAGCCAGGTAACCAGTGCAGTGTCAGATTCAGCCAGGATGCTTTGAGCACATCATCCCACACAAACATACTCCCACTGCACTCTCATTTAGTGGCTCGGGGAGGCTGTGACCCCACATGTCATCTATAAAGGGTTGCCAACTGCAGCTGTTCTGCTCTGCCTGAGGAGGGTGCGTTGGCAATGGGTGGTTCCGGGGGACTGTTAGCAGGAATATGCCCACTCCTAACACCCACATTCAGGGCGAGTAGTTGGCCCACAGATCCTGTGAAGAAGATGAATCTTCAGGAGGGTATCCAACAGCATCAACTGAATAATGCAATCCGGCCAGTGCACAGTTGGGAGTCTGGCCTGGCTAATTACATGTGAATCTTGTATTGGTCCTTAAACACTTGTGGAGTGAACTGGGTACCACATACTGCTCACCCAATGTAAGTCACCTCCCTGCTCCTCATCCCACATACCTGACCCCACTCACCAACTCTTCCTCACCCCACTTACACCATGCTACCACAATTCACTCTCCCTCTCCCTACACTGCCTTACCCTTCCCACCACAATCTACATAACACCATGCTACCACAACCCACTCACCCACTTTGCTTCACCCTACTCTTCCTCCTCACCTCGACCTCACCCAATCTACTTCAGCCCACTCACCCACTCTACCACACCCACTTTTCCTCATCTCACCCCCTCTAGCTCAAACCACTCTTCCTTATCCACTCAACCTCAACCACTTTCCTCAATCCCCTTTTCTTACCCCATTAACCACACCACCTTACTGAAACCACTCCAACTCATCCTGCTCACCCCACAATTCCTTATCCCACTCACCCCATGCTTCTTCATACCAGTCACTACACTCTACCTCACCCTACTCTATTTCACCCAACTCTTCCTCACCCTACTCTTCCTCACCACACTCTATATTACCCTGCTTACCCACTCAACCTCAACCACTTCCCTTACTCCACCCTTTCTCACCCTATTAACCTCACACCCTTACTGAAACCACTCCAACTCATCCCGCTCACCCTCACCCCACAATTCCTCATCCCACTCACCCCATGCTTCATCATGCCAGTCACCCCACTCTACCTCACCCCAATCTACTTCACCACACTCTACCTCAACCATTCCTACTCATCCAATTCACTCCTTCTGCCTCACCCCACTATTCCAACATACTGTACTTTAACCAATTTGTCCTCTTTCCACTCTTCCTCACCCCACATTTCCCTCACCTCACTCTTCTTAACCCTAATCACATCACTTTCCCTCACACTTCTCTTCCACACCCCACTCAAACCACTTTACTTTATCCCACTTTACCTCACTCCACTCTTCCTCATGGCACTCTTTATGACTCCACTCACTTCACTCTCACTCACAAAACTCTTACTTAACCCACTTAAACCACTGTGCTTCATCCCAGTCTATGTCACCTCGCCCTTCCTCACTCTACCTCACACCACTTTTAATAATGCTCTCATCCCACACTTTATCACTCTGCTACTATACCATTCCTCCTAACTCACTCAGGTTACACTCCCTACCCCCACTTCCTCACCCCACTCAATCGACTCCAACTGACCCATTCGAATGGATTGCATCCTCCCATGTATTCCTCATCTTTGATGTAGTCAAGTCTGCTTGCAGCTTGGTTCGGAAAAGTTTTTTCATAGGGTCAAGTGTCGTGCAGAATTGAGTCTTGGTCTTTGATGGCCTTCGTAGCTTCCGTCATGCCGTCGACGCTGGTATGTGAAGCATGCGTGCTGACTGTTACTGCAGTTCTGTTTTTTCCACATTACTGCATGCTTCGGGGCTACTCACCTCAGCGAAATTCGATTCCGTTTGTTTCTACAATCAAGTGAATTTGATATACTTCGAACATGTCCTCGACACCGAAGACAGGTTTCAAACGGTGTGCAGACTGTGGGGCGAAAATGTCCATAACAGACGCTCACTGCATCTGCGTGTGGTGTTTGGGGGCAGGCCACAAGGTGGACGAATGTGGCTCATGTCAATCTATGACTGTCAAGGCCTTTTAAGAAAGGAAGGGGAAACTCGATGCAGGTAAGCCCTCTCCCAAATCCCCATTCATTACCCCATCCATTAACCCATCCAAAAGAAAATCGTCTTCCGAATTGAGGCGTACTTCCCCCGAGAGAAAACATCCAAAACATCTGAGACGATCGAGGTCTGCTTCACGACGCTCGTCATACTCTTCTCACAAGAAGAGTAAGAAATGGCATCATAGGTCCTCGTCTTCATCGTCTTCCACTCAAGTTTTCTTCCCAAAGAAAACCTCGACTCCTGCGGAATGGGAAAGCTTCCACTTAAAAATGGTTGATGTATTTCAGAGGCAAGCTCCTCTGAATACCTCTCAAGGAGTCGGGGGGAAAAAAGCCACCCCTCGGTGCCTGACAAGACCAGTAGGGAGTCTCGTGTGTCTCCTTCTTGAGCGCCTCAGAGCCCAGGAAAAGAGGCTCCTCGATGCAAGTCAAAGGAGTCTTCTTTCACACATTAAATAAGCCTGTGTCTACCCTCTCGAAGCCGAGCCTTCGAGACATGTTATCCACTTGAATCCATCGAAGCATGTTAAACCGTCGGCGCATTCACCGACCACTTCGAGGAAGTCACAGAAGCCCTTGACGCCTTAAACACCATCAAGGCATTCACTGCCTCTGAAGACTGTAAAGCCAATTGTGGAACTGAGTAAGTCGTTCAAACCCATGCCTCACCCTGATTTCTTCAGGCAAATGGGATCCATCTTCGAGTAAGATGAAGAGGAGGAGAGTCATGCCCCATTTGGTTATGAGTTTGGGACACCAAATGTTTCAGAATAACATATTTCTTCAGAGTTCAAACTGTAGAATTTAGTGGAAACCCTGAAAAAAACCAGTCACTGGGAAATATCTCCAGAGACTTAATTTGGTACCCCGCAGGTGGCTGGATATGCTGATCCTTCATATAGATCTGTGATTTGTAAAGTGGCTGAATATCTGGGGTGGTCTAAACCCGCAGCTACTATAGAGACCGATGACCTTACTGACATCTTAGACAGTGGCACATTTAAGGAGGCTCTGCTACCTTTCTATGCTGCCTTAAGAGAAAGGGTTATGGAAAATTGGCTGAAGCTGGATTCTGTTCCCCCTGTAAACAAACTCTTAACAAAGAAATACAGAACATCGTCTGTGGACCCTCCTTTTCTGAACAGGCATCCTACACCAGAGAGCCTGGCTGTTCAAGTGGCAACAGTTTTATTTATGTGTGCAGCTTATCCTTCTGCTCCTGCAGACAAAGAAGATAGAAAAGTTCACTCTTTGGGAAAGCAGGTGTTTAGTGCAGGGAGCATGGCACCAACATCTGCCAATGCTACAAGCACATTGGCTAAATACAGACATACCCTTTGGGGTGTAGCTGCCCTTGTAGCAGAACATATTCCAGAGGGTGAGGAAGTGCAAGATGTAAAAGATGCTATGAGGCAGTCTTTGCAGTCCAGCCTGGATACAGTGGATTCAGTAAGTAGATCCATGGCTGCCAGTTCTATGGTTAAGTGCATGTCTTGGCTCAGAAAGTCTGTTTTTTTCTGTGGATGTCCAAGCACGTTTACTGGCTATGCCTTTTGATGGAACCTTTCTGTTTGGAGAAAAGGCTGACAATAGTCTGGAGAAGCTGCAAGCTATTAGAGCTGCAGCTAAATCTTTAGTGGCGGCAATCAGACAACCTCAATCTTCAGGTCAACGATGGAGAGGATGTCCTTTTCGTTACTATTCCTCAATGTCTCAGGAGGATAGCTCAGGGCCAACGTGCTCGCCTTGGAAGCAAGACAACAGCGAGCAACACAGGTTCGATCCACGGGTACGCACGTAGAAACCTCTGGGTATTAATCATGTTATAAATAAACTATCATCATATCATATCAATCTCTAGAGGAAGAGGACAGTTCTCGCAAAGGGTTCAAAGTAGAGTGCCTCGTGGAGCCAGAGGCAGAGGAGGCAGAACTTCCCATGCAACACCCGCAGAGTTGCCCTAAGCTGCAGGTGGAGCAGCAAAATGGTATTACCCAATTTGACCTTTTGCAATTGACCTTTTGTCCTAATTGACCTAATTATAGTGCTCCTAATTGACTTTCTGCACAATTGACCTTTATATTATTTTAGTTATTTAATATATGTATTGGGTTTGTTATGGATTATAAATAATATAAGGGGATTGGGTGGAGGGTTTCAGGGGGGTTTCCCCCGCATATATGTCCTAATTGACCTTTTAAATTAGGTCAACTCTCCCGAGGTCAATTCTCCTGAGGTCAATTGTGAAAAGGTCAATTAGTATACATCCAGCAAAATGACTCCCTCACCCGCAAGTCTGTGGTAGGAGGCAAACTATCATATCAACTCCAGAGTTGGCGAAGCATAACTTCGGACACATGGGTGCTACAAACTGTAACAGGCGGTTACTGTCTCTCATTCCTAAATAAACCTCCTGATTGCCCTCCAAAATCCAGATCATCTCTGGTTCCAGATCCGCTCCTGTTTTTGTTGTACGGACAAGGCAGTGCGAGTAACACAGTGTTCCTTCAACCCTGCAGGCTGGGATCTTTTCTACACTAACGGGGACCCAAGACCGAAACAGGAATCTCCTGGATCCCAACCAACTAACGACTGGGGACCCTTCATAGATCGCCCAGACACAAGGCAAAGTCTGGGCTGAAGGTAGATGTGGTGACTAACTGCCATATCCATTGGGAATGCCGATCTGATCCAGACGCAGCAAAATTACTTGGTCCTGAAGAAGATGATACACTTTGGAAAGGCATTGAAACCGGTCGACCTCTTGGACGGACGATATCCCTGAAAGCACGTGGGATGCGGGATCGAATTGATGTAACTGTAGTGGAGAACAGATTTTCTCCGCCCCTCCACCAAATAACGAAGTTGTTTAAACAATTAAGATCTATTAGTGGTATACAGAAGCCACGTGTATAATAAATTCCTTGCTTCTTGTCTAAACATTATTTATCTTTAGCTACTTCACCTTCCAAGTAGGTTTTAATGGTTTCCCTTAACCAAGCAACTGATCTACAGTACACTGTCAACACACTTCTTGGAAGGTTGATTAAATTATATTGGGCTCAGGTGCCCTGGTGAAAAAAGTTCCTCCTAGAAATGTTGCTTTATTGAACAATGCTTTGCTTTTTACTAAGAATCATATCTAATGAATAACATTGTAGAGTCAGGGGCCTACCCTCCTTATCCTTCTCTTTTAGATAGGCGGTCCACCACCTCCTACCTAGGGACTGACACCCCACACAGGGAAAGTGTGTTCTTCTATTAGGGACTGGTAGGTAACACATCTATTGAAAGAAAACAAAAGTATTGCGTATATACAGTTGGTTCCTTAAAGTGTTTTGCGTGTGATAAGTAACCTTAACTAACACTTAAGGCTGAATTTTGGACTCCCAATCAGAATCCCTGATTGTTGTTTGTATCCAGATCCGCTCCTCCATCAGGTGATTCTCATCCTGCTGGAGAAAGGTGCAATAGAACTGGTACCTGTAGCAGAAAGAAACCAGGGTTGGTACTCTCACTGCTTCTTATTCCCAAGAAGGACAGAGGAGTGCAACTCATCTTGGACTTGATCTGCTTGAACAAGTTTCTCAGGAAGGACAAGTTCAAGATGGTAACTCTTTTGCAAATCCTTCAGGCGCTTCGACTACAGGATTGGTTGGTGTCATTGGACCTTCAGGATGCTTACTTTCATGTGCCCATACATCAAAAGCACAGACAGTACCTGAGGTTCGCGGTTGGCGGTTCTCATTATCAATTATGGGTTCTGCCATTCGAGCTCACCTCAGCCCCGGGGGTCTTCACCAAGCTTATGGCAGTGGTGGCAGCAAGTTTAAGGAGGGAAGGGATTTACATGTACCCCTACCTGGACGAAAGGTGGATCAGGGCTTGTTCCCTGGAACAGTCTCAGAGTCATCTCAGTCGCACCAGCCACTTGCTCCACTAGCTGCGCTTCTCCTTGAACTTCAAAAAGTCCCACTTGACACCTTCTCAAAAGCTTCAATTTATTGGGGCAGTATTGGATTCAGCCTCGGGAAAAGCTTTGCCATCCGAGTTAAGGGCTCAACATCTTTTGCAGATGGGATATCATCAGGATATTTGGGTCAGGCAGGTTTCATATACAGTGATAAATGGTTTACTAATTTGTTTGGACACTTAGGGGTCGATTCATGGAAATAATGTGCGCTAAAAATTCCCGCGCAGAGGTGCCAAAACGTGCGAATCGCAGGAAAAGTGCAAAAATCGCAGTGCAAGTGCGAAAATCGCAGGGAAACCAGCGCACAGCGATTCATGGAAGTCCGTGCGCGAGAAAAACATTGGATGTGCGCTAAAAATGTGCGCTGCGCACGCCGGCGCACAGGTCATCCAACAGCGTGCGCCACGGTCACTGCGAAATCGCACATAGCGCGGCGCACATCACAAAAGTAGGCGGAACACGGGGCGTAACACTCGGAATGGGGAACAACGCGTGAAAATATGGGCGTCACGGGGGAAGTACAGGAGGCAAGTGCGCGGAACGCCCACACGCTCGCCTACAACCCGTATTCATGGAATCGAATAGGGCAAACCAGCGCACGGTCAAAGATGCGCACAGGGCCAAACAAGTACGCCACAAGAAAGCAGGCGGTAGCGCCCCTGCGACTTAAAAAAATGTGCACCAACAAAAAGCACCCATATACAGCCATGATGAATGGGCCATACAGTGGCCCTCTAGGACAAATGAGGTGCAAAGGGGCACCGACAAACACGGACACCAGCTGTGTAAAAAATAGCGTGTGCGTGTGTTCCTGGGTGCGCGGGAAGTTCCACACGCGATTGGCCTGGGTACGTGTACTTCGGGGTGCGAGGGAAGTTCCACACGCGATTAGCCTGGGTACGTGTACTACGGGGTGCGTGGGAAGTTCCACACGCGATTGGCCTGGGTAGGTAGGGGTGCGCGGGAAGTTCCACACGCGATTGGCCTGGGTACATGTACTTCGGGGTGCGCGGGTAGTTCCACACGCGATTGGCCTGGGTACGTGTACTTCAGGGTGCGCGGGAAGTTCCACACGCGATTAGCCTGGGTACGTGTACTACGGGGTGCGCGGGAAGTTCCACACGCGATTGGCCTGGGTAGGTGGGGGTGCACCCCCACCCCCCAGCCACCAGGGGCAGCCTCCACCAGGCCCCCACCCATGTCTACCACCACCCCCACCCCCCAGCCACCAGGGGCAGCCTCCACCAGGCCCCCACCCATGTCTACCACCACCCCCACCCCCCAGCAGTGCAGGGGCAGCCTCCACCAGGCTCCCACGCATGTCCCCCTGCACCCCCACCCCCCAGCCACCAGGGGCAGCCTCCACCAGGCCCCCACTCATGTCTCCCATCACCCCCACCCCCCAGCAGTGCAGGGGCAGCCTCCACCAGGCCCCCACCCATGTCTACCACCACCCCACCCCCCAGCCACCAGGGGCAGCCTCCACCAGGCCCCCACTCATGTCTACCACCACCCCCACCCCCCAGCAGTGCAGGGGCAGCCTCCACCAGGCCCCCACCCATGTCTACCACCACCCCCACCCCCCAGCCCCCAGGGGCAGACTCCACCAGGCTCCCACACATGTCCACCTGCACCCCCACCCCCCAGCCACCAGGGGCAGCCTCCACCAGGCCCCCACTCATGTCCCCTATCACCCCCACCCCCCAGCAGTGCAGGGGCAGCCTCCACCAGGCTCCCACACATGTCCCCCTGCGCCCCCATCCCCCAGCCGTGCGATTTGCCTGGGTACGTGTACTTCGGGGTGCGTGGGAAGTCCCACGCGCAATTGGCCTGGGTACGTGTACTTCGGTGTGCGCGGGAAGTTCCACACGCGATTGGCCTGGGTACATGTACTACGGGGTGCGTGGGAAGTCCCACACGCGATTGGCCTGGGTACGTGTACTTCGGGGTGCGCGTGAACTTCCACACGTGATTGGCCTGGGTATGTGTACTTCGGGGTGTGCGGGAAGTCCCACACGTGATTGGCCTGGGTACGTGTACTACGGTGTATTCCAGGGTTGGGCGGGAATATTTACCCGCGACTGGGCCTGGGAGAGCGTGCTACGTGTATTCCTGGGGTGGGCGGGAAGATTCACACGTTCGCCTACGACGTGCGGCGATTGGCCTGGGTAGGTAGGGGTGCGCGGGAAGTTCCACACGCGATTGGCCTGGGTACATGTACTTCGGGGTGCGCGGGAAGTTCCACACGCGATTGGCCTGGGTACGTGTACTTCAGGGTGCGCGGGAAGTTCCACACGCGATTAGCCTGGGTACGTGTACTACGGGGTGCGCGGGAAGTTCCACACGCGATTGGCCTGGGTACGTGTACTTCGGGGTGCGCGGGAAGTCCCACACGCGATTGGCCTGGGTACGTGTACTACAGTGTATTCCAGGGGTGGGCGGGAATATTTACCCGCGACTGGGCCTGGGAGAGCGTGCTACGTGTATTCCTGGGGTGGGCGGGAAGATTCACACATTCGCCTACGACGTGCGGAAAAATAAATGGTCCAATCCTGAGACACGTACGCCAGCCTGAAGCAGGCGTACGTCGACCCGCGCAGCATAAAACAACAAACAAGCTCATACGCCAGGATGAATATACCATTCCTAGCAGCAGTGGCCGTGGGTTACCAAAGGAGGAGGAGGAGGATATAGAGGGCCCGAATTTTCACTCCCAGAACCAGCCTTTTTGGGATGCCTGATGACCAGGTGTATGGGAGGTACAGGTTTCCCCCACACATAATACTGGACCTGGTCAGTGAGTGGGAGGATGACCTCACATCACCCACTCTGTGCTCCCAAGCACTCAGCCCCTTGGAGAAGGTCCACAATGTACTGCACTTCTTGGCCACAGGATCATTTCAGCAGACAAGTGCCATAGTGGGTGGGGTGTCACAGGCCACGCAGTCTCGCTGCCTACACCAGGTCTTGAACATCATCACTGCACGCCCATCAGTCTATGGGCACATGTACCTGCCCAGGACACTTGCAGAAAGGCAGGCTGCCACCCTCGATTTCTACGGTGTGGCACAATTCCCAAAAGTGCTAGGTGCCATTGACTGCACCCATGTGGCACTACGTCCCCCCAGGGCATCTGAGCACATCTATAGGAACCGCAAGCACTGGCATTCCATCAACGTGCAGGTAGTATGTAATGCTAAGGGAATCATCACCTCAGTATATGCCAACTATCCAGGGTCCACCCACGACAGCTTCATTTACCGAATGTCTACCCTAAGCCGGGACCTAGAAGCTGGGCGGCATGGCGATACATGGCTGCTTGGTGAGTATGAATGCCACTGCACATGCATGCATATCAGATGCAGAGTTATGTCACTACCCCACTTATGATACACATCACCTCCTCACCAGGGGACAGTGCCTACCCTCTGAGCACCCACATGATGACGCCAATTCGGAACCCCATCACGCCTCCAGAGGTAAGATACAACACAGCCCATATTGCAACCCGGGGCATAGTGGAGCGCACATTCAGAGTGCTCAAGTCACGCTTTCGCTCCCTTGACCGTTCTGGCGGGCAGCTGTTATATGCGCCCCCAGTAGTGTGCAGGATCATAGTGGCAGCATGTGTCCTGCACAATGTTGCAACACGCCGTGGCCTGGCTGTGGACATGGTGGTGCCCCCACATCCCAACCACATGCACGGCCGCTGCGCATGGGAGGGGAGAGGGCACGGGGTGAGGCAGCCCGTACGCAGCTGGTGGCTAATTACTTCACATAGAAATCACACCCCAGTGGAGTGCACACAGGCCTGGCACATACCATCTGATAAGCAATGATGACTCGACCTGACAATTAAGATGGACAAAGGGACTGTCAACTGTCAGAACCATAGCAGCCTGAGATTGTTAATGTGGAAGTGTCACAATGTGTGCATCCCTACCTACACAAACACCACAAATGCAGTGTCATGAAAAGACACTTCCATGCTGCAGAAATGAATACCCACTCGCAAAATACTACATGAAAACAGTGCCATGTCACCCACCCCCTCCCCGGCACGGCCACACAACACACCATGGCATGTCATGCAATGTGAGAGGAAAGAAATTAATCCCCGCAACATGCCCCAAGTGTCACCAGCTACAGTGTCCCTAATGGAAACATGTCCACACATGAAATGCTCACAGTAATGCAGGACCTACAACCCACATTACCAAATACTTACCAAGAATACCAATAACCTACACAACCTCCAACATACCTTAAACATGACATTACAGACTTAAAAATTAGCTAGCCTCACCACCTGATGATGACAGCCCTCCGAACACTTCCAAGTATACAGTGTTAGCGCCACGCAAGAGTGTAGGTGCACTGCTTACAACATGGACTCCAGTTCCAAGGTGGACCGCATTGTGAAGACATAAGGAATGGACCTGCAAATATGGAGGATGAGATGGATGCAGAGGCACATATCAATACACCATGCAGTGTACAATACAACAACAATATGCACTATGAATGTATACACAGTGTTGACTACAGACTGCCCACACAGCTCATGGGAGTCCAATGTCACCATGTACATCAATGTCACTTGGGCACACCCTTTGCAAGCCCATGGAAACGGGAAGCAGGAGGGGTGTGTGTGACAAAAACCCAAGCATCTGAACCAAATCCATGACAAGCCTGCATGTGCCCAGCCACAATGCAGCGTATGCCCACGGGAGCCACACAAGGCAACACACTGACCAAAAAAAAAAAAAAAAAAGAAAATGGCCATTAATGGGCCCAGGGGGGGGGGGTGAGGGTGGGGGAGGCCACCCAGGAGGTCCGAGGACAGGGTGCACACCAAAAGCCACCTGTGTGGATCTTGCGAAAAAAAAACACCTCCATGGGCTCATGGCCTACACGGCTACCCTATTGTGGGAGTATCACTCCTGTCGCTATCCTCACCCTCTGCAGCTGCATCAGGAGGTGGTGGCACTATGGGAGGCAGTCCACGCAAAGCCCTAGTCTGTTCCTCCATGGCTGCAAGCATGCGGGTGTGGTAGGTCTCGTTCTGGAGGATAAGTGTGCGGAGGTCCCCATGCAACAACTCACGGGATGCCCGGACCTACGCCCTAGTTGCCTGCATCTCAGCTGAGAGCGTACGGGTGAGACGCTCCAGCTGCTGTTCTGTCCTTCGGTTTGTTGAAGCCTCAAGCTCAACAAGAGTCGTCCTGAGATGAAGGAGTTCCAGCCTCAGGGCTTCCCTGTGGCCCTGGGACTCTATGGAGATGGCTTCCTGCAGAGTCGCCAGTGCCGCCCGCCTGTCCCTGTCGGACGCCAACATGTCCTCCCTGTGTGACTGGCAGATGGAGTCGGTTGCCTGCTGTAGTCGCTCCATCAGCCTTTCGGGGGGGACAATGGAAGTGGCCACCCTATCCATGGCCTGAGCCATCATCTCTGATGATGCTGCCTGTTGGGTTGCCATACCGTAAATGGATTGCTCCCATGCGGTATTGCCAGGTGGCGTACGGCCATCACGTCGGCGGGCACCACACCTGTCTGGGGCAAGGCGAACTGCGCCTTGCTGTGCCGGCACTGCCTGAGGCTGCAGGACTGCATTCCCCCTCTGATCTGCTGGCCCAGGAACAGGATCAGATGTCGCAGAGTGTGACCCTGCATCCGTAACCACCAAAGGTGTACCTGCCAACACTGACATCCCCATTGAGGGTTCTAACCCTGGTGCAGGTGGGTCGGACAGAACAGAATCCCTCCCAGGAACACTCACCTGCGACGGCACGTAGGTCTCATCATCCGAATCGACACCTGAATACAGCTCGGGGGAGGTGCAGCCAGAGACACCCCTTGAGAGCACGACCTGCAGCAGTTGTGGGTTCTCACCCACCACCACATCACGTCCCTCACTGGTGGTCGGTCGGCCCTCAGACCCCTCCTGGGTCTGCACCATCTCCACAACCCCAGCAGTATCAAGTGCGTCTTCCCCTGCAAAGACATAAAAGAAAACAAATGGAAACAGGCATTAGCACTATGGCACACAATTAGGGCTGAGAGGCTACAGAAACAGTACTTGATTGACACATGTCCCACATGACTAAAACACTCCCATGCATGCACCGTCACTGAGTGTGATGGGGAGGCAGATGGCACACATTGATGACACCAAGATGGAAGATGAACACATTTGCTGCATGCTGCCTAGCAGTGGCATCACACATTGGCCAGTGATTGGCAGGTCAAATACACATGCCATCACAAAGATGGCATGTACCCTAGCCATGAAGTGAAGAGGGAGAGGAGGTCACCAATTGTTCATTCAGTCCAGTTTGCTCACATAATTGATTATTTTCATTGTAATGGTTCAAATGTTTAACCTGCAGCTGCCAGTCAAAAATGGTCCTATAGCACAGGGACATGTCTAAACTAATCATGTTCAGGAAACTGAGCCAGTCCACTGTACCATAGCCATGTCAGACATGTGACAATAGGACTGAGAAATCCCGAGTAAAAGTGGTGGTATGCAAACAATCTGCCTGAATAAACAGAGGTAAATAAGGAACAGTGTTGTGGCAAGATGACACTCCAAGGGCAACTGGCGTGGTGTTGGTCTGGATGTCTAATGTTGGCCGAAGGGATGCTGCTATACCCAAATGCTGGTGCCAAGAATGTATAGGAAGGCACATGGGTGAGCCGAACCACTCAGGCACACACACCCTCCCCTGGCACCCAAACAGAAGCCCTCCCACACACACCATGCACATGGATGACACACACATGCATGTGCACTCACCGGACAATGCCTCGTAATCTGCCAGTTCTCCCACGCCTTGGATCTGTTCCTCCGTGACGTAGGTCCCAGCAACCTGCTCATGTGGAGTGAGTTCTATGTCGTCTGCTGGAGACCCACCTCCAGGCACTAGAATTGCGGCATGACTTGAGGCCAGCTTATTCTTTGCCCTGCGCTTCAGGTCATTCCAGCGCTTGTAGCATTCATTAGCTGTGCGCCTCACGATTCCAAGGGCACTTATGATGTCCGCAATGGTCTGCCAGTGTGCCTGACGTTGTGCAGGTGTGGTCTTGGATCCTGCAACAATCACCATTTCGCGGTCATGTGCGGACACATACTCTACAAGTGCATTCAGTTCGGCCTCAATGAAGCTGGGCTTCCTTGACGGGCCGGACTGTGTAGCCGTGTCTGGGGCATCAGCCACTACTGGACGAGCACTCTTCCTCTTCCGCTTGGAAGGTGGTGGGGATCCTGAGTGTCCTACGCCACTCTGGACACTAGGGGCAGGAGCGTGAGATTGCACACTCAGCATGGGAGTTGGTGCAGGCATTAGGTCAAGTGTGATGGTGTCAGGGGGAATGTCAGCATGATGGACTTGGACCGACACTGTCCTGGATGGGTGTGTGAGAGGTGGGGTGGATGGAGCCGCAGCTGCCCCTGCAGCCTCCCCAGCCTGCCTACGTGGGGCAGCAGATGACCTAGCTGCCCCTGATCCACGTGGCCTGATGACACCAACGTTCACCAGCGCACGTGGCCTAGACCTGCTGACCTGGAAGTCAGCCATGGAGTCACCCTGTGCCAGGTCTGGTTCCACAGTGGGCTGGTCCAACAAGGGCTGAGCATGGATGGTGTCAGCCACGGTAACCTCAACCAGGGGGGGGGGGCATGGGTGTCCCTGACTGCTCCTCCACACATGGGGGGCTAGGGGCACCCTGCAAGTCACGGCCACGTCCCCTACTGGATCCACCACGGCCACCACTTGGGGCTCGGCCACCTTTGCCACCCTTACGGCTTGGTCGCCTCCCAGCCATGGCACTGATGTTATTGTGCGTATGGGAGTCGATGTGAACTATTGTCCTGTGCAATTGGGGGTCAAAGGGGTTGGGTACCAGATGGTAATCGTACCCTAGTTCTCTAGCAAGGGTGTATGTCACCCCTGGGAAAAGATGACTGGTCACGCAACACACAGGCACCCCAAAAAAGCGAAGTAAGGTGCACGCAACCCCTCCTAGACCACGTGCGTGGAAAAATAAACCTGCACTACGCTGTGGCACCCAGAAACACAAGAATGAACGTATGCGTGTCACACGCAGCCTAGAATGACCTCTGAAGGGGTACGCGACACATGGGGCAAGCACAGATGTTAAATACGTGCGCGACTCACCGTCTGCCAGGAACAAAAGCGTGAAAAATATGCGCGTGTGCGCGTTGGCAACACCCCCGCCAAAAGAAGAATTGTACGCTGTCTGAGGAGACAGGACAACAGTAGAAGGGAACGCTGTTTGAGGAAACAGGCCCAGGAAAAAGAGGAAAAGAGAAAAAGCTGTCAGAGGTAACAGGGAGTACGAACTAGAAACGCCGTGAAGTAAATCGCGTGTGAACCGACAAGAAGTACAGAATTCACCCACTCGCTCTCCACGAAAAGCACGTACAAGGAAATGGCGTTCTACACGTACCTTTTATACACAGGTCACAGACGCGCATACACGATGAGGACATTTCCACCAATTACGCGCTTTGACACTCGGACGTGTATCTCTTCATTTTTACACGCGCCATTCTCTACGGCCATGCGCGTGACGTCACAGCTGCGCATGGTGGCCTTTGGGCCAATTAAATCGCATATGTGAGCACACGTGGTAAAACTGCACGTCCGAGTGTCATCGCGTGTAATCGGAGGGAAGTGAGCGTACACGCGATTGGCCTGGGTACGTGTATTTCTGGGGTGCGCAGGAAGTTCCACACGCGATTGGTGGAAATCCACGTGTGCTCTGTCATCACGTGTAATGAGGGAAACACCCGCGCGCGTCACGTCCCAGACGCACTTACGCGCTAAGGGCCTTTGGTCCAATGAAATCGCATATGCGTGCTGACGTGCATACGCGCTAAGGGCCTTTCCTCTATTCACACGCAGATGTGCAGGATTTTCGCGTGCCAAATCACTCCGTATCAAGCTGGCCACGTGTAAGCACACGGAAGACCACGCTCCTGCCCAGAAGTCCGAATTACTGCCCCCCAGAGCCCCGAGCACGCTCCCACCTGCCATCTGCTGCTGCCTGGCTGCCTGCTGCCTACGTGCCCTGCCATTTGCTGCCTGCACATCAGCCAGGGGTGCTGTTGCTGTGACCACTCCTGCTGGAACCGAAGACTCCCGACTGGGATTCCATCGCTCCACAGCCCAGCCCCAGGACCCAGTTGCCCACCCACTCCTACCTCTGGGGTTGTCATGTCAGGCACTGCAACATCTGGCACCACTGACAACCCCCGGCCAGAGAGGCAGAGGGGCACCAGCTTCAGTGCCAGGGAAGTTGGTGTCCTGGTGGAGCAAGTCCTGGGGCAGTATGATGCCCTCTACGGAAGTGTGCACGCCGACAAGGAAGGACGGACTCGGATCTGGACGGACATCGTGACTGCCTTCAACGCGGAGGGGGTGGCAGGCCGCGACTTCCAACATGTCAAGAAGCGCTGGGAGGACTTCAGGTCCAGGACCCTGAACAAGGCCCGGCGCCTCTTGAAGGCAGCGGATGCTAAGGGGCGCCGGGGCCACTTGTCGGAAGATCAGATGAGGGTCCTGGAATGCATATCCCCAGCGCTCCACGTCCAGGTCCTTGAGAGGCAGACCCATCTGGAGTCGAGCGGTAAGTGTACATGCATCATGATTGTAAGCTGTGCGTGTGGTGATGTGCCAGTAGTGTGCCGGTTGCACATCTGTTTGTATGGGGCCGAGTATGGGTGGGGGTGTACAGGGCTGTGAGGCTAACACATGCGAGGGCTGTCATGTGTGAGACATGGATGGTGCTTGTGTGTGTAGGCTTGCATGCCAAATGCAGTTGTGTGGGCACACATGTTTGGATGAATGTGTATGTAAGTGGGCATGTTCGTGATGTCACGCATGTATGTTGTTTTCAGCTGCATGTATCAGCACTGTGTACATGTGCATGTGTGTGTATTTGACAAGGGTGCAACAGTGATGCAACATGGATGCATGTGACAGCGGGATGTGGAAGCCTGATTGGCAGATGTGACATGGATGCCCATCGGAACACTGTGACAGTCGGCTGAGGTGTACACATGCATGCAAGTGTGGTGGTGTGCGTGCATGTGGAGTGCACTCCCTGTGTTGCATGTGATGTCTGGCTCACCTTTGCCTGCTCATGCTTTTCTATGTGTATGGATGGTGCTGGCAGTTGGGATGTGGCTGTGGTATGGCTCATGTGTGCAAGTTGAAATGACATGTGTGTTGCCGATTGTGATGCCATGTCTGAGGTTTGCCAATGCCACTCATGTGCAACTGTCATGTGTGTATGTGTCCATTGTACAGTGCCCTGATGCCTGTGTTTAATTTCTCCATGTCTGCAGCGTCAACTGATGAAGAGGGCGGACAAGGTGCTGTGGAGCACAGCGGCGGGGATCGCACCGCCAGCCGGAGACGCAAGGCCCGGCTCCCCTCCCAGGTTGTGATCTCGTTGGGGAGTGAGGAGTCCGGTGCCGCGTCCCAGGCCGCAGCTGCCGGGGGGAGGTCCAAGAGGGGGAGGTCGGAGTTGGACTCCTCGGCAGCAGAAGGGGCAGCTGGGACCCCACAGGGCCCAACGGGGGAAGATGGCACGGAGTCATCCAGGTTGGTGGGGGGTTTGGTGGAGGAGGAGGCCGTGCAAGCAACAGAGACGGGGTCTGGAGGTGGGGATTCCACTGGTGCTAGTGGTGCAGTGCAGGACCAGGGACAGGAGGCAGCACAGGTCGCCGCAGAGGTGCCTGTGTGCAATCCTGTCCCTGATCCTGTCACTGCATCATCTTGCACCAGCAGGGATGCCTACGTCCAGACCCGTTTTCAGGCATGGGATGAGCTCACGACAACTGGCCTTCCTCTGCCTGTGGACGTGGCTATCCGTGTCCGGGTTGAGCCTGTCCTGACTGGTGTGGCGTTGCGTCAACGGGCCATGCGAGGTGACCTGCAGTCTTTTCATGAGGAGACTGCACGTCATCTCGAATTGCTCGTTGACCGCGTCGGCCTACTGGGACAGGTCACCCAGGCCGGATTCCTCCGTTTGATGGGGCTTGCTCAGACCCCCTCCTCAACTGAACCCCCTATGCGCCAGTCGTCCTCCGTGCCATCTTCCCACCCATCAGTCACCTGGGTGCCCTGTGGAGCTGCCTCTGACGGTGCGGCCAAGCTGGTGGAGGAGGCATCCCTGCCACAGTCGGGAGTCGGACGTCCAGCAGGGGTGGCCACATCAACGACTGCACCCCAGCCAGCGGAGGATGTGCAGGCAGCAGGAGGCAGTGCACGGGCAGAGGCGCAGCAGCAGCAGCAGCAACGTAGTGGGAGCCATGATGGCTCGGGGCCTTCCACATCGGAGGGGCAGGCATCGGCCGGAGGGCAGGAGGACCCAGGACGGGAAGTGTCTTCCGTGTGGCAGCGGTTGGGCCACGCCATAGATGTGGAGCGGCAGCGGGCGGAAAAGGCACGGCTCACGATGGTCAGGGCGGAGAACTCCATGCAGAGGGCCCTGAGGCGTGCCGAGTGCCTCGAGGCAATCCGCAGAGATTTTTGGGGGGAACATGTGGACGGCCCTGCGGACCCTCGGGGCCATGGAGGAGGAGCGCCTCTGGGAAATTGAGCAGGAGTTCGATGATGCCCTGGCCCGGAACATCCCGAAGTGAGCCGTCGGACTAGCCCGCTACACTTGTAAATAGTTATATAGTTAGTGTTAGGTTTCCTTTGGTTTGGCTTTATTATTGGACCTTTTGGACAATGGGCCACATTTTTCTATATAGTTATTTTTTTAGGTAGTGTTATTAGATAGGTTTCATTTCTTCGGTTGGGATCATGGACCCTGGATAGTTATCTGTACATAATTGACTTTTGGATTTTCAATTTTTATTATGATTTCGCCATGGAGCAATGGTTTTCGAATTTAATTTGTGACTTTGGACACCTTTCCTTTGCATTATGATTAGTGGTTTAGCATTTTTTCACGGGCCTGCTGTTTTTTTTTTTGGTTAAATTTCCATTATTGTTTGTTTATTTTTGATTCAATTTATGTTGCTTTTAATACATATTTTTTCTTCAAAGTTCAATGTGTAGTATCATCTCATTGGTTTCATGCATATCATTATATGGGTTTTGACATTCACTGACACCCATTGGGTGTATGTGAGGGACATGTGTTCATTTCAAAACTTGCAATTGGGCTTCTGTCATGTTTTTGCAATTTCTAAGTGGGTGGATGCAATACTCGGGTGGGTGTTTGCCATTTGGAGGCTGACCATAAGGACCAGGGATCTCCATTGTGGTGACATGTTGGCTGGGAGACGTGAGTGGGGGCCTGGTGGAGGCTGCCCCTGGTGGCTGGGGGGTGGAGGTGCAGGGAGACATGAGTTGGACATGAGTGGGGGCCTGGTGGAGGCTGCCCCTGCATTCCTGGGGGGTGGTGGTGGTGGTAGACATGGGTGGGGGCCTTGTGGAGGCTGCCCCTGCACTGCTGGGGGTTGGGGGTGATGGGAGACATGAGTGGGGGCCTGGTGGAGGCTGCCCCTGCACTGCTGGGGGGTGGCGTGGTGGTAGACATGGGTGGGTGCCTGGTGGAGGCTGCCCCTGGTGGCTGGGGGGTGGGGGTGATAGGGGACATGAGTGGGGGCCTGGTGGAGGCTGCCCCTGGTGGCTGGGGGGTGGAGGTGCAGGGAGACATGAGTTGGACATGAGTGGGGGCCTGGTGGAGGCTGCCCCTGGTGGCTGGGGGGTGGGGGTGCAGGGAGACATGAGTTGGACATGAGTGGGGGCCTGGTGGAGGCTGCCCCTGCACAGCTGGGGGGTGGGGATAATAGGGGACATGAGTGGGGGCCTGGTGGAGGCTGCCCCTGCACTGCTGGTCGGTGGCGGTGGTGGTAGACATGGGTTGCGGCCTGGTGGAGGCTGCCCCTTGTGGCTGGGGGTGGGGGTGATAGGGGACATGAGTGGGGGCCTGGTGGAGGCTGCCCCTGGTGGCTGGGGAGTGGGGGTGATGGGAGACATGCGTGGGGGCCTGGTGGAGGCTGCCCCTGGTGGCTGGGGGGTGGAGGTGCAGGGAGACATGAGTTGGACATGAGTGGGGGCCTGGTGGAGGCTGCCCCTGCACTGCTAGGGGGTGGCGGTGGTGGTAGACATGGGTGGGGGCCTGGTGGAGGCTGCCCCTGCACTGCTGGGGGGTGGGGGTGATGGGAGACATGAGTGGGGGCCTGGTGGAGGCTGCCCCTGCACTGCTGGGGGGTGGGGGTGATGGGAGACATGGGTGGGGGCCTGGTGGAGGCTTCCCCTGCACTGCTGGAGGGTGGGGGTGATGGGAGACATGAGTGGGGGCCTGGTGGAGGCTGCCCCTGCACTGCTGGGGGGTGGCGGTGGTGGTAGACATGGGTGGGGGCCTGGTGGAGGCTGCCCCTGCACTGCTGGGGGGTGGCGGTGGTGGTAGACATGAGTGGGGGCCTGGTGGAGGCTGCCCCTGGTGGCTGGGGGGTGGGGGTGATAGGGGACATGAGTGGGGGCCTGGTGGAGGCTGCCCCTGGTGGCTGGGGGGTGGAGGTGCAGGGAGACATGAGTTGGACATGAGTGGGGGCCTGGTGGAGGCTGCCCCTGCACTGCTGGGGGGTGGGGGTGATGGGAGACATGGGTGGGGGCCTGGTGGAGGCTGCCCCTGGTGGCTGGGGGTGCAGGGGGACATGCGTTGGTGGGCAGTAGTGCAAGGTGTGATACTTCCCGTGCACCCCTTGAATACACGTACCCTTATGTTTTTCCATGTGATACTTCCCGCGCCCCCTGGAATACACGTACCCGGATGGGATCGCGTGTGATACTTCCCGCGCACCCCTGAAATACACGTACCCTGCTGTTTTTGCATGTGATACTTCCCGCGCACCCCTGAAATACACGTACCCTGCTTTTTTTGCGTGTGATGCTTCCCGCGCACCCCTGGAATACACGTACCCTGATGGAATCGCGTGTGATACTTCCCGAGCACCCCTGAGATACATGTACCCTGCTGCTTTTGCGTGTGATACTTCCTGTGCACCCCTGGAATACACGTACCCTGCTGTTTTTGCGTGTGATACTTCCCGCGCACCCTTGGAATACACGTGCCCTGATGGAATCGCGTGTGATACTTCCCACGCACCCCTGAGATACACGTACCCTGCTGCTTTTGCGTGTGACACTTCCCGCGCACCCCTGAAATACACGTACCCTGCTGCTTTTGCATGTGTTACTTCCCACGCACCCCTGATGCACACGTACACAGGACAATCGCGTGTGGAACTTCCCGCGAACCACTGAAATACACGTTCCCCGCTTGGCGTTTGCTGTTTGCCAGCCTTGTGAACTGGTCCAGGGTTGGCGCAGCCCTTTGCGATTATTTGGGGATTTTGAAGGCTTTTCCTTGCGCGAGGGCGTTCTTGGGGGCGTAACTGGCGCTGCTGCTGGGTCGCTGCGCCACGGCTGGTTTTGGATGCGAAAATCCATGAATACGCTGTGCGCGGAAATCGATTTTAGCGCACGCGGCTGGCGCAGACATTCGCACGGGCACGCTGTGCGCCAGCCGCGTGCGCCACCTTTTTTTGTGCGAATTTCTATGAATTACCCTGTTAATATTTCCATGAGAAAGGTTCTTACTCCACTCCTACTGGTACTACTCACACACTGTACCTCACCCCACTATTCCTCACTGTACTTTACGCCAACCCATTTTCCCCACTCCACTCTTCCTCGCATCACAATTCCTCACCCCACCTTCCCTCACCAGTCTCTTACTCACCCCACTCAACATTACCCTACCTACCTCCTCAACCCACTCTGCCTCACTCAAAACTCCCTCACCCCAATAACTTTACCCCACTTTTACTGACACCACTCCAACTCATCCCACCCAACTCATCCCTCATTTCTTCATCCCACTCCCCCACCTCACCTTACTCTACCTCATCCCACTCTAACTCACGCCACTCTCCTTCACCCACGTTTTACTGACCGTTCACCCACTGTACCTCAACCCACTATTCCTCACCCCACTGTCCTTTAAACCATGTTTCCTCATTCCACTCTTCCTCACACCACAATTCCGCCTCTCAGGTCACTCTCTCATACCACTTTTCCTCACCCATCTGAAGCCACTCTGCTTCATCCCATTCTACCTCACCCACTTGTCCTCGTCCACTCTTCCCCACTCTGTTTCACCCCACTTTTCCTCACCTACTCATCCCACTCTTCCCCCACCCTACTCTACCCCACCATACGTATCCTCACCCCACTCACATAACTCTCCTTCAGCCCAATAAACTCACTCCAACTCCCCCAACTTCACTTCACCCAACTTTACTCACCACATTTGTCCTCCTTACACTTCTTTCACCCCTTTCTGTCTCAATCCACCCTTGCTTACCACTCTCCCCCCTCTACCACACCCCACTCTATATCATCCCACAATTCCTCACCCCCCACTCTACCTCACCTCACTATTCCGTACCCCAAACACTCTATTTGAACTCAAACACTCTACATCATTCCCCAGTACCTCATCTGTCTCTAACTCATCCCACTCTTCGTCATCACACTATACTTCAAACCACTCTGCCTCTTCCCACATCTCTTCATCCCACTCAATCTTACCTCATCTGATTCACCAATTCTACCTTACCCCACTATTCCTCAGCCCACTCTACTTCAACCCATGTTCCACATTCCATTCTTCCTCACACTGAAATTCCTGACTCCTCTTTTCTCATACACTCTACCTCATCCCACTCTACCCCATCCCACTCTTCCTGGCACAACTGTACCTCATCTCACTCTTCCTCGCTGCATTTACCCTACACTTCCTCACCCCACTCACCTCAATTTATCTCACTCCATTATACCTTGTTCCACACTACCTGTTTGGAATCCTGCCAGCTCTTGGTCTCTGGCAATGTTGGAGGTAACAACATCTTTGCAAGGTTTTTCCCATTCAAGATGGCAGCAGGTTAGGTTCTTATACATAAGCTATGTCAGCACTCCAGTCTATTCCAAGATGGTGATCGGAATCCGTTCCGTCTCCAGGGACGCAAATACTGCAGAAGACGGCTTAAGAAGCATTACAGGGGGGAGCTCCTTGCGTCGCTTCGTATCTTGCTAAACTAAGACGCTGCTTTCTGTCTTTCCCTGCCTTGCCACTTTTTGTTCCCCGTTCCTCCTGGCTTCCCGCTACCTCAAGCCTCTCCTCTCGCTTGACATTCTGATTCTTATTCGTTCCGATTCCTTGCTGCTTTCGATCTGGATTCTGCTTTTCTGACATTCTCTAGCAGCCTGCTTGCTCGCCTTCTCACCAGCCTTACCTCTCCTATTGCCTCTGCTACATTTGGCTCCGGAACAACTAGCACTTTTTTTGCTCAGGAAACTCAGCGGATATGCACATATACAAGACCTGTGCTTGGACCATCATCTCTGCTATTTCTAGGGATTCCATCTTCTATATGGGTTTTCCCTTCTTGTTTTTCTTCCCTTGGGCCCTGCCCATGGGACACACATGGCCGTCCTGTACCATCAGGGCTAAGAGTATGCCTATGAGGTGCAGCCTGCCAGTGTCATCCTTGGAAAGGATCATCATTGGCGAGTTACCAGGTTGGTCCAATATACTTAAACCTTACAGTAAGCAACGCCCAAACACTCCATCATTATGGAGCAAGTGATGGCAGCTCTTCAGGACCTTACGCAGGAGGTACAATACTTGAAGAACGAAAACACAACTCTGCGACAAATGGTTGCAGCTGCACCTGCTCGAACGGAATTACCTCTGACTTCCCTGATATCTGGGAAAATTGAAGGGAACCCTAAGAAATTCAAGGAGTTCTTGGAATCCAGTATAGTTCAGTTCACGTTAAAGCTGGCCTTCTTTCCTACAGACCTCTCTAAGGTCAACTTCATGATCTTGAACATGGCAGGAAGTGCTCTGGCTTTGGCAACCCCCTTAGTGGTTATCAACAATCCAATCCTAGATTCCTACCCCACGTTTATCAACAGTCCTCAGGCCATATTTAGCCGACAAGAACTCACCATCAAAGCCCAAGAGGATCTACTGGATATCAAACAAGGCTCTCTAGATGTGTTATCCTACATTACCATTTTCAAGCAAAAGGCAGCGGAAACTGCCTGGCCTGATGATGCCTTACTGACACTTTTTCGGTGTGGGTGGTCCGAAGAACTCAAGGATGAAGTCTCCATAGTACCAAGACCACCAAACCTGAAGGAAATGATTACGTTGGTACTCCAGATAGATTTTCGTTTACAAGAACGACATACAGAGAAACTCAAAGGACGCCTTCTGAGGGTTTTTGTTCTAGTCCTCGTCATTTTTTTCTGAAGAAGCGCCCATACAGATTGGCCTAGCTCGAGGACCTTTATCCCCTGAAGAACGGAACCATCGCCGGACACTAGGTCTCTGCATCTACTGTAGATCAAACAAACACACAGTGAGAGAATGCCCAATTGCCCCACCAAAGCAGGCGGGAAATGCCAAACCCTGTCCATAAAGGGAACCATGCACAGGGGGAAGCAGTATGTTCCCATGCCCACACTCCTCAGGATACCGTTATGATGGTACTCAAAGTCAAGTTGAAACTTCAATACCACATCATACATGATGTTCCTGCCCTCATTGATTGTGGGGTGGCAGGAAATTTCTTGATGACCACTGGGCCAGAGAAAATCATGTCGCTCAGGAACCCACTCTAGCTCCCATTATGGTGGAAGGGGTTGACGGGACTCCTTTGTCTGCTGGCACCATTAAGGAACAAACCTCTGAACTTCTGATGCAAATTTCTGCATACTCCGAAACTATCAAGTTTGATTTAATCAAGGCAGCACATTACCCGATTATTTTGGGTCTTCCCTGGCTATGGCAAAACAACCTTTTGTAAACTGGACGGCGGGTACATTGTATTTGGATCAGAATACTGCCTTACACATTACCCCCTTCATGGTCTCGTACCAGTTTTCCACATCTGCCAATTGAAATCCTATATATTAGATCAATTTCATAGACGTAGTCCCAGACCACCTGCACCTATTGATACCACCTCCAGACCTGAATACGAAGTGAAGGACATATGTGATTCCAGATACCACCGGGCACAGCTGCAATATTTGCTTGATTGAAAGGGAGACAGGCCTTCAGACCATTTGTGGGAACCAGCTTCGACAGTCCATGCATCCAGACTCCTTAGGAAGGTTCACAGGGTGCATCCTTGGAAACCTGGTCGGATGCCTCCTCAGCAGGGGCATTCTGTTAGGAATCCTGCCAGCTTTTGGTCTTTCTGGCAACGTTGGAGGAAACAACATCTTTGCAGGGTTTTTTTGGCCTTGCAAAATGGCAGCAAGTTGGGTTCCTATACAGAAGCTATGTCAGCGCTCCAGTCTATTCCAAGATGGTGCTCGAAATCCGTTCCATCTCCAGGGATGCGAATACTGCGGAAGACGGCATAAGAAGCACTACAACAGTGAGCTCCTTGCGTCACTTCGTATCTTGCTATGCTGAGATGCTGTTTTCTGTCTTTCCCTTCCTCTCCACTATCCCTTCCCTGTTCCTCCTGGCTTCCCGCTAACTTCAGCCTCTCCTCTTGATCGACATTCTGATTCTTATTCCTTCTGATTCCTTGCTGCATTCAATCTGGATTCTGCCTTACTGACGTTCTCTAGCAGCCTGCTTGCTGCCTTCTCACCTGCCTTACCTCTCCTATTGCCTCTGCTACATTCTCTCTGCATTTGGCTCTGGAGCAACTAGCCCTTCTTTGCTCGGGCAACTCAGGGGATATGCACATATACAAGACCTGTGCTTGGACCATCATCTCTGCTACTTCTAAGGATTGCATCTTTTAGAAGAATTTTCCCTTCTTGTTTTTTTTTCCCTTGGGCTCTACCCATAGGGCACACACGGCCGTCCTGTACCATCAGGGCTAAGAGTATGCCTATGAGACACAGCCTGCCAGCGTCATCCTTGGAAAGGATCATCATTGGCGAGTTACCAGGTTGGTCCAATATACTTAAACCGTAACTACCTCACCCAACTCTTCTCACTCTCCCTCACCCCACTGTAACTTACCCTACTTGCCCACTTTACTTCACTCCACACTTCCTTACCCCACTCACCATGCTCTTCCTCACCCCTCTCCACCTCTAAGCACTCTACCCAACAAGCTCATAACCTAATCTACCAAACCTCATCCTACCTTACCACACTTTCTCATCCCCAATCTAACTCAGCTCATTCTACCTCATTCTACTCTGCTTAATCTCACTCTTCCTTAACCCACTCCAACTCAACTCACACTGACACAGACCACTCTACCTCACCACACCCTATATCACCAAACTTTACCTCACCACACTTTACCTCACCACACTTTACCTAGCCCCACTCTTCCACACCCAACTCTCCCACTCTTCTTTACCACATTTACCCCACATTTGCACACAGCACTATACCTTGTCCTACTCTACATCATGCTACTCTTCCTCACCCCTATCTTCCCCCACTTTACCTCAACCTAATATATCTAATCCCACCCTACTCAGCCAATTTACCCACTCCACCTCAGCCCAGTCTATGTCACCCCACTCTACCGTGCCCCACTCCTGCTCATCTGATTCAGCCATTTTACCTCTTCCCACTCTTCCTTACCCCACCTTTCCTAATACCACTCTTCCTCATTTAATTTACAATATACTTCCTCACCCCACTATTTCTCATGAACCCAACCCAACTTTATCTCATCCCACTCTACCTCACACCACTCATTCAACCCCCTTGCCCAACTCCTTCTCACCCTAATCTACCTCAACCCATTTTTCCTAACCCATGCATCCCACTGGTTCTTTCCCTACTCAACATGAGACTACTTTTTCTCACCCTATTCTACCTGACCCACTTACCCCCCTATCTCTACCCACCCTATCTCACAACACTCTTCCTCAACCCACTCTACCTCCACAACTCTCCCCACTCACCCACTCTACCCCACCCAACTCACCCACTCTACTTTACTCTACTCTCCTTTACACAAAATCACCCCACTCTATCTCACAACATTCCACGTCAACCCACTCTACCTAACCCCACCTCAACCTACTCTGCCTAGCCCCACCTTTCCTAACTCACCACAAACGAACTCACCCCGCTCTAACTCATTCTATTCAACTTAACCCCTTTTTTCTATAGCCCATTGTAACTCACCAAACTCTACCTCACCCCCACCCTACCTCACACCACTCTTCCTCACCCGGCTCACCCCATTTACCTTACTTTAGCTCACAACACTATGCCTCATCGCTTTGTACCTAACCCCACTCTTCCTCACTCCACTCCTCCTCACCCTACTTCACCCCACTATACCTTATTCCACTGTACTATGCCAAATTCTTCTTCACAATACCCTACCTCACCCCACATTTCCTCACCACGTTATCCCATTTTTCTTCACCAGACACACACCCCTACCCCAACCGGCTCTACCTAAACATGCTCTACCCCACTGCACTCACCCTGCTCTACCTCACCCCACTGTACCTCACTCCACTCTTCCCCACCCACCTACACCATTCTACATCGCCCCATTTTACACGGTCCTACCTGATCCACTCTTCCTCACCCAACTCACCCTTATTTACTTCACACTCCTCACCCACTCTTCCACTGTCCACTGAAGCTCACACCACTCACCCCTTTTCCGTTACCCAGCTCAACTATTCTACCCCACCTACCATTTCTCACCCTACTCATCAACTCTACATCACCCCACTCTTCATCACCCCACTCTCTCCACTCTATCCCCACCAACTCTTCCACACCCCACCCACCCCTGTTTATCTCACCCTCGCCCCTCTTGCCTATTCATCTTCCTCATCCCATTTGCCCTCACTGCATTAACTCCACACTACATTACCCCTCCTTTCCTCACCCCATTTTCAATTACTCAACAGTACCTCACATCACTCTTCGTCATCCCACCCTTTCTCATCCTAGTTAACCTTACCCCGCTCATCCAATCTACCTCTCCCCCTCTACCTCACCCGACACTACTGTATCCTACCTCCCCACTCCTTCTTTCCCCACTTTAATAACTTACCTGATACATCACCCCACTGTACACTAACCCACTTATCCACTTCACCTCACACCACGCTACCCCTCTCTGCCTAACATCGCTCTACCTCACCCCACTCTTCCTCCACTCACCTAATCTGCCTTATCCAACTCATCTTCACCCAATTCCTCCTCACCACACTCTATCTCACTCCACCCTAACTCACCCCTTTCTACTCTCTTATTCCCGCCAGTCATACCACTCTATATCAACCAACTGTATATCACCCCATTCTATGTTACCACACCCTAACTCACCTCACTGTTCCTTATTCCACTCACCCCACTCAACTTCACCCCACTCTGTTTCTCCCCACTCTTCCTTGCCCCATTCTTTCAAAGCCTAATCTTCCTCACCCCTCTCTTCATCACCCCACTCACCCACTTTAACGTACCCCACTCTACCACCTACCACTCATCACTAGTCCTCACTGTCAGTGTCCAGTAGGAGAGTTGCTCTAAGAGGGGCAGATTCGTACACAAGACAGGGCAGTTTGTTGCATGCAGGAGGTGTTTGTAAGATGTGAAAATGAGCAACACTGGTGTACAACATTTCCCTTAACCTAATTTGTATCAGGAGACCAGTGTCGGATTGGCCCGTCGGCCGATCGGCCCGTGGCCGATACGAAATCCTTAGAGGCTGGCGAGGGGCCGGGTTTCAAGCCCATGCCTGGGCCGGTCTCGCGCTGGCTCAGGGCTGCCTGCAGTGCTGATCTGCTCTGCATGATCAGGGCCTGCGGGCAGCAAGTCGGCGCGAGACTGACACCATGGCGCTGCTGCTAGGTGATTGTGAAGGAAGTGTTACTTTTTTACAAAACACTGGTAGTGGGTCGGGCTGGCCTCAGCCTGGCCTGCTACCAGTGTTTTGTAAAAAAGTAACAGATTCCTGCAACTGCTCGTCCTTGAAGGACCTGGGGCAGCAGCAGGCAGTCTGATGGAGGAGCCTGGAGGCCGCCTGCAGGGCTGGGCTTGGCCAGAGGCAGGATAAGTTGCTTTCAACTTTGCAGGAAGCAAGTAACACATTTGTTGCACGCCACTTTGCAAAGTTGAAAGCAACTAATATTGGCCATGGCCAATGAAAATGCAGCGAGACTCCGTGCCGCCACCACCCCTCACTCCCAGCCCAGGTCAGGATTGGAGCTGTAGCCTGCAGGAAGCTGCGCACAAATGAGGACCTTACCAGTGCCATGGGCGAGGTCGAGGCCCCTGTCTCCACACCACAGCAAGAGTCCCTCGACTCGTCTCCAGCAGTGCAGCAGTCAGAGGCCAGCCCAGGAGGGCACACAGGCACTCGGGCACGGGCGACCCCCCCGATCCTCCCTGCCCACACAGTCACCACCCCACAGCGTCAGCGGAGATGGAGAGACACCCCTGGCTGAGCTGAGGAGGTAAGAGTCACCGGCCGTAAATGTGGTTATGGGCGGTAAAATAGCTCAGCGGGTTGAGCGCTCTCTGCTGCAATCTGAGCGTGATCTGCAGGTCGCAGGTTTGAATCCTGGCAAGGCCAACTCAGCCTTTCATCCTTCTGAGGTCAATAAATGAGTACCAGTTTTGGTTGGTTGATATTGTATGTAAGTATGTAAGGCGCTATATAAATAACACATCATTATCATTAATGCCCCCCCACCTGTCTCATTTTGTATCTCTTAGCTCCACACCCTGATAACCAAAGCTCCATTCTTTGTTGCCCTTCCATTTTCTCCCACTGCCTCCCCTTCACCCTTTTTGATCACTACTCTTACAACTCTCTCTCCACCAGTGCCCACCACAGCATCATTAGATCCCAGGAGCAGCAAGCTATTCTGTTGGGGTGAAAGAGGAACATTCCTGCCATGCATGTGGGGCAAAAACATGAGATAGCGACCCGCAGGGCATGCTCCTACTCACTGCTTGCCATGATTGGGCGTTGCTGTGGAGAGTTGTGACTGGCAGCTAGGAGCAAGGAAAGACTACTATGGTTGGCCTCTAAATCTGGTTAATGGACAATGCAGATGAAATCGGATGTTTTTGTTTTTGATGATTTAGGCACATTGAAGTCTATGGAGGGGTCTTGGGTTTGACATGAGGGTGTACATTGTCCAGGGCTGGTGACACCCACCCAAAGAGAGGGAATGGAGGTATGCACCACAGGGCATCGCAACTCTGCGTGATAAGTAGAGCGACAGACTGTGGCATGTTTTCCACACTGCACTCTGCATGATTGTGGAGACGGGCACTTCCTTTTTTTTATGCTCAGACTCGAGCCCCATGTATCTGCAGTGCTGGATGGCAGTAGCTGCCGGTCTACGAGGTGGCTCATAAACTTCGCAGACCCCTCCAATTGATGATGGCCTGCAATGGAAAAACATCTAGCGTGGTCTACATCATACACACGAGGGAATGCTTGGGATAATTAGCAGTGGACTGGGGGTGGGGCCATTTACATCTCAAAGCAAATGTTCCATGTTGCTTTGGCACACCTTTGCTTGCTCAAGCTGACTGTTTAGTAGTTTATTAAAAAAATACTCTTATCACAAATTTCGCCATACTTGGAAAGCACCTGTGTGTGAACTCATTTCCAGAAAATATTTTGGGTCATTGGCTGTCAGGCTGTCCCATAAAAGGGCAAAGCTGACAGGACCACTGCGGTCACATACATTCATGTTTGTTGTTTGACGGGGTGGATTTGCACCACGCAGGCACAAAGGGGGCCAGTGTGTTGCTGTTGGGTGGAGGGAGGGGGCTACCTACGCTCTAGTCTGAGTGTAACATTAGGAGACACTCCTGGATTTTCCTTACTGGGGGTTGTTGTGTTCGAAGCCTAAGGTGCCCTTCATTGTTATTTTTTGCAACACCCTGGGAGCTCTGCCTTCTTTGGTGTTCGTTCGCTCGCCAGGGTGGACGGTCAGTGGGTTTCTGTGTGTGTCATCCATAAAAAGTGTGATTTATTACAAAGGCTCCTCCTTTCTCCTCCCTGTTGCTTCCACAGACAAGCTCCAGTTTCCTGATTTTTACATCCACTTAACACTAACACGAGACGCAGAGAGGAGTTGCTGAATGCATCATTGAGGGCACACATGTGTCCAACAGATGAGCTCTTCATGTATGTGGTTTGTGAACTATAAATAGTAAACACACTCCAGTATAATTGGGCCCAAGCAAGAAACATACCTTTTGAAAAAGAGCTCACATTTTTGCAAAAAACAGGCATTTTACATAATATTTTAAATTAGTGAATGTAATGATAACTGACGGCATACAGTATACATCATACGGACTACATGAGGGCCTGCTGCAGTGTTACGGATTGCTGCCCAACTGCCACTGCTAAAATGTGCCGATTTTTCAGAAATCATGCCATGGTAGCTATTAACTAACCAAAAAAAAGTTCCATCCCAGTCAGTGGGGGGGATGGGAATGGAAGTAGCACATCGTACTATTTAGAATAATGCAGTCAGATTTGTAATGCAGTTTCACCGCAAACCATATTCCCCGCAATAGCCTATGAGGGGAATCCCTGATGCTTGGTAATCAAGCAGTCAGTAACAAGAAAGCACTGCCTCTTTAGCTGTAGTCCCGTGAAGCCAGGATGCCTGAGTTCATACTCCAGCTTACATGTCAGTGTGATTGAACCTATGCAAAACACTTTGCTTCCATTGCCCCATTACTGAAAGAATAAAAAAAAAAGGTGCAACGGATGCACCTTCTTTAAATGCTGCCTGCCTCTTGGAAATGTGGAAATCCTTGCGCCTAAAAGCTTGTGCTCAGTGTAGAAATATTTGACCATGCACATCAAGTGGCCATTGACTAGTCTTCATTGTGCCACAATGAATGCTGTGTTGTAATGTGTCTATCTTTCCTATCTGCATAGCATGCTGTTCAGGATGTTTGTTTGCATGTATGAGGTAACGAGTGCTCAGAGTATGGAATGTCCTGTGAGGGTGCTGCTTTCCCTATTTTGCCAACCTCTGATCTGAAGCCCGAAAAGTAGATGCACGCAGTCTTGAAATGCGGCCAAATTTGCACAGACTTGCAGATGAACTTAACTGGTCCGCTGTTAAATCTCAGTTACCAGTTTAATGGTATCCACTACATAACAATTGCTCAGTTTACTGTTGCTGATTTGATAGCTCAGTGGGTTGAGTGCTTGCTTCTGCGATGTGTGTGTGTGATTTGCAGGTTCGAATCCCAGCAAGGCCATCTCAGACTTTCATCCTTCTGAGGTTGATAAATGAGTACCAACACAGGTTGGGGGATATTGTATGCATATTTGTTCTATAAAAAAGAGCTTAAGAGTAGATGCTATACAATAACATATTATCATTTGGCCTTGGACGTCTGCTTGCATTGATGACGGTTTGAGGGCCACTTTTCTTGATGCAAGGGGTGGGCCACTTTTTGAGGTGACCTTGAAGGCTGGGCCACTTTTTTGAGGCGAGGGAGGGCCACTTTTTTTGGGTGTCCGGGCCTATTTCTTGTTCCAGTCCGACCCTGCAGGAGACTGGAGTCACCCCATTCAAGATGGTGGGAGTATTTCTCAGCATTGATTAGCAGGAAAGGTAGTTTGGAATCTCTGAACAGATTCTAAACTGCCTTTCATCCAATACTCAGATCAAGATGGTTACAGTCAAACTGAGTTCCTGAGCAGATTTAAACTCCAAGAATATAAAAGCATCACAGAGAATTCATTCATTCTAGAGACCCTCCAGAGAGATACAGAAGATTGAGAAAAGTGAAAAGGTATAAAAGAAAACACAAAGACTAAATGTATATAGGTGTAATTTTTCTGAATAGAGTTGGTGCAATATTAGGGTAAAAAACGAATTTGTTTGAACACTCAATATTTCAGTGAGAAAGGACATTGATTGAACTGCAAGTGAACAGTGTATATGAACCGAGTAGCACAAGGTGAGGCTTGGTAAGCACGCAATTTGAACAAAGGGTGTTATGCGGCAGAGGCAGCAATGTGCAGAGCCAAGAAGAAAGATTTTAAAAAATGCACCTAGAGATGTGTGACATACACACGTTCAACAGGCCTTGTACTTCGAGGGTGGCAAGCTTGTGCGTGGTGGTGAAAAGAGACAGGACAGACAACAAAAGGTTTTCTGTGTGGAAGCTCGGCAAGGAACGCAGTGGATGCAAGAGCACGGATGAGCGCGGGTGCACCGTGAATATACTGACATTTCACACAAAGTGAGAGAACACACATGGACAATTGTAGTAATATGTAAATAATATGAAATCGAACATTATGAGAAATAAATATATTTCATGAGACAAGACATTCTTATATTTTAAAAGGTACTATTCAAAAGCAGCAGCATAGAAGTTAAGTAAACATACAAAGGTTACACAAGAGGACATAACAAGGTAAAAGTTCCAACAAGGAAGTGAAGGCATGTAAATAATATTTTAGAGATAAACACACATCAGAAAAAAGTCACAGTTAGCAGAAGCAGCTACAAAGAAGTAAGACATTGATCCATCTAAGCCTTCCAGCTAACAGTGAAGGCAATTCAGGTAATGGTTAGGGAGATATTTAAACTGTTATTTATTTAAATGCAAGAGAGTAGGGAGGTGCGACAGAGTTTTAATTGAGTGTTTGTTGTTTTCTAGGTCCAAACAGGTTCCAGATTACTTGGTGAAGCATACTAGGAGCCGAGAATAGAAGACCAACCTTTTTATATTTTGTCCACTTCCCCTTTCCTCTCTGGGGTAGTTTATCCTGCAATATTAACTGAAAGTTGCAGGGTTGACAGCCCTGAGTGGGTTAGTGAGGTTTAAATCTCAGCCTCTTCAGAATTCGAAAGACTGGGACCTAAAAGGATGAAAGGCCCACGTTGACAATTCCTGCCCGAACCAGAGTTAAACTCAAACTCTTCGGGAACATTATTGGGTAAAGTGAGGGAGGAGTAGAAGGCTTCAAGGAAAGAAAATCAAACCTTAAAAGCAAAAATGGAGGAGTTAAGTCTTCGAGTAGATCGAGCACAAGATCTGCCAGGTCCTTCAACCCTAGATTCAGCATTAAGAACATAATCCTCCCCCCGTGTTGTATCCAGAGCCAGTATTAGGGTTGCAAGAACTAGACAAGATCCTAGGAGGAAGTGTTAATCAGTCCCATAGTTCTGGAATGTAATTATAGCTACTCCTTTAGCCCAGCCAGACCATTTTTGTGGGGGATCAGAGAAGGTTTAAAATGTTTCTTATGCAGTGCAAGTTACATTTTATATGTCAGCCAGAAGCATTTCTGACTGAGGCTACTAAGGTGGCATTTTATATCTGTTTGGGGAGGCTACAGCCTGGTCAGTACCTCTGGTTGATATGGGAGGCTTGGAGTTACAAAGTTGGGCTCAATTTAAGGCTGAGTTCAGCAAGATGTTTGACCGGCATACTCTTTCTCAATGTGTTGATGGAGAGTTGCTGGAGTTGCGACAAGGAAGAAGAGAGTTGGTTACATATTACATAGTTCTGGGCTTTATTGTTAGAGAGTGGTTGGCCTGAGGAGAAGAGGGCTTCTCTGTTCTACAGGGGGTTACCGGATGAACAGGAGGACGCCTGAGCTGTCATAGTGGAAAGACCTACATTATGTCAGGAACTAATAATTCTATTTATGCA
Source organism: Ambystoma mexicanum (assembly GCF_040938575.1). Taxonomy (NCBI): domain Eukaryota; kingdom Metazoa; phylum Chordata; class Amphibia; order Caudata; family Ambystomatidae; genus Ambystoma; species Ambystoma mexicanum. Next base: position 314,288,540 of record NC_090932.1, read on the forward strand.
GCCGGAGGTGAGATTAAATGAAAGACAATCAGAACACAGGAGACACTTTGCGGAAGGGAGAAACGTGAAAGACCCAAAGGGGAAGCAGTTTCTAGGGAAAGCAAGGAGTCCTTGAGTGAGAGTTAGTTGAGACCTCCTCAAACTAAGGAGGAGAAGTAGAGACGTAGAAAGGAAAATCTCTGTTTATAATGTGGTGACAACAATCACTTTGTGGGAAGGTGCCCTTGAACTCCTCGAACATTTTCATCTTCCTTCGTGGAAGGGCAACAAGTAGCGAACACCTTGCAGACTGTAGTACACATATCACTCTGAATGTATCCTTACTTGGGAAGACAAGGGACGATGTGGTGGTCCTTGTGTGTTAGATTCGAGAGCGACTGGGAACTTTATGGATAGAAAATTGGCTGAGCATTTAAAGGTTCCAGTGATGATGAAGAAGTTACCAGAAAAAATTAGAGCGGTAGACAGTACTCAGCTGGCGTCTGGTCCCATCACCCATGAAACCCATCAGTTGGGGTTAGAGGTAGTGGGAAGAAACTGGGAGGAAATAGTGTTTGAATTGATAGATGCCCCTCAATTGCAAATCATTTGGGGCATTCCATGGCTGACTTTACACACTCTCAGGATGGATTGGGGAAGGAGAGTGGTGGAACTTAACTCAAAATTTTGCCTGGAAAGATGCACATTGGGGAATTCATGTGAATAGTCTATTAAGAAAGGGACGCAGATAGGCGTTTGTCTGGCTGGAAGTGCTAGATGCAAATATACAGTGGGAGCAATTGTAAGAATCTTGCCGGAATGTTATCAGGAATTTTAGGATGTATTTGATGAAAGAGAGGCAATTGAATTGCCACCTCATTATCCCTATGATTGCAAACTATATTTGGAAGACGGTGCCCCAAACCCCTGAAGCAGAATCTATGCATTGACCATAAAAGAGAATGAGCATTTAAAAGAGTATTTGGAAGAAAATCTGGCTAAGGGCTTTATTAGGCATTCAAATTTCCAACTGCTTCACCCTTATTTTCTGTGCCAAAAAAAGATAAAACCTTGCAAACATGTATGGATGATTACGCCCTAAAAAGAACTACCTTTAAGAATTGCTATCCATTACCCTTAATATCGGTTATGTTGGATAGAATCCAAGGGGCAAGGATTTTAACAAAGTTGTATCTCAGAGGAGCTTATCATCTGGTGAGGATCTGGGAAGGAGATGAATGGAAGTCACGTCATGACCCTACTCACCACACACAAGTATACCCCACTCTACCTCACTGCACTCATCCTAAACCCACTCATCCCCTACCTTAAACCATGGATCCCTATACCTCATCCAACTCACACACTCTCCTTAACTAGACCACTCCACTCTACCTCCCCCCACTTTTAGCTCACCCCACTATACCTCATCCTGGCCTACACTACCACATTTTCCCTCACAATACTCGACCTTACCCCACATTTCCTCAACACATTATCCCACCCCCTCTCTTCTTCACCAGACACCCCCACTCTACCCCACCCTACTCTACCTAAGCCCACTGTACCCCACTGCACTTACCCTCCTCTACCTCACCCCACTTGATCTCAACCTACACTGCCTAACTGTGCTCTATCCAAGCCCACTCTACCTCACTTCACTCTTCCAGACCCACCTTCCGCACTCTATCTCACCACATTTTATCCCACTCCACCCAACCTGACCCACTCTTCATCACCAAAAACAAACCCACTTTAACTCATTCCACTCACCCACTCTTCCATTAGCCACTCACCCCACTCTACCTCACTCACACTTCGTCACCCGACTCTACTTCACCCCCTCTTCTTCTCCCTACCCTTCCTCACCCCATTCTTTCAAAGCCCACTCTTCCTCACCCCTCTCTTCATCACTGCACTCACCCACTTCACCCAACCCCACTGTACCACATACCACTTATCACTAGACTTGACCTCACTCTTCCTCACCACACTATGATACGGCATGTATAGAAGCGTTATAAATGCCATATCATATCATATCATATCACTCACTTTTACTTTGTGACCCAACTCACCCGACACTAGTGCACCCCAATCTACCACACCCCACTCTAGACCCTTCCGAGTGGGCACCTTCCCGTAGGACACGCTATTTGGCCATGTTCACTCTTGGTAGAGGGAATGTCAGACCTTTTTGTGAAGTACTGTGGTATGTGTCTACATAGGTTAGGATGTGCTGAGCTATTATGAGTAATGGAGTAATGGACATTTTCCTTCTCTGACACTTCATTCAGGGGGCAAGTATCAAGTACCGTCCCTTTCCAAGATGGAAGGGAAGAACCTAGTAAGTGATTGGTTACCAAGTCTGCCAATTTTGAGTTCCACAGGAGCATCCAAACCCCATTGTGAGCATTCAGATGACTCACAACGCCCTATTACTAACTGCTGCACACTCAAAACCCACAAGGGAAAGGGGAAGTGGATAAAATAACTGTCAGGGTCCGGCTTGACTGAATTCCAAGGGAGCTGATGCTGGCCCCACAGACCCTCACCAGGAGTTCACCTCTCAACCCTTAAGTATAAGCTGAGCTGAGAACCCCAAGAAAGGGAAAGGGGAAATTGGAGAAAATAACAACTGAGACACTGCAGCCCTGCAACCGTCTGGTAGGCTCTGCTATCTGTAGTAAACAAATACACTTGGTTACTTATATATTAATATAAACTTCCTTTCTAAAATTATTTTAAAATAAACTTCATTACCTCTTAAACCTCTGTATAAGACTTAGAGGTTAAATATCTGTATGGAATATCTTGTAAACAATTATCATGCTTAGTGCATATAGTCTCAAGCCATTCAAGTCTCTTTAGAATCCTAAAGTAATGACCCTTGCAAGCAGCTTACAGATTTAGATATTCTTCTTTGCTTTTTAAGTTATTTTAACTCTATGAAGTTTGAGTTTTAAATGCTTTTGTGAAATGCAGTCTTTCTTTGAAGAATTGAATTCCTTTTGCATAAAAATTACATTAAATAGAAACTCATAAACTTCCTTGAATGCTGCTCTCCTTCTGCGTGTGAATCTTTTCTTTTTACACATACGAAAGCATAATTTCCTTCATGACACGCGTTTGAGATAAACATGCAAAATCACAAGATGTGAAAAAATGTCCTCGCGTATAAAACTCACACGCACATATTAACTAATTCAAGCACGCGTGAAAACAAGAGTACGCGTGCTAAAAAACAACTCGCGCTAAGTAAAATGGACTTGCGCTCTATCGTTACCGAACACACGCGGTTATACGCAACGTCACTCACTTGAAAATTATACACACGTTCAAAACAACTCGCGCTTAGTTAAAAAATGGACGTGCGCTCTATCTCAACCCAACACGTGCTTTCTTACGCAACGTCTCTCACGTAAAAAATGTGCACGCGCTAAAAAACCACTCGGGCTATTCATTTGGACACGCGCTCTATCGCTCAGAATACCTGCGCGCTCCCAAAACTACGTTACTGACGTCACACGAACTCGTGCATGCACTTAAACAGTCTTGAAACACTTTTCATGCAGTAAACAACTTTAAAACCTGAGCGCACAGTCTTCACACGTGTTTCCTTATTGTAATAGAACTGTAAAACGTCTTTTCACTCAGTAAACTTTAAAACTCGTTAACTCTTTAAGTTTTCTTATGAAAGATGAAAGTTCACTGTGAAAATCTTTTAGCTTTTAAAAAGAACGATCCCACCTGATGTCTTCTAGTTCACTGCGGCTCAGCAAACAATTTTCTTACTTCTTTGGTAAATCTTCTGAACTCTGAAAGGCCTTACTTAAGGAGCTTAACTAATACACAACCAGCCACTGAATTACTATGGATGAAAGGCAGTTTAGAATCTTGCTCACCTCCCAAGAATCCAACCCATTATCCTATCCACCAATCAGACAAACCAAACATACTATTGTTCTTTAAACCAATCAGATTAAGTTTCTTTCTCTCCAGCTTGACTTGGGCAACAACAATGTTAATTCTATGTACAAACTCTTCCTGATTACTACTCCAGCCAAACTCTTCCTGATTAGGAGCCCGCCAAACTAGCCAGCCCTGACAGTACCCCCTCTTCAAAGCCCTGTCCCAGGGCCTGGCTTAGCAGGGAACTTTCTATGAAATTGTCTTATTAATTGAGGGGCATGTACATCAATCTGATCCTCCTAAGATCTTTCTTCAAGCCCAAATCCCCTCCAATCAATAAGATACTGCAAAGTACCTCTAACAAACCTGGAATCTAAAATGTTCTTAACTTCAAACTCTTCTTCATTCTCCTCTGTAAAAACTGTTGGTGGTGGTTTTCCCAATCTAGTCCCTAACACACAAGGTTTAACTAAACTGACATGAAATGTAGGATGACTTTTGATACTGGGGGATAATTTCAGCCTGATTGCCACTGGATTGATTATCTTTTTAATTTCAAATGGACCAATACATTTCGGGCTAAATTTAGTTCTTCCCTTTAAGCGTAGATTTTTTGTGGACTACCAAATTTTTAGACCCACCTGATAATGTGGTGCATTTTGATGTTTTCTATCTGCAAAGGCCTTAAACCTTCATTTACTTTTCTCCAAAGTTTTCTTTACTTTTTCTAAACCATCTCTAATACTAGTCAAACGATGCTCAACCTCTGGATTGGAATACTCAGATGGTAACACTTCTTTCAAAAATCATGGATGAAAACCGTAATTACTGGAAAAAGGAGAATGATTAGTAAAGTCTTTGACAGAATTATTATAGCTAAACTCTTAAACTCTGCCAACCAAAGAAGATCCACCCAGCTCCCTTTCTCCTGCCAATAAGTTCTGATATATTTTTCTTACTCCTGATTTACTCGTTCTGTTTGGCCATTGGTTTGTGGATGATAACTTGAAGAAAGCTTTATCTCAATCCCCAACTCCTTACAGAAAGCTCGCCAAAACTTAGAAATGAATTGAGACCCTCGATCTGATATAATTTGTGTTGGTAATCCATGGAGTCGCACTACTTCTTGCAAAAAGCTCTTTGCCAGATTCCTTGCAGAGGCCTCTCCTTTCATGGGAATAAAATGCCCAGCTTTGGTCAGTAAATCCACAACTACTAATACTGTAGTGTAACCTTGATCTTTAGGAAGATCTACAATATAATCCATAGAGATTGTAAACTATGGACTAGGGGGTACTGGTAACAGGTTAAGTAATCCAGATGGTTTTCCTCCTCCTGATTTCACTCGAGCACAGACTTCACAAGTTTTCACATAGTCTTCAATATCTTTATTCATCTCTTTCCACTAGAACTTTCTTTCCACAAATTCAATTGTTTTACGAATACCAGGATGACCCACCAACTCTGATTCATGACATTCATGCATAATTTCCTTTGGCAGTTCTTTACTTGGAAGGTACATTTTAGAATGGACACATGGAAATCCATCAATTAAATGTCTTCCAGAATCTTCCGCAAGCCAAGATTGAATCGCCTTTTCCGGTAATTCCCTTCGAATCTTTTCAAGAAGCAGATTCTCTTCTTTCGTAGTACTTAGAATAAATCTATCATCTGCAATCACTGGCTCAGGTAATAATTGATTTTCTACCTCATCTGAAGAACGCTTTACCGTTTAACCGCCCTGGCTTGAATGTTATCACAAAATCATATTCTGAAAAGAAAAGTGACCATCTAAGTTGTCTTGGTGATAATGTTCGAGCAGATTTCAAAAACAGAAGATTCCTATGATCAGTTAAAACTGTTATTGTGAATCTTGTTCCTTACAGATAATGGGCCTCATTACGACCCAGGCGGTAAGTTACCGCCTGGGCCGTGACTTTACCACCATGGTGTAAACTACGTTTACACCATGGTGGTTGGCGGACTTACCGCCCCATTCCGACCTTGGCGGGGCGGTAAGTCCCCAATCCCCATTTACCCTTCCCCATTCCCATTTTTGCCCCATAGGGCATAATGGGAGTGGGGAAGGCGTTAATTACGCCACCGTAAATTACGGTGGCGTAATTAACTCCATGGTCCCTTAGCGCCATGGATTTTAACACCCGCTAAAATCGGGTGTTAAAACCTCCATGGCGCTAGGGGAACTCGGAATTGGCGGTAAGGGGTCGGCGCAGCTAACGCTGGCGTTAACCCCTTACCGCCAGGGTCGTAATGAGGCCCAATGTCTCCATTCTTGAAATGCCTTCTTGATTGCAAGGAGTTCTCTATCAGTAATCGTGTAGTTTATCTCGGCAGGAAGCAACTTCTTGGATAGATAGGCCACAGGATGCAGTTGCCCAGTTTCAGGATGCCTTTGAGACAGTACTGCTCCAATTGCAGTATTGGAAGCATCTGCTTCAACAAAAAATGGTTGGGAAGGATCGGGATGTAATAAAATTGGTCCAGATGTAAAACAGTTCTTCAATTTTTTAAAAGCCTGATCCGCTTCATCTTTCCACTCAAATTTCATTCCTTTCTTCAATAATTTGGTGATGGGAGAAACAGTTTGAGAGAAATCTTTTATGAATCTCCTGTAAAAATTTGCGAAACCCAGAAAGCTTTGAATATCTTTTACACAAGTTGGAATGGGCCACTGTTCTACTGCTTTAATTTTCTTCATGTCCATTTCCAAACCTTTGGGTGAAATAATGAAACCCAAAAATTCCACTTCTTGGGTATGGAATTGGCTCTTTTCTAATTTAGCAAATAATTTATTTTCGCTTAGTCGCTGTAGAACTTTCTTAACATGTTCTTCATGTTACAGTAGATCCTTAGAAAAAATGAGAATGTCATCAATGTATACTACTACAAAAATGTCAATAAAATCTCTCAACACTTCATTTATAAAAAATTGAAAATCCGCCGGGGCGTTGCACAGTCTGAATGGCATTACTTGATATTCGAAAAGACCAAATTTTGTTCTAAATGCTGTTTTCCATTCATCACCTTGACGTACCCGCACCAGATGGTATGCACCACGAAGATCTAATTTGGTAAACACTGAAGCTCCTTGAATCTGGTCCAACATCACAGAGATTAAGGGCAGAGGATATCTATTTTTAACTGTAATTTTATTCAATGCCCTATAATCGATACATATCTGTAAAGTACCTTCCTTTTTTCGAACGAAAAATAGTGGAGAAGCTACTGGTGACTGAGAGTGCCTGATGAACCCCTTAGCTAGATTTTCTTGAATGTAGTCTTTTAAATGTTGATTCTCTTTCTCAGTCAGGGCATAGATGCGACTGCAAGGAATGTGGGCTCCTGGTTCTAAATCAATTTTACAATCGTATTCTCGATGAGGAGGTAATTCGTTAGCTTCCTTTTCACTAAACACATCATTAAAATCTTGATAACACTTTGGTAATTCTCCAATTACTGCCCCAATAGAATGTACTATGGTTCTCAATTCCACCAAACCTTCTACTACTTCTGAACAACTACCGGTAACATCCTCCTGAACTTTTTCCTTACAGCAATTTGTAACACAAAACGAAGAATCCAATTTCACCACTCTTCTTCCCCAATCAATCTGAGGGTTATGATACGTAAACCAGGGCATTCCCAAAATTATTTTCAACTGTGGAGTATCTATTAACTCAAACACAATTTCCTCCCAGTGTCCTCCAATTTCCATTCCCAATGGAATTGATTCATGTGTAATTAAACCTGAAGTCAGTTGAGACCCATCCACCGCTCTCACATTCTCTGGTATATTTTTTACAATGTAAGGCACATTCATATCTTTAACCACATTCCAATCCATGAAGTTTCGAGTGGCTCCAGAATCAATTACTACTGGACCACTTCCCTTTAATTCCTCTTTTATATACAAGGATACATTCAATGTAATGTGTGGTACCGCAGCTTGGATTGTATTTGCCACTTGTTGATTTCTGGAACTGTTTGTAGACGAAGAGGTTTATGGACACCAAGGGCAATTTCCAACAAAATGTCCTGATCTACCACAATATAAACCTAAATTATTCTGTCTTCACCTATCCTTCTCATCCTTAGTTAATGGACCTCTCACTTTATTTACTCTCTCTGCATTCCCAGTTCTCAATTCTTTATTTACAAATTGTAATCTACCCTTATCAACTCTAGGGAAAACTCTGGGTTGCTCAACTCCTCCTCTTCTACGCTCAGCCTTGCGCTCCCCTAATCTATAATCAATTTGTATGACTAGATTAATTAACTCTTCACATGAAGTGGGTCTATTAACAATTGTAGCTAAAGCATCTTTCAACTCCTCTCTCAAGCCTCTATAAAACAAAGATGATTGCTTCTTTTCTGGCCAATTGCTCTCTAATACTAAAGATCTAAACTGTGTGATGTAAGACACATGCAGTGTAATTCATAGAATTTCGCACAAAAGTGGCGCACGCGGCTGGTGCACAGTGTGCGTGTGCGAATGTCTGCGCCAGCCGCGTGCGCTAAAATCGATTTCCGCGCACAGCGTATTCATGGATTTTAGCCTCCAAAACCAGCCGTGGTGCAGAGTAGCGCAGCGACCCTGCAGCAGTGCCAGTTACGCCCCCAAGAACGCCCTCGCGCAAGGAAAAGCCATCAAAATTCCTAATTGAGCGCAAAGGGCTGCGCTAACCATGGACCAGTTTACAGGGCTGCCAAACAGCAAACGCCAAGCGGGGAACGTGTATTACTGGGGTGCGTGTGAAGTTTCACATGCGAAAGGGCCTGTGCAAGTGGGGTACGTGTATTACTGGGGTTCGCGGGAAGTTTCACATGGGATTTCAGCAGGGTACGTGTATCACGGGGTTCACGGAAGTTTCACACGCGAAAGGGCCTGTGCAAGTGGGGTACGTGTATTACGGGGGGGCGCGGGAAGTTTCACACGCGATTGGGCTGGGTACGTGTATTTCAGGGGTGCGCGGGAAGTTTCACACGCAAATGGCCTGGGTATGTGTATTTCAGGGGTGTGCGGGAAGTTTCACACGCGAATGGCCTGGGTACGTGTATTTCAGGGGTGCGTGGGAAGTTTCACACGTGATTGGCCTGTGTACGTGTATTTCAGGGGTGCACGGGAAGTTTCACACGGGATTAGCCTGGGTACGTGTATTTCGCGGGTGCGCGGGAAGTTTCACACACGATTGGGCCTGGGTACGTGTATTTCAGGGGTGCGCGGGAAGTTTCACATGCGATTGGGCTTGGTACGTGTATTTCAGGGGTGCGCGGGAAGTTTCACACGCGATTGGCCTGGGTACGTGTATTTCTGGGGTGCGCTGGAAGTTTCCCACGCGATTAGAGTAGGGTACGTGTATTACCGGGCTGTGCATGAAGTTTCACACGCGATTTTGCTGTCAGAGCAGGGAACGCGTATTTTGGGGGTGCGCAGGGAGTCCTACATGTGAATTGGCAGTGTGGGTCCTCCTAGGTGTCCCCTCTACCCCCTCCACGGCCCCTGCAGGCAGCCCACACCACAGGGGACTAACCCGCACCCCTGGTCACGTTGCAATATGATCACCAACTCATGTCTCCTTGCACCCCTACCCCCCAGCAGTGCAGGGCACCTGCCAGCAGGCCCCCACACATGTCTCCCAGCACCCCCACCCCCCAGCAGTCAGGGGCACCTGCCAGCAGGCCCCCACACATGTCACCCTGCACCCCCACCCCCCAGCAGTCAGGGGCACCTTCCAGCAGGCCCCCACACATGTCCCCCACCCCCCAGCAGTCAGGGGCACCTGCCAGCAGGCCCCCACACATTTCCCACACATGTCCCCCAGCACCCCCACCCCCCAGCAGTCAGGGGCACCGGCCATCAGGGCCCCGCACATGTCCCACACATGTCCCCCTGCACCCCCAGCAGTCAAGGGCACCTGCCAGCAGGCCCCCACACATGTCCCCCAGAACCCCCACCCCCCAGCAGTCAGGGGCACCTGCCAGCAGGCCCCTACACATGTCCCCCTGCACCCCCACCCCGCAGCAGTCAGGGGCACCTGCCAGCAGGCCCCCACTCATGTCCCCCAGCACCCCCACCCCCCCAGCAGTCAGAGGCCCCCACACATGTCCCACACATGTCCCCCTCCACCCCCAAGCAGTGCAGGGCACCTGCCAGCAGGCCCCCACTCATGTCCCCCAGCACCCCCACCCCCCAGCACTGAGGGGCACCTGCCAGCAGGCCCCGACTCATGTCCCCTTGCACCCCCACCCCCCAGCAGTGCAAGGCACCTGCCAGCAGGCCCCCACTCATGTCCCCTTGCACCCCCACCCCCCAGCAGTGCAGGGCACCTGCCAGCAGGCCCCCACTCATGTCCCACTCATGTCCCCTTGCACCCCCACCCCCCCAGCACTGAGGGGCACATGCCAGCAGGCCCCCACTCATGTCCCCTTGCACCCCCACCCCCCAGCAGTGCAGGGCACCTGCCAGCAGGCCTCCACTCATGTCCCACTCATGTCCCCTTGCACCCCCACCCCCAGCAGTGCAGGGCACCTGCCAGCAGGCCCCCACTCGTGTCCCACTCATGTCCCCTTGCACCCCCACCCCACAGCAGTGCAGGGCACCTGCCAGCAGGCCCCCACTCATGTCCCCTTGCACCCCCACCCCCCAGCAGTGCAGGGCACCTGCCAGCAGGCCCCCACTCATGTCCGCCTGCCCCCAGGTCATGACGATCCTCAATCATGGCCCTTATGGCCAGCCTCCCCAGTCCAAAGACCCAACCAAGTATTGCATCCAGCCACATAGAAAAGGCAATTACATGATACAACCCCAATGGCAAGTATGTAAATGAACACATGTCCGTCACACACACACAATGGTTGCAAGTGAATGTGAAAACCCACATCATGACATGCAGGAAACCAATGAGATAATACCACACATCGGAGAATGAAGAAAAAAATGTATTAAAAGCAACATGAATGAAATTAAAATCGAACAAACAACAATGGAAATAAAAAAAGAAAAGCTGCATGTCCGTAAAATAATGAAAAACAAGAAATCATAATCCAAAGGAAAGGTGTCCAAAGTCACAATCCAACAAAGCAAATCCAAGGGAAAAACAAAAGTGAAAACCATTGCTCCATGGGGAAATCCAAAAAAAGAGATGAATCCAATAGTGAACTATATACAGATGAACAATCCAGGGTCCATGATCCCAACTGAAGAAATGAAACCTATCAAAAATACTACCTAATGAAAAACTATATACAGAAACGTGGTGCATTGTCCAAGCGCAACCAAAATAAAGAAAAAACCAAAGGAAACCTAACACTATCTAACTATTTACAAGGGCAGCGGGCTAGTTGGACGGCTCACTTTTGGATGTCCCGGGCCAGGGCATCATCGAACTCCTGCTCAATGTCCCGGAGGTGGTCCTCTTCCATACCCCGAGGGTTCGCAGGGACGACGACATGTTCTCCTCCAACTCCCTGCAAATTGCCTCGAGGCACTCGGCCCGCCTCAGGGCCCTCCGCATGGAGTTCTCCGCCCTGACCATAGTGAGCCATGCCTCTTCTGCCCGCTGCCGCTCCGCATCTATGGGATGGCCTAACCGCTGCCACACGGAAGACACATCCCGTCCTGGGTCCTCCTGCCCTCTGGCCGATGCCTGCCCCTCCGATGACAAAGGCCCCAAGCCATCATGGCTCCCACCTTGTTGCTGATGCTGCTGTGCCTCTGCCTGTGCCCTGGCTCTTGCTGCCTGCACATCCTCCTCCGGCTGGGGTGCAGTTGTTGAGGTGGCCACCCCTGCTGGACGTCCGACTCCCGACTGTGGCAGGGACGTGTCCTCCACCAGCCTGGCTGCAGGGTCAGAGGCAGCTCCACAAGGCACCCAGGTGACACATGGGTGGGAAGATGGCACGGAGTGCGACTGCCGCATAGGGGGTTCAGTTGAGGAGGGGGTCAGAACAAGGCCCAGCAAACGGAGGAATCCGGCCCTGGTGACCTGTCCCAGTAGGTCGACGTGGTCAACGAGCCATGAAAAGACTGCATTTCGCCTCGCATGGCCCGTTGACACAACGCCACACCACCCAGGACAGGCTCAACCCGGTCCCGGATAGCCACATCCACAGGCAGAGGAAGGCCAGTTGTCGTAAGCTCATCCCCTGCCTGAAAACGGGTCTGGACGTAGGTATCCCTGCTGGTGCAAGATGATGCAGTCACAGGATCGGGGACAGGATTACACACAGGCACCTCCGCGGCGGCCTGTGCTACCTCCTGTCCCTGCCCCTGCACTGCACCACTAGCACCAGTGGAATCCCCACCTCCAGACCCCGTCTCTGTCCCTTGCACGGCCTCCTCCTCCACCAAACCCCCCACCAACCTGGATGACTCCGTGCCATCTTCCTCCGTCGGGCCCTGTGGGGTCTCAGCTGCCCCTTCTGCTGCCGAGGAGTCCAACTCTGACCTCCTCCTCTTGGACCTCCCCTCGGCAGCTGCGGCCTGGGACGCGGCACCGGACTCCTCACTCCCCGACGAGATGACAACCTGGGAGGGGAGCCGGGCCTTGCGTCTCCGGCTGGCGGTGCGATCCCTGCCGCTGTGCTCCACAGCACCCTCTCCGCCCTCTTCATCAGTCGACGCTGCAGACACGGAGAGAAAGGACACAGGCATCAGGGCACTGTACAATGGACTCATGCACACATGACAGTTGCACACGGGTGTCATTGTCAAACTTCAGACATGGCATCAAAATCCCCAACACACATGTCATTTCAAATCACACACATTAGCTATTCCACAGCCATATCACAACAGCCAGCACCATCCATATATATACAACAACATGAGCAGGTAAAGGTGAGCCAGACATCACATGAGACACAGGGAGTGCACTAAACATGCACACACGCCACCACACTTACATGCATGTGTACACCTCCACCAAGTGTCGCAGTGATGAGATCGGCATCCATGTCACATCTGGCAATCAGTCTTCTACATATCAGTCTCACATGCATCCATGTTGCATGACAGTTGCATACTTGTCAGATACACATACATGAACATGTACACAGTGCAGATATATGCAGCTGGAACCAACATCCATGTGTGACACCACAACCTTGACAACTGACATACACAGTCATTCAAACATGTGTGCTCACACATCTGCATTTGGCCTGCATGCTTACCCACAAATACACCATGCATGTGTCTCACGCATGAAAGGACTCGCATGTGTCAGCCTCACAGCCGTGTACATACACATCCATACATGGCCCTACAAAACCGCATGTGCAACCTGCACACTACTGGCACACCACCACACGCACAGCTTCCAATCAGTATGCATGTACACTTACCTCTTGACTCTAGACGGGTGTGCCTCTCAAGGACCTGGACGTGGAGCGCTAGGCATACGCGTTCCAGGACCCTCATTTGGTCTTCCGACAGGTGGCCCCGGCGCCCCTTAGCATCCGCTGCCTTCAAGAGGCGCCGGGCCTTGCTGAGGGTCCTGGACCTGAAGTCCTCCCAGCGCTTCTTGACATGATGGAATTCACGGACTGCCACCCCCTCCACGTTGATGGCAGTCACGATGTCCGTCCAGATCCTGGTGCGTCCTTCCTTGTCGGTGCGCGACCTTCCGAAGAGGGCATCATACTGCCCCAGGACTTGCTCCACCAGGACACCAACTTCGCGGGTGTTTCCCTCATAGCACGTGATGACAGAACACATGTGGAAAAGCTGCATGTCCGAGTGTCAGCGCATGTAATTGGAGGAAAGGGCGCGTACACGCGTAAGTGACATGTACGTGTGGGCCGGTTTAAAAGGTACGTGTAGGACGCCATTTCCTTGTACGTGCTTTTTGTGAAGAGCGAGTGGGTGGATTCTGTACTTCTTGTCGGTTCACACGCGATTACTTCACATCGTTTCAAGTTCGTACTCCCTGTTACCTCTGACAGCTTTCATTTTTCTACTTTTTTTGGGCCTGTTTCCTCAAACAGTGTTCACTTCTCCTTTTGTCCTGTCTCCTCAGACAGCGTACAATTCTTCTTTTGGCGGGGGTGTTGCCAAGGCGCACACGTGCGTATTTTTCACATTCTTTTTCCAGGCAGACGGTGAGTTCCGCACGTACTTAGCAACTGTGCTTGCCCCATGTGTCGCGTACCCCTTCAGAGGTCATTGTAGGCTGCGTGTATCACGCCTACGCTTATTTTTGTGTTTCTGGGTGCCACAGCGTAGTGCGGGTTCATTTTTCTACGCACGTGGTCTACGAGGGGTTGTGTGCACGTTAATTTTTGTTTTTGGCCTGCCTGTGCGTTGCGTGACCCATCATCTTCCCCCAGGGGTCACAGACAGCCTTGTTAGAGCACTAGGGTACGAATTCCATCTAGTACCCTACCCCTTTGACCGCCAATTGCCCAGGACAATAGTTTACTGCTCCTCCCATACGCACAACAACATCAGTGCCATGGTTGGGAGGCGACCAAGCAGTAAGGGAGGCAAAGGTGGCTGACCTTCAAAAGGTGGACGTGGTGGGCACGGTATGGTATGGTATGGTATGGTACGTGGCATGGATTTGCAGGGTGCCTCTATACCCCCATGTGTGGAGGACCAATCAGGGACACCCATGACCCCCCCATGGTTGAGGGAAACGTTGCTGAGACCATCCCAGCTCAGCCCTTGTTGGACCAGCCCATTGTGGCACCTGACCTGGCACAGGATGACTCCCTGGCTGACTTCCAGGTCAGCAAGTCTAAGCCACGTGTGGCGGTGCAAGTTGTCACCAAGCCACGTGGATCTGGGGCAGCTATGTCATCTGCTGCCCCAAGTATGCAGAGTGGTGAGGCTGCAGGGGCAGCTGCAGCTCCATCCGTCCCAGCTCTGACTCTCCCAGCCAGGACAGTGTCGGTCCTGGTCCATCATACTGATGTTCCCCCTGCCAACATCACACTTCAGATAATGCTTGCACCAAGTCCTATGGTCAATGTGCATTCGCACACTCCCACCGGTGATTCTGCCCCTACTGACCAGAGCGGCGTTAGCCACTCTGGCTCCGCTCCACCTTCTAAAAAGAGGAAGAAGGGTGCTCTGGCACGACAGGTTGAGACCCCAGACACGGCTACACACTCCGGTACCTAAAGAAAGCCTTTCTTCAATGATTCAGAACTTGCTGCACTTGTGAGCTATGTGTTGCAACATAGCCACGAAATGGTGGTGACTGCAGGGTCCAAGACCACACCTGGTCAATGTAAGGCACAATGGCAGACCATCGCCAACCACATAAGTGCCCTTGGATTTGTGAGGCGCTCAGCTGATGATTGCTACAAGCGGTGGAACGACCTGAAACGCAGAGCAAAGAACAAGCTGGCCTCAAGCCATGCCGCTACTCTGGTGACTGGCAGTGGGTCTCCACAAGAGGACAACGACCTCACTGAACATGAGTCTGTTGCTGGGACCTTCGTCACAAAGGAACAGATCTGAGGTGTGGGAGAACTACCCGATTATGACACATTGTCCGGTGAGTGCCCATGTGTGTGTGTGTAATGCATGTGTATGTTGTTTGGGTGACGGGTTCTGATTGAGTGCCAGGTGAGGGTGTGTGTGACTGAGTAGTATGGGTCACCCATGTGCTTCATCCAAAACATTCTGCGGCCTTGAATTTGGGTGTGGCACTATCCCTTCTGCCCACAGTAGTAATTTAGCGCAACATTACGGCAGTTGCCCTTGAGGTGGCATCATGCAACAACATTGTTTGTATTTTTCAGTGTTCTTTCAGGCTGATTGTTTCAATTCTCCCACTTTTGCAACACATTCCTCAGCCCTATTGTGACATATGTGACATGCCTCTGTCATTGAATAACCCCACATTGGCCCACATGTGTCACCTTGGTAGTTGAATGATTTGGCCATTCAGGCTGAATGAGTATTGTCCTGATCACATGATGTTTTTGGGCCTGTTTGAATGTGGAACATGCTAGTTGTTTCCTGTCATGTTGAAGTGCACAACCATTGATGTGTACAGGGCCCTGCAATCACTGTATTTTTGTACACTGGTTGTGTTGCAGTGTGTGGCACATGGCGTATCTTTTCACACTATGTGGAATTTTTCATCTCTTCATGTACATCTCACATGGATGGGTGACAGTACTCATTCACTGACATATGGATGTACTTGGGGAATGTACCATGGCTATGTTACATGCCATCTGTGTGATGGCATGTGTCATTTATGTGTATAGGACATGCCACTCACAGGCCAATGTGTGATGGCAGTGCTACCCAGCATGCAGCAAATGTGTTGCTCATCCATCGTCCCCTGCCAACTCTGTGACAGTGCATGCATGGGAGGGTTATAGTCATGTGGGACATGTGTAAATCATGTACTGGTTCTGTAGCTTGTCAGGCCTATTTGTGTGCTAAGGTGCTAATGCCTGTTTCCATTTTTTGTCTTTCATGTTTTTGCAGGGGATGACACACTTGATGCTGTTGAGGTTGAGGAGATGGTGCAGACCCAGGAGGAACCTGAGGCTCAACCGGCCACCAGTGGGGGACGTGGTGTGGTGGTGGGTGAGAACACACTCTTGCTGCAGACGATTCTGTCCAGGGGTGTCTCTGGACTCTACGCCAATCGATATCTATAGAGTCCCTGGGCCACAGGGAAGCCCTGAGGGTAGAACTCCATCACCTCAGGGAGACTCTTGTTGACCTTGAGACTTCCACTAACTTGAGGACAGAACAGCAGCTGGAGCGGCTCACATGTTCGCTCTCAGCTGAGATGAGGCAACTCGGGAGGAGATCCAGGCATCACGTCAGGTGCTGCATGGGGATCTCCGCACTATAATTCTCCAGAACGAGACCTTCCACACCCGCATGCTTGCTGCCATGGAGGACCATACCAGGGCTTTGCGTGGGCTGCCTCCCATAGCACCACCACCTCCTGTGGCAGCAGCAGAGGGTAATGAGAGCGACAGCAGCAGTTCTCCCACATTGGCATGGCCGTGCAGGCCACAAGCCCATGGAGGTGTTTTTTTTTTCCCAACATCCACACAGGCGGCTGTTGGTGCGCACCCTGTCCTCGGACCTCCTGGGTGGCCCCACCCCCTCGGCCCCCACATGGCCATTTTTGATTTTTGATTTTTGATTATTTTTTAACAGTGTGTTGCCTAATGTGGCTCCCATGGGCATCCACTGTATTCTGGCCAGTCACATGAAGGCTTGTCCTGAGTTTGGGTTCGATGCTTGGGTTCGTGAGACACACACCCCTCCTGCTTCCCGTTTCCATGGGCTTGCAAAGGGTGTGACCAAGTGACAGTGATGTACACAGTGATGTTGGGCTCCCATGAGCTGTGTGGGCAGTCTGTAGTCAATACTGTGTAGGCATTCCTTGTGTATATTGTTGTTGTATTGTACACTGCATGTTGGAATTATGTATGCTTCTGCTTCCATGTCTCCCTCTGAATTTGCAGGTTCATTCCTCATGTCTTCACAAGGCCGTCTACTTTGGAGATGGAGTTCATGTTGTATGCAGTACACAGACAAGTTTTGAAGCCTGCAAGACTACAGTTGGAAGGGGGCGATGTGGTGGCATATTCAGGTTGTAAGACTACGACTACTTTAACTTAGTACTGTCATGTTTTAGTTATGTTTGATCTTGTGTAGCTGTATTGTATTGTTGGTAAGTATTTGGTCGTGTGTGTTGTTAGTTCAACATTACTGGGAGCATATTGTGTGTGTGGCCAGTTTCCATTAGGGACACTGTACTTTGTGACACTTGTCTAAGGTTTTCGGGATTGCTTTGTTTGCTCTCACATAGCATGACATGCCATGATGTGTTGGGTGGTGGTGCTGGGGAGGGGTTGGGTGACATGGCACTGTTCTCATGTTGTATTTTGCAAGGGGGTAATGCATTTAGCAGCATATGTGTCTTTTGATGACACAGCATTGGTGGTGTTTCTGTAGGTAGGGATGCACACATTGTGACACTTCCAGGTGACCAATCTCAGGCTGGTATGGTTGTGACAGTTCACTGTCCCTTGTGTCATCATCAATTGTCAGCTGGTATGTGGCAGGGCTGTGTGCACTACACAGGGGTGTGATTCTAAGTGAAGTAATTAGCCACCAGCTGCGTTCGGGCTGCCTCACCCTGTGCCTTTTCCCCTCCCATGCGCAGCGGGCGTGCATGTGGTTGGGGATGTGGGGGCACCACCATGTCCACCGGCAGGCCCCGGCGTGTTGCAACGTTGTGCGGGACACATGCTGCCACTATGATCCTGCACACTACTGGGAGAGCGTATAACAGCTGCCCGCCAGAACGTTCATGGGAGCGAAAGCGTGACTTGAGCACTCCGAATGTGCGCTCCAATATGCCCCGGGTTGCAATATGGACTGTGTTGTATCTTACCTCGGGTGGCGTGGTGGGGTTCCGAATTGGCGTCATCATGTGGGTGCTCAGAGGGTAAGCACTGTCCCCTGGGGAGGTGGTGTTGGGTATCATTAGTAGGGTTGTGACATTACTCAGTATCTGGCATGCATGCATGTGCTGTGGCATTTATACTCACCGAGCAGCCATATATCGCCATGCCGCCCAGCTTCTAGGTCCCGGTTTAGGGTTGACATTCTGTAAATGAAACTGTTGTGGGTGGACCCTGTATAGTTGGCATATACTGAGGTGATGATTCCCTTGGCATCACATACTACCTGGACGTTGATGGAATGCCATTGCTTGCAGTTTCTATAGAGCTGCTCTGATGCCCTGGGTGGACGTAGAGCCACATGGGTGCAATCAATGGCACCTAGGACTTTGGGGAATTGTGCCACCCCGTGGAAATCCTGGATGGCAGCCTGCCTTTCTGCAGGTGTTCTGGACAGGTATATGTGCCTGCGGACTGATGGGCGTGCAGTCATGATGGCCAAGACCTGGTGTAGGCAGTGTGACTGCGTGGCCTGTGACACCACCCGACTATGGCACTTGCCAGTGGTTTCCACCTGTACCTCCCATACACCTGGTCATCAGGCATGCCAAAAAGGCTGGTTCTGGGTGTGAAAATTCTGGGCCTGACTATCCTCCTCCTCCTCCTGCGGTATCCCACAACCACTGCTGCTAGGAACGGTATGTTCATCCTGGCGTCTGAGCTTGCTTGTTGTTTGCGCGCACTTTTATGCTGCGCCGGTCCAGGTACGCCTGCTTCCTGCTGGCGTACGTGTTTCCAGATTAGCGTGTCTTTTTTGGCGCGCGCGTGTGGGCGTTCCACGATTTTTTGCCTCCTGTACTTCCCCGCCCACCCCAGTAATACACGTACTCCGCTCGCCCAGGCCCAATCGCGTGTAAAACTTCCCGCGAGCCCCTGAAGTACACGTACCCCGCTCACCCAGGCACAATCGCGTGTAAAACTTCCCGCGAGCCCCTGAAGTACACGTACCCCGCTCACCCAGGCACAATCGCGTGTGAAACTTCCCGCGCACCCCAAAATACACGCTATTTTTGACACAGCGGGTGTCTGTGTTTGTCACGTACCCCTTTGCACGTCATTTGTCCTAGAGGGCCACAGTATGGGACATTCATCAGAGCTGCATATACAGGCATTTTGTTAGCGCACATTTTTTTAATGCGCAGGGACGCTACCGCCTGCCTTTGTGTGGCGGACATGTGTTGATGTACATAGTTGACTTTTGGTTTATGTCATGAGATCACCATTTCACTGCTGGGGGGTGGGGGTGCAAGGGGACATGAGTGGGGGCCTGCTGGCAGGTGCCCCTCTGTGCTGGGGGGTGGGTGTGCAAGGGGACATGAGTGGGGGCCTGCTGAAAGGTGCCCTGCACTGCTGGACAGTGGGGGTGCAAGGGGACATGAGTGGGGGCCTGCTGGCAGGTGCCCCTCAGTGCTGGGGGGTGGGTGTGCAAGGGGACATGAGTGGGGCCTGCTGGCAGGTGCCCTGCACTGCTGTGGGGTGGGGGTGCAAGGGGACATGAGTGGGACATGAGTGGGGGCCTGCTGGCAGGTGCCCCTCAGTGCTGGGGGGTGGGTGTGCAAGGGGACATGAGTGGGGGCCTGCTGGCAGGTGCCCCTCAGTGCTGGGGGTGGGTGTGCGAGGGGACATGAGTGGGGGCCTGCTGGCAGGTGCCCTGCACTGCTGGGGGGTGGGGTGCAAGGGGACATGAGTGGGGGCCTGCTGGCAGGTGCCCTGCACTGCTGGAGGGTGGGGCTGGAGGGGGTCATGCGTTGGTGATCAGTAGTGCAAGCTGACATGTGGCTTGCCTGGGGGGGCATGCCCATGGTGGATGGGCTTCCTGCGGGACATGACCAGGGGTGCAGGGTAGTCCCCTGTGGTGTGGGCTGCCTGCAGGGGCCGTGGAGGGTATATAGGGAACACCTGGGAGGACCCACACTGCCAATTCACGTGTAGGACTCCCCTGCACCCCAGATATACACGTACCCCACTCGCACAGGGCCTGTTGCATGTGAAACTTCCCACGCACCCCCGAAATACACGTACCCCGCTCGCCCAAGGCCAATCGCGTGTGAAACTTCCCGCGCACCCCAGATTTACACGGACCCAGGCCAATCGCGTGTGAAACTTCACGCGAACCCCAGGAATACATGCACCCCACTCGCACAGGGCCTATCGCGTGTGAAACTTCCCGCGAACCCCCTAAATACACGCACACGCTATTTTTGACACAGCGGGTGTTCGTGTTTGTCGCGTACCTCTTTGTACGTCATTTGTCCTAGAGGGCCACACTATGGGACAATCATCAGAGCTGTATATACGTGCTCTTTGTTAGCGCACATTTTGGCGCACATTTTTTTCATGCGCAGAGACGCTACCGCCTGCCTTTGTGTGGCGGACGTGTTTAGGCCTGTGCGCATCTTCGCCTGTGCGCTGGTTTGCCCTATTCGATTCCATGAATACGTGTTGTAGGCGAGCGTGTGGGCGGTCCGCGCACTTGCCTCCTGTACTTCCCCCGTGACGCCCACATTTTCACGCGTTGTTCCCCATTCCGCGTGTCACGCCCCATGTTACGCCTACTTTTGTTATGTGCGCATGCCGTTAGATGACCTGTGCGCCGGCGTGCGCCACGCAGATTTTCAGCGCACAGCCCAGATTTTACTCACGCACGGACTTCCATGAATCGATGTGCGCTGGTTTTGCTGCGATTTACGCACTTGCACTGCGATTCGCACCGTTTCGCACTCTTGCGCGGGAATTTTCAGCACACATTAATTCCATGAATCACCGAAATCTTTAGTTCCCTGTTTTAACTCTAATAATTCTCCATCAACTTCTTGAGATAATTGTCGTCTATCAAACATTTTTTTAAATTCTAACTTGAAGGCTAACAAGTTCTTTAGTATAGGATTCTCTTCACCAACTAATAACAGTGCCCAAGTTGCCGCCTCACCAGTAAAGTAAGGCAGCATAAAAGCTATTTTAGTAGCATCTGTATTAAAAGCTTCAGGTCTACAAAGGAAATGAAGTTCACACTGTGTAAGGAAAATTTGTCATTTCTTGGCATCTCCCCAAAACGTTCCAGAGGTGCTAAAGGGACTGGATCTATAGGTATATTCAAACTTCCCCTAATTATCCCCTGAGAACTTGTTCCTTCACCCAAATCCTCTCTAATTAACACTGGTAATTCTCTACTAGGATTCTCTGAAACTCTTGACTCCAAAGAAATGTCCTCACCCCTCCGGGTAACCTTAGAGTTTAATTCTTCAAACTTAACTTGTAATTCTTGGTTCTCTTTTCGCACAGCCCTCATCTGCTCCTTTAACTCTGAAAACATGTCCCTAATGGAACTTGCTAATGCTTCTGTGGGATCCATATCAGCTCAGGTGGAAAAGTTATCGTGGGCCTTTCATCCTGTCAGGGTCCGGCTTGACTGAATTCCACAGGAGCTGATGCTGGCCCCACAGACCCTCACCAGGAGTTCACCTCTCAACCCTTAAGTATAAGCTCAGCTGAGAACCCCAAGAAAGGGAAAGGGAAATTTGGAGAAAATAACAACTGAGACACTGCAGCCCTGCAACCGTCTGGTAGGCTCTGGTATCTGTAGTAAACAAATACACTTGGTTACTTATATATTAATATAAACTTCCTTTCTAAAATTATTTTAAAATAAACTCTAACTTCATTACCTCTTAAACCTCTGTATAAGACTTAGAGGTTAATTATCTGTATGGAATATCTTGTAAACAATTATCATGCTCAGTGCATATAGTCTCAAGCCATTCAAGTCTCTTTAGAATCCTAAAGTAATGACTCTTTTTAAGTTCTTTTAACTCTATGAAGTTTGAGTTTTAAATGCCTTTGTGAAATGCAGTCTTTCTTTGAAGAATTGAATTCCTTTTGCATAAAAATTACATTAAATAGAAACTCATAAACTTCCTTGAATGCTGCTCTCCTTCTGTGTGTGAATCTTTTCTTTTTACACATACGAACGCATAGTTTCCTTCTTGACACGCGTTTGCGATAAACACGCGAAATCACAAGATGTGAAAAATTGTCCTCGCATATAAAATTCACATGCACATATTAACTAATACACGCACGCGTGAAAACAAGAGTACGCACGCTAAAAAACAACTCGCGCCAAGTAAAGTGGACTCGCCTCTATCACTACCGAACACACGCGGTTTTACGCAACGTCACTCACTTGGAAATTGTACACGCGTTCAAAACAACTTGCGCTTAGTTAAAAAATGGACTTGCGCTCTATTGCAACCCAACACGTGCTTTCACATGCTTTCTTTCTCACGTTAAAAATGTGCACGCTTTCAAAAACCACTTGCGCTATTCATTTGGACACGCGCTCTATTGCTCAGAATACCCGCGCGCTCCCAAAACAACGTTACTGACGTCACGTGAACTCGCGCACGCGTTTAAACAGTCTTGAAACACTTTTCATGCAGTAAACAACTTTAAAACTTGAGCGCACAGTCTTCACACATGTTTCCTTATTGTAGAACTGTAAAACGTCTTTTCACTCAGTAAAATTTAAAACTCGTTAACGCTTTAAGTTTTCTTATGAAAGATGAAAGTTCACTGTGAAAATCTTTTAGCTTTTAAAAAGAACGATCCCACCTGATGTCTTCTAGTTCACTCCAGCTCAGCAAACGATTTTCTTACTTCTTTGGTAAATCTTCTGAACTCTGAAAGGCCTTACTTAAGGAGCTTAACTAATACACAACCGGCCACTGAATTACTATGGATGAAAGGCAGTTTAGACTCTTGCTCACCTCCCAAGAATACAACCCCTTATCCTATCCACCATTCAGACAAACCAAACATACTATTGTTCTTTAAACCAATCAGATTAAGTTTCTTTCTCTCCATCTTGACTTGGGCAACCACAATGTTAATTCTATGTACAAACTCTTCCTGATTACTACTCCAGCCAAACTCTTCCTGATTACTACTCTAGCCAGCCCTGACAATAACAAACACCACATATTTTCTTCTTATGTGGAGCCCTGCGCAATAGGCATAAACACAGACAATAATTAGTCTACATCTCAGGCTAAATTCTTAGTCCATATTTAATTAGGTTCCCCCGTATTTCTCTAAATTACCTGGATACACCTGCAAAAGGCCTAGGAGTGGAACCAGCTTTATGTTTCTTAACTTTAGCTTTCTCACTCTCCACTAAAATTGAATGACGGAAGAACTTGGATTTGCTTCTTGTGTCACGATATCTACATTGCATGTATCTGTTCCGTTGTAAATAATGTTTCCTTTCAGAAATGCTCCACATAACCCATTTTTCTATGTCTCTGAAGCTTGTGGGGCTGTGATGGGGCACTGACCTTCGGCATTGTGGGATAAAATTTGCCCAGGCTTCAGCCCAGTCCTCCTGGGCATGGAGGCTTTAGATACAGCTGGGCTGGGGACCCTCAGGCAAGGATACAGCACTCAAGGATGGAGACACACACATGATGACAGCTCCTGTGAAACTGAGCCTGTGTGCTCGTTGCACCACTTTTATTTCTTCTAGTGACACACATGGAGGACAGCGCGCGGCACCCGCTAACATTGCAGGCCACGCTGTGAACTAGAGTGCTGCATCACGCTCTCACTTCCCTTCTCCTCACACAAAAACCAGGTGGGCCGCCCATCAACTCCACTGACTCAGTCACAAATGTAGTCCTTCAATCATGCTGGGGCACTCTGTCTTGCTTCGGCTGATGACGTTTTAATCTCTGGCTCTGTTGCTGTGCTTCCTCTCCCTGCAGCTGTGCTTGAGGGTCTTGACTACCAGATGTTTTGACCTCCTGGCTGTTACCTTTACTGATGTCTTCTCCTGTTACTGCCGGTTGTCCATGGACACGCAAGGATCTTCTTTATCTCTCTGGAAAGTCTCTGGAATGAATTAATTCTCTGTGTACAACAATTCCCTTAACTTAATTTGTATCAGGAGACTTGAGTCACCCCATTCAAGATAATGGAGTATTTCTCAGCATTGATTGGCAGAAGACTTTGTGAGGCAGTTTAGAATCTTTTCAGAGATTCCAAACTACCTCACAAAGTCTCCTGCCAATCAATGCTGAGAAATACTCCACTATCTTGAATGGGGTGACTCAAGTCTCCTGATACAAATTAAGTTAAGGGAAATTTCGTACACCAATATTACTCATTTTTAGATCTTAAAAAAAGCTCACTTCTTCTTCCGGCTGGCCTGGCAGCTGTTTGAAGTGGGAGATATTCCTGGTGATCGACTGGAACCCTCTTTGCCCCGTCACCATGCATCCATCCCGGGAGACCACTTTCAGGGGAGAAGGATCAAATGGCAAATTAGGCCTGCTGTTATTCATGAGTACCACATCCCCCACCTCCAGCAAGGATGACATAGCGCCTCTCCATCAACTTTCAGCCTCGTTCCTTTGTTGTCTCCTTGTCAGGTACGCTTTGTTGTCCAAGTTCGCCGTTTGACACTGGGGGATGGTAGGTATCTGAGTACATGGAGCTCTCCACATCAGGGCTGTCACAGGATAAGCCAAGTCAAGGCATGGGGGATGATCGATATTCCCTCAGAAATTGGTATATGACTCTCTCTGTATCACTGTTTTCCTCGCGGGTAATGCGCAAAGCTTGTTTTAATGTCCTCATGAATCTCTCTGCATCCGTCTTCGCCTGAGGCCAGCAGGGGGTGAGTCGTCTGTGTCATACCCCTAGTCTCTCTAAAATATCTTTCATGTCCGCCCCCTGGAACGGGGCCCCTTTCTCTGACTTCAAAGCGGTTGGTAGGTCATGCATCGCAAAGATCTTTTCCAGCTTTGGGATGACCACTGCTGCTGCCGTCCACTACACAATTTCCTCTTCTGGGTAGTGAGAGTATTCGTCCATGGCAACCAGGCTGCATCATGTATCTGGGAGGTACCTGAAGTCAGCAATGACCCATTCCCATGGATGCTCACCTCTGGGCATTGACTGAATGGGAGCCGGAGGTCTGGCGACTCTGATCGCCTGACAAGGGAGGCACCTCAACACGATTACTTCCAGCCCCACTACTCTGCCGGTCAGTTCTGCAGGAATCACAAACCATGACCCCAGGATGAGCAACCCATCCAGGTAAAGAGACAGCTCTTGCCTCCGCCTGAACAGACGGACTAATTTTCTATGGGCTGACTCCGTCCTATGATGCTTTTCATGGAGAAAATGTCTCCATCATCCAGAGATGCAGGTTTCCTTTATTGCACCAAAACCTTCATCTTGCAGAGAGGTGGAACACACTTCCTTCAGTGTTATGCATTGCATTGGGCATGTGGTCTGATGCAACCAGGAGCAAATTTTCCTCCAGTCGATCTTCCAGTTTGGACTCTTTAGGCGTGGTGGCCCTTCGGATGGCGAGACTGGAAATGGTCCGCATTGCCTGACCCGGGTTGGTGCTCAATCATGAAATAAATTGCAGTATTTATGTTTCAATCCGCTGGGGCAGGTGGAGGAGCCAGAGAATATGGAGATCAGTGGCTTCTGGTCGGATAGCACATTGAACGGCCATCTGTACAGCTATAGGTGAAAATGGGGACAGCCCTACAGTACAGCGTTTGTCTCCTTTTCAATCTACGAGCACCTTGATTCAGGCTGCGTCAAAGCTCCGCTGACATGCAATGGGTAGAATCTCCTCTTTTGCTGGTCAGTACTGCACCCAGACCATGGGGGTTTGCATACACCACCAGCTCTGTCGGCAGGGCTGGATCAAAATACGACACGGTGGAATTATCCTCAAGAGCTTCCTTCATCGCCTCAAATGCTGCTTGATATTCTCCAGTCCATACCCATGGTGTCAAAGACTTCCTCAGACTATGCAGTGGCTCGGAAATTGACGCCAAGTGAGGGATGAACTGACCACAGAAGTTGATCAGGCCTAAGAAGCTCCACACTTCCAACTGGTCTTTCGAGGCTCTGGCTTTTATAATGTTCTTGATTTGATTTTCTGTGGATCCACTGAAAAGTCATCTTTGTGGAATACAAAGCCCAAAATATCTAGGCGATCTTTAAAAAAACTCACACTAGTTCCTGTTATGATGAGGCGGTAATCTCGGATCTTCACCAGGAGTGTGCACAGCCGTAACAGATGTTCACTGTACGCGGACGCAAAAATCAAGATGTCACTGACGTTGAGGACCTCTGGAATGCTGGCTATTACTTTTCACATTGGGCTCTGGAATACTTCTGCAGCCGAGGAGACACCAAAACTGAAGCACTCTGCAGGCCTACATGCAATGAGAAGGTTGTGTTGCATTGTGACTTGCAGAGGGATCTGGTGGTAGCCAGCTCTTAGGTCTAGCTTGGAAAAGAACTGGGGACATATATTGAGTAAAGGTGTCTCTGGACTTTGCACAGGCTGCTCCTTTAAATCTTTACAATTATAATTTTGAACTTATATTAACCTACCTTGGAACTAAGTGGTGCCCACCCTTTTTCTTTTGCATTTTCCATGACATTGGATGTCTGCCAGCAGGTCATCGATGGTTGGTGCTGGGGTGCCTCTCTACATTCACATTCTTGTTGGGGAGGTGGATGTTAACGCAGATGCGAACTTTGTGAGGGCATTTAGGTTTTCTGGGCACGATGATGGGAGATAGCCATGGCGTGGGGCTGATTGCCTTCTCTGTCATACCTGCCTCCTCTAGATTTTTCAGTACCTGCTCCACCAGTGGCTTCGGGTGAAATGGGATGCAGCAGTGTTTGAGAGCTACCGGCTGTATTGTAGGATCAATGTGGGGATGAATTTCGCATGAGCAAAAGCAGCAAATTCCTTTGAAAATGTCAGCAAATTCATCCAGCAGACCCTCTATGTTCTCAATGTGTACTGCGAAAGCGAATGTGACCAGGTCTAGATGGTTTGCAGTGTCACAGTTTATGAGGGTGGCCATGTCCATATATGTGACATAAACATTCCCATGAGTTGTGACGTCTTCATGCTGGAATCTCATCTGAGCAAGCCGATACGGAGGTATAGGCATGTCGCTCCTGTAGGCAAAGATTCTCACTCTTATCAGCCCAATCGACAGGCGGCTCTGTATGTTGGCAAATAGACCTGAGATTATGACATTAACGGGGGCATCCATGACAATGATAGCTGGCATAGGTTCCCCTTCAATCGTAATCCTGCATCTTGGTTGTTGCTGTTTAGACTCTTTGTGGCTTAGCGCTGAGATGATGAAGACGTCACAATCGTCATCTGAGTCTTCGGGATCTGGGAACTCTTCGGTGTCCACTTGCTGCACATGCACGAGATGTTGCGCCTGGTATCTGGATGCTGTTTCAGACATTCCTGACTTGCATAGCTTGCAAAATGTCCAATGCTCCCACATTTGCTGCACTACGCCCCACATAGTGTACCCACTGTGATGCAGCAGGATGCATTCACAGTATTCACAGGGCTGGGTGGGTGGTAGAATGGGCTGCCGCTCTCTGTCTCTCGGCCATTGTTCCGCGGTTGGCTGACTGGTGCCGACCTTTTCATTGTGATGTTTCCCAACGGCTTGCACCTCCGGGAAATCCAGGGTCTGGAATGGCAGGCATGTTTTTTTTGTTACTGTGGCATGATATTTTTACTGGGAATCAAAGCTAAAGAAAACACGATAAGTGTTATTATCGGACTAGACTGGCATTCATTGTTGATGCTAGTCTGGCCATGTATTTCTACTGATGCATGGCATTTATTACTGGGAATCAAAGGTAAAGCAAACACAATAAGTGTTATTTAGTTGGCAACACTAGTCTACATTGGCGGTTTCCATCTGGCCATGTATTCCTACAGTAGTATGATATTTTTTATACCCAGAATCAAGAGTAATGCCAACATGATAAGTGTTATTACATGGCAAGATTGGCGTACGTTGGTGGTGCCAGTCTTGCTATATTTCCTTACTGTAGCATGCCATTTGTAATGGGCATCAAGAGAAAGGCAAATATTATACGTGTTATTACCTGGCCAGACTGGCATGCTTTGGTGCAGTAAATCTGGCCATATATTAACGAGGCATGGTATTTTGTACTGGGAATCAAGAGCAAAGCAAACATAATACGTGTTAGCACATGGCAAGAATGGTCTACTTTGGTGGTGCCAATCTTGATATATTTTCTTATTGTAACTTAGCTTTTTTTGTAATGGACATCAAGAGTAAAGCAAACATGATACATGTTGTTTCATGGCTATTACTGGCCTACTTTGGCACGGTCAGCCTGCCAATATCATTCTTACTGTGGCATGGCATTGTTTCTTTTTTACAGTGAATCAAGGGTAAAGCAAACATGATTAGTGTTATTACATGGCTGGGCTGGACTATGTTAGTGGTGCTTGTCTGTATATGATTTCTTACTGGGCCTCAAGAGTAAAGCAAACATGATAAGTGTTATTGCGTGGCTGGACTGGCCTACTTTGGTGCAGCCCGTCTGGCCATATATGCTGACTGTGGCATGTGATGTTTAACTGGGCACCCAGTGCAAAGTAAACTTAAGGGTTATTATATTGCTCGACAGGCCCACATTGATGCGGCAAGTCTGGAAAGGTTGATGGACTATAGAGATGACGAAACTCACTAATAGACGCCCGATAGTCATATCAAGTAACACCATTAAGGACTATCTTACTTGGTCCAACTATACATTTCAAAGGGTGCCCATCACAAGAGCCCAGTTTGAGTGCCTATTGCTAGGTGAGGTATTAAGCAAGAGGTTGGGCCAAAGTCTAGGGACTAAATGTCCAATGTTCCAGGCCGGCCTTGAGGATATGGCATACGTCTTCTTCTTTTGCCCTGAATATGACCATTTTAGGAGGAAACACTTGGTTCCGATACTTAAGGGTAGGGACATTAGGCAGTACCGTCCAGCACTGTACTTTTTGCTGGATTCAGCATCTCCCGCCATAGCCTGGTCTTTGTCACTATTCATAAGAAATGCTTGGAGATTTCGAGAAAAGAAAAAGCTGATGCAAAATTTATATTTTGTTGAGTTGTGGTCTTCAAGGTGTTTATATCATGTTTGATTAGTGGATAGTATTAACAATTAACTGTATGTATTACATAGTTTTGTGAAATATGAATTGGGGTTATTTGAACATGTATGTAAATTCTTGTTTTATTACTTATAGCAAATTTTGTGTCGTTTGTCTATGTACAAGATCTCAAAAAATGTTGAATTTGGGAATTTGAACATGCATACAATATTGTTATGAACTGCGATATGTTAATGGTATGCTGCTGCTGTGTAGATTGTTCTCATTATATTACAGACTTGTATTTATTGAATTACTAGCAGATATACCCGGCGTTGCCTAGGATTTCATAACCTCAGAGGTACTATTTGTTAGAAATCCCCTAAGGTAGCTTTATCCTTTTTTGGAAAGGATCCATAAGAAAGGTGAAAAGAAAAATTCACTAAATTTTTTGATTATTTGATATTTTAAAAATGTTGTCTTATAAAGACTACAAAACACAATTTTTTGTTCTTAGAAATTAATTCTCAAACATATAACTGTAAGTGAGAACAAGATAAAGGTTTCGGAGCAGCACAAAGCCGACGGTGGCAACAGCTATGGATCTACATTTTAATATTACCAAAGTACATGTTCATTGCAAGGCTTGTTAATAAAGAACATTTGTTGTTTTGCCAGTTGGAGCAAAGATATACAAGTGATTTAGGGGAACCAACTCTAGAACACGCAACATATACCTGCACGTGGGAGAAACATGGAGATTCCAAGTTGTTAGCAGTGCACTTGATTAACTGGCCCTGTGCCTTGTTGATCGTGATACTGAATCCCAGCCTGACCGGGAACTGTAGGTGCTTGAAACTGAATAGCAGGTCTGATGGAATGAGTGGAATGCGGGGGATGACTATATCTTCTCTTTTTCCCTTCCCGGTCAACACTGTTGCTTCAATTACTTGGGCAGCAATTTTTTTACATGCAGCTTTGTGCCATTACACAGCCCAGGTGGGTCGAGGCTGCGAAGCAGCATGATGGGTGACCCAACTTTCAGTCAAAGATGATGTGGTGGCATTCCCGGGGGGACAAGTGAGTTGAGGAATTCTGTTGGATAGTTTGTGGCTTTGTCGGTATCCACTGCCCTATCGATTGAGTTGTACTCAGTAACTGTACCCGGAAGCATATCTTGAATCTCATTATTAATTTTATTGACAGAATAATTTTTAGCAGCAAGGATGACTCGTTCACAAAGACACTCGTGAAATGACACTTTAGCATTATTCGTAAGAGAGTGACAGAAATACCTATCGCACCTCTTCAAATAGCAACAATTTGGAAACTTCTGGAATGCTACCTGCCTTCACCTTCGCCTCTCAGGTCCATTTTCCTCCAATATGCCAAGACTTCACCTCCCATATGCCTTTACCTTATGCCTCTCATACACCTTCGCCTCCCATACGCCAACACTTCACCAAGCCCAAACACACAAACAATTTTTGACTTTTATTTATATAGATATCTAAGGATTTTTTCTACAAATATGTAAAATTGTATGCGTATTATGGTTGTATCTTTAATGGATTTTAATTATCCGAAATAAAGATTACCTCACTCACTCACTATAGGATGGCATTATTACTCGCAAAGCCAACAGGAATATGTTGTTGCAAGGGGATACTGCCAAACAGTGGCTGAGCCAGCATTGACATGTTTTCTTATAGTATCATTACTGGCATTGTGTGCAAAGCAAACATGAGTATGTTCTTATATGGCAATACTGGCAAAACCGATTGCAAACTGTGTGGCTGTTTCCCCAATTTTTCACTGAAGGTGTGCTGTAAAATGAACTTTTTAATCTGTTATGGAAAGCATTTGCTTGGGAGAGAAATCCCCCCCCACCACAACCCCTCACAGCCCCTCCCCGCCGTACGCCTTTGGTTGGTTGGTTGGTTGGTTGGTTGGTTGGTTGGTTGAAGCTTCCTTGTTACATTCGGCTGCTGTTGTACATCCACAGGAATCATTCACGCCCCTCAATTCACCAATCAAAGATTCACAAGCCCTCACTGGTAACTGGACAAGTGGTTAATGTAAAAAAATAATTGTCATGCCTGGCATGAGGATATTCATGAAAGGAAAACATGTTTATTCTTTTTTCATTTAATAAAGATATATTATGTGAAGCATATACCATGATTCATTGAATCAATAAAAACATGCTCAGAATTCCCTCACGCTCTACTTTAAACCTTTGGCTACTCTTATGATGCAAATATGCAACTAAAAGATATCATCCTGTTTTGCCTAAGGATGTATATAAATGCATTCTTGTTGCCATTGGGAATACTGGGCCCCTGGGCAGGCTGGTAGACAACAGGTTATTATCGAGCAAAACCCTGGAGGTAAATCTTGTCACTCTACGCTCCAGAAAATGGCAGAATTCTGCAAAAAAAGCCTCATTGAGTCCAATAGACCCAAAATAAATGGGGATTTACACCGCTACCACCACTTGTAATCTGGTGGAAATTCCACCTGACCAAGTGGTGATAACTGTAAATCCATTTGGTGGTATTTCAGAGGATTTACCTCTGTAATACCTCCAAACTCATAATGAAGCCCAGTGTTTTGCTACTTCTAGTGTGAAGTTCATAATTGGGGAAGAGGTGAGGAAAAGCCAGTTAAAAAAAAAAGAAAGAGTTCAGGAAGCCAAGGCACAATAAGTGTAACATCAGAGACCCGCCCATGAAAAAATGACCATCAGGGGTGTCTCTAGAAATCATTATTAGGGGGCAAACCAGGGGGGGGAAATAGAACTAGGGGCACAGGTGGGGGTACAAACAAATAAGGGTCAACAGATGAAATTGAAATATGTAAACCTATTTTACCAAGCTGTTTTCATTTATAAATAAGTTGACATAATGCAAGTTCAGAGCATGTTTAGGAAAATAAAAGGTTTGCATCACGTTATTATATACCCTAAGGAGGTAACTTAAGTTTGATGGTTACAGAAAGGCCCTCAAAAAACTTCCAAAGGCATTTTAAACAGACAAGCCATTACAATGTTCTGTCTAACCTTTCTCCATTATTTGAAGTTTATTATTAATAATAATAATAATAATAATAATAATATAATTGCATTGTGTTTTTATCTTTTACTTCATAGCAGATAGCTCTATTGTCTAAGTGTGTAGTAAGTGTTATTATGCCCCAATTTAATGTTAACGTAATGTAAGTTTGTCTTCGATTGTGAGAAGCATGTAGCGTTGATGAGTGTGGGCCAGAAATGACCAGAGTCCTGAGTGTAGGTATGTGTTGATGGGGGTCTTTACGAGTTGGGCGGTGTACGGTAAAAGTGGCAGTAACGGAATTACTATCAGATGTACTGTTCTGCCGAACTATGGGCCTCATTACACGGTAGGCGGTAGGGGTTTACCGGTACCGGTAAGGGCACCGGTACTGGTAAACCCCTACTGCCTTACTACGAGTTCCCTTTGCGGGACCCGACTTTAACGGCTGGTTTTACCAGCCGTTAAATTAGGGTGCCGCAAAGGGACCTCGGAGCTAATTACGGTACCGCAATTTGCGGTACCGTAATTAGCACCTTCCCCATTCCCATTGTGCCCTATGGGGGCAAAAAAGGGAATGGGGAAGAGCCTTGGTGAATGGGGAATTACCGCCCCCGCTCACCTTGGAGTAGGGCGGTAATTCCACCATCCACCAAGGCGGACACGGTAAAATACCGGCGGCAACCATGGCGCTAAAAGCGCCATGGTTACCGCCTACCGTGTAATGAGGCCTTATTAGTCTGATGTAATACCGTCAACGGTAATTCCGCCAAATGGTAATTCCGGCAACTGTAATACTGTAATAAATAACAAAGGGTAACTTGAAAAGAAGCACCTTGAATAATCAAACATGACTTATGCTGTGTATTTCTGAATGGTATCAGTGCCGCCTAATAGGGATGCACATTTCATATACCACGCAAGGATGATGAAACAAAAGAGTAAAAATCATCTTAGACACTACCTATTAGGACTACCCCCTTTGTTACAATATTATTAACAAATCAACAGTCATTTGCATGGTCTTTTGCCCCTACTGGTGTCCTCCAGGACCTCTGGAGCCAGATTGCGCACTGAACGGGGCTTTGGGTTAATAGGCAGTGATCCCTCTGACAGAGGTGGATGGATCGGAATCAGACCCCAGGTTACGTTGCATGGCCAGAAGCATTCTGGCCTGCAATGCCTCCGCAAAGACCGAGATGCCCTGTGTCATTTCCCTCACCCTCTGCCCGACAACAGTCAGAGCGGCAGATGTTATGGCCGACTTCCACTGGTCCTACTCCATGACCCTCACTATCCTCTGTGAGGCTCCCTGCACACAGTCACGCATGGCCTGTAAATGTTGGACCTGGGATCCCACAAGTGGCTCTAGGTGCACCTGGCAATGGTCCATGTCATCAAGCCTTCTCAACCTGGCTTCCTGTGATGGATGGATGATAGGCTTAGGGCTATGGGGGGGGGGGCTGGGGCTGAAACAGGATGACCCGTATGACCAGCCATCGCTGTCACCCTCTGACTCCTGGCCACACTGGCCAAGTTGCTGGGTGTCCCACTCAGGTGATGTGGGGGTAACATGCGCCAGGTGGGTGGGTGCGTGCACAGTGACCTCTGTGCGCCTGCCAGCATCTGGCTTCCCACTCATGTCCTCAGTGGTCATCTGTTGGGGGGCAGTTGCAGGTTTAGAGGGGTGCAGTACCTGCAGCAGTCTCATCTCATGACGTGCCAGCTCTGGCATGTGTGGTGCTGCTGGGCCCTGGTGTTGTGATCCTGCCCTTTCTCTTCCCCCTCCCATCGTTGGGCGGTGCAGGGGTGGTGGCTTTTGGCATTGCCCAGGATGCCCGGCCATGTGATGTGGATGTGTCTGCATCCTCATCCTCCTGCGTCGCCTGTGAACCTGTTGAGCAAACAATGACATGCTGTTACTCATCATGCATACTTGTACGTGGGCTTGCAAGTCACGCATGCTACATGGTGGAGGGACACCCTACATATCTGGTCTGAGGTGTATAGTTGATTTTAGGCCTATATGGCCACTGCAAGGTGGGGTTAGTATCTGCTGCGGGTGTACTACCCATTGGCATGTGGTGGCAACTTCCCCTGTCCATTGGGCCAATCTGTGCAGAGGGACAGATGCTTGAGATGGTAATTTGGCCTGTGCATTGTCAGAGCAAGGGGGGATGTTCAAACTCACCAGATCCAACTTGGCTGCTTGTTGGGAGTCATAGACAAAAACATCTGGGGGGCTGTAGGTTTCTACGCCTGGTCTGGAGGAATGGTTATTGGGTGAAAGAGTAACCTACCGTTGCTTATTTGCACTAGATTTTAATAATATGCAGAAACAAACTCTTGCAATGTGCCCCTGTGAGCATTGAGATGTTCTAAGCCCTTGCTTTAAGCACACTTCATTCAGTATTCTTGTACAGAAATTGCAATTTTGGTTTCAGACTATGGAGCCAGGTTTTTAAGTACCTGCATGCAATGTGATGATAAGAACTGGTTTAGCATCTCACATGTGGCATTGGTGAATTTAAGATGTGTTTGACCTTACCATTGATTATTATTGTGTGATAGTCACCAGTCTTTAGTTGTTGTTTGAAGCAGCCATGCAGGCTTGTATTTATGCATGATGTGTGTACATGCAAGGGACAACATGCCTTTAATGAAAATGATTCACTCATTGTTCAACTACCTAATAGTATGCAATCAGTAAGAGACACGATGCTTTTATCTAAAACAGACATCACTCATAGCGCAGCTTCAAATAATATGTAGTCAAAAACAGTCAGTTTAACAGAAGAGATATCATCCATAGACACAAATACAGGGGCAGGGGGCAACTGAGTCCTTAGTTCTTTTGCATGCACTTCACTCTGCCCCCATAGAGATGTTTACAGTGTTCACTTTCTGAGTGTGCATCCTAAATGAGACTGCCGTCAGTGTGGCTGGAGATGAAACTCTGCTGGCTTTAAACTCATGTACATGAACTGTGTTTGTGGTAATACAGTGGGCCTCATTACAAGTCGGCGTTACCCTGCTGGTGCTACCGGCGGGTTGCCGCAGGACTTGCAAGATTTAGCCTCGCCTGGCTTGACGGTAACACTGGGGGATTACAACCCGGGCGTTCCGGGAAGTCAGGCGCTGGTAATTGTTAATCCCCATTCCCACTTGAGTCCCATAGGACTGCATGGGAATGGGAACCACGGATGCACTGGCTCCGTTATCAACGGTGCCGGTGCTTCCGTGAAACTCTTCGGGCACCCGTCCACAGAGTTGTACTGTGCCGCTCTGGTAACACGAGTGCTGGTAGGTTTACCAGCACCGTTGTTATCGACTGGCATAGTTATAATGAGGCTCAGTGATTTTGAGCAAAGTTGGGCATCTATACCCAATGTTGAATTCTTTTAAAGTAGAGTGATGTGTCCTAAAGCAGAAAGCTATCAAGATAGCTCAACAAGTTGAGTGACTGTTGTTAAAATATTACATGCTTCAAGCTGCCTGTTAATACTCTGGGCCTTATTACAAGTATGGCGGGCGGATTTACTGTCGAAATACCACCAAATTTGTAATGCAGCCCTGTGGCTTTTTGAAATCCCTTTTAAAAGGTATGTGCTGTAAAATGTACCATTCATCCAGAGGAGGGGTTGGGCTTAATCATATTCATGGTGGGAGTGAGGGAATTTCTATCCTCATAATGAAAATCAGCATTTGTCTCCCCTGAACCCAAGGCTCAGTTTCCTAATAACTGCTGGCAGCAAAATAGAAGCATTTAAATGTGATTGAGCATTTTGATGAGACAATAAATATGAGTCAAGGCCTCATTACAAGTTTGCCGGTCCGGATACAATGGTACCGGTAAGCTTACCGGTAACGTTGTTTCCGGACCGGCAAACTCTGAGTTGTGCCTGGCGGAATGAAAGGCACCCGCGAGCAGAACATGCCTGTAGCACAGGCACCTTTATGGAGAGTGTCGGTCCCAAAGGCATCCCCATTCCCATTGGGCCCTATGGGGCGCAATGGGAATGGGGATCACCCCATTCTGGCACCCGCGAAAGGGCAATTACCGGGTCCGGCGGGGCCGGAATACCCTGGTAATTGGCCATTCGCGGGTGCCGCACCTTCTTGCAAGTTTGGAGGTAGCCTTGCCTGTTTTACCGGCAAGGCTACCTCCAACTTTGTAGTGAGGTCCTGTGAGATAAAATACTCAAGGGAAGAATAACAGGCTTTTTATGGCAATATCCCACAAAAAAATGAAACACAGATTAAAGAAATCAAATGGTGCCTTTAAGTTTAAGAAATGTTTCCCAATGGAAATTGTATTTTTATTCTTTAATATTAAATTGTAAAGAGATCGTTTAGCAAACAACAGTTTCCCCAGCATATTGAGAGATGGCCCCTGCCCCAGTGTTACCCATGGCCTATCTGTTGCCTGTGGTGTCTGCTTCAGGCCACATGGAAAGACAGGGTAAGCAACAAAGACACTCTGAAACGTGATGGCCTGCAGGTCAGAGGTACATCTTTAAGTCCGCTGAAAAACGTAGTTCGCCAGAAGGATGGGAGGGGCAGAGCACTGATTAGGAGGAAGTGATTTCCCTCTTTTGCCTACCACTTGTGATACCTACAGGGACTGTGTGTGACAGAATACTTGAACAGGCTCTCCTCTACCTCTAGTTAAGGGTTTTCCAACTCTACGCCTCGATAGCCGGAATCCTGATAGGTTTTTAGACTATCCCTTATTAATATTCATGAGAAAAGATTAGCATAAATTTAGAATCCGTGTATGCAAATTTATCTCATGAATGATAGTGAGGGATATCCTGAAAACCTGTCAGGATTCCGGCCCTCACGGCCTGGAGTTGGACAACCCTGCTCTAGTTCAAGCATTTTTACCACAGGAATCCTGGCTTATCCCACACTGATCGCTTTCCCTTTCTCTCTCTTTTCTCTCTCTGTCTGTTTCTCTAGGACACGGCGGGCCTCATGAGCAGGTAGAGGTTTACTTTCTTACCAGATTATTATATGGAAACAAGTGATCCCACCAATGCAAGGTATGGTATCTTGCAGCAGATGCAAACAGGATCCATGCTTTGCCGGTACTCTTTCATGTGTTCCCCCATGTTCTGCAATGACATTACCTCTGGCTTGGGGAGCATAGCGCTCATCCTATCCCTTTGATTTGTACCCCATGCTGACAATAAACTTACCATATGTACGAGAATAGAGGTGTCATCGGTGGAATAGGTTTAACTCTCACCAAGGCTCTATACAGGTTGCTTGTAAATTTGGTACTTTCCACTGACGCCAAAGCAAGAAAATTAGTAGCATTTGGTTCCAGATCACAGACAAATACACCCATGTCTGCGGCAGATGAGTACTCGGGCCCGTTTGTATTGTTTTGCGCTGTTGCAAATGAGTGGAATTCGGACATTTAAAAATCCTTCTGAGAAAAGAGAGGAAAAAGGGAGAGACAGTGATATAGAGGGAGAGAGTGCAAGATAAAGAGAGAGGGATAGGGGCAGAGAAAGGGTAAGAGAGAGATAGAGAAATATTCTGAAAGATACTCAATAGGCAAATGTGATATTTGATTACTCTCAAGAAGAAAAAAAAAACAAATACAGAGACAAAAATAGCATTTTTGCAAAACACAAACAGGAAACCTATAATTGGGTAACATTTAGATTCAATTGACTATTAGAAGGAACAAATCCTCTTTGGCTCTCTTTGTGGGAACGGTAGCCAATCAGGTTGATTGAAACTTCAGCTGACTCTAACGACCCAAGCCAGGATTTGGAGAGAGCACGTGAACTTGCTCTCCTACCAGCCCAGCCCTACACCTAAACGCTGCTCCATCTCCCTCCATCTGCATGCACCGCGCCACGACTTCCTCCCTCTTTACCTTTTGGGATGGTGAACTGTCCTCCTCACACCATGGCTCCACACATCCCACCGCCACAGCCCATCAAAGCCGCGTTGAAAATAGAAGAGGGGCCCTGCTCGGAGCACCCACTTTCATCGTCATAGCAGCCATTATGCACGTGAGCACGCTGAAGCAATTTCGTTGTTTTTTTATATGCACTTAGCCAACCTCGAAACGGTTTGTCACAGGGTGCTGATAGAAATAACCTGTTTCATGGGCTTTACTTGCCCCTAACGCCCAGTTGCCTGGCGTTAAGGTCAGGGGAGCCACCAAGGGGTGACCATGGGGGGCCATGACCACCCATATAAAAACTCTGGCCCCTCCACTCATTGAATGCAACTTCGCCCACGCCGGGCCAGGCCACCCCTATGAAAAATGTCTGGGGGCACCACTGGTTAAAGTCCAAGCGAATAATTTGGGCCCAGGCTGTTACCACTGGTAAAGTCACTGGAACGAGTTATTGTTTCTTAAATGATATTGAGAAAGCCCTCTATAAATACTTACCAAGTAGAGGAAGATGCATAACACATTTCTCTCAGGGCACATCTTAAAATAAATGTCTTCAGCTGCCAGAAAGCATTGTTATTTCTTCTACAAAAAAAATATTTGGAAGAATAACCACTGAGAAGAGTAGGGCTAAAGGTAAATGCTGTCATTGGAAGCAAG
The DNA here is from genome assembly GCF_040938575.1 of Ambystoma mexicanum. Lineage (NCBI taxonomy): Eukaryota > Metazoa > Chordata > Amphibia > Caudata > Ambystomatidae > Ambystoma > Ambystoma mexicanum. Next base: position 314,327,511 of record NC_090932.1, read on the forward strand.
CAGATAGGTTACGTCTGCACTTCATGAAAATAAAAAAAAAAGATATAATACTTTGGTTCAAATTAGACTGTGGCGAAAAGTAGAACACATACTTTTTGGAGTAGAAAATCTCTTCACAAAAATGTACACTGCCAGATTATTTTCTAACCCTTTTGATGGCATACTCAAGGAAGGATTTAACACTCACGTTGTTTGCAAAACCTCCCTCAAAAAGCTACTGCGTAGGATTTTGTTTATCTATGATACATAATCGGAGAACTGGAGTAGGGCGAATTCACTTATTATGATTAAAAAAAAATCTCATATTACTGGCACAATAACAAAAACATTACAAATCCTTTTATAGCCTAAACATTAAACTAGGATTTTGGGGTGGGAGCACAAAGTTTTAACAATCCTGGGTATATCATTTTGAATATTTCTTTTGTATTTCAGTGGGAAAATAAGCGACACTGTGCAAACTGTTAACTGTTATTTTGTCCTTATAGACTATAATTGGGAGACACTTGAAAAAAACAACAAACATATACTATTTAAATATTGCATAATTATAATCAGTGATGCCATATATTGTTATCAACTATTAACCTAGTGTACATATACTGTTTAAGATAGCAAAGGCATAATTTATATACCAGGTTACAAATAAACACATTTTTTAATTAAACAATAATGAAATAAAACAAATAGTGCCTACGAATTGCAATTACAAATACAAATAAAAAGAATAGAAAATAATTTGTTTTATGAGGTATCATTACGAATTTGGTGGTGCAGGAAAAAGTGGTGGTCAAAAGGCACTAATTACATTACTGCACCTTTACTGTCACTTTCCCCTACCACCAAATTACAACTTTGTTGGAGACATCGACTCCACTTTACCTCCAAACAATGGTGGCATTAATGCCCGCTGAATTACCTACCACCCATGATAGCTCCTTCAAATCATCGATGGAGTTCTATGCACACCAAGAATGGTGGTCAACACTGCCATTCTGCCACTCGTTATTAGGTGGATTTAGTCCAATATCTGAGTTTGGCAGCAATTCCTCAGGAATTACTGACAAACTCATAATAAGGTCACAGTGATGAAAAACAACTTTAATAACTATACGTCAAGGTTTAGAATGGTTTGGAAAAATCTTTGTAATATCCTTCATGATATTTGCATCAAGCAAACGTTATTGATGTTTTAGAAATGTTTAAACTGATTGGTAAAAAATACAAGATTTGTCAATGCATTTGCAATTGTTTACCATCGAATCCCAGCTATGTTTAAAGTTGTAATAGTTATTTGGCTTTAAGGAAAAATTGGGATTGGGTGGCAAAATATTCTGCAACACCTTTATGACAATATCAGAAAACCTAATCCTAAAGGTTTAACGTTAATCAAATATTGGTTTCATGGTTGGTGAACCTAACTTACTTCTATAACTTTGAACAGCCAATTCCCACTTTCTTAAAGTTAATAAACGTTATTGGCATCCAAAGAAAAGTTTAGATTAGCTGGTAAAATGTATGAATCAATTTTATAATCTTTTGCAAGCAAGTCCCATTTTTTTTATAGGAAATTACATTTTTGGAATAAAGAAATGTGGCGATTAGTTGGTAAAATAAACCTATAGCAGTAATTCAGACGTCTGGAATACTATGTTTTATATCATACATAAACAATATCAAGCTTTGTAAGGTGTGAAAATGTTTTGCATTTTTCAAAATAATAGTTTCTAATCAATCAAACCAATATATTTGGATTATGTTCCAGCAAATGACACACAAGTAGTGTCATTAATTGTGTAGATTTTGAATTCTAAAAACGCTATTATGGCTGACTTTTTCCCCCCTTGCACTTTAGAATTAAAAGAAATTGGCCATAAAGTGAATTTCATAGGATTGGGAATAATCTGTTCACATAATCGTCAAATCTTAGTACAGGAATCAGTCCTATTTCACACATTCCTAGAGAAGAGTAGAATTTTAATTGGCAATGTTAGCAGGGATATTGATGTTACACAGGATCACAATACAAAGGCAGCTCCTTTTGACTTGTGTAAAACAACCGGTATACTCATAACCTACATGCAGTCACTCATTTTCTCATCTTTTCTCTCTTCCTTCATTGTCAACAATTTTGTCAATTGTCATCTTGCCCTCCCCGTGAGGTTCTCCTGCATTTCACCAACCCTTGGGGTACTATTGGGCAGTAGCTGCACCTCCCTAGCCTCGTGGGAATGGGTTCCCACCTGGGGAGAAGTGACGGCACCTGGTAAATCGTCACAATCAATACAATTGTTCAGATGATGACTGTTCTCACCATTCTCTTATTGGAGGTGTAATGTTTGCTGGTGTTACATTGTCCATGTGTCTTATGTGAACTATGACTGACACTGGCAGATGATCTTATCTCTTATGCTACTCACAATGACCATTTTATGTATTCATGTTTTTCTGTTTTATATCACAGAAACTCCATCTCCATCCTCCATTACCATCCTATTCTCATCCTCTAGTGAATCTCACAGAGTAGAGACATGCCTTATTGCAGAGGAGAGATACATGCCATATCCCTCAACTAAAGCCCAACCTCATGCCACAGTCAATTGCTTCTGTCCCCATTTCACAATCGAGGATCCTTTACTCAACTCACAGTAGAGTGTCCTGATCCCATTCCAAAGTAGGGTTCTGACCCGATGCCAAAATGGTATAACGTTGTTTAATCGACAGTCATTTTTACGACTGCCTTTTAAACTACTGTAAAATTATGAAAGAGGTCATCGAAGTTTTTTGGGCGGGGTGGGAAAAGTCAGATAAGGGGTTGGAGGGTCGGGAATAGTACAAAATAGGTGGGGTTGAGGGAGGAAACCCCACGGCAAAAAATTATTTCGATGACCTTTTTTGTAATTTTTTTTCGTAAAAATGACACACGAAGAAAGAACATTGAACCGCCAAAAAAGAATGAGGTCCTTACCCTACAGTAGAGTGTCCTGCCAGACCCAAAGCATACTTCTGTCCCTGATTTGCAGCAAAGCACCAGATTCCTAACCTACAATAGACGTCCCATCTGAACCAATGAAAGTCCAACAAGCACTCATTAAACTCACATTGGAGGCCCGCGTTACAAGAGAGGTTGCTCATTCCTCATTTCCGTTGCCTTGTTTATTGTTAACCCTAAATTTTCCTTCATGCCTCTCAAATGAAGGGCTCTGTGTTCTTCTTTTCGGCTGTTACAAATGATCTCACAGTCTGGGTTTCTGTGAATCCTGTAAGGACTATGATTCTTCTCAAAGTGCTGTGTCCATTTACCTCCTTTTTTTGCTGGCCAGGCATAAGTGTTTCTCTTTAAACTAATTGGAGATGACCCCTGACCTCTACTTACCGAGAAGGTGATGGAAGGTGAAATTTGTCACTGATATTTCTTCCGCAGGTGTGAAGATATGAAAGATATGAGCCCTTTGGTGGATCAGTTTCCTAACATTGAAGAGACGATAAAGACCCTCTCCCAGCAGTACGCCATCCTTCAGAGGAACATGGAAGAAATGACTGGTAAAGGCTAGCTTGCTATGCTTGCACACCTGAGTAATATGCCTTTAAGATTGAGCTGATTTCTTAACTGGAAGATATACAATGAAATGGGTATCCTGCCTGGTTCACGTCACAGAGTAGATCTCTTTCATTAAATCATATAACTTTTGGCAGAGGCTGTAACTTCTAGTTCATATGGATATATTGTTAAATCATTTGCGGGCGAGTTGTGGCCCTCTAGATGTTTGACATACAACTGTCATGAGCCCTAGGCATCATAGCCAATGCAGAGTAATCATGGTAATTAGTTGGACTCTGAAACATTTGGAAGGTTGCACCTCGCCCGCCAATTTCTTGAGTCCAATAGCACTTACATTCTACTGTTCTCATTGAATTTGTCCTTAGAGCAACAAACATCACTCTACACAATTCCTATATGTCAGCTATAAGATTATTGCCCAGTTTGGTCAAGCTAATTTGAATACGTCGTGCTCATACTTGAGCTGACACACAATGCACAATGCTTGCAGAAAGTGTGTGGAGTAACCAAGTTGGCAATTTACAGATAACAACTGAACACTAGGATGTAGTAGTTGTAACAGAAAAACTGTATTCACTTGTAAGTTGTCCTCATTGACAAATAGGCACTTCACAGCCTCAATCCTTTCAAAAACGGGGATTGAGGGCTAGAGGCTCTGCACATCAAGTGCAAACAGAATATCCAATTCTGACAATGTTGAGCGTTGTTCTTCCAAAATGTTTAGGACATTTTTTGTATATTTTACATACAATTCAGTCCCTTGCATCAGAGGTTAATAAGTGCCAAGGGCGAAGTATCTCGTCCTTGGGATTACCTCCCTGTTGCCAAGGACGAGATATCTCGTCCTTGGCACTTAAGTGGTTAATGAAAGAGAAAACGTTAGAAGGCATTGAATAGTGAAACACCAAAATCACCAAAAAAAGGCCTTGGCACTGGAGGGGGGGGGGGCATGGCAGTTAAAAGAAAGTGATCATTACAATATCCTAAAGGTTCAAGCACAACATTAGTACTTGCAACTATTGAGCACCCATGGGGATTTCTTAAACACTTGGGCATCTCCGGCGACTTCAAGAGATACAGAGCATCTGCAATTTACACCTCATAGTACTTTTTATTAACATGTTAATAGTCTTTTGGTTGACACATTTGAAAAATGAGTATTACATGATTTACATAAGATTGCTTTTAAAAAGTGTCGTAATCAGGTAATGATGATTAAATTATTAACATTTTGGATGAACAACGCTTGTTGGATTGTTAACATTGAGTTGATATTTGGTTTCATTTTAGCTTTTACATCAGTTTTGGATTGATATAGGATTTTCATGCATTGTGGTGAGGTACTTAGTGTGTTTTTTGGGGGGTAAACATCACTTTTGCCATATGGGAACTTTGTAGAATATGTTTTGTTGCATGTTATGCTATTTTCTTTTTACCACAAACAGGTAGAAGGTACCTGTATAGGTAAGGTATATAATCGTATATAGGTAAGGTATAAAAGGGGGTGGAGTGCAGGTGGAAAGGGTGGTGCAGGGGTCTCCCCTTGCTGTTTGGTGAAAAACAAAATGGCAAAATCGTCGAAAATAAATTTGGCGGATTTGCCGCCAGGCAAGAAAAATGCTGCAAAGCTTCATAGAACCGTTTTTTGCACATTGGTTCACAGTTGTTACCTTAGCACTTTAGAACATTGGTAACTTTGAGGAATTCTTTGGGAATCATATGATTATTGTTTTGGTTTACTTTACGTGTCACTTTTACAATTAACACACAGGGGATTTGACGAGACTTGTTGTGGTTCTCATTTATGGATTATGTAGGATTTGGATGTTATGTTTGTTTTGACTTTGCTGTTTGGTATTTTAGGGTATCTCAATAACTTTGCATTTAGACACATATGTTCGTTAAGATTTACTATGATTTGACAATGTTGGATATTGCCAATGATGTACTTATCTTAGTATTGGACTTGTTACCGCTGGTTTACATGCATTAGCTTTTCTTCACATTGTTTATATGTTTTGTGTTGATAACATTTCCTGAATTCGAAATGAAATGAAATGAAATGGTATTTTATTTATATCGCGCTCATACATAAGTGTTTCAGTACGCGACCAGGCAAAAAGGGAGGGGAACAAGGGAGAACAAAAAAGAAAACAGCAATCTTACTAGGCCCAGTGACATATAAGAAAGCGCAAGTGCATGGAAATGGGAAAAGGAGGAAGGTGCATGGAAGCGGGGGAGAAAGAGCAAAGTGCGGAGTAGAGGGTAGAAAACAGAATAAATATTAAATAAAATAAAATAAATAAATAAGGGCGATAAACCATGGTAGTGCAGCCATCAAGTGGCAGGTGAAAGTTAGTCAGAAAGGTATATCTGATAAGTGCAGAAGAAACGTGGGAGGGGGCCTGTATGGGTACAGATACAGAACCCTAGTGCAGAGAGTGGCCTGGAGGCACTGCTGGAGGGTGGCAGGGTGAGCAGGTACCTGGGCCCGAATGACAGACGGTGGCCAGGTGCACGATGCCAAGAGAAGAAACAGATCAACAGAGGATAAGGGGGGCAAAGGCAGAGGCAAAGAGGAAGGTCTTAAGATGCTTCTGGAACCGGAGATGGTTTTCCTCAAGTTTCAAGGCAGCCAGGTGCCTGTTCCAAAGGGAGGCACCAGCCGAGGATAGAGATATATCCCCAGCTCGTTTCTTAGCAAAACAGCTAACCCTGAGGGAGTTAGAAGTAGAGGAACGAAGGACTCGAGAGGGGAGGTATTTACGGGAGATAGTTGAAGGTATTTTGGACCAAAGCCCCAGGAAGCCTTGTGGACAATGCAGAGGTTTTTAAATCTAATCCTTGCATCCACTGGGAGCCAATTAAGGGATTTCAGGGCTGGAGATATACAATCCCAGGGCTTGAGGCCAAGGACAAATCTTGCAGTCCTGTTCTGGATTAGTTGTAAGAGGCGGAGAGTGGAGGCAGGCAGATTTAGAAAGAGGCTGTTATCGTAATTCAGTCTGGAGAGAACCAGAGCTTGGGAGACAGTGAGCTTTTGAGGGAAGGAGAGGAAAGGCAGAGTACCTTTAAGGAGGTGCAATCAAAAGTTTGACTTTTTAGAGACATCAGAGATGTGTGCGGAGAAGGAATGTGTAGAGTCAAAGATAACACTGAGGTTCAAAGTCACGCAGATGGGGGTAGGAGGAGTGCCAAGGGAGGCCGGCCAGAGATTGAGAGGAAAGGATGGAGATGGTGTACCAATAAGAAGCATCTCGGTCTTGTTGGCATTTAGACATAGATCGTTGGCGGCACACCAATTTTGAATGGCGTTTAGACAATCTGAGATGAGAGAAGGAGAGGAGGAGACTGAAGGACCCTGAAAATGAGTTGTGTCATCAGCATAGCACTGGAAAGTTGAGCAGAAAATGGAGATGCAGTAGCGAGAGTTGCCAGGCATTGGTTGAAAAGCCAGGGCGAGACGTTAGACCCCTGGAGGACACCACGTGTGTAGAGGGACATAGATGATAGGAAGGACCCAAGTTGTACCTGGGAGGGTCGATCAGAGAGAAAAGAGGTCAGCCGGGCCAGAACCTGATCAGTGATACCCAGGTTGTCACTGAGACGATTGAGCAGGGTGCTATGCATCGGCGTAATTATAAGGGGGAACGGGAGGGATGAGTCCCCCCCAACTTATGTGGCATGCCTTTTGTCCCTCCCATCTTTTGGTGGGAGGGTCAGGGGGGCGCATTATGGCCACCGCATTCAAGATCATGTAGTTTGACAGTGCGAGCCTGGCTGAGGTGCCCAGCCGGGCTCGTGCTGTCTCATTACATAATGCTGAGCTCAGCTCAGCTGCGTGTATGTTTGTTGCAGGGCTGGGCTGCAGTCTGACACTAGTGAGGGGTCACATTTGTACAATCACATTTGGGGTCAGGGGAGTATTCAGCATTGCAACATTGGGGGGTGAGGTGAGCCACGAAATGCAGTGTGTGTATGCAGTGTGTGTAATAGTCTCATTCACAACCCCAAACTGGCCACCCCATCCCAAATCTACCTTTTTGGTAACATTAATGGAAGATGGCATTTTTACACATAAGAAAATAAATAAAACTGCAGGATCATTGCAGATGCAGAAAACTCATCTATTAGAGCTCTTTTCCAGGCCCTCTGGGGCAAAATACAAGGAAACCTCCTAATTTGCATATGGATTGCACCAACAGAAGTGACTTTACAGAAAAGGACATTGCAAGGAGTATCATCAGTCTTTGATACGTGGAGGCACCATCGAAGTGACTTTGGAATAAGTTGCCATAAGTAAGCCAAATGGCAAATAACTTTGAGGTGCAAAATACCTAAATTGCACTATTGTTATATATGGAGCAATTCTATAGTCAATAGGTTTTTTTGTTATAATAGCATGAAATATTAGCATAAGCTTTGAAGTTAATAAGAATCACGTACAGGGCTACAGATAAGACAATGTGAGTAAATGAATTGCCCAGGATCACACACTTTGTTAAATTGTGAAATTGGGATGTAGACAATGTAAGCAACTACACATCTTCACAGGTTTAGTTGATATAGATATTTATTGAGGTCTTGCTTTACATTTCATGTGCTTAAATATGTATTTCTGGCAATGCCTTGGAAGCAAACCACATTACATAATAAGCTAACCTTTCATAGTAAAATAACTGTACACTATATACATTGTCATAGTAATATGTTGAGAATGAGAGCATGGCTTAAGTTTTATTTTCCCCATCCTGAATGCAAAGTCACAACAGCATCATGCAGATGAATGTGAGCCTAACAAATTCCCCCTTGGGTTTTGAAGCCATAGTCATTATTTCATAAAGCATGCAACATTATGCACCTTTCTCACTTCTGATCACTCCCTCCCATACACATTTCTAAAGGGACACAAGTCCCTGATATTAGTCACCTCCACCCCCCATCAATGCCTAATGGCTCACAGTCTAAGGCTCTGTTAACAGAGAGCAAGTGAGGACCCTCTGCTTCCAGGAGCTCCTTGGGACATTGTCCTGGCAGCGGGACACCTCTACTGTTCGGAAAGGGTAAGGTGTCTTGCTGCCAGGACAATAAGCATGCTGAGTAGGAATTACCCTCTTTGTGGTGCTGAACGGGATTGGTGTCCCACTGACAAATGTTGTCCCGTCTGGCCTCCCACTCGGTACGCTACTGCCTGGGGCCATTTGAACACAGGAAAACATACCTTAATTTTAGAGTCTGAATGTTGCAAGTAATTAATTAATTCAGAATAAGCAACCCAATGTGCTGTTTTACAATCTTGCAGGCATCCATTTTGTATTATGTCTATATGCTTGTTTGAGTCATTGCCCCAGTGGCAATAATCAAACACCAGCACCCTTCAACCTGCTTGCAGGCCCTCTTTGGGTAGAGGAGGTGCAGGCTTTTTGACTGTTGTCAATGCAGTGAATTCTAAAGACCAACTTTGTTGTTATAAGTTTCAGAAGACTGCCATGTCTTTAGAATTTAATTTTAAAGATACGCCGACAGTCTTATGAAAGTTATAACGGAGCTTCGGCAATGGATTCTTGTGGTGTAGTAGTTTAGTGTTATTCTTCAGAGCCCCTGTCCGCCCTTCCCACACCGTGCCCCTTTATTTCAGTTGTCATGCCCCCCCCCCAACATTTTCAGCAAAGTTACTCCACTGGTGGTATGGTTAACCATGTCAAAGGCAGAGGAGAGATCAAGTAGGATGAGGACAGAGGGAATGTTAGAGTCAAGATTGGAGAGCAGGTCTTCACGGATGGTCAGGAGAGCAGTTTCCGTGCTTCTGGCAGCTCTGAAGCCAGATTGGTGATCATGTAGGGAGCCAACAGAGTTGGAATGAAGATTAAGCTGAGAGATGGCCAGCTTTTCAAGGAGCTTACCCAAAAAGGGAGCAATGGAAATTGGGCGGTAGAATGCCAGACATGATGGATCAGCAATGGATTTCTTGAGGAGAGGGTGCACAAGGGAGTGCTTAAGAGGGGAGGGGAAAGAGCCAGAGGCAAAGGAGAGGTTGCAGAAATCAGCAAGGGCAGGAGCAAGGGTGACAATGTGGTCTTTAATGGTTTTAGAGGAACAGGGATGGACCTGTTTTGATGAGGTTTTTATAGATCGGACTTGTCTAGCTACCTCATCAGGGGAGAAAAGAGGAAAGGAGGAGGAAGGGTGAGGTTAGCTGAGGGAGGATCAGCAAGACGAGAAGGAGAGGGAGGAGGAGGGGAAGTGGAGGAGAGGGTTGACAGGATATCCTGTGTTCTAGAGATAAAGTGAGAGGCAAGGGCATTGCAAATAGCCTGGGAGGCGAGAGGAGGGGTGGAGACTGCAGCAGGGTTGGCCAGCTCCTTTCAGATTTTGAAGTGTTTGGCCAAATTGTTAGATGCCGCAGAGATGCAGGCTTGAATGTGGACTCTCTTCTTAGTGCAGACAGCGAGTCGGTATTGCCTTTGGAGCAGGCGGTAGGCCAGTTTGTCAGAGGATGAGTAAGAAGCCCTTCATTTCCTCTCCGCCGCCCTACACTTTCGTTTAAGTGTAGCTAGGTCAGAGTCATACCGGGAATTGTACTTGAATTTGGACTTCAAACAGATCCTCATGACAGGAGCAAGAATATCAAGAGTAGCAGAAATAGAGGAGTAGAGAAGAGAGAGGGCTGTGTCAGGGTGTGAGTCACCCTAGGGTGGAGGAGGGGGGGAGAAGGTTGCAGTTACGGCCTTGACTGACACACGCATCATGGGCCGGATATCCGAGAAGGTGGATGGTAATCTAGGAGTAGACTTGGCTTGGGGGGAGGAAATGGAGAGATGAGAGGAGAGGAGGCAGTGACCACTCCAGGAGAGAGGAGTGGTAAGTGTGTGCCCAGCAGAGTGAGTTGGGCCAGAAGGAAGGATAGAGAGGGAGAGTGAATCGCAGAGGACATGAAAGAGTGCAGATGAGGGACAGTTAGAATCAAGATGGATGTTGAGGTCACCAAGGAGGAGAAGTTGAGTGGTTGAGGCCAAGAGGGAGTAGGAGAGGCCAGCCCACTCTGAGAGAAAAGAGGTGATTTGACCAGGCAGCCGGTAAAGAGTAGGAACAATAAGAGTGTGGCTAGGACAGAGAGAGAGCCTGCAAACAAGGCATTCAATAGAGGAGTAAGCTTGAGTGGGAATGAGAGAGGCAGGAATCCACTCAGGGAAGATCAGGGATACACCCCCTCCAGGCCGGTTGGATCTGGGGGCTGAGAGGATTTTGTAGCCATCGGGGAGGAGAGTGTCAAAACCCATGACAGAGCTGGCCGTGAACCATGTCTTGGTGAGACCAAGGACATCAATGTCAAGTTCTTCTAGGAGGTGACAGATGTCAGAGGAGTGTTTAACAGCCGAGCGAGAATTGAGAGTGGCAAGATGGAGAAGGTTGCCAGCCTTAAAGGCCTTCCGGGGGAGGGGTACAGATCAGAGGTACGCCCTGCGGAGGTGTGGAAGGAGTGTGACGTTCCTGAGCACACCCAAAATGTACTTTCCCGAGCACACCCAAAATTGACTTTCCCAGACATACCCAAAATTGACTTTCCCAAACACACCCAATGCATCAAAAAGCAAAGTGATTTTTCTTGTCGTCCTTAACAATTAAACGTTTTGTGGCTCTGTTGTATTCATCAGAAGCAAAACTATGTTATACATTTCAAGAACTGTATTTATCATATTTGGAACTGTTATGGTGAATGGTAATTACCTTACGTTAAGATTTGAGTAAATTACCTCTTCACTGTTTCAAGAAAACGTTATTGGTATTCTTGGGATGTGGAACAATTGTCCATATTAGGAATATAGTGTGGCCTTTTTTCATACACTTTACAGATAACCTCAGTTTGAAATTATGAATGAGAGGTTCTAAGGATTCCAGGAAGAGGATTAACTGTAGTGGGCATTTGTTTTGAACAATTACACGTCATATAAAAACATATATTGGAGCCAGTAGATAATGAGCCCATAATTTGTGTTAGAATTGAATCATAACATATACAGCTTTTACTACCAAAGGTTCACATTACACATAAAATACAATCAAAATACTAAAACAATGCAATATTCAAAATAGGTGAACCTATCATAGAAGTATTTATAAGAAATGCTCCTTAGTATGACACAAGGTTGTGAGGAAATGACTACTGCTCTGCAGGAGAACAGCGATGAGTGTTCTATAAAAATATATATACTTTAATTAAGCACACAAATATGCTTTAATAACTGACTTTAAAAAGACTAGCAAAAGCCCAGTTGTGTGGAAAGAACATACAAAATGAAGAATGTAAATGTAGCAAGCCCTCTGGGCAATGTAAATGAGGTGAAATGCAAGACATTTTAACAATGTCACTTAATAGGATGTGTCTGGGTAGAAAAAGGTGCAAATGGGTGGCTTATCAGTCTCAAAGGTTCTAAAAGTGGACAATGGATTCTTGACCTCACAAACATTCCTGTATCTGTTCTTGGGCTGTTCAACAATATTGAATCATTTTTCAGGATGCTGTCTTTGCGGGTTGAAACAGGTTCGGATGCAGCAGGTTTTGCTGGTCAAGGGGGTGAGTCGGTAGAGAGTCAGTTCAAAGTGCAGTTTGGCGGTTCAAAGGCAGTGCTTGAGCGACCAAATTCAGTGAGCCCCCAAGGGTCTGTCCGAAGGCTGAGTCATTTTAAAATGATGATTACTGCTAGGTTTAGTCGAGTAACACAACGCTTCCAGCGGTTCAAGGTCGGAGTTGTTCAATACTGTGTCCTTTGTGGTTCAATGCATTGTTCAAAGATGCGTGACAGTCATCCGAGCAGTGAGCTGGTGTTCAAGCCGAATGAGTGACATGCTCTGCTGGCATGAGGCTGCGTTGAGCCAGTTCGATGAATGCAAAACAGTGGTTAGAAAAAGTTCCAAGAGAGTGCTAAAGCAGCACCACCGGTCATGAAGGTTCGAAGACTTTTGAATGCTGTCACCTTGTGTGAAAGGACGGGTCGAAGCTGCAGCTACTTGGCTTCTTCTGTTGCTGCGAGTCCCAATTTAGGGTCGCAGGGACGAGATAAGTCTCTTTGCTCTTCACTCCTGGTCCAGGGAGGCTAATTGGCACCTGCAGGAGTCCTTCACTTCTAGTGAGGAGCCTAGAAACCAGTGCATCTGACAGAGATTGCAAGTCTTTGTTTAACAGCAGCTCACCCAATGAGCCCTGTGGATGTGTAGGGATCAGAGTTTGTCCTGCCTTGGAACGCCTGTCTTCATCTCTGGCAGAGGGCTTTGGAAAGGACTGCTGTCCCAACAGGGTCCAAAGAAATTCTTCTATCCTTAAGAGTCCAAGATCAATCAAAAATGAGTGGGAGACCCCTTCATTATAAAGGCAAAACGTCACAGAGGAGAGTATAAAAGCAAACCTGCTTTAAGGGGGCCAATCAATGTCAAGGTGAGAAGTGACTTTTGCCTTCTTGCATCATACCCACATTTCGTTGCTCTGCAGCAAGTGGAGGAGACAGGAAGGAAAGAGAAGCCCGCAGAAAACCAAGGTGGAGGAACCATTCCCCCAGTCCCTGCTGATCTGTTCACTGTCATACCCCCACCCCCTTCCAAAGCCTTCAACTTCAAAGGTCCTTTGGCCTATAGCATCCTGGTGTGAGGTGGGCCCTTTCCTTATGGCTGTGCTTCTTTGAATCATGGTTCCCATAGGTCCTTCTGCTGGTGATTTCCTGGGCTGGAGTGGTGTTGCCCAACCTCCCCAGGGATCAAACAGACACAGCTTTCCTGCCTATCCTCCTGCTGGTTGAGCAGAGACTGGCAGCCTGTCTAGAATCCACAAAGCCTTTTCACAGCTGGCCTGAGCTCACAGTGTTGACATGTGTATGATACAATCAGATATGGCTTTAATAATTGTGTGAACTGTCAGTCACCATACCAAAATCCAAGTATGGCTTATTATAAGAGATTACTCTCCCACCAGACAGCTAGTTCTTCACAATTAGTATGATTTTGGATCAGATGTGCAGAGTGAAATGCAACCTCTGTCTGCAGTGACTTTGCTGTCACAACAGCTGTTAAACAGGGCACCTGAAACCTTTGAACCTGCTCTGTCTACTGAAGAGCAGGAGCTGCAGATCAGGAGACTAATGCAGCAGACCACAGGTGTACACTAAGTGGGTGGCATGGAGCTTTCTGAAAGGTAGGTCTGTTTATCAAATTACTTTGAGCTGCCACGTACCCTAAGTTCTGTGTCTGACAGGGTCAGGTTCACAAACCTGCCAGGGGGAACATGTCCCCCCAACCTGGATTAGGAGGCTTACCAGATCTTAAGCAGGAGCCAGCTGTGTCCCAGATATGGTGAGTGGGAGTTGGGGAGGGCCGTCCATTAAGCCCCCCATGTGCCATGAATATCGTTTAGGTACCGCTCATTGTCACATGATACCTGTGAGTACTTTTTCTGTCCAGAGTTCTCTCTTTTCTATTTCAGGACTCCAACTCCCAGAGTGCACTCGGACGCCACAAGGAAAATCCATACCAGAACCATGGGAATGGAATCAAGAACAAAAATGGAATAGACTGGGATTTCTCCTGGCCAACAGAGATGAGACACCCAACACTTAACCTAACAAATACAAGCAGGCCCCAAACAAATGTTGGGGAAATAGAAACCACACTGGGAGTGATAAAAGACTGCAGGGGAACAGAAGAGACACATAAATCCTCCCCAAACCGAATTTGAAGACAGTGAGTACCTTGAGTGCCTAGCTGCTACCCTGCTAACAGATGTGGAAATGGGGTAGGTCTAAGGTTTTTTAAAGCCTCTCATCTATGCGACACGGTCCCATGGGAAAAGGCCGGTATTTATTTGTATTTATTGTATTTCTTTAGCACTTCTGCAAAGCGCTGAACAGTTTAAAAACAAAGCGTTACAATCAGCAAGAGTTAGGGCCTTCCAGGTAATTGACAGACAGGGAAAGAGGGTAATCAATTGTTAGAGAGAGATGATCGAAGATGAGATCTGAGACTGGTTTGAAAAGTCTTTTGGGAGAGGGAAGAACAGATGTGAAGGGGCAGAGAATTCCAGTGCTTAGGGTTGAGTAGGGCAAAGGAACGGAAACGAGAGAAAGCACAAAGGGGTTTAGGGACAGAAAGAAGAAACTGATTTTGACACCGCAATGCGCGACTGGGGGGAACTAGAGTAATATCAGTGAGGAAAGACAGAGAAGGGCGAGACCATGGATACACGTAAAGACGATAGAGAGGAAGTGAAAGAGAGGATGAGGTCTAAAGGGAAGAAGAGACATGGAGAGCAGAGAAAGCGAGATAGAAAAACAAGGAGGGAGAGCAAGGAGGAGACGGATTGATGAATTAAAGAAAGGGGGCCAGATATGAGGCAGGGAGACAGAGTAAAAGAAAAAAGCAGTAATCAATCCATGAGAAGATCAGGGAGGTGATAAGTTTGGTAGCGTGGAAACAAAGGTGGGGGGTGTATGACAGATGTTGAACAGAGCATAGCAGCAGGAGTGGGCAGTGTTAGAAATATGGAGGGTGAAAGAGAAGGGTCGAAGTTAACACCGAGGTCACAGGCAGATGAAAAAAAAGAAGAAATGAGGTGAAAGAGGGAGGGAGGAGGGAGCAGGGGGAAATGACGTAGCGGGGAAGGAAAGGATCTCGGTCTTAGAGGGATTAGGGTGAAGAAAGTGAGAAGACATCCAAGATTGGATTGCAGAAAGACAGTTATAGACAGTGAAGTGTAAAGACTCTGTAAAGGAAGAAAAGGAGAAGATCTGTGTGTCACTAGAGATGGAATGAAAGAATGAAGGAAGCAATGAGTGCAGAGAGTGGAAGAGGGTAGAGTGAAAAGAGAAGAGGGTTCAACACAGACCCTTGCAGTATTCCATATACTAGGGGGCGAGAGGCAGATATCTTGACAGCCCATGTAACAGAATAAGTGTGGTTAGATAGATAGGCGTGAAACCATTTAAGAGCTGAACCCAAAAAACCCAAGAGGTCAGAGTATAAAGAAGAACCATGTGACCAACAGTGTCGAAAGCAGCAGAGAGATCACGTAGAATAAGAATAGAGGGCAGCTTAGAGTGACGTACAAAAAGGAGAGAGTTAGAACATGTAGAAGGGCAGTCTCAGTAGAATGAGAAGGGCAGAAATCTGATTGAAGTGGAGGAAGAAGTGAGTGAAGATTAAGATAAGAGGAGACGTGGGAGTAGGCCACACATTCTAAAAGCTTAGAGAGGAAGGCAAGGAGAGAGATGGGATGGAAGTTAGCTGGGACAGAAGGGTAAATTGATGTTTATTTCAAGATATGGAGAATGTGTTAAAATGCAGAAGGAAAGAAGGAGTTAGAGAGGGAAGAATTGATACAGGAGGTAAGATCAGAGACAAGGTGAGGGTAGACTTGGGGAATAAGGACAGAAGGGAGAGGATCCAATGGAGAAGCAGTAGGATGGGCACAAGCAAGAAGAGGTGAAACGAGGACAGGGAGTAGGGAGACAATTGTACGCAGAGTGGGGGAATGGACCGGAGGAGGTGAGAAGGAGGTACAGAGAGAGATAACTTTAGAGGTAAAATAATTTGCAAAGGTCGAGAGAGAAGAGAAAGGTCGAGAGATCAAGTGATAAGAATCATGTGCAGAAGCTGAAAAAGATGATGGGGTGATGAGAAAGGGATAGTGTGAGATTGGAGAAATAATATTATTTAGCTGAAAGCATAGCTAAGTCATAGGAGGAGTGCAGTGAGGATAGAGCAGGGAGGTTGGAAAGGGACTGGAATTTTTTCAATTTGCTGTTATGCCTTACAGAGATTGGAACAGAGAGAGGTGAGAGCGGAGGTAAGGCAGGGCCGAGGGGGTCTACGAAAAGGAGTAAATGTGCGTTACTATGGAGTCAAGAGTAGATACAAGGGAAGACTGAAAAAAGTTAGCAGCGTCATAAGGAGGAAGAAGAGAGAAAGAGGAGAGAAAGGGAAGAGAGGAAGAAAGGGAAGAAAGGAAGACAGAGTAATCAAAGAAACAGATTGTGACAAAAGAAGGAAGGGGATGAAAGAGTGGGGGAGGAACATGAAGGAGGGGAAAAGGACAGAAGAATGGACTGGATGGGCAGTGATAGTCCCAGAAGAGGGACAAGAAGAAAAGATAAGATCAAGACAGGAGCCTGAGCGATGGGAGTGGGGAGGGAAAAAAGCTAAAATGATAAAAATCAAAGATAGTTAGAAGGAGAGATTGATTTGTGAAAGTATGAAGAGGGAGATTAAAATCAAGAAGAAAGGAGAGGAAGAAGAAAAGATACAAGAGAATCCAAGTGATTAAGAAAGTCAGCAGAAGTACCCGGGAGTAGACCATAAGAAAGGAAACAATAAAGGGTTTCAACAAAGATGAGACATGAAATTCAAAGGATGGGAAAGAGGGGAGGCCGGGCGGGTGTGGAGCAGGAGTCCAAGAGCGATGGTAAAGAATCACAGATCCGCCCCAATGGCCAGAAGGACGGGGCGGGGGGAGTGAGAAGAGGAAGTATGAAAAGAACCAGGAGTATAAGTATTGTCAGGAGTAATCCAGGTCTTGGTGAGGCATAGGAAGTGTAGGTTAAAGTGGAAAAAATGTCAAGAATAGAATGAGACTTATTACAGACTGAGCGAGTATTGAAGAGACTAATGTTAATAAGGAGAGAGGGTCCAGAGGAAACATTGCAGTAGGAGAGGTAGTGATGGGTCATTAAAATCAGGTGAGCACTGGAACCAATGGGGGGAAGACAGAACCAGCAGGACCACAGTGTAAAATAGGACCAAATGAGAGGCAAAGTGAGTATTGATGGAGAGAGAGCAGGAGGTTTTGAGTTTAACCGAGAGACCAGGTAGAGTTCGAATGGAGGAACGGAGTGATGAAGAATTGGTGGCAGAGTTGGAGGAGAGTGCAGGTGAGGTATTGATAAGAGAGAGTGGTACCAGTTGTGTTTAGTTGAGTGTGAGAAGGGAGGGTGTTTGTAAAAGGTGTGGGAAAGGAGAGTGGAGATAGAGAGAGAAAGGGGGGAAGAGAGAGCAAAAGAAGGAGAGGTAGAGAGACAGAGCGATAAAGAGAATGTGGTAGGAAGGTGGAGAAAGAGTGCATGGCGGTAGTAGGAGTAGTGTTTGGGAAGAGAGAACCAGGAGGGGGAGAGAGTTGTAAGAGATAAATGAAGAGAATGTGGAAAGGTTAGCTCACAAAGGTGTGTATAGGGGATTGTATGTAGGAGAGAAATGAGGAGAGGAGTCTCGAGAAGATAGGGGTAATGAGAGTGGAGACGCAAGAGGATAATAGAGTAGAGAGGTGAGAAGATAGTATAGTGGAGAATAGAATAGAAAAGAGTGAAGAGGAGAGGGGTGAAGTGAGCAGAGGGGGTAAGGAAAGAAGAGCAGTGAGAGAGTGATAACATCGGAGAGGCAGAAGAGAGAGTGTGGGCAGTCGACAAAACGGAGTGAGACGGTATGGGAGAGGGAGAGCGCAAGTACAACAGAGGGAGTAGTAAGATCAAAGGAAAGGAGAGAATGAGAGCGACTAAAGTGAAAAACTGGACCATGGTGCCTGGAGTTGGCACACCTTGACCATCAGTCTGTATTTTGAAATTTGAGGAACTGTCAGGTCGGGGCAGTCTTGGGAATTTCCCAGAGGGAGCAAGATAGATAAGGCTTTGGCCTTTAGGCCTCACTGACAGCTAGAAGTAAACAGTAGGAGTTACCTGTCTCTGGTTAAAAACCTGGGGCTAGGAAAGCCTTGATTAGAGAGGTGGGCACCCACATGACGTCGACATTAGGCAACCCTTAGAGCCACTCCTACCATTTTTAAATATGCACCCATAAACATTCTTTCTGTGTCTAAGAATCATCAAGGACATCTGTGATACATCATATGCGTGCACTGTGATGCTTGCCCAGGTAGTACTCCTGCCATTTTCCAGGTATTATCATCATTTAACCAGGTGCTCACATCACGGGGAAGTATTGTCATCAGATTCCTGGGTACTAACATCATAATGCCAGTGTTGGCACAACTTTTTCCTTATAGAACTTTATAAGTGGGATGCATGAATATGCTCCATATTTTTTATGTATCCTTTTGGCTTCATGGATGTAACGCTCACCTGACTCCCACGGAGGCGCTGGTCTGGTCTGGGTTGCTGTGGCTTCTTCGAGCATGATGCGCAGAACTCGGAACACCGACTGAACAGGACCCTCAAATCTTGCTTGTCTGGCCCGTAGGAATATCCTTCTGCAGATGAGAAAGGGGATTAACAGTCTGCAGAATAGTGTGCTTGCTCCCCCCTTCCCCCTTCGTTCTTCTCTAACTTCCTCCGAAATCCCCGGTTGAAGCTCACCTTATGGTTTGAAAGGATGAACTCTCCATCCTGCTTCTGGTGCAGGGGTGCGTGTTTGTCCAGTTACTTCACTGGTTTTCAGAATGGCGCTGGCAAAATCCACTTGACTTTTCCGAGCGGAACGCCGTAAGTATGAAGATTACAAAAGTTCAAGTGTTGAGCCTCCTTTTCTGTTGCCTTCCTAACCTGTGATCTGTCCTTTATTTCAGGTGCAGAATGAAGGCGATGCGTTGAGGGATTGACCTACCGATGGTAAACTCAGGTGAGTTAGCGATGGGGGCGATCCCTCTTAATGTCTTTATATTCCTCCAGTAATGTCTTTTGTCCTTTCCCCACAGGGGCCGGGGTGCGGCACCTGTCAACGAAGCGGCGCCGACCCAAAATGAAGAATGATCCACCAACAGAAGACCGGTAAGTGTTATGGCGGAAAATTAGGCTTTCCTCATGTGTTCCTTCTGCTCACCTTTTGTCTCTTCTTCTCTCCCCTAGGCGCAGAGATGTGACGACCGGTGCAGACAGTCGCGGTGGAGCCAGAAGAACTCCAGAGGACAGGTGAGTGAAGCGCGGCGCTGCAGCGAGCAACGCTGTGCTTTTAAATAAAAGTCTTTTCTCAGGAACGCTGGCGTTAAGGTTCCGGATGCAGGTAAGAAGTTTGATAAAATTCTTGGTTTTCACCTTTCTCTTCTCTTCTTTCCTTACAGGTTTTCCAGGATTGAGGCGGGCGTGGCTGGAGACCAGATGCAGGAGCAGACACAGTGAGCGTTCAGCTGCTTGGATGCAGAACAACGCGAAGCGTGAGCTACTGTCTGGGCGTGGCTTAAATAGCCCCCAAAGTAGTTCCAGGTAAGTATCCTTCCCTGGCCACGCCCGAGTGGCAAAATAGTCCCAATGAAAAAATAGTCCCTTTCAGGTCTCAGGGAGGTCTGAATCTTGCAGCATGGTCTGCATCAGGTAAGTTCACAAAACACCTTCCTTTATGAGCCTGGCGCCTGTGGTGCCAGGACTGATGTCCAACATGAGCCTGGCGCCAAAGGCGCCAAGACAGAGTTCAAAGAGCCCCTATAAGGAGCCGCTGGGCTTTTACCCGGGGGCATGATGCCTGCTCCCGGGGGTGCTGGGCCTGGCCTGGTGCTCCGGGGGTAGGCATCATGACAATGGATTAGCGATTTAATTTTTTCTTCCACTTTGATTTTATATTCTAAATCCGTTTCATGACTGTTTATATTGATCACTAGATATTTATAATCGTTTGTAATTTCAATTCGTTCATTATCCAAGGTCCATTTAAATGGATTTTGTTTTCTAGCATGGGCTCCATTTTGTATCTTTACAATATTTGATTTAGCAATGTTAATTGTTAATTTGTTCTGGGTGGCAAATTGGGTTAGGGCTCTCAGTTGTCTTTAGAGGCGATTGGAGTTCTGTCGAACAAAACCAGATTGTCGGCATATAATAAATGTGACACAGGGTATTTATCTATTTTGGTGGGAAAGCTCTTACCGCAATGATGTATTTATGTAGGTCTTTCATGTAGTAGTTAAACAAGGTGGCTGGTAGAGCGCAACCTTGTTTTATTCCGCCGGATGTCTGTATATTTTTGGTTAGTAATCCTTGTTGTGTTAGCTTTACCTGGACTGTAGTTTCTGTGTAAAGTTGGTGAATTGCTTGAAATATGTGATTCGGGCACTCATATTCTAGCAGTTTTTCCCATAACAGTTCCTGAGAGACCGAATCAAATGCTAGCCGAAAGTCTATGAACGCTATATATAAGGGTTCCCTTGTTGACCATATTTGACTTTTTAATGCTGTGAGTATTAATAGATTTATAGGTGTCCCCAAACCTGCTACAAAACACAATCGGTGGGCATCAACCAGATTGTTATCCTTTAACCAGGTCTTTAGTTCCTTTAGGATAAGGCGTGCCAAAATGCTTTCTATGGGATCTAATAGGGCAATAGGTCTATAGTTGTTAGGAAGACTTTTATTCCCTTTTTTGAAGATTGGTATTTGAATTGAATGCTACCCTGTCTTTGGTATTATTCCTTTAGTTTTTACATCTTTAAAGATTTCGAATAGGACCACTGCCCATTGTACTGGGGGTTTATTTAGGGTTGCATTTGTAAGGCCATCGGGGCCTGGAGCTCTTGACTTGATTAATGACGTTATCAACAACAAAATATCAATTTGATGAAATTGGAGTGCAGTGAAAACGATCCCATTTATTTTCAATTTGGAATTTTTATATGTTATTTTCAGATTTAATTCTGTTTTATATGTTATCCATGAAGCTTCTGATATAGAATTTAATAACAGTGTTGTTGTTCCTGTTTTCCTAGCTTCATTTAATAGCTCCCATATCTGTTTGCTTGACTTTGATTCCAAGGTTGTAATCATGTGTTCATTATGTTCCTGTTGTTTTTGCACTTTGTACATTTTTACGTAATTTCTATATTTCGTACGAATCAGGGATGCACTTTTTTCTTCTTCTTGCCAAGATAGACACTTTAATTCTTCTTTCAGTTCAGCCCACATTTTTGTTTTTGCTTTCTTAATTGTGAAATCGTATGTTGGGTGTTGTTGAAATAATGGGTAGGTAAGCTAAGAGCTTTTTTCTTTGAGTAACATTAGAACTTGGTATAATCTTCTTGAGGATCAACCTCTTCATTTCTATTGGCCACAGTTAGGGTTGTCAATAAACTATTTAATTTTGGTATAGACCATTTTACCTTATTCCTTTGTTCCGTTAGCCTGCATTGTGAGGAATGATATTGGTTCTCACTTTACGAAACATGTTGTAGTTGGATTGTTAGTATATTGTGATCACTAAACTGCGTATCAATTATTTTAAATTGTTTTACCAATGTTATCATGTTTGTTGAAAGAAAGGCATAATCAATTATTGAAGTAGCATTATCTCTGTGCCATGTTGCTTTTGGAGGACAGTCATCTTCGAACGTGCCGTTCAGTATTGATAGATTTGTTTGCTTCATTAAGGTTAGCCATCTTTTGGCTTTTGGATGTAGCAAGTTACTGTCTAATTTAATACATTTTATATTGAGATCTCTTGTTACTAAAATGCATATGGTATCACTTCATTTGCTATCGTGTCTAGCATATTTATTGTTAGCTCAATGAAATCTTCATCTGTAATTAGCGCACTATTCCAATAAAGATTTAATATAGCCATGTGGGCTATTTTCTTGTGTAATTAAACAGATCTACTTTTATTAGTTCAGTTTCCCACAGTGTTAGTTTTGCTTTTAGATAGTGTTTAGCTGCAATTACTAGCCCGGCCATTGGACAACCTGTTACTTGCTTGATAGCTGGTATTGTTAGAATTTCAAAGGATGGCCATATAGGTTTATTTACAATCCATGTCTCTTGAAAGATTAGTAGATCGTATGCATTTAGATGGTTGTTTGTTGCCGGATTCATCAAATGAGTGAAGCCTCTGGTGTTCCATATGGCAATATTTAGTGATCTGGGTGAATTTGTCTTCTGGCATTAATTGTCCCCATTGTAATTTGTTGCTTTATCGCCTGTATTAACCAATCCCAAGAGGGGTTTCGGTTGCATGGGTTTGTGTTGTCTAAATAAACTTTTCTCAGTAATTCACCACTGTTTCCATGACAATTTATAATCAGGGATTCAGGCCTTTTGCTTGAAATCAGGCTATTATTTATTTGATTCACCTTCTCTTTTCCTTGTGGGTTTTATGTTGTTTTTCTCTCTGCTCCTCGTGGTCTTATTTCTGTTTCCGTCATGGTTAGATCTGTGCCCATTTGTAAAAAGGCTGCTTTTTCGGCCCATATTGTTTCTTTTACTAGCTGAGATTTGATAACTAAGTTTGCATTCTTCATATTTCGTGCCTGATGTAATAGCACACCTTTTATGTCATTTGATTGTATTCTTTTCAAAGTTGGAATTTGCTCCATAAGCAAAAACAAGGTCTGTCTGTTGGGGTAGGGGTCACCTTCATTATCTTTCCAGCATTTTTATGTTTATTATGTCATCATATTTCAGCTGGCTTATACTTTTAGTACTAATTCCTTTTCTTTCATATTCAAGGTCTTTTATTTATTTCATTTCTATTAATTTTGGTTTCATCCTCATTTAGCCGTTTCTCAGTTTGTTGTTTGGTTTTTTGACTTTGCTCTGGTGATTTTATCTCTATTCTCTGTTTCAAATTTGTCTCAGATTGATTTTTGGTATTAGTTGATGTTTGATTCAGTTTAATCCTCCACTGCTCTACTGTTAAATATTTGTCTTTCATGTTCTTATTGTTCTGTGTGTGAATTGCTATCCCCTCATCCAGTGGGTGCAGACTGATCCTGTTTGAGTTGTCGTCTTGAATTGTTGTGTTAGAGTATGTTGATAGATTCATTAGCTGGTCCTCATCCTCACATTGGTTCTTAATCTCTTCTCTGGGGGCATTGTCTTGTTCTTGGATGGTGCCCTTAATTTGTGGGGCTGCACTATCATCCCCTTGAGGGTCCTCTATAGTTGTATGTGTTAAGGTCTTTTTTCTTTGTTTCACAATCTTAGGTGGAGTTGTTACCACCTCAATACATTGTTTTACGTTACTCCTAGATTGTTTTTGTTTTGTTGCTTGAGTTTTTGTTTTCCTTGTAGGTTGATTTCCAGTTTTTATTCGCTTTTTTCTTTTTCTTATTTAGTGGTTTGAAGTCTTCTAAAACAGAGCCTTGTCAGATCACTATGGCTACATCATTTTCTCTGCCATCTGTAGGTTCGTTCTCCATGATTACTGGTACGATAACCTGCGTTATATTAACTGCACCTGGTTGGCAATTTACGATTTGTTGATCTATTGTGTTTATTTTTTTCGGGGTTATTTGCACTGGAGTTGCAAACACTGATGGCACGAGCATCTTCTTATGGATGCATTGATGATTGCTGGTTGTTGCTGCAAGCAGGTTTAAGATCATATCCATTTTTTCATTCATTGTGTTGATTGTGTTCGCATTTTGGTCACTTTTTTTATTTAGACCTTTGTCAGCGCAAAGATGCCATATTTATGACAGTGTAGTTTCTAATGCCATTGAATTATGCTGTGGAAATCCAAAAGATGGAAGAGGGGTCGGTTCTGCATGTGAAAGGGCTGATGTTAGTAGGGAGATTGAAGAGGTATTTGGAGATTCCGGAAATAACTTGGGGGGGAATTGGATACGTTTGCCATAGTTGCGATTCTATTTAGATTTGGTTTATCCTGTTGCGTCTCTGGAACCAAAGCCTGCCTTGAGTTTGGGCTCAGGATCAGGTTTTTTTGTTTATCTAGTTTAGTTCTCCTTTTTCATCCCTGTATTGGTTGTTCAGGTTTTTTATACTTGTCTTATTAGTAGCCAGCTCTAACGGTTGTTGTTGTGTTGGTTGAATAACTTGCAAGTACAATAAGGGCATATTTGCATCCCTGCAATTGTTTATTTGTGCTTTGCATACATGTATTTTTGCTTGTAACAAGATTGGGGCCACAATATTATTATGATTAGTCGTTTCAGATAATACTTTGATTTCGTTTGGTGTCGTGAAGGCCTGTAATTCAGAGTCGTTAATATGGTTTGGAGGTGTAGTTCTTTGAGTTGCCTGTGAGTGACTCTTCCGCAAGGTTACAGGGATCGGTTTCACTTAGACTGTCTGTCTGTTCTTAGTTGTCGAAAATTCCGTATGTCAATCGTGATCGATTTTGAGCGTTTACCATTGGTGTTTTATTTCGTTCGGTTGACAGCTTCCCAGCTGCTTCCTTTCCCAGAGTTATTTGACGTTTGTTCGCCTTCACTGTAATCGCAGCGGCATCTGCCGGCATCGCCATCTTCAGCGTGGATACAGGCACGCTGTTTTGTTTGAAAATCAAGCGTTTCTCGCTTGAGGTTAGAAAAAGCTATTGGGGGTGTGCTGGTCGGCTGCTCAGCTGTACAGCCCTTGCTCGTGCACTCCCTCGTTGCACGCGCGTGTTTCGTGCGAAAGGGGCAATTTAAACTTTCAATGAAAGTAGGTGTGGCTTGGAGGCCATGGTAACGTTCAGGAAACGTGTAAATCCTAGGTAGCTGACTCGTGGAATCACTGTGATAGTAGAACACAGAGAGGACCCAGCATGAACAGCACTTGCTTGTTGCACGCCTATAGCCTATAATTAAAAACCCACAACCTGATTTAATGCAAACTAAAATGTTCAGTTGTACAAACCTCTGACCCAATGCTTGTTTGTTTTCTTTGGTAACCCTTTTATGCCCTAAAATGATACCATTCACTATGAACAACAATGGAAATAATTGCTTTAAATGGATCGTCCCGAGGCTGGCTATTTTTCTATTTTTAATGCTTTATTGCTTTAATGTAAACTGAACTTATCTAAAATTAAATATAATATGCCCCCTACAGCAGAGGGCCAAAGGGGAGCAAGCATGGGATTTGGGCTCATTCAATTCCAATAGGCCTTTACTTTTCTTCATAAGACCAGAGCCCATGACAGATGGGTCAGTGTCATGTGTTTTCTCAGGGCCAGGTGTCCTTGCTGTGATTCTCTTCACTTATGCTATTTTAATACTGAAGTTGTGTTTATCCTGCTGCCAAACGCTTGCGACTGCGTTGAAGTTCGGTCTCCTCTGTACTCTGCAGGCCTCTTACATGATGTGGAATGTACACCTTTCATTGGTGATTTCTGTCCACCCAAGATGCGAAGGCCATATATATATTTATGAATATTATGGTTTCACGTCTTGATTGCCACACTAAATCCAGTATTCTTTAAAAGAATCAAACTCCATTCTCTGAAACACCTTGTGCCTCCACTCCTCCTACACCCTCAGGCATTGGAAGGACCACCTTTGAAGATCATTGTCCCTTTTGGTGCCTTTTCACCCTGATGCACACTCCACTTTTCTGGCATTGCACAATGCCCAAAATCATAGGGCCAGAAATAAGCGCCAAGCTGAAGGAGCTCTTCACTGGTAATGTAATAGAATATCGCTCAGGCAGTTTCACATCCACTACCACACTGGAGGAAAGCACACCCACAGATGAGAATAATTAAACACAAGGATAAGCAAATACTGCAAGTACTGCATGGTGCTGTACACTCCTGTAAAATCTGGGTGTTGCTGTACTGCACTATCTACTGTACCATTAAATGACAACGGGACACCCTGTAGCAAAATGCTAGATGTCATCTATCACTGCTTTATCAGCTCTTTATCAGAGATAATTTGGAGCGAAAGCAGTGCTAAGTTGTGTCAATGACATGGCCATTTTGGGGCATTAAAAATGACCTTGATGTCCAAATGTTACTCTCAAGTACAGTAAAACCATAAAATCCCAAGGTACTCTCATCATTTGACATGTACTCTAATTCAGCCATGTGCCCAAAAACTAATACCATTACATTCCCAAATACTCCCATCGTAATATGGTAGGTATAGCCATCAAATGGCAAGTGGGGTGGAATGCAGTTCTCCTAACAGGAAGATATACCAGAAGGTGCTGTAAGCTGGAGAGAGCACCAGGCCCTCCCACTCCAGGTGCCATACTCTGTGATGCTGGGCCTCCTTTGAAAACTAAGTGAGCAGCATAGGTCTTATGCTTCATGATCCAATGCATCATCTGGCATAAAACCATTCTAGATGACACAACGCATCATCTAGCGTAAGGCCATGCTAGATGACACAACGCACCATCTAGCATAAGACCTATTGTGGAAAAAATGATTTTGGTCTGTTGACAAGAAGGTTGCATCCCTTTTACGTGCTATGCCTACGATGTCAGTTTTGCTTATTTTGACAAATTCTGCCTTTGAGAATATGTTATGAGAAATACTTCCAACATTACAATTTCCACATTGTTTTACATGGGTCAAGAAGGGAAAAGGAGGAGCAGATGAGTCATCAGTATTAAGAATGCAGAGGAGATTGTGAGGAAGATGTGTTGACAAGTGGATGGTAGTGGCAATTCAAGGGTTTTTTCTGACATGTCATAAATGTTCCCAGGGCACCATATCTTGGCTGTCGGGTTGTTTTGCTTCTTTCACCTCCATGCAAATTTCAGGTTGTGGCACTCCCTGTGGAAAGCCATTCACCACTAGGTTCACTTTTTTAGGTAATTGACAAATTGTGCCTTTTTGTCTTCTTCAATACCCATTGTGTGAGAAGTGTCAGACTCCTATCGTGGTCTCAACCAGTGCTCAAGGGAAATTAGGCTTGACTAGTCCAATGAAAATGGCAGAGCGGAGCGGGGCTAGAGCAGGCTGTTTCCCGCCTTTGTACAGCCTTGCTTCGCACACCTGGCTGGCGAAGGAGGGGCTGGTTTCAGGTTCCGGCATTACCTGCTTAAAGCCCTCACTCCTCACGCAAAGCGTAGTGGGGATCAGGGCGGGCTGTTTCCACGCTAATGTTCTGGTGGGTGATTCTGGCAGATGCTGGCAGCTTTGATGGACTTTACAGCAAATCTATAATGAGAGCCGCACCAACGATTCTTGTAATTATTTTTTGTTCTTTCCATTGCCTTTGCTGTTCCGTTATTTCATGGAGTCAGAAGTAATTGAGGAATTGACACTGGAAGTACAGGAAGCTCCTACGTGCTCAGGTACTAGGCACTGGTTCTCTCTTTGGTGGGCTATTTGGTCACACCGGCTACATTATACCTATGGTTGGCTGGTTTCTCTTGGTCTACCGGCTATCGCGTAAGGAGGGAGGAAGCTTTAACCCAGAGGCGCTGTTTGTTCCGTGCTCAGCTCAGCTCTCCTGGTGGTGGTTTCACGGCGAGGCAATAAAGGGCCAATAAGCTACGCATTCATTTGCAGTCCGGCCGGATACCAAGCTGCATGCTGCCTAGTGGGAGAAGAGTGGAGCCTGTAGTTATATTTATTACCTTATTTGCCTAAGCTTGGACAGTGCCTCCTGGGATTTGGTATCATTAAGTTGGTGTCAATTTTCTGAACATATTGAGCACAGTACTTCACGGTAAGCATTAAACCATCTAGTACTTTATTGACTCTGCTGCTACTGCAAGACTTGCTGAGGCTGCATTTGTACTAGGAACCCAGGCCTAGAGATGGAGGAAAGACGGATTCTGGCAGTTCCTCAAGCCGCCGGGCATTCCTCTCCTGGTCTGTGGCTCTGCATTTTTTTCTCTACATTTTATATCATTTAGATAGTTTGCTTCTTATATAGGATGTTGGCTGATTTGGCTGTTTTTATGTACTTTTCTGTGCATGTCTTAACTATGTTTTTATCATGGTTTATGTATTCTCTAAACTCTAGACTTTAGACTTTAGACTTTAGACTCTAGACTCACTTGTTTTTAATAGTATCTTACTGAACATGCACTTTATAGAGGCAGTTCACTCAGGACCCTCCACTGCCTGCCCATCAGCTGACGGGCCGCTTTCAAAACCATGTGCATTACCCAACGCGCAATCCACAAGAAAGGCCCGGAATTCTTCCAAAACAAGCTCACCCGCTATCACCGCACCAGAATTCTCAGATCAGGTTCTGCACACCTCCTAGTAGTTCCTCCCTTCAAGTTCTCCAGATTAGGAGGTGCCTGTTGCTCTGTCCTCGCACACACCTTCTGAAACTCCCTCCCCCTTGCGCTCCACCTCTTAGAGGTTCACCTAGCCTTCATGAAAGCCCTCAAAACCTGGATAATTCTCCCCGACTTCAAGATCCGCCCACCCCCTGTGCCCACTCCCCACCTAGCATACACACGTTTCATCCAGAAGACCGTCTACGCCTTCCCCCCACACGCACACTTGCCCCACCTGCCCACCTGTCAGCTGCTATCCTCTTCGTTCCTTTCAACCGCTTTGCTCTGCCATCCAATTTACCTTGTGGGATGCCAAGAACACATGGAGGACGCGGGTAGTCGCTCCAGCAACCCACACCCAGAATGAATCCTGACAGTGGGCCAGGTATTGCATCCATATGGGCTTGGAGGGGAGCAATGCATCAGACTTAAAATGTACCTTGGTGAAATCACGCTTATCATCCCATTGGAGGACATCCAGGCACCTCTGACCCCTCGCACATGTTAGGCACAGCAGGTAATTCTAAAGCACAGAACGGTGGCCAAAGCCACCGCATGAAATCATGCAATGGGGTCTTTGATTTCACACTAGAAGGAACTAGGGACGGCAATCTCTCACTCCAAGAACATCCCAGACGGTGAGTATTATGCATTCATGAAGCACTTAGATCGCCTGTGAAATGCAGTGCAGCTCCTTTTACATATATGGAACCCAGGAAACAAACATTGTTGCTTGTACAGCTAACCCATTTCTCACCTCACACACTGCACCATCGCAACTTAGCCTAAGGCATGATCTCACTCCACACACCTGCACACATATATAACACAAACACTATTGCACATCACCTCTGCCATAAGAATGAAGCTACCATTAATGACAAAAATTCGAACTGTAGCTTCCCACATAACTCTCTAGCTCCTTAAACACAATCCCCCCTGTAGCCCATAGTATTTCCTCTGCTGTGCCCATAGACACTCCATGTAGACATGGGTGACTACCAGGGTCTTGGCCACCCTCGCATAACTTTAATGGCTGAAATGCACACATGCATAATAGCACCTCCCAAACTCTCCCACATTTTTTGGACTCCGGACCCTCCAAGGGCATTCAACCAAAAGCACCTTGGGACCATAATTATGGTGAAAGGTGCTATAACAAATGACAAAAGTAATGAATGAATGAGCAGGGGGAATCCCCAAGCCTAGTCACTTTATCTTTGGACAGCACTGTGTTCTTGGCAAGGGAAGCTACATTTTTGGAAGAGTTACTAGATAAAAAAGTACAACCTCTAATAGACTCCATAGTTTCCTTTAAACAATCTATCCTAAGCTCTCTGGCAATAATGAATGGCTCAATTAGGGACATCAAGAAAGGGCTCATGGAGATACACAGTTTCCAGGATCCTCTAAAGCTCCTCTAACTAAGATGAACGCCTCTGCACACAGCCTACACACCTTTACAATAGCCCTAAAAAATCTCAATGAAATAGACTAGCTTAATTTAAAGAGTTCATGGAAGGAAAGGTGCTAAATCAATTGGAATCAAACACCCCTGTTCTGTTAGTGGGAGATTGTAATGCTAAGATTTTCAACAGGCCCCCAGAAGGGTTGTATGATGAATCAGAAGATTGCTCACTAGGGATTCCAGACCCCCAAATGCAGGATATACATATGTGTGTGAATGGTCTATTAATTTATATGTGGTTTGTTGAATGGCGCCTGTGTTCTGCGGATGGCCATGTTGAGCCAGATATACCAGGTTTGCACACCTTTAAAAACCATCAGGGTTTCTCTACCATTGACTACTTTTGTATATCTATTAGACACTGGCATATTATTCAAGAATTTAGGGTGGTTAGTGAGCCCTGTAGCGACCATTATCCTATCTGTTGTTGCATCAAATGGCAGCTAAATCCAACAGTCTCTAACGTAATCACTCATCGTTAGTTTGCTAATGTGAACCCGAACTGCAAGAGGAGAATAAAATGGATAAGAATAGATACAGCCACAATGCATCAGGATATTAGTTGTAAGAGGATTCAATTCAACACTACAGCTAAGTCAACGCCTAGTCTATAATACTGAATGAAAACCCTTATTGATATATCTTTATGTCCAGTTCATGCGTTCTGGATGACTACCCCTATATAACACCCCTCTCTTGGAATCCCCCTGACCCCACTGAGCCAAGAAGTAGTTCTGTTTTGCAAGTTTAAAAGGTTTATTTGATAATTTAAAATATATATATCACACTTTATAATAAATTAATAATTGAATAGCACACTTAATCTGATATGATAAAGATCAACAACGGAGAATCTGGCACTAGCACACTTCTTATAATCACTAATGACTTGACATGAAATGGATAAGGTAGCACACTGGTAAATAGGAACAAAAGTATAATGTGGTAGAGGATGCTTTATGTAAGCTCAGGTGGATGCAATATTCAATGAATGTAGTACAGAAAATACTCAATATGATTTCAACCAAACAATGTAATCACTTTTCTCTGGCAATCCCCTCCCCCCCTTGATGCAAGGCAAGGAAATGGAAGGAAAACACACAGTTCTCAGAAATGCAATCAATGTAAATCAGTTCACCCCAGCAAGCTTACACTACAGAAAACAGATAGGAGTTTTGAAAACACAGGCAAAATGCTCATATGTGTGTGAATGGTCTATTAATTTATATGTGGTTTGTTGAATGGCGCCTGTGTTCTGCGGATGGCCATGTTGAGCCAGATATACCAGGTTTGCACACCTTTAAAAACCATCAGGGTTTCTCTACCATTGACTACTTTTGCATATCTATTAGACACTGGCATATTATTCAAGAATTTAGGGTGGTTAGTGAGCCCTGTAGCGACCATTATCCTATCTGTTGTTGCATCAAATGGCAGCTAAATCCAACAGTCTCTAACGTAATCACTCATCGTTAGTTTGCTAATGTGAACCCGAACTGCAAGAGGAGAATAAAATGGATAAGAATAGATACAGCCACAATGCATCAGGATATTAGTACTCCGAATAGCCACTTTTCATCTCCATTCGGTCAGTGCTGTTTTCACAAGATGTCCTCAGGAGCTGCTGCACCCTCCATCCCTCCAAGATGTTATGCTCTCAACGACTTTTTAAATGGCTGAGCCCGGAACACCCCCAAAGGAAAAGACAAGTGGATAAAATAACAAACAGTTCAGATTCCAGGCCTTGACTCAGGAGGATATCTGCATGGGATGAAAAAGAATACCAGGTAACCTATAGCTCTCAATACCTTTCCCCCTTTACTTCATTCCTTAGTGACTCACTAACTTTACCGGACATTCCCTCTACTATAGCCAGAGGAGTCTTGCAGTAATACATCTTGTTAAAAATGTTTGTTATCAGTTGTCTAAGATCACTAATAAAAGTTAAGGTTTCCAAAAGTAGGTTTCTTTGCTTCAATCAGCCTTCAAGAGTTTAAGTCTTTGTTGCTTACAAAGCCTTCTACATAACTCTGTTTCTTCAATTGCTGAATCGCTGCTTTTGTTTCCAAGAATTAAAAAGAGAAGTGATTTACAAATATTATTTTCTGGTTCCATTCCTTCATACCGTGCATCCAGAAAAATCTTGTTTTCAAAGGAAAAGAAACCGGAAAGAAAATATTGTTACTGCTAGCTTGCAGTAACAGAGGACGCCCTCTAGAGGGCATTATCACCGCACTTACCGCTTGCACAGCTGTTCGCTGCGCAGGTTAATGTTTACAACATTTGCTCTGACTCCCTGCCTGAAAACAGTTATATTTTAACTTCGCTTAGGCACTTATGAGTACTCAGCCTTGGTAAAATGTAACGCCTGCTAATCCAATTCACGTAACTTGAGTCAAATAAGATAAGCAAGTGCAAATAAAAACTTAGCTTCTGCCTTTTGTTGCTGAAGCTGCTTTCTTCTTCTCTGCATCACTGCTCTCCTTACTCCTGATGAACTCCTATTATTCTTCCTGGGAATACAAACTTCCAAAACTTGCTGCTGTGGTTTCTAGGTCCTACATTTAAGGGAGCTCAGAAAACATGACCTGCCAGTTGGGTAAAACTAATGAAAGGCAGTTTAGAATGTTTTTCAAAGGATCTTTGTTGTCAGTGTAGCCAATCAGCTCGGTACCTTCATCCATCTTGGCTTGGGGAAGCTTCCCTACTCAGAGCAGAAGATTAAAGGCCTAAACCAAGGTCTGAAATAATATTCAGAAAAAATAATAAAAGACCCAAAAACAAACAGGTAAGACTTATAACCTTCTGTCCCTGAACATGGACCTGACACATTCTTAATGAAGTGAATATCCCTTTATTATCCAAACGTATGTTAAACTAATGGGGAAAATAGCAGTAATGCTTCAGAAAGAATATTCAGTAAAAAAAACTTAGTGTAGACTTAGAATGTAAACAGGCTAATGCTGCACTTCACGCTACATTAAGGACTGCCGATAGCTCTAAAACAGATATAATTGAGGCAAGAGCTGCTTACAAGGCCACTCCGGAAAGACGTAAATTAGATCTAGATGAATTGGCATGGGAGAATTTTATTGTTGCAGTTTCCTCTAATGAGTCAAAAAAAAAATTGGGAGTTTGTTGCTAAAGGCCCACCCCATAAACGCTTTTTGAAGGAAATAGAGACAACTGTTGAGGAAGGGGGTCTGGGTGGAATTTCTTTTCCAATCTATATAATGGAACAACTGAACTAGCAGAAGTATCCCATGTAGGTCCCGCATTTAAGTTTTCTTTGAGCCAAGTGTGCTCGGCAGTTTCTTATCAGGCGCATAACCGCTTAGCAGGACCCTTTTCAAGACCTGCTGGAATGGTGGGCCCCATTGTTTGTATTTGTATTTATTTATTTGTAGAGCGCAGCCAAGCCCGGAGGCCTCAGGGTGCTATTCATACAGGTTGCAAGGACAAGAGGTACATATCTGGCATATAGAACATGTCACACAAAATGTGACATAACTAGATCAACGAATCTGCCTTGATCAATATTTACAGTATGTACAGTCATGAAGCAGATGAAGGTTACATACAGTAGATTTACAAGTATACAGCGATCAGAATTGCAAGACGGGCAGAGCTAACATATATACAACAAGGGAGGATTGCATCCAGTTCGACAAACTATTTATGCAGAGAGGTTAGAGTCTTGCTCATGGAGCCAACCTTTAACCTTATTACGGATTAAGGGGAAGGATGGTTCCCCTCGTAAGGATACAGGGAGTGCGTTCCATTGCTTTTCGGCGAGGACTGTGAAGCTAATCCCACCTGCACATTGTTTATTAAAACGAGGAATGGAGACACAGTGTGATTGAGCTGTTTGGGTGGGTCGTCTGGGGGAGTGACGTCAGATGGTATTAGACAGGTAAGTGGGCGCCTGATTAGATAGGCACTTGTGTGTGAGAGAGAGTGTTTTCGGGTCTATTCTTTGTTTAATGTTAAGCCATTTAATTGCACGTCTGGTTGCAGAGATATGTTGCTTCATGGGGATGTTGAGGGCTGATCTAATAGTGTTATTTTGCATAACTTGCATTTTGTTGAGGTTTTTTTGTGAGGTGCCCAGATATAACGTGTTGCAGTAATCGAGCTTCGATAGAACCAATGCTCTAGCTACAGAAATGCAATTGGTAGATGTTAGAAATAGGAGGCAAGCCGTAATAAGCTTACAAGTATAAGCTGTGGATGAAGCCACCGCGCTGGTTTCTCTCGTTAATGTGAGGGCGGAGTCAATATAGATTCCTAAAGTTTTCACCACTTTGGCTACTTTAATAATGTTGCCATCAATATTGAATGAGGTAAATGAGGCATCTAATTTGTTTAGTTCCGCTAGAGACCCTAGGAGAAGAAGCTCGGTCTTCTTGTCATTGAAGCAGAGGCTATGCTTCCCCATCCAGGTTTGTATGATGCTGTAAATGTCGTTGAAGGTCTTGCTGTCTACAATGTGATCACTTGTGATGGGGATGAGTATCTGGGTATCACCCGCGTAGTGAACACATTGCAGAGAGTAGGGGATACACAAGATCCTTGTGGAGCCCCACAGGTAACGGGGATGGGTAAGGCCGAAGCTGAAGGTGCGAAGACCCTCATAGATCTGTTATTGAGGAAAGACTCAATCCAAGGATTTGCTTGGTCTGGGAAGTGCGCAGCAGATGAGAGATGTTTGCATAAAATGTTATGGTTCACCAAGTCAAATGCCGCGGAGAGGTAAAGTAACAGGAGCAAGGCTAATTTTCCCTTATCTTTCAAAGTCTGGATTTGAGACTTCAAGTCGATGAGCGCTGTTTCAGTCCTATGTCTAGGTCTAAATCATGACTGTCTCAACCCTAGCAGGTTATTAGTCCCGAGCTGCTGCTGTATTTGCAGGTAAGCTGCTCGGTCCAATATTTTTAACAAGAAAGGGACTGTTGTGATGGGTCTATAATTTGAAGGGTTGTTGGGGTCTAGTGAGGTTTTTTTTTAATAACAGGAGTACCAAGGCGTCTTTCAAGTTATTCTGTACTATGCTGGATTTGAATGAGGCATTGATGAACGATGCGATGAAAGGGGCTAATTCATTTGCAGCTTCCTTGATGACCGAAGCTGGGAAGGAGTCTCCCTGACAATTAGATAGTTTGAGTTTCAAGATGATGGACTCCACCTCTTTGCTGGAGAGGAGTGTGATGTTGAATTGAGGCAAAACGTTTTTTATTAGGGGGCAGCCCTGAGTCGGATCAGTGTCAATGATAAGGGTTTTCTTGGTTTCTATTTTATTCAAAGCCATGGTAATTTTGTCTTGAAGACCTTTCTGTATATTGGTACTCCATAAGGTGTCTTTAGTGCAGGTATCGGGCGATGGGGCAGGTGATTCCAACTCTTTCAGCATGTTGAATAGTTCCTTCATGCTGGATTTACCTTTGGATATGCGATCACTTTTTTTTGCTTGGACGATGGCTATCTTGTAGTTAAATGAGGCTGCAGTGAAATTGTCCTTATTTAAAGCAGAAGGGGAATTTTTCCATAGAACTTCAGCCGTTCTTTTTAGTTTCATGAGAGTCTTGAGATGTGGAGTATACCAATTGTTGAGGTGAGCACCAGGGCTCAAGTCGAGGGTACACGCAGGGGGACGGAGTCCACCCACTTTTTTCAGAGGGTGGACTTAGTCTCCCCCAGCTAAACTGAGAAAAATTGCATGTCCTCTTAGAATCTTTGCATTACAGGAAACATGCAATTATAATCACTGTTGATTCTTTACAGCTATATTTAACTCTGAGCCATGAGAAACAAGACAGATTGCAAGAGATCTATTTAATTGTCGTTTGCTGAAAGCAAACACTGAAATATTACAGGGATATTCAGCAGATACTAATTGTCCATTATTCAATGAAGATGTAGAAAATGTAATACACTTTGGACCTCATTCGGACCCAGGCGGTAGCCGGCTTCCGCCGGTAATGATTTTTTTACCGGGTCCCAGAAAAGGGCAATAACCGGGTCATTCGGACCTTGGCGGACCCGGTTATTGCCCTTTTCTGGGACCTGGTAAAAATCCATCATTCTGTGCATTCTGGGGGCACTCAGAGCCATAATGGATATTTATTGCATGCCTCAGTGAAAAGCTGTACTTACTTTGCTGAAAGCTGAATTTGCTTTGCTGAAAAAAAACATGCTTTCCAAACCTGGTATGCAGCCAGTCAAGGACATTCTGCTGGGAAATCTGGTTTTGTTATGTCTTGCTATGAGTTATGGAACTGTTTTCCGTGGCGTTTGTTCTAAGGAGAGGAGGGAAGCGCTTTGCTCCTTGAGGTTACTGTCCGTTGACCCAGCTGGCAACCAACGGTCACTTATCAATGCGCAAGCGCATTGCTAGAAGGTTCGAGAAATTGCCACCCCTGTTTGAGGAGTGCATATATGCGGAACCCCTCAACGGTCAGACGTGATAAGCACAAAGACCTCAGTCGGAAGGGGGACGCCTTTGTCCAACATACCTGTGGGCTGTTGTGCTCTCGGCCTGGCTGTTACCGGGGTCTTCCAGCCGCTTCTGGCGAGATGAGGGATTCAGTTACGCCCACGGTGATGTATTTTCTTTTGAATTCTCTGTCTTTTCTGTGATTTATTTCTGTGTTATCACTTGTTGCTTCCAAGCTATGAATAAATAG
The DNA here is from genome assembly GCF_040938575.1 of Ambystoma mexicanum. Lineage (NCBI taxonomy): Eukaryota > Metazoa > Chordata > Amphibia > Caudata > Ambystomatidae > Ambystoma > Ambystoma mexicanum. The sequence continues at coordinate 314,364,102 of NC_090932.1, forward strand.
CCGTATAAGTGCTACTTACTCTCTAAGCGTGCGTGTGGTTGTAAGTCATTGCGTTGTCTACCTGCGTTCAAAGTATTGGCTCTGCAACTGCGCTGGTGATTAAGGAATGTCCGTGCACTCTGGGCGAGCAATACATTTTTGGCAATGAGGATGGGATATTTGTGATGAATTGCTCCAAATATGAAAGAATCTGTTTGAACGCAGATAGGCTTTGCTTTCATTGCAGGCGAAAGATTGTTTTCAGTTGGGAGTGAGTGTTGGGCTGTGTTAATCTGTTTTTTTTTGTGTGTGCGTGCCTGTGCGAGTAACTGCAGTGTTGAAAGGAGAAAGAAAAGAATAGCTTGTTCAGGAAAAAGGGCCTTCACGCTGGCGGTGAATGTCCAGATGTTATCATTCCAGTCTGGGCTAAGAGCCCATATGATAAATTGGCCCAGGTGTGGGCATGCGGCGCGGGGCTAAGTGAAACATGGGATCATGTATTAGGAGCCGCTGATCCGTCAGATGTAATGTCTTGTTTACAACAGGTTTCAGTAGAGAGGGGAAAGGAATGCACCGCGCTGGGTAGGCAGGGTTGGATCCTCCTGCATGCCTATAGGAAAATGCATCAAAGAAATGTGGAAATGAAAAATGATATTTTGCGATTAGAAAAAGAGTTGGCTGCAGAAAAGCAGATTGCGTTAATGCAGCAGATTCAAATGAATCTTTTCAAAGATAAAGCTGATAAATATCAGGCTGTGGCAGAGAGGGCAGCAGTCAGAGTAGCCCGGTATAAGTATAGGAAAAGACCTGGAGGGGTCAACCAAAGAAAAGTGGCAGCTGTAATCGCTACCGCAGGTGTGGATTGGGACCCTGATAAGTGGGATGGAGACATTTTTGACTCAACAAGCCCAGAGAGCAGCTCGGCAAATGAGTCAGATCCCAAAGCGGAATTTAATCAGAAGACAGTGGTGGCTAAGCCAGTTAGAAGACGGCGAGCCTGGCCCCACCCGCAGAATCCTGCCGGTGGGGTTGTGGATTTAACCACGCTGGAGGATTACACCCAGCAGGAGGTTGGGGAAATCATTACTCGTTTGAGGCAAAAATCAGGGGAACCTTTATTGACATGGATGGTGAGATTGCTAGATGGGGGCGCCGCAGGGTTGTTGGTAGATTCCACTGACTCACCGCATTTTCTACCTTCGTCAACTGACACCAATGTACAGGAGGTCTTAAGGGCAGGGCTGCCCCCTGATGATAATGGCCAAGATTCACAGGTGTCTTTGTTGCACCTAGCAGCCCAAGCATGTAACCGTAAGTACCCCATTACCACAGATTGGCCTAGCGAGGAAACAAAGTGGTATACTTTGAAAGAGGCGATTCAAAAGGTCAGAGAGCATGCTATGAAAGAGGCAATTCACGTAGATGCTCCAGGACACATGGGGGCCGTGCCGCTCTCAGTTTCAACTAGAAATATGGTGATCAGAACTGCACCGCCTGCATACAAAAGTGTCATTATGACTTTGCTCGTAGGTATGACGGGCAAACCCACTGATGAGGTAGTGGATGCCATTCGGCAACTGGCAGATTTAGGGGAGTGGGACAAGAGTGATAATAAGCCACGGGAGAGAGAGGGGCATAGTGAGAGAAGAACTGAAGGCAGGAGGCAAGATAGTAGAGACTCCCTAGTGTCCAGGAAAGACATCTTTTTGGCTTTGTTAAAAGATGGTGTGCCACGAGAAGAAATTGGTGGCATTGAAACTAGGGTAATGTATGAACTATACAAAAAGAGAGGGCTTGCAGCCAAAGAGTGCTATAAACAGGTTAAGAAACAGGTAGTAACCAAGCCACAGGGGGACACCTCACCTTCCGCTCCTCCTGAGGAAGAACAAGAAGAAGGGTCTATGGGGACACCTTCCCCGTACCAGCCAACATACACTGATTTGAGGAAGGTGGTGAGTGCAATGCTAGAGGCAGAGTCAGGTCACACTCATTCAAAATTTTACTAGGGTTACGGCCAAGCTCCGGCAATGTCTGCTCGCATTAAAAGTTGATAGGCGGCCCCATGTTAATGTTAAGATTTTTTGGGGGCCAGGAAATACGCAAGGGGTGTGATCATTGATAGACACCGGGGCGGAGGCCTCTCTGATTCATGGAAATCCATCACGATTCAAAGGCAGACAATTTACTATTACAGGTCTCGGGGTAAAGGAGACCCCCGCAGTACAAACTGAAGTGGAGATGAAAATAGGCAATTTGACTAGGCAGAAATACCAAGTGTTGATTGTCTCGATACCTGAGTACATAATTGGCTTTGACATTCTGGAAGGGTTGACTTTGGGACTTGGAGGTAAAATGTACCAGTTTGGGGTGAGTGCATTGATCTTCACACCCATTACCATAGGCAAATTGAAGATGCCCCCAGTACAGGTGCCTGTAGCAACCAAGCGGATAGCAATGAAGCAATACCGCATTCCTGGGGGGTACAAGGAAATTTCAGACACCATCAAAGGGTATGTGGAGGCGGGTGTGTTACTCCCTATTACTACCGCATGGAACAATCCTCTCTGGCCTGTCAAAAAAGGGGATGGGTCTTGGAGGATGACGGTGGATTACTGTGAGTTGAATAAACACACTCCTCCCTTAGTGCCCGCGGTCCCAGATGCCATTACCTTGATTGAGAATGTCCAAAAGTTTGAGGGGACTTGGTATGCAGTAGTAGATTTAGCCAATGCATTTTTCTCTGTGCCAATTGTTGAAGACTGCCAAGAGCAGTTTGCATTTTCTTGGAGCGGGCATCAGTATACCTTTACAAGGTTACCTATGGGGTACATACATAGCCCGACTATCTGTCACCGGCTGGTGGCAGAGCACTTAGACAAGATACCGTGTAAACCTGACATACAAATCTCTCACTACATTGATGATATTTTGATTCAGGGCAAGGATGAGCGCAGTGTGCAAAATCAGTTAGAAGTCATTATGGAAGGATTGAAGAAGGAAGGGTGGGAGATTAACCCGAACAAAATTCAAGGCCCAGCTGAGACAGTGATATTCCTAGGGATTCAGTGGCATAATGGGCATCGAGAAATGGTGCCACGATTTGGAGGGTTTGGCCAAGTGGGCTCACCAGAAATGTGGGTACCTTGGAGAAAAGGCTACTATCACGTGGGCACAAGCTCGAGGAATCAATATTCCTTTAGAGGTAGTGAAAACGGTCATTTTGCAATGTCCAGTGTGCCAACACCAACAGCACAGGCAATCCCTCAGATTGTCCGGGGTACATTGCGAAGAGGAAAGTTACCAGGACAAATTTGGCAGATTGATTATATTGGTCCCCTGCCAATCAGTGAAGGTTGTCAGTATGCATGCACTATTGTGGATACATACTCAGGATACATGATGGTTTTGCTGTGCAAGCGTGCCACACAACTGAACACCATTAAGTTGTTAGATCAGATCATATTGCATTACAGAGTGCCTTTGCAGATTCAAAGTGACAATGGGCCACACTTCAAAGGCAAATTGATTCAAGAATATTGTCAGGAGAAGAGCATTGAATGGCTCTACCATGTGCCTTATTATCCTGCCACTTCAGTATTATTGAACGGATGAATGGTTTGTTGAAAGAACAGCTGCGCAAGTCTGGAGATGGCAGTTTAGCAGGCTGGCATGATTGTGTGTTTGATGCAGTGCAAGTGCTAAACAATAGGCCTGTGATTGATCATGAAACTCCTTTGATGCGGCTAATGACTCCTGCTTTACAGATTCAACCCAACTCAGTTAGAGAAACCCTAGTGTACTGGGAAATTACCCCGGGTTCTTTAGCTCCCTATCGGGCGACTCCAGAGACAGCAGGGGTAGACTTGCATTCCCATGAAGAAATCAGATTAGACCCAAGAGGGATTGTTGTAATTGAAACAGGGATTGGAGTACAAATTCCCCCAGAGCATATGGGATGGATTGCCCCTAGATCTGGCCTAGCATTGAAGGGAGTTCAAGTGTTGGGAGGGGTAATTGATGCCGATTACCAAGGCGAGATCAAAGTCATCCTGATGAATAGTGGGGACCGATTGCTACTGATCCACAAGGGCGATCGGGTGGCCCAACTAATTATCATTCCTGTTAAGTTGTCCATGATTAAGAAGGGGGAGCCTTCTATAGTGTTATCTACCCGTGGGGATCGTGGTTTTGGCTCTTCATACAGTATGGTACCGGGTGCGAAGGTGTGGGTGGAAAGGCCAAGTGGCCCACCAGTGCCCGCAGATGTCATTGCATCAGGCAAAGACCAAGTAGTCTTAGTGATGGAGCCTGGTAGAAAGAAATGGCAGTACGTGCCCGCAGACAAATGTTACCTAAGAGAGTGATTTTTAACACTGATATCTCTTTTCTGGGTTTGCCTTGTAGATCCTGTGTCTGGCTGGTGTAATTGTGGGACTAAATGGACTCAGTTCGGGAGAGTCAAACGCCATGCTGCTACCAATGAAAAATGTCACATCTGTGCCAGCGATCCATGGGAAACCGATGATGATGAGCAATGATGTCCAAAAGATATTAGGCAATCCTTTTCCGTCTATGAGTACTGCAGGTTTTGCCAGGAAACGGATCGCAAATGGAGAAATTTGACACGTATTATAACCTACAATGTAACTCAAGGCGATGTTTGTTACCTTATGACATGCAATGCAAAAGAAATTGGCAAATGCCAACAGCTCAATTTAACCAAACATTAGAATCAAACTGTATTCGAGAAACGATTGTGTTCACGAGTTCCAAGCACATGTACCAGTATGAATAATACTATGGGCCTCATTACACGGAAGGCGGTAATGGTTAACGGCCACCGTTAATGGTAACGGTGACCGTTAACCATTACCGCCTTACTACGAGGTCCCTTAGCGGGTTGGTGCTTTAACGCCTGCTTTTTGCAGGCGTTAAAAACCAACCCGCTAAGGGACCTCGGAGCTAATTACGGCACCGCAAAATTGCGGTGCCGTAATTAGCGCCTTCCCCATTCCCATAGAGCCCTATGGGGCAGAAATGGGAATGGGGAAGGGCAATGGCGGAAGGGGGATTTACCGCCCCACCAACCTTGGAATGGGGCGGTAAATCCCCTTTCCGCCAAGGCGGTGCCGGTAATTTACCGGCATGGTCCAGGGTGCTAATAGCACCCTGGATCACTGCCTTCCGTGTAATGAGGCCCAATGTCTTGCAATCATACAGTGATAGCTGCCAGTCATCTGAATCATGTGAAACTTCCAACAGGATGGCTCTTTTCCTGTGGCAACATCACATACACTTACATTTCAGCTAACATTTCTGTAGGTCCATGTGCCTTAACTCGATTAGGACTAATGATGTTCCCTTTACACCCAGCAATATCTCGAAGCAAAAGGTCAACTTTCGAGTCTGTAGGACTATCCCCCGATTGTTATTCACATGTGCATTTGCTATCGGAGGCTGAGGTTCTAGCATTAACCCTTTCATTAGTGGGAGTTTGGGGTTTAGCTGCTTGGGGTTACAAATCTTTAATCAAATTAGCATGTCTAGTAGTAAAAGGATTCAATCATACTTCTCAGGCATTAGAAGAGTTACTCCTTGACAGCAAAGTTATTAGAAAAGCAACTTTGCAAAACAGGGCTGCCGTTGATTATCTATTGCTGAAGCATAATTTAGTTTGTAACGCAATTGAAGGCATGTGTTGTTTCAATCTAAGTGACCATTCACGATCCATAGAAAGTCATATTCAAGGTTTGAGGGATCTCATTTCTCAAGTGTCCCAAGATCATACTGGGAATTGGTGGGATTGGTTATTTTCATGGATTCCTGATATTGAGGGTACACTGCGTTACGCTTTTGCTTGCATTTGTATTATATTAGCTATCATAATAGCTTGTTGTTGTTGTGTTCAATGCATTCCCAACTTAGTTCTAATGTTTCGTCGGTTCCAGAGACCGGCTCCTCTGCCACTGGCTATGGAAGATAAATATCCAAGGGTGGAATTGTTATGCTTGAGCTAAAACATGGCGCTGGTGCGCAGTGCATTCTGTGGGCACTCAGAGCCATAATGGATATTTATTCCATGCCTCAGTGAAAAGCTGTACTTACTTTGCTGAGAGCTGAATTTGCTTTGCTGAAAAAAAAACATGCTTTCCAAACCTGGTATGCAGGCAGTCAAGGACATTCTGCTGGGAAAGCTGGTTTTGTTATGTCTTGATATGAGTTATGGAACTGTTTTCTGTGGCATTTGTTCTTAGGAGAGGAGGGAAGCGCTTTGCTCCTTGAGGTTACTGTCGGTTGACCCAGCTGGCAACCAACGGTCACTTATCAATGCCCAAGCGCATTGCTAAAAGGTTCGAGAAATTGCCACCCCTCTTTGAGGAGTGCATATATGCGGAACCCCTCAGTGGTCAGACGAGATAAGCACAAAGACCTCAGTCGGAAGGGGGACGCCTTTGTCCGACATACCTGTGGGCTGTTGTGCTCTCGGCCTGGCTGTTACCGGGGTCTTCCAGCCACTTCTGGCGAGTTGAGGGATTCAGTTACGCCCACGGTGATGTATTTTCTTTTGAATTCTCTGTCTTTTCTGTGATTTATTTCTGTGTTATCACTTGTTGCTTCCAAGTTATGAATAAATAGCCGTATAAGTGCTACTTACTCTCTTAGCGTGCGTGTGGTTGTAAGTCATTTCGTCGTCTACCTGCGTTCAAAGTATTGGCTCTGCAACTGCGCTGGTGATTAATGATTGTCCGTGCACTCTGGGCGAGCAATACAATGGAGTACTTCCAAAATTCAAGAATAATCAGAAAATACCTTCCCTTTTACTAAAATTTCATTTTGTTCTTGCTAGTTTCCTGCTTCTTTGTGAAGCCTAAGCTTTGCGTTTGAAGGCCCACCCTCAATTTCCTGCCCATTCTCAGTTGCCCTATCGTTTCTGAATATTTTCCCTTCCATCTGTGTTCCTACTTTGTAATGAGTTCATGTTAGAATTTCACTAGCCACGGGTGTCATGACAACCACTTTCAAGTCATTGGGAGTCATTACGACCCAGGCGGTAACCGTGGCGCTAGTTGTGCCATGGTTGCCGCCGGTATTTTACCGATTCTGCCAATGGTAAATGGGGAATTACCACCCCATTCCAAGGTTGGCGGGGCGGTAATTCCCCATTTACCATTGGCCCTTCTCCTTTCCCATTTTTGCCCCATAGGGCTCAATGGGAATGGGGAAGGCGGCAATTACGGTACCGTAATTACCTTCAAGGTCCCTTTTGCGGGTCCCTACCTTAAGGGGTTAGCAGCACTGCAACCTTTTACGGCGCCGTTAACCCCTTAACGCCTGGGTCGTAATGACCCCCATTCTCACGTTAGCCTGTTGCATGTTCTCCTCCCCAGTCACCCTCCCAGGTGTATGTCTGTCTCTCTTTCTCTTCCCACTCAGATGCTTTCCATTTCTGATAAGCATATCGGCTCACCTTTCCCGTGACAGATGATATCCTTCCAATTGCCCTCACAGCCTAAACTGAAGTACCTGTCAGATTGATACCAGGAGACAGGCTAATACAAAATGGAAAAGGACCAAGTGACCACCCCATTATTTTTAAGGGAACTGCAACTAGCGTCCTATGTAAACCCTGTTTAACTCTCTATGTTCTTCCCCCCACTTTGATCATCCCCTTCCCTAATGGAGAATCAGTTACCCATTTAGATGCATTTTATAGCTCACCTCTCCAAGCCTGTGTGTCTCTGTCCTGGTATGTGGGAGGACTGATGCCCACAATAATGTGGCATTATTTTGCTTCTGGCAAAAGCTAGTAGCCAACTGCAATAAAACAATCAACCGTGACCTTTTCACATATTTGATTCCCTTAATGGTATCGAGTTGTTATTATTTTTACTGTCAGCCCTCTACGCTCAGCCACTGCTACTTAAAGGGCGATTATGATGTGGTAATTGACTAACTGGGGAAAGTGAATTTGACGAATTGAATATATTCTAAACCAGTAGGAGTGGTGATTTTTTTGCAGCCACCTCTGCTATCTGCAAGCATAACAGTAATTCAGCAGGGCATTAATTTCTTAATGAAAGTGGCACTAAAAATGAATAGAGCATAAGTAAACATTTTGGCTTAAAATATGTCTTTTTTCATTGCAGACACAGTCCAGGCAGAATTAGGTAAGTGTATGTAATTATAACCTATCTGGCATGTATTCTTTGGTCTGTGTCTTTCTGAACCTTCTTTGTATTTTCATGATTTTAGAGTGGAGAAAAGTACGAACATATGCCGGTAAGAAAAGCTGATTTAATAGATTATATAAAGTTCTGAACTTTTTTTTATCCCTAAACCTCTTTGGTGCAATTATGGCATTTGACTTTCCCGTGGCTGCAGTACAAAGACTGCACCTCCAATTGGTGTGCATTTAATGATAGGCTGGTCACCCAGGTCCTCCTCTCAAAAGGTGGGCTAAGAGGTTATGGGCGTGCTGCCTAGCTCTGCACCAGGGTATCCCTACCTAACGTTGGCAGTGGTCACTGGCATGTTGTAAAGCTCTGCACCAGGGAATCCTAGCCTGGCTATGGCAATGGTAACTGGCAAGCTGCCCAGCCCTGCACCAGGGAATCCTGGTCTAACTTTGGTAGTGGTCATGATATGCTGTCCAGCTCTGCACCAGGGAATCCTGGCTTTGCTATGCAATGGTCACTGGCAAGCTGCCCAGCCATGCACCAGGGAATCCTGGCCTGATTATTGCAGTGGTCACTGGCACGCTGCTCAGCTCTGAAACAGGGTCTTCTGGTCTAACTTTGGCAGTGGTCATAATATGCTGTCCAGCTCTGCATCAGGGAATCCTGGCCTGGCTATGGCAATGGTCACGGGCATGCTGCCCAGCTCTGCACCAGGGAATACTGGCCTGGCTCTGGCAATGGTCACTGGCACGTTGTACAGCTCTGCACCAGGGTATTCTGGCCTGGCTATGGCAATGGTCACTGGCAAGCTGCCCAGCCCTGCATCAGGGAATCCTGGTCTAACTTTGGCTGTGTTCACTGATATGCTGTCTCAACAGATAGATATTGTTAAGGGTAGTCCCAACAGTATACAAAAATAGATAATTCCAATGGGGTGTAGGATTTATTCAGTTTTATGTACAGCCGACACGTGTTTCGACCTCGTGGTCCTTTTCAAGGCCTGTTCCCAGTATTGGAGTATCAATCCTTGAAGGACTGGGTGTCCCTATTAGGATACTTGGTTGAGCGTAATAGGTAATTAAGGCTGTGCGGACTGGGTAATGGTTTCCCAATGCAAATCGCGGCATGCATTTTCATTTGATTGTAGCCACCTGGCTGGATTCTATCCTCAATGTCCAGTCAGCAAACTTGCTTGGGAGATTCAATAACACCTGAAATAGGTAGTGTTAGGGAATCACTAGGGAATCTTGGCCTGACTACTGCAGTGGTCACTGGCACGCTGCCCAGCTCTGACCTCTGGCCTGTTTTTGACTGAGTACCAGGGCAATCAGGGAGGAGTGTGCAGTCTGTAAGTAAGAGTGATGGATGCTGGTCTTCATCATAATGCCATTTTCTTCCTGTCTTGGTTTCTTTTGTTTTTGCTCTACCCTTTTCTGTCCTTTTTCATATTGTCACCAGTTCTTAATTATGTCCCAAGTAATTAATTATGTTCCAATTAATTACTGTAAACCGTTTAGTCGTAAGGGCTATAGAAATTAATAAACAATAACAATATTGTTTCCAGGACCATTTTGCTCCCATGTGGACCCCATTGTGATTTGGCTCCCAAGTGCACATTCTTTCTAGGTGTTCCAATTGTGATTGTGTTGCCAGGGGCAGCCCACCATCATTTTGGCTGCTTTGGGTCTGCCCCTACAGTCATATTTGCCTATTGTGTTTGCTCCTGTGCACAGCCCACTGGCAATATATGTGATTCTCAGTGCTGTAATATCTACTCCTTGCTGCTTGCTCTGTGCAATTTTACTCCATGTCCTATGGTACCTGCTCCCTGATAGGGCTCACAGTTTTTGTTACCGCTATCCCCCACCATAATGTCTGCTCCCCGTTAACCTCACTGTAATATTTGCTCCCTGCTGCTTGCTCGGTCTTGTTTGCTTCCTGCCATTTGCACAACTATGACTGCTCATTTTTAGAGTGCACTGATATGTGCTCACCCTCTAAGCCATTCCACATTGGTTTCTGCCCCCTGCCACTTTGCTGGGAATAGACACCCCCTTTAAATGCCTCAACCCTCCCTACATTCTCTAAATGTTACTTTTAGAAAAACTCCACAAGCTGGCCAGGTCAGCCCCACCAGCAGCCTTTAGCAAGCAGCCGTGAAACCACCCCCACTGATCCATCAAAGCAAGGCTTCCTCCTAAGAGACAGCGACCAATCAGTGTACTATAGAAACCTCATCTTTAATAGAAACAACTGTCCGAAAGACCTCCCACCTCGTACACCTCAAGATGCCTCTCAAGATACCAGCAACAACCAGAAGCAGACACCTCCATGCCCACACCATTCCAAACGTGAAAATCTCAAGCAAAGAGAGAGCGCTAGAGAGAGGCAGTGCAATTCGTGAATGGTGCCGGTGCATCCGACATGGTCTGCCCGGCTGACAGCGCCGGGCTGACAGGCACCTGCTCGCAGACCTTGTAGTTTGCCGGTCCGGTAACAATGGTACTGGCAAGCTTACCGGTACCATTGTTACCAGACCGGCAACCTTATAATGAGGCCCAATGCCAGCAACCCAACCGAGTAGCTTGAAGCGCCTTACATCTGCAAAGCCATAACCCAACAACCTGGGCTCACTAGCATTTTCCAATCCCTTCTGAACTCATCAATAGAACAAGGTGTTGCTCTGAAAGCCTTTAAATGTTAATCCACTACTAAAGAAAATCACTGAGAACCCTGATGAAACTACAAGATACTGCTTCATCTCTAACAGAACATTCACTGCAAATATCCTTGAACCATGTATCTACCGACAGCTCTGGGACTACATGTGAGCCAACAACATCATGCAAAAATAACAATCAGAAAAGCTTCAGACCAGTGAGGCGGAGGGAATCTACCTTCTCATCTTTAGAGGGTGCACCAAAAACAACGCTGATGCCAAGCAAGTTCACTAATACGTATGGACATTTCAGCAGCACTGAAGAGTATTTTTCAACACTACTAGCTACAGATGCCTCCTGCAGGAAATTGCAGGCAAATTACCTTACTTGATTAAACATAATCACTTCCTTGCCTTGCAATAGGACAGTGACTACTTCTAAGAAGCCCCCCTTCAAGTCACCCAGAGAAATAGCATCTGTCTCTCATATACAGACTCTCAAGGATGAGGGCACGTTGATTACAACTAAGCACAACTAAATGAGGACTCAGAGAAGCAGTGACAAAACAAACACAACCATTCGTTCACCTCAAGAAATGGGCACTTGTCCCCAACCAGCAGCAATAACTGAAAACCTCTCATTCCGCATGGGCAACTCCCTCATGTTGGACACACAAGTTAATGCCACACCACTCAAATCCATCCTTTGCATCATGTCATGCCTCACGTTCACACGCAGAAACATGGCCGTCATCTACAAAGAGCCCAAAACAGAAGAGTCTCCTCATGAGAATTGAAAGATTGGAACACATCACCCTGGCTCTACCAACAGTCCACTGGCTTCTTGTCAAACACAGAATTAATTTCAAAACCTTTTGTATCACCCATAACAAGGAACCGAAATCCGCCAAGAAAAAATGAATAGACCACACACTAGTAAGAACGATTCGGTCTAGCAAAGAGGTTCCAATAGTAGCCTTACTCTTCAACTAGAAATGCCAATTAGGCTCATTATTCGCTTCTCTGGCAGCCTTCTATGGCACACTATGCCTGGCCGACTCTTCACAGAGGACCACCTGGCCTTCAGAAAATCCCTCAAAATCTGGTTGTTCATGAAACCACTGTAGAATAACTAGCACAGAGTCCCACCCTTAAAAATAATAAAGCATAACAACCTGGTCATTATAACAGGACTCCTCCAGACAGTAGACCAAAATTAGGCCGTTTGTTCGAGCCAATAAAACACAAACAACAGGCCACCAAAAGACAGCAGTGGGAAACTGTACCAGTGTCAACCCATGAACCCCGAGCCACAGGACTCCTCAAAATGCCGACTGAAACCATACTCGTTGGTCAAGCTCAGAAACTCCAAACAGAACGTCAATATGGCAGGCGAAAATCACACTGCTTAGTCAAGCCCATGAACACCAATCAATATACCTCTTCAAGAGGTACTGAAATCATACTCGCCGGTCAAGACTTTAAATTACAAGCAGGTCTAGACAAAAGCATCCACAGCCTCTGTTCTCCAACCATCCTCTCAGTTTACTATCACCTCTACACTAGATATGCTATCCCACACTCACACTGCAGCCTTATGCCTGCTAGCACCACCCCTCCACCCTAACCACTGAGCAGCCACTCAAAGCTCCCTGCACGGTCATGCACTTCTTTAGCCCCATCTCACACACATCTGCCACTCTTCCATCTAGACCAGCGGCCTTCCCGGAGCCCCAGTGATTGCAACTAATTGATCTTCTGTTCTGCCTCCAGATAAAACACATGCCCAGTCGTGACCCCCTCATACCGCACAGAATCATGACAGCACACAGGACCCGGGTACATCTGGGCGGCACCCAATCTGCACCTCAGGTTTCTGATCTGCCACTCTCTCTACTCCACTAATCTCATCTCTTCTTACAGTGCCACCAGACAGCCAAAATAGCAGAAGAGCTCTATGCAAAACCACTCTACAATACATTACATCATATTACATTTGACCTCCTTGTGTTCCCTAATTAAAACATACAAGCAGAATTTCCCTGCTTTAGAATAACACTTTTGTGTGCAGTGTTGTAGTGGGTTACCAGTCAAATGGTCGAAAACATTTGGTCGACAGACAATTTGGTCGACACCATTTGGTCGAATGCCAAATGGTCGAATTTTTTTTTTACCCATTTTTTGGTTTTTTTTGGGGGGGTCCCCCCCCAACCCCCTTTTTTTTCTTTTTTATTTTTTTTCCCCACACGAAAACCCACAAAACACATATATATAAAAAAAAAAAAAAAATCGACCATTTGGCATTCGACCAAATGGTGTCGACCAAATTGCAGTCGACCAGTTTGTCGTCGACCAGTTGACTGGACACCGTTGTAGTGGCCATTGGAGCTTCCCCTTTATTACCAGAAGACAAAGATGCAATACATCATGGGTTGCTGTTTGTGCAGAGGCCACCCTTATTGTAATACTGTCACAGAACTCCTTCCCTGGCCCAAGGGCACGAAAAACATTACATGTGTAGGCTATGGTCTTCAAATATCAAACCATAGGCATCATGGTTCCCAAAATGATGCAATACAAATAATGGCCTCGGTGCATGCGAGTGCTCATATAGTTGGCCTCCCGCACTAGACAGATTCACAAAATGGCGCATTCATGCACCAAATCCATAACCACCATCTACAGGCTTTGTGGTGAACTAATTTCACACAAAGGCCTTTTAAACACCCTGAATAAGATTTGGGATGAGACAAAAGCTAGACCATAACTCTACTTTCAAGTATGATATGAAATAATATGATTGGTTATTTATAACACGCTTAATACCCAGAGGTTTCTAAGCGCGGACCCGGGGATCGAACCTGTGTTGCTCTGTGTCATGTTGCTTCCAAGGCGAGCACGTTGCCCCTAAGCTATCTTCCCAAGTACAGTGGTGCCACTGCACTGCCGCTGACTGCTAGCCAGTGCGAATGAAGCTGAACTGTGCAAGACATGAAGATGGCTTGAGGGTAGCAAATGGTGGTCTCGGGGTCAAGCTGGCTCAGATGGAGGTTTCTGTGTCAGTTCCTACAGCGAATCTGCAAGAAATCTGAGCGGCTGAGCATGCGGAGCAAAAGATTCAGCACCATCACATTTTCTTTCCAAGCTGGTTGCAGCAAATATAAACAGTACCTGTAACAACTGTAATCGGTTTAGGGGCCCCCCTTCTTATCATTAACCTAACTTGAGCCACCCTCCTATTGACAAGCTCCCTTCCCACTCAGGTGGCCAACTGTCCCTTATTTTGCAGGATTGTCCCATAATTGGGGATTCTGTCCCGCAGTTTGCAGAGTGGCTGGGCGGGACGCAGGTTGTCCCGACTTGCTTTGTTCCCTGGAGTGTGACTCTCGGGAGACAGCAAGTCAGGACAACCTCCGTCCAGCACAGCCACTCTGCAAACTGTGGCCGTCTAAACACCACGGTGCTGCCACCTGCTGCTTTCTTTCTCTCGGTTTCTCCGCGGCCGGGCTCCTTTTGACCCTGCAAGTTGACCTGCTAACGCTCCGACACCTATCTTCATTCCAATGCGAATGCTTTGTTCCTGGGGTCGTGATGGTCATGTTTGCAGTTTAAAAACGCTAGCATCACCTCCCAAGGACAAACCATTTGCATTGCAACTAAGCCAGGTGTTAAGAGCCGTAAACAAATTTAAATTACAAATGGGGCGGGCCAAACGTGAATGACGCTGTGACGTCATCACCGCCTTGTGGGCAAGTGTCCTGCAAAAAAATATCAAAGTTGGCCACCCTACTTCCCACCCCCACAACCACACATTGATAACTTTCTCATCTTAGAGTCTTAGAAAAAGCCTAGGGCATACTGGGCAAAAGCCAAGCATAGCTGTTAGGAGGGTTCATTGTACTGCCGCCAATTGACACCCACAGCACACACTTCCTCCCCAAATGCACAGAGAAGAAAGCAAGGATCAGTAATACGCAATGTTTGCCATCCACGATCGCAACACAGCTCCTAAAATCTGTTCCAGGGCTGCCAAGGACCAAGAGGCTTGAGTGGCTGCATCGCGCATGAAGTCTGAGAAGAATTGTGTTGGCACCCCCGCTACCACAGCCACCCAGGCTCTTCACAGAGGTGGTGAAAAAGAGGGTCAGTGGCAAGGGAAAGGAAGGGGAAGAGCAATGGAATAGACTTAAACTGACACTGTACATAAAAATGAGGCAAAAAGCAAATAAATGATGGAAGAAAGTAGAAGAGTGACTGAGGAGTGGACGTCTTCAAGGAGGTAGAATAGAGCACCACTGAGCCATACTTAAGTGACCTGGAGAGGCAGTCATGAAGGCAAAGCAACGCCACCCGCACTAACAACCAAAGAATCAGTAGCCAGCTATCCTCCAGTGACGAGGGGGCACTCCTCTGAGATTGACTGGAAGTCAAATTGAACGCTATCCGAGAAGGAGATTGTATTTGTATTTATTTGGATTTGTACAGCGATTTTACACCAATGCACTGTACAAAAGGGCATAAAGAGATGATACAATTAAAAATGAAAAAAGGAAGGGGATTGAAGAGAGAGAAAATAATAATTTAAACAAGACCAAAACATAGGATAGGCAGAAGTGAAATGAAAAGAAAAAAGAAGAGCGTAAAGTAAAGGAACAGAAGCGGGATGAGGCACAGGGCGTGGGATAGTGAAAAGAAACTGGGATTCAGAAGATAAGGAGCAGGCAGGATAATGGAATGCAACAAGCGAGCAAAGGCAGGGAGGAGCCAGATTTTGGAGAGATTTAAAGAGAAGGCAGAGCAAATAAAAAAGACGCGAGTGACAGGGGAGCCAATGAAGAGAAACTACAGCATGAAAAATAGAATTGTAAGGGGAAAGAGAAAAGAGGAGGCACACAGTAGAGTGGTAGATTCAACGTAGTGGAGAGAAATGAGAAATAGGAAGACCAACGTGAAGAGAAGAGCAGAAGATGAGATGGGCGAAAATAAGAAAAGAAACAAGTAGCTTGGTAGCAAGGAAAGAGAGAAAGGGTCTCACTTTCCAGATGTTTTTACGGTTCTATGTGATAATTTTGCTTTGCTTTTTGTAGGTCACCCAACTAAAAAGACTGCTTTTTTCCGGATGATTTTAGGCGGTATACAAAAAGTGAAAACCCACATTGCCTCACCCCCCAAATCCCCCTCCATCACCACTACCTACAACTCACCTAATCCCCAAAAATAAAACGATAAACGAACACAAACAAACACACGCACGCAACACACACGCTTACTGTTTCTCTGTTGCGGCCGCTTCCAGGTCCTGGCATGCCTGTCAGCCCCTGCGTGCTCTCGTGTGCGTCGCAGGGGCTGACAGTTCGATTTAGAAAGACTGCTTTGTGCAGTCACAGAGCAGTCTTTCTAAATCTCTTTTTTGTATTTCCTTTTTTTTTTTATAAAGGTCTATTGACCTCATACCGTTTTTACAAATGAAAACGAGAAGAACGGGCGAGGAAAGAAATCTGAGAGGCATAAGTAAAGGAGGAATCAAAATAAAAGCCAAGATTATACACAGATGAAGACATAGGGAACGATTTAGGAGGAAATGACAAGTAGTCAGGAAAGAAAAGGACCTCAGTCTTGGAGGAATTCAGGCAAAGAAAGTGGTTAGACATCCAAGACTCGATCGCCAGAAGACAGGAAGAGATGGTATCATGGATAGTAGGGGTAAATGCAAAGAAGTATTTCTTACAAAGTCAATGGGACACTTGTGATCATGAGTCATCCTGATTAAGGGCCTGTCGGACAGGGAGGAATTTAGGAAATGGGCAAGCAAGGTGCTGCCCCTACAGCGGGGCTCTGCAACCTTTGGCTCTCCAGATGTTTTGGACTACAACTCCCATTAACCTTAAGGCAAAGTCACTAGGAAGGGACTAGTAAACACATATAGAGACGCAGGTTGCAGACGACTGTCCTAGATGAATTGATGCATTGTATAATGGCAAAGAAAGAAAGTGCCAATGATTTCGGAGGAGTTGCAGCAACAGAAAGAAGCCAAAAGCTCCCATATGAACAGTAAAACAGGCACCAACAGGCGCTCATTCACAATTCTTAAGCAATCCTCTGTGAGATCCAACACATCAGCCCCCCTTCTATGACGATCATTCGAAACATTGGCCGAATGTCCCTTTTCGTGACAACACGTCCTGCAGCCGACTCCCGTGCACCAAGGGCACAACCAACAAAGGGGAAATGCCAATCATCAAGGCCAAAACATTGCAGGCCAGGACCGAGCAGTGCTCAGCTCACAGTGGGTACCGGTGCCACCTTATTACTAAAACACTCACAGCCCTTGCCAGAACCTTTCCATCCGACACTCTCCATGCCCTCATCTTGGCTCACCTTGGCAACAGGACAGGAAAGGATTGGGGAAAGGGTGTTGGTGCTGGGAAACAGATGGCAATAGCTGAGCGAGAAACGCTTGGGGAAAGGGTGGAAGCCACGTGGCATATGGCGGGATCCCAGATAGGGTGTTAGTTGAAAAACTTCAAACACCTGAGTTTCATTTGTTAGATCTGTGCCTAAAGTGCTTTTCCACCTGTTGTCCTCATGAAGACCCCATATCCCACCCTCCTCCCATCCTCTAATACATGTTCCTCACCCTGTAGTCATGCCTTTCATTGCTAACAATATATCAGTGGACACCTTGTCCCCTTTTCGCCCACCTAACCCCTCCTCTTCCTTTCCCAAAACCCTGTTTGCTTCTGCCACTTTTTTTCCTTTTGTATGTTAAAATCAGGGGGTACCTCTCTGCCCTCCCACCTCATTTGTTTCTATATGCAACCACTTGACCTCTTCCTCCTGATTAGTTGTGCTGGTTGCTTCTGTTTTTCAAACTTTCTCTCACTTGTTCGCATTTTTGTTTTTTTTTTAACATTTGTGTTATAAAATATTTGCTTTTAAGCTTGAGTCTTTCAAACTCATATTTCTGAATTAAGCACCAGATAAACACTTCAGAGAAGGACAAATACCAGCCATCCTATGTCAAAAGCGAGGTATTGGGAAAGAAAATATTGCCCCTCAAAACAGTCATAAAAAACTCTGATAGAATTACCTAAATCGCAGCACCTGGGCCAGATTTATCCCCAAGAAATCCAATAAGCAACCCAAGGCAGCAATGGTAGTTGCAGGATGTATTTCCATTCAGCTGTGCAGAAATGGACAATGAAACTGGCAGAGGATCCCCAGCCCAGAATGCAGCCCTGAACACAGACAGCTTGGGGGTTTTATAGGGTTTTTCACAATGAGCCTCATACAGAAAAACAGAGTGATATATTTAGGAGTAAGCTCCTAACAGAGCATCCTCTGGCCTTGGAGGGCATGGCTTTGCAGCACTATATCAGACCTGCACAATTCAACTGGGCCTACCCAATTTAGTGGATCTTTCCTTTACACGTAATAAGACCTGATCGGGCACCTAGTGCACGTCACTATTGTTCCGGCTCTCAGGGGGTAAAACATGCATTCACTGGTGACATGTAAAGCATCAATGGGCTTTCCTGCACCCCTGGCAGAGCCTTCAAATCATACCTGCCCCACTCTCTGGTCATCTGCATGCTTGCCAGTCAGATAGACTTCTCACTGCACTGCCTCCCCAAACATGGCTGTGGTTGCCACGTCATCCTCCCAACCATGGCTTCAGTTATGCGCTGCATGTGGCTTATATTTGTCCAGTGCCTTTCAGAAATAAAATACTGTCAGCTTCAACCTCACAAACCCAACTAAAGCAGAGAACTTGACTATGCCCATACAAAACAGATGGTGGTGCCAATCGTCATTGTGCCGCCACCTCTTAATCACTTGCCAGCCACAAACGCTTCTCTGTTCCTAGCATCTGTAGTATCCCTGTTCTCCTTGTTAGATCTCTTTCTTCTTGGCTCTCTCTGCTCATGTAAGCCAAATCAAACTTTTCCTTCATGGTCAGCTTTACAGCATTTGAATGCATGCTATAGGTTTACCTGCACACAGTGTTTTGTATGCATGTTGGTTTTACTTTCTGCTGCTACAAAAAGAAAAATGCTGAAGCATGTCAAATGTATAAAACCATGGACTTGAGTCCCTGACCAGCTTTAGCCCTCCTTTTCTAGTGATAAAAAGTCTGAATAATCAACAGGAAGTTTTCCTGGGTGACTTGCTAACTAAAAACCCCTGTAGTAGAGGGTTGGAGTCTGTACTTTGGGTTGACCATCTGTCTAATGTCCTAAAGTGACCAAAAGGGTGTACATTAATGTGAAAAGCTAACACGAACCCCTTTTGGCACCGGCATCTTAGTTGCAGAGGTTCATCTTGCATTCACGATGTCTTCCATATGGCTCATGGTGCCCTTCAGTGGGTATAGCCACGGGGACCTTGGAATGATTTCCACCTACATCACAGTCCACGCTCCCCCACAATGTCAATGTTGATCTCACTCACACATACACATACTCTTCAATACTCTTCTCAACTGCTCAAAATGTCCATCTATTGATGAAAAACTGTCCTGGTTTTGGTGCAGCTGCCACCACTCCTTCCCGCAGACATTTCTCTTCCTATGAGTTCAGATGGTCTCCTACAAGCAGAGGTGCAACAAGCCTCTACCACTACCATCTTTGTCTCTGACAATCCTGCACCCCATGATGTATGCTTTCCCCCATGCACGCACAGTTCTCCCACCACCGCACTCTCACTTTCTCTTGCAGCCATCAAATGAAAGTGGAGTATGAAACCTCTCCTGGAATTTCCCTTTTGCTAGCGTTGTCACAATCTCCAGATTTGCTCTCAAGAGCAGCAGACAATTTGAGATCTTAAAAACTCACCTTGTTTTCATTAAGAGAAACCATGCAGCCTGGGGTCATCTCCCAAGTAGATCCATCTTGCCTCTCAGAACCTCAGCAATCCCCAACTCAGGCCAACACAGTAGCATCTGGACAACCACAGGCTACTGAAAATACAATATAATGTACGGTTGAGTCTCTGCAGAATATCAGTACTTCACTAGTAGTTCGTGTACTGTTTGCCCTTAATAACAGTCTTATGTCTTGGGCTCTTAAGTGTTTCAGTTTTACGCATATAAATAAACAATGTGTGCCCGTTTCCATGCATAGTGCACCAGGGCCTTGACCAGCTCTTCCAAGCAGGCACGATGCCCCCCTTTTGCACTGCTAACAACACACCTACCTGTACTCCAATTCGTAGGCACCGCAGACCCACCTCTTTCCTGCTGTTCGGTTTCTAAACCCCATTGATTGCATTTGTAAGTGCTACAATCTGAAAAGCTACACCCTATATGTTGTTCCTGCTGCTACACATGATTGGTCCTTTTAATGCGAAATATTTCTGCTCTTGGCTTTGGCTGGATTGCAACATATTACATGTTTCTGCACTGGCTCTTGCCATGTGAGCTATGATTATTATTGTGAAACTGGTTCCTTTTGTGTCAAGTGTGCGGCTGCTGTGATTGGCTGTCTGTTGTCTTGTGCATGCTTGGGACTGCTATTATTGGACAATTTCCACAGGTAACAGCCATGATTTGCTTTATGTTTTCCAGTCAATGTCACTCTGGATCCTGATACGGCCATTCCCAATCTGATTGTCTCTGAGGATGGTACCAGTGTGCGAGCCAGACCTAGGGGGCAAGAGCTGCCTCTCATACCGGAGAAACTCCCCAATTCACCCGGTGCCCTGGGACAGGAGAGGTTCACATCAGGACGCCATTACTGGGAAGTGGTGGTGGCCAACGCGAGAGACTGGTCGCTGGGAGTCTGTGATGAGTCCGTACCGCGGAAGGCCTTCAACAGACCCGCCCCTGAGAGAGGCGGCTGGGTGTTGAGTCTGGTGCAAGGCGAGAGGTACATAGCCTACACCTCCATCAGCGCGACTCGTCTCAACTGCTCTCTGCAGCCCCGCACCGTGGGAGTTTTCCTGGACTACGAAGCAGGAACAGTCTCATGGTATAATGTGGATGAGAGATGTCATCTGTTCACTTTCCCTCCACATGCCTTCAAATGTACCTTGCGGCCTTATGTACACACTTGTGACACACGCTCATCTCTGTTGATCTACCCACAGAGTGGAACTAAAATGAGAGAAACAGCCTGAAGTTGGAAATACTCCATTATTGCACCTTGCTTTTGATTTCATGGAAATACATATGTTTTTTTCTGGAGGTATTTTAGTTTTCTTTTGCTGTCATTGTAATCTGGCTCACTGTTAACCTCCTTAGCAACATCGTTTAAATAGTTTATTTAATATAAAACCACAAAGTAGCAAACATGTTACAATACACATACAAAAACATTTCATTTTCCATTCTCAGAACATGAAATTAAAAATCCTTTTTACATCACTACTTTTCAATCCCTTACAATTGAACAGATATATCAGATAACAATAATACTGGCCTTGTAACAATTCATACCAAGAGGAGAGCAAGTTTCCAGCCTCCAATTATAGGGCAAATGTAAACCAGCCACCAGAATCCTTACCAGACTTACAGCGCGGTATTGGTTCCCTTCTGTCCTCCTTCCTCTATCCCAATATTTCCTTTCTAGTAACCAGGCCCTATGGACATAACAGGCTACTGAAAATACAATAGTATGTACGGTTGAGTCTCTGCAGAATATCAGTGCTTCACTAGTAGGTCGTATACTCTAGACATTTCTCTTCCTATGAAGAGTTCAGATGGTCTCCTACAAGCAGAAGTGCAACAAGTGCAACAAGTGCAACAAGCCTCTAGCCCTAGCATCTTTGTCTCTGACAATCCTGCACCCCATGATATATATACCCCGCATGCACGCGCACTTCCCCCACCACCGCACTCTCACTTTCTCTTGCAGCCACCAAATGAAAGTAGAGTATGAAAGCTCTCCTGGCATTTCCCTTTTGCTAGCATTGCCACAATCTCCAGATCTTCTTGCAAGAGCAGCAGAGCTTCCCTTCCTAAACTCCACTGCATGATGCCTGTTGTCATGCTTTATGCTCTTGTGAGTGCATGTTGGGTCTCTCACCAATATATACAGCCTACTCCCAGTAATCAGCATTGTACCGCTTCTTGTGCAGTTTAAAGTACTTAAAGCAGACAGTTTGGAGGTCTAAAAAACTCACCTTGTTTTCATTAAGACAAAACATGCAGCCTGGGGACAACTCCCAGGTAGATCAGTCTATGCCTCTCAGAACCTCAACAATCCCCAATTCAGGCCAACACATTGGCATCTGGACAACCACTGACTACTGAAAATCCAATATAGGTCTGTGCAGAATATCAGTGCTTCACTAGTAGTTTGTATACTATTTGCCCTGAATAACAGTCTCATGTATTGGGTTCTTAAGTCTTTCCGTTTTATGCAGATAAACAAAATATGTGTGACAGTTTGCATGCATAGATCACATAGATGGCAGGTACCCAACCACCCACAGCCCCCCCACCCCAACCCCCCAGTCCCCACGATGTGTTAAAACAAGCAAAACGGGTAATGTTCCCATGCTAAAGCGATTGTGCATAGATCTCTCCATGGGGTGGGGGGTGGTATATGTCATCAAGGTAGCTCTCAAAACTGAAGTCTGTCTTGCCTTCAAAATAGTCAGGACCCTGCTTTTTAGCAGACTCTAGCATCAATTCCCTTTTCCTTACAATTTCTGTGTTCTTAATCCTGACTATGGTTAATTTGACAATGTTTCCTGGAGCTTCCCATAATCCAGACTCATTTCTTCTGATTAGTTGCTCCTTCACATATGCAACCCAGGGTATACATTCCCCACCCCCTCCAGTCTTAGTAAATGTTTTAATGCATCTCAGTACTTCCCCAGGATATCTGTACTCCACAATCTAAGCCAGTAAAAGCTCCACAATCTAAGCCAGTAAAAGACTGGCTTAAGAGAAACAAAATCACCTCCCGAACCAATATTGTATTCCAAATGTAAAAAAAGCAGCAGGTACACTTTGATGCAATACAAGCACATTTTTCAAAAAAGTATTTTCAATTTTGTTGAGAGACTGTTTATTACCATAACCCAAGATTTCTGCACCAAAGACAGATGTTGTTATTGACTGCTTTTGATATAATTCAACTGCCGGAGAGATTGCACCACTGCCAGCTTTAAACAAAAATAAGGAATTTGGTGTCCCACAATACCTTCCAAGGCTAGTGCCTGCTTTGGCTAAAAAAGAAAAGGTTTAGAGAAAGTACTCACATGCGCCAACCTTATTCAAAAAATTGTTCAAAGATGAGTCAGTTATGTCTTTTTATTTTTCACAATTGGTAAAAGAATGTACAAACAAAAAGTATTCCAATTCGGTGTTTACTTCACACCATTTTTTTTATTTCTCAATTTGTTGATATCCACATAGATATTCATTTGACTATACTTTGAGAACTGGGGTCTAAAGACCTTGGTCTTGGTTGCTCCTGTGTTTAGTTGTAATTCAAGGTCCTCACATTTCTTTAGGAATACATTCAGATTTGCTTGTAAACCTTGAGGGGTAGTGGAAACAATTAGTGCATCATCAGCATAGAATAGAGCAGAATAGCTATCCTTCCTCATCTTGGGGCAATCCATTCTCCTCTGCACCAATAACTTAATTATTTTACTCGATGTATATGCTGAAGAGTAAGGGGCAAGGACACATCCTTGTCTTACGCCCTTCACTACATCGAAGGGAGCGGTTTGTTCTCCAGCTAGACCAAAACATACAACTGCCTTGTTCTCAATATATTGAGTCTGTATAGCAGAGATCAATTTGGGGGGTGCCCCACTGTCCCTCAAGATCTGCCAGAGGGACACCTGTGAGACACTGTCGAACTCGTTCCTGAGATCCGAAAATAAGCGTACAACCTCATCTTGAAGAGCACATTGTACTTCTGGATCAACAGGAACAGCCAAAAACTTTGATCGACAGTACTCATATGTTTTTGGAACCCCACCTGGAGGTCATTAATATTATTTTCATCAACCCAAATCTGTAGATGCCTCAATATGGTTTTTGCAAACGTTTTCCCCACATTATCTAAAAGCAAAATGGACCGATAGTTAGCAGGGACGTCCCTGCCCCCTTTTTTATATATAGGTATAATTGTTGCATGTTGCCAGGACGCAGACACTGTACCCACTCTAGTCACTGCATTGAACATTTTACACAGAATTTGGCCCGAGGTCTTAGACTCATCTAGGTCTAGGGGATTTCTATCTGGCCCAACACGAGGGTCTCTTCCTGGGAATACCTTTCAGTTTAACAGCATTGGAGTGCCCTGGTTTTGTCCCACATTAGCATCTCCATACAGATTTGCGAAATGCTGCCACCAAGTGTCTGCCGGGATACACCCTAAAAGAGATGGGTCACATTTAAATGTTTGCCTACAACCAATTTCTAATAAGAGGTAACGTCCCTTTCTTCATATGCCTTCAATAGCCCATCCCATTTTTTTTTGTTTTCAACAAAATCTTTCTTTTTCCTTGCAATTAGGGACCTGTAATTAGATGCTGGATCTTATCCACAGCCACAGCTAGACCCAAACATGGCACTATGTTGCTTTTCACCTCTCTGCAGGCCTTGTCATACCAGTCTGGTTTTATTGTCGCATGCCAATTCAGGGACTGAATTCTCTTTCAATGTATCAAATTCAAACAGTAACTCTATGTTAGAGACACTGTCTGAGCAGATAACATAACAATATGCCAGAATTGCTTCATATAGAACTAGTTTCGTACCTTGTTCTACCACTCTCGCCCAGTTCACCACTTTACAGGCATTGCCCGTAAGAGCTATGGTTTTGGCCATTGCATTCTGAAGTCCCTGTCTAGCCCCAGAACCATGTTTCTCTGATATCTCAGCCTCTAATTTATAATACTTTGTCCTCAAATCACTGTCCTTGCCCAAAGGGTACTGCTCTTATGCTGACTTGCTCTATACCGCCTTTTCTCTTGAGAGAGCTGACCTGTTGTTCTTGACCTAAGGCCCCTGTCTCCATCATGCAGTTACTGTCTTTGTCCCCACTTAATTCCCTTTCCTGATCCATCTGTTCCGTGCCCCTCCCTTGTAATGAGGTAATTGCCTTTGCCCTGGGGTCAGGGAGCTTTCCCCTATCCTAGGGCTACTGCACCTTCCATGAGCCTGGGTAAAATGTTCAAGTTGCAAGCTACTGGCCAGGCATACAAAGTTACCCACCCTCTCAGTTCTCCACATACACCCAACACACAATGTCCTACTCACTCAGGCATCACTCACCAATGGCTAGTGGCCAGTGACATTTTTCCCCACAGTAAATGTCTTTTGCCACCGTAACTGCTAAAATCTGCTTGTCAATATAAACACCATCAACCTTTGGGGAATTCATGAAATGACATGGACAAAATAAAAAGGTACAGTGTGGGATCGTCCCACCTTTGCTATACACTGAGGAGTGGAGGAAAAGCCATGTGCTAGCGTTCTCTTTCATAATGAGCGATGTCTAGATCTCCTCCCTCGTGTAAGGCCTTCCCAGCCTTTCTTGGCTCTAGTATTTCCTTAATTTCTTTTTATTTCTCCACTTGGCTAATATTGTGCCCCAATTCTAGGTCAAATATTTCCAGACCAAAATAGTTTATCAACTTAATTCGATGGTGACATTATTTCTTGTTAGATTAAGATGTTTTAGAAAGTGCATTGTGGCATTTGAGATGTAACAGCAAAACTAAGCCTTTTTTTCTCTTTGTCCTGATTAGTTTTGGACTTTCTCCACTTTCCTTATTCTGAGAATCCCTTTGGCTGTTTCCTGTGTCACATTGAAGGGAAAGCAAAGGTTATAAATGGTCCAGTAGTCAATTTGGATTTTCTTTAACAAAGCGAGTCAAAAAGTTTTGCGGGCGAATGTACTTCAAAACCGACTAATTGTAAGTATCTTTTTGCGTTCTTTTCCCATATATTCTGATGAGTTCAGATGCCGACTATGTCCCGAGGAATGGAGGGTACTCCCAGGAAAGTCATTCTACCATGGCTATGCTGCTAGAGCAATGTGCTACTGGGTGGAGGTACAGGGTGGGAGTCCCAGACTTTTTCTCCTAGTCCGTGCACCTTCTCTGCGCTTCATCAACCAGTCTCTGAAGATCTGGACTTTGAAGTAAGATCTGTCTTGTTCCCAAAAACCCACTTCCAGGCTGTTTTTGAGCAATCTAGCATGGTCCAACTCCAGTAAGATCACTAGGAGTGCAGATACCGTAGGAACCTGGTTAAGAGTGGAGGAGCCAGCCTATAATCAACTCTCCTCCAAGAGTCCCATATATCCTTGGGGAAGATTGCTGATACTCAACCACGAAGAGCAGGAGGTGATGACAATAAATGCTGTTAAAATGCTGTATATATATATACCAGAAGAGGCCTCACAGAGAGATGAAGAACAATCTGTGAAGACTCCTGCGGATCCCTTACTGAAACCCTGCATTAAGTCTCCTCCCAGGGGGCAGGGGAAGGCAGACGCTTCCTGATCCCAACCCGTGGGGTGGTGTACTTCAGGAGGATCACCTGGGTGGAGGCAAAACCCAGGGTAGTGTGGAGATTCCGTGGGATGAGAGGAAGTATTTTTCCTCTAACAGTGAGACTTACCACTGTACCAGAAGAGGTTATCGCTTACTGTCATTTTAATGTCTCTCAACCTCCTATGGAATATAAGGTGGTAAACCCTAAGGTTGTAACACCAAAGCATATTATACCAAAGCAAAGAAGTCTTTTGGTTCCTAAAATCATATGCCCTCCTCAATACCAAAGGTACACTACAAGGAATGGTGGAAATGTGTTCTTCTCTAAATCATTTTCTTCTAACAAAGTTAAATCCTACAGCCCCTCTGTTATAATTACTAAGGGAATTAAATCTACCCTTAAAAATATTCAAGAAGTAGAAAAAACCTGACTTTGATGAAGTAAACTACATGTCCCAGAATCCTATAGGGACTGAGATAAAGAAGAGGATTACAGAAGCATGTAAATGGAGTAATCAGGCAATTAGGCCTAATACCCTTTGCAAGGGTCAGATAATTGAAAGCAATCGCTCACACCTGAAGCCAATTGCCAAACCTTTGAGGCATAAAAGATTGCAGCAGGGGAGGGGAGTAGGAAGGAGCAGAAGATGGAAGGCTGGCAGTAGTAGTAGTAGTACAAGAGCTTGAGGCTGTCAATTAACAAGGAGGTGTGATCACAGAAAGGATGCTGGTGCGTGGAGACAGCAGATTTGGTATCCCTCAATTACTACGAGTCCAAAAATGCTGAATGCAAAAATTCTTGTATTTTTCATGATTTTCTCAGCATTTGTATGTGTGGGGTGGGTAAGAGTAATTAATTATGTAACGGGATTGGGTGGGTTGTAAGGGGTTTACCCCGCATATAATTGATCAAATCTAGAAAATAAATTTGGCATTTTTGCAGTCAGTATTTTTTACTCGCAGTAATCACATAAATCCGCAGATTTCACCTGCAAGTTTTGAGAGGGTCCTGTGGTCTCAAACCCTGCATTGCTGTGGCCGAAACTGAGGAAAACATGCTGACAGTGCAGCTTTCCCTAGGTGCGCCGTGTGGCTGTGATTGCAGAGCCGTGACTGTGCTGAAGCCCGGGGCTTATAGCAGAAGGCAAGCCGAGGGATTTAGGAGTAAAGGACACTCCCAATTGCATGGCTGGACTGGAAACACCCATGCTGGAGAAGGGTGCAGGCCCCAAGAGTGCCCAAAGTAGTAGTAGCAGTTAAAGAAGTCGGGAAAGTGGAGCAGCCCGCAGCCCGCAACCACAGTGTTCCTCGAGTGAAGCTCGGCGTACAGGTGCACTCAGCAAGACTTCAGTTACCAGCTCAGAAGTAACACGCATAGGTTCAAAAGTGAGTATAAACTGTTCATCGTTGTGGAAATTCCTTTTAATAATGGAAATGTAACTCTTGCACTATTAGTGACGAAAAGCCTATTATTTCCATTGTTGAACAATTTAATGTTGCCAGAGTGGTCGGGTGCCTCTCATTAAAAGGGAACGCCTGTTAAAAACCATTCAGAAAAAAACAAACAATGTTGACTTTCACAAGTATAACAAGTGAATGAAGTATCAAAGGCATTGTATTATGAATGAATACTCAGCTAACAGACAGCGCCAAAATAGTGTTCACACATTAGCTTTATTCATGGTTGCCCTTGGTGATGACACGTGTTTCAGCTTGTTCATAAGCCTTTATCAAATCTGGGCTTGTTACATAGTATAAGTCAATCTTCAGAGTATACGAAATCATACAATGAGAAATGTATTCATTAGGTATTTACACCATAAAACACAAAGTAAAAACGAAAAGTTACAAATTCAATGTTAATTCACATATTAATGTATGAAAATCAAGAGCACAGAGAGGTTGGGGTTGGTGAAGGGGAGGATTCATGGGTTAAAAAGATAAAAATGAAACAAAAATAGAGAGATGCAAAGAAGAGAAAAACAAAATTACAAAATTAGTGGTGGTGAGTTGAGCCCCGTCTGCTATAGTTATACGTATTCATGAATTTGTTCATAATTAGTCAGTTGCTTTACCTTCAGAGTATAATGTCCCTGTTGTACTGTTATGTTGTTGAGGTTTGCAATATAACTGGGTTCAATCCCTGTATAGTATAATGACATAATTAACTGTCTAGAGGGCAGTTTCGAACTAGTAATAAATATTAGTTTTCAATTGCATGCTATTAAGGGCCATTGGCTGTCACTTGTGCTTTATATAATCCATCTTGGTGGATTATATAAGTGTTGAATAGTAATTTTATGTTCAGAGATGTTATAATATTTAGGAACACTTGATTTGATGTGATAGAGGAGATAGGCATATGGCCAGAGTTTGACATTGTTCAGCATGTGCCAAATCTAGTCTTTCTGTAATGCCACTCATGTGGTGTTTCATTCAATCTACGTGTGCGTTCTGCTAAGACTGCATGCACGCTTGTGATTCCCAAAGTGGATAAAAGAAGCTGTAGTTTGGGAACGGTCTCTTATCCGATACTTGAAGTCCGTATGCATCGGCTGTTCTGCAAGGTGCTGAATGTCGCCTCAATTGTATATTAGATGTTGTTGTTCAGTCATCATGGAGATACTCTCACCGAAGTCCGTTCTTACTTTCTAATTAAACGTCAGTCTGATTAAGCGCCATCTTTTGGGATGCAAGTTAGGTGTTTCCAAAAGTGACAAGCCTGTCGTCGCCCAATCTATTTCGCTTGTACATTAGTGGATTAATGCTATCTGAGTATTAAGTGTGTTTCTTTTGGAAAATAAAAATATTTGAGTTAATTGAGTGAGCATATTGTTTATGTACTTTTCTGACAGCCCCAATTGTTTTTTTTATATTTAGTAATACTTGCGTAGAGTTAGTTAGTATGCACATCGCTCCCTGTAGAGAGAGAATTGCGTGCGCAAGTACACTATTTGTCCATATTGTTTGATGAAACTAAATAAGTAACCTCTGTGTCAGTCCGTACATTTTGTAATAATTTAAATGTACAATTTAGTTTGACGTCACATTGTCTATGTACAGTGCCACGTCTCCTGAATAAGGGGTTTATTTGTGCAGTCATACTCAAATCCCTTGGGTCAGTTAGTAATTACAAGGTGTGTATTAAACCGAGCAGATTATTGAATGGATATCTACTCCTGCATTCATTGAGTAATAACAACACAAATGCAATGTTCTTCATCATCATAATAAGAGTAGGTGCAATATGTTTGGTGGTATAGGTCATATGCTGGTTGAATAGCAATACATACAGAATCTCCTGCACATCGTTGTGTGGCATTAGTTGGTGACCGTGGAATTTAGCATGAGTAGAGACAAGTAGTTCGCTATAAAAAAGACACCATCTCATTGTCTGAGTTGAGGCCCTACACATTTGTGTTGAGTTTGCATATCATTCTGGCTTCTGCCTGGCGTAGTGTTTTCTCTTTATTTCCTCCTCTTTTGCCCAATGTGATTTTTTGAAGTCCTATAAATCTAATGTCAGCTTTATTTGCCATTTGGTGTTTCTTCTGCCTGTGACAGGCCAAATGTAGTCTCAAATCTTGGCTTCCAATCTTAGCCAGGTGTTCTCGAATGCGGGTTCTCAGTTCTCTAATGGTACGACCTATGCAAGTTGCATACACAGATAATACCATATGCCACGTATTTTGTTTTGCAATTGATTGCCTGTTGTATCTTGATCTCATGTTTGTATTGATCTTTAAATTAATCTGTTTTGTCATGAGCATATTTGCACATAGTGCAGTTTCCACATTTTCAGAATCCATTATTGGGGGTTGTAATCAATGCACAGTTTTTGCGCTTTCCATATCCGGTAAAAGTGATGGACTTAGTTTGCTTCTTAATGTTTTAGCCTGTTGAAAGATGATTTTTGGATTGAAATCAACATGGTTCTTAATAGTTTCATCTAATTTCAAAAGGTGCCAATGTTTTGCCAAATTCTTTTTGAGAATCTTATGATTGCTGCTATATTTGGTGATAAATCCAACTTTTGGTTGGTGATCTATTATTTTCTTGTTTGGTACCAAGGTTTTCTTGCGTCAAGTTTTTACTTTTATTGATTGCTCGTTTGACACAAGTAGCTTCTTTCCAGAAATCTTCTTTTCAAGAGTTGGCATTCTTGTTCAAAGGTGTCATATACCAGGATAAGACACATCAGAAAGAATTATTAAATCATCCGAACCTCAAGCTGATCACAATAAAAAGATTTGGAAAAATACTTTTGTGTGATGTGTTCTGTTGGTCCGCCCCTCTATGGCTTTAGAAGTGGGAAATGCAGAACCTAACCAAAAGGTTCAACCGGACTACCCACTATTAACTGCTGGCTAGAGCTGGTGGAAGTTGTAGTCCAAAGCACCTTGCAACCAAATGTTGCAGTAGGGGAACACCTGTTTGGGTGAGACTTTCATAGAGCGGACTTGTCTAGAAACCTCATCAGGTGTTATGGGAGAAAAAGAGTAGAGTAGGAGGGGAGGGTAGAGGGGGCCAAGGGAGACCTGAGAGCAGGTGAGGCAGAAGGGAGTGGGAGAGGAAGAGAAAGGGAAGATCACAGAGACCATAAGGGGAATCCAAAGGTCTGGAGAAGGAACAACAAAGAGGATGTCGGTGAAAGTCTGCCTGGAAGAAGTGTTGACATAGGTGTCGGCGATGGTCAGACCTGGATTGGAGACAAGGAGATCCTTCTTGAAGCTTTTCCTATCAGACTTCAACAGAGGGATAGGATAGGTGATAGAATAGCAATTAGAGAAGATGGTCGAGATTGAGAGCACCATTGAGGTAGGGTGTGGAAAGAAAGGAAGGGGAGAGAGAGGGAGGAACAGCAGAGCACAACACCAACTACAACCACACAGCAATGCAACCATCTAGAGTCAAGTTTCCAGGAAGGGAAAAGAACTAGGTTACATCAAACAACAGAAAGCCCAACACCTGAGTTCTCTGGAAGAGGAAAAACCTAGATAGAAGGGGAGAGGGAAAATACCTAATGTTTAACAAAGCAGCAAATGACAAACAACACAGATTCGACTTTCCTAGAAAAGAGGGAAAAGCCTATTTTTTTAAACACAACAGCCCATGAAAAACAACACAGATTCGACTTTCCTAGAAAAGAGGGAAAAGCCTAATTTCTAATACATACAGCAGCCAATGAAAAAAACACAGAGCCAATTAATCCTAGAAAAGAGGGAAAAGACACATTTGTTAACACAGCAGGAAATGAAAAACAACACAGATTCCGCATTCCGAGAAAAGAGGAAAAAGCCTCATTTTTTAAAACAACAGCACATGAAAAACAACACAGATTCAACTTTCCTAGAAGTGGGAAAAGCTTCACATGCTAATTATGACAGTTCACCAATGCCAAATATGGAAATCGTACAACTGCCAAGTGCAACAGTCTTCATAATTTGATAATAGAAGTAACAAGAGAGACGGGACAGTTAAATAGTGAGCAGTAATGGCTGTTCCCCCTGCCCGCTCCTTTCTTACCTTGATAGTCGCAACTGATTGATGGCTGCACTGCATGCTTCCATGGTGAACACCAACAAACACACTCAGGAGCTGACTGAGGGAGCTGCCCTTTGCCTCAGGGCCCTTAGCCGCAGGGGGCTGCAAGGGGCAATGGGGCTGCCCTGCAAGGATCAATAAAGTAGGGCAGCACACCTAATCAGTGGACGGGGAGGGGTAGGAGGCGGGAGGGAGGAAGGAAGGAAACAGGTAGAGATTGGGACCAAAGGCCGCAATGCGGCGGTACTGGAGAGGCTTCAAATTATCACAACTAGATTATACATGATAATTAACTTAAAGGTGGAGCATGAGCAGGCAGATAGGGAAAAAAATACAACTCACGCCCAGCACAATCAGATGATGTCTGCCGCGCTGAGAACACATCCTTACTAGGGTTGAACACCGGGCAGCACGCCCAATCAGGGGTCGAGGGAGGGTGGAAGACAGGAGGGAGGAAGGAAGGAAACAGTAAGGGGATCAGGACCAAAGGCCGCAATGCAGCAGTGCTGGAGAGGATTCAAATTACCACAACTGGGTTATACATGATATTTAACTTTAAAGTGGAGCGTGAGGGGGCAGATGGGGAAAACACGACTCACCCCCAGCACAATCAGGTGATGACTGCCGCGTCGAGCTCAGGCAAGAAAACATTTTTGTAATTCTGGATAACACCATTAGCTATCCCGAGGTTATCCACCTGAGAATTAACTAATGTGGCCCAAAGTATTATCAAATATTTCATACCTTACTTTACACAAGTAAGATTTCCAAGGAAGAAATTGACTGACGTCTAGCTTTATGTTTAAACTCATTTATGAGATCAAGACCCTCTTGAAGAAAGAAAAATCCTGCAAACCTTCATTTACTACAACAAACAACAAACTGGTGGTGTTGTTTCTTAAAACACATTTGAGAAAACTGGTAGACAAGACAGGTAGGCCTGAGATGAGCTTAATCCTTACTGGTTACTTTCTATATGGAAAATGCTGTAAGCATCGTCTGGCTTTTCCCCCTTTGAACTAGTATATGGACAAAAACCCTAGGATGTCTTTGACATACCACAGAGAGATTGGAAGAACAAGTGTGCAAACTGGTAAACACAGTACAGTTCTTCTGAAAGACCCTGGAACAAGGGACTATAGTCTGTAATCCAGTCTGCAAACATGTCTTGAAGGCATAAGAAAAACACTGAGCCAGTTATAACCAGAATACCAGGCTGCAAACATTTACAGTGGAAGATTGAGTAATGGTTACCCTCCCCACTTAAAAAGAACACACTTTTGATTTATTAGCAAGGACCTTACTAGATGACCAGACTTGAACTACAGAGTACACCAAACAGACTGACAAAAAAGGACATATATACCATGTGAAACGGCTACATTCCAGGAGGAGTAACATCAGTTCTACTTTGGTGGCTGATGTGTGCAGTTAAATCCCATCCCTTTCTACTGCAGAAAAGGCAATAGTGGAAATTTCGTCAGAGATACCAAAATCATCCCAAAGAGACCTGCATGACTTCCTTGGGTATTGTTGAGAGGTTTTCTTAAAAACACTAGACAGAGTTACCGGGTGAGTGGACTCTGAGAATGATTGTATGGGGACGTATAGAGACTCTACTGTGTGCTCTCCATAAGAAGCTTGGCATGAGCTTCTGTGTACTATCCCCAAAAAGCTTGCCATGGCTTATAGTTTGTGGGCAGTTTCATAAAGAGCAGACCTGAATGGATGATGTGTTGTAATTTGATGACTCAAATGAGTAGTAGAATTGACCCCTGTTCCTTTCCATTCAAACTTTTGACTGGTAGCAACACCCCTTTACTGTCTTTAGTCCCGCCCCCTTTTGATATGGTTTTGATATAAACTTAATATAAATCTATATGTGTATTTGTAAAAGTGTGTTTGTATGTTTGGGGTTAGCTCTAGCCTCATAACAGTTAGTGAGCTGAATTCTTGGCCCAAGATTGGTATACCAGTCCGGAGTGCACTGGCAATAGTGAAATTTGACCAACCCCACCCATTCGCCCTGTGCTATCAGTATAGGCGATTTCAGCAGATTGCCAATTTTGAGATTGTTGGCTCCAGCCCCACAATAGTTGGTGGGCTGACATGTTCGTCTGAGATCGGCATACCAGTCTGAGGTGTATTGGCGATAGTGTAATCAGACCAACCCCAACCATTTGCCCTGCACAGTGCAGGGTCCGGTCCCATGCTATCAGTATAGGCGATTTCGGGCAATTGCTATTTTGTTACTTTTCCAATAATAGGAAGTTAGGACACAAGGTCGGCATACCAGTCAGGGGTCTACTGGCGATAGTGACAGTGTAATGTCACAGTGTTTATATTTCACTGAGGAATTCAAACAGAAGCAAGAGACTTTATTAATTACAGATCTAAGTATACAGTGTATGCGATTCTATGAATTTGTAACAAGGTGTATATCGGCAGTACGATTAGTTAAATTGTGCGTAGGAATTAGAGAACACTTGTCCTGCTTGGGGAGCCAAAATCCCAAACTATTGTTAGCAGATCATTGGCAGCATCAAAACCAGATGG
The DNA here is from genome assembly GCF_040938575.1 of Ambystoma mexicanum. Classification (NCBI taxonomy): domain Eukaryota; kingdom Metazoa; phylum Chordata; class Amphibia; order Caudata; family Ambystomatidae; genus Ambystoma; species Ambystoma mexicanum. Next base: position 314,398,482 of record NC_090932.1, read on the forward strand.
ACAATAAGGCGGATATCAAGTTTGTTGGAATTCAGCAAGTTTCATGTGGAAAAATGGGTGGCGATATGGAGCAGCATCTAAAATAGTTGGAATCCAAGACAATATGCAGATTATGATGCACGGCGCTGGGACTCAACAAAGAACATGAAATGCCTGTGTTCTTGTATTTCTAACAATTATGTTTTGTACCAGGTCATCCGTGACGGTGCCACTGTGGTTTTTTCACTTTTTTAATTTATCTCGTTTCTTATCTTTTCTTTTTTCGGATATATGATGGAAAACCTTAGTGTTACTGGATTGTTGTCTGCTGCCAAATCTGGGAAATTCTATATATTATGAACATGGAATGTAGTCCATCACTGCCATTAATCCGTGAAACAGGAGTAAAAGATATGTAGTGCAGTAATATAACCAAAGTTGAGGCAATATTGACAGAGATTTGGGAACTTTCATGAAATTTGCCTGTAACTGTATGTATATGGTTTATAATATCATGAAATTTAGTAATGCGAGTGGTTTGAATTGAAGACTACTGAGTCACCCAAATTAGCCTATTATGAATGATTAAACCACACTCTATTCACATGCATATACAGTACTATCCCCTCTTTATAAGAATGTGTATAAGTTAGATGTGCTTATGTGCCTGAGGGTGGAGCATGACTTAATTATCAGTTAGGTTTACTTTGTAATTTAAATAACCACGTGTGAAAATAAGAGATACCAATCCTGTCCACTAAATTATGGACATGTGAGATTATTCTGTGGTCTTGCATAAGGTCAGTGTCCTACATTAATTACAATTTTGTCCATTAAATTAGCTGAAAAAGTTTGAGTCTGATTAGATTACTTGCACTTGAAAAAGATTGGATTTTTCTCACAATATGGCGTAGAATGAAGCAATATGAAAGTGAAGGGAATAGTGAGCTGTTTCTTTAATCAACGCTGCAATCATGTGATTGCGTCACGCACAGCAGATGACTCACGTGACTTCCGATTCTCCTCTTAAAGAGGTTGTCAAAATGGCGCCTGCGAGAATATGTTTGCGGACCCCAGATGAAGTCCGGGACCTCAGGTTGAGAAAGGACCCTTAACAGCTTTATACAGAGCTGTTTATTAAGGCAAGAGCTTTTGAAAACCAAGGTATAGGCAATATGGTGCAGATACTGGTATCATGTAAGCCGGTAGACATGTGACTATCATAATTATTATAGGTTAACACCTATCAGATGGGGGCTGGGAGCCTGAACTAATTTATTAAAGGCAATATTAACAGTGAAGATAGTCAGGTCTGAGGGTAAGCTTACAGCAATTATCACCAATTAATATACAACTGACATTGACTTCATGCAGGATATGTGACTATTCTAATGTGTTCTAATCATTGTAGGTGAATATCAATTATTGTGAAAAAGTGGTCTACATTTATAATGTACTGGAAGTTGTGATTCTACTATACAGGCTAGTTACTGCACCGCATCCATAGGTGGGTAGTAACCAAGAGGGATTTTATGCCAGAAGGATGTGTTTACCAGACAAACCCAAGGATTGCTACTGATGCGTAATCGGCATGGTATACAATTGTATTATCTGGACTGCTGGAATGGGGAGAATAAATGTAATTAGTAATTAGAAGCCAATGCAATTTAGAATGATTTGTTAACCAGCAAAATCACTAGGATTCGCTGTTACCATATGGCTATAGTTTGATTAGTCATCCACCAAAAGGACATGAATTAATATTAAACAAATTGTAAAACACATGATAAAACATAATTTGCAGTTACTAAAACATTTATAGTATCTATGATAAATTTGGTGGATATCCGATTCTCAGGCACATCAGCTGATTTAGGATACAAGAGGGTCATTGCTCAAGACCTATTAAGCTGTTTAGAATATTTGAATTTAAGTAGTAAATGTGGTACATGAGTGGAAGATAGAGAGATTTTGCTTACTGTTGACAGGTGTATATATGACATAGCTGTGTATGTTATCAGGGTAAGAAAGAAAAAGTGTTGTTTTGATAACAAATTATCAACTAACAATATTAGGTTGAATGATACTTTTATAATTATTTATATTTTTATATTTTTATCAATCTTCGTTATAATCATTGTCTGATATGATACAATGTGTAATAATGTTTGTTGCTGTCTGCAATACATTCTCTCTGTGTCTAAATCGATAGACAGAAATCATTTCAATCACATGCTAAGAATTTTGCCTGACAAACAGTGATAGTTAAATGTTGGTCATGTAAGGATAAACGATCAAGCAATTCGTGCACTGTCTACGTTTTGCCTTGAAAAAGACCAGATTGGTCGAAACACGTGTCGGCAATGGTTAAGGATGGTAATTGTTAAGGATTCTTCTTTGCTGAAGATGAAAACTTGTATAGGACCATTAAGTGTTGAAGGAATAATGATGTATTAAGAGATAGTAAAGAAAATGTCTTCCTGAATATTTCCTACTGTTGTTCAAAGTAAAACAATTATCTTTAATTCTAACAACTACAGTTTTTATTGAAGAATTGAAACGAGCGCATTGAGCTTTGCAAATATGTTCTTAAAGAAATATCAGTATCAAGACAAATATAGTCGAAGTTGCAATAAGAATAAGGTAGAATGTCTGGCAGGACATTGGGTAAACCATTTTTTTTTTAACCCATAGTAACCCTTCCCACAATAATTTAGGACTGGTTAAATTATATAAACAAACTCCAGTCGAATATGTAAAACAAAAAAAAGGGAAACTGCATTTTAAAGGTCTCAAGAGAAAGAGACCTTTAAGGTGCTGGTTTTCCGATCAAAAGAAAATCGGTCAATGTAAATAGGTCTTTTTCTCTTGAGACCTTTAAAAAGAGGTCTATTCACATGGAACAGTGTAAACACTGCTTGTTTTTAACAGGACTTGTAATAGTGCTTATAAATCGAGTGGCTGAAGGCAGATGTGGTTAACACCTATTACACCAGTACTAGGTTTACAGCTCCAATTAACTCTGAGAAGACTGCTTTGAAAAAACACTGTCAGGCACTTTGGATGCAATGTTTGATATCAGGCTTGGTTGAAGCAAGCTCAAAGGGTTGGCAGGGAGGGGCAGGAACTGGGTGGGAATCGCGACAAGGATTAACATGTCCTAGGGCAGTCAGTGGTTGGGCAAATAAGCAAACAACACCTACATGCTGTGTGTTCCACCTCATAGGCCATATCTTCCTATCTGTACTGTAATGCAATAGCTTTGTCTTATAGGTGTTGGAAGGGCCACCTAATAGCCCAAACTAAAAATGCATAAAACTATTTTACACCTTTCCTTGGATGCTGCGGGTGCGGGAGAAATGCTATTGGAAGCAGTGTCAGGGTTCAGAGATGCTGGTTCACACCCCCATTAGTTACCTGTTATACTTTGTGGGTCACTTTTGGTGGGAGTTTGCACACTCCCTACCTGTTCTGCCTGACTCCCCTGCATTATCTAGGTACATAAATCAGATGTCTGGTTCCTTATGGCATTTTAATGACCCTTCAAACCAGTATTTTAAACGTTTTGTCCATATCTCCATGCCATTCCATGGGGAGCCCAAGCACTAAATAACATAACTTTTCTAGAACACCAGTGTACCATGCAAATAGGCTCTTGAGAATGACTCTTTGTTAATTCGCACCTGATTCAATCAGATAAAATCAGAATCTGTCTTTCCCGGGAGTGATTCTGTAGCCTCTGTCCGCACCAACAAACTTCTTAACTTAGACAATAAAAATTCAATGTTTTCCCTTTTTCCATTACATCAGGTGACTGCAACCTTTAACTCAAAAAGGTACTATGTCCCTTTTTCAAATAACGGTGGCCATTATTTCCACTTTTCTTTTTTTTCATTATGAGATGGGCTTGCCAACTCGGCGTTGAACTCATCTCCCGCCGGAAAAAAAACAAAAAAGATAATCATTTGCATACCGGTGACGTGCCGGGCTGCAAATGTTTTTCGCGGCCCTGGCAGGGGAGCGGCACGCAGCCCGAGCTGAGTCCCTCGCTTCGCTCGTGTCTACCTTAGCTCAGGTTGGCGGGCTGTTACCGGCCATGTCCGTTCCTCGCCAGGATCGTGAAAGCCATATTAGGAGGCTCTCCACCACAGGCACTGCAGATAAAAGTTACTGCTCTGTGAAGCATATTTTTAAATACTGTTGATAGAACAGTTTAAGCAAGTGCAATGGTTAGGCAGTGGACGGTGACTGGAGTAAATAAGGATAAGAAAGCCATACATCTTAACAGCTCCTGCTTCCACCTGTACAGAACCTCCCATGCAATACAGATGCAAACATAAAAATAGACACAAAGTACATGCTACTCTACCCCTTTGTAAGGTGATTGTATGATTGTCTGCACCCCCATTTCTGGACCCTCAGAATGTAATGCAATTTGCAATCGCTGGGCAGACACCATGCAAATGAGGTGCGGAGCAAAAACCAGATGTATATAAGTGCTGTCATCAGAATGAGGGCCTCCACAGTTAAAAAACAAAGCATCCCATGAGCACTAGGTTATGTAACAACTACCCCTGGCTTTTTAATTATTTTGTAACCAGAGTGCAGGGCTGACTCCCCTACTGTTTGATACTACGTAAGCATGTCTGGTTGAGACATATGTGCGCCTCAATAAAATACAAAATAAATAATGCAAATAACCAATGGATTGGGCATTCTGGCCTTTTGCAATCTTCCTCATGCTTAGTACATTCTGTAAAGGGATTTTAGTTTTGTCGGTAAAGCATGACCTAATGACTATGGTGTGAAGTGCATCCTTCCATGAGATATTGGCACTGCCACTCAAGTCTTTTTCCCATCAAGCTTTCAGGTCCCCAAAGAGTTTGGCTGAGATTGCCCATGGCTTTTCATTCCGAGAAGCCCTTTAACTTGGTAAACTCAAATGTTTGTCTTCCAGCCCACAAAGTTGTTTGCCTCGTGTGGATCCTTCCACAACCTGGCTTACCAGCCGGTCTTCACAGATCTCTGGCACCACTGGGCATGTGACCTCTGGGAAGACCTTACGGTGCGAACGGCCATGTCAATTCATCCAGCCTGGTAAAGTATGCCCCCGTTTGGACTAATCTATTCCGTCTGCTAACCAGGACCAAGACATTAAGCACTGAAGACTGGGAGGCCCAGCAGTGTTACTGATTGTACCTGGAAGAGCAATTCTCTCTAGGATTGAGAAGTGTTCCCAGGCTTCCAGCCATCCTATGGAAATGGTCTGTCAGCATCATTGCATTGTTGCTTTGTAATAATGTACAAAATAGAAACTCCCGTCCTCTGCACTCTATGGGTGGCTCTGTGAGGAGTCCTTGTATGTTAGATTTTTAATTAAATCCTTTGTGATAGTTTAATTTGTACTGGACTGTAGGTAATTTACTTAATGACATATATAAGTACATATATCAAAAACACAGTGACAAAGTTAGGTTTTTTTAGAAAAAATCCATTGGTTTATTACAAGCCCAACGCGTTTCATGATGAAATCACTTCTTCAGGGGCAATTAGCATAATTTTTCTGAAAGACATAATATCACAGTTCATGTGTTTTAGTTCCAATTGTTACAAAAGTTTATGAAATTTCCAATAGGAAAAGAAAGAAGCTTCTTCAGATATTACATATATCCTCCTTGTAGTCTTTCAATATCTACCAGCTTACTTAGAACACTCTGCAACTCTTTTCCAGATTCTTTTGTAAAAGGCCCCTCCATGGGCTTTGTTGATTGTTTCTACATGACAAGTTGGAGTGAATCATTAATCAACCTTCCTTACCATCTACTGAAATTAGGTGGTAAGTTAACTTTTTCTCTACCGTTTTGAAATTTGACTTAGGTTTTCTTACTCTTGACTTATCCTACACTATCTCCACCTTTCTCTTGTTAATAAACTAGGGACTGAGGTTACACTACAAGCAAAGGAAACTGATAGCTTTCCCCGTATGAAGGACAGCAAACAAGGGAACCTTTCTCCTTAGGTAATTTGCTTACACAACATGTCAATATATCAATCATTGATGAAAATGTGATTATTATCGATTATTACCGAATGATCTGTTTTATGTTCAGACCTTAAAACATTGAAATGAAATGATATACGTAATATCTGAACAAGCTTCTTTCTTTTCCTATTGGAAATTTCATAAACTTTTGTAACAATTGGAACTAAAACGCATGTACTTTGATATTATGTCTTTCAGAAAAATTATGCTAATTGCCCCTGAAGAAGTGATTTCATCACGAAATGCGTTGGGCTTGTAATAAACCAATGGCTTTTTTCTAAAAAAACCTAACTTTGTCACTGTGTTTTTGATATATGTACTTATATATGTCATTAAGTAAATTACTTACAGTCCAGTACAAATTAAACTATCACAAAGGATTTAATTAAAAATCTAACATACAAGGACTCCTCACAGAGCCACCCATAGAGTGCAGAGGACGGGAGTTCCCACATTAGGGAACCTTTTCTATTTTGTACTCTGTTGCAACCCATATGCCAGGGTTGCTATTTATCTCCTCTGCACCTTAAAAATAATAATTCTTAAAGACAACATCTCTAAACAGATTCTTGTATAAAGATTAGGAGTGCATATTGATCAGTTCTCGCTTGCTTTGTAATAATGTACAGGAACCGTGCAAGGACCTCCATCTTAACTAATGTGGCCCTGGTAATCAGTGATTGCGGGATGACAGTCCAGGGTCTAACATAGGTCTCTAGTCTTCAGAAGACAAGCCTATTCAGCACCAAGAAGTTCTCCCTACCCTTGGAGATCAGGGTTTCCAAGCATTCAAAGACTTCCCTTTTCATCTTAAAGAGGGAAGTGCCAGCAGGGCACATCCCGTCCGCCAGCACTTCTGCCAATTGATTTTCATCCCCACATACCTCCCAAACTCCCTAATAATGTCCATAAATCTGGGGACCGAAAAACAGAATTTGAAAAGTAAATGGCCAAACAGCTTTCACACTTCAAATGTCAATGGGCTTTGCCATTCATGCATTGTTGATAAATGTTTTCTCAAATTTCTACAAAGTAACAGTAGTTGCCAGCATTCCTGTTAGACAATGACTAGTATGTTTAAATAGCACATGTAAGCACATGTGAGTCATTGTGACTTCCTCCCAGCCAATCCCAATGTTCGGAATGCAGTCGATTTCTACTGGAGTTCACTGCAATCCAGACATCCTGACACCAGAAGTAGGCAGGTGAAGAACAGAAAGCATGTCTTTCAACAAGACACTCCAACCTAATTTAACACAAAAAGGGGAAGGCTAAAACATGGAGCGATGCTTTCACTATTGTAATGAAATACCGGTCACTTTAACGTTGCACCTTAAGCAAGTACATGTCAACAGTGATCCAGAACAACCAGCTTTACAATTAAAATGCTTACTTTAGAAAGACAGCCTCATTATTTAAATATTACAAAATGAAACCGCAGTTAATTTACTTACACGTTTTGTGTACGTTGCTCATTAGTAAGCGAACTTTGTTTTATTTCAACCTCACACCCCAGAACCTTTACTGCTTCTAACTCTATAAGCAAATATTCTCGTTAAGTCTCGGGAGGATAGCTCAGTGGCAACATCCTCGCCTTGAAAACACTAGCACCACAGGTTCGACCCACGGGCCCGCTCTTAGAAACCTCTGCATGTTAAGCGCGTTGTAAGTAACGCATCATATCGTATTGACTTCAGGAGGGTATTTTTTCACCTGGGATAAAGACCCCATCCTCGGTATACAAGCGTTTTTGTTACAGAACCAAAGCATCAATTTAGCTGTTTACTTCCTTCAAATTCACTTTTCCCAAATGTTTCTCCATTTGTCAGTGCAAAGAACAGTTCTGCGCCGTGATAGTTCAGTTTTGAAATCACACAAGATGCAGGGGTGGATACCTTAAGTGCCAGGCTATTATGCAAGTCTATGCAAAAAGGAGTAGCATACTCATCCTTGGCACTTAAGGGGTCGGTCGGACTAACCTGCATCTTGTCTGAGATCCATTTATCATAAGAAACCACTAGATGGCAGGCTCGAATTAAAAATCGAGTACTTATTTAATCGCAAGGCACATGATTTAAACAGATTTACTGTGTTATAGGCTCGGTTTCGCATTCCTAAAACAGACTCATCATAGTTTTAATAAGGTAAACAGTCACAGTTCCCATCTCTGGTTTAAGCATTTTGGTATCACGCGCAAACATCAGACCAGCGGTCACAGTGTACGACAAGAAGTAGTTGAACTATGTTCCCTGCCGGCCTGTCCCCGCTCCCCGCAAACCCCATCACCACACCCCTCTGACGCGCAATACAAACCGCTCAACAAAGTAGCCAGCTAGTTACGGAAATGTTCAGCACAGTTCACTGAAGTGCAAGTTTCAACTTCTTCCTACACTTTTATTTGAAAACAAAACCAGTCTGGCACAGTTTCTTTTTTAAATGCTAATATTAATGTTAAAGATATTTATATAGCGCACCGTCACCAATGGAGTTGGTCCCGAGGCGCTCAGGCGGATTTGTAAAAAGAGGGCGGCGTTAGGTTAGTCGGGTGAAGAGGGAGTAGGAGAGTGAGAGAAGTGGTGTGCTGTTGGCGGCTTCAGTTTGGTTTCCACCATGCGCGGAGCTTTGGTGTAAGTATCAGATCTGTGCTAGACCTCGTCTGCTTTTGATGCGGTTTATGTGTTTTTTTGTTGTTGTTGCAGTGTGGTGAAGTGTGTGCGGATTGCTGGGTAAGAAATGGTTGTGTGGATTTTTCTGGTGAATTAGGTATGAAGAGGTTTGAAGTTGGGTTAGCCAGTAGTATGTCCTGGTTCTAGCCAAACTTATTCTAATTAAGTAGCATTCCTGCGGGTACGCTTAGTAGCTGGTTACCTTTCTTGGTCATTTAACCGGTTGAGTTAGATGACACGGTGCGTTCCTGGTTGTGTTGTGTGGATCTTGGTTTAGGGCCGGTTGTGTCTAGTCTCCCCCACTTTGGTGTGGTGATGAGGGTTGGCTGCCCCCTGTTCCCTCGCTGTCTATATTGATGGCGGTCTGCTGGCTTGGGAGTGATTTGGGCCTGGGTACTATTGATGGGTCGTCCTTGACCTTCCGTCTTGGTCTAACTATGTATTTGGTCATTAATTAAATAAAAGTATAGGAATAGTACAACTTAATTATAAAAAAGTAGAGGAGCACCACTCACGCCCACGTCGACCGCTATTTCAGACCAGCATCTCGGCTGCCACTCCTCATGAATGCGTCTTTTTGGGAGATCCCAAATAATTGTGCTAAAGGGGAGTTACGATCATCAGTGATTACTTTGTTCGCTCGCTTGTTTTTATTCAGCATAAAGCCATAAAATGCATAAACATATAAAAACACATATACATTCGAATACCATCATTAAACAAAAGATCAATTCATCATTACATAAAACACACCATTCATAAAATTCACAGTTCATCAATCCATCAACCATAATAAGATCAACATACAAAAAAATATGGGTGTGGCCACCTTATACACAAATGTCCACTAGGCTATCAATCTTAGCAGGCCCACATCAAATACAATATCATTCTCCTCTATAGTAGTGCTGGGATGAGGAGGCCTGGGTAAAATACTCTTCAAACGACATGCTTAGACGAAACATTCAGAATTGAAGGCTACAAATAAAATCTGTGGGGAGAAAAATAGAACGAAATTCATATCACTAATGTTTCTAAAATTCAAAATCTATTTTATATTTATGTTGGGGAGGAAACGGTTTCAGCCTTGGAGTCCTAACCAAGCGTGATGTATGAATTTGGACCCCAGATACACAACCGACAGATCCATTGAGCGTCTTGAGTAAACTAGGGCCTCCACAAAGGATCACATCCCTGATAGGCCCCAGGGACTCGAATCTTAAAATTCATTTGGGAAATGATCTGCTTGCTCTTTGCCAGGGCTTGGCATAGCTCAATGCTGCTGTGCATTCTCCAATCCTCCGTGTTACTTTACCGCTACTTTATTTATATATTTATTCATTTAGTGTTTCTTTGGGTTACTAGTAACCTACAGCACAGGGGATATTTTATTATTTTAAAACAATCAAAAGAAAAGAAAGGCTCTCGCAGCAGGGAGGGATATCCTTTTGAAAGGTCACTCCGTAATTGCGTCTTTTAGCTTTCAAGACGTCATTGGTCTCCTTCCCAGCCAGAATGAGGAAGGGACCCATGCAGTTTTGAAAGCTAGCAGACAAAAAGTATGGTGTGAGCCTCTGCAAGATCCTCTGCTGTGTTTTTTCTTAAATAAAAAAAAAACCCTGCACTGTTGGTTTGTCTATCACAGTATTTTGCAGCTGGGTCTGTGGCTCAGTGGACTAATGTATCCACTACACAGACCTGTGTTTGATCCCATGGTCGCAGGTTCGAATCCCAGTAGGTCCACTCAGCCCTTCATCCTTCCGAGGTTGATAAAATGAGTACCATTAAGTTGGTTAAGAATGAACATCTGCTATTAGCGCCAAGATGCCCCTATGGTGGTGACTGTGGGCTTTACAAATACGCCTGTAATGTTATCTCTCTTAAACGTCTCAAACCTCATCCTTTGAACCATTCAACCAATGACAGTAACACATTATTGAAGTTTGGTGCTTAACAGTCAGTACCTAAAACTATAGCAGTTCCATCCTTTGCCGTTAAATTGTAACACACGTAATTAAAATTATTCTTTTATAACACGCTTAATACCAACGAGTGGTTTCTAAGCACGAGATCGGCATTCGAGCCTGTGTTGCGCTGCGTTTTCTTGTTTCCAAGACAAAAGCATTGCCTGCATTGCCATTGAGCTATCCTTCCTCCCCAACATAAACGTTATTATGCAATTTCTCCACGAATAGTCAATACTTAAAAGCAATTGCAGTTTCTTCGTCTACCAAGAGACTCCCACACAGGGATATAATTTCACAAAAATGCCAGGGGTAGCGGAAGTGACATCACATGACCCTTGACCTCTGATGACATCACAGGAAGTGATGTCATTTGACCCTGCCCCAAACTGATATACATTTCCTACAAGAATGGTTCATCATATGCATCGTTAATATCACCCAACATGTGTTAGTAATCATTTATCAACCTCAGCAGGATGAAAAGCTGAGTTGACCGTGCCGGCAGTTGTACCTGAAACCTGCAGATCACCCACACATTGCAGCAGCGAGCGCTCAACCTGCTGAGCTATCTTACTGGATATAGCTATCAGAAAACCAGCCACTCCAGAAACAAAGAGCCACATGTTGCTGGCCACAGCCCAGGAGCCCCATTTTTTTCAAAAAGTGTTTTTTTAAATATTTTTTTTAGTAGTAGCAAGAGAAACCACAGGGCTAGCAAGGGAGAACTCATGGGTCACACTTGCGACCCATGATGACCGCTAAATGATGTCCCTGCTCCCACAAACGGGCCAGATTCTCAATAATTAGTAACCTCACCAACAAGAAAAGTTTTCATTTTTCAAAATTCCACAATATACATAAATTGGTCCCAAGTTTTGCCATATAACATATTCTAACCACATTCAATCGATTATCGAACCATTGCCAAAGGCTAACCAGCACAATTCAATCAGAAAATATTTTGTGCACCAAGAACTTGCTCTACAATAATTAATTACAAAAGCTGTCAGGCTCAGGTTTCAGTTCCCTCAAAAGCAAGGTATGCAGTGATTATATCGAATACAAAACAACTAATGAAAAAATAATGAATGAAAAAACAACTAATGCCAAAATAACTAATTCTGGAAAAAATGGGGTTTTGAGAGTGAATAGTGGTTTTGGGGGTGGGAAAAAGTATTATAAAAAGGGGGCTTGGGGAGATCCCCCCAAAACAACTAAAAAGAAATGTATTATTTTGGAATTAGTTGTTTTTTATTTGCAATTTTTTTCATTAGTTATTTTTCATAAGTTATAATTGCATGTAACCATGTTTTTTTTAATGAAACTCTGCTTTAATGTCTTGGACACAAGGAAGATCATGCATGCCTGGGCTAGGGCACCCCATGAGAGACATCTTTGCTGACTTTGCCAGCCAACAGGGCCAGCTAAATTCACGTATTCAACTCTAGAGAGCCACTTTAAAGCAAGGTTAAAATTGTTGCTTTTGGTTACATGCAATTATAACTAATGAAATAATAACTAATGAAAAAATAACAAACAAAAAACAACTAACTCCAAAATAACTAATTTCTTTTAAAACCAGCCCCCCCCCCTGCATTGGTACGACAAGGCAAGATACATAGCTATTTCTTTCGCATAGGGTTATCCTACCATAGAGTCTTGCTGAATTTTTCCTTGATAAATTTGTCGGCCATTATTATATTCGCACGTAAGTAGCATGCTTTTTAGAAACTCTATAAAGGCCAGATAGTTATCATAGTAATCTATTTTCAAATTTAAAATCTTTAAAACCAGTAGAAATGGCCCACAGTAACAGTGGGTCTTCACCTCACTCGGGGGGGGGAAATAGCATCCCGTAAATCCCCAGCGACATTGAGTTGTCTGCCAAGTACATTCTACCACAGAATAGCACAGACCACAGGAAAGTAAGAGGCCTCAAGGAAACAAGCCCCAATGCTAATATGATTAACTTGCGTGATCCCCACCACGCTAGGCAGAGGTTCTTATGCCACAGAGACCCCTCCAATCGATTCCACCAATGCAGGCCGTCTAGGGTCCACTGCCCAGCACCAAACAGAATCTTTTCTTAAACTTCATCTCCATATGTTTTTAGTAGTTCTAAGAAGAACCCACCAGATGTGTGGTTGACAACCCACAAGGATTGACTTTATATTATAGCTCGGATTACCCATCACTGCTCTATGTGCTACCCCACTCACATTATCTGGGAATGTTACGCCACACTATATCCATCTCTTGGCCTTATCGATAGAAGTCAAGTCAAGGCGTCTATGGTTAGAACCTGAACGTTTACCAAAATACATTACTCTAGATTTAGGGTTACTAATGTGTAGGCCATTTTCCCTGCAATAATACGCCATTACCATAAGAAGTCACTGGAGACCAACTTTTATTGAGTACAATAATATTATCTCATCAGTGTATTCCAAGCATTGTATGTGTAGATGGCCAAGATTTCTTGGGAACCCCGTTTTATGTCTAAGATCCCAGGATCCATCAGCCATATGAAAGAGTAAGGAGAAAGACACTGGCCTGTTTCAGTCCCTTATCTATTTTGATAAATTCTGATGAGTCACCCTCTTTATTTGAACTTACTTTAATAGAGTGTTTTTTGGTACAAAGCCCTGATAATTTTCAAGAGGCCCATTTTCACACCCAACCATTCTTTTAATTTATGGTAACTAATAGGTTTAAAGAAATTTAGTGTAACAACAAAAACACTTTAAGAAAAATGATATTGTATTTTTACTTGCTTACAAATAACACAATCCTTTTATTCGCAACTTTAAAAAGTAGGGCATACAATGCTCCCACTTCAAAATCTGATATGCTGACCCAGCTAAACATCCATTGTTGTATAATTGTCAGGGTTCGGGCATACAGAAGCTTAGGGGTCTCCCGAAAGCTCTGCAAGAAACCTGCCTCATATATTGCTAATACTAGCTGGGGTGTTTCCCATTATGCTTTTGAGGCCAGGTTCCACCCACTTGCAATCCCTGTGAGCCGAAGAGCAAGAATGACCATTGCTACTTCTACATGCAACCTTATTGTACACTACTGTAATCGCTTATATGCAGGTCTTTGAAAAATGAACCCATAACCTAGAACTAATCCAAAACAGAGCTGCAAGACTGCTCCTTAATCAGAAAAAAACAGGATCACATATCAGGCGCGCTCACAGCTGCCCACCAGCTTCTGATTACAAAATGATTGAATTTAAAGTCCTGTGCATTATCCGCAGAGCAAACAGCAACAAAGGCCCAAACTCACTTAGAACTACCAAAAAACTTAAAATCCCCATAGAACCTTCCAGGCTACATCAGAATGCCTACAGTTAGAAGACCGGCCCAAGGGACGACAACAAGGTGACCCACTGCTTGTCAAAGATTGGCCCGGGTTTATGGAACAACTTTCTACAGCATCTACACCTGGGAAAGTACCTCCTGAAATTCCCGAAATCCTTGAAAATGTTCCTGTTTTTAACATGCATACAAGAAATGTCAACTACTTTGGAAAGGCCAAGTCTGATGGGCACAGATAAAATATCAACTTGTTACTGGGGGAGGTGTCATTCCCTTTCCTATCCAAATTGTGATGGGCGCTGAGAAAACAAACAAATAAATAAGTAAAATAAAATAAACCAAGGTAGCATTAGTTTGTGCGGTGCACGGGGGAAGGGTGGGGGGGGGTTAGCAACAAGCTAAAGATCTAACTGGCTGTCAGCAAACAAAGCCCCTGTGCTGCCCATAAAAAAGGAGTTGTGAGCAGGGTTGCTGATGTGTCTTTCTTCAGACTTGAAGAAAAGGATGTAAGCAATTGCTGCTATCCTTTGCAGCGATCCAGCGAGGCATTACAAAGGACAGAAGGACTACACAACAGCATCTAAGTACCACAGTGCAGGCAAAGGTTTAAGATGGAGGCTAAGCCTTGCAGTACCTGACCAGGAGGTGCTTTAAAGGTAATACTAATATCATGTTTATATATACCGTGTAATATAGTATTCCTCCCTCTTCTAAGCACTGTGAGTGGGTTTTGGTATTATCCAACTTAATGGCAATTGATTGACCTCCGGGGATGACGGGACGAGTCGGCCATGTTGGAATTTGCAAAATGCACCTAGTCCCCAGTGCTTAAACTCGAGAGTTATCCAGCTGGACAAACAGAACGACTTCAACAAGTGTCATACTATCTACATGGAAGTATGCAGTGAGGTTCACATGTGACAATCGTCAATTTCCTCACATGCTTCAGACTTTGTCTCTTTCTCCCTGGGGCGTTAGTGGCGGGGAGCTGTCTATTTCTGACTCTTCCCTGGCCTAGCAAGTTTAGGTCCTCTCCAAGACCCTCTCCTTAGCTCAAAAACGGTTCCCATCATTATATTCATTTCGGAAATAAAAAAAAGCATAGTTACGTGAAAAGCATGAATCCCTTCTGCAAATTTCAAAGAATGTTCTTTAGGTCCACAAGCCTTAAAATGTAAGGGGTATGACAAATCCCTTCTTACGAGACAGAGAGTAAAGTATATTGCAGGCCATTCTCAGGACCAAAGGTATTTTAATAATAATCATAATAATCTGTTTTTACAGAACGCCTTCTACTGAACATGCACCATTTTGTAGCTCTACAAATACATGGTGTAACTATTCCCAACTTAAATGTACTCACGTTACGTACCTGGAAAGCGTGAAGAGCTGAATTAGCATAACTGGCGTGGCTACAAGAAATCCTGTCAGGTAGGTGATTCGGCTTTCTTGTGTCAGTGTTACCAAGTGTAGTTGCGCCAACCCAATTGGGGAAGAGTTCCAAGTATCCTTATGCCTGGACTGCATCGTCTGCAACAGGTGAGGCGACGACTGTAACACCTTAGCAGTCAGCTTGTACCAATGTGCAAGAAAACTAAGACTAACAGGCTTCAACAAAGAAGACGACAGGCAGGTCTTCCTACCATTCAACACGGGGCACAGATTACTGTAAGAATACAGTCAGCTTTGCCACATGGAGGATGCCAACAAGAGGGAAAAAAGGGGAGGCACCTTTACGTGGAACAATTGCACTTAAACTAAAGTGTACAGATGAATGTATTTAAGTATGAGCAAGTGATTCAATATGATTCCGTATAGGAAAGTCAAGCGCTCGAAGCACTGTATTGTCTGGTTCTCTCAGGAGCTTCTTGAGCTGCGCTGGAGGAAAAGGGCAGCACACTCATTGTGGAAAGCTAAACCAAGGAACTCCGCCAAACTAGATTTCCAGAATATATCCAAAGAATACAAAGCTGCCATAATCAAAGCCAAAGCCACCTCTTTCAACATGAGGATAGCAAGCGCAAAATCAAACACAATAGGAAATCTTCACAATCTTCAGGGAGTTGGAAACTTCCACTCCTACCCCGGAAACCCTTACAGAAGACGAAGAGTGGTGTAATAACTTTCAAGATGCCATGCTTGACAAACTCAACACCCTCCAATAAAAAATCTCACCCAACAAAAGGCCCTCAACTACCATATAGCCTATATTCAGGGGAGCACCTCCTACGACTCTCCTCCGTTCTCCTTCAGTGAAATGAATGAAGAAGAAGTCATCGCCCTCCTCAAATCAATTAAACCAACCAACTGTAGAGGTGACGCATGCCCTGCTCAGCTTATCAAAGATTGCACCCCCACACTTGCCCCTTTCCTGACAGCCTTTATCAATGCCTCCTTCACTACAGCCCAGCTTCCAACCTGCCTCAAGGAAGCTTGGGTACGCCCTCTTCTTAAGAAACCCTCGCTAGACCCCAATATACCAGAAAACTACAGACCATTACCACAGTCCCTTTTATACCAAAGATCCTTGACAAAGCAGCTTATCTGCAAGTCCAAAAATGTCTTAACAACCTTCTTGGTCTCCGGCAATCAGGCTTCTGTCCAGGCCACGTACTGAAACCGTGCTACTATACCTTAAAAATCAAATGTATGATTTCAGAGACTCAGGCAAACCAGCCTTCCTTCTGCTCCTTGACCTATCTGCGGCTTTTGACTTGGTGGACCATAATACCCTATGCCACCATCTCTCCTCTGCTGCAAACTTCTCCCCCCTGGCCAAAGCCTGGATCACCTCCTTTCTCCAGGAGAGAGTCATGAAAGTCTTCTCTAACCAAGCCTGTGCTCACCTGACCATCATCAAATGTGGAGTCCCACAAGGCTCCTGCATCTCACCCACCTTCTACAACCTTTTCATGAGGCCACTCTTCAATATCCTGGACGCACTAGGCATTACCTAGACCAACTATGCTGATGACACGCAGGTCCTCATCCCCCTCTCCGGCGACTATGAATCAGACACGGAAATCCTCAACTCCATCTACTCCATGATACAAGCCTGGCTGGCAGAAAATTGGCTGCGCCATAATGGGGGAAAAACCGAACTGCTACTTATCGGATCACCTGCAACCATAAATAAACTCGACAAACAGTATAGCTCCTTCATGAATGACAACTCTCTAATCCCCGTCTCCCAAGTTGACAAAACCCTGGGGATCTACTTAGACTCCAACCTCTCAATGGTCAGGCAGGTCAACGCCATAGCGACTGCTGCAGCCTTCCATTCCAAACTGCTCAATGCACCAAGACCCTTCCTCTCAGAGCAGAACTGCCTCAGTATAGCGAGAGCAATAAGTGGGTCTCGACTCGATTATTGTAATGGCCTCCTCTCAGGCACCGCCTCAAAAAACACCTGTAAATTACAGACTGTACAGAATAACGCCCTCCGGGCCACCACTGGCATTTGCAGGAAAAAACACATTTCTGCAACCAGAAAACAAGTTCATTGGCTTCCCATCAAAGAGCGTATCATCTTTAAAATTCTTGCTCTCACACACAAGTGCATCCACACCACCGCCCCCGGTACTTATCACAGAGAATCACCAAACCGATCACAGACAGGCCCACTAGGACCGCATAGACAAACCGCATCACCATTCCCAAGACCCTAAGAATTTGCGCAGGAGGCTCTAGCTTCCCTGTTAGGGAAGCTACTCACTGGAACGTCCTACCAACCCTTCTCAGAACTATAGACTCACACAAAGCCTTCAGGAAAGCCTTACAAATGCTGCTATTTGTTTAACAATGCATAAACTGTTTTTACTATTTGCTTCTACTCACCATGCTTTGTAACCTCGAAGAAAAACGGTGATGATGTACCCTGTAATCACCTCTAAAAGCAAAAATGTAACTTGTATGTAACCATCTAACCTGTAATCACCTCTAAATGCAAACGTATAACGTGTATGTAACCCTGAGCAAAGATTATTCTGTAACTAAGACACTTTCTTGCAAGAGCACCTCAATGCCTCTGGGCTGCTAGTGCGCTTTTACAAATCTAAAACATTTGGGGTTCAGAAATCACCACGACTCGCCAAAAAATTAGGTTTATTCACTTCTCCCTCCTGACCCCCCAAGGACACCTCCACCCATTTCCCCATACCATCCTCATTCATAAAACTTCAAGCAGATCCCCCCACCACCGCACATCAAAGTACTAAACTATCAAAGGTAAGAAAGGCATAGTACTCTCCCCCTTAGCACAACGCACAACTTTGTGCACAATAATATTATCTGCAATATTATCCATGCTGTTAAACATAACATACAACCTGGAAATGACAGTCCTACCCCCTTAACGTCGGGGGCTATGGATGCCTAACACCCAGGGTGCGTAATAGGCACACATCTATCAGATAAGTGGCCATAAGAAACAAATCAATGTACTGGCCAGGTCTCAAGCACATAGTGATTCATCACCATAGTAACAGACACACTGTCAGGCCACGTGACAAACTAACGCGATGACGTACATTAACGTAATTCCAACAGAATATTAGTAAGCCTGGACTAAGATGGCGACATCAACTCAGCAACGCGGAACACCGCAGAATTAGCAAAATGATATGCACACAAATTAGCAGTGTAAACAAGGTGAGGAGCACCCACTCGCCCATGCAATTAGACTTAGTCCTAGGGCTGGTAGCAAACCATTTAGCCAACCGGCTGCTCCCTGCACGAGAATAGCTCCACGAATATAGATCTTTTCTCAAGATATCTCTTCCCTGCAGGACCTCAAATTTACCTGCAGTAAGAAAATAACAGAGGTCACTTCCGCCCGCAGAGAGATTACAATTCAGGAGGCCAATAGCAGCGATATTTCATGAAAACAGTGAACTTATTCGTTTGTTGTTCAAATGAACACTAAGGTAATTATTTCCATTCCGCCCACGGTGCACAATTAATCCGCTGCAATTCCCTTGCATTAAGGATGCCTTACCTTATGTTCAGAGATACTGATCCCAGTAATCCACTGTAACGAAGGGAGTCAGTAGATATACAGTTGCCTCGCATCACCACCAGCTAATCAGCATTAGTCAAATGCAATACAGGTAACCCTAAACAATCATTCTATTATCAAACCATGGACAGGGACTCACTGCCATTTCAGCAGAGGACTTTTTGAGCCCAGCCACGTCTCGCACCAACAGCGAGATATTAATCAGATCACAAGAATATTGCCCAGCTCCTCACATCATCCACACCCAGGAACCACGTCCAAACCCAAACTGAAAGCCCCATTGCACACCAAGGTACCATGGAAATACGCACAACGAACCGAGGCACAAATATGGTAACCACCAACATATCATAAGGTAACCGTTAGAGTTAACCCATGTAAACCAGATCAAACCTGATCTCACATATACAATGTTCATTTTTCTCTTCACACTCTTCCACAGATGGAAACATTTCGAAACAATGTATTAATGATGTACTAATGTTTAATCAGCATGGATTTTTGATACCAGTATGATGAATATGTTGTACTTATGAAGGAATGTTTCAAAATACACAATCGGATAAGTAACAGGAATCAACATTGTCAGGTCCCAGTCGCATGCAGATGTAGCATGCACTCCTGCCTCCACCCAGTGGTCTATTGGCGACTGCGTTAGTGATTACACAGAGTGGCCACAACCCCTTTGGGGAAAGGGGGTTATAAACCACGGATTGGATGGGTATGGGGTGGTAGGGTAACCAGGTAGAGGGTTAGGAAGAGGTTGTAGATGGGTAAGGGGGTTTTAGGGAAAGATTCTCTGTTGACTCTTGTTTTGGCACATTGCGATTCTTGACTCATCCTTTGACATGTTGTGATGATAACACTCATACATTCATAACACCACAGACACATGCACACTTGTGAGCCCAATTGTTGCCCCTCTATAACCTACTGAGCACAGCTACTCATATGACACCAGTAATGCTGGAGCCCAGTTGCTGCACTGGACACCACTGTAGCCCAGTTACCTCACCAGACTCCACTATAACCCGGTTGCTGCACCAGAAACTCTGAACCCCAGTTACTTTACTGGGCACACTACCATATCCTGATCATAAGCGCAAGTCACATTAACTACGTGCAGGACATGTAGGCATAAACATAATGCATTTAGCTTTGCAGCTCCGTTGTAGCTTCTGTTTCTATGGTTGAGTTCTGCATCGCGCTGTGTCTGCTGCTGCGGGCGCTGAGCTGGCATCTATAGGACTCGCGAATAATACAATTAGGTTGTGCAGTCCCTCTTGCAACAGAGCGATCATTCGTTTTCTTAGGCAGTGTAGAAACAGTTAACCCGTCTTTCAGGCGATTCTTTATGGGTAAGTCGAACGTTCTCCAGTTAATTTCGTATAGTTCCCTATGCGTTGTTAGATTAGCATCCCCATGCAAGAACTGATTGGCAGAGCAGTATTACTTTTCTTTGGAGCCAGGGGGCCTGGGCATTGGATCAGGCAGGCAGGGTGGGGGCCCGCAAGACGATTAGCCTTAGGCAGAGCAGAGACCCTCAGAAACACGTCCACTCAGTTGGGAATCAGTAGCATGGCCGACTTGGCTGCACGCACATGCGCGCTGACCCGGGCGTGGCTCAGGGAGCATCCTCATGCTTTTTGTTGTTGTCTGGGGTGCCTGTTGCTCTTTGTCCCCTGTTGTTGTGGTGGTTGGCTGCTCTCCTGCCTTGGCCCAGCACTAGGCACCTACATAGCGGGCAAATATGGCATCTACTATGACCAGACCTCCAGATAAGGGGCGTACTAGGCATTTTTACGCATGAAAATCTTGTAAATATGACAGCTTTATTATTTTCCTGTGTACATTTACACACAAGTTGTGAGCAGAAGGCAGTGAAAAGGTCAGGTTACTTGACAGAAGCCAGAACGCTTTCAACATTTAAATATATACAGGAGAGATCAAATGGCCAAACATTAGAGAAATAAGGAAAGGTGTATTCTGTCACAATGCAGAAGGCTGCCGCATAGCAATGGTTTCCATACGTCGGCTGGATGTCACATACATTTTACTCTCTTGCAAAGGAGAAAAGTCATTTTTACTCTCTTGAAATCACATTTACGCTCAAAGTTTAAAAATAGGGAGTAAAATACTCCCACCTCAAAATCTTATCTGGAGCACTGACTATGACTGATGCGTTTTAGGGTTCCTTGTACATGCAACCCTACCAACCAACTATGCAAGCAGCCTCTGTGCTCCCTACCACTTTTAACTGCCTGATCCTCTGCCCCCTGACACACAGCGACATTCCAATAAGAATATTGCTGTAATTACCATAGGAGCCTTAGAGCACAAGCCTAGAGAAAGCATTTGATTGGCGAAACACAAAAGCATGTGCGCCAAAGGTTAATGTTGGCTTTGCACACCCATTGTATGTAGCATGTTAAGAACTACACACAAGTCACATACTTAAATGTCTTTGTTATACAGGATATGATGCACATATTCCTGATCACTGAAAATAAAAAAGACTTCGACAACACACAATCCTAAGGGTAACTAATCCTTGCAGATAAACACAGACACTGAGGGCACAATTGTGGGGCAACTAATTTTCTTGTACACTGTCTCTTAGGTGGTTTGCTGGTTTTGGGCACATGTGACTTACGTGATGGGCCATAGAATGTCCTGTCCCCTCTCTGCCCATGGCACTGGTGTGAGGAAGCATGTCACGGACAGGAAAGAGCAAGACCAGTTGTTAGTTAGTAATTGAAATATAACTTGGATCCTCATGTGGTGTTGTCATTGGCTGACTGTGAACACCCGGTCCCCAATTGATCACTGTGTCCAATCACTTCCTGAGTGCGCGATAAACGGGGACACCAAATTGGTGACAAAGGGAATCGGACGTCCATGTTTCCTCTAGTGGGTCTGCTCACTGCCGACAAGCAGTTACCAGTGTGCAGCTCACTGCCTGTGTACCGCACAGAGGTGCCCAGCGTTATTCTGCCGGCCGGTGCACGCAAGATTACCAAGCGCGTCAGGCCTGCATTGAGGATCCACGTTGGCGGTGCTCCGGCATCAATCTGCCGGCCCGTGCATGCCTCTGACTGACCAGAAAGGACAAGCATAGCTGGCACATGTGCACCCCAGCCTGTGAAGGCTGTTGAACAAGAGTGTCCTGTGAACAAGGAGATCAGACACTGAGGCTGCTAGTAGAGGTGGGTGCTAACTGTCCCCTCAAATACCCCCAAAAGTGACTCCAACATCAGGATGTCAGAGGATGACACATCTGCGGACACAGTCTCGCCATTTTCTATGCCACAACCACATGCAAGTCGCAATGACCGTGCCCTAGACTCCATACAATTACAAGCTGTATTGCCATTTGATATTACTGATTCCAGTAACCTAGGACCAAGATGGGCCAGGTAGCTCAAGGGCTTAAATGTGTACCTAGACTCCTTGAGGGTGAGGGACGACTGACGTATCTGGGCCATACTAATGCACTCCATTGGGCCCGCAACACAATACCTTGTGTACGAAATGCCAGAGGAGGCCACAAACACGTTTGTGGGGCTAGTGGACAACCTAAATACATATTTTTCCCCCCATGAGAACATTGACTACGAAAGGCATATCGTTCATACTTTTGGGAAGGGGGGATCATCGTCCCAGACCCCCCAGTGCTTTTGGATGAGGCAGAGGCCTGGAAGTGTGCAGTAGGGACTCGAGGAGGATAGAGGGGGGAATAGGGCATTGACAGGGGCTATAGAGCGGGGAGCTTGGTTTGTTTTTGATCTAGTATACACGGAGAATGAAATGCCATCATAGATAGTAGTAGCCATACTGAAATTGAGGTCTAGTTCTGTGCTGCAGCCAGGGTCGTGGCTCAAGCCACATGCACATGGAAATACATGTAGGCATGTGAGAATAGGGAATAGATTTTAACGTGGCCACCAGTGAGAAAGACCACGCTATAGAGCTTCATAAACCCATCATTGTCTTATGTTGCCAGCATTCGTATCCCACAAGGAATGCACGGTGCAAGGCCGCGAGAGGGGTTGAGAGCTCTCTGCAAAAAGCAATCCCACGAGAAAGAGGGCACAAGCCTCCAACCTTCCACATCCCAGCTCTAAGTAATAGCACTCAGGTACCCCCATCCCACGACCCCCAGCATTCCATGGTACCAGTCAGTCCCAGACCACCAACCATAAAATTGTCAAACTCCCAATCGATCAAGAAAGATCAGAAAGCAGGGACCAGTTGCTTTCACCATAGTTCACATGATGTGTGCTACAACGTGCCGGGAAGGGTAAAACAACATACCCAAAACGAGGGTGGGGAACTTTGGACGGGCACACACATGTTTGGAAACAAGCTGTAGTCTGTTAGATGCAATGACCTAGAAGTATCCTCTTAGCCCTTGTCTGCAGTATTAGGTGCACATCAGATTAGAGATAGAGCCTACATTGTTTTTCTTTACATAATCACTAATTAATTGTAGCTTCATGCCTGATGATGCACAAGGAGGAGCCACATGGAAGAATATGGACAGAAGGTTCTGGGACCAATGGCCTGGCATCCCTTATAGAGCAGGTAACCTATGTATGGGATCTCAACCAACCAGCCATTTGGATTTGTACATTATGTAATTCACTATCACTGATGATGCTGTATGCCTTCAAAAAGTGTTGCTCATACTGATTTTGCCAGGACTTTCCGTGGCAGCAGAGTACTTTGCTGGCACATCTTTATTTTTGTGGAAATAAACCTTGTTTTCCTTGCAGGAGGTCTGCTGGGCCTTTTTCCCTAGTGGGTTGCATTTTTTCTTGTGGGGGTTTTTTCTACAATAGCAATACCCAAACAAAAGGCAAATCACTGGACACATTCATCATGTGACTTCAAAAGAGGATAAAATATTGTGATTTCAACAATTACTCCACCGAAGAAGCATTCTGGTGGCAAGTAATAGCAAAGTGTTAGTCCCCTACTTTTCACAAAAAGCTACTGCAGAAAATGAGGTCATTGCATGAAATCCTAATGTCGGCCAGAACAGCAATCGACACACAAGTGGAAGCAATAGACAAAATAAAGATATTGCATACACCATAACGAAAATGCTATAGGTGCAGCTTTGAATATCCCCATGACGGAACCTGTCCAGCCATAGGACACACATGCAATGCCTGCGGGGTAATGACCATGTCCAATTCATGTGTGGGAACTTCAAATCAAGACAGCACACAACAGACTCAAGAAAATCATGTTGAGACCCAGCACTGCAGCGACTTGAGAGATGAAGGTTGCAGCCCCGAAACAAAGACTGTCACCAGAGAGGTCTCAGACATCTCCGCAGAGACCAAGGAAATTGACAGGAAGGTGTCGAGAGCCTCGACGAGCCTTAGAGCCAGAAGAATATAAAAGGAGGTTGGCATGCCAGAAAGTGAGATACCTAGAGGAGTCCCAAAGACACCATTGTGAATCGGACTTGTCCTCCAGCAGACAACGGAAAAGGGGATATGTATATGCTATAGAAAATAGGACGGCAATAGAATACTGTCCCACACTATTGTTACTGGTTAACGGAAGCGCTCGTGAATTTTTAATCAACACAGGAGGCACTGTAAATGTTATGAATGAGGAAACGTAACAGGGCACAAATACCCTGCCTGGCTGCACACGCCTGATGTGGACATTTACCCTTATGGCTGCACACGCGTTATGTGGACATTTACCCTTATGGCTCAAAGACAGCACTTCTCTGCAAAGGAATGTTCAAGACTACATGTTCATACAAAGACAAGACGGCAAGAGTAACAATATAGATTGTCAAAGGAGACATACCATGGGATGTATACTCAGTTTCAAGTCTGCAATTTAAAGGGAGTTGGTACAGGTCCTGTACAGAATAATGTCAGCGTACACGTCAAATGCCAAGGACATGGTCATGAAATTGTATCCCGCACTATTTAAGGGTCTTGGCAAAGTAAAGGACAAGCAAGTTAAACTACACATAAATGAGAAGGTCAAACCGGTAGCGCACCACTACAGAGGTATTCCCCTGAACATACAAGCCCAGATAGAAGAAGAAATAAATTGCCTTTTGAAACAAGACATAATTGAACACACCAAGGGGCCAACACGTTGGGTTTCCCCAATAGTCCCGGTCCCCAAAAGAGAAAACAGTGGTTGAATTTGTTTACGTGAGGACATGCGCACTCCCAATCAGACTATCGAAAGACAACAACACTTATTGCCTAGAATGACAGACATGATGCACCTGCTACACAGAGCCACTGGACTTAAACAAAGGATACCACCAGCTTGAGTTGCACAGAGCGTCAAAATCCATTACAACCTTCACCACCCGTCTAAGTCCGTTTAAGTACAAGAGACTCAGCTTCAGAGTATCCTTTGCAGCTGAAATATTCCAAAATAAGATTCATAAAGTTATAAGACACATCCCTCGGTGTCTCAACTATAGCAACGTCATACTAGTATTTGGAACAACCCAGGAAGCTTACGATGCAACCCTGCAACAGGTCTGTATGGCCCTAGATGAAGCCCACCTGATGCTGAACGCAGACAAATGCTAGTTCAGCAAATCCACACTAAAGTTCTTTGGGCACATATTTTCCAAAAAAGGCCTTTAACCCGATCCAGAAAAGGTGCAAAGGTGCTTGTATCCACTCCAGTTCGGACATCAACATCTGCCATAAAATAATTCTTTAAAAAGGCAAGCTACTATACCAGGTATATCCAAGACTCTGCATCCATCAGTAGTCCGGTAAGACTGCTCACAGAAGATGGATGATAGTTCCAGTGGTCACAAGACTGTGAGCGGGCATTCAAAGAAATAAAAGATTGTATATCATCTGCAGCCTGTATGTCGTTCTATGACCCAGATCTAGAAACAGAACTTGCTGCATTTGACAATCCGGTGGGGCTGGGGGCCATCTAGCACAGTTCAGACCAGGATCTTCATCTCCATGCTGCATAGTCTTCTACGCAAGTAGAGGTTTGTGTAACACAGAAAGCGCATATTTTCAGCCAGAGAAGGGAGGTTTATCTGTAGTGTGGGCCTGCAAACATTATCACCTGTCTCTGTATGGAAAGCATTTTACAATCATCACTGACCATCAGGCCCTCACAACAATCTAGGGAAAATCTAATGCTAAAATGCCACCAAGAATCAGACATTGGGGATTGCATTTACAAGAATACCAATTCAATATCATGCAGAAACTCTGCAAAGACTTTCTATCCAAACATCCTCTGCCCACATCAGGAAATGCTCAGACATCAAAAGCAGACCAGTAAGTCAGCTATGTGGTGCACAATGCTCTCCCTAAGGCTCTCGAAGATGTCTCTACTGATAATGGAAACAAACAATGTATTTTCCCAAGTGAGAAGGAGAATACTATCTGGAAGATGGCATGATTCTTTAGGCCACGATGACTTGTCATCGGAAGAAGAAAGAAAGGTGATACAAACCTTCTCCCTCTTGAAGGATGAGCTTTCCAAACAACCTCAAGGTCTTACCCTAAAGGAAAACAGAATTATAATCCTGACGGAACGCCAAAAATGGGTCATAGAAATTGCACACTCTGGATATCAAGGCATTGCGTCCACCAAAACAATGCTACAGGAGAAAGTGTGGTTCTACAAAATGGATGTCAAAATTGAAGCAGCTCTTGAAAATTGCATTATTTGGAAGGCGGTCACACCCAGGACATTCCTGGAGCCACTGAAAATTGTGTCTATGCTCTCTGGTGTGTGGGAAGAGATGGCTGTCGACCTATTTGGACTGCGATCGAATGGCAAATATGTCCTAGTAGCAATGAACGAGATGTCAAGATTCCCAGAGGTGTAGTTAGTATCTTCGATGGGAGCGGATTCGATCATCCCGGCCCTTGACAAGATGTACGTAGATTACGGCATTCCAAAGGTGGTAAAGTCAGATAATGGGCCCCCATTCAGTTGCCAGGAATTTAGGATGTTCGATGAATACCTAGGGTTTCAACATAGGAAGAGCACCCCTTTGTGGCCCCAAGCCAACAGCACCATGGAGAGATTCATGGCTAACATCAAAAGTACCCTGCAGATATGCAACATCATCAAGGGCTTGTTCATGCAAGCCATCTGTACCCTACTAAGAGACTATCGAAACACTCCACATAGCACCACAGGAGTGTGCCCATCAGAACTCTTGTTCAACAGAGAGGTTAGAACTTGTTTGCTGCAGAAGTCTGATGGTTCATCAAGTGAAGATGCAGAGCAACGAGAGAGACTGGCAGTCAAAAAAAGGATGATATCAAGATGCTGATCTTTGGAGAGGGGCAAAAGAGTCAGACTTCCATGTAGGGGATTGTATGATAGTGCTGCAGACCCAATCACAAAAGGACATGACTGTGTTAAGTCTCACCCCTATGACTGTGATGGGTGTCAAAGGGCCCATGACTTCGGCAGAGCATTAGGCAGTGCATCAAGGTTGCACCGTTACCAGAAATGTGTCCTTTTTCAAGAAGACCTCCTCTGACCCTCTACCCATGGATGATACCTCGGACTGATCAGATACGATGGCTGAGAGTTCAGACTACATGGATGGAGATATTGATACAGAGGACAGCAGCGAGAGTGATGGGAATGCCATGATCCTTCTGAGAAGTTCATCCCAGTAGATGATCAAGAGGCCGTCCTGATGGAAAGAACAGATAGGGATTGTTGGACGTATTCATTTATGTAAGGGTGAGATGTAATGTCCTGTCCCCTCTCCGTGGTAGAGGTAAGCCCTTACTCATTTCTGTCACAAAGGGCGTGTGTTTTATAGTAGAAAATCAACATTGCACATGGTGGACAAGAGAGTCATTAGGATTGGGTTTCTCTGTTGTTTTGCAGAATAGCAAGATGGTGTATTTAAAGTACGCACCATTAGTGAAGTTGGGAGCGTGATCAACATTTAAAGTTTAAGGTGGTCTTAAAGAGAGGTCCAAGACTCACTGATATGTAATCAATTCACATATCATGATGCTAGGGGAATCTATAGGGTGTAAGAAAAAGGTTATTTAACGACTTTGTAATGATGTATATTTTTTAATGAATTTCAACGGACTATGAAAAAAGTAGGAAGCAGTGAACAGTCAAGCATAACACATGTACTAGGTTTATCAACCCTGATGAATGTCCAGCGTTATAGAGCTTGAAGGACAGAAACCTGGACAAGTTGGCCTAGTGAAGGAGCAAGAATTTGCACATTGTGTGCACCGTGCTCAAAATACCTGAGCATAGGACAGTGCAAAGGGACACTTTCTCTGGTTTTAATATGTGTGTGTAGTTTAGAGATTAAATATTTTTCTATTGTATGTTTTTCTAACTGTATATTATACGTTTTCTATGATTGAGTGCACATATGTTTAATAAAATCTATTTAATGATATTAGCTATGTGGTTCTAAAATGTTATGATGAAATCCATGATGAACTAGCAACGTAAAGTTCCTTTGAGATGAGTTAACTGTGTAGTTTTCCTTTATTTTGATATTTGATTTTGTACCCCATAAGGTAGGAAGGCTATTTTCCCTTAGGTGGGGAAGCCGTTTTTTATGTTGTTTCCCATCTCTGTGTCCATGACACTGGTGTGAGGCAGGAAGCGTGTCCTGGACAAGAAGGGTCAAGACCAGTTGCGAGTTGGTAATTGAACAAAGAAGATGCATAACTTGGTTCCCCGAATGGTGTCGTCATTGGCTGACTGTGGACACCCCATTCTCAAGTGATAACTGTGTCTGATCACTTCCGGAGAATGAGATAAAAGGGGACACCAGCTCAACGCCTGAGTTTATCAGCTTGAGCGCAGGAAGGGGACCCTTTGGGCTTACTGCACAAAAAATTCCAGACTCGCTTAAAGTGGAAAAGGTTGCTTTAATGTGACAGGCCGCAGCTCACAATAAAACACTAACCTGACTCCCTGGCCTTACAGACTAACAGATCATTTAACAAATGCCAAAACAATTAAATAATTAAACAATGTTCAATTGATCACTTCCTGTCCCTTGCTCCCCTCCCCCCCTCAATTCCTCTCAACCTTCATTCCCGCTTTCTCCCATCTTCTCCCGGAGGCCACGCCCCTCCTTCATCAATACCTCTTCCCCCTCTTTGTACCCCCGGGGTAGCCTGTTTGTGAAAACAGCACCACCACCCTGCTTTACTGCGCTAGTACCCCTTTTAGCTTCCCCTAACCATCCTCCAAAGGTCCATGTCCCTGTCACCAGAAAAGCCCTTCCCTGAGGTGTTCCTTCTGTCCCACCCCCCCACTCCCATCTACCTACAACTCTTTATGATATCCTCAACCGCCATCCAAACATCAAACAAATAGTATTGGTTTCTTATAAGTGACAAGTGAACTCCATCCTCCCAAAACAAATCAAAAGCCTCATATACGATCTCTTGGTGTGCCAGCGTTTGCACGCCACATGACCTGCAAAACTTTGCCATCTCCCTATTAATCCTTTTCCTCACCGTTCCACAGCCCATTCCTTCACAGCTCCCCTCCAAACCCTCCTAGGCAACAAGTTGGTCCAAACCAAAACCACTCTAGGCCAATCGCCCTCAACCAACTCAGGTCCCTCTTCATCTTTTTTAACAGCTCCACACCCGCATCCCTAACCAAATCGATTTCCCCTGCATGTAGAACTAGAGCCCCCGGGACATCAGGACGCTCTCTCATCCCCGCTAGCATTGGCAACAGTTGGTCCCACCTGAGGCCCCAACCCCAAACCATCTCAACAACACTACATTATAACTACACACCAAATGTGTCCCAAAAACTCTTTTTGCTGAATCTTTCCTTGCCCATTTCACTATGGAGTGTCCGCATATCCAGATCTGAGGCAACTCACCACTCCTCCGTGCCACGTCTGAAAAACAAAAGATACAGTGAGCCATCTCTCCAAGAACCCCTTTGCCCCATCCCACTGTCTTTGTTACCTAACAGTCTCCATCTCCCAGATCTATGATGTATCCCTTGTACTTTGCCAATTTCCAGTGCCACAGGCTGTTAACATTCTCATCAGACAGGCCTAACCTGTTACTTTTAGGTGCTGCCCCCATTCTAAAGGAATGAGTTCCAAAATCATCCCCTTTCTCACCCAATGCCAGCAGGCAGGGACGTCATTTAGGGGTTGCCAGAGGTCGCAACTGCGACCTCTTAGGTCTCCCTTGCAACCTCTGTGGTCTCTCTTGCGACCTATAAAAAAAAAAAGGGGGGGTTTAATGCATGCTCCTGGGCTGTGGCCAGCACCATGTTGCTCTTTACGTCTGGAGTTGCTGGCTTTCTTGTTCAGGCCCCTTAAAAAAAGAGGAAAAATAAGAAAAGGAGTGCCACAAGTCTAACACTTTCAGCACTGACCCTAAATAAGAAAGAATAGGAATACCAAATAATGTGTCTTTCTGGAATTCTATGCAATAATTGCTAGACTCATTAAAGGTTTATTTCAGGCACACCTCAGGGGGTGAGTAACTGATTTAGTCTGTTGTTAAACACCACAACTCAGTCTTTCATCCTTCTGAGGTCAATAAATGAGTACCAACACAGGTTGGGTGATATTGGGTGTATATTTTTTCTATATAAAGCGCTTAAGCGTAAGTGCTATATAATAACACATCATTATAATGTGGTCATGGACATCTGCTTGCATTCATAGAAATTTGGTAATATGGCCTATACACACTGATCTTAATGATACATATGGCGATCCATTCTTGTATGAAATGTACATCACATTATAGTGATATCGTAACCATATTTTTCATAGTGTACAATGCGATGTGATGCCACGTCCTGTTTTGTCAACGGGTGAAAGGTTGTGTTCCATCGCTTCCCGCGAT
Source organism: Ambystoma mexicanum (assembly GCF_040938575.1). Taxonomy (NCBI): domain Eukaryota; kingdom Metazoa; phylum Chordata; class Amphibia; order Caudata; family Ambystomatidae; genus Ambystoma; species Ambystoma mexicanum. The sequence goes on from NC_090932.1 coordinate 314,429,347, forward strand.
ATCACTTTGTGGTGGGGTCAAATCACATCACTTCCTGCGATGTCATCAGGGGTCAAGGGTCATGTGATGTCACTTCCGCTACCGCTGGCATTTTGGTGAAATGACATCCCTGCCAGCAGGGCCCTGCTCATCACTACAAGGACCTGAGAAGCCATCACCTCCGACCTGTTTTCATGCTGGAAAACCAATCCTTCTTTTCCCTTACACCTTTCCTGCCACAATGCACCCACCCTCACTGGACACAAATCCTTAATACCTCTATCCAGAAGCATTCAAAACCTTTTTCCCTTCTGATCCATTTTTGACTTTCACATTTTTATTTCCATGCTGTCATCTGACAGCTGGACATTCTTCCACAACAGACCTACATCTCCCCTTTTCCTCGCTACTAGCACAGACACTGAAACTGCCCCAAAGAACAACAAGATAAAACACGTTGAAAATATGTTGCATTCCCATGATGACCAGCACACACCCTCAAGACCTTTGGACAACTTTACTAACATGGCCGCTGAGACTGGCCTACTACTGTCCTTTTCTTTCCTTTTTTCCCTTGTCCATCCTTCGAACATCCTACTCGCCATTTCACCACCACTGGGCTGAAAACCCCAAAACCACTTGCCATGGAAAGCAATGCCGGCTAACTTCCCTGCTATCGTTTCCCTAGACCAACCCTTGTCCACACACCTCAATATAAATTTGATCACATCCTCCCTTCGTTTCTCCTCCGCATCCTCCATACCCTTCCAACTGCACGCTCTCCCTTTTAAAAACTCCAACCATGCTCTCCTGTATGCACCCTGTGATGCTGGGGCTAGGGAACCCTCTACTAAATTCAAGGCTCTCAATCTCCTAGCTGCCCCAGCTCCTGCGGGATCTGGTGCCCCTTCAAAATGCAGCGATGCAGTTATCCTTCCCTGGCAAGAGGCTTGGTCTGAACACCACATTCCACTCAGACACTTCAGCACAAATGGTCTCATCAGCCTGGCTATGCTCTAGTCCCTAGCTGACTGCCTGTTCACAATGTTGACCAATGTCTCAATGTCAACGTTAAAATTCACTTTTTTACTCTGCAACTCTCTACTCCAGCACCACTAGCAACGGGAAAAACTCCAAGAAAGCTATACCCCTCCCCCTCTCAGCCACCGCTAAGGCCACTTTTCAGCACACCACTTCCCCCTCCAATACACTCCAAAACTTCCAGCACCTGCCGCATCTGAAAAATGTGCACTTCCCACGCCACTGGGTCCTCTTGCAGCCACATTGACACTCCATTAAATTCTTTAAAAAATCTCAGATAAACCCAACAATCCTCCTTGACAGCGCCTGAAATCCTCAAACTGTGATGTGGGTACTTCGCCCCCACTATGTAACTTGCCATATTCTTGCAAAAAGGTGCGACCCGGGTCACCACTCGACACGCAAAATTGAGATGCCCTACCAACCTCTGCATGTCCACCAGTATCATTCTATGGGCCCCTATCACCTTCTCTAGCAACTCTATCAGTGGGCTCACCTTGACGTCCGACAAGCATGAGGTCATGGATACTGAATCCAGCTCTATTCCTACAAAAGTCAAAACCACCACTGGCCCCACGGTCTTGTCCTCCACCAAAGGCACTCCCAACTCAAACATCAATGACTGAAAAACCTCTAGCATCCGCTGGCAAGCCTGCTCTTGGGCTGCCCCACTGATGAACAAAAAATCATCCCAATAATGCAACGCTCCCTCAAAACCAGAACTGTAAATAAAAACCCACTTCAAAAAAGAGCTAAAACGCTCAAACAATGCACATGAAACTGCACAGCCCATCATGGTCTCACCAGGCGTGCAGGGCGGCACCAGCGAGCAGAACTCATAATGTGGCGGCATGGTAACAACGGCGCTGGTAGCACTACCAGTGCCGTCGTTGCCTTACCACCACTATTGTAATGAGGCCCATTGTGTAACGGGATGCCGTCCTGCAAATCTTCTGCATGCATGCCTAAATCTGCAGATTGGTCTAGAGCATCCCTCTTTATTAAAGGCTCAGCATGCTGCTGATGGCTGACCTCTTCCTCCTCTCCCCACCCCATCGAAGGCGATGCAACCAGGAAAAGGGCCGGTAAGGCACGGGTAAACCACTTGCTTTATGCAGTGTTGGGGATAGACGCGTGGGCGCCATCCACAGTAACCATAAGTCAATATCTATCTCTCCCCATACAGCTTGCTGGTCCTCACCCATCCTAGGCCTAAACTCTTCATCATATCTCACCCAAGCTAACCCTCCAAAACATGTAAAAGCTTTCCAAATCATGTCCAGATACTTTAGCAACGCCACACACCGCTCAGGGAACTTTTCACAGTAAACACTAGCATATATTATAAATGCTGATGTCCAGTTTTCAATGGTAACCTGTAGCCTTGGTCTTGACGCTAGCTCCTGCTCCTCCTCTTTGGACCCTTCTTTGGCCCTCACCTCCCTGTGTAAGAGTTTAAACACCTCTACAAATTCCCTGGCCCAGATGTTCTCCTTTGTAGCCCCCATCAAATGCGTGTCCAGCGGCTTGGTAATACGCATATAGGGTAATTTCTTATTCTTCTTGGCACTCTCACCTGTAATTACCATAGGCACCTCCACCACCCCCGTGCCCTGGATCCGTGATCTCTTCCATCTGTGCTTCAACTGAGGCAACACCTCTCCCTCCCATTCACCCTCACCAATGCCCCTTCCAACAAACCCTCCTTCTCACCGCCCGCCCCAAGTGCCCAACCCCCCTCTGTGTCCCCCACTTAGTCCCCAAACTGACCCATGCCGCAGACCATTCCCTGTCATGCTCACCTCCTACTGCCCCGCCGTCACCTAGCCACGTCATCCTGTCCTCCACACCCTTACTCCTCCATTCTTCTCTCTCAACGGGCTCTTACTGCAGGGACAAAAAGCATCAACAGCAGAGTCTCCAGGCCATCTTCCCTGCATTCTTCCCCAATCCCTACTACTCCAAGTCCCTTCTTCCACTTCAAACCTTAAAGCCCTCTGTACCCTTTCTCTCCCGACCCGCTCTCCTTGGTCCCTCTCCACCCACAGCAAACAATCCTCCTCTCCCAATTCATCTTCCCCAGTCCAACACCATACATGTTGGGAGCATCAGTTCGGGCCAGGAAGATCCTCGATGGGCCAGCACGGGGCGTCCACCCCGATGCTCCTGTGTCATCTTCTCGGCGGGGTCGCATCAACCCCTTACTGCTCCTCTTCTCTTCTCGGACGAGGCGTTCCCTCCTCCACCCTGCGCTCTGTCGTGCTAGGGGCTGTACCACATCATCTAGGCTGCTCCCTTCTTCTTGCCGGGGGGGCCGCTCTAAAACCCTCTCCTTCCTTGACCTCTGCAGCTACGGGGGCGAGCCGCTCCCTCTGCATACCAAACCACTTTGCAGGGAGGTCGCCACGTCCCTTTCCCTATCTATGTTATTCCCGTGGAGAGTGTCTTACTCATCCCCTCTACACTCTTCTGCAGGCATTTCCCTCCTCTCCCCCTCCATAGTGCCGCACCCCCTCGATCTGTCCCTTCCTTACTGCCCTCACCTCTTCGCCCGGTGCCCATCTCCTCATCCACTCCTTTTACATTTGCACCCCCACCCATACCTGCTGCTCCAGACCTACACCTTACTGCACCACGTGCAGTTCCCCTGCTCCTCGCCACCCTCCTGGGTGTATCCAGCCTGCTGCTCCTCGACACTTTTTCCCATTCCGTCCCCCTATCCGCTGATGAACTACACACCACCACTGCTGCGAGGGCCCCTTCCGAAGCCGCCCATCGTTGTGAGCTCCCCACCATGGGCTGCTTTTCACCTGACACTTCTTGCACCACCCCGTTCATCTGGGCCTTTGAAGCCCTGCTAATAATGCTCAAGGCCTCGCGCAAGGGTTGCGCATCCACCAAAAACCTTGACATGGTCCTTCTACCTAACCAACCCACCCAGAAATATCTAAACCCACTGGGATAATCCCCTCACCCCCCACCACACTGAGCAAACCCCCCCGCCCAACCGAAAAGGGGGCACCTAAAATGTTCTCACTGAGGAGAAATCCCAATACTAGTTATCCCACTCCCATTTTATTTATTTATTTATCTATTTTTGCACACTCCTAAAATGCAGGCTGAACAGCTGCCTAACTATACAATAATGGGAGCGCTTTCACAAATAATAAAAACCCTAATATAATTTGAGGCAAAATTATATTCCCCCTAAATATAACTAATTTGCTTTTATTTAAACTAGTCTCCCTCAGAGCTCTCTCCACTGCAAAATCACAAACAAAGCTGAAAACTCCTGAGGAGATGGAGAGTACACTGCCCCCTGGAGGCCTTCGTATCACACAGCGCTCCCAAAAGGTCAGGCCAGCGCCGGAGCTGCCACAAAGACTTAAAGCGCAGGCAACACGGCGCTCAAACCCCTTCCTACCCTGCCCAGCAAAAACAACAGGAAGGAATGCCGGCTACACAACAAAGGGTCTGCAAGGTAAGGAGCGGCCCGGAGATAAAAAACAAGCAAACGCTGGAGCGGGCTAAGGAGGAGCTAGTGCTACTCCACGACCCCGGGTAAGAGATGCAGTGACTTATCTACAACACCGCCATATATTAAATTATATTATTAACATTTCTTTTTTGTTTATTTGCCCCACCCTACTTGCACCAACAAACACTCACTCCACCCAAATACCTCCTCAGCCACCACGATCGCCATCGACAACCCGGAAGGCCCAAGGCAGGGAAAGCACAGGAGCAGGGACATGACGAACGCTATTCACCAACCGTTGCTTGCTCCCGAACCTTCCCTGCCCCATTTATACCCTGGAAATTGGCACACTAGACGCAGGCCAGCGAGTGTGCAGCGACCAAAATATCCCAGGGGGAAACGCTTGTGTGTACCTCCAGGGTGTCCCCTTGCCACCAAGTAACGCCCCCTACGGAAGGCATTACTGACATAAGCACCATGGCAAAATATCCAGAATGTTTTTTCTTGTTGAAAAAAGGAACCCGCAGATTGCCACCATGGAGACTGTAAGAAGAGTACTAGCAAAAGCCCCTTTTTGATTTCCATGGTGGACAATTTGAGGGCAGACAAGCTTGTGCGAAGAATAACAGTAGAGTCAGCAGCAGATACGGGTTCAATGTTCGTGTTCCTAGAGGTGTTGGCAGAATAGGGGGACTGGAAATGCAAGTGGAAGCCAATAACTTGCTTGTGCGCAGGTTTATACATGAAGGCTGCTTCCATGTTGCTAATTGTCGAGATGACAGGTGTGATATTAGCAGTATGCCCATTTCATATATCTTTACTTTGTTCATCACATAAAATAAATAGCGAGTTGCAAGTGCCATTCATTTGATACTGATCTAAAACATCCGTTAACTTGCCTCGTGATCCCGATATAGCTCACCCTTTCCTTTGTAGTAACACACTGACGACTCGAAAGTGACTTTATTCAAAGGGATTCAGTTATTTTTAGTGGTTCATGTTGCATGTTTTGCGCGGCCATTTTGTGGGATGGTGCATATACTGCACGCACTTTATTTTCATAGATGTTAAGTGATCCCGTTTCGACGGCCAGTCATTATTTGCCACTCGTATTTAGTAAAAAATCAGTTGTGGCTGGTGCAGAATGGGTCTTGGGTGCCGCCCCCCGCCCCCTCCATTAAGCGCAAAGGATCATGGATGTACTTTGTCATGCACAGGGCTCATCATGAGCGTGCGCATGACAGAGGATAATCTGACGGCATACAGCAACACAGGCCCTGCCTGCAGGGACCTAATTTTACCAAAATGCCAGGGGTAGCGTAAGTGACACCACGTGGCCCTTGACCTTCGATGACATCACAGGAAGTGATGTCATTTGATCCTGCCCAAATTGACATCACGTTAAGTGATGGCTCACCACCTTCAGATGTGTCTAACACCCATGTTTCTAGGTGCTCTAATTTGAGCCAGATATAAGAACTGAGGAACAGAGGGAGGCGAGATATGTCCACGATCACACACTTGGGGAATGTCATTTTCCAGATTCAACGTGGATCTCATATGTAAGACATACATAATGCAGTACTTGTAACGGGGTAACCTGAATCTCTAACGCAGGCTACAGCTAGTATATGAAACATCTATAGATCAATGGACACAGAAGTACTTATTATCTGTGGCACTGATGCCTTAAACAAGCCAAAAAAGCACTGACCTAGGGAGGCGTGCGCTGTCGGTTTTCCCAGGAGCAAAATTCTACATGAGCATGGCCTAGAAATGTAATCATTGACCAGGATGTAGTATCAACAAGATTCCCTGGTTATAGATGTATCTATGAGTTAGCTACCCCTATGAAAAAAGATCCTCTCTGAGCCCAGGCCTAGCATCTGCAGGCTTGGTGTCTCTCCAATCCTCTTGCTGACTCTTGCCGCCATCTACAGGGCCCCTGGTCTCCTTCTTCCTTTCGGAGTGGTCTGATCTCACCTCTTCTCTCCTGGCCTCCACCTCCAAGCTTCTCTTTCTAGGAGACTTCAATATACACCTGAACACGCCCGATGCGGCCTCTGGACTCATCCGCAGCCTCTGTGACAGTCTTTCCCTCACCATTCTTCCCTCCGGTCCGACGCTCTCAGCTGGATACACCTTGGATGCTCTCATCTCAGCAGACATCCTCATCTCCAACCCTCTCACTACTCCTCTCTTCTGGTCTGACCATTCTCTCTTGTCCTCTCACCTGGATCTCTTGGTTCCCCCGGCGAAACCTCTGCCCACACTGCCTGTCTCATTCTCTGGCATTCGTCTGATGAAGGGAGTGTCAGTTGGGGCCTTTGCCATCACTTTCTTTCCCCCTCCCACTCCAGCCACTGACTCTCACACTGGCACACCCCTTGCTAACCCTCACCACTCCATCTCCAACACCTTTGACATCCTTGCCCCTGTCAGAACAATCTGCATGAATCTTGCCTCAAAGCATAACACCTGGCATGGCTCCGACCTATCATCTCTGAAACGCAAGTGCAGGGCTGCTGAGTGGAAGTGGCAGGCTTCGAGCACAGCCTCTAACAGACTGGCCCACTGCCTGCTCCAAAGGCAACAGAGACTCTCCATCCACTAGAAGAAGAAGGCTTTTATCCAGGCCGGCATCTCTGGAGCCACTAACACGGCTGAACTTTTCAAAATCTGCAAGCAACTTACCTATCCCACTGCAGTTTCCACTTCTCCTTTGCCATCCCTGACCCTCTATACTGCACTGGCCTCTCACTTCATAACCAAAACTCAGGACATCCTGTCTTCACTCTCCTCTACACCCCTCTCTCCCCCTTCACCCACTCTCAGGCAGCGCCTGGCCCCCTCTGCCCTTCGCTCCATCTCTCCTTTTTCTCACTCATAGCACCAGATGAGGTCTCTAGACAAGTCCTCTCTATGAAAGTCTCCTCCAAACAGGTGCTCCCCTGCTCCAGGACTATCAAGGACAACATTGCCTCCCTTGCTCCAGACTTGGCTAATTTCTGCAATCACTCCTTTGCCACTAGCTCCTTCCTGCTACCTCTCAAGCACTCCCTTGTGCACCCCCTCCTCAAAAAGCCTTCAGCCGACCCCTCCTGGCCGTTTAACTACCACCCTATCTCCACTAGCCCCTTCCTGGGAAAACCCCTGGAGAAGATGATATTCTCCCAGTTGATCCACCACACTAAATCTGTTGGTTGTCTCCACGATCACCAGCCTGGCTTCAGAGCAGCCAGAGGCATGGAAACTGCACTCCTGAACACCCATGAAGACTTGCTCTCAAACCTTGATTCCAACTCTCCTTCTGTTCTCATTCGTCTTGATCTTTCCTCTGCCTTTGACATGGTTAATCATGCCACCCTTATAAATCGGCTCCATGAAACCCTGTATCATGTACCTGGCACTGGACTGGTTGACATCCTTCCTCTCTGACCGACCATCTCAGGTTCAACTGGGACCTTTTCTCTCCCCATCATACTCTCCACCTGCAACGTCCCTCAGGGATCTATCCTCCTGCTGTGGCTTTTCAACATCTACCTTCCCCTCGGGCCCACTTGATCTCTACCTTATCTCCTCACTGCTACTGTTATGCGGGTGACACACAGCTCTTCTCCAAGCTTCCCTCCACTACCTCCTCTTCTTCCCCTCTGATTTCTGACTGTATGGCTGCTATTCAGGCATGGTGTGCTGCTAATGATTTCTGCTTCAATAACAGTAAAACTGAGATCCTTCTCATTGGGACCCCAGCTCTCTCTGTCCCCCCTACTCTCTGGCCACCCTCCATAGTTCCCCTACCCTCACCCGCTTGTGAGGCAAAATACCTTGGTGTCATCTTCGACTCCTCTCTCTGCTTCTCTCCTCACATCGCAGACCTTGCCAAGAAGGACCACTTTCAGCTGCATCTACTCAGAGACATTCGCCCTTTCCTCACCTTCTCCCAGAAACTCAATGTCTCCAGGGCTCTGGTCCTCTCTAGGCTGGACTACTGCAACAGCCTCTTCCTCAATCTGCCTAAATCCTCCATTCGCCTAAATCTCTCCTCTGGCTCCCGGTTGCCGTGAGGATCAAGTTGAAGACCCTCTGCATCATCCACAAGGCTTTCTGGGGTCTGGGACCACACTACATCCAATTATCTCTCCCTGGATAAACATATTGAATAACTGACTGACTCACCAAATACCTCCCTTGTAGAGCCCTTCGGTCTTCTAGCTCCAATCTGCGCAGATCAGATGCTTTTCCAAGCAGAGACCGGGGTAGATCTCTCTCTCCCTCAGGAGCCTCCCTCTTGAATGGGTCTCCCTGCCCATTCCAGGCTTGAGCCAGACCTCCTTAAGTTTCGGAATCTTCAAAAGCCCCTCCTTTTCTCTTCTTCCTTCCCTCTCCTCCTCCCCTGCTAATTTCCCCCACTGCTTCACCTTGATTGACTGGCTGCCTGGTTCCCTCTGTGTCATACAGGGCACCAGGCCCTCTTCGCCCAGTCTACCCCAACTCCTCGACCCCCCCACCTCATTCCTGCACTTGCCCTAGCGGCTCCATCCCACCCTGTACTAGCCTGGCGGGGCCGCACCCCTACTGAGCACGGTACAGCCCTGTCCTCGTACTTGGCGTGTGGACCCCACACCCCTGCAATTCTTGTTAATGCACTTGCACGATTCTGAATCACACAAGACCTCGTAGGACCGTTTTTCGTATTCTTCTCCCCTGTTTCCCCCTCCCCCTTTCTATCTTGAGATGCTTTGAAACACCATTTGCTGTATAGGCACATTATAAATACCCAATGAATAAACTAAATAAACCTATTGTGTGGGTGTAAGCTGAGTCCATCTGTCTCTGTGTGCATTTATCTTTAAGTTATGTGACAAGCAACCATATGTTGTACCCCACAACCCTGAGCCGATCATAAAACCGTAATGTCCTAGGCTTTGATACATGACTCTTCTTCAATATTTTTTAACAGAGTGAGGTGTGGTGTGGGGGGTGAACTGCACTTCCCTCAAGAGTGGGGCTCAATGCATCTACGATTTTCAGAGCTCTATGTGCGAGGTGTGTTCTTCGGTGACCCCCTCAGGGCCGTCCCGTGAATGAAGCTTCCACAAAGCCCTTTCCAAGAAGGAGTTTGAGTGGGGTGGGTCACTCCATGGCTCTGTCACTTCTGAGACTCCATGGGCCTCATTATGACCTGTGCGGAATGCGTTTAATGGTGCCGGCGCCATTAAACACATTCCGCACTATTACGAGGTTCCCTTGCGGGACCCGATGTGGACGTCTGGTTTTACCAGACGTCCAGAGCGGGTCCCGCGAGGGGAACAGGGAGCTAACAACGGGCCGGTCATAATCGGCCCGTTGTTAGCTCCTGCACCCATTCCCATTGAGCCATATGGGGGCTCAAATGGGAATGGGGAAAGTCCTGGCCCGGGCTCCCTGAAGGAGGAATTACCGGGCCCTCCAATATATTAAGGGCATGGCTGCCTCCAAAGTCGTAATGAGGCCCCATGTCCAGCGCTTATTCGCCTAAACAGTGTTGCACCAGAGAAGGGTTCTGGTCGAGTTTGCGGCCCCTATCAACCATTCACTTCACACTTGAATTTGCTCGAGGTGAGAAGAGCCCAATCAGTGGCGTAGCACAAAATCTGGGGGCACCCCCTGTGAGCCATGCTGAGGACAACCCCCTGCCCCCAAGCTCCTTAACAAAGCACAGGGCACGCAACACCCTGGGCCAGCCCGGACCAACACGTGTGCACAATGTCCATGATGATTAATGTCGCTGCAGGGAGCCAGTGCATAGTCCCAAAATATACCGGCCACCAGTGGTGTTATTTTATTGGAGGGTGTAAATATTTGCCACAAATATGCAATTGCTACTGAGCATAGCGAGGGGGCCTGAACTAACGAAAACATACTTGGGGATGTCAGGGGGATTCTTCCTCCTCCCATGAGAAAATGTTTTGAATAATGGGTTAAAATGGTGCATCATTACACAGCACACTTTCTGGTGAAAATTTGGGCAGAAGGACGGACAGTTTGCAATCGGTTTTGTAGAGTGTAGGGTAACTCATGGAAAAAAGTACAATAGATACAAGTCACCAAAAGTGCACAAGCGCATTTCCCAATGCATTGTCATGCCAGTCCCTTCATATGCCAGTATAAAAAACATTTTCATGCTGGCTATGCCCATACAATCATATTGTAAAAGTGGACCCACAATCACAGGAAACTAGTTACAGGTGAATCTAAATAAACGTCTGGGAATAAGGATACATCGTTTAGTCAAAACAGTGAATTGAATGATAGTGTTTCAACTTCTTACAGGTTCCTTACTGAAACTTACAGGAGACATTTAATGTAATACAAGTACTGATTGTAAATGACCGAAGACATTGGGCCTCATTACAACCCTGGCGCTAATGGGTTAATGGCGCCGTAAAAGGCTGCGGCGCCGTTAACCCATTAGTGCCTGATTACGAGGTCCCTTTGCGGGACCCGACCTTAACGGCTGGTCTACACCAGCCGTTAAAGTAGGGACCCGCAAAGGGACCTTGGTGCTAAGTACGGTACCGCAATTTGCCTTCCTCATTCCCATTGAGCCCTATGGGGCAAAAATGGGGAAGGGCCATGGAGGAAGGGGGAATTACGGCCCCACCAACCTTGTAATGGGGTGGTAATTCCCCCTTTCTCCATGGCGGAGTCGGTAAGTTACCGGCATGGACCATGGTGCTATCAGCAACATGGTTTTCAGCCTGGGTTGTAATGAGGCCCATTGGGTAAGTCAAACTGTGTGGGCTATCCTTGACTGAAGCTTAGTGACATTGACAAGAGAACCTATACAGGAACTAATAGTTTTCATTCTTTTCTTCCCTCCTATCCAATCTTTCTTCCATTTTTCCTTTGCTACACACTGCTACTTACTGTAGAAATACTCGCAATTGAAAATGTATTGAGTTATTATTTATTTCTATTTTTTTTATAACGCACCTAGTGCGTTACTCCTGTGTGTTGCCCCTGTGCTATCCTCCATTACATGTATGGATAAACATTTACTGCTGAATGTTAACTGAACAAATGTGATACACATCTAACACTGTGTACTGTATACAAGACATCCGTAATGGGCAATTATTAAGTACAATCAATTTACATCTCAACTGAACAAATGTGATACGCGCCCAACAACTGTATACACATAACCCTAATTGGATAAATCCAAATTGCAGTTATTGTGCCTTGAAAAAGCCCATTCAGGGGCGAAACTATTGCACGTGTATGAGAATTTTGGCAGTATGTACAATACAAGAAAACATTGAACTAGCATTAAACTAAAACCTGAGTATACAATTTAAGACTCAAACTACTTATTACTTTTGGAAAGCCTAGGTGCATGAAACAAACTTGGCACATCTTTCTATAAACTTCCCATAAATTTCAATGCTGGCTCCACCAACATATGCTGGTATTCGCATATGATATGATAATATATGATATGATATGATATGTCATTATAACGCGCCTGTATGCAAGTATTTCTAGTGCTCATCTTCGCTTTGAGATGTTTTTTATAGTATCATTACTGACACTAGGCACAAAGCTGGCTCTGCCAATATATGCCAGTACCCCTATGTAATAAAGAAACTACTCCTGTTGGTTTCGTCATTAAAAGTGACATGTCACAACACGAAAACACGCCCAACCTGGTTCCAATGTAAGCCAGTCTAGAGCCATAAGAACACTTGTCCTTGCTTCATCATAGATGCTCCGTTAATAAAAAGTCATGCTACAGCAAGAAACATACAGACCACTACGCCAAAACGTCAGTCTAGTGGTGTAATACTACTTATCATGCTTGCTTTATCAAAAGATGCTGAGTAATGAATTTCATGCCACAGTACGTACCAAAATGCCAATCTAGCCAGGTAATGACACTCATGACCTTGGCTTTGCCTGAAAATACCAATAAACATGCTAAGTCAATAAAGTATGTGCCTAAAATGCTGTAGTGATCCCCAGTCTCCCAGGGCCTAACACAAACACACACACAAACACACACTCGCAGGCATCCCCTTTCACCGACCCATACATCTCCTCTCACATTCATTCACACTGCACTCACCACACAGACATGCACCCACCCACGCAGAACAGTCACATTCATACCCATTCACCCACCAGTCACTCACCCATACACAGTCTCTCGCATACACTTACACTGGCATGCACCCACCCAGAACATTTACACACATACACACCTACTCACTCACCCACCATTCACTCACTCATAAACCTCTCATGTCTGCTTGCACTGCATTCTCCACACAGGAATGCACCCACCCACCCGGAACATTCAAACATACACTATCACATTCCTACTCATTGAACCCACTACTCATTGACCCATACACCTTCTCTTGCGTCCACTCACACTGCATTCTCCACACAGACACAGAGCCATCCAGAGCATTGAAACACATTATCACATTTAGACTTGTTCACCCACTAGTCACTCACTCATACACCTCTTCTTAAATCCACTCCCACTGCACACACAGGCACACACCCACCCACCCAGAACACTCAATCAAACACACACTACCACATTCATACTCATTCACACACCAGTCACTCACTCATAAACCTTGTCTTACATCCACTCTCACTGCATTATCTACACAGGCACACAAAAAACCCACGCAAAAGAACATTCAAACACACACCATATCACATTTCATCTCATTCACCCACCACTCACCGACCATAGCACATACATACATCTGACAAGCACTTCACACATGCAAAATACACATTACATTAAAAAAAAGCCTTCTTGCCTGTTTTTCCAGCTTCGGTCTGTCACTCCAGGCCAACCACTGCTCCTCCATGCTGTTCACAAATATGAACCAGGAAGCTAGAAGAGCTTCCTGGTTCCCGTATATAAGCCATGAGGAAGCCAGAGGAGAAGGGGTTGGAGCTGAGCGTGGCATGTGACACTTGCCACATGTCACAGTCACCTCCAAACCCTACTTAGTGCTTCCTTCTTGCACTGCAAGCCCCGGCCTAGCCTTCACCCTGATGAGTGAAGACTGCGCTGGGGCACCCCTGGACCTCAGTGTAGTGGGCCCCGCTACTTCAGGAGCTTAGGTTTACAAAAGAATACGAAGAATATTTAAAACATTTCTTTTACAGTGGTAGCAAGGGAGAACACAGGAGTCACGACTGCGACCCCTGGCGAACCCCAAATGATGTCCCTGTCTGCCTGTCCACTTTTAGATTACTCTCTGAGATGGAGGGAAGTAGGGCTTCTGTCTCAGTAGGAAGTAGGGTGAGCAGGGGAGCATGGTCCATCAAGCACCATGAGGACACGTTTTTTTTGACAATCTTCTCATGTTCTGCTATGGGCTGCATGAAAGCAGGACTCAGAGAGGGAATTGTCAATCAGCTTAATTTTCCAGCAAAGGCTCTGTGGAAAAGAAGTTCCAGAATCAAAGGGCCAGGCTAAAGTAAAATAAGTGATAAAGAAATGGCTGTGTGACTGCATGAGTGTTATGTGAAAGTGCGTTTATGTGTGAATGTTCGCACGTACGTATGCACGTGTGTAGGTGTTTGTGAGGGGTCAGGTGTTATCAGAAACAGACAGAGGATAGCAGGCACACATATTTTTCAATGACAGTGCTGGTCTATATTAGACACTGAACATAATAATGACATATTTAAAGGACAACCTTCGCATATATTTGGTGCTGGATGCATAACATCCTTTTGGCCAGAATGGACATGTATTTACACTGGCGATACTCACCTATATTTGGTTCAACCAACACAATGGCCCTCATTACAGTTTTGCCGGTATCCTGCTGGTATTGCGGGCAGGATACCGGCGAAACGGCCTTACCGTCTCCGACAATCGATATCCCCTTTTTACCAGGATATTACGGATAGCAGAGATGATGGCAAATTCCCATTCCATGGAGTCCAATAGGACTCCATGAGATGGGATTGCCTGAATCACTGGCACTGGTATTACTGGTGAAAGTGATTCAGGCATTTGTTTGCCGGTAGGGGCCTGATCTACCAGCAAGCCAAGTCTGGCAGGAGATCCATGGCCCCCATCGGCAAACTTGTGTTATGTCGGTCCGGGAAAAATGCTGGTGCCGGAATTACCGATATTTTTTCCATCATTTTTTCCATACTGGCAAACTTATAATGAGGGCCAATGTTTTCTCACAGATCAGATCAGAATCCTCACTCTGTCCTTCCGTAAAGGCCTTACACCAAGGCTATTCACGCTAGCCTGTCATCTCATTATGCTCCTCTATGATTGTAAAAGATGTAACCTTTCTTTCTGTAACCACCGCCCAGATACCTCTGGGTTCGGTACACTCTACAAATGCCAAAGAAAATAAAAAGTGGCAATACTACCTGTGGGATATGTTTACCCACTCAGCAGTACTCCCTTCCACATCACCAAGCTGCACTTCAGCAGAACCAGCAAAATGGCTGCGCTGGCTCCTGTGAGCACCATTGCCTCACACCAAAACTGTGTTTTGCAATGACAAAAAGAGGGCTGCACCACCTTACCAAGCACATATTGGGCAGGATGGAACAAGGGGGCACACTGAAAAAGCTTGCCGGTGTGTTCTTATATGTACAAAAGAAGTGGAGTGAAAAAGAAGCGCTGCTTTGCTGCAAAGCCCAAAGTTCCCATTTGAAAAAGGGAATATTTCACATTGAAAAGAAGGCTGCTCTGACATTATTTTCATCTGTGTTTCATCAAACTACTTTCATCAAAAAGACCCTGTCATGCCCATCCATATTCACATTGTGCTCCTTCAGAAAAGAGCATTATTCCTGAATGACAGGTTCTGTGCCAGCCAAATCTGAGAAAATCAATAAAAGATTGACTCAGCTGCATGGAAAAATGCTTAGACTTTTGCTACAAAATGGCAAAAATCACCACTTGAAAAGTAATTTTTGCTTGCTGTGCACATGTCAGTTTCATGGAGACCTTTGCCTTGTACAGACTGCTGCCTACAAGAAACTAACTATGGCTGCAAAACAATATTAGGAAGTCAGATGGAAAAAGCGAATTTGAAAGGAAAATGCTAGCAGCTTGCACCACATGTGTCAAAATGGGCTTTTACAAACCAAAGAAGGAAATGCCTGTTTTAAAAGGACGATGTTGAACAAAAACGTATCCTTGCCTAGAAATGTGAAAGGGGATTGTGCTGTGGAATACATGTATGAGATGGTTTTATTCAGCAAGTTTTCTTCTAATTCAGAGCAAAAATAAATAAAATAAATTCAACTGCATTGGCAACCTGGGAGAAACCTGCCCAAGACAGCCTTCTGTTTGGGGGTATGCTAGCTACAGAAGGCCACTCAGAGTAGATCCTAACACACAAGTGATAAGTGCTACCTTTACAGACGTTGGTCTGTACTCCAGTCTCTTACAATGGAACTTCTGGGACACCAATCTGTGAAGTCATAAAGCTTCAATCAAGCTGGGAAACCTCCCTCTGCAATGGCTGAACTGACAGTTGGGGGGTAGCTGAAGAGATGCCCATTTTTTCCAAAGACTATTTTTTAAATAAAACTTGTAAGACTTTTATCTTTGCAACAGGACTTCACAAAAATGTAAAAGTTATACAGTTTAAATATGATTTTCGTGGCTTTCAAATAAGATATTTTGGCTGTCAATAGCATGTATGGGACACGAACACCAGAAGAATGTGAATCATGGGGAAAGGACATATGATGGAACATTAAAAATTGACAGAAATAGGCCCCATGATAGTATGTACACACACCTATATTCATTGAAGTTTGGGCCGAATGCTTCACATTAAAAATGACGAAAAAGTATTAGAAGGGTGAAACAATGTCTTACAAACTGGGGAGTTGGACTGGCATGTTCTGCCTTAAATACGTAGCCTGCTTATGTAATTTGTAAAGATGTTTCAACTATACAAATGTGTCATTATGTCAAAACTGGATTTTAGCTAAAAGTAACTATGGGAGGTTCTGGACATTGTAAAACATAAATCTGACATCATTCCCTTGAAACCCAACTGGCTGATAGCAAGGCATCAACCAGTATCCCTGACCAATCCAGTGATTTAGAGGTGTGCTTAGCTAAGCCTGCCCTACCACATACATCTTTGATGTCACTATGCATTATAAATAAGAGTACCTGACAGGACTCTAGACACTCCCTCCTGAATTTCCTGCTGCTGCGTTCCTGATCTGCTCCATTTATCTTGCTGATTCCAGATTTCACTACAAGGCTCTACTCCAGCAAGGCCAATTGCTGATCCTGTCCCAGCAAGGCCATTGATCCAATAAAAAAACCCACTAAAATCCCATTAAAAAAGGGAAAAGCTGTGGTACCTTTTTCATCCTGAAATCAGACCAGCTTGCTGCCCACTACCTGCATGCCCACTGCAACCCTGCCATCCAGCTGTCCTTGCCATCTGGTGACCAGAATTGCCCAGCTGTTTGCTGGAAGGTGCACCCACCATTTGGTGATCAGACCCAGTTGGCTGTTCCATAATTCCAAACCTAAGCGTGGAATGTGAGTATCTCCCCATCACAGAGGAACACATAGTCTCCCCCTCTTGACCCTTTTGTCTGTATTACATTCTCTAAGCAATCCTATTTATACCCTGGTAACTTGTTAAAACTGTTAGACTTCTCCGGGCATCCTGTCCTTGATTTCTAAGTGCTAGCGCCATCTCTCTTTTCATTTCTGTCTGGTGTAAATCCTAAGCCCTTCGTCATATTTTGGGTGATGAAACTAATTTCCAGTTAAAGTTGAGCAGTGGGGTGATAAGATTGACCTCGCGAATCAACCTTGGAGCTTACTGTGTTCCTCTTTAACAATATAGTCTAGATATTTTAGTTTAAGTAACATTTGCCTTTCTTTCAAAACCTTTTCATTTTAACTGCTCTATTTTTCCTAAAACTGAACCCCATACCAACCCGAAAAAATCTTATCCAAATCTTCAACTACCCTCATTCTTTCACTTTGATATTGTCCCTGTGATATACATCTGTCCCCCAGACCAAAAACCGCATTGCGTTTTTCAGTATTTCTCCCGTTTTTATAAAAATCTGTTTGGGTCATTTTAAACAGGAATTGAGAAAATTGCAACTTTCCAACAGGTCATTCGGCTGCAACATATTCTAACTTTCCACTCATTTTTTAATTGTATGCTTCTTGTTGATCCATTGCATCGTGATTGCTAGTGTTTCTGCATTCCTGTTGTTGGGAGAAATCATATTTGCCTCACACATTTAACCGCACATTAATTATTTATTTGTCCATTTCCGAGTGTCATTTCATGCCTTTGCAAAGGGTTTAAAATCTGTTTTTGACTCTCATTCTGTGAGGGAAGGTCGATTTTGATTCTGTTTTCTGCCCCTCATTCCTGAATAAATGCTGCTTCTTTCTATACAGAATCTGATTAATTGGGGGTTGAGGGAACGTTGCGGGGGAAACCTTACCTTGGGTTCTATCCATCCTAATTCAAAAAGTGTTCCTATTCACTTGAGCTTTGAATATGTTCTAGGAGAAGTTTAACCAACTGCATTGCTTCCATTTTCATTGTAATTATCACCCCAGTGGTGATTGCTGCCCCATATAAAAATTGTATGATTTCCTTTGAATCTTAAAGTAAATAAAATATTGCATTTTCACCAAACTGCCTGGATCATGGTCCATTGTGACCCGGGGTACTTTAAAAAAGGGGTGTGAGACGAGTTGTGTACCATCTCAAATTGAATCTGCATAAAATAAAGAGAAAGACATCTCAGTTGTGCGCTACATACTAGGCTGATACCAAGTTGGGTGTCGCCCGATTGAAATCCTTAACATACCATATGTTGGGCACAGCTTGCATGAAAATGTTTTGCATTGTGCGACAGAGTGCCCTGCCTGATTCCGGGAGCATGTGGAGGAGTGATGGGAGGTGGTACATGGTGGATTGTAGGGTCATCCCCCCTTATTCCCTCACATAAAGTAGGGGACAGTCACAGAGCATTTAGTAAGGATTCTGGCACTTTGAGAACATTCAGGCGAACACCAGGTGCCAAGACAATTCACCAAACCAACCGCATCCCACAGTTGTACATCGCTCAGACCAGAGATCATGTCAGTCTTATTGCTGGTATTACCCAAATTGACCTTTTACAATTGACCTTTTGTCCTAATTGACCTAATTATAGTGGTCCTAACTGACCTTCTGCACAATTGACCTTTATATTATTTTAGTTGTTTTATATATGTATTGGGTTGCTTTTGTATTATAAATAATATAAGGGTATTGGGTGGGGGGTTGCAGGGGTTTTTGGATTGGGTGGGGAGTTGCGGGGGGGTTCCCCCCCACATATATGTCCCAATTGACCTTTTAAATTAAGTCAATTCTCCCGAGGTCAATTCTCCTGAGGTCAATTGTGAAAAGGTAAATTATTATACATCCTTATTGCCCACTTTAATAAAAAGCATTGTTCCTTTAAGGGATTCGAACTCTGATCACTCCTGGAATTAGGTAGCTTACAAATCGAGAGAACTTGCCCTTCCACGCTGGAGCCCGCTTTAAGGGGCCACCTGGAATCACTATGCGGCTTTCTCTGCAAGCCTCTGCAAATGCTTCAGGCATGGGATAGCGGGTGAGAGAAAACCACTCACTGCGCATTTAGCAGAATCTTCAGACACAGCAAGCCCTGAAAAAGCATATCACTTGTTCCCAGGGGTGTTGCTAGGTCTGGAAAAGATCCGGAGCTACACTAATGTCCGGATTGTCGGGACTTGGGGCTAGCTAGCCTTTCGGTTGTAGTCCCTGAGATTCTATCTGGTGCTACAACCAAAAGACCCGGGGCTATAGTCCCTTAACCCCATTCCTCTACTTAGCAACTCCTCTGCTTGTTCCCTGAAGCTGGCCAGACCACATCTAAGGGCCTTAGCGATATCTAAGATTGCCATTTGTAGGCTTGATTCACCCTCCCTGCCTCCCAATGAGCCCAGGGGAGCTCATTAAGCACGACCAACCCCAAACCCTTACCAATTTGCCAGCCCAGGTGCAAGCCCCCGGAGAGAATCCAGCCCAGTGGTAGGGATCAGAGGTCTATATGAGCCCAGTGTGTCAGTCAGTGAGTGCGGGTGCTTAAAAAAGGAGCTGCTGCCAGCAGTTTGGAGGTGGTTGGGCGAAAAGACAGTCTCTGGAGAGAAGGTGGAGGTTGTAAAGGTGAAGGAGTGTGGGAGAGGTTTGTGGGAATAGGGAGTTTCAAAGAGCAGAGGAGGGTTCGGAAAAGAAGGAGAAGGTGGCTGAATGTCGAAATGAAGTGGGTGAAGAAATTGAGGAAGAAGTAGATAACTGTGTATGGTAGCCTTACCTTGCTGTTAGCCCATTGGTGTTAGTCAGCCATATCCCGCATTTAGCCTAATTGTGTAAGGTAGCCTCAGTTTTGGTTAAAGTCACCCCGAGTGGGATGTGTATGCATAGATAAGGGTCCCGAGCCTTCTGGTTATCGACCCACAAGCGACACCTCACTGACAATGGCCAGTGAGCCGAAACATGTGGGTGGATGCTTGTGGTTTCGTGCAGACGGCATGTGAGCTAGCAGTTCTGTCTGGACTGCCCCTTTTGGGGTGGGATCAAGCCTGATTTGCTACAGTCTTTCCCCTCCTGTAATGGCTTAGCAGGCTGAAAAAAGATGGCACCGGGTTGTCCTTGGATATGGTTAATTCAAAATCCTTGAGTCATTACCCTTCAGTTTTGTGTAAATTCCCCCTGAGTGAGACCGGTATGCTCAGATGTGGGTCCATGACCTTCTGGGCCTAGAGACTCAAGCTACACCTCGCTGATGATGGCCGCTGAGCCTGAAACATGTCTGTGGGTGCTGGTGGTCCTATTCAGAAATGATGTCACCATGCAGTTTGGGCTGGACTGCATCCATTGGGGTGTGGGACAAAGTCTGCATTGCATAGGATCTTTCTCTTGCTCTAATAGCTTGCAAGGCTGAAAAGCAAGTTTGGAGGGTTGCCATGAGCAATGCCCATGGTTGTGATTAATTCAAAATCTTCCAGCCATCACCCTTCAGTTTTGCTTAAAGACATGGAGGATAAATTGGGCAACAGCATCCACACCCAGGTCAGAGAGCCATATGCAGAGGAGACGCAACAGGGATCCAGTGCAGGACATGTCTTGGCTTGTCTGTTGTCTGTGGTATCAAAGATAAGTGCTTTGCAGTTCAGAAGCACGTAGTGAATGGAGTGTATACGCAGGACAAAACGTGCATCTAAGTCCCACATTATAGGAGGCTTAGTGGCAAACATAGAAACTAGTGTGTAACGTGACTGACAAAATGTGTGCAAACTGGCGCCACATTTAACACGCACTTGGAATACGGACGAGTAGTAACACCGATCCTTAACAGTTGTCATTGCTTTTCAGCCCACAGACAACACACAGGGACATTTTTTAAATTAGACTGAATTTCACAGAGGAACCACTTACATTTGCACTTTTGTGCAAAAGGCCCCCTCATTGCAATTTCTTTTTTTAGAACTTTAGAAAACAAAAGTGTAAAAATAAGCAAGACACCCTTACACGTTGATTTGCACTGTGTGATGGAAAAGGTGTAAATGCCTCTCGCAATAAATGATTGAGAGATGCATTTATAATGGATGCATATGGAATCTGTCTGGTTTTATCAGGTTTTAAAAACAAGCAGATTCCATAGGAATCCATTGGTTTAAGGACAGCATGAGAATGTCAGGGATTGAGTTATTCATCTAACGTCTCAGTTTATTTGGTACCCTATAGTTTTACGTCTTGAGTTTCATTTTCAATGCATTATTTTTACGTTTATTCCTGGGTGTCTGCTGCCTTTCATACTAAACATATCTATCTCTATCAACCCACTAGGAATGTAATCTCTACAAAGCTAGGTTTTACCTTCTACTCAATAGGCATCATTATGCGTACGATGGTGCGGTAAAAAATGGTGGTAATGCAGTGGTCACAGGATTACCACTGCAATACCGCCACATTACCACTACATGTTAGGAGGTAATGCAGAGGAACTTCCTTCACCATACCACCCATAAACGGGCAAATCGGCGGTAATACCACCAAAATTCTGATGGAGTCCTATGGACTCCAATTAATGGGAACTAGCACTGCCTGCCGCCACTTGTAATCCAGTGGTAATACTGCCAGACCAAGTGGTGGTATCTCTGTGGTATTACTGCCAAGATGCCACCAAACTTGATTAATAATAATCAGGGATGCATGACGGACATTGCATATAAATTATGAGTTGAGACTTACAAGATGGCCGCTCGGAAGTTCTGGGAGCTTTATTATTGTTATTATTTCTTCTAACACGCAGCACGCCCATAGAACTCAATGCAGACAGCACTGTTTGATTTCGGTTTCACTTCATAACATAACAAATGTATTTGTAAAGCACACGTTCACCTCCGAAGGGGCATCTTGGCGCGCACTATACCCAACTTAATGGTACTCATTTCATCGACGTTGCAAGGATGAAGGGCTGAGTGGACCTGCCGGGATTCGAACCTGTGACTAGGAGGTCAAACACAGGTCCCTGTAGTGGATGCATTAGTCCACTGAGCCACTCAGCCACTGACCCTTCTATAGGTGAGCAAGCAGGGGGTGTCTGATGTCTGGGGTCTGGGCCCTCAAGGTCTTGAGACTGGCAGAGCAGGCAAGCAGAGGCAGGTCTCTATTAAAAAAAATCAAAGAAGCCCGTGTATAGTGCCATGGTATTTATTTTCCAATATTTTAATAAGTAACACCTGGGTATTAATAAGGAATTCCTATAGACCGTTTGCCCATATCAAGGTTGCTGAAGTGCTCTCACCCACCCAGTGTTCAAGCTAGTATTTCAGCACACCCAATTTCTCCCAGCCAACTAAAAATACTCCTACAAAAAAATTGAGTTTTGGGTGGTCCAAATAATGATACCCCGAACTCTCTTTCCCACTATATCTAGCACGTCTGATAATGTACTCTTTCCATGTGTGATTTATGTTTTCCTGTGTTACAAAATCACTGTATGCATTTACTTGATGACTTTCGCCCAGTCACAAATGCCTATTTTTAGTTTGGGCTTTTAGGTGGCACTTGAACCCCCTATTTGCCACAACTATTGCATTAGAGTAGTGGTAGAAGTGTACGAAAAGAAGTAGTGGAACTATGTTCCCTGCTGGCCTGTCCCCACTCTCCACAAACCCATTGCCACGCCCTCTCCCACACGCAATACAAACCCTGAAAAACAAGAACACCTGCTGTTTTAGGGAACGTTCACTGCAGTGCACTGCCGTCCAAGTTTCAACTTATTCCTACACTTTTATTTTAAAACGAAACCATTTTTAAATGAAAGTATCGGAACAGTAAAACCTAATTTAAAAACGTAGAGGAGCAGCGCTCCCAACCCCTCCCACCCACTTTGACCACTGCATTAGAGTACAGGTAGGAAGAAATGGCACATGAGGAGGGGGCACGCAGCTTGTAGGTGTTGTTTGGTTTTTTGGCCCACCATTTGACTGCCCATGGCCATGCTATTCCCTATAGCCATTCCCACCCATTTCTTGCCACTCGCTGCCCAAAACACCTCCAGCTGGCAACTCTTTGAGCTTCCTTTATCCAACATTGCACTCAACGTGCGTCCCAGTGTTTCTTCAAAACAGGTTTTTGAGAGTTAATGACTTAATTGGAGCTGTAAACCCAATACTGGTGTATAAAAAATGTCCTAGCCGGATCTACCTTCAGCCACTCAATTTATAAGCACTATGCGTGTCCATCAATTAAATCCTGTTAAAAACAAGCATTGGCAAAGTCAACAGTTTTGACTGGTGTATGCGTATTAGGCATTTGCTAGGCACTGATATTAAATGTCCAGGTCTTGCACCATTTTCCACCTGATACCATCAATGGCCAGTTAATACGACTAGAGCAGTGAGTGGCAAGTGCCTTTCCTGTGCCTACACAAAAGCCCAGACTGTTGGCATTGCCAATACTTGTTTCACATGTGCCTAACTACTGTTTCAAAATGTTTTGTTATCATTATTACTGAAATGAAGTTGTATCTGTTTTGGAAATAAGGAGTTGGTCTCTGCATATTAATATTAACTTATCAAAATACATGTTCTTCTCTTATTTTCCTGCGACTTCATGATAAAAAATGTCTTCTAACCTGTAATTTTGAGAACCTTCATTCCTCCTGAAGTCATGTGAAGGCTATCATTCCTGTTTTCATAAATATAAAGGCTTAATTTGTATGAACCACTTCTCCTACCCTTCTCTTACTACTTTCCTAGAACAAGAGCCAACAGATTACTTTGGACTAGAATGTAAGGTTCAAGGGGTCCTTAATATGACAACAGAAAACTAAGGGATTAGGGTTTAACTGAGTTTACCAAATGAGAATTCAACACAACAAAATAAAGTAAGTTCCTCTGTAGGACTGTGGTCCTCAGTCCTTCCCTCGCTCCCATAGGTACCGCCTTCTTGGCAGGAAAACAAAGAGTCACTCACAGTCTCTCAGGTTTTACGTACCCACGTACCCACACTTCCTACTTGGAAGTATCTTAGACATCTTGTCTTTTGTAGATGTCAGGATGTTGCACGTCATCCTTAGAAGATAACTTTAAAAGATACTGGCAGCACCACCCCTGGTGCCTGGTTCATCTGAACAGATTGTAGAGAGGCAGATGTACATGGCATAAATAGTGCCCGCCCCCTCACCTCTGTCATATTGGAAGAACAAGAAGACACTGTGCATGGCACCAGGTATCATACCGCATTGAAAATATGAGAGACGTTATGCGCTCAGAAAAACATATTGAATGTACTCTCGAACTGACGTAGTAGAAGGATGCCTGCAGACACCATTGAACATAGAAGAGCTATAAGTGAAGTCTGATAGGTGCAACATGACGTCATAAAGAGAAGGCAGGAGGACGCACTGAAAGAATATGCAAATACTTAAAGAGTGACGATTTGACTGAAGTAACAAAGTAAACATATATGTGAATATGAAGAAATCATATACACTAAGAACACACGTGAGAATAGATGCAGTAGATGTACATACGCAGAAACGCAAGGCAGATGAGATGCATAGAATCTTGCTGCAGTAGAAAATATAACACGGGTAAAGCAGCCATGATAAGAAAATTGACGTCAACTCTATAAATAGTAAGCAAGAGACCAAGGCTGAAGAGCTGAAAGATGCTGGAATACCTCTCTGTGCAGAAGAACACATATTTGCTTGGCTTAGGATCAAGGATGCCGTAGCAAGAAGCAATTGCAAGGCACAAAAGGAGTCGAAGAGAATAATCCACATACGCACAACATATTTCTCTTAGATTAAGCAAAGGAGTGAACATATGCAAGTGCCAAGAATTGAACAATTAAAGATGCAGAAAGCATATGCAAGACATAGCAACCTAGTGTCCAGAGGCCAAGAGGAGTAATAGCACCCTGCATAATTGAATCAAATAGCATTAAATAGAAGGACAGGATGGACAAAATCATGGTCTCCTCACACATGGTACAAGACCAGAAAACAAGGCCTATTCATTAAGCTCCCGATGCAGATAGCAATGTACCTTCACTCCCTTTAAAGTTCAGAGGATGAGAACAGTCAGCAAGGTCAACTAAAAAAAAAGCCTTGGCTTAGGGCAGTGGTATTCAAACTGTGGGTCGCGACCCCCTAGGGGTCCGCGGGTGCATCCCAGGGGGGCCCTGAGAGCTCAGCATGAAAAAAGATTTTTTTTTTTTTTTTTTTTTTTTAGATTGGAAGAAATGGGCAGGGGTGGCCCACATGGGCGGGCTGAAGCATGAAACTGTCTCAGGCAACAATGAAAAAGTGGCCCACAGTTGTAAATGGATATTCATTCCTTTAGTCACAGACTGGGCCTCATTACTACTATGGCGGACCAGTAACAACGGTGCTGGTAAGCTACCGGCACCGTTGCTACCGTTCCGCCATAGTAAGAGTTGTGCTCGTGGGTGCTTGACAGCCCCCGCCAGGTCTGACCTCAGCTCGTCGGATGCACCAGCACCGTTATTAACGGTGCCGGTGCATCCGAGCTCCCCCTTCCCATTTGAGCCATATGGGGCTCAAATGGGAATGGGGATCTACCGGCACCTTCGAAAGGGCAATTATCATGTCCGCCTAACTCGGCATGACCTAGTAATTGCCCATTCGCGGGTGCCAGACCCGGATGCAACTCCAGTGGCAGCCGGTTTTACCGGCACAGCTACCGCCAGAGTAGTTATGAAGCCCACTGTTTCAATAGTACCCAAAGGGGTGCTTTGTGTTAAAATGTAAGTAAATTGTGATATATTCAGCAACAATGGTCAACATTACTAACTGCATAGTGGCCCCTCACCCATTATGGAGGAGCTAAGGAGCCAGCCCAGTGAAACAGTGAGCACTCCCTCAGCTGCTTTATCCAGCTAATGGAGTGCTCCTGGGCTGGCTGAACTGTCAAAGGGAAACACTGTTTCCCTTTGACAGTTCAGTTTAGTTCCCCAGCCGCACATGCTCACTGAGCCATGCAAGTGCTGGGGCGTTTTGCTTCGCCAGCATTGCATAGCTCATTGGAAATGCTGGCTGGGGCACTGCATGTCTGTATGTCCGAGGGGGAGCTCCTGCGCCTCCTCGCACATACGGACAGAGCAGCTGGAGCAGCACCCACACACAGGCCAATGCAGAAGGTACGTTTATGTTCATTGTTTTTATTTAAACATGTGTATGGATCGTTATGAGTGAGTGTATGGTGATGGATGCTCATGTGAATGATAGAGTGATTGCTGTATGAATGTGCAGTGCCTTGCATATACACATAATCATGTTCATTGTGTTAGGACCAGTGGGGCCCAGGGGACAGGGATGGTATCTTTTTACCGGACATCTATCATTCAAAACCCTCTGCCTTGTCCACAAGGCTTTCTGGGGCCTCGGTCCAAAATACCTTCAGCTATTCCTCCGCAAATACCTCCCCTCTCGAGCTCTTCACTCCTCTACCTCCAACTCCCTCAGGGTCAGTCGTTTATCAAAGAAACGAGCTGGGGGTAGATCTCCGTCTTCGGCTGGGGCCTCCCTCTGGAACAGCGCCCTGCCACTCTAAAACTTGAGGAGAACCATCTTTCTTCCTGCACTTATCAGACCTACCCTGTCTGCTGCCTTAAACGTAGCACTTGCAAATTGCTGGCTGCACTACCACTGTTTGTTGCCTTTATTATTTATTTATTGTTATTTATCTGTTTCTCCTCTGCTTCGCACTTTCCACTTCTCCCCCCTTCCATGCACTTTTCCCCTCACACTTGCGCGTTCTCAATGTCACTGGGCCTAGTAAGAGCGCTGTTTTATTCTCCTCTGTTCCCCTCCCTTGCCTTGTCACGCTCTGAAACACTTGTGTACGAGCGCAATAGAAATTAAATATCAATGCCTGCCCCCTGGACTCCCAGCAACAATTGCAAACTGTTTGGCTATTTACCCATTTTTTGTTAAAAGTATGCTCTACAATGCAACATTTTAACCTATTATTTAAAAAAAAATTCACAGGGGGAAACCCCCCCGAACCTCCCCTTAATGCCCCTCCACTTAAAAAAGATTCACCAGCCACCACTGGCCCTCAGACTGTGTTGGGAACGGGATGGGGGAACCGAGGGACTATGGTGGGAGCACAATGGGCGGGAACCATGGGATAGTGATGGGAGCAGAGTGGGGAGAGCCCTGGGTGTGTGATGGGGTGGGGAGAGACCAGCGACTGGGTAGGAGTGGGATGAGGGAGCCCAGCGACTTTGATGGGAGCAGGTGACGGCGCGCAATATATACTGTCCATTTGGCATTTCTGGGGGGTCCCGACCTGCCCAAATTTTGCTCAGGGGGGCCCTGGCCAAAAAAGTTTGAAGACCACTGGCTTAGGGCCTAACTGATGAGAGATGGCAGGCTAATTGGCCAAGTGGGCAGTTGTCTGAAGTTGTTCTCCGCACCTGTGTTTTATTTTGCTTACGTGTCACTAACAAGCTGAATGTCCAAGGTTGTGAGAGAATGCCATTTAACCATGAGGGCCTATGCAATGGTGGGTTATACATTGTTGCAGGAGCCAATCCGCTGCTGTTATCTGTATTATACACAGTTAGAGGTAGTTCAAGGAGTGCTTCCTTGATAAGTAGATTAAGGTCATTGCCAGGACAAAGATGAACAGGCAAAACTAGCCCCACCTGGAAGATAAGAAGTGTAGGTGGTAATGATTGAAGCTTTGGATTTACACAATTCGCATTATTATAGAAAGGGGGAAGATGCCCACAATATATACCGTGGCTACAAATGGACAAAGATCATTTGAGATGTAAATTACCTAGTTTGACTGCAGGTGCAGGAAAATGGATTTATGACTTAGAAAGAATGACAGCAGGAATGACGTTTGCAGTGGGTGGCATAAGAGGCATACTAGCAGCTATTCTAGGGGAGAGAGCTGATGACATTTGGAGATGAGCAGGATATGCGAGTGTGACAGCGCAAAACACGACACACGATGGAGCACCATTTAACAGTTGTAGTGCAGACATATGGAAGGCGCTTGGAGTACAATATCCTTACACGTCAGATATGGGTGCAATTATGACAAGGAAAATGGGTGAGGATGAAGACCATGTTGCTTTTATTCAGGACATTCAAGAACATTGGTGTCTCGAGATGAGGGAACCGTGGGATAAAACAGCAGCATTATTCTATCACATTTTATGTCAGGGGCTGCCCGAGCCAGTGCAATGGCAGATGAAGAAACAGGTATGCATGGAAGCGAAGCCATGCCCAGAAATACAGTTGACTTTCATACATCATTGTTGATTATTACAAGAGAAGAATAAGAAAAAAAGCTGAGAATTAAAAGCAGGATGAAGCAAAATTAGTTTAGAAAAAAATGGTCAAGATTTGCCATAGAAGGAGCAGTATTGACTAGTAGTGAAGGCATGACCATACAAGAGTTACAGCCAGCGCAGCCAAGAAATGTAGTGTACCATATAGATCAAACCATATAGATCAAGGTGTGTACAGGTTTTGGCCATGAGGTAGAGGGATGGACCTAGAGGAAGAGGAGGTGGATTTCAAAACCCTCAAGGGGGACGAGGATTTAATGAAGGATAGCCACAACAATGTTAGAATTGTTAGAGGACAGGACGTACGGCCTGAACGTGCAGAAGTAGAGGGGGCATGCAGCAGAACTGTAAAACTCCAAGAAGGGGGATGGGCTATTTTCCACAGTATGATAAAGAACCGCATGAGTATTATGCCCAAGATAACACACAGAAACAGACATGTGTGTTAAAAATACGGCAAATGCAACAAGTTCTGTTGCAATCACAGTCACCACAAGGGCCACCACAGCAAGCGCCTATGCAAACACAACAAGTACAGACCCAACAAGCACAGACAGAACAAGCCATGGTGGCACAATGGAATGCGAATACAGGAGCCCCACAAGCATCCACACCCAGGATAGGGTGTGTGACCATGTTAGGAGGAAATCCTTTCACAGGTACAGGGATGAATTTGTATCCACAATAGGAAAGCCCACAGAGCCTGATGTGTTCAGTATATCAGTGACACCAGACCCCCAAGGAGAACCGTGGGTTGAGGTAATAATAAGAGACAAGACATTTTCATTTCTTGTAGATACTGGAGCTACTAGTTCCTGTGTTTGAGAGGGAAAGTACCCGATGTCTGGCATTACCATGAATTCGCAGGGATTCTCTGGGGCTATGAGTTTAGTTCCTTTTACTGACGAATTACCAATCTCTATAGGAGAACATGACGTGTCTATGCAACTATTGTATTCTTGACAGACATCAGTTAACATATTAGGACATGACTTGATGACAAAACTTAAAATGACGATAACTTTCATTGAGAAAAGCATAGTGTTTTCCACTCCAGGGATACATTACATGAATGGCAAAAGGCATTACGAGGTGTCCCTTTATACCCAGAAGTACTTTTATATGGAGTAAATATTTTGTTGACATGGCTTCCTGTATTAATAGGTAAACTGTTGAGAATACCTGACACATTTTTGTTTAGGCCACAAATATCTATGGATGATGAGAAAGGACATGTCATTCCATATAACTAGAGGCAGCATGGGTAAGAGAGGAAAGGCTGGTTGTTGCTGGGACAGACAATAAGGGAATAGCATGGAGAACAGTAATAGCTCTTGATGAAGGCTAGAGAATAACAGAATTTACAGATGAGGAGCTGTTCAGAGATGAGTATTCAGATGATTAATTAGTATTTGTTATAAGTATTGCTTATTGGATTCAAGTTGAAAATAAGAAAAATACCACAGATAATGGCATTGGTAAAAAAGAAACCACCATTTTATCAGCAAGATTTAGAAAAGGTGCCAAGCATATTATGGACTAACATTCAATATGACGTGGGTCTATTGAGTGGAGCAGGAGCAGTTAAAATTAAGCTCAAACCAGGAGCAATTCTGCCAGGAGGAAAGCAGTATCCCATGTCCACAGAAGCAGACAAAGGTATATTTGAAACCATTTCCATTTTAGTACAGCAGGGAATATTTGTGCCATCAGAATCCCCATGTAGCAGGGCTGTGTACCCAGTGACGAAATCAACAGGGGGGTCATGGAGAGTTATTGGGGATCTACATCTCCTAAACTATATTTTGTCGAAGCAGAGGTACCTTGGGTTCCAAATCCAGCTACTCCAGATATTATGTAACATCCTAACCAAAGCCAAATATTTTCCAGTTATAGACTTAAAAAATGCCTTCTTTTAAATTCCCCTTCATGAGGACTCACAGGATTTGACCTCATTTTCATACAGAAACCAGCGCTGAACACACAAATGATTAACTCAGGGGTACTGTGAGTCCCCATCAATCTTTAATAGGGTCCTTCAGATTGATCTAGATAACAAACAACTTGAGAGAACAATAATTCAGAAAGTAGATGATATATTATTGTGCAGCGAGACAGAAGAAAATTGCAGAAAAGATTCAGTTCAACTAAAGACCATAGTATCAGAGAAGGGATACAAAGTAGACAAAGAGAAATTACATTTGCACCCATGAAATGCGATTCTGCATTCCCACTGTAGTGGGAAGAAAAAAACATCAACAAAAATGGCCGGCACCATAAAAATCGAAAAGGGTCTCGGTCAATTTTTGGATGACGACAGCCATTTCTGAACTTGTCCCTTTTCTATGTTTATGGTGGCCATTTTTTAAAACTTTTTTTTCATTCTGACGGCAGATGTGTTCGCGCTAAGCACATCTCCCATCAGAATCAACAAAAGAAAGAAAATGTTCTGCACGCTGGGAAATCCAGGGTGCAAATGACTTTCCCGGCCACAGGGCCGGGGAAGACATGGCATTTAATGACCCACAGCCCCAGCTTCGCTCAGGCCTACCAAAGCTTGGGCTGGTGAGACGTTAAACGCCATGTCTGCCCCCGCAATATGAAACTTATAATATTGTCAGGAAGAGGTCCTGTACATAGAACAGCTAATCTCTCAAGAAGGGAGAAAAGTGACACCTGAGAGAGCAGAAGGAATCATGAAGACTCCAAAACCTGAGACAGTAAGGGAAATCCAACAATTTTTAAGCCTATGTAATTATTGTAGGGCCTGGGATTTTGATTACAGTACATATATTCAACCACTTTTAAAAGGACTCAAGGAAGCACAGATAGGTAAAAGTGAGATAATGTGGACAGAACAGATGAGATGACTGAAGGATTTGAAGAATTAAAAAGGCTGATATGCACAGCCCTGTGTTAGAAATTCTAGACTATAACAAAGAGTTTTACTTATTTTCACATTCAAATGCAGATGTAATGACAGCAGTTCTCACGCAGAAGACAACATTAGGACATGGGGCCTCATTCCGAGATTGGTGGTAGTCATTGCGCTATTTGCTAATGGCAGGCCTGTAATTAGTGGTCTGGTCCCCTAACAGGACCCGTAAGGGACGTGTGGTTTAACCACACGTCCCTAGCGGTTCCCGTTAGGGGACCTCGGAATCGGGCAGTAGGGGATTACCGGCACCGGTCTCCTAACCGGTGCCAGGTATCCCCTACCGCCCGACTCATGATGAGGCCCATAGACATAAACCATTAGCCTACTATAGTGAGACTTCAGACCCAGTAATGAATGGGCGATATCCTTGCGAACAAGTGTTAGCTGCTGCTGCTTTCGCCATTGAAAAAGCTGCAAGTATTACAATGGGGTGCTCAGTGACGTTATTCGTAGAGTATTCCTTACTCACCATTTTAGAGAAACCCAAAAGTACATTGACTACACAAAGAGCATTGTTATACAAAGGGATTATTTTGAACACAGCGATCAAAATTGTTATATGTAGAGTAGTGAATCCAGTGACATTCATAGCAGAACCAGTAGGGAAGGAGGACTATGTACATGAGTGCACAACGTATACTGAGTTTTATGACGATATTCCCCATGTTAGAGGAAACGTTCTCGAAGGGGGGTAATTCTATTCAATGACAGTTTTTCATAGTTTGGCTAAACAACAGGAGCGAGACATACGGGATAAGCAGTAGTGAAGCTAAAATTGAATGGTGAATTTGAAGTAGTGACAAGTGCAAGACTGCCTTCACATTGTTCGGCACAGGCTGCAGAATTAGTGGTGCTTCTTGCCACACTCCAGAGATATGAGGATGAGGAAGTGACAGTGTACTCTGACTCCGTCCTATGTGACTTCAAACATACATGCAAAATTGTCATGTTGGAAAAGGAGGGGCTTCCTCCACGCCAACGGTACACCAATGTAACACGCATCTTTATTGGATAAACTCATCAAGGCACTAAAGCTACCATTGGCTATCGCCGTGGTGAAATACGCAGCCTATACTAAAAGTTCAGACATGATTTCTTGCAGTAACGAAGCCGCAGATGTTAAAGCGGAAAGTGCACCATATTTTCCAAATATTTCTGATTTTGAAGTAGAAAGTGTTAAGCAATTGTCAGGGCAATGTATGATGGTGAAGGAAGGTTTTAATATGTTATCCATTGTACATTTAATTGAGCTACAAGGCCGAGCACCACAAGAAGAGCAGCATTTATGGAAGAGATGGGGGTGTTCTTTATCCCACACAGAGGCTATGTGGAGACAAGAGAGTACTGGAAAGCCAGCAATGTCTCTAGCATTATTGAAGGTGGCGCTAGAGCAGCTTCACTACCCCACACACACAACTAGAGAGAGCCTTGCTGCCACACTTGCAGAAGACTGTTTTTCGCCAAATTTGTTAGAACACATGGCACAGTTTATTGTGAACTGCATTATGTACCAGAAGTTCACAGCAGGGCACACTTTGCAAACAGTGAGAGCAGCAATCCCTAGACCCACTGGTCCTTTTCAGCATCGACATATAGATTATGTGGCTATGTTGCAAACATAAACAAAGAGGTGATGGCCGGAAGGGTTGGGCTGAATCCTAACCTCTGCCATTGCTCTGGGCAACCCTCCAGACCATTGTTCTTCGCCTGGCAAGCCATTACAGAAGGGGAAAGACCATATGCAAAACTGAACTGTCCCTTTTGGTCCGACCCCAAAAGGGGCAGTTCAGCCCGAACTGCTAGGTCACATACCTTCTGCACAAGACCACAAGCATCCCCAAACATGTTTTAGACTTGTTGGGCCTCATCTGTGAGGAGCAGCTTAGGTCTCTAGGCCCAGCATGGCACAGGTTCCATGTCTGAGCATACCCATCCCACTCACTGTGACAAAGTCTGTTTTTGTGACTGTTTCCAATTCTCTTGGCTCTTTTTTTGAAAATGAATACGTTTCTGTTCTGTTGGTGTTGTCTTAGCTGATGAATTGTTTTCAAGTATCATCATACCACTGCATGTACCATTGGTCCCCTGAAGAAATCCCTGTACCCAATGAAAGTTTTTTTAACCAGATGAAACATGTTGGGTAGTTGTTACAAATAATCATGTTTTAAAATTGCCATTTTGGTATAGGGTAACAAACACAAGAACAGTTATGAGTGTGTGAAGGCATATAGACTGTGATATAGCATTATGCCTTGTCTTGGTGGTGGTTATGCAAGTCGTTGTCACTGGTGGTGATGTTTTTAAAATTGGGAAATTGTGTATGTGTCATTTTAGATAACAATTATTTAATTAAAGATGTATACTTTTCTTTCCAGTTTAGCAGTGTACTTTTGTTGGTAGACAAACCTACTTTCATTTTTTGGCCGAAGATCTTTCTGTTCTGTTGGATATAAATCCATACCTTGATAATTCAGCCCATTTAAAGAATAACATGTGGTATCTGCACATGAAGGAGGTGGGGAGGAGAATGTCAGATGAGAGTTGCTATGTGTGTTCTCTCCTCCCTTATGCCATGAGCAGAGCCAGAACATTTATTGCAAGAGAAATACCTGTACATGATACAAAGTGTCTTAGCCGTCTAGCAGCATGCACAACAAGAGGACAATTTGAAGGAAGATGGGCAACCCTACAATGGAGGTCGAAAAGGGCATTCCCATTTGAAGATGCATACATAAAAAAACAGAAAATGGAAAAAGGCCGATATTGGAAAATCAGAATGCTCATGTATTTGTAGAGGAGGAGCCGCCATTCTGCCCATATGTTGGAAGCCGGAAATTGCGACATGCACAACACCAGTTGGTATCTATTCCACAAAGAATCCTCGAAACAAGGTATCCATTAAGAAAGCCCTACATAATGTACCCACGAAGAAATTATAGGTCCTGGAAGAAGTATGAAGCGGTGAAGGCAAGAACCTGGTGATGTCACATGAAGCAAAGATAACGTGCCAAAAAGAGATGCCAAAGAAGAAAGTATATAGACCTTATAGATTCTGATGACGAAGCTAGGGACGGACTCGTCCAAGATGAGACAGGGTGTCAAGCACAAGTGCCGCAAATGCAACAGGCTTTGCAGCCACAGCAAGCACCAATGAATCCACTGCAAGGACAGTCACAGCACGTGCCCATGCAGAAACAGTAAAATGCAAACACGGGACAGTTATTAACATCTAGAGTAGGGGGTGACACTGTGGTGGGATGAAGTTTTTTCACAGGTACAGGGATAAGCATGTATCCACAAAAGGACAGCTCACAGGGTGACTTGGAGTGTTCAGTAATATCTGTGACACCAGGCCCCCAAGAGGAACTAAGGGTCGATGTGAGGATAGGAGGCAAATCTTTTTCTTTTTTAGTAGACACTGGGGCTACTCGTTTATGTATACGAGAAGGCAAATATCCAATGTCAGGAAATGCCATGAATGCTCAAGGATTCTCTGGAACTACAAGTCGAGTTCCTTTTACTGATGAATTACCAGTCTCCATAGGAGAGTGTGACATGTCTGTTCCATTATTGTACTCAAGGCAGACACCAGTCAACATTCTAGGACGAGATCTAATGACGAAACTTAACATGACAATTTCTTTAACTGATGAAGGCATAGTGTGTTCTACTCCAGGGATACATTATATGAATGTGGGCGATTTTATTTTGACTTTTACAGGGCAAATGGCTCTGTGAGGAATGCCATTTAAACCAGAAGTTTGTCTTTATGGGGTATGCATTTTATTGACATGGCCACCGTGCTTAGTGGGAAAGATTATGAGAATACCTGATGAGTTTTTGTTCAGACCACAGATACCTATGGACCAAGGGGGGGACAGATTATTACCCTCGAGTTAAATGCAGCCATGGTGCGAGGGGAAATGGCCATGCTCGAAGGAACCAATGACAAGGGCAGGCCATGGAGAACACGGATTGCTATTGGGGAAGGGTATAGGTTGACTGACATCACTGATGAGGAGATGTTTAGAGATGATCCATCAGATGATGAAGTAATATTCGAGATGAGTATTACATATTGGATCAGATTGAAGACAAGAGAAATCCCACAGTGAATGATAATAGTACGTCAGCGACCAGCATTTTTTGATGAAGACTTGGAAAAAGTGCCAAGCTCTTTATGGACTACAGGCCCCATGACGTAGGATTATTGAAGGGGGTAGGAGAGGTTAAGATTAAGCTGAAACCAGGAGCGATTTTACCTCGCGCAAGACAATATCTCATGTCTTGAGAGGCAGATGAGGGTATTTTTAAGACTATTTCAGCCCTGATGGAACAAGGTATTTTATTGACATCAGAGTCGCTGTGTAATACTGTGGTGTATCCTATCAAAAAATTGAAAGGATGGTTGTGGAGATTCATACAAGACATGAGACTGACTAACCAAATTGTAGAGGCAGAGTTTCATTTAGTTCTGAATCTGGCAACGATACTATGTTGTATCGCAGCAGAGGCACAATATTTCACTGTGATTGATTTGAAAAATGCGTTTTTCCCAATCTCGTTGCATAAGGATTCCTTAGACCAAACGTCATTTACATTTCACCAAACTAAATTGAAAAGTACTTGTTTACCCCAAGGGTATTGTGCCTCTTCATCAATCTTTAACAGGGTCCTTCAGATGGACCTAAGCAATATTGATTTGCAAAGCGTTGTGATACAGTACGTAGATGATATTTTGGTTTGTAGCACAATAGAAGGTGAGTGCCGACAAGATTCTATTCAGCTAATGACTATCTTGGCAGACAAGGGATGTAAGGTAGACAAAGATGATGAAGTAATATTTGAGATGAGTATTACGTATTGGATCAGAATAGAGAAAAGAGAAATCCC
Organism: Ambystoma mexicanum; assembly: GCF_040938575.1. Classification (NCBI taxonomy): domain Eukaryota; kingdom Metazoa; phylum Chordata; class Amphibia; order Caudata; family Ambystomatidae; genus Ambystoma; species Ambystoma mexicanum. Next base: position 314,465,591 of record NC_090932.1, read on the forward strand.
ACAGTGAATGGTGATAGTACATCAACGTCCAGCTTTTTTTTGATGAAGCCTTGGAAAAAGTGGCAAGCTCTTTATGGACTACAGGCCCCTATGATGTAGGATTATTGAAGGGGGTAGGAGAGGTTAAGATTAAGCTGAAACCAAGAGCAATTTTACCTCGAGCAAGACAATATCCCATGTTTTAAGAGGCGGATAAGGTAATTTTTAAGACTATTTCAGCCCTGATGGAACAAGGTATTTTAGTGACATCAGATTCGCTGTGTAATACTGCAGCGTATCCTATCAAAAAATCAAAAGGAGGGTCATGGAGATTCATATAAGACATGAGGTTGATTAACCAGATTGTAGAGACAGAGTTTCCTTTAGTTCCAAATCCGGCAATGATACTATGTAGTATCCGAGCAGAGGCACGATATTTCACAGTGATTGACTTGGAAAATGCGTTTTTCTTAATCCCGTTGCATAAGGACTCCCGAGACCTGACGTCATTTACGTTTCACAAAACTAAATTGAGAAGTACTTGTTTACCCCAAGGGTATTGTGCGTCTTCATCGATCGTTAACAAGGTCCTTCAGCTGGACCTAAGCAATATTGATTTGCAAAGCGTTGTGATACAGTACGTAGATGATATTTTGTTTTATAGCACAACAGAAGTCGAGTGCAGACAAGATTCTATTCAGCTAATGACTATCTTGGCAGACAAGGGATATAAGGTTAAAGAAAAATAGCAATATTGTCAGGAAGAAGTGTTGTATCTGGGTCAGTTGATCTCACATGAAGAGCACAGAGTCATACCTGAAAGAGCTCAGGCAATTATGAGAAAAGCAAAACCGCACACAGTAAAGCAAATGCAACCGTTTTTGGGATTATTTAACTAGCGTGGGTGTTTGATTATAGTTCATACACAAAGAAGTTAAAGAAAGCACAGGTGAATAAGGAAAAGATAGAATGGACTGAGGAAATGGAGGAAGGATTTGACGAACTAAAGAAAGCAAATTTGTACAGCTCCAGTTTCAGGAAATCCCAATTACGCTGAGGAGTTATTTTTATTTTCGCACACAAAGTGGACAGTCATAACAGCAGTGCTTAAACAGAGAACCACATTCGGATACAAACCTAGTGGGATTCTAGATCCAATTATGAGAGTGCACTTTCCTTGCGAACAGTCGCTGGCAGCAGCCGCGTTCGCAATAGAGAAGTATACCAGTAGTGTGATGGGGTGTTTTATGACATTGGTTGTTGAGCATGCTTTGTTTGCCATTTTGGAAAAACCTAAGGGTACATTGACATCCCAGAGAGCTTCTGCATATGAGGTAGTTATATCGAATCCAGCCATCAAAATAGTCAAATGTAAAATAGTGAACCCTGCCACGTTTGTAGCTGAGCCTGTGGTAGAGGGAGAGCAGGTGCATGATTGCGCTAACTATGAGGAGTTTTACGATGATATCCGATGCGTAAAGAAAAATACGTTAGCAGGGGGGAAATTCTCTTCATTGATTGGTCTTTGAAAATTGATCAAACAAGTGAAGAAGGGCATTCCGGTTGAGCCGTGATAAGACACAGAGCCAATGGTGACTTTGAAGTGGTAGCAAGTGCAAGACTGCTGTCTCACTTTTGAGGGCAAGCAGCAGAATTGGTGCCACTTATTGTCGTGCTAGAAAAACATGAAGGGCAGGAAGTGACGGTGTACAGTGACTCCACCTATGTGACGTCAACCGTGCATGCAGGGTAAGCACGTTGGAAAAGGAGGGGCTACCTTTGAGTGCATGGCACTCTAGTGCAACACGCAGCATTATTGGACAGGCTTATTAAGGCACTACAATTCCCAGTAGCAAATGCAATAGTTAAATGTGCAGCACATACTAAGCAAACTGTATTTATCTCTTGCAGGAAAAAAGCTGAAGACGAAGGGTTGCATATATCTACCAGATATTTCAAGTTTTGATACTACAGATATAAAGGAAAATGTAGTCACGATTGTGATAGTAAATGAAGGGTTTAAACATTTATCAAGAACACAGTTGATGGAGGTTCAAGGCAGTGCACCACACGAAAGAGCAGGAATTATGGAAACAGAGGGGGTGTTCTTTGTCCCCCTCTGAAGCATTATGGTGACAGGACAGTACTGGAAAGCCGGTGATGCCTGTAGCCTTGTTAAAGGTAGTGCTTGAACAGCTGCAATACCCTGCATATGTAACTACGGAACACCTCACAGCAGCTATATCGGAGGACTGGTTTGTACCGAACTTTGTTAGAACACGTTGCATTTTATGTAGTAAATTGCATCGTATGTCAAATGTTTACCACTGTGCAAACACCGCGAACGGTCAGAGGAGTGATGCCTCGACCGAATGGTCCATTTCAGCATTTACATATCGATTATGTTTATATGCTGCAAGTATGTAGTGGATACAGATCTATGATAGTGGTGGTGTGTGCCTTTTCTTGGTGGATCGAAGCAGGTCCTTGTACACACCCTTATGCCACCTGCAGAGCAAAGTTTTTAGTCCGAGAAGTCTTTCCTAGATGGGGAGTATGTGAGGTGCTGTGATCTGACAACAGGCCCCATTTTGTTAATGAAGTATTCGAACCGATAAGCCTATCGCTAAGCATAAAACACAAGTTTTCTTCTGCTTTTTACCTACAAGCAAACGGGATATGTGAGAGACTCAACAACCTCCTTAAAGAGGGAATTGCAAAATTAAAATTGACACTAAAGAAGGGATGGCTGTATTGCCTGCCTCTTGCATTGTATGCATTAAGGAATCAGCCTGGGTCGGACTAACACCTCACACCCCAGGAGGTAGTGACAGGGAGGTGAATGAGAACACCTTTGGCTCCTCCATCAAGGAGCAGAAGTGATGCCCAGAAGACTGCAGAAATGTTAGGAAATGAGTTATGTGCTTATTTGACATGTATGACCGCTAGTATCTCTGTCATTTCAGATCAACTCAAGCGCAAGGGTGGTCGGTCTCAGGACACATATCAAGACCATTCAGCAACCAGAGCTCAAGAACTTTTACCCGTACCAAGACTATTTGTAAGAGATCCATTTCTAGTGCGTAATTTCACCCGGAAGTGGCATGAGCCATGGTTTAGTGGTCCCTATGTGGTGGAAAATGTTACTCCCTCAACAGTAAAAGCCAAAGAGAGACGCGCCTAGATCCCTTTGAGCAATGTAAAGCCTTATGCTGGTGGGACTGACGCACTCCACCCGTTAATTCAGAAGCAAGACAAGGAGAAGAAGTTCAGCACGTGCAGACTTGATCGATGAGTAGGAAGAAGGACGCTAAGGTTTCTGATTAAATAAATGCAAGTGTGCATTTGGACTGTGGCTCACCCCAGACATTCGTTATAGATATTGTGCAAGGGTGCAAATCAAGTTCATGAGCCAAAGGAATCCTTTGAATTGGACTTTAGAAAGTGTTGAGATTCTAAATATACCAAACCTGGAGTTTGAGTTTGAGGACTGGAAACGTGAGCAGTTTCCAGATTCATTCCTCACTGAGTTTTTATTTGGTTAAATTCAATGGTCCTGTCAGATGCCGATTACCATCGGCTCCTTCTCACTGTTTTTGTTTTTATACTAAGAGCTTATGCTGCGCTTGTTGGGTGCAGCACTGATATACATACTTTCCTGCAGGGTCCTAAAATGGCCCTGCAATTAGGAGGTTACTTATGGCGATAGTGTGATGTATATAGCTTATGGCATTCCCATTCGCCGTGCAAAGTCTTACCAAAAGAGGGATTCTTCCAATACGGCACCCTGGGGTTTCTCGATATGCAGACTAGAGGATCCAGCCAGGAAGAACAGGCAGCAGGAAACACCCACTTCCGGATGGGTATATCCAAGGACGGGATTCGTAGCACTTTGCGTTGCTACTCTCCAAGGAGTCCCGCAACGCTCCGTGAGTTCGCATAGTTTGAGATCGTTTCCGTGATTAGAGATCCTTTCCAGTTTAATAACTTCTTTGTTCTTTATTCCGGATTCTTCTACTTTTTATATTATTCTGCTTTCCTTTAGATTCCGGTCTGTCCCGCATTGGAAAGACATTCAGATCACCATTACTCTGGTCGACTCGCCTTCTGGGTTGCCAGCGCCTCCCTCTATTATAGTAGGTAATTTCCTCTAATCTCATATGAGTTCAGCTTTGACTTTTGTTCCCGTGCACGGTAACTTATCGCTCTGTCTTTCCCTAGACTCAACCTCTCTTCTCAAAGCCTCAGCCCCCTCTCTCCGACAGGACATCACGAAGGGAGGAGAAGTATTTACTTTCTCTCGCGGTAAAAATATAAAACCTGATTGTCCTGCCATAGGTCATTGTAGCAGCAGGGACGGGATCCTTTACCCTTTTCTTTTTGTACCTCCTTAGAGATTCTATTCCAGTCAGCTCCATCATTAATTCGCAGTCTTGCAGATCAGCAGTCTTCTCTGTAACTCAGCCATCCCTACCTTAGCAGGGGTAAGCATGGAGAGGGAGGAGGAATTATTCTGTAAGGACACAAGGACAGTTGTAGTTACCAGAATCCAACCTAATCATTGACTCTTTTGATTGCTATAGTGAACTCCTCAACCACCTACCAGCAAACCGATTCACGGATCGGGGCTTCCAGTTTAACAGGAACCATATCACGGATCTACGCACCCTAGCAGCCCTGCACAGGGTTTTTTTCCCTTCGGGGTTTCCCTGGAGGCCTCTCTGTTTTCAAGCCTTGTGCAGGGACATAGAGGGAGAACCAAGTAGATTCCAAAATCATCCCATTTGGGGACTTCCAGCCCCGTAAACCAACTTCACAGAGACTCAGGTGGGTGATTTCCGTTGATAAACCTGATCTTGGAAATAATATTGGATTTAAAGTATAACAGATAGCAACGCCTGTGACATTTACCCAGGGTTGTGGGGATCACGTAAAACACCTACCCGTTGGGAAATTGATCCAATATGGATCAGCAAATACATCAGTTAATCGCTGCAGTTCAGTCTCTTACCACAGAGGTACAGCACCTCAAACAAGAGAATGCGGCTTTTATACAAAATCAGCAAGAAGCTGCACAGCAGGCAGCTCAACAAGCAGCCGCTAGGCACATACCCCATTGTTCGGAAGTCACCCCGGGACCACTCCCAGGGGGGCAATTTGATGGAAATCCACACAAAGTAAAAGAGTTTATTGATTCATGTGCCATCCAGTTTACTTTCAAAGGGGCATATTTTCACAAAGACCGAGATAGGATTGGTTATATGATATCTCAGATGACTGGTCCAGCCCTGGCATGGGCCACGCCATTAGTTATTACTAACACTCGGATCCTAGATTCGCACACGGCATTCTGCAATAGTATCCGATCCATGTTTGGGAGACAACAGATCAGAGTAGCATCACAAGAACATTTGTTAGATCTTAAGCAAGGAAATCTAGACATCCTAGCCTACATTACTAGATTAAAACAAATGGCTAGTGAGACCACCTGGTCTGATGAGGCGCAGATGACTGTCTTTCGCAGAGGACTGTCGGAAGAACTAAAGGAAGAAGTCTCGAGGGTACCTAGACCCTCCACGCTTGCTGAATTTATCACTCTAGTACTCCAGATAGATTACAGGATAAGGGAGCGTCACTCCGAAAGACGCAAGGGGAAGAATTATCGATCAGCCCCCAGTCCAGCTACTATGAATAGAGCCCAGTCATCAGATGAACCTATGCAGCTAGTAGCCACATCAAGGGGACCCTTGTCACGAGAGGAGAGAAACTGAAGAAGGACCCTTGGACTGTGTATGTATTGCGGTGCTAATATGCATACAGTGCAGGAATGTCCAATTACTCCTCCCAGGAGGTTGGTAAACGGCAGTTCTCGACCATGAGAGGAACCATGGTGCGGGAATCTTTGCCTCCACAAGGTTCCTCCCCAAAAACGCACACATCTACCTGCTCACCACCTTTTTATACCAATATGTTGATACTCAAGGTATCCTTTATTTTCAAGGATCGGATCTTTCAGAATATTCCAGCCCTGGTTGACAGCAGAGCTGCCGGGAACTTTATCGATGACAATTGGGCCAAGGATCATGGTATAACCCGCTCTCTGAAGACAGAGACTATTCCTGTAGAGAGCGTGGATGGCAGTCCTTTGATATCTGGACCAATTAAGGAGCAACCTGATCCGTTAACTATGAACATCTCTTCCCACAGAGAAGTTATATTTTTGGACATTATCCAGGCAGCACATCATCCAGTCATTCTGGGGCTCCCATGGTTGAGGAAGCACAATCCTTTTATTAACTGGTCAGCGGGTTCCTTCTTTTTGGGCTCAGAGTTCTGTATTGAGAATTGCACCGGAGACCACTCAGACTCTCATGTCGAAGAGATAGCATACTTTGAGGAAACTACAGGGGTTACTAACCTTAGTCAGATCTCTGGTCTTCCAAAAATATTTTAACAATTCAGTGAGGTGTTTTCCACCTCAGAGTATACGCAATTACCTCCTCATTGGCGGGATGACTGTGAAATCACCTTGCTTCCGGATCAGCCTCTTCCATTCGGTCGCATGTACATCCTGTCCAACTCCGTAAAAGAAGTTCTAAGGGAATATTTAAAGACTAATCTTAAAAATGGTCAGATTACAGAGTCTAAATCACCAGCAGCCGCTTCACTCTTCTTCATACCCAAGAAAAACTCCTCAGAACTACGACCCTGTATCGATTTCCGAGGTCTGAATAAGATTACTGTACCGGATAAGTATCCGATGACCCTTATTCCGGACATACCTAGAGGCAGTTAAAGGGCCTACCATTTACACTAAACTTGACCTCAAAGGAGCATACCATCTCATCCGTATCAAAGAAGGAGACGAGTGGAAGACCGCCTTTTGAACACCTTTTGGTCACTACCAATATTGAGTAATGCCATTCGGTCTTTCCAATGTTCCAGCAATATTTCAACGCTTTATGGATCACCTATTTGCAGATTTACTTCTACACACCGTTATCATTTATCTAGATGATATCTTGATATTTTCCTTTTCTTTGCAAGACCATTACCAACATGTGCAGGAAGTTCTGAGGAGGTTTGAACTGAACCATTTATATTGCAAATTAGAAAAATGCTCTTTCCATCAGTCACAAATTGGGTATTTGGGGTATAGCCTGTCGGCAAAAGGAATTGCGATGGATCCTGACAAAGTGTCTGCAATCAGAGCCTGGCCTACCCCCAACTCAGGGAAGGACATCCAAAGATTTGTTGGGTTTGCAAATTTGTATAGGAGATTTATCCCGAATTTCTCTTCATTAACACAACCTCTCACCACCTTGTTGAAAAAAGTAAAGTCTTTCCAATGGAATCAATTGACTCAGTCGGTGTTTGATCACCTGAAACATCTTTTCACCTTGGCTCCCATCCTGATGAATCCCAACCAACATTGACAATTCATTGTGGAGACGGACGCCTACCAATATGCTTTGGGGTACAATTAGATGACAATGATCAAGAACGTCCCATAGCATTTCTGTCTAAAACTCTTACCACCGCTGGAATTAATTACACAGTGTTAGAAAAGGAATTGCTGGCAATTAAACGAGCATTTGAAGAATGGCGGCATCTTTTGCTCGGGGCACATTTTCCGGTAGAAGTACGTACCGACCACCAAAATCTCAGGATCTTACAATATGCACAGACTTGCAACAGCAGGCAGACTCGATGGGCCCATTTCTTTTCACCTTTTACAATCCAATTTTCATTCATCCCAGGAAGAACTAATTTAGGAGCAGATGCTGTGTCCCGGAAGGAGCCTATCCCTTCTGAACAATTCAGAATAGAAAGAATCTTTCCTTGTCTGTGTCATGCTCCGCCTTTGAACTTGGCGCCTGTGGCCCCGTATGTTATTCGCACTTCCTGACTCCCGTCACGTCTTGTGGTCTACGTGCACCCAGCAGTCTAGTCCTTTTCCACCCAGATGTACGTAGTCCTACTTAAAACACACCCCCGCGTCCAATCCTTGCGTTGCAACCCTTTCGATCAACTGCTTTCCTTGCTGCCGCTGTTGCGCTACGCTTACTCTCTCTGATTCGCCTCGGAGACTATTTTCTCTGTACTTTCTTCGTTTCACCTCAGAGCTTCATTCTACGTACCTCCATTTTTTTCCTTCATTTCTTTTGCCATGTTTCCTCTAACGCTGCCTTGCACCATTCGAGCTTTCTTTTCGTTCGGTGCCCCGCTTTTCCTTTTCCTCTTACTTGCACTCTTGACTCCTCCTCCTTTCTTCGCGCCAACTTTCTGGCATATCTTACGCAGTACCTTCTGCTCCCTGTACCTCTACCATTGGGTACATTTGTGGATTTTTGAATCTCTCGGATTCTATTTTTACTACTTGCCATACAACTACTATCAAGAGCCCATTTTCTGCACGGAGTCCTGCCGTGACCTTACTATCAGAGGTTTTTTTTTGCCACATTTGGCTTTTTCCCCTTATTGGTCCCTCCCGGGAAAGGGGTCACAGGGAGGTGCTTTTAAGTAGCCTTCACTGTGGCTTCCTCTCGTGCGAGACACAAGCTCCCAATAAAAAAAGAAAAGGAGTACAGATCCCGCTGATCCCTTAGCCCAGTGGAAGAAGATACAGACTACACAGGTGAGGAGGAGGGAAATTGGGACATTCCACACCACACCAACAGTATAAGGAACCTGACAGTCTGGCAATGGGATTGTAGACTAATTTAGATTTTTTTTGAGTGGGGTCATTGGCCTTACGCCATTTTCACTCGGTCTGTCTTAATTTAAGACGAGCAGCCTTTAGGTGGTCAGAAAACCAAAGTTTTGAAGGTAGTCTGTGGGGTTGGACCAAACGCAGGGGAGCCACCACATCTGCTGCCTCCAGTGAAGCCTGAGAGAGGAGCGAGAGCGAAGCTACAGGTTCTGACCTGCACTTGGCGCTAACCGAAGAAACCATACTTGTGTCTGCAGAGCACCATGAGTGCTGCCAGGCTTTGGCCGTAGGGATTTTTGGCATCAGCCCAGGTGCTTCAAGCATGCAAGACACCATCTTCTGGTCCGACCATAATATAGGTTCTACAGACTATATAGTCAGTAAGGATTCATTAGCAAAAATCAGGTCTAACATGTTGCCTAGCTTATGCATAGGACTATTTACGAGCTGATGTAATTCCAGATCGTGTAAACTGTCAAAAAATAAGTTAACCACAGGAGGTCTCGGGTGGTTAAATTTCACATTAAAATCTTCTAGAACAACCACGTTGTGCACAGAGGACGTTTGTAGGAGTTGTGCAGTGTCATGTTGACAAGGGGCGTAATGTTGGAGTTTGCATCTGCTGATGTCAGCTAGAGGGGAATGAGTTATACGAAGATGGACAGATTAGATCATCACAAAATGGCGGACAGATTAGATCATCACAAGATGGTGGTTTCCAACCCATATGTGTAAATATCTGAACATCTAAGATAAGATTAATTGGAAGAAAAAATGTAATCGATCCATATATACTCAAAAATACATGCCCAACCGTTGGCCAAATACAATTACTGAGAGAACTTGTTTAACGCTCACATACTTCTGCCTGCCCAGTGACTTCCTCGCAGCGTCATGCATCTAGTGATGTACCTTGCTGTGTTGGTAACTGTTGGATCATACTGGGTGCCTTAAGGCTGGGCGCTGTACCTCTTCTCCCCAACAGTTGAAACATATGGAAAACGACCCCTAGTTTAACTGTTCCCAATGTATTACCTCACACTGTTGCTTTGCAGTTGGACCATGTCAGTTGTGTGATTTGCAGCTAACCCTGGCATTTTAGCTCACCTCCATTTGCAGTTTGTTACTTGTATATCACTTTTAAATTAGGTGTTCGGGGAAGTAAATTCTATAATGCACGGCAGTGTGAACTAAGCAGGAAGTGGTCGCTCTGCATTGCGGTATCGGGGTCGCTCTGCTACCTTAACCTGCATGAACGCGCATTCTTACACTTCTTTCCCGTGCGTGTTGCGTTTGTAATTGTTAATGACATGCGCTGCGAAGAAGGAAGCGTTCAGTAGCATCCGTCACACCGGTATAGCACTAGGACCCAGCGGTGGCGAGCGATGCCCGAGACAGTGCGCCTGTTATCATTCTGTTAATACAGTCAGTTGGGCCGGTCTGTGTGCAGCTGCACACGAGTGCGCGTCCGGGGTGCGCAGCCTCTGGCCAGACATACACACTTGTTCCTCTAATTCCTCTAAAAAAAAAAAATGCCCATCCCCCACCCGTGCCCAGCCCCGCTCCCAGTGTCTGCAGGCGCTGTCCTTCCTCTTCCAGCTTCAGCACAGTGACAGCCTGAGACTTCTCCTATTATTGCCCTGCTCACATCCGGGGCTGGGTTTGGTAACCTGAAAACGCAGCTGACCCGGAAAAAAGAAACACGTTTAGAGAGAGAGAGGTGAAGGGAATGTGAGTGATGTGGTGAGGCGGCCGCTGCTTGCGGGGGAGTTGCTGTCACTTTCTGGATGTGCCTGCGCGGGGGGCACCCATGGCTTCTCGTCTTTAGGGCGCGCCCTCTACGCCCCTCAAACAAAGCCATCCTCAAAGTCCGGGGACCCAAAGGAGCGCCCCCACATCCCCTCAAGCATCCCCCTTCTCGCAGCTGCGGCCCCGACTTTTCAAGCACAAAAGGTGAGTTGTTAATGTGAGTCACTTCTGTGCAATTTGTTTTGACGGTGCCCACTAAAGTGCTGATAGTCATGAAAAAAGTGAGGGTGGTGCACTGAACAGACCCTCATTTAAGGCGCGAGTCTGACCCCGCTTTTACATGTTTCGTGCGCACGTCACGACGGACTTCGCAACTATCCAAAGTTACGGGTTGTCAAGATGAAAGCAAGCGAGCGAAGGAGGTATGCGCCTGGCGTGGGAGCAGGCAATGCGAGCTCTGCAGGCACACGATGCAGACCCGAAAGGAAATACACGGAGAGATGCAGGCAGACCCGGCAGCCTTGAGGAGAAGTCCGAGAGCAGTGTGGGCTGCCGTGGCACCGTGTCCCCATTCAGGGCCGGTCTTAGACCAGATTGCACCCCAGGCGGGAAGCATTGTTGGCGCCTAGCTCCACCCTCAAAAAATGACAAAATTGGATTTTACAAATGTTCTTAATGGGGCACTCCATAAAGAACCAGATGGAAATGTAATACAACATGCATACATTCGCTACTAGGTGACAGTCTTAGAATGTTACCTGTATTATGTGTCCAAAAAGTAACTTTTCTTGACTTTGACATTGCAAATTCCAAGCAAAAGCCCACATTTCTAACAATTGGACATGCAAACATGTGCTTAAGTGCCTAAATTACAGACTGGTCTCAAATGCCAACTTCACTGCAAAGTGTGTGATCCTGGACACGTGATTTTTATATCACTGTGATTTATTTGTCAACATTTGAAGAGTCTAGAAGTTATTCAGTTCATACTATACATGCCAACATTATCCATTCTATTAGGGAGCTGTCCTGGATTTATAATGGGGAAATACAGAACGACAAGTTCCAGAATGCAAAGTTAAAAGCAGGACTGGCCTATCATCCCTTAATAATAATAATAATAATAATAATAATAATAATAATAATTTGGCATTTATATAGCGCTACGAACCCTCAGGTATCTGAGCGCTGCTTATTATTACCCACGGTGTGTGGTGCTTGACTGGAATAGATATGTTGGCCTGCATGGTGTACGCTATTAAATTTAAAAAAGGGCTCCTTCATGGTATTTTGTTTCATGTATACATCAGCTTTTTAGAGTACCAACTTTGGTTGGGTGATACTGTATATGTTCTATGTAAAGTGTTTTCGTGAAAACTATATAAACATATCATTATCATTACTGTATTTGTGAAACTTCCCTACCAAACACCCTGCTCCCTACAAGGTGTAGTCAACCAGTTATGAAATAGAGGCACCCACTCTGTAGATTGGTGACCACTCTACTCAAGTAGGCCAGATTTGTGGGGGCCCATTTCAACATGATGTTTGCGGGATCACTGGGTTGCATACGTTACAATACCGAAAAAGGTAAGGTTACTAGCCACCGATTATCACAAGATGGTTAGCCGCCAGGGAGCTTAAACAGGAAATGCCCAGTGAAGAGCTCTAAACCCTTCTTTGTCAGCAAATGGCTCATGTGGAGGAACCAGTGTTTGAAGGCACTGAGGTGATAACACTTCTGTATATCTTGTGGGAAGAGAAAACACAGCTTTAGAAATTAATATATTGCACGACTGCTGACCGGCAACCTGGGGCCAGTTGCTGAGGGCCCCCTGAGGAACCAGACACCTTTCCTTTGAAAATGTTGAAAGGCCCCAGCGCCGTCCCTGTACTTGAGTACAGTGGCCTTCGCTAGGTAATAAGTCCTTCAGCCTTTATTTACCACCCATGTTAACTACAGAGGCCTCAGCAACTACAGTTCACCACCCTCTTTCGCAGTGATCTTAAAAGCTTCATATCTATAGCAGTGGCATGACCCAGAGGCCAGTCTCCGGTCCTGAGAGTTCAGATCTGGCCTGCCTGAAATAAATCTCGGTGTAGAACTAGAACTAGGTCCTTTCACTTGGAGGACAGGGGGTTGACTCACTCACTTGCGTGATGCCGCAGGGGCCCATTTACCTGCTGTACTAGTGAAAATCTACACTGGGCCTTTCTATCACGCCACTGGAATATGATTTAAAAATGACCATTTACATAAATTACATGCATAGGATATATGATATCTCTGAAGAGGAAGACATTAAAAGTGCCTCTGTTCTGTTCCTCGTTCCGCTGTGGGGGATGCCATTACAGCACCTAGATAATGACACTGCTTGTGGAGCACCAGCAGATTCTATAATGTACTCACTGCAGAAGACAAGTGTTACACGATCGTCTCGCTTGCTGGTAAAACTGTCTGTAACTGAAACAAGAGAGCCAGGCTGGGATGGGTGGGGCCGAGTTTAGCTCAGTAGAATGTTGCATACCTCAAAGGACAATAATGAATGTAGGTTGTTTGTCGCCGCTTGTGGTACGTCCCGACGTATGCATAGCTGTGTCTGCCTGTGCTACAAGAATTGAGCAAAACCTTGCTTTAGGGTACTAACGCACTGCTTTTAATCCTGCAAGTTAATTTTGATAATCTAAACATTTTACTGTCAGAATAACCCACAGGACATAAAACTACCTAATGGCTATTCCTGTAGTACATTCTCAGCTCAGTTGGTTTGGCTACAGGGGCACAGGAGCAATTAGTCGGGCGAGTGTGGTGAAGTAGGACGAGAGGGGGAGTCAGGAGCGGAGAACCAACGTCCCACACGACACAAGGTTAGAGATCTGCACACGCAACTTCAGCCCTTCCTGAGGCCTAATTTGCTGTGTGATTACGATACCAATGTCCGGTTTGGAGCGGAAGCCCAGTGCTAGTGGCAATGGCAGTACGGAATACACTGTCATATTTGATGTTCTTATGGAGGGGTGGGATCGTGGTGTACACTAAATATTACCCAATCCAACACCGGATTGTGTATTTCTTGAGCACAATCCTGGCTAAAGGGATGGCCTTATTTTCCGTGATATCACACACTTACTTTACCGAAGCATGAATGGCTTTACATACACCACTTTGTCTTTATTTCATGCCAGGCAGACAGGACCAGAAAACCAACATCCGACACAACACAAGGTGAGAGAACTGCAGACAACAGGCTTAATTTGCTGTGTGATTATGATACCATGTACTTGCAGTCTACAACCTTTGGAATGGAAGCCCAGTGGCAGTATGGATAATACATTGTGTCATATTTTATGTTTGTATGGACAAGAGGGCTCGTGGGGCGCAACCAAAATCTTACCGAATCAATAAGCACTGTCTTTTGTATTTCCTGAGCACAATCCATCAGGATCGGATAGTGTCACTCTTGGCAGACGCCTTCACAAGGACTTGGCCTCCTCCTGAGTCCTGTCCTCACTGGACCTGCTGCTCCTGTGCCTGGGACTTGATCCTCCAAGCCTGATGGCGATTCATCTCTTTGGAGTGTCCAGTCCCTGCTGTCCGGCTAAAGTAGGAGCTGCCTGAAAAGCCCAGCCAGCTAAACAATCTCCTCCTAACTGCAGCGCATGCACTGAGGAGGAGGCACGTGCGATCAGGCCTGTCTGGGCCCAAAGAACTGATAAGCAACAAATGTTGCTTTTCACTATGATCCAGTAACTGCCATGGAGACCCGAGGTGCACGGCTAGCCTGGCTTTTCCCACTCAGTCTGCTTTAAAGTAGCACCTTGTTTTTGTATACGTAGCTAGTAACATAGTGTGCTTAACTTTATCAGAATAAAACTAAATGGTGCAGCATTGCAGCATCAAGCACCGTGCATGGTGGTGGTGTTGGAGCCCTTTTAGAAGAGTTGGACAGGCGCCCCCTAGAGCCTGGCACGTCAGGCAGCCGCCTGCACGGCCTGATGCAAAGACTGGCCCTGTCCCCATTCATTGCCCTGGCACGGGGGTTGTGTGTGTGTGTGGGTGACATGTGTCAGTGCTCTCCCACAGCCGCCACTCCCCACCCTTGCACAGGGGCCTGGGTTCTGTGCGGGTGACAGGCGGCAGCAGGTGTGTGTATGTGGACAACCTGCACCTGCTGAGCCGCACTTCCCGTGTCACATTCTCCGCATATCTAAAGGCGAGTTTACGTTTGTCAGAGCGTCACAGTGCGTGCATTTTTATCGTGTTTTCCAGTGGCGTATGTTTCGCTCTTTCACACTTGGGTGAAGTTAGGGGTTGCTAGGACGTGTCGTAAAAAAGGAATTGGGCGTGGCCCGGGTTACCCATCCTTCAGCGTTGAGGTGCTGCGATGTGTACATCGGTGTAGCCGGCTAACAAAAGCACAGTTGCAACCTGACTGTGACTATTAAGAGACCTGCCTTTCCCTTCGGTTTTGCAGCTGCAGCTCTCGAGACAAGGCATATCGTACGGCGCTCTCTTACCGGCCATGGGTATGCTGTAATACAATGCGTAACACACTATGCATAACACAACATAATATATCTACACTGCTGTTACTGTGACACCACAGCTGGCTGATCACGTCACAAACCTGCATTTGTGACAAAAGAAATAGCAGATTAAATTGTAGTCCTCAAGTTGTGATGTCACTTACTGACAGCCCGCACTTCTCACGGACGATGGCTGCCACTGCCACTCTCAGAAAACCAACCTGGGTTGTTTAAACTCGCAGACAGCTACTTCACAAAAACAAAACGCAGTCTTTCCACCCGCTGCGGAATATTTCTAAACCCAAACGCACCCGTTAGCTGTTTTAAAATGAGGATGCCAAAGTCATTCTCGTATCTGGTGGAATGTGTCAGCCGGGGGTAACTCCGAGATAAGTGGGTGCTCGGCCTGCAGGTCGCGCGCTTGTGCCCTGCATGGCCTTTCGCCCCTTTGACGTCGTCAAATGGTAATAGTAACCAATGAACGAGCTTGAATCCAGTTTATTTTGGGGGGAGGGTGGGTTCATGCGGCAAGTTAAAAGGGGGGGTTTGCAAGTGGTCAGGCCATGCACGTTGGCAGTGCCTTCAAACATCAGCTCAGTACTATGACTTCCCAATGTCCCGCCTCCACATTGCATCTACAGACATCCATTGCTCTGCTCAGGTACACTATCCCATTGCACTGTGCACACTCAATATGCCAGGAACACCTTCACGGGTCTTGCCTCGTTCTCACACGCCCATTTCCAACACCATCCACTACTCTGCTGTAACACTCACATGCCACGATAATACACCCAGAATCAGCCTCACGTGCCTACACACTGCCTTCAGCCTCATATCAAATGAACGCGTTACATGCGCCCGGTTTCGTCTGGATGGGCACAGTGACAACCTTACATTCAAAGGTCCATAGTGCCATTTTCAGATTCATTTGGCAGAAATGGATTAATAAGCCCAGGTTCAGCTTGACATGCTCAGGTCCCGCATTGCCCATTTAGGAACTAATTGATGCACCAGTTAACACATTGCCCTCAGAAAGTTCAGATGCCACACAGAACAGGGTGCAGGTCACGCTTCCCTGCCATTCACTGGACAGGCAACGCACGAGCAGCAACAGTGTGCATGCACGCCACTCGCTGAAGAGGTGGCACACAGGCTGCAAGGGCAGCATCCCCTTCACTGCCCCGAGCAGGTGCAGCACGGCTAGCAGCAGTGCAAGCGTTGCACAAACAAGTGGTGCAGCGCAAAGACCATCAGCCCAAGCTTCCATTGCACAGAATAGGCCCAGCATGGCTAGCAGCAGTGCAAGCATTGCCCATACAAGTGGTGCAGCGCAAAGACCATCAGCCCAAGCTTCCATTGCACAGAATAGGCCCAGCATGGCTAGCACCCGTGCAAGCATTGCCCATACAAGTGGTGCAGTGCAAAGACCATCAGCCCAAGCTTCCATTGCACAGAATAGGCCCAGCATGGCTAGCAGCAGTGCAAGCATTGCCCCTACAAGTGGTGCAGCGCAAAGACCATCAGCCCAAGCTTCCATTGCACAGAATAGGCCCAGCATGGCTAGCAGCAGTGCAAGCATTGCCCCTACAAGTGGTGCAGCGCAAAGACCATCAGCCCAAGCTTCAATTGCACAGAATAGGCCCAGCATGGCTAGCAGCAGTGCAAGCATTGCCCATACAAGTGGTGCAGCGCAAAGACCATCAGCCCGAGCTTCCATTGCACAGAATAGGCCCAGCATGGCTAGCAGCAGTGCAAGCATTGCCCATACAAGTGGTGCAGCACAATGACAAGCAGCCCGAGCTTCCATTGCACAGAATAGGCCCAGCACAGAAAGCAGCCTTGCAAGCATTGCCCATACAAGTGCAAGCTTCCATTGCACAGAATAGGCACAGCATGGCTAGCAGCAGTGCAAGCATTGCCCATACAAGTGGTGCAGCTCAAAAACCATCAGCCCAAGCGTCCATTGCACAGAATAGGCCCAGCATGGCTAGCAGCAGTGCAAGCATTGCCCATACAAGTGGTGCAGCGCAAAGACCAGCAGACCGAGCTTCCATTGCACAGAATAGGCTCAGCTTGGCTAGCAGCAGTGCAAGCGTTGCCCATACAAGTGGTGCAGCGCAAAGACCATCAGCCCAAGCTTCCATTGCACAAAATAGGCCCAGCATGGCTAGCAGCCGTGCAAGCGTTGCACAAACAAGAGGTGCAGCACAAAGACCAGCAGCGCAAGCTTCTATTGCACAGAATAGGCCCAGCATGGCTAGCAGCAGTGCAAGCATTGCCCATACAAGTGGTGCAGCGCAAAGACCATCAGCCCAAGCTTCCATTGCACAGAATAGGCCCAGCATGGTTAGCAGCTGTGCAAGCATTGCACAAACGAGTGGTGCAGAACAAAGACCAGCAGCCCGAGCTTACATTGCACAGAATAGGCCCAGCATGGCTAGCAGCAGTGCAAGCATTGCCCATACAAGTGGTGCAGCGCAAAGACCATCAGCCCAAGCTTCAATTGCACAGAATAGGCCCAGCATGGCTAGCAGCAGTGCAAGCATTGCCCTGACAAGTGCACAGCACAAAGACCAGCAGCCCGAGCTTCCATTTGACAGAATAGGCCCAGCATGGCTAGCAGCAGTGCAAGCATTGCCCATACAAGTGGTGCAGCGCAAAGACCATCAGCCCGAGCTTACATTGCACAGAATAGGCCCAGCAGGGCTAGCAGCAGTGCAAGCATTGCCCATACAAGTGGTGCAGCGCAAAGACCATCAGCCCAAGCTTCCATTGCACAGAATAGGCCCAGCATGGCTAGCAGCAGTGCAAGCATTGCCCATACAAGTGGTGCAGCACAATGACCAGCAGCCCGAGCTTCCATTTCACTGAATAAGTCCAGCACAGAAAGCAGCCTTGCAAGCATTGCCCATACAAGTGGTGCAGCACAAAGACCATCAGCCCAAGCTTCCATTGCACAGAATAGGCCCAGCATGGCTAGCAGCAGTGCAAGCATTGCCCATACAAGTGGTGCAGCGCAAAGACCATCAGCCCAAGCTTCCATTGCACAGAATAGGCCCAGCATGGCTAGCAGCAGTGCAAGGATTGCCCATACAAGTGGTGCAGCGCAAAGACCATCAGCCCAAGCTTCCATTGCACAGAATAGGCCCAGCATGGCTAGCAGCAGTGCAAGCATTGCCCATACCATTGGTGCAGCGCAAAGACCAGCAGACCGAGCTTCCATTGCACAGAATAGGCTCAGCATGGCTAGCAGCAGTGCAAGCATTGCCCATACAAGTGGTGCAGCGCAAAGACCATCAGCCCAAGCTTCCATTGCACAGAATAGGCCCAGCATGGCTAGCAGCCGTGCAAGCGTTGCACAAACAAGAGGTGCAGCACAAAGACCAGCAGTGCGAGCTTCCATTGCACAGAATAGGCCCAGCATGGCCAGCAGCAGTGCAAGCATTGCCCATACAAGTGGTGCAGTGCAAAGACCATCAGCCCAAGCTTTAATTGCACAGAATAGGCCCAGCATGGCTAGGTGCAGTGCAAGCATTGCCCTGACAAGTGCACAGCACAAAGACCAGCAGCCCGAGCTTCCATTTGACAGAATAGGCCCAGCATGGCTAGCAGTAGTGTAGGCATTGCCCTTACAAGTGCGCAGCACAAAGACCAGCAGCCCGAGCTTCCATTTCACAGAGTAGGCCCAGCATGGCTAGCAGTAGTGCAAGCATTGCCCATACAAGTGGTGCAGTGCAAAGACCATCAGCCCAAGCTTTAATTGCACAGAATAGGCCCAGCATGGCTAGCTGCAGTGCAAGCATTGCCCTTACAAGTGCGCAACACAAAGACCAGCAGCCCGAGCTTCCATTTCACAGAGTAGGCCCAGCATGGCTAGCAGTAGTGCAAGCATTGCCCATACAAGTGGTGCAGCGCAAAGACCATCAGCTTCCATTGCACAGAATAGGCCCAGCTTCCATTGCACAGAGTAGGCCCAGCATGACTAGCAGCAGTGCAAGCATTGCCCATACAAGTGCTGCAGCACAATGACCAGCAGCACGAGCTTCCATTTCACTGAATAGGTCCAGCACAGAAAGCAGCAGTGCAAGCATTGCCCATACAAGTGGTGCAGCGCAAAGACCATCAGCCCAAGCTTCCATTGCACAGAATAGGTCCAGCATGGCTAGCAGCAGTGCAAGCATTGCCCATACAAGTGGTGCAGCGCAAAGACCATCAGCCCAAGCTTCCATTGCACAGAATAGGCCCAGCATGGCTAGCAGCAGTGCAAGCATTGTACATACAAGTGGCGCAGCACAAAGACGGGCAGTCCACGTTTCATTTCACAGAATAGGTCTAGCATGGCTACCAGCAGTGCTTGCATTGCACATACAGTGGTGCAGCGCAAAGACCATCAGCCCAAGCTTCCATTGCACAGAATAGGTCCAGCATGGCTAGCAGCAGTGCAAGCATTGCCCATACAAGTGGTGCAGCGCAAAGACCATCAGCCCAAGCTTCCATTGCACAGAATAGGCCCAGCATGGCTAGCAGCAGTGCAAGCATTGTACATACAAGTGGCGCAGCACAAAGACGGGCAGTCCACGTTTCATTTCACAGAATAGGTCTAGCATGGCTACCAGCAGTGCTTGCATTGCACATACAGTGGTGCAGCGAAAAGACCCGCAGCCCAAGCTTCCATTTTACAGAATAGGTTCAGCACAGAAAGCAGCTGTGCATTCTTTCTTGGATTACAATAGAAAGCAGCAATGCAAGCTTCATTCCTATTGCAAGGTTCCCACCCACATGAAAGGTGCAGCACACGTAGCAGTCATGCAAGAGTCCCTCCCACAACAGGTCTGGAAGAGACAGCAACAGTATAAGACTCTACTCAAAGAGAAAGTACACAGTACTGCCAGCAAGACTGAAGACTTCTATCCTACATGACCTCTGCAGCAAAGTCAGCATGAGTGCAGAGTTGCCACTCGCAGGAGAATTGCAATATATGTGGCAGCAGTACAAGCTTCCTTCAAACAACATGTCTGGCGTAGGCACCAGCAGTCAGGGGTGGGTTCGGAAGGTGTAGCAAGGGGCAATTGCCTCCCAGGCTGGCAGGGGTGTTCTTTCCTGGGCCAGGGCTGTGATTTTAAAACAAAAAATAAAAGATAAAATCCTTCAGAAGCCTCCCTGCCTGAAAGGAACACAGTGCCTCAAGGCCTGCTTGGCTTCTGTGTAGATAGACTGAGGCACACGTGTTGATTTCAACAATGCTGCAAATTTGCCTAGGTGTCCACTTACGTGTGTGAGAGGCACAATAACCTAGGTGGCAGGTGTGCTCTAGCACTTTGAAGCGTCCTCTATGCGCTAGATGTAAATATCTTAGACCAATTGACAGGCCAGACCCAAGGAAGATGGTAAAATACTTCTTTAATTTCAACAAAAGAAAGCAAAGAGATATAACAGCTATCAAAATAGATGCATGAATATTCACATCCTATCTTGCTTGTACAGGGTTTATATACTTTTTCATACTTCATTTATGATGTCATCCTACGTGTCATTTTGCAAAACCTATTCACGAGAGAGATTGGATTATTGGAACATGTCTACCTATGGAATCATACGGGTTAATATGTCATTGGCTGCCCCTTGTCTGTAGGACACGCCCTGAGCTACTTCTACATATGTCATTTACTGATTATAGCAGAGAATATGACATCAGACTAATAAATGCAACATTGTATGTAAATGTGCATGGCAGGCTTATGATTGGTCTGCAACCCCATCCAACCTTGGTCTTTCGGCTCGGCTAGCAGCATGTGAGTGAAAATGAACCTAGGTGTTCGAACTGCATCAACTAGCTCTTTGTTTTCCCAATTAGTCTGTCACATTTCATCGACCTAATTCTTTGCCAAGGCCAACCGCTTGTAGTTGACCTCGTAGTCTGCTCACTGTTCTGGAACATTTAAGGGAGTATGGGCATGCTTCTATCTCCATCTGGCTTTAATGAATAACCCTTCTGTTCGACTTCTATTAACGTGTTAGGAGACCTCGATTTTGTCCCTTACAGCCTCTCAATTAATGTTATTTGATTCTATTATACTGCGTGTCGTTGCTTCTCTTGGCCTCTAGAGACTTGCTCCCTCCACCTGACTTAGGCTTTTGCCTTCGTGGCCTTCATGGTTGTTCAGCACTTGGCACCTGCAAATGTCCTTACTTCTCCTAATTTTAGCAGAAATATGTCCTAGTGCCATATGGTCTGTCCATTCGATTCCCTTTGTGCCTTGCACCTATTTCTCGAAATAGTCTCCTTGGTTCCCGGTACTCCCTTATTCTGCACATGAAAACAGCTTCTTCATCAGTTCATCAATTTGCAATCCTAGGCTCGTATGTTGAGGTTTCAGGGTTAATTCTTAACACGGGCCATCGTCCATTTTTTTCCAATGGCCATCCTAAACGTTATGTATATACATCTTTTTTAGCAAGCTTCTATATGTCTTTTCTATCTTGCGTTGCAGCGTATTTACAGTTATTGGCTTTACCTCCTTATATTCATGATCACTTCATCACTTAGGTACATGTTTCTCTTAGTACTTCAGTTACACCATCAGTCTTATTTATAAATGTATTTATTATTTTCATAAGCAGAACATACAACGGATAACACCCCACCCCCCCTACTCCTCCTCCCTTCTCCGGCCGGAGAATATTCTCTAAGTCCTCTGGGAGTCGCTCATGCCCTGTACAAGTCCAATATTTTTATTTTGTGTGGACAGCACTGCTCCATGTAGTCCGATTAAGTGTATTCCAACACCTTTCCCCATTCTTTTGCAAAGGAGCCACTAGCGCCTTTCAGGGTGTGGGAGAGTTTTTCAATTGTAACTAGAGACCAGACCTTCTGCAGCCAGCTGAAAACCAATGGGGGATCCTGGTGCTTCCAGCTCTG
The DNA here is from genome assembly GCF_040938575.1 of Ambystoma mexicanum. Taxonomy (NCBI): domain Eukaryota; kingdom Metazoa; phylum Chordata; class Amphibia; order Caudata; family Ambystomatidae; genus Ambystoma; species Ambystoma mexicanum. The sequence continues at coordinate 314,487,481 of NC_090932.1, forward strand.
GGCTATAGCTGCCCAGGCCACTATTAACAGTCCCATAAAGCACCTTCAATGCGACTTAGAGAGCTCTTTTTCTGCGAGGTCCTTGAGCCCACAGATCCACACCCGCTCCCCCATTCGAGCCACATTCGGGAGGATTCCCTGCATCTGTGCCTTTATTTCGACCCAGAAGCCCTGTATGTTTTTACAGTCCAACCAGATGTGCCTCCAAGTGCCTTCGCCTCTACACTCTCTCCAGCACCTATTGGACACCTGCGGAAACATCCCTTTCAACCTCACTGGTGTCAAGTGCCACTGGGTCATCACCTTTACCCACATCTCCCTCATCTGGACCGATCGTGTCAATCATGGGATACCGCCCCAAAGTTCTTCCCATTGCTCCCTACTGATGGGCTCCCCAAGGTTTGCTCCCATTTCACCATATAGGTCCAACTGACCCTTTCCCCCTGCACATTGATGAATTTATAGAGGGTTGATACCAGCTTTCTGGTTCCCGGGTTGGTTATAGTGAACTTCTCAGACTGAGTGAGGTCCTGTGTCGCCGCCTGTTTGATCATTGGGGTGTTTAACCAGTGTTTAAGTTGTTCATATTTAAACATATCTGATTCCCTGAGTTTCAAGCTCTTTATGCAAGTTTCAAACTGTAGTACCTCCTGATCCTCCATCATTTCCTCAATGTTTGTGCACCCCGCCAGTTCCCAGTTCCTGTAAGCACCCTTTTCCATACCCGGTGGGAATTCTGGGTTCCTGAGCAGGGGGTAAAGGGTCCCGGCACTGTTGTCACTATGCCACTCTGTGCCAGTTCGTCCCACGCGTCCAGCGGAGCCTTCATGACCGCGCTGACTCTCAGGTTTGTGCGTCTATACTGGATACCCTTCCACAGCAGTTCCCTCAGTGGTGTTCTGGCGACCGCTCTATCCTGTTCAGCCCAAACCTTATGTTGCTCCTCCCCAATCCATTCTTTCGGTACCCACAGCTGGGCTGCCTGATATTACCTGTAGAAGTGCGAAGAGCCAAACCACCCTCCTTTATTGAGGCCGTTAACACTGTTTTTGATACCCTTGGTGCTTTCTTTTTTCATATAAATGAGGTTATAGCCTTTGCTAGCGCCCTGAAGAAGGACCTGGGGATCTTTATCGGATAGCTTGAAAATAAAATAATAGTTTTGGGAGAATCGACATATTTATCGTGGAGACTCGCCCCCACCGTGAAATCGCCAGGGGGTTCCATCTCTCCAATCCCCTCTTGATTGTCCCCAGCAAGCCCGGGAAATTCCCCCCATACAGTTGGTTCACGCTGCTCGTAAGAGTTATTCCTAAATATTTGATCCCCTTGTCTGCATACCTCAGTCCAAGTGATGCGGCCACCCTCCTCAGTTCCCGGAAGTCCCCTGCTAGTGGGAGAATTTCAGATTTATTCCTGTTTATCTTTAACCCCGCTATCGCACGAAGGTCTCCAACTCCCTTATTACCTCTGGGAGAGTGCAGGTCGGGTCCGCTACAATCATCTGCAGATCGTCAGCGTACGCGACTACCTTGTGTTGCTTACCAGCCATTTCCATCCCCTCTATCGTCCCCAACTCCCTAAACCTGCATAGTAGTAGCTCCAGGAAGATAGCGTATAATAGGGGAGAAAGAGGGAATCCTTGCTTCGTACCCCTCGAAAGCTCCACTCTACCCGTTACCTCACCATTTATGCCTATCCTAATGGAGGGGGAGTTGTAATTAGCCCTAATCATGTTAAAAATGTGTCCCCGAACCCCATCTGTTCTAGTGTTCTAAAGAGGATTGACCATTGACCGCCGTTGTGGCATCGACCGCTAGCAGAATTGCAACCTTCTCCACCAGATGCGCAATGCGCCTCAAATCCTGACTGATCTGTATTTATCAGGTTGGGGAGTAGTGGGGATAACCTAGAGGCAAGAAGTTTTGTGTAGATTTTGGCATCCTGATTTATCAAGGCAATTGGGCGGTAAGACCCTGGGTATGCCGGGTCTTTTCCCGCTTTGTGGAAGACCAGGACCTTCGCTTTGTTTATATTTGGGGTCAAGTTTCCCTTCTCTCTTAAGGAGTTATACAATTTTGTCAGGAATGGAACTAAATCCTCTGTGTATTTTTTATAGAAAGCCGCAGTGAAGCCATCCAGCCCCGGCGCCTTACGCGTCTGTAGCCTCTTAATTGCTGTCTGTACTTCTTCCTCCCTTATGGCCCCCTCCAGTTCTTCCCTGTCCTCTACGGTTATATGCGGCAATGTGAAAGAATTTAAATAGCTATCTTTATCCTCCCCGCTTGGGTTACCTGTGGCATACAAGTCTCGGTAGAAGGTTCTGAACTCCTCTCCCTTCTCAGTGGTACTGGTAAGCTTCTCCCCATGTTTATTGCGAATTTCCCTAATCGTTAACTTCTGTTGCTTGGTTCTCAATTGCCTCGCTAATAGTTTATCGGCCCTGTTATCTTTCGTATAATACCACTGCCTAAGGCGTAGGAGGCTTATCTCTGCTTTTTTAGTTCTTAGCATGTCTAACTGCCCCTGCACATGTCTCAGAGCCCTCTTCAGCGATAATGTGGGTTTGTTTATGCATTTCCCTTGGATAACTGCCAGTTTTCATTCTAGTTCCTTTTCCCATGCATACCTCTGTTTGGCCTTGGTCGCCTTCATGGCTATGAACTGTCCCCTCATGACCGCCTTTAGGGCCTTCCATACCATCCCCAACTTTACCTACCCTGTGTCATTGAAAGCTAAAAATTATTGTATTTTCCTCCTAATGTCTTCCCCCATAACTGGATCTTGGAGGACCTTGTGTGGGAGCTTCCATCCCCATAGACCCTTATTACCGTTCTGAGTCCTCATGTCTAGCCACAGTGGGACATGATCTTATAGGGAGATAGGCCCAATTTCCATTCCCTGAAAGTCCTGCCGAAACCCAAAAATAATCTATTCTCGACATCGAGTTATACACACGTGTGTAGTGGGTATATCCACTCTGCTGATCATTAAGCACTCGCCATACATCTCCTAGTGCCATGTGGCCCGTCATCTGGCAGAGACGTTTTGAGGGCGACCCCTGGCTCTGACCTCCTCCTGTGCTCCTATCTATAACCAGGTGCCACGCCATGTTCAGGTCTCCCCCCCAGAATTATTATCCCCCCCCGTAAATCCCTCCAATTTCCCCAGCGCCTCCCTCGGGAAGCCGTCTTGCCCCGTATTCGGTGCATAAATTGCTGCTAGTGTGAGGCGGAGCCCCTTTATCGTGACGTTTGCAAATATAAATCTCCCCATCTTGTCCATCATCGTCCTATGAAGATGGACGTTCCTACTTTCGTGGACCGCTATCAGGACTCCTGCCTTTTTGTCCTGAGCATTGGACTGTCCTATCATGCTGTATCCCTTTATGCGCAGTTTATCCTTATTGCACTGCCTAACGTGGGTCTCTTGCAGCATTATAACGTCTCCTCCCTCCCTTCTCAGCATTCCCTCCACCTTATTCCTTTTGACGGTGGTATTTAACCCCCTGACATTAATAGTTAGGAGTCGCAGCTTACCCATAATTCCTGCTTACTGGTGTATATTGCCTCCTGCTCCCAGCCACTCCGACCATCCTTCCGGCTCCTCCATCTCTGCCTCCCCCCAACCGTGAACTCCACCAACATTTTATAACTCCTCCTCCCCCACCTTCCCTTCTCCCCTCCCGCCAACTTCTCCAACAACCAACAACTTGCCCGAGGAGGGTCCAGGGGTCTATGGTTGCTAGGGCGTGCCGCCTGTCGCTCCTGACCCTCTACTTACTCGGGTGTAACTTTGCAGGGAATCCTTATCCCTGCATTACCTCAGTCTTCCTTGGATTCCTGCTCTGTGGCCCTCCACCGGGCCGTCAACCTCTCGTCCATTGAGCTGTCCTTGACCTCTCCTATTCCCGACTTGGACCCTGCTCTCCGACTCCTTCCCTCCACTGTTTCTTTCAGGGGTCGGCAGCGGGCATCGCACCCCGCCTCCTACCTTTTTGTAGGGATTTCTTGTTTGCACCAATTTCCAATCTGACAGATCCCTGCGGTGTTCTTCCCTTGACCGCTGGGAGTTCTCCAATTTACTCTCCTCCTGGAGTCCCATGACCTGCAGACCTTCCTCACATGTTTTGAACCTTCTCTGCCTCCCGTCCCACATAAAAAGAAGGCCAAAGGGAAAAGTCCACTTATATTTTATTTCTCTGGCGTTCAGCTCCTTGACCACCTGTGCCATTTGTCTCCTCTTCTACAGTGTTACCAGGGCGAGATCCTGATGTAGTTGGATTTCCACCCCATTCCTCCGAATGTGGTCCATGCCCCTCGCCCTCCTCAGGATCCTTTCTTTTTGGGGGTATGAGGAGATGGCAACCAGCAGATCTCTCGGGCGCTCTCCAGGGTCTCCTGTGCTCCTTGGGCCCACTCTGTAGACCCTGTCTATTCTGACGTCTTCCTCCCACTTTGCAGCTAGAATGTCTCTGAAGACCTCCTGGACGGCAGATTTGAGATCTTTATCCTGCACCGACTCAACCATTTTTTTAATCCGGATGTTCGACCTTCGAGAGCGATTCTCCAGATCTTCGCACTGCAGTTCCAGGTTGTGGGTTAGGTTCACCAGTTGCTCTTGCAGTTCCCCATTTTGTTGAGATTCCTCTTCTAGATTTTGGACAATCCTCTCCAACGCATCCGTCCGCTCTTCCAAGTTCGACACATCTACTCTGAGTTCCTGCAATGCTTGCTTCATGTCCTGTCTCAGCATTCCAAATTGGTCCTGCACCGTGGTCATGAATTTCTCCTGTAGCTCCCTGAACCATGACTGCAGGTCTTCCTTCGAGGCTTGTACTTGAGGTGGGAGAGTCTGCGCAGCCTGTAAGTCCTCCTGACCTTTCCCCCTAGGATTTGTCTTGGTCTCTGAGGCCCACATTTGAACCAGATTCGAGTCGTGCCCGGCAAAGGGGGTTTGCAGTTGGAGTGACCCTCCTTTCCCCCGTGCCTTTGACATGCTGCGTGAGTTGGGGGCAAGATTCGCGCCACTTGTTTCCTACCACGTTCCATTCATGGTGATTCTTGCGATGGCACCCCTTTCTCAGGATCGCCCTAAGATGATCTTGTGGTCTTCTTGTGGCTGCTCTTCTCTCCCCCAACTCCCTGCTGTGCTCTTATTGTTTTCTCTCCGGTGCGAGATGGGGGTGTCATCAGGTCCTGTTGCACTCCACATCTACCACCACCCCTCCGCTTCTGATTCCCAGTTGGGGACTTGAGTGTTGGGGGACCAGGTCACCACCCCTGCATTTGGGTGAGCGGGAATGGGCGCTGTCCCTTGCTTTGGGGGGTTCTCCCTCTCACCCGTCTTCCTTGGATTGCTCTTCAGCTCCACGCGGTCTCCTGTTGCCAGTATGGGGGTATGTCCGTGTCCGCCTCCTATCCTGGGATATCAATTGTGCTGTGGGCCTCCTAGGGGGTCCTCCTGGTCCCACTGCCCTGGGTTCTGCTTGACCTGGTCTCAGTGTGTGGCCGGGAATCCCTTCTGCCCCCTGCTCTGTGTCTGCGTATGAACTGGGGGACCTCCCGCCTCTCCTCACCTTCCTTTATTGTCTGCGCGGTGCCTCAGGTGAGTCGCAGTCTTCACTCCAGCCCGACCTCGGCTCCTGCAGCATCCCAGCTACTGCCTGTCAGGGGCAATCCACACCCCATCCAGTGGTGCGTGCCCCGCAGCCTGCGCCTTTCCTTCTCCCAGGCGCTTGTGGGCTGTGCCTGCGCCCTCTCTGGTCCCGGTTCACCCGCGTCTGCCTCCACGCGGTCCCCGCTTCTCCACTGCCCCGTTCTTCACAGTGGGGGCTTTACTCCTTCTCCAGCTGCCTTGGATTCACGGCGCCTCCAGCGGCGCTTCACTCGCTGGATCCCCAGCCTCGTTTCCTGCCACGGCGGCAGTGGGGGAGGTGCTCCCGCTCTATACCTAGCTTCGGTCGAACCGTGCGGCCAGCTTCCAGTTACTTCGCAGCCGCCCCTGCCTGGTGTGGTGTCACGGAGTAGGGGTGATAACATTATCCGCAGCTCAGTGCGTTATTTGCCCAGCTTATTGTCGCGGCCTGGCGGGAGAGACACTCGAGCACGTCTCTACGCCACGGCCACCATCTTGGAATTCAAGTATTTTTATACTGTTTTGGCATAGGCTCATACATCTCCTTTATGACATTATTCTGTTGTCGTCCGATTTTACTTAGAATTCATCCATATTACCCATAACACATTCTGATATCTTGGCAGTGGGCATTCTCCCTGATATCAGCCTTCCACTGCCTCAACGTGAGGGTATATTCTGAATGGTTGCCTGAGTGCATAACGTCTCTCATATTCTTGATGCGGTACAGGAAAATTGCTTGGATTCATAGATCGGTTTCCAATTGTAGCTGTTCGTCTGCTTTTCCAATATGACAGTGGTGAGGGGGCGGAGAACAGGGAAAAAGTGTCCACCTGCTCCTCTACACAGGTGTTAGCACCCAGGGGCAATGTGCACTTTTGAATGACAGACTCTGTGACCCTGATGGTAATGTTGGCACCATAGCAACCCATACACCAATGGTCTGTTACAATCCTCAAACAGCCTCTCAAAGTTCTTTGTCCATATCTCAGAGTTTGTTCGCCATTTCACCTTCGAAGAATAGTTGCCACATATATGATTATGAATTTTTTGATTACTGACAAGTTCCTTACAAAGGATTCTAATAGCACCCTGAATAGCACACATGGAAGTTACTGTACAGTGGTTATACAATGGCTTTTAGATTGTTGATGGTTTTGAAGTCCGGCAAGGTGGGCAAATGTGCCTGGCAATATGTTAACTTCTGGCATTACTTACTAGTAAACTACAAAGTCTTGCCCAGAGCCCACTTATATGAAAAACAAAAGACACATACAAATCAACAACATATACTCTTATATAGATGCACAGTTGCATGAGCACACATGTATATCATTGCACATATACTTTACATGCTGACAGTTATATGCAAAAGAAGGTCTGGGAGTCCCTCCACCGGCACAAACATAGCCCATCGACCTGTTCTTGGGTGGATGGTGCCGGGGAGAGTGTCTCAACCACGCTTCAGCTCACTGCGCTTCTCACAGAGAAGACATTTCCATAGGCATATCATTCTTTGTCCCACCCAAAGGCAGTCCAGCACCGAAATGCTAGGCAAATCTCCTCTGAACAAGAGTACCAACACTAACCCCAGACACGTGTTTCGGCCTAGTCGAGCCTCATCAGTGAGGTTGAGCTGTGCCTCTCTAAGCATAATGCGCACAGGGTCCACGTCTGGATTACTGTGGTAACTTAGGGTGAGAGCCCAAGTACCTCGAAATATGCTAAAGAAGGTCTGGGAGACCCTCTACCCTCACAAACACAGCCCATTGGCCATATTGTGGGCTGGTTCTGCCTCTTATTTCCTGACAAAATGATGCATACTTGCTTTTGGAACATGTGTCCATTAAGATTTCCCACCTTCTCACATTGGTTTAACACAACAAAAGATGAGATGGGGCCATATAGCTTGCTGTCAAAATGCAAACTAGAATACCAGGAAACCTGGGCTCAAATTCTAGCTTTGCCATTTCACCGAATTATATTATCTTTTCTTTGTAGAATGTTTGGTATGTGGAGGAGGTTCCCTGGGCCTCGAGGCCATAAGAAACCACAAAAAGGACTGAGATATGTTGCATAAAAGGAAAATGCCGGAAGTGCAGTTGCCTGCAGTTTCGACGCCTGGAAGCTTTGTGATCCTCCTGCGGGATATTTGTCTGTAGGTGCTGGTCCATTTAATCAATCCAGGACGTGCTCCCCTGCCTAAACAGCCTACCTTGGCAAGAACCACACGCTAAGCGCCAGAAGTGGAGCTGGCAGCAGTAGGTGCAGGGGCAGCAGCAGAGTGAGCAGGTGAGAAACTAGACTGCCCGTGGCCGGCCTGTTGGAACTTGTGTAAGCAATGGACGCGCAGTTACACAGTTCGTTCTTGAGCTTAAATCTATGCCTCTTAGTAGTTGAAGGGCCCACTTGACCTCTTTCCCTTTTGTGCCACTCAAGAGTTGAAAGCCACTATTTGTCCTCACCGAAATGGAGGACACTCACATTATTTCAACATTTGGAGTCCAACGAATGCTCCTGTCTCCACATATCATGGAAGATCACATATGAAGTGCAGGCCTCCACCAAGGCACCCTCTCAATCTATTGGGGCGAGTATGAGTTTGGTGGCCATGCTGGGCAAAACAGTTGAAACAGTCAAATGATAGTTACACGCCTAAAAAGCCAGCTGGCCCTGACCAGATTATCACTGAAGTCCACCAAGGAATAATGCAAGATAGTTGTGGGGAACTTTGAATATGTAGAAAATCACCTCCTTCGGGATAATCTTAACATCAGGGCCTTATTAAACGGGCAGGCGACTCAACCTCCTTTGCACCAATGCAGCAGTTGTTGTCTCAAACGGCTCCAGGCTTTCCTGGAGGTGACATAAGGATACATAAACATGTGTGGGTGGGGGAGAATTTGGCATTGAGTTTACTCGCTGTGGAAGTTGAGGCTGTTGCATTGCGGGCACGGACCACCAAATTGTACTTGCCCCAGGAGCCAAAAGTTGCCTGTCTGTACCTGCCAGTATTTCATAGCTCTCTTTCACAAAACAGTCATGCCATGCAGGACACGTGTAGCCGCAGAGTAAGCCTTCTCACTGAACACGTATTGAACAGGTAGCAACATATTAAGATTTCATGCTACAAAACTAGCCAGCGCAGTTAGTAGCAGGGCATGCTTACCTTGCTTGCCAACACAACCACCTTCTCCATCTATTTCTGCAGGCAGAAAAGGTCTTCCATCTTGCATTTTAAAACCAAATGTCTATCCCTCTCTGCCATCACATTTCTCACACTTTTTCCCCATTCATTGATACCCTTCGCCCCTAATGGTTCTGCTCTGGCCTTCTTTCTTTCCTCAGTTCTCTTCCATGCAGTACTAACTTGTTTTTGTGTAACACGTGCTGCCACAAGTGTCCTGCTTCACAGCATTATTACTATTTTCTTCTGCCACACAACAGGGATCTGCATACAAAATAACCGCTCAGTGTGAACATTATAAAGGCTGCTCAAGCTAATCTAGCAGACAAACCACTACACACTTTTCTCACCTAAGATAACTGGTTCAGGCGCACATACATTTCTCAAAATACACAGAAACACGGCCCTTTTCCATGTTCTGTAAATCCTAACGTTTGTACGTGCAGCTAATTTTCCAATTCTACATTATATTTGTAGCTCCTTTACATCATGATGCAGAAATACAATGCAATATGATGTGTGCAAAAAGCCAGGACTCGCTCATTATTTCACACGCGACACGGGGCAACTTGGCATTTCTGTGTAGGATCCCATAGTTTGCGCTGCTTTAAAAATGTATACACTAATCACAGAATCCTTTTTGTTATTGTTTAACAGAGGCACGCATTTTATAGTTATTTGTGATGTAATAGACACGTGCACGTCAACAAAAAAGGTGTTCATGTGTTGTGTTATATTGAGACCACCCTTAAACTGGGCAGTTCCTTACGGCCCCCAATCAAGGAGCCCTGCAATTTTCGATTATGCTTTTTAGCGCTGGCCTTACTCAAGAATCATGTAGAGTTACACACATCTCCCCCCCCCCCCTGTGCCCATAGCGAACCAAAAACCAGGCCGGGGTATAGGACATATATTTGTATTTATTTGAAGGATCAACAGTGGATATCACATTAAAACAACACACGCCACCCTCTTTGTCGCTCACAATTAAACTTTTGTTACACAAATAAATAAAGCAAGTTGGTTACGGAAAACACAATCACAATACTTGATAGAGATTCACTTCAAGAAATAATCAAACTGGTCATTGAACAGAAGCACTTTACATCTATAGTGCTGTGCAATTTCGATTTTCCCGCACACTTAAAAGGCTAGCAGTTGGGTTTATAGATTGGTACAAATGCATATGCAATTATGCTTTTACCCACACGTTTGGTTTAAAATAAACACAGGGTGATTTAGCAGTTTGTTTTCAGACCCCCTCACTGAAAGGTCTGGTTTGGGGAAGTTGGACAGTAAAAAGTGGGATAATTTGAGAATTTTGGATTTCAGACCCCCTCCACTTAAAGGCCTCTGTTGGGGAAACTGGACAGAAGAAATGGGATGATTTGAGAATTTTGTATTTCAGAACCCCCCCACCCCCTCCACTTAAAGGCCTGTTGGGGAAGCTGAACACAAATATTGCCCAATGAAATGACAGACTATAATTTGTTAATTTCGAATTTTAACAAAAATCATCCTGTGGTGTTCCGCCAAAAGGGAAATTAATTAAATAAATATTTGTAGTTAAATAGGCTAAGGATCTACACTGTTTGCCCCTCCCCTGCCCACTACAAAGTGAAATGATTTAAGGCAAGCAGATTCCCCCACCTGTGGTTTCAATTGGCTCAGTTCTACTTACATTGAAAGTCTCTGTTTAGAGTTCAGGAAAGCCAGCTGCCTTTCAGGACCCTCTGGGAGGACAGGGCAGGGGTCTCGTCACTCCAATCTAAAGGATGGTCCCCAGCTCTTCAACATAGGGCCCAGTCAGCTTTTTAGGCTTCCCCGGCAATAGACAGCTGCACCCAGATACAATATAGGCAATCTCTTCTGACGTTTCCTTGTGGCTGTCAGATGGTAAATTTCAGTAGCTCTCTCCTTTCCTCATAGTGCATCCCCTTTATGTACCAGTGATGGCACAATCAGGATTTCATTACTGGGCGATGTCCTGCAAGAATTCCCTCTACCATGATTGGGCAGTTACACTTCTCTCTACCTCCAGGTCCAGCCTCTCTCTGAGCATTGGTTTAGGAGTCTGGAGCAGACATATGGCGATTCCCACTTGCAATCCCCTTTTGTTTTCATGTCAACTTTAAAAAACAATGTAGTTATGTGTCAAAAACGTTGTTATTTACTAGTAACTATCATAATATATATTCCGCATCAGCTAATAATGGGGAATTTAATAAAACAACAGCCAAGTCTGCACCATTTCGTACGGCCATTTGGCAATTTTCTGCCGTTTTCACAAAAAGCATAATTGTTGGGGACATGCAATATATACCCCACATTCTTAATTTTACCCTCCACCAGTTCACCAACTCTCAAATTTGGAACAAGTTCAGAGCAGCCATGAACACCTTTTAGCTGGTCACTACACTAACTCTCAGGTGGAGGAATTTTATAGCAACAAAATCACCTACAAATGATCTAAAAAATGAAACATGCATGTAATCAGTGCGACTTGTGGTTTCTGGGAAAATGCAACAATTGTGACAGTCCATTTGAACAAAGGGAATCTTCATATGTGCAAATATGAGCTTCCCTTCCTCCAGACCATTTGCCACTCTTAGCCAGCTTGTGACCAGAGTTTTTATATTAGCCTCTTTGTTGTTTGAATTCAGACTTCCGTCTTGATTGCAGCCCCTGTTTTCACACCTCCCCCCTTCATTCTGGGCTTGCACCGGCTAGAACATTTGGCCCGCACAGAACTGCCTTCAGAGACAGCAGGTCTAGGGAAACAAACCTGGTTTTCAACACCTTTCATGCAGGCCACATTTTATTGCAGTTGTAAACAGTTGGGATGCAAGTCAGGCTTTCAGTGGGGGAGTCCTTTGTGTATTTTGCCCAGGGACCCACCATTTCTCCTTGGCCGAAAGGAACTCACATAATGCATTTTCTAATATCAGCCTTGATTCTTTGACATACAGTGTGTTTTATGGATCAGGGTTCACTTTGCTTTTGTGCTGAAAGTACAGGGATGTTTCTTTCTGTCATTAATAAAATAAACATCTAATTATCTACTGTTCATTTTTCGGCTAAAAAGTGGATCTGAATTGTCACAGTGCACCACCTATTGATGGGTGACAGTTTCAGTGAAAATGCTGCATTTATTTCTCAGCTTTTCCAGGCTGCAGAAAGTCACCCACATAGTCTGCCTAAATAGTCCCCTTTTCAGCGTGCAGCTTTCTGAAGGCTGGCAGATCATTTACCCAGTGGGCTCTTGAGTTTCGTTGGTTTGTGGCCTTTGATTACCCCCCACACATGTATTTTCCATGTCAACCAAGTCAACGTTGCAGACTAGTCAGCATTGTTAAGTTTAAAGAAGAGATTTCCCTGGTGATTGAATTTCATATGGAGCATGCTCAGAATGAGAAGCCAACTGGGGGCTTCCAATTCCAATTTCTGTCACAGGGTAGCGGGATGGGATTTATAAACAGGGTGACACACTGGTGGGTTTTGATAACAGAAGAGTGGTGTTTATTCTAATATATGTAACATAAAATAAAATGCAAATAATGTCTCAGTCCAAGCTCATAAAGAAAGTCTCCTATAGTGGTTCCAGCAATTGTGATCCGTCAACCCTTGTTTGGGAGTCAGATACGTAACCCTGGTGTTTGTCTTCAGGGTGCAGGTTTTCGGGGCCCTTGATCCCTACCCTCATTGACTGTGTATGATGATGGGGGGAGCTTCCACAGCAACATATTCCAGATTGGATCACTCGGTAGGTCTCTTCCAGTAGGGTTAGACAGGGATGAGCTTTGCTTGGACCAGTTCCCTTTGCCACCTTTTTGGGGTGGGGCCTCTGGAGTTCTTGGTCAGTTAACCACTTCCCTGTTCTAGAGCACTGATCACTGAAACACACCCTTTCTGCCCCTCCCCACCCCTCTAGTGTTGCTCCCAAAGCCCTGGTAAGATTGCACCCTTGGTTACACTCTCCATCCCCCTCTAAATTCTGCCCGGGCCCTGCTGCTCCAATTAACAATCTCTGTGCTCTTGCTAGCTAGAGTACCTTTTCCCCTCCACCTCAGGTGTAGTAATGGTAGCTTCCCCTATAGTTCCTTACTCCTTGGCCCAGATGTAACTGGTGTTTAACTCATGCCTCCTCCTAGATGGTGGGTTAAGGGTTTCCTAATGGTCTTCCTGCCTAATGGTAACTTCTCCCTCTCTGATAATCTATTTCCTACCCACCTCAACAAAGCTCTTCCTTTTAATGGTAACTACCTCTTTCTCTATTCTCCTTCAAAACTTCCCTCCAGTACTCTCTTCCTGCTTTCCTCTCAACCTCCTCTCTTTTGTCCCTCGTTGCGTAAATCCTTCCTCCAACTCCTAATCAAACTCCCAGCACTGCCAGACGGAACTCTCTGCTTGTTATAGGAAGGTCCTTCCTCCCCTCGGGTCGTATCTAGGGATATTGAGGACATCTATGTATTGAGGGAAGTGCAGTTTTCTGATTGAATCATGAGTAGGTGATCATGTGGCTTGAAGTGGAGCAGACGTGACGTTTTCAAAGCCTGCCACCATCTTGGATTTCAGTGGGGCCATGTTCAGATATGGAGTCTAGCTCTCTCCCCCTGAAAGGTAAGCTGTGTTCCCATATGGCTGTGGGTCTTCCTGTTCCCCTGGCATGCAAGTCTGGCGTCTACATGCCATCCAGTAAGTCATTGAAAAAAAGTTCACTTGTGTTTACTTCGTCACAGGGATTGGTAAATTGGTGATACCTGTGCCACTGGGTCACTAGAGATGATCTGTGCCTGTGTTTGCACGTCCCGTAGCAATCATCCCTTGCTTGCTAACACACAGGCTTGTAACTGCTGGACCCCTACACATTATGGCCCTTATTCACAGAGTGTTTTCCAATGGGGTTTGCCATTATAAAATGCTTCTGTGAATTCGGCCCTATGTGTGAGTGTACCACACTATGAGAAGGTTTCTGTGACACCAATACCGAGCAAAAACATATATATTTACCTGCTTTTGAGGAACTCCAAATGCATGCAACTTTCTTTTCTTAAATGGGGAGTATCCGCCTCCAAGGCTGGATGTGTGGGTCTGGCTAGGACTCCTGAATGGCTCTCCCAGTGTGTTCCCCTGATGGGAAGGAGTTCCTTTAAATATTAGATCTATGCCCCTTTGCCCCTGGGGATCCTGGTAGCGGTAGGGTGGCATGGGGACCTCTATGACTTTTCCACACAGGGCCCTGTATTTTGAGTAGAGCTGGTTGGGTGTGAATATCCCAGTGATTAGCCCCTACTTTAGGATGGGGGCGCAGTGAGGGTGGTCTGGTGATTTCCCGTATACCTCCTGCGGGTCTAGCACTATCCAGCGCTGCGTTGCACCCCGCCTTGTTGACCTCCCCCACTTTGGGTTTCCAGAATTGGGCAGGGGACTAACACAGATACCCCATCTCAGTGAGCTGTGATTTGACCTGGAAAAGGAAGGGCTACCCCCACTCTCCATTACACGCGTGTTTGGGCTGCGGCCTTCTAAGAAAAACAAAGTGGCCTTTCCCTTCGAATGGGCTAACTGCCAAATGTTCACCTCCATAGTCTCATGGGCTGCTTCACCCCATCACCGCCAACCCACACACATGAGGGGACGCCTCCTACAGTTTGGCACCTTTATTGTGTTTTAAATATCTGGTCTTGCCACCAGCCCTCAATTATTTGTGTGAATGTATATGTCCTAAGATGCAAACCGGCACAGTAAATAGAACTTACATTCTCAAACGAATGTAGTTTATTTAGTTAAAATGCATTTTGAAATACAGAACTGTGAATCAGCCTTAGCGAGGAATTTTCATAACTGATTTTAAATCCCTGCAGGCTTCCATAGAGATGGCTGCAACGATTACATATTGATTAAAAATAGGGATACTCATAACTTAAATAGAAATGTTAGGTTTCCTATTATTCTTAGACAAGGCAAGCCAATCAGGCTGAATCAGAAACCTCTCCATGTTAAAGACTATATGGGGTGCGATCACGGGTGCCGACTTATAATGCACTTACAGAATCCTTAACCCTAATGTTGCAAAAGTGATCACAATTTGCACCAACACGTTGGAAACACCTTAGAATCGTTGATGAAAACATGGGCTTCTGTTGTAAGGTGTCTAGGCGAGCATAGAATAATGCTTTGCGTTTCATTTAGGAGACCACTACAAACAAAACATAAAGCAGTTTATTGAAGTTACCCATTACAGGCAATGTTTCCATGGTGACTATCAAATCCATCCATAATGGTGTTCATGTCGGAAAGGTCTAGTATATCACAATGACAATTTTAAATCCAGAAATGCTGACAACCCAAAATCTGCCCAGAAGAGGGGCGTGAGGTAGGCCATAATGCGTGCCCATTCAAGCTGCGGCCTCCCAGCTGAGACAGCAAACAAAGAGGTTTGGCTCTGCACAAATGTGCTGTGATTGAATATAAAGCCGAGGCCTACCCGCTGAGAATGGTAACCTGCGCCACACATGAAACCATTCCTGAGTTTTGATCGATACTTGCATAAATTAGAGTAAAACCAGCGACCGTGGCGTGAAAGTGCCAGAGGCTTAGGAGAAGTGAATACAAAGCAATAGGAAACTGCAGGGCATCTGCAACTGTATTAGGGCTGGTGGGAGTCCATTTCAAAAATATGCTTCAGAGGCCATTACCTACAGATGGAAAAAAACAGTCCAAAGAACCGTGGGGTGCTTAAATTATATTGCAGGGAAAGAATGCAGGAAGGGGGTTAATAGCTGCAGATTATCATGGGCAGGCAGCCAGGGGGAGCTGCAACACAAAATGTCAATTGAAAAGCTGTTAATCGCTATTTGATAGGAGGGTGATAATGTAGAGGAAACCTGAGTAAAAATGCAGCAAGGTGATACGAAGATTGCTGGATAGTGTAAGAGGTCCAATGGAGGTGATGGCCTGAAGGTGCCAGCAAAGGTCACCTATAGCATGTGCACTGCAAACCACACATTGAATTTTCTGAATTAAAGGTCAATGTTGCTGTGTCATATGACTAGCAACATCCCCCCACCCTGTGAGGCTCAGGGCTCATTTCAACTGAAAAACCTGACAGGCCCTGATGCTAATGCTGGGAATCTTAAAAGAATCTCTGGCCGTCAGAGTGACATTCAGGAGGTGGGATGAACAGCACAATGATTGGTTGGCCTTCCCTGAGCCCTGTTAGAAGGAGGGTCTCAGAGTGGCTTTGCGCTTCAGAAGGCCTGTGGTTCTGATGCACTGCTTGGAGGGTGGCAAATCTCTTCCTGGACCATTGCGGCTTCTGCAGGGATATTGATTATTTTTCTGTTGTGTTGCCTTTGTTTCTCAGAGGTTGTGTCTGTTTGTAAATGCCTGGGGGCGCAGGTCCTGCATCATGAAGATCCACTTTGTGTAGCTGCACAATCCCTTCATCTGCCCCTCCGCACTTGCATTCCCCTAGACTCTCCCAAACTCACGCCTCCTTCCAATATCCCTCCATCCTCCCAGCGCCTACCCTCTATTCACTCTCCCTTTATCCTTTCCCATCTGTCACTCCATCTTCTTCCCCTCCCTTTCTCCACCCTCAAATGCTTTTTTCCCTTCGCTCCTTCCATCTCTCCAGCTAACACTCCCTCCGGCTCACTCTCATCCCTACTTCACACTCTCCACATTTTACTCCCTGATCCCTCCCTCATTCTTTCTTCTTCCTCATTCCCCACGCTGCCCTCCCTCCTTTACTCCCCACATTTCAGTCTCTAGACCACGCCCCCTTTCTCTCCATGTCTTCACCTGCCGTCCTCCCGCTCATATCTTTCTTCCCCTCCCTGTCTCCTTAACTCCCTCTCTACCATTCCTCTTTGCCAGTCTCTGTGCAGCTGGGCACTCTGGTTGCACACAGCGATCCGCGGCGCGCGCATTTACATGATGAGTTATCTTATTCAGTTTGAATCAGTGGCCTCCGGTTTAAAACAGCCAGGGACACGTGACAGGAGAGCGTGTGGTGACTGACTAACTCTTAACAGATAGAGAGGGAGACAGAGGCATCAGCAAAATCACGGGGTTCCAGGGATGGGCGGCAGAGAAAAGAATCATAGAAAAAGCGATGGTTGACAGGTGAAATGGCTGGAAAATAGCTTCAGAAAGAAGGAGAAAGGAAAGAAAGACTTCAAATAAAAGTAAATGTGAAAAATCAAAGCAAGAACAATTAAACAAACTTAGAGAACAAAGTAAAAAAGAGCAAAAGGAGAACAGCGAGCGCGGCGTGTCCACTGACCCCATAATACACGTGGAGGTTGTGACGAGACGGCCTTCCCACTTGTAAGGGAGAATTATCATTTTGTAAGATGCTTGCAAGCACTTCACAAACACTGAGCACAGCAGGAGAGGAGCCGGGAACCCACCGTGCCCACTGAGTGTGCAGACAGTCACAACTTGCTTGCCTTTTTGTGACTGCCTTCGCTTGATCCAGATGTGTTCTTGTTTTGGTTTTTGGTCGCACTTACAGAGATCCCCATGCAAATACGTACATTAGGTCCACAGGGGCAAAACGACACTCCCGCTCCTGTTGTTCAAAGAGAACGGGGCAGCTGCCCTCTTTGCACCCGTGTACTCGGCGCTATGGGTTCAATGACAAACTCGTTTACGAGTAAATAGGTCAAGGTCTAAATATTGTAGTTATGCAGATTTTATTAAGGAAACATAAGGTTTGCAGGTCAGGTTTAGCCTTCCTTGTTCTCATCCAGTCGCTGCCATTCAATCACAGGAAGGCTCTTGAGCAGCTGGGATACCCTTTTACAACTGCTGAGTGAGCATGCTCAGGTTGGAACTCATGTACAACTCATGTTGGAACTCGTTATGGAGTTTAGAGTTCAGTTCAAGCTTAGATTCAGTTTCCTCAACATATAACGTTTCATTGGTCACCAATTTTCTTAGTTTGGAATGGGACATTATACCCAGTCTCCTAAAACGCAGCAGTTTAATGGTCAACAGTTTTCTCAGTTCACTGTGGGGCTTTGCACTCAATCGTGCAGGATGAAGGGTTTAGGTGTTCAATGATTCTCTCCATACAGTATTTCCCCATATTCTGCGGCCACCCTTCCTTGGCCCTACTGTGGCAACAACTGCCGAGCCGGCGGGCCATTACCGCCTAAGGTAATGCCCCCGGGGCCTGAAGTTACAGGCCTGAGCGTAGCGAGGGCCTTAAAGGTGGCCCCAGGGGCATTACCTTAAGGCGGTAATGGCCCGCCGGCGAGGTGGTTACTGCCATTAGTATTCCAGGGTCTGCAGGCTCGGGATACTAGTTTTCCAGAATTTGCAGCCCCGGAATACTAATGGCTGACAAAACCTTTTCAAGCAGCATTTCTTTTGCCGTTTGAAAAGGTTTTGTCGGAGTACGCGTTAGTACTAGGAACACTAGAACACACGTACTGCTTCATTGGTACGGAGCAACAGGGTGCCATTTTGGGCCAACTTGCTCCGTACTAATGAATGGGAGGAAACGAGCCACCTTTGAAAAGGGAGAAGGGACTACATGTGGTCCCTTCTCCCTTTCCATGGTGGCTAGAATAAAAAAGAAAAAAAAGAGAGTGCACCCGGCGCGCAATGCATGTAAGTGCGTCCACGGGATTACACTGTGGTATGGCTCGGAAAGGAGCCAATCCATGTTAAGTGTATCCCATGGAATGTCGCCGCCGGGTACTAATGCCCATTCCTACTTTTTGGTCTTTGGTACTTAACTTTCTTCTTCCCCACACAGTCCAGCTTGCTCCTCCAAAGGCATTTGAAGGTTGTCGAGGTACCTCTCCAAGCTTGCATATGACTTTAACCGGCTTTGCCCCTCTCTGTCCACGTTTGTTGGAATTCCCTTTCCTTAGCAGTAACAGTTGGATTCTCCTGACTAGCAGCTCACAAACTGGCTCCTATTGAGGCGACAGCTTGCAATGCACCACAGTTGCTTCATGTTGCTGTTGGTGTACGTGCTTCCTTCTTTCTCGTTCAAGGCGCAGCCAGTGTGTGACGTGCCCTGGTCCTTTGGGTCTCATCCTGCAGGTAGCAGGATACTGTGGTCTGTGCTCTATCTCCCTTCATTGGTCTTGTACCTCCTTTAGATGGCTTGTCAGTAGACCATTAAATTGAAGACATATTCCTTTCCTTACTCTCTGGGCTGCGGATGGCTTGTCAGTAGACCATTAAGTTGAAGACATATTCCTTTCCTTACTCTCTGGGCTGCGGATGGCTTGTCAGTAGACCATTAAGTTGAAGACATATTCCTTTCCTTACTCTCTGGGCTGCGGATGGCTTGTCAGTAGACCATTAAGTTGAAGACGTATTCCTTTCCTTACTCTCTGGGCCGCGGAATGGGTCAGGTGATCACATGCACTAAAGAAAGACTCTGGTAGATTGTCTCTGTGATCCTGCAGCAAGGATAGGACCTTGCATGCACATTACAACAAGGAAAAACACAGAGTTTTAAGGGAGCATGTGCAGCCCTACAGATAAGCAGTGTACCAGCCACCTTTACTGTCTAAAATCAGGCAAATATTCAATTTTTCTCGGGAGGATAGCGCAGCGGCAACATGCTCACCTTGGAAGCAAGACGAGACGGAGCAGCACAGGTTCGATCCCCGGGTCCGTGCTTAGAAACCTCTGGGTATTAAGCGCATTATAAATAACCTACCATATCATATCATACAAAATAACACAGGGAGTAAAGTACACATTCTCTGAACATAAAAATTGTAAACAACAAACTCAAAGTAGCTGTCCCCTACTTGCCCCCACATAGCTCCATGGCTATATAGTAGGATGACTGGTACCAGCACAGCAGTACAAAAGGAAGGGACTCAAATGTTGTATTAATGGTACCTGATTGTTGCCTTCTCAGAAGATTTAATTTTAAGGAAAAAAGGCTTATTTTAATTTGCATGAATTGCTAGGAGCAAAGAAGTATCCCCTAGAAAAAGATATCTGTTTTAGAGTTCCATCATATTTTTATTAGCCTAAATATATTCGCATTAGAGATGAAAATTCATTTTTTCTTCCGCGCAACTCACTGAACTGTTTCACCGGCCATGGCTGAAGGGTCCCCCATGCTTTGAGCAGGAGAAGAAGAAAAGGGCACCTCCGCTAAAATCCCTGGTGCATTCCTGGCCACAAGACTGGACAGACTTTTATGCTTTGTCCCATAATACATATACTCCATCACTAGAAATGCAAACGAAACCACAACAAAGCGGTCCATACAAGGGAGCACAGTGGAGGATCCTGGTTACCTTTCAATGAATTGAACTGTTTCAATATAGCCTTTAACCCCCCCTATTAGCCCCCCCCCCGAGGACTTCATGAAGCTCTGCAGAAATGTTCAATGGGTGTGTATTTCCTGTTTGAAAAGGTTCATGTAGTTCTGTCCGAGGAGGTCAAAGTTCTGATCGTCCCAAAAATGACTACTCATATGGTACTGTTCCTTCTTAGTGTTTCAGAGGATGCAAACCTTTCCCGCCACTAAGTCTGCAGACCCACCCCCGATCCTCGCAGTGAGCGGCAAAACCAATATGGCAGATTGTTTTCCTCAGCACGTTCCACTCTCCTCTGGAATACCCTTGCACTCTCCAAGGTCAGTACATGCCCCACGGGGACTGTTATATACCACTTCAAAAAGGATATTTCAGCACAAAGTCCATAATTATAACACGCCAGACAAACACAACCATCACCATATTGAAAACCAGGTCCTCCATTCAGCAGGTTTTCTCTTTGTGCCACCGAGTAAGGCAGTCCAGTGTGGCACACCAGAGTGCATGTCTGTGTGACGCAGCTCTCTTTCGCCACAAGGAGAGAGTGCCAAGAGGCACCCCTAAGTAGGGCACCGGTCAGGGGTTCTGTCATATTATAGTCCTGCCTTGAACAGTTTCAGGAGCAATTGCTTCAGACTTTCACTTGTCTGGTCTCTATCTCTCTCTCTCTCTCTCTCTCTATCTCTCTCTCTCTCTCTCTCTCTCTCGCAGTTTTTCAGATCCACCTGCATTTTGGTCATCTGCTTTGTCCTTCAATCTCTTCACAGGGTCCGAAATTAGGGGGGGTTGGATGCTGGGATGTATTTAGCTCCTGTTTGTAGCCTAGAAGAGCTTGGTTGGCCTGGTACCAACACTACCAGGAGCTACTTTGGCTCCCCAGGCCAACTGATGCCAAACACACACACACCCATGTCAATTTACCTCTGTGCAGTTGGGACACTCAACAAATAAGCATGGGACGCATCTATATGACATTTAAAGCATACAGGGTCATAAAAATAAGGCACAATGTTGCATTTGCATCTTATATTGAGTTAGATTTGCAGAATGCTCTCTACTAGCTCCTGGTTCCCCGCTGGTAGCTCCTGCTCACTGCTTAATGCCCGATACCCAGCAGCTGCTTTTAGCTTCTGCCTATCTCGCGCCTTGAAACACTTGTGTATAGGCGCGTTATAAATGCTATTTCATATCATATCTAATCTTAATTTTAACCCCTGCTCCATGACAATAGCAACTCCCACTTTCTGGTCACTTCTGTTCACAGCCTGCCTGCCACTTACTGAAACTTTAGTTACAGCCCCACAATTCTTCGATCATACGTTACGTCATTCAAAGAAAGTATGAGTTTCAATCTCTGAGCCTCATTCTGAGGCCGGAGGCGTCATCCTTACATTTGGTAAAACCAGTCCAATATGCAAAGTCTTCTGGCTTTATAGAGAAATTGATAAACATATAGATAGACGGATGGATAGTCAGATTGATAGAAGGATATAGGCAGATAGATAAGATTAATGAAAAGAAATGTAAAACAGACGATAAAGATAGCAAACAACAAATCTAGTCAACCAATTATATTTTTGTCAGCCTTGGTGTGGATTGGTCAGCATGAGCCAAAGTTATACACTGCCCTGTAAGAGGCTCGCATATTTGCCCAAACTAGCCAAAGCCGTCATAACATTGGCTGGGATTTGTGGCTGGTGTCCCTTTCAGGACAGCCAAAGGACTGCCACATTCACTGACTGCTCTCGCTAAGATATCCCCATGCCTGCAGTAGTAGGGCCCCTCTCACACAGAGTATTGCTATTCAGGGCCACTTGGAGCTGCCGAAAAACCCACCCTGTGCCATACAAGTTGCTCAGCTTTGCTACTACCCATTAGATCGGTTGAGCCAAATACTTGGGCCGCCTCTGACTTGTTTGGAGGAAACTGCACTGGTTGGCATTCGTGCAGAGAACACATTTGCGAGGGCAGTTTGGACCATGCACCGAAATGTTAGAGTTCTAGATGAAAAGATTGCCTAAAGAAGAGCACGGGTAGGAGGGCATTGCCCATCAGAGGGAAGATGTGTCCAAAGCGCATGTGCACTTTAAAAGGGTTTGAAAAGCCTTCTCTTTCACAGGCTATATACACTTTATTCAAACTTCATTTACAAGCGTATTAGTGGTCCACGAGTTGATAAAAAACAAATATTATTTTTCAACATTTAATTAGTAAAGTTACTAATTTAGTTTCCTTTTTTTAATTAGGAATCATAACTTGACAGGAAATGTTAATATCATTTTGTTGAATGAACTTGGAAGTTATTTGCAAACAGGACATCAAATAAACATTTTGCATCACATCTGTACCCATCTGGTTCCTTAGTATAGTTAGTGCACACTTTACAATCCAGGACATTAAAAATGAAACTTTGTCGCGCCTTGAAACACTTGTATATATCATATCATATTATATCAAGAACCATAATTGGAGCCCAAAGTAAAGACGATATAATGTTATATTCATGGAGAAGTCACTGTGAGCTGGTATTGACAACCATGAGGCTGGTTGATCTGCTACCCACTGTTTCCTACCCTGGTTGCTGGTAAATCCCTTGCTACCAAATTGCCCACCCTCCCCCGTTATTAGCTTCTCACTCCCTTGTATCTCTGCTTCCCTAACTGTGTCTTTCCCCCATGAGTTGTAAAACGCTCCTATTGCTTCTCGAGGGTAGATCCGTGCTCAATAAATACCCTAGTAATGATAATAATAAAAATAATAATATTAATAATAAAAGCACTTACACCTATTGTATTCTGGTGTCGTGTATTGTGGGCATACCTCAGTCTCTATGGTGACCAATGTGTTTTGGGTGAATCCATTCAGTATTTTCCCAAATTTAGAAACCTAAACAACTCATCTGCTCCAACTTTTGAAATTGATGAATGCACAATATACAGCCGATCCAAACAGATAGTCCGTGAAACCGCACTTGCACACAATTGTGTGCATCGGATCATACAGCCGGTCACTAGTTTAGTTTAGTTTATTTATTTATTAAGCGCACCAGACCAAGGGGCATCAGGGCGCAGCAGATAAGGATATGTTCAGCTAGGTTACAGGCTATTGGGTACATGGGTACATGAAATACAAAGGGACGAAATATACAATAGCACATCAGTATATACAGTGTTAATTATATGATCACATGAGATTGCAGTGAAATTACATGGGTACATGAAGTGCAGGACGCAATAAACAATAGTACATCGGTATATACAGTGTAAATTATATGATTATGTAGCATAGATATAGAGTGATCGCAGTACATCAGGAAGGTGTTCCAAGTGGACCAGCACATAGTAAGCGAATCCGTGAACAGAGGGTAGGCATGGGTGAGGAGCGTCAAGAGGGTATTTAGTCTGTGTGATTATTTATAATTTTCTTTTAGCCAGTTGGTCAGATTCTGTCTGAATTTGGAGAAGGGCTGGGGAACTCTAATACCAGGAGGTAGAGAGTGCCATAGTTGCGCAGCCTTAACTGGGAAACTGTGTCCTCCGATAGTAGAGAGTCTGAATCGTGGTACTTGGAGGCAGTTCGAATTGGCTGTTCTTGTCGGTCTGGATGATGTTTTTTTTACAGATTCTGTCCGTAAGGCAAGGCAGTGCATTATTATTAAGGCGCTTGTGGGTAAGGGAGGCAATCTTAAGTTTGATTTTATCAAAGGTGGATAGCCATTTATGTTCTCTTCTTGTAGAGGAAATATGCTCGCTTCTGTTGATCTTAAGTGCTGCTCTCAAGGCATTGTTCTGGAGAACCTGTATTTTATGGATAGTCTGTTTATTCGCTCCAATGTAGAGCGCGTTACTGTAATCCAATTTGGAAAGTATGCAGCAAACTAGCTGCAGACTGCAATGTAGTGTCTGATCCTCCACTAGAACACATGTCCAGTTTTGCCTCAATTAGAAATGATGCAGCACAAAACAAGCCGGAGTATCCACTTTTCAGATGTTCCAAAAATCCAAAGCCCTGTGACGAAGTCACAGTGTGGAGGCTAGAAGTTTAGGCAAAGAGGGGAGAGCGAAGATCGGAGGAAGTGCTAAACGGAGAGAGAAGCAGAAGAGGAGACAGAGAAAATAGCAGAGCATGTGGAGAGAGAAGGAAGAGCATTGCAAAGTGGCAAGGAGGCGGGAGTTAGAGGGCGCTCAGAGAGGAAAAAGATCTTGCTAAGAGTCATATCATGGTGTATTGGCCTCACTCTGCTCCAGAGGGCAAGGAGAGATACCCAGTCGAGGTGACCTGCCATTGCGGATTAAGTCTGAAAACTCTGGGGTCCATGGATCCTCAAAGAGTCAGATGGTGATCCACATCAAGATCCCTCAATGCAGGACAGTGTACATCTTTACTAACCCAGCACCCTCCAAGAAACACCCAACCAAAGCAAATAAAGTAGTGTTGGACACAATCAATCCCAGAGACTGTGAGGGACTGTTTGCTGCCTAGTTTGGGGCAGAGCAGTTTGGGGGTAGGGCAGAGAAGGACTGAGGACCAACATCTTACGGAAAGTTTGATCAAGTTGTATATAGTCATATTGCTGAACCCACCTGCGTGGACTCGGTTAAACCCAATCTCCGGTTTATTTAATGCTAAATAAAGAAAATGATGAACTTCTATTTGGTGCCCAGTTGTCTGTCGATCCCTCTGTCATGAGAGCCCACAATATGCATACCATCAGATATTCATACGTTGTCACTGCTTGCCGTCTTTACTTTACAAAATGGCATTTAAAGATTTGTATTGTCATGATGTCTGCCCTTCCTAGATCACATGAATATCTGCCTAAATATTACTCCCCCTGGTGCAACTTTGGCAAATAAAATTATTCTTTCTGGTACAAAGTTGCCTTCTGTTCTGTTACCAATCCCAACAGCATCAGAGTAGTGCCTACCTGCCTGGGCCAGTGGCTGAGGTAGAAGGAGGCCAGGGTTGTGCTTGGTGGGTTTTGTCTTCCCCTTCCTCTTATTGCTTATTGCTTCCAAAGATGGTTGGCCTGAGTAGGTGTGTAGGGTCCTGAGCAGAATGCTGATGTAGAAGACTAAGAACGAGGAGCTCTTCGCCACTCTTTGCCACTGTAGGCTAGTCTCTAAGCACTGAACACCTAGTGGCTTTTTGCTGTTTCTGCAATGAGTCTGAGCAGTAAGGCAGCCTGCATTGCTACCTTACAGCTGGTAGTCCAGGTCACAGATTGTCTTCCCTTCCTCCTCCTTCCCTGATTCACTGCATTCCATGGTCTCCTCTTTTCTTCTAACCATCCCATCTTGTATGTCCCCTCAGTTTCTTCACCCTAACCCAGCAAAAACGAAAGTTCTGTTCTTCCCCCCATTTTCTCCCCATACTCTACCTTCTGGTATCCCCCCTTCCCAGCAGCCTTTTCCCTCTCTGTCCATTATCTCAGCATACATTTTGATTCTATTTTTCTCCTTCTCAACTCAAATTGCTAATACTGCTCGTATATACTGAATCTGTACAAATAACCTAATACAAAAAAAGAATGAGAAATGACCAAATTTATTTCAATGAAAATAGTAGGTATTTTGGTGTATGTATGGTAAATAATAGGTGGGGGTGGGGTAAGGGTATACGTTGGGGCGGGGTGGGGGAGAAGAGGTGCGGGGGACTCCCCCTGCATTATAGAAATAATAAGTTAAAAAAGCAAAAAGTAATTTTCGTTTTTCAGTCAAAAAAATCAGGTCATTTCTCAATTAGTTTTCATTTTTCAAATTATCACAGATATCCCATATATGCTGCCTTGGCCTCTGCAATCTTCATTGTGCTCACACCTTTCTTTCATTTCACTCCACCAAGCTTCTTACCTCTTTGCTCTTCTTCTCCCGTCTTGACTATTGTTTTGCCCTTTTAGTCATTCTTCCTGCTTCTTGTCTCACCTCCCTTAGTTCTACCCTTAACTCTGCCATCCGCTTCCTTTCCCTTTTAGATCCTGGCATCTCTATTTCCTCCCCCCTTCGATCTGCATCTTTGTTGCCATTTGATTTCCGTCTACTCTATCACTTCCGTTGTATAGTCTTTAAATGTACCGAGTGCCTTGCCTCATCTTATCTGTCTTCTCTTGTCTCTTTCTATTCCCCCTTCGATCCCCTACACTCTCGAACTCAGTACCTTTCGTCGGTCCCTAATGGACACGTTAATGGCCCTCCCCAGCAAGGGGTTTATTGCTAATAGTATCCCGGCACGTTGTACTGGGTTACTAAAGTTTGTAAATTGTGACATTTTGCAATTTACTCCCAAAAAATGAAAAGCTGGCTGCCATGGAAGGGGGAGAAGTCCCTTCTCCCTTTCCATGGTGGCCTTTCAGTCAAGGAAGGATAAGGTAAGTGGGGATGGGGTGGTGCGTACTTTATTGTGTGGGAAGGGAGGGTAGGGGATGGGACGCAGGGCACGTGAAAGCTGAGAAGCACACTTACCTCCAAAATCCGGCCAGGGTAGATGGTGGGCTAGCGCTGCGAAGAGGCTCGGAGCGGGGGCTATACTGTGGGGTGAAGCCCTTGCTCCGAGCCTCCTCATAGGCTGGGAGGCCGGCAACCCCCACCCCTCTGGGTTAGTAATGAAACATTTTTCTGAGATCACAAAAGCGATGCAACATTCCCCTTCCGCCATCCGTGGTTGGAACAGCCAATAAAGTTTACAAGGGAGTCATGCAACATGAAGAATAAGCATGCAGCCCCTACAAAATTAGCAAAATAGATTCTGAGTGCGTAGGATTGACCATTTTGTAGAAACCAAGACTTTTGTGTAAGTTGGGGGCAATTGTAGACTGTTTCATGTAAGAGCTCCTTTAGTCTACCTTACCTATTGCATTGGTATTTTTTCACGAATCTGCTACTCTTATATGTATTTTTATTCTTGATTAAAGGGAGCAAGGAGTCTGTTCAGTGAAACATTGTCAAACACTGACAAATGTTTGGCAAAGGGGACATTCTGTTGTGTTTGGGTATGCTACTATTTAAATCTGTGTAACACACCATTGTGCAATATTCTGTAGCTTGGCACCAACACTATTTATCAAAACAAATGGTCTTCTCTCTTTTGTAATGGTTTGGCAGACGAAGAATGATGGTATGGAGGGTAGCCTAGAGCAATTGCAGAGGTTATGATTAACTCTAAACCTTCCAGCCATCACCTCTTTTGTTTTGCTGTAGTCCCCCGAGTGGGACGGGTATGCCCAGACGTGGGTCCCGTGCCTACTGCGCTTTGAGAGTCAAGCTACTCCTCACTGAGGAGGCCCAACGAGGCCGAAACGTGCTTGGGGATCTTTGTTTTCTAGTGCAGAATGGATGTGATCAAGCAGTTTGGGCTGGTCTGCCCCTTTTGAGCTGGGACCAAGCCTGATTTTCATATGGTCTTTCCCCTTTTGTAACGGCTTGGTGGGGGAAGAACGATGGTCTGGAGGGTTGCTCAGAGTATTGCCAGAGTGTAAGATTAATTCTAAACCTTCGAGCCATCACCTCTTCTGATTTGCTGGCGTCACCCCGAGTGGGAAGGCATGCCCAGACGTGGGTCCCGTTCCTGCTGGGCCTAGAGACCCAAGATACTCTTCACTGATGAAGCTCAAGAGGTTGAAACATGTTTATGGATGCATGTGGTCTCATACAGAAGGTTGTGACCAAGCAGTTCCGGCTGTACTCCCCCCTTTGGCGTAGGACCATCACCCACCCAGCCGTCACCTCTTCTGTTTAGCACCAGCACTATTTAAACATTGGATGTACACAATTGTTGTACCATAGGCTGTTTATTGGTGGTGCTGTGCAATCTGGTGCTATCACATGCCTACAGCAGTCCAAAAGCACAGACAACTAATACATGACTTTGTGCAGTCTGCCATACATAATGCAGCTGCTACCATGCTAGCCAAATTAAACACATCTACGAGCATGGGCTTCTGTATTTTTCACAAACGTTTGCAGTGCATTGGTATTATTGAGATTATGTCCAACTATTGGCTGCATTCATATTTATTTTGCTTATTGTTATGTAAAAGAAGCAGACTCCTCCGTGATGCATAGCTAAACACTGACACATATTTCTGTTTCCACAAAAACGATGCACTTTTACCCTCGCTCCCTAACCCAGTTTGGAACAGTTGATGACGATGAAGAGGGAGATCTGCAACACAGCAGGGAAGCAGGCAGAGTCCTTGGAAAATTAGTAAAATGGCTTGTCATTGCAAAGGAGCAGCCATTGTTGTAGAAGCATTGGCAACTATGTAAAATGGGCAAGAGTTATAGAATGTTGCCTGCAAGAACCCCACCAGCCTACCCTGCATAGTAAGTTGTTTGCAGCTCATTGCTCCATTTATATGTATTCCTATTGTTTTGTAAAGAGAGCAGGCTGCTCCATGATACATGACCAAACACTGACAAATATTCCAGAGGGGCCATTCTGATTTGTGTGTATGCCACCATTTTAATCTATTTACCATGGTTGTGCACAATACTGTGGAGTCAGGCACCAACGCTTGCTGTCCAGGAGTGCACTGTCACAGGCTTTAAATATTGGATGTACATGGTTGCCGTACTTTGGGCCAATAACTGATGGCACAATGCAATCTGACACTAACATGTGTTACAGCAGTACAACGCCACACATGATTATTAGGTGAAACTGTGCAGTCTGCCACAAGTAATATAACTGCAGCCATGACTCTTGTGTCACTTTGTCCAGATGAAACAAAGGGCTATGAATTTGCACCACTTTAATTTTCACAGGCTTTTGCAGTTTGTTGATATGCTTGGTATTTGTTCCACCGCTGTGCTGCATGGATATTTATTCTATTGATTGTTTGGTAAAGGGGGCACACTACTCCATGATGCATGGCTAAACACTGGCAAACATTTGGTGAGGTGGCCATTCTGATGTGCATCGGTAGGCCACCATTTTAAACTATGTAACACAGCACAATGTGAAGCCGTCAGAAGCACAATTCATTGGTGAATAGGAGTCCAGTATCACAGGCTTTTATATGCAGCTTTGTGCATTTGGGCACCAACATTGGATGTATAGGGTTGCTGTAGTATTGGTCGAGATTTGGGGTGGGGTAGACCGAGCACAAATCAAATGTAAGACTTAAAAGTGAAAGCTCTCCAGTAGCTGTACTGTTTGCTAAAGAACGACACAATGAAGTTCAGATTAAATTTGTCATTTTTTAACAAGCTACCTTACGCAAAACAGGTGGAGGCAGAAATCAAATGTTATTGTACAAAGAGACATATTGGATTTTAAGGATGCATTCATTAGAACCTAGAGGAATGAATATAGATTGGGACCGTTCATGTTTTTTGTGATTGCTGTACTTTAAACATACTATTATTATTTATTATTAGTGTGTTACAATTAAACATTAACTTTTCACACTATACAAATAAAAGATAATATATATACATTGTGCACACCTATAATTCATCTAAACATGCCTGTTATAACATCACCTGGATAAATATCATTGAATTCTATACAATGCAAATCAAATTACAATATTACAAAATTGTTCAGTTGATCATTAAACACACAGTGTGATACAAATAACAGACAAAGTATTCTATTATCCATAAAACTACCTACACTAATGGATACTCTTGCAGATATACAAATGGATTTATTAGAATTGTGTAGAAAATATGTGTGAAGTACCTATCTCTTCGGAATGCACAATGGGTTTATAGAGATTTGGAAGGAAGTAAAATCTGTTTTGAATGAATTGAGGACAATAATTAGAGACCCTCTTTACACAATAATGATTATGTCCAACTTGTATATAGATGTATGACTAGACTACATGGAGTTGCTTCTTGCAATTGTTTATACATTGAAAATGAACATATATTGTAGATTAAAATGTTATTTATTGAAGATATGATGAACATGTTATTTCTGTGCATTTAGACAAGGACTTTTGTTTGAATTAAAATGGCCGATTTATGATGAATTATGTAAGTTACGTAAAAATACATCATACGGCACGTAACGTACCACAATCTTGTTATAACAATAACACTCAAAACACAATGCAGGTTTTCACAGTGTTGTTGCAAATGCAAGGAGTTAGTCAAATGAGAATTTGGCTAATAAGAGGGTGTGTTTTTGTAAAGATATTCTCTTATACATGAATAGCTAAAAGAATGTTAAGGACTCAAAGAGTAATTGATTTTTTTTAACCAACAGGTTACACCATATCTCAATATATTAATTGATTCCTTATGCAACTATTGGAGGTGGACTAATTTAAAAATGTGTAACAAATGACTACCTTTGAATTCAGCGTTTTTGTCAATACTTTTATTAATATGTTTTGAGAATCTATTCATGAATACAATATTTATAAGTTGTATAAGTTTATTTTTATTTAAATGCCAAATTCATTTAATAGATGCATTGGAATAGAGGTTAGTGCATATTGATGAATTTGCGGACATTATTTGGATCCTAATTTTTTCATTTTAGTTAGTAGTAGTTCTTCTCTGATATTACTCTTTAGGAAGACAGTTTCACCTATCCCCTGAAGACGAACATTTAACCAATCTGAAGTGCGTAGGGCAAAAGTAGGAGAAAATCAACAGGAATTTTCTTGTTTGCTCTTATTTCTAAACTGTTGAAATAATTAATTAATAACTGTTTTCTTTTATTTGGCAAAACCTATTCTTACTTAACAAAAAAAGAGGGTTTTCTGGAGCAAATATGTGAATTGAATAACACTGTATATTATAAATCATTGTACATTAATTTGATGCCATTTATTAAAAGTTTCTTTGGAAGATTAGATACACTAGTAGTGAATTACAGGAAGATTTGTCCGAGATAGTGGGCCATTGGGTTGTGCAATAGCAATAATGGGTTTTGTACACATCTATATATATATATTTGTGAAAGTGTGTTTGTATGTTCGGGGTTGGTACCAACCCTATTACAATTTGTGGTTTGAGGTTTTGGCCCATGGTCGGCATACCAGTCAGGGGTGTACTGGCGATAGTGAAATGTGACCAATCCCACCCACTCGCCCCACAGAGGTTGGGGTCCGGCACTGTGTTATCAGTATAGGTGATTTTGAGAGATTGACGATTTTGTGATTGTTGGCTCCAGCCCCACAACAGTTGGTGGGCTGAAATTCTGGCCTGAGGTCAGCATAGCAGTGTGAGGTGTACTGGCAATAGTGAAACTGACCAGCCCCTCCGCATTCGTCCTGCACAGGGCGGGGTCTGGCATACGAGTCTGGGGTGTGCTGGCGATAGTGCTATTCGACCAACCCCTCACATTCGCCCTCCACAGGGGTGGAGCGGGGTCTGGCCCTGTGTTATCAGTATAAGCGATTTCAGGAGATTGCCTATAATGCGATTTTCAAAAATAAGAAGTTATGACACAATAAAACATACACCAGGCTATAGCAGATCTCCACGTGCATGTCAGCTACAGATCCTTGCAATGCCGGTGGTTCTAGTACAGATTCAAAGATCTTTTATTAGCCAGGGATCCGACCCATGAGCACCTGAAATGTGTTAAATGATATACTAAAGGAGTTAACATATTTCTTTTAGATAATATTAATATTACTTACTGTTCTTCCCGTACATTATTCGATATTTGGTGGTGTCATGTAAACTGGCACTAACACATACCTACAGCAGTCAAGTGCCACACATGGTCAATAGGTGGTGATTTGCAATCTCACACAAGTGTTGTACCTAGAGGCAGTATTTTACTCCCTGTTTTTTTAAGTTGGGAGTAAAATGATGTTTTATGGAGTCCAAAAAGTAAGTCCCATTGTAAAGACTGGAGGGGGTATCTGTACTTCTTCCCTCTACATGGTAGGGTAAAGGCACAGAACACCCCAGCCAAGGCTCTCAATGGTTAGCAATGGATGTACAATCAAGGTTTAAGCTTTCAGGAGGTAGTGCAGGCTGGTTCTTAGGTACAGTGAGTCCCCAAGCCCCACAGAGGAATGACCACACACCATGTTAGGTGATAAGACAGCTTCTTTATATAAAATAAGGTTCAGTAATGTATATACATTTAAATAATAATACTTTGTACTTTGGCAATACTTAGTCAAAGAATGGCATATATATATATACACTCTATGTGGTACCACCGAAGACTTAAATTCAGTAATAGATGCACTAACTACAGACAGTTTTAAATAGGCATGTGAATTCTTAAGTGAGGTGTAACAGCATAGAATAGGGAGGAAAGGCAGGTTAGTTATGAAAAGTGGCAGAATGCTTTCTTTAGACTAGATAAGTAATTCTGAGTGGGGAATTTCCCCCTTCCCCCTGGGCAACCTGTAATGGGAAAGTTAGGGAGTAACTTATCTTGTCTTTTTCAGCCCAATCCAATAATGTCCAATAACATTATACTTTCTTTTAAAATGTTTTACCAACCCAAAGTACCCATGAGGCCAAAGGAGAACAGGATCCAAGACGAATCTGGAACCCGTGGACGACTCCTGAGACTAGAAGATGCTCTTCCTCGTCACAGTGCTTTGAGTGCCTTGGAAGGCGAAGTGGCAGAGTTTCTCGGCTTCACTCGATTCCCTCAGAGGATGGACCCCCCCTTGGAAGAAGGAGCCACTGGGATGCATAGCGCAGGAAGAAAGATTTAACCAAAATATTTCTGAAGTGAAGCAGTTTGGCTCTTTATGGTGCTCTCCTTTGGTTGATGATTTCTCAGACTGTAGAAGTCATGGGAACATGCAACTTGCTGTGGGATCATTAAAGGCGTGGCAGATGAGAGTAAGACCCCTGGGGACCTTCTATCTGGCGCCAACGGGTGCATAGGTCCGACTTTCAGTTCTTTGGTGCTGAAGCTGCAGCACGGACATCTGGATGGCTTCTGGCGACCTGGACACGACCACTGGAGTGGACCTCAGACCCTCACCAAGTCTGGACCCTTGGGACGTCTTCGTTAGCTTCTGGTGGTGGGAAACCCACTGCACTCAGCGACCCTGGACTCTCTCCGGTGGGAAAAGGTGGTCAGTGATGGTGGTAAGGATGGCCTTTGAAAGGTTCTTAGGCAGTTGGGAACTTTCACAACTCTGGCTGTCCAGCAGCACTGTGCCAAGGTACTGCCTCTTCTGGGAGGTAGAAAGAAACGACTTTCAGCGGTCACGGAAAGCACCTCCGGACCATGGACTTCTTTGACTTGAGATGTCCGGGCACTCCTCTTCAGGACTCACAAAGACAACTTCTCCGTACGGGAGGAACACAGGACTGGCTTCGTGGGCACTTCTGATGAAGAGTAGCAGGTTGCACGATGAGCCCTCTGTCACGTTCCCCCTTGCCATCGTGCTTTGCTCTTACCTGCTGACGGGCTCGCTGGTGTCTGCTGGATCATGGGCTTCAGGGACCAATGCAGCATGATCCTCCCTTTCTGGGACTTTGGCGGCATTCCCTGTTATCATGATCCCGGCCCCTGGGGGCCACCATGTTAGCAGGTTCACGTCTACATGCTGGGCAAGCGTCTCCCTTCCATGCATGCGCAGTGCACATGGTGTGGACCGTTGCCCATGGGAACATGTCTTCCGATGCTAGGGCACTGGACCTAAAACAGCCCTCTGCTTGCAGCTCCTCGCTTCGCAACCTTTCCTAAAGGTGGTGCTTGTTCCTGGGACCTGGACCTTTCCTTGCCTCTGTGCTTTTTTTCTGTCTGCCTGCCTGCCTTGCCGACGTCTTGCCTTGCTACCTGGCTCCTTATTTCCTGCCAGCCTGCCTGTTGCTTCTTTCTTGCCTCTGCTGCTTGGCTCCTTACATCCTGACAGGCTGACTGTTGCTGCCTTTTTGCCTCTGTTGCCTGACTCCTTACATCCCGCTAGCTTGCCTTTTACTGCTTGACTCCTTAAATCCTGCCAGTCTGCCTGTTTGGCTGCCTACTTCCTAGCCTGCCTGGCCATATTTCTGTGGTCTCTCTTTTCTGCCCCTTAATTTTTGCTTACCTCCCTCGTTGGGGGAGGGTTCCTTCTCTTTCTCGGGCTTCCCACATTCAGTGCTCTGCACTGCCTAGCACCGCAATAATATGTGGGAGGTCCTTCCCTGTGGTATTAGGAGTTTACTTCCAGTTTCTGGCTGTGTGTTAATCTTTCAGTCCAGGGACGGGGGGTCGGCTCCCTTCATCACCCTACAGTGGACCGGATTGGATGCAAGGCTTCCCTCTATCCTGGATTGGCGAAAGGACAGAACTGCAGGTATGCGGGATTCCCAGGGGAAATATCTTGACACCCTCGTAGCTTGGGGAGAGGTCTCCTTCGCAGGTCCTCTACAGATCAGTCTTTGGAAGAACACATCAGCTTTTGGATAACATGAAGAAAATGCAGCAACAAACTCCTCTTCCAGCTGGGCTTTAGGGAACAGTTTTTTCTTGCTTCAGTGTTTGACTTCAGCTTCTGAGCAAATTGGTGAGGGAGAGGTCCCCTGTTATACACATTGGTTCCTATTACCTCAGGCTGAGCCAGGCCCAGTCAACCAATCAGGCAGAAGGGAATTCATGCAGCAGGCAGCCAGTCAGGCTCACAGGCATTCAGGACATTCACTCCACTCAGACACTCATGACAAAGAATGTGGGTTGGGGTTAGTACCCAGCCTTTCAGCACACTACACTGCATTCATGTCAGTTTAAGTCAGGGCTGTCTCAGTCATTGTATCACACACCAAAACCAGACACACATAACACACAATGTGAGTCAATGCAGACTCCATTCACACAGGTCCCACCACCAGGGTGTACCCTCAACACACATCCCCTGGTAAGGCTCCAGTCAGTCCATCAGGAGAGCCCCCCAGAGCCATACATGGTATTTCTACTCAACAGCCAGTCAGGAGCAAGGGACAGAGTCAGGGCTTCCCAGGACTTTGGGAAACAAGGTAAAGGCAATAGAAACCAAGAGGCCACTGGGGCCATCTTGCCTTCCTGCAGGAATCCATTGATTCCTATGGCAGGGCATGGGTGTCCCAAATATGGAGGACACTCAGAACCAATGCCAAGTGAATATTTATCTGCCAGCAGCCCATACCCTACTCTATGGTTAACACACAGGTGCCCAAAAACATACATAAGGGGTACAAGAGTGTACCCCCACCCAGGGGTGCCATAAGGGTATCCCATGGGTGTTGTTCACAAAAAGGAAAACATGAAGAGTTGCACTGCCAGAGGTCCAGGCTGGACCTCAGTGGCAGGAAATACAGAGAATACACACCAGGGAATATGTAGGACAAGGACTATGAGGCCCTGTGCCCCCAAAAGCATTTCCAGCATCACATTTGCCCCACTCCACCCCTCCCAGACTGAGGTTAGGTCAACTGATCCCTCAGGAGATTGTTACCCTCGTCCAGACGGTAGCTGACTGTCAGTCAGACCCGATGGGGCCTGTGACCTAGTGACTGCAGCAGCAGTCAGGGATAACACATCAGAAATTAAACCCCAGCTCTACTAAGCCATTCCCCAGCATAATGTTGGCAGGTACATTGTCCTGAACCAGGACAGGAAGCTTTGCTGTCTTAATCTGAATGGTGACTAGGGCTACAGAAGAAAGCTTGCGAGGCCCACCAACTAAACTGGTGGTTCTCAGAGGAGCACCTACATAGTCCTCTGGCTTGAGCATGGTCCTGTCCAGCACTGTCATGCTATCACCAGTGTCTCTCAAACCACTGGAAGGCTGGCCATGTATGAGGGCTCTTCTCAAAAAGCTATGTGTATTGTGTGGGATAGTAGCCAGAACTTCTGAGTACTGGTCCCAGGCCCCAAGGGGCACTAAGGAAATCTCTACAGGAGCACCAAAGGTGATTCCTGGAAAGGAGGGGAGGATAGTGGCCTCCACCACAGGCATAGGGTAAGGGTAGGTCAGGCTGAAAGCCGGAACACCAAGTGCCTTACCTTTACACTTGGGGGTTACCCTTCCTGTGGTCCAAGGCCCACAGTTCCAACAGGTGCCAGGAATGCGAGGGACTGAACTGGATCCAATGGGAGCCTGCTTTGCACCAGGAGCACCACTACTCTTACTCCCACCCCCATGCGACGTATCCCCACTACATTATTGGTCCTTAGAAGGAGAATGTTTAGATTTATTCAAATGTGGCTGCTTCTTGGACTCCTCAACCTTCTGATGGGTCCCTTTTTCTTTGTCATTGTTCTTCCAACTGGGATCCTTAGGAGACACCAGGCCGGAGACCCACGTATCAACCAACTAGGCCAACTTAAAGGGGTCCAGGATATTTTGGTCAGCAATGTACTGACACGGCTCTGGTGAATAAGCCTCAGAAAAATGTTCAAAAAAACAGGAGGTGAGACAATTCAACAAAAAACATGGCTTTGTAACCATCAAAACATCCCATCATATTCATATGTTCAGCAATTACCTAATCAACCCAAGACACATTCTCTCTCTTCTTATAATCCCTGCACCTCTTAAGGTGTCTTGCTAAACTTGACAATCAAAGCAGCTTTCATACACTCACACAGGCTTCTTCCTTCCACACCCAGTTTCAGAATACAGTTATAACCAGTCTGAGGTACTCTACTTAATAAACACTTAGCCCAATCTCTGTGGTCATCATCATGGATACCACAAGCCATCTCAAATGCTTCTATCCATTGGAGAATATCCAAACCCTCCACATACACACTAACCAAATCTTTCCTAAATTTGTTAGCAGGAGACCTGACACTCTCAACTGGTTTGGTTGAAGTCTCTACCCTAGCTGTCTCCAGTTGGAGTCGTTGACATTCATTGTCTCTGTCTTTGAGTGCTACTTGTGCCAACTCCTCCTTCTTCAACTCAGCTTCAGTCTCTATCTTGTTTGTATTCAAAGGCCATCCTTAATAACTCAAGTTCCAGGGCACCTACCTGAGAAACAATGCTGGGTTTTGGAATAGAAGTGACAGGCGAGGTGGCAATCCCATTGGCAACATCTGTGACTTCAGCAGGGGTAAGAACCTATCAGGGCCCCCTCCTCCCATTTTCATCATGAGTATCACAATCTGCCAAGAGATCCACAAGGGCCGCTATAAGCTCTGCCCTAGACTTACCTTCAAAATCTATCACTTCACAAGTACTCTGAAGCGCCTCTAAGCCCATCATGGGCAATTTACCATTTGCAATAGTTTCCATTGTTTATAGTGTAGTTATCAGTATACATTGCTAAAACTCTAAATCAATAAAGACGTGTGGATATTTTGTAGCAGCTAAGTTAAACACTGTCTTAAAACCAGTGATCCCACTTCTGCCACCAGTGTAAAGACTGGAGGGGGTATCTGTACGTTTGCCCTCAATATGGTAGGGTAAAGGCACAGAACACCCCAGACAAGGGTCTCAATGGGTAGCAATAGACAAGCAATCGAGGCTTAAGCTTTCAAGAGGTGATGCAGACTGGTTCGTAAGTACAGTGAGTCCCCAAGCCCCACAAAGGAATGTCCACACACCATGTTAGGTGATAACACATCTTATTTAGATAAAATTAGGTTCAGTCATTTATATACATTTAAATAATAACACTTTGTACTTTGGCAGTACTTATTCAAAGAATGGAAATTATATACACTCTATGTGATACCACACAAGACTTAAATTCAGTGATAGATGCACTAACTGAAGACATTTTCAACTAGGCATGTGAATTCTTAAGTGAGGTGTAACAGCATAGAATATGGAAGACAGGCAGGTTAATTATGTAGAGTGGCAGAATGCTTTCTGTAGACTAGATAAGTTATTCTGAGTGGGGATCTCCCCAACTGGGCAACCTGTAATGAGAAAGTTAGGATGTAACATAGTTTTTCTTTTATAGCACATTCCAAAAATGTTCAATAACCTTGTACTTTCTTTTAAAAGGTTCTACCATCCCAAAGTACCTGAGAGGCCACAGGAGAACAGGAACCAAGACAAATTTGGGACCCGGGATTATTCCTGAGGCTAGAAGATGCTCTTCCTCATCACAGTACCTTTGGTGCCTTGGCAGGCGAAGTGGCAGAGTTTCTCGGTTTCATTCGGCGATTGCTCTGAGGATGGACCCCCCCCCCTTGGAAGAAGGAGCCACTGGGATGCGGATCCCAAGAAGTAAAATGGAACCAGTTGGCTCTTCATTGTGTTCTCTTTTGGTCGACGATTTCTCCGACTGTAGATGTCCTAGGAAGATGAAACTTGCTGTGGGTTCCTTAAAGGCTGAGCAGATCAGAGTAAGACCCATGGGACATTCGATGACTTCTGGCGGCGATGGGTGCATAGGTCCCTTATGGTGTCGGATTTTGGAAAAATGTGATTTGCCAACATCTCATTGGATATGCTCTTACACAATCCTACTAGAGCTAAAACAAAACTGTTTCAAATGGTTTGGATAAAATACCATCAGCCAATGCTCGCGAGCAAAGGATTTCGATATTACTCTATTTGGTCACAAAAAATTGGGAATCATGGCTGACTATCTTTATAAGTGGCCGACTCCCCGAATGCGTACAGAATATCTCTGCTTCAGATTCAATCTCTGCCATACACGAGATGTCCTAGCTAAAAGAAAGTTGATAACACCAAATCAGAATTTTTGTAGTTGGTGTAAATCACTGTCTCAGAGAGAAACGCTTAAACACTGTTTGATTGAATGTCCGGACCTAATAGATTTGAGGAGAAAACACTTCTCCAGAGTGACTTGCACATTAGCTCCAATGAATCCTATACAAGTGTGGCAATGGTTATTCACCAATAAGAAAGTGTTGGTTCGAATCGCAATTGTGCAATTTCTGAATGAATTGTTCAAATATGATTAGTAGATTATGTATTTAATTTTTTCCTTTTTTACTCATTCCATTGTCTGGCTTCTTTTGCCTTTTCATTTTCTTCTTTAACTAACAGTGCTGATTTTAAGCAGAACATTTTATGCAGTTTATATGTTTTACTCATTTGATTTTATGTATCTTCGTAAGAAGAATATTAGTATATGTTAATCAAAGTACTGAAATCAAAGTGACAATATTTTTCTATTGTATATGTTTTGAAAGGTTTAAATTTTGAACCAATCAAAATAAAAATAAATAAAAATATTGCGATTTTCCGACTTTCGGTTCTTTTGTGCTGCAGCCGCAGCATGGATCTCTGGACGGCTTCTGGAAATCCTGGACTTGACCACTTTAGTGGGCCTTGGACCCTCACCAAGTCTGGTTCTTTGGGACATCTTTGTTAGCTTCTGGTGGCGGGAAACACACTGGCGCACCTTCCTACTTAGCGACCCTTGACTCTCTCTGACAGGAATCAGTGGTCCATGAAGGTCGCAATGATGTCCGTTGAAATGTTCTTAGGCATTTGGGAACTTTTACAGCTCCCGGTGTCCAGCACCACTTTGTCAGGGTACCCCCTCTTCTGGGCGGTAGACAGCAACGGATTTCAGAAGTCATTAAACACGCCTCCGGGCTCTGGGCGACACCAATGTAGTTCTCCGACTCGAGATGTCCGGGCACTCCTCTTCAGGACTCACGAAGACCGCTTTTCCAGATGGCAGGCACACAGGACTGGCTTCCAGGGCACTTCGGATGAAGAGTAGCAGGTTGCACGATGGTCCCTCGTAGCTCGGGGAGAGGTTTCCCTCGCAGGTCCTCTCTGGATCAGTCCTTGGAAGAACACGGCAGCTTTAGGATTACATGAAGAAAATGCAGCAGCAAACTCCTCTTCCAGTTGGGGGTCAAGGAGCAGCTTTTTCTTGCTTCAGCATTCGACTTCAGCTTCTGAACAAATTGCTGAGAGGTCCCTTGTTATACACATTGGTTCCCATTCACTAGGAGGTCCTGTCCCTCCAGAAGCATTTCCAGCATCACACCCATTCCCAATGGTATTTTATAAGCAAGTAAAATTGTTTTAATTGCAAATCAGAAATGTTCTTGTAATAAATATCCCTTAGCCCCTAGTTATTCATATCACATTAAAATGTACATTTTTACCTCTTAGGGTTAGGCAGTCATAATACTTTCTGTGGCACTACGTGTATTATTAGTCCAACCATGCACCTGTGTGTTTAAAAGTAGAGGGACAGGCTCTTATGTGTCTGTTTTCTATTTTTGGTTGGGAGTATTTTTACTGCCTACTTTTCTTTTTTGGGAGTATTCGCCTATTTATAGGGAGTAAAAGTGGTTGATACACCCCTTATCTTTAGGCTTGCCTACAGACAAACTACTGTTGTGTCCCTTTTGTCCATGTGACACATACGGATATTAATCTGTGCGTATATAAATGTCACAGGCTGTTGCACCAGCCAAGTTAGTCCATCACTGCATGCCCCTAGGGAGCATTGTGCACTTGGGCACGACCATTGGATGATTGGGATTTTCTATAGGTGTATTTGCTAATGCGCACACTCTTTGTATTTGTTGCTCTTCATATGACATGTCACTCAACGGTTTCTGAACAGTCAATAGATACAACACATATTTATATCATGTAACACAAAGGTCGGCTCCTTAAACACAGGTGCTGCTGTACACTTTTGTCAATGGACTATTCCAATGATAGCTGCAAAGCAGGACTATATGGGGCACAAATATTCTGGAGGGACAAGTGACAGCTACGCGGATTACATAGACACATCGCATTGTACCCCAACCCAAACTGCAGTATTTCTGTGTGCCTTCAATTTCCTATGTGCATCACTATATTTATTGGGGAAAAAAACAAAGTGTGCCATCATTAACAACATAATTACCTTCCAAATTACTATTTATTCACATATTGCACAACCTGTATTGACCATTTTAAACACATTTTTGTTTCCAGATGTCTCCTTTCTTTTACTCATGACAGCACAATCACCACTCTAGGCTGCCAATACTCACTGGAAAATAAGCAGCTTGCGGTTGACTGCAAAGAGATCCTTGTCTTCTCAATTTGAATACAGAAACGTAACAGGAACTAGTGTGCAGGTCAATTTGCAAACTGCAAAGACCCCTGTTGTGTCCTCCTTCACATGTCCAATTGTATGCTTGTCTGCTAAGTGGCAGGGCAGCAGGCGGACAGCCTTTACATTTCAATGGCTGCAGGAGCCCATTTAAACTTTTGTGATTTACCTGTGTTTTTTGGAAAGCGGTATTTTAAAGACAAACCTGTTGCCATGTCATTTGACAATGTCGGGAATTATATAAAGGTAAAATAGCGGGACTCTAGGGGCAGATGTGATTTATGTTGTATTTAAAACACATTTTCAAAAGTGGGTTCTGTGTGAACTTCTATATGTATAAAAACACCCTTTAGCTGAAGGGTGTCCGCAGTTATGCTTGGTAAGCAAAGCTGTGCCGATTTAAAAAAATTGGAATTGGCGAGCACATTTGCGAAGCCAGACCTATTGACTTTGTCAATGCCTGTCTCTCCTCTAATTCAATCAACAGTCGTAAGAACTGCCTTTCACATTCCTTTCCTCCCTGACCATGTTACCACTACCCCCAAAACCTGGCTGCCATTAACATGACTGTTTCTCTGCAAAAACGGAAGTCATCTTTCTCCCGGCTTCAATGCCATCCCTACCCACCACTCTCCCACCTGGCCTTCTTGTTCCCTCACACAAGGCTTGCAGTCTTAGGGTCCTCTTTGATAGCGACCTACAACTGCAACAATTCATCACTACCACTGCTGCTAGTACTAACCTCCTCAACATTAGGAAAATCCGTCCTTTTCATTCTAACCACTCTAATCTTCATTTATGTGCACAACAAAGTTGACCTCTGCTCTAGCCTACTCCTTGGCCTTCCTATCTACTCCTTCATCCCTCTAGACAAAGTCCTCATCTTGGCTTCCCGCGCTATCTACAACCTACTCAGACCTTCCCCCACTTCTACCAACCAACAACATGCTTGGCTGTCATTGCACAACCGTTTGCTTTTCAGGTACCTTGTCCTAGACCACAAATCTATCAATGGTTTTGCTCCTCTTTAACTGTCTGATTGTATCGCAGTTTTCACACTATCCCGTTCCCTCTGAACCACCTCTGCACTCAACCTTACTGTCCAAT
Organism: Ambystoma mexicanum; assembly: GCF_040938575.1. NCBI lineage: Eukaryota > Metazoa > Chordata > Amphibia > Caudata > Ambystomatidae > Ambystoma > Ambystoma mexicanum. Next base: position 314,529,624 of record NC_090932.1, read on the forward strand.
ACATTCCCTGATCCTCCTCTTGCTTCCGCTCTTTCTCCCTACTTTCCCCCACTCCACTGGAACCCACGGCTCATTACAGTCAAAGCCTGCCCAACTGCGGCTCTCTTCGATGCCCTGCTTAAACTTCACTTAATTGCCAAAGCCGCAACTCCCACCTGATATCTCCCCCTCCTCCTTACCTGACCCCACCACTGCCTCCAGTGACGGTTAATAATGTCATTTTGTATATTTAAATAGTACTCCTCTTTAGTTTGAAGCATTTTCCCCTTTATGTTAATATTACCTTTGTAAATCACCTGTTTTCTTAAATATTTATATTATTTCTGTTTGTTTTGTCCCTGGTATAAACATATATATATGTTATTTCTGTTTGTTTTGTCCCTGGTATAAACATATATATATGTTATTTCTGTTTGTTTTGTCCCTGGTATAAACATATATATATGTTATTTCTGTTTGTTTTGTCCCTGGTATGTATTGCACTTTTTTACACCCTCATGAACTGGCTCACCACTTGTTTTCATCGTTATGCTATTGTACAGGCACCCTTCGCGGAAATGCCTCGGCCACCTGCAAATCTGTTAAATTGACATTCCTGTTCTACAATTAAATACTAATACAGAACCCCAGCCTACTTCACAGTGCAGCATGTAGATCTACAGACCCCCCCCCCCCCCCCCCGGGTGTCTGCCCTCGACATCTTGCTTCATATATAAGAAACTTTAGTCAGTAATGAATTTCAAACAAAATACTAATAATTCCCTTTGTTTTAATTGCCAAGCCCCACCCTCAGCTGCTCCGTTTTCATGATTTCATCCCTTGGGCGCAGAATCATTGTTTCTGTTGTATATGCCAGTATCTGCATCGCCAGTCACTGCCCCTATCCTTCAATAGTGTGTTCTGTAATCCTTGATTTTCTCTCCATCTCATAACGGGCATTTCTTCAACTGCCCTTGCCTTGCGCACTCTTCACTGTTTTTCCATTCCGATACACAAAATAATTCCACCTTCCCGAGATCTTTCCTTGCATTCAGATAGACCTCCATCCCCCCGCTTTTGCACACAAGGGACATCCATGTCCTTCCTATCACCACCATTTGACTCTTACTCCTCTGATCTCTAATCCACAACTGCACTGACCACCTTCCCCCCCCACCCCTGCGGTGCTACAACCGTGAATCTCTTCTTATTCTTGCACCCAATTAGTTTCGACACCACGGAAAACATGACCAATAGCACCGCTGTACACAGTGCTCCCTCAAAATGAGAAAAACAAACCCCACCTCTCTGTCGTTCCGTCGTCATAGTCTTCCCCCTGTCTGGCCTATCTGCACTTTATTTTGGCTCCTCCTTTAAGCATTGCCATTTCTCCGCCATTGGGTTTGTATCCACAGAAGCCTTTTTCATAAGAGGCAATTATCACCAACATGGAACTAAGCACTGCTCACCTCTAGCAAACATGTCATCACATCATGCCCCCACTGTTCCTTCCCTGATGTAGTCCTAATCCTACAATGAACTCCCCCGTTCAGAGATTCTTGCCAAACCTGTCTGTATGTCAACCTAGTAGCTATAGCTAATAAGCTGTCAATTAGTTGCAATGCCCGGGAATGCCTAACGTCCACTACTCGGCCGGCATGTGCTATGGTCACTCGGCCACATTCTGGGCCAACCCAAGGAATTCCATGCATCTCAACCACTGTGAACGAGACAGCGCATCAGCAATATTGTTGTCAAGACCAACTATGCAATGAGCCCTGAATTGAATGTTTCTTTGCAAGGCTTTATGGTCATTTCATCTAAAACCATTGGATCTAATGCCATTCCATCGAAATGTTTCCATCTAAAAAATGTCCATCTAATGCATTTCTTTTATTTTATTTTTGAGGGGGTACCCCCCAAACCCCTGTAGTTTACCCTTTAAAATGCACCTGAACCAAAATGAACCCTTTACCCCCCAAAAACATGCATTAGATGGACATTTTTTTAGATGAAAACATTTCGATGGAATGGTATTAGATGGAATGGGTTTAGATTAATTGACTCGATACATTTGCAAGCATCACTACACAATTTCAATGAATGCAATTGTCAAACATTGCTGGGCGGCTACTTGTTTCTTATAACCATCACTGCCTGTTTATCCACATAGACCAGGTGGACTCACATGCATTTTCTAGGGACCCAAGATGTTCATTTAGGTTTTGGTTTGAGGCTGAATGCATCACAGATGACTGCACAATATCCAAAGCCACCAAAACACTAATACCTCCCTTTTATTGACAGTGGAGGCAGGGTGCAAAATGTGCTCTTGCCACAAGCCTTTGACTGGTGATGTATGACTTTTGCCCAGTAAAAAATTGGGTGCTTTGTGCAGGGCTTTAAGTGGGCCGGGGCCAGCCTGGGCTGAGCCCCAGCAGGCTTTGAAATCTCGATTTGCGACGGTGCTCTGACGGGGCTCAATAATCTCCCCAGGCAGCCCCGACCACTAAATGACAAGGACTTTTTTCTAAAGCCTGAATCTCTCTCTCATGTGTGAGAGATTTAGGCTTCAGAATAAAATCCCTTCAAGCAATTATGGAGAGAAGCTTGAGACTGCTGGAAGCAGAGGCCTTGTTTTGGAAATCCTGAAGCTCATGCGCATTTGCTGGAGTTTCAGTCTTTAGGGAAAAGGTCTCAGCTTCCAGCGGCCTCACACTTTCAGCCTTAATGGTGATGGCGAGGTGCTGTCCCCTGCCAGGCAAGCCTATAGAAAATAAATGCAGAGATCAGCACCCTTTCCCCTACTAGGGAGAGGGTGCTTATCTCTGCAAAAGACTGCCTGGCGGGGTGCATGTAGCCTATTGAGCCGGGGCCGTCAAGGGCTGTGGCCTAATGAGCCAGCAGGGGACCCCACCATTAGGCCACGCCACCTTGATGAGCCCCTGTTCATTTTGCAGTGCCACTTATGGCACTGGCTGGGTGTAGGTATGGAATTGAGGTGGTGAGTGACATTTTCATGGCTGGCTAGCAGCTTTAATTTTTGCACCCAGGTGGAGGATTTAAGTCCTGGAAAATTATTTGTTATGCTTAAAAAGCACTTAAAGTAAATAGCATTATTAAAAGGCCACATCATGGGGGTTTAGTGGGTCTACCCAAAGACATTTGGTGTACACTTAAGCCTGGGCAAGTAACATTGGTAATACACAAAAGGATGCAAAATCAATAATTTGTAAGGTGATTTCTCCCACAAGGAATAATTGTGGAAAGTAAATTGTACCAAAGCATAGTGCACTTTGCGCCCCTTTTTTGAAAAAAGACATTTTTTTGCAAGGTTTGGACAACTTAAAAAATACATTTTTCAATTCAATTTATTAATATACATACAGCGAAATAGCTTGGTATATACAACAAAAACACAAATACACATTAAAACAATTCATCCCATTCAAAAAAAATTGTTAGATTAAATACTACATGTGGACATGCACATTTCAAATAATACTGAATATAGAACTAGAACTAGATACAAGGCCAAGAAACATATCCTTTATGGTTCATAAATTTCAAATATTTCAATACATTTTCTATAAAATCTTACCATATAAAAAATAAAATTCACATCATTACCATCTATAAACATTTTCCATGGGATTTTGGGATCATCACAATTAAAACTGTTGCAATAGGCTTTCATACATTGATTTCTAATTGAGTTCAAGCTTACGCATTCAGTCAGTATGTGCTCGAGAGATTCCCGTGTGTTTTCTCCACATAGCCTACAATTACACCTATTACGAGGCTGGTGGTTTGTGGCACCAAAGCCATTCAACACTTTACTTTGATTACATTTCAGTAATAGGTATTCTCTGACCACCCAAGCCTCAGGAAACGCCACAATATACTTCAGCGAACAATTTCTTACCATTATATATTCAATAAAATACATTTTTAGAAAACAATCTTAATACCATGCATTTTCAGATGAGTTATGCCAGTGCCATGCCTATTATGATTTGCCTGCCTTTGGCTGAAATTACTGTGGTGGTAACTAAGGCTGCACCTGGAATATGAGGGTAGGACGTGCAGGTGTGAGGCTGTACAGTAGATCTCTCATGGTAACTATAGCTTGTAATTGAGGCATTAACTGGAGTTGGATGTTATTACTGAGGCATTCAAGGCTGCATTTGACATATAAAAGCAGAAGCTGGACCTTACATTTGATAACTGTACCTTGAATAAGAAATCAACTGGTATTACTATGGCATTGGAAGCTGTGCATGATCTGTGGGGTGCATTTAAGGCCCTAAGCAGAAATCCCCTTCACCTAAAAAACGCATTTAAACTGTGCCACAAAAACGGCTGTGCTTTTGTCTTCCTGGCACATGTGTGGCAAGCATTGAACACTGTCACCCAAAGAAAGGCTCTGCATTTGCTTTCCTTTCATTTAAATTATAAGAAAATTACCTGCATTCAGAACAGCTCTACGTTTGCTGTTCTGTCATCTGAATTCCAAAGTTGCGCTCTGCATTCCAGACAGCCCTTCATTTGTTCGTTCTTTCATCTGAAATACCACAAAGTTAGGCGCTGCAGTGAAAAACAACCCTGCATGCTCTATTCCCTCTAAATGCCAAAAGTTAGGCCATACATCCCAAAAACACCATTGTCCTTCTGGTAAATCGCATGAGGGGCAAAGATTTCCACATTGCAACCTGACATGGCTTTTGTTTCCCTTTGATGTGAACCACTGTGCTCAAAACATTGTAAATGAAAGAGACAGCATGGTTTTCCCTCTTTATTCTGTGTCCAATCAAAGAATCCTGTGCAGGACCCCTCTGTGTCCATGAACCAACAGTACATGCAAACCCGCTCAAAACCGACAGAACTGCATCTGAACAGTAAATTAAATATTGCTTGCACACACATGAAGGGAAATAAGGGAAAATTATGTTTAAAACTCATTGTGAAATGTCAGCTTTTACTTGCACAGAAATGTCAGTGAATACATGTGGGTGGGAGGTTTGGCTAAACATGTACATTATATTCTTCCACACGGTACTTCAACTACCTTGAGAACCAGTAAAACCAGTTTGGCTCATGCAGAAAAAAAAACTCAATTTGAAGTCCTGTATCGCCTGGAAGTCACGCTTACAAGTGAATTATTTAGCCATGGCATCTGAGGTGGTCGAGAGTGTGAGGATTCTCTGCCCTGCCAGACTGGCCGGCAGTACTGGAAGAGGGAGCAAAGATAGCCAGTGTGGCTAGGCGTGGCCAAGAAGTGCGATTTCCTTCAGCACCCACTCTGAATGATGAACTGTCAAACTTCAATGGGCATCATAAATGTCCTTTGTTGCAAGCCGAGCAAGGAGGAGACAGTTTGCTGTGTGGGTTGCAGCACCGCGCCATGTGTGACTGATCCTCGAGATTCACATTAAAGGACTTCTTCATTTAAGACATTTTTCCCAGCACGCTGAATAAGTAATAATTGTGTTGTGATGCTAGTTATCCATGTGATTTTTTGGCAGATGTAAAGAGACCACGTGCATGCTTCTAACACTTTGGAAACTGAAATTGCCAGGAATGATGCGTTGCCTGCTGATTTATAAATGGGACAAATATAAAACTAGGTGGGAAGATGGAAAGTGATGTTATGAACAGGTGGAATCATTGGCAGAATTTTAACTGTTATGCATTTCAAAGAAAGGGCAAAAGGGTGCCAAAGGCTATGCTACCTTTCATGGAGTTGGCGGTGGGCTTGTTTAATTCCCTGCGAGACACTGAAACTGCATACTCACTTCTTATGGCGGTTGCTATTATAAGTTTGGAGTTATGATCCATAACTCATTTTTGCTGAAAAGTGGACATAAGAAACAAAGAAGTGTCATAAATACAAACAGACAAATGATGCTCTCACCCCTGAACCAATAGGCCCAAGTGGCGGAGAGAGGAATGACAGACTTTCCTATCCCAGGATAGGAGTAATTCCAGAGTATATCCCCCCAGATTGTAAGATGAGTGAGGTCATTTGAGCTATATAAGGGGGACACAGAGAGACACAAAGGACAATCCATCGATCCATCCATCCATCCACAGCAAGATCCATACACAGCAAGATACACAGATTCCAGATCCAGACATACACAAGAATCCGGGGGAGACAGGAGAGGAAGCAGATGATTCCACCCAAGAGAGTGCAGTGACCAGATCCTTACCTAGCTGACCCCATCAAAGAGAGTGCAGTGACCAGATCCTTGCCTAGCTGACTCCATCCAGGAGAGCGCAGTGACCAGACCCTGGCCTAGCTGACCCCATCCAGGAGAGTGCAGTTACCAGACCCTGGCCTAGCTTTCCAGAATCCCATCCAGGAAAGCGCATTGACCAGATCCATTGCCCGAGCCGTCCAGAGTGACCAGAGACCTCGCTGGCTTTCCAGCTTCCCAAACCCACGATTACATTGTAAGTAGCAAATAACCCCAGTCCCAAATTGCATACCCCTCTCGTTTGAATCTAGCATCCCATTAAAAATCCCATTTAAAGTCCCAAATTGCTAGTATAATTCATTCACCTTTCCACAGAAGAATCTGTATTAGTCTGTGTATTTTAACGTATTCATTTTAGAAATCTTTCACTATTCTGTATAAATCCTTAGCATTATTTTCAATTAAATCAATTCCCCTAGAAAGAGATTCACTGTGTGAGTTGGTTGAAATTCGAAATTAACCACCTCTTGCCAAGTGCCTTTCTTTAATAATTATAGCCATTAAAGTATAGCCTCAACAGAACTAGTCTTTGTGTTTCCAAAACCGAATTTGCCTGTGATTTGCGCATTCCTACGAATTCTGATTTGCATCTGTCCCATTGAAAAACCCAAACCGTAGTCCCATTGAGGACAACCCCTTTCTATTAGAATCCTATCCGTTATGTGCCTTTGTCCTTATCTTTAAAACCGATTTCTGATTTTGACAGCTAATCCCTTCCATGGCTGCCTATCATCACAAGTCCTGTGTAAAAACAAATTTCCATTCTGCTGCGTGTGTTTTTCTTTTGCATTTGTTTTCTGTCCCAAAATCGATTTCCTACCTTGTGTTCACATTGCCCTGGAATACTGAGTAGTAGTCTTTAGGCTTCCTTATCTTCTAAATTGTACCAACACGTATTTCCTTTTAAGCTGTCCCACCTCGATTGTAAGCTGGTGTGCGAGTAATAAGCAAATCCGATTCTGTCGTTTTGCTCCTAAATCGGGTTTTCAGTTTCTTTTCTGACTTCCCATCTTGGGGTGGTGGGCTGTATTCTAAATTCGATTTTTCTCTCTTTATCTTTACTCCTTGCCACTGCCTTCCATCCAAAGGGAATTAAGTTAGCTGATGTTTGGGGGTGAGTTTGCAGGGGTAGCGCTTAACTTTAATGCTATCAATTGCTCTAACATAATTTTTCCTGTATGCCATTAAGAATTAATGAGGATTGTGAGGATTTTGAACTAACTGTGTTGTGGGAATCTTTTCATTTGTATTGCCACAACATTGGTGGCTGCTGTCAAATTGTTTGATTTTGCTTTTATTTTCATTAAACCGTAAAATTAATAAATATCGCATTGATACACACCGGCCTGGTTCCTAGTCCATTGTGACATGGGGTATTTGTAAAAGGTGGGTGCCAGACGGGTTGGGGGCTTACTCAAATAAAAGAACCCGTGGTTGATTAAAGATAGAAAGCGTTTTTGTTGTGCGCCACATTCGTCGTCAGGGGAAGGAGTCCCTGGCTGGAGTGTGCCGTGTTATAAAACCGTTACATGTATACGGTGGCAACAACTAGACATGTAAGGCTGCAGCTTACTTTTGGTGACTAAATGATGCATTTGAGCCATTAACTGGCAGTGGATAAAATTCCTGGGGCATTTGAGGTTTTTGCTTGCATATGATGGCAGCACCTGCAGGTGCAATGCTGTAAAAATAAATATAAAAATAAAAATTGCTAACAAGGTGTCAACACAGAAAGGTATTCAATTAAAAAGCCAACCCGTATGTCTTTGTCAATGCGTAATGAGGCCCACTGAGTCCTACATTTCTTTGCAAACAGCAACTAAATTGTGGAGGGGTTAAAAAAGCTTGAAAAAATCCGTTCCACCTGAAATTTGAAAGTGTAATATTCCATTTGAGGGTTGTATACTAATTCACCTTTTCACAATTGACCTCGGAGAATTGACCTAATTTAGAAGGTCAATTAGGATATATATGCGGGGGATACCTCCTCGCAACCCCCCCACCCAAGCCAAAACCCCCTGTAACCCTCCCACCCAATCCCCTTATATTATTTATAATCCAAAACCAACCCAATACAAATATAAAATAACTAAAATAATATAAAGGTCAATTGTGCAGAAGGTCAATTAGGACCACTATAATTAGGTCAATTGTGCAAAAGGTAAATTGTAAAAGGTCAATTTGGGTAATACCCATTTGAGCCATGTCACACATTCCACAACACCACCTATGGTAAAACATGCCCCAATGCTCCAACCGCAAGACTGTCAGACTATACTACGCTGATGAACCCTATTAAGAGTGAAACCAGGTATGTAGTTCTCTGCAGTCTTGAGAATTGTCTGTCCTGGGCTGATTAAGCTACGTATAAAGTAGCAATGCCCCGTAGTATAAAGGCAATTTTCTGGAGCAAACGGCTTGCTTTTGAGCTAATTTGCATACCCACAATGCCTTGCTGATGTGGCTCTGAACTGGAGGTGGACGTCCAGCCTAGGTAGCGTTGTGGAATGTGTGACTTGGCTCGAATGGAATATAACACTCTACATTTCTTTGTCGCAGTACTTACACTATAATGGAAAGCCCAAGTCCTGGAAACAGGCAACTGAGTCAGCCATTTAATCTTAACATGACATTATTTTGTTATCCCCCTACTCGCTTTGAGGACATTTATACTTGACTCTGTCACAGCTGAAGGATCAACAGAGTGACTCCAAAACCATGCATTCGTGCTCTATCACTTTTCGTCCGTGCATCCAAAACAGATTACAGTTTGACTGATCCCACCGGGTGGGGGATTAGGTTAGCACCAGCAAGACTCTAGTTGTCCCTAGGGCCATGGTCCTCAGTTCTTCCCTCTTTCCCCACTCCCCTCACCCTCCTGCAAGGTGGCTGCATGGTGGGTATTAGTCACAGTCTCTGGGAGTTAAAGTGACCAGGACACTTCTTTCTTTAATTTGTGCCATCAGGGGATGTGTGCCGGTCTTCTTCGTCAATACTCCCACCTGGTAACTTTAGGCCTCCGATGAGGGTTGAGTGTCAGGCAATAATGCAGTTGGCTAGACCCCAGAGTGCTGGTAATGTTTCCCTCCTGGTGGTAAAACGATCTTCTTTTTTCAGGTCTACATAGGCTTAGGCTCTTCGACTCTTGTTAAAGCCCTTATTCTGGCACTTATTCCACCCACTTTTGGACTTTCATTTTACCCAAATTGTGAAGAATTTCTGAAGCTGTGCCTTTTTGCCTGGGCCCCCATCTTCTCTCCCCTCTTCTCAACTGTCTTTACTTCCTTCCCTACCTTCTCTCTACCTTCCCCTCACACCACTCATCTGCTTTTCACTTTCCTGGAGCTCCTCTGCCACCATGCGCTCGCCTTCCTTTGGTTTTCCTATGTCTGTCCTACTGTCTCTGTCACCTACTTACCGTTTATGCTCTTTTGTTGTTCTGACTCCTCCTTACTACTTTATCTTTCTCCTCTCCTCCCCCTTCAGTCTTTCGCTTCATCCTGTTCTCTCTCCCTCCTTCTCCTCTCCACCCCCTCTCTGGTCTTTTCCTTCCTCCACTCCTTCTCTGGTTTCTCTCACCCTCTCCTCTCTACCTCCTGTACACCCCCTGAGTCCCTTCTCTGCCTTCTCTGCTCCTCTCTTTTCTCTCCACCGCCTGGGCATGCTCTACTTTGCCTCTGCAAATCTGCACTCTGACTCCTAACTCCCACAACACTCGTGTTGTTTCCCACTTATATAGGGCTGTGGGGCTTGGATTGGGCTGACTAACTGTTTGATCTGTTTCCGATTCGTGAAAGGTGCAAGCGTCTCCGTGTGAATTACTAATTCTCCAGGTAGCTTTGACTGTACAGCGGGCCGCCCCGTGTCTCTGCTTGCTGAAGTCATTCAGACACTGGCCGCCTTCTTAGAAGTAGTGTGACAGCCAGCCTCACTCTGACAAAGGTTTCCGAAAGCCTGTGCCCCACCCTTTTGGATTCTTTCCATAATAGGATTCCTGAATCTCTCTTTATTGCTGCATACCATCCGCAAACTGGTATGAACGGGGTCCACAGCATTCTATTCGAGCAGGCGAGACTCGCACAACAGCACACGACGGCTATCGACCGGAGAGCACCCCAAGCCCAGCGAACGGTGCCAACCGGGTTGAGGCTGCCAACGGCACATCACTGCTCTCTTGCACCTTTCCCGCTTATTCCCACTAACTCACCCTCCCTCCCTTTTCAGAGCCACCAGAGCGCCAGGGGAACACTCCGGTGGTGATAGTGCGTGGTTCAAATATCCTTTAACATTAACAGCAGTGCTTGTAAAACACTTGCTTCGTATGGGTGCAGCTCAGCCTCCGACTCCTGCGGTCGTGGGTCCACGAGTGGCTTTTCTTATTGCTCTTGGGTCAGCAGGAGTTCCCCTATACAAGAGGCTTGGGATGGGGGCCTAGGGGAATCCCGTGTATGCTGTCTGGCTGGCCTACGTCATAGAGCGGTTGGTGATCTAAGGCCCCTGGGGCGACCCCGCGTCCCCTAGCCTCGCGCATGTGACTTTGTCACACCAATGACTCTAAACTTCCTGTTTACAGTACACTGAGCAGTGGGGTGGGATCGAGTCAAGGACTATATATAATAAGGACCTTTGGAGCCTTTTAAATTTACATGCTATTTGTTTGCTGCTTTATAACTATTACAACTGTCCAATAAGCCTATTGAGCTGAATAGAAAAAAAATGATGCAGCAACTTCGAAATATTACAGCAACTTGGACTAGTTGTTGGGTCTACCTGATGCTGCAGTTAAGGGCTTTGCAAAAGCCTGTTCGTGTAAGGCCTTGAGAGGGAGTCCTTCGAATTTAGTATTGCAAAAAGTATTGAGAGAAGGACTGCGAAATGCCCGTTCTCCCTTTGGGTTGGACACTCCACCAAGAGATGAGTTCATGCAATGAATCTCTGCACAGTATCATGAAGCCAATATTGGTGCACAGCACACACAATAGTTCTCTGAAATACAGAGGTCCTTCCAGATTACGGGCGGGAAAGTAGAAAGCAAGCCTCATGAACTCTCTTTTGAGCTGCATAAACCTGCCTTTTGCTACCCATAGAAGGTTGTACGATCCCTTGCCTCTTGTTCGTTTAAGGAAACGGTGAGTCCCTCTAGGATTTAAACGATTTGACGAGTATTGACATGATCCTGAACTTGGCTTGGCCAAGAGGTGTTGCCTCGGTGGCCGAGGGGGCTATAGTCCTGGGTCTTTTGGTTGTATCCCCGGATAGAAGCTCAGAGGCCACAATCAAAATGCTAGCTACCCCTGAGTCCTGACAGTCCCGACATTAGCGTAATCCCTGATCCTTTCCAGACCTCGCAACACATCTCTGCCATTTAACTCTATTTAACATTTTTCTCCCATTTTAGAGCATTGATCAATAATGAAGAGGCTGCGTATATCATACTACAGACTGCATTAAATTCTGGGGAATGCATAACCAAGTGGCCCGAATTTCAATCAACAAATGTCCCCACATGTGCTCAATGTCGCCTAAGAGTATTGCAGCATGGTCAAAGGCCATAGGCTGTTTAAAAGACTACTTAGGGAATGTAGTTGGGGACGTTTCACACCAGTGGTGGCTAAATAATTCCATGTACGAAGAATCCATGAATCATAAGAGTGAAACTGTTTGCAAGCTTTAGGGAGGCGATCAGGCTGCTGGAGAAAAACAAGGATTGATAACCTCCTGAGAGACACAAGGAGAGCTAAACTTGCCCAAGCTGCTACTCTTTAAATATTTATTAAAGATGGGTGCTTTCTGAACCTCTTCCCAGAGGAACCAGCACTGAGAGGGGTCACAATATTATTGCAGTAACTAGTATGCAACGGGTTTAGACTTTAAAGAGTTTCAATGGGGCTGTGGGCTCTATGGCAGTCGTGGCAATGGGCAAATAGCCAATCCTCACAGAAGACACTGCTCAGTCCATTCCTTGCAGTGTGCGTTGTTAGTAATTGCTGAATACCAGTCCAAATATTCAAGGAAATCGGAACTTGAATGTTATTGCGCATACACAGGTCTCGCTCATCACGTGCGCTTCTACCTGGTGATCAAAGCAATACGCTTTTCTGTTAGACTTGCAAGTAATCTTACCAGTTGTTTGGCTAAAGGGATTAATGCTTTATATGGGTGTGGGTTCTTCTTCTGTTCCTCTTCTGCTGGGGATGAGGGGCTTGTTAGCACGTGCTCAGCAGAAGAAACAGTGCAATCGAGCTTGCTGTTGCTATAATCTTTATTAGTACTCGGCGAGGGACAATCAGATTGTAAGATGCAATCTGATTGGCCCTCACCGGGGCTTTATCCGACTGGGAATCCCTCTCCGGTCTTGTGTTCCTTTTTCCCCGGCGGGGGTATGTGGCAGCCCCTCAGCCAATGAGGAGGCTCGGAATGGAGTAATCCCTGTCCCGAGCCACCACACAGCTGGAGGCTGCCATTGTCCTCCGCTGGGGATTCAGGTATTTTGTCCCTCCCTCGCCCCCACACCCCATCCAAACAATCCCCTCCCTGCCCTCCCAACCCCAATGACCTTCTTTTTGGTCCTTTTTCGGAAGCGAACCTGCTGGGAACACTTCTGTCCCCAGCGTGTCTGCTCATGATGGCCGCCATGGAAAGGTCCCTGGCGGCCATTTTCTTTAACATCTTTTTTTCTCTGTTCCAAAACTCTGCACCTTTTCGCTTTGCTCGGGCCTGTAACTATGTGCCCTGGGGCATTACCTGACTCGGTAATGCCCCCCCGGCTTTGGGCTTATTGCTTAATCAACAACTCGTGATGGCTTCCAGGTAAAACAAATATATAATAATAATAATAATAATAATAATAATAATAATAATAATTTAGCATTTATATAGCGCTACGAACCCTTAGGTATCTGAGTGCTGCTTATTATTACCCATGGTGTGTGGTGCTCATTTATCGACCTCGGAAGGATGAAAGGCTGAGTTTGGCCCTGCCGGGATTCGAACCTGCGTTAGCAGGCTCTGCACAGATGTCAAAGCGAGATATATATATATATATATATATATATATATATATATATATATATATATATATATATATATATATATATATATATCTGGTGAGAATGAATGTTTCTAGAGGAAAGGATCAGGCTTTGGAATTCAGCCCATCTATACAAACGTATAAATATCAGGGAGCAAGTCTTTGCAGTACCCCAATACCCACAGTAAGCCTTTTGGTGGCCAATGATACAACTGTGTAGGCTAAATCTGAAGGTGCTGAGATTGAGTACTCTGTCCATCTCCTGCCCCTACGTCATTAGACAGTCAATTGTTAATGTAATGACCTCTTTGAGAATGGCTAAAGAGACCTGGTCCTTGCAGACTAGGAGCTAAGTTTTGAAAACTGACCCTCAAGGGTGGCCAGACGTTCTTACACACGTGTTTAATGTTCCCCTTATTATAGCAGTGGTACCAGATTTGTGGAAGGAGAAGTATGACTGTGCTGGTCCACAAGAAGAGGGGCAAGGATAATCCATGCAAATGTTTGATTAATTGCTTTGTTAGATGTGTTTGCCAATCTAACCATCACAAAGGTGCACGAGTGGCTATACCGTATAACATTATACCTTATTCTAGAATTGGGCTTCTGGAATGGTTCCTCCAAAATGGATAAATAGCTGGTACTTCAGCAAGAGCTTATAAAAACTGTAAAGGTTCAAAAAGACCCTTGTGTTTGTACTATGGGCTCCAAAAAAACATTTTGTAGTATTAACAGAAGCCTATTGTAGAAAAATCTGGATGGTTGGGGAAGGCCCTATCCCCAGCTCAGATTACTCAGTAGACTGCATAGCAGTGCGCTGGTCAGGATTAGAACGAGCCAGATGGGAGAATGTAATAGACATTCCTTAATAAATATTGGCATGAATCAAACGGTACGTCCATGGACCCTGATGATGTAATTTATAGCTTGATGACCAGATGGCTAAGCTCAACCACAGTCAATTATTTGCCCTAAAATTAGGTTCGCAGCACATAGGCCTTTCAAAATATGTTGATTTTCCCATCTTCCTGGGTTCACCTCCAGTGGGTCTCCAGAGGGCTGTTAACCAACTTCCAGCCTACTGCGATGAAAACAGTCTAGTTGTATGGCATCTGAAAAGGAGGCTGGTGATTTATGATGAATGTAAAAAGCGTAATAATTGTGTTACTGGAATACAAAAACCAGATAGAGTCATGAAGTTCAGTTATGTATGCTTTCAGTTTGACTCTCGATCAAGACCGTCCAAAGAAGGTCGGCAGAGGGCTCGCCATCATTCATAAGGACTCATGGCGATGCACACAATTGGACGTCGCCAACACCTCCTTCATCGAAGATTTCATGGACTTGGTCAGCACCATATCTGTCACGAATGCCAACAATATCTTCCTTGGTGACTTCAATATCCCTGGCAAACCAGCAACCAAGTCAATGAAAGAAGAACTGCACTGCCTACTCAACACTCTGAACCTCACGTAGCACATGAATGAGCCAACTCACAGGAAAGGTAATGTCCTTGACCTCATCATCACTGCCCTGCCCACCCTTCATCACAGCTCTCCAGTCTAGCTTGAGTGGCCAGACCATCTGGCAATCCCCTTTGACATTAGTCACACCACACCAAAACCCTGCAAACAAACCTTCCGATCATTCAAGAACTTTCCAGTGGAGGCTCTCACAGAAGACCTCACCAAACTCCACTTCACATGGGCTGGTTTACCTCTGACTAATCAGGACTAGACCTGCTCCTCCAAGAACTCAACACCACCCTCACAACTGACATCAACCTCCATGCCCCAGTGAAACAACGCACCCTCAAACCTAGACCTTCTGCACCCTGGTACACTCAAGGACTCAACTTCAACAAACGAACAATCAGAAAACAAGGGAAGACTTGGCAGAAATCCTGCAGTGCATTCAACCTCTCCCTGTTCAAGGAACGCTGTGCTACATGGAGACGACTGATCACCACTGCCAAGGCCAACTATTACTAAAACACCATAGCCAAGGCCAACAATGAAAGCAGAGCCCTCTTCAGAGTCATCAAGCACTGAATCAACCCTCTACTGACCCATCCATATCACACTCCATTGAGAAAGCCACCACCATCAACTCTTTCTTCATCAATAAGATCAGCATGATCTGCCAACACATGGACACCAATGCTACAACTGATAGTACATTACAAATCCCATCTTGCAAAACCATAACCACCTGAAAAACCTTCAAAACCCTCACTATGGAAGACATTACTGCCATTCGAGCATCCCTCAAGGCCACATCATATGCGGACATCATCCTCACTGCCGCTGTACTCAAGACACTTCCGACTGAAGCACTCCTCCCTTACCTGGCAATCATCAACATCCCGCTACGTCAAGGCACCTTCCCCCTCGACCCTCAAGACCGGACAAATTCTCCCGTTTCTCAAGAAACCAACATTGAACCCTGACGACTTTACCAACTACCACCCCATCACCCATCTTCCCTCCCTAGGTAAGATTCTTGAGAAAGCAGCAGCCATGCACCTCCTCCAACACATCGAAGCCAACAACCTCTTTCAGACTTTAGACCCAGATGCTGCACAGAAACAGCTAACATCAAGGTGATCGACGATGCCCTTGAAATCCTTGATGGTGGTCATCCTTGCCTCCTGGTTCTCCTGGACCTTTCAGCAGCATTTGACACAGTAGACCAACAGACACTCACTGACAATCTACATCGCTGGGGATCAGCAAGATCGTGCTAAACTGGTTCAAATTGTACTTGGCTAATCCCCATCAGTTTGTACAAATGGATTCAGATCTGCTGTCCAAGCCTTGATCCTCTCCCACCTGAATGGTGTCAATGTCCTTTTCAAAGACCCTCCAGCAACTACCCTGGCTCCTCTGAGATTTGTCCTGCATGCTGCAGCACGACTCATCAAAGGACTCTGCAAATTCGACCACATTATGCCGACCCTCATCTAATTCTACTGGCTCCCGCTGCAAGCCTGTATCATTTTCAAATCCTGCTTCATCATTTACAAGGCTGTCACCCTGACGTTTCCAAGCTACCTCACTAAGAAACCCAGCATCTCCGGAGGCCTACGATCCACCAGAAGCAAAGACATGTGCAGACTTAAACTCTGCCGGTGTAGGAAGGAAAAAAACAGAAGACAGACCTTCTCGTCCATGCCCCAAGACATTGGAACCTTCTCCCCATCAACATCCAACTCACCACCTTGCTTCTACGTTCTGGAAGGAGCGCAAAACCGTCCTCTTCAAGGAATGGCTCCTCCCTAACACCTATGTCCATACACCATCCACTCCCCACTTTACCTGAGACTGAGTGATCCGATCCCCACTGTTTCCTCCCCTGGTAACTTGTAGATCCATTGCTGAATATTGCCCTTCCTGCGCTGCTGTTAGATCCCCACTCCCTTGTTTCTATGATCCCTAACCTTATTCTTCCCCCTATGATTGTAAAGTGTTCCATTGCTTCCTGAAGCTAGATCCGTGCTCAATAAATGGTTCTAAGTGATTTCATCGCCGCACTTTTCATCGCAGGGTTTTTTGCCGCAATTTTTTTTCTCGAAAAAAACATCACATTCTTTTTTAAACATCCTGAACACCCAAACCCATTTTTAAAAAAATTTACCCCCCCAAAAAATTCGATGTTTTTTTTTCGAAAAAAAAATCGCAGCAAAAAACCCTGCGATGAAAAGTGCGGCGATGAAATGACGTATACCCAATAAATACCCTAATAATAATTATGTTGGGAGATACTTAATTGATTGGATCTGTTTCACAAACTCCTTCAGAGAGGGTTCCTTTGGATTTTGAAATTTATGGTGAAATTGAATAGTACTAAACTTCTTAAAGGCATGGTGTAGTAAAATTTTTTATTGTCCCTAAGGGTCGGCCATGTTTTTTTAAGCCTAAGTGGCTCGATTTTAGAAAGCTTTCCTATGGACCTTACCCGAGTTTTCGTCCATTAAACGCACGCGAAAACAAGCACCAGGGAGCTGCCATTTTCTGATAATCCTATCTTTTCCCCCATCGCCCTGACTGACCTGCTTTTGCGGCACTAAATCAATTCCCCCGCCCCTGAGCCTGACATTATCAAAACATTCATATTCCCCGCCTCTCTCCGTGACGTTACTGTGCTGCGTAGGCAAACGCGCCCAGTCGTCTTCTGCGCGACTCCACACAGAACCCGGAAACCAACACAGATCAACTCACAACACAGCGCGCCACAATTCGGAATATGAAACTGTACTTTGAAATGAAACAGCAACACGGTACATTTGGTAAAGTACATTTATTTGACATTCAATGTTTAGAGAATATTCAGCAATTGCCATATGAACTCCGAAAGCCATTTATTTTCTTTTATCTGTATCCGCAATAACTGTTCCGTTTCATCTTGAGTCACGCGCTGTTCCTTTATGGTACACAGGGTGTTCATTTTCGTAAAAAGAATCACTTTGGAAGCACGGTGAACCGCAAGGCTGTTCCATCAACTAGGCACTAGTCCAGCCTAAAGGTTGATATGTTGCTTCTAGCCACTAGTACAGCGTAAGGGCATGCGGGCCCTTGGCGATCGTCCCATGATACGGTGATCGTGCTCCAGTTGTTGACACGAAGCTGCAGGTGTCTGCTGAAGAATCCATCCGCCGGTGTCTCAAACAGATGGCAGTGGCAGAATGGGATCAAATACCTGTTATGAAAACAAAAAAATTATAATTAGTCTCGCTAGCCGAACTTCATTAATATTACTCATTTTATTTATTACGGCTGATCAGAAACTATTTGCTTGCAAGGATAGTTCAATGGAGTATGTTCGTCTCTAAAATCAATGCGAAAAGTAACGAGATATATCGAGGCAAACACACAATGATAAACGACAGTTAGTCTACATGCGTGAGGAATGATATGATATATAATGGCATTTGTAACGCGCCTATACTCAAGTGTTTCTAGGCGTGACGACGCAGGTGGGGAACAAGGGCAGACAGACAACGATCCTACTAGGCCAGGTGTCTTTCTGATCGCGCATGGGGAAGGGCTTTACATGGCTAGTTGAATACAAATTAAATAATAGGGCCAGCTGGTGGCAAGTGCAAGGTAAATGCCGGGAGAAGGGGCTAAAGGATACAGAGACAGTCCCGTAGTGCAGGTAGGCAGTGCAGGGAAAAGTGGCTGGGCCAAGGACCGAGATCGGTGAGACCAGTGGACCTGCATGCCCATGTGCCCACTACATACACGTTTTACTTGCTTTTCCTAGCTCTTCATTCATTCATTTATTCATGCATCCATTCATTAAATCTTCATTCCGGTATAAAAGCGTGTAAAGATTTACTTACATTATATTTGAAATTTCCATTGTGTCTCTTCGTAATGCAGTCTGTAACAACGATTTTTCGTATACTGAACTAAAATGAAACTCGGTCTAGTTTCTGAATTTTCTGCCTTATCGTCTCTTACGTTATTGCGCACTCCCTTCAAATGTAGTTCTTTCGGCATGGTCCCTGTCTCAAGGTCAATAAACAATAGACCCTTATACTTCCAGTGCGACTTTTTGGCCTCATTTGGGCGCTGTCCTTCGCATTCTTTATTTGCAACATCACGTAGTATAGGCATCTGTGAGAACTTGAAGTTTAGAATCCGTCTATGCAGTGCGCCTCAATGTGCAAATGCGAACTGGCTTCTCTCCCAAATGCCACGGCCCGCTTGGCTGGCGCGTTCTAAGTGCCCCAATTTTGTCCCCGTTGTCTTCGAGCTTTGCAGCCCAAATTGAGACATTTAATTTTTTGCGGAAGGTCAGGGAAAGTATAAAGTACCACAGGAGTTGAGTTAAAAGTGAGATTTATTGTTTGTTTGTTTTATTATTTGCAATACGCAAGCCTCCCCTCCGTTAACAGTGCGCAGCATTTACATTTACATGAGATGAGACATGAGAAAAATATATACATACACATATGTGAGGTGAATAGAGAGAATTCAAAGATGACAACCAGCTTGTTCGCCACCCATGATGGTGAAGGTAGGGGTTAGGTTTACAGGTACACTGTACAATAACATTTATTTACAAAAAGACAATCGTATTGCAATTATTTAAACCGGGA
The DNA here is from genome assembly GCF_040938575.1 of Ambystoma mexicanum. Classification (NCBI taxonomy): domain Eukaryota; kingdom Metazoa; phylum Chordata; class Amphibia; order Caudata; family Ambystomatidae; genus Ambystoma; species Ambystoma mexicanum. The sequence continues at coordinate 314,548,999 of NC_090932.1, forward strand.
TTTGTACTTCACAATCAGCTGTGCTTCGAGTGGGCATGGCACAGTCGCAATGTTCGGTGGCAATGGATCACTGCTCTGCACAGAAACGTCCAAAATTCCATATCTGTAATTCTCTAACACAGCAACAATAAGGCCTTTCACAAAGTCGAACTGCATTTCATCATAGACTGGTTTGATCACCCATTGCTTACTTCGTTTTGAAAACACCTTAGTGTAGCGAGGCATCCTTACTTTACCCCTAGTCCTAGATTCTTCACGTCCGACATTGCTGTTATGGGCCAAGACCGCTAGTAGAGTGAGATGTTTCATGCCCCGAAAGCTAAAATGCAAGCGCTTTGGCCTGTACTTTAGGCACATATTGTGGAACACCTCCAAATCTCCTGTGTGACAGAATTCTGTCAGTCCTCTCAAATCTCTTGCTAGAGTTTTGTCGAAAACAATCTTCTCAATGGCTTTGTGTGTCGGTGAAGATGGAATCAACCACTTCTTCTTCCGTGCCTTCTCTGGGGACAAAGGGCCATGTTCACATTGGTGGAAATGTTCATTTGCTGTCCAGCGGTGAACGTTGGTACAGTGGTGCATCAGTGACCGCCATTTTTCAAGTAGTAGTTCCACTGACCCCTCACAAGTTTTTGAGCTCCACCAAAGATGGTTGGTGATAGAATGTGACCACTGCAAAATACTTTCAAAACCTTTTTTTTTCCCTGCAGCCGAGATTTTCTTATTGATTGATTTATCAAGATGCCATATGTCAAATTGATGTTTAATATGTGGGAACTGCTCTCTCATTGTCTTGGCAATTGAAACGTGTCTATCCGCGGCTATGAGGTCGATGTGCATTCCCCTTGATTGTAGATATTCCACTGATTTTATAAATCCTAGTTTCTCCATGGCCACTGACGATGTACATTGTGTTACCTGCACGACCACTGAACTCACAATTTTCTTACTATCCATGTCCTGAAAGTGATAGGTGCAGTACTTGGCAGAAAATCCAGGGCTGTCGCACTGTCCATCGCCGGCTAGCCTGAATAGTTTGCCTTCGAATGTACTTGCTAGAGATAATTGTTCAATTTTCCAAGCATCACTAATGGCTGGAAACAGATAATCACGTTGGTATATGTAGTACAGCGCTTTAGAAATGAAATGGAGTCCCACAAACTGAAAGAAAGCCTCTAACTTTCTAAAACTGGAGCCACTAAAAAGTGATGCAGCTGCACACAGTAGATTGCCTGCTGGCAGTTTCCCCAGCATCGGTTGTGCAGACGAAGAGAACCTATGATTTAATCTACAGGCGGCATTAATTTTGACGTTACTGCCTTTTATTTGACGAGTCACATTAATCAATGGGTTCCCACATACTTTCCCTCTAATGGAATGCACACATTTCAGCATACTTATAATTTCCATCAAACAACTGTCGAATACAATGTATTTGCTCTCTTTCATTAGACTGTCATCCTGCGTCAACGTTGTTTCGGCCTGTGACGTTGTGGAGATTTCAACACATTGGAAAGTAGTATCGCTGATATCAAATTCTGATGCGTCTATGGATGCTGCGGCTGGTTCATTCTCTGTCATTTCGACATCTATTACTTCAACATTGATGGGAGAACACAACAATGTCGACAGGTGTTTTGGTGGCAAATTTTTGGCGGGTGTAGATTGTGTAAATTGATCTGCAACTACTTCAGAGCTATCTTCAATACATTCAATAACATCTTCTTATGGTGGTGCGGTCGCACTGTAGCTATAATCCAATGCAACTTTGCTGTAGTCTCCAAACACAGTTAATTCATGTTCTGGCCATTGGACATGAGCATCTCGAGCCTGAACACACCTCGCCTCGATTAATAGTTCCTCCATAGTGTACACGGTCTGGCAAGCCACATCTCTCATTCGATTCACTGTCTGTGTGTGTATAGTTCTGACACCCACAGGTAACTGGAGGAGAGATTGGAAAAGGGATGTTCAGTTTAAACACAAGATGGAGTGTAGTAGAATTGACTGGAAAAAAACATAAAATAGTCCCCAGCACAAACATTTTTTTTAAGTTATGAACTGTTTGTAACTAACCTTTTTTAGTTTTTTTTTCTTTGCAACTTTTTGACTCGACCGTCAACATCTGCACGCTGTAGCTCCGATTTGTTTCCGCATGTCCTCCCTTCCTCTTGCGCTGCAACGACTATATTTTCTGTATCCGCATAGACAGCACGGAATGAGGCTCCATCGTCTCCCTGAAACATAGTACTTTCATTACTATGTATCAAAATATTGTTGGCATAAAACACACGTGAGGACGAACACACAGGTACATCTCAATAGCCAAACACGATTTAAACATTGTGTGCAACAATCAAAGGACAAGTATTCGACCAGTGATGATCTATTTCGATGGAACTGTCAGTAACCATACCTCTGGCTCTGCATGGATTGCCATGAATGGTTGTATTGGAGAGGAGGCATCCGCATCTCCCTGAAACACAGTACTTGCATTATTATGCTTTTCAATATTGGAAACACAACACACACTTGGCGTCGACGGCACAGGTACATATAAAGAGATAACCACAAATGATGCATTGTCCAAAAGAATCAAGGAAAATCCAAATATGATCACATTTCATCGACTTATTTCAACGATTCCTTTACATCTGCATCATCTAAATGAGATGTTGTGATTGTGGTGGAAGCTCCGTCGTCTCCCTGAAACACAGTACTTGGATTAGTATGGTTTTCAATATTGGAAACATAACACACACTTGGGGTCGAACGCACAGGTACATATAAAGAGATAACCGCAAATGATGCATTGTCCAAAAGAATCAAGGAAAATCTAAATATGATCACATTTCATTGACTTATTTCTCCGATTTATTTACATCTGCATCATCTAAATTGGATGTTGTGATTGTAGTGGAAGCTTCGTCGTCTCCCTGAAACACAGCACTTGCGTTAATAGGGAAGAAAGTATAGCAAATGGAATCACGTTATATGATCACGCATGATGGAGCTGTCATTATCCATACCTCGTGCTGCTGAAGAATATCTATGGATGTTGCAAATGTAGTGCGCACTTCCGAAAGCTGTTGCGCCGATTCGTATACGCATGGTCCCGCTTCCACTTCCCCTGGAATTACTTGAATGTCAGGCTCTGCATCAAGTGCAGGGGTTGACGCTCCATCAACTGCCTGAAACATAGTACTTGCATTAGTGAGGATTACAATAGTGAAAACATAACACACACCTGGGGTCGACAGCACAGGTACATAGCAACGGCTAACCACGAATGAAACATTGTGTAGAACAATCAAACGAAAAGAATTCCAGCTCTGATGAGGACGCTCGATGGAGCTGTCAGTATCCATACCTCCTGCTGTTGAAGAACATCTAGAAATGTTGTAGATGTGGCGGACGCTTCAGCATCTCTCTGAAAGACAGTACTTGCATTAGTATGGATAACACTAATTATAACCGAAAACAAACACCAGTGGACGATAACTAAGGTGTATATCAATTGGAAAGCACTAACCAAACATTCGGTAAAATGATTACACGATAAAATAAAAATATTACTTGACATGCATAAAACAGGTCTGTAGCGGATTAGCCTAGTAAGATTACCTGATACGCGCTAGAAGTGGTTGATAACTGCGACCACGTCAAGGATGTAGAATGTTCTTGCTTCAGATTCAAGGGATAGTCAAGAAGTTGTAAAGGTAAATTAATGATTGATAATGAAATGCCAATATTAAAAATAGCCATGTAAGGCGACAGAATACTTGTAAAATGCTCAATACAGCACAGTTCCCTGTTCCCATATATATACATTGCGTTTGTGGGTTATGAAATCGAAAAAGAATATATTGGTAAATGTCATTATTCAAAAAACTATACAATCATATCAATATCGAAATTATTACAAGGGATAGAACACCTACAATATCAATTAATCCGTTTGGATACCTACACACTACCGCAAGGCCTAAAGCTAAATCCGGACACTTGACTCACCGGTGGCGGAATGTGGACGAATAGAGTGGGAATAGCGTTTGAGCAATTTCCGTGTCGTTCGCCGTTTATTCTTCTTTGTTACCCAAGATGTTGTGTACATGTCCAAGGAAAAGTGCCGGCTGCAGATGCGGTATCGATCACCCCTCTTGTCCTGTAAGACTTGTTGGACTCTACCTTCCAGCTCATCCAGTGGATATCCGCAATGTCTGACCCATTCTCTTATTCGATCAACAGTTTTCGGGAATACATGCATTGTAGTGCCATCAGATTTCGCATGGGTCTTCGAAGGGCAACAGCTAATCGAACAGGCAGGCATTGTTGATAAATCTGAAAAGTAAATATCAATATTATTATACAATCTTCAAGAATAAAGATTTGATACAAAAGTAAATGAATCATACAATGATCAATGCAAGGTTTTTTTTGGTCACAGGAACTATACCAGTTCATTATGTGCGGCTTAGTATTTGCATAAGTTGCAGAAATGCATAAATGATGTGACTAAAAACTGAACATGTGACTCATCCCTTGGATGTTCTGTATTGCACGAGAAGGAAACATTCTTACATCATAGACTGGACCCCCGAAGGATGCAATTCGATGACAATTGACACAGATGAAAATGAATAGATCTATTGATAGCATAGCAATGGAAATTCAAGTCAATAGCAATGAGACCAATGAACATAGCACTATTGGGTACTCTACTCGCAAATAGATAGAAATTTAAAAATCTGTGAAATATGACCGGGATACATGGCCTTACCTTGACCAACAAACAGTTGGATTCAGCAAGCAGAGCAGTATGTTGCGGGAGAATAGGTGGATGGCCACAGGTAGCGCACTGATGGGTATGCTCGAAGCGGTCACAGAAGTTCACGGATAGCACGACGACAAGCAGATTAGCATAGATCTCAGTGGTTCCCAGGTAGCACGTTCAGGAGTTGACTTGCAAAGCACAAAGATGTTCTCATGAGACATATCGAGTGGTTTTTAAAGTATTAGAAACTGGGGTGTGTTTGTGAATGAATGACGTATGTATGTCGTGGTATTAGGGGGGCGGCCTGCTTGAAGGGGAGGCCTGCATGGAGACACGGGGTCTGAGGAGACCATGTGAACAATGGCCCCTTGGCGTGGGACACCTTTTGAAGTGTACATGTAGTTTGACACCTTCCGTCACAGCCCCCCATGCCAGCGCGCATCCACCGGCGCGAACCGCCTTTGATACAGGGGGGTGGGATGGATGGCCCTGGGGCGTGCAGATAAGGCACAGGAAGACTGCTGAATGGAGACACACTTATGTGGATTGCAGGGGGCGGCCTGCCTCAGGGGAGACCTGCCTGGAGACACGGGGTCTGAGGAGACCATGTGAACAATGGCCCCTTGGCGTGGGACACCTTTTGAAGTGTACATGTAGTTTGGCACCTTGCCCGTTTGCGCCCGTCACAGCCCCCCATGCCAGCGCGCATCCACCGGCGCGAACCGCCTTTGATACAGGGGGGTGGGATGGATGTCCCTGGGGCATGCAGATAAGGCCCAGGAAGACTGCTGAATGGAGACACACTTATGTGGATTGCAGGGGGGCGGACTGCTGCAAGGGGAGGCCTGGCTGGAGACACGGGGTCTGAGGAGGCCATGTGACCGATGGACCCTTGGCGTGGGACACCTTTTGCAGTGTACATGTAGTTTGGCACTTTGGCCTTTCGCGCCCCTGACAGCCCCCCATGCCAGCGCTCATCCACTGGCGCGAACCGCCTTTATATCAATATATAGTATATCGCCTTTATATCAATGATAGTATATCGTTGCTTATCAATAACAAATGCCACATAGCGGAGATTCGTGTGAGCACAGACCCACACTTCAACCGGTGTATTATAGTGGTCAAGACCCTAAGGCCTGTATAATCCAATGGTAATTGTTAGTATAGATATATGTGTGACTTTTATAGAGACATAACCTACTGAAAGACTTTGAACAAGTGTTATTTAGTGCATGCATTATCGAGAATATGTTATGTTAGCTTAAATAGATAGTGACCACCCTGCTTCACAGCGACCAGACCTTCACCCATTCGGAGCACAGATGTCTGACGTCCATTCTTGAATGGAGACACACTAGATTAATTTAAAAAATCGAAACAAACGTTGTTAAAATATATGTGGTGTTTTATTTTGTATCTTATTTTCATGACACAAAAATACAAGACTTTAAAGATTATACAGGTCAGGTTGCAGCACAGCGAGAGAAAATCCCCTGTACTGACCGCTGTCACTCGGGAACGTTTCTCTAATGGCACGAACGGCACAGGCGGGTATCACTCTTCGAACGCGGTGTGCAAGCCTCCCATGGAGCCACCATGTAAAGGAACGATAGGCCACCAGCCTGTACCACCTGTGAAAAGGAATGAAACAAACTGTTTTTAAATGACCAAGATAAGTTTAATAAACGTTTGTTGTCAATGACAATTCTTGTAACTAATGGCATTCTGCACGGACAAATGCTATCTAGACAATGCACACTATTGAACGACTTACATGCGTTACAATGATATGTAGATGTAATTTTGGATATAGTAGAAGAACATGAAATAGGAGTGGCATGACAAGCAGAGTATACTTACTCGTTACTCGGATTACGAGGACGAACAGTTGCGCGAAGTTCGTGCATAAGCACCATCATTATTCTCAACACGGCCCGTGTGAGGCAGGCTGCCCTGAAGTCTGGCAGCTCGGTGATGCATTGCGGTCGTGGCTCGCCTTCCGAAATGTAGGCCAGGCATCCCGAGTTTTCTCGGCAGCAGCAGTTCTCGTCCTCAGTTGGCATTAGCTTGCACCGATTGCATGTGCACCAGGTGGAGACGCCGTCCATTCGACTAGGCCTAGGCTCTTCAGCTGTTGATTCGTCCTGCCAACTGCCGTCCGCATCCCCATCGTTTTCGCGTGCTTCCCTTTCCAGTAGTTCCTCCTCGGTATACTCGGGCTCGTAGATGTAGGGCATTATTGTAGCCATTGTGTGGTAAACAGAGTAAAATAATTTACCGAGATGGTACAGGTGTTCACACGGGCTACAAGCGGCGAAGGTAGCTGACCAGAGCACTGAAACGAGTCACAGAATACTCAAAGTAACACAGAGAGAGGAATGGAACCGAAAATCTGCTGCTGTGTGTTGTGAAACGGTCTGTTTATGCTTATTGAGGAAAGAGGCGTCCTGCCATTTCCATGGCGACACGTCATTATCTGAAGCGCAGCGAATGTTGACACGAGACGTGCTTTGGCGTTGGGAAATGGGCAGTACGAGTCTGCTGATGACAGGCTCAGGGGCGGGGGAATTGATTTAGTGCCGCAAAAGCAGGTCAGCCAGGGCGATGGGGGAAAAGATAGGATTATCAGAAAATGGCGGTTCCCTGGTGCTTGTTTTCGCGTGCGTTTAATGGCCGAAAACTCGGGTAAGGTCCATAGGAAAGTTTTCTAAAATCGAGCCACTTAGGCTTAAAAAAACATGGCCGACCCGTAGGGACAATAAAAATTTGTACTAGACCATGCCTTTAAACCTGTGGAAATTGGCAGTTATACATCTTTTAAATTTAGCTAAAACATGTGGGTAGCATGGTTACCTTAAATCTGATCCCTACAGAGAGAATGGGGGTTGGAGAAGGTAGGAAATAGGCTGAACAAGACAGAGCACAGCTCCAGCAAAGTGTGCCTTTCAGAGAACCATTGACCCTTAAGGCCCGACCCCCCTAGGAGCAGGCTAGCCCAGGAAACTCCAAGATCTGTCTCCAAGCCAGGTTCTCATCCATAAGCAGCCACCCTTCAGGAGACTCGGCATGTTGCTCATTTGAGCTCTCTTTACAGTCAAAGCCCCACACCCTCTCCACAAGCTGCCCACATTGGTATACACGTCTTGCAATGTACAGACATGTTTGTTTGGGTGAGTATTGTGACAAATGAAAAGAGCAGAGAGTGCAACTTCCATGACACGCTGAAAGGGACTTCTTGCTGAATTGCTATCGCTATCGTCGGAGAGCTAGGGTGTTAAGTAGCTAGGGAACCCCCTCTGTCCCACCCACAACCCTCCTCTTACCTTTCCATGCCTGCAAGGAGATGGGGTTCCCAAAATACAATATTCTCCATTTCCAGACCTGAGTTTAGTAACTCAATGACGTCTTGTTGCAGTGGCCACGAAAGGTGGCAGCGAAAGAGGTTCAGCATCGAATTCTAACATTGCATTGGTCCTGTTACAACTTTTGAGTTTGCTGCAATATGCCTGAGGCAAATCATGCTTGCATTCCTGGATGGCACCTGGAATCTCTTTTACATATTGAGTTTGTTTTTATAAACTTAAAAGAGCATGTTATGCTAATGTTGATAGCAAGATGTGTAGATTGTTTCCAGAAACCAATCATGAAGTGTTACAATGTGATAATGAGAAATGCTATTAGCAGTGTACTGCAGCGCACATCTCCCGGAATGCTTTAAAGGAACATGGCACAGAACACCTGCGCAAAGCTTCCAATGAGCAGATTCCACTCTGCGCTCCAAAGCGACAACCACCAGGTCATGCTCATCCCAATACAAACTGGAAGACCACAGACTGGAGATAAAGGTGGGTCACCAGAAATCTAGGGAAGAGACAGAGGGATCTGGGAAAAGCAGAGACAGAAATCTAGGGTCAACAGAACCTGTCAGTAGTGCAGTCTGGGAGAAGTAGAGACCAAGAGATATTGAATCCCTCTCTGTCAATGTTAGTTGGTTCAGTCTGTGATGCCCGCGGGTGGTTCATCCTCACCTCCTATCCTTCCCCTTACCGTGTCCCTGAACTGACAGCTGAGACCCCTGCAGTTCTGCCACTCTGCGGTTGGTGTTTTTCCCCCCTCTATCCCCTCCAGACGTTCCCAAGCTTGGGCCTCCACTGTCAGTGGTATTAGCATAATTGACCTAAAAACATTTGACCTAAAATATTTGATCGAATGTTTTGGAATTTTTTTTCAGTCAAATTTAATTAAATATCTATATGGAGGTGGGTAAGGGTATGGATTAGGTTGAAGGGAAGTGGTGGGGGTTGCAGTGGGTCTCCCCCCACGTTTTAGACCGAAAAAAGGTGAAATAAATTCACAAATGTGATTAGGTAAAATGTTTTAGGTCAAATAGACCCAAACCCTGCCAGTCTGTCTGACTCGCAGGCACCTCAACGGGACTGCTACCTCACCATGAGGGGGGAGGTGACTTTGGCCTGCTGACTTTCATTTGTCCAAGAGGGTGAAAATCACATGGATGATTCCACGGAGTGCACCCTTAAATCCCTGTTTTGGTTTTGGCTATTAGGTGGTGCTAAAGCGCCACCTACAATCTAAAACTATTGCATCGAAGTACAGCTGAGAGGGAGATGACATATGCAAAGGGACACACAGCACGTGGGTGTTGTTTGGTTATTTACCCACCCATTGACTGCCCTCGCCATTCTAATCTCAGTGGCCATTCCCACCAGGCAGCTGTGCCTCCCCGCCCAAAACACATCCTCCTGAAATCTCTTTGAGCTAGCGCTATCAAGCATTAACATCAAACTCTGTACTACAAGGGCCTGCACGTGGTATTTCTAAGCCCTCTTCTGAGAGATAATGACTTAATTGCCCCTGTAAATGCTCTACTGCGTAACAAACATGACTTAACTAGGTGCACCTCAGCCACTTCATCTATATCTGTTCCTTACACTTCAGTTCTGATAAAAACAAACACTGACAACGCCAACCGTTTGGCTTGTGAATGGGTAGTTGATATACATTTGCCAGGCACTTCTTTCACATGTCTGGGTAATCACACCATTTTTCACCTGCTGCCGCTTTATGATCAGATAATACTATTATGACAGTGCCTGGCAAATGCCTGTACCATGCCTAAACAAAAAGCCAAACAGTTGGCTTTGCCAATGCTTGTTTTTTATCCTGTGGATCAGAGACGTAGCCAGGATTGTCTAACAAGTGGGGCCTGAAGCTAATGTAGTTAGGTCCACCACAGTGACATTAACATCTGTAAATGCCCACACAGCGCAAGTGAGTGGGCATTTACAGATTGTGGGTGGGCTTTGCTTGCTCAGGCCCTACCCTGTCTACGCCTCTGCTGTGGATGCCCTCTCTCGTCTGTCGCTTCTCCGCCGCCCTCCAATTTCTGTCTGCAGCCTTGCAGCCAATCCATGGCAGCGAATACAGTCTGTAATGCCTCGTTTTCTGTTGGATACTTTACTGTGCCTAACATAAGCCATTCGGCAGCTTTTCCATCATTCACGAGGAAAGAGAAGATGTTACTGAGCAGAGCAGAGAAAGAATACTCCTTCTCATCCTTGGGGAATCCAGGAAACCGTGGAGAGACCAGCAACACATACCTTTGAATATATCGGACTGAAGGATAGAACTAAACCAGCCTACCCAAGGGATGGCTTGGCAAGCCAAATGCAGCAATTGGCTTTTCTTTCTGGCCTGCCTACCCGCGTGCTAATATATATCATGTCACATTGAACCCCTGCTCCCAAGATCCTGCCGGTGACATCTATGCAGCCTAGCAACCATGTAGACTACAACAAACAAGGCAAGACACAAGGCACAAGCCAGTGTGCCAGACAATACACCCTGCTGTGTTCCCGACCCCAGGATCTGTGACAGAACCCGAGAACCCCATCAACACCATGCGCGGATAATGAGAAGGTGGTGTCCTAATTTCCCCCCTCTATATTTGGGCAAATGGTCTGACCACAGTCTAATTTGCAGATTGCAGAGTCAAAGCCGTTAGGAGGCAATGTAACCTCTTAACCCTCTTAACCTGACAAAATATCTAAGTTCAGGAGTGGGAGGGGCCTCGGTGATTTCCTGTGGAAATCAGGAGGACAATATATGCTCTTGATACTCAAGGGGTTGAATGCGGAAACTGGTAGGGTTCCATCGACCTCTGCCTTTACTGGTGATGCATCACCCACTAGACCAAATTCCCACCATAAGCCACAACACTGTGGTCTACAGCAAACGACAAAATAGAGGAAATCAATCTTTTAGGCCAGAATGGGAGATACAGAACACTAGGAGACAGCTATATCACTGTAAATAAGCCGAACTACTGACGATTAAGCAACATTCGCCAATCATGGTCACATCATGCCTGCTGGAGCATGTGGACGCAAGAGATCTGCCTGAAAATAGACCCAGCACACTGCCTTCAGCCCCTCACATCGTAAGAGCAGCACCATAGCGGTGCCAGAATGTCACTCATACAGAGGGAGACCATTTTGGTCACATGTGGACCAACCTGAGGTGCACTTAAGCCACCCTAGCGTGGTGCAGCCAGGAGAGCTTCCAGTGAACAACTTGCATAGCTCTGCTTAACAAAGCAGTCTACAAAACACTGTACACTTCGGTTTCAAACTCGTAATCCCCGTATCTCTGCAATAAACTCGGTTGTTAGTTGTCCCTAATGCAAGACACTGTAGACCTCATTCCACCAACCTGGTGATTGTATACGGCTGAGTCAGCTCGCCTGTGATTTGAACCATTGATCTGCAGGCTATAGCCAGTCCTTCTCTCTATAGCCTGCAGGTCACCACCAGATACGTGGGAACTCACCCAGAAGATGGGCAGTACGGATCCCCAGCACCTCCGGGCAGAGGATCCCCCAGATTCTCTTTTCATTAAGACAAAGCAAGCTACGAGTCCCATAATGCCAAGTGCTGAGGCCATAAAAGACCAGATTGATTGATGCATAGACCCTGCATGCTATTCCATTACGTGATGCTGGAACTGAGAGCATAGATTCTGTGTAATAATATTTTAACATTTATATAGCGCTACAAACCCTCAGGTATCTGAGCGCTGCTTATTACCCACGGTGTTTGGTGCTCATTTATCAACCTCTGAAGGATGAAAGGCTGAGTTTGGCCCTGCCAATTTTCAAACCTGCATCCGTAGGCTCTGCACAGACAGATGACAAAGTGAGCTCCCTACTCGCTGTGCTATCGTACCGGCGGAATGGTGGTGGAACACTGTATGGCGGAACACAGAACAATGCTGGGACCAGCTCTGCATTCTAGATGGTTTTGGAGTTTAGAGATGGTCACCGCACTCAACATACATGGATAATTGACACTTGACGCAGAATAATCCAGAAACTTTCAGAAAAGGCCCAAGCTGGACCGGCGCAGCCTCGGAGAAGCACCAGGATGCACTGCTTCTTGGCATCAGTCTGTGCTAGCAAGATCCAGACTCAGATTGTTAGAAGCCACCGAATCACACTAAGACAAGTGTGGAGTGGCAATAGAGGGGTTCGTATGATCTGCCCCAGACGTTAGGCTGTTCAGGAAGTGTTAGAAACTATTTAGAAAATGGTTAACGAAGCAAAAGACTCACTACTGAAATCGGCCCATGGAAGCCGATGTTCTTCAAAAAGAGTTTTTATAAAATATGAGGTTAACTTGGAAAAGCTGACAGGATAATCGTATAAATTCACCCTTTGCATTTGTTTTGTGAGTGACATCATTGAGTCATCGCGCTCATTGGCATTCCAGGTAGCAGCGATAGCAGGGATGTCCACCCTTCATTTACGGAAGAGGATCTTTCCTTTTTTAACCTTTCACTTCTGGGTACAGGCCCTGGTAATGGCACAAATGGACTGCGCTACGGGTCTTTTTGGAGCTGCCTGAATGTTTGTGGGGTGGAATAGAGCATCTGAAACGAAGCCATCATTTCACTCCTGCTCTTCGTGCTCATTGCGGTGGCTGACCATTCACCAGAGAGTAGAGTTCCCTGACCTGCAGGGCCAGCTGAAGGTATGTTGGGCTCGTGGGGGCCCATTTCAATATAATGTTTGGAAGCCCACTTGCCTACAGCTAACAAAAAACAGTCTGAAGCACCCATCAGGTGCATAAATTAGAATTGAGACTCTGCTGCTTTCTCTTTGATCTTTCTTTTCGGACTCCTGCCGCCTTACCTGTGGGGCTCCGCCTTGTCTCCCATTCACTTCAACATTTACATCTGGCCTTTAATCTGTCTCATCCGCTCCCTCGGCATCAGGTGCTATTCCTATGCCAACGACACTTAGATCCTGATTTGTTTAGATCTTGATCGGACTGAGATGTTGTGCCTTCATCAGTGCCTGACAGCTGTAGGTGAGTGGATGAGTCGTGATTAGCTAAAGTTGAATGGAGACAAGATGGAGGTGATGGTGGTGACCCCTCCACCCCCCCGATCCTGCACTCTGGGTGTTTTCCTTTTGGTCCTCCTCTCTTGGTTCTCTTCCTGTTCCAGTGACCAAGGTGAAGAATCTGGGAGTGATTCTTTCGGCCTCTCTCTCCCTGAATGATCAAGTATCTGCAGTGTGTAGAACAGGTCATTTCCACCTTAAAACATTAAAAAAGGTGCTTCCAATGCTTCCGGCCACCCTCCGCACCCCGGTGGTTGCAGCCTTGGTGCTGAGTAGATTGTATTATTTTAGCTCCATATACCTTGCTCAGCCTAAGGGTTTGATCAAATGGCTTCAGCGGCTTCAAAATCTGGCCACCCGGGTGGCAACAGGGTCGCCCTATCAGGCCCATATTTCTCCTGTGCTGCGTGCCTTACATTGGCTTGTGGTGGCGCAGCGGATTAAGTTTAAGGTACTCTGCATTTTCCATCAGCATTTTATGGACAGGGGGCAGAATACATCCAGTCCAAATTTACTCGTTACTTTCCTACTCGCGCACTGCATTCGGCCTCGGCCGGTTTGCTGTGTGTGCCCACTTTTCGCAGTTCAAGTATCTGTGGGTAGGCTTTTTCAGTTGTGGCTCCACAAATCTGGAATGATCTGCCACTGACAGTAAAAAAACCTGTCAAATCACCTGCCGTTCAGGAAGGCAGTAAAACATCTCTGTTCTAGTCTGACTACTGCTTTTGGACGATGGCTCCTGTTCCTTCCTCTCTAGTGCCAAGATACCTCTGGGTGACTGTGCGCTGTATACATTTCATTAACATAACATAACTTAAAGGAATGTGGGCAGAGGGGTAATAGGTGCCGATTATCACAGGCTAGGCAGCCAGCGGGGAACTGAAACACTAAATGCCCACATGCAGGCACCGAGAAGTACTCGAGATACCCATCCGTGCATAAAGACCAGTACATGTAAGGGAACCAAAGTACACCCATCAATAAAGGGTTAAATGAAGCCCAGTCCTTATTATTCAAGATGTCAAGACAACTGTTTGTTCACTTATTTTTTTTTTAAAGAACTTTATTGTCCTTTTTTTACTTGACGCAATTGCATTTTCACTGTTGTATTTTGAAGTGGTTAAGGAATTCTTGTATCCAGCTCTTGGCTTCACTAAGCTCATTAAAAGATGGTATAAAAAAAAACAACAACAAAAAAATGTGAAATAGAAACCAATTGTTACCTCTGAACACAGACAACACACATAGAGAGGCATACAGAACAAATTGTCCCAAGTAACACGTATATACACACAAGCACACATCTTCGGACAGATGGATCAGCGTGCGGGTGGAGAGATGGGTGAACGAAGCTATGTGTGTGTGTGTGTACATTTATGAAGACAGTGATTACTAGGTGTGGGTTAATAGCTGGACGAACATGTGTGAATTGGGGAATGCATGACAGGGGGTTTGTGGGCGCAAGCTTGAGGGTGGATGATTATGTGGGTGGCCAAAGCTGATTTAGGGTTAAATAGAGGGGTGTGTGTGTGTGTTTGTGTGTGTGCACGCTCACGCGAGAATGTTTTCTCTGAAATAGCTCCTGTGTCTAATAGTGCATGGGGATCCCACACTCACTGTACTGATGACCAATTGATGCCCGGTATGGTATCCCCACACTCAGGCTAATTTGGAACTTCTTCCCTGCCAGTGTGTTACTGGTGCACTCATTTTATAAAGGGCAGTGAGTGGTGGATCAGGGTGCAAAAGCGCTGAGGAGGTTGAGTGGGGGCAGGGAGCGGAGATAGCACCTCTGCTGTGCTCAGGGGTGTTAGGTCTGGTCCGGGCTACGCTTATGTGGGGACTGTTGGGCCTCTGGGATAGCTAGCCTTGTGGATGTAGCCACTGAGCTTCTATCCGGGGCTACGACCAAAAGACCAGGGCTATGGCCCCCCCAGCCCCCGCCCCTAGCGACACCTATGGCAGTGCTGACATCCTCCATCTCCTGACTGGGCTTCATTTTGCACAGGAATAAAATAAATGTATTCCTATGGAATCTGCCTGGGTTTTGCACCTGTACAAGAGCAGGCGGACATCTTAGAAATCCATTAACAAATGCTGCCTGCAAAGAGTAATTTGCAGGCGGCATTTATCCTTATCCGTTCACAAAAGAGGAAAAGGAAAGCGTAAAAACGAGTTTTCTTTGCTTTACTCTTTCCTTTTCCCCTCCGACTTGTGTCTGCATTTAGCGACTTTCCAGAGTTTGCCATCCCCTCTTGCATACTCTTTGCAGTGATGAGTGTGGCACCCCCTGCAGGGTCGTCCTGGAGCCTGCATAATACATAGTGTTGAAGTGTAAATAGATTTGCTCCCAGAAATCGAGAGAAAAAACACGTCATCAGTTGCTTCTTTATCAGCACAATTTGGTTATGATTTATTGTAATGATGAGGGACGTAGCTGCAGGAGGTGTGCGCGCTGTCTCCACTCCTCTAAATGTGTAACCCTGTCTGGGTTACGAAGCTTTGACGGGTTTGGGAGGTTCTGTCACGTTGAGTGTGACGGATGACTCCCCTGGGGCGTGGTCTTGGCTTCTGAGAGGCTCCATCAAAGTTTCTCACCGTGCTCTGGTGTCAGCCAAGGGCCTCGACGAAACAGGAACGCTGCCGGCAGCCAGGAATTACGACTAGTCATGAAATAGCAACAATGAACTGACGTGTTACCATACACTCACACAGACCTGCCCTGCGAATTGTACAGCGAATAGTGGAGGAAATACCAAAATATGGTTTAACTTTACACCCCCACGTGTTGAAAAGGAGCGGAAGTCCTGGACAACGAAAATGGCGATTCCATGCCTCTGTGTCACCTCAGGAGAATACATCTTCCCTCATCTAAAATGAACGACCCGAGGGAAAATTAGGGCACACAGTCATGCCCACAGAGTCTACACATGTTGGTTCTCTTCTCTGGAAACTATGAAAATACTATTGCATTGAAACAACTAAAAGACGCTTTGTCGCAAATGTGTGTTGAGTTGTTTCTTTTTTATACATTGTTGTTTTGATGTTTGTGATTTACGCAACTGTCAGATTGGACAATACATTTAAAAAAATCAAAGATTTGACCAACTTCTACATAAAAATACATTTTTTTCTGATGAAATTCTTTGTAATGTGTAAAATAGGTCAAACATTTCCAATGGAAATATTTCTGTCGTGAGGATGAATTCACGAAATAGATGCTGTTTCTCATTCGTCTGTCTTTCTGGGTCTTGTGCTTGTTGCCAATCCTCCCTTTTACATTGTTTGAATGAGCACACTTTTGTCCTACGAAGGCAAGGCCTTCCCAGCAAGCAGCAATTCACGGGAAATGGCTGCGAGGCAGGGTCATCTTCGGTGACCCTCGCACGTGATGATCGCACATCTTCCTGGGAAGTGCGAGTGTTCAGTGTCTGATGAGCCATCTGTGCTGCAAAACCCAACTCCTACTGCAGCCGGCAGCTGATTCATTTGTAAAACAAACGGCAAAGTATACATGCAAAGCTTAAACAAGCTGCCTATTCTACAAGCAAACAATGCTCTGCTTTGATAAGGGCACTGCACTCTTAACTCACAGAATGGATGTCAATACGCCGCATGCTTGTTTCAAACAATGATAAAAACAGGCACTTTTCTCTTGACAACAGAACACAGTTCAGTAATTTCAAGCTCTCCAGGAATACTGCGTCACGCCCCATGAGTGGAGTAAGAACCAAAAGAGGTTGTGGATTTTTAAGTGGCCCCGTATTACACGGTGTGCGCGAAAATAAAGATAAATAAATAAATAAATAAATAAAGCGTGTGTGCTACATGAAGCAACATAAACACATTCTGTGTGATTTCAGAAAAGAGGCCCATATGGTGCAGAGGCCCGGGCCCCCTGGGAAATCCCCCCCCCTCCGCCCCCGACTTTCCTGTAGGCCAGTCCGACACTGACTGCCTCCTTTAATTGCATTCTGCACTGGTAATGGAAGGAAAGTTGTTGGCACGTTGCCTGTCTTTGCTATTTATGCAAAAGAGCTTTTCATTTGGGGATTTGAGGATCCAAACGTTTGGGAAAAAGTAAATTACAAGTCCCAGAATGCAAACTGCTGTTGACTGAAATCCAGCGCTGTCTTCTCTCTGTAGTTCTTGTAGAGAGTCCTTTGTCCGGTGTAAGATACTCCTCCGCCAGTCCTGGCTTCCACACCAATGTTCTCTGCAAGCCCGATACTTGTAGACCAGCATTTGTAATGGAAATTGTTAACTTTAATATTATGCAAGAAAGCAAAATGCCATCAGCCAAAAGACTAACGCTGGCAGAACATCTCAGATCTTTCAAGGGGCACTGCACATGCTCTGCTCCTGCTTGTTTTTGGAAACATGGAGTTATGATAACTGACAGAAGTGGGCAGTAGTTTGCCAACATTTAAACACGATGTTGCTGAGTAGTTTCTTTTCATGCAGATTTCTGATAAAGAAAAAAACAAATATTGTGAGCCTAAATAACGCAAGGTGTCCTGCTTACCCATATTGCTATCTTGGAAAAACCATCACATTTACACCCTGGCTGAGCAATGTTATCTTATGTGGTCTTGTACCACGCACTGTTGCCACTTGCGTGGTCTCTTGGCGCTCTGGCGGATCTGCAGTGGAAGGAGGGTTGTGGGGTGGTGTTTGTGGGATTGCGTGGGAGACGAGCAAGAGAACTTTGATGTGCTGCTGGCAGCTTCAGTTCAGAAAAATTGGTCACTGAGCTTTTTTTTTTTAAACACTCTTTATTGGTATTTTATCATAACAATTCCACAGCTTCCCCCTTACCCTCCCTAACCCCCAAGTATCAGTCCCCCCACACATTAGCGAAATTTAACCAACCATACAACCAATTCCCACTCCCTGCCCCCGCACCAACTTCTCCTCCCTCCCCAAGTCCCATCTGATTCCTCCTTTCTCCATTGGTCACAGCAGTCCAGCTTTAGTGTCCACAGTTTGGTGAGATTAAGGCTGATCCACCTTCCACCCACATCTCTGAGCTCCCCCCTCCCTCGTGACTCGTTCATGTCTTCTCCCCCGCACTAGCTACTTCACGGTGGGCGCAAGTCATCCTTTGCTAGATCATTCAGCAGTTGGGACCAATGGACCGTTACCTCCCCCTTATCCTCCCCCACCTCCATATTCTACAGCACCGTTAACTCCGCTAAACCCCACTTTCGTACATCCTTCCTCCATAACTGGATTGTCGGACCCAGGGGCGATTTCCACGCTATCGTCATTCTGCGTTTTGCCAATATGAGTAGAAACCGACCCATTCTATTCCGTAGCTTGTTACGCTCCCTCCCCCCCCCGGTAGGTTCCCCCACAGACAGATCTCTCCGGACGCCGTTCCAGGCTGATTCACAGTAGCACATTCACTCCCTTAAGCACCTCAGTCACTGAGCTTTGGCACGTTTTTGGTTGATAGCCATCATGTGGTGTTGGGGTATGATTTTGCCATGGGTTCTTTGTGTGCGCTTGTGATTGGTTTCATGTTGTGTGTTGTCAAGTGTGTGCGGTTTGTGGTGCGGTAGAGGTAGAGTTATGTTTAGTTTAGAGTTTGAGAGTGAGCATGCAGAATATAGAGTTTTTAGTACGGTTAGTTAAGTGCAATACATTTCCTACACCCAAAATCCATCTAAGTGCTGCACACAGATAACTTGCAATATTTCTATCGGGCTAGGGGGTGAAGCTGGTAATCTACACAGTGTTATAATATGATGGTGCTGATGTAGAAGTGTGACGATTGGCTAATCTACCCAATTCTTTCTAAATATTACGCATGGCAAATCTTCACAATTCTCTCTTGGCCACCTGTCCATCACCTACTAGACCAGAATCTATCTTAGTTTGTTTTCCCATTAGAGATTCCATCTAGCAGAGAACAGTAAATGGAAAGTGTGCTTTTTGCAGATGTACAGTGTCAAAATGGCTTCATAATAGGCCCCAAGGCGTTCTCTTTGCTTGTCATTGTTATTTATTCATTCTCTTTTTATTATTTTCACTTAAGAACATAGTGAAACACGGAACGAAAAATATGGGTTGCGTGTGCATTGGTTTTCCAATTCTGTGAGTCTGGCCTCATAAGGGATCAAGGGAATACTGTAAAGATTTCAGAGTCCCTCCTTCCCTGGAAAGAAAGGCACCTCAGAAAAAACCTTGGTTCCTTCCCATAATATCTCAGCATCAGAAACTGAGCCAACATTTTTATAAAAATGTATTTCAATATCACCTGCAATGCCCTGCTTAAGTGCCCTGTGCGTTCATGGTTCTCCCTGAAATCTCTAGTAATTATACTAATCTTCCTTCTGTATGGATGCTGTAGCGTGAATAATCAGGGAATGATCTGAGGATGTTCTTGGTAGTACTACGCAGTACTGCCCTTGTAACATAGGTCGCGTGACCCTATTACAGTACATTCTGGACATCACGCACTGTGGAATAATATGTATATTATCTATCGGAATATGTAGATGATGCCACGTACATGTAGCCCACATATATCAGCAATCCCCACCACGTGGGATAACCCTGAAGCGTTTCTTAGTGGACCCACGTAACCTGTATAATTATGCAGCCTGGTGCATGCATCATGAGTAATCTCCGGTGTATCCGCATTTGGTCTATAAATATTCACAAAGATAGCTCGCATGTCATTCAGAACCCCGGCAACTGACAGACATCTTCTGTATGCCACCTGTTCTGCCTTGTGCACCTTAAAATACACTGCCTTATGTATATACACAGCGTCTCCTCTCAAGCTAGAAAAGTATGAGTAGACATTGCTATCTGTGCCCGAAAACTTTCTGTGTAGGGGGTGTACACCTTTTGAAAAGGTGCAATAGTAACAAATGTCCATCATGTCAATTCACATACGCTATTACCTGTCTAAGGTTCCGTCTATCACCAAGCCTTCCCACATTTCGTGCCATAGTGTTATTCTTGATGGTCTTGGGGTATCTCATTTGTGTAACACTGCAAGGCAACGCCATGGTGAAGATCATATGTCAACAAGGATCCCCCCCCATAGTTAGAAGAGTGATCCCCACATTGTAAGTATCATTGACATTAGTACATGCCGTTATCAGTGAGTGTGTATTGTGCTTCAGAACAATAAAGGTACAATGACAATCTCTAGTGTAGAGGAGGATCCAAGTACCCCTACCTCAACCGTCCCGCCCCTTTTACCTGTATGCTGGAAACCACAGTATTGACGTACACAGAACAGTTGAACCAACAAAGGGCAGAGTATGGACGGTGAAAATACCGATAGCAAAGAGGGTCCTGGAGGCAAGGTTCCCATTGAGAAAACCATACCTGCATACAAGAAAATATGATGGCCATTTGAATAAAATCCCTGAAGAAACAGAGCCAATAAACGGCAAGGACGAATCGCAACGTCATCAACCATCGCCAGTATATGTCACACAGAACTGAGGTGACGTACCTAGAAGAGATGCAGAGACCAGAGAAGGCAGATATTCTATAAGGCATCAAGAAAGTATCAAGGAAAAGGGACATCTTGGGATCAAGATGAAAAGCTTATGTTACAGAAACAGATGAAGATATCAAGTCATTTTACACATGCACAGATGCAAAAGAAATGCAAGCAGACAAAGTAATCTTAAATCTCTCTCTCTCTCTATATATATATATATATATATATATATGCATATGGATAAGTAAAGGATGGATGTTTCCACTACGCATTATAGCAGTGCTGGGCAGTAGCAAGAAGACCTCATTTCTAGTGTGTCACAGTTAAAAAGCAAATTGAAAAATTGAATTACAAAGTGAATCTCAGCAGACGAGGCTGGATGAGCCAAAGAAGCCAAGGTCTTATCAAACTGGAGTGAACTGACCTTGGATACAAATCGTATGAAAGAACAAAACTCCTGTTCAGAAGGCATGAACATAACAAGGAAGCCATCAGAGGTTTATTTAAAAAATAGTATTAAATACACGAAAAGGATCGATTCCATGGTCTCCAGTCACAGGGAAGCATGGAAGTTGGACGAACGAAATGATCACACTGATGCACGATGGCAGACCGTGCTTCTCACTCCCTAAATTTTTCAGAGCTAAGAATACTCCCAAAAACGAGCTTCACAGGCCTAATTGACAGTAGACCACGGAGGCAATGATGGATTGATATGCTCATTTGTGGGAAGCTAATGTTAAGGCAAACTCACCAGCACCTGGATGGCCAGCCTGCAGGCTTCTAGACATAGGTGGAAAAGTACTGACAGAGGTTAGAGTGCCAACCAATTGTAGAGGACTGCATATTTAGGGGTCCAATAGTTGTGTAAACCAATGGGACGTTGTGTATTTAGTGACGTTCATAGTGGTCATTTTTAGGGGAGGGCTTAGTTGCCCCACCTGATGCTAAGTAACCAATCACATAGTCACACTTTTTTAGACTAGTATGGATTGTATACTTAGATATTTATTCAGAACCAATCACCCATACTCATAGGTTTTTGTAGTTTGCCACGTAGGATGACATTGGTAACACGTAGCTTAGACGTCATTGATGACGAGTATTGCTTATAAGATCTCAGTATTTACTAAGAATGTTTGAGTAAGAGGATTGAGCAAATATGTTGATGTTCGTTATGCTCCCTGTTTTAGATACTTGATATTAAAACAGTCTTCCTTTTGCCAACTTCCTGAGTCGTCTCTATTATTGATGTATGAATAAAGTCTGCATCCCCATCCATCTCAAGGGTAATTGTTACTCATCAACGGGGCTGGGTTCTCCAGTTCATTTGCCATCCCCAGCCACACCAGGAACAATCACACCTTCTGAGTGCTGTAATAGCAAACACCAACATTAAGCAGAGTACGCTTAGAGGGCGGGCTGGAGCACTCGGCTGACCGCCGATCGACTGCTCAGAGTGACGGATCTTAACAAGTACAGATATTGGAATAACAACTTGTAGTAAATTGGACAAAACAGTAAATCGCGCAGTAGTGGTTGACCGTGGTTTTATCCATATGCTTTCACAGTTTATTTAGCATCAGGGCAAGTCAGGACTGCACTGAAAGTTAGGTGAAGCTTTCGATTCACACTTCGATTAAGTATGCTTATCAAAGGCAAGGGCTTGCATAGTGCTTTTTCCATCTAAGATAATTTCACCTTTCCTGGTACCATCATTGCATTCTTGATGCCTAGTTCTCGTTGTAGAGCTTCTGACTCCTTCCTGAAGTATTTGGACTCCTTCCTTGAAATCCCTTCCTGGCATCCTGAACTGTGGGGTTAACATCAGTAGAAATCTAGATTTCGGCATTATGATATCACAGCTATCCATTCGTGTTGCTGTTAATATTTTATTGTGGTCCCTCTAATTAAATATGCGGGTAATAAAAGGTGGTGGTTGGGCCCCTGCAGGCGGTCTCGGGACCGGTGGGAAGTGCACTCCCTTCACTACAAAGTGTTGCAAGACCTATGGATTTCTGAGTATTGCCAAAAGCAGTGTTTCGATAAGCCTTTGCATTTGTTGTGTGTCGTTTACAGCAGGCCGCTCCTCAAGATCCCCATTCTTAATGACTTTCCTCCACTTGGTCGTCAATTGAGAAACATCAGACAGCAATTTCTGTTCATCTTCCTCCACGGTGTTGACGCAGCTCTCCACCACTTCTGTCACTGAACCACAGAGCTTCTCCATCGTGGAAGTCTCAACCCCTTGTGTCCAAGTATCTAGTTTCTGGCCCACAGGATCAATGCATTGCTTTAAGGAGTCGAGAGACAAAATCTATGCAATCATTCTGGGGCGCTGAATCTTGAGGGCCATCTTCCAAGGTGGGAGGCAGCGCTGTAGAATTACGACGCGGCTGTTGTGCATACCCGCCCGTTTCACACTTATACTAATGCGGGCCACCTAGTGATATGCTCCCCGATCTGACGTGAGCATACCATTCCTTAGGAATACGCCCACCTTTCCACTAGCCTGCACTCTACCAACATGCTATCATCTGTGAGCGCACTACTCCCAACATTATTAGAGTGCGGTGTACCCTCACATTCCCTGCACCTTTCCTAATGCAGGCTACTTCGTAATTTTCCATAGCTACGGCAGAGTGTAGTATCATTATATATCTGCCACACGTCAAGTGGCTTGAGCACACCTTCCTTAGGAATACGTTTATTTTTCCCCTAGCATGCAATCACTAACATGCAATCATGTTTGAGCGCACCATTATTAGAGCCTGGTGCGCCTTCACCTTTCCCTGCACATTATACAGGCTACATGGCCAATGATGCATTGGGCGCCAACATCATACATGCCACCCTTTGTACCCATGCTAACTCTGCTTATGGCCTTCACCCATGCAACAGGGAACCTGACACTCCGCCCACAGTGACACAGCTATGAGTACTTTAGTCACTCCATCATGCTCCACATTGTGGGCAGCATAGGGCTCGCTACGCACCACGCAGCAGTTTTTATCACCCGTGGGGAGGTAGCTACCCCTCAGGGACACCTTACTAGCCACCACTACTTTAGACAATTAGCCACGCTCCATGCCAGATCACTGGAGCTAACTATTTGTTTCCACCCACCAGCTGCCTACCAGCTCCCTTACACAGGGTCCAATGAATAGACACCGGCCACGGTAAGAACCAGAGGATTCACATTACCTTTCCAATATTTCACTATTCAGAACCCTTTCTAATCCTTTTCTCTTTTGCTCCTTGGTGCTCTGATCCACCCTTCTCTCATGGGGAATGCTACAACTACAACTGTATATGGTGTCTTTATGTAGGACTGCTGTCTACCTAAATTGTGATGCAAACATGCTATTATGTTTTTATAACACGCCTGCCATACAAATCGGCACTAATGCCGTATTAACATTTACCATTTTACTTTTCACCTCATTATGCACTAAAAACACTGCATCACACCACAACGTCATGCACAATCACTTGTCACCACGAATTGTGTTATAACTATGCTTGTTCACATAGCCTTGATAAAGACCTTTGGGGTCGAAACACATGTTGGCTTTGTTGATGAATTAACTATGCTTCTCCAGACGTATGAAAAATAAATAACCACTTCACTACAGATATTGGTGGCATGACTTATCATTAAATTTGCTACACTCTACACTCAACCGCCTAACAAATCCAGCGCCAGGAGCAACAGGGCTGTTCTACATTGGAAAGTAGGAGTACGGGTCACATCAGATCCAATGCCTGATTCATGAAAGGACTCCACTCCCACCTTTTGATACGGGGAATCCACAACTGAAGGGAGGACATGGACAGCATCCGTCTACATTCATCACCCATCCTCCCAGTGACAAAATGACAGACATTGTAGAGCAACACAAGGAGAAAACGAGAGACTTCAAGGGGACAGACCTGTGTACTTTACAACAGACATGGAAAGAGCCAGCCTCTTACCCACGATCACAAAGGATGTCAACACACAGATTCTAGATTACCAGCAACAATGCACACTGAAATCCACACATTCATTTCCAAAACACCAGAAACCCAGAAATGGGAAGGGATTCAAACTGATCAAGGCCTAAATTACTACTGTCCCACAATGCCTTCCTGGGCATGTAACTCTCTTTCAAAAAGCACTAGTGCGTTAAACCACGACATTCCAGAAGAGGAGAATAAGGACAGAATCGACCTGGTCTTAATACAAAGCTGGTACTCAATCTTTCACTTCCTGGGTTTTTGTATGTAGGTGTCATTGGTAGCCGGAGAGCTTTGATTTCACGTATTCAAACCTGCCCCTGATGTTTGTGTGCCTGTCATTGCTTCCTTTGTTATAGTAAATACCTTTCGGAGTACTCAATGTCACCTAATAAGTACATGCATTAAGTGTCATTGACCCCGCCTCGATGGGAAAACAAATGCTGAAACTGATCACAACACGTTTCCGTCTTCAGTTCTGCCTACTGCACCATTGTAATTAAATGTTGTCATGTTTCAGCCTCAAACGCCTTCACAGGCTTGTTTTTTTTAATGTATTTTATTTTATTTATTTTCATTTGTAATTGCATTGCATGAAGGCGCTGTTGCGAACCAGTTACATGGTACATATACTTAGAACATTGAGTATTTACATAATCTTAAGACACTGCAGATTTAAAGTTTGTTCAGAGTGAGACAATAGGAAAGTCTTGTTGCTTCCGAATTTATTTTTTTTTCCAAAGTATTTTATTAGTTTCGTGGTAAGGTGAAACAATACAAACTCGTGAATTAAACAAGTGAAGAAGAAGGAAAGAAAGAATGAGATGGGGAGAAAAAGAAAACAAAAGGAAACTTATCTTAAACAACGATAGTCTTCGTGTGATGTGGTAAGTGAAGTTCGTGATGGTGGTTCAGTCCAGAGTGTGGCTTCTCAGGAAGTGGAGGGGAACAGCTGCAGGAGGCATATACTTTGTGATGGTGGGAGCCTGTTACTGTGAACCGCAACAAGTGTTCAAGGGGGCTTATGCTCCGCATTGAAGAGCATGTTCGTCAGAAGGGCCCTCCAGGCGACCAGGGAGCCGCTTGTAGCTTCTCCGCTGGATGTAGTTCCTTCCTGCCAGGCTCTGGTCTCTGCAGCCGTCCACCTCGCCATTTCGTTTAACCAGCGCTCATGTCTGGGGCCCGCTGGTGTCTTCCAAGCCATCGCTATGGTCCTTTTGACAAGTATACATGAAATGTCCATTAGTTTCACGAGGTGTTTGAATTTGCTCGGTCTGGGGTATGTACCCAATAGGCACTCTCCTGGTGACCATTCGTATCGCTCCATGCCGGCGTCTCTGCAGGATTGCTTGGCTTTCGACCAGAGTGTCGTCACTTTGGTGCAGGACCAGAACATGTGGATCATGTCTGCCCTGTCGTTCCCGCACCATGGGCACACCGGTGGGACCTTCGCGTTGAACGAAGCAACTCTGTGGGGGGTCATGTAAGTTCGATATAGGACGTTCAGCTGTATCTGGCCAAATCTGGAATTTCTCGACACTTTCTTGGGGAATATTAGTGCTCTTTCCCATTCTTTATCAGTGAGCGGGGCTGCGAGGTCTGCTTCCCATTTTGCCCTCAGTGTCGGTCCCTTAGGGTTAGGTTTGTCGATGAGCCTGTTGTATAACCTGGAGACAGGTCTCCATCCATCAGAGAGGTCGTACATTTCTTGTAGTAGAGGGTCCGAGATTGGTTCCTCTGGCCAGGTGGGCCACTGATTCTTGGCGGTACGTTTGAGCCTATGGTACCAAAGGAACTGGCCTTTGGGTAGCCCTTCGATTTCTTGGATCGATTCGAAGTCCCTGAACAGTCCATCTTCAAACATATCTCCCCATGTGTATATCGCGGCTTCTTCCCACCTCCTTGCTATGGGGAGGTCTGCCTCCTTCTTGCACACATCTGCCATTATGGGATGGTCCGGAGAGTATGGGTGTTGCACCTTCCTGATGTGGCAAGTCCTGGTCCATATCTGTCTGCCAAGCTCGACAACCATGGGGGTTTCCGGAGAGCGGCAGATGGGAACCCATAGGATTTCCTTGGGAGTTAAGTTGGTGTGGTGTTGCTTCAGTAGCCCCAGTTCGGCTGAAGATTCGTCTGACAGCCATCTCGTGATGTGACTGAGCTGGGCGGCCAAGTAGTAGAACTGAAGATCTGGTAGTTTTATTCCACCTTCTCTGTGTGGGAGGGTCAGAGTGGCCAGTGACAGCTTATGCCTGTGAGGACCCCATATAAAGTCCTTGATAATAGCTTCCAGTTTCCTGAAGAAAGGGGGCCGTATGTAATGGCAAATATTCACAAAGAAGTATAAGAAGCGAGGGAGGATTATCATTTTGACGATCGCCGCTCTTCCCACCATCGCCAGTGGGAGTTTGGACCAGAATTTTATGGACCGTCGGAGGTTGGTGACGGCTGCTTCTGTGTTGTGCTCATGTGTGAGCTGTGGGGTGTGGCCGAGATTAATCCCCAGGTATCTGAACTTCTCGGGTTGCCATTTTATCCCTATGTTCGGAAGGTCCTCCGCTGAGACGTCTCTCAATCCGGCCAGGGGGAATGCTGAGGATTTGCGTCTACTAAATTGGATTCCGGAGTATCTCGCGTAGTTGTCGAGTACCTCCAGTGCCGTCGGTGCATTGAGCTCTGGGTCTGTTAGGTACAGGAGAACATCATCAGCGTACAATGATATTATGTTATGAACGTTGCCCACCTTGATGCCGGCGTCAAAGAGTTGCTGACGAAAGTATAAAGCAATCGGTTCCAGTCCCAGTATGTACAGCATGGGCGAGAGTGGGCATCCTTGTCTCGTGCCCCTCTGTATTTTCCAAGGTGCTGAAATTGTTCCGCCTGTCTTGACCCTGGCCACTGGGGAGTTGTAGAGAACCTGGACCCATCTGATGAAACCATTTCCGAAGCCAAAAGCCCGCAGGGCCTCCACCAGCCACTCCCAGTAGATGGAGTCAAAGGCCTTAATGGCGTCAAGTGACAGTATCGCTAGATCTTCCTCCGAGTCATGAGTTTCGGCCATGATGTGTTGAAGCCTCCTCAAATTGGCTGTGGTGTTGCGACCTGGGACAAATCCGTTCTGATCCTCATGGATTATGGACCCTAGCACTTTAGCAAGTCTGCTGGCCAGTATTGAGGTGAGGATCTTGCTATCATAATTGAGCATGGCCAGGGGTCGGTATGAGTCGCAGTCAGTAGGTGGTTTGTGGGGCTTGAGCATGGGGATGATTATAGTTTCTCTCATGGTGTTGGGGAGGATCCCGTTTGTGTAAGCTTCCTGATAGACTTCGTGTAGGATGGGGGTGAGGATGGGTTCGTATGCTTTATAGAATTCCGGCGTGAGTCCGTCGCTACCTGGGGTCTTGGAGGTGGCGAGCGACTTGATGGCCCATCTTACATCGTCGGGAGTAATGTCCATGTCTAGTTCAGTTCTCTGTTCGCTGGATATTTGGGGCATATCGATCTCATCCAGGGTGTCTGTTATTTCGGTGGTGGGGATCCGGGCTTCATGAGCATATAGTTTTGAGTAGAACTCGGCAAATGCTTTGTTGATCCCCATCTGTGTCCTGTGGGATGCACCATCTGCATCTATTATTTCTGTTGGCAAGTGTTTAGGGTGCTCTCTTCTGCATAACCAGGCCAACAGCTTACCTGGTTTGTCTGATTCCCTGTGGGATCGAGCGGTGTATGTAGCGAAGTCAAATTTTTCCAGCCTGTCCCAGGAGAGCTGGCATTTTTCTCGGGCCGCTTTCAGTTCCGTTTCGACTCCTGGGGAGGTGTCAAGAGTGGACTCCAGGCGGGTGATCTCTGATTCTTGGGCCTCAAGTGATGTCTTTAGTTGTCTGCGGATGCCTCCAGCTCTAGATATGATTTCTCCTCTGGTGACCACCTTCATGGCTTCCCACAGTGTGCTCCAAGTGGAGACGGATCCTTTATTGATATCGACGTACTCCTCTAGCCTCTCGGCAAGGTCCTCTCTGAACTGTGGGTCCTCTAGTGTCGCGGAAGGCATTCTCCACATGGGAATCGGGGGTCTGGGTCCTCTCTGCCTCCATTGCATGATTAACGGGGAGTGATCAGAAATAGATCTCCCCAGATACTCTGTGGTTATCGCCAGCGGGGCTTCGTCACGATCAATAAACAAGTAATCTATCCTTGTGTGGACGTTGTGTGGGGCTGAGTAATGGGAATAACTCCTATCGGCTGGGTGCTGTATCCTCCAGATGTCCACTAGGTTGAGTTGGTCTAGTGTTTCTGCCAAGGCACGGGTTGCAGGGTTGCTAGATTGGGGGGGAGGAAGCGATCTGTCCATAGTTGTGTCCATAACACAGTTAAAGTCTCCTCCCCACAGGAAGGTTTGGCCTCGGTGGTGTGCCAGCTTGGAGCTCAGTGTGCTGAGGTACGACGGGATTCCATGTTGCGGGAAATATGTGTTAGCTAAGCAGATCGGGGTCTGCTCTATAGTTCCCCACATTATTACATATCTGCCGTCCCTGTCAGATTCGCATCCATGTAATTGGAAGGGCACATTAGGGTTTATCCATATTAACACACCCCTTGCGTATTTGGAATATGGGGATCCTCTCACAGTTCCTTCCCATCGGTCTGCCAGTTTAGACAGAGCGTCCTCGGTGAGATGTGTCTCCTGTAACATCGCTATCGAGACTTTCTTCCTCCTGAGGTAGGACTGTATGCGGTTCCTCCTGAGGTACGAGCCCATTCCCCTTACGTTCCACGTCATAACATTGAGTTGTGATGCCATTGGTGTGGTGTTCTGAGTTTGGCGTGGGGGGCAGCCGCGGCGGCCCAGTGTGGCATCAGAGCGTGATTGATAAGTTGTAAGTGATAGGCCTCTGGTTCATCAATTTTTGAAGCGTATCTTGTGGCCATCACGGTATTTTCAAGCATCAGTGGAACGAAGACTATGGTACTAACTGAACTGATAACATAACTCAAACTGGTGCGCCCAGCGACTACAACTATGTCGCGGTGCTCAGGCGCTCTCGCGCCGTCTGTGCCCATCCGGGAGTCGGGCGCGAGTTGGGTCGGGCAGAAACTCGCCCGGTTGGTTCTTTCGCTGGGGGCGGGGTTGCTGCGAGGCGGCGAGGCCAAACGAGGGTCGTTTCCATATGATATACTGTTA
The DNA here is from genome assembly GCF_040938575.1 of Ambystoma mexicanum. Taxonomy (NCBI): domain Eukaryota; kingdom Metazoa; phylum Chordata; class Amphibia; order Caudata; family Ambystomatidae; genus Ambystoma; species Ambystoma mexicanum. The sequence goes on from NC_090932.1 coordinate 314,578,844, forward strand.
ATTGAGTTACCTGCTTGGGTCCGGCTGTTTATGCTTCATGTGCGGGTGGTGTGGGGGGTCCCTGGGGTCCAGCCCTGCTCCCCCAGGGTTCAGTCTTCCCCACCTGGGTTATCTGCACCGTCGGCAAGGTTATTGTCTTCTAGCCACATGTTGGCCGCTTCTGGATTTTCGAGAAAGATTGCTCGCCCTTTGTGGATAACTTTCAGGCGGGACGGGTACAGCAGTCTATATTTAAGGTTCAGTTGGCGAAGCCTCGCTTTGACCGGAACAAACGAGTTCCTCTCCCTTTGTACTTTCTGGGTGTAGTCCGGGTATATGGAAATCTTAGCTTCGCCCCGTGTGATAGGGCCTGTTTCCCTGGAATATCTTAATATGGTTTCCCTGTCCTGGAAATTTAGTATCTTGGCTATAATTGGCCGTGGGTGTGATCCAGGGGGGGGTCGTTTCTGTAGGGACCTGTGGGCCCTCTCCACCGAAAATCCCTGAGTCAATTTGCCGGCCCCAATTTCCTGTAGCAGCAGGGTTTCAACATAGGACGTGGTATTTAGGCCTTCATTCCCCTCCGGGATACCTAAGATTCTGATGTTCCCTCGTCTGGCCCGGCCCTCGGCCTCCTCCGCCCTTTCTTCTAGGAATGTGACCTTCCTTTTCAGGTCCGAAACTTCAGATTGTAGGGTCGCCGCGGCCGCGGACCCCGCCTCTGTGGTTTTCTCCATGGCCGTCACCCTTTCCGTTAAGTTGCGGGCATCTTGGCGAATGAGTTGTATGTCTATTTTAAACTCGTCTATCTTGGAGTCGATGTGGGTCTTTAATGAGGCAATAGCATCCATTATCTGGGAGTGGTTATCTTTGGGGTCCGTCTCTTGTGAGCGAATGGTTTCGGTGGAGCTGGCCCTGGCTTGGGTGGGAGTCTTCGCCCTGGCTGAGACAAAGGAGTCCATGGTGGCGGCCCTGGTTTTATTTTTGGCGGCCATGTTGGGGACGTAATAGTGGTTGCCCCGAAGTCTTGAGTCTGGAGGGGTGAAGTTCGGGGCCGCTCTCTTGTGTAGCCCGGAGCGGTGTTCTAGGGTGGGTTGTGCCCTGGGAAGTTGTTGTTTCAGTAGTTGGAGGCTGTCCAGGGCGCATGAGGTGGGGCGCTCCTCCGTACTTCCAGGTGCTCTATCCGCTATCCTAGCACCTGCGTCGCTGTCCCTGGGCTTAGGGGTGATAGTGTTGGGGCGCTTAGGGTAGAAGTTGTCCCCTCTTGGTGAGGGAGTCCTGCTGGGCCGCCCGACCACGGGGACAATGCAGGCTGTGGTTGGGGAGGGTAGTTGGGGCCGTACTCACAGTTGCTCCTTGGCTCGGCGCACCGTCACGGCTTTCCGGGTCGTTTCCGATTTCCAGGCCTGGTCAAAGTAACGGGCCACAGTGGCCCAGCGCCCCAGCAGCTCCTCCGGCTCAGCCACCGAGCGGTGGCCTCCCTGCAGTTGAATGTAGGCTCAGGAGGGGGAAGGCCGGAGTTGTCCCCCCCTGGTGGAGGAGTCCAGTTGGGCGGCCCGGCTGCATGGACGATGCAGGCTGTGGTTGGGGAGTGCAGCCGGGGCTGTGCTCACGATTGCTCCGTGGGTTGGCGCTTCGTCGCGGCCCTCCGGGCCATTCCTGATTCCGGGACACCGGGCGAAGCAACGGGCCACAGCGGCCCAGTGCCCCAGCAGCTCCTCCGGACCGGCCACCCGGCAGCGGCCTCCCTGCAGAAGATTGTAGGCCCAGTAGGGGGAGGCCGATGGTGTCGCCGCGTGCTCCTGACCCCGGAGCACGCGGCGTGTTCGTTTTCGGCTGGGTCTCCGGTAGAGGGGAGAAAGTTGGAGGCAGGTGAGCTCCCCACCGCCGTCTCCAAAATGCAGTTTGTGCCTCGGTGGAGCTCCGGAAATAGGGCAACTCCGGCACGTAGTGTCGACCGGGGCCTTCCGAAGTGGTGGTAGGGGAGTAGGGCGAGGATCGGGTGCCAGCCGCGGTCAGGTGTTGGGATGGGGGCCGCTCCGCTGTGATGCTCCTCCGCGGTGTTCCCCGCCTGGATGTGCTGGCGGGGGTGCTATGCGGAGGCTTCGCTAGACTCCGTGAGCCGCCATCTTGGATCCAGGCGCGGCGGGGGGAGGGAGTGCGTTCGGTGATCAGCGCCGGCGTCTGGGGGGCCGGAGAGTCCGACCCCTCGAGGAGGATTTATGTGGGATCGCCTCACACACCGCTGCGTTCTATTCAGGGGGCTGCTAACCCGCTGAAGCCGGAGATAAATGATTCGGAAACGGCGTCTCGGCCGGAGCTCGGCGAATCAGCCTCTGCTCGCCATCGACTCCAGGCCACGCCCCCCGCTTCCGAATTTATGACAAAGTTAGGCAAAGAGGCACGTTTTTAAAGTTTTCCTGAATGCCCAGTGAGAATTTTCAACTATTAGCAAAGGCGGTAGGGAGGTCCATTGCGAAGCTGCTGTGGGAGGCAAGCTTGCCCCTCCGCCTCCAGCATGCTTATATTTAGGTGGGATGATCAGGTGGGCGCGGAGGGCTCTAATCGGTCTGGTAGAGTTAGCTTGACCAATTCTTTGAGCAAGGTATTCTGGTGCTGTGTTTAGAGGGCATTTGTGAGAGGAGGTGAGGATTTTGAAGTTAATCCTTTCCTGGATGGGGAGCCAATGCGCCCTTTTTCTTTCTGCAGTGATATGGTCTCTTTTGGAGATGTTGAGTGCAGAGCGTAACGCATTGTTTGGGATTACCTTCATTTTGCACATGTTTTTCTTAGAGGTACCCTCGAAGAGGACATTGCAATAGTCAGGTCTAGCTCCAGTTATCGATCTTGCAATGGTCAGACAAGTAGCTGGTGTGAGGTATTCCCTGCAATGTCTGGGTTTAAGGGATATTAGTACCCGGCGAGAGGCAAGCGGAATGTAACACGCATTCTGATTGGCTCTCGCCGGGTCCTTACCCAGCCGAGAATCCTTCGATTCTCGGCCGAGATTCCAGGCGTCCTGTCCTCGGCGGGGGGTGTGGCAGCCCCTCAGCCAATGAGGAGGCTGGAAGCGGGGCCATCCCCGCTCCGAGCCTCCCCGCGGCTGAGAGGCTGCCTTCGCCCAACGCCAGGGACTCAGGTAAGGCTTTTTTTTATTTTTAATTCCCTTTCCTCCCTCAGCCCCTCACCCCCACTTACCTTCTTGCTCCTGCGTCCCCGGCGGGGGACGATGGAAGCCTCCAGCCACGTGGGGGCGCAGAGCGGCCACCCCGCTCCGTGTCTCCACACAGCTGGAGGCTTCCATTGTCCCTTGCCGGGGACGCAGGTACGTTTTTTATTTTTTCTATTTTTTTTCCCATCCCCCTCCTGCCCTCCCAACCCCACTTACCTTCTTTTTGGTCCTTTTTCAGAAGCAGACGCTCTGGGAACACTTCCCAGCGCATCCGCTCCCGATGGCCGCCATGGAAAGGGAAAACGGATTCCGTTTTCCCTTTCCCATCGTCCATTTTCTTGGTCGGTTTTTTTTTTTTGTTTCTGTCCTGAAACGCTGCAGTGTTTCGGGACAGAAAAAAATGCTTTTAGTGCCCCAGTCACGCAGATATTGCTTTGCTCGGGCCTACAACTATGGGCCCCGGGATATTACATAAGTCGGTGATGGCCCCGCTGCTCAGGTCATATTGCTTAATTAGATCAAATCTGATGGGGAACATTTTCTATGATTATCAGACTTTATCTCTGAGTGAGATGTGGGCACTCTAATGCAGGGCAAAAGGATTGGTTCGACTCTTGCCTTGCTGGAATTCATGATGGTCACCTTTTTGAAAATCGATAGAAGGACCTCTCATGAGGATTAAGTTATTTAAACTAGCCTTTTGTTTACTGGAAGTTCTTTTGAGAAATCAATCATGTAAATCTTGTTCAATGTTGAATTGTAAACTGATTTGGTTTTATTACTTTTCACTTTTTTTATACTACTGTTGGTTTAGCAGAATGGTTTTGTTTGTAAAACGTTTGCTAATAAAATAAAAGAAAAAACAATGGCCTAGCTGCATTGAGAAGTTTAGCAATATATGCTGCTGACGAAGGATAGCATTGACTTGTGTAGTCAGCGAAAGAGTAGCATCGAGGTACACTCCCAGGGTTTTCACAGAGGATGAGACATGGATTTTGATGCCGTCAATCAGGAACAATCAGTACCATGGGGTTAATTTTTTCAGCATGGCTGAGGATCCTATTACCAGTATTTCCATGTTGTCATCGTTTAGGCAGAGATTGTTTATGGCCATCCAAGTCTGAATGGTGAGGTATATTTCATTAATCATTGTAGAGTCTTTCTCATGAGACCCTGAAGGGGAAGAAGGATTTGTGTGTTGTTGACATAGTTGGTGTAGACTATGCCGAGGTTATTCAGTAGGTCAAAGAGGGGTTTGGTGAAAATGTTGTAAAGGGTAGTGGAGAGATAAGAACCTTGCGGGACGCCACAAGGTATGGGTTCGGGTGGGGCATTTGCCAGGTCTGAGAAGACTCTGATGGATCTACCTTCTAGGAACGATGCAACATAGGTCATGGCTTCCCCTGAGACATTAGCTGCTCTTGTTTGGTGGTGACACAGAGTTCTGTGATCAACCAGATCGAGGTTAAGGAGAAGGAGTAGGGCTGTCTTGCCCTTGATTTTTCAAGTCTAATAGTGCAGATTCGGTTCCATGACCAGGTCGGAATCCAGATTGGCGTTTTCCTAGGATTTGGTTTGATTCCAGGAAGGGTTGCCCTGTCCAAGATCTTTAGCAAGAAAGGTAACGTGGTGATCGCCTGATAGTTGTTGGGGGCTGCATGGTCCAAGTTGTTCTTTTTGGGAAGAACGGATTGACAACATTGGTGATGAATGGGGCTAAGATGTCTATGCAGTCTTTAATAATAGGTAGTGGGCAGATGTCCCCTTTGCATCTTGACATATTCAGCTTGCGATTAATGTTAGCAATCTCTTCGACTGAGATCTCTCTTAAGAGAATGATGTGGAGGGTGAACTAATGGTAGGAGGTAAGGGGATGCAAGTGGTAGGCGTCTTGGCCTAGATTAGATTTAGTTTCAAGGTGATTTTTGTCCTGTAGTACATGTACTTTGGCTTTCATAGCTGATTTGATGTTAGTGCACCACAACTCATCTTTCATGATAGTGGACAGTGGGGCAACTGGGGATTCCAGTTCTCTAAGAATGCAGAATATTTTTTGTGCGTTGGAAGTGGTGTTCGCTATTCTGGTGTTTAAACTGATGATTCTGCTGCAATAATGGCAAGTTTGTATTCTTTAGCAATCTTGTAGAAGGCCAGTTTATTGACATGATCTGGTGCATTATTCCAAACTGCTTCTGCTTGTCGTTTGTAGGAGCGTAGGGTCTGGAGGTCTTGGGAGAACCATGCGTTGATATGTGTGATGGGTTTAGCTTTATGCAAGGTCAGTGGGGCTACGGTATTCAGTGCTTTGTTCAAGGTGTTGGAATAGAGGTTTGCTAATACGTTGGGGTCTGAGGAGGGTGTGAAGTTCCGGCAGAGGGAAGTGAGGTGGGGGGAGATGGTATTCCTAGTTATCATTCGGGAACTGTGTGTCCACATAGGTGGGGCTGGGAGGTCTTGGATGGTGGGAAGGGGAAAGAGAGGATGTGGTGATCCGACCAAGGGCATGGGATGTTGTCGGAGATGTGCACCTTCGTATTAAGACCAGCTATCCAATTCAGAGTTCTGCCTTTGTTGTGAGTAGGGACTGTAACACAGTGTATGAAGCCAAGGTTGGTAAATGTGTTGGCGAGGGATGTGGCGTGGTGGTCGGTACGGTGATTCAGTCTGAGGTTGAAGTCCCCTAATATGATAGACCTGGAGGTGGGTTTAATGCTACTTCCTATAGGAGGTCTTCCTCAAAGGTTCCAATGGGGCCGGGTGGGCGTTAGATAATATGTATATTCATGCTGTCAGTTGGAGAAGAGGTGACTTTCACTGACAGCAACTCATAGTTATCTACCATGGGTGTTGTGATGGTTCCTGCAGTAGTATCTCTGAGTACAAGGGCAACCCCTCCTCCTCTGACATCAGACCTATCAACAGACCTAAATGTAAACCGCGATGTATTTTTGGATATGTGTCTAAACTGTATAAATGTTAATCCTGGAAATGTATTATCCACATGTATCCTCCTGTAAGTAAGTTCCCCTCAAGCAAGGGCTGCTTGTGCGCTATACAAATGTTAGAAGAAAATATATATCATTTCTCAAGATAGTGAAGCCACCAGGGATAGCTAGTGCTAGGGCTGGGCCGGAGCCTTGATGTAGCCATGTTTTCGTTATAGCAAGTAGGTCCAAATGTTGTATAGTGATAAGATCATTGACATCAAGGGCATGGGCAGGGATGGAGCTGGCATTGATTAGGGCTGCTTTAGGAGGGGGAGATCCGCTATCTGATGGGTGGTGCAGGGTGGGCTTGCGAGGGCTAATTGTGGCAGATTAGCATTTCTCTTGGACTGCAATCCAGGAGCTTGGCCCTGTAAGGGATGGTTAGGGGTGGACTCATTAGTTTGCAGTGAATTGAAATTGGGAACGCAGTTTACCTCCCGGGGGAGGGGGAGTACTGTGAAGGGCTTTTCCAAGGGTGGTATGGGGTGGTTGTGCACTTCAGCGCTAGGTCTCGATGGCAACATTAGCTGTGGTGACCATGTATGATGGAAATGCGATCTGGTGCCTAGGTGGGCATTGCGGATATCATTGGTGGCGGGTAGGCATGACAGACTGATGGCGCGAGTCCTGTATCCTAGCCTGCAGTTTCTAGCTGCAGGTATTGTTTAGGGAGTAGGCATTTGTTTCACAGTCTGTATCGTAGGGAAATGGTAAATAAGCGTGCAAGGCTTCAGTGGATTGGATGTTCTAGTTAGCAGATGAGGGGCGGGGTTTGGATGGCTAAACGAGTGGAGGTTAGCTTTCAGGGCAGAGCTGTGTGCGTGATTACCAGCCGCATTACTATCATTGCTGTCACGGTGCATGAGCGCTCCTCCTGCTTGATATCTAGGAGGGAGTATTGATTGAGGGACGGAGATTCTGCTCGCGACGACGAGGGGAGGAGCCTGTTTCCCGTGATCGTTCGGATCGCTCGTCTGGGGTAGGTAGTGAGCCTGGGGTGTACTGAAGAAGTATATTCTTCCTCTCCAAAGTTGCTATGCTCTGTCAGACCAAGTCAGCATTATGTTTACAAAGATTTGCAGGCTGCCAGTGGGAAGTCTCAACTCAATCAGATTATGCTTGAAGATGTAGACAAGATATTATCTCTCTCTCCATTAGGACAGGAGCCCAACAAGCATACATGGTGTTCTGGAAAGTCAACGCAGACATAGGCACCAAACAATGCTTTAATCAATTGAATGTAAGGCTCCTACATTAAGCAGTTAACAAAACAAAAAAACATCTTCAGAACATGAAGTGGTCCAAATACAAGAGTTGATGCGCATAATGATAATGATGTGTTATTTATATAGCACCTTAATCCAAAGCGCTTTAAAGAGCACACATTTACATACAATATCATCCAACTAAAGAAGCCCATAGTGGGAGAATATCACCCGGTGAGCGGAGCGGCCTATGGAAAACAAGAAGCTAGAAGTATAGCCAATCTAACTTCATATTCAAGCAATATGTCTATTCCATCAAGTATAATAATAAAGTTGTTGTTACTACATATGTCCCGGGAGGATAGCTCAGCGGCAACGTGCTCGCCTTGGAAGCAAAACAACATAAAGAAACACAGGTTTGATCCCGGCAACTAAAACAAACAATTCCTGTAACAGTGCCTCGATGCCCGCGGGCTGTGTGAGCGCTTTAAAAATGCAAATAAATACGTTAGTCTCAAAAGGAAGCAATGTAAAAGTGAAGAGAAACCTTTTCAATCCACTTCTTAAAATGATGCACAGTAAAAATAAAGTGAATGAAGGAGTGTCTGCTCAGCACGATGCCTATGATCAGAACCGAACTTTGAGGTATGGTAAATTCAGAAAAGTACAAATTCTTGTAATGGTGTTTCTATGTTGATCTTAAACTATTATAATAGTCTGCACCAGTCGGAAAAGAATGGGTTATCGCTGTTTAGGGTGTTTATGAATAACCAAGCAATCACAAAATTAGTGGGAAACATGTTGCTTCTTTTAGAGGGGATTTTAATATGAAAATGAGTAAGGGTGTATTTTCCGATTTGTACGATGAGCAGGAGGATGTGGTGCTTAAAATTTCCCATCTGTGGATGTTGAACACACGGATTTATGCCACTGGCCTCCAATTTTTCCTGTGGCTTATTGAGAGTGTGTCGCATTCCATAACTCGCCGTGTTTTCCCCGATATTCCAGGCCTCCCCACCTTTTTGAATCATTCAGGTTGTTCTACGATTGACTACTTCTGTTTGTCGGCCAGAGGTTGGGAATTTGATAAAGTGATCAGTGATCCTTGTACCGATCATCGCCATATTAAATTGAAACTTTCTGGGCTTTGAGTATTAACATAGGGGTAGTCAATAATTTTCTGGATATAGTCGTGGTTTACTCTGTTACAAGACACAGAATCAAATGGGCCAAAATCATCAATGAAAAGCAACTACAGTATAAGGTGTTCACCAGGAATCAGACCATGCTTTTAAACCTTTTGGATAGGAGTCTTGCCGATTTGGATTTGGTCTCAAATTTTGTAGAGCTGCTTGGTGTTTTTGCTGAGGGTTTTCTCGTGGTGTTTAATGCTAAAAAAAACAGCTATTAATGGGGGGTGTTAATGGAGATTGTACAAAGGCCAACCTTTCTCTTTTGGTAGCCTTGAAGTCTTCTACAAGATCTCGGCAGGACACTATTCAAGCTAGAGCTAATTATCGTAAAACCCTGGAAGCCCTGGAAAGAGGAGCTTGACAGTTTGGCCGGGTGTGACCTTTTAGATGCTGTCTCCACTAAAGATTCCAGGAGGTTCTGGAAATTTGTTGCAGAGGGTCCTGTTTATAAGAGGACTAAAAGGGTCCAAGGTTCATAGGTAGCTTCTGGGGTCTGGTTTAACCATTTTGCCTCCCTATATTATGGTGTGTCTAACCTGGAAGATTAGTTAGCGCTTTCTTTATTGCTGCAGTTTACCTTAAAAGAAGCAATTCCTGTCACTGAAACCAGGCGCCATGGCCGGATGTTATTCCGCCAGACCTTTTTTATGGATCCTATTGAGCTACGGGCTCTGCTCCTAGCACTGTTTTTTAATGTGATTTTAAAATCCGGTTGCTATCCTCCTTCTTGGAAGCAGGTTATTATTTTCCCTATTTTTAAAAAGGGATATCCCACTAGCCTGTTGTCTTATCGTCCAATGTCTCTGTTAGAAATCGCCCTTCAACATATTTTGGCGGATTGTGTTGGGGTATTTAGAGAAGTGGATTTCTGAAAATTCCATCTTAATGGATATACAGTTGGGGTTTGGAGCGGGGTTGGCACCTCCGAGCAAGCTTTAAATTTGTATTTACTGGTGGCGCATTCAGTTTTTCTAAAGGGAGAGCCCATTTATTTAGCCTTTGTTGACCTGAGTACGGCCTTTGACAAGGTGAACAGGGTAAAGTTATAGGGCGTGCTTGCGAACACGAGTGGTCCGTGGGAGTTACTGATCAGCTAGCAATATACAGTGGGAATCGGGCTGTGTTTGTTATGGGCCGGATGGGTTGTGTACAACTTTTTTAAATGTAAATCTTGGGGTCCGCCAGGGCTGTGTTTTGGCCCTGGTCCTTTTTACTTGATATATTAATGGTCTTTTGGAAGTCCTGGTGGACACCAAGGTTGATTTTCCAAAGATGGGGGGAAGACCTTTTCCAATGTTGGCCTACGCTGATGATACTGTCCTTCTTGCGAGAACTCCTATGGCCCTTCAAAAGTTCATAAATGCCTATTCTACTTTTATGATTGATCTAGACCTGAAGATTAAGACTGAAAAGTCTGCGGTGATGGCTTGTGGGAAGGACAAAATACAAATTAAGAAGATCCCTATGTTATGCAATAGTGCAGTTATTTCAAGATTCCAGGAATTTGTTTATGTGGGTATTCGATGTTCTGCAATGGTCTCTAGTTCTGCAGATATCTAAAAAAAAAATCAAGATGAGCCTAGCTCTCGTGGACCTTTCACGTTTCATGGCTATGTGTCTAGGGTGTCCCCTTGATATGATTCTCAAAGTATATGTGGCCCAGACGAAGGTGGCAACTGGCAACTAACTATGGGGCCTGGCTGTGGGGTATAGTTTCTCCTACAGCCCTACAGATGCAGGAAAAACTTTTTTTAGAAAGACTCCTGCGTCTTCATGGTTTGGCACCTAGTTTTGCTGTTCATACTGAACTGGGTATCGGTTATTTGAAAGATGATTGGTCTATGGCCCCAAGTTTCCATTGGCTTCGTATTTGGGCCAATGGTAAAGCAGGTCTAGCCCAGTTAATTTTTAAATCCCTATTGGGTAGGGGCGATTGGTCCAAGATACCTTGGTTGCTGTATATATGGAAACAGGTCTCCTCCATGAATGCACTCACACCTTTTCCTCCTGTTATCTTATTGCCTGAATTGGAGAAAACCTTTTATATGATTTCTTTTTGTTTTTTTGGTTAAAGAAATGAATTATGGGTAGGAGCCAATCGATTGATTGTATCCATTAGCCAGATGTAATCACTGCAATTCTATCTCACTCTGAGTTCCAAGAAATCTGATTGGTGGCTGATAACTCGTGCTCGTTGTAACTGCTTAATGCTATGTACCCATACGGCTACTTGGAAAGGTTTTCCTAGCAGTAAGAGCTGCCCTTTGTGTGGGTATGTGCTGGAGGATGTCCTGTATTTTTTAAATTGTTTTTCCTGCCTATGATCAGTGGTAGAAGTGTACCGAAAAGAGTAATGGAACTATGGTCTCGGCAGGGGATGAGGTAGGTGGAAGCACAGTGCAACATGTGACAAGGTGTTGCGGCCGGGGCATTGCAATAGTCTAGGTGACTAGTAACTTAGGCTCCTATTAGAACTTTACACTTGCACAAGGACATGAATGGACAAATCCTCTGTATAGAATGTGGATATGGTCATGAAAAGTAGAGGAATGGTAAATCAGAAAGAAATAAATGTAGTGGAACACCGCTCCCGACCGTTCTCGCTCACTATGATCACTGCTTATGATAAAATCAGATGAGCATAGATTTTTCAGGTGCGCATGGATTTTAATTTTAGACAGTGTCGCCTTGCTATGTTATTTCTGTTGCAACCAGATTCCCCGAATGTTGCCTGGGCTACGTTAACGCTTGTAAAGAGGGCCATGTTTGTCAGGAGTATTATTCTTAAAGAGCCAAGTATTTCAAATAGTGGAGACCCTTTTAAGAATGTGTATGGATTGTTTTGACTTTTTATGCTTGTTAACAGAGATTTTTTATATTTTTAAATTTCTATGTTATTCTTACTGTGTGTATATCAACTATTGTTTAATGGATTTGGTTTTATCCGAATGAACATATTGTCATCATATTGCATAATTGTACATGTTTTTAAAAACAAATCACAAACTGTTTTTTATCTTCTTTAACTTCTTTGACTTCTTCTACCTCTTTTTCTACTTCTTCTTCTTTATCTCGTCTTATCATTTTCTTCGTTATACATTTTTTACCTTGTAAAAATCGCAAAGCGATTCAAACAAGTAAATAAAAAAAAAAACATCACCATTAGATAAGTCTTTTAGATGCTTCTGTAACATGTATATTTGTATGGTGCCAGTTGCGGTTTCACAGTCAAAAGTCCTTCTGCATAGTGCTATTAATGAAGCTTACCGTGCTCTTCCAAGCTACAATTAGGAGACAAACAGCTCCAAGCTACATCAGTGGTTGAAATCCTCTGTTCACTCCTCAAGATTGCAAACGTTTTTGGCTCGCATTTACCAAGAATGTATCTTTGTACTCAACGCCAATGCTCAATCCCAGAACATCTGGTTCGGCCTTGCTGCTATTTATAGTCTCACAAAGATGTGAGGAACTCTGTAGCTTTGGGGATATTTTTCACGGCGCGTGCGGCTGCTGCCTAATCCCGTTCATCATGATAGCCTTGGTCAGCTGTCCGTCCCCTCTGCTTAATAGGAATACCAAGATTGTGAAGTGTATCATTAGACACAAAGGTAGAAACAAAACGATACAGCTCTTCCATGTATGCCTCTGTGAATTCTCTGTTCTGTTGGGTGTCCTCACCCCCCATCCCTTGGTATCTTTTTACAGAAGCCATTGATCTATTGGATGAACAGAAAACTAGTTGAAATTTGGCAATCGGGGCAGCGCTCGGGTGCATTTATCATGCATGTATTATACACATTCGGATGGTAGCAGAGGTCTCACCGGAACTCAGCGCCCCTCATCACATGAAACTAATATTAGAATTCCATTTCGTCAGCTGCCTACTTCTTCCTATGTTTATGTATGTTTTGTACATTTAGCATACGTGTCTCTCAAACAGAGAAGAAATTAAAACTGTTTTTTAACCTAGTCATTTCATATAGGAAAAAAGTGCTCAGCCAATTACTTAGCCATCGCCCTCCCCTTGAAAATGTGGACTGGCCACTAGCCATTGGCTAGTGATAATTGACTCTTGGCGAGTAAGACATTTGTGTATGTGTACAATTAAGATGAAGGGGGAGTTTTTATGGCTGCCTGGCAGCTTGTAACGTGAAATATACATCCATGGGTAACTGTGCATGAAGCTACAAAAACAGAAAAAAGGGCTGTGTGGATTGCTTGGGCGGCTTGGATTTGGATTAGCCGTTTGCAGTCCGTCAAAGCTTAGAATGCACTACTTTACGCCAATTTGCTGTCCTTCCTAAGGGGTCCTTTGACATTTTCCTTCAAGCCAATCTTGTACAATTCAGGGTTGTCCAACTCCAGGCCTCGAGGAACGCATCCATGCCAGGTTTTTAGGATATCCCTCAATAATAATACTAGTTCTAATGACTCTCATCCTGGGAGCGCTCATACACCCATTTCTTCCTCCATTGCAACTCCATATGGCTATTCTGCAGATCTCCCCCTAAAGTTAGCCCAACATGAGTAACCCACTCTACCTCATTGACACCATTTAAGTCTCTAATGCTAGATTCCTTGCATAGCTCTCAACCTTTTTTGACACCAAGGTGGGTGAAAACTAGGGTGACCAGGTTTAAAAAAAAGAAAACCCAGACAGGCCATAAACATAAAAGTAGGACTGCCGTAAAAACAACAAAAACGGTAGTCCCACTTCTATGTCACTGACCATTTGCATAGGGGGATGGGGGGTTTGGGGACACAATCCTCTCCCAGGCACAATCCCCTCATTGGAGGAGAGCGCCGGGGAGGGGAAGGAAATCACGCCCCCATTCGCGCAGGAAGAGTCACGCCGGGACCCGATTTTGGGATTTCGAAATCGGGTCCCAGCAAAAATTAGTCCATGGCTCCAAGGCGGGTGAAACAGATGAGCTGGCTGGTGGGAGGCTGTTTGGATGCTTTTGGCGGGTGACACCCGCCAAAAGCGGGGGAGTTGAGAGCTATGTCCTTGTCATTCACAATTTTCCAGACGGTGGGTGGTCTTTCATCTGGGCAGTTAGGACCAACTGTTGCCACCTCTGACATTCTTTGATGTATTTATGGTGTTTTAACCATTTATGATATGTAGCCTTGGCCAATCTGGCTTTCACTCCATGGGCCAATGGCAGATGCTCAGATGCTGGTATTTTAGGAAGGGTTCCCGCAACTTCCTTTTAACATCTATAATTTTATGATCGTAATGGTGGAGGTGGGGGCCCCTGTTCCCCCAGAGCCATCCTACGTGCATCTTTACCCGGCATGATGGCACATTTATGGATTTCCAGCATGTTCGCCTCAAATCGAGGCAGTGCTCCATCAGGTGTCAACTCCCAGGTTCCAATGCCTCAGCACGTGTGGGATCCAGGAGTACACTTGCTAGCCTCACTGCACAATCCAGATTAGAGTTGCTTCACCTGATACAACTCAGGCCTGAGTCCACATTCAATGGGCCTGCTGCACTTACATCGGTATCGTACCAAAAGGTTGCCCTCATTTGTGCGCTCCCGCAGTCACTGCGACTTTGGAGGCGCACAAAATTAGGGTGACATTTACTACGCCCAAGCAGAGCGACGGTTGTGGGGGTGCCCCCCGCTTACCATTTCGGAAAGTGGGGGACACGTAAGAAAAACAAAAGAAAAAAGCAACCTGCAGCGTCAGCTCCAACCCACGTTAGTGGGAGGAGATGACACCGTAGGGATCGCAGTGTGCGGGCGGCACACCGAGAAGTGTGCCGCCCTAAAGATAAGTGGGGTGGAGGGTTGGGAGGGGTAATGGAGGCCAGGGGAAGTGGGCACAGTGATCCATATGATCACTGAGCCACACCGTAACTACTGTCAGCATTTTCGGCGTCGCAGTTGTTGGCGGCGCAGTGATCACATAGATCCCTTACATCAGTGAAGGTCGACTCCAATCTTTGGTCGGCCAATAAAGGGTAACGGTCACTCTCTGGGCACTGATACACACACATATCCACCACGATGTTAGGAAGGTTGGTGACTAACATGTAGTCCAGAATGCTGCTATCGCCCTTGCCCACCCTGGTGAAATTCGGAGGAACATCAGATGGATATGCCCCGTTGATTCGGCTAAACCCATGGGCAGATAGCTAGCAGGACCAGCCCATCCCCCATTTACTCCCCCGCCTATTACTACCCAGGCGGCCAGAGATGAGGCCATGCCCCTGCCTCAAGGCCCAAATCTAATGGCAAAGGGAGCATGGCATTAAAGTCCCCACATAATGTTACAGGGCTCCCCTTGGTCAGGTCCCTCAACAACACTTCCACTTCCCTTGGTGTATTCTTGACTTTCCTTTTAGGGTGGCACATAAACATTGCTCCAGAGCAATTCTCTAGAGCCAAGCTTATCCCGCTTTTGGGAGTATGTCATTGTGGCCGCAAGGATATTAGGGGAAGAGACTGATAATTCCACTATTCCTGTTGGCCGCTTCACCCCTATTGCCAAGCCACCTTTAGGCTGCCCACGCAGGCCCTTACTAGCGGCTCTGCAGATGCAGGACCATCCATCAACCACCAAAGGGTCCGTTAACCAGGTTTCTTGGAGTAACACTACATTAAACCCATCAATGTATTTGAATAAACCATCATCCTCAAACAAGTGCTTCTGCCCACTGGTATTCCAACTCAAAATTAGATGTTCAGACCTGGAACCCTGGCTAGGAGTGAGGTGCCCCCCTTGATTTTAGCAGGGACTCCAGCCAAGCCCAGTAAGATTTGTTGACCTCCCTTTCTGTCGCCTCCCCTTCAGTACTTCCCCTTGTTAAGTGAGCCAACTTGACCTGGCTAGATGGCAGCCATGTACTTCATCCGTTGTCCGAAGGATTACCCTGCTTGATGTCTTCACTGGATATTTGATCCCCAAAAGTCCTTCAAGACAGATAATGGAACATTCATAGCCCAGTTTGTATAACGTTTGCTGTGAAGTTGGGATATGGGACAAAATGTTCTCATCAAAGAAGTGGATAATCAATGTGGCATAGTTGGAGTCTTCACACATATCCACGAGCCTGATGTCTCCACAGTTTATGGAGCGGACGGGCGGAGGGGCGGAACGGCACGGAGCAGTGCCAAAATTCTAGAGCGGTTCAGAAACATCCAACTCCCTCCACAGAACAGACGTCTGATCTTCAAGGCTTCCTACGGTGGCCCCTTGGACTGCTCGTGTGTGGTGACGGGAATTATAGTCAATTCAAGTAGGTCTTCAGTGTTACATATCAGTGGGGCCTTGGTCTGCTTACCGATGCATGGCCTAATGCGTTGTCCGTTGCTCTACTAGACATGACTCCCGCTGCCTCAGAGTGGGCCATGACCGGCAGGCCACTATTGGCAGAAGTTGCACCTGCCCGGCCGGAGACACCCACTGCCTCCTCCCCTTCCCTACTCTCAATGACAGCCTGCAGATTGGTGATGGAAAGATTAGTGCCACGGTTGGGTGGTGCATGGGCCATTGCTCCCCCCCTTCCTTCGGCATGCCTTTTGTGGCAAAACAAGTACAGGATAAGCAGCCTTTGTGCTCCTTAACTGGATCCGACTGCTCCTTACACATAAGGCTTACTGACTTAGATGTCTTCCTTTGTTTATCCGCTAGCTGTTCCTACATTAAGGCCTGTCCCGCTGATTGCTTAGGGGCTCTTTTCTTCAGCCGAGAGTCCCAGGTTACAGGGCCAGTCCCACTACTGACCTTGGCATCAGAATTCACTTCCACCTCTACAGTGTTCCTCCTTTCTGTTTGACATTTTAACTTTTGGGTGCATTTGTTGCAAAGTGCTACTGTCACTTTGAGCTGTTTTTCCTTGTGTTGCATCTGTCTGCATCCTAAAATTAAGTTCCACTCTTCCCTGCTTTTCTCATTTAGTCAATCCGCCCTTTAGGTCCTTTCACTTATTATTGAATTTAATGTACAGTAAACATCTGATTTGTCCTCCCCTTCCATGCCAAACGTCTACTCTTGTGTTTGTAGCGCACAGAGGTAATTTGGTCTGGGATAGGCGCTTTATAAATCAATATTCATAATAGAAATACTTTTGTCACTGATCATTCTGTGTTTTTGGCACATGCCCTTCAGCAGAAAGTGAGCAGCCGGGCGACTTTCTGCTTGCTGAAGAAATCTGAACCTGATGTTTGGTTTGTAGTCTGGCCAAAGGAGGCTTTGAAGCCCCTCCAAGTGAGGGTGAGGGCATAAGTTATTAGAATCCCTTTCTCCCCCCCCCTTAAAAGCATAGAGGGGTGAATGGAATGCAAATCTTCCCAGAACAATTTACCAGCGGCTAGGATCAATCCATTACTTTTTTCTTGCCTTACTCTTTCCCTGAGTGAAAAAGGGCTGTCTTGATGTGGATCCCACGCCTTCTGCGCCCAGTGTCTGAAGCTGCATCGTACTGCTGGCATCCAGGGCTGCTTGTGGTCCTCTTCTAAAGGCTTTGGCCAAGTAACTAATTCACAAATTATCATCCTTGGAGACCTCAACCTGGGACTCAGCGACCCCAAAGATCCCATTGCACTAGACCTGGAAAATGCCCTTTCTAATTCTGGCTTCACCTTGCACATCCAAGAGCCTACGCACTCTAAAGGCAGGGCCCTTGACTAGCTAGCCAGCTCTAACTGCAACATCTATGTCCTGGCCAATACCCCTTGCTTATGGTCAGACCACCACATCATCACTTTCAATATTGAAGCCTCCCCCCGTATCCTGACCTTGATAGCGCCTGCTCTCCCGACCAGAAATAAAAAGGACATAACTAAGGAGAAACTTCTTCCTCTTCTACTCCCTTCCCTTAAAGTGGCCACTGATTCCTGCAATGACCCCACCACACTAGCGGACATCTATAACCGCAGCATGCTCTCAGCTATTGACTCTATTGCCCCCATTAAACTGAGGAAGGCCAAACTACGGGCACACCTTAACACTTGGTTCACTCCACAGTTAAGAGTACTCCGCAAAATCAAACGCTGTGCCGAAAATCGCTGGAAAAGTCACCCTTCTGACACGCACAAAGACGGTTTCTTCCTGGCATCGCTCACCTACAAAGCAGCCATTATTGAGGCAAAAAAAGAGTCCCTCAATAATCGCATCCTGCAAGCTGACTCCAATTCTAAGGAACTTTTTAAGATCCTAAAAGAGCTTGAAACCCCTGCTACCCCTCCCGACACCTGCACTAAAGATAGCAAATGGTGTGCTAACATTCAGGCAGCATTACTGAATAAAATCACCTCGCTGCAAACTAAAATCATAGCTAAACAAGACAGTCTGAAACTGGACAATCGCCCCCGTACCCCAGCTGGGACCCTCTCCCCTGACGTGCCCAGCCTCAAACGGTTTGCCTTCTCACCGCTCGCCACTGCTGAGGTGGAAAACATTATCCTGAGGATCAAACCATCCAACTGCCAGGGTGATCCCTGCCCTGCCCCTATCATTAAGGAATCTGCCCACGATTTGGCCCCATTTATCACTTCCTTCATCAACACCCCCTTTAAAACAGGAACTGTCCCGGACAACCTTAAGGATGCATGGGTGATCCCTCTGCTCAAAAAACCCTCCCTTGACCCCAGCATACCTACCAACTACAGACCAATTACCACGGTCCCGTTCCTGCTAAAAATCCTTGATCGCGCAGCATACCTGCAAATCCAAGAGTACTTGGAAGCCAATAATATTCTAGGCCTCAGACAATCTGGCTTCTGCCCTAGACACGGAACAGAGACAGCTCTGCTAGACTTAAAAACTCAAATTGAAGTATTAAAGGACAACGGCAAACTTGCCCTATTACTTCTACTTGACCTCTCTGCGGCATTCGATTTGGTCAACCACCAAATCTTATGCAAGCATCTCCACTCAGCTGCCCATTTCTCCCCATCAGCTACGGCTTGGATCAAATCATTCTTGAGTAACACAACTATGCGGGTCTTTTCTCAATCTGCAGCTGCAGATCCTTCCCCTATTCTCTGCGGCGTCCCCCAGGGCTCTTGCGTGTCACCAACACTTTATAATGTTTTTACTAAACCTCTTTTCGACGTACTTGACTATCTGGTTGTCTCTTATACGAATTACGCTGACGACACCCAGATACTCATTCCCATCACTGGCGACTACTTGGCTGACACCAAGGCCTTGAATGACGTCTACCTGGTCATCCAAGCCTGGATGGCACAACACCAGTTATGCCTCAATGATGACAAGACTGAGCTCCTCATCTTGGGCACCTCGCAACACCTTAGTAAACTTGAACCGGCCTACCAATCGTTTATCATCGATGGCATCACCATCCAAGTTTCGAAAGACACTAAAACCTTAGGCGTCTACCTTGACGCCACCTTATCTCTCACCCGACAAACAAATGCAGTCAGATCTGCCTCAGCATACACCTACAAACTCATTGCAGCCTGCAGGCCTTAACTGACCACCTGAAACTCGGTCACACTTGCCAGAACCCTCATCATGGCTAAAATTAACTATGGTAGCGCCCTCTACCTAGGAACCAGCCAAGAGAACCTGAACAAATTGCAAATTTCCCAGAATAACGCCATTAGAGCGGCCTTAAACATCCCACGAAACCACCACATCTCGGAATCGAGATCCAATCTACACTGGCTTCCGGTCAAACAGAGAATTGCACTGAAAGCCTTAGGCCTTACCCACAAATGTCTAGCCAACCAAGCCCCCCCCGTATCTCTGCAGCCGGATATCCCGCCACTCATCCACCCGCCCTCAAAGAACCGCCCAGACCCATTGCTTAACCATCCCTAGGTTCAAACTACAAAAAGCGGGTGGAACAAGCTTCCCCGTCTTAGCTTCCAAGCTTTGGAATGCCCTCCCCCTCACCATCAGAACTGAAGAATGCTTTAGTGCCTTCAAGTCCAAAACCAAATCCTGGCTATTCAACCAGCCTTGAAACCTGGACTTCTTATGTACCAGGGTTCCATGTCCCAGCTTAACGCCTGCCCTAATTCCCT
The DNA here is from genome assembly GCF_040938575.1 of Ambystoma mexicanum. Lineage (NCBI taxonomy): Eukaryota > Metazoa > Chordata > Amphibia > Caudata > Ambystomatidae > Ambystoma > Ambystoma mexicanum. Next base: position 314,598,386 of record NC_090932.1, read on the forward strand.
ATTCTGTAATTTATGTATATTGCTGTATGCTGTAAATGATGTATATTACCGTATGCTCCGAATATTTTGCACTGTACCTAATGTGAATATATATATGCTCGTTATGTAACCTGTCCTAAGTTGCGCCCTGATGCCTAAGGGCCCAACGGTGCGTGTTACAAATAAAACAAATACAAATACAAATAACTTGTGCCTCATTAGCCCATTTGGCCTTGTGACCAAGCCTAACATGAATTTGGCTTTTCCACTTCTGTAATGGCACAGGCAGGGTATAGAATGATGGTGTGAAAGACTGATTAGAACAATAACCACTGGTCATGGTTTTTCAGGTGTTGCAATATCAGCATCTGTATCGGTATAGCAGGGGTCTGCAACTTTCACCTGTCCAGATGTTTTGGACTTGGTCTTCCATGATCCTTCACCATTGACTTTGCTGGCTTGGGCTGATGGCAGTGGCAGTCCGAAACATCTGGCGAACCAAAGATTGCAGACTGCTGCATTATAAGAACATCACAGGATGGACTTGTATTTTACAGATGGTGTGTCTTTAGGGAGACTCAAAGTAAAAATAACCTGTGGATCACATGTGACTTGTGAGGATGCTTAACACTCCCCCCACTCGACCTCAATCTTGTATTTCCAGCAGGGGTAGAAGTTTACTGAAAAAAGTAGTGGAACTGTGGTCTCGGCATGGGATAGGGTAGGCAGAAGCATAGTGCAACATGTGACAAGTGTTGCGGCCGGGGAATTCCAATAGTCTAAGTGACTAGTAAGTAAGGCTCATATTATAAGTTTACACTTGCACAAGGACACAAATGCACAAATCCTCTTTATAGAAGGGTGAATATGGTCATAAAAAGTAGAGGAATGGTAAACAGAAAAAAATAAAAGTAGTGGAACACTGGCCCCGACCGTTCCCACTCACTTCGATCACTGATTTACAGGCTGCAATGAGGTGAGCCCATCGTTTTTTGTGCTTTGTTCTCAACTGGGCTTGCTTCATCTACAAGAGTTTGATGTTCTTCAGTATCGGCTAATTTAAATGGGGGGCATAAATATTTTCCAAGAATGGCATGTGACCAAGCATAGAGACAGCGCCCCAGACAACCAAGGGTGCTTCAGGGGTGTTCTCCCCCCACAATTATTTTCAAAATAATGGGTGAAAGGGGTGCATTTACTGCACTCTGTGGAAAATTTGGTAAAAAGCCACACAGTTTACAATCGGGTTTGGAGGGTTACACATGAAGAAATCCATTAGATGTCAAGTTAGCAACAGCACACAGAAGCATTTTCATGTTGCCAATTACCACAATATATGCCAGTATAAAAAACATTTTCATGCAGGAGGTCACCAAACATGTCCATAGTGGCTGCACAAATATATGCCAACATCCCCATCTAAGAACATAGTCATGTTTGCTTTGCCCATGATGATACTATAAGAAAACATGTCTATGCTGGCTGTGCGAACATATTCCAATATGCCCACAAATCAACATACTCCTGTTGGCGTTGCCCATAATGCCAGTAAAGAAATGTTATGCCTCTGTAAGAACACATGTCCACGCTAGCTGGATCAAAGTAGGCCAGTATGCCCATGTAAGAACACTCATGCTGGTTTTTCCCATGATTCCAGTAGAAATGTCATGTCGCAGTAAGAAAACATGCCCATACTGACTGCACCAATGCTGGCCTTTATGCCCAATTAAGAACACTCATATTTTCTTTGCCCATAATGCCAGTAAAAATGTTGGGCCAAGTTTAGAAATCATGCCCATATTGCTTGTACAAAATTAGGCCACTATCCCCACTTCAGAGCGCTTATGTTTAGTTTGCCCATAATGGCAGTAAAAATGGTATGCTACTATTAAAAAGTCATGCCCATAAATATTTTGGGGGCGTAGAGATCCACTTGTGCACCTCCCATGAGAGGCTCCCCCTTTCCCCGCGCCCTGTGCACATTGATGCATCATTCTTTCTCCCATTCATGCAAACAACCACACTCTAGTATAATCTTCACACTGCATTCATTCTCCAATTCATGCACGCACCCACCCACTTCAACATTCACACTGCACTCTCATTCTTCCCGTCACACACGCACCCAGATGATGTCACATTCACAGTGCACTGTCATTTACAGACACTAGCTCACGCAGGCGTACATACATACTGCTTCTTTAGACTTGCCACTTTTTTTTTAAATTCACCATCTATTAATACATATTATTTAAAACAAATGCTTGTGGAGGAACATCTAGCTACAGTATTATGCAAGTCACAAGGGTTTAACCACGAAGCCGCACTTCTCATCACACCATGCCCCTGGTCGTACCTTTCCTTAGTAATCAGGCAGACAAGCCTCTCCCCATCAACCTTATTGGAGAGGAAGCAGCGACACACAATCCCACTATGTTGCAGAATCCGATTGTTGGGCCTCTCGCGCCAGTGTTAAAATCCTTCCATCGCTTGCACTGCTTCAGACCTGCGGATTCTGTGTCGGTTCAGGACAAGTCATAAGAACATGGCGCACCCTTGAGAGACGTCATCACTTCAGTACAACATCATTTACAGCTAGCGGTGGCCGACGCCGCATGGGTTCTAGGGGCCGAGGGTCACACTCAGCCAATTACAAGTTCCCTCAGATGCCTCGTGACAAGTTTCAGCACAGGACACAACTGGTGTAATTCAGAGGAACAGACTAGGCTGTGTTGGCGCCCACCGCCGAGAACAGCACTACTGCTGGGGGTGAGCAGGTACATGCCTATTAGTCAGGCCCCCGCCCCACCCCGCCCCAAGAATGTGATGATGTGTGCGTGTGTCATGCACTGGCATATGTGTGTGTAGAGCACTGGCCTCATTACACAAGTGCACCGCAAGGAACCACCTCAAACCTAAAGACGTACCAGAAGGCAGGCACTTTCACCGGCAGAGCACCTCAGCACTCTGAGAGAAACGAGCCTCCTTAAACATGTTATTTGCAAACTGTCCACTTAGCTTTTGTGCGTGTTGTTGTGTGCTCTATGCATCATGCATGCCAGTTTTGTTGATCTCTTTTATGAATGTCCCTGTGCGTGTTTGTTTGGGGCGTGTGAAGCCGAACCTGATAGAGTGTGGGGCCGTAGCTCGAGTGAAGGAGGAGTTAGAGCTCGAGAAAGTGAGGGCTGGCGGGAGATGGGGTAGAGTGAGGGGTAAGCACAAGAGAGTGCGGGCCATAGCAATACTGATTGCACGAGAAAGCGAGGGTCTGAGCAGTGGAGTAACTGCTGAAAATGTTGGGGGGACATGACATCCGAAGAAAAGATGTCCCAGCGAAATTAATGGGGACAAAATTGTGGGCCATGAAAGTTGGGGGGGGGACTAACATCCCCGCCCCCCCTCCTAAAATTACGCTGAGTGCTTTAAGTGGGCCGGGACCTGGGCAGTCTCCAAAAGGTGGGGTTGAGCCGGGGCCCCCCCACCCAGTCCCACCTTGAGATTGGGGGGATGCATTATCTCGTTGCGGCTGCGCCGCGACGGGAGATGCGTCTGCCATGAAGTCAGGCGAGCTGACAGAAGTGCCAGCCAGCCACAGTGACGCTGAGGCTGGCTGCCACTTCCAGTCATAGTAACTGCCTCTGGTGACCCCTCGTGCAAGAGGTTACCAGAGGCAGTTACTGTCCCTTTGTTTCCCCAGGTCGCTGAGGCGTCTTTAACCCTCGGCGAACCTGGGGATTCCTCGACATTTTTCGAGGTTTCTAAAAGACGGCTTGAAAAGTACACAATTCAAGCCATCTTTTATAAAGCTTTGCGACGGACAATTTTGTCCGTAGTCAAAGCTTTATAAAAGATGGCTTGAATTGTGTACTTTCAAAGCCATCTTTTATAAACCCGAAATGTTTAAAAAGATGGCCTGAAAACTAGGCAAACCGTAATATATGCACACAAATATATATACATGTTATTTATCTGTGTGCGTACCTTACTATGGTTTGTGTACTTTGCAAGCCATCTTTTCTAAACATAGAAATATGTTACATTTTACAAAAGATGGCTTGCAAAGTACACAAACCATAGTAAGGTACGCATACAAATGTATAACATGTATATATATTTGTGTGCATACCTTACGATTTGCGTACTTTCTAGGCTACGCCCCTCCCACAAGCCACACCCCCAAATGAGGGCCCCCCTCGATTTCTTACCCCACTTAAAACCCTGATTACGCCCATGGGTCTGAGGGAGTTAGAGTGAGGGCAGACCCGTTTCCTGGGGCGGGCGAAGCCGACGACTGCTGGGGAGCTCAGCTAAATAGCTTAGTGGGGGCGCACAGGGAGGGGCCCAGCCAGACCGCTGCCTCTGAGCTTGCGGGAGAAAAGTTTAAGCAGCCTGCCGTGCTGGTGGGGGCTTGGCCTGCAGCTCTCTTCTGGCTGCCTGAGATGCGTTAGGTATGCCAGTGTCGACGACGAAATCCCAAAATGGAGGAGGCACCCCGATAACCCGGGCGGTGTCCTCCTCCTATCCTCCCCCTCCCCCGGGATGAGGGGCAGGTGCCCGCAGGAAGCGCGGCAAGACGAAGCGAAAGCCCGCGAAAGGAAACAGCGCGGCAAATCGGAGGAAAAGCCCGCGAAGGGCAACAATGGCGGGGGGTGGGGCTACCCTCCTTTATAACAAGCGGGCTTCCCACTGCAGGCAGTATCTAGCCTTGGCATTGGGACGCCCACCTACCAGCAGAGGACTTCGTTTTCAGCAGAGGACTTCGTTTCCAGCAGAGGACTTCGTTTTCGCTCTTAGGAGAAGGATGCCGTTCGAGTTTGTTCGGGGTTTCCAGTGGAAGACTGTTTCGGTGAAGGGGTTCCAGTGAGGAAGGAGCAGGGCTACGGTGTAAAAGGAGCGTCGCGCACAAGCAAAGGTACGTGCAGGGGAGGGGCAAGGAACAGGAATGGTTCCTTAGTGGGGCGAGCCCAGATGGTCCTGGGTTACACCCACCCTCCCTATGCGACCTCGCCTGGGGGTGCGGTACACTCTCTGGCTGCTGCGCAGCGGAGGTGTCAATGCTGGTGTGGGCGGCCTCGCGGCAGAGGCATTAGAAGGCGGGAGCACTAGTCAGTCTCTGTGGCACAGTCAGTAAGTGTTGTGACTTGTACCTGAGAGGTTGGGGGTTCGAGCCAAACCTCCAACTTCAAAATTCTGAAAGTGTTGTGAAAAATAATTACGGTTTGGGCCAAACTCAGGCTTTCCTCCTTCCGAGGCCGATGAATGAGCACCACACACCGTGGGTAATAACAGCGCTTAGATGCAGTAGGGTTCGTAGCGCTGTAAAAAATACAAATTATTATGGGACATGAATTTCTTTCAGCCAGCCGTTCAAGTGGCGCAGCGAGTAGAGCGCTCGCTTGACATCCGTGCAGATCCTGCTAAGTAGAGCGCTCGCTTGACATCCGTGCAGATCCTGCTAAGTGCTTTGTCGTGGGATGCTGGGGACCTGAGTTCTAATCCCATGTCTGGAACCTCCGGGGCATTTAAAAAGAAAGAATTTTAGACACCGGAGGGTTCACAGCGCGATTTAAGTACCGAATTATGGTGCATGATGGTAAGGGAGTACAGGGGCTTCTCATTTTTTGCACCGTTTCTGGGTCGGCCGTCGTTGCCTTTCAATGTTGCGGTATATATCGGCTCTTACTATGAGCACATGGAGTGTTTAGGTCTTGGTGATCGGAAATGGGTGTGCGGATATCCGGTTCGGGGTGCACTAAGGGGATTCTTTGCTAAAGGGACTTTTAGGTGATGGCAAACGCTGTGAACAGGGTAGCAGAATCAAATGATGAGAGGTTTGATTAAGCACGTGCTTTGGAGTAAACGTTCTTTACGTACGGGTGGGTGTGAGCATTTTGTTCGCAGTTAAAAATTGTGTGCACTTCCTGGGAGATGATAAAACCAGTATTATTGAAGGATAGTATGTGGGGAGTTCGTATCCTGGGGGAAATAAGCGTTTTTTCCCTAGTATGGTGCCATGTCGGTGCAGTCGCACGTGCGCAGGAATACGCCTTGTGTGTCGGTGGGTGAGGAGGTGCCTAGGACCTCAACATGGGAAGAGGGAATGGAGCGGCACCTATAGAAACCGAGGCTGCATAGAGAGTGAAACGATGTGTTTTGCTAAGGTGAGGCGAACAGGCCGGGCACGGAATACCAAATCAAGGAAAAGAGTTACTCAGTTAATCTAAGGTGAAGTTATGGTCCTGTATGTTACTAATACACCACTCGCGATTGATCTAGGGGTGTAATCAGGTTTGTGGTGTAATACCAACGCTACTCCCCACTGCAGCACATTTCAGCATGCAAGGAATTGGTTCCTGGGCTGCTCATAGGAGGGGGAAATACGCGGGTCGATAGGCGGCAGCTTGAGTGCCCGGGGATTTAGTGCGGTGGCAGGGGCTTAGGAGGAATGGATGGTGGCCTTTGGTGTTTTCGGGTAAAATTTCCCCGGTATGGCTCTGACAAAGGGATATCACCCAAGGCGGACTGGTCTTCACAGGGTGTGGGGAAATTAGTTGCGCGGTCGCATATTGCTCCTGTGAGTTTCGGGAGTTCATGGGGAAGGTATTGGAAATAGGGTCAGAAGTGGTAAAGTGGCTTATTATGTGGTCACTCGGTATCGGTTTAAATGCGACGAGGGGTTCATCATTACATGCAATGGCGGGCAACCATGCCTGAGAGGCCATGGAAATGAAGGGTTGGTTGATATGGGGGGTTAGCCAAGGGGGCTGCAATTCCGTACCGCTGGCGTATGGTGCGGCGAACTAAGGAAAGGCGAGGAGCACATCTCAGGTTAGGACTCTTGAGTTGCACCGACGGTTGCGGGCTAAGGGTGGCAGTACGACATCAGGGAGCTAAAACAAGCAGTCGGGGGCTCCGTGGATCCGGTTTTGAGGTTCAGTCAGCTCAGCTCTGGTTCACCATTGTTGGGGTTGGAGGCGACTGGAGGTTTGTAATAGGACGCGATAGGCTAGGCAGCCAGGCCGAAGGGGAAGCTTGTATGACTTGGGGTATGAGATACAAGTCACAGGTTCAAAGCCCAATAAGGCCTACTCAGCTTTCACCCTTCCAAGGACAGTAGACAATTACCAATAGCGGTTGGGTTGATAGTAAGTGAAGATGGGGGCTGTATAGAGCGTCGGATTAAAAGCACTAGAGAAACAACGCGTCAACAGCATTATAGAAGTTTGCCCGGTTCCGGGTCGCTAGTCAACGGTAGCAGTCTGCATGCAGAGAAAAGCTAAAGTATGGACAGCACAGCAGCGCGGACATTAGCATAGCTGGTGGCCTCGTTCCAGACCTGCTGCCGGCGCCATTAAAAGGTGCCTGCGGTGGCGAATGGCTAGCCGTCCTTCTGGTTGAAGGCTAAGAAAGGGGAGTTGGTTACGCTAGGAAGATTGTGCATCTAGGAATTCTCCTTACACGGGGTGGCCTCAGGCGATTCTCCGATCAAGCAACTACTTGGCTGGTGGTAACATAGGTTTTGGAATGGGCAGGAAAGGGCAGGGATCGTTCAACAAGCGGCGGATTGTAAAGTAATGTGGAGCAGGTTCCCGACTCCTTGTGTCCGGGTCGGACATGGAACCGCGGGATGGTGACTATGGGTTAAAGAAGGTTAGCAGCGTGGTAAGCCTCAAACCGCGGGGGCGTGGGGGTAACTCAAGCACCTACGCAGTAACAGGCGATAATTTATTCCAAAGAGGGACGCCTTACCAGGGGGAGAAGTATTCTGGTACGGTGTGACAGGGAGAGTGCCGGTAGGGGGCTGAGGACGCCAGCGGCATTGGGGTCCCACAAGTTGGGGAACTACCGTCATAGGGTACGGGGGAGCAGTGCAGGGTTTTGGCAGGCGCCCGTAAAGGATTAATTCATGCGTACAGCCAGGTTCAAGGTGTGTTAGGGCCACGTTTAGATGGGCCGGCGGGACATCCCGCCAGCAGCGAACTGATTATGTGCGGCCATGAGAAAGGCAGAACGCGGCAGTCACTGGTCACCTTGCTTAGTCCACCGGCGGAGATATTACTAGATGGCGTCAGATGAAACCACAGCACTTTCCCGTGGAATTGCTCATTAAAGGGTTAATTATTTCAAGGGGGCCATGGGCTGCCGAGGCTGAGCGTTCCATAGGGATCATAATTGGTGCTCTGTGCAGGGCAGCTACTACGGGCTGCACAGGTTGGCTGAAGTGCCGCTGTTGCTAGAGGCAAATCTGGTCGGAGGCTGGCATTTTTACTGCATGGGCAGGTGAAGCTCGCTTTTAAATGGGGCAGGTCAAAGGGAGACTGGTGGGCTGAGCTAGCACGAACTTCCCTCCCTCTCGCTCGGACGGGGCCACATAACCCAAGAGGCGTCTGGTAGGTGGGGTAACTCTTTAGGACACCCCTGGGTGTCAGGGTGGTGGCATACGACACGTATTGAGGGTAAACCAATACCGCGGGGGGTGAAGGTTCTGGGGTCGGTTTGGGTACCCACAATCTGGGGTAAACCGGGACTTCTGGGGCCTGGAAAGGGTGAGCTTGACTGGAGGGGCCCAGTGGGGTACACAGCTGTTCAATTTGCGGCCAGGTCACGTCCTAATAATTAAAGTGGGGGTGCTCATCAACAAACAATGCGAGTTGGCACCCTCGGTAATTAACAGGTCAAGGTCTCATAGTGTTTAGGACACTGGAAGGGGGCATTCTAACTCGTATTGCACTTCTCGGGCCGGCACCTCTGGGGAGCCTAACGGCAGGGGCGGCTGGTGGGAACAACAAGGGACCAGCTTCGCCCAAAAATGAAACGGCGCTCTCCCCGCCTACGGACACTTGCAAGGGCAGGGTAGGCTCAAGCACAAAAGAGTGGGAGAGTTGGGCCCACCAAGGACTTGGTGCAAAAGAGTAAGGGGAAACAAGTAACTCCTGCAAGGGCAGGCAGGGGTGTCCCGGAGCTGGCCCGCCCTGGGTAAGGCGGAGGTTAAGGCAGAGCAGGAGGGGAACGGTCTTTTGCACGCCGCTGACCGGCGCCTCTTGGGAGCCTAACGGCAGGGGCGGCTGGTGGTAGCAACAAGGGACCAGCTTCGCCCAAAAATGAAACGGCGCTCTCCCCGCCTACGAACACCTGCAAGGGCAGGGGGGCTCAAGCACAAAAGATGGGGAGAGTTGGGCCTACTACGGACTTGGTGCAAAGGAGTAAGGGGAAACAAGTAACTCCTGCAGGGCAGGCAGGGGTGTCCCGGAACAGGCCCGCCCTGGGTAAGGCGGAGCGGGATGGAAAGGGGACAGAGGAAACAGGGTGCTCTTTGCAGGAGATACCTGCACAGTTGGGTGACTGAGTGAGCGCATGGTCTGAGGTGATGCCCAGGGCAGAATGGAAGTGATTCCCAGGGCAGACTTGAATGGCACGGGGTGCCAGGGATCCAAGGGGTACAACTGCAGGGGCATGGGCGCAGTTTGCTAAGGAAACGGCAAAGCCGGACATATGGGTCATACACGGGGGAGGTAACGACCGGAGAAGCCTGGGAAGGGGGGCTCTGGGGCAGGGGATGATGGTTTCCCTACAGCAATTGGCCAGTCGAGTGGGTGAAACAGAAATCATTGGGTCAGAGATAATCCCGAGGCCGGAATGGTCAATGGCAAATTCTGCAGGGGCTGTGGCCGGATCAGGCCCGGCTTGATTAAGTTAAAGTACCCGGGTTTTTCAGAAGGAGGGGGTGCATTTGTCACCAGGGTACAATTGTCATCACTGGGGTTGGAGCTAGTTTACGGGATCCTTTGTGCAAAAACCCTAGAAAAGTGAGGAAGGCAGCAAGGGGGAGCCACGGTGGGCGGAAACCCACCCGTGGCGTGGCGGTGTTTGGGCAACCAAACACAAGAGACAGACTCCGGAGGAGCCAGGAGAAAGCCGGAAGGGTCTTCGCCCTTCTCGGACCAGCGCCCCTTGGGAGCCTGAACGGCAGGGGCGTCTGGGGGGAACAACAAGGGCTCAGCTTCCCCCAAGGAAACGGCACTCTCCCCGCCCAGGAATACCTGCATGGGCAGGTGAAGCTCAGGCGCAAAGGGTTGGGAGAGTTGGGCCTATAATGGACTTTGGGAAAGAAAGGGGGAAGCAGGTCATTGGACACGGAGCAGTCGCTGCATCTTCTGAATTATTTCCACTAATGTGTACAGTGTGGTTTTATGTTATTGTGGAAAATAAATCTGCGGCCTTTTTATGCCAAAAAACAAAGCAAGACTCATTCTACACATTTCTGTGGGGGGGTAAAAGAAGAATGTGTTATTGCTATGTAATGGGTCCAAAATGGACGGATGCACGGGTTATGCCAGTGTCGACGACGAAATCCCAAAATGGAGGAGGCACCCCGATAACCCGGGCGGTGTCCTCCTCCTATCCTCCCCCTCCCCCGGGATGAGGGGGAGGTGCCCGCAGGAAGCGCGGCAAGACGAAGCGAAAGCCCGCGAAAGGAAACAGCGCGGCAAATCGGAGGAAAAGCCCGCGAAGGGCAACAATGGCGGGGGGTGGGGCTACCCTCCTTTATAACAAGCGGGCTTCCCACTGCAGGCAGTATCTAGCCTTGGCATTGGGACGCCCACCTACCAGCAGAGGACTTCGTTTTCCCACCCACCCACCCTACAAACAGGACAAGCAAGGAGGCCTGATCGTCGATGTCGCAGGACGACAGGCGGTGTGGCGGTGTTTGGGCAACCAAACACAAGAGACAGACTCCGGAGGAGCCAGGAGAAAGCTGGAAGGGTCTTCGCCCTTCTCGGACCAGCGCCCCTTGGGAGCCTGAACGGCAGGGGCGTCTGGGGGGAACAACAAGGGCTCAGCTTCCCCCAAGGAAACGGCACTCTCCCCGCCCAGGAATACCTGCATGGGCAGGTGAAGCTCAGGCGCAAAGGGTTGGGAGAGTTGGGCCTATAATGGACTTTGGGAAAGAAAGGGGGAAGCAGGTCATTGGACACGGAGCAGTCGCTGCATCTTCTGAATTATTTCCACTAATGTGTACAGTGTGGTTTTATGTTATTGTGGAACATAAATCTGCGGCCTTTTTATGCCAAAAAACAAAGCAAGACTCATTCTACACATTTCTGTGGGGGGGTAAAAGAAGAATGTGTTATTGCTATGTAATGGGTCCAAAATGGACGGATGCACGGGTTATGTGCAAACCAAGGAATGCATATTCCGAACGCATCCTCTGAGATGCTGTGGAGTCACACACCCTGTGCCCCTCACTCTTTCTGACACCCTTTCAAGTGGGGCACTTTATAAGTAGGGTTCATAGTTACAAACATTTTAATGTTAGGGTGAGTGCTGTGAACCGTGATGGGAGCACCAAGCCGTGCGTTTGTTATGTATGTAGAGATTTACTCATGCAATCCTTTTATCACAGACTTGTTTATCAAATTTAAGAATGAAAATCAATTGTGGCATTCTTGGATATTTGTGCGTGATTATCTTGGAGGTAGGATTTGATGTTTGCATATTTGTATATCCTACGATATATTTTTCATTTTTTTAAAATATGATGTATGTGTATATTTTTGTATATATGTGTTTATAATTGTTAAATGATAAATTGTTTCCTATATATTTTTGCAAAGCATTATAGAAGAGAGAATTTCCATTTTTAGGACTTACTGATGAATGTGTTGGAGAGGACACGCAATGTTTGTTGAATTATTAATTATGCAACTTTCCTTTCGATGTGTTACCTCTATCATAGTGTCCAGACAGTAGGTAAGGTTGTTGGTCCTTGTAGGACCATAGCTGGGCTGTACCATTGCATAGACTGGAGACACAAATACCCACATATAAAGAGTGCAAAAGAGAGAGAGAGAGAGAGAGAGAGAGAAAGAGAGAGAGAAGAAGAGAGAGGTATGTAATGGATCAGAGAAATAAAAGACAGAGAACCAGACAAGAAAACGTAGTGAGCAATAGGCAGAGATGGCAACAGGAGGGGAGAGAGTCAACGAGAAAAAAAATGGTGAGACAAAGAAAGCAAGTGAAGGAGAGCAGAGAAGGAGAGGGAGAGACACCGAAAACCAAACAGAGAGAGTGAGAAAGAGAAACTGAGGGATTTAGAGGAGAGAAAGGCAATCATTCAATGGGGACCGAGCACTAGAGAGGGAGGAATACCATGCCCGAGGAAAAGAGTCCCCATCTTTCTATCATTCTTCCCCGCGCTGCCGGACAGCCCACGTACCTTCCAATAACCCGCTGTTACAGCCCTGCACGTCTGTGTGAACTGACATCCCTTTTGCCAACCTGGCCCGAGTGCTTCCTTAAGCCATTCATGCCACAACCTTTTGCCCTTACTTATGCAACCCTTTATACACTCTTGGTGCCACTCTGTCATTTATTGTAGCTACCATCTAGCTGTTCAACGCCTCATATCTTTGTTTAACGTGCCCCCACTTGTGCCAGCGCTACGTGTCATCCCCTGCCCTTTCATTTGTATCTTGCCATTGTGCATCACACTTTCTAACAGCCCGCCTGTCCGAGTCAAGTGTAACTCCTCCACATTGTGCCGTTCTAGTGCCACTGAATTAGCCGGAGAACTGTGCCTTGTCTTGATTTTATTTATTTCTTTAATTATCTCACGCTATGACCCGCAGGCATCAGGGCACACGCATAAACACAAGGACATTTCAGATGACGGGGCATAGCACAGGATCATTTCTCAGAAGCCCATTACTCAAATTAAAGAGTCTTTAGGCGTTTTCGGAAGGCCAACACATGTTTTTTTCCTGTCGTAGGTCTACGGGCAAGGTGTTCCAGGCCTGGGCCGCATGAACTGTCAACCACCGCCCATTACTCCTCACTCGTTTAGTTCTCGGCTAACTAGGCGTTGGGTGTTACTTGAGCACACAGGTCTGCAGGGTTCATATAGTTTAAGACTATGTTTGAGGTAAGAGGGTGCATTTCCATAGAGGCACTAGTGGGTCTAGGAGATTACCTTAAAGCCTATTCCCGCAGCCACTGGCAACCAGTGTAATTCATTCCTAGATGTGTTCTCGTCTCAGGATACTACGGGCAATCCTGGCTGCCTCGTTTTGAATCATCTGGAGCTTGTTGATGTAATCTTTGTTGGCACCAATCAGAAGAGCATTACAATAATCAAGTCTGGGTTATGCTGATGGCCCTAACCAGGGTTTCACAGTTCTTTGGTGTAATGAATGGTTTAATTTGCCTCGGCACTCTCAAGTGATACTGAGATCTCTTGACAGCCCCGCACACACGTGCTTCAGCTCCCACGGAGGCCTCCATGAAGACACTGAGGGTTTTCACCTTTTCCAACACAGGGATACAACTGCCTTCAATATCCCACCTAATTTGGGATCCACTTTTGCCCAGGCTTGCGTCGATCCGAAGATCATAAGATCTATTGTGTTCTTCCTTTGAGCATCCCATCCATGAATTCTGCTGTCTCTCGCTTTCGTCACTGTGCTCCTCCGCACTCCTTACATACAATGGGCCTCATTACGACCCAGGCGGTAAGTTACCGCCTGGGTCGTACCTTTACCACCATGGCGTAAACTATGTTTACGCCATGGTGGTTGGCGGACTTGCCGCCCCATTCCGAGGTTGGCGGGGCGGTAAGTCCCCAATCCCCATTTACCCTTCCCCATTCCCATTTTTTCCCCATAGGGCATAATGGGAGTGGGGAAGGCGTTAATTACGCCACCGTAAATTACGGTGGCGTAATTAACAACAAGGTCCCTTAGCGCCATGGATTTTAACACCTGCAAAAGCAGGTGTTAAATCCTCCATGGCGCTAAGGGACCTCGGAATCAGGCGGTAAGGGTCGGCGCTGTTTACGCCGCCGTAAACCCCTTACCGCCTGGGTCCTAATGAGGCCCAATGACCTTTCGGATGATTCCAATACACATCATCCCCAGGCGTCTTTGTAATTTGCCTATGCAAAATGTGTTGCAGCCACTTAACTGAGAATGAACAAGGCCAACTAACCTGTTCCTTGGCATGGGGAGCACCCAGGAGGACCTACACTTGCATTTTAGCTCTCTGTGCCATCCCAGTGGAGAAATAGCAATTTGCATATTCACCTGATCCTGCCCACAAGGACAATCCAGCAACAAAATGCTATACAGTTCTCTCTGAAAAAGAGAGCCAACATCAACATGATGCATGTGTTTTTGCCTTGCTGGGCATCTCCATTGAGGTGTGATGTGTGGCCGAGCCGCAGTGCCTCTCTCGGCACATAGCACGGGGTCCATATCTGGCTTGCCCTTGCTAAATAGCAGTGCACTCCAAGTCTTTCAACATTTGCCAAAAGTGTGAGAGCCCACACAGGAGTTTCTACCATCATGTTTTAGCTCACCATGCCTTACCATGCAAGAAGTTCCTATTTGCATATCCGTTTGGCCTTGTCCACAAGGACAGTCCAGCACCAACATGCTAGACAATTCTCACCCGAACAAGTCTGCCAAGAGCCACCCCAGACACATCATTCTGCCTGGTTAGGCGTATCAGTGAGGTGCAGCTGAGGTTTAGCCTCTCTAGGCGCTGGGGGCAAGGGGTATACATCTGGATTACCCGTACTAACTTAGGGTGACACGTCAAGTGTTTCAACGTATGCTAAAAGGTGCCTTTAAATTCTTTCTAATGAAATAAATCCAACCCTTTCCTCAAAATGCCATTTGAGGCCCCTCTAAATTTGACCAAGATCTGGTGGATGAGTCTTGTTTGGTTTTGGGGCTAAGCAATATCTTGCTATGACCCTTCCTCCCACAAGGGCCTCAAGCAGTCTTTGCAGTACATTACTTTTAGCCAGTGTGCTCGGCCATCGTTTGAAATGGTTCTCAAGGGGCAAACCTCCACCCCTCTCAAAATAATGTTATTCTGCTTAAAATAAGTTTCAGGATCTTTCTTGTACCCATGTTTTTAACATTAATAATTGTTTTTTTCCTCTTTCACCTTGAGACATCTGCAGTAACTATGTGGCCTTGAGTTCAAATTGAAAAGAACAGTCTGTTTATGGGTAGTATGAAGTAGGGCTTGTTGGAGGAAGACTCAGGGTAGCCCAAGAAAGACCCTCTAATGGATAGGGTTAAAAATTAATGGTAATGGCTTCCAGTAAAAGGGACAGAGAATAGGTAGTTGAGGGAGAGTTACAGAAATTTGGGCATTCAATAATTCCGGCATCAAAATAAAATCTCCCACATTCACAAATCACAATTCGTGACATTTTATGGCGAACCGAGTAGCATTTTTGGTGGAGTGAACATAATTGTATTTTATATTTTATTTGAATTTATATAACGCGTTACGCCAAAGCGCTGAACAAAAATGTGTACAAAAACGGTACAAAACAAGCGGGTAATGCCATCATAAATCACAGTTGAGAAGAAAGTAGAAGGTTTTAAGGCCAGAGCGAAAGAGTGGATAAGAAGAAATAGACCGAAGAGAAAGCGGGAGTGCGTTCCAATGTAGTGGGGTCAAGAGACAGAACGCGCGATGGTGGGACTGAGCACAAGGTGGACAGGATTCTTAGAAGGAACTGAGACTGGGAGAAAAGCTAGTGGGAGGGAGAGTAACATGATAGCAAGGAAGAGAGATAAGAGGGAGGCAAGCAGCCCTACAGATAAGGGCTATATCAGCCACTTTTACTCCCTGAAAATAGGCAAATACTCCCAAAAAATAAAAATAGGGAGTAAAAATACTCCTAACAAATATGGGAGACAGACACATAGGAGCTTTATGCCCTGATTTCACTCATAACTCCATGGATATGTTTGGGTCAGTGGTACACGTAGTGGTACAGGAAGAAACTTTATTGTTACTGTCTGATCTGAAGAGGTAAACATGTACATTTTAATGTGCATGAATAACCAGGTTTATTACAAAACATTTCTGTTTTACAGTTAAATCATATTTTTGCTTGCTTATAAAAAAAATATTCCAATCAGGAATGCAACTGTCTTTTTTACTCCCTAAAAAATTCTTTTACTCCGAACTCTAAAAAAATAGGGAGTAAAATACTCCTACTTCAGTATCTTATCTGGAGCCTGGAGGTAAGATTTTGAAGAGACTTGAAGACTACACAAAGAAAGTCAAATTTAAGACTGGAATAAAAAGGCAGCCATCAAAGAGATGAGAGAGAAGAGGAGATGGAGGCATGAGAGGAAGTGAAACCTGCAGGCGGATAGAGACATTGTAAATAGACTTGAGAGGACTTAGGCGTGAGGCAGAGTTGAAAGAGAAGGCAGGAGCAGCAGAAGAGACGAGAAAAGATAGGCGAAGCATGCAATGTGAGAAAAGGCCAGGCTTTACGAATGATAAAAAGATGAACCCTACAGGAACGAGAAAGAGAGATGTGCAAGGTAAAGGAAGAGAAGAATCCAGGTGCACACCAACTTAACGAGTGGATAGAGAAATAGAAAGCGTAGAAGGAGGGGAGGAGACAGAAGCAGGAAAGAACAGAACCCCAGTCCTAGAGGTGTTAAGAAAAAGATAGCAGTCAGCCATGCAAGACAGCAAGAGGTGTGTCGCAGGGAGCCGAGTTGCTGCGTGGGCCGTGGTTGTTGAGGTATTCGGGTGGGAGAAAAAGGAGAAGCATGAAAAAGTGAGTCGAGGATTGAAGATAAAGAGAGGGAAGGAGAGGAGGTGGCGCCATCAGCGGAGAGAGACGCCAAGGCAGAGTGAGAGGGAAGAAGGGATGTACAGGATGAAATGAAGGAAGAAGTATTAAAAGAGCAGAGACCACGATGGTAGTACCTGTGAGGAAGGAAAGGGAGGGGAGAGACAGAGGGGGCAAGAAGGGGGAGTAGCCAAAAAGAAGAGAAGGCGATGGTCCGCGGAATACATAGGAAGAGCAGAGACAGAGGAGGTAGATAAAAGGGAGGAAATACAAAAATACAATGATCGAGGTGCAATGACTAGTTGGGAGTTTAGGCCTCATTATGAGTTGTGTGGTGACGGTAAAACAGGCAGTATTTCGCAGTGCTCTCCTCTTTTATTGCACAATGATAGATGTCTCAAGCCATCTCACCAAGAAACGCCAGGTTGTAAGCAGGGAGGTAACCTCCAATTACAATGGCAGTTTTCCCCCATGCATTATTACCGCATGCCACCAATGGAGTCCATTGTGACACCAACATGGGGAATGAATGGGACTGTAAATACCATGGAAAATTACCATTGCTGCATGCAGGAATGGTAAATGAAATTGGCGGTATAATGTGAGGTAATACCGCCAAACTAGTAGTGAAAGCAGCGGGGTTTGCGTGGACTGGATGGCGCTACCAGTAGTCATCTGCTTGCAATATGTCTGCATCTGTGAACTAAGGGAGCACGCGAGAGAAGCAGATGCGACTGATTGAAGTTTTTTTTTAAAGAAATGCAATAAACAAGATTTCCATTCATTGCACTGCTGCACGGTTGGGACATCTGTTTCCCTGAGCGTCTGTGCTGTAAATAGCCAGTCCACTTCCGGCACACTTTGCGTCGGTCTGCAGTGTTTTTACTGCGGCAGGTGACTGTCCGCGAATGACACGGATCGTTGCCCTGTGTTTTGCATATTGCAGCTTGTTTGTGCACAGCCACGCATTTCAGAACCTTCTGCTCATTCGCCTGGAACCTGGAGAACGTAAATTTACCCTAAGACCACTGAGCAGCGTGTAGTGGGGGCTTCCTGCAGCAAAATAACGATAATTGTCCTTTTATAAAGGAGCTTGATACTCGAGACTGGTTTCTAAGTAGGACACCGGGATTCGAACCTCTGGTGCTATGCATTGTATTGCTTCCATGCGTTGCCCTTGAGCTATCCGCCGGGATAGATTATGGCTTCCATGCCTCGCTACCATTGATGTGGTTGCATTTGCATCCTCTGCAGAAACACGTGACCGCAAAGATAGATGTCCCACCTGTACATGCTGAGGGCCTAATTCATGGAACTTTTGGCGCTGTCCAAAGTGACTTTGCACTGCAAATAAAGACTGCAAATAGGCTCCGATTCCCAGCCCGGTGGGTGCAACGGGTATTTTTGCAGTGCAAACTGACTTTGCCCTGCAAAAGTAATCTTTGCCTCATAAAAGGCCAAACTGCACTTGTCAGGACGCAATGGTTTTCAAATATTTCCCAGTGCTTTTGAAAATAGGGCAACCTTTCCCTATTGCTAATACTGTGTAACGTTACACTTGCGCCGGTGCAATGTTTCTGTAATCTGGCCCCAGGTGGTTGAACTAAAGGATGGCATCATAGTGGGGCACTTCAGGGGAGCATCCGGAAGGGCCCGGGTGGGCCTTCGTGGTACCTGGCTGTGCCCACATTCACGGTGCAGGGCGTACATTGTGCGCGCGGGCTATTTTAGGGATTAAGTGGAGCAATGGGAAGTTAGGCACGACCATAACACATAAACCATTCTGTGTCATTGGTAAATGGCATATATATTTATAGTGATGCCAATGGAAGCTGGTCTATTGCTCGCTTTAAACCTGCATGCCTCTTGAACCACATGTCGTTGCACATGGATTTTTTATTTATTTTTTATGCCCCATTCAAAGAATGCTGGAACTATAGACCAAACACCCAAAGACCTGCTAAAACAACAGCAGAGACTGAAATTAAAATGTATTAAGCAGAAGCCCAATGCATCTCCTGCGTACCAGGCCTCACCCAATAAGCAGTAGCCCCCTCTGGGGCACGGGGAGCCTAATGAATAGCGTGGTACAAATCTAACTTCTGCAGGAGGTGCAAACTATCCACTTTTATCCATTTGATATATTGCTATGCTTTACATATCTTCTGTATGCGCCATAATGCTCTGTATACACATCTCCAAGCACACACAGCCCGATGCACACAGGTGTACAGCGCAGCGAATGAGGAGAGGCCTGCGAGCATCTCTGATTGGCACCTGCGACCTTCTACCTGGTTCCCAGCTCCTAAAACTGGAGCACGCTCGGAGGTGCCAACATGCAAATGGGATTCGTGAAGTTTTGCTCAACGGCATGAGATCCTGTGGGCATCTCCAGGTTTGCGCAAGTATTGGGCTTTGTTAATACGGCATAACATAGCAGGGGCAACTCCGAGATGGTCACGCCTCTCATTTGCTCCAGTGCAACTCTTTCTGAATCAGGCCCAAGAGCGTTTGCCACATAGGGGTGTTTATCAAGCACCAAATGGCATGACCAGTCAAACGTAGCTCCTAGAAGCCCTGGATATTAAGCTCGCTCACCAGTTTTTTCTAGGCATGGCAGCACCCACCACGCAGACATTTTATCACTGGTGTGATTTGCATTTGAAACGACCCTTCTTCCAACATGGGACCCAAATCCCTAATGAATGGTTCAAAGTTCTAAAGAGGGAACATAGCGTTCAGTGCTGTATGGTAGCAAAGTTGTAGGACATCACGCGACAACTCAACCAGACATGGAACGTCACTCTTTCTGTAGGGGTAGCCTGCTGTGTGCAATGACACTAACATTCACCATTCGTATAGCACACACCACAATCCGAATGGTCTCTTGCCTCTGTTAATCAGTTATTTTTACCCAGTGTTGCTCAAAATGATCAACATCAGAAGAATGAAAGTGTGACTCAACCCTTCCAAGATTCCGACATGTGACTACATCATACGGCAAACAGATACCAGAGATGAGCGCTTAACTCACGGAGCTATCTTACCAGAAATGGGACTCAAAACATAAAACATGGTTTATGATTCACAGAGCCTTTTTCAATGGGATTTCGCTGTTATAAAACACTTCTGGGAATCAGGCCCAGTGTCTGCTGAAGATCTGACTTTGGCTTTGTATGGCACTGATTCCTGAGACTGATTATGTATTGGTTAGCACGGATCTGCCCACGCGAGAAATGAACCTAACACCCAAGCACTCTTAGCATGCACACACTGACAAACCGGTTGACAGGTCATGTGCCCAAGACTTTTGGCCAATGTGGACATTCCTTTTTTCTCAGAAAAGTCGAAGTTTCCTAGAAATGAGGAGGGGTGACTGGCAATTTAGTAATAATAAAACTAGGCTTGCACGTTACACCATCATGTCAAGCCCTGCGGGAATTTGAGAAATATCTCCTTGCACTAACTATTACGTTATGTATAATATCTCTCGTCATGTGCAGTGATGGCGAGGAACAATTGCAAGCTGTGAATAAAAAAATGTTGCACATTTTTGGCAAACACACGGGGGTCATTATGAGCTTGGCGCTAATGGCGAACCACGCAGTTTTACTGAATAGACAGTAACGTCTCGGGAGGATAGCTGAGGGACAACGTGCTCGCCTTAGAAGCAAGGTGGCACAGAGCAACACAGGTTCGAGCCCCGGGTCCGCGCTTAGGAACCACTGGGCATTAAGCGCGTTGTTAATAACCCATGATATCATATCAATCCAGCGTGTCTCTGTCAAATTATGAGTTTCCCTTCAGAAGCTCTTCAATTCCGCATGCTTTTGTGTGGAGGTAATTGCCTCAACAGAAAAGCATTAATGGATGTGACATTACCGCCAAGAGCAGTAATATGGTCTTTGCCTGTGGGACTTCAAAGTGAGGAATAAATGAAGACGGTCTTCACGACTGCGAATCATGCAGAACCGTCAAGCTACCGCATGCAGGAATTTTTATTCAGTTTGGCACTATTTCTGGAGGAAATACCACCAAACTCGTAATCAGACCCATAATTATGGGACATAGGGGCGCATTATAAGTATGGCAATAAGGCAACAACGGCGACGGTACTGCTACCGATGCCGCTGCTACCGTACCGCCATACTACGAGTTGTGCTCGCGGGTCTCGCTCTGCCCGCCAGGTCGGACCTGGCGAGCAGTGCGGCACCCGCGAGCACAACTCGTGGATGCACCGGCACCGTTATGAACGCTGCCGGTGCATCCGAGCTCCCCATTCAGCCCTATGGGGCCGAATGGGGGTGCGGAGTCCCTTATTACCGGCACCCGCGAATGGGCAATTACCAGGTCCGCCAAACTCGCCATGACCCGGTAATTGGCCATTCGCGGGTGCCAGATTTTTTCACAAGTTTGGAGGTAGCCTGCCTGCATTACAGGCGTGGCTACCCCCAAACTTGTAATGAGGTCCATAAACTTGGGAGTTGAAGAAGACTGGTCCACAAAGTAGAAGCCCGAGTTACAAAACCTCTTCTGGCCCTTCTCCTTTATTTAAATGTGTGCCGCTGTCGAAGCAGAGCAGATGGTGAACGTAAATGCCTGCCTGTCTCTCATTAATGTAGGCCCGAGGCCAGAAAATGGTCTGTGCATGATACAGAGGTTCTTAAACATGATCCCCTTTCTCAAGCATTTTTGTAACAGAATCTCTATAGCAGGACATAGTGATCAGTCATGCAGCAGCCCCCTGCATTCTTTCCAGTTGGTGGATCGGATAAGCCGGTCGAACCCAATAAAAATGATTTGCAAAGTCAATGCTTGAGACACAAATTGCCTGAGTTCCATGGAGTTTGTGATTAACTGTTAAAAAGGGAAAGATAAGTCTTAAAAATGTTCAAGCAAAAATGCCTCTTTTTAGAACAGATGCCATTTGGGGTCCCAAGGTAAGTGTAGAGTCCATCAGAGCAGGTAAGTTCCATACTTGTTCAACCGGGAGTGGGCATTCTTAGAATCTCTGCCCAAAATTCTTGTGGTCCAGGCACGTCTATCAGTCCCGCCAACATAATGCCAGTTTTTGTGACATTACTTTTTCATTTGTTTGCCGCCATCTAATAATTTATCTCTGGGCATCTCCTTACTCCTGCATTGTGCAATCTGTCGAAGAGAATTCCGTGATCCACCTACCAAAGGCCGCCGAGAGACCAAGAAGAATGACAAGACCGGTACCTCTAGAATCCAAGAAGGCCCTTAAATCGTCCAGCCTGGATAAAACTCATTAACTCAGTGCAGGGTTCAAAATCAAGGGGAGTTGGGCATTATATAGCTCCTGCTTGTAGCATAGAAGAACCTGGTTACCTTGACACCAAAGGCTTCCAGGAGCTACTTTTGGCTCTCCAGGCCAACTGATGCTGAACATACACACCCATGTGAATTGAACTCGGTGCCATTGGGACAATGTATACATAAACATTAGGACACAGCTGTACATCATTTAAAGCATAAGGGGTCATATATAATGGACAAAATGATATTTTTGCAACTTAAGTGAAAGTGAATTTTGGGGAACACTATGAACTAGCTCCATGGTCCACCGTGGTAGCTCCAGGCCACCGGTTAATGCAGGATACCCAGGAGCTGCTGTCAGCTCCTGCTTATCCAATCTTCATTTCGATATCTGCAGTGCCATGGAAAGGACGGAACATAGTCACTAAGTTGAGGTTATGAAATGAGGCAACAGTTACCTCAAGGTGAAAGGTGCAGAAGAATGTGAGTGAGGTACGCAACGTGTGGGGCTGGCACGGTGCAGTTTATCACCCTGCCAGCTCCACATGTTGCTTTGTGATGAGAAACATGTCATGGTAGACACGTTTCTGGCAACATGTGATTACTCAGAGGTTACAGAAAGAACTGAAAACCAAATAGTTTTTATGTTAAGAAGATACCTATGTGCAGCCGGTCGATATTTGCAGATGTGGACATTTGTAAACACCATTTGTGCAGCTGATGAATAAATGATAACACATTTTAATGTTTAATGTATATCTAGTATGACAAATAACACCAACATAACAAAAGGCATTTAAAATCTTACAAAATAACTGAAAATCAGGGAGAAAGTAAACAAGAAATAAACAGAATAAAACAGAAAAGAACATGAAAGGGGGTCTTTAAGTAATCTGCTGCCATGAGCAGGAAATGCTTATAAGAGATACATATGAAACCTCATTTTGGTTGACATGTAAAAGAACACGGAAGGCCAAAGACACATGGAGGCTCGTCCATGAAATTTTCGTCCGGATTCCTTAGACGGAACGGGAAATCCACTCTGCACATTTCTCCGCTCCATGCAGGGAAAGTCGCAGAGCGGGAAATCCACGCTGCACCTTTCTCCGTTCCATGCAGGGAAAGTCACGGAGTGGGAAATCCACTCTGCACATTTCTCCGCTCCATGCAGGGAAAGTCGCAGAGTGGGAAATCCACTCTGCACATTTCTCCACTCCATGCAGGGAAAGTCGCAGAGCAGGAAATCCACTCTTCACATTTCTCTGCTCCATGCAGGGAAAGTCACGGATTAGGAAATCCCCTCTGCACATTTCTCCGCTCCATGTAGGGAAAGTCACAGAGCGGGAAATCCACTCTGCACTTTTCTCTGCTCCATGCAGGGAAAGTCGCAGATCAGGAAATCCACTCTGCACATTTCTCTGCTCCATGCAGGGAAAGTCACAGAGTGGGAAATCCACTCTGCATATTTCTCTGCTCCATGCAGGGAAAGTCGCAGAGGGGGAAATCCACTCTGCACTTTTCTCTGCTCCATGTAGCTAAAGTTGCAGATCGGGAAATCCACTCTGCACATTCCTCCGTGCCATGCAGGGAAAGTCGCAGAGCGGGAAATCCACTCTGCACTTTTCTCCGCTCCATGCAGGGAAAGTCGCGGAGCGGGAAATCCACTCTGCACATTTCTCCACTCCATGCAGGGAAAGTCGCAGAGCAGGAAATCCACTCTTCACATTTCTCCGCTCCATGCAGGGAAAGTCGCAGAGCGGGAAAATACACTCTGCACATTTCTCCACTCCATGCAGGGAAAGTCGCAGAGCAGGAAATCCACTCTTCACATTTCTTTGCTCCATGAAAGGAAAGTCACGAATCAGGAAATCCCCTCTGCACATTTCTCCGCTCCATGTAGGGATAGTCACAGAGCGGGAAATCCACTCTGCACTTTTCTCTGCTCCATGCAGGGAAAGTCGCAGATCAGGAAATCCACTCTGCACATTTCTCCGCTCCATGCAGGGAAAGTCGCAGAGTGGGAAATCCACTCTGCACTTTTCTCTGATCCATGCAGGAAAAGTCACGGATCGGGCAATCCACTGCACATTTCTTTGATCCATGCAGGGAAAGTCGCAGAGCGGGAAATCCACTCTGCACATTTCTTCGATCCATGCAGGGAAAGTCGCAGAGTGGGAAATCCACTCTGCACTTTTCTCTGCTCCATGCAGGAAAAGTCGTGGATCGGGCAATCCACTGCACATTTCTTTGATCCATGCAGGGAAAGTCGCAGAGCGGGAAATCCACTCTGCACATTTCTTCGATCCATGCAGGGAAAGTCGCAGAGTGGGAAATCCACTCTGCACATTTCTCTGCTCCATGCAGGGAAAGTCGCAGAGGGGGAAATCCACTCTGCACTTTTTTCTGCTCCATGTAGCTAAAGTTGCAGATCGGGAAATCCACTCTGCACATTCCTCCGTGCCATGCAGGGAAAATCGCAGAGCGGGAAATCCACTCTGCACTTTTCTCCGCTCCATGCAGGGAAAGTCGCGGAGTGGGAAGTCCACTCTGCACATTTCTTCGATCCATGCAGGGAAAGTCGCAGAGCGGGAAATCCACTCTGCACATTTCTCTGCTCCATGTCGCCAGCGTCTCCAGCCACATCTGATTTTGATCCACAATTCTAGATGCAGAGGCTGAAAAATGTGTAATGAGGGCTATTATTATTATTATTATTAGTATTGTATTTATTGGGAGCTATCTTATTTGTTAGGAAAACTGCTATGTATGTAGAAACGAAAAGATGTACTTTAACTGTTGTCATTTATTGGATTATTGGAGCAATTCATTTTATGAATCTGTATGTGTATAGCTAGGAACATTGGCAGTAGTGTAGAAATGGAAAGGTGATTCTTAATTTTTCTTATTTAATTGGATCAATGAAATGATGAATTCGATGTCTTTTATTCTCTGTTTATATGTAACTTTCCTGATGACTTTACAGTCGAATAAAGGATTATCATCAAGACTTATTTGTGCACGGCTACCCCTATTGCTGACCACTCCCGGTGTGTATGATCACAGTGGGCCTCATTATAAATTTGCTGGTCTGGTAACAACCGTAGCGGTAAGCTTGCTGGTACCGTTGTTAGCGGATCGGCAAACTATGAGGTCTGACCTGCGGGCCTACCGGCACCCCCGAGCAGAGCATGTTGGATGCACCGCCACCATTCTGATTGGTGCCGGTGCATCCGACCTGCCCATTCCCATTGAGCCCTATGTGGCTCAATGGGAATGGGGAGCATTTTTTTCCGGCAGCCGCAAATGGGCAATTACCGGATCTGGCTTGGCTGTAATGACCCGGTAATTGCCCATTCGCGGGTGCTGGAAAAAAATCTCAAGTTTTGCGCCAGCCTGCCGGTTTTACCGGCAAAGCTACCACCAAAGCTGTAATGAGACCCAGTGTATTTTCCTTCTGGCGCGGTAAAAGATATTTGATGCTGGGAGCTGCCTGGAGGTCCATGCCTTTTACTGCCCCAGTCGCAAAGGAATCAAGACCCATTTGGGCGCCTATGCGTGCGGTCGCAGAAGCAGGCAGCTTTGCCAGATTTACTGGCTCATCTAATATGAGATCCTGGTGTGTTTCTTAGCAAAGTGGGCATGGGTATTTAATCTTGATTTTGATATGTTTTGCTGTTTAATTTACCTAGACCCATCCAAAAATATTTCTCAATTTTTTAAATATTCGGCATTAATAAGGGCATGGCTACCCCCAAACCTGGGTCCGGGTCCGCGTTCCCTGAATGGGGAAATACCAGCCCATTCCGACCTTGGAGGGCCCTGTATTTCACCATTCAGGGAACCCAGACTTGGTCCATCCCCATTCCCATTTGAGCCCCAATAGGGCTCAATGGGAATGGGCAGCATGCTAACAACGAGCCCGTTAATGACGGGCCTGTTGTTAGCTTGCTGGGCCTCTCGTGGGACCCGCTAAGGACGTCTGGTAAAGCCAGGCGTCCTGAGCGGGTCCCGTGAGCGGACCTTGTAATGGGGCGGTAAGGGGTTAGCGGCTCCGGCACCTTTACCGGCACCGTTAACCCCTTGCCACCCTCCTTGTAATGAGGCCCATAGTCAGAATGTATGCATGTGCACCAAATTGTTTGTGTTTGCAGCACTTGTTTTATTATAATTCGACATTGTATTATTCATAAACCAATAACATTTTCTGAAAAAAATGTAAGTTGAGGGGATGCTAAGGTTAGTCGTCAAGCAAAGGACTGCACCATGTTAGTGAAAATGTGTTCAAAATTCATGAAAAACGTTATTTTCGAGGAATGTTGCACTTAGGACGCAAAACTCAAATTGTTTCCAAAATTGGCAATTAAAACAGCAGCAGAACCTTACAGCTCCCAGCACACTGGTCTTCACCTCACATATGACACGATTATAACATAATCAATGACCAAACGAATGACATCACACATGACGTTGCCAATAATGACATCAGTGACATCAGTGACATCATACTGGGCTACTTGAATGCTAAAGAAGTTGTGAAAGGACTCGGGAACCTTTATTGCAGAACATTTTGACTAACTCAATTCTAGAACATGTATGAATGCAGTGCAGGGCAGACACTTCTTAGAATGCGGTTTGTGGGGGGGGGGGGCGCTGTTGCGCCGTAGCAAGATGGCCGCCTGAGTGAGAAGCTCCGGACTACGAGGACGTTTATCCTTTATTTCATCTTGGAAAATCCAGCTAAATCTATCATTACTGCTGCGGCTGCGCAGCAATACTCTGCACTAGATTCGTGCCGACTTTGAGACCTGTGGACCCCCTGTGAATCCCGCTAGCAACACTGGCAGTGCGGCGCTGCGGACGACTGGCTCACCCAGGGAGGAGCTCTGTGGAGCTTGAAATTTGTGGTGCCACCCGACACCCTGGCGCAGGCGGCCTGCGTGGGGGAGGGGCATCGGGACGCGTGTGCCGAACCTAACGGCCCCGCAGCCCACCTAGCCACCCGGCGGATCCGTGGCTGCACTAAACATCGTGGACTGGCGGCTGAATCCGAGAACTGTGCTCCACTGTGGTCGGGGCTGGAGCCGCGTGCAACCGGAGCCGCTACGGCTGCCCCAGCGTTCCTGTGCTGATCGTCTGCCTTACTCCTCCGCTCCTCATCTGGTGATGCTTCGGCCTCGATCTCCCAACAAGGTAGGGGGGTGATGTTGCGGGGGACGGGCGGCCTTCCCCTCATGACTGGGGGGCTGGCCCCCCTGCAGCTTGGGACTGGCCTTGGGCCCTCTCCTCCCCCGCTGCGGCAGTTCAGGTCACACGCTCCCTGACCACTTCGGGGAGCAGGGGGCCTGTATCTTCGTGGACTCTGCGGGGGGCCTCCTCCCCCCCCTGCCTCAACATACTTAAGACATTGCTATCAACCAAGGGGGCCACCGAGGGGGGGCCCTGTCACGTGCTCCCTGTCCCTCTGGGAAGCTTGGGATAGGAGAGATTGCCCTGACACTTGGGCTGCGCTGGAGTCACCCCACTGAAGTCCATGACCATTAGGCCAGCTGATTCATCTGATGCACCGGCACAGCACAGATTTGGGTGACCATCACTCGCATGCTTAGGATACGAGGAGCCACCCTAGGGTCCCACCGCCCGCCATATATTAAACTGACCCAGCTGTCCTACGACACCGGTGCCTTCATCTCCCACTGACCCGGTTCTAGGGATCATCCCCGCTGTTACCGCCACAGGTGCGGGCTCGGTACAAGTTGGGACACGCATATAGCTTGCTGGGAGAGCTTGGTCACTCCTTCACTGCAAATTGAACACTGCCCACAGGTCTGGGAAGTACATTGCTATTAACCAGAATATCCCCCCTCTGCAGCTGCGGGGGAGCTATATTACCTACTATTTCCTGGGCTCCCGAACCCCTCAATTGCTTTGTGCTGCCTGCTCCTGAGGGTCCTGGACTCATTGGATCATCGGAGAAACCCTGGTACTGGATCTACCTGGGCCTCCCCCTCTGGACTGTATACCCATCGGACCGGCTGGTCCAGCCCTGTAAACTTTATGCAGTGGTGAACTCGGCACTTGCGCTA
This sequence comes from Ambystoma mexicanum, assembly GCF_040938575.1. Taxonomy (NCBI): domain Eukaryota; kingdom Metazoa; phylum Chordata; class Amphibia; order Caudata; family Ambystomatidae; genus Ambystoma; species Ambystoma mexicanum. The sequence goes on from NC_090932.1 coordinate 314,626,340, forward strand.
CATTTACTTGGTGGGAGGAGGTGCTGCCCTGCCCCTCAACACCGGTATCATACTGTACCTGTCCTACTGTCATACACTGCTGTTACCCTCACTCCCACCTACTCTGCACTAGTGGTCACCCCTGCCGCGCCCCCCATGAGGGCGGGCCCCGTCCATTGAGGCAGATACAAACTATTTAAAGCGTATGTTGGGAGCATAACACTGCCGTAAATTGGACACTGACCCACAGGCCTGGGAGTTGCATAACTATAGACCCAGGTATCTCTACTTGGCATCTATTACAGTGTGAATCCCACTACCTCTGAGCACCCTCCTCCGTCTAGAATCCCGGACTTTGAACCCGGTCTTCACCATGGCCAAGGGAGCTGGTGCCGGAAAAAAGCAAAGCTCTTTAAACATGTTCGCTAAAACACCATCCAAGCCGGCCCCGATGACCCCGAGGGGCAGTCTAACACCTCTGCTCCATCAACTTCAGACGACTCGCAGAAAATGCTGGAATACATTCGGGAAGGCTTCACTACACTCCATACGAAATTAGACGATATGAACGGGACCATCTCCTCCATAAAAGCGCATATCGAAAAAACTGATCGAAGAGTTGCAGAGGTTGAGACCAGACTGGGAGTTGCGTAGGAGGACTTGGGCTCTTTACGCGCTGCAGTCTCCACGCTCACCAACCGGGTGACAGCGGTGGAGAAAAAGAATGATGATCTCGAATCCCGCTCTAGGAGAAACAATTTGCACATTATTGGAATACCCGAAGACAATATTACAGAGCCCATGGAAGACTACGTGGAACACATCCTTATGACACTCCTTGATTCCCCTAAACTCTCCCTGCAGTTCGCCATTGAGAGGGCACACCGCTCCTTGACCGCCAAACCCAGGCCAGGCACTCCGCCGCGGCCCATTATAGCTAGGATCCTCAACTTCCAGGACCGTGATGCTATCCTACGAGCGGCCAGGATCAAGGGAGAACTTCTCCTCAGAGCAAATAGGATCCACCTCTACCCGGACTACTTTGTGGCGGTGCAGCTGGAGCGCCAATCATTTACAGCTGTGAAAAATAGACTCCGGGACTTGGGAGTCAAGTACTCCATGCTGTTTCCTGCAAAATTACGCATTGAACACTCCAACAAAACTTTCTTTTTCACGATCCCCGAGGAGGCCTCTAAGTTCCTCGACGAACATTTCCCTGGCTGACCCACTCCTGCCACGGGCCCAGTCTGTAATGATACCTATTGTGTTGGTTGGTACAGTGATGAACCGCATTTAGTCCTACTCATAATGGTCCTATGCCACACACATTGACTCTGGCTGTTTTCCTGATTATTCTTGTTGGGTGGACCCTCCGTGGTCAGGTCCTCTAGGGGGCCAGGATCATGCTGTGTTTGACTATTATCTATACCCTACAGTAACTTTGGTGTCTTATCGCGGACCGGTCCTCGGGGAGCCAGTATCAATGGAATACTCACAATTATGATGTGTTATGGGTGGAATCTATTGAACTGCATTAACATATAGTGGCGGCCCTCCTGTCTTTACCATATAATCCTCCACTCATGTAACCTAAACTGTACATGCTTGTTATACCAACTGTATTTACATTATCCTCATCCTACTCCAGTCCGTCGCGCCACTGCTAGGACAGCTAACAGGCCCCCAGGCGCTGATGCCGAGTTGTTTGTCAATGTTTTGTTGGAATTTGGGTTTCATTCCTCAAGTTGTGGGAGGGATGTGGGCAGTGGGAGGGGGGATAGAGAGTTATATTGAAAAAGCCTTGGCAACCACCAGAGAGATCACATATGATACACTAGTACTGCACAGGAACTCAGATATGGTAACGCATCGGCTCAGGCCGAGATGGCATGGTCCAACTCAAACCCACGGTATAAAACTCTGGTTACCCCTCTACACTAATGGCGGATAACAGCTTAACATTCATGAGCTGGAATGTTAGGGGTCTGGGCAACTACAAAAAGATGCAACAAATACAACTCTATGCGGAGCGTCATAGTGTTCAAATCCTATGTCTGCAAGAAACCCACGCTCGATCCGAGCAGTGCGAGAAATTTGCTAAACAGTGGGGCCCACAGAGGTACTACACAAACTACTCCACTCAAGTAGAGGTACCCTCACTTTAATTCATAGGAACCTTAAGTTCAGCTGCTCCCAATCGCATGTGGACCCCCTAGGGAGATATGTACTTATTGTTGGTAAACTGCAAAATCAGGAGGTGGCTGTTCTGAATATATATGGACCCAATATTGATGACCCTGACTTTTACCTGCACCTGGCCTCGATACTTGAGAGTTACCCTCAGATCCCGATCATATGCGGTGGAGACTTCAACACGATCTTAGATGTCACATTAGACAGGTCGGGCTCTAGACCTCGTCAGCTCTCAAGGGCAGCTTACACGATCCTCACAACTTTACCCCGACTTGCTGTGGTGGACGCTTGGCGCTTAATGTACCCCGCATGTACACCTATTATTCTTCAGTCCACGATTCCTACTCTAGAATAAATAGATGACTTGTGTCCGATATACTAATTAGCCGCCTAACCCGCCTGGCAATCCTCCCCAGAACACTGTCCGATCACTCCCCGGTAGTCGTCTCTCTGACCTGGGGGCATGACTCTGGAAGGACTAGGCAATGGAAGATGAGACCTCATGTCCTCCTGGACCAAACCTTTGCCTCTGAACTTGAGTCCTACATTGAGGAGTTTTTTTAGGTCAACACAGAGTCAGTATCCTCACGATCCACCCTCTGGGAATCATTCAAAGCATATGTCAGGGGTATCGCCATATCTAAAGGTTGTGGCATTCTGAAACATATTCAGGAAGATATCGCTGACAGCGAATCAGCCCTGGCCACCCTGCAATCCCAATATGGACAAGATCGCACTCCCACAGCACTGGCAACACTGGGTCGGGAGCTGGATAGATTCCGTGACCTTGCAGAGCGCGAAGTTCAATTCCTTGATGATCCCCGGGCAGTTAGATGATACGGGGAGGGCGAGCGGCCAGGCCGCGTATTGGCCAAACTAATTCGCCACGGGTTTGGCGCCCCCAGTATCCCGGCAATTGAAAGGGTTGATGGTACGCTGGCTACCTCATCTCAGGACATCAACACAGAGTTCCTTACATTTTACACATCCCTGTACGCGAAAGCCAATGAACCCCATGTCTCAGAAATCGACACATATCTGGAGGACCTCCCTCTCACGACCCTATCTGGAGATATCTCCGCTTCCGTAGAGAGGCCCATCACCATCGAAGAGCGGGCAAGGCCCCCGGCCCATATGGTCTCCCTATGGACTTTTATAAGCGGTATAAATCTATCTTGGCTCCACAATTACTAGCATTATGGGAGGAGGCCTGTGAGGTAGGTACACTCCCCCCTCTCTCCGTGAGGCCATGATAACGGTCCTGCTCAAGCCTGGTAAACCTCCTACCCTATGTGGCTCATATCGCCCCCTCTCCCTCATAAACTGTGACGTTAAAATATATGCAAAACTACTGGCTAACCGCCTAGCCCCACTCATGCCCCACATCATACATCCCGACCAGTCTGATTTCGTCCCGGGTAGGTCCACAGCACTAAACCTTAGGCGTCTCTTCAATGTGATCAGTAGGATCAACTCAAATACACGGGCAGTGGCAGCCACCCTGGACATGCAAAAGGCTTTCGACTCAGTGTCCTGGGAATATTTGTGGCGAGTCTTGGCAAAATGTGGATTTGGTTCCAACTTTCAATCCTGGGTCAGACTCCTATATACCAACCCAGTGGCTAGAGTCTGCACTGAGGATAGATGCTCCGCCCCCTTTCAGATAGCCAGAGGGACGCGACAGGGGTATCCCCTTTCCCCGCTAATTTTTGCAATAGCAATTGAACCCTTTGCAGACATGATGCGCCAATCAAATTCCCACAGGGGCTTACGCACGGCGAGGCAAGCAGATATTGTTTCCTTATACGCTGACGACGCCTTGCTTTACATCCGCTCCCCAGAAGTTAACCTAGCTCCAATCCTACACGACGGGACCCGATTTGGTCAGATATCTGGTCTTAAAGTAAACTACTCTAAATCGACCTTGTTTCCTCTCACAGACAATACATGACCTCTGTCTGATCTTCAGGGCTTCACGTGGCCCCATTCAACCTTCACCTACCTAGGAGTGGTGGTCTCTCGGCATGTTGAGCAGCTGCGAGCCGAAAACTATCAAAATTACTTAGCCAACCTATCGACCAAGACTGCAAGTTGGGCCAGACTTCCCACTTCCTTAGCGGGTAGAATTGGTATCCTTAAAATGGTTGTGTTGCCCCAACTCCTATGCCGCTTTACGAACATTCCGTTCTGGCCGTGCGACAGCTTCTTTAAGAAATTACGTGGCATTACTAATACCTTCCTTTGGCACTTTGGTGCAGTCCGGCTCAAACTTACTACACTCAGCACTCCCAAGGAATTGGGTGGGTTCGGCGCCCCGACTTTCTTAGATACTGGGTAGTTGATCAATCCCAATTTGCTTCTTACTGGTTCAGTACAGAGAACCCCCCTCTTCATGTCCGACTTGAAAAACTAAAGGCTAGCGAACAAACGATTGGCTCCCTCATTCTCAAGCCGTCCCGCCCAATCCTGAATCACCGGACCCGGTGGTTAGCACATCACTCGCGCTTACTAAAATGTGGGCAATGGTCGCAACGCCTAATCCATTTCATGGTGACCTTCCACTCTGGAATTTTCTCCCTGATGTCCCATATATCCCTCAATCCATAGTGTCCCGCTGGTCAGAAGCTGGCTTCCTAACCCTGCGCGATGTATTTAGAGAGGACAACTTCCTGGAGTGGTCTGGCTTTCCTTTACCCCTTAAGCGTAAACCTTCAGCGTGGTTGCAATATTCCTCGCTTCGGTAGGTCCTCAAAGCCAAATATCCAGAGTTTCCTGCAATCGCTCCGGATGACCCTGTAATAACTGAACTGTGTTCTTCCGATGCCTTCAGAGGGAAAGTATCTAGACTCTATAACATGCTGCAGACCAGAGCCGCCCCCTCCTTTGTCAAACTAAAACTCAAATGGGAGGAAGACCTGGGAGTCGAGATTACTGATGAGCGCTGGGCTCGAATGTGTTCACGTACCCAGGAGGTGTCTTATAACTCCAGGTTTAAGATGGTTCAGTTCAAGGTACTGCATGGGTATCACCACACACCAGCTAAGTTACACCGCATGTTCCAGGAGTTCTTGCCTCACTGCCCCAGATGTGGAAGCGACCAAGCTACTTACTTGCACATGATCTGGCATTGCTCACACCTAACACAATACTGGCAGGACATATGCACTTCTATGTCAGACATACCAGACTGCACCATAGATCCTTCTCCTATACACTGCCTCTTCCATGAGCTCCCCAGTCTCAAACGCGACTCTAGGAAGCTAGCAGGACTTTGTATGTTACTGGCAGTGCACTGCATTCTACTGTGCTGGCTTCGCCCCAGTGCGCCCACACACGCCCAATGGCTATAGGCGGTCACCTGGGCGTACGACACCGAGGAGGCTTGGGGGGCCACGCAACACCCACACTCCAGACCTAGGGATATCTGGCGACGATTTCGCATATACATGTCTGCCCTGTCCTCCACCTCAGGCTCTGGTACTTCCTCTCCCTCCCACTCTCCTCAGTAACTCCTTGTGAGACTCGACTCTCCTCAAGCTCAGGGCGCAAGACTTCCTCCAGCATCCACACTAATTATTCTATGTGATAATAATGCATTGTATTGTGAATCTTTGTATGAGTTGCAAGCTGATGCCGTGATGTACCATATCTGTGCAGTTTTGTTGCGTTGTTCCTTTGTCCTCAATGGATTGTCAAGCTAATTAAATAAAGTTTAAAAAAAAAGAAATGCGGTTTGTGGACTAATTGTTTGCAGTGAGTACTTGGTTAGGAGTTCTTTTGAGTCACATTTAGGTCCGTTGTAGCTGTTGAGAGCGCATGAGTACAGTTCCTGAGTGACAGGGCTATTTGTCATGGAGTTATATTCAAGATGAATGCTGCAGGGTACATATTTATGATTGGGGTGCAGGTACATGCCACAAGAATAAGAACATTGTGTGTGCTTAGTACATAGATGCAGAGAACATGTGTAGCAAGGACATTCACCTTAAAAGTGTGCACAGTCGAGGATCGAACCGTTATCTGCAAAAGGTGCATGATTTTGGAGTGAGCCTTCCTAGCAAATATTGGAAATAGGAAAGTGTAGTTGGCACTTTAATGGGTCTTCGGGGGCGGGGGAAGGCACATGTAAGGTACATAGGGACTCATTACGAGTATGCCGGTCCGTAATTAACGTGCCGGTAATTCTGTTTGCCGGACTGACATTCTCCGAGTTTGCCGGTGGGGTAGCCTGATTTGCCTCCAGCCAAGAGGTGAAGGTAAGTCAGGAACCCCACCAGCAAACAACAGTCGGTATGACCGGTAATCACCCTATGGAACTCCATGGAATGGGGATTAATCTGCCCTTACTGGCACCAGTAAACTGCCGGCGGACTAGGTGCCGGTAACAGTAATTCCGTCTGGTGGATACCACCAGACGTGTAATGAGGCCCATAGTCACCAGACACGTGCGTTTGGAGCACGTTGGTAGCCGAGTACATAATATAAGAGGATTCAATTCAACACTACAGCTAAGTCAACGCCTAGTCTATAATACTGAATGAAAACCCTTATTGATATATCTTTATGTCCAGTTCATGCGTTCTGGATGACTACCCCTATATAACACCCCTCTCTCAGAATCCCCCCGACCCTACTGAGCCAAGAAGTAGTTCTGTTTTGCAAGTTGAAAGGTTTATTTGAGAAGTAAAGCAATATATATCTATGACACTTTTTAATAATTAATAATTGAATATCACACTTAATCTGATATGCTAAAGATTAACAACGGAGAATCTGGCACTAGCACACTTCTTTATAATCACTAAGGAGTTGACATGAAATGGATAAGGTAGCAACAATACTTTTATGGTTTCAAATGGATGCAATGTGGAATGAAAATGCAGTACAGAAAATACTCAATATGCGTTCAACAAAACAATGTAATCACTTTTCTCTGGCAATCCCCTCCCCCCTTTATGCAATGCAAGGAAATGGAAGGAAAGCACACAGTTCTCAGAAATGCAATCAACTGTAATTCAGTTCACCCCAGCAACTTAGACTACAGAAGTTGAAAACACAGGCCCAAATGCTTTTAAATGTGCTGGCAATGAAGAAAAAAATATGCTAAAATGCTTTTAATTCCCTCTAGGAGTTTCAGGGTGAGTGAAATCAAGTTAATATTAGTCCAGGCTCACTTTAGCAAGGATCTAGGAGTAATTGGTAGGTTAAACGAATTTCTGGCAAATGGAAGGCAAGCAGCAGCAGATTTTTACACGTGAAGAAATTTGCAAATCGCGGTAAAATGTCAAATCGCGGCTAAATTTGCGAATGCGCCGAGCGCGATTACAGAGGAACTACAAGGACTATCACTATCGTTTCGGGGTCCTAGGAAAGCCTAGGATCTCAGCTTCCAGATGAAAGTTACTGCAAGTCTCTAGCACAAAACGGTCACGGAGATATGAGCGATTAAATAAAGGTCGTTTTTCAGATTTGAAATTTTAAAGTTCAAAAAGACAAGTGCAGCTTGCAACTAGAAAATGACAAGTGACAGCTTTACAAATGGCAGGTGACAGTTAGGAGGCAGTTCTACTTAGATTAAAATAGCTTGAATTATATTATGTTAACTAAGAGATTGGTTCTGCACAGTTCTGCTATGTACTCACAATATATTTAGAAATATGCCTTGCCACGGATCTGGTCAGGTTTTGGACTGCACTCCGGTTCAGCTCTCTCTGGTTTTGGATACTGCTCTGCTTTCTCTGGGTCTTTCTGCACAGCTTTCTCTGGAGATTGATGGAGGTAAAGTATGGATTTTCCCGGCAGAGCTTCCAGCTGCAAATGGATTTGAAGGTCCCTATCTGTCCTGTCTGTCTGCTTTTATGTGTTTTCAAAATGGGTGTGTGTGCAGCATCACTAGACCCTACCCCTCTCCACTTATCATTGGCCAAGCTTTCATTTCTCCCCTGATTGGGGAAGCTAAGTTGTGTCAGAGTGATGTCATTTTACAGCCTGCAGAAAGTCCACTCCTCCTGTCAACTTGCACACAAATCTAGATTTGAACCAAATACATATTTGCAGAGGTACATGTTGTTTTAAAATCATATGCACCCATCATGCATTACAGGAGGTATACCCTGTTCAAACTCTGCTCTTCCTGGGAGCTTGCATTCAGAAATGGCAATATTTTGCACTTTTTAACTGGTTTGCAATACCGGACATTACCCCAAATTTACACACATGTGCGCAAGGAGTATGGACGTTAGTTGATGAAGTGTCAGATTTTTCACATGCACACATTTTGAGTAATATCCTCTTTTCCGCTAAAACTCCCCTGAACATACCACCGGTTCTAAAAACCTCTTAAAATGTGGGCAGAAAAATCACAAGAATTATGGTATCATTTATAAAATTTTCACATGTCCGCTCTATGAGTTATTCATCTTTTTAGAGTTATGTTCTGGCCCCAAAGGGGTGTGGTTTTCTCCCAGCACAAGGTTGAATTTCTGGTTTTTCCAGTTCTGCCAAGCCAGCTTGCTCTCACAGGCAGTGCCCCTCCCCTTTGTCCTTCCAGGAGGAAGCTACATTTACGACATCTGCAATAAACCATCTGCCTGGGTCAGGACAGGGCTTTGTTCAGAGCTCCTGTATTCTGTGGGGGCTCCCCTTAATTCAATTATCAGAGAGATGGCATATCCTTAGTGTGGCCAGCAAAAGGCAGATAGGCCTGGGAACACAGCTGTGACTCAAGTTTCACTCCTGATGGGGGGTAGTTGCCAGGCAAAATTCAGTTCCTTAAGCCAGGTTTCAGATAAAATGTCACTTTTTGTTACCCAGTTTAAGTCAAGACAATGTTTACATATGCAGCTAGAATGCTGATTCTAAGTTTAAAACTATGACATTTAAACAATTGCAACCTATGTGACACTCAAAGTAGGTCACTCATTTCTTTTAAACATTTAGATTTTTAGTGTCTTTCAATCCAAATTTACTTAAACTGCTGAAATCCACAGCTCAGCCAGTCTTGTTATAAACCTTCAAGTCACTTCAGAATATAACTTTACATTGGATCCACTTCTCAGTAAGTCTTTCTTTGGCTTGCCTTGGGTTCATTTATTCAGTTTTACACAAAAAAGTAAAATCTGGTGGTTTTAAAACGCCGGCTTTCTGATAGTTGTGAGTACTGGTACTGCACCCCTTTTTGGGATTTAAGAAAATGAATTCCCAACAGTTATGGGTTTGCTTTTGGCAATCAGCATTGCCATTCCCAATGGTTTCAGACTACTGTGTGGGTAGTCCAATGGTGGTTTTAGGCAGTGTCCTTCTGTGCCCATAACATCGGCAAAAATGAGTGGCAGCCTATTCTTCATGCACTTCCCTGGGCATTTTCTGGGAAGCTCTGGCCATCATGATGTTTTCATGTCAGTACTGCACAGTTTTGAGGTAGGGCTCGGATGCATGGGTAAATACATCCCACAATAAAGGAACCTCTTAGGCTGAAAACTGTTCTGGCTTTAGAAATTTAACCTTGTGTGTGATGTCACCCATCAATAATGTTAATGATGAAGAAAATATGATATCAGCGATGACATTTATGAGGCGACTTGATATGCTATTTGTGATGTCATGTGTAAAGTCGAAACTTCCTGAACTTGCAAAACTGGGGACATTTTAGATTATGCATCATACCTTTCACATTCATTTAGATAGAGTTTTCTTTTTTTACAACCGGTTTGAGGACTAGAGATTTTGGAATTAAAAAATATCTTGAGAGCAGCTAAGTTGGATTTGCTGACCTAGGTGAGGTTTCTGCTAATAGCTGTCAAAATATCTCAATACACAATTTGGTGCACAGTTATGTTATGATGAGTTATACTGCGCACTGCTGCCAGGTGCATGGTCTTCAGGTGCTCACGTGGCTCTGTAAGAAAAGTGGGTGGGTTTGGTTAGTGAGGGAAAAGGGATAGGATAGAAGTTGTGCTCTTCTGTTGATGCTTGCCGAACCAGGAGAAACTGGCGTCTGTGTGTGTTTTTTTTGGGTTTGCTTTGTTGTGTACACTGGGCTTCTTGTGTCCGGAGGGGTAACGTCCAGTGTCTGGGTTGTTTGTTGTATGCAGCTGTTTGGTCTTGTGGCGCGGTGAGCGGTGGGTGTGTCAATTGTGTCGTTTTGCTGGTCCTTTTGGGTGTGTATAGTACGTGAGAGGTAAGTAGGTGTGGAAAAGAGGAGGGGGTGGTTAGTTGGTTTCTGTTTGGCTCTGGGTTTTTGGTTGTTTTATTGATGGTTCTTCGATCCATATTGTCCCATTATGTTTTGTTCCCACAGTATGCTTGTCTCTATGAGTTGAATAGCTAGGTTTTCAATAATTTTCTGAAAGATAGTTAGTCTTCCGTAGTTCTTAGTTCCTTCAGTACTGAGTTCCATAGTTTGGCTATCAAATAGGAGAATGCGGTTCCTCCGAATTTCCTTTTCTCGTAGTGTTTTGTTTCAATTTGGATGTCGCTGCTCGATCTTCGGTTTCTTCCTGGTTGGCAGCGGTTGATTTTATCTTAGAGAAATGTGGCTCTTTGTCTGTAATTCGTGGACGATGCAGAGTGCTTTAAAGTGAATGCATTTTTTACTTTTAGCCAGTGTGGAGTTCTCAGGGCTGTTGTGATGTGTTCTCTTCTATTTAGTCTCAGGAGTAGTCTTGCTACAGTATTTTGGATGCGTTGTCGTTTTTTTTGTGAGGCGTTCTGGCATTCCAAGGTAGTGGCTGTTTGCATAGTTTACTCTAAACAGCACCAAGGAGTTGATTGCAAAGGTTCTGTGTGGGAAGCTGAGGTAGGGCAGTTTCCCCCTTATTAGTCCCCGGAGGCAAAAACCTTTTTTTTGCAATTGCGTTGACTTGTGGTTCTAGTGAAAGTCCGTTGTCCACGACTGTTCCCAGGTTTATCACTCACAATGTCTCTGGTTGGTTTGCCATGGACGGTGGTCAGCTCAGGTCTGTGTTGCATTGTCTCCTGGAGGGGAGATCATTATTTCTGTTTTGGTCGGATTAAGCTTGAGATTGTTGTTTGTCATCCAGGTGTATATGTCTGTGGGGCATTTGTTGAGGCTGCTGTTTGGGTCTTGGGCGGAGGTTATCCTGAAGATGAAGTGGGTATGGTCTGCGTAGTTGTAGGCGGTCAGTCAGTCCTTGGGTGCAGATGTTTTAAGATGTTGTCTTTGCATCAGTCCTGGACAGAAGGTATTTTATGAGTGCCAGACATGTTGACTTGTCACAGTTATGTTGGTTTTTTAAATGTTTTATTGAGTTCTCGCTTAGATAGCACTGCCCAGATATCATTACACACTCATCATATTAAAGTGATTGTTGTTGACTGGCTCTGAAGGTCCTGTGGATCTCTTGTGACGAATGAGAGATTGCGGCCAAATAACATGTTCCCTGACTCAGATCCACTAAACACACTATTTTTCCCTGACTCAGATCCACTAAACACACTATTTTTCCCTGACTCAGATCCACTAAACACACTATTTTTGAAATGCAGACAAGTCTGTGAAGGCAGACCATGGCCACAGAACTCAGTCAATGTTTTACCCAAAACTTAACACATAATACAATCCTAGGACAAAGGACACTCTGCACCTTTACCACACAAGTCCTCCAACAGAGACCGCAGCATTTTAGACTATGAAGCTCCTTGCTTAACACACACATCTGTAGTATTGTCACTGTCATTAGGAATTTCAATGAGTAGGTGAGGAGCCCTTTTTCACAATACAATACAGCCCATCACCTGTCTGCCACTCCATCGCCCTCTTTCCATCTCACTGAATTAAATGTGTGCCTTAGTCTTTCGCCAGTTGACTGATATCAGGGTAGCCACATTGCTCGGGAAGCAGTGAAGACATCTTTACATTTGAATGTGTCAGCTACTGCTTTTGCTCTGACTAGTGTTATGTGTGAAACACACCAGGTTAGCAGTAATTTGGAAAGTAGTGAATTAATACTTTTTCTCCAAATGAGTCGGGAACCCACCATCTGGGAGAGAAACACCATGGATTGTAAATTCATGGGGGTTCCCTGTCAGTGTATTGGGGATCACTGGGCTCCTGCATATCTGAGCCGTGACAGTATGCAAGACCTGCAAACTATACATGCATCCGCTGGTAGACAGTGACCAGACCTGATGGTTCAACCTTTGGCTGAACTAACTGAGTTTAAGCTGGCGTCTAAGTCTCTGAATTGTCTATTAGATTGACTTATCACAGAAAAAAATAGCTGTGTTAACGAGGGTATATGGCTAGAACGGCTTGAGTTTAGGGACAGATAAGAAGCAGTCCAGGGTTGGGCAAGTTGGCAGGGCAGAGACATAGAGCAGGTATTTCCAGAAATCTCAAGTAATAAAACATTACGCACAATACATTGTGTGACTTTCTTACAGACTGTAAGGGGGCAAATCTTGCTACTGTGGACTAAAAAGTAAAAGAAACCTAAATTTGAGACGTAAGGGAAGCAACTTGATGAGACAGAGAAGCTTATTTATTCTCTGAAAAATTGTTTCTTGTCAGACATTTGAGTGAACATACATGGAACCTAAATTAAAATTCCTCAATGCAAAAGAACTTACTTTCCTTTTTTTCCTAACAGTTACTTTATGTCTCAAAATGTCTTAAATCTTCTAACCATGCATACTCCCGAAAGCTGTGCTTATTCTGCTTCAACGGGGGCACCCATGTTAACACTGCTTGCCTGATACCCCTCATCCCTTCCACAACCATTTCTTGCGATGGCTATACCCTGTGACTTTAGACTCCTCTGCCACACCCCTTTAGGTCCTGTCTGGTCGGTATTAGCATAATTGACCTAAAAACATTTGACCTAAAACATTTGATCGAATTTTCTGGACCTTTTTTTTAGTCAAATTGAATTAAATATATATATGGGTGTGGGTAATGGTATAGATTAGGTTGAGGGGAAGTGGGGAGTGGGATTTACGAGGGGGGTCTCCCCCTGCATTTTAGACCAAAAAAAAAGGTCAAATAAATTTGATCAAATGTGTTAGGTCAAATAGACCCAAACCGTCTGGTCATATTGCGCCAGTTTAGATAAGGGAGCCGAAGGCCCCCACATTCTTGTTCTTGTACAATTGCCACATCCCACTCTTTGGCGGAGTGTTTCACAAAGATACAGTATGAACCAAAATTCTAGTTAATTCAGTGTTTTTGTTACCAACCTTAAAGGTTTACTTGTGGATTGGATAAACAGTTATCCTACACTCAAAAGGTATTTAATTTGTGTGGCTACTCTACAAGAATATATTTGTCAGCGCTGCTAGGCCCACTTTCCACTTTTTCACCATATCATTACATTTTCTAGTCTGCCAGAGTTGCCAACACAATGGTTCTGGGATTATTGACTTCTCTGTTGCTTCTAAAGGAACAACCCTCTTTGATAGCTGTGGCAATTCACAGAAAGATCTCTGGGTGGTCTCCCTATAGCTACCTGTGTTCTATGAGTAGGTTTCGGGAATCTTTTACCTCACATCAGGCGACCTCCTATTTGATAGGCCCTTGTAGTCTACAAGCTTTTTAGTAGCACCTTGTAACTTAAGTATCTTTCAAGACATCAAGAAGTTGTTAGCTGCTTGGCAGTTGATGAAAAAAGAACTCGTCAACACTCTCTGACTCTGGCCTGATTTACAAAAATGTTTTAACATGGGAACGTTCCATTGAAAGCTTTTGGGGGAATCAGGCCCTTAGTCTGGAAAAGTGTTTCGTCTCAGAGACTAGTTTGCCCTATGTGAAATGCTCTCCTTGCCTGTTTAACAGCTCCTCATGTGGCAAGTTCTTTTCTCAGCTTCTCTGCACCTCTAGTGCGGTTGCTTGCGTTGCCTGCTCAACACCTCACGTTGCAAGTGCTCTGCTCAGCTCTTTAATTCCAAATTTTTCTAGTCTTCTGTTTTGGCTCCTCTGCACCCCAGGTGGCAAGTGATCCTTTTGCCTGCTAAGCACTGCATGTGGTAAGGGCTCTTCTTATCTTACCTCCTGTACCTGCCTCGTCCTCTGCATATGCTCCATCAAGCAGTTACATGTTAGGCTTAGTTATGGTGAAGAGGAGCTGGAAATGGTAGGAGAACCTTTAAGGGCAAAGGAAACAGAGAAAGAACGTATCAGGGATACGCAGTCTGTCTGAGGAAGAGTCAGACATCCTTCAACAAAGTAAATAATGGTATGAGCAAAAGTATTTTTTCTGCGCTACTGGATCTCAAAGATCATTTATTTTTGTGGATTCCAAATACACTTTACTGCTTAGGGTCCAACCAGACTACTATTTGTTACTTTTAAAATAATTGCAAAACATGACACCCCCATGTTTACCCTTATATTGCACAACATAAAAACAGCCGATATTGAATTTTATAAAGCTGTGCTATTGCTAAGTTCTAATTATTTGTTCTTTTATAACCTTTATGTTCACTACTTCTGTTTTAATGGTATGTTCTTGACACATAGGCATTTTACAAGGGTATTTAAAAACATAAATTACAAAAGTAGACTTACACTTATAAAAAAGTGGTAGTGATGTTTTGTGTCAAGTGTCAGTGTTTGAGCTCATTACCATCAATGACCTTAGTGGCTTGCGCATATGAGAAGCTGGGAAATACCTCTTTTAGTAGTAATCCAAAATGATGGCTATGATCAAAGAACTTGTAAGGCCGCTTTCACTCATTCATCTCCAATATCATGCACCCACTTATATGTGAAGAGGGATCTTTCCTCATGATCACACTGTTAAATTGATCGACCGCTCTGTATAATTTTAGCACTCAGATTGCTCATAAGGTTTGACATTCTTCATATTTAAACTCTATGGTTACATTTGTTCTGTTCTATAATGTGCCAGAGTAACACAGAACCCCATTATTAGTCTTGCACAGCTCTTTCTGGCAATTCCAAATTCAATTCTTTTGTGTGCTTCTTAAAGTATGCTGTTAAGATCATAATGTTTTTTGGGTTAGAAAATTGGCTTTATGTTAAGGGTTTCTCAAACCCTACTCCTTGATGATTTGATCTGTGTCATTTCTGTCAGTAGTCTCTTCCACGACCTTCGAGATATAATGTTCTATCGCTGGATGCCAATGCTTTATCCAAAATATCCTCTTGGGGGTCTTCTACTGTCATTGCAAATGTTTTGTTCAGCCATGTGTAGAAATGTTCTAAAGTCTGTCATTTTCCCCACACCTTAAACGCATCATTGATAAATTGATGCTGTATTCTTATGTTATCATGCCACCCTTCCTTGATTAGAAAACAGCCTCTCTATAAACAAGATATGAAACAGCTGATGTAACTGGGTGCTGAATGGGCAGTTCTTTGTGAGTAGTATGTTTCTGTAAATATAAATCCATAATTCACACCCTTTACCTAAAACTCCAGTAGCAGATACTGTACACTGTTAATTCCTTGAAAATACATGCAGTGATATGACAGTAAAGGGCACGAACACTAAATAAGTACCTGCCAGCTGTATGTTCTCTTTTAATTAATAAAACTGACTTGTCTTTCAATTTACAAACTATTTTAGTCATCATTTGTTGGTCTTGATAGTGTGCTAATTGTTGAAAAATCCTAGCTGGTCATGTCACTGTATGGTACACTGGTTGTTCCTAATGCTTTTGTGAATTGTAGGATTCTTTCAAATGTGTCCTATACATTGAACACTAGGAAGATTTGTTTTGATTAAGGGAGAAACTATCTTTGAACCCTGCTACACACACTTTCGTGGTACATGCTGGTGCTGCAAGTGTTGGATACAATTTAAAATTACACTAACAATGAACTTAATTAATTTACATTTTTTTCTCTGTTTAACAGGTAGAACCAGCTGTTAAAAGAGAGGTACTCTGTGCACAGATGAGTCTGCAACCTAGTTCTACGCGGGGAACATCCTTATCTTAATGTCCGCTGTCCCAATTTGGTTTTTGAAGCTGCCATTCCTGCATCCATTGCTGTTTTGTGTATTCACTGATTGTTTCTTACGCTTTCTTGGTAAGTGTTTCTTTTTACTCCCAAATCCTTGTATGCATTTTTTTGTATTCATATCATGTATTCCAAAATGTAAAGTGTAAAATATATTTCAATGAATCATTTTGACATAAATGCTTTTAAGGGCAAGCATTATGCTATTTGAACAAATATTAAAAGAGGGAGTGCAATAATTATTTAAGCTTGCAATAATGCATAACGATTTGAAGACCGACTTTTGTTTTACATTTGTAGCTATTCATTTTTTACAAACCTATTTTAATTATTGCTGATCTATTAAGGCAGCATGTCCATGAGAGTGTATCAGTACGTTTTTCAATAGCTGTCTCTCCTCTTCGTGCTTTATAAAATATTAGAACAGTGCATGCACAATTATCTAGACTGGCTATGTTGTGTGTGATCGAAATTGCTACAAAAGAAGGCAAGGCGTGTTTATTGTAGTAAATGTGCTTTGCTTTATTTCTCTTATATCTGTGTAATGTGAAAAGTAGTGTTTCCTCCTTCAGTTTTCAGATGCAGTGACACATCTCTCTTTGGATTTTAGTGAACCAAAGTAGTGCACTTTTAAATAATGTTTTGGGGTATGGTTGTGGCGCCTATGTCACATCGGTGTGAAAGCCATGTGCCCTGGAGGTCAGTGGTGACATGCTTCTAAAGTCTGTCAAAGAGTGGTAGAAGTAGTTTTGCTGTAAGTAATTGCCCCATTATTTATGGAAAGTATTTCGAAGCATTACTGTAATTTTAAGTATATATGTCCTTGAAATGAACATGATTGTGTTCAAATTCCATATAAAATATTATAATTGTCATAATAGGTTACTCTAAAAGACAAAGAAAAAAGTTCACGCAAACATTGTTGAGCTGTATTTGAATGAATGGTATTGCAGTACTTGAAGACTCACTTTGCTAAGTTAATTGCCAGTAGTTCAAAAGCATTGAGTGATGCCTGCTAGAAATGGCATACTAAATAAACACAGGGCAAGCTATAGTCAGAGGCACAGCAATAGTAGGAGAAATGATATGTCAAAATAAAGGGCCATTGCTTGCATTATGTCTGAGGCTGCCGGTTGTATGATATCTATCGTTTCAACATTGTTGTCTGCATTCATCCATATTTATTCTTTGCAATTATTGTCTGTATTTGTCCATATTCATGTTTTGCTCGGTAATAGAAATGTTGCGACTAGTAATTTTCCACACATATTAAAAAGAAAAAAATGTGGTGCTTTGAAATGTAATGGGATGCTTGCAGCGCTGGGTGCGTGCACATCAAGCCACAATCCATGTTTACATTAAAACCAAATGGGCTGCTATTGCTGATGACCTGAGTAACATCTTGGCAGCCATTTAAACATCTTGAAAGGTAAAGACATTCATTTTAAACCGTCTGTGACCACAGATATTGCACTGCAATACATGATTGGCACTCTGGGGACCTAAGCAAGAGACTTCAATTTCTGCTTTTTCACATTTTTTAAAAGAAAATACTGACAATAACCAAAGTGGTTTTTGTCTGTATTTATGTGTAAAAATCAGTAAAAACGAAAAATAGGGACCGTTAATTATGTAATATCTTTTCAATATGCCGAACTTGTATTATTTATTTACTGGATTTACGTAGCACCTTTATGACTGCTAAGGTGCCTTACTGGGGTGCTCGGATAGCCTTTTGTATGGCAATCACTGGGATCCTTGCTTTGAAAGATGAAGAGCAATGTTAAGCTGTGTTAGCACATGGAAATCGTTATTGACCTCCTCTCAGCCAATCAGAATGTTCAGAGTGCAGTCAATAACTACTGGTATTAACTGCATTCTGAACAGCCTGTATTCGAAAGCAGACAGGGAAACAATATTGCAAGGCAATTTCCACGCAAAATATCATTCAACTAGACACTTCTTCTCAACACCATACCTAGCACACTGCCGAGAAATTTAAAACCGGGGAAAGTGCTTTCACTTTCACTTTCTTATAGAAAAAAAGGTTTATTTTCACACAACACCGAATGCATGCTCATGTTGAACTTGCTCCAGTTAAGTTTGAATTTGAAGTGATGACAAACTTATTTAAATACTACAAAATAAAACCACATTTAATTTACTAACTCAGTTTGTTGATTTGCTTTCTCATTAATAAACTAATATTTTTTACTTCAACACCAAATCTCCAAAACATCAATTGCTGCTACAATTATGTGCTAATAGTATAGGACTTGGAAGGGGTCATTAGCGCTTTTGATAATGACCCTTCACCAACTTTTGGGCCCCGGCTTCGCCTCGGCCATAACTTGGTGACGGGTCATTATCCCATTATAGTAACCCCTCCCACAGTCTAGAAGGCTATCTTACAACTCTTGCGTCAATTCTTATAGAGTAATGTGTTATATGGGTAATCATTACATCATTTAAATAGTCAGTATCTGAGTGCAAGGCAAGCAATACTCCAGCATAGACCTTCACACAGTTGCAACAGATAGGTTTGGTGCCTCTACATTCTAAAGATGAAGTATGGATGTATTCCATATTTCCTTTTTGTTGGACATGTATCATAAATATGGACGTTGGTTGTAAGATCGGTTCGTGTTTAGTCCCTGTTTCGACGCATTTGTGTTGCAAACATCAACAGTGGCTGTTGGTTGCAGTCTGTGATTAGTAGAGGTTCACCACACACACAGCTGCTTATTAACAAAGTACATAATTCTGACATACTATTGACTTACTCCTGGAGAGAGGCTATTTGATTCACAAATAAGTTACCAGGAGCATTCCTGGAAAGAGTAGAGTACGTTCCAACCAGTGACTTCTTTGTGGATGAAACAGTCACTGATAACTTCTTTGTGACTTGGTCCAGAAATGCAGGCATAGGCTCCACCCTATCTTTGTATTATATCAAACCAATACTAATAAATATGGCAGCAACCACGGTACGATGTCCTTTCATCGCGGGATGACATTTCGCGGGTTTATTAGTGGGGGGGTTAGACAAATATATATATGGGGTGTTCGGGAATTGATAACAAAATTAAAGGGGTTGGGGACCGAGGGGGGAACCTCCCCAAAAATAAAAAAATATTAAATTCAATTAGTTTTTTCGTTATTATATCCGTGGGGAAAAAAGCAGCGAATTGTCATCCCGCGATGAAATGACATGGAACCGCAGCCACAGGATGAGGAATATTTCAGACGTTCATGAAATATTTGACTGTAGATTTTCACCACAATATATATTTAATTCACATGTCCAGACACCATGTCTTACAGCTGTATAGTGTGCTACATGTGGACCATTTATTTTACTGACATTTTGAATTGCTCCAAATTGCAATAGATATTGCTTCACAGAGCAGGGGAAACAGGAAAAAGAATAGGGGTTGTGTATTCAAACAATGAAGGCACCATAAGGAGTGGAGTACACTCTTTTCTGGCAACAAAGCATTTTGTACATTAACAGAGTAAGTGCATCGCCACTGCATAGATTAGGTCTCAAAAGCCCTTTGAGGTTGGAATTGTAGTGCGTCGTTGCAGCATGACTTGGGACTCAATGGTCTCTGGAGAAGGGATTTGGAGAATGATTCTGGGCCAGGAACGCTGACTGTTGAAAGAACTCGGGCTGGGCTGGATGAGGGGCTTCAGATGATATCTCTAAGCATCTGGGAAGGCTTCCTTGAACAAGGTGTATTTAAGGGGTCACTTGAATCTCTTGTAGATACATTGGGTTCTAAGAGAAGTGGATAGGTTGTTCCATAGTTTGGAAGCAAATGTGGTGACGTTTCTGGCCTGAGTCTTAGCTGTTTCTCCTTGGGCAGTTTCAAGAAGTCTCCACCTGATGACAGGAGGTTCGTGGCTGGCAAATAGGCAGTAAGCATGGATCAGATACACTTGTGCCCCTTGTTGTGAAGGGCTCAGTGTATCAGACAGAGTAGTTCAGGGTGGACCCTGGATTCAACTGGGGGCTAGTGGAGCACCCTGAGTGCAAGCGAGATGGGGCTTTGCATGTTAAGACCCATGATCTGTTGGTGTGTTTTATACGTAGTCAGACCTAGATTAATTTTATACCAATAGCTGAGGTTTGATAGCGCTAAGGGTCTAGTGAGCTCTAATGTTTCACACTCTCCAGGAACAACATGAAGAATTTGAAGTGTGCTTTGATGGTGATCGGATCAATTTGTGTTTTCAGTGACATGTCTGCTAATAACTTGATGCTCAGGTTTTTCAGAGATTTGACAGATGCTGGAGGAGCTCTAAAGTAGCCTGGCCAACTAAAAGATAGGCTGTTCAGGGTTAGAGGTACCATATAAGAGAATCTCAGTTTTTGTTGAGTTGAGGCAACAATTGTGCAGAAGTAGGCATTCATTCACTGTGTGGAGGAAATTAGACATCTCAGGGCACGTTGTCTGCTTTTAGATAACGACAATGTATGTATTGTCTGTGTAACTTCCTGGGGTGAATTGGTTCAGTATGGAATTTAAACCTTTGATGTATGAATTGTGAAAAGTGATGGAGAAAATGTTGCTTCATGTGGGAACCCAAGGCTGGGGGTAGATGCATTTGTTTTCAAATCACCCATTTTGACTCAGGTGGCGTGCTCTTCGAGGAATGACAAGATTCATTTAAGGGCTAATACCTTGTGGCCCATGTCATCGGCAAGTACTTTAACAAGGTTGCAGTGGTCTACTGGATCATATCCAGTTGATAGATCTAGTAGGGTAAGTACAGATTAGGAGTTGGAATCCACAGGTATATGGATGATTTCCCTTATAAAGATATGGTCAGTTTCAGTACTCTTGCCGGGTCTGGACCCATTCTAGTTGCCATGCAATAGGCCAGCGCATTCACTGAATTCTATAAGCTTTTCAAGGACTTTGCTCATCACGGTTTGTTTGAGATCTGGTGGAATTTGTTTAGGTCTTTGGTGTGTGATAATGTTTGGAGACAGGGTAAAGGTAGCACTGCAGATGAAGGAGATGGCTATTGAGTTTTGTCTTAATGAAGGTAGGCAGGAATAAACTGCGCCCTGGGAGCCATCAGGCAGTTCACTAGCTTGATGATATCAGGGGGCAATATAATCTGCAGAGCAAATTTGATTATCTCTGTCCATAGGCTGAGGTCCCATTTTTTGGTAAATGTTTCTTAGTATCCCAGGAAACAACAACCTATGTTCTGCAGAGGTCTAGAAATTATATGGCACCATTGTAAGAGTGGTCTGCTTTGCAATGATATGTGTACTAAAGGCATACTTTGTCCAATTGTACATGAAGTTTATATGACTTAGATAAATGTGCCAAACATATAGTAAGTGTAGCCTATGGAAGAGGCGATATATGTTTCAAGCAGCATGACACATATATTATAGAGGTTCACAATTAATACATTGGTAAAGCATGTAGTCATATTAAAGAAAAAAGCAAATGTGGTACGAGAAAGGTTAAAGAAGGATAGCATTAAGTTGTTCAGAAATGGAGGTGGTGGAAGTAGAAGCGAGGCTCTTCCCTGAACAAAGATGGCAACTCACCACGGGGAAAAGTGGTACAAAAGGAGGACAGAGTATCTCAGAGAAATGATGTTCTACTGAAGGTGAGCGACCAACCTAGATAATCGTATTGATTAGGTAGAAATGTTTTCGTAAATCCTTTTGCAGACCTGCTGGATTGCCAGCTGGGCACCACTAAAAACCTGGACCCTGGACACATGTCACAGCCCCACACCTTTTAATAAAAAGTGTTTGATGGGTATGTTAGAAGGACTATTCCACAGGCATACTGACAAACAAAGGAACAGAACTGTAATTTTAAAGTAGTTCTTTTATGAATACAAAATCTTGATCGGTTTTCCTAATCACTTAGTATTATCTAGATGCAGTGGTACTGTCACATCCCGCTTTATCCAACACAAACTGCATCTCTTTTGAGCATTGACAGAGAAGGGGGAAGAGAAGATGAGGGACACACATTCTAATCTCCTGGAGCCAGGAGCTCTATGTGAGAGTAATCTGTGCAAAAACCAGGACAATTACTTCCCCCAACTGCATTTCTCATTATCATGGGTGGAAGGGAGACCTGTTAAGTTGTTCCTAACAGAATGCTTATATTCTAAAAGAAAGTTTAGCTTATGTTGTTCCCTTGTTGCGCAGTTCCAATGTGGCTGCTTTCGAGAAAACCTTCCAACATCAGTGCACCTTTGTTTTGTTTAGGATGTAAACTTGCAGCAGGAACCTGAGTTCTCCATTGCAAAATTCACCTATCGACATGTTTTCATACCAGTCTAGCTTTGTCCAATCTCTGGCTACAAACTTTATTTTGCCATTTTACATTGAGATGTTTTAGGACTTCCCTCACAACCCTTTTCAACTTAAACTGAGCTTTTCTAATCTTGGTCAAATACATTGAAGTGGTCTTGACACAAATTCTGAAAATTGATTGATGGAGGTCATTCGAAACTAAATAAAGCCATACAGTAAGCCATTTGCCTTCGATACAAGAACCACAGAACCCTCCATTGAAAATAAAACCTTTATAAGGCGAAACTGCCCATTTTTACAAATATGCAATTTGGGAAAATATGTTTTTAAAACAATGTCTAGCATTACCCAAAGGTCCTCCGAATGCCCTTTACACTTAGAGGTGGGCAGTAGGAATCTTGAACAGGAACCAGGTCTGAAGTCATTATATTGGATTACAATAAAGCACCCTGAAACTTTGCCTAAATATATGGAAGCTCTCATGGGTGTTTTTAGTCATGAAGGAACTCACAGATGTTCATTATTCCAACACATAAGGCCCGACCCTTGAGTGATGAATATATTCTTTGTTTGGAACAATACAGACAACATCAATGAACTTATAGCATAGCTAAGAAGGCCTATGAAAATTGGGCATATAAAGTTAGCATAGTTTTCTACTTGGAGAGCAAACAGAGTTTTGAATATCTCAGTGTAAAGCATGAGTTGTGGTTTGAGAATTATATACCTTTGTTGAACCCTACAGTACAAAGGTGCTTTCCATAAAATGAAGTTTTGTTACTCTAGCCCCGGCTCACATCCTAAAGTACTGGGAGATGTCCTCGTTGACATTTGCCTGCTATGCTCATCTGCGAGAGAGGATGACATAGAGTTTCTTTTGCTTTGTCCTTTTTAAAACTTGGTGCAGAATAATTGGTTACTCACTGCTTTTGATCGGACGGGGTGTCCAATTGCAGTGAGGCCCTTACATTTTTGTTGACAGAGTGACTCTGTGATCTTTGATGTAGACAATTTTGAGAAAAGGGGCTTTGTCTGTACAAAGCAAATCAATGAAAGGTGTGTTGAATAATTAAATTTAGATGGTAGACCATCTGTAAAGCTATAGGATGAACGTCCCGAGCAAAGCGAGGGCCTTCATCGAGGTATGAGGGACCATTACGCCCAGTATGGTCCAAGCTGCCAGTCCATGAAGCTTCTAGAACACCCTGCAGGGCTTGATTCAGCACTTTGTGCATTGAATGTGCCAAAAACATGATTCAGTGTGTCAAATCACCAAGCCCAGGCTCCATCAGTATTGCTAAGTGGGCCTGGGCGTACTCGTAGTGCACGACAATGCACCTTCAGGATTGTGCCGGTTGAACATAACGGGCGCAATGCTGAAATCTCAGCAGCATTTTCGTAAAATAACGACATATTAGTTATTTAACAAAAATGCTGCTGAGAACACATGTGTAAATAAACACTTTCACACACACCTAAGTAAGTAGCTGCAATGTTGCACTACACAACGTTGAAGCTGCTTACATATGGATATGTGAAAGTGTTCAAATACACCCGTGTTCATATACACCCGTATGGTGTATACGAACTGCATCCTATACAGCAAAGCAAGCAGCTTCAATGCTGCTTGCTTTGATGTATGTGAAAGTGTACACATACACACGTGAAGGCAGCTCCACGGTAATTACAACCTGATTTGCAGGCTATAATCAATCTTTGGACTATACCAATTAGTATAGCTTGCAGACTGACCAATCAACTTTGCTAAACACCCGCTAGGGTGTTCCAATATAGAGTACATGTGTCACAGGATGCACCTGTGCTAGTGCGTTTCATAACAGTGAAGGGATGAAAATCTGAACATACATGCCAGGTCACTTTGACATTGCAGCAGTGAGTAGGCATGTAAAACGGTGTAACATGGCTCAGAAGTGGGTGGGTGCAGTGCAGTAAATGTGTACGTTATCAACAATCTACATCAACAAGTAGGTTTTGATGCCAATCACTTAACATGACAGCAGTGTAAGGGTAAGCTCAGCCATCATGTGTAATGTGCATGCACTGGGATGCATGGCTACAGTTAACCCACCTGCACCCCTTAGTGAAAATGCAGGGAGGCATTGCATGGCAATGAAAGGTTGACCAGAGAACTGTGTATTGGCAGACAATGTTGGCTAGCGTCAATTGCATCATCTCAGTCAACTGACACCACAGCAGATGAGAATGGGACAGTAAGCAGGACACATGATGAACCGTCAGTAGTACACCCATTCATGAACTTATAGCATAACTAAGAAGGCCTATGAGAATTGGGCATATTAAGTTAGCATAGTTTTCTACTTGGAGAGCCAACAGAGTTTTGAATATCTCAGTGTAAAGCATGAGTTGTGGTTTGAGAATTATATACCTTTGTTGAACCCTACCGTACAAAGGTGCTTTCCATAAAATGAAGTTTTGTTACTCTAGCCCCGGCTCACATCCTAAAGTACTGGGAGATGTCCTCGTTGACATTTGCCTGCTATGCTCATCTGCGAGAGAGGATGACATAGAGTTTCTTTTGCTTTGTCCTTTTTAAAACTTGGTGCAGAATAATTGGTTACTCGCTGCTTTTGATCGGACGGGGTGTCCAATTGCAGGGAGGCCCTTACATTTTTGTTGACAGAGTGACTCTGTGGTCTTTGAGGTAGACAGTTGTGAGAAAAAGGGCTTTTTCTATACGAAGCAAATCAACTAATGTTGTGTTGAATAATTACATTTAGATGGTAGACCATCTGTCAAGCTATAGGATGACCTATATGATGACCGTTTTTGACTAAATGCATTAATTCAAGTGTTGTGATTGTCTCGTGACATATTGTAAGGACATATGATTAGCCACATTGATTTATAATAGCTATTAACATTGGCACTTCATACAAATATTATAATATCAGATTTAAAAAATATATAAGTCTTAAGGAATGTTATGATAATTTTAAAGGAAACTGCTTGATGATGATGTACAGTATACAGGTTTTTATGCTTGAAAGTGTGTATTATTGTATTTTATTTAAGGGTTTGTTTTGTGGAACTGTTTTATGGATTTGCTTTCTGAAATGAACATGTTGATTGATTGATTGATTGAAATTTGCAAACAAAGTCCTGCTCAACATAGTCTGTGCATATTCTGAGCTACCGACCCTCCCTACGCTTTTAAAACAATTAAAAGTATAAACAGAGAAAAAAATGCATAGTTATTTCAAACATAAATCTGTTTATTATGGGGTGTGGAGAGTTCTACCCAATGTGGGCTTCTCCAATGAGGAGCTGCACCTCTTTTAAGGGCTCCATACTCATGTAGGCCTACTCATGCCTCCCTGTTTCTGAGGTTGTAAATTGAGTATCACAGATGTGGCTAATAATGATGGTAATTAGTAACACCCACTGCCAAGATCCCGGAAACCTGATTTTTCGGTATGCTGAGCTATAGAAAACACCAATTGTTAGAATTGTTATTATTATTATTTTTCTATTTTTTTATTTTTTATTTATTTATTGTGCTTTAGTTAAATTTAAACTTTAAGCACATAAAACCAATTTTGACACAGTATCAAAAAACATCACAAATTCATAAAATATAAATCAGTTTCCTAATCATCACAAATTCATATGAAACAATAAAACCATTAACACTATATAATCCTAACATTTAAAATCCAAAAACCCTATTATTATTATTATTATTATTACATGTTGAAACATTTCATATGGTTTCACCTGGTATCTCCAAAAACCTGTACAATATACTACAAAGCAAAAGTAGAGAACTCTGTATCAGCTTTCAAGTCGATAATGCCACGTTTGCAGTGCAGTTTCCCCGGACTCGTATGCCAACCCCTCCCCTCCCCCTGGACCTCATAATTCCCGGATGCCCACCACATGCCGGAATTTCATTGCCTGTGTAAAGGTGCGGAGACAAAACAAGGGAAGCTATGGAGCAGGTTCTTGGTGTACAAAAGGACATAAATCAGATGTGAGAACAGATCATAGACCACCACACCCCGGAGTTTCACTGCCTGTGGGAAGGTGGGTAGTGAAAGATATGCAAGGAGCAGGCTCTTTACAGGGTCCTCAAGGAGAAGAAAAGCATGCACATTGGATGGGAGCATATGTCAGCAAGGACCTTGCTTGACCAGTAAAGCAGCGTGCTAGCACCAGGGCAGCATGGGGACAATCGTAGATGGACACAGGAGTGGCTGCCGTAAGGAAGGAGGAAGGCAGGACAAAGGGGGTGGGCTAGATTGTCAAAGCAAGTTGGAATAAAATCAGCCAATCTTCATGGGGCTAAACCGGACACCTTGAGAGATCCACCGGATGATGTTGCCAAGCAAGTCTGTTCTTGAGGCCATATTGAACTCGTTATTGGTTCCCAAGATTACCTTACCCAGAACTTCTAGAGTTCATGTTCCTTTGGTCGCCTTTCTGATTAATCTCCATCTGGGGCAGATATTCTATCTCATTGTACGGCCATTCTTGTTGCGGCCCGCTTCCGTCTTCCTTCAGTTCCTTGGATCCTGACACATATATTCTCAAAAATAAAATAAACCAATGCAAATAACTCTCTAGCCTTATAAAGTCCTGCTATTGCATTCCATTGGTATCTTCACATCTGGATCAAATCTGCAGCCCTCACCATTCAGACAGGTGAGGCAACAGATCTTGTACAACTCGTAGGTGGCCAACTCATTGCATCCGTTTCCCTGCATTATTCGTGACATTTGTTTTGCTGGCAAGCCTGTCCATACCCCCCTTCTATGTCCTCCAACGCCTCCCCCAACCTGCAAATAACCCTAGAAATTTAAAAAGCATATATATTCCCTATCCTGCACCTCCCTAAAAAAATGCAGTAGACAAATGTGGCAAAACGGCAGCGATGATTTATCGCCTATGAGTTGGGCCGGTACCAGGGTCGGACTGGGCCATAAAATTGTCTTAGGCACCAATGAAAAACTGTTGCACAGTTTCAAATGGCTTTTCATTCCTTTTGTGACACTGTTTGAATAGTACACAAGGGGGAGTTTTTTGATAAAATGTGATGCATATTTTGCATTTTAAAGAATATTTAAACCAGCATTTTGTATTTTTGGTTCAGCCATGGGCTTATTGCCCTATAAGGCAGTCCGGGTCTGGCCGGTACCGAGGCAACCCTGGCAGGCTACAGCACGTATTTATATATTTATTTTTGCATTTGTTGCAGCGCACTGAACCCTTCCGTATCTAGGGGCTAGAGACGCAGAAATACAGAGAAATACAGAGTGGGGAGACAAAAAAGAAAAATAATACAGACTAGAGAGAATATAGGAAACAAACGCGAACACAACAGGGTAGGAGGGGTGTTATGGTGTCTTAGAGTCTTGTTTGGAGGAGCAGGCGGGAGGAGGGGTATCCGATTGTCTTCGTCTGTGAGCGCAGGGAGCTTTTAGGTGAACAGCCAGGTTTTTAAGAGCTCATTCATCCATAAACGTTATTGTCACAGCACAGCAGAGGCTCACTCGGGATATGGACCCCATTCACTCCTACTGGTCTTTCTAGCTCTATATGCAGCTTACCAAGACAGCATTGACTTCCTCCCATTACAGGAAATCACTGAGTGCCAAATGCAATATTTGTCGGGAAATGTATGACTTCATAGAAGGATCTGCTGTTGGTGGGTGTTAGTGGGCTCATGTCGCTTTAAGATAGAGACATGCTCACGTGGAGTGGGCCACATGGGCCATGACGTGGGAGGAGGCCAAAAGGGGGAGTGGAGTTTCAGTATCCTGTTAGCTGTTGAATAAAGAAGACGTATATTCTCTCCCTTGGTGTGCGTCCTTAATTTGGTAGGCCGCCAGGCCGTAACAGTGGACCCTCTTGGGAGCAGCCATAAGTTACCTCCGGCTAAGAAATTGGAATTCTGAAGCAACCAGGAAGGCAGAATGGACCCAAGCGTTCATTTCTAGCTTCTTCCCTATCTGGACTGGAGCTTGGCTCCTTTCTTGGAAAAGTCACAAGGGGCCTTGAGAAACCGAGGAAGAGGAAGGTTTTATGCATTTCTATCCCCATCTGGGACGGCTTCTCTTGCTTGGTGCAATGGAGGGCTATTCTTTCCATGGCTGCTTTTGCCTACAGTCTGGCCTTGCTATTCTATTCTTTGAACTGGTTCATTGCAGTTGAGAGAAAAGACTTTGTATAAAGTCAAAAGGAACACACAAGTCGATGTCTTTTCATTTGGAAATGCTGACTTTTGACCTCGCTGGATAGCAGTGTTTCTTTTGAAAGAGAAGAGTCCCGCGCATGTTTGCAACATAATTCCGTTATTAGGAACTTTCCTTCTCCTGGTGTGGCAACGAAACACTGCAGGACAGCAGTGGTTGCCTGACAGGGCATGGTGTAAATGCCCTCTATCACCCATCAATGTATCCCCATTCTGTAAAAGTAAGACAGTGTTGTGTAGTGGAACCTCTGGGGTGTGTCGCCCCTTTAAGGGGTTGGGTCCCTCCCCCATGTATTGCCCTTTTAAAATGGGCCATGATGTCGTCATGGCCCAACCTAATAAAAGGGAGTCCTGCAGGCACGTGCGAGACACGGCTGCGGACACCATGACTAAGTAACCGGTGTGTGTGTCCTTTATTGTGGCCTGCAGGCCCGCCCTGAACATAAGGGGCCTGCAGGCCACGGCATCATGGGGCCTCGCACACAGCCAGCCACACGAGCCTGCTGGAGGCAGCAAGGTGAACTGGACATCTACTGAGGCACTGAAGCCTCCCCTGTGCTGGTGCCCCATAGCACTACAGGGGGGGGCTGGTACGATGTCCCATGCCAGCTCCACCCCACAACATTTGGCGACGAGGAAGTCGTCTCTCTCTCAGGAAAGAAAAGGAGAGAGAGAGAAGACCACGAGCACACGAGGTGCAAGCAATCTCCACAGGCCTTCAGTATAGCACCTGACCTTCACTGCAGCCAGGATGGACCCGCGCTCCACTGCACGCATGACGGTGATAGCCCGGGGCACCCTGCGGTGAGTTGCATCCTGCGGTGCTCGGCAGAAAGGAGGTAAAGTGGAGCGGCCACAGTCGCAAAGGAAGTGGCGGTTCCTGCGAAGAAAGGGATCTCCCCCTTCCCCGGGGCACCCGCCGCAAGCAAGGGAGAAAGGGCCCCGTGCCCGAAGTGAAGGGCGACATCGGCCGCACAGGAACGGGGCGGCGCTACGAGGAGGCCGCATGTGTTCTCCCCCTCCCATCCAAGAACTGGAAAGAGTGTCCCGCGACCTTTGCCGCAACTGTGAAGAAGCGGGTCATCACCCGCGTAGGGTGAGGGTGATACGCCACCACCCCCGAAAAGGAAGATGCCTAGCGGCCAGTGCACCGTAACTCCCCAAGTGGCATGTGCGCCAAGAAGGAAGGAGTCGCGGCATCCGCCGCATGGTGAGGGAAGGCGAGCTACCCACCCCACACCAGCCATGAAGTGGAGACAGCGCCCGCCACTACCAGGCTAACCCCAGAAGAGGTGTGCGGCCCGCCCCCTGTCCACCCCACCGCCGAGCGGAGGAAGCCGGTCCTGCGACTGCTGCCGCAACCAAGAGGAGTTGCCCTTCCCCCACCCGCACGCAGCACCAGGAGTCCCCAAGTCACGTGCTCGCCATGAAGTTAAAGGAATAAGCAGACTCCATTTATAGAAGGGGTAAGCTACGCGGCAACCGCCGCACCAAAGGAGTGAGTTGCCCTTCCCCCACCCGCCGAGAAATAGAAGCGGCGTCGGCCGCAACAATGAGGTACTCCGGGAAGAGGCATCGCTCGCTGGGAAGGAGGTGAGCTGACCGCCCCTCCCTTTCTTCCCCCCCCCAGATGAGGAAGCCTGCCCTGCGGCCTCCGCTGCATGGAGACCTGAGCTGCCCCTCCCCCGCGTGCCTGCCACCACCACGGGCCAGGCCAGAGAGGAGAGACAGGGGCACGAGTCACGTTAGGGAAAGCCGCAGCTGCACTGTGGCCATTCTGCCCTGCGGCGGGAAAAGGGGAATGCTCCAGAGCGGAGCAAATAATGAAAGAGGGGCAAGAGAAAGTGGGTGTGCAACGCTGCAATAGATTTGCAACATAAAAGTGACAAGTATGCCACGGCACAAACACCCTGGCACAAGGATGCAAGCACAAGGACCTGGGGGGCCGTAGCCCCATGGCCTGGTGCAGGACTCTGCACACCCAAAGCAGCGGTATGTCACCACAACATAATTCAAGGCAACAAGTGGCCTGACACAGAAGCCACCCTGACTGACTGCAGGCACCCTGTCTGAACAACAGGTGGTCTTAACATCGAATCAACAAGGACCCTGAACTGCCAGCCACTGGTGCTGCCCCGCATGCCACACCATCACAAGACGGGACCAACACCAAGATGCAGCACATCCGGCAGGCACTGGGTTGCAGCTCGGGACGAGTGCTTGTGCGCCCTCCTGTGCCATGGAAGGAAATAGACAAGGAAATGGAACAACCTGGACGCCCAGAGGTATGTGGGTCGCTGCCTTGCCCACGTCAAGGGACAGTGCCGATGTGGCCCCTGGCACCAGCCAGGTGCGGCTTTGCCGGCTGGGAACTATATCGTAATTGCATCGGTCTGCAATGGCCGCTCATGGGTGACAAACTGATCTCCAGAAAGTCCTACCGTAGCGTTAAAAAGGGCTCAGTACATTGAGGTTGTGATGCTGTAGACCTGCATAGTATGTACATGCTGAAAGTCGGCTCAGTAAAGGACAGCAATGTGAAGCTGTGCTCCTGCAGGTGGTGGGGATGATCTTTTGGTACCAGGGATTACCGGTGCGCGTCATGCAATGATGGCAGGTCCGCACTCCAGGTTAATAAAGGGTCGATAGTATGCAGTCCATCTGCCAACCGTCCATCGGGGAGGTGCCCCCCCTTGTGCCCGTCACCGATTAGTGCACCATAATGTGAGACCAGAGGTGCTAATAGCACATCTGTTAAAGATGGTGCCTCACCTCTGAAGTAATCTTGTTCTGCATTGAAAAGAAAGGGTGTGGGAAAATTAGGTATATTATATGACAAGTTTGTTTTTGTTCCCTATGAAAAAGGAGGGATGTTGTGTAGTGGAACCTCTGCGGTGTGTCGCCCCTTTAAGGGGTTGGGTCCCTCCCCCATGTATTGCCCTTTTAAGATGGGCCATGATGTCGTCATGTCCCAACTTAATAAAAGGGAGTCCTGCAGGCACGTGTCAGACACGGCTGCGGACACCATGACTAAGTAACCGGTGTGTGTGTCCTTTATTGTGGCCTGCAGGCCCGCCCTGAACACAAGGGGCCTGCAGGCCACGGCATCATGGGGCCTCGCACACAGCCAGCCACACGAGCCTGCCGGAGGCAGCAAGGTGAACTGGACATCTACTGAGGCACTGAAGCCTCCCCTGTGCTGGTTCCCATAGCACTACAGAAGGGGGGCTGGTACGATGTCCCATGCCAGCTCCACCCCACAACAGACAGTACCCGCAGGTTTACCACGGTCGTGCACGTGGTTTCTCTCGCTAAATACACTAGTAATACAGGGTGCAACATGTAACAAGTTGTGCTGCTATCCAGGCTCCAGGGCCAGTCGCCACCATGTCTGAACTTGCTTCATTTAGCAAACGTAATGTTGGCCTGATAGGGTGATGTAAAGAAAGGTTCTTTAAAGTTCCTTTGTTTGGGGGGCATGCTGTACGCTGGGCTTTGCGCTGGGCTGCTTGCGAGTTCTGCGCCTCACCTTTGTGCAAGTCTCCGTTTTTAATTCCTAAGGCCAGTGCTGTTGTGTTTAGGTCGTGTCCTGATTTGAGGCTGTCTGTCCTCATGTGGTATGGCCTGTTTAGTTAAAGGAGAAATGGAAGAAATTGAGGAGGTGAGCTCCACCTAATTACGTCAATCCTGGGAATATTACCCGTACTTCCAGAAGCTTCTAGGAGCACTGCAGTGAAATGCCCTTAGCATTGCTGGCAAAATAGCAATGCAAAGAAGAAACCCTTAAAATGCCATTTCAGAGAGCTCTGTGCTTACAGTGTGGCTATTAATGCTCATTTACACAAAGTTCAATTAGTTGAGAATCGAGAGATATATTATATAAACGAATTAGCTCAAAATGTGGTCGGAGCCATCTTTAATTCAACTCTTTTATGTGTCAGAGAGAACAGACACCTCTCATCCGATATTTGCTGGCCAATGCATTTCGGACATGGGCCCGTCGTTAGGGCAAACAATCGAACAGCATAAACATATAGATCAACAATACACCATGGGTCAGATATAACAAGTAAACATTAAAAAAAACGTACATAAGAAATTAAAAAGATTGGATAAAAAAAGAAAAGGGAAGGATCAAAAACTTTTGTGCATCAACACATAATGTTGTGAAATTCATGATAGTTACAAATATACATATTGGGAAATGTTCCTATGTGTCTCTGCCCATAGTGTGTCTCCCTAAATCTGTAGTAAAACTTTGAAGGTCAGCAAGTGCTACTCTTAGATAGAATTGTGAATGTTAGCAAGGCCCACACTTAGAACTGTGAATATTAGCATGTGCCGCACTTAGACAGAATTGTAAACATTAGCCTGCGTCACACCTGGATAGAACTGTGAATATTAGCAATGTGCCACACTTATTTTTTAATATTTTTATTGGTTTTAACAACAGTATAAGAAAAACAGCTTACCCTGCGTAAGCATAAACAAGTCCCCCCCCACCCCACCCTCCCAACATTCCAAGACCGCTTGCGCTTCAATCTGTGCCGGTTTCAGTAGGAGATTTGTACGAGCCCCCTATGTCCTCGCTGGAGGCAACTTCTAGTCTAGGGTGAAATAGTGTCACTGTGAGCGCCACCCATTGCTGCAGATCTTCGCTGCCGTCTATTCTCTGCCTGCTTAGTGCGGTCTCCCAGGCCCCTGCCTCTGCAGCCACCCATTTTCGGAGGTCTTCCCACCATAATGCTGCGCTAGGGCTGTGGGGGCTCTTCCACCCCATGGCAATGCGCCTTTTTTCTAGAATGTACATCAAGTCTTTGAGTTTGCTCAGTGGCTTGTTCTTTTTGCGCTTTTTGCATCTGCCTAGGATGCACGCCTTCGGCGACTGTACGTCCAATGTGATATCCGACTCGGCTACCTAAGCGCTAATTTGCGCCCAGAAGGACTGTAATGTTCGGCATCCCCAAAACATGTGAGTCATCCCTGTGTAGGGTTCGTTACATTTGGGGCATGAGGTGGCGCTGGCACCATTGAATTTGGAGATAACTGCCGGGGTGAGGTAAGCCCTGTTGAGAATGTAGAACTGTATAAGATGTAATTGAGCGTTTCTGGACACTTTTTTGTGGTATTTCATTATGGCGTCCCATTCTTTTGTCTTCGAATTGTAGTCGCAGCTTCTGTTCCCATTTTGCTTTGCACCTAAGGTCCTGCAAGGTGGTGCAGTCCAGCATTCATTCGTAAAGTCTTGAGGTTTTGTGTCCCCCTTCTGCCACGCCAAGCATGTTCTCTATGGCCTCTGTCCCTGTTTCGTGGTTCTCCACCTCTGGCCATCGGTTTGTGAGCTTCTTGACTATCACTCCGTGCAGTAGGAACTGCCTTTCTGGCACCCCAGAGATATTGTGCAGCTCGGCAAACGTCAATATTCCCTGGTTGTTCGCTAAGTTGCCTAGCGTGGCAATTCCGTAGGGTTCCCACATGGTTCATATGGCTGTCGGGCCCCCCGGGTCTGGTTGCCATGGTAGCTGTGATCGGGATCTGAGGGCAGTATGGGTCGTCTGTCCCAGTGGCTTTGCAAGCTCGTTGCCAAATCTGTATGCCAAGCTTTATTAGGTGTGGGTAGTTTGGTTTGAGATTTGGCCTAGTCCAGAGTAGGTCCCTGAGAAGTTATCGGGGGATGGCTGGTTGCAGGAGGCGAGTGTCTGTGGTGATTTCGTCTGCCATCCATTGGATCACGTGCTTCAGTTGGCCTGTTAAGTAGTACAGTTCAAAGTTGGGGATTTTCAGTCCACCTCAATCATAGGGTCTCTGTAGCACTTCCAGCGACATTCTGTGTCTCCCGCCGTGCCATGGGAATCTTCTTCAGATTTTGTTGAGTTCCTTAAAGAACTGCTGAGGGACGTTATAGGGGACGTTGGTGAAAAAGTGAAGGAGTCGGGGTAGTGCCACCATTTTGAGTAGACTTGCCCTCCCTGCCACTGAGAGCGGTAATTTGCCCCAAAAATCCATTGCTTTCTCCAAGCTATCTTTAGCTTTAACTGTGTTGAGAGAGTGTTCTGTTTTGGGGTCTCGGTGGATGGCTATGCCTAAGTATCTGAAGGAGGTGGGTTCCCATTTGAATGCTAGTTGGGGGAGATTCCCCACGCTTACTTCGCTTAGGGCCGCCAGGGGGAAAAGACATGATTTACTCTGGTTGATCTGGATCCCTGTGTATCTCTGGAATCCTTCCAGGGTTTCAAGTATGTATGGCAATATGTTTTCGGGATCTCTTAAGTAAAGGAGCGTGTCGTCTGCATACATTGAGACCATATGGGTTACTCCGTCTACTACTATGCCCCCGTCTGAATATTCCTGCCTCAGATACGCCACCACCGGTTCGGCGGTGTTAGGAAAGATTTCTTAATTGTAGGTAATTTTACTTCCATGTGGCAACCCCTAAACTTTTTGCTGTTGTTTTCACCCTGATCTAGACTTTGCCAGAGAAGCGCAGCCTTCCGCCGCACTCCTCTGGGCTTTTGCTCCATTCTTATGGGGAAACTGACATGCCCTTAAAACAGTCAGTACCGGGAAACGTTGTTTTCCGTAGTTCTTTTATCATGTTGCAGCTTTCGCGCAACATGACACAAGAGGGCACTGTAAGCTAAGTTACTGCTCTCTTGGGTCTCGAGTCACGTTACAGGGCCTAGACACTCTCTTTGGATTGTTAACGAACGGTGCAAGTGATCACGGATGGGACTGGTGGCAGCGATCGTTTCTTTGTGTTTTGAGCTCCTTTTGGCTGTTTAAGCGCATTTCTCGCCCAAAATGGTGGCCTGGCTCCCAAAATGGCCAGACCACGAGGCTCTTTGTCCTGCCCGCTGACCGTCTTGCCCCCTTCTCCTTCCCCACGTCGAGCCGACCTGGGGCCTTCCTTATTTGGGCATGTATTTTCCCACGAAAAACAGATGCTTTTGCGGGCTTCTACCGACCTTGTGTGTGCCTCCAGGATGTGGGCTGGGATGTCTGGTCCCAATACACATCCTGGTTGCCAGAGAGTCTAGTGTGTCTTGAATGCCTGGGACCATCGTGGTCCGTGATAGGTCCACGTATGGTGTGAGTGCTTTGTGAGCAGATCTCCCATTGGGTCCTCTCCGTTTTGGCGTGAAGGGAACTCTGGATAAGAGGAGGCTGGAAACACCACTACCATGTCGATCTCCTGAGTTCTCACGAACGACGGATACAGGAGCCAAGTATCCTGCAACTAAGAGGCTGAACCGAGGAATCGCTGGTGACCCGCTGAAGGACTGCTCCTCTGCACTGCTGTCGCCCTGTGAAACCATTCTGCCTCTGATCGAACAAGAAGGCCTGTACTAGTACTTCGACCCTTTTGAATAGTGGGAACAACTATTCTCGGCATCTTCATCATCTCCTGCACGTAAGCCTTTGGAAGCGTCTCTGGGCCATCCAGAGGACTGACCAGCTTACCCAGGAGTCTTGCTCTGTAACCGCCGTCAGGTTGCTGTTGTATTCCGAGTCCTTAGCACTCTCACACAATTCGTACACTTGGCATTCCCAGGTCTGAAGTGAGAAGTATGCATTGGGCTGAAATACACGCAGCCACTTCATTGCCCTGCTGTGGTAACAATCTGTGGGGGTTCACTGCGTTTGGGACATCCTCAACTCTAACTTCTGCTGCCGCGGAATCTACACGATGCCGAGACGTCCCCTGCTCGTATCTGAACCTGCCAGCACTGAAACTGACGCGGAGAAGCCTGGGTCTGCCTGCATCGGGGACCGGTGAGTAGCAACGCTAGGAACTGGTCACCCTCCTGCAGTAGCCCGTAGCTTTTCCTCGCTGTGTTAAACAGCACACCTTTTTCGCACTCGCGCTCTGCTTCTGCCCGCAAGTGGAGGCCGCTCTTGAGTAGCGGAGATCTGTTCGCCCTCCTTTGTTCACCACTCTCAACTGCCTGACTTCCTTGAAGAGACTCCCCTTGGCCCATCGGCACCAGCGTGTGCAGGTACTTTTGAGCACAAGGCTCCACTCTTCGTAGGGCTCGGACTTCCTTCTAGTTAGGTGGCCCCTGAAGGCGAACTGGGTCTAACGATTACTTGCACTGCCTGTTTTCCTCCTCTTTAGACCCTTCGGTAATTGTATGTATATTGTATTTGATGGTAATGTGTTGGTTTACTTGAGTTTTATCGTGATTCTTTGCTATGGTCAATGTTACAAAGGCCTTGTAATAAATGTGTCTATATTTTTAATATAAAACCTGCTTGGAGTAATTTGTAAGCGTCCTTGCTTTGTGTGCTCATTGTGGGCTTTCAGTCACCCTCACCCATCTTGAGACCTTGTATTGATCGCCGCGATCGCTACCTTGATTGGTGTGGCTTGTCCAGAGGTTACCCTGTTCCAGGAAACTAGGCTGAACCTCTGCCCCTCCAGGACAGAGTTCAGAAATCCATCTCAACAAATTGGTGTACAGCGGTGGGATACGACTGAAGGTATCCAGTGTTGCGCAAGAGCGAAGGCATTTCAAGTTATTCCTACCAGGGCACGTAGTGAATTGTCGTAGTATAACTTTTAAAAGGCCATAGTCCTATCAAACAGTATGGAACCAAATACCTTATTAACTTTAAATGCTTCTAAATCCGAAACATTGAAAAAGATGTGTGCGGAGAGAGGTGTCTCCTCTCAAGACACCAAATTGGAGATGATCCAAAGAATCGTGGCGTGACAAGAAGCTCAGCTTGACGCTATAGCTTCCGAGGACAGTGCAGAAGGCTGCTCTCACTGGTAGAACCGATGGTTCTGCCGCTGCATTGGTCCACTGCGACCATGAGGACAGGGAGGATGAGATGTCTAATGTTTCCTCTGCCAGTGTCGATGGGGAGGCCATGCTTGAATTCAAGAAGCAAGAGCTGCTGTTTAGGCAGAAGGAGCTTGATTTCAGTATGCCAAGCTAAAAATCGAACAGGCAGAAAAACAGAAAGACAGGGATCCCCAGTTGGAACTGACCAAGCTTCAGGTTGCAAATGGATCCTAGGGTCCTGGGCATGGGTCTGGGGCCTCCTCTCATCCACGGTTTCCAAAAGATCTGCTCAGTGTGTATGAGGAAATGAATGACATTATGGACTGGCTGAATACGTTTGAGTATGCATGTGAAGTTCAACAAGTTGACAATGCTGATAAGATTGCCTGGTTACTCAGCAGACTGCCCCATTCTGGCTGTAGTGCCATTATGGAAATGTCGAAGGCTGAGCGAGCAGATTTCGCAATGTTGAAGCAAACTCATTTTAAAGTTTGGAAAGACTCCTGCCCAATATTTAAAACGATTCCGAGAGTATAAGAAAAAAGAAGGTGGTACTTGGGTATCTTATGTAACCGAATCCTTAAAAAACTTGACTGGCTGGGTCGAAGGTTATAAGGTTTCTACCTTTGAAGGCATGATAAGTCTTGTCATGCTGGAACATATTTTTGCATCTTCTTCCCCTGAGCTTAAGCAGCATTTGGCGGATTCTAAGGAGATAGATCCAACGAAGCTTGCCATTGCAGTAGATTTATGGGTGTCACATTGAGTGTCCCATAAGGACAAAACTCATCATGGTAAGCATGAGGAAGGGAAAAAGTCCAAAGATAAGGA
The DNA here is from genome assembly GCF_040938575.1 of Ambystoma mexicanum. Taxonomy (NCBI): domain Eukaryota; kingdom Metazoa; phylum Chordata; class Amphibia; order Caudata; family Ambystomatidae; genus Ambystoma; species Ambystoma mexicanum. Next base: position 314,664,607 of record NC_090932.1, read on the forward strand.
GGGTGGAGAATCTGATAAATCTTCTCAAAAGGGCCACAAAAAGAAAAATAAGGGTAAGACACAAGAGAACTCACAGGGTAGTGGAGGGCAGCCTCCGAAACAGAACTCTGGTTACAATAAGCCTCCCTATGTAAACAGACCCAATGGATCTTGTTTTGCTTGTGGAGCAACTGACCACGTGAAGGGGGATCCCCGGTGTAAGGTTTAACCTTTGGGGGTCCACAACGCTAATCTGGCCTTCTCCTCCTACGAGGAAGAAGAGATTACAGGAGCATCCTTCTCCTCAGACTCCTTCCCCAGTGGGATAGAAGCTGAGGTAGTTTCAGTTTCCCTGGGTTCCTGGGAGCCTAAAGTCGCAGAGGCTTATGCTAGGATTCCAGATAATACCAAGCACTACTTTAAAGACAGTGTGCTGATCAATGGAGTGGATACTCCAGCTCTTAGGGATGGTGGGTGCAGTCGAACTGTAGTGGATTCTACCTTGGTAGACTCAGAGGAAGTTGCCAGAGCTACTCTGATGCCCACTAAGTTGGCTGACGGCCCACCTCGCATGTTTCCAGTAATACCTGTAAATCTTACTTTAAATGGTACAGCGGTCAGGATTCCAGTGAGCATTCAGAGAAACGTCCCAGGAAAGGTCTTGTTGGGCAATGATCTCAGAGCTTTAGGGCTCGTAGGAGACACTGCTGACAGACCCTGCACACGGTCTCAAACACGGGCAGCATTGGCCAAGACCAATGCGCTGCCCCAGCCAAAGGGGAAACCCAAGGCTAAAGGAGTCAGAAAATCAAAACGAGGGAAAGAAAATATTCCCCCGAACTCACCTACCACTGTGGTGGAGGAAGTTGGTCAATCGCCCGGACCTGACGAGGAGGTGGCGATGCCTGAAGTATTTGACCTCAATGACAATCCTGAACTAAAAGACTTGTTAGTAGAAGGTGGTCCGGACAGGGAAGAATTCAGTAGAGGCCAACGTGAGTGCCCATCTCTGGAAGGCCTAAGGGGAAAGGCCTGCTCCCAGCTTGAGAGTGAACCTCCTGGGAAGCATTGGATTTATTGGGAAGGTGGACTCCTGTACAGTGAGCCCACAGAGTCTACAGAAGGAGACCATAGGAGGTTGGTGTTTCCCCTTGCTGTAAAACCCTTCCTCCTGCAGCTGGCGCATGAAGTGCCCCTTGCTGGTCACCTTGGTATTAAGAGGACCAAGCAAAGGTTATCCATGAACTTCTACTGGCCCAAGATGGGGGTGCAAGTAGAAAGTCACTTTATGAGTTGTGCCTCCTGCCAGTTATCTGGTAAGAGTGGCTCAACAATCCAAGCTCCATTGGTACCACTCCCGGTTGAGGGAATACCATTCGAAAAGTTAGGATTCAACATCGTTGGTCCCCTTGACCCGCAGACATCCTCAGGCAATAGGTTTATCCTGGTGCTAGTCGACTATGCTACCAGATATCCTGAGGCCATCCCATTGAAAACTGTAACTGCCAAGTCAGTTGCAAAAGCACTACTTGGCATCTTTACTAGGGTTGGCTTCCCTAAAGAAGTTGTGTCTGACAGAGGCAGCAACTTTATGTCCAAGTATATGCAGGCTATGTGGAAAGAATGTGGGGTCACCTACAAGTTCTCTTCTGCATACCACCCCCAGACCAATGGTCTGGTGGAACATTTCAACAGAACGTTAAAGAGCATGATTGGGGCTCTGGAAGAACCTCAGAAAAGAAAATGGGATCTTCTTTTACCATGCTTACTGTTTGCCTACCGAGAGGTACCACAGGAGGGTGTTGGCTTCAGCCCCTTCGAACTTCTGTTTGGTCACCCTGTGCGGGGACCCTTAGCCATAGTCAAGGAGAGATGGGAGATGCCCACTCCCCCTATTACTACCAACGTAGTCGACTATGTGTTAGGGCTCAGAAAACGGATGGTACTTCTGATGGGTCTGGCTAGTGACAAGTTGAAGGCAGGACAAGCGGTGGTGAAACATTGGTACGACCAGAAAGCTTCCGTCATCATCTTTACACCTGTTCAGCAAGTCCTGATCATGAATCCCATAAGGCCTAGAATTTTACAGGACAAATGGTCATGCCCTTACACAGTGGTGGTGCCCCTGGGTGAGGTTAACTATTAAGTGGACCTTGGAAGGCCTAGACAGGGTCCAAAAGTGTTCCATGTAAATAGGCTGAAGGCTTTCGTCCCAAGAGTCGAAATCGCAGTATTGCTACTGGCTTCGGATGTTGAGGAAGAGGATTCTGAACCTCTACACGACCTGTTCCAAAGCGGTCCTTCAGATAGGTCCTTTGAGGGTGTCCGAGTGGCCCCTCACCTGACTTCTGATCAATAGGCGGAGGTGAGAAGTTTGCTTAGGCAGTTTTCCCCCCTGTTTTCACAGTTACCTGGTTTGACACCTTGGTGCAAACATAACCTAGACACAGGAGACAGTGTACCTACCAAAAGTAGGAGATACAGGATGTCAGACAAAGTACGGTTTTACATTAAGACCGAGGTCAACAAGATGTTAGACCTTGGGGTGATTGAACCCTCTAGTAGTCCTTGGTCCAGCCCTGTGGTTTTGGTTCCAAAAGCAGGCACTTCTGAATTGAGGTTCTGCGTGGATTACAGGGCTCTGAATGCTGTCACCAAGACAGATGCACACCCCTTGCCTCGAACGGATGAGCTGGTGGATACCTTGGGTGCCTCCAAGTACCTCAGCATGTTTGACCTCACTGCGGGCTATTGGCAAATAGCCTTAGCAGAACATGCCAAGGAGAAGACAGCGTTTTCCACTCCAGACAGCCTTTACCAATTCAGGGTAATGCTGTTCGGGTTGAAGAATGCACCTGCCACTTTCCAGAGGCTTGTGAATCATGTGTTGAATGGGTTGGATGAATTCTGTCTTGCATATCTGGATGATATAGCAGTTTTCAGTGCCACCTGGGAAGACCATGTGAAACACCTCAGGATTGTGCTCCAGGCTCTTCAGAAAGCCCACTTGACCATAAAGGCTAGTAAATGCCAGATTGGACAAGGCTCAGTGGTTTACCTTGGACATGAAGTAGGTGGAGGGAGGATACAGCCTCTACCCAGTAAAGTACAAGCAGTACAAGACTGGCCTACCCCCACTACACAGACCCAAGTGAGAGCCTTCGTAGGACTCACGGGGTATTACCGCAACTTCATGGCAGACTATGGGACCATAGTTGCCCCTCTGACTGCCCTCACCACTCTGAAGAAACCCCAGAAGGTAACTTGGACCGACGAGTGTGAGAAGGCCTTCAACGGCTTAAAAGACTCCTTGTGCCAGGCCCCTGTCCTCAGGGCCCCTGATTATCAAAGACCTTTTATTGTGCAGACAGACGCCTCTGACACTGGGATAGGAGCTGTACTATCGCAAGTAGATGAGAAGGGTAAGGAACACCCTATTGGTTTCATTAGTCGCCAGCTTAAGTACAGAGAGCTCAGATGGTCCACAGTGGAGAAAGAATGTTTCTCTGTTGTGTGGGCCCTACGGAAGCTGAGGCCCTACCTCTATGGGACCCACTTCACTGTGCAAACTAACCATAAGCCCTTAAAGTGGCTGATGAACAAGAAGGGAGAGAATCCAAAGTTGCTTAGGTGGTCCATAAGTCTACAGGGCTTTGACTTCACTATTGAGCATAGGCCAGGTGTCCAACATAGCAATGCTGATGGGTTGTCCAGAATGTTTAACCGACCTGAACAAGAGACTCATCCAGGGGTGTATTAATTCCCCTTGTCCATAGTCTGGGAGGGGCGAGTGTTAGGAAAGATTTCTTAATTGTACGTAATTTTCCTTCCATGTGGCAACCCCTAAACTTTTTGCTGTTGTTTTCACCCTGATCTAGACTTTGCCAGAGAAGCGCAGCCTTCCGTCGCACTCCTCTGGGCTTTTGCTCCATTCTTACGGGGAAACTGACATGCCCTTAAGACAGTCAGTACCGGAAACGTTGTTTTCCATAGTTCTTTTATCATGTTGCAGCTTTCACGCAACATGACACAAGAGGGCACTGTAAGCTAAGTTACTGCTCTCTTGGGTCTCTAGTCACTCTACAGGCCCTAGACACTCTCTTTGGATTGTTAACGAACGGTGCAAGTGAATCATGGACGGGACTGGTGGCAGCGATCGTTTCTTTGTGTTTTGAGCTCCCTTTGGCTCTTTAAGCGCGTTTCTTGCACTTAGCCCAAAATGGTGGCCTGGCTCCCAAAATGGGCAGACCACGAGGCTCTTTGTCCTGCCCGCTGACCGTCTTGCCCCCTTCATCTCCCCCAGGTCGAGCCGACCCGGGGCCTTCCTTATTTGGGCATGTATTTTCCCACGAAACAGATGCTTTCGCTGGCTTCTACAGGCCTTGTGTGTTCCTCCAGGATGTGGGGTGGCATGTCTGGTCCCAATACACATCCTGGGTGCCAGAGAGTCTAGTGTGTCTTGAATGCCTGAGACCACCGTGGTCCTTGATAGGTCCATGTATGGTGTGAATGTTTTGTGAGCAGATCTCCCATTGGGTCTTCTCCGTTTTGGCGCGAAGGGAACTCTGGATAAGAGGAGGCTGGAAACACCAAAACACCACTACCATGTCGATCTCCTGAGTTCTCACGAACGACGGATACAGGAGCCAAGTATCCTGCAACTAAGAGGCTGAACTGAGGAATCGCTGGTGACCCGCTGAAGGACTGCTCCACTGCATTGCTGTCACCCTGTGAAACCATTCTGCCTCCGATCGAACGAGAAGGCCTGTACTGGTACTTCGACCCTTTGGAATAATGGGAACAACTATTCTCGGCATCTTCATCATCTCCTGTACGTAAGCCTTCGGAAGCATCTCTGGGCCATCCAGTGGACTGACCAGCTTACCCAGGAGTCTTGCTCTGTAACCGCCGTCAGGTTGCTGTTGTATTCCGAGTGCTTAGCACTCTCACACGATTCGTACATTTGGCATTCCCAGGTCTGAAGTGAGAAGTATGCATTGGGCTGAAATACACACAGCCACTTCGTTGCTCTGCTGTGGTAACAATCTGTGCGGGTTCACTGCGTTTGGGAAATCCTCAACTCTAACTTCTGCTGCCGCGGAATCTACATGACACCGAGACGCCCCCTGCTCGTATCTGAACCTGCAAGCACTGAAACTGACGCGGAGAAGCCTGGGTCTGCCTGCATCGGGGACCGGTGAGTAGCAACGCTAGGAACTGGTCGCCCTCCTGCAGTAGCCCGTAGCTTTTCCTCGCTGTGTTAAACAGCAGCCCTTTTTCGCACTTGCGCTCTGCTTCTGCCCGCAAGTGGAGGCCGCGCTTGAGTAGCGGAGATCTGTTCGCCCTCCTTTGTTCACCACTCTGAACTGCCTGACTTCCTTGAAGAGACTCCCAGTGGACCATCGGCACCAGCGTTTGCAGGTACTTTTGAGCACAAGGCTCCACTCTTCGTAGGGCTCGGACTTCCTTCTAGTTAGGTGGCCTCTGAAGGCGAACTCGGTCTAACGATTACTTGCACTGCCTGTTTTCCTCCCCATCTAGGTGGTCTGCATATTTTGTGCTTCGAACTCTTTAGACCCTTCGGTAATTGTATATATATTTTATTTGATGGTGATGTGTTGGTTTACTTGAGTTTTATCGTGATTCTTTGCTATGGTCAATGTTACAAAGGCCTTGTAATAAAAGTGTCTATATTTTTAATATAACACCTACTTGGAGTAATTTGTAAGCGTCCTTGCTTCGTGTGCTCATTGCGGGCTTTCAGTCACCCTCACCCCTCTTGAGACCTAGTCTTGACTGCCGTGATCGCTACCTTGATTGGTGTGGCTTGTCCAGAGGTTACCCTGTTCCAAGAAACTAGGCTGGCCTTGTGAACCTCTGCCCCTCCAGGACAGAGTTCATAAATCCATCTTAACAGGCGGCTACGATATAGAGCATGGGGAAGAGGGAACATCCCTGCCTTGTGCCCCGGTGGAGGTGCCACTTGTCGGAGTAGGTGTTATTTGTGCGCACTCTGGCGGTGGGGTCTGTGTATATGATCTTGACCCATTTTTGGAAGGACGGCCCTATTCCCATCTTGTTCATAGTGGCGTGGAGCGAGTTCCATCGTACCGAATCAAATGCCTTGGTGGCGTCCAAGGATGCCATTGCGCTTTTACTCGGCCTACCCCTGGTGCTGTGTATTATGTGGTGCAGTTTCCGTAGGTTTTCCGTGATGGTGCGCCCAGGTACGTACCCTGTCTGGTCGTGGTGGATCAGTTGCGGGATCACTCTCCGCAGCCTCCTGGCCAACAGTGCTGTCAAAATCTTAATGTCCGCATTCAGCATGGACAGAGACCTGTACGAGCCACAGTCATTTTCATCTTTCCCCGGTTTCAGGAGTGGAATGATAACTGCCTCTCGCATGGTGTCTGGGAGTATGCCTCGCTTGTACGCTTCGTTATACAACTGGGTCAATAGAGGGGCTAGTATATCCTTATAGGTTTTATAAAACTCCCCTGGGAGCCCGTCGGTTCTCGGTACCTTCCCGGATGGAGTGATCTGATGGTGGCAGTGACTTCCTCAGGGGTGATGGGTTCGTCTAGTGCCTCAGCTGTCCGTTCATCTAGTGCGGGCAGCTTGATGATGTCCAGGACGTCGTCTATCTCAGTGCTCGTGGGTGGGGGGGGGGGTCGGTATAGAGGGTTTGGTAGAACCCTGTGAATACCTCGTTTATCTCTGCTTGCGTGTATGCCACCGTGCCGTCAGGTCTATGGACCTGGCAAATAGGTTTCCTGGGGGCTTCTCGTTTGTAGAGCCATGCTAGTAGTTCACCTGGCTTGTCGCTCAGAGCGTGGCTTCTCTCTGTGTACTTAGTGTAGCTGAGTTCCCCCAATTTTTCCCAAAGTGTGAGGCAGGCTTGTTTTAGTTCCACTGTCTTTTTCAGGTGGGTCGGGTCTGAAGAAGCCACAGCTTCCAGGTCCCTCAGCTCGTTCTCAGCATGGGTCAGTGCGGTTGTTACAGACTTTTGGGCTCCCCCTATGTTGCCAATCATCTCCCCCCTCATTACCACTTTGTATGCCTCCCACGCTATGCTGATGTGTTGTACACTATTTAAGTTTGTTTGCTAGTAGTCTACTGTGCTTTTTCGGATCTGTTCACTGAAGGCCCCGTCAAGCAGGGCTTCGCTCCTTAGTCTCCACGTGGGCACTGGGGTCTGGGCGAAAGTATCGTCCAGGTAGTTGTAAGTGGGGAGTGGTCAGACATAACTCTAGCATGGTATTGTGTGTCCTCAAACAAGATTTGATGCTCCTCGCTTATGAATATGTGGTCTATCTGGTGTGTACGGCGTGTGGGGGTGAGTAAAAGGAGTATACTCTTGCCTCGGGGTGCTGCTCCCACTATAGGTCTCGAAGTGCGAATCGTAAGCAAGCAAGCGCTTTCAATATTTTGGCCGGGGGGGATGGGCGTGTGTGCTTGTTGTCAGACCTGTCTTTGCTGGGGCCCTGGGTGCAGTTGTGATCTCCTCCCCATATCAAGATGCTATCTCTGTACGGGCCAAGTCTAGTGTATAGTGAGCGGAAGAAGACGGTGGCGTCGTGGTTAGGAGCACAGGTGTTAATCAGGCTTACCTCTTTCCCCTCGATAGTGCTGTGTATCAAGGCCATCCTGCCCTCGTAATCTGTTTTTGTGTGGATCAATTTTATGGGGATGGTGGGGGCGATCCAGATAAGGACTCCCCTGGCGTATGTGGAGTACGTGGTACTTATCAACGTTCCTCTCCAGATCTTGGCCAGCGCTGTAAGTTTGTGCTCATTCAGTTGGGTCTCTTGTAGGAAGGCGATGCCTACCTTGTTGCGCTTTAAGTATGCTTTGATGCGGTGTTGCTTGACATAGCTGTTCATGCCTCTGACATTCCATGTCATGATCCTGATTTTATCCGCCATGGGTACTGCAGGATCGGGTGTCCTTGGATGGCGCTCGGAGTGTGTCCCTATGTGGTACCGGCAGCTTGGGGCGCTTGAGGTGGTCTTGGTGCCTGCTCTCTTTATTCCCTAACTGGGGTGCCTGGGTCCCCTTCCCAACAAACATGAACGCCTAAATAACAAAACAAGTCTAGCGAGGTTCCCCCCGTTCTGACTATCCCGTTTCCACTCCATTTGACCTTTAGGTCTCTTGGTGCCCTACGTGCGGGTTCTGTGTACCCAAACTTCTTCTGGGGGTGGAAGTGGGTTCGCTTCAGTTACTGTTGGTACATAACAGTCCGTTTCCAGTGTAGTTCCTGGGAGGATCAGTATGCTGTATTGTCTTGTGTTCCAGAGGCTGCGTGCACTCTTCCTTGGTGCGGAGTCAATAGTGTCACTTTGTAGGGGGGTTCCGTGGTTTGCGTTCTCTTGTTCCAAGGTCGTAAGCTGTTCGCTATCCATCCACTTGCTAACTTCTGCTGGTGTATGAAACAGGTATGCTTTATTGTTGTGCAGCACTTTTAGCCTAGCCGGGTAGAGGAGCATGTAGCGCAGGCCCGCTTTTTTTTGTCTAGCTTTGGTGTGGATGAATTGGGCTCTCTTCATCTGGACTTGAAACGTATAATCTGGGTATATCGTTACTTTTGCAGAGTCTCTTTTTATGAGGCCGCCTGATTGCGAGAAAGCCAGGATCACCTCTCTGTCTCTGTAGTTGAGTACTTTTGCTATTATGGGCCTGGGTGGGGTTCCCGGCGGTGGCCGTTTGGTGAGGGATCGGTGAGCTCTCTCAATGGTAAAGCCTTGTGACAATTTCTCGGCCCCTATTTCTTGTATCAGGAGGTTTTCGATGTAATTGGTGGGGTCATTCCCTTCGATTCCCTCTGGGAGGCCAAGGAGTCTGACGTTGTTTCGACATGCGCGCCGTTCTGCCTCAGCAACTCTGTCTTCCAGGTTTTTCACTTTCTGCTCTAGCACCTCCACACTTCTTAGGATCTGGGATTTGGCCTCTGAGTTCTCACGGACTTGGGTTTCCAACGTTTCTGTCCTGCCAGCTATGGAGCGAACGTCTTGCCGCAGCAGGTTGAGGTCAATCGCTACTGCGTCAATTTTACTTTCCATTGTTCTCTGGAGTGTTTTTATGGCTTCCATAAGATGCAAATTTCCTGGTTCCTCCGCGTCTCTCGGCGGGGTATCAGGGCCGGCTGAGTGGGTGCTGGGCTTAGCCGGGCCCCACGCCGCGTAAGACTCCATGGTGGTCTGTTTTTGTTTGTTCCTGGCGCTTTTGGTTGTCATTACTCCGAGGGCAGGCAGATCTTCCGTGCCCTGGCGTCTCTCTGCCTCTGGCCGCATCGCTTTGCTCTGGGGTGGTGCAGCTGCTGTGTGCGCTCTGTGGTTTTGAGCGCTATGTGTGTCCTCCCCGCTTCCCTGGCGTGTGATGGTGGATTCCCCGGGCCGCCTGCGGCGTTGCTAGCTTAATGTTTTTGTTGGTGCACCTTAGGCGCAGGGTTGCGCCACTGGCATCCCTGGTCAGGCGTCCCACTTGCAGCCACTTGTGTGCTGCACCAAGGGGGGGCAGTTCCTGAAGGCTGAGGGGGGGCTCCCGATGTTTGTGGCACTCTGGATGTTTCAGTGGTTCCCCTTGTAAAGCCTGCAGCTTATGTTTTATTGCGCTACCGGCTGCGTGCTGCGCTTGGATGTGGCTCCCACGTATTATTTATGCTGCTCCAGATGGATTGTCAGCAGGGGGGAGCGGCACTCCCTGGTGAACGTCGGTGCCGTGCAGCTGGGCCCCCACTCCCACCGGACCATCACCTGCTGTCTCTGTCGCGTCTCTGTGCTCCTCTTCTCTCCGACAGCAGGCTCTTGCTCTGCTTCCCTTCTGCTGCTCGACACCTGGTGTCAGCTGCTCGACCGCTACAGGCGGTCACGCTCAGGCTGCCTCCTCACTCCCTCTTCGGTGCTCCGGTGCCATGCTCTCGGTGCCAGCCTCACGCGGGGCAAGGCGGGTGCCGGGCCGCGGTCCCCCACGACGCAGGGCCGCAGTTGCAGGAGCGGTTGCCACACCCCCGCTCCTGTTATGCTGTGGGCTCGCACCGTTGTCTCGTAGCTTATCGGGACATCCTCTGTGCCTGCTTGGGGATCGGGGCACTAGGCGGCGTGCCGTTCATCTGGGGGCCTCCATTTTCAGCAGTCGGCGGCCTCAGCTCTGCATGGTGTTTCTTCGTCCCTGTGGGTCGCAGCTGTCTCAGGTTTCATGTGCAAGTGCCCCCTGTGTTCCGCCGCAGGAGAGGCGAATTTCCCCAGGTGAGGCGGCTCAGAACCGCAGTTTTACAGCATTTAGACGCATAAATTATGGACGCATTTAGAAGAGCTGTTCGGAAAGGCATCCCACTCACATGGCGGTTAGCCACGCCCCCTCCCTGTCTATCACACGTTAACCCACCGCAGAACCCATGCCTTTCCCTGCTACACAGGGCTCTCATTTCTAGGTATAGCCTCCAACCTGTCTATTGTATGGTGAAACCACACAGGATTCCTAGGCATTTAGCCAAACTGTAAAAGTCAGCTGCAAGACCTATAACCCACTAACCAAAAAAAGCTAAAAAATTCTGCATACCTTGCTTATACAAAAACCTACACAACCACCTCTTCCACAGCAAGCCGCATGCACTTCACCACACTGCAACAACAAACAAACAACACATAAGCTGCACCAACAGCACACGAGGCCTGACATCGATCTGATACTCGCACCAAAGCTCAGCGCACGGTGTATACCGAATTGAAGCCGCCAACAGGACACCACCTCTCTCACAATCCTACTCCCTGTTCACCTTACTAACCCACCCAGCCTTCTTGTTTACAGATCTGCTTGAGCGCCTGGGGACCAATTCAGTTGGTGAAGGTGCGCTATACAAATACCTTTAACATAAATGCCAAGTAAATAAATGCCAAGTAACAATAACATAACATAACCCACCTGAGATCATTTAATTCAATCTCTCAACCAGTATTTACCAATCGGTCTCTAAAATTAGCCTTGCAGGTAAATGCAAAGGTAGGACGTTTGTGATACAAATGGTCCTCCCTAGAGTTGCATGTCAAAATACTCCAGTGCTTGTGAATAGGTTCCTTCTGTATGGAATATTTTGATACGTCTACCAATCCTGGTTGAGATTTATCTTTCAGTGTTGGTTTAAGCAAGCTAGTGCGTTTTAGAGGCTCTTTACATCAACAGTGAATAGTACTGATTGTGGTTTTGGACTAACCTGATTTAATTATTGTAGAATATGTGTTGTGGATTCAACATAAGTATGTGTCTTTTGGATTAAGGGTTGCAGAAAGTGATCTATGTAAACATACAGTGGCTGTAAAATGCTTCCAGCGGCCACCACTATAGGCCTTCCTGGTGGTAAAGTGGGATGTTTTTGATTTTTAGGGAGAAGGTAAAATGTAGGAACCCTGGGGTGTGTTGTCAACAAAAATTCTCATCTTCTCGTTAATCCAATGTTGCTCCTCTGCTACTCTCAGTAGTGATGTTAATGAGGTTGATATATCTTTCTCTAACCTACTGTTCACGTTGCCATCACTTCACTGTCTTTCGCATTCCGTAATGTAATCATTTTCTTTTGACATTTATTTATTTATTTATATACAGCAGGAGGAACAAAATCCTTTTGATCACAAAAGAACATACAATAGATAAGAAATCAGATTTCACGGGAAGCAGTGAGCTTCTTTGAATGGGGTGAGTTTGAGGGACATTCTGACCAGGTTGTGGAGGGGAGTAAATGGAACAGTCACCGGGAACAATACAAAAGTGGACATACATAGATTAAGGACAACCAACATTGGACATTCTTAAGTGCAGGTAGGCGGTATGGCCACCTGTGTTCGGGATATGACCACGATAGTTGAAGTGCTAGAATGGCGGGAGTGGAATTGAGAAACAGTGGAATGTTAGAGATGAGGGAAACTTTTTAGCTAGTAGGCAGATGAAAGGTAGATTAAGAGGGTAACTCAGAGGCAAGGAGGTAGGCTTTTAGTTTGGCTTTGAACAAATCCGTGTGGACTGTTTCTCAGATGTCCGGGAGAAAGGAATTCCATGCAAGTGGAGCAAGAAGAGAGAAAAAGCGGAAGCGACAGGAAGCACAGGGGTGGCGAGGAGCCACAAGGGTAGTCGAGGAGACAGATCACAGATTACGAGAAGGCTTATAGAGTTCGATGGAGGAGGATAGATACAGTGGTGTTTTACCGTGGATAGATTTGTGAACCAGGAGAAGAAACGTAAATCTGGCCCTGTTTTGCATCATCAGCCATCCAGCCTGCTGATGGTACGAGGAAGTAGGTGTGAAGTGAGAGAGTTCAAAGAGATTCCTGGTAGAGAAGTTAATGACATTGGGGGTCATTCTGAGGTTGGAGGTAAGGAATTACCGGCACCGGTAAGGGTTCCGATGCCGGTAATCCCTTACCTCCGTATTGTGAGGTCCCTTTGCGGGTCCTTCCTTACCTCCTGCTTTTAGCAGGAGTTAAGTACGGGACCTGCAAAGGTACTTCGGAGGTAATTACGGTACCGTAATTTACGGTGCTGTAATTACCTCCTTCCCCATTCCCATTGAGCCCTATGAGCTAACCATGGAGGAATTAGCTCCATGGTTGCCTCCGAAACCGTCCCAAATCTGGCATGGAGAATGGAGTAATTACCGGTCCATTACAGGGTTGGAGGGACCGGTAATTCCCCATTCACCTTTTGCCCTTCCCCATTCCCATTTCTGCCCCATAGGGCTCAATGGGAATGGGGAAGGAGCTAATTACGGCACCGTAAATTACGGTACCGTAATTACCTCCGAAGTACCTTTGCGGGTCCCGTACTTAACTCCTGCTAAAAGCAGGAGGTAAGGAAGGACCTGCAAAGGGACCTCGGAATACGGAGGTAACGGATTACTGGCATTGGCACCCTTACCGGTGCCGGTAATTCCTTACCTCCAACCTCGGAATGACCCCCATTGTCTAGAGGACAGAAAACATATTTGGGGAGACCAAAGAGGATGCTGCAACTGTAGTCCAGTTTAGAGAAGACAAGAGGGGTTAAGATGTCTTCATTATTACCAGAGAACCTCAGCAGGGCGTATTGTGATGTCTAGGTCACAGAAAACATTTCTATTCAGTGCAAGTTCATCTTCACATTGGAATATCTAGGTTGTTTATAGGAGATTTTCTGAAGATCCTTAAAATTTGCCCAGTAAAAGATATTTACAGAGGGGATACAAAATAGCTTTTGGGTTTCAACTCAACCATACCGTTTTTGACAGAGTCAGAGGATTCTGAACCCTCTTCCATGTTCTCATCCATAAATACTTTCAGTTTTAGTTTTTGAATCAATCGAAATAGTTCAATCTTGGTATCAAAGAGTGTGGGAATGTATGTAGCAACAAAGCTTAACCCTTCGTGTAAAGTCTCAATTTCATTGGAGTTGGGAGCTCTGTCAGATATATTAATTACTAGGTTCTCTTTTCTTGCCTGGTCACTACTTGCATGCTGTTTGGCTTGCCCTGCACCCTGCACGTGCTGTTTTCCCTTGCATCTTCCTTAAAAAGAGGAGGTGGAGGGCTGTGTGGTTTGTAGACCCGTATCCTTAGGTTCTTCTCTCCCCATGCTCTTTCCTGTTGTGTATTCTCTCTATCTGTACTAGGACTAGTTTCTGAGTCTGAGCTAGAAATATTTGCCAGACTGGCTTAAGTCTGCACATGTTTTTAATCTGCATACCCTCTCATACCTTTTCCTCTGTGCTTAATTTGGAAAGGTATTTGGTTACAGACTACATGACCTTAGACCTCAAGCAATGATCGGAGCATCCCTGATTACCAGAAAGCAACTTCCCATTCATCCACGTGCTTAGGGACCCATTTCTGCAACAATCGACTCTTACTAGCCCATTACAGTTCTGGATTCTACCTACAGAAATCATTTGTGGCTAGGTTTCCTATCTCTCTGATTAGTTGGGCGGATGTTCTTAAACTATCCATTCCTTCTAGGTTTATTTGATTCGTGCCATGCTTTACCTATTTTCCTCTTTCAGCACATATAGCCAATATCAACTCACTATGTACTCTATTGCTGTGGCGCCTCTCAACAAAGTCCCCGAAAACCTTTCTATTTGGGGGAGCGGGCAACAAAATCAATCCCATTTCGGAGGCCACCAGGGGGCATAGGCAAGATGGCCGCCTGAGCCGATAGCTCCGCACCCAGACCCGGGAAACTTGCGGAGTTGAGCAGGAAGAAGGAGCCCATCCCTCACAAGCTTCTCAAAAAAGGCCATGTGAACCCTTGCCCCCTGCGGGGGTCCAAACCAGGAGTTTCTACGACACCCACGGGCCGAGTTTGGCCACCCGGGGTCTCCACGGCCCCTCCCCCCACGGTCCTGAGCAACACGCAGGCGGTGTGCGCCAAGGCACACCAAGGCCGCAGCAGGGCACAGGAGCGGGGAAACACCGCCGCTGCCTGCGGGGGGTGTATCCACTTGGAAGTCGGTGGCGAGAGGCCCCGGGGGTTACCCTACATCCCGGGGTCTCTGGTGCCCCGTGCCCGGGTACGGCAAGGTGGTGTGGGGACGGCGCAAGGTCGCGCTCGACATTGAACGAAGACACCTGAGGAGCTGAACGCGTACCACATCGCCCCGACACCCCACCCACCCACGGGGTTGAACGGGCCCACCTAACTGCACATCAGGGCTCCCCAGCCCAGGCTGTCACGGGAGCACGCCCCCACTACATCCGGGGGACACTGGAGAAGGCACATTCCAGTTGAGAGGCCCTCGGGCCGGGACTTCATGAATTGGCCCCCACGAACGCCGCTCGACTGAAGGGGCCCCCCCATACCCCTGCCACAGGGGACCCCACCAAACACGACCAGCCTTCTAGTGGTTCCCCTAACCACGGGGGAGGGGGGGATAAACCCGCTTTCCCACTGGCACTTGAGTTACTCGGCTGGCACAACCATAGACAGTCACTCCGAGGGCTCCTTCCCCACCGTGGTTGGCCCCGGACTCTCCCCGTACATGAGTCCTACCGCGGCCTTTGTCCCCGCGGCGGTCAGTTTCCATACTCTGCCGCAACCAGCATCCCATGAGTTGGAAGGAGGCCCTTTCCAAGTACCAGTTTGCGGCCGGAGGGGACAAAATGGCCGCGGGTCTCCATCAGTGCCGCCTCCCGACCTAGAAGCCATCCAAAATAACATCCAGATGATCTTGGAGGAGATACGTGGGATTCGAACCGACATGGGTGCTAAGTTGGCCGACCTTACTACTAAAGTTACCACCCTGGAAGACGCGTGGAGGGAGTCGAGAACAACCAGCTCTCCACAGCGATTCTGGAGATGCAAATGGAGGCCAGGTTCCAGGAGATACATCGAAGGAAGGAGGAACTGCGGTTCAAGGTGGACGACATGGAGAACAGGGAAAGGAGGAACAACTTGTGCATTTTTGGCCTTGTGGAGTCCGAGGGGGAGAGCCCGCAGGCACTGGAAGACAAGGTTCACAATATCATAAGAGTCGTCATGGGGGCGGAGGCCGACATCGAGATTAAACTTGACAGGGTGCATCGAGCCGGCGGTGGAGGTAGAGGCCCGAGGTCGGTGCTGGCCCGACTGCATTACTATAAGGACAAAGCCAGGATTCTGGAGAAGGCGAGGAACTTCAGTGATATCCAATACGGAGACTCTAAGGTGGCAATCTACCAGGACCTCTCGGCCCTCACCCTCGCAATGAGAAAGAAATGCTGAGCCCTTACCAGATGGTTACAGGGCAAGGGGGGCCACCCCTTCTACTTAGCATTCGAGTGGTCAGGGGAAAGACACCACCTGGTGATGAAGGAGGACATTCTGCGTGCCACTGGCGATCTGGTGGGAGACCGTGCCGGTCCGTCCAGCGGATCTGGGGGTGAGGCCAGGAACCCACCGCGGGGCCCTGACAGACCAGGACAACCCAGTGGCAAGACCAAGGTCAAGGGGGCTCGCAAGTTCCAAAAAACCAGGCACCCATCATCGGCCTCTGAGGACCACCTGAAGTGGCAATAATGCCACTTCACCATCCGAGCATGAGACTTGCCAGTGACCATGGCCGCTGGGGGCTATGTCGCTGGCTCTCTAGGTCCGGTGTCTGTGGGCCACATGGAGGAGTGCCACATCGGTGCCGAGCTAGGCCCGTGGGGGAGCTCTGGGTCTGTTCACTGTTTTGCTTTCCATAATGTTTATTATTTGGTTCAATGGACCTGCGTGTCGGGTCCGCACCTGGGGACGCGGGAGGAGGCGGGGGACCTCGGGAACAAAGTTACGGTTCACAAAGTTTGCTTTATTCTGACTTAAAGAGAATGGGTTATCCACATGTTCACACTACCCTGGGCTGGGGTAGAGTCCTTGGTGGTTCATTGACCGTCCCCGAAGGACATCGGGTGACATGGACGAACGCCTCATGACGGGGGGGAGGGGGAAGGGACAGGGGGTTGGGGGGAGAACGATCAATCAGGTCGAAACGGTACCTCTTAGAGGGGTTTATGGGGGGGTGTGGGGACTAGCCAGTCCGAACAGGAAACTTTCATTTTACAGCAGGTCGCACGCAAACAGTACACCACAGTGAAGTTAGAGGTGGACTACCTAGACGACAATGGTTGAAGGCAAGATAGGCACTCTCAATGTCAAGGGCCTCAATTCACAAAACAAGAGGTCTCTGACCAGTAATATGTTCCGCAAACAGCAGCTAATGGTGCTGTTCCTCCAATAAACCCATTACAGACAGGGGAAGGAATCACCCATCAGGGGGAAGGAAATCGGTGCCAACTTCTGGGCCTCCCACAGAAGCTTGAAGAAGGAAGGGGTGGGGATTCTCTTGAGCAAAACACTCCCCCTTACCAATACAGAAACCAAGAGAGGCTTTGGGGCGAGGTTCCTGGGGATTAAGGGTACTTACGAGGGGGAACGCATAACCCTGGCCACCCTCTACGCCCCCAACTCAGGCCAGATAGGTTTCCTAACCCAGATCCGAGGGGTAATGGATGAATGGGCTGAAGGGGCCATGATACTGGGGGCGACTTCAATCTCATAATAGATCCCGGGCTGGACTGGTGGACGGCAACGGCAACCGAACCGAAAGGGATAACTAAAGATAACCTAACGTTCCAGACCCTGCTGAGGGAACACTACTGGGAGGACGTCTGGCGTGAGGCACACCCGGAGCCCAGGGGATATACATTCTTCTCCCCCCCACACCACACCTACACCAGAATTGATTTCCTTTTGACATCTAAAGAGGGGAGTGGGGTAGCTGTAGCCCCAAGGGTTGAGGCAATAACGTGGTCCGATCATGAGCTTCTTGTGGCGGACTGGTCACTCCCCTGTCCCCCAGGACAGCCCGGTGGAGGTGCAATGACACGCTCCTGAGGGATCTGGTCTTCAGGGAATTCCTGAGAGGCGAAATGGAGGCGTATTTCGAGATAAACGACAATGGGGAGACGGATATGGTGACAGTGTGGGAGGCGGCAAGGCCACCTTCCGTGGTCTCCTTATAGCCGAGGGTTCTAGGCGCAAGCGGGAAAGAGGGCTCATTGAGGCCAAGATACGGACGGAACTCAAGAGCCTGCGGGGTAGGCTTACCCAGGAGGGGGCTGACAGGGAGTCCCTCCTTTCGGAAATGCGCGAGAAACGCCAGGCTCTGCACACGGTCCTCATAGGGGAGGTGGTCAAGAAACTGAGATACACGCAACAAAGGTATTACGAAAATGGGGATAGGGTGGGGACCCTATTGGCACGGAGAGCCAGGGGTTGTAGACTGGAGAGGCGGGTTGGACCTATTAAAGATGGGGAGGGTATTTTCCTCAATAAAAAGGCAGAGATAGTGGGCTCCTTTGCAACCTTATATAGGGACCTATACACAAAACAGGAGGGGGAAATCGCTGGAGGAGATCTGGGCCTATCTGGAGGAACACCGGCTACCCCGCTTAACGGAGGCCGAGCTGCAGGGCTTGGAGGGGGAAATAGCGGTGAAGGAGATGGAGGCAGCTATCAAGAGACTTAAAGCAGGGAAGGCCCCGGGGGGAGATGGGTATACCGCTGATTTCTACAAACAATTCCAGCCCATGCTGACAGAACCCTTGGCCAAATTGTTAAACCAAATCCGCAACAAAGAGACTGTCCCCCACACATTCCTACAGGCCCTCATCTCGATAATCGCCAAGCCAGGAAAAGACCCCACAGAATGCGGCTCCTATAGACCCATCTCCCTCTTAAACCTCGATGCTAAAATATTTGCCAGGATCCTGGCCATTCGCCTGGAGAAATGCTTGCCCCGCCTGGTTCACCCGGATCAGATGGGCTTCATTTTAAATAGACAAGCCTCGGACAACATGCGCAAAACCCTCCATGTGCTGCACTCAAGGGAAACCCGGGACAAGAGGGTCCTCTTGCTGTCCTTGGATGCAGAAAAGGCCTTTGACCGGGTGAGTTGGGCTTTCATGGGGGAGGTCCTCTCGGCAATGGGGATTGGCCAGAGGTGGTTGGGATGGATGGCGGCACTATATTCCGCCCCCACGGCCAGGGTGGCTGCCAATGGGATGGAATCAGAAGCCTTTTCCTTAGAGCGAGGAACGAGATAAGGTTGTCCACTATCCCCCCTGATATACACCCTTGTCATGGAACCCTGGGTGATCTCGGTGCGTAAACACGAGGCTATCACTGGAGTACAGATGGGTGGCTCCCACTGTACGATCAGCCTGTTCGCCGATGACGCTCTCCTCTACATCACTAAACCGTCACGGACGATCCCTCATGTGTTGCGGGCACTGGAGAGTTATGGGAGCCTCTCAGGGTACAAGGTCAACCTGGGCAAACTTGTGGCTTTTATGGGGGGCCGACTACCGGACACTGAGAGGGTGTATGTGGAGGGTCTTCCCTTCCAATTGCAGAGAGAGGGGTTCCGGCACTTGGGAATTCAAATCACACCTGACCCAAAGGACCTCTTCCCGAGCAATTTCACCCCTTTGTGGACTGAGGTCAAGAAAGATGTGGAGAGGTGGGCGGTCACGGGGTTCTCATTGATGGCTCGACTCAATCTGATCAAAATGGTGGTACTTCCCGAATTCCCATTCCTCTTCCAGATGCTCCCCACTCAGGTCCCCGCCGCGTTCCTACAGTCAATGAAACGCACCCTGCTCAGGTTCCTCTGGGCGGGAAAAAAACATAGGATCTCCTACGACGTCCTAACGAGACCCAAGGAGGACGGAGGGGTGGGATTCCCAGATTTTGACACGTATTACAGGGCCTCCCAGCTGAGGATTTTGGTTGACCATTTCAACCCTGAGTCAGAAAAGCAATGGGTAGCTCTGGACAATAGGCTGCTCGCCCCGGTCACGCTCGATGAGTGGTTGTGGGTCCCTAGAACACACATCCCCAGGCGGGTTCTGGACCACCCGGTACTCAGCGTTCTGTGGTCTGTCTGGAAGGAGGGAGGTTACTACAGATGGCTCACAACCTGGTCCTCTCCATTAAGTTGTATCTGGGCGCCACCATTCCTAGCCAAGGTGGCGGAGCCGGTCGCATATCAGAGGTGGTACGAGGCGGGCCTTGTTAGGGCATGCCACTTGTGGGTGGGCAGCTCCTTCATGCCCCTTCTGGACTTGGAGGAAGCCCTGCGGCTGGGCAAGCTTTCACCTTTCCGCTACCTTCAACTGAAGGGAGTCCTCTCCGAACCCTCATGGGGGGACACATTCAGGAGGGAACTCATGGACTTCGAGGAAACTATCATCTCCACACGGGGCTCCAGGGGTGTCATATCCGCTTTGTACAAGCTCCTCCTCCTCTCGATACCCAGGGATCCCCTGCCAGCACGGACACAATGGGAAAAAGATTTGGGCATGACAATAGATGATAAAAGGTGGACTAAAATGTGCATCCGGGCCCACCGCTCAATGACCTCCCCCCAGTACAGACACCAAGCTCTAAAGGTTCTACATAGATGGCACTACCCTCCACGGTTAATAGCCAGAATGAGTCTGGGTTATGACCCACATTGCTGGAAATGCCGAAAGGAAAGAGGGGATTACATGCACATGTGGTGGTCCTGCCCAAGGGTGCAGTCATATTGGGGAGAGGTCCTATCCTGGATCAGGGGGGTGGATGGTGTTTCTAGGCCCCTCTGTCCCTGGTTGCTTCCATTTGGTATTGAGGTAGGCGATGACCAGGAGGACACCCAGGGCCACATGTTACAGGTCATGCTCATGGCGGCCAGGAGCTGCTTGGCCCAGAAGTGGAGGAACCCGCACATGCCTGATGAGAAGGAATGGGTTGAGAAGGTTCGGGCGATATACGACATGGAATGTTTGACCCATGTCCTGGACGAATCCAGATCTAACATTGAGGAACTCTGGCTCCCCTTCTTTGAAAAGTACGAGCGGCCGACCTGAGGGGTGAGCCCTTGATCTGTTGGCCTGTTTGGGCTCTGAGCCAGGAGGAATTTGGGGACATCATAGATACCCGTTGTACGAGGCACGCACCCCCTCACAGGGTGCTGCTAGGTTGAGCCCTAGACTGTGTGTGCACCAACCTACCTGACAGTCCAAACTCAAAAAATGCACATTGCGTCCCTGCAAGACAAGTTTGAAATCTGTACCTGTTCACTGGCTAGGGGAGGGGGGGGGGGAGAAAGGGTTATTGTCTGAACGTTTTTTCTGGGAATGGTATCGAATTGAAATGACATGTGTGTTGTAATAACCTTCAAATATTTTAATAAAAACTATATTTAAAAAAGAAAATCAATCCCATTTCAATTACTATACCAGGTCTTGTATCACAAATCACCTGAATGTTGGCTGGCTCCCTCTTCCAATCTCTCATGTCATATGAAGCTTCTTGATGATGACTATAGGCTATCCAAAATAACACATACTGGAAAGATTTGGTGTGAAATCTCCGATTTTATATTCAGAATTGGAATTGCATCTTATAGTTTTCATTTATTTTTGCACCCCTAGACATCTGTATGGTGTAATAAGGATCCCCCTTATATGTTCTATGGACGTGATACTAACCGCTCGTTTAATTCGGCCTTGTTGACACTCGGCCAATATTTTCAAGAGACCAGGCTTCTCTAATTTGAAGAATTCCAGCCTGGTTTTGCTCTTCTTCTAAAGTCAATTGTCCGCTCGTCTGCGACTTTCTTTTCTCACTTAATATTCCCAAAGTCTTTAGCAACTACCCACATATGTTCTTCCCTCAGGATATCATCCTCAGGGACGCAATCTCCCAGTACTAGCAGATTTTCTTGGAACCTCAAGATACATTAAGTGAATCACATCTTAAGAAATGAAATCTCCCTTTATCCTCATTTAAAAGTTTGTGAAACAGTAAAATTAAGTGTGATTTTACTGCTTCACAAACTCTTAAAAATGAGGCAAAGTATTTCATTCCTACTAATGAAAAAAGGAAATGTTTCACAGCTTTTTTTAGGTTGTATTATATTTAAGGCTCTCATTTTCATGGTATTCATTTTTCCGTCTTTACCGTCTGTAGTTATCAATATTTATTTTGTGGCCATTGTTTCTTTATTTAATCACATTTAATATTTGTCACATAAAAACATAACTTGAAACAAGTATATTCCTGCATTTATTCAAAGGAAACAATGCATTTATTGATTCCATGTGATCTTAACGAAAATTTTAATAACAAAAACATTTTTACTGAACCTAAAATACAGAAAAAAATACTGATTATTTTTTATCTTTCTTCTAAATTTGGGATGCCCCCCAAACACCCGTTTCCCTAGGTTTATAACTCCACCCTAAACTGCCCCCTACTCGTTTTAATCCCTTACCCCACCCCAAATATATATTTAATAAAAAATTCAGTGTTTTTCGGTATTGTTTGTTTGTTTATTTATTCATTTATATTGCGCGCCAGACCTGAGGGTATAAGGGCGCAGGAGCAACAGGGTTATTCTCAGCTTGGTTACAGTGCTGTACAATAATTACAGTGTGTACCAGAGGCGTAGACAGGGTAGGGCCTGAGCAGGCAAGGCCCAGCCATAATTGGTAAATGCCCACTCAGCATCACAGTGTGGGCATTTACAGATGTTAATGTCACTGCGGTGGGCCCAACTACATTAGCTTCAAGCCCCACTAGTTAGACAATCCTGGCTACGCCTCTGGGGTGTACATATGTTAAAGCAGTTGCAGTTGTAGCAGCAGATGCAGTGATATGCAATTTACAGATATACATATTTACAAATATACATAGGGTAGGTAGGTTTGTTAAAAAAAGTTACTCGTTATTTGAAATTCATTAACATCACTGGATACTGCACATATCAATGCACACACGCAGCAGCCATACAGGACACAACTGGATCATTCTACATCAATGTCGGCTCCATGTTTACCGTAGTAAATGGTTGCTCCTGTGGTTGCTGCTGACTTAAGATATATGTGGTCTGCAATGTGATGAACTTAAATACTATTTTTCTTGCAATGTTTACACTCGCCATGCTGCCTCTGTGCAGTGCGACTGGCCTGCAACGCATAATTCACAGCATTGGCAACCGAGCAGAAAGAACTGCTTTCCCGTTTTTTCTATTTCTATAAATAAATGCAGACAGAAATTAGATTGTTTTCTGTGTGTATTTATGTGTACAAATCAGTAAAAAGTTAAAACAGAGAGCTTTCATTTTATTATATAATATATTACATGTTATCCCTCCCACTATTGCTAAATGTAATCTTTACCATCATGTCTCTAGTGGAAGGTGCAAGGAATTGGATTCGAACAAGGAACACATGTTGAATCGTAACATGTTATAATAAATTCAGGCCTCACACTATAATTTCTAGATCTCCCTTAGATTCTTTTTAACATTCCAAACCTACTTAGTTATAAGGGGATCATCCTACCCCAAATGTACTTCTTTGGAGTAAATTGTGCAAGAAGAGTCAAAGCAAGTGCCAGGAGAGAGACTGGGAGAGAGGAGAGAGAGAGAGAAAAAAAGAAGAGGGGGTGAAGCAGACAGAGCGAGAGAGAGGAAGGAGGGGGAGAGCAGGAGAGAGAGAGAAAGAGGAGAGAGAAAGAGAGAGAAAGAGAAATGAGAAGGAGAGAGAGAGCGAGGAGAGGGGGAGAGAAAAGGGAGAAAGAGAGAGAGAAATGAGAGGAAGAGCAGGTGAGATTGAGAGAGAAAGAGAGAGAGAGAGAAATGAGAGGGAGAGAGAGCGAGGAGAGGGGGAGAGAAAAGAGAGAGAGAGAGAGGAGAGGGAGAGCAGGAGACAGAGAAAAAGAGAGAGAGAGAGAGAAATGAGAGGGAGAGAGAGCGAGGAGAGGGGGAGCGAGAAAAGGGAGGAGAGAGAAAGAAAGAGAAAGAGAGAGAGAGAGAGAGAGAGAGAGAGAGAGAGAGAGAGAGAGAGAGAGAACACGAACCAGGTATTTCCAAAAGATGCCGGGCCACCAACAGTACACAGGAGCACTTTGTAACACATTTGTGGTCCAGTTGTGTCAAAGAAAAACGGACCTGTCTCCAGAATATATGCCAGCATTGCCTTGTAAAACACATTTCCGTGCTGCCTGTGCCCAAATGTATGCCAACTATACCGTAACACTGTGTTATGCTGCCTGCTCAAAAGATTGCCTTGGTGTGAACACACTTGGAAGCTGGCAGATTCTCATCTGTGGTTTTAAGAAATGACCCATAAGAATTCCAACATTGCACAGCCCCAAATTAAGTGCTGCCTCAAGCAGACTATAGTTTCCTACTTTAAAGTCAAACAATTCTGAGCAACCTGCATATGCTTATCTGCAATTATTCCCCTCATGTTCGCTATCACTGTGCTTTAACATTCTGGATGTCAAAGGACCTGTTGCACTGTCTTTACACTGCGATCGAGGTGGGGGTGGGGGGTGGAGTCGCGGCTAGTAATGTAGCGCTTTGTACTCTAGAATGTTAAGAAGACTCTTTACCCCCTTAACTGCAAGGCTATCATGCAAGTCTATGCAAAAAGGACGAGCATACTCGTCCTTGGCACTTAACCCCTTAAGTGCCAAGGGCGAGGTATCTTGTCCTTGGGATTACCTCCCTGTTGCCAAGGACGCGATACCTCGTCCTTGGCACTTAAGGGGTTAATGAAATAGAAAACGTTAGAAGGCATTGAATGGTGAAATACCAAAATCACCAAAAAAAGCCTTGGCACTGGAGGGCTGGGGGGGGGCCCATAGCAGTTAAAAGGTTAATTAAAGGTCTATGTGTTAATGGTCTACATGCCTAAGCTTTATCATTTTCAGTGTGCACTCTGTGTGGGGTCAGGGCCGCAAGCTTCCTTTTGTCTAGTCCTGTAGCATCTTCAATTGCTCTTAATGACATTTAAGAAGGGCTAATGCGAGCGCTTGCAATTATTGTAATTGCCAGGCGGCGATGCAAAGAGCGCCTGCAAGGATATATCTGAATACGCCCTCATTATGGCTACCTGCTGAATTGGGGCTTTATCTGGTTCTCTGCCACATTGGGCATTGCAGCCTGCCCTTATTCCTCTTTGATTTCCTATGGGCACTCTGGCAATGCTTGCCTAAACTTCTCCATCAAAAATGATAAGGATGTGTTATTTATATAGCGCCTTAATCCGAAGCGCTTCCCCTGGTCTGGTCACATCACATCTTACTGAACATTACAAAGCGTTTTCCAATGGGGATTTCCCATTCAAAAACACTTTTGTAAATCTGGTCTATGTGCCTGTAAAGCCCTAACTGTAAGTGTTTTATTGCTATTTTGAGTTTGTTCCTTGTTGCAACGCCTGCCAATGTTTTTTGGCTGGGCGGGACGTCTTTGTGTAAAATAATGTGAAACTGACAACCCCAGCGGTTATTATACTGCGCTTGAAACCTCACGTTCTCGTGTGGGGAGATGACTGCGCTTGGCAGTGTCATTGCAGGACCTCTGCCAGCGTTTGATCATTTAATCATCAGTCGCTTTCTTTCTGTCTTTGCTGACTGAATATTTCACCATTATTCTCTCTGTTGCAAAATTCAGTGTTGGTGTTTTATGATTCACAGTTGTATTTTGGAGGGCTTATTAGTGTTATTTTGTTTTCAAATTGCTTGTTATGAACAGTGCTGGACATGGACAAAATCTACTGGGGGACCACCACTCCCCCACTCTCTGTGCCTGCGTTGAGGGGAGGAATTTGTCAGTAGTGTGGGTGGGTCTGGGGCCGGATTGTCAGTGGTGTGGGTGGGACTGGGGGGAGGAGCTCAGTGATGAATGATGTGCATGCCCCGAATATAGGACGCTGGCTGCTTTGCATAAAAACAAGGTGTTTTTGGGAACATAAGAATGACCACCAATGCATCAAACATGTCTGTGCTAGTAATTCAAACGTTCATTCCTTCTGAGCATACAGTGCACACGTTATGTGATGCTCATTTCCTCTGTCAGAAGTGTCACCCTGACAGTAAAACGTGTGTAGCATGAGAATGATATACTTCTTTGGACTTTTCGGGGGGAAAGAGGGGGCTTGGGCGCTTGAGCAAAGGATAACTTTCAGATGCAGTCTGTGAAACTGTTGCATATCGTGGCTCAGCTGCACATATAGAAACCCTCTGTCTCTAAGCATGCAGCTGAGGGGTGATATTGAACAACACCATAAACCCAGCAAGTTGAGGCAGCTCTCAGCTGTTCTCTATGTCTCAGACACAGCCTTCAGGAAACTCATGGCAGTCAGGGGCAGAGGGCTTCCTCAACTTGGGGAGGTTTGGTCCTTGTGTCTACACAGTTTTTGTAGGAGCGCAGCTTGTTCTGGCCCAATTACCCCTCTGTATGAACATAGACAGTTAATTTAAGGGAGGTAATTATTCATACACACATTAATTTCTTACTTGATCCGATTGGCGCCTGAAAAAATACAGGTAGGATTTGCTCCATGCACCATGCAAGCTCCGACAGCCACGGCATGGTCCCTGTTCTGCACACCGGAGATGAACCCGGTGGCGCTCAACCCATCATGAACTAATATAGATACCCTTTGACATGAAAGACAGCTGCAGAAAATTCCCTGTGATTATTTCATAGCCTTTCTGATTGCCCTATCTACATGGTCTCCCTCAGCCCATCTCCCTGAAAGGAGCATGTTAATGTGCAGGGATCTCCTCGCCAGGTGCTGGTGTAGGCAGATGTGGGTGCATGGTGGAGACCATGAATCCCGAGCAGGGTCCTTCAATGTACGTCCACCTGCAAATGTTTGGGAGTGGGTGTAGGGAGTTGAAGAGTTTTATGCAGTGGATCTCCCCCAGCTCTTGCTTACGTGGCGAGTCGGGAGGAGGGTGGTGCGATTCACTTGCAGTGGTGGGGCAGCAGAGTGATGATCATATGTCGGCTCATGTAATCCTTGTAGCAGCTGAGAGCATGCAACCAGACATTCTGCTTCCCAATGCTTGCTCCCTCTCTTTCTTCTATGTAGTATTAAGTTCGGCCATACATTGTAGAGTGTCGCGGTTTATCACGCAGTCACACAACTCAGGGAGTTCCTTTCCCCCAATGAATGTGGCACACAAGAAAGCACTATTAGTTTTGTTAAGGTTCAATTTTGTAAGGCCTCCAACCCGTCTTGCACCTAACCCCAACAAGTACCCAGTGCCACAATGGACTAGAACCAGGCCGGTGTGCAGTCAGAATATATATATTTATTAATTTATTCAACCCAAATTTGACAACGGACTAACATCAGCCACCAATGCTGTGGATACACAAGAACGAAAATGACTTCCGTAAAGGCACCACCACAGAGATAATACTGAGATAGGCAGTCACAATGCAATTTCAAATCAACCACCAATACAAAAAAAGAACAATTCAAGACACACAATGATTGCTGATTTGGTTATGATACTTTTCTGCCAACAACCCCCACCTCGACACATCAATTAGACTGAAGGGCAGTGGCAGAGAGTGGGAACACAATGGGAAAATCGGTTTTGGGATTCTAATCACAGATGCAGTAGGAGGGACAGAAAAGCAATGGAAAACTTGTTTTGCCGCACCTAAAAAGAACAGTCAGGGCTTTGTGGATTTGGTCAGAGCACAATGGGAACAAGGGGGCAATTTCGTTTTGCACCCTGCGCATGCAAAAGCACTACCAGGCTTCACACTTCTGATTTAAAATGAAGGCGATTAATGGGGAATTTCGTTTTTTACACCCTGCGCACTAACGTGAAAAAAGGGTTTTGGGATTAATTCCTTTGGCAAATCTTTATGTCTATACCAGCGCAAAACATACTGGGGAGAGCTTGTTGGTTTCGAATGCCAACAAGTCCCACCCCGTGATTTTTATGGAGGAATTAATTGATTTACTTAAATTAAATATGCTAAGGATCTACACAAACAAACCAGATATTTTGCTATGGGGAAATAACTAAAACAATGCTTGAAAAATAATGTAGGGCCTACACAATCTATGGCTTTGGGGTAGTTTTACTTACAGGAGAGGCCTTGGAATGGGCATCATGGAACAACAAGGCACTGCTGGGGCAGCAAGGGGGCCAGTCAAGGATCTCCTCTGAATCCTCCAAGGGGCCCCAGTCAGCTTCTATGTCTCCTGGTTCATATCTCCAATGCAAGGTTTGGGCCTCTCTGCTGGGATGTTTCTCGCCAGATTTCAGCAGCAGGTTGCCTCCTGGAATAATTGGAAAAAAAGGTCTAGTTCTGCTGCAAACTGGTTTATTTATAGGGCAAATGGCATCACAAACTTGGACATGATTCTTGCGAAAGGGATTAGCTGGTATTCTCTACCCACCTCCCACCTGTGTGCTAATAGGACAAGGAGATGGGGGAGTGAGTCAGCACAGTCAGCACAGCTGTGGAAGGGTAATGCTTTGTCATCTCACTTTGACAGGTGGGCTCGGCATGTTTCAAAACTCAAAAATCTCTGAACATGGCAAGTACCCTACATTTTCAAATCTTTACATGTATGAATATATTTTTAAGAACTACATTTCAAGGTGAATAAGATGATGCTAGTCTGAAGTTGGCACGCCCTTCCTATGCAGAGTGTCAGAATTCTTCCTCTTGGACTTGGCCCTGTAGTGTAGAAGAAGAAGTCTTCCTGCTAATATAGCACTTTGAATGCAAAAATAAACATACAAAGCAATCTATTGACTGGAAGATTGGATTCCCATCGAGACCTCGTGGCTGTAGAAAATAAACAAGAATGATGTGATTAGAACAACTGACAATGAATTCAGAAAATTAATTTCTCTAGAGTTACCCCAAACTAACCTGACTAATGTTTAGAGACTTGGAATGTCTAACACAACGGTTTAAAGGAAATCCAATAGATGTTCTGAAAGAAGGAAAAACACTATGAGCCTATAACCCTGGGATCAAATGAAGAGTGACAATAAGCAACAAGAACAAAATCTTGCTTACCCAGACCTTTCTCTGTAAGGCAAAAACGATGGGACGTCCTTATTAAAATGGAGAAAGTTTACCAGGTGAGACCTTCTTCCTCGGCACAGCGGAGGCTGTTCCAGGGTGCTGCAGCGGCTGTCCCACGGTGCAGCAGAGGCTGTCCCACGGTGCAGCGGAGGCTGTCCCACGGTGCAGCGGCGGCTGTCCCACGGTGCAGCAGAAGCTGTTCCACGGTTAGATTAGTCTCTAAAACGCGGATATGAGATACTGTCTTTAGCGAGTGCAAACAACAGAAGGAAAACCAGAGAGTTGCCAAGTACAAACCGGGTCGCAAATCCAAGCGGGCAAGAACAGGAACAGAAGGAGAAAAGCCAGACGTAATCGAGGGACAAAAGCAAGAGTTTGTTACCAAGAAGACTAAAGTTTACAAAGCAGGCAAGGATGATCCAAAAGAGTAGTTGAGTCAAAAGCCGGGTCAAGAAGGTGTACGTAATCAGAACAAGAAAAAGGCCAAAAACCGAACGCCAAAAAAATGCTCGATCAGAAGCACTGAACAAACGTGGAGGCGTGGTTTAAATAGTCCAGGTCACCTGTTCAATGCCGTGATCCCAAACGAACGTTGCGCTTCCTTAGCAACGTATCACGTAGTTTCCATGGCAACCTCCATTCACTGTGGCGAGCTGCGCATCGAGTTGAGTGTTTTCCTACTGCATTTGCTGGACTAAGAATGCGTGAACCATCGCGCAGTGGTCTATGCATGACACAAAGATATGTAATTTTCTTCATTTACTCAAGAGCCGTATCAGTGAAAAATATGCCACTTTATAGTGTTAATTATTTCCATCACGCTGATACCAGCTTTCAAATCTCTTGGAATCAAGGGAAGGCCCAAATCAAATTTTCATTAATAACTTTAGTTATGTTTATCACAGAAACATAGCTTTATCAGGGGTGACTGTCACCTTTAATTCAAATCTGGAATGACCGTTGTGGGACATACGCTGCCCTTTTTATGCGACAAAAGGTGTTTTTCTATTAATCAAACTGCAGTTTCACAGGCCTCTTTCACCCCATCCCGCACTCTTTTTCCTCTCAGTTTCATTTATCCTTAAACATGTGACTAGCAGAGAGCTGGCTCATTTTATCTTAGCCAATCCCTCTTCAAGGCCTTTGAGGCCCCGATAGCACCCTAATGGACATCTTATGGGAATTGTGACCTCAAGGTCACTTCTGCTGAAAGAACAGACATGGCTTTATCAGTCTTTACCGTGGTTTCGATCTAAGCAAAGTATTTCTTTGTATATTTTTAAGTAATGGCTTTGACTGATAGTTGACAAGCAGGCCTCTTTCTTCAGGGCAGCAGAGGAAGAGTTTCAGAGGTTAAGAAATGACCGGCTCATGAACCCTGCAAACAAATGGCTTTTAAACTCACACATAATTGCATTATACATCCCATCTTATAAGGCACCTGGGCCTTATCCATATGTAATGTTTTAATTTCACAGTTTCTAAATACATGAGCATCATTTCTGGATTGTCCATATGTATAGGACAGTTATATGAGAAAACCACATTCAAACTTTGAAAGTCTAGCATCTACTCTCTGCATACTCTCATTTGGATGAGGAGAAAAAGCAAAAAGGAAATTCTTTTGTTTCCTGTAATTTGTAATGAACTCTGTTTCACTTTAGCCGATTGGAGCACCATATGGCATTACATTGAAGATAATGTTCACGCTGTTGTTTCTTTTTGTATAAGTGCAGCTCTCCATGGACTGAGTGAAATGGCATTGTCAGTCACATATCTTTCTTTTCCTTGATGAAATGCATTGCGCAAATCTTCGCACTTTTGATTCAACCTACTTTCTTTCCTTGGCGATTTAGGTTCAATAGGCCTTATGTCTGACATCACCATTTCTGTGCTGGCCTTATACTTCTGTGGGCTTTTACCAATGACTCTGGCCTCTTGATTTCTGGCATTCAGGGGCTATATTTCACTGCACAAGCGTTGTGCCGCCATATGCACTAAAAATAAAAATACATTCTACAAATATTGGGAATGTTAACTGGTAACAAAATGTAAATTTGACAAAGGTCGGAAATGTCAACCTAGAATAAGAAACATTCGAAATTAACTACTTCCATAACACACAATCCATCACATTAAAAATGAATCCTTAACTCGAACTACACTACTACTTCACAGCATTCACTTTGAATAGTAGGTAGGTGACATCTATGCTGTTGTTAAACTGAGTCTTGAGAAGTATTGGTGTAGTGTGAGTTATGGTTGCTTGGTTACTTCCTCTGGCCTCATCCTGTTCTGTCTTGATCCCAAAGGTAATTTGCGAAGAGCTCTTTCCTGTCTTCTCTTGGTTTGTTTCCCTATCTTCCATTAGGCTTTGGGACCCGGGGTGCGTCACCAGCCCCTGCGTAGCGGTCCCAGGAGAGGTTAGGGATTGGGCTGAGCACAGATATGCTTTATTGTGACAGATTGCTAAGCCGTTCAAATGATGAACTGGACACTAGTCCCTTCGTTGGAATGGCACAGGTAGTTCGAAGGATTCAGAATGAACATACGTCTACCAGGCCAGACACAAAAGAATCCCAATAAAGAGAATTGCGACCCTACAGGCAAGATTATCTGCAGATACACAATGTGCCATGCGAGATTTTGGGGCATCTGAGAGCAATTTGGACCCTCGGACATTAGTACGCACCAGGACTTTGGCTAATCCAGAAACATTTCTAGGGGTTCCTAAAACCTTCAATAGCTTTCTGGCACAGTGCCAATGACACTTCATGGCCAAGCCACACCAGTTTGTCCCAGGGGAAATTGGACTTAGATTTATGTTATCATTCCTTTTGTAAAAATAAATTAGCATAAACAACCCTTTTAACTCTGTGGGCCTCATTACACGGTAGGCGGTGAGCCATGGCGATATTAGCGCCATGGCTCATGCCGGTAAAATACCGGCACCGCCTTGGCGGGAAGGGGATTTACCGCCCCATTCCAAGGTTGGAGGGGCGGTAAATCCCCTTTCCGCCATTGCCCTTTCCCATTCCCATTTCTGCCCCATAGGGCTCTATGGGAATGGGGAAGGCGCTAATTACGGCACGGCAATTTTGCGGTGCCGTAATTAGCTCTGAGGTCCCTCAGCGGGTTGGATTTTAACACCTGCAAAAAGCAGGCGTTAAATCCCCCAACCCGCAAAGGGACCTCGTAGTAAGGCAGTAAGGATTTACCGGTACCGGTATTTTACCGGTACCGGTAAATCCTTACCGCCATCCGTGTAATGAGGCCCTATGAGTCGATAGTTACTAGATTATGAAGTATTTATAACAGTTGAAAGCAATGGCTGGACACTACTTGTAGGGTTCATTAAGGTAATTATAGCTGCGGAATGAAGTTCCTATGAAGTGTATTTATCACAGCCATGCTCAGCGGATGCTGTACCTCAAGGTTTCAGTCAATAGCATTCTATCGTTCCAAAAATAGGCATGGGACGGCTGACACTCTCTTTAGATTTAAGACAGAGGGCAATGAGACTAAAGATGCAGAGACAAATATATCATCAGAAGCTAATATTGATTTCAGTCTTAGAAATGAAGCAAACGACAGACCTGTTAGAATATAATAATAATATGCATCTTTTTCAGGCCTAAGCTAATCCATTTTTCCCGATCTTTTAGTAATATTTAAAATGGGGTCGAGATTTGTCAGTCATTGAGTAGAAACAAAATAGAAATGTGTTCATGGCTTCCTCTGTCAGTCCTTACAAAAAAAGGCTGGGTCCGTACAGAGGGCATGTATCAGTCACCTTGCCTTCACTGATAAACCTAGGTTAAATAACATTAAGGACAGGTACTCCTATTCCGAAAAGACGAAAAGGCTATTCCAATATGGCTCTATTCGCTTTGCTAAATGTTATGTAAAGAATGACTGCACTAAGCAAAGGTTAGTTGCACAATGAGTCATAGTGTTCAGCCCTTCCACTTTTTAAACGCACAAAGGGTATATTTTAAATGTTGTGCAAATAGGGTGACCATTGTTGGAACGGAGGGCAAGTGGATTCTGTGTTTAAGGCCTCAAACATAAGTCACCTTCCGTGAACTGGTGGAAAGAGCTTGTAATTAAAGCCATAAGCAAAGTGAAGACTTTTGACATAACAATAAACATCTGTTGAATATGCAATTTGTTCTGCCTTCTGGGAATTAGGGCATTATTGTGTATGTAGTCTCAACATATTTGTGTTGTTATATCTTGAAAATGAATAACAAATGACCTATGCTGATTCAGGCTTCCTTATTTGTATAAAAGGAGATGCTGTGTACTATTCAGGCACTTCACTTCTCCAGTCTCCATGAAATACTGGTCATGGTTGAACCTGAAGTCTGCTCGAGAGTATGATATGCGCAAAATAAATCTTACCTTGCACTTTTTAATCTCAGATACTCTACTTTGTTTGAGTTATAATGCTTAGAAGTCTCAGACAATGGGAGAATTTTAAAGAAACAAATAAGGTGGTTTATACAGAGCAATGGGTAACCCAAGAACCAGATACGAAAAAGGTTTCTAGGGGGCAACTTTTTAGGGAACAGGCAGTGTTTCTACTAGTGTGTGCCTCTACATGCCTGTCTAAAATGGTAGCTTTACACTAGCAGGGAATCCAGGGATTAAACAGACCGGGGAATTACTATCACAATCATTTTGGTGGCCTCAGATGAAGAAACATGCACCTAATTAAGTGCAATCTTGTGTAATATGTGTATGGGCAAATAGGTCAGAATCTTCACTGGTAGGGTTGTTGTGCCTTTACTCACACCTGATAACCTGTGGCAGAACATTTCAAGGCACAAATTAGTTTTCAAAGATTGATTAGCAGAGTTTGCTAATTAACATTTTCTTGATTAGCAAACAAACCCACTTGATTAGCAAAATCATATTAATATTTTTAATGTCACCAGACGTTATTTGTACCCAAGCCCTAAAATGAGCAACAATACAGCAGTTTTGTGCATGGCTGAAGTAAGACATTAGTCAGGCCTTCAACAATTCCACTAGACCTGAAGGTCGAGTAACTTAGTTTACCTACTCGACCTAAAAATAATGCTCTCGATCCACGGCAACAAATGTAAAAGCGTTTTCTGTAAAAAGGTGCATGTCACCACAAACCCACTTTTGTGGCACACTGCTGCCACACAGAGGCCCGCCATGCACAGTGAATCTTTTATTTGACATTTATTGCAAACTAAGTAAATGTTAAATAAAAGTTTCAAACATCCCCTGCAAATGGTACTCACAGTTCATAAAATCTACCAAACAATGCAAGTGGCCGAAAGGACTTTTGGAGCCCGTGATCAGTGTCTGTAAAATGTAAGCAGTTAGCTGCTTGAATGGACTCAAACAAATAGATATGATAAAAAGGCTCTGAAAACCGTTTGGCCAGTTCCCTCCCACAGGTGCTAATGTATAATGCAATCATAATCATAGCTCTGGAGTCTAACTACAGTGCATGGTAGTGAAGTATATATGTAGATGTACAGACTGAATGGAACTATTGATCACTACTTTGTGTTAACATCTAGATACCTTTGTGGATTCATTATGTAAGAGGAAATAAAGTAAGAAACTTAGAAGAGTTGATGGCGTAGCAGACAGAGAACTGGGCAAACTAAGTGGAGTATTGTAGTTTACGGCCTTCTCACATTCAGGTTTGCTAGTATAAAGCGGCATGTGTATGTTTTAAAAAAGCATAAAACCCCTTCTATCTAAGGTTGGAGAGTAGAATGTTCCCTTTTAGATATGTCATATACCACAGCAACAACCAGCAGCTCCCCTCCAGTTCACAGCCACTGAACAATCTATTGTGGTTATGCAAATTAACTTAAATAATGCTTTTTGCTTCACAGTATTTTGTTTGATTTATACAGAAAAACTATTGTTTACAAAGCTTTATCAAAAAAGAAAGCCCACAAAGATGCAAACACCCACATGCGCATTTCTCCCTGCTGAGATACCAATGTGCAGTATAAAGTGATATTGTTCTTCTTCTTCTTAATTATCAGATGCGTGGGCGGACCCACGCAGGCGCTTCCCCATCCTAAAGGATGATGTGCACCAGACCCACCAATCAATATTTATCTCCCATAAACTCACAACTCCTCCCACCGCCCAGTCTGCCTCAGAAAATCCAACATCACACTGTTCCTCCTCCTGCCTCTCTCCCCGTCACCTCCCAGCAAAGCCTTCCCACTCAGCTCAGCCACACCCAGCGCAGACAACCGAACCCTCATCAATTCTCTCTCCTCAACATGTCTCTCACACCTAAGCAGAAAATGTCCCACAGTCTCAGGCACCCCACACACCACACAATCCCTCAACTCACGCTTCCCTACTCGAAACAGACAGTCATTCAGCCCTACATGTCCTATCCTCAACCGATTCAGCATCACCTCCTCCCCCCTCCTCCATTCCAGGCTCCCCGCATCCACCTTCACCAACACTTTCCCACGAACACCAAACATCCACCTGCCCTGAACCCCACTCACCCACCTCTCCTGCCACTCTACCATGACCCGTCTCACCACCACAGTCTTTACCTCATCCACACTCAAAGGCAACCTCACATCAACCGCTCCCCTTCTCATACCCTCACCCGCCGCCCGATCCACCAGCTCATTACCCAAAATGCCACTGTGACTGGGAACCCTCGCCAACTCCAAATCCATTCCCCCACGCACACACCGATCAATCTTCCTCCTGATGTCCATAATCACATCCTTCCTATCACCATCCCCTGCCACAATCGCCTGCAACCCACTCAATGAATCTGAAAACATCACCACCTTCTCTAACCTCAACTCGCACACCCTGTCAATCGCTAATGCAATCGCCACCAACTCAGCCGTACAAATCGATACATCATTCGTCAATCGTCCCACTTTATACTCCCCAGTGCTTTCCAGATAATACGCCATACCCACTCTCCCAGACACAGGATCCTTCGAACCATCTGTGAACACCTTGCTTCCTTCCTTACCTGCCACATATGCCTGACCCAAAGCTTTGATCTCGCCCCGCAATCCTCTCTTCTTCGACACCACATTCGCCAACTCCAAACACACCTTTGGAGACCCCATCATCCACCTCGACCATCTCTCCAAATCTGTACCCGTCACAGTCATCAAATCGCCCACACCCCACTGCATTCCTTTCTCCCACATGTGAAACCCAAAAGTGCCCCTTCCTCCTCCACCGGTCCCTATAATAGTCAAACCTCCAATTATACTTCAAACATTCACGCACTGGATGAACCACACTCTTCGCACTGCATTTCACCCACCATCTCATATTCAACACATCCCTCCTCAACCCCAACGGCATCTCTCCCACAAGCACCTGAACCGCATTCACTGCAGAGGACCTCATCACACCCAAACACACCCTCAATGCCCTCGCCTGTACCCTATCCAACCGCAACTTCTGACTCGCCGTGAAACCCACAGACACCTGGCATCCAAAATCCATCACACTCAAAATCAACCCCTTATACAAAATTCGTAGACACTTCTGCGGCGCACCCCACTCTTTGCCAGTCACCGCCCGCAACAAATTAAACCTACGTTTACACTTATCCACCATGCCATTCACCTGCAAATTCCAATTTAACTTCCTATCCAAAATCACCCCCAAGTACCGAAACTCTTCCACGCTTTTCACCCTCTCACCTTTCAAAACCAAGTCCAACCCTTGCTGCACTCTTCTCCTTGAGAAAACCATACTCACACTTTTATCTACAGACACCGAAAAGTGATATTGTGGGATTGGAGCATTAGGGGTTGTTTAACAAAGACCATCAATATTGTGGTAGTTTAGAAAAGCATGAAAAACACTTCTATCTGAAGTAGAATCAGCTCTTTTAAGACACACATTCCACAGCACCACCCAGCAGCCATCCCTGGAACCATCGAAGTTCACCTCTAATTCAGAGCCGATGAGCAATGCATTGTGGGTATGCAAATTAGCTTAAAAGCACATCATTTTGCTCCAGAATATTTTTTGTCTAACAGTGCAGCGTTATTTTATACATAGCTTTAGCAACCAACCAGACAATAACATACATATTTCACCCTTAAGGTTTGGGAACATTTCTGTATTGATTCACTCATATGCAGACCAGTATGTGTAAGTAATTCTTTTTAACCTACTGTACGGCTCCATTGCAGCTACACTGGTTCACTGTGCCATTCTGAGGCCGGTTTGAGCATTCCAATCACTACAGGTAATTCTATGGCTGCGGATGCCAGGGAGATGCAGACAAACAATGAATTTGAAAAACAGGATGCTGGTTAAACAAATAAATATTAAGCCTACTGTACCTGTAAACAGTTAAAACCGTGTGGGGAAAGTTTGAAACAGCAAGTCATTTTTTTCAAATTGAGTGTTTTTCAATCTTGCATCTCAGTATTTGTCTCCCCTACAGGGCTGAGAGGATAGGTCAGGGGCAAAGCTTTTGTCTTGGAGCCAAGATGACGCAAAGCAACACATGCTCGAATCTCAATCCAGTACTTAGAGACTGGTCTCTGATATTAAGTGTGTAATAAAAGATTGATTAATTAACTACCAAATCATTGATGTTTTTTCATGCTTACTGGATCTCACTTAGTAGATTTGTTTTGCTAAAGTGTTTGGACACATTACGTTTTACATGCAAAGACTGGGTAAATAACATGACGCTGCTGAACATGTAATTCCCAGAATAACAGGGGTTGTGAAATGTTTTCCAATGGGTGCAAGTATGTGTCTGTTCCAATCCTCAATTCATTGCCCTGTAGATAAAAGGGACTTCTGTGGGCGAAATTCCTTGAATACCTTTTCCTGCAGCCAATGGAGTTTAACATAATTTCCACGCCATGCCACGAGGGCGGATTCAGGGGCTGATTCATGGAATTTGTGCCCCGAAAAACAGGGATTTGTGCGCCATTCTGCCCGCAAATCCCTGTTTAACAAATGCTGATTTGCGGGCCGAATGGCGCACAAATCCCTGTTTTTCGGCGCACAAATTCCATGAATCAGCCCCTCAGTGTTTAATGGCCCGTCATCCTGAGCTCGGGGTGCAGGCCGATAAACGTCATGTCCGCCCCGGCGGCGGGGCGTGAAAGTTATTTGCACCCCGGGATTTCCCGGGGTGTGGATAATTTTCATTTTTTTTATTTCAACAGGAGATTTGTTCAGCGCGACCACATCTCCTGTCAGAATAAAAAAAAAGTTTAAAAAAATGGCTGTCATAAACATAGAAAAGGGACTAGGTACCTATTCGGATGACGGGGGCCATAGAAAACATGTGGCCATTTTTGTTTACATTTTTTTTCTACCGCAGAGCGCAGTGATGGCAAGATTGAACCTGGGAAAGGCAGATTCTGATTGGTCAGACTGTCTTTCCTGGGTGCGAATGTGAAACATTCTTCCTCTGTTTCTGCTCTAAACTGTGTTTCTTTGTTGCTCATTTTATCGTGTGACCACCATTTGATGAAGAAGTCTATGGTACTTTGAAAGCTTATCCATTTTACCATAGCAGCATGATATTTTCAGTCAGTCGAAAAAAGGTATCAAAATTTAGATTTTGTCAACCCTGGTCATTGCAGATTGAGAGACGGTAATTGGGTAGTAGCGCACTATTTCCTACAGTGCTGATTGCGGTGGGACTTGTTTTGGACCCATTTAGTTACATTACATTTAATTGTATCATTAGATATACAGATGTTGAAAAAAAGTCCTGAGCAACTGAAGGAAGAAGAGCAAGCACTAAGCCATTAGGGCCCCACACCCGCTTCCGAATGGACATGCCGGCAAAAGAGAATTGGTCGGCATTTGGAAAGAGAATACGATCAAACAAGGGATTTCTTTCAGATTGTTTGCACCCACAAGATATGATGCAACAGTAGGAGCATTTTGTGTTAAGAGCTGTTCCAGGATACCTGGAAGACCGGAGGAAGGGATGCGAAAAGATGAAAATAACGGCAAATCCAGCACAGGGCTAGCTGTGGAAAGCAAAAGTGTATGCGAGAAATATAAGACACCCTGAATAGCAAAGTATAGTAAGAGTGGCTTGTATTGGGTGCTATTCTTGCCCTGATGATAGCTGGAGCAGTATTTTAGCATGAGTATATGGCTAACGAGTTTCGCCTGAAACACGTGTCGACGCAGAGTCAAAGAAACAGATCCGTTATTTGTGAATTAGTCTGAGGAAGGTGCTAGTAGTTTATTGAGAATTTTAGTGTGTTGTGTAGGTTATTGGACTGGATGTGGTATTTTACCTAGGAGGTTGTGTGTGGTCAAATAAATGAATGTGTAAGATGTGGGATATGCATGTATTCAGTAGAATGAATTGTGGTGTCCGTAGTTTTTTAATACAGTTGTGTAGATTTATGAATTGATCTTATGAATTTGTTATAACAAAATGAATAATAAGTGTAAATTGAATCATTCTTTGATAAATCAAAAGTGTTAAAAACATGAATTTAGAGGTGTTACGTTCTGTTCCGTACAATTGCTCTTGATCAATGTTGTGTAAAATGATTTTAAAACTGGACTATTACCGTGTGAGACCGCTTCTTTGCACATCTCGCTAACCCAGTATGTTTCCTCTAGCTGTGGTAGCACTGGAATTGCAGGTGGTGCATTTCAGTTGTATTGCTTGTCGCGACACGGTATCTGGTGAGACCTGGCGGTGTTCCTTATTTAAGGTTCACTCCTCATCGTAAAGGTTTCTTTTTGCTTGTTTCATTTGTAGATGACGATTTTTCTCCGTGGTTTTATCAGCTGAGCAGCGCCTGCTGACTAGGGCCTTGTGCAATGTGCGTTTTGTAAAAGATTGCCCAAGACCGGCTGAAGAAGCATTGCTGTAACCCCCGGAAATGCTGCAAGCAGATGGTCTTCAGCAACGTAGCTAAGCAATCGAGCGTGCCTTCTGTAACCTCGCGCAACACTTTCTGGAAAACGCGTTAAAGTAAAATTATTATTTTGTGGGAGACAATTTCCCGGATTGTGACATTTTGGTAGAAGATTTTGCAAAAACTGACGGTAAATTGGACTCCATAAACGGGTGTGATTAGTCCTGGTTCCATGCTTATCATTGAGGCGAACTGGATCACAGAATCCTTTTCTGTTTTGTTTTTTTGTTTGGTGGACTTGTTTTTTAAAAATCGTTCACATATGTTTGGACCGAGTGCGTACATGGCAGCGTTTAGATCAGTTGAAAGGGAGATTTTGAGACAGGTGGAGAATGAATTTGCCCATTGACTTGCATTGAGATGAGTGATATTTTAGATAGTAGAAAGGAAACATCTTTGAAAAAACGCAGCCTCTTTGTCTGGATATGCACTTTGGAATTTCCTTGTATTTCTCTTTACTTTCAGACATTATGGTGAGTGCGGGGTCCAGTAAATATGTAGGTGGAGGGTTCCCCATTTTTGTAACTGTAGAGCCTTGCTTTCCATTGTGCTGACATCGTCTGCCAAGGTGGAGACGGCCTATGCCAGGTGCACCCTCTCATGCAGGAATCCACAGGGGCAACGCGCAGGTCTTGGAAGCAAAACCACGCAGAGGACCAGAGGTTTGAATCCCAGATCCGCGTTTAGAATCCGAACTCAGGTATTAAGTGCGTTATAATAAAAACAATTAAAATAAAAAAAAACCTTTGTATATTCGCTAGTACCTCTTATAATAGAACAAGTGCAGCCTAATGTATTTTTTGTATTTGATTTATTGACCAGTCCTACCCTAAGGTACAGCAAACCACTTAATAGAGAACATTTACTTTATCAGAAGCATCTTGAAAATGAGATGTTCAAATTCAGCAATATGGGGTCTTTTTCAAATAGAATGCATTAATTATGACAAGAGGTCGGGGTCAGTACTATACAAGTCACTTTTCCCATATTGGCTTTATAGGTGTTTGGTCATAAGTCAAATCAAGGATTGGTGCACAGGTCCCCAGGTTCCCAGGGAAGTATTTTGGCCAGTAGACCACATCTCCTTCACTACTCCTCATCCCACACCCCCACAACCAGGCACAGCGTCATATACAAGCGCACGCTCCTTTGCAAAGGTGCATCCATCGCACACTGATGAGAGCTATAATACTCCTAATTCTATCAGCAATATAAGTAATGTTTAGATCAGTAGTCCGATGCAGCACCCGGAAAGTAATGTAGGGGAGTGGTGAGGGTAGGCTACATCAGGAGACCCCTCACACTGTCTCTTGGGATACATGGGTTATAGTGGCCAAAGACTTCCTAAAACAAATTCTTGTAGAGTTGGGGCGAAGTTCCTTTACATGTATTGCAATAGTTCCACTTCCACAGTCCCATGCATTGTCACCTAAGAGGGCCATGAGGTCATGAGAACCACAGGAATAAATATTATTTTTCAGTGGCTGTGGACCATCTTTGAACCCTCCCACTTCAACCTTCACCAACCACACAGAAAGGTTCAAGAGGATTACCCCAGCACAGATTCATTTGGCCCTCCATCCAGAGTATGATCCGAAGGATACCTCCCTTCACATCGCCATCTGAAAACATCATGGGCACCTTCTCTGCTTCTCTTTTGGCATGAGGAAGTACCAGTAACTATGGTAATGGTGGCCACTCCTCTATATCTGAAGGGGGTCTACCGTTACCCGACTTGGATGTAGGCCTCTGCTTCCACTACCCTGGAAACTATGGGCGCCCTCCATCTTATATTGGTTCTCCAGTTCGAGCTGGGAACCCAGAAGGCCCCACAAAACCTGATTTGCATTGGCTTCAACTTGAACGCAACAGACAGTGAGGTCTTTCCAACGAGAGAGAGAGTGACGGCTATTCAGCAACCTGAAATCTATTTGTACATCGCAACGAGGCTACAGCGTGATGGTTCCAGAAGCTTCTAGGTCTGCCTGCTTCATGTGTGCTGGGGAACCTTCATGCGTGCCTCATAATACTCAGACATCAGCTTCACCAAGCAGCCTCATGGTCATAGGGTCTGCGTCAAGACTTTGCAGTTCTCTCAGCCCCTCATGGGATTCACTCACACTGCTCTGGTGGAGGCAAGGTTGCAATCTGCTGGTGGGGAGTTGCAGTCCTCAAGACGTCCTCCTCCTCCCATATCACTAAGAATTCATCCCTCCACCATTGGGGCAAACCTAAGGGAACGACAAGTCTATGACCTATGGTCGAACGGGACAGCGATGAGCATATAGAGTTGTCCAAACTCAGAGCAACATTTCTTGCATTGAAATATTGTCACCCAAATATTGCTAGGCAGATGGTTTTAGTGTTGACCGACAATAATACAGCTAAAGAAATGGGTGAATGAAATCTCCGAGACCTTTCCCTCCTGGCAATATACATATGTGAGTCAGCCATTCACAACATTTTTAGTTTTTGCTCATAATGGCCCTTTAGCTGTGAGGCAAAACTAATGGCATGGGAGTTTTTTCAAAAGGAGAAAGTGGTGTGTGAGGATGGACACAGAGACTCTTGGTGTTGTTTGACTATGCCACAGCCTAGTGCCACACCCATGTGCATGCCAAAGGCAATACATTTTCTGCCCACTTGTAGGGCATTCCCATCCAAACCACCCAAGAGTCTCCTTTGACAGCAAACTGGGTGCTTTTATGGGGCAATGTTATTGCCCATGTTTTTGTTAATCAACGTTCGGAAACGTAATAGACTAATCACAGCTTCGAATCAGCTCCTGGTGTAGTACCAGTGTCTTAATGTGTGACATTGAAGGTTTCTGAAGCCTTAACTAGTTTTAGGACGTAATTGATTATAAATAAACCTCCATTGTGACACACAGTGCTTGCTACTATTCAGTGATGCAGAACAGATCACACAGCAGTTATTGTGGAAACCATATTCATGTTATCTGCCAACACCTAACAGTCACATTTTCCATAGGCAAGTTCAATTTGTTCAGCACATCCCTTCACATGACTGCATGACTTGAGGTTTTGCATCACCAGCAAATATTTAGGGGGTTATTTTGCAAGCCGTGGAGTTAGCCATTTTCGCCTTACTTTTACACTCCACGGCCTTCTAGTGTCATTTGCAGGTGGAGCAGGACCACGAGACGGAATGAACGTTTCCACAGTGGTTTCCTTCGCCAGCTCTAAAGAATACATGATTAAATGCCTCTGTGAGACTTTCATGCAGGCATTAAATCAAAGGATTACTATGGAATCCTCCTATTTTTACCACCTGATAAAAGTAGGTGGATTCCACAGGAATCCATGCTAATTGCCGCCTGCAAAGCATAATTTGCGGTCAGCAATTACATTTTTTACAAAACGGAGAGAAAAAGTAAAGAATAAAGGCGATTTTGTATGCTTTTACTGATCACTTTTACCCTTTTTTTTGTAAATGCCAAAAACTCTGTGTAGGGGACCCTTGGCATGCAAGTGCTCACGTTGGTATTCCCCTGCATGACATTAAAATGTTTTAAATAAAATGTCCCCCTTAGTGTGCCTATAGAGATTCTCGCCACAACTTTTCATGGAGATTTATGTTTACCTTTATCAAAACAATATACCCAGAGTTCACTTAAGGACAAACGTAGCAATTTAAGAACGTCACCTTTATCTCTAATTAAATCTTCATCATCCACACGTCTTATTAGCGCCCGTGGACCTTAGCTGAACTGTGTACTTACTTGCTGCATGTACATAGATATATTAAAGTTATAGTCCAACTTTTAAATGAAACACATTTACATGTCTGCGTTTCTTTTTTTAATTTAGCAGAGTTCAAAATTGGTAGTTGTGTTTATTTTGGCACAACGTCATCACCATCTGTAGAGGAAATACTTGGCAAGTGACCAGAGCTGCAAACTGGCCAACCATGAGGCAGTTCTGACTGTTTAGCAAACTGCTATTTGTATTCTGGGACTTGTAGTTTGGTTATCCGCATTATAAGTAGTATTCATCTACTATGGTTAAATGCATCTACTACCGAGAGCTGTGCACACCGTAAAATCATATCTTGGTGTCTTGTATATGCAAGTGTTGGATACAGTGAATTTGATTGGCTTGAATAATACTCTCCTTCTCCCTCCCTCTCACACACACTCACAAACACACACATGATTGGGCTAAATAAAATCCTAATATGTGGGAGAAAGCAATGTTGCCAGGTAGCCCGATTCTCGGCAGTATTATGCTAACTTTTGGGGTCTATATTATCTGTGCCCTCAAATCTGTTCCTTGTACTGAATTCCTGTTGAACAAGCAGCATTGGCAAAGCCAAATGTTTTGGCTCTTGTATAGGTAATTGCGAGGGACTAGTACCATACACCCTGGGTCTTACACAATTTGCCAGCTGTTGCTGTTTTATGGACTGGTATTAAGTGCTAATATGACATTGCTTGGCAAATGCCTATCCCATGCCTACACAAAAGCCCACATAGTCTGTTATTCAGTTACTTCATCTGCTGGGGACCCAAACGAGGAAGCAGATCTACTAAACCATCTCTCAGCAACCAATCACGAGTGACAACTCCACTGCTTTAAAAAACAGAGACAGCCCTAGTTGATACTTCAAAAACAATTGCCCATTTTCATCTCATGCATTGTCCTGTGCCACTGAAGGACGCCATCACGCCTTGGCTGCCTCTCGGGAGGGCATGAATCCCACCTTCCCTCCTCTCTGTTTTGTGCACAGGACCATTCACAAAATAGGGGACACAAATCTTACTCATTGATCTTTAGGACCCATGGCTCTGGTTCTCAAATCTGAAGCATCTGACAAAGATTCCCCCTTTTCATCTCCCAAACAGGGGGGCCCTTCTCATCCAACAAGTCAATTCCATGAGGACGACCAAGTTATGTTTTCTCGGCAATTGAAGATATGTGTTCCACCACATGTAATGCAGGTGTTGGCAGAATGCTGCCTCTACGGTTAAGTGGGGTCTTGAATGTAGACACCTAATGATAGCTGGATGCATGCATAATGCACCCATCATAATGTATCAACCCAGATATATTTGAATGTTGCCAAATGTACCAATTCCAGGCTTTCTCTTTATTATAACCAATGCATTCTTTTCCACTCGCACTCTGTCCCTTGGAATTAGCCAAAGGCGCGGTCACACTCCTACACGCATCTGCTTTCAGATACAACTCGAAAGTCAATCTGCACAACACTCCTGCCATAAGAATGTAGCTACCTTTCATGAAAAAATGCGAAATGTAGCTAGACACATAATTGACTACCCTCTTACACATACCCCTTGCTTATTTCCTTGGTCTACCTCTCTCCACAAATACACATGCCAATTAGACATGGGTGGCCAGCAGGGACTCCGACGAGCCTTCATAATCTTAAATGGCCATAATGCACACACGCATACAACCACCTCCCAA
Organism: Ambystoma mexicanum; assembly: GCF_040938575.1. Lineage (NCBI taxonomy): Eukaryota > Metazoa > Chordata > Amphibia > Caudata > Ambystomatidae > Ambystoma > Ambystoma mexicanum. The sequence continues at coordinate 314,709,353 of NC_090932.1, forward strand.
CGTTCCCATATTTCGGACTTCAGTCCCTCCGAGGGCATTCCACCGACAGCGCAATGGGACCATAGCCATGGTGAAAGGTGTTTTACAAATGATGAAATTAAATGAAGATGAGGGTTGCAGGTTTAACACCCCTAAAACATACTATGGGAGTCTCTGGGGTATTTAATAAATCAACAGGAAGGTTATCCCTGGTAATACTAACCTCTAAATATAACAAACCCTCCTGGACATACATTTAAAAAAAGTTCCACAGATACATTCTGAACTCAAAGAACGAAACATGTTGGGCACATGAGATAGTGTTAGGTCTCTATGATATCTAATGTATGGTCGTAGTATTTGCACATTAAGAGTGATGGTGTTTACAAGTAGAGGTTTACATAGCACGGTAACACTTTGTCTTTGCACTTTAGGGTAGTTGTAACTTCTACGTTTTTAAATATATGTATCGTATGTCATTCTTGTTGATGATTTTATAGCATGTGTGCAACCCTCCTGGACATACATTTAAAAACGTAGTTTATTGAAAGAACTACAAGCCCATGATGAAGTTCCACCACAGATACATTCTGAACTCAAGGAACGAAACATGTTGGGCACATGAGATAGTGTTAGGTCTCTATGATATCTAATGTATGGTCATAGTATTTGCACATTAAGAGTGATGGTGTTTACAAGTCGAGGTCTACATAGCACGGTAACACTTTGTCTTTGCACTTTCGGGTAGTTGTAACTTCTAAGTTTTTAAATATATGTATCGTATGTCATTCTTGTTGATGATTTTATAGCATGTGTGCAACAGCACTTTCAGGATAAACGTGTTGGTGATTATCATACTTTAAACTAACGAATAAATAATGAAAGGTAGATTGATTCCTCCTTGACGCGATCTATCTATTCTGCCTGCACTAGCAGTCCAAGAGGGTTTGCTATATTTAGAGGTATTACACCCACTCTCAGTCGCTGAGCTTAGCAGCCTGGTTTCTTTATCAGCTTTCTTTACCATATGGGCTTATCGGGGGAAAGCATGGAAGTGTTTAATAAACAGTCAGACAAGTATTAAAACAAAGGTAAGTGGAGAATGTTTGGCCACTGGAGCCAAAAGAACATTAACCCCGTGCGTTGCACCTTAGACAACAATCTTTTAATCACATGGAAACAGGTGGATTCTGGCATTCAGGTAGATTCGTACCAGGCTTATCTTTCAGCCGTAGGGGCATAGAAGAAGACATTAGATTCTTTCTTTTCTCTGTCACACCTGTTGGTAAAGTGGTACTTTGGAGAATTAAGCCTTCTCTTAACCAGTTCAGTCCGGTACAGCCCACGTGGGACCTTTTACGTGGTTTTAGCCACTCTGGTTCGAAGACCTAAACACAAGGTGGTGTGGAGAACCCACTCATCTTAGATTCCAACTGTTATCACAAAATACTATCTGAACCAGGACATTTATTTTCCAGCTTTTTTCAAAAATCCTCTTCAGCATCAGAAAGAACCCTGCAGAATGTTTACATGGGGAGAGAGCTATAGCTTTGCATGCACAAGACTGGAGGACCCATTATGAGTTGGTTGGTCATTTAAACAAACAGTGGCTAATTGGTATGTTTTCAGTCTGCTTGATTATTAGTTAATAAACCCAAAAGTAGGTAATACCTCCAGCATATGCATGAAAGTAAAAACTCAAGAAAAATGGCAATATTACCTCTGCTTGTATGACAACCATTGGTAATCCCTCCATTCCCCAATGAAGGGCTGTGGGATTTCAGAATTGATATTTACAAACACGTATAATCAGGACAGTGATCCACCAGTTGCTACCGGTAGTTCCAGTCATTCATGTGGTGGGATTAACACTGCTGATACCACTGAACTCTTAATGAGGCCCTTACAAGTCTTTCTGGTCTTCGGACAAGCTCTTGGTACCTTGCGGTTGGCCTTCCAGAAAAAGCAGGCTTCTAAAGCTTGTTTTGCCAATGGGGTGTTCTCTGGCACGATATGCTACTCACACAGAATCTTCCCTCCTAAAGGACCTTCACTCACATGCGTTAATGACCAATGCAACCATAGTGGTTTAGCGGCACTGGCTTAGTCGCACGATCCCGCCAGATCTATTTATCAAGATTGGGCTCAGGTCCATCCTACCTCTGAGTACTGGGGCATGTGCATCTCCCAGAGGTATGGAAAAAAGGAAATGATATGTAGGGTTAAGTTATTTACAGTAGTGGTTACTGTATTCTTAAACTATAGTACCCTTTTCTCCATATGCTGTCTTAATTCTATCCCTGTAAAACGTAGTCATCTGTCAGGCATTGCATAGGTTGATGAAAACATACTGACCAGTGAAGCCGAGGTTGTTTGCCTAGAGCAGCTGGACAAATGCACTGAATGCGCCCAGCATTGCAGAAAAAATAAAAGGGGGAAAACTTTAGGAGGAGGAGCTACCCCTAGTCAAAATGGCTGCATGTACCATGGGCTCTCTGTCAGAGCTCCCTTTCGCGTTGTCACTAGCACTCCCTTTGAGCACTCCAAAGCAGGGAATTGCACGGATGATCATTAGAGAATTTCAGAATACAGGCTGCGGTTTCATGATGTGTCCTGGAGATGGAGAACCGCAGTATTCCCAACGCCCTCCCCTGAGTTGCCAGCCTGGCTGAGTTGAGCTGCAAAAGAGAAGGTGGCAGCAGGTTGCTTTCTGAAGATTGGCGTTGTTTGGCAACGCTTGTGAAAGAAGAGTAGACAAGCAAGGAACCGGCTCTGCCACTGGGTACTTTGTGGAGTCCGGATGTTGATGGAGTATCGCAGATGAGCACCACAGGGTCACCGTGACCCTAGACAAGCATTCGAGTAACATGGCAGACATGCTATGGGTTGCTGGAGCATGACCTTGTGTTAGAGGTTGTCTGTACTTAGTCAACACCACCCCTGATATCCACCCTCTTCCCTGAGACAGTTTGCCATCAGTGTTCCCTTCCTGACCCGCACATCATACCTACCTCTCCAGAAACGGCAGCCATCTTAGAGTGGAAGAAGTGCCTGGAACGTTACTGATAGAAGGAGGAAGGAAAGGAAGGAGTACTTTTTTCCCTCACACAAGAAAGGGCCCAAAGAGGGCTCTCCTCCGGTAACCTTGAAGATCAATTGACGGTAGATGAACGAGCCATTCTTAAATGACTGAGTGCTCTGCATTGCGTGTTCAATCTTCAGGGTAATATAGATTTGGCCGTTAAGGCAGTGGAGGCCAAATGAAAGGGTTTGTCTGGCAGGGTGGCCATCTTGGAGCAGGCTTTTGGTGGCTTAGTGGCTATGGTGTCTGTTCTTGAGTAACTGGAAGGAGAAACCTCCAGTTGCTCGGTGCAAGTTGAGGCATTTAAGCGATGTGCTTTTGAGAGCTTTTCAAATGTAGATTCTAAGGTAGAGATTCTTGCAATCCCGAGGGAGGGGAGCACTGCAGGGTCTGCTGGAGAGACCAGCTGTGGCCAAAACTGGGGCGTTTTTTTTGTTAGGCTTGCTGGGGATGAAGAAGAGGTGGTTCAGCAGCCCAACTGGCATGCACGCCGACTTTCTATTAAGGATCAATATTGGGGAGCAATGAGTGGTGGAATTGTGTTAGCGGTGCGCCGCTTTCCAGAGTGGAGGGATAGCTTGTGTGTTGCAGCTATCGCTGCAGTTCCCTGACCTAACCCCTGGGACTCTAGCCCGAAACAAGGCCCTTCTTGAAATAAATAGTTACACCTCAGAGGCATTGTGGCTAACATAGGCTGTACAGTAGGGCTGAGTGGACCACCAGGGGAAGCGATGCATCTGCACTCAGGTGCTCACCGTCAGGCCCTTTGAGCATGAGCTGGATGTGGGACCAGCTTGAGTTGACAATGAAGTGTGGGTTTTAATAAGGTTGGGAGATTGGTGTGACTGAGGGGGCTGCCTTTAGAGTCCATGTGTGAAATCTTGTGTAGAGGATCTACTGGAGAAGGGTCGGGAGTACATCGTTTTAAACGAGTTTCCACAACAAAAAGCCTTTCTAGCGTTGTGATGTTTTTTCATAGTAAAGTTTTCTGACTGTTGCCGCCTTTGTTTCCTCTCTTCCTCTCTGGTGCCCGGTGGGCCGCTGAAGTCTCACTTCATGTTATGCAATGGACCTGACTTACAAAGCCTTGCTCAATGGGATTTCCCCATTGAAAATGCTTTCGCAAATCATCAGGCCCAATGACTTGTGGACCTGCACATTCAAAATGTCAATATGGTCATGTGGAATCACTGGGGACTGGTGGCAATATTTCATTTTTGGGACATTTGCTTATTTTAAACGCTGGAGCTGTTTGTACCGTTTGGCCTCAGTCGTTGGCGTTTCAATAAAGGCTTGTTTAAATAAAAGAAGGCAACGTTTTTTGCCCCTTGCGAAAAAGGCTCCGATCCTGCCTCCGTTGAGTGCAACTTCCAAAAATATGAAGGAAAGGGGACAATGGACTGTGTGTACTGGTACTGTAGTCGCTATGGTGAATAACTTGTTCGTTTCAATCCATTACAGGCCCTCAATACACTTCACATAACGTGTTTTGTGAGCAATCCCTATATGACCTTTAGTCCTGAGTTGTGATTGTCCCTCTCATGGACCTCGGTGGCATAAAAACCCCAGGAGGAGTTAAGTATCCGTGGGGATTTCTGCTTAAGCTTTCCAGTAAGATTGACGCTCGCTGTCAAGTTGTTTCTCCATGTACCAACTCTGCACTGTGAACCCTTGGAGTCTAGAGCAGGTGGGCACTAAATGGCTACAACCACTGGTCATCGGTAGCCCTGCCCTGCTTCTGCAACAATGGCCACCACACCCTCACCTTGGGTCTCAGTCATAGGGATCAGCCTCTATAATGGAAGGACGGGAAAGATTGTGCGTCTGTCTTGAGAGGATAGCTCAGGGGCAAAGTGCTCGCTTTGGAAACAAGACGACACGGAGCAAAACAGGTTCAATCCCCGGGTCCGCGCTTAGAAACTTCTGGGTATTAAGCCCGTTATAAATAACGTATCATATCATATCATTTGCTTGTTTTCCCACTACGCTACATGCTCTACATTAAAGGAGGATGCCTTTCATTTCCCAGCCAGGTGCGCCACGCATGGGGTTACTTCTTCCTACTGATAGGTGCCAAAATATGGGTAACGGTCTTCTGTATGTGCACACTGCAAATCGCCTCCCCCAAATGTATGTCCTGAAATCCTCCACAGCCCTTGAACGGGCAAACATTGCACAAGTTTGCTGAAAAGCTGCACTGCAGGGGTCCATCCATTCACTAGGTCTAGTCTGGACGTGATGTCGCATTTGTCTCTGTTTTAAACAGGAAATTCTACCTTCTAATGGGTTGAATGTTCTAGCATTGTAGCCCTTCTGCCTCAGGCTGTTATGGCCATTGAAGGAATAGTGCGCTCTGAAATATTATTGTCCCGAGGACACGTTGATATACGTTTAAGTATACGTTGATCGATCGCACAAACTTTTCCAATGCACCTTACTGTAGTTTTCCTCTTTTGTACATATGCGAAATCAGGCAGCAGGGCGCGGCCATCTTGTGATAATCTGATCTGTTGCCACATCGCCCAAGGTGGACTGCCCTGGCGGCACTGAATCCTATCCCTGCCCCTCAGGCTGACATCACCAAATCTAGTGATATTCTCTGCCTATCTCCATGACGTTACTGGGCAGCGTAGCCAAACGCGCCCAGTCATCACCTACGTGACGTGACGCAGAACCCGGAAATCAACATACATCAACCCACAACACAGCGCGTCACAATTCGGAATACAAAACAATACTTTAAAAGGAAATAGCAAAACAGTACAATTTTTAAAGTACTTTTATTTCACAACGCTCCGAGAGCATCCGGCGATTGCCATATTCAATGAACAGGGTACTTTTTTCTTTTTTCTCGTTTTTTTCTCGGACCACAAATGTTTATCGTGAGTCACGCGGTGTTCCTTTTGGGTAGGTATAAGAAGCGCTTCAGACACACCGTGAATCGCAAGGCTTGGGCATCAGCTTGGCGATAGTACACCATAAATGATGTCAGGTTGCTCCTTATCCCTGGTACCGCGTAAGGACATATGGGCCTGTGTCGATCATCCCAAAAAAGGGTCACTGTGACCCAGCCATTCAAAAGTATCTGCAGCTGGCAGTTGAAAAACCCATCTGTTGGGATCTGGAATCGATGACAATTGCAGAAAGGCACGATCTAGCTGTTTGGAAAACATAACAGAAATGTGTCTCAATAGCCGATCTTTGTTACAATTTGTCATTTTACCGATTAATTCGGCCCCGCGTTAAAACTAATCATGAACGCAGACGTGAAACAATGGCAACACAGAGAAAACAAAGTGAAAACTAGTCCACAATTATTTTCAGAGGTTAGTGCAATGGATTATGTTCAGCTCAAAATGAGATGCGGAAGCGGACGCTACAATTCGAATAACACATAGACAGCATTTTAATTAAATATTAGCATTGAACCTGGGGGAACCAAGTGGTGGTCTACATGCATCTTGATGCTGGACTCCCCATGTGCCCGGGAACAAAGACAAGTACACATACAGGTTGTATTTGCGTGTCATTGCAATATGCCACAAAGAACAACCCAGTACAATGTAACCTAGCAATAACGGTGGGCTAATGATAAATTGAGTCGTTGGTCTATATAAATGGTCAAAAGTAAAACTTACATTATATTCAGCATTTCCATTCTCTTAGCCTAACGCAGAGACACTGTTCAGATCAACGCCTTTTCATAAAATGAAATTGCATGATCCTTTGTCCAGTTTTGGAATGGTGAACCTTATCATATTTAACGTTATTACACCCCTCCATTAATTCATTCCTTTGGGGATCATGCCTTTCTCTCAAGGTCGAAAAATAATTGAACCTTATACTGTGTGCAATGCGTGGGCTTGCTGAGCGCGCAAGCAAAAAAATCTAAGCTGCTGACCACTCAGAATGAAGATACATTCTTATTTTGCAACATCTTGTCTCGGAGCATCCATGAGAAAGGGACTTGTGAGGCATAGGCACAGGAGGAAAAATGTGGGAGCTGTCAGTGCTCGCTGTTCTTGGTGCTGCTGAGGGCTAGGGGAAACTTTGCAATGACAGAATGCGGCCTAGTCCAAAGTTGTAGTCGAGGGTACAGAAAATGGAGTCCAAGTGTGTCTAGCAATAGCCCCACCTCTGCTTATGTCAGGGCCTTCTTCCACATGGCAGCAGAATGGCAAACAATGCCCCCCCACGAGTGCCAGAGCAGGGTGTCACTTTTGCGTATAATGTATGGGGGCAGGGGGCTCAACCGACCCACTCCTTTACATTAGCAACAACCCCCAACACATGCCCCCATGAATATATTGGTCAGAGTGCAGCAGTTTCTTACCAAAAACCCACTTTTATTAGTGAGTGTCCCACAGTAGGTTGACGAAACTGTGAAGAGTGAAAGCACAGCGTTACATTGTATGGCATTCGTAAAAATGGAACTTGTTGAAAATAAATTGACAAAGAGGATAGATTTCAAAAGACAAATTGGATGCTTTATTTGGACACTTCATAAAAACCTTGTTGATCAAAAAAAGAGATGTTAATCATTTGAACCTGGAAGTGAACTGTTCCATGAGCTCTGCTTTAGGTGGACAGGGCACATTGGCAATGTTTTGTGGCAATGTAGGTGTACTCTGAACAAAAACACACGCCATTCCATGAGTATGTATCTCCAAGACAGTCATAATAAGATCTTTCACAAAATCGAATTCCATTTCCTCATATATTGGCTTGACCACCTATTTTTTGCTTTTTTTCGTAAAGGCCATTGTTAAGCAAAGCATCCCAAAGTTTCCCGCAGTCCTCAATTGTTCATGCCCTACATTCTCGTTATGCGCTTATTCCGCTAGTAATGTACTATATTTCATACCGTCTACGCCGAAATGCAAATCTCCCGTGTGACAGAATTCTGAGTCCCTTAAGATCTCTTGATGGAGTTTTATCAAACACAATCTTCTCAAGGGCTTTGTGTGGAGGTGGAAGATGGAATCAACCACTTCTTCTTCCGTTCCTGCTCTGGCGGCAAAGGGCCATGTGCACATTGGTGGAACTGTTGGTTTTCTGTCCAAGAGTGAACGTTGAAACTGCTAGGCCCTGAAAACCTTTCACATATGGAAACAAGGCATAATCACCATACACTAGTGATACGACAGACGAGGTTCAGTTTCCAAGTGCTAGGGTTTATTGCACAGCAAATATATTCTCAGTCGGCCGACTGGGTCTAACGTCTCACAACGTGTGTCACCCAGACCTTGTGAGACGCAAGAGAGCGAACATTCTACAACAGTAATATATATATAAAAAGACAATCATACAATCTCTTTGCGACACATCAAAACCACCCATAATGTATCTTCTTGAGCTAGGGTTTGGTAATTGACAATTATGACAAATATGACACATTATGACACGTTTCTTACTCAATCTATATTACTCGTTTTAGCAGCAGTTGCAATTTGCAGTAAGCAGACATAGTTCTTTGTTATGAAGAACATAAGGCACTTGTTCAGCAAGGATACTGTGTTCGTAGGAGAGACACATTCCAAAGCATGTTATCAACTGGTTTCTATTTGTGAACTAGGGGTCAGCCTGATCTAAAAAGAGCCCCGGGGGGGGGGGCACTAGGAAAGTCTAATTAATGTTTAACGGCCTGTTTCTACAGTTTCAGCGAGACCAGCCGGCACCTGGGCCACTGATTAAATGCCTCTCTGCTCGCCTTCAAGGACTTGTGAGGGAGGAAAACAATGTATTTCTGTACTGTTTGGCGTCTCTGTCTGGGCCGGTCTCTCAACATGTAGACTGTGGCCTCGCTCTGTGCATGAGCTTTCGGAATAAAATACATTTTGCAAAGCGTTGAACAGAAAGGAAGAGAAAGCAAATGGCGGATGTTACAGCAACAAAAGATGGACGCACTATGGTTATGCTGACGATTCTCTGTTGGCGATGTAGGGCATATGATGCGATTGGTTTTCGGCCAACATAATATACCTTCTATACTTTGTATATTCTATAGTTTCTAGACTTACAAACCCTCCTTTGGCTGTAAGCCAAGAGCATCATCCATACATCGCATCTTCATCTGACCATGTATCTAGTTCTGAACTATGCATGCTACTGTAATTGTCATCATCAATATTAATGGACATGAATTCTTTCATTGTTTCTATTTCGTTGTTTGCATTCATATTCAACTTGGGAGTTCTTTTTTCTGTTACCTTGTGTACACATTCATTTGTTATTTCAGAGCAAAGGATTGACAGGCAGTGTATGCAACAACAACATGTAATGACGATTCCAAGTAATGTTACTAGAATTGCAATTAGTTTCCATCCCCATGAGCGCAGTAACTCCCAAAACCATGAACTTATATTCAGCTCCCAACCGCCTGTCGGGGTATGAATGTCAGAACTGAAAATTTGCAATTTCTTGATTGCCTCAAAAATCATAGGGGAGGAGTCACTTACAAATACACAGCACGCTGACCCCACGATTTTACACACACCTCCACGGTCAGCCAAGATTATATTAAGAGCCATTCTATTTTGAAGTGTCATTAATCTAACTGCCTTTTCTTCTAAGGTCATATTATATAATATGTCAGTTGTTCCATTTATCGTTTTTTCTAATATCCTGGAAAAGTCTTCGTATATTGCAGGGGTTTATGGCCTGCCCCCAAAATGGGATAAATGATTTTGCTATGTCCTCCGCAATTAATTCTGTGTCATCCTGCCGTGGCCTAGATCTGAATAATTTGGATATGTCTGACGTTTTGGAAAGGAATGCACCAGGAAAAAGGATCCCTAAGTAACAGGTCCCTGCCCAATTTCTAGGCAACCAGGGATACACTTTTTCTCCACATATAAAATAAACAGGATCACCTACATATATTGGTTCTTCTTCTTTCTCAAGTACTGCAATATTCATGCATCTAGTGAACGTCCCTACTGAATAGGAACCCTTCTTTCGTAAGCAAAATGGGACTAATTAATAGTATAGAAGGGGGGCACAACGTCCTTGTTCCCTACTGGATCCATGTGAAAAGTGATTACAGATGATTTATAAGGCACATAAAGTCTATCTACTGGTCTTACCACTGGTTTGATTACCCTTGCTCTGGTAAATATGGAACAAACCACCGGTTCCATTATCACCCTCTCGAACTCGTCTATGTTTGTTCCATCTAATTGACCCGTATCACTCTTATTCCATTTCCCATAAAATAGTGCACTCAGTGATGCATAACATGCTGTATTAAGGGGTAATGGCTGTACATACCAACCCATTCCTTTCCCGTCATGCTGGGGTAAATGGGAGCAGACACAGCAATGTGTTCTATTCAGGATAGAGTGAGTCATATTCATTATCAAAAGCAATGTGTTATTGTTATTATCGTCCTCTTCTGTGTCTTTCTTCTAGTGGAAGGAGAGTATAAGAGAGTACATGGAATGGACTGTCTGTGGCAGGTGCATTGGTAGGAGGTAAAAGAGAACTTAATGGATGCACGCTCTCCAGATACCATAATACTGGGATCAGCGTACCCAGAGTGGAAAGTAGTGTTATAATCATTAGAATGAATTTGCTACAGCAAATCCTTCTAGACATCTTTATAGTCTCTATATCTATAATGTCATCAGCTTTGGTGCAGGAGGGAACAGAAGTAAGTATAGGCATTGTCTGCAATTCTTCTCTCTGCAATGTTCGTCACAAATAATTTCTTCACAGCAGCATCCGTTTAAGAAGCAAAGCGTCTAGGCCAGTTCTCGTTAGCCTGCTTTATAAAGAAGTATCAAGCTTATTGTGGCTCTGCACAGTGCTCCAAAACATTGGAGCAAGCTTCAGTTGTGTCAGTACCATATGTGTCCACCATCACTGAAAATGAGCCCCCCAGTGTAAAATCTGTGATGTGCAAATCTTCTACCACCATTTTGAATTCTATTGTGCCAAATGCTATGCCACATGTGTTCACCACCACTGAAAATGAGCCCCCCAGTGTAAAATCTGTGATGTGCAAATCTTCTACCACTATTTTGAATTCTATTGTGCCAAATGCTATGCCACATGTGTCCACCACCACTGAAAATGAGTCCCCCAGTGTACATTCTGTGATGTGCAAATCTTCTACCACCATTTTGAATTCTATTGTGCCAAAAGCTATGCCACATGTGTCCACCACCACTGAAAATGAGCCCCCCAGTGTTAAAACTGTAATGTCATCTCCCCTAACACTCACAGTGCACCTACCCCTTCCACACCACCTTCTCTCATCATGAACCCCCCCAGCTACTACTGAACCCCACCTGAAATGCGCCATGATTAACGCTAGATCCATCAATGCCCACGCTCTAGACATCCACGACCTCCTAACCTCCCAAGACCTAGATCTACTCATGATCTCAGAAACTTGGTTACATGAGGCCTCCGGCCCTGCGCTCTCACTCGCCCTACCCCCTGGCTACTCCCATCACTAGACAAGACCGCCTCGCCAAAGGTGGAGGTGTAGCAATTATTGCCAGAGACTACCTCCCTGTCAGAAAGGTAGATAAATCCCTGAACAACAACAGCGACTACCTCCAAGTCAAAATAACCCTCTCCCCCAATGCACAATTACTGTGCACACTGTCTACTGCCCACCAGGCCCAACAGGAGACTTTCAAGCTTCTCTCATCCACCTCCTCTCTGACAACCTCTAAAAGCAGTCTAAAGCCATTCTCCTTGGGGATGTCAACCTAGGGCTCCGGGATGGTAAGGACGTAGCAGCAAAATCCCTTGACTCTGCCCTCAAGGCTCTAGGTTACAAGAACACCATACTTAGCCCAACTCACACCCAGGGCAGAACGCTTGACTGGATAGCACAGCACAACTGTCCACTCATCATCACAGGAAACACTCCCACCCCATGGTCTGACCACCACATCATCACCTTTAGCATCCTCACCACTAGCTCCCCAGCTACCCCCTCACCTCAACCACTCCCTCCCTGCCTTGCTAGAAGCTACCGCCAGCTCACTAAGGAGAGGCTATGGCCCTTCCTCCAAGGTCCAACCTTCAGACCACCTTTTTCTTCAGACCCTGAAACACTCGCATCAACCTATGATACTGTCATCAAAGCAGCTATCAACGCCATTGCCCCGCTCAAACCTCGCAAACCCAAACCCACTACCCATACCAACTCTTGGTTCACACCGGACCTCCTCACACTGCGCAATGAGAAAAAAGCCGCACTCACACAGTGGCAAACGTCCCACTCTGAAAAAGATAAGATGATCTTTAAAGCCCTTTCCACCAAATACAAAAAGGCAATCACCCAAGCTAAGGCCAAATCTTTTGAATCCAGAATCTCGGAAGCCCAATCTAGCACTAAAGAAATATTCGCCATTTTCAGAGAGCTCGAGACACCCACTCCCGCCCCCCAGAATTTCACCAAAGACAAAGACTGGTGTGATGAAATACAAAAGGCCATGCAAACCAAATTAAGCCTCCTCAAAAACAAAATACTAGCCACTAAACAAGCCCTACCAAACAAGCACATCCCGGTCCCACCGCCTGCCCCTGATCCCCCCCCTACCCTTCTCCTTCAAACCCATTCAGGAAAAAGACATCATCAACATAATGAGGAACATCAAACCCTCTAACTGCAAAGGTGATGCCTGCCCAGCCTCCATTATCAAAGACTGCACGGAAACACTAGCTCCCTTCCTAACAGCCTTTGTAAATGCCTCCTTTGCCATAGGGAAGGTCCCTGCCTCCCTCAAGGAAGCTTGGTTCCGCCCTCTTCTGAAAAAGCCAACGCTCGATCCCACCTCCCCCAACAACTACAGACCCATCACCACTGTCCCTTTCCTCCTCAAAATATTGGACAAAGCAGCCTACCTGCAGGTTCAACAATTCATTGAAGAGAACAAACTCCTTGGACTCCGCCAATCTGGCTTCCGCCCCAGACACGGGACCGAAACAGCCCTACTCGACCTGAAAAACCAGATGGATGCTAGAGACTTGGGTAAACCAGCACTTCTCCTACTCCTCGACCTATCAGCGGCCTTCGACCTCGTGGATCATGGTGACCTATGCCACCACCTTTCCTCCACTGCCAAATTTTCCCCAGAAGCCACAGCGTGGATCACCTCCTTCTTACAAGACAGAACCATGCAAGTATTCTCTGACCTAGCCGCCGCATCACCAACCATTATACTCTGTGGGGTGCCCCAAGGCTCCTGCCGCTTCCCCACGCTATACAACATCTCTACACGCCCCCTCTTCCTCATCCTCGACGCCATGGGCATCTCCTACACCAACTACGCCGACGACACTCAGATCCTCCTCACTCTCACAGGTAACTACAACACTAACTCCCTGACCCTCAACAACCTCTACAACACCATCCAAGCCTGGATGGCAGACAACGGACTATGCCTCAACTCTGACAAGACGGAACTCCTCCTGGTAGGTTCTCCCGACACTCTAAAAAATCTAGATGCCCAATTCAGCCACTTCACCATTGATACCATTAAAATTCCAGTTTCCGACTCTGTCAAAACTCTGGGAGTCTATCTGGATTCCAGCCTATCTATGGACAGACAAGTCAATGCAATAGCCTCTGCAGCTGCATATCATGCCAAACTTATCAATGCAGTCAGACCCTTTCTCTCCAAAGAGAACTGCACCAACATACCCAGAGCCATCACCGGCTCTCGGCTAGACTACTGTAACATACTCTTTCTAGGAACCTCCAATAAAAACTTAGAGAGATTACAAGTAATACAGAACAATGCTCTCCGGGCAGCCCAAGGCATTGCTAAAAGAGAACACATCTCTGAGGCCAGAAAACTAGCCCACTGGCTCCCAATAAAAGAAAGGATCATATTCAAAGCCCTGACACTGACCCACAAGTGCATTCACCTCACTGCTCCTGCATACCTCTCACAAAGGATACACCCCGTCTCCACTACCAGGCCAACCAGATCACCGTACACCAACATGCTCTCTATGTGCCACTAGTAAAAAGAGTAAAAGCTGGCGGATCCAGCTTCCCTTATCTCGCGCCCTCTCACTGGAATGCCCTACCACCCACTATCCGTGGTGAGGCCTCCCTCACCACATTCCGCAAAACGCTGAAGACTACCCTCTTCACATAAGGCCAGACACATCAGCATGAATACTTTTCATGTATACTGTATTATATGACCAAAAGCAATATCTGTAATAACAGTATGATTTCCTGTAACATTCATAATGTGTCAACAATCGCTACCATGCCTGTACCATGTAACTAAGTTATTGCAAGTAACAGCGCCTCAATGCCCCTGGGCTGCTTGCGCGCTATATAAATGTAAATAAATAAATATGCGCTCTGCTTGTTCGCACGGGGCGATCAACATAGGCCATTCATTTTTTTTCAAAGATAGCACCGGAAAGCCACGTTCCGAAGATTTCAAGTTGATTCAGATTGATACAGCTCCCACGCTCCACTTCCCTAGGCCTCTGATTCCCAATTCATCCGTGTCGGGAATAGAGGCAAAACAAAACATGCAAATCAGATCACTTCTGATTTTGAGAACGTAGGTTTTACCTTATCGCTCCAGGTACTGTGTGATCCATGAATAATGCAGTTTCACTTCTGGATGCAGGCTCAGTGCCAGCCTGTGATGTAGCAAGTGATGATGCAGCCGCAGCTGGGCAAGGTTGAGGAGTTACCTCCGGCCCTCTTTTCCTCGTTGCAATTTCCCCAGGCCCTTTCTCGTGCTTGGGCAGCACTTTTGGCAGAGAACTGGCGATTGTGTCTTTCTGATCAAGTGCAGCTTTTTATTTTTCGATGTCTGGATCAGGCAGCTCTTTCAACGGGACTGGAATTCTTTTCGTGTGAGTGGCATGAATTCATGCCTTTCGACCATCCACTCGGACTGCAGTCTGTGTGGCCAGGAGGATCTGGTAGGGGCCTCTCCAACGCGGTGCAAGTGAAGTCTTTCTTTCAAGATTCTTTACCAGAACCCGGTCTCCTGGCTGCAGACAGTGCCCTGGGCCAGTGCATCTGACAGGAAGAGCCTCCTGCACCTGCTGATGAATCAAATGCACTTTTTGAGTTAACACGTTACAATAAGTGTTGAGCAAAGGGTATTCAATTTCATTCAAACGCCTGGGCTGTGGGGCGCTCCAAACATTTGCGGGTCTCCCCATCACGATTTTGTATGGGGAGAGTCGAGTTCTTGCCTGCACAGACGTGCGTATGCACAACAAAGCTAAGGGCAGCGCATCAGGCCACTTCAACTGACTCCCTGAACATATTTTACTAATCTTGTTCTTCAAGATACCATTCTGGCGCTCAACAATACCGTCACTCATCGGGTGTCTGGCCGAATGGAATCGTTTATCAATCTGGAGGCCTGCACAAATTTGTAATATCACGGCAGCAACAAAATGCGGGCCGTTGTCTGACCATATGACAGGTGGCAGGCCAAATCTGGAAAAGTACTCCTTCAGCATCACTTTTGCTGTGCTTATCACTGTGCAGTCCTTAAGCGGGTATGCTTCCACCCATTTACTGAATGCACAGACTACCGCAAGGACGTGCTTCAAGTTCTGACATCCTTCCATTTCTATGAAATCATAATGTACCACTTCAAATGGCATAGAGGGGGGGGGCAAAACTTCCTACCTGGGTAGTTGTTCCTTTTCCAATGTTGTGTTGCAAACATGTCATACAGTTCTGAACCAGTCTTTCAGCAGTTTTTCTAATGTGCGGATTCTGCCATACTGTGTCTAAATGCTGAATCATTTTCCTAGCACATGTGTGTGGGACTGTGGGCCATAATGACCATCGTGGTTACATAGGAGTTGGGCAGCATCCATTTTTTACTCTCCTTGTCTACCCAGCAACCCTCTATGTCTAATTCTGCTGCACCCTCAGCCCAAGCTTTTATTTCATCTGCAGTTGCTTCTGCTAGCATCTCCTTAACTGTGGCAATCCCATTTTCTATCATACAGGGTATTTCTTCTGACCTCCCAATAAACATCTTCGTGTGTAGATCGGTGGCAGTTTGTTTTGCAATTTTGTCTGCGAATGCGTTTCCTTTTCCAACATTACATGTTACTTTCTTATGCGCTTCGCATTTCATTATTGCTAATCGCTTAGGACGCGCAAGTGCAGATAACAATCTTGCTATCAAAGGACCATGTTGAATCTTGGTTCCATGTGATGTTAGAAAACCCCTTTCAGCCCAGAGTCGACCAAAATTGTGTACCACCCCAAATGCGTACACACTGTCAGCATATATGTTTACATTCAAATTTTCAGAAATGTCACATGCTCTGGTCAACGCTATTATCTCTGCAGCCTGTTCTGAATTATATGGGATCCTTTTGCTCTCTACAATACTCTTTAATGTCGAGATGGCATATGCAGCAGTTGATGTACCATCGGGTAATTTGAAACAGAAACCGTCACAAAACAGTTCTTCATCTGGATCTTTCTGTGGGTGTCTGTTAAATCAATTCTTCCTTTTGTTTCTTGTTCCGTAACCATTATACAATCATGGGGTGGTGATTCCCTTTCACCCGCTCTTTCATTGGGAGGGGGCATTAACTCTGCAGGATTCAAAGCGCAACATCTCAAAATTTGAATATGCGGTGCAAATAGGACAATTTCATATCGTCAGTCTGGCTGATGTAAGATGTTGCGTCTGCGTTCTATTTAAAAGAACGTCTACTATGTGAGGCACCATTAAGGTTAAGGCGTGACCCAAAACCATTCCCTCGGTTTAGTTTACTGACGCGGCAGCCGCAGCAACAGCTCACAAGCAGTGCGGCAAAGCACATGCAACAGGATCCAGCGCAGAAGAAAAATAACCGCATCGTCTATTTCTCCCTCCTTGTTCCTGAGTCAAAACAGCCAAAGCACAACCATTACTCTCAGGCACAAATAACTTGAAATCCTTTTCATAATTTGGTGTGCCCAAAACTGGAGCCGAGCAAAATGCTACTTCGAGCAGATCAAATGCATCCTGGCATTCCACGCTCCACGGCAAAGGCAAAGCAACATCCTTCTTTGTCAATGCCACCATCGGTTTCACAATCATGGCAAAGTTAGCAATCCACTGCCTGCAATATGAAGTCGTGCCTATTATAGCTCTGACTTCCTTCTGTGTCTTTGGAATAGGCATGCCAGAGATGCTTTCTATTCTTTCTGGTGTCAGTCTCCCTCCCTTTTTCAAAAGTAGGTAGCCTAAATAGGCCACTTCCTTTCAACAATACTGGAATTTGTTTAATGAAGCTTTATGTCCATGGGCTGCCAAATGTGTCAACAACTTAGTCGTATTCTTTTTGCAAATGTCTTCTGTGTCAGCAGCAATCAATAGGTCATCAATGTATTGCAATAATACAAAACCTGCTGGTAATTCTAGCATGTCTAGTTGTTCTTTTAATGCTCTGCTATAAATACTCAGGCTCTCAGTGTACCCTTGTGGAATTCATGTGAATGTGAAAGATCGTCCTCCTAATGTAAAAGCAAATAAATATCTGCTATCTGGATGTACCAGAATACTGAAAAATGCGTGCTTCAGATCTACAACACTAAAATGTGATGTGGATGCTGGAATCATAGTTAAAATGGTAGTGACATCTGGGACCAATGGGAATTGGGGATCAACTACTTTATTCAATCCGCGCAAATCAATCATAAAACAATATGGTATTTCATTCCCTCCTTTCTTGTAAACTGGAAGAATTGGACTATTGCAAGTGCTACCAGTAATTTCTTCAATTACGTTTTGTTTAATCAAATCTGAAACAATGCATTTTAATTCTTTTTCACCTTCTACTGAAATGTTATACTGTGGAATGCATGGCAATTGCCTCTATTTTTAAACAGCCAACATCATTATCATTCATTGCCCAAATACAAATTGGTACACTACTTAAATCAGTTGGTAATGGTTTAGACAAAAATTGTGACACTGGCATCTTTTGTGGTGATATTGACAAATACACTCCATCAGGGGAACAATGAATAACCGCACTCAATTTTTTCAACAAATTTAAACCCAATAAATTTTCGCCGCAATTTTGTGTCAAAAGAAATGGGCAGGACTCGGTGAATGGGCCTAATGTTATAGGTACTGACTGTGACACAGGGCTAATTACTGGTGTACCTGCAAACCCTACTGAAACATTCTTTTGCCCTGACAGTGGTGTTTCCGGAACCAAGTGTTGGTCAATTGAGCACTTTAGCGCTCCTGTGTCCACTACAAAAGTATGCTCTCTATTCCCAACTTTCATCTCTACGTAGGGCCCTTTCTGGTCAACAGGTCAACTGGTTCCAACCCCTGTCTTGGGCTGTCCTAGTTGAACAATACATCATCCGATGTAAAGTCGCCAGAGTAGTATGAATTGGATTGAGTATCAAAAATGTTTCCTTCTCCTGCACTATTCTGCTGATGTTGGTTTTGGTTCTGATTGTTATTTCCCTGGTTATTCTGATTCTGATTCTGCTGCATCTTTGAGTTTCTGTTCTGTCCTTGTGTTCCTGGGCAACCTCTATTCTGCCTTCTCGGGGCATTTCCATTTCTATTCTGTAAATGTGGGCACTGTGCTCGCCAATGACCTTCTTCTCTACAATATGCACATTAATTCAGTCCAATTGGACCTCAGTGCATGTTAGAAAAATTCCCTCTTGTTTGTGCATTTCCTCCGCCCCTGTTATTATTCGCTACCTGCTGCATTAATACTTTCGTTTTTAGATTAACTCTTTCCCTTGTTTCTTTCTCCTTCTCTGTATTTACTCTATTCTCATAGTATTGTGCCATGTGTAGCACTTCACTCTGTCATTTTGCTTGCCACGCACTTTCAGATGTCATTATTAAATTTTGAATTTTTGGTAGCAACCCTCTCACATATTTGTCAACAAATAGTCTCTTCCTGGGTTCAGTGCTCAAATCTTGGCCACTAAAATCTGCAAATACTTGTTCAAATCTATTGAAATAATCAGTAGCCAGTTCATCTTTACCTTGCACACATGCCGTTAATTTATCCCAGACAATTCTTCTTTCAGGTACTAGTATTTTTAATTTCTGTACTATGCGCGCTGGTAATGCTAATAAAACCGGAGATGGCTTCTCGCCAGCTTTTCTTTCTGTATCCTCTTTAATCAAATGTTTCCATGTCCCACCCAAAATATCAGCATCATCTACATTTCTAATTTGTTTCTATATATCTATCGGGAGAATCACAGGAAATAATAGGTCAATATCACTCATTGTGAAAATAGACGATTGTAAATAGGACTCAATCTCTTTATAAAATCCAGCCGGATTCTTCCTCAAATCAGGGATTGTTTGTTTTATATTATTCACCTCTTGTCTGGAAAAAGGGACATGCACGAACTGTGCTGTATAATGGGCTTCTATTACCTGCGGTGGATATCTGGCCGCGGCAGCAAGCTCTACTTTCGGTACACAGGTGGGAGGGACTTCTCTCATGGGCAATATCACACTAGGCGTTTCCTCATTGGTTCGTTTACTAAGCACTATAGCTAAATCGAGGTAGAGGGTAGACTTTCCAGTTTCAGGTAAAAACGCTCTTTTGTATATTGTCATTAAATCGGGGGGCAACAAACCTTCTTTTCAAAACATTCATCTTGCAAATACTCAACCATCACCTTCAATGCCTTCCTCTGCATCTCTACCATATACTGATCAAACGTATCATGCACCTCCATTGGAGAAATCGAAGCATCCGTAATCCATCTAATCGCATCTCGCGTACATATTTTCATCTCTTCACTAACAGGTTTTGACGGCGGAAAAAAATGCCGCTTGACATCTGGTACCACCTGTTTCCCTCTTTTCACCTCTTCATGCAATTGATCAAGCTCACTTTAAACTCAAATAGCCTGTCTACATGCTCTCTTATCCCTGCCGCACTTTCCCTCATATGCGAAAAAGCATTTAGCTCCCGCAACTTCTGCGGTGCTAACATACCGGTTAATGTCTTCCATCTATCTATAAGATACTCACCCATGCATTCTAACAATACCTAACAATACCTGTTGTTCACCGAGCTTCTTATAGTCATACATTGCACTCTGCGTGGATCCCTCGTCATTGCCCTCAATGTACGTTTCTGCCCATTCTTTCAGCTCTTCTCTCCCTGCTAACTGTACTACGAGTTACTCTAGTGCCCCCTCTTTGCGCAGGCCCCGCCTGCATAGAACTGCCTCCTGCGGCAGCTGCTAATTCATGATCTGTCGGTGGTGGGGGAAATGGTGTCACGTGCACAGGGGGAGATGGTGCAGATGGAACAACAGGAATGGGGGTGGCAACTGAGGTGGAGCAATGTGGTTCAATAGGGTCAGGCAAAGGGTTAACATTACTTTGAGGACGTTCTAGTCTCTTCTTGTTCAGAATTCTATTTGTTAGTTCATCTGATGCATGCAACTCTTGTTGTGGATATATTTTTTGTATGCCTAATTGAATACTTCTATCCCCTCTTCTGATATCCTCAGTCACTCTGAGCTTTTCTAGTTCTAATGCTTTTTCTGTGTTTCTCCCTACTTTTTAAACAGAGATTAGCTTCCTTTCTCCAGTCTCTTATGACGTCAAATCTGGCGGGGCATGCTTTCTTGCGCAACAGTACTGATTCTAAATGTTCGATACGTGCCATTTCAAAAGTACCATCTTTCGGCCACTGCAAATCTGCTACATCTCTGGTCTGCCTATGCCAAATTTCATTAAACGTTATTGCCCCTATCCCATATTTTACATACATTTCAAACGTGGCGCAACCTGGCCAGTTTCCAAAGATTGTCTACCTCAGTGGAAAAATCCCATTAGACAGGAAGACAATTTCCCAGGCATATTGATATTATTCGTACCTTACCATGGGCGTTTGATCTTGCAAGAGCAACACTCAACCAATATCAGGGCTGTTAAGAATCGGGACACGACTCACCTGATCAATCAATTCGTCACTCAAGACGCAATTCGTCCGTATGCAGATGCAACCAAGAATCGTCGTGACTGCGTATCTGGCTCAATCTGCCTCGTTTCGAGACCTTCGCCTCAATGCTCTCTGGCCGCTGCTCGTCGATCAGGGATCGGCTGTGTACAGATCTGTAAAGGAGTCTCATCATTTTCACAGGGGCGCCCTGAACACCTTTCGATCCCGACTCAACGGCCTCCTCCTCGATTCCATTGGCCATTGAGGATTTACATTCGGACACCTGCACGACAACCAAACTCACAATTTCTTTTACTTTCCATGTCCTGAAAGTGGTATGTGCAGTGCTTTGCTGAAAATCCGGGGCTGTCACACTGTCTATCGCCAGCTAGCCTGAACCGTTTTTCGGAGAATGTACTTTGAATAGACATTTGTTCAATTTTCCAAGCTTCACTAATGGCAGGGAATAGATATTGATGTTGATATTTATAGTACTATGTTTTAGAAATGAAATGGAGCACCACAAATTCACAGAAATTGGACAACCTACTGAAACTAGACCCAGTGAAAAGTAAAGCAGCTGCACACAGTAGATTCCCAGCTTCCCAGGATCCACATGCCTCCTGTTCTATATCCAGATCTTGTATACATCCCTAGAAAAGAGTAACCATTAAAAATAAGTAATTCGTATTTGAAATCAAATGATTCCATTGCACACATGCCTTACCCAGATACCCTTGTACACTGTGTACGTCATTTAGTCAAAATATACATTTTGAATTTCACCTGATTGATGGATAGTTTACTCGATCAATGATGACTGTGAGAAACACACTGATTGGAATGTTGCACTCAAGCAATTTGCAAAAGCTGCTCGTTTATGATGTCACTGTCTAATAGTATTAGATCTACGACCTACTTTCTTTCATTCGAGGGAACTGTCAGTACGCATACCTCTTGCTCCTGATCAACTAGGAGGGATGATGTAATTTTAGTAGAAGTATCAGCATCTCCCTGTAACACAGTACTTTTTTTAGAATGGATGAAAAAATGTAAATTGAACACACACAATTTGACGCAGACAATAGTACATATCAATAAAAAACCATGAATGAAACATTGTGTAAACGGACGACACGATACGTAAATATGGTCATATTATCTCAAATTGCATGCATAAAACAATTCCGGAACTGAATAGCTAAATAAGACTTACCTGATACGCGCTCAAGGTTGTTGTTGACTTCAGGCATGACATGGATGCAGAATCTTGCTCCTTCATATTCAGTGCATAGTCATGGAGTTGTAAAGGGAAAATTTGAGTTAATTTAGAAATTTTAATCTTAAAAATTGGCATTTAAAGAGACAGATTACGAAAAAATATGCTTATTTCAAAGGGCACTATAGCATAGTTATCTGTGCCCATAAATCGTTTTCCATGATGTTCCTAAAACCCAGGACAGATCTTTAGCAAAATTGGGTTTAGTTATAAAGCAATACAATCTTGTGAATAAGTATTATAAGGGACATTTACACCTAAAACACCAATCCGTCCATTTAGTTACCTGTTCACTACCCCAAGGGCTACAGCTAAATCCGGAACCATGACTCACTTGAGGCGGCCTGTGCATGAATAGAGTTGGAATTGCATTTGGGAGCAATTTAGTCGTTCTGAGTAAATTCTCCTTTGTGTACTTGAATTGGTCGTACATATTTGTGGCAAAGTGCAGGCTGCAGACGTGGAAACGATCACCCCTCGTGTCCTTCAAAACTTCACAGGTTCTACTTTCAAGCGCTTCTGGCTTAAATCCGCAATATCTGACCCATTCCCTTATTCAATCTATATTCCTCGGGAATACATGCATTGTAGTGCCTTCTGATTTGTTATGGGTCTTAGAAGGGCAACCGAAAACAGTACATCCAGGCATTGTTGAAATTCTCTAAAAAAAAGGTCAACAATATTCAAAGATTACTTGCCATAAAAGCGTGAGAAAGAAGTAATTATACCATACTTGTCTTCTATGCAAGCTATGTTTTGATCACCGAAACAAAACCAGTGTAGCGTGGCCGGCTATACTATGGGATAACTTTCATAAACAATTTGTTGATGTGACGAAAATCATAACATGTTACTCGTCCCTTGAATGTACTATTGTGCACCAAAAGGAAACATGCTTATAGACACGGTCCACGAAGGATGCAATTCGATGCCAATTGACAGTGATGACAATTGATATACATCGATAACACAACAAATTAAAATTAAGCCAATGGCAGTGAGATGAATGAACATAACACTACTGGGTACGTGCGTTCGAAATAGATAGAAATGTAGAGATCAAGGAGATATGATTAGGTGACCTGCCCTTACCTTGACCAACAAACAGTAAGATTCTGCAAGGAGGGTACTTAGTGGCAGGAGAACAGGTAGATGTCCACAGGTAGCACAACGACGAGCTGACTCGCAGTGGTCACAGAGGTTCTCAGGTAGCATGTTCACGAGTTGACTTTCAGGGCTCAAAGATGTTCTCATGTTAAATATCAAGTGGTTTATAAAGAATTATAAAAGAGGGTGTGTATGTGAATGAATGACGTGTATATGGGGTGATCTTATGTGGATAGCAGGGGCCCGGCCTGCTTCAGGGGATCATGCCTGGAGACCCAGGGTCTGGCTAGGCCATGTGTACAATGGGCACTGGGAGTAAGATACCTTTGAAGTGTAAATGTTGTTTGGCACCTTGGCCGTTCCCACCCCTGCCAGCCCCCTTTGCAAGCGCACATCCACTGGTGCGAACTGCCTTTGATAATGGGGTGGGGGGATGGATGGGCCTGAGGCATGCAGACAAGGCCCGGAACACTGCTGAATGGAGACACATTTATGTGGATTGCAGGGGCACGGCCTGCTTCAGGGGAGCATGCCTGGATACACAGGGTCTGGCTAGGCCATGTGTACAATGGACACTGGGCGTAAGATACCTTTGAAGTGTACATGGTGTTTGGCACCTTGGCCGTTCCCACCCCTGCCAGCCCCCTTTGGCAGCGCACATCCACTGGTGCGAACTGCCTTTGATAATGGGGTGGGAGGGATGGATGGGCCTGAGGCGTGCAGACAAGCCCCGGAACACTGCTGAATGTAGACACATTTATGTGGATTGCAGGGGCACAGCCTGCTTCAGGGGAGCATGCCTGGAGACACGGGGTCTGGCTAGGCCATGTGTACAATGGGCACTGGGCTTAAGATACCTTTGAAGTGTACATGGTGTTTGGAACCTTGGCCATTCCCACCCCTGCCAGCCCCCTTTAGCAGAGCACATCTACTGGTGCAAACTGCCTTTGATAATGAGGTAAGGGGGGTTGGATGGAGCTGAATCATGCAGACAAGGCCCGGAACACTGCTGCATGGAGACACACTTGAATCACTGAAAAACTGAAACAACCATTGATGATAGTTCCATTGTGTTTTATTTTGTTGCTGATTTTGATGGAACAAATGTACTACACATTATAAAGTTCTGGTTGCAGCACAGTGAGGGAAAATCCCCTGTACTGACTGATGTCACTCTGGAAAGTTTCTCTAATGGAACCAACGACACAGGCGGGTATTACTCGTCGAACGCGTTGTCCAAGCCTCCCATGAAGCCACCATGTAAACGAATGATAGGCAACGAGGCTGTGCCACCTGTGAAAGAGAAAAATACCAACTGTTTTTAAATGAACAAGATAAGTGTATTAAACCTTAGTTGCCAATGACAAATCTTGTATCCAATGGCATTGATGCCAGTACAAATGTTACCTAGACACTGTACAATATTGAATGTCTATGTATTCCATTATTTTTGGGACACAAAGAAATATTGCTTCACGGCTGTACATGACATAAACATAAGGAGACCACTATGATTTCCCCAAATTTAGAGTGATGTATAGGATTGCAAGACTACATTCGTTCGGCAATGATAGAGCAAAGTTACGACAATATAGGAGACAACCATGAAATGGCAGTGGCCTAAGTGACATCACAACTAGAGTACACTTACTCGTTGTTTGGATCGCAAGGGCGAACTGTTGCATGAAGTTCGTGCATAAGCACCATCATAATCCTCAACACGGTCCGTGTGAGGCAAGGTGCCCTGAAGTCTGGCAGCTCAATAACGCATTGCGGCCGTGTCTCGCCTTCCGATATGTAGGACAAGCATCCAGAGTTTTTTCGGCAGCAGCAGTTCTCCTCCTCGGTTGCCATTAGCACACACCAATTGTAGGTACACCAGGTCAAAACGCTGTCCATGCGACTAGGCTCAGGCTCGTGATCTGTTGAATCGTCCTCCCAACTGTCGTCCGAAGCCCCATCGTTTGCGCATCTTTCTCTTTCTAGTAATTCCTCCTCGGAATACTCCGGCTTGTACTGGTAGGGCTGTATTGTTGCCATTATGTGGAGAAAAAAAATTGATAGTAATGGTACTAGTATCTGTTCGCACAGGCTACATGCAACGATGGTAGCTGACCAGAGCACAGAAACGAGGCACAGAATACTCAAAAAAAGACAGTGAAAGGAATGGAAAAGCAAATCTCATGTCTGTTGAGAAGCGGTCTGTTTATACTTATTGAGGAAAGAGGCGTCCTGCCATTTCCATGGAGACAAGTCATTAGCTGAAGCGCAGAGAATGTTGACACGAGATGTGCATTGGTGTTGTGAAATGGGTGGTACGCGTCTAGTGATCTCAGCCTGAGGGTCGGGGGATATGATTTAGTGCCGCCAGGGCAGTCCACCTTGGGCGATGCAGCAACGGATCAGATTATCACAAGATGGCCACGCCCTGCTGCCTGATTTCGCCTGTGTAAGAAAGGGGAAAACTACAGTAAGGTGCATTGGAAAAGTTTGTGCGATCGATCACCGTATACTTAAAAACACATGCCCAAACCCTCGGGACAATAATATTTCAGAGCACACTATTCCTTTAAGGCCTCTTATTATAAGCTCTTGAGTTCGGCATCATAACTTGTGGAACAGCGTATTAACAGATGGCATAGGCCTTGACAACTGGCTATAATGCTCCCCGGTATTCAATGGGACATAGCAGGAACCTGCACTTTTCTGTCACCGAGGAGAGTCCAAAGGGCATATTTGTAAATTGAAAAGTGCCCTCTGATGTTACAAAAGTGCATTTAGATGTTTAGAGTTTGGGCAGATGCGGATTTGAGGATACAGACTTGTAAGATACAACTTTGAAAAATGCATGGCTTTTCTCGACTGCAGAATAACATTGGCAATGTTGGGAAGAGTATAGGACTTTCCTGCGTTGCTCGTATGCAAGTTGTGTAAGTAAACAGGACAGTAGAGACCTTTGCATTCAGGTTTTGTGGAGATACAACGAGTCTCGAACCATACAAGAGCCACCACAGTCTTTGTTTGTCCTGGTGGTGTACCATCTTTAAACATGGACTTTTACCTAATGTCAGATTTGATGGCATGGTCTCAGCTGGACTCTGGCATAACTGGGCGTTGCTCTCTGTGTAAGGTGAAGTCGCAGTGTGGCTGCTTCCGTTTGTTGGTGCTCCTGTTATCGGAAGCATACAGTACTTGTCATCAACATTTGTAATATCGTCTGACACACAGTGAACCCTTTGGAGACCCGTTGTCTCCTCAAATGACCTCTGCTTGATTTATTTCTTTTCTCCTGTCACCAATATGTCTATAGAGAAACTGACGCTGTCTCTCCATTCTATGTATGGTTTGGCAACTGATGCTGTCTCACTATTCTATGTACGGTTTGGCAACTGACGCCGTCTCTCCTATGACGTGAATTGCTCTGCCCATGCGCAATGTTTTTCACAAGCCGAGTGCACGGTGATGCATGGGAATGTTGCAAAGCTCATCTTCACTTCTGCATCACTTGCATGGCTTTGGATTGGCAAGCGGATATGTCATGGAGCTCTGAGTGAAGAGTAGTCATGAGAGCTGGGTTTGAATAGCACCTCAGACCAGGGGAGTTGCTAGGTCTGGAAAAGATCCGGGGCTAAGCTGATGTCGGAACTGTTGGGACTGGGGGCTAGCTAGCCTTTTGGCTGTAGCTCCAGAGATTCTATCCGGGGCTACAACCAAAAGATCAGGGGCTATAGCCCCCTTAGCCCCCCCCTAGCAACGCCCCTGCCTCAGACAACACCTTTCTGGAATGAGTTTTGTAGTATTTTGATTGTATTTCTTACGGAACACAATTAAAATAAACAGGTTTCTTTAGTAAAATGTGTCCTGCACTTCTTAATATTATGATTGTGTTATAAGCAATACTGTATGAGGTCGAAACATTACATTATGTCTCTTTAGAACTTGCTTCGAAAATCACAATATTCAGCTGCAACTCATTTTGCAGCTTGGATGGCTGAGGGGAAAGTTGCGCGAGGGCAAGGATTCACTCTCCGTTGTTTGCCATGCTCGAAAGCCCATGCCACCCAATGGTCGATTTCTTTCACCTTTGATGGCTTGTTATAATGGCTTTTCTAATATGTTTGATACAAAAGGCAAAGGGGAATTAGAGTTTAATTCACACACCGTATAAACTGATTATAAATGGAAGGAAAGACACTCAGATCAACAACGAGCATTGCGTACAGCAGGGCGTTGCACACAATGCTGCTTTTGTTTTTTGCTGCTTTCTTTCGTTTAAAAGCCCTGACACTACTGCTAGAACCCCAATTGGTTTCTCTTTCATGATTTGCTTTCCAAGTCTCATCTCCCCAGTTCCATCTTTGGTTTGGGATGCTTTGGGACGAGAACGCCCTTCTTATATAGAATTGTTAACATAGCAGAACATAATGGACATAGAATATGCTATGGAAAAATAATGCAGTTTGATTGGTTGCCTAAGCACTAAGTATAATTCCCTTGAAGTTAGAAAAAACATCAATTTAATGTTGTTGTTCAATCATGTGTTTTATGAATCTGGACCTAAAACATGTTAATTTCTGTGATTAATGTTTCTTATGTTTACAATGTTAATCTCAAAGGACAGCCAGACTGAGGATTTTGCCATCATGGAATGCAATCAGTTGTGTGATTAAACTTCTGTATTTTTGTAGACTACTGGGGCTTGTCAATGGGCCTCATTACGACTGTGATGGCCACAGTATGAACGGTGCCAGTAAGGGACTGGCACCGTTCATACCGGGCCGCCACATTACGAGTTCTTCAGCTTGTCCCACGCTGTACGCCTGGTCAGACCAGACGGGCACAGCGGCACCCGCTAGCAGAACAGGATGCTAACAACGGACCCGTCATTAACAGGTCCGTTGTTAGCATCCTCCCCATTCCCACTGAGCCCTATGGGGGCTCAAATGGGAATGGGGACGTACGGCATTCCTACCTCCAAACTCGTAATGAGGCCCAATGTGTGAGGTTTCCTGAATTTGCTGGTCCTAAGATGCTGCTCAAGGCTTATGGTCCGTCTCGAGTAAAAAATGTCTGTCCGACAGACAGGCCCATCAATGAGTTGTGGCCCATGTCCAAACTACCATGACTCTCATTTAATGAGTGCTATCTCTCTTGAGTCTCTGAGTGGCTTTGATGAAAATGTGATGGTACCTGTGTGCCATGGCATTTGCATTAGGGCGTCCTCCAGCATATAGACACTGGCATCCACTGATGCCATGGCTTGTAATTTTGAGTTGAAGGGGCGAAAGCATGGTGCATTCCCCATAGCTTCCTTTAACTTGCCAAAAGCCTCTTCACAGGTATCAGACCGTGTGTAATGAGCTCCCTCATGCAGGCGAACCCTGATGCATTCTGTGGTGGTGAAGACATGTTGATGAAACTTAGCATAACATTCAGCCATTCCCATATACCACTTGAGTGGAGTTGGTGTCTGTTGTCAATAGCATCCGAAACACTGACACGGTGGAGCACATCCCGAAAAGCATGTTTACGTACTGGAGGACTACGAAGAGGGCGATGAATGCTCTGAAGTGTTTAGATTTATGCTGCAGTTTTATTTGGTGATAATTGCTTCTCCTGTCCATCATTGAGATGATTGTGGCAGTGTTCTGGGACAGAACAAATTCCAAAATATTTGGCAATGGGACGTGTTCGCAGATGCCCTCATGATTTAGGCTGCAAAGGTAAACACACAAGCTTAGTTTCTGTGTGTCAACCTGTGCGCGTGCGTACGATTGGGTTGAGCCACTCGGTGGCCTTCACCAGCTCCATCATGCCCTCTTTAAACGGGTCTGTCTGAGCTGCATTTAGTTCTGCGCTTGGTATTGCCGGTACTGTGCTGCTTTGTATTTCATTGGAATTGCATTTTTCTTCATTCAAATTTCCATTGTTGCAATTGATAGGCTTGGTCACGTGGGTTTACCACGGGATTACAAGTGGTAGTAGGTGGTCTAAATCCCCATTTTATGGAGTACATAGCATTCCATTGGGGATTTTTGGTGGTATTACCATCGGCGGAATTACCGGGTGGTATTTCTGCCGATTTTTAGAGGTAAAGAGGAGGATTTACCTCCAGCATCATGCAAAATAGTGGTAACGGAATTACCTCCAATTTTTCCTGCACTGCCAAACTCGAAATGAGGCCCTTATTTATGTTGCCCTTATAGTCTTGCTTGCTCGACTCCCCTACAGTCTAATTTGATGCCCATACCGGCTTGATGACGCCACCGAAAGACCTGACTGTCTTGAAAGGTTTATGTAGACTCTGCCTTGTGCTGACCCGTTCTCAAAGTTACACCACACTTCACGTACCACAGTGTTTATCATAATAGAATGGAGGTTTTGCCATTTGGTGTAATGTGCAGGTTCTGCTAAGCCACACTTATAGGCATCCATTGAAACAATGGTGCAGTCGGCACCTGAAGTTAGCCAACATCGGCATGCTTACCCCTCCCAAATGTACTTGGCGAATTGGTTTCGACCTTTTAGACTTTCCCTTTGTTTCTCTGATGCCCAGGATCCTTACCCTCTTCCCAAGGTGACTTCGATCTGCTGAAGTGAAACTCTCGTGGGCAACCACCCCTGCGTGTCCTATCCTGCAGACTCCGCCAGAATGTCCGTACCTTCAGCGCTTGGTGCATTTTGCGTCGCTGGCTATACACTGTTTGTTCCCATGATGGAAACACTTTCTTGCATGTTGGTTTGTCTTGCAGGCCTTCGCCAGAGGATTTTCTAGGTTTTGCATCCAGTGTATTGCGTTGGTCTCTAGTGATTATGGTTCTTCATCTATGGGTCTTTCCGTTGTTATGTGTCTTGCAGTCCCTCCATGCCGTTCCCGATTGTCATGACTTTTCAGAGTGGGGTCTATCTCTGCACCAGCTCGTTTTTTAAAAACGTTTTTGCGTCTTTGAGTGCAGGGTCGGACTGGGCCATAAAATTGTCTCGGGCACCAATAAAAAAGTGGGCCACAGTTGCAAATGACAATTCATTCCTTTTGTGACAGACTATTGAGTAGTAACCAAAGGAGAGGTTTTTGTGCATGTTAAAGAATATTAATTCAGTAACACTGGTCAAAACTCATCAAACTGGCCCACATTGGCCATAAAGTGGCCCACTTTGACCAAAAAAAACTGTCCGACACCAGCATTTTGTGTTTTTGGTTCGGCCATGGGCCTATTGCCCTATAGGCAAGTCCAACCCTGTCTGAGGGCCTTGTCCATTTTGGTGTCAGAATGGCTAGAAAATCCCAATTCTGCTAGGTTTAGTTTGCGCTTTGCAGTTCAGTTCAGTTTATTAACCTTTCATCCACTGAATGTTTCAGGCCAACCAAAAACAATTACAATTTGAGTACAATAGAACTACACCTCATAAAATCAAATAAGAACAATGTCATTAAAACAATAGAGACAGAAGCTAATTATAATATATCAAGGGACTAAAAGCAAATATAGATCTCAAAGGTGTGTTTCCTTTGGGCCCATAGTAAAGTTGGTGTGCCTGAGTGGCGTAATTGTTTTACCACTTCCTAATGGTTCCCCTCCTGCAGGGCCATGGCGGCACCTCCATTACCAGAACCGTGGCGAGAAATGTGTAAATGGTATTTGATTAAAGTTGTTGTCTGGCCGAGCCTGCTTTTCCTCTCCCGTTTTGATATCTTCTTTGAGCTAGCTGCTGGGCAGGGGCGTTGCTAGGGGGGCGCTAAGGGGGCTATAGCCCCTGATCTTTTGGTTGTAGCCCCGGATAGAATCTCAGGAGCTACAGCCAAAAGACTAGCTAGCCCCCAGTCCCGACAGTTCCAACATTAGCATAGCCCCGGGTCTTTTCCAGACCTAGCAACTCCCCTGCTGCTGGGGACTCTACCCGCCCATTACGAATGGAAAAGGACAAAGGACAAAAGAGTACTATAATGTTACCTTTATGGCGACTCTGCTACTACTCCTCATCAATGGCTATTTTCTATTCACAAGCCACTCCCACCAGCCTCTCTGCCTTTGGTTGGATTGGCCCCCACTGAGGAAATGGAAGTGCGCGTGCAATACACGCGAACGAAGCATCCGTGTTCCGCACCACATCCATACCCAGGATGACAGGTCCAACACAGCTTTGATAACAACATTAAGTTTCTGGTCCCAGAGCTGGGCAGCGAGGCACCCAGACACTGCGAATTTCAAAGAGAGATTTTGTATATATTGAGAACATTTGTGAAGCAGAAGCCTAGGCTTGGACATTACCAGAGCGTTGTACAAAGTTGGAGGGAGAATGGGGGGGAAGAGGGGAGGGAATCTACACATTGGTTTGTTTAGAAGAGCCGCCAGGCTGGCGTCCAAGGGGAAAGGTGAGCGGAAAAAGGAGCATTGTCACGAGGTGATTGGCATGCGCTTAATTAGTGGGCTATTTATAAAGAAAGTGGAGATAGTTGTCACAAAGGCAAAGACATGCCCAAGAATTCAGTGAAAAGCTTCTGAGCACAGAGGAGCTAATGTTGCATGGGGCGTAACCGGAATGAAAGTTGTGAAAGAGTTTTGTAGTAAGGCTTTGACGCCTTTCATTCACGTCGCGCCCCATTTTCAAGCATTTCCATGGCAGGGAGGGGAGGTGGAAAGCAACTTGCCTTTCCACCACCTCCCTTCCTCTCCATCATGCAAATGCTCCAGCCTCTGTGCTGCCATGGATTTTCATGCCAGTGGAAATGCTGGAGATCCCTCTGGGGTCCGCCAGCTAAATGCTCGAGCAGAAAGCAGGCAGACCCTTGTAGGGATCCATTGTAAATGCTCACTGCCATGCATTTACAAATGAAATTAAATGCGTTTAACTTCGATTGTGAAGACTGCTTACCATGCATTCATGGTAAGGATTCTTCACAATGCAAATTAAATTATAAGCGTCGCCGTCCATGCGAGCAAAGCAAGCGGCGCCCACAATTAAAAGGAAACGCTGGCTGGCATGCTCACTTTGCCCTGCGGAGTGCTAAAGTGTAGGGCAAAAGGCAGTTTACACACATGTACGCTATCTTTTGCCCTGCACATTTGCACCCCGTAGTGCAAATGATGATAATTTGTCGTCGGGTGCTGCCTACGTTAAAGTGTCAACACAACGGCTTCCACAGGGACGTAATTTAGGGGTCACACTTGTGACCCTGAGATCTCCCTTGCAACCCCTGTGATCTCCTTTGCTACCCCTAAACAACTTCTGAGCTGAAGCTTCTGGGCCGTGGCCAATTCCATGCCTCTTTGTTTCTAGAGTGGCTGGATTTCTTGACCAGGCTTTTTCAAAAACAGGGGGTTCCACAAGTGTGACACTTTGAGCAGTGACCCCAAATAAGAAAGAATAGGAATAACCAATAATTTGTCTTTCTGGAATTCTATAAAATAATTGCCAGACTCATTAAAGTTTTATTTCTGGCACACTTCAGGGGGTGAGTCACTTAAACACCTCAAATTCACAATGCAGACAACATCCTCCAAAAAGCATTTAGAGTAGAATAATCATCACATTTGGAGTATGTGCTTTGCTTTTCACTAGTTGCAGTTATAGCATGTGTTTTCTGCTGATACACATGGTGATCCATTCTTGTATGAAATGTATATCACGTTACAGTGATATAGTAACCATATTTTTCATAGTGTACTTAGAAACAATGCTATGTGATGCCACTTCCTGTTTTGTCAAGGGGTAAACGGTTGTGTTCCATCGCTTCCCGTGATGTCACTTTGGGGTAGGGCCAAATGACATCACTTCATGTGATGTCATCATAGGTCAAGGGTCGTGTGATGGCACTTCTGCAACCCCTGGCATTTTGGTGAAATGACGTCCCTGGACTTCCCACCATCATATTGCATTAAGGAGCAAAATGAGCTTCAGAGATTGTAAATACAGCCCAAGACAAATACTGTAGAATTTGTATGGCATAGAGAAAGGGAGCAGTAGAAACGCAAGTTGCCTCCGCCAAACAAATCAATGCAAATTAGGCATGACGTGAATTGAATGTGTAAAAGCTTTACGCAAGGCTTTTACGCCTTCCTTTTATGTCACAGCTCATTGAACATGAGCTCCTCTGTGAGAAAGTTGGGAAGCCCTCCCACAGCTCAGAACCAGAATTGCCCGATCAGGAGCACATGGTCAGGGGATCATGCAGTGGTTTGGGTTAGTGGCGGCACAGACTTGCATGTTAGGGTAATCAGAATAACAACTGTATGGGCACAGCCCAGATTTCCAAATTCAGACAATGGCAAAATGTAAGTGAATGCAAACCACGGGTCCCGTTACAGATCATTTCCCAAGAGGTTTACAAGTGTTTTCTGTGACTTTTTTACTGTTGTACTTAACCTGACATGTTTTGTTAACTTACACAACATTGGGAAACAGTACAGTTTGAATAAGCAGACTTCATTGAGAGCCGCCGAAGGCGGCCGGATACGCCACACAGGGGATCTTAAGTTTTCTATTAAGAGATACTAAAAACATGCTACAATCATTGGAAAATGTATACATCCTGAATACTACTTTAAATTTTATTCTGCAAAATGCTTACTTCGCATTAAACCCATCATGCTGCAAATTAACGCACAAAAAACTAAGCTAATTTAGGGCAGCTAAAAAATACCTGACACTTTAATGGGATAGCAATTAGCCTTGAAAAATACTTTGTGGTCGAAACATGTGTTGGCTTAGTCATGCCACTCCCTGATTTTAGGAGCACTGGAAAACTGTAATGACACTTGAATATTACATTCTAAAAAAGAACATCAGGCTCAGCGCAGAATGATTGCTGTTCACACTAACCTTACACTACAATTTAAATAATATTGTTGATGTTAGTTGAATACTTATTTCAGACAATGTCAGTAAATTAACGCTCATAATTCATAATGGCTTTTTCATTAGCAAGCACTTTGATCAGAAATGCTGAACATATGTGTACTGTTATGTTAATGTGATATGTGTAGTGGAATAAGGGTAAAACGTAGATCTGGGTTTAGATTCGCATTGAGCAGCTTTTCAGCAGGTCAACTGCTCCATTATGATCGGCCATCAGTATGCTCGCATCTCCCCGCAGATACAACGGCTGGATTGGCAGTTTCCTGTGGATCACCTATGGACATAGGTGATAGATAATGGGGGGTTTGAGCATGTTAATTGGGAGGCACTGTGAGGCCAGGGGCCTCTGGTAATTTGGAGATCACTACCCTGTCGTATAGAGCACCTTATGAACATACCTGTTAATGCACTGCATGTCACTCTGACAACAACAGGCATCCCAGCTGTTCGTTGGAGGAATGCCTTGCCTGTGTGTGGAGAATGAGATGGTGGGCATAGTCCGGCCGGGAAATCAGCTCGCTCAGAGAGGACGATGACGCAGACCCAGCAGTGTGCTGGCCTTTCACGCAGCAGTGTAGCTGAGTCAATATTACTCAAGTTTGCTTAGCAGGCAGATGTCAATGCGGGGTGACATGGGATGGTGGCGCGCCAGCTCAGTGTGTTGAGCAGGTAGAGTTGCAGCAGAAAACTCCTGTTGGAGGAGCGTTTGCTTGACCAACAGACTCCTACCAGGAAGCTGTTCCTGCTAAGGCCCAGACATAAGGTCAGCGATAGGGACCAAGATGGAAACAAACCACAATTAGTTTCAATATGGCCACCCAACCATTTCTGTTCTCGGTCAAGTGCATCATGTGATGGTGAGCAACCAATAGGAACTCTGAGAAGGGAGATGAATCCAAAACCAATGAGAAACCAAAGAAAGTGGAGGGAAACATTCTACTGATCGGGCAGCGGGCCCCTCTGGGAACTCTAAGAACAGCCCCACATTCAGCCTTTGGCTCTAGTTCCGTGAAAGAAATACAGGTGAGTATACTGGGCACCCAAACAATTATCTGTGTTCCGATACCCTGCCAGCAGACTAGCTGAGGCACAACCTCTCTCTGTGGGTCTGCCTTCCTCTGTGTGCTCTTTAATGTGGTTGCACAAACTGGGATAATTCCAGATTCTTGGGTTAGAACTCAGATTGTTTATTTATTTTGTTACAAAGGTTTGCAAAAAAGGACCCCCTTTGTTACTTCTCAATCTCCCTCTTGTACTCAATTGCCACTGGGACAGTAGAGCATTGCCCGCCTTTGCTCTCTTTTAGCATGTTAATACCACAAAGGGAGCAATAGGCATGGCATTAATACACCTTGAACAAGCTTTCAAAGTGGTAGATAGATCCCTGCTCCGTTCCTGAATGCTTATTGCCTCTCTCGGGCCCCTCTGG
Source organism: Ambystoma mexicanum (assembly GCF_040938575.1). Taxonomy (NCBI): domain Eukaryota; kingdom Metazoa; phylum Chordata; class Amphibia; order Caudata; family Ambystomatidae; genus Ambystoma; species Ambystoma mexicanum. The sequence goes on from NC_090932.1 coordinate 314,745,005, forward strand.
GAGTCATCTCGGGCTGGTACACCAGGAACTACACAACAGTGAGGTGTGACTGGTGGGAGCAGAGGAGTGAATGTTAAAAAGGGAGGTAAGGCAGGGCTGAGTTCTATCCCCACAACCTTTTGATCTGTATATAAATGAGCTGCCATACAAGCTCTTGGAAGAAGAAGAAGATATAAGTTAGGCCCTCCAAGTGCTTATGTTTGCATAAGGTTTGGTTATCCTGGCAAGGGCAGGCCTACGGAAGTTGCCGGGAGGGCTGTAAGAGTGTTTGGTGGTAAATGGGAACAGATTAAGAGTCATAATAGTAGGCCCTGGCACTAAGAAAGCAGGTTCTTTTAATCTAGCCGGAGGGGGAACTCGCCAGAATGCCTACGCAAATGCTTATCTAGGATTTTGCTCCACTGCCTCTAGGTTCTATAACGAGCAGGACCTGATATCATCCGCTGCCGTGACCAAAGTGTCAAAAGGGTTCCTGAGATTTGCTAGGAAAAAGAGTGCCCCATCCCACCGGAAGGACCTGGAAATATATCAAGCCAGAGCAGAATTGGCTAATGTTTGTGATGTATAAACATGTGGGAGCCAGGATGTGTAATCAGTGACCAGCGCTGAGAATGTATTCCCCCCGCAAGGTTCAGGCAGCAGGTTGGCGGAGCCTCTGTTTTATGGAATGCTGGCCCAGGAAAACTACTGTGGGGTGATTGAGGACACTAGAGAGCTGGAAAGAGCTGACCCAGTTCCCTGGTCATTGACATTAAGAAAGCTCTGTGCAAATGGGACTAGTGGAGTACTGGATGCTTACAAAGTCCATCACTAGAGATGTAATCCCAAAGCACACGAAACTGCTTTGGGCACACAGAGAAGAAAGGATGTGTGAGAGGGTGGGTGGGAGACAGATGTCCATGAAATATTTCAGAATAAACAAGCAGAGAGGCATTGGAGCCTTACCTTGCATGGGTGTGTGACCGAAGGGCCAGATAATGACTTGGAAGAGCAGCTCGGGCTATTTATCAGTAGTGGGACTAATAGGGCATGGAGGAAAGTGGAAACATTCATTCATTTCATGCTCCTGTGCCCCCATTACTCAAGGCTGAGATCTGCCTGGCTGAAGCCCATATGGCAGGGACTCGATCAATCTTAGAAGCCCTGTCTTTGTTGCTCCCTGCCCAAAACCTGTTTGATGTTTTTCACCATATCAGAATATCTGAGTTGAGCATGGACCCACAAGAAATGTCTACTTCCTAGCTTGATCGCAAACCTGTTTGATGTTTTCACCATATCAGAATATCTGAGTTGAGCATGGACCCACAAGAAATGTCTACTCCCTAGCTTGATCGCAAACTTGTTTGATGTTTTCACCATATCAGAATATCTGAGTTTAGCATGGACCCACAAGAAATGTCTACTCCCTAGCTTGATCGCAAACCTGTTTGATGTTTTCACCATATCAGAATATTTGAGTTGAGCATGGACCCACAAGAAATGTCTACTCCCTAGCTTGATCGCAAACCTGTTTGATGTTTTCACCATATCAGAATATCTGAGTTGAGCATGGACCCACAAGAAATGTCTACTCCCTAGCTTGATCGCAAACCTGTTTGATGTTTTCACCATATCAGAATATTTGAGTTGAGCATGGACCCACAAGAAATGTCTACTCCCTAGCTTGATCGCAAACCTGTTTGATGTTTTCACCATATCAGAATATCTGAGTTGAGCATGGACCCACAAGAAATGTCTACTCCCTAGCTTGATCGCAAACCTGTTTGATGTTTTCACCATATCAGAATATTTGAGTTGAGCATGGACCCACAAGAAATGTCTACTCCCCAGCTTAATCGGCTGTCCTAGAGAGCGGCCCTAGCTAACTGTAGGACTCTTAGTTGTGTTTGACTAAACCAACAGGATCTTTCTATAGCAATGTTTAAGGGTTGTTTAATAAGATCCAACTAAATGTTTCTACTATAATGTATCTTTTTACTGTCTATATTGATTTGCTTTTATGGCCACTAATTGCTCAAGAAAGATTGATTGATTGATGACTCTGACAGAATGCCAATCCCAAGGTATACTACAGAGGTTGGTGATGAGAAGCCTTTCAGAGACTGCTAGAGGTTGATGACAATGCAATAGGAAACCGAGTCAGTATCTCTGTCTCGTGTCACCAATGAAGACAGACCCTTTACAGCCATTCTGATATATTTTAACTTGTTTGTTTTTTTACTTATTTTTATTTATTTATTTTATTGTCATTTGGTTAAAAAAAATCAAATAAACCTTTCACATTAAAGCTTCCACAATTTTGGCGACCAAACATATACATCATTAAATCTGTACATGAATAAAATAGATAGTGAAAACAGACTTAATACATACAACTCGTGTTCATGGACTTATAGTGCATGCATCCCAGAATGAATTCCATTGCTCAAAGGAAACGACCTTCTATCCTTTAAAAGTGCTAAATTCCTCCTCCCTTTGGAGTAACCCAAACCTTAGGGCGAATCGCAATATATGAAATACACATAGCTATTCCAAAATGGTATCGACTGTGTTATTTTAGGCTCCCAACCATGGGAGCTTCCCCTAAAATGTAAAATATGTATTTCCAAAAAGCTACCCGCACAATAGAAAGAGAAAGCTGCCTTCCATTCATTAATCTCAGCCTCAAAGCATCGCGAGAACCCTGCTTCCCGAGTGCATGACTTTCTCAGAGGAGAAGAGGCATCCTGGAGAAGAGGTACCAGTCCAAGATTAGATGGCGCAAGGTCTCTTTACAATTATTTTTATTTGGCTTGCATAAAAAACGAAAAAGAGCGCATAGATGCATTTTGATGTACGTTCATCGCAGTTCACAATGCTATCATACACAGGTGGCACAATCCCGGAAACACTCCAGTTTACTATTGCACAATGTTTAGTGTAGCCTCAAACCGCTATTAGAAAATGCTTTACAACCACAGTTTGCTGTTAAACAGTTCTAGTAGAGTATCAGTTTGGAACATCTCAGCATGACCCAGTTTGCGAAATCCCATTTTATTTAATCCCAGTCTGACCGTGTTCTGATGGAACCGCCTGGTGGATTGAATAATTTCTGGGCCCTCGTCGGACCAGGGTTGCAAAGGAAGACTGGCAAGCTCCTCTCGTCCACCTTACTTGTGGTGTCCCTCGGGCTCATGCTTGTCCCTGCTCCTTTTCAATATTTACACCAAAGCCCTGTCTGATCTACTGGACGGTTTGGGAGTATCTTATACCAACTATGCAGATGACACACAGATATTATTTAAACCGTCAGCTGACTTTGCGCAGGATAATTGTGCTATTAACAAAAGCGCCCAGATGCATCTGGGTTATGTGCGCAATACAAATGACAAAATAAATAAATAAACAAAATGTGTTTGTCTATCCAGTCCTGGGTGGCACTGAATTACCTGGCACTCAATGATACAAATAGCCGAGTTGCTCATTATTTGATCAGGCCCCAGATTGAAGAAACTGGATTCCTGCTATAGTCAATTCTTTAGTGCTGATTGTTCTATCCCAGTTGTCCAATATGTGAAAACGCTGAGAGTCTTTGTTTGACTCCAGCTGTCTTTCAATAAACATACTGCATGCTTCTGCTCTTCTTGCCCCTATACTGCCAACCTGCTCTGGCAGATTCAACCCTATTTGTCAGAAAAGAACAGGGCATTGGTTGCCTCTGCTCTCATCAATTCGAAGTTGGACTACTGTCAGAGTATTTATGGGCACCTGCTTGTTGAACCTTGAGAAAGTTCAAGTTACTGAGGGACACAATCAAGTGAAGGTAATCACACCCCTAAATGCAGAACTGCGCCTGACGGACACGGATATCGCATAAGAGTTTGCAAGATACAATGAAGGGCTATACATGGCTCCCGAGGCTCCCCCGAGACGTCCACACTCGATGGGATCACCCTTCCCTCCCTAAATGCCGAACAAGCAGCTAGCCTAGAAACAGAAATCACGGAAGAGGAGATAACAGAAGCCATGATGCAGCTCCAATCTGGGAAGACACCCGGACCGAATGGCTTTCCCATAGAAGCCTGGAAAAAGATAGGTGGCAATGAGCTGGCCCCCCACCTCCTTAACAAGTACCGACAGGCCAAAACCTTGGGGAGCGTACCAGCAGACCTAAGGAAAGCCACAATAATTGTAATACCTAAAGCAGATAAACCCCCAGACAAATGTAGCTCATACAGACCAATATCCCTCATTAACAGTGAGGCGAACATCCTGGCCAAATTGCTAGCGACCCGCCTACAGCAGGTCATTACATCCTTAATTCATCCAGACCAATGTGGCTTCATGCCCGGTAGATCCACAAGGATGAACATACAGAGAATACACCTAGCCATTGAACGTGCCCAGTCCCTAAACGTCCCCTTGGGGGTGCTTGCAATAGACTAAGAGAAAGCATTTGATTCCATCCACTGGGGGGCACTCTGGGAGGTTATGCGCAAGATGGGGTTTGGCGAACAGTTCCTATCCTGGGTTCAACTGTTGTACACTGCACCGACGGCTCAAGTCAGGGTAAATGGCTGGACGTCGCGATCATTTGCCCTGGGAAAAGGGACAAGACAAGGTTGCCCCCTGTCAGCCCTCCTCTTTGCATTGGCTATGGAGCCACTGGCCCAACTGCAAAGGGACACATGCACCTGGGGGGGTATCCCAGGCGGGCCAGGATGGGAAGACAGAGTCTCATTGTATGCAGACGACCTATTGATATATCTACGAGATCCGAAGACGACATGCCCAGTGGTGACTCAACTGCTACAAAAATATGGAGCCTTTAGCGGCCTAAAAGTAAATTGATCCAAATCCACACTATTCCCAATGAACCAATTAGGTGAGGAAACCCCTGTGCCCTGCCCATATAGGATCGTCTCTGACCGTTTCCAATACCTGGGTATCCGGATCACGAGAAATCTTAATGACCATATACCCAACAACCTACAACCTATTACGGAGTGATTCACAAGAGATGTGCTCACTGGATGTCTCTACCCCTGACCCTACTGGGACGGGCGGCACCGTTTAAAATGTTAGCACCCCCCCGCTACTTGTACATATTACAGAATGCCCCACTGCACATACCTATGAAGACGTTCCAAAAAATAGACTACACTTAGGAAACTCCTATGGGATGACGGGCATCCGAGAATAACCCTTCGAACATTGCAAAGGTCAATATGGTCTGCCAAGGCTACAGACATACTACTGGGCTAGCCAGATGTCGGTGATAAATGACACACTACACCCCGAAACTACACTCCCACATGTGAGAGCATCCCCTCCCATAGAGTTATACACTGCAACACCCAGACCAATCCCCCGAGACATGATATCACAGACGTCTCGTATTTGGGTAGAGGCACACGCCTTCATAGGCTGGGAGAACAAAGTCACACCACTGCAACTGTTATGGAACAATAGGAACCTCTCTGAAGTGTCCAAATTGCCGAAATGGCCAATATGGGTGAGGCATGGAATAGAAAGAATAAAAGACATAATAGTGGAAGGAACTATTAGACCCTTTGAAGACCTCCAGAATTGACAAGTCTGAAGACAAAATGGGAGAGAGAAGTGGGGGAAATCATGTCGGAAGATTGGGTACAGGTCCTAATGTACCACCGCGAAGCCGCCATATCGGCGAGACTATACGCCTGGTACAATTGAAGATATTGCATAGAGTCTACTACCCGAGGGTAGCTCTGTACCACTGGGGTAAAATAGCAGAACCTAACTGCCTACATTGTCGGGGGGAAGAGGGAACCTTCTTTCACATACTATGGGAATGCCCGGAGATAAGCCACTATTGGCAACAATGTTGTGATATTTTGTCAAGGGTCCTGAACCAGATGATCCCCAGAGACCCTAAACTTCTGCTACTGGGAGTAGACAGCGAGATAGACATGTCAAGATACAGCAGTCATAAAAAGGAACATAGCCAGCAGAGCCACCGCAAGTAGGACAATGGATCACGGATGTACAGATATGCATTGCCATAGAAAAGAGGGTATACAGGGCCAGAGGATGCCCTGAAAAAGAGGGAAAAATTTGGCAACGATGGAAAGACACAATGTGAACCTTTGAAACCATAACACTGCAGGATGTAGGAAGTAGACATTGCAGTAAGAAAACCTGGTATAGGAAATACTGTATGTGATTTATTTGTACTCATCTTCCATCTAATGTTATTGTTGTTTTCTTTAAGTTCTGGCACTGACGGGTCCAGATGTTGTATGTTTTCTCTTTTTCTATGCTATAAAACCAATAAAATGTGTTATTAAAAAAAAAGAAAGTTCAAGTTACACAAAATGGAGCATTGTGGGCTATATGCGATTTTGGTAAACGGGATCACATTACTAAAGCCTGGCGAGATTTACATTGGCTACCTGTTCAGCATAGAATACGGCAGCCTTTTTGGCAACGCTCCACGTTATCTCTCAGATCACTTAAAGGTAGCTTCCTGTAGGAGAGTCCTTCGATCTAACCATGCTCATTTGCTAGCTCAACCGTGGTTCAACTTGAAAAACAATGGAGGAACTTGTTTTGATGTGTGGGACCCTTCGTTGTGGGCTGTGTCCTGTTTAACTAAATTTAAGAAAGGAGTGAAGACCTATTTGTTTAGCAGAGGAGTCGATTAATAGCCTCCATGTTGTTTTCAACTCCTCAGCCTCTCCTTCCATGCTTACTGTTGTTTGTTTTGTGTGCGCTCTGAGGCCTATGGGTATATAGCGCATTGGTACCCGGCACGCGCGGCTGGACAGAAATACTGTGTGGTGATTGTCTCATTTGCGAGCCATACCACACGGTATTCCCGTCCACGCTGTGCGTGCCGGCTACTCTGTTCCCGGCGAGGGGCATGGCAGCCCCTTAGCCAATGAAGATGCTCGAAACGGGGCAATCCCTGCTCCGAGCCTCCCCATGGCTGGAAGCTTCCTTCGTCCCCTGCCGGGGACTCAGGTAAGATTTTTTTTTCCCCAAGCCTTTCCTCCCTCCTCCCTCCTCCCTCCTCCCTCCCCACCACACCCCACCCCACTTACCTTCTATCCCACGGTCTCTGGCGGGGGACGATGGAAACCTCCAGCCGTGTGGAGACTCAGAGCGGGGCCATCCCCGCTCCAAGCCTCCACACGGCTGGAGGCTTCCATCGTCCCCCGCCGGAGACCGCGGTACTTTATTTATTTATTTTTTTCTTCCTCCCCATCCCCTCCCTAACACTTACCTTCTTTTTTCTTCTGGTCTTGGAAGCGAACGCTCTGGGAACACTTCTGTTCCCAGCGCATCCGCTCCCGATGGCCGCCATGGAAAGGGAAAGCGGACTACGTTTTCCCTTTCCATGGCGGCGGGCATTTTTTTAGCCGTTTTTTTTTTTTCTGTTCCGAAACGTGTTTCGGAACAGATAAAAATGCCATCAGCACCCCGATCCAACGGGCCGGGGTACTAATGGCAATAAGACCCTCAGCGACGGGCCAATACCGCCGCAGGTAATGCCCAGGGGCTCCGTTATAACTACGGACACGGGCATTACCTGGGGTGGTATTGGCCTGCCGCCTCGAGTCTTATTGCCACATTATAAGTAATACAAAGTAAAGAATACTGTAGGTCACCAACCACAGTATAATTCGACAGACCCAAAATGCTCCCTTTTGAGAACACCATTTACATTCCTGCTTGACAACTCCTGTATATTTCCATTTACTATCCTGGTGCACCCTTGTTTTCCAAAATCCCACTCTATTTGCAGTTTACAAAATCCCAGCATATTCACAGTTTTAACATCTAAGTATATTTACTGTTTGTCCAACCACATAATATTATATAACTTTGTTGAAAAATAGGTTGCACACTAGTTACAAGTGCAATATGTGTTTCATGAGGAAGGATTGTGCATCTGGTATGTCCAGCGGTGTGTCCCTGATTCATGTTTGTTTACCAGTTTATAGTTGGTTTCTAAGCTCTTTCGACCTAAAGAGGTTTGGCCAAGATCACATAGTTTGGTTAAATGGAAATGGTGGAACATATTGATTTGAGCAAGCTCACACAATTTGGCCAAGTGTGGAAACGTCCAATTTGCAGAGCCCTAGTTCCACAATAACATTATATTCCCAGTTTGACAATAACATTATTCTCCTATTTTAACTAGCCAACTATATTTTCAGTTTGACAACCCTGGTATATATTCATAGTTCACTCATTCTCAGCATGAATACAGACTTGTCTAAACAGTCTAAGGTCAAGCAACCCCAGTACATTATTAGGTTAATGTTGGTATAGATTCCAGTTTGACAACCCCAGTAAAGTCCCAGTTTGATAAATTCAGTATATTACCAGTTTGCTAAATTCTACTATGTGTCATGTCTGCATAATCTGTGTATACTCTCAGATCGACAATCCCAGTATACTCCATTTTCACAATGCCTCAATATTATTAGTTTGTTATGACAATATTTTCCCAGTTTGATAAACCTGATATACTCCCAGTTTGAAAACCCTGGTTTATTTCAGATTTGCAAAACCTCTGCATATTCCCAGTTTGACAATCCACCTAACCACCGATCTTGCAATATCACAGTTAGAACATCTCAGTATACTCACAAGACAGATCCACAACCTCAAAAACACTCTGTTTGTCTCAATATATACAGGTGTTGCCAATCCCAAAATAGTGTTACTTTTTACAACACTAGTATATGCATAGTTTCAACATTCCAATATTCTTCCAGTTTTCACTATTTGACAAATTCCTAGCTTTAAAACCTGGGTATTTGTTCAGGTTGCGGAATTCTAATGGACTATCAGTTTGACAATCCCATATTTTGACAATCCTAGTCAATTTCGCGCTTGCAAAATCCCAGCCTACTGACACTTCCACTTTCCATATTTCACATTGCCGGTATATTTCAAGTGCACCCAACCTCTCACTATTTCCAATTTGCCCACACCAGTACAGTCGCAGTTTGTCCAACTCTAGGATGTTTCCAGTTGACACTCCCACTCTATCCCCATTTGAACTATTCCAGTATATTATGTCACAGCAGAGGGATCGACACTTGAATTGAAGCTCAAATAATTTGCACAAAGGCTTTTTAATGTGTCAAAATCAGGGCTCGGGGCAAGGATATAACCAAATAAGGATTTATCCCTGCATGCGAGGTTCAAGGAGAACAACATAGGTGAGGGGGAATTTCACAGAAAAAAATCCTAATTTACAACATACTCCAGGTTTTCTAGTCTGTCATAGTTTGTATTCGGGTTTACACTATCTTGAAGGGATTGTATAAAGTCACTCACAGTTCTTGTGGTATTCTGATGTCTTGGCCCCTTCTGCAGATATTGTCGATGAACATTGTCCCTGCTGGGCGTTGGACATTTAACTTCCTGATGACAGTTTAATTTCTTCCCCATCTATTCCGGGTGTTTTCAGGCTGCAGTAGTTCTTGTCGAACCCCCTAACAAAGGCTGAGTGCTGTGCCAGAGCTATCCACCAGCTTAGGTTGGTCAAGAGCCCACTACTGGCTATGGATTCTTCCAAACCCGCCACAAGCTCTGGGTTATCAAAGGCCAGCCAGAGGCCATGTTTCACAAGAGTCCCTTCAGGCTCAAGCTTCTCCTGACCCCATCATGGGCTCTAATATTCTTTTAGTCCAACTGGCTTGGGTGATCCACAAGCAAGTCTTCTTTGGGGGGTTATGCAATCCCACCATTATTCGGATTATGGCTTTCGGTTGGCCTTCATCTCCCTTCCACTAATTTTCCCTCTTTAGTTTTCTCAACAAGCAAGTTTCATTTATTGTAATTGGCAGGCTTGTTAGTCCCACCAGGATCCTGCTAGCCTGTGTCGATCTCTAGGGTCTCTAGGCTTTGGCCCTTTCATTTTCTGGTCCAGGGTCAACAAAGTTTTCCTTTTCTATAGCACTTTCTCCCTGACCTCACACAAGATCACACCCCACTGGTCTCGAAATATCCCATTCAACACCACTTTCAGTCCTTCGCCCTCTCGGCTTGGTCAAGGCTGATCCCTTGCCTTGGACCTCCCCGTCCTCTACCTCCTCCACTTTGTTTCTCCTCCATCTACAAACTCTCCTTTCCTCCAATGATGACCTCCTTTTCTCGCTGCCTCTCTTCCAAACCCCTCTTGGCTTAGTTCCGTTCTCCCCTCCTCCACCTCTGTCCCTCCTCTGACTTCAGTCCCCCCTCACAGTCTGCTTCACTCCCCCTCCTTCCTCTGCCAATCTCTTTCTCTCCCTCTCCATCTATCTCCCCTCCCTCTCTCTTTCGCTCTCTCTCCCTCAACCAAGGCCAACCTTTTCTCATCAATCCCCCTTTTCCTGATCGCGTCCTTTTTCACCTCGGTCCTCTCTTTAATATTTCCAACTCCTCTGTGGCCTGCTCCCTGCACCTCCTCGCTGTCAACTTCTCTCCAAACTCCCTACCCGCTTTATATAACTGTTTGTTATGGAAATGGGGCAACAAGGGCCTTAGCAGGGACAACTGAGCCCTGTTGGTGGTTGACACATGATTGGTTAGTGGCTGGCGATCCCTTCTTTGGTCAAGGTATGCCTAACAGAATTTGTATGCTACACTGTTGGCCCGCAGCTCTGCAGGCTGAGGGTTTATCATGGAATGAGGTGGCTTTGTAATGGTGTCTACCATAATACTGCCATTACCTTCCCCAGGCCGAAGTGCATGTTCTTCACTCTCCCTTGCCTCACTGTATCCAAGTCCCACACCTGATCTCAGCCTTCCCTGTTTTCCCTGCGCTAGCTACTCCCTACATTTGGTAAGATCATGATCGCGTTCACTGTCTAAACGGGCAGAACGCGCTCGCTTGATACCTCTTTCTCCACCATCCTGTATTTAATTCACAAATTGCAATTGCTGTTTGTAAGATGAAGCACTCAAGTCCCCTAGCCTAAAAGCGTCTTTGTAGTGGCCAAAATGAGTTCAGATGTGTGAGTCTATGGGCCTCATTATGACCCGGGCGGTAAGAGAATAACGATGCCGGTAAAGGATTACCGGCATCGCTTACCGCTCCAGCCGATTATGACCTGATAAACCGCCATTAGCGGCACCGTAATGAACGGTCCCGCTAAAAGTGCCAAGTGCGCGGGCACGTGACCACCCATGCCACAAATACCGGCATGGTGCAAACAGGGGAACTTTACGAGTCACGCGGACATGCAATTAACGCCCTAGTGAAGGCCATAAAGTACCTTTCCGCCATGGTGCAAACACCGGCATCGCGGACCTCCCGTAAACGGCCATGTGCAGTGTTCCCAACTGCGACAGGTGCACACAATCAGCACAGGTGGAGGCAATACAGACTGGGCCAGCACAAAAGGAGCACACCCCACTCCTTCCCACACCCAGTCACACTCCACAATGATTCCAATACTACTAGCAATGCAGGGGCTGAAGGACTTGATTGCAGTGGAAGTGCTACTACAACAACAACAACAGGCAGCACAGAGGAGACGCAGGAGGAGAAGGAGGGCAAGGCAGGGCCAGCATGCCCCACCAGTGCAGCCAGTGGCACCACGCAGGTAGCCCCTAATCCCACGCATCAGAGCCAGTCCATTCAACCTAACCCCTGAGCAGATCCACACCCTGTACCGTCTGGCCGGGACACCATCACCACCATTGTGGACATGATACATGACGATGTTGTCAGCCTGATTGAAACACGCACCGCCATCCCACCCCTACTGAGGGTAGTGTCTGTGCTCCACTTCCTGGCCACAGGCACCTACCAGCACACAGTGGGGCACATGCATGGCATTTCACAACCATTATTCTCACGCACGCTGAACCAAGTGCATGATGACGTCCTCAAGCACACAGACGACCACATTTCCTTACCACGGTCTGCCCAGGAGATCTCAAACACCAAAGTAGGTTTCCATTCACTGGCCGGCATCCCTGGTTGCATTGGCACCATCGACTGCACCCAGGTGGAATTGGTGGTCCCACATGCCATGGAGGTAGTGTACCGCAATCGTAAGCTATACCACTCAATCAACGTGCAAATGGTATGTGACTCAAACAGGATCATCACACAGGATCATCGCCCGATTCCCCGGATCAACCCATGATTCAATGGTCCTGCGGAACTCCACGATACCACGCTACATGGAGCGACATGCTGGGCACAGATCCTGGCTTCTCGGTGAGTCGCATGTGAGGCCCATGGAAATGTGATGTGGGTAGGTGATTGGGGTATAGATGCATACTTCACCTGGCTGAGATGGGGGGGGGGGAGATGCATACTTCACCTGGCTGAGATGGGGGGAGAGATGCATACTTCACCTGGCTGCGATGGGGGGGGGGGAGAGATGCATACTTCACCTGACAGAGATGGGGTGGGGGAGAGATGCATACTTCACCTGGCTGCGAGTGCCAGAGGGAATGGACCATGCTCATACCCCAAAGCAGCCCAGACTGGACCTGACACCTGACCACATAATGCAAGATGTTAGCAGCCCTACCATGTAAATGAAGCAGTGTCACAACCATTCCACAGCCATCTGCATGTGCACTGTACCAAATCAGATCGCATCCCCCTCAATACAATGCAGCTACAAGCAATGGCCCTCATTACAAGTCAGGCGTTAAGGGATTAATGGCGCCGTCGGTGCCGTTAACCCTTAACGCCTGATTAAGAGGTCCCGGGTTTTAACGCCTGCTTTTTGCAGGCGTTAAAACCCATGTCGCAAAGTGACCTTGGTGCTAAGTACGGTGCCGCAGTTTGCGGCACCGTTACTTAGCGCCTTTCCCCATTCCCATTATGCCCTATGGGGCAAAAATGGGAATGGGGAAGGGCAAATGGTGAATGGGGGATCCACCATGCCGGAGTCCAAACACCATCAACTGAAAGGACAGTCCCCCATTACTATGTACAAAGGAGTCACATGAGGGTCAAATACATCAATACACCACTACACTGACACAGAAGCCCAACTGAATTGCATGACACCATTTGTTGTGCGTAGTGAGAGCATCATGAGGCTGACATCAACGTTGCCAGGATGAAAGCATACAAATTACTGGACGTCTGCCAGATCACAGAAACAACCACCGTGGACTAACACAGTGCATGAGCACTCACAAGGAACTGGACCGCCCTGCGCCCACTAGTTGATGGCACGCACACCAGTCCATTAGCGGAATACACACATGGCCGTCACATCGTGTATCTCCATTCATGCATGGCAATGGGGTTGAAATGAACAAATTAATGCATGCTATGGTGTCACTTAATGAGGTCCCATATGATGTGATGACTTACATATATACATTGTTGCCCACATGCAGGTGATGCAGGCTATCCCCTGAAGAGGTGGCTCCTTACCCCAGTCCGGAACCCACAGAACAGGCACGAGGAGGACTATAATCGTGCACATACACGTACCCGTGTGGTGATTGAGAAGACATTTGGCATATTGAAGGCACGGTTTCGCTGCCTCAGCAGGTCTGTTGGGGCACTCCTGTACCACCATGAGAAGGTGGCAAAGATCGTCATGGCATGTGTCATGCTACACAATATGTGCATCAGACGGAATGTGCCCCTGCCCCATGACGCTGAACTTCAACCACCTGACGATGAGGATGAGGAGGGTGGGGATGGGGCAGCACCTCAGGGAGGCAGCGATGCACAGGAGGGACGTGACATGCGTTGGACTCTGATTAACCAATGTTTCTAGCACTGATGGACGGGGAGTGTGACATGGAGATGGCACTCGGGGCACTGGGTGTGTCAGGGACATGGACACTGTAGACTGTTCAGCAATAAAGAACACGTACGCAATAAGCAATGTCCACACATGTGAATTATGAGTTACCAAAATGTGTATTGAAGATTTATGCCAAAGTGAACAAGCCCTCCACCCCACACACCCTCTCCCCCCTTAACTCCCCCACACACCCTCTCCTCCCTCCTCCCTCAACTCCCCCACACACCATCTCCCCCCTCAACTCCCCCACACACGCTCTCCCCCCTCAACTCCCCCACACACCCTCTCCCACCTCCCCCCACAACTCCCCCCCCATGGTGTGCAGTAGGCTGCACCAGTTGTCGCATGGCTGTGCCTACTGGCCTCCCCCTCTTCCAGCACCAGGTGCCCCTCTGTCAGATCTCCGCAGGTTCCTGCCAGACCTCCGCACGGGGCTGGTCCTGGTTGAACTAGCAGTTGATGATGTACCCGGTTGTTCAGATGACTGTGTTGGACGCATGCCCTGCATCGCTGCCACCATCTCACTCAGGACGTGCCGCACCGCTGCCAATTCGGCACAAATGTCCTTAGAGGATGACTCAATGGCTGATTTCAAAGACGCAGCAGATTCCCGGATGTCATCCCTTACACCCCCACATTCAATTATGTGCTGCGTCAACAGGCCAGTGAACTCCTGCTGGTGCCTCTGAATGTCCTGGATCCCCTCTTGGGTGGTTGGGGCTGCGGTAGATCTTTGAGGGGTTTCAAGAACACTATGTTCCTCGGGCACAGTTGGTGTGGTGCTGGGAGTTGCAGGCCATGAATGATCCGGAGACTGCCCGTGCATACTGGTGTCACGCATGCTGCATGGTGACAGTTGTGGGGAATGCAGGGGGCCTGTGGTGGGAGTTGCAACATGCAGCTGATCCTCTTCCTCATCATCAGAGACTGTTGCTGTGGCAGCTGTCTCGCCCACTGTGCTGCTTGCAGCCGATGCAGTCTTTTCTGCCGCTGCCACTTGGGTGCTGGTGGCTGTTGTGGGCGCTGCAGTGGGGGCCGTAGAGCACATTGGTGCTGTGGCCTGTGGTGTTGTCTTGGCCTTCCGATGTGGTGCCGGTTGGCCTATGCCCCTTGAAGTGGAGGGGCGGGGTTGTCCCTCCTCGGCCCTGGCCTTCTTACGTGGTGTTCAATCTTCCTCCCTGCTGTCCTAATCACCACTGTCTGATTGCGTGCCTGTGGGGGACTAATAGAGGGAGAAGGTTAATGATGGGTCTACAGGCATCGGGCATGTATTGGGGTGGCTGCATCCATGTGGAATGGCAGATGATTGACATTGGGGGAGTGACATACGGGTTGCTGGCCTTTTGGGTGGGTGATGCATAGAGGCGTGTGGCCTTACACATATGGGGTGCATTCAGCATGTGGACAAGGTGATGCTCTGCACTGCCTGTAGGCAGTCTTGTACTCATGTGTCTGGTGGACCCTGCTCTACATCATTGCACTGTTCAGGTGGACATCATCGTGTTGGTATTAGCATTGTATCATTTGGGACACCTACATGCATCGGCCGTTGACGGTGCTCCTCGCTCCATGTCCCCGACTCCGTGAATTGACTCTGCCCCTATGGTGGTGGCGAATATCTGTAATTTGATGGGGGACTCCGCTGTCATGATCTCTGCTTCCAAAAGGTCAGGGTTTTCCCAACTCCCTTGGAAGCAGATCCATAACCCAGGTTCCGAGTGCCAACCAGTCCCAATTGGGACCTTTTGGACCCAGTCCTGGCGCCAGTGGCACCAGGCTCATAAATATGCCCAGTCCCAGCGCTGGAAGCGCCGGGCTCATAATGCTTGGGTGGACTTACCTGCAGCAGACCATGCTGCTTACTTGCCTGCCAGTTGAGTCTCTGATCCTCTTCTGTTTGGAACTACTTTTCCTGTTGGGTGGGGCAGGAGCCACTCCCTAGATTCAGAACACTGGAACTCTTCTGGAAAGCAGGAACTCTTTTCTTAGGCGTGGCTGTGGAAGGAGACACCTAAGCACTACAGGAGGCTATTTAAACCACACCCGATGGATGAATCTTGCTTTGCGTTATTCTGCATCCTCAGCAGCAGAACGCTCATCGTGTCTTCTGCATCTGATCCTGGGCCTAAGGAAAAAGGCTTACCATTCTGAATCCAGTCTTCAGCAACACCTATAAAGACAAGAAAGAACAGGTTAGCATTACGGTCTTCAGTGACAGCTCTTCACTTACCTGGTCCATCGGCTGTCACCAACGCCTCGCGCTGCATTCCGGCATCTGAAAGGCAAGGCTTACCTACTCTTCGTGCGCTCCGGAGGTCTTCACACTGCATTCCGGCATCTGAAAGACAAAAGCTTACCAACTCTTCGCACGCTCCGGAGGCCTTCGGCGCTGCATCCCGCATCTGAAAGACAAAACAAGGTGCGTTTAAAGACATTGGGGAACTTTAATACTCACGTGCCATTACTCCTTTCCACATCTAACCCAGTGGGTATTCCGGCACCCTGCAGCCGCCCCGAACTTGTACCTGCAAAATAAAAAGACAGTTAGAGCGCATCGTGAAGCAGGCAACAAGCGCTTACTTACGTGCTTCCAGGCGCTTCTATTCATCACACGGGCTCCATCTTCAACACACTTCAGCCCGCCATCCGCCATCGCCGGAACCCTGCAAAACAAGAGACATCATTACTAAAGACTTTAAAGACATTAGAATTATTTGAAACTTACCGTTCGTGCAGTAAACGACGGACAGCAGTCCTCTGAAGTCAAGAGGCCTGCTCCCCTTATCCAGTGAAGAAACTGGTTACAGCACCCTGCCTCGAGGCAGATGGAGAGCACGGCGTTCACTTACCTAAGGTGAGAGCGTTAACCTTTGGGGTTCTACAGGAGAAGAGAAAGGGAAGAAGAGAGAGACATTCAATAACCCAGTTCATTAATCCCACATTTTCTATCTGCAGACATCTTACCCTTCGAGCCAGACATACAGTGCACAGAGGTCCAGCCCAAAGAGCCAGCCGTGTGTTACACATCACCTTTGAAGATACGGTATATGCCCAGTCAAGACCGGCGCCTCTACGGGAATCAGGTGAGCGTTACATCCGCACCTCCACCTGTCGCCATCCCCATGTTGCGGTTTGCAGAGAGTATGCTGCATACGTGTAAACGCAGGTCATCCCAGCGCTTACGGCATTCTTTTGGTGTGCGGGTTGTGGTGCCAACGGCGCTGACTTTCTGGCTGACCTCTGCCCAAATCTGCTTTTTCCGCTGCAGTGCTGGACGGGACATCTTTGCAAAGACCTCGTCTGCATGCTCCTGCAGTGTCTCAGCTAGCATTGTAAGCTCCTCTCTGAAGAAGCGCTCCTTGCGCTGGCGATCTCCCATTTTCTTCACAACTTCTGGCATGGGTAAATGCAAAAGGGAGTGGTGGAGGTGTGTAAGAGTTCGGGGGGTCAGATGACTTCTGGTTGTGGTGGATGGCAATGGATTGTGTTTTTAAAGAGGGCTGCCGTGCTCTTTCCCGTTCCTGTGCGATGACGCTACTTCCGGTTTCGCTTATTAGCGGTAATCGCTAATGCCAAAGGCTTGGATGCCGAAGGAGCTATTTCCACTTCAGTCGATGCCGGTAAGGGTTTTTTTTAAGGGGTTTTACGGCATGGCGGTGAGGTCATTACCGGCATGGCGCAAAGCTTGTGCCCGCTAACTCGTAATGGCCCGCTTTAAGCGGTCTATTGCCAGCACGGATACGGTAATTGCGCCATGCCGGTAATGACCGCTACTTACCACGCGGGTCGTAATGAGGCCCTATGATTCTAACAGTGATGAGGAGAATGTTGATGGGGTGAATAAAAATTCCTAGGTACAATAATCTAACATTGTTTGAGGGAATGGGGCTGGACTGAGTTTTGTGACCAGAAACTCTTACTCCAATAGAATCAGGAGGAATCGGGTTAGAGCGAGTTACAACATGGAGTGAGTGGGGGCCCGTGGGGATTCCTCCACATAGTGCCGCTGGGGTCACAATTGCAGAACGGGTGGCAATCACCGGTCTCCAGGGTTTTTCTCAACATCACTCCCTGCATCTCGTTTTGAAATTCATCACTTTTCTATTTGACAATCCCAGTATGCTCCCACTTCAACAGACACAGAACATTCATAGTTTGAAAAACCAAGGATGGACAGCACATTCCCAGTTTGGCAATTCCAGTACCATCCCAGTTTGCACAGACCCATTAGATTCGAGGATTGCTAAACCCAAAACAATACCGTATTTTACACCTCTTATACATGCCCAGTTCATTCTAGTATACTCTCAGTCTGCTCTATGCCTCTGTAGTTTTAGTTTTCGTTCTATTTTGAAAATCTCTGCATTTTCCTGTTTTGCATAGTATTTTGGTATGCACAATACCAGTATATTTTAAATTTGCCATTACACCGTTCCAGTATTGTCAATATATTTTCTGATTACAAAATTCATGTTACTGTATACTACCACTTTAATGCTGCAAGGGATTTGTACACTCCTGTGGTGCTATTACACAATGCCATTTTAGTTCTACTTTGCTATTTAAAAAGTCTAGTGCTCTTGCAGTTCGCTGTCGCAATTCCAAAGTGTAAAGGTTTGCAATATTTCAGTACATATGCAGTAAAAGCAATCCAAGTGTGTACCCAGATTTACAATCCCAATATACTTCCAATTAGCCATTGCCCGTTTTCACTTTCCAGTATAGTATAGTCTTAGTTTGACCACCCCAATGAAAACCAAGTTTGATAAACCCAGTGCACTCCCAGTTTCACAACCAATGAATGCTCTGCTTTCCAACTCCAGTATATTGTCAGTTTGACAATTCCATTGTACACCCATTTTGCAAAATAAATCCCCGTTTAACAATGCCAGTATACTTCCCATTTGAAGATCCCAGTTCACTCTCAATTTGACTAAGCCAACAAACTTCCCATTTGAAAACCTCAGTATAGTGTCAGTTCCCATAATCCCAGCACACTCCCACCCACAACCTCAATGCACTCCCAATTTTAGCAATCCCACTATAATACCTGTGTTCCATGTTCATTTGCCGATAGACTTTTTTTTCAAAGTAATTAGGCTCAGGTTATTAAACTGGGAATATACTAGAAATGATAAACTGAGAATGTACTAAGGTTGCAATAACTGATATTGGTATCGCGTTCATTTAATTTATTTGAAGTAATTTCAGACGCCAAAATATATTTTTTTAAAACATCCTTTTTTCGTTTTAGGGGATGGGGGGTCCCCATCCAAACCCCCACTTTCCCTATTCTTATACCCCAATCCCCTACCCAGCCATTTTAACCCTCCCCCCATATATTTCAATTGTTTTTTTCGAAGTAATTTCAGCGTCACCTATATGTTCTTTTTACATTGACCAGCACCACAGCAATTGACTTGTCACCGCAACAAGGAGTTATGATACCACAGATTACTTGGTTTAGGCGAAAAAAGTGAGAGAGGAGCTTCTTTCGTGGTTAACCAATATGGAATTCGGTAACCACGTGACTTTATTCTGGAATTAGATACAAGCAAGGCTGTTTGGGGCACACTCAAATGTCATTTATGATCAGTTGCCCTTGGTCGGCAAGGTGAAAGCTTTTTGTGTCAATCGTTTGGAGGTTCTGATCGACTTCTTTATCCTCATGAGTGTATCCGTGGGATGCCTGTTGCTGTATGATCTTGTGAGGAATTGCCATCTCTCAAGGGTGTAGACGCCCCAGATGTTTTGATTTTTATTCATTAATAAAATTATGCATGTAATTTCATCTTAGAAAGGGCGATCTGCTAACCAGATCCACCTTTCAAAAGTATAGTGCTGCATGTGCCCTGCTGCATCAGTCTGCTGATCTGCAGCGCCTGCTCTCCAGTGGTACAGAGCATGTTCAGAGGTCACAGGTGTCCCTTTGACATCTGCTATGACAGCCAAGTCACTGCAGCACAGAGGCTCCATTTAAAGTCTGCACCTCATTTCCAAAATCACGCAGCCATGAGGAATTACTTTTCTGGTGGCAGTATATTCTTTAAACATAAAGCCATATTTGAGTTTCGGGTATGGTAGATAGTCACATAACTATAAGAAGCCACATATTATTTATATCATAAATGTTTCAACACTGTGGGCCCAAGCCAGCTGTTTAAGGATTGTTTGTATTCTGGTCCCACAGCCTGGTCCTACCAGCCTGCAGGGTAGGAGTTTGAAAGATGGTGCATCTCCTTTGATCCATGCAAAGCCATGTAACGTCTCCATCCGGGCCGTAAACTCTCAGCAGGAACTGCCATCGGAAACAAGTTGCAAAGAGCATATCCTACACAAAAGGACTAGCCTCACACCAGGGCATACCAAAGGGCCTTTGATACTGTGTGTTTGAGAAGGGGATGGAGTTATAGTAGTCAGGGAGAACTCGGCACAAGTGAGGAAGGGTTCAAAAATCTTATTTCTCTCTTTACCTCTCCTTCCTTCCCGTCTCCTTCAATTTGTTTAACACAAAGCACTTTGCGTATGATGCAAGGAGGCAAAGACCACTTGTCTCAAGAACAGGGATTAGACCCCTAAGAAAAGGCTTGCTTTTTGCCTAATCACCTGTTGGCTCTGCCTATAAAAAAAGGGTCTCCCACTCTTTTTTGATTCCTCACTAGTCTCCAACACTTTAAGAAGAATTTGGTTGGACCCTGTTGGTAGAGCAGTCCTTTCCAAAGTTCTCCAGTTGTGAGGTAATGACAAATGTTCCAAGGCAGAGGCAAGTTCTGCTCTCTAACCGTTCCCCAGGGCACACTGAGAGTGACCACCTGCTGGAGCAAGACATGCCTCTCTGCCCGCTACTCCGGTACCCATGACCTCACTGGTGGTGAAGGACTCCTGCAGGTGTTTGCCAGCCTCCCTCATGTTTGGGAGATTGGGAACAATTACAATTCTTGTGCCTGAGCTCATAGTTTGGGACTCACAGTAACCTGAGTGCCAGATCAGCCAGGATACCTGTGTTTTCACCATCAAATCGCTTTGAGATGTAGTTTAGGCAACATACGACACTTTCGAACCACCAGGACCCTCCAGTGCTGCTTTTGGCACTCTCCCGATTGTACTGATCTTGAAACCGCTTGCATATCGCCAGGTGTGTTGCTAGGTCTGGAAAAGATCCGGGGCTACTCTAATATTGGGAACTGTCGGGACTCGGCACTAGTTATCTTTTGGTTGTAGCCCATGAGCGTCTATCTGGGGCTACAACCAAAAGACCCAGGGCTCCACCCCCCACCCCCATAGCAATGCCCCTTTATCTGAGTGGATGCATCACAGGTAACAAAGTTGACACTTTGAGGGCATGTTTAATTTTATTGAATGCAAGAATATCTTTGAAAATCGTAAGATGGAGTTACACCAGGCATTTTGGACAAGAGTATCTCAGATCGTTAGGAGCATGTAAAAACTGCTGACCAGTATGTGGGCCCTGAAGTCCAGAAAAAGACTTGGGCGAATACACCCAAAGCATCTGATAATAACAAACATAAGGAGTGAAAGGACACAGATTCTGGCCATCTTCCAAGAAAAAGACCCAAAAACATGATGGGAAATACCAGACCCACCGGTCATTAAGCCGCACCCACCCATAACACCCAGAGGTTATTTTCTGTGTGGGGAGATGGCACATAGAAAGGGAAATCCGACGTGCCCAAGGGGACCTAAACAGGCCATTGTGATTGTTCGTCTCATGGAAGAGGCCATAGGAATTGTGGGCATCTTAGTAGATGAAGTCCCACTAGGCCATGGAATGGTGGAAGATTCCTTAACTCTGAGTGCAAATGTTATCAGGTCCTGCAGTTGCTGCCAATAGTAAGATATTTTTGGACCTTGTTTTCATAAATGGGGAAAAGTCTCCCACTTTACCTGATACTTCTGCTAGTATCACTGCTATCCTGTCAGGTGACAATGGGTGAAGGAAGGGCAGTACATACCAGCACCAAACCAGTCGGTAAGGGCATTTGATGGTCTTACAATCTATCTCTTGGTAATTGTAGAGCTTAGTTGCAGGGGTATACCTCCCTGCACTGTGCTGCAGTCCAAGACTCCATTCAACTAGGTGCATTGTTAGGTAATGACCTTCCTGATCCAGACATAGTCGAGGAAGTTACTAAAGCGTGAGCTCTGACAACAGCAAAGGAGGAAACGCTCTAAGATCGGTCCCCTGAAGCGTCTATTCTTGCAAGAGAGGGCTCAGCAGCCATTGAGGTGATTACGCAGTTAATACTGGAGACAGTGATCGCAGGGTTGGCTACTGGCATAGAAATGGAACCTGGGATGGCGGACAGGGAAGTTTCACATCTGAAGTGCCTTCCAAAACTGAATTGTTCTCTTCTGCTGGAGTCCCAGGTCAGGTTGACTTTGGATCTGTACAGGGAGACGATCTCACTCTGGCATCTCTGTTGAGTCAGAAAGAGGAGCAGGCCTAGGCCCTGAGCATTCCAATAAAGGGTAATAGGCTCAGGGCGGAAAAACCCTTGCCAGGTCAAAGATAAGGAGCCCAAGATTTCTGGGGCAGGGCACATCCAGGAGTTGGTTGTTTGCCCATGCCTCAGGAGTTTCTAACCGGATTAGGCTCCTGACACACTTACTGCTCACGTAGATGTGACTGATACATCTGACAGCTTGTCAGATCATTTTTACAATCCCTATGCGGATTTAAAAATGGAAACTGTGCACTCTGTCCAGTCTTGCCTAGGTACCAAAAAGACAGGGGCAGTACAGCTTACATCCACTACCTGTGGTCGGGTGGCTGGAGTTTGATAAAGAAAGGGGTCTGATTAGCAGACCACCCTTTCTAAGATTAATTGCCTGCATCATTTTTTTATTACTACAAATCAAAATATTCTAGGTCTTCCCTACCCTTGCTAATGACAATCCTTCACAAGAAGCACTTGACAATTCTTGCTTGATCAATTTATGGCAATCTGAGAAGCTCTGGTCAAGGCCTTCTGAGTGAGGCTATGGGCATCCTCTGAAAATCTTTGGCTCCGAGCACCAAGTTGAAGACTCGTTCAGCGTAGTCTGACCGTTCTGGGTGGTGATTGCAACAGGGATCTGACCCCAATCAAGCTCTTATTGTAGAGTTGATAACTTCCTTGTCTCTCTCTTTCATGGTGGCAAATTATTTCATAGTGTTATCTGTTACAGATGGCAAAGGACAAACTAGTGAGTGACCAGTTGTACGGACATGCCCACTTTTCTAATGACCTTCGGAAGGTGTGAGGCTCCCTGCCCAATACATGCCTATTCTCCTCGCTGTGAAATGTTGGTTTAGCCCTTAGCCTTTATTAAGGATGGCCTCACAGTGATGGTCCATCGTCCACCTTCTGTACTATAAAATTGCCTTGCTCTTGTGCCTGTACTTATTTAGATCAATCTTGGGCATCAGGGTCCTGTGTGCTTCTAATCATGCTTTCCCCAGATGAATGGTCTTAGCTGATTGTTACAGTGGCAAAGACTTCCTCTAAATCAATACTGAACCCATCATTCTGGGCTCCCCCAAAGATGTGTGTTGTCTTTACTTTCGAAGCTTGAGTCCGGCACAGCTCCAGCATGACCCTCAGATGTGGATCATCTATTGACTGAGGCCATGTCGGTAACAACCATGTACTGTTGGTTGCGATCAGTGATGAGTGGTTCTGTGGTTGATCTTCCCGTCCTTGGTGCTGCCCATCCTGCTAGAGTGTGGATAGCATATTTGACACTTTTCTCTGGGGCTACACTAGCGTATATTATCCCACTAAGTTCTCCACACTCTGCCCTCAGGGAAGTGGGTATATTTTGTGTATCTTATTTTTACTATGGGATGATCGGTTGTTGTAGTGCGTGTAACAGTGATGAAGGTCTTGGTCTTAGAGGTTTTTAGAGCGTCACAGCAGAAAAAGAGTCGATTAGTGAAGAGCTGCTTTCTGTTCTGAAACCCCAATGTTCTGATGTGCTGACAAGAGGTCTGATGTGCTGACAAGGGGCTTTTAATAATGATGTGTTGGTGGTCATCATGGCGGGCCATCTCAGCTTGTGGACCTTCAATGTGGGCCTAATGCCGTCACCGGCTGATTCAGCCGGCCGCAGCAGCCACTGAGTCCATTAGCAAATCCCAGGAAACCAGAGTATGGGATCGGTGAAGAAAAAAGTGAAAAGGAGTGGCTAGAGAGAAAGGTGATTCTCAGCCAGAAGACACCAGGGCAAAGGGAGCATGGACGATTACAGGGGTCTGCTGGCAAGAACAGGGTATTGTGAAAAGGAGGAGCATGGCACAGAGTGGAGGCTGAGGGTGCATAGAGAACCCCTCAAGTAGAAGGGGAGAGCACAGCCCACTGCTGCAGTGGGACCACTGCCAGAAGAAGAGGAGCCGAAGAGGATGGGAAAGCAGTGATTGAACATGGCGGTTGCAGGCGAGCACAGTATCTGCGCCCTGATTGATCAGCACAAACTTTGTAGGTGTGAACAGAGTTTAGATTTACGAACGTTAAAAGTGGGATTGGAATAGCTATTTTTTTCTGTTTTCCTGGCATTCAACCCATAGGAAAGTGGGCCACTTGAGCAGGGGCATAGACAGGGTAGGGCCTGAGTGGGCAAGGCCCACCCAAAATCTTTGAATGCCCTCTCTAGAGCACAGGAGCCTGAAGCCTGGAGAGGAGCTTTGACTCAGAGCTGGTTGGGAAACAAGTAATAAACAAAAATGTGTATGCATGTGTGAGAAGTTGTAGGATGTGTATGTACACATCTATGTATGTGCATGTGCATGCATGCGAGAAGGTGACTGTTTAAGTGCGTGAATGAATGAGAGTGCAGTCTGAATGGTGTGTATGTATGCGTGTGAGAGCGTGTGTGAATGAGAATGCAGTGTGAATGTTCTGGGTGCTCTATTGAATGACAGAGAAAAGCTGCATGGGTGAGTGACTAATGGTATGAATGTGTGTGTACGTGAGGTAAGGACTGTGGGTGTTAATGACCTTGGAGGTGTGTTTACCATGGCAATAATACTTGGTCTACTGTGTAAGTGATGCTAGAACTACTAGGGCCCTTCAGTGTAAGGACTGTGCATTAATGAGTGACTCTGTGCAGAGTAAATATGGAGGGGATGACTATCAGCATTGAAATCTAGAGGTTGCAGGACTTAGAAGAGGAGGTTGCACAGTAAGTAATGGATATGTGATAATGTGTATGTAAAGGGCTGATTGAGTAAAGAGCTGTAGGATATATTTTTGGGGTTATATCTAGTATTTTGTGGTATTTTGGTATGGTGGAATTTTGTGGTATTTTGTGGTATTTTTATAGAGGTGAGACTAATTTCAGAATACTGCCTAATAATTATTATTATATCAGGGTCACTAACAACAAACAACTACTGAACTTAATGCAATCTGAATAAATGGCTCATGCTCTCCTGTGATGCTTTATTTACAACATCACGCTTATGCTCTTTTGGCTGTGTTTCAACAAATGCAAAGCATGCAAATGAAATAGAAAACATTCATTCAGCCTCTCTAAGTAAAACTATTTTCTGCAGCTAACTTTACTTTGAGATATTTCTTATCACACGTTTATCTCTCTATCTATGTCATATCCAAGAGACTGAATGCAGAAGAAATACAATGATACTAAATTATCTTTTCAAACTTGTTCTTTATCATAAACTAGAATTATGCAAGTTACATAGAGTGACACGTACACCCACGTTGTAATTCACAATGTAAGCACATTTTTTCCTGCAATGGCTTTCAAGGCTCTATCTGTGCAAAGCTCTGCTAAATCAACCTTGGCTTTGCAACAAGATTTGGCAGGATAAATATACTCTCAATGACAGCAAAACTTTGAGAAAAATAAAAACAGTTTTACAAGTACATTTAAATTTGTATCTCTGGTGCAGCGTCTAAAAATCAACTGAATTATCTAATCTTTGCAAAATAGTATCATTCACCTCACCAGCACCTCAATTAAGAGATAATTACCTAAATTAAGCTGCCCAGGAGAGAGAGAGAGAGAGAGCTTCAATTTAGTCCCAGCAGACAACACAGCACCAGCTTTCTGATCCTTCGTCGTGAGTGCAAGAAAAGGAATCCACTCTAACTCTGCCTCAAACCCTTTTCATAAAACCCCTCGTCAGTCAAGAGCACCTCCCCTTGACAAGATTGTCCCACTAAAACATCACGCAATTTCCTCTGTGCCTCTCTCATTGTACTAACTGCATTGCTGAAGAGAAAACTGATACATCTTTCTTGTGCTTCCTGCTCCAATGCAATGCCATACGTTTAGTATAACGGATTTTCACATTCCTCATCCTACAACACACATCAAGCCTGCACATTTAAATCATTTTTCTTTCCCATTTTCTGAGAACCATGCACTTTTCTCAGTCTGCATCCAGCTTATATCATGGGCTAATTTGCACTAAATGTTATTATGGGAATCTGTTATATGCTAAATGGGGTTGGGTTCATTAGTATATTAGATTCATGTTAGTGTTATTTTTAAGTGCAGCTCAGCCCATTAAAATAGCATCATGGAGCAAAGTGATCATTGTCTATGATGTACTCTGTGCATTAGCATTAAATTCAGCCTGAGACTTATACTCTTGAGTCCAGCAATGAGTCTCACACCCTTGGCCCTAGTTAACATTCAGACCCTCGATAAAATGTGAATGTGAATGATGAAATGAAGAGTCTAGATGTTGAAATGCAGAGACTAGATTTTTCCTCCCCTGTCCAAATGCCTACATTAAATACCTGTGTATGGCTGCAGTGGGAGGGAATGGCTGCCAGTTAGGGGCCCGGAGAGCACTTTTGCATTGCTCATTGGCCAATGGTTTCTTACTTTTGGCTGCCAGGTGCCACTTGCACAGCCAGTAGTTTTATTAAGTTGGCTTAAAGGTGCAAAAGGAAGCGTGGTTTACTTCAGTCAAAATTTCAGAAGTCGATCATCATACAGTGATAACAAATAGGGGTAGGAGGATTGGCTGAACGTGAGGCTGTGGGAAGACTTTACATCAATGCATTTTTTCTGCATAGTATGCTGGCATTGGCTTTTCCCATTCCCCTTTCTTAATAACGCTGGACATATGTATCTTGTTTTTGGGTAACCCACCTCTGTCCTCTTCTTTGTGCTGCTTGGGCAACCACACAAACCTCATCCCCCAGCCTCTATGATGATAGAACAATCCCTGGAACTCCATCTGGACTTTCCTACCCTTTCTGCTCTGACTCCTTTACAACACCCACCAACTCCATCACAGGAAATCTCCAATGTTCCGGTTCCATGTAATAATGTTGCCACAAAAATCTTGCCATGCAAAAATATTGCCGAAAAATGGCCGTTTTTTGTGGCGACATTATTGCATGGAACATGCGGGGGACACCACCGCAACCCCCAAACTTTTTTATTTTGTATTTTTTAATTTTTTTTTGCCCCTGTCCCCATATAATATGGTCACCCAAATAATATCGCCACGACATTTTCGCGGCATTATTATTTACGGCGACCATATATATGGCGATATTATTACCCGATACCAATGTTCCTGCCTTTATATGGCAATCTAAGAAAGGGTGAACATGCTCTGCCAGATGGCTGTACTTTATCAAGTCCTTTGTCTGAGTCCCTTTTAATCTCCATTTCCTTGTTGTTTTCCTAATTGTCCGACCCTACAATTGGTGTGCAGACTCTGTCTCTCCTGCCCAACACAACTCCTCTATGGCAACTCTCCCATTGCCTCATACACCCACTCTTGCGCCTTTGCCTAGAGGCCCGTCTTCCAGGCCCTTTCTTCCCTCTGCAAGTCCCTCTCTCAGTCCCTCAAAGCCAAGCCCCCAGTCCCATTGCAAATCGTTTATGCTTAATCCTTGTCCCCTATGCCTGCATTCACTCTTTGTTACCTCCCCCCATTGCTGTCCCCTCCTTAACTAGTCTTTTCTCTCATAAGTTTCAAAGGGCCCTCAGGATGGCATAAAGACTACAGGCAGCTGACATGACTTGCATTGGGCAGGGGTAGCTTTGAAAGAATACAGTCACTGACTGCATAATGCACAGTGGTTAGTTGGATGGATAACGCTCTAGGCTGTGAACAGGGGTGCTGGTGTAATGCTGGAGAAGGCAGCATATGATTGTGAGAGGTTTTAATGCTATTGTTAAGTCTATGAAGGGCAACAGTTGCCTCTGTAAGGCTGCAGTTGGCAGGGGTGTCTTACTAGTGTAATGATCTTTAACACTATTCCCTTTCCTCTTTAGTTCAGTATCAGTGAATTAAATACTAATAATAATAGTAGATATATTCAATGGGCAACTAGGTCATGGATGGGAAAGGGGGAATCGGAGCATCAATGTTTTACATCATGGAATGTTTTACTAGCATTTTTGGGCAAAGACAACTTTAGGAGTGTGATTGTGTGGGCATCGGGTGGGAGGTTAATTTTACAGTGGGTAGATAGCCTGGACATTTTCTTAATGTGGTATGGCATTTTTAAATTGCATTAACGGCAACGCCAATATATTGTGTGTTCTTACATGGGGAGGAGCACTTGTGAAGTCGGCACAACAAGTTTTCTTACTGTGCCATTACATTTAATACTGGTGTTAAGGGCAAAGTCAACATAATGAGTGTTCTTACAAGTTGATGGGCATTTTTGCATCCAGGAAGTAGATGATGTCTTCTTACTGTGGCATAACATGTTTTACTGACATTAAGGCAACATGTGTGTTCTTACATTTGGGAGAGGCATTCTTGCAGTTAGAAAGGACATGTTTCCATACAGTGGCATTGTATTTTTTTTTTTAATATTGTTAAGGAAAAAGCCAATATGATGAGTGTCCTTACATGGTGGGGATGGGCATTTGTGGAATCAGCAAGAACATGTTTGTTTACTATGACATGAGACTTTCACTGGCTTTAAGGGCAAAGCCAACTGAAGTATGTTCTAATATGGGGATTGTGGCATATATTGCCAGAGCCAGCATGAACATGTTTTCGTAATGTATCATTACTGGCATTATGGGCAAAGTAAACTTGAGTATGTTTTATGTGGAAATACTGCCATATATTGGTGCAGCCAGTATGGACATGTACAGGAACAGCCAACATGAAAATGATTTTTAACACTGGCATATAGTGGACAAAGCCAGTCAAGCGGCACAGCAAGTAGCGGCGCTTGCTTTGACATCTGTGCAGAGCTTGCTAACACAGGTTCGAATCCCGGCAGGGCCAAACTCAGCCTTTCATCCTTCCGAAGTCGACAAATGAGCACCACACACCGTGCTCAATATAAATGCGAAATTATTATTATTAAAGGGATCAAGAAAACGCTCCCATGCATTGTTGGGGATTTGTAATGCAAGTGATTTTTTTTTGTTTTATTTTACAAAACTGATGTTAAACTGTGTGGCTTTTTACCCAATTTTTTGTAGAAATTGTGTTGTAAAATGCAAAATTGTAACCCATTATTTAAAAAAAAGTACTTGTAAAATAAAGTTCTTGGGGGGGGGGTAGAACCGTCCCATCCATCTGCATTGGTTGGTTTGGGCTCCCTAGCGATGTTCAGTGTGTCACGATATTCTCGGAAGAACAAAACTACACTAGCTTCAGGCCCCACTTGTTGAAAAATCCTGGCTACACCTCTGCACTTGAGGCTCCTCCAGAATCATGTCACGCATGGAGTAGGTGTATCTTGGTAACCTACTGCACAGAGCATGTTCCTCCTGCCGGGTAATCAGCAAGAGAAAGAGGAATGCGGAGGTGACAGGTAATGGAGGTTAATGAGATGCGCGGCGTGAACTGTGAGTACAAGGCAGGGCTGGGCCTGAAACCTGTGTTTGCACGTTTCACAGTCTGCCGGGCCCGCCTATACATACTCTGCGCTCGCGGTGCGCCTACTTGCCGGCTACAATGGCCTCTTTCACAGATATGGTTAAGAGGCGAGTGGGGCTGATGAAACCATGCACCCGGCTGCTGAAGTTACATCACCTCAGCCCTGTTTTCTAGTGCCAGAGTATTAGGCGTTACCCGGCATGCCTCCGCTCCGCCTTTAGAGCACTGACCAGGCTGCGTTCAGGATTATGCGCCGATGGCACCCCCCCCCTATTGTGAAAATGAACATTCCCAGGCACTCCCTTGGAGCTGAGACTAGCCAGCCTGCTCGTGTTCACGAAGCAAGGGCACCATCTGTTTGCACTGTTCCTCTGTCAGCACTCATTCTCAAGGGATACACCTCATTACGTCGGCGACGTGTCCCATCTTTTCAGTGGAGTATGAACGACACACCGGATTGGTCGGACTCGGGAGGGCAGTGGGGAGCCACCCGGGCAGGGCACGGAAAAGGAAAATGGAGCTAGCGACATTTTCTAGCTCAGTCCTGGACAATCGTCTCGAATTTAACGTTTTGTAGTAGAACAAACCCAGAAACGATTGCAGTAATCACAATTTATAAAACATCCTGTGTATATGACTAGCCAGCTCTGCCAACGTTCTGCATGGCTATCAAACCTCTTTGGGGAGAGGAAACATTATCTGTGGAAACACTTGCGTATAGGTGCGTTATACATGCCATATCATATCACAACTACCCAGACTCAAATGGAGGGACAGGTGTGTCAGCCATTTTATCCTCACATCCAAACTCTTCTGCTGTCTGAATCAGTGTAATTGGTTCATGGCTACAAATGTTAGGGTGACTGTTGTGAAAAATGAAATGAGCACCAGCTCATTTTGCAGTATGTGCTTAGTGATTCGAACATACAACCCTCTTTTATCACAGACATTTATTGAATATCAAGATCTATGGTCATTCATATGTTTGCCAAAAATTCTTTGATTTTATGCAAAGCAGCCAGAAACCCTCATTGGAGTTTATTGTTCCATCCCCTTCCTCTTAGGGTTGTTTTCGAAATAGTAAAGATAGAACTGTACCAGAGTGTCCTTATAAGAAATATAACCTATTAGAACATCATTTATGTGGTTATTCTAGATTTTGAAAATGTGTTTTGCTCAATAAGACGAGTGTTATTTATCTATTACGATTCCAATTTATGCTGGAAGGGGTAATAAAAATGACCAATTGTACAGTTTTCTTTTTTTAATGTTTTTTTTGCAGAGAATACCAGTTTTTCTCTGAAAATGTCCTCCCGTCAAGGAAACAGTCGTGCTCAGCTTGAAAGCAATGCTCCGTTTCTTTCGTGAGCACCATTACAGTGTGCGCAAACACTAATAGTTAACAAAAAAATAGAAATGAACAAACACAGTTAGACACTGCATCCTGGATCTTGATCCTTTACAAGGTCTATCAAGACCTCCAACACCCCCTCCATCCCTGAGCCTATCCGCGTACCTTCACCACCTTGCAAATGGACAATGCACGCTCAGTGTGATTGCGACATTCCTCCAGGACATACGCAATGAGAATGTATGTCTCCAGGTCCAAGGCTTGGGGTGCCTCTTGCCGCTGCTCTCACTCCTTCTTCCAGAGATACACCTTTGGCTGGGTTAGATCTGGCAAATGCAAGCCTGACATCAAGACTCTCGCCCACAGAGAGACAGAGATATGACATGACATGATTGGTTATTTATAACGCGCTTAATACCCAGAGGTTTCTAAGCGCGGACCCGGGGATCGAACCTGTGTTGCCCCGTGTCGTCTTGCTTCCAAGGCGAGCATGTTGCCCCTGAGCTATCCTCCTGGGACAGGGGACATATAGAGAGGGAGCGAGAGACTGGGAGAGAAAGAAGGCCAGGGAGAGAATGAGGGCTCAGAGCGAGCGAGAGAGAGCAAGAGGGAGCGTGCGTGAGATGAGGTTGTATAACTTTATCACGGGTAGTGATTCCAACTGATTGGGTCTGCGCTTTGCTTTCCCATGTGAAACACTTGTGTATAGGCGCGTTATAAATGCCATATCATATAATATCATGACTGCGCATTGCACAAGAACCCCTGTGAATCTAAATCATGGCTGTGTCATGAGGGTACAAGTGCTGTGGTCCTCGTAGTTCCAAAAATGCCATTGATTTGTCTTCCAAAAGTATTAAAATGAGGGCCAGGTTGGTGAAAGGCTGAAAGGTGTGACATTTTAGTGGATTTGTGGACATTTTGCAGGACATTTGAAAATAACAATTGGTATATAAAGGAACGAAAGGAATCTGGTGGGCGAATCTGGCCATATGATAATTCACAGCATGTAGTGTGAGTAGCTGGGCATATCATGACAGTATCAGGCATATTGTTCGCAAAACTGTGTGAATGCCTGCCATATAGTGTGAGTACCTGGGCATGTCATGGCAGTTCCTTTGCATATAGTGTAAATATTTGAGTATATGAAGGCAGCACATGCCACATGAGGGTAGTAGCCGAGAACATGACATACAAAGGGATGTGTTGGGAATACCTTGCCATATGAGGGCAATACATGGCAGACAGTGTGAGTTGCTGGGCATATCATGCCAGTACCAGGCTTTAAATGCTTGGACCTGGATGTATAAGGTGAGAGTACCTGGGCATATGATGTCAATACCTGGTATACAGTAAGAATACTTCATGGTATGATGCCAATACATGGCACATGGTGTGAGTAACCCTACTAACCCGGGTCTGTGGCTACTACTAGGATGGGTCTGTGGCTCAGTGGACTAATGTATCCACTAAAGGGGCATGTGTTTGACTTCATGGCCACATGACTCCCGGCAGGTCCACTCTACCCCTCATCCTTCTGAGGTTGATAAAAGGAGTACCGTTACATTGGGTAACAAGAAACATCTGGTGTCTGTTAAAGGTGCCAAGATGTCCCTGTAGGGGTGAACACGTGTTCTACGAATACACACCTGCTATTTGATGTTAACCCCCATGCGTCATGGTAGCAGTGTCATGTCCCTTCTCCCAATGCAAAATGACACTCACTTTCTGTGCCCTCTTGTCGCTCTCTCCTCCCACTCCTTGAGCCATGGCATGCCCAACCCCCACTTCCCGGATAAGGCAAATGAAGTATTAACTGTCCCAAGTGGAAATATTTGTATGTGGCCTTGTGAATATTTGTGCATGGAGGAAAGTTTCCTAATGAACAGTGTGTATGGTAATACCGTGGGTGACTTTATTCAAGGGTTAATGTGTGTGAGTGTATGTGGGCCTCCTTATATGTGAGCATGTTTACGCATACACTGATGATCATGCGTGGGCGAGTGTGGCTCTATGAGTGGGGGCATGAGAGAAAGCGAGATAATGCATGCCTGTAGTACATCCGTCAGTCTACATCGATATGTGTGTGACAGAATAGGTTTGGTCATATCTGCAGGCCTGCTTGTAAGAACTGTTTCTGCATATTTGGAAGCGTGTGTCTGTTTGCGTGCCTGTTCTTCAGTATATATTGTGGAAGTACATGGGCATATCAATGCAATACTTAGCACGTTAGGGCACTGCCGGGGCATATGAGAAATCTGCAATGGGCATATGGTGCGAATGCCTGGTCACATGCATACAATGGCAATGCCTGCCATGTTTACGCATAAAGGAATATGATCCGAGTACATTGCCAGGTCATGGCAGTACCTGTCACATGTTGCTTAGACCATAGCATGTGAAGGCAATACTTGACATATTATGTTATAGCATGCCTTGTATACAGCATATGTCAGGAGAACCAGGGCACGAAATGCCACTACCAGGACCATTCCACATCTCATCAAGGTCGAAATTAGGGGTATCCCTACAAAATAGCCCCACCAAAAATATCGCCGTACATTTGGCCGCTTGTCTCCTCATAGGTGATATTTTTGGGGGGATAATTTGTGGGAGCGGGGGTTGCGGAGGTGTCCCCCACACATTTTAATATAATGCAGAGGTTCCAGGGGTCCCCCCACAGGGTCCATGGGAGAATATTGCCGCAAAAATATGGCGATATTTTTGTATCGCAATATTTTTGCGGGGATATTAACACATGGAACCATATTAGGGTCCATCTGTGAAATAGTTTGATCCTTCATTTCCATTGGCACCCTTCTGGTATGGCATAGCCAGTCAGGAGCCTCATAACGTGGACTGTATCTGCTGATACAAGCCTGTGTCTGAGGTATTTGTAGGCTACTTCTTCTCATTCCTTCCTATCACCACCAAATCCCATTTTTAGAAGAAAATAAGCATAGGTCTATCCATTTGTTGTTATGTCTATCACTCCTGTGTGCTCCTCTTCTACTGTGCTAGTACAGTGATGGAAAAAGAAAAGGGACCGCCTGTTTTGAAAGCGGCCTCTTCATGTTTTTCGTGGCAGCCATGTTTTTTTTGTCTTTAATGTGGAACTGCATCCGGCTCATGTTTAGACCCTTTACCACCTACATTTATAAAAGAGCACCTTTCCGTGTTGGCTAAAGATGTTTCCAATATAACTAATGCCTCTTTCCAGAAAGGGATATTTCCTACTATACTGAAAACAGCTCAGATTATGCCTCTCTTGGAGAAAGCACAGTTAGATCCTGAAGAGTTGGGTGCATTTTAGGCCCAGATCATGGAAGGTGAAGCTACTTTCCAACTCTTCAATTATTTACAAAATACAAATGTGCTCTTTATTTCACAGTCAGGTTTTGGTTCTATGTTCCAGAGCAAAATTGGATAGCTAATACCCTGACTTTGTTATTGAACAACATCTTATTAAGGTGGTGGACAGAGTTAAAACGCTGGGTGTCATGTTTGAATCATCTTTGAACTTGGATGCCCACATTGTTTGCCAACAAAACCCAATGCTTGCTCAGACTCTTGAGATTAATTAAGCCATATGTCTCAGAGCCAAACTGTGCACCCTTGGTTCGCGTACTTATAGCACCTAGATTAGATTACGCAATGCGCTCATGGTCGGAGTGAGTACTAATGGACTAAGACGCCTGCAGGTGTTTCAAAATGACAGGGTGTGGATCGTCAAAGATGTACCCAGGCACAAACCCATCTCTGTCCGTACAAGGAGTTTGTACTGTCTGCCTGTAAAAGTATGCATTCAGTTTTAAGCGTTGACCTTGATTCACAAATGCCTCTATGGTAATGCACCCAGTTACCTGAAAGTAGGCATAAATGTTTACTCTTCGAGGAGAACCACAAGATCTAGTAATGGGGCCTACCTGCTGCTCCTAGTAGCAAAAGAGTGAGGGGCCCAGGTAGGGCTTTTGCTGTTCAAGCTACTATGAACTGGAAGGAACTCCCTAAACACCTGTGTTTGGATGATAATGTACTGAGTTTCAGAAACAAACTAAAAACTCTCCTCTTTGAATAATGTGCGAGGGACTTCTCTCTCCTGCTGCCGTTTTATCTGTTTGTCTTTTGTACCCTCTCACTTGCGGTGTGCCATAAGGTTCAGCATCATCACCTCTCCTTTTAAAGGGACAAATGAGTGAATCTGGGGTTTTTTGATTGGCAGCTTTATGCAGACGATACCCAGTTCCTGGTGGACCTACACATCAGTTAGAAAAGTGGGTGAATGCTTAAGTGCAATACAGTGCTCGATACAAGATACCTTTTTAAGGCTAAATAGCGATAAAACGAAAATACTCCTGGTAGGTAGGGGTGTTGCTAGGTCTGGAAACGATCTGGGGCTACACTAATGTCGGGACTGTCGGGATTCAGGGCTAGCTAGCCTTTTGGTTGTAGCTCCTGAGCTTCTATCCGGGGCTACAACCAAAAGGCCCGGGGCTATAGGCCCCTCAGCACCCCCCCTAGCAATACCCCTGTGGTAGGTTGCTCAGAGGAGGATCGTTGTGGCCCACATGTATGTGGCCTACCAGCCTAGGTACTCGTCGAGTCCCAGTGCAGGCAGTTAGAAACCTTGACAGCCAGCTGACGTTTGCTCCAAAGGTAGACTCTGTGGCGAAAAATGACAAGGTTCACCTATTTAATATAAATAGATGTGGCCACCTGCAAAATATTGATCAACTGAAGATTATAGTTCATGCAGTGGTTCTATCTGGAGTCCAATACTGTGCATCCATTGGGCATGGCTAAAAAGTGCATAGCTGCAGGCAGTCCCATATTGCTCAGTACAAACGATTTATGGGTTCCAAAAGTGAGCATATCTCGGAGGTTCATAGCCTACTGGGTTGGCTTAAGGTTGAGGACCAAATTCAAATATGAGCCCTGGCCCCGATCTGGAAAGTAAGACAGGGAATGGCACCTAAATATCTGTCCCTGCTTGTAAAGCAGTATACCCCTTCCGAGTGCTCGGGACGAGTGGGAAGGGTCTACGGCAGGCGGCTAAATATGCCACCGGATCCTTTGGCGGTAAAACCATTGGGACATTGGGTAGTCATCTTGGGGATGGTCTTCCAGTCTCAATTCCAAATAGCGTCTCTGTAAAAACTTTTAAGTCTAGGTTGAAAAAGCATTTTTTTCGTCTTCCTTGTTTGATTTCTTGAATTACTACATGAATGGAAGACTGGTGGCACTGTGTTGGGTTTTAGCTCTTTGTAGTATGTGTTTTAAGTCTCAGTTGTCTTGTCTTTGTGTTTCATGTTAGTGCCTTGAAACTGGTTGCTCGGTTATAAATATGCTTAATAAATATTCTATCTATCTATCTATCTATCTATCTATCTATCTATCTATCTATCTATCTATCTGCTCAGTGTGCTTGGAGTGTAAGGGATTTTTGACACGGCCAGCCAAAGCAAGAATTATTCATCATTAAAACACGGTGGGCGTCATTCTATTGGCAGAGGCGACTGCAAACGTGTGCACTTACCTGCACGGCACTCCCCTTCGTGCAATTTGGATTGTTTGCTCTATGAAGTCAAACAGTGCAGAGAAATCCAGGCAGACGTGGGTTTGCATGCATTATTTGCCCGTCGCAGGGCAAACAATCGTAAATGCCTCTCGCCATGTACGTGCTTGGCAGGAGGCATGTGCATGGATGCCTATGGAATCCAACAGTTAAAGGCGGGCGAATCCCATTGGAATCCAGTCTTTTCAGCCAGCATCAAAATCAGATGCTTGTGGAAAGGCATTTGTTTTTGACAAGCACAGCAGGTGGGGCTGATGGGAACGTACATTTCGTGTCATGCACCTGCTCCACCTGTCAAAACATTGAAAATAACCCCCCACCCGTTCAAACTATTGATTGAGGTGTACAACTACACACACACACACACACACACACACACACACACACACCTTCGATGCATGGTT
This sequence comes from Ambystoma mexicanum, assembly GCF_040938575.1. Taxonomy (NCBI): domain Eukaryota; kingdom Metazoa; phylum Chordata; class Amphibia; order Caudata; family Ambystomatidae; genus Ambystoma; species Ambystoma mexicanum. The sequence continues at coordinate 314,781,930 of NC_090932.1, forward strand.
ATCACACTTCATGTAACACTTTTGGGGAATAGAAAACTTGACCAGCTGTAGTGTGACTCCTTGTTGGTGACTGCAATTACAGACAAATAGGTTCACTACGTGGCAGAGTCAGATGTATTTCCTTGTTAGTTTTGGCAAAATATCTGTTTCTCTTTGGTGGAGTGGCATTTCTTCCCACTTGTTTTTTCCTATATTTTTTTTTCAACTTTCCTTCTTATTATTTTTGATAACCTGGAATGTATTCGAGGAGAAATATCCCTCTGATAGCCTTTTCATTTCCGTCTAGGCAAGCTCTGAGCTGGTCATCTGCCATCTCCAAGAATATCAATGCTTTTACTCCAAGCATGTGATGCAGAATTCCTGCTCCCGCCCAGAATAGCATAGTATCCATGGCAACGGAACTTTGGAAGTTGCTTAGTTTAACTAACACACTCTCAGAGACTTTGGATAATTAATGTTCTGATTGCATGGAAGCATCTTGCCGCGTTCTATCCACCAAAGCTGTCTTTTGGGACGTATACTGTTCTATGTAGGGGCGACATTCCAGTGCCCTCTTCTGCCATTCCCCCAAAAAAGGAGGGGACGGTCACTAAGGCACCAGGGAGAATATTTTCTACCTCTTGGCAATTGCTTCACCAGATTCAGAGGAGGAACCTTTTCTAGCACAGAGTTGCTTACATATGCAGGAGGGTTAGTATAGTGAATGTCCTTCCTCACATTTGGAGCAAGAATGCGTTCGCAGAGTGAGTGGTAGAGCATAAACTCACAGGTTACTACCAAATGTTGACTGATACCGCATGATTAGGATCATGCCAAATAACCGCTTGTAGGGGTCACGGTAACATGTGTGGTGGACGCTACAGACATGATGATGTTAACCTATAGATTTCAAAGGAGTCAGCTGGTTGTCAGCTCAAATTCCTCTCTCTGGGTTTGCTATGGAATCTCAGTTCTTTAGATACATCTGGGACACGTGTGTGAACCCCCCTTCCCCCCGCACCCATGTGAGTTACTAGAATGTGTGCTGGAACATGGCCAATAAGGTGAACATACAGTCTGTTTGCAATGCTTGGGAATAAGGCTCAGTTCAAAAGGCCAAGTGACACATGCAGCCGGCATTCCATAGGGACCCTCTGCTTTCAGTGTCAGGACTAGACACATTTCCCCAGCTACATCCAGGCAGATTAGAAGGTGAACAAGTTGGGTAAGGGGGCCCAAGCCAGGGGAGAAGATGTTTGGGGTGAGGGAACAAGGGCTGCAGCAGAGAGGAGGAATGCATAGTTCCTGTACGCTTGAATCAGACATAAGAGACCGGCCCTCAGCCTGTGACTGCGCGCCTCCACATTACGTAGAACCCCTTCACACTCACTGCTAGAGTACACTGTCACACTCACTGCTAGAGCATGGAGGCGTCCCATTCATCATTTCTGCAACTCTGAAGCATGACCTGAACCACCCGAGAGCAGGAGAAGAGCGAGAGACTGACTGGCAGAGGTTAATTCCGTTTGTGTGTCTGCGGGCACAGTGCACCCAAGATGCTCCCGAGACAGATGACGTGACATATGGTAGTACCCCTTGAGGAGTGATATTTATCCTGTGTCTTTTTCAGGGCCAGTCTGCTGGCCCGGAGGCAGGCTTGTTGCTTGTTTCCATTGAATCAAAGGGCCCGCACACTACCGTCCTCCACGCAAGGCCCAGAGGTGGCAGCGTCTCCCTCTCAGAATATATTCTTGAGGCCATTCAGTTGGTGTTCCCCCAAATGGAATCAGTGGACGTCTGAGCCTGCCACAAAAACAAATGTCAGTTAGCATAGTGCCTTACAATGAGGTGGGGATCGTGGCTGTGAGCTTCTTCCCATGTTATTTTTTATTTTTTTTATATTTTATTGTATATAATCAACTTGTGCTTTTTACAAAGACAGTTTGATTTCTGTGCATTCTGAGTAGTTCTTAAAATTCTTAGAGGCGATCTTCGTCTAGACGACTTAATGAAAGTAGTTACTGTTTCTGGCATTTACTGCTGTCTTCCCATGTTATTAAGGATACATGGCCCAAATTAGGAAGTGGCCGAGAATGTGGGAATGCCAATGATCCTGTCGTGCCTGTGCTGGGTGTAATACATTATCCCCAACCCTGAGATGTTATAAAAGAACTCTAAGACCAGATATCCTACTGAGATCCCTGCTAAAGGCAATGCCCAACCAAGACCAGGACGGTGACCGTGGAGAGGAATAAGCGTGTGTAATGGTTCCATGTTCTTAGACCACCAGGCCTTTTGTATTTGTAGGTCCCCCCCCAAAATCCCTTCCCTATTATTTGGTCCCTGTTCCCTACAGCCCCGGTCACCTTTCTATCCCCTTACCGCCCACCCCCATATTTTTCAGTGAGTTTTTTCAGCTGAAAATGTTCGGCAAAAAACTCTGCGAAAGAAAGCCTGGTGATCTAACAATGTCGTACCCATGTAATATAGTTCTTGAGTTGGAACTCTTATTTAGTAGCCTTCATGTGTATTTCAAGAGCGAGTATATAGGTATATGTGTGGATGTGTGTCTGTTGTATTTGTGTTTATTCAAGAACATGGTGTCATTTTTTTTTAAACATATTTTTATTATTTTCAAGTACAAACATGAAACTGATAACCATCCCCCCCAATTCCCCTCTCGCTCCCCCCACCCGCCCCGGAAGATCTCTGATTGTCTCTGTGTTCCAGGGATCGTCTACGATCTGAAAATGTCTGATACTCTAATGTTGTGCGGACACCATTGTTCCATATAGTCCGATTGCAGGTAATCCAGAACCTCTCCCCCATTCCTTTGTGAAGGTGTCTTTGGTTCCCTGTATGGTGTGTGTGAGTTTTTCCATGGCTAATTGTGGCCATACCTTCTGAAGCCATGCATACAGGAGTGGAGGGTCTTGTTTCTTCCAGTTTTGGGCTATTGTCACCCATGCAGCTATGAGTAGGCCCATGAAACTTCTCCATTGCGATTTCTTGAATTGCTTGGCCGCCTGATCTTTCATTCCACATAGCCAAACTCTTTCCCCTAATTGCTCCACCTCTGGAAAGATCTTTGTCATTTCCGTCTTTACTTCTGACCAGAAGCCTTTAATCCCCCGGCAGTCCCACCAGATGTGCTTCGACGTGCCCACCTCCGTGCAGCCTCTCCAGCATGTGTTAGAAGTTCGGGGATACATGGAGTGTAGCCTTTCCGGCGTATAATGCCATTGCGTTACGATTTTTAGCCACATTTCTCTTTTTTGGACTGATCGAGTCATTTTTGGAATGCTGTTCCACAGGTCCATCCACTGCTGTTTATGAATATCTTCCCCCAGGGTCCTCGCCCACTTGACCATGTAGGCCCATTTGACTTCTTCTTCTTGGGAGTTGATGAAGCTGTATAGGGAGGAGACCAGCTTTCTTGATCCCAAATTGGTTATTAGGTATTTTTCAAATGGAGTGAGGTTTCTTGTGGCCGCCGCTTTGATGTCCGGAGTCGCTAGCCAGTTCCTAAGTTGTTCATATTTGAACCTGTCTGACTCTGTTAGGTTTAGTAGAGTTTTGCATTCTTTGAATGTTCTAATTGTTTCGTCTTGGAACATTTCCCATATTTTTGTGCATCCCGCAACCTCCCACTTTTCATAGGCTCCCCTTTCCATTCCCGGCGGGAATTGGGGGTTCCGGCAGATGGGAGTGAAGGGGCCTTCCACCGTGGTCATGATGCCCCTCTGCGTTTGTTCATCCCAGGCCTGCAGGGTTGTTTTCATGACTTCACTGATACAGAGATTAGGGTGCCTATGTTGTTTTGTTTTCCAGAGGGTTTCTTCCAAGGGGGATCTGGCTACCGCCCTATCTTGTGTCACCCAAACTGTTTGTTGGTTGTCTCCTAACCATTCCCTCAGGACCCATAGTTGTGCTGCCTGATAGTATTTGCGGAAGTGTGGTAGGGACATACCTCCCGCCCTGGTCGGAGCCGTGAGGGTCACTCTGGCAATCCTTGTTTTTCTTTACTCCATATATAGGTCGAGACTGCTTTCTTTGTAAAGAGCCTTGAAGAATGATTTGGGGACCTTGATTGGGAGAGCCTGAAAGAAGTATAGCATTCTTGGGAGGATGTTCATTTTTACCACCTGGATTCTGCCCCACCATGATACCATAAGGAGGCTCCAACGCTTCAGATCCCACTTAACCTGTTTGAGGATGGGGGGAAGTTTTCAATATATAATGCGTCTATCTTGTGTTAGGGCTACCCCCAGATATTTAATTCCTTTTCTTGCTATTCTTAGATCTAATGTTTCTGCTACCCTTTCAATTTCCGTCCTTTCACCCGCCAGGAGTAAAATTTCCAATTTTTTCTTATTTATTTTGAGGCCCTGAGATTGCCCCAAATGTCTCCAGTTCTCCTATTGCTAAGGTTAATGTCCTCCCTGGGTTCGCTAGGGCCAGCAACATGTCATCTGCATACGCAATCACTTTGTGCTGTGTGCCTGCCATTTCTATTCCCGTTATGCAGGTTGGCTCCTGGATTCTGATTAGGAGTGGTTCTAGAAATATGGCATATGAAAGGGGGGAGAGCGGGCATCCCTGTTTGGTGCCCCTTGTTATCTCAACTTTGTCGGTGACCTCACCATTTATGGCTATCGTGATTATTGGGGAGTTGTAGTTAACTTTTACCATCTTTATACATTTCTCCCCGAAGCCCATACACTTTAGTGTTTTGAATAGTATTGACCACTCTACCCAGTCAAAAGCCTTTTCGGCATCGAGGGTGAGCAGGGCCGCCGGGGTGTGTGTGATCCCTGTTTTTTCCACTAGATGTATTATTCTTCTCAAATGATCATGTGTATGTCTCCCTGGAATAAAGCCTGATTGGTCGGTGGTTATTAGGCTGGGTAGTAGTGGGGATAGCCTTGTTGCTAGAAGTTTGGTGTATATCTTGGCATCCAAATTAATCAGTGCTATGGTGCGGTAGGAGCTGGGGAGGGATGGGTCTTTCCCTGCTTTGTGGAATACCAACACTTTTGCTTCATTCATAGACAGGGTCAAATTTCCCTTTTCTTTGAAGGAGTTTAAGAGTCTCGTCAAGACTGCGATGATTAGGTCTGCATATTTTTTATAGAAGGGGGCGGTGAAGCCGTCCGGCCGGGTGCCTTATTATTTGTTAGTCCAGCAATCGCCTTTTTCACTTCCTCTTCGCTAATCTGGTTCTCTAATGCTTCCCTATCTTCCTCTGGGATTTTGGGGATGGGGAGAGATTGTAGGTACGTGTCTTGGTCACTTTCGTTCGGGTGATCTGTTGTATATAGTTTTTGATAGCATTCTCGAAAGGCCTTCCCTATATCCTGGGTTTGTGTTAGGGTTTCACCTTGTGAGTCTCGAATGCTCATGATGGACGTTGTTTTTTGTTTTTTTCGCGTAGCTGTCTCGCCAAAAATCTATCTGCCTTACTGGCTTTTATATAGAGATGTTGTTTAAGGTACTGGAGGGATTTCTCTGCCTCTTTGGTGCGGAGCATTTCCAGTTGCCCCTGGACGTGTCTTAGGGCCATCTTGAGCTTTCTGGAGGGATGGGCCAGCAGCTTTTCTTGTGTAGCCTTTATTTTATTTTCCAGTTCTTTTTCCCAGCTGTGTTTTTGGCTATCTTTGGTGGCTTTCAGTGCTATCAAGTGTCCTCTTATTACCGCTTTGAATGCCTCCCAGACTGTGCTAATTGGGACATCCTCTGTATCGTTTTGTGCAAAATAATCTATAATCTTGTCCCTTATCCCTTCGCCCAGTATCGGGTCTGTGAGAATATCCTGTGGGAGCTTCCATCGCCATAGTCCTCCCCCCTTCCCTGGCATCGTCACTTCCAGCCTAAGCGGGGCATGGTCTGAGAGTGATTTTGAACCAGCTTCGATACCGTGAATTTTGCCCATGAGTCCCACCGAGACCCAGAAGTAGTCTATTCTTGACATTGTATTATATACGTGTGAGAAGTATGTATAGCCTCTCTGTTGACCCTTCAGTTCCCTCCATACATCACAAAGTGCCACCTGGTCCATTTTTTGTTTGAGATGTTTGGACGGTGCACCCTGGCTTATGCGACCCTCCGAGCTCCTATCTGTTTGAGGATGCCATGCTATGTTTAGGTCTCCCCCTAAAATCACTTCGCCTTTTGCAAAGCCCTCGAGCTTCTCCAAGGCGTCTTGCAGGAAACCATCTTGACCCGTGTTGGGTGCATATATCGTGGCAGGGTTAGTCGGAATCCCTCAAGTTTGATGTTGATGAACGCGAGCCTCCCCTCCCTATCTGTTAGGCTGTCTGTTAGGAATACATCCGCTCCTTCTTTTATTGCTATTAGGACCCCTGCCCTTTTATCTTTGGCATTAGCTTGTGCCCAAATCTTGTACCCCCTGAGATGCACTTTCTGTTTGTCCTGTGCTTTTATATGTGTTTCTTGAAGTAGGAGAATGTTCACCTTTTCCCTCTTCAACATGGTCTCTACCTTTTTCCTCTTCACCGGGGAATTCAGGCCCCTTATATTGTATGTTAGTATTCTAAGTTTCCCCATTTTGATGTGATCCGCTGTGAACATTTGTGGTTCCCCGAGAGGTGAGTCGCTTTCTTCTTCCGGAGATTTCCCTCCTCCCTTGCCCCCCAATTCTCCCAACCCCCCCCCCAACTTTTAACTTTAAAATATATAACTTCCCGAGGAGGGCCCGGGTATCTATCGATGCTAGGGCGTTGAGCCTATCGCTCCCGGCCCTCAGTGAACTCGGCGTAAACGTCGCAGGGGTTACTAAACCCCACATTTCCTCAGTCCTTCCTGAGGTTGAGATCCAAGGCCTCCTTGCCGGACCGCAGAGTTGTGCCTTCAGCAGACAGTCTTATAAGTTTGCTTCTCTACCCGTTTTGCTTCTTCTTTTGCTGAATTTCTTCCCAACCTCTCGGCCTTTTGTGATACCCTCCACTTGTTTTGTTGGCCAATCTCTCCTCCCCTTCTGTATGTATGTCCATTATGTGTAAGCCTTCGTTGCTTGTGGTCACTCTTATTTGTTTGCCGTCCCAGGTGAATAGGAGGCCAAACGGGAATGTCCATCTGTATCGTATTTCCTTTGCCACAAGGTCCCTAACTAGCGTTACCGAGGCCAGATCCTGGTACAGATGGATCTCCGTCCCGTTCATCCTGATGTGGTCCAGTTGACGCGCCCTCTTCAATATTTGTTCTTTCTGTGGGTATGAGGATAGGGCTGATAACACGTCTCTAGGTCTTTCCCCGGGAACCCCTGTTCTTTTTGGCCCCACTCTGTGAACCCTGTCGATCCCTATGGCGTCTGCTTCTTGCTCCTCCAGAATGTCTCTGAACACTTCCTGGACCGCGCTTTTGAGGTCTTTATCAAGCACCGACTCCGCCATGTTCTTTATACGGATGTTGGATCTACGGGAGCGGTTTTCTAGGTCTTCACATTGTATCTCTAGATTGTGGGTCAGCCGCACCAAGTGTTCCTGTGTCTCGCTATTTTGCCGTGCTTCATCCTCTAGGTTCTGGACTGTTCTCTCCATCAAGTCTGTCCGCTCTTCCAGTTTGGCCACATCCAGCTTTATTTCTTAGACCACTTGTTTCATTTCATTTTTCATTGTAGTGAATTGGTCCTGGACCGTTGTCATAAACTTGTCCTGAAGCTCCATAAACCATGAGTGCATGTCGTCTCTAGATGGAGGTGGTTGGCTAGTGTTGGGGTGGCTGCGGTCCTCTGGGGAGTCTTCCTGTGCCCTTCCTCTGGTATGGACCTGGGGCTCTGTCGACCACATTTGCACCAAATTTGCATCTTGTTTGGATGTTTGAGAGTTTTGGATTGTAGAGCCACCCTTCCCCTTTGTTTTTGACATGATCTCACTGGGGTACTGCCTCCACCGGGATGGTGCGTGGGCAGCTTGTGGTTTCTCCTGGGACGTTCCTTCCGTTTGTTGCCCCAGGGGCCCACCTCCTTGTAAGAGTATGGCTAATGGAGGGCGGTTGAATTGCGGTGAGGGGGGGGGTGCTTACTGTGGTGCCCCCCGCCTATGTGGGGTCTCTTTAAGATGTTCTGGGGGGGCAGTTGCCTGTCGACCCCCTCGCTCTGTGACTTTGGTCTGAGGACTTTGCTGAGGGGAGCAAAAGAGTAGCGAGGTAGACCAAGGACTAAGCTCATGCAGTCGTCTAGTTTTCTGTGCACAGGATTAGGGATACAGGTTTTAATTCAATGGCGAGTGAGGTGTGGGCAGAGTTTTCTAATGCTTAGGAGGGTGAGCATGGCGGCAGTGGTGGTGATGAAATGGTATAATTTCATGTCGCTATCAAGGAGAACCTGGAGGTTTCGAGCCATGGGTGGGGGGGTGAGGAGGTAATGGGGGAAAAGAAATACGAAGAGTGGAGTGGCATTGGAGGCATAGAGAAAGATGCTTAGTTTTGCATGTGGCAGCACCGAGCCATCCAGTGGCGAATGTCAGTTAGGCATTTGATCATGCGTTTGGAGATTGCAAGGGTGAAGGAGTGGAAGAAGAATATCTGAGTATTGTCAGCAAAGAGGTTATAGTGAAAGCCAAAGGAGGAAACTAAGGGAGGAGGTATATAGGGTGAAGAGAAGAGGGCCCTGGACTGGTCCTTAACGACACTCATTGGAAGAGTTGTTCAGGGTGAGGTGCTGGAGTCCCATGAGATGAAGAAGGAGCAGTGTGAGAGGCAGGAGGACACTTCCTTGAAGTCAAGGGGGGTACAGAGTTTCAAGGAGGGAGGTGGGATCCACAATTTCAAAGACATTTGAAGGGTCTAGAATAATGATAATGGAGGAGAGGTGAGAGTGGTGGGAAGTGGTGAGAGAATCAGCAGTGTAGATGAGCACCATCTCTGTGGAGTGTTTGGACCAGGATCCATTTTGGATGGAGTGAACAGGTGAGTGCCCCTTGAGATAGTGGACTATGCGGTTGAAACACTCGAGGATTTTAGAGTGTTAGGCGAGGAGATAGGTCTATAGAAGGAGGGGTTCTTGGGGTCAGGAGCTGGTTTGTTTTGAGGAGGTATGACTGCTGCTGTTTTGTAACAGGCTGGGAAAACAACAGTTGAGAGAGTTGAGTTTATTTAGCCTGAGTGAGCAAAGGTGACAGGTCAAAGTTCCTTTCCAATTTGTGGTGCAATGGGGTCATTTGGAGCGCAGGTTGGGTTAGCAGAGCTAAGGATGTGTAGAAGTTCAGCAGGTGCAGTGAGGGAGAAGCGCAAGAGAAAGGAGAATGAGGGGAAGATCGTTGGCATTTAAGGGCGGACAAGGTTTTCCATATTTTGGTGATTTTAGAGGCGAAGTAGGAGACAAAGCTGTAGACAGAGTGGAAAGGGAGCGGTTCCTAGTGGGGCAAAGCATGGCATGGAGGGTCATTAATAGTTAGCAACGTTGCAATCAGAGAGAGGAAACAAGATTAGTGTAATAAGAGCTTGGCCGTGTTAGGAATGAAAAGAATAGGGAAGCATGTGCAGTGTTAGTGTTTATTTCATTTCAGTACAGAAACATGGTTAAATAAGCATGACCCTGACAATTGCAATAAAATGGTAGTTTTACCATGTATCTTTTATAAACTAAGAGCCCCACCAATCGATATTCGACACTTCTTGGAAAAAACGGAATTCTTCAATATATTCTGTTGGTTGTCCATGATTACATCAAATACGAAATGTCTGAGGGAGAAAAAAACGAAAGTTATTTTACCGAAAATAACTTTCGGTTTGTCTCCACCTGACATTACTTGCAACCCGCTCCCACCAACCCCCTTACCAACTCCCTTACTTACCCTCCGGCGGCACACAGGGAAGTGTGCCACCGCCTCCGCCATCCCTCTGCAACGCCAGTTCCCTTCACGCACTTGGATGGGAACCGGTGCCAGAGGGCCCTTTTTTTTTTTTACTTTGCCTGTCCCCCGATTTCCTTTTTATGGAAGAGGGGGAGACCCCCGCAACCTCTGAAGTCCCGGAATGTCGATCTACGGGGGCGGGGAACTCCTCTGCATCGCCCACTCCCCTTGATAGATATTTTTGGGATTCTTTTTTTTAGTTTACTGTAGTTTTCGGCATTTTCTTCCATTCGTTTTTTTTGTTGACATTTTATATGGATTCCTATTTTGTTGTGGCGCAAAATATACTAGATCTACATGAATATGAAGAATATTTTCTTGAAGAAACATGTCACGTGTCTCAGAGACTACACACTGGCGAATTTGGCATTCTGTATGGGAGTATTTAAGCTGAACAGCTTTTCTTCTTAAATGCTAACATGGCATATGCAGGTTATCAGTGAGTTATTTACTCTTATGGTCATTTTCAGTCTAGAGCCTTTTACATGCTGCATAATATTTGCTTTCGGTTTATCATGTGTTGCTGGTCTCATTATTCTTATTTGTCAGTTGTGTTTGTTCATAACTGCGTCAGGGATAAAACTTTCAAGTTGCAAGCTACTAGCCAGCCGTAAAATGTCACCCCACACACACATATATCCATAGCACAGAATTTCTTTCTGGCCAAGTGTCAATCATCACAAGCAATGGCTTATGGCGAGTGCACATACTGAGTCCCGATTGTGTTACTTTGAATTTCCTTCCTCAAGATAGCACAATTGTACCAATTTATGAAGGGGGCTTCAACCTTTGTAAATTATGTGGTATCATAGAGCATCTATCCTTCATCAAGCAGGCTATTGAGAGAACATCTGTGAATACTCCCCATTCCCTCGATTATGACTACAAACACATCCTATGTAGAGCTTCAGTAGCAAATTGTGCTTTATGCTAAGGAATCTAAAGAAGTTGACAATGGTTGGCTGCCAGTGCATATGCGAAAGATAATGCACTGCCACAATAACATTATTCAAAGATAGTCCTATTCTTCATTATTGAACACCCACAACTAGAAAATACAAGTAAACATAAGAGCTTGAAATAACAGAGTTTGATCAAAGAATGTTCATAGCACATCAGATCAAATTTACTAAAAATGTGCAAATCCTCCTGGGAAAGCTGCAGGAAACATGTGCATTCAACCAAGATGAGAGAGCATGGTGGCCTGTGGTACGTAATTGGTAGCATGCCGTAAAAATGATTATGCTAATGGCCCCAATGAAATAAAGCAATATAATCTGGACATCAAGTTCACCACTTCTAAGGTTGTCCTCGTTTTATACAAAGATTGGACATGACTGGAGTGAGAGAGAAATGGTGCACTGAGCTGGAGTGTCCTCTCACCAAAACTAATTGCAGAAATATTCTTAAAAATATTCAGATTGCTCCTGATGCCCAATAAACAGACTTTAGCAGCGTGGATCTCTCTTCTGGTATTTTAGAGAATGAGTGTTTCGGGAATGTCTTCTGGAATTGGCGTTTCAAATGGTGCGCTTACTTGCATGTTCGATTCTTGCAAAAATCAAATGCCTTCCTAGAAAGAGGTGGAACCAAGAGTTGAGTTGGTACTGGAAAAAGCATTAGATTGCTCCCGTTGGCAGTCTTATGTACCATAAGCATTTAAAAACGAGAATTATTGCAACACTGGAAATCACAGACGTGTCCAGAAACTGATATTTGGCTGGGAGACCTGAACAAACTTGCTGCGCTAAAGAAGGGATCATTATAAGTTGAAGGAAATATTGACAAACATGACTCATATAGAACAAGTTAATTGGTCTGCATGGTCTGTAAACATTTAGTTGTGATACTCATATTTCTTCTAGTAACATCAAATGCTAACCCTCAGAGGACCCTCTCACGTCCCGCCTCTTTCCTCCATTAGAGTCTTTCCAATGGTTTTCTTTCCCTTCCCCGCTTTTGTATTCTGCCTTTTACTATTTGCCATCAACAAGTGCCATGGATGGCTCAAGGAATACTCTAAGTCTCAGTGATGGTTCAATGGTTTTTATTAAAATAATGTTCTGGGCCCTTGAGCCACACCCTTCTCCCTCATCTAGCAAGCACCAAACCGCCCTAGCCCAGCTGCACCCCGATGTATGCGATTTCTTCGAAAATATTTCACCTAATGGAGATTTCACTGAAAAAAGAAATCTACTTTTAACTTTTTCTACTTTAAAAAAAAAAGAATGCATGGGGGGAGACACCCTTAGAAGGATGTCTCCTGCTCCTTTTAAGCTCCTTCAAAGCCTTATCTCCACACATGGATGTTACTACTCCCTCCACTACTCTACTACTCCCTCCTCCACACTACTACTCCCCCTATACACTACTACTCCCTCCTTCAAACTAGTACTACTCCACCCCACCTTCTACTCAGACACCCTTCTTCCACTCACAGAAGCACTTCTCATTCACCCCCTACACTCCTTCTCCTAATCACACTCGCTCTTCTTTCACACACACTCACAATGCGGCACCACTTGCATTTGCTAACCAATGCCTCACCTGCTTCATAATTCACCTCCACAATCCAGTCCACCATCCTTCCTCCTGCCAGTCTCTTGGCCTGCCACCTGCTCTGACCTCACCCAAACAACCCACAACTTCCTTCTTCCTGGGATTTCTTTAACCCCCACGCCCCATCCTCTTGGTGATCTGCTATCGCTGGCCAATCTGGACCCAGAATGTGTTACATACAAAACATCTTCCATATAGTGATTAACTTTCCTTCCTCCACACTGGATGGCTGTGGTACAACAATGGTGGTTCCTGCTGTACAGTGTCTCAGTTTGTGTTGGGCAGTCAGGCTTGGCTGCCTCTAAGGTAAGTCCAGCTGCTAGTTGGTGGGGTTGTGCTGTGCTTTCTTGTAGTTCTAGGGGAGGTCGTACTGGTCTCATTGCCATGCAGCCTGAGCCTGGTGTGTGGTGCACAGCTCCGGCAGCAGGTGCTTAGGGTCTTCCGCTCTTCATTCTGTTGCTTCTGTTTACCTGATGGTGTCTGTATGCCACTTGCGCAGGACTCCTGATCAGTAAGCGGGGGCTCTGGTTTTCTACCTGCTGGCTCTATATTTCCAGCACAGTTGTTAGATAGATTTAGATGGGGCACTGTTAGATGGATTTAGATGGGGCACTGTTAGATGGATTTAGATGGGGTGCCGATGGTTTTCTGTTTTATGGGTGGTCTTCTCCCGTGTCTGTTGTTTCTCTGAAAGAAATAGAGAAAACTTGGCCAGCTTCATAGACATGGAGTGATGCAAACTGTTACTGCACATATGTAGACTGTCATTTGGGAAGGGGAGAGGAAATGGGGCCCTCTCAACTGACACCGTCCCCTTCCTGGGTAGGAGAGGCTCTGTATTCTTCCAAGGTAGGCCTCTCACCAAAGGCTGAGAGGGGATTGCATCCCCTCTTGACAAGGTAAGTGCACTGTACCTTTGGCACAAGACTGGGGGGAAATAATCACAATCAAAGAGATGAAACTCTGAAACAAATCATACCAAGAACTAAGACTGGAACAAAACAACCTGAAGTTCGAAATGTCCATCAAAACTCTACCCTTCCAAGTAGGAGTTCCACAATTTCGTTGATCATCTCCACCTGACACATCAGTGTCTGTATAATCTCTTGGCGCTGTTTGCCTTGGGTAGGACCTTGGGAAGGCATCACCATCCCAATGCTTTTAAGAAACTCCTTAAGCTCTTTAATCGTTTTTGTTCCGTGATGTTATTTCTTTTCAATACAAGAAAAGCGTGTAAAATAAAAGCGTGTATATATTTATATAGGATCCTTTGTACATTATACCCCAACAATTATTTTACACGCTTTTCTTGCATTGATAGGAAATAGCATCACGGAACAAAAACGATTAAAGAGCTTAAGGAGTTTCTTAAAAGCATTGGGATGGTGATGCCTTCCCAAGGTTCTACCCAAGGCAAACAGCACCTATATATATATATATATATATATATATATAAAACCAGAGGCTTTTAATGTTTCTTTTATTCATATTTTGCATACACCAATGCACGTGTATGCTTTTGTTTATGGTGTTGGTTAAAAAGCAATAGCTATATTTAAAAAAACATGAATAAGTCTGCCTTTCAGATTTGAGTCCTATCTATAAAGATATTTATATATCATGTTTTGTGCCTTCCCTTACTTTCTTCCCCTAAAAGGTTTAGTTTCTCTGAGATATTTTATAATTCGATCAATACTGTTTATGCTCAAATTTAATAATGCATATCGACATATGGGCCGACTTCTTCTTTTGGCGATAAAAAAATTAGCTGGACCAGGATGTGCCTTGTTAATATTATGTTCCTCCTTAATTTAGAACCAGCCGTCCTGCCAAAGAGACTAAATGAGGGAAAATATGTTTTAATCATTTATTTGACCTGCTCTTGTTATGTGCTGCACGCCACTGGGGGTCTTGCAAGTGCAATACATGTTTTTTATAATAACGGCGTGGACTATAAAGACATTCTCAATGCGGCTGATGCCATGTTTTGTCCCTGACCCAGATTCCTTGACGCCAGGGCTATTGCATGCTAAGCAACCCTTGAGGGACATGTCACGCTACCAAGTGAACACTACGTAGTGAAAAAACTGTTTTGATTGTATTTTGACCAGGGGAATTGTATCTGGTAAAAAGTGAAAATTAAGTGTTTGGGTCTTAGGATTTCAAATATCTCACTTACATGGTCAGAAGGAATCTTTCTGCAGTCCCAGAATAGAAGAAACTAAACTTCGAACGATGGGACGGTGAACCTCACTTCACTGGAGAAAATGGCCCCCATTAAATTGTCAGTTTTACCTGCGTAAATATATATTTCCAGGTCCCTGCCTCTTTTGCCAGTGTATAGATACGCTGATTTCTGATTTTCATTTGGTGAGTGGAAACATATTAGACTTTCAATTGCAAGTAGAGATGGACGAGGAAGGTTTGCTTCCCAGCTTGGTGAATTATCACAGAGCTTCTCTTTGAAGCAAGCGGTTTTGTGCTGCCAGGACAACGAGTAGGCGATACTAGGATGTTTGCACTTGGAGAATACATTCACTTTCCTTTGCCTTTGTGTCTCAATTGTATGGCAGGCTTTAGTATGGATAAGTTTAAGTTATCAAAACGTTGAGGTGGCATCGCCCCTTTGGGCAGATACTACTATAAGGATAATTATTTTGACGGTGCTGAAAAACAACATATTTTGGGTAACATAATGAATGTATTCCAAATGGCAGATGGTAAAAACAAAGAGTAACATCTCTGGATAACAAGGTGTCTGGACTTGGGCTGCATTTGCTGGTACACTACCATCCAGAATGTTTTGTTGTCTGCTGTTTCAGCATCTGGAACGTTGCTATTATTGGTCAGGTCAGCTGCTGGTTACTGCAGTATTCACACCCGGGGAAGGCTCATTAGCCAATCAGGTGGCTGGAACAGCGTGCGAGAATATACATTCTCTGCCTTTTGTTGCAGCTATCCGAGGCCCTTGCGTGGCCCTCCCTCTCTCCCCCATCCCAACTTACCAGCGAGACCGGAGCTTTGCGATCCATCCATCACGCTCTTTCAGATCCTGGCCAATGCCATAGAAATGAAAAACAGACTTAGTCCCTTTCTTTTTCCCCTCGGGATATTGGCTGTGCAATCAGCACGAATCTCCCCAGGGGAAAAAGAAAACATTCGCACCACGGATAAACCCCGGGGTGCGAATGGCTATCACGCCCCAGGAGGGGGGCGGACATGGCCGGTAATGCCCCACAGTCCTTGCCAGACCCTACCATGGATCGGGCTGGCGGGCCGTTAGCGGCCATGACCGACCCCCCTTTGCCGGGGGCGTGAAAGCCATATTCTGGATATTAGAGTAGGGGTTAACAAAACATTTTCTGTATAAAACAAATGTATATTGAAGAAAGCTCAAGTATGAATGGAATGATTCGCTTTGATTTGTTAGCAGGTGTATTTGGCATCGAGAAGCAGAGAGGTGTCAATATGCTTTATTTAAGGAGACTTTGGAGTCTACAAAGGAGTAAATGAAGAATGTTTTTGTGAAATATCTGAGAAGCACAGTTGGTGGCATGGGATGTGGAGAGATGCAAAGATCTCAGTAGGTGCATTTCACAGCATAATGCCACTGAATAATGTTGATTAGATGCAGAAGGTGTAATCTAAGTGGAGGTCACTGTGACAAAAATGACAAATGAATTCCAATAGCCTCAGTGGCTCAAAGCTTCTCATCGATCCACCATACAACGGCTTCTCGCTTGTAATGTATACAGAGCGGTTGAAATGTCTAAATAAGGGCCACAAAACAATATCTGTTAGAACTCAGAAGCAAGTGTTGGAGATGTCGAATTTGCTTTGAATACGACTGTTCGAATGTCTTATCAAGCAGAGATTGCCAATACATTGCCAAACTATGTGCATCTCTTACTGGTTGACCGCTCCTTTGCTCAAAGGGGCACAGTGACCACTGGGATTGCCAGTCTTCAAAACTGGAAATTCTTGGCAAGGGCAAAATATGGATTGACTTGTGGCCAGGGG
This sequence comes from Ambystoma mexicanum, assembly GCF_040938575.1. NCBI lineage: Eukaryota > Metazoa > Chordata > Amphibia > Caudata > Ambystomatidae > Ambystoma > Ambystoma mexicanum. The sequence continues at coordinate 314,798,363 of NC_090932.1, forward strand.
ATATAAGTAAACAAGTTGCACTGGAATATTGGTCAAATACAAATGGTTTATGGAAATGTAAAGAACATCTGAGCATGCTTCCTGCATTTAAAGCAAGCTTGGTGTATGTGCTCGCTATGCTTCAATGCGCTGTAGGTATTTCCAAACCCCTTCCCTTATTACCATTGTGGAGTGTGATCTTTGTACTAAATAAAGATGATGCCACACTGTGATGTCTGGGGTTGCTTGTGTTTCCGTGCAGAGGGGACCTGCCCTAGCAGCTTGGGCAGGGCTGCTCTCATTGGTGGCAGTACCTGACTGATTTGCATATGGCTGAACCCCTTTTGCAATGGTGCAGATGGGCTAAAAAAACGGTGGTGTGGAAGGTTGCCCAGAGTAGTGCCAGTGGTTCAGATTAATTCATAACCTTTCACCCATCCCTTATTTGGTTATACTTCAACTCTTTATTAAGTAGTAACTACATCGAGCGTACTGCACATCATGCCTCTGTGTGGAGGGTGCTCCGACGATCATATGCTGCCTTACCTGTGCCTTGCTGCGCTCTGCTTCCTCTCGCTCGAGTCTTGCCTGCTTCTGCCGATGTCCAGCACGTTCAGAGTCAAGGTCGGGTTTGGCGCTGTGATTTAAAAGGGCCACTACATATATCCTTGCTACATTTATTTGTTACATGCCACATTTTAAAAGGGCAATCCCTTCAAAAATGGCTGTGAATACAAAATATCGCGGCACAAATGTAGTGGTTTTGCCGCCACAATCATGTAAAGGATGCGGGGGACACCCCCGCAACACCTGGACCCAATGTACCATTTAAGGGGAGCGATGGACCCCCTGCAACTTCCGCTCCCCTTAAATGGTATAATGGGGTACACCTTTACCGGGTCAAACCACAGCATCTTTGCCATGATTTTTTTTACCAGCAACATTTTTGCCGCAATTTTATTACCTGATACGTAAAATACCACTGCAGTGTTAAAACGTTATTTCTTGCAAATTAAGTTTCAGTGTTTCACAAACAGCTTAGGTAGCTACTTCAAAAGGTGTGTGCTGCCATATGGTATCATTATATTATATGATCTCTTGAGTGTGCCTTTGAACTGACTAAAACAAGGAATGCTGCAGAGGACAGCACTAATCACCTGTTGAGCTCTTGTATGGTTGGAAACTTCCTTCTTCCGTGATGTGCCAAGGAACTAAACCACTGATCTCCAAATATTCCTCCATCCATGGCTCACATATCACCCTTTCGAGTCAAATAAGTTCCCTAGCACTAGGCTTTCTGGGTGACGCAGCATGTAGATTATTCCTAGTACTGTTCTCCAGGAATATCTTGGTTCCAATGATGATGATTCGTGCCTTTGATAGTTTATATTAGAGCCTGTTATAAAGATGTCTGACGATAAAAACAGAGGTATGCTGTTCGTTTATGATATGATATATGGTATGATATGACGTGTTATGGAATTTATAATGCGTCTGTCCACAAATGTTTCTAGGCGCGACAAGACAAGGAGGGGGAAACAAAAGGGAGGACAAAACAACGATCTCTTAGGCCTTGTGTCATTCAGATCGCGCAAGAGCAGGGAAGGGGGGGGGAGGGAGAAGTTCTGAGGGTAAGGGGAGGATGGAGAAGTGTGGGACAAAGGAGAATAACAAGAGTGCAGCCAATGGGTGTCCCGTGCATGTACTCATAAGTGCAGCCAACGGGTGGAAAATAAGTGCTAGAGAGGGGACTGTAGGGTTACAGATACAACCACAAGTGCAGGGGAGCCAAGAGGCAGTGCAGGATTGCAGCTGCACAGGCAGGGACTTGGGCCCGGATTCAGAGGGTGACCAGGTTACCAGTGCATGGAACAGGCATGTGATCAGCAAGGGAGAGGAAGAGAGAAGGCAGAAGCACAGAGACAGGTCCTGAGGTGCTTCCAAAACCGGAGATGGTTCTCCTCAAGTTTCAGCGAGGCAGGGAGGCTGTTCCACAAGGAGGCCCCAGCTGAAGAAAGAGATCTGCCCCCCACTTTTTGCTTGGAAAAGCGACTGACCCTCAGAGAGTTCGAGGTGGAAGAGCGGAGAGCTCGAGAAGGCAGATATTTAGGAAGAGAGAGTTGAAGGAAGTGTGGTTCCAGGCCCCAGAAAGCCTTGCGGACAATGCAAAGGGTGTTGAACTTGATCCTTGCTGCCACTGTGAGCCAGTGAAGGGATTTCAGAGCTGGAGAGATACGATCCCTGGGCTTGAGGCCAAGGACACGTCTCGCAGTATGATTTGATTGGAAGCAGTAAACAATATTCCATGGGGACCCAAGCCAAAGGCTGCATTGGCCAAATGAACGGGTTAATGGCAAGATTGAAAGTCTGGAAGGTGAATACTGTAGTGCTCTGTGGATGCTATGGGTGTGAGTCTGCTTTTTTAGACCTGCGCGTTCCTTCACGTGTGTTGGATTCCTGTTTTGTTTACACTTGCCATGAGCTCCTTGATTGCCACCATGCTTAGAACCTGTTTTATTCCACTTGCACGTACTTAATAATACAATATAATAGCGCTCTTGCTATTCTCGAAACAACACTGAAATCCCACTGCTCAATACAACATAATTACTTGGGGACTTGCAGGTATTAGCTTCTGCAATCAATGAAGGGCCTTGTTTGCATGGCAGGATGTATGCTAGTTGACATTTGCAACTGGGAGGTAGGTGCCCCACAAGCAGTCAGTTGGTTCGGGCCCAGCAAGTTACTTCAGGCACTGGTCAGCATTTCCAAGGAATCTGAGGGGCTTAGTGCTTCTGATTAGAATTGGGGCATTCTGCTGGTTCCACTGAATCTCACAGGCGTGTGGGGTCTCCTACACTAACCTCCAAGTCTTCATGGTGTCCCCTACTTCTTAATCCTTTAAATTCCTCCTTTAAATTCCTTCGTTAATCACCTCCACCATGCTGGGCAGATTTCACTTGGGCCTTTAGGCTTTTAGCAGTCGGTATAACCTACAGGTGTGGGCTGTAAAGCTCTCATAATCTATGCTGGAGGGCACTGACTGGTTTGGCTCATGCAATTAGCTGCTTGGACCTTTAGTCCATAACTGCATAGTTTTTCACCCATTTTCTAAGCTGTACATGCAAACCTGTTCCTCCATTGACAGGATGTTCCTCTGTAATATCCCTTAAAGAGGAGATGCACTAGGGATGACCATACATGTATACAAGACCATACATACCAGCCATCCAGGACTTTAAATGACATGCTGTGTTTTCAGATACTAGTTCAACAACTAAAATAACATGTTTTATTTCAAAATGTATTTAATAAAACAATTGCCCTTGTGTACGTATTCATTTATCTCTTATAATATTCTTTGAAAATGTCCATATTATGATGTTGGTTAAGATCCGGGGACTACACATTTTTATCCAACAGATCAAATTATGATCTTGACCCTCCTTAATATCATAAATGGCTTGTTGGATAAAAATCACATACAATTTGGTACTGATTATCCCCTCACATTAATGAATTTATGAATTTTGTTTTCCTTTTATTGTGCTTATGGTTGCACATATAAAACACCTTACAGACGTGTAAATGTCAAATCTAAATATAAACCCACCTACATACATACACATTTCATATTTAGTAAACAAGTTTCATTCAACACATCATTTCAGTCCAAGATAAAATACAATTTGATGATTGAAATAAATAAAATATGTATATTAAATCTTCAAAAATGATTACTAGCCAAGTATAAAACAATAACAAAATATTAGTAAAAAACATGTTAAACTTAGGCACCGTCCATGTGATTAATGACTTCTTAAATTAATTGAGAATTAACATTTCATTTAAACATATAGAATTGTGTCCCCACCATGAATACTTCTTTCCTCTTTGCTTTCATGCAAGGCCAGGGGCATTTTGCTTCCCTGTGTGTAGCCCATCCGGGATGCTTTCTGTGGTACTGCATACACCTTTTGTGGGAGCATTGCTGTTGGTAAAGGTCTAATGGAGCAATAGATTCATGGCCCCAGGTCATGTTCATGAAGCAGGATTCAATGAGAGGTGATTATTGTCACCTCTCCCTACTTTCTTCCGTAAGATGTCCTTGTGGTGGTCTAGCAGCAGTGTGTTGTTTTGAGGCGGACAGGCAGCTCCGGTAAGTAAAGAAAAGTTGAAAATGTATGTGTATGTATCAGTGTGTACATTCCAGTTGTTGTCTTTGTGTGCGTTTAACCGGTGTGTGTGTGTGTGTGCGTTTAACCGGTGTGTGTGTGTGTGTGCGTTTAACCGGTGTGTGTGTGTGTGTGCGTTTAACCGGTGTGTGTGTGTGTGCGTTTAACCGGTGTGTGTGTGTGTGTAACCGGTGTGTGTGTGTGTGTGTGCGTTTAACCGGTGTGTGCGTGTGTGTGCGTTTAACCGGTGTGTGCGTGTGCGTGTGCGTGTGCGTGTGTGTGTGTGTGTGTGTGTGTGTGTGTGTGTGTGTGTGTGTGTGTGTGTGTGTGTGTGTGTGTGTGTGTGTGTGTTTTTCTGTTAGTGTAAGTGTGAGCCGTTCAGAGGGGATCTGACTACGGCCATTCTGGCATATACTTTGGGTACCAGTGTCATGAACTTGTTCAACAGTGGCAATAATGGCACATCATGTTGGCATTAGCACCTTGAAAGTGTTTTACAATGGTAAACATACCATTTACTCTGGCCAGTGGCAATGATTACATATACTATGGGCAGTAGTGTCATAAAAGTGTGTTTCCATGGTAATGATCCCATGTTGTGGGCACCAGCATCATGAAAGTGTTTTACAGTGCAACGATAATATGCACTGTGGGCAACAGTGTCATGAAAGTGTTTTGCAGTGGCAATCCTGACCTATATAATGAGCACACGCATTGATAAAAGTGTTTTATTGTGGTAATGAAGACATACACCCTGCAAGTATAATAAAAGAGTTTTACAATGCTGACATATATTCTCGGCACCATCATCTTGAAAGTGGTTTGCAATGTCAATTTTGACATGTGTTGGACAAGCTTCATTAAAACATGTAAAAAGCTCCTATGTAAAGTTGGTGATGTGGCATTCATTTAATTTTTACTTGTGAACATATTGTAAATTATGTGGCGTTTTACCCAACTTTCCACATAAAAAGTGCAGTCCAAATGCACAATTTCAACCCATTATCTTAGATATTTTCTTGTGAGGAACCTTCCCTAATACTGATGGGTTACTTGAGGCTAAGTCTGTACACTCAGTCACTCACACCAATTTGGGGGAAATCTTTATGTCGCTCTACTGAAAGAATTCACCAGGTGTTGCTACCTCAGAGTCAGGCCATTTCCTCATGCGGACCAATACAACCATGTTATCCAGTCAATTATTTGCAGCAGGCAAGCAGAGAAGAATCAAGTCTTCGGGATATTCAGAGTTTAATGGCTATAGTGGTTCTAAGCTGGCTTCAACCAGGTAGATTTAGTGTGCCTGAATCATCTGGACCCTAATTGATAATCATTTTATTTTTAGTATGCCTACATCCCTTTCCCTTTCCTACGTATTTGTGGGACATTCTGCCCTAGGGCGATTGGAATGAAGCTTTTTTCTAGCAGCCCAAAAAATGTTCCTTTTGTAGTTTTTATGCAAAGCTGCATGCTTATGCGGCCACAGCCCCACCTCCGCAGGCCTCATTCTAGGTTTCGCGTGTCAGTCCTTCTCTTTGCACAGTCAGGAATGGACATGTGCGGCACCAAGAGGGTTTCCCACTCTTTTTTGTATTCCATTTTTCCAATCTTTTCTCTCCTTGCAGCCTTGGTTCTTTGGTGGGATTCTATTTGGCTAGGCCTGCTCGTCGCGAAAGTGGCCTTTGTGATGTTAGACCCAGATGAACTATGCCCCAAGTGCCTGGGCCTGTACCACAGTTAGGATTGCTGCTTATACTGCAATGCCATTATCTATCTATCCATCTATCTATCTATCTATCTATCTATCTATATGCATTTTTCTATAGCGGCACTAACCCGTAGGCCTCAGGGCGCTTACAAAGAAAAACATGGAGACAAGAAAAGGGGACACCAGAAAAACAAGCCAAAGACTAAAAAATGAGTGTTGAGCTATTGGCATGTAAGGATATTGAAGTTTTTACAAGTCATTTAGTCAAGTTCAGCAGCAAAAAGAAAAGTTTTCAGATGATTCTTGAAAAGGGTGGTTGAGTCACTATCAGCAAGATCAGGTTTCGATCGTGGGATTGGTTTTGTGAAGTGGCTCCGAAAAACACATCCCCATTAGGCATACCACAGAAGGTTTCTACGATTTTTAATGTCAAACTCTCATTTCCAGAGTCCTTTCCTTTGCCCTAAACAAGCACTGTGCATTTTTATCAAGATGTTGATAGTGGTCGCTGAGTTTCTTTGCCTCCAGGGCAAATGTACCTCTGCCTGGTCGAATGGCTGGTGATGGCTCAGTTTTAACCGGTGTCCAAGGATCATCCTAACCTTTTGTGCTATCTTCTCTTTTGATTTGGTCCTCACTTTGAAGCTGAGGAAGTCTTCTTGACAGCCTCTTAGCATCTGATCTTTATTGGCCTCTGCTGGAACACTGCCTGCACACTGTCTTTCGCACTATGGCGAGAGTGAAAGGTATTCTAGCCATGTTCTCACCTTTCCACATTTGAACCTCTTTGATGACCTGGTGATTCCAGGGGCTGTTAGGCCTTATGACACATTAGATCCTTGCAGTTCCAATAGCCCGCTTGAAAATGAGAAGGACACATCTTGTTTTGAGAAAATCATAGTCACAGGCCGCAGACCTGCAATCAATGATGCTCACTATCGTGGAGGAAATGCAGCCAGACTTGATATGGTGGTCCAGACCATACAACCTGTCGACCAGGATGTTGCAATGCGCTTTATGCGGTATTCCCGAACTACACCATCCAATCCCTTCAGGTCCTATAGAATACAGTAGTTTGCATTATCTATAACACTTGCCATCACAAACATATATCTTCCTTTAAGCGCAAGCTTCATTGGTTAAACATCCAAGCAAGGAACAGCTGTAAACTTTTGACTATTGCACATAAAGCTCATCATGGCAACTGCCCGCGTTTTATTAAAACGTGTATGCCAAAATATATTCCATCACTCTGCCTCAGATCAGGATCCTCCTCACTGTTTCATATCCCTCGGGATAAGCAGGCTTTGGGTTTGGGACTGGCTTATTCTATTCATGCGATCAACCTATTCCCCTTAATCTCAGGATTTTCGCAAGAAGATCCAATCTTTCTTTTCATAAAATTATGCCAGACCCCCTTATAAGGCATGTTGCCCACGTGCTAAGATAGTGATAAGGTCGTAGCACAGAAAAAATAATCACAACAGTCCCTGTGTTGGTGGGGAGCCACCCTGGGCCTCCTCTGAATCTTAAATATGTGGTTTATCCAGGTTTTCAAGGATCATATCAATGTACTAGAGCAGAGGGGGTGCTAAGAGCTTTACTTCTATTCCCCAAGGCACGTGTGCTCAACATCAGGAACAAGCCTGTTCGGGTATGGAAAGACAACTCTACATCAACGTTTTATGTAAACAAGCAGGAGGGTGCGAGGTCCAAACCATTGATCATGCTGGCAGTGGAGATGTGGGCGTTTGAAGTTCACCAACCTATCCATCTTCGGGCTGTTCATCTTCAGGGCTTGGAGAACAGTTTGGTGTACTCCCTGAGCCATCTAACATCAGCAAACCACAACCGGGAGCTCCTTCAAGAAATAATTCATGTATTGTTCTCTGTTTTCGGTCCTCCTTTTGTTACTTATTTGTCACTCATAAAAACAGGAAATTGACTCCTTTTGCTTAGAGGGTAGGTCATGGGCCAGGTTCCTTGGGGGATGCTCTGGTGATTCCATGTGAAGAGATGTATACCTTCGAATTTCCCCCACTTTCATTAAATCACCAGACACTTCTGAAATTCCAGAGGTCAAGTGACTGCACCCTAATTTTCATAGCTCCCTGATTTTCATTTCTCCTTGGTGGTCGGCCACACTTTGGTTTTGCAACCTAAAGAACCTATCCAGAACTCCTCTGGTTCATCTCCCAGACCGACCAGACCTTCTATCTCAAATGTTGGGGTCAGTTTCCACATCCGTCTCCTCAATCAATGAGGCTCTTAGAAGCATGAAGTCTTAAGCGCTCTTGCTAGGCCATCATGGTTTCTCCTCTGACAATATGTGCATCATACAGGCAGCAAGGAAGGAGTCCACCCGCTCTCAATATAAGAGCAAGTGGAAACAGTTCTGTCTTTGGTGCCTAGAGAAGATTAGGAACCCTTTTCAGCCTCCTTAGATGACAATATTTCCTTCATATCCAGTCTAGCATCCTCTGGCCGCCAAATAAAATCTTGCAGTTCCTATCTTTGGACCTAAGGCGCCTACCTCAATTCACAGCAAACTTCCTTCTCTACAACCAGCCCGGTGGTTAAACACCACTTTGATGCCTTGTGCCATTTCTCTCCCCCAAAGAGACACATTCCCACACTACACTCACTTATCCACATGCAGTTTTGTACTCTCAATGCATCCCCAAACCTCACGCAGCCATAGCACCACTCCCTAGACACGCTACCACGGGCACATGCCCAATTGCGCCCATTATAGTCACATCCCCAACATGCATATAGTCCCTAATCAGCTGAACCATCCATACTCCCACATGCATATGTCCCCATGCACTGCTCCATAGAACCACAGGCACAGCAGAGGAGAGGAAATAAGGGGTGAGAGGAACAGGGAAGAGACAATGGGGAAAGAAGGCAAGCTGGACAAATAGGTCTAGTGGATAAGTTACACACTTTAGAACCAAAACATTAGATTCTAAGCTGGTTACACTCACAGCCATTAAAAGTGCTACATTATTAAATTAAAGGAACTGACCAAGAGAGGGAGGAAGTGATTTTGTAGCTAACCTGCAGACTTTGTAACCAAAACATGTGGATTCCAATCCCAGCTTCCCCGCTTGAATAACATCATCACATGTGGGACCCAGTATAATGTACTACATTAAATCAAAAAGATTGAACTGGAGAGGAAAGAGGGGAGATACAGACTAGCTGCAATGCTGCGATATTTAGAACCAGAAGTTCTAGGTTTTAAACCATGCATCACCATTTAGCCAAAAGTGAGTATGAATATAAAGTGCAATATTACATCAAAATGAATGCTGAGGAGAAGTGTGTTCTGATGCTAAACCACACATATTGGCCACAGACCTTCTGGATCATAATCCTGGCCATCTTTGTGGTGCAGAAATTGCTCTCCCATTTCGGCTTGCAGCCTATGTGGATTGCTTTGCAACCACTACTAATTCATCTATCTAATCTTTTAAAAGTATGTATGCCTTCAGCTGTTGGTAGTTTTATTAGATACTGGCCCCTGTTACCAATTTATGTATGTGAACCGGTTTAAAAAAAAAAGAATTTACTGGTATTAGTGGGGTGCAGAATCATTTGATGACCTTTCCTATGATGTTTTTGAGGGACCAACATTTGTTTCATGTGTCTGATAAAATGATGACGACATTGGTTACGTTTTGAAACATTCAATTAATATATATATAGTAGTGGGACCTACCTTTTTTTTCCAAGGCAATTTCTTGTATATATTATTCTTAGACCAAGTACCAGGTGTATTTACTTTCCCACACACTGATACATCTTGGAATGCATTAAATGTGGTATTCAATCTATGTATAGTGAATGTATTTGATTTAATATTTAAGATATTTTCAGTAGTCATTGGTTGGCACACTAACATAAAGGTTGTGCTGGGGAAGTGAGCATGTAATGTTTTCCAAGGAAATTTCTTGTATATATGGGTGAACTAATGCCACTGATCCTAATCCCTGTTTCAATACTTGCCCAAAACGGTGTGATCTTGGGGAAATGTCTTTCTCTTTATCTAATAAAATTGGAAATTTCTCCCATCTTAAATCCTAAAAGACTCTGAGATTGTCGAATATAAAGCAAAAACGGTTCCAGAGATAAATTAAAAAGGTAGGGTGATAAAGGACACCCTTGACGAGTACCTTTGAACAATTTGAAGGAAGCTGACAGTAGCCCATTTACCCAAACCCTAGCACTAGTATCTAATTGTAACGCCCCCACAGCATTAATGAACAATGGACCAAAACCCATCTTCATCAGTGTATAATTTAAGAAGGTCCAGTTTACACTGTCAAAAGCCTTCTCAGCATCAAAAAAAGGAAAAAGCAGATTTTCAGCTTCTGAACTAGAAATTGAAGTTAAGGTGTTGGCTTATGCTGACAATGTTACGATCATCCTTGATAATCCTGAAACGGGTGGAAATATACTTCGAGGTATTGTAAGGGGTGGGTAAGCTCTCGGGGTATATAATCAATTGGGAAAAAACTATAGTATTCCCGGTCCGTGACACTCCTGTACGTGATCAATTGTTAAACTGGAATTGTAAATGGGAAAATAGATCTGTGAAGTATTTGGGTGTGTACCTCACTAGAGATATGAAAATGATAGTTTGGTTTAATGTTGGTAAAGTCATTGAAACTCTTTGGAAGGACATTTGTAAATGGGAAAGACTACCATTGTCGGTTTGGGCAAAAGGTAATGCCATTAAGATGGTACTCTTACCTAAGGTTTTATACATCATTCAGTCTCTTCCATTAAGATTTTCAAAAAAGGCTCTTGGTCAGGTAGATAAGGTATTTCAAGAATTTTCATGGGGTGCTGTGAAAAGGCCCAAGATAACAAGGTATCTTATGATCCGGGGGGACATCTGGAGGTGGTTTTGGATATCCCATTCTCGAAGATTATTTCAATGGCTTTCTGTTAAAGAAATCGTCTATTTACTTCTCTATGAATGGTCCAGTGATTCCGCTTTGGGCTTGAATTGAGGAACATATGTTGAGACCCTTTCGTGTTGAAAGTTTATACTCCTTTGGTAGGTTGCCTAGACAAGTGGCTAAATCTGTGATGGTCACTAAAGATGCTATCATCTCTTGGGTTACTGGTGGTGGGCAAGGGTTATATTTATATGAGGAAGCTTCCATCTGGCAGAATCCAGGTTTGCTGATTAATAATAGGATGTTGTGTTGGAGAAGCTGGATTAATAGGGGCATATTATTGTTAGGAGATATCTGACATGATGGGGCTATGAAGTCATTTGAGGATTTGAAGGTTACATTTGGTTTACATCAAAGGGAATTGCAAAGGTATAATTTGTTGAATGCTTTAATATTGGAGAGGAGTCAGATGATTGATTTGCCTCTGTTGCAGAGACCTGAGAGGTGTAATTTTTTCTCTATTGTTCCACACAGGGTGTCTAATTTTGTAAGGCTCTTTCCGACTGAAAATCGTTCCTTAGTACTATGGGATAATTTGAGATGTGCATGGTCTGAAGAACTTGGAGAGGTTATACCTCGGAAGGAGTGGGAAAGTATGTGGAAGGTTCCGATTAGGGCAAAGGCTGATTTGAATTTGCGCTTTATTCACCAGAGGACTTTAGGGCATCTTTTTTGGACTCTGGATAGGATGTATACATTGGGACTTGCTGATACTGATAGGTGCTGGGGTTGTTTGAAGGAAAAGGGTATTATGTTACACATGTTATGCGATTGCAAGAAAGTAGTGGGTTTTTGGAATGAAGTTTTGGATAGGGTTGATATGGTATGTGAGATTGCTTTTCCTAGAAATCCATTAGCAGTGATAATGAAATCTTTGAGTGTTGTGCGGCATCTTGAATATCTGATGTTGTGTTGGATTAATAAAGTCCTCTTGCTGTCAGACTAATATTGCGTGCCTGGAAGACTAGGAAAAAGCCATGTGTGGAAGATTGGCTAGTTCAGGGGCACATTCTTTCACGTTTTGAGAAATTGAAATTGGGTAGATTACACAAAGAAGAGATCTATAATGAACAATGGAGTAAATTCAATGAGTTTTATGCCTGATGTTCTATCAGAATGTTTTTTCTTTTTCCTTTATTTTTCTTTGGGTGGCGGGTGGTGGGAGGGGAGGGTTGATGTTTGTGGTGTCTTTGATGTTGTATTTTTGTTGGTAAAATGAAAAAGTGGTGTTTATGATAATTGATTAGCAGTGAACTGCCAATCAGAGACAATATGTTCTTTTGCTTTTTGTTCTTTTTTCTCTGTATTTGACTTAATATAATTACTATATTTTGTACTCAGTTATGCGCTGATTGTTTAATTTATGCTTGTCCTTTCTGAATTGTAATTGTTTTGTTGGACTAAATAAAGATTTTTTAAAAAAATTGGAAATGCTTAGAAATGAATAAACTGAACAGAAATATGGAGTGCTATATAAAACAATAAAGCAGTCAAATGAGAGGAAATGAAGGGGATGTAGTGAAGTGCTACATTTCTGATGTTGGAATCAGAAGATCTCAATCTTAATCTGGGTTTCCCCTTTTGACCAACTGGTTTGATCTTGGGCAAATCAATTTATCTCCATTTGCTTTATTTCCATTATCGGTCAATTATGTTTCTGTTACCCATGTAACAATTACATGTTGTCATTGCACGTTTATATCTTAAAGGTTATTAGGTTGAGGTAGCCTGCCTTTCTTATCTGGCACTGCTGGAGAGCAGTGTTTACACATGCACAGTGAACGCAGTGATCACATTTGGTGCGAGATGGGATGCCTCTCGTTTTTTATCTGTGTGATTCTTTTCCTGCTATGTCTGTATTCATTAGAACCCTGTAATATAAGGGTAATCAGGTGAGACATTTTTCCCACAATCTATGAAATTTCGCACAAAAACGGTTCCCCGGATGCGACACATTTTGCACAACTACGGGTTAGGCAAAATGGTATACAGAATTCTCTCGCTATTGACATTGGAAAGAACGCAAGATCCTCAGAGGTGTGATATATCCGTTTCTTCCTCTGATTGTGCTGCTGTCTGCAAAGCCTGGGGTGGCTGGAAGCATGCACTGTGTGAGGCAATGCAGATCACAGTTTGCAAAGGGTCTGCCACCTGGAACCCTGATCACAACTGCCCCTTCGAATTACTGCTCCGAGTGGCTTTCTGCTTCCACATTTCCCCGAAGGACACAGAGAAAGAATCATGCTGTGGCACATTTTAAATTCAGTTGCATACAATGATAATTTAATGTCATGACCTGGCGCTGTGCAAATAGTTTTTCGAGTTAAGATGATCTTGATTAGAATTCCAAGTTATGCATTGCCACCAAAGTTCCAGCATCCTATGTCTAACCCCCTACCGCGCCACTGAACTGCAGTCCTACCTTTGTGTTGGCAACCGCTGTCAAACAGAAGTCCTACTTTCATGATGACGCCCTGCCCTAGCTCCCCCTTTAAACCTCCCCCCTGTAGGCCCCTCCTTTCCAAAGGTCAGAAAAGCTCCTTACCTCGCATCCCAAGTCACTCATGATTGCTTAAACATGGAGAGGCCCTCTGACTGCTTCAGCTGGGCTCCCTTGCATTGAAGGATGATTCAGGGAGAGAGCGAGAGAGCACTGTAAGCTCTCACACTAAAGCACAGGCAGAGGGAGAGGAGGCCATATGGAGAGTACATGGGAGGGAGAGAAAGAGTGCGCTAGATCAGCATGCCATACGCTCTATACAGCTAGTAATTCTCTGGATATCAGAACTTTGACATCTAGGGTTGCAATACTCAAATTTGGTGAGGTTTCCAAATGCATCAAGCCTTTCTACATTTTGAAAAGTATACTTTTCCCATGAAAAGGAAAGCAGGAACGCCGTGGATGGACAGATGTCAAACGCCTTTTCTCCTCACATCCAGGTCCATAGACTGTCCAAATCAGTATGAATGGGTCACGTTTTCAAACTCTCTTAATGTTAAGGGGCGTGTTGTGAACAATGATCCCAGTCTGCATTGTACAATTTGTCCTAACGGTGAACGGTGCAGCTTGATGCTGAGAGGACGCTGAGCGGACCTTTCCTCTCAGCCATTTGCTGAGGGCCCTGACCGTAGCTGAATGAGGAAGAGCTACAGGGGTTTTGAGATCTGTCCCCCTCCCTGCTCGTGAGGCAAATGAGTCGTGTCCCGGGCTGTCGGGTGTTGGTGAGGATGGTGCAGTGCCACGGGAAGCTTCTGTGTTCTCTCGCCTCACGTCACCCTTTGTTGGCGCAGGTGCTGGTGTTAAACAACAACCATACTGCAGGCTGTGAAGGCTGGGTAAGATTAACTTCTCGCTAATCTAGCGAGTGCCTCCAATTCTCTCCTATTAACAATTTACAAATGTGCTGGATGCTGGAGGCGTTTTCTTTCGTTTTGTTTCTATTGGAAATTCTTTAATCAACTAATGTGAGGCGGTGACTGCAGGGAATCGTTCCCTTTGAGCCGACTCTGTGATAGCGTGCAAAGAAATCTTACTAATGGTGAAGGAATACTACCGGTATTGAATGGTGGAAGGAGCTGACCATAGCAAGTGCTGCTCCATTGTTTAGCCCATTTAATAAGAAGTAATCATATATTGCCAATTTGACGATCCAGCACATTAAACATTTGGGAGGATTAAGTAATAGTGGGCTATCGCGGAGTGCTGATCCTCTCCACCCAAATTGGGTTTTTGTATTTGCACTGATGGACACAGGGTGCTGGTCCACATGCAAAAAGAGGAAAAAATGACGTAACTGGGCCAGGGCGACAACCCAACATCATGGGCTTTTTCATTAAAACATCTGTCCCCTTTACTGATAAAGAGGGGATGGTCCACCGAAGCCCAGTAGAGTGTGCTGAACGGGAGCCAAAACTAACATCGACACAGGCGCCATTAGCCTCCCTACCACCGACCACGCTGGTTAATTCCTTTACCATTGACAATAATGGATCTTTACTCAACCTATGCAAAATCCTAAGGAGAAAATCCTCAGGTCCAGAAGGGATTCCGCAGAAGGAAATACCAGCGACTAACCTGTCAGGCACCCTAGACCTGGGCAAATTTGTTTCATCATTTTCCATAGAAGATGTGGATTGTTATTCCAGTGAAGGGTCTGCTCCCAGTGAAGACTCCAATCTGCCTGGTAAAGGGGAGCTGCCATAAGAAACGTTGCAATCTATTCAGTCCATTGAATCCAAATTAGAAGCTCTTCTTTCACTTGTCACCAAGTTGGCGAAAAATCAGTCCTACTTCTCCGCCCTTCTGGGAACCGTTATGCAGAGGGCGGTTGCTGGAGAGCACCTACATTTGGAAACAACTTCTTCCTTGAATAAAGCCAGCATACAGACCAGGCAGGCAAAACCAGCCAAAAGTAAGAGGGCTGAAGCAAGGGACTCCCCCTCGATACCAACGATTGCTGAGTCAAGCACGGATAGACCCAGAAAGGGAACAAAACATTGTTGATATCGTGGCCCATTCAGAGGACCATGCACTGGATGCCCTTTGTGTGGAGATGTCAATGCTAAATAGCCCTCTGACGATGACACCAGATAAAGTGGATTCTAGCATCACATCATCTATTGGAAACAGTACCCCAAGAGAGCAGCCTGTTAAAACCTGGAAACTGAGCCCAAAGTTAGACATAACCTACCTCATGTGTCTGGTTATTACACAATTACTAATGACCTGGGTGAAGACACAGTGAGGCAGGTGGGCCTACATGGTCCTTTGGATAACTGGATTAAAGCAATTTGGTCAAAACGACCAGATCCCAACACAACCCTCCTGAGAAGCCATATAAGGCTGACAATGGTTTCCAATATTTGAATAAAGATAAGAGTCATAGACAGGCAAGGAAATTTGGATGAGCCAAAACAACGGTTAACGAAACTGTGTCAACAAGTGGCAAAACCAGCCCTTGCCACAGAGCGGATAGATCCGTCTTGCCCCCATGAACGACACCAGTAGAAACACACAATGGTTCTTGATAAAAAAGAATGATATAAATAACTGCCCATCTTGGCTGGACTATGTTGAACTGTCACAGCAATGTAAAGAACAGCAAGCACAGGTGAATGCCCTGGATGGCCGGACTTAAAGTTCATCAAAATTGTTGAAAGTTGTCCCACAGCCACCAGCTCATTCTTAAACCGTACATGGTTATTCCAACTGTTTGGACTAATATCAACTTTAAACAAATTCACTCCCACTGATATTGCATCTTTAGAATTGCCCCGGGTGGGCAGCCCTAGTAATTGGGTCTTGTTGACTATGGCTTCCCCTAAAGCAGCAGAGATGATTTGTCAACACTCTACGGAATTCATCGAGCTAGGTTTTGAGCTGGTTATTTTTAGACCTGTCAATGTGTTGGATAGTTACTATGAACTCAGACTAAAGGGTTATCCCAGAAACGTTCATACTGCTATCACAGAAACTTGCCAGTTTAAGAAGGTAGATTGGGTTGCTGGTACTTAGTTATATATTTCTTCTCCTCAGCAGTGGCATAAGTCATCTTCATCTCTAGTCACACATCTGATTTCCTGAAACATACATGGACATCACTCCTTTTTGACAACCTTTGAGGGTCTTGCACAACTAATGAAGGTCAACATCTTTTTTTTACTGGAGACTTTGCTGACTAGAGCCTTTGAATTAGATGGGTATACCCTGCTCTTCAGGTTATCTGAGATCCCGTCAGCCGGGCGTCCTAAAGGGGGTTTGTGAATGGGTGGTAATGCTGTTTATAAATTGAAGCCCTTTACCAGTAATGTCTCATATAATAATCTCTTATGTAGGGTCATGCCTAATCCCCCTTTTTATAAATGACCTTCATTAATGATGACTCTTTATGATCCCCCAAATGGTACCTGTACTGTTACACTCAAGTCCTTGGTGAGGACTACAGGAGTGGCATGCCTCTTACCTTATAGACACAGTTATACTTGTGGATGATTTTAATGTTGATTGCCTAGCTGATATTATTCTGAGATTGGGAAAAGTTCTTAAGCCACAAAGAAAGAGACGGAGAAATGATTGGTGTAACATTCTTTTGGAATTTGACATGCATACTTTATCTCCTAGGGACAGAGGTTTTATACCTACGTGGACTAACGGCTTGTATGCTAGCAGAATCCATTTTATTTTTATAAATGATTCTATGCAACATTCTAATCCTGGGTTGGAAGTCCTTCCCACCCACTTGAGTGATCACGCAATTCTTTCCATGACCACATCTTCCTGTGCCAAGCCAAAGGATAAATTAAAGTTTAATCCGGTGGTAAATATACATGGCAACCGTCTTCGGTGGACGATTGTCGATATTGGGAAGTTTAACAGTAGAATGTCTAACTCAGATAAGTCAGAGAAGGAGATTCTAGTTACAAATGATTAGCAACTGGATGGCATGGTGAAAATGTTTGGTCAGCTTTGGGAGACATTTACTGTGGAGTAGATCGAGCAACACTCCAGGCTTGATCTATGACATAGATATTACCAAAAGATCACTCAGAGATAGTTCTGAGGAAGGAAAGGATGCGCTATGTCAGATCCCATTTTAAACAGTGGCAATCCAGTTATCCTTTGGATCATGCCAATGTGAATTGTAATTATATCAATAAATTGATTCTGACTAATGATTCCAAAAAATATTGGCATATAATCCAGTTCGCTATGGCCGGGTCATCTGCGATAGAATTTATCATCATACCCGAGGGGACTTGGGAATCCCAAATAAAAAATATTTATTGGGACCCCAAGGAAATCATAGATATAGAGAAAAATAAATCAATGATTGACACGGGTATGGTACCAACTAAAAGACTTAGATGATCAGTCACTGATATGCAAAATGAAACCCCCTGGGGCTGTGCACGCTGATGGTATGAGTAGCATGGTCCTTAAGAATGATCCTGTACTTGGGCTAATCTTCGTAACAATCTTTTTTTCAATGTTTGTGAAACTGGGATAATACCAGAGACATGGGCTCACTCCGTCTTGGTCCCGGTCCATAAATCTGGCCCGTGCAACATCCCAACGAACTTTAGAAAGTTAGCCATCTTGGATAGTTCTTCTAAAATATTTTTGATTGTATTATAAGAACTACTGACAAAATGGGCTGAAGGGAGGGCTCTGGTACATTTTTCGCAAACCAGTTTGAGAAAGAATCATAGCACTATCCATCCGATTTGGGTATTACATACCCTTATATCAGACGTGTGGCATTATGAAGACACCAGCTTGTATGCATGTTTTGTGGACTACTCGGGTGCCTTTGATAGTGTCATACGAAGCAGCCTTTGGTGGAAGTTAACCATTTGGGGTATTGATTCCTCACTGCTCTATTTCATTAAGTTACTATACTCTGATAAGAAAATCAGAATCCATCTATCTCAGGAGGGTGAGTTATCAAAATCGTATTCTACTAATAAAGGGTTAAAACAGGGATTCCCCATAACCCCCTGTTGTATAACTTATATGTTTCCGACTTTCCTCTCAAAACAGTTGGAAATAACCACCCTCCCAGGTATAGTAACAGACCATTGCACTGTCTTACATATGCAGATGATACTGCGATCCTGGCGAGAACCCCGATTGGACTTCAACGCTCCATAACGACATTGCAACAATATGCCTCTATAAATGGTTTGGTAACCCCCATAAAACTAACATCCTTATTTTTGGCAAAAAGGCCTCCAAATATAACTCCTTTAATTGGTGGGTCGGAGCCTCTCGAATAGAACGATCTACTGAGTACAAATACCTAGGTATATATCTATGAAATAATCCTAAATCAACACATCTACCTCTGAAAATTGTACATAGAGCTTGAGCTTGGAAGAAGTTGATTGTGCTCAGAAAGATACTTGATAGGATTGGGGGAGGCTCCATTGAGGCAAAGGTCCGTTCTTATAGAATCTCAGTTGTTCCTACTATTCTCTATGCGTTGGAAGTTTATCCCGAAGGCTCTGTTAAATGTTTGAAGTCTTTAGAAGCCAACATATTACGATCCCTCTTGGGACTACCGGCAGCCACCCTGGTTGAGGTGATCAGATTAGAGCTAGGCTTGCCTTCAATCATGTCCTGTTGGCAAAATGATGCGTGTAGATTTTGTGCAAATATTACATTTATGGAGGAGGCTTGCAACTCATTAATGAGGTCAAGTTCTGTCCTTCATACAAGGTACTCTCGAAGTACCTGGTTTGTAGACCTGGACAGGGTGGTCAGAGATCACTTTCTTGAAATCGGGGTGTTTAATTTACAAGCGACTTTACCTGGCGGGCCATGTTAAGAAAGACCCTAGAATTGGATTGTATACAGACGTTGGCAAAGCTTGCAGGCAAATATAAGTATGAGAGATACACCCAACAAGGTGGGTTTTCTAACAGACATCGTAGTTATTTAACTAAGTGCCATTCTCCTCCCTTGATACGTTTTATTACATATTTGAGATTTGAGTTATTACCAGCATTTGCCAACACTGGAGCTTGGACTAATCTACCTAGAGAGGATTGTCTATGTAGATTCTGTAAAGGGGAAATAGAAACCGCTAGACATGTGCTCACTAATTGTAGCTGCCTGGTTTCTTACTATAATAAAGGCTATGTAGAATTTAAGGACTATGGCTCTGATCAATTGTGGAGCGCCATATATGCAGCCGAGTCCTTCGCGATCACGGTGGCCGCATTCTGTATATGGAACCTGATAAACGGCAGAGTTAAGGGAATTGATACTTAACTGCATTCTTTTTAATATTACCATGCTCCTGATTATCTACTTGCTGGATAACTTAAGATACATAATGGGCCTCATTACAACAGTGGTGGCCACGGTATGAACGGTGCCGGTAAAACACCGGCACCGTTCATACCGGGCTGTCACATTACGAGTGCTGCTCGCGGGTGCCGCTCTGCACGCCTGGTCAGACCATGAACGGTACTGCTGCTGCCATCCTCCCCATTCCCATTGAGCCCTATGGGGGATCAAATGGGAATGAGGATGTACCGGCTCCGGGTCCCAGGAAAGGGAATTATCGGGCCCGCCGAAGTCGGAATGGCCCAGTAAGTCCCCTTTTTCGGGACCTGGACCCGAGTTTGGGGGTAGCCATGCCCTTGTTAAGGGCATGGCTACCCCCAAACGCGTAATGAGGCCCAATGAATTTTACTACTGAGTCTTTTGAATTGACCTTTTAACTTGATAATGTATTGCCATACGAGACCATAATTGTCATATATACCAGTGCTTTATAATGTTTTATAATGAGTTTTTTAATTGAAATGTCTTGTAAATTATACCTCGTTTTTATTATAATGTAATAGGTTTTAAATGATATAGGATGTAATGTGTTTATGAGTAAAGGCTGGACAGCCAATATGCACAAATAATTTAAAAAAAAAAATTGTACAATTAGTGATGTGAGCATACAACTGTTTCCCTTGTATTCGACATATTTGTCAAATATAAAGATCTCTGGTGTTTCTCATGTTGCCAACATTTTCATTGAATGAATGCTATTTATCTTATTTCCATATTTTAGAGTTTTTTAAAAAAAGATTACTATAGGAATTTAACATACTGTCCATCATAGTAGAATAATCTTCTATCAAAATATATTTATATGGTTATTCTAGATTTGCTAATGTGCTTTGCTTAGTAGTATAGGTGTAACGTTCATATTGTGGATTCAAGAAATGCTGGAAATTGATCATTAGATATTAACATTGTGACATTTTAAAAAGAACCAGTTACTAATGTCAGTACAACTAAATAATTTCGTTTTTTGATAGCTTCTTCAGTCCTCAAAAAATCTTTTAAATCCTGCCAGACATGCCGGAGGAGAAATTTAGTTTACGAATTGGACCTAAGAGAAAATAACGCAATGCATGAACATGATGGCATACTATTTTCCATGTTAAAAAAGCATTGGCACACATGAAGAAACATTACTAGCAAGGCATTGTTAATATGCCTTTTCAATATTCTCTTCCGCCTGGGCATGTTTGAACTCAATTTTCGATGGTTCACAGAGAGTATAAGCTACCCTGCATGTGGAGTGCATTCGGCGAGGGTAATATGAGGGTTATAATACTTTTGGGTGACAGGTTTCAAGTTTGCAATGGCTTGGTGGCTCGAGTTATGGTATCAGCCTAAACAATAGGATCTCATTTAGGGTCAAGATAAGTAATTCCGCAGACAAAGGACCATCACCCTGTGCCCAGGATAGTGTTAGAGGGTGAATTAGTGTTTGGACTTAATAAACAAAAAGGACCACTAAATAGTGCTACATGTTCCACAGAGGATTATGGTTGGCTGCAAACTGCAGTATAATAATAAGACAGTGCATGTGTTTATTTAAACAGTCAGTCCTTTTTTACTCCACAATGTCATTGCTCACTAATGATTTGTGTCTTATTCCACAATAGTGGGTGCAGATTGCGCAGAGAAGGGGCTACGGGCAGTGGCTTACTGTTGGCTCAAGGCAGACTCATGAAAATGGATGTGCAGGGCCATTCATGGATACACATGAGCTGGGAGGCGGCCATCTCCAAGCTAACTGTACTTGAAGCTCAACAATTTGCATATCTATTTTGAGGCTCATCATTGGTTACCCACCTGTATTGTGGCTGCAACAGATAGCACAGGGCCTTGGCTCCAGTGCAGCTGATTCGGTTGTATACGAATTGTTCGAATAACAATTGACCTTCTGCACAATTGGCCTAATTTAAACGGTCAATTAGGATATATATGCAGGGGGAAACCCCCCGCAGCCCCACCCAATCCAACCCCCACCCCAACCCCCTACCCAATCCCCTTATATTATTATTACACCAACCCAACCCATAATTTATATAAAAATGACCATACGGTCAATTGTGCAGAAGGTCAATTCGGACCCCTATTATTCGAACAATTGTGTCATTCGAACAATTGTAAACGAACAATTCGGGTAATACCGCTGATTCTCCTCACCAGCCACTCACTTCTGATTTGTCCTGTCAGGAAGGTACAAAAAAGGCCCCATATGTCTGAAGCATGTGTCCACATTGCAGCGTTCTAAACATGTTTTCAGATATCTGATACTATCTCGATGGTACAGTACTTCCAATGGAAGCTCTGCTACCCTGTGCTCTGGATCCTCTCACTCCACAATGAACCTACAGTGGTCTGTCTGGTGCTTGATCCTGAAGCCGCTGAGGTTGGACCCTAGGCAACTGGGATTGTCACTGTGCCTCACTCAGCGTCATGGCCCATCCTGAGCTTTGGCCTCTCCCAGCTCCCTGCCCCACCATCAGAAGGCCATGCAGCAACTCTGTTATGGATAAGATCTTCACTTTTTAAACCCTTCACAATACTTCTCCTCCTTAACGCCTGCCACGATCTTGGCTTCAAGCTTATAGCTTTCAAATATACATAGAGAGTCGATAGAGAATCCTTTTTCTGTTTCTCAATACTGTAATAGGACACATCCACAAAATCTAATGAATGCCGTACAGGCCTGGATCGGGTAGCCCAAAACTTCATCCTGCAAGTTGTAGAGTGGACACTGAACGGGGTCTGATGTGGAGTATTTTGATATAATGACTGGTGTAATGTAAGGTCGTCATTGTACCACACCAGTTCTAGGCCACATGGATACATAGTTTGTGCTAACTACTTAAAGGTCTCAGTGACTGCTCCTCTGTAATCTTTTCTTTCAGAAAACAGCAGGTCAACCCCCGGCAGACTCCTTGACACATCCACCTCTGCTCTAGAGCCCCCCGTTTTCTCCCTGAATCCCTTCATCAACAGACTTGAATGGCAGACTGCCCCAGATTGACTCCCATGTAGTTGTGAAGAACCTGGTGCACTGCTGCCATCTAGGAAGGCAGCTGCAGACAGAAACATGTCTGCCTAAAATCATTTCAGAAGGGATACCGAACCACTTGGCCGCGTACCATGAAAATGGTATTCAACTCCCCTAAAAGTTACTCGACTATGCTAGTTGTCGAGTGAATTTTGCAAGGCCTTTTCTTTTGGTGTGAATACACACCATTTGTTCTCTCAAAATATTATTTCTTACTGGAAAGGGCCGCACTCAGATTAAAACCAAATCTGTTTTTCTGTAACACCCACACTAAACCCACACATTTGCTATAGCATACACCAACACTAGTAATAATATTTTTTTTAAATAGAAAATAATTAGATCTGTAGACCGTACGGCCTGCTCCTATGGGCCCCTACAAGGTCTGTCAGAAGGCCTGCACCCCATCAGAGCTATCCGTATCTTCATCCCCACCTCCATACAGACAATCTACTGTCAGTGCGATGGTGACATTCCTGCAGGACACACATGCTGACAACGTATATCTCTAAATACCAGGCTGGTCCACACCTCACAGAATACCTCTGTTGCTGCTGCTTTCATTCTACTTTTAACCAAAAAAACATAGGAACCACCTTCAATATATCTGTGTTTTTCTCTGTGAAATGGTTGGGGTGGCTCTAGCATATGAGCACCTGACCAGAGAGAGAAAGAGAAAAAGAGAGAGAGACTATATCAGCATATGATGCAATGCATACAACTACCGATTCCTTAAAACGGTTGGACATAGAATACAACAAGAAATCTGCTCACCACATCTGGCAATTCACTGTTACACACATTGTGAGTGAGTGTCCCCTGCATGTTCAATGTAATAATGTCTCTGCAAAAAACTGCGAAATTTTTGTCAGGAGACATTTTTACATGGAACCAACGTAAATGGGTGTTCGCCTCCAAATTTTCAGCATTTGCACGGCAAAGTGCAAAAGTGCAGGGCAAAAGGTGGTGTTCAAGCATGTACAACGCCTTTTACCCTGCACTTTCGTACTCCGCCATGCACATTGAGTGGACAATGCCTGCCATGTACGCAGGCAGCGTTTACAATGGATTCTATGGAGTCCGCCTGCTTTTTGCTGGTGCAAAAGGCTGGTGGACTCCATAGGAATACCCAGCATGTGGGCCTCCATGAAAATGCATGGCGGCGCAAATGCTGCAAGATTTGTATGCCGGAGAAGATGGGAGGTGCCGGAAATGTAAGTCACGTTCCGCCCTTCCTGTCCGCCATATAAATGCATGAAAATGTGGCATGACAGGAATATAAGGTGTTCAAACCTTACGGCTTTTACGCCTTTCATTCACGTTACAGCCGGCTTCAAGGAAGCCCCTAAGTGCATTGGTTTCCCCTGCCTCTGTGAGCATTTATCTCACGCAAGCTGGGAGAACATATCGTGAAACATACCCACACGTTTCCCCACAGTTTGACGCTGTTGGCATGCCTTCATTTTGTGGTGGACTATGTTTGCCCCTATCAATTATTCCTGTGGACGTCCTTCTTGTTCTTGTTGTGGTGGCTCTTCAAGGGCAGGAGCCGTGATTTCCGTCTCGATGGACGAGGTTCGCCGTTGTTCGCCTAGCACCGCCGCTAAAGCTCCTCCCATTTCCCAATCTCCATAACATACTGTAAGAGAAACCTGCACTGTTTGTCCACTGACCCCGTTTTCACGTTAAACAAATCAGACAGTAACCCCCCCCCCCCCCCCCCCCATATCCCCTCCCCTCCTCACTGCCACCCCGATGCTACTCTTCCGGGATATTAGAAACTCCCTCTGCAGTCTGAACTTGCACACCCTACGACGGAGGAGGCAGACGTCGCGTTTGAGGATGAGCACACGCTGTAACCAGTCAGGAAATGGTGTTCTTTGCGGTTTCTTGCTCACAAAGCCCTTTCCCGCCAGAGCATTCTGCAGCTCAAACACCCAGGTGTTTGCATTCTCAATCATCATTAGTTCATGTAGATGTGAGCAATCTCCCCTTATGCATTTCGAGTTTTATAACGTGCAACTGGATCAAAGAGGTGTGTAATTAATGCATTTATAGTAAATTGTCAAAAAACGAAGTAAAGAATATATATATATATATGCACTCATATAACCTGCATAGTTAATACCAGACACACAAGTAGAGCAGCTCATGTACTTAAGGTGGTGAAAACTGCTGAGCTTTCAGACAACTGCGCTGCATTAAAGAATGCTGTGACAAGAGACAGGAAGTGTGTTTGCAATAGGCACAGGAAGTCCAGTAAGGGACGGGTTGAGAGTCTTGCTTTTTTAGAAATGAAGGACGAGGAAGAGTAGAACTAGGAGTAATGAAGAGTAACGGTCAATAATCAGAGCAATAACGGGCTAAATGATTTTATGCACCCAGGCCCAGAATCTTGTTACTTCAGCCGCCTTTATTTTGTAGCAGAATTATCTTCACAGATAATATAAATAAGAGTTGAATGGCATGTCGCCACCGCACAGGACAGAAGAACGTTAATAATAATGAGCGCGCTGGGTTAAAATATGCTTGTAGATGCTGGGTAGATGCAGTGTCGGTTTAGAGATAATTCAGTCACCTGTCACCCTGAACAAGTAGGAATCTGTTGCACAGGCAAGACACAGTACAATTTACACATCATCTCTCCCTTTAATTAATATACTCTTGTCCTCAATTTTGCATGTTATTTAATATATTGTGATTACTGTTTATTTTTTTCAAAAACAAAACATTTAAAAAAAGATAATGTTTAATAAGGATTTATTCGGTCACAACGAATGGGTAATGTCATAGAAACAATTACTGGAATTGCAGACTTTACTCGGGTGATGGCTCTTGTGTCCAGGAATCATAGAAGTGCTACCATAATGCATAGCTGTGCGTTATAACAGAAAAAACCCAAAATGTTCCACACTTAGGTTGTGGCCTTGACACTCTTGCGCTGCCACTGAATAGCCCTGGCTTTGTAAATCTAGAAGTTTAACCTTTTTAGTTTTGGCTATTAGGTATAAGCTAAAACTATTACATTAGTGTTCAGCTAGGGAGAAATGGCATTTGAGAAAGGGCACAAAGACTGTAGGTGTTGTTTGGCTATTTACCCACCTTTTGACTGCCCCTGGCCATGTTAATCCCTGTGGCTATTTTCACCCACTTCCAGCCCCTCCATTCCCAAAGCACATCTTCCAGGGATCTCCCTGAGATATATTTATCAAGCCGCACCATAAAATTTGGTGCTCAAAATGTCTGCCAGTGTTTTTCTTTTTGCCAGGCACTGCTGTTATATGCCCGGTACTCACACCGTTTTGCAGCTGCTACCATCAATGGGCAGTTAATACCACTATGGCAGTGCCTGGCAAATTACGTTTCCATGCCTGCACAAATGCCAAAACTGTTGGCATTGACAATGCTTGCTTGTTCTATGTGTGAGCTGTAAAAAAAACCTATTGGTTTTGCCAATGCTTATTGAGTATTCAGACATTGATAATGTAATATATGTGTTGCTATCAGTGATGTTATCAATGATGCAATTTGTGATGTCATGTGTGGTGTGACAGGCGGGGGGTGTCACAATTAATTAGGCGGTCACTCTGAACTCAGGGAGTACCTTCCCTCCAAGCAAGGTGGCGCGCACCCAAAGTGCTTATACAGATTCAACTTTAGTGAGGCCTCTACCCCAACAAATACCCTCTGTACCACCAATGAGCTAGGAACCAGGCTGGTGTATAGCAAGAATATACATTTATTTAAGTTTTGACAAAGAAGAATAGCAACCACAAAAACACAACCACCAATGCCGTGGCACAACACAATATCACAAATTCAAATTTCTTGCACCAATTGACTAACATAGGTTTAAAGGACTTTCAGTTGATATAAGACACAGGTAACATTTTGAAGTTTGCAGTCACAATTTACATCAGATTTCTTGCAAATTAACCAATAGGAAAAATAAAAAATACACAGTGAATGCTTAGTTTGGCACAATAATCCTTTCTCCCATCAACGCCCACCCTCCAGCATCAATTGGATATGACCTTTCTGATCTGGAGGTAAGGTAAAGGGAGAGAGAACACAATGGAAAAATGTTTTGGGCTTTTTATTTAGGTAAAATGCAATGTTTTGCAATTCTGATTTGGGATGCAAGGGAATACATGGGGAATTTCGTTTTGCCCAACTCCTACAATGAAAATGCAAGGCTTTGGGATTCTGGTTTGGACTAAATTTGTTTTGCACAATTTGTTTTCAAAGGGAATGCACAGTGTTGAGCGTTTCGTTTTGGGGACACTAGTACATTCAATTGAACATGGGGCGTTACCCAATTACATAACAGACTACAGTGCACTGCGATAATCCTTTGTCAATTTCGACAAAAGCATCACCCCATGATAAATGACCCTATGGGAATTAATACAATTATATTTTTAGTTAATTGTGCTATGGGTATAGACGCTTTCACCCCCTTCCCTCTAATGGAGAGCACCCACCAATGCGAAGGTAAGGGTTAAACAGACAGATTCCAACACAATTCAATGTAACCAAATAGGGTGTTCTTCTATAGAGGATTCATTGAGTTAACTCTTTAGTTCAATATGGATCGGGTCTACCCACTTTTGACCCCCATTCACCCACTAAGGGAAAGGTATTAAGGCAAGTAGCTCCCCACACAATTGATAGCTTTGGGATATATCTACTTAAATGGGCGATCTCTGTTCTTAGCTCATGAGACCCGCCAGATCCTAGGACCCTCTTTCAGGCAGGTAGCTCGCATCTCAAGCCTCTATCCACCAGCCAGGCCTCTCCAGCCACAGCCCTCTCTCAGATAGAGCTCCCAGATTTCCAAGCAAAGTCCCTGGGTCTCCTTTTCTCCCTCCTTCTAGGTAGGCATGAGTTTAGCTTTGTTCCCCTGACAAGGTAGTGCCCTTATGGATTAGGCAGCTCTCCTGGTCTCCCTCGCCAGTGGTTTTCTTGCAAGTCCCTTCTTAGAGTGGAACTTGCCAAGATATAGTGCTGATGACACTCCATTATTATGAAAATTCCCACAATACGGATTGGCCAGCTCTCTCCCTCTCCCTCACCCCAATACACCCACTGCCTGCTAATAGGAAAAGGAGTTAGGGGGTGTGACTGATGGATGCTGAGGGAGGAGGAAAAATACATCATTTTAAAATGACAGGTAGTTTTACACTTTGGGGTTCTGAAAATCTAAAATGGCAGCTACCCTAGTTTTTCAGATAATTGCTCGCACATATATTTTTGAGTTCTATATTTTATGACGAGTCGGAAAATACTAATATCTCAGCACGCCCTTCCTTGAAAGAGCTACCGTTTTCATCGATTTACTCTCGAGACAAAATAGTCACAAATCTGCCCCTTCCTGATTCAAACCTTACTTCCATAACCTATCATCACACAAAATTGATTTTTACATGGTCCCGACAGGCTTTTTAACCCCTTGAATATAAGTCCGGGATGAGTTCACTGGGATGTACAATGCTTTTTTATTCAAGTAAATGTATGCAATGTTAATCAATGGCAATGCATCCCATGTGTCCCTCTGTTTCACATCAGCCCCCACCAATTCTTAGGTTGCATTTCTCCATCGTCACGTGACCTGATAATCTGCTTATAAGCAATCTGTTTCATACACAATGTTTGATCATCCATTAGTGGCTCTGAAGCCATTTCTTCAGGTCGCGTTAGTCCTGAAAAGGTCATTTCTGTTGGCCACTAATGCACAGCTAATGGGGAGACTTCACCTTACAGATCATTCCTGCTGCTTGTGTTATTTGCAAATCCCACAATTCTGATCTAATTATCTGTATATTCTTTGTATTAATAAATTAAAACCAGGCCTGCTTCTCCTGGGAGGGCCAGCCAAAGGTCTTGAGTTCAAATTTTCGACGGCACAGACCTTTCAGTTCAGTGGGAAAACCACCAGCTGCATCTATACTTCGGAAAATACAGCTTTAAAATCGACAAGATGTGCTTGCGTGTAACATTTTAGCATTTTATCTGGGCATGTGCTTAAAATACAATCTTTCTTTTCTACTATATTAGCCCAGAGGTAGATTCATTATTAATCTTATGCACACAGATAGGCCACAGTTAACAAAGGAAATCAGTGTTCACTTCTACAATTTCTTAAATGTAAGGCGTAATTCCTCCTTGGTATTTTTCACATTGCTTATCCTCTCAAAGTATATTTTCACATGTGTACTGCTGCTGTTTTGAATCTGTCAAAAGGGGCCTTTTCCCAGTTTACACAAAGTCAGCATCTGCATCACCACATGTTATTACCCATTCATTGGGGATATCCATCAGTTTTAAGCTCTCAGGTAGATTCCCCTTCACTATCACACCTGTCCATTTTAGTGGAGTTGACTAGGCCCAATTCTTTCCATTTCACCATGCCTTATGTTGAAAATCACTGTTTTGTACTGGCTTTTATTTTTCGATGGAACTCCACATTAGCCAGCTTCACTCTCACAATAGGGGCCTAGCATGGTCTCTCCATATCTGTCGCTCTGTGGCAGTCTTTTCACCCCACAGGGGGGGGCAAGTTATCTTTGTATTTGTATTGCTAACTATAACTGCCACATTTTTGTGTTTTTTTGGGGGGTGGTTTGCATTGTAACTATAGTGTCCCGCCATCTAAAGAATTTTTGTTTGTGAATTTCTGTGTTTTCAATGATATACTCTAGCAATATGTTTCGAGGCGCAGTGATCACTGTGTCCCGGCTGCAGTGAACCTTCCTTCAGTGTCTACAGGGCACAGCTTGTGGCCAAGCCCCACAGTGGCACTTCAGCCCTTTCCTAGGGGTATCGTACAAAAATGTTGATTATATAATGCCGACCTGTACAATATTACGCTTTTGCCCCGTACTAAAATTCAGACTGACGTTGCAGTCAGAATTTTTGTATGGTGCAAAAGCATTTATCTCTTTATTGAAGAATCCTGTTACACTGAATAAGGGGATCAGGGGTTATGGGGTGTCCCCCGCTCCCTTTGTTCAGCGTAATGGGAGTCGGGGGTTGCAGGGGAGGATAAAGTTAAAAAAGAAAAGAAAAGGACCCGAGCCACGATCAGTGAAATGGAACTGACGCAGCAGAGACAGAGAGGAGTCGACGGCACACATAGAAGTGTGCAGCCTGTGCTGCCGAAAAGGTAAGGATGGAATGGAAAGGGAAGCGGGTTGGGGATGCGAGCAAAGTGATCAATGTGTTCACTGCGCCATGCCATAATGGAAGTTGGCATTTTATTGGTCGATGTTATGGGCAACACAGTGATCACATAGATACACTGACCCTACCTTCAGCTATGCCCAGAGAGTACTGGGACCGGGCGACGGTCTTCCCGTGACCCAAGCACATTGAACCACCTTCGATTCCCTCTGTATGGTGTGCAGTTGCGCTCTGCTCCAAACTGGATGCAATGTGGGCACAGTGAACCTACCTAAACCACCTGCTGCTTTTGACTTGAAGCCATGCCCAGCAGTCACTGTGCACAGAGCATGAACTTAGGCCATGACCGTGACCCTACCCAACAACGTTATGTCCAGATTTAATATCAATCTGCACTACACTTTGTAAATGTTTTGTGAAATGTTATATTTTGATGCACCCCCACTAATTTTGCCCTTCAGATGGAACTACATGAAACATTCCAAAACACATTGGTTGTATGTCTTCTTTTGGAAGTCTCATGCAGTTCTATCTTTGGGGTGCAATGGTGTATGGAAAAAGTGTTTTGTTAACCCCCCATTACTATGAGAGACATCCACCTCGCATATCTGCTAACGTCCCCCCTATACTTCACAAAATTGATCAGAAATATTCAAAGTTGCCTGCAGAGGCGTCGCTAGGGGGTCTGGTGAGGCTATAGCCCGTGTCTTTTGGTTGTAGCCCTGGATAGGATCTCAGTGGCTACAACCAAAAGGCTAGCTAGCCCGCGAGTCCTGACAGTCCCAACATTAGCGTAGCCCCGGATCTTTTCCAGACCTAGCACCACCCCTGGTTTCCTGCATATGTTCTATGGAATTATTAATGTAGTTCCGTACATTGTAGCTGAAGTTACAAGCATCTCTACATATCCATGTCCTATTCCCCAAATTCACACTAAGTTTAGCAGGGCATGCAACATGCCTTGAATCTGTGGCCCACCCCGAGGTTCCACATACCTGACACTAGAATGTTGCAGTTTGTTTCCTGAAAGAGGCATAGTCCAGCCCTCCGGGGCACGCCCTTGCCCTGCCCATGGCATGCTGCCAGGGCCTGCTATATAGTTCTTTCAAAATGTTTTTATGCGTAGGATCTATAGACACGGGTTCAAGCTGACATCAGCCAATCACATTCCTGAATTCATATATTAAATGTGGCTATGGACTATCTATGGACTCAGACAATTAAATATTGTTAATGCCTTTATTACAGTGATTGGGATTTTAAGGAATTCGGCATGAAGTCTTTTATACTGAGTGATATTATTTAACTTATTCACTAAAAAGGTAGTGTAACTTATAATTAGCAAAACAAAAGAGGTGATGGCTGGAAGGTTTAGAATTAATCTTAACCCCTTGCATTGCTCTGGGCAACCCCCCAGACCATCATTCTTCACCTGCCAAGCCATTATAGAAGGGGAAAGACCATATGAAAATCAGGCTTTGTCCCACCCCAAAAGGGGCAGACCAGCCCGAACTTCTAGGTTACATCCTTTCTGCACGAGACCACAAGCATCCCCAAACGTGTTTCAGCCTCGTTGGGCCTCATCAGTGAGGAGTAGCTTGGGTCTCTAGGCCCAGCAGGCACAGGACCCACGTCTGGGCAATGGCGCAGACGGGCTAAAAAACAGTGGTGTGGAAGGTTGCCCAGAGCAATGCCAGTGGTACAGATTCATTCAAAACCTTCCACCCGTCACTTTTGTGGTTACAGTAACTTATAATTAGCCTCCTGTTATGAAAACATGAAATTCACTGTAAATTATTGTATTGAAGAGATGTTACGGATGCAGGGCAAAATAGTAAAAGCATGGTTAGCAATGCAACCATAACTCACCATGCACAGCTCGTGAGGTCACACATGATATCCACATAATATATTTGATGACGTCAGCTATAACATACACAGCGTGTGGACTCCATGAATGAAGGTCGATAGTGGGAATGTGCTTAGGGTATGCAAATCGCTATCCGCCCACCTTGCTGCGGCAGGCTGTTCCACCACATTTTCCCCGCCATTTGCTTTGGGTGTAGGGAGTGGGATAAGGAAAACAAAATTATGATTTTCAGGCTAGTGGAGATGGGGGAGGGTCTAGAGAAGATGCCCCCCGCCCCATCAAACAAATCCTCAAAAAATGTGGTGAAACAATGGCCAACGCAACGAGGTGTCCCAGATCCATGCACATCATGTGAGGCATGTTCTGAGGCCATGCCCAGTGGGCAGCAAGAGATGCGCCTGAGGCCTGAACGAAGGACAGCACTTACAGGGTAAAGTCCCATTTCATTATTTAGGAATAGAATGGGGGGAAGGCTATGATCCTGGGACGCTCCCTGCAATGGCCAGCAGTCACTGTGCCACTGTTTCCTGGGCACAGTGATCACTGTGGACTGTGCATGGCCTGCAGCTATGTTTTGGTCACATTGCCCTTCTCTGCAGTGCATGCCCCCTTATAATGTCTCTTAGGGACTGTGCCTGGGGCAGGGCCTGGAGCGTCCCTTCAGTGCCTACGGCCATGCCCCAGGATCAGACAACCCACTTGCAGTCCCTGGTGGCTGTGGCCGGTAGCCACGCCTAGGAGTCACAGTGTGGTTCGAGGCCATGCCCACCCTTTGCTTTACCAGTGACCCCTCCTCCAGAGCCTTTGGCCATGTTCTGGGTGCAGTGACCTTCCATGGAGGTCCAGCTGGGCATGGTCGTTGGCCATGCTGCAGGCCGAGTGACCCTACTTCGAGTGCCCACTGGGTATGTTCTATGACCATTGCCTGGGTATATTATCCCCCCCTGCTGTGGGGCTGACCATAACTTGTTACAATGCAAGGCATTCACTGTAACCCTCGGTCCTGGGCAGTGTGACCTTCCGTTCTGTGCCTCCGGGGTATGGTCTGCAGCCATGTACATCAGTAGCTATGCCAGGTGCTAAGCTTGCAGCCATGCCTAGCAGTCATCGCGTTTGTGATCCCACCCCCTTGCACCCAATGCCTTTAGTCATATCCTGGCCACAGAGACCCTCCTTGCAGTGTCCGCTGACATGGTGTTTGGCCATGCACTGACACGTGTGTTTCGCGCCCTGAAACACTTGTGTATGGGCGCGTTATAAATGCCATATCATATCACTGGACACAGGGAACCTACCTACGGTCCCGGCCAGGTATGGCCTTTCGACCATGGCCCAGACACAGTGATCTTGCCTACCAACATTTTGTTCAACTCGGATCCCAAGCCACCAAGTGGTTTTTCTCTACCCTTAGGCAAAATGTTCATTTGGGAATTTGAATAGGAAATATATTTGATTTCTTTTTTTAAAAAACGTTTATTTCTGAGACAGACATGCATGATGCGGCTATCAAAAAACCGCTCAACTGACATCAGAGAGCATTTTTGACACATATGAAAGGGGTTCAATTTACAGCAAAAAAACACACGTACAACAGAAGCAATTTCCTCATTCCGCAGATCCCTCTCGATTCATTACCTCCATCAGGTTAAGCACCAGCCAAGTATAGTCTAAGGGGATTCAACACATATCTTCAGGTCTAGAAGTCTCTGTAGTCGTGAGCACATAACCCTCCTTCCTTTCGTTGGTGAATATCTGGTCTCTCAGCCATTGCTTGCTGCTAGTGGCAAGTTTGGACGTCCAATGCTTAAGAATGCTTTTTTTTCTACAGCGCATGCAATGTTAAATAATCGGTGTGTGACAATTGACACTTTACCAATGTCCCCTAGTAAGTATTTGAGTGCCGTTATCGATGGCGGGAGATCTAATACGTGGAAATATTTCATTTGGAACCCCATCCCAATGCCCATCCCTAATGTACCCAAAGGGCACGTTCTGTGAACGTGTGTGCCCTCTGGGCACTCTGGCTAGAGCACGGCCTAGAACCTGCGTCACTTGTGGTGCTGGTATCCACAGTCTCACTAAGGCAGGGTCCACATCCTGGGCATGGCTTGCAGCACTGTCATCCCAACTGAGCCCTACGCCCATGCCCTGTCAGTAGTAAGTCTGGAGGCATGGCCTACTTCCGAGGCCCGGGCACAATACTCGTACCCTGTGTAGCTACTGGGCCTAGCCTAAGAACATGGCTCATAGGTACTGCATGCACTAGCAAAGTCCATCTTTGATGTCATGTGTGATGTCATGAGAAGTGTTTGGCGGGCCGAATCATGTTTGTGTTTGTAATCATAAATGGTGAATGTTGGTGTCTTACAGATTTCGCATTGTAACTATAACAGCTCGTAGTTCAACAGATATTTTTTACTGAAAATGTGTTTGTCTTTTTAACATAGGTTATTGTATTACCACAGCAGACAGCCACAGCTTCCATTAACAATATTTGAGTGATTTTCTTTTAATGATACACTTCAGTCATGCAGTGCCAAAGCACATGGCCTTGGGCCATGGCGTGCATGCAGTGTGCACAGGGAATGTGTGGGCACCTTTACCCGGTACCTTCAGTGTCCACTGGGGGAAACCTGCTCCCATGCCCACTGGCCATTTGTCTCATGCATCCTCCTTGGCCATGCTGTGGAAAATGCATGAACTCAGGGAACCAGCGTGAGGTCACTGTGCCTGCATATTAAGGGCCTCATCACGAGTTGGGCGGTATTAGCCCTACCGCCAAACCCCCCAGCGCTATTAGCGCCGGATCAAGGGTTTGGCAGTAATGAAATTCCCCATTCCCCACTGAGCCCATTCGGGAATGCCCCATTCCCCATTGGGCTCAATGGGGAATTTTCACGCTATTACCGCCGGCGGATTTCCCGCCGGTGGTAATAGCGTGAATCTTCGGCGGATTTCCCCCCCAGCTCAGACCTGGGGAGAAATCCGCTGAAGCCCTGATTTGGCGGACCCTTAAATCCGGCGGTAATAGCGCGACCGCCGGATTTAAGGGTAACCGCCAAACTCGTGATGAGGCCCTAACTATACCTGCGGTGGCTGGTTGCAATGGCCTTTGGCCATGGCCAATGGTTATTATATGTAATGTAACACAAAGTGGTCTTATATAGTGCCCTTCTACAATGTCTGTTGGCCACGCTGCGTATCGCTCATTAAGAAAAAAGAAGGAAACAGTGTTGTTGATGGGCTAGTGGAAGAAGCAGATGTGGAACCCGTGGGGTTGGTGTTGACGGCTGCGGGTTAGAAGTAAAGAATAAAGTAACCAAGTGTGGGAACTCCCATCCTCTGCACACTATAAATGGCTCATAAATGTGTCCTAGTAATTTGATGTATTATGTTTGGTTTTCTTACATGAAATCACATTTAATTTAGAACATCAATTAAACAATTACCTATATGAAATTCAGTGCATATCCAAAAAAAAACGGATATACTAGGATTTCTTTGTCAAACTTGATAGATTTATTTGTGGCCCAACGCGTGAGTTTTCACTTCTTCAGGGGCAAATGAACAGATTTCAACAATAATATCTAGAAAAAATATTTAAATAATATACATTAGTACATGTTTAGAAGACGCTATTTACAGTTTTGCTCAAAAAGATAACATCATTTATTAACAAAAGACTCCATTTCTAGTCATTACCACATAGATTGGGTACATCTTATATAATGAAACACTTAAACAAATGTTTGCATCTATATACAACACATAGTTGGTCCAAATGCGAACTAGCAACATGGAGAACATGATTTGTTGATCATTGGGGTTTACCTAAAGAATACTTTGTAACACCCAGAACATCTAACATCTAGAAGTACCCAAGGAAAGAGGGCAGTTCTTCTATGGCATTGGTGTAGCCCAAGATCTGATAAGACTACAAGGCGTTGGATCCAGTTAGCCGTGAAATGGGTGGCCGTCGTAGTGCTAGAAAGCAGAGCTTAGCCACAGCTCGAGTAAAGATCATGCCAGGCTTGCAGTGGCCATGAGTTGGGGCTTTGTGTGTATGGTTTATGGTGGTATCAGATTTTACTGCTGAGCCGGTTAATCTGGACAAAGAGAGTAGTAGACATACGAGAGGTACAAGTGGTGGGGGAAAGAAGTGTTGGGTGCCGTCTGGGAAAATGACTTGGACTGGCGCAGTCAATCCTTAAAACACGTGTAGCAAATCATGGCTGAGCAAAAACAAATTCTCAAGACTTTCTTTGATAAAATTACAGGTTCACCTGAAATATAAATCAAATAAATAAAAATAAAAAAAATAATGCAAAATTAGAAATAGAATGATTGGTTGGATTAAGATGCACAGAACCGGCAACATCAGAATTCTACAATAATAACAACATGACATCATGCCCAACGTGATGATGTCACGAACGTAATGAGGTCATCATTGTACCATAATAAAATAGGGTTCAAAATGGCAGCCTCAGCAGATGCGTAATGCCACAGTGGAGCTGATTACGGCCAGGATGCAGGATGTATAATAATTATTGGTAAGTGAAGAGCCAAACCAAATACAGTTGTTAGCTCCACATCCAATGATAATCAGGTATTAGGCACAGGAATCAATTATTTAAAATATCTCCATTTCCTCCTTTATATTACTTTTGTACAAATAATTCAAAGTATAGAATATCAGCACCTCTGGGAATTTAAAATAGCAAGTCACATGAATGTGAAAAGGTGAGCCAATCGAGCCTTATGAAATTAAATGGTAAGCAAATGATCAATCTTCATATATTGGATCGGTTGAGAGAAACAATAAGCTAATTATATGAATAATCCCTTAATTTAATAAACAAACCATTGCTCATTTAGGAAACACTATTTTGCGACTGCTCTAGTGCAGCATTACAATAAGACAACACAATCATATCAAACAATTGAACTACAATAGGCAAGAAGCATTACTGTCTATTTATCACACATTGAAAATAGTCTGACATAGAGGGGAACCAAATACTAATACATATTAATTCAATACTTCTCTTTAGATCTCACAGTTCGGAGGATGACTCCAGAACCCATGTTTGAATAGGATTATCAGATAACACATGGATGTTATGGGTGAGCACTAACCAGAAATATACATATGATGTATGAGTACAGTATTTTGAATGACAATGCAACAAAAATTACAATCTACAATTGAAAATCAAGATCCTTAAATGCAAATTATTAACTAACATGAATCATATTTTTTCTTTTAATTTTCTAACATTAATTTACAGAAATATAATTTTTAATCTGATATATTACAGGGTGGATACTAAAATGAACTCTATGTTTTCCTTCCCTTCTCCTTCCAGTCCTTTCATTATGCATATGTTTTGCTTTGTAATTCAATTGTGTGATCACTTTTTGTAAAGAATCTAAGTCTATTTCCACAATTTTAATTGCTCACTGAAACAAATTCCTGTACAAATTTGGATTTAGTTTATAACCTAACAATTGTTTTATTTTAAAGAAATTGTGTGAACAACAATCCGTGAGAAAGCCTTGTTAAGCGAAACACAAGAACAGGCACAAGTGTTGGCAATATAGAGACAATAAAAATATTTTTTCAGATTTTTGCCAAGACAATGTTCTTTTCACTTCAATAGGTTCATAGAATGAAATAAATTGCATGGCATAACTTTAATATACAAGAGAATAATTGTTGAATATAGTCAGTATTCGTTTTTCCCAACTTTATTTTCTGCATTAGTGCCTAGAGTTCTCTTTCACCTGTTTGGAAAAATAATTCCTCTGACTCGATTGCCAATCAGAAGCCAAACATGGTTTGTATGTCTTTGTGATCCCATATTCTGCTTGTCACAAGTACATGAAGTGGATATTGAAGGAAAGGTAAATGGAAAAAAAGATAAAGCATGAAGATCGCCTCTACTGTATTTACTTGTGAAAGATCAGTTTGATCTCAGTGAATCTTAAACAATGCAGGTATTGTTTCAGTTGCTTCAAACATGGTTCAGTGCCTCCCAGAAGCATTTCGAACAAGATGGCCTTTAGACTTGCCTTGCACACAGTAACCCTATAACCCTACTTGCAGTGATAGGTCATATGCAAGGCTTGCAACCATGTCCAGTGGTCACTGTGACTAGGGCAAAAACAAACGCTATGCCCTTGGGAGCTAAACACAGGCTGCATATTGCATAAGCTCAAATCAGTCGACCTGTATATTTTAAGAGGAAAGAAAAGTCAAAAATGAGTACTCTGGTAAGCCAGTAGTGGCCACTTTAGAGGAACAGGTGTTCATATAAACCCTGACTCTTAGCCTAGCAGAGCAGTAAGGCATCATTTATCATGTGTCTGTTTCATGAAAATCACCCTACTGAAATGATTCCTTTTGTTTCCCAGGATATCTGTTTCAACAGATGTTTTCTGTTGATAACAAGACTCCACATAATACAAGTTGTTGAATTGTACAGCAGTGTGCAACAAAGATATGCATTTAAAGTAGCAGATAATGAAATACATTATCGGCTATAATTTTGAAACCCTATTCTCTGTTAAAAACACAAGATTTGAATTAATCAAAGTGTCCCCGATCACATGCATCTAAAAAGGATAGATTAAAATGTATGACTTATTAGTACATTCACATATTTTAATAACACTGTCATCCATGTGGCCACAAAAACATGATGGACGTCACTGAATTAAGCATTTTCTTGTGATTCTGACTATATAGGTTTCTCTAATCGCACTGGTCCGTACAGGAAAGTTTAAGGAGAAGCCATATTTCAGTTCATATTCAATCAAAATCCCTGATGGAAGGGCTAACCCACAGCTATGACATTGCAAAATACATTGGGCTAATCAAAGCAAAGAGGAGGATTCTCGTGTTTGTAAGTGAGTGAAGAGTGCCTGTACCAGGCTCTGTCAAATACAAAATTGCTGCATTAAATGATGCTGCAAGCTGGAGTTTGTTGGGTATTTGAAGGTAAGACTCATGGGAAGAAAGAAATGTTTTGGCGAAAATCATTAGAGGAAGAGAGCTTGTCAGACAGGTGAAAAACTGATTAGGATTCCACATGAGTGTAGCCAAGGAAACCTCTCGTTATGAAGAGCTTTCCAGAGGGAGCTGAATGTGGAAGTTTTTCCAAAGACATTACCAGATTGCCCAAGAGGGAAATGAGAGCTGGGGGACGGACTGAAAGGAAAAGCATACCTGGACGAGTTGCCTTGAGCTGTTGATGTGTCTACATTTCTGTGCCTTTAAAAGGCAAGACAAAACTGAGTACAGTACACTGTTGCATTTAGATACA
Organism: Ambystoma mexicanum; assembly: GCF_040938575.1. NCBI lineage: Eukaryota > Metazoa > Chordata > Amphibia > Caudata > Ambystomatidae > Ambystoma > Ambystoma mexicanum. Next base: position 314,837,457 of record NC_090932.1, read on the forward strand.
ATGCCCAAGAATTAAATACATCCCAAAAGGTACATGAAAGTATTTTCGGGGATCACCATTTACAAGCTACGTCAATAAATGGGAAGGGGGGGCTTGTAAATGAAATTTTGTGATGTACATGTAAAGAAAATGCCATAAAATCCACCATTACACGAAGTCTGTTAGTCTCTGACAGTAACGATGTTTTGATTAATTCCCTGTGTTGCCACAGGATCAATTTATATCTGTATAGGTGAGCATAGTGTACAATGTGACTCCAGAGTTTCAGCGATTAATAGACTTTTTCACCTGTGAAATACATAGCTTTCCTAAAGGAAATTCTACCTCTCAAAATGGAATAGAAGGAGGTTAGTTCCTTTCCTTAATTCCCCTCAAAATAATGTCAATTAAAATAACCAAAGTCATTTCCCAAATAACATTGCGCAGAAATCGAAGGATTCTGCCCTTAGTAGACTTCTGATACTCATACAATTTTAGTTGGTGATTCCTTAATTTCTGTTTCAATGTTCTAGCCTTATGCTTGTGGTACCCTTTAATACGTCAGCTTATTTTTCTCTCCAAAATAAAAGCTTCTGCCCTGAACACAAGCATGAAGAGTAAATATAACCAAGTTAACCTTACCAGACATTCTTGTATATATGTCCACATTAGAAACCAATAGTGCACAACATTTTAAAGTAAATCAATTCTATGTTAAACTAACTTGTCTCTGATGCCAACTTGTTGATGATGTCAGAGTTTGGGAAAATACTTCTATTATTCCCGCCTGTGTTCATAAAATAACTTTAAGGCAGAATGAAACACTAGAACAGAATGTTGGTTTTAAAGCTCAGAGAGACAGGTTTATTTCGCTGCAGCAAACTCAGCATGGTTTCAAGCCGCCATGTGAACCTCCTTCTCTCTCTCTCTCCCCATTGACAAGAGGCACATCTTTATACATTTACAACCCATATAGTATTACAACAGGTTATTGACTCAGAGCTAAAATTGAACTCCACCCAGGGTCTCACATTACTTCACACAGCTGCTCCTAGGCTAATATAACACACTGGTACTGCTTCGAGAGCACATGTGAACAGCTGAATCCTAAAAAGGACATTCTATGTTTTTTGCAGGCTAAGAATTTCTTTAGAAAGAACATGTTGGCAACTATCTGGTTCGAGAACCTATATTAAACAACTTCCAAAGCCTATAATTTTAATATATATTACTAACAATTGGTCCTTTGTGTAACATAGTTCTCTAAATATATGTATCTCAATAAGTAAATTAATCTGCTACATCTATGACCAACATTTCCCTAATAACAATCTTCTGCATAACAAACATTTGTGGTGGATTTTGAAGTTGCCTGTGTTCTGTGGCACAGTTGCATTGGAGACACTTTTTATTATACTAAACAAGGATAGCGCTACATAACATTCCAGTGATGATAACCTACCTAACACATAAACATTCACTCCTGACAGTACTGCATTACCCCCCTTGGCACAACACTTTGTCTTTTTTTCCTTTTCTTTCCTTTTAGGAGCATAAAGATACATTAATCCTCTTTGGGATGAAATAGCCAAACGTGTACTTGTGTATGGAGCATAGGAAACAGCCAAAATAAATTCCATCATGACATGTTTCATGGGGCTCATTTGCCTCTTGTACTGTCTTTTATTACCTCACTCCTATAGGTAGTTCATTAGAGATAGTAGCCTTCTCCACCTGGTAGCTGTTCTTACGGCAAGGGATTCCTTTGCAGTTCTCAGTGCAGTTGCTGTTGAGTCAAAGTTTCCTGGGTCTCAAGTTATATCGCCCACTCTGTTGCTCCAGAAATGTCGTTGTGGCTGAACGGCAATGATGCAAATGTCCAGTGTCTCAGCAGAAGGGGTGTTTTTAGTGCAAAACACGTCAGGCACAGGTTTGGGTAAGCTAAAGGGGATGAGGCTTGCTTTTATGCGTAAAGCGTGGACCCAAAACTAGCAGCCACAATATCTTTGCTTGCGTCTGAGTGGTGAGCAATGCCTGCAACGCCCTTTTTCACCGGGGGGCAGTCCTAATGCTCAACAAATACCCACAAGGTGTTTTTCTGTATTTTCCTTACTCTACCCACTATTAGATATGTGGCCCATCAGTGCTGCCCAAGAATAGCGGTACAGAGCGGCATGGCTAGACAGAACCTTCCCTGTCCCCCTCTAAGTAGACATTTCTCTCCCAGACATTGACGGGTAGGAACTGGTTGCATCTGCACTATCCCAGCAGAGACATTTTCAGAATGTTTAATCTCTGAGAAGCATTTATTTATGCTTCTCCCATACAGACCATTAGTCTTATGGGTGGTATGCCCCCCTCTTTCGCGCAAACTTTGCAGACCCTTTCCCCTGTTGGTTTGCGGGTTGACAGCTGAAAGGGTCAAAACCGCGCTAGAAGAAAACCTGTACTGGCCCCAGGCAAGGAGGTGGGTGGTGGAGTGTGGCTTAATTAGCACCAACTGATAGCCCATTTGTTACATCAACAGGATTAGCCATGGACGACCCCTTTTACCACACCCCATTCGCTGGCCTTGTGGGATCAACTGAAACTGTCTCTAAATCCTTCACAGCCATACTGTTTTCCCACAGGGTACATACAACATGCAACATTAGTTTGCCCATAAAAACTACCATTCACCCTATATGATACCATTGGGTCCTGTTTTACACCAACACTCACCTCATCTTTAAGGGCAGGTATGTCAGCCTTTGTTTCTCAAAATGTAGACAGTTAAAATGCACAGATTTGGCTCAAGGGAGTATAGTATGTGTTGGAGTTGTTCTACGGAGGAAGGCACTTTGCTTCACATGTTATGGAATTGTTCGAGGGTTAAAGGTTTTTGGAGTGAGGTTTTGGATAGAGTTGATTTGGTCGGGAACATCTCTTTTCCAAGGACACCATCATCAGTTCTTTTGAAATCACCAGTGGGCACTCGTCACTTTGGCTATGCGACTCTGTGTTGGGCTAATAAGGTGTTTTTGGTGGCGACTCGTCAAATTTTACGCCTCTGGAAGACGAGAAAGAAACCAAGTGTTGATGAATGGTTATCGCAGGTGCAGTTGCTCTCAAGATTTGAGAGGATTAAGTATTATGCTTTACATAAAGAAGAATTTTATAAGGAACAGTGGGAGGCTTTTAATGAACTCTGTGTGTGAATTAAGTACTGATGGGCGATGGTTTTTGTTTCAGAGTGGTTAATTTACTATTGTGTTCTTTTTATTGTGTTTGTCTTGCGTTGTGTGGTTGTGTGTTTGTGTTTTTTTTTTTTAATTATTATTTTTTTAAAATGTTTTCTCTTGTTTTCCTCTGATTTTTGGCTAGTTATTTCAAAATTAGGTTTGTTGCGATTAGTAGAGATAATTGATAGGTTTTTCTTATTTATTCTGTACTATTTGTATCAACTTGTATAATGCTTTTTTGTTTTATTTGTCGTTTTCTTGTTATCATAATTGTTGTTTTGGAATGATATGTATTTCTTTTGATAAATCTTTAAATAAAGTTGTCAAAAAAAAAAATGTAGACACTTGACTACCGCCAAAGGTCACTGCAGATGCATGTGTGAGTAACTGGAACAAAACATTTGTCGTGGTGTACCGGTGGGCAAGTCCACTTTTTTAGTTTTGGGAAAAATGTCCAGTGTGATTTAGATGCTGAGATGGTACCACAGAGGCAGCGTTCTGCTGGGTCACCATAGACAGATAACTTGTGGATGACCTCTTCCTCCTGAAGAGGGAGGCTGCATCTTGGTCATAACTGGATTATACTCAGCTACATAGACTGGATACTCCAATATGGAAAAGGGATAAACAAATCTATGTGATCACTGCACCACCCGTAATTCCGTTGACGAAAATGTCGACGACCATTACGGTGTGGCGCAGTGATCAGATAGACCAGTGTAGCTGCATGCCCCACCCCACTCCCCCCCCCTGGCCACTTACCTTAATGGCGGCAGACACGGAAGTGTGCCACCGACTTCCCTCGATCCCTGCGGCGTCAGTTCCCACCCACTTATGTGGGTCGGCGATGGTGCCACAGGGTCCTTTTTTGTATTTTACACTTTTGTGTCCCCCGCTCTCCATTTAATGGAAGAGGGGGACACCCCCACAACCCCTGGCCCCCATTGCCACGACTAAGAGGAGCAGGGGACAACCCCGCAACCCCCGCTTCCCTTAGTCGCAGTAATGGGGGTCGGCATTTTGTTAAATGCGCAAAGGTGCCGTTCAAGTACCAAGCGACCTTATGAGGTTGCAGTACTGGTACGATTCCGAAAAAACCTAATGACTAATAAAATACATTATGCTATTATACTTGGGGCCTCCCTAGACACTTTATGAAGCACAACTTGCATAGTACCTTTCCCATCACCTTCAAAGGTGGAGTTTTGGAATTCAGCTGGGATAGTAAAGTTCATCCCTTCTTCTTGGTGATTTTGTAACAAGATAGAGGATGCTCTTTTCAGTTGCACACTCTTTTAGTATTAGCTAATCAACCCAGCTGGCCATATATGTTGTTGGAAAGTTGTATGTTGTTCTGTTCAAGGAGGCTAAAGCTGTAATCCTTCCAAAGTTGCTTTTTCCTGCACTCCAATATCACTGCAAGTTTTTCAGGGGATGCACACATGTGCATAGCCCTGCCCTGGCTCCATGGACCCACCCAGTGGTTTTGTGGATGCAACTTTGTTAACCCTATGGTCAAAGTCTGATTTTGTCTGTTGAAAATGCTCTATTTCTTCACAGCTCTACACTCATGACAAGGGCTACAGGGAGCTTTGCTTGAGGTGCTTGTGCGTCTACCCCAATAGCAGTAACAGAAGGACATCACTTTGATAGTAATGCTTTGCAGAATCTACTAGACCCAAATATGTTTCCAAATGCACCGTTTTATTTCATAGGCTTTCACTTTTAATATGAAATAAAGGTGTTATCATGTTGTGAAATAGCAACAAGTATTTTAGCCAACTGCACCAAAACTCTTCAAAGGTTTCCATCCCATCCCGAGGGTGGGCTTCCTAAGCCCAATGTGGGGCCTAGTGCTCAATTATTTACCAATGAAGCACTGCTCCCCACCATTGTGGAAACAGAGCCAAAGTCTGATTTTATGCAGGGTTCCCAGGGAGGTCCTCAAAAACCCCTTTGCACCCCCCGCCCCACTTAAATTACCTGCATTAGTATTACAGGGTCTGAAATATCAGTCCCACTCACCTTCACATTGCGCTACATCATGGCTAGAGTGAAATTTGAAAGCTCTTTGGAGTGGATCCCTGTTTCTCCACGGAACTCTTCTGGAGCTAGAATGAAAGCTAGCAGTCTCAGTGCAAAGCCCACCTTCAAGCAATAGTATAGCCTAGTCCAGGATACCACTCAGCTTTCGGTTCCCACATCACCTTATTTCTTCTTGCATCTACTTCACTTCTAGCACTACAGCATCATGTGCTGTCAAGGATAAATATCTAAAGAGGCTCAAGCAATCCTTTGGGGGTCCTCTTTCCACCCCACACCTCTACTAATCCCACCACAGTGGAGTCAATATAACACAGTTGTCCTGTCTAACTTATGGAATGTTTGCTGCTTTGCACCCTGCATCGGCCAGTTGCACATGGATTGTAACACTTGTTCCCCTTCATGCTTATGAGTCATGGACAGCAGTCTGGGCTGGCCTTGACAGCAGGGGTCATTTTTTTGTTCACCATTTTGATCTCCACGTGGTATGCAGTGATAAAATTGCGGCAGAAATGTTGCCTGTACAAAGATTTGTGGCAAAAATGCTGTGGTTTGACCCGTTAAAAGGTGTACACATTACACCATTTAAATGGTATAATGGGTCCAGGGGTTGTAGGGGTGTCCTCCGCATCCTTTACATGGATTGTGGCGGCAAAACCACTGCCTTTTTGCCGCGATATTTTGTGTCCACAGCCATTTTTGCCACGATTTTAACACATGGAACTCTACGCTTACTCACGGGGTAGAAATGTGCTGCAAGTGAAATCTGTTCCCTTGAAAAATCTTGATGTTCCCCGAGTGGACTTCACAAGATCACCATCTTCACTTTCTTGGAAGACTCCTTTTAGAGACCTACAATGTTCCCACAAATTGCCCTGCACTAGGAGGTAAGGAGGTACCTGAGCATTGCAGCCACCTTGCAGCCTGCTCTGACCCACCCAGCTGCTTGGGAATTACCCAAAAAACATTGAACATAGGTTTCAGAACATAATGTTGGTTATAAAAGCAACTATTGGGAGGCTTAGGGGAGGGATGATGAGTCGAAGTAGGAGCGTTTTAGTATTTAAGCTCTGAGCTGGTGGCCACAGCAGAAAGTGGCTTGGGAAACCTTTGTTTGAATTGCAAAGCATTTGATGGTAGATTTCAAGGTGATAGTGAAGGTGTTGGCTCCTAAATTAGGAGTTAGGGATTCTCAGTGAATTTGGATGAGGAGAATGGGTGACTGAAACTGGAGACAAGGGACATGAAGGCTTGGGAGCAGAGGGCAGATGAGAGTTGTAGAGGAGATGGCTTTTCCATTATGAGATGGTCTGGTAAGGACATGGATACAGAGCTGGTGTGAACACAAGGTGTTTGCATAGGGCGGTGAAGCACTGTGTGAATGTGGGGATATTAACCTTTTGGTCACCAGGTATGGCTCAGGTTCCCTGCTTCTTCATTAGGGCAGGAGTGGAGCAGGGGTGTGAGTTAAATCATTCCCACTTCCACATAATTACACTGCTTTCCCTCTCCATTCCTACGCTGCCAGGGATGCAGGTAGCACCTGTGCAGGTGCATCATCTGTCCTTTCACTCAATATGCAAATCAAAGGAGTAGCAACATGCTCGGGGCACTCCTGCCTGCTGGTTGCTCCTCGGAGGGATGTGATCCTGACTCGAGCGACCGCTCAAGCCGAAGCTCGAGACCTCCCATGCTGCCCAGCTCACTTGTTGTCCACTTTGCTGGACCAGTGCATGCTGGGATTGCAAAGTCGATTTTCTTTGTCTCTTCCCAAACTGGTCAACTGGGAAGTTCAAGAAAAACTTGAATTTACCAATTTTAGGTGGAACTTCTCAAAAAGCTAGAGAACAAATGTCAAGCTGGTTCAACAGTTGGAATTAAACAAGAGGTGAAAAGCTGAGGGGAGCTTAGACGGAAGCTTTGAAAATATATACAAGTCTTTTTAAAAGTGTGTCTCTGTGAGAACCTGGGCATCATGGATCAGGCCCTGGCTTGGCTGACCTCCTCCCTCCTGGGCCGACCCTTCTAGGTCCAACTTGGGTCCTTTCTCTCCACCACCTCTCTCTCCACTTGTGGTGTTCCCCATGGCTCTAACCTCTCACCCTGGCTTCTCAATATCACCTTGGACCCTTTGGCCCACAATATCTGTACCTTCTCCTTTAACTTTCAGTGTTATGTGGATGACACTCAGCTCTCCTTCAGGCTCCCCTCAGCCTCCTCTCCTCTCCCTCTCTCTCATTCCTGACTGTCTTTCCACGATTCAGGAATGGTGTGCCTCGAGCGATCTCTGCCTTAATGCCAGTAAGACTGAGATCCTTCTCATTGGGACCCCTGCGCCCGCTTTCCCTCTCTTACTCTGGCTGTTCTCCTTGGGCACGATTCCTTTGCCTTCCTGTGAGGTAAAAACCTTGTTGTCATCTTCGACTCCACTCTCTCCTTCTCCCCTCACATCACGGACCTTGCCAAGAAGGCCCACTACCAGCTGCACCTCCTCAGAGGTACTCTTCATTTGCTCACTTTCCCCCATAATCTCACTGTCTCCAGAGGCATGGTTCTCTCTAGGCTGGACCACTGCAACAGCCTCTTTCTCAATCTGCTTTCCTCTGCACTCTGCCCTCTGCAACTAATCCAGAACTGGACTGTGAGACTTGTCCTTGGCCTCAAGCACAGGGACCACATCTCTTCAGCCTTGCAATCTTTCCACTGGCTCCCAGTGGCTGCAAGCATCAAGTTAAAGACCCTCTGCATCACCCACAAGGCTTTCTGGGGCCAGGGCCCACACTACATCCAACTCTCTCTTCCTAAACACTTTCCTTCTCAGCAACCTCCAACTCTCTGAGGGTAAGACACTTCGCCAGGCAGAGAGTGGAGGGTAGGTCTCTCTCCTCCGCATGTGCCTCCCTCTGGAATGCCCTGCCTACCCCTCTCAAACTTGAGCCGAACCACCTGAAGTTCCGGAAGCAGCTCAAGACCTTCTTCTTCATTTCTGCTTTCTCTCTCGCTCTCCCCTGCTGACCAACCTGTATGCTGCACTGACTGGCTCCCTGGCTACCCTCAGAGTCTCACAGGTACTAGGCTCCTCCTTGACCAGTAGCCCCTGCACTGCCTCCAGACCTACCGCGCACCAGGGACTGTATCTGGATCCCTACAGTCCCCTGCCTCCTTGCACTTACCCAGAGCCAAGTTGCCCTGGCTGCAAATACTCAGCATTGCTTGCCCTGATTGCACTTCCCCCTTCTGTCCACCTGACACTTTACTTAATCCCCCCCGCCCCCCGCACTTTGCGTCTCGCACTTGCACGATCTGAATGACACACAGCCTAGTAAGATCGTTTGTTTTGTCCTCTTGTCTTGTCACGCCTAGAAACACTTGAGTAAAGGCGCATTATAAATGACTTATCATATCATATCATGATATGATATGTTAGTCGTTGCCAGCTGGCAAACAGAGGACCTGCTTGTAATGAAGGTTGATATGGACACTGTTTATTTTGAACAGTAAGGGCTAAACGACTGGTCTTCCCTCTTCTCCAGTGGGGACTGAAGGATATAGATAAAAAACACAAGGCGGATACCCACTGGGAATTATTTCATTCTCATCTCTGGATTGATGGAAACATTTTTTTCTGTATGCACATCAAGAGGTTAAATCGTTGCCACCCTGAGTGTGACAATATTCAAGAATGATGGAGAAGATGGGTGTCACACACCCAGATAAACAGTCGCTCTGAAATAATACGTCATCCGAGGTTAACATGATGCTTAAATTGTTTTCAAATAATGCTAATTCTTACTCTTATGACCGCTAGTTCCATAAACAGGTAATTAGCCATTCTTGCTTGGATGTACAGACTCCTTATCTTGTTATAATGTATGATTCAAGAAATGGAAGAATGCAAGCCAATCTGGCTGAATTTGCGTGACTGAGAGTTTTATTGCCAATGCATTTCGGGGACTAATGTCTCCTTCGTCAGGGCTGTACTCTCTAATTAGCCATTAGTAATTACATTTTCAAAAACACACAATTTCCCCAAATGATCAAACAGGAAGATAAACAAATGAATATATATTCAATTCAGGCATGTCAAAAGTCATAGCAACAATACATGTATACATACCGTATTATTGTGTGGAAATATAGTCTATATGGCAAAGGGAAGGAAAAGAAAAAGGTCGTTGGGTTTAAATAATTCATTTTTCATTGCATGTGCCTGACATAGGTGTAAAAACATGTCAGTACCTTGTGAAGACGGCCCACAACTGGTAAACTCGCATGAACTATAGAAAGTTCAAACTCATGTCCTAAAATGATGAAATGAGAAACAATAATTCACTAATGTACTGTATGACTTCCCAATCTACTCGTCACAATGTAGATAATGTGATAGAAAACAAAAATCAGCTCACTTTATCACTCGCGCGTATACACCCGTGCTTGGTGAGTGACTGAACAAGCTCAACTGGTTACCGAACTAATTGGAATGTACTACGAAAAATGAAATAAAATTAAAGCATGGTCAATGTCTAAATGCTTCTAATGACCCTTCTTGTACTGCATGAATCTGTAAACGGGCTCCTCGCTTACCGTGTCGTATATTCCAAAAAAGCTGTACCGGTGTCAAGAACGCGCACGCGCCGCTCTATCTGCTGCTTAAGAACAGTAACCATGGTATCCGCTGAGGATGCCTGTGTCCGACCCGCCCGTGGGCGTGACATCTGACCAGCCGCCTCGCGCCCGACCCCGCTGGTAAAGCAGAGGTCGGGACGTGCAGATGACCATGCCTAAAGGTGAATTTTCATTAACCAGCTGGTAACTTTGTTAATGATTGTATTTGAGTAAACCTAACATATATTAGTTTTGTATCTCAGAAGGACCCCTCCATCCGAACTATGAAACAGTACCTCTTTGTTACATACAGTGCTAACCGATCAAAATGTTGATATCCATAACTTTACAAATGTTAACAATGAAACAACAATAATAACAAATGAAAATAAAATACAATTAAAGAAAGTGTACCGTCGTAAAGAATGCACAAGCAGCGTTCTATCAGCTGCTTAAGAGCAGTAACCATGGTATCTGCTAAGGACGCCTGTCTCCGACCCGCCCACGGGCGTGTCCTCTGTCAAGCCTCCTCACGCCCGACCCCGCTGGGAGAGCACTGGTCGGGAAGTGCAGATAACCATGCCTGGAGGTGAACATGAGTAGGCCTATCTGTGATTGTGTAAAAGTAAGCTTGCCATATTATAACTTTCTATCACGTTAACATCGTGATTGTAAAACTGTGTCTCCTGGTTGCTTGCTGTGCTAGCCACTCCACCTGCCCATGCCAGATCGAACCAGTGCAATAATTAAGCAGTATGCTTCCCAAAATGGATACATATGTCCAGATTACGACATAACAAATGGGTTTACAATAATAAAAATAACAATAAAACAGATAAACATCAAAATCACGTAACTGTATGCAGCAATATACTTCTCGAAATAAATATGTACGTTTGCATGATGATGTAGGACATGAAATGATGTCAAGAAAAATAATCAAAAACAATAATGAAAAAATAATTTAAAAAAACAAAAAACTGATCAACATCAAAATCATGTAACCCCTACGGAATAGCTTTCTATGTAAACTTTAAGATCTAAAAAAGCTGAATTCAATGTTTCAAAGTGATACTAGTATCAATAATGCTGTTGTCCATAGTGTTCCTTTTCCATCAAGATGTAATCTGCACACTTTGCTATTCAAAACAATCAACACACAGTAAAGAATAAGAAGCACATATGATATCTGCCGGATCATTCAAATATACAGTGAGGAATAAGAAGCACATATGATATCTGCCGGATCATTCAAATATACAGTGAGGAATAAGAAGCACATATGATATCTGCCGGATCATTCAAATATACAGTGAGGAATAAGAAGCACATATGATATCTGCCGGACCATTCAAATGTAACACAAATAATTGATCTCTTCATTAATTCCTGACGGCTTTAAAAAGCCCAGTTTATCAATCCAAAAAGTTTCTCTTTTGTCCAGTCTTAAATTCATATCTTCATGAGGGTTAGATGTTCGCACTACCTCCAGGATCTGAAATCTAATCTGCGATAAATTATGCTTTTTCTCACACCAATGTCTTGCCACTGCTGAATTCATGTTTGCAGTACGTATACATGACCGGTGTTCATTCCATCTAGAATGAATCAAAAAAGGTGTCAATCATAACATACAACAAATTATTATCAAAAAAGTGTATGCGTCTCAAAAAAATGAATCAAATGCAGTTGCACAAAATAATAATTATTCAAAAAAGTCAATAACTATAAAACTTAAGTGCTAACAAACATGAGAAGCAAATTAAAAATGAACAAAACTTGCAGTTGTGAGAACAAAGAATCACTAACTAAGCCATCTACTCTGAATTAAGGGAAGGCAAGAGCTCCAAAACAGGAGCGCAAATACAATAGATGCGCCAAGGGAGACTGTAGAGACCCCTGATATGTCCCGGCTACTAAATAACAGACTGGTCACAGCATATCAATTGAGGGCTCTTTGTAAACAAAGAAGGTTTTAAAAAAAAAATGGGCATGCAACATGCACTCCGCATAGGACATTCCTTCTTTATTGCATAAGCGTATTGCAGTGGTGTAGCTAGAAAGGCTGAACCAATATGTGTGGCTGCACTTGCACCCGCTCATGCTCTGAAGAAGCTGCCTGCGGCCCACAGCACAACGCAAAACTTCTATCATCTGGGCCCAGAAGGCTCTGTCCAGAACCGTTCCCGAGCTATGACCTTAAATGGCTAGCTTAAAGCTGGAACCCAGCGGTTTATGGTCATGGCTCAAGAACAGTTCTACTAAAGACTTCTGTTTTTGTTTTGTGTACCTTGTTTAAAGTCTTTGTTACTTGCAGTGGGCATTTAATTTCTAAACACCAGTGAGAAGCGTATATTGATGTAGCACACACCGCAAATCAAAATGTTCCGGGTGCAATATTACAAGTTGTTTTCCAACTCAATGTTACTCATTTCATTGGCTTGAGCAGCGTGAAATGCTGAGTCTTCTCTTCCTCCATTCAAAACGGTTATCTATGATTTACACACAGGGGCATGCTGCATATCTGGAAACCAACCCAACCAGCTTACTGGACTATCATCCCTTTAGTCTGGAAACACTTGAATTTCTTGATTTTCTATGAAGAAAATGTGAGAGCCGGTTGAACCTCCCTGGGGATATATAGACAGGCACATAACTAGTTGCTGCCTTTCTGCAGCCCGCCCCTCAAACCTTAAGGCCATTTATTTCTATATCAAAGCTCAATGCACACCTGCTTTTTTCAACACAACTAAGCCGTAAGATGGCAAACAAACATTAGGGAAAAGCAAGTTGCTTCTGCAGGATAACTGCTTCAGGGCTTTCTTGCCTCCCCAGTGTGTTTGGTGTCCTCTGATGCCATTTGGTTGTATGTTAGATTCTCGACAGAAGAGCCCCCCCCAGACGATCCTGAGAACCCCTCTCATACTGGGGTGTGAGGCCTGCAGGGGTGTTCGCCAGAGCCAGTCCATCCCCATAGGCTGGAAAGTCCTTGTCTATTTCTCTCGTAGGAATTCATCCTCCACACAACATGGCGGTGGAAGGGAGAGTGAGCAAACCAACCCAGAGAGAGAGAGAGAGAGACAGAGAGAGAGAGATAGAGAGAGAGAGAGAGAGAGAGAGAGAGAGAGAAACCGTGAACCTGCAGAGCATTTCTATCCTTAAAATGCCGATTCCTGCACTCTACATGACACAGACATGCAGTTTTCCTTCAACAGGGCAGTAGATCGGCCCACCGAGCAAAGCAGCAGTCCGATCACTCTATGTGAAACTGACATTCAGTTTACCTTCACAGGGCTGTGGAGCAGACTACATATCCAACCTTCAACCAAAACACTCTGCATAATACAAATTGGTGCATTGCTTGTTTTGTATGTGGGCCAGTTCCAAATTCCAGTGGTCCCACGTACAAAAATGGGGCAGTCTTTAAAACCCATGATATATCTTTGCTTACTGGTAAGCCCACCCCTATGGAGAAGAAAGGCATCAACTGATCTTGAGAACTAGCCGAGGACTGAGCCAGTGGAGGGGAAACGGGAGGATTAAAGGGGGCACAGGAAAAAGGAAGGTGTGGGTTGTTCGGGTGAGGTCAAGGGAGGAGAAGGAGGACCAAGATACCAAGCAGAGGAACGACGGTGCAGAGGCGTGTGGATAAGGAGTGCTGAAGGAGTGTGCAAGGTGAGGTATTGGTTGGTGGGTGAATGTAGTACTTTGGTGTGAGTGTGCATGGAAGAAGTGAGAGTGAGATTATTAGAGTAGGGTGGTGAATGAGAAGGTGACTGGAGGAGTGAAAGGACGGTCATACTGGGTTAAGGTATAAGTGCTGTTGAGTGGAGTATTAGTGTGGAGAAGGAATAGCAGTAGTAGTAGTGTGGATAGGGGAGTGTAGTATTAGTGTGAAGAGGGGAGAGTAGTAGTAGTGTGGAGAGGTGAGAGTAATAGTAATGTGCAGAAGGGAGAGTAGTGTTAGAGAGCGGAGCGGAATAGGAGTAGAGAGAGAGCATATTGGAGGGCCAGAAGGGGAGAGGAAGAGAGGGAGAGACAAAGAAGAGTACAAGGAAGAAGGGGAGTAAAGCAGAAGGAAAGGAAAGGAAAGGAAAGAACATCAGGGTGAGGAGTACAAGGGTGTGAAAGGACTAACTGGGAGCGGTGCGCCTAGAAGGCACCTATTTGTGTGCTGAATTGTATTGCGGAACCTATGTTAGGATTCACCCACATTATTCCCATAGGGAGGCAGATGGAAAGTCTGTTTGCCCTGAGGCCATCACTAACAGGCGGGCTGAAGTTTGGACAGTAGAGGTTACCAATCTCTAAAGACCATACTGCGGTTGAGGGACACCTGGCCTAGGGAGAGAACCGCCTGCACTAGACGAGATAGGGACGGCCCTTAGCAAGCCCCTTTTCCATTTCTTTAAAACAAACACAAACTTTCTTCAAGTGTTTGCGTGCTCTTGGGGCCATGTGAGACACCCACTTCATCATCACAACAGGTAAAATAGACCATTAGGCTCATAATCCTTCAGCGATCTCAGTACTACTTGCAGGCCACCAGTCGACTCATGCAGTAGAACATGCTACATTGTTCCTACCAACACTGTGCAGCATCTGGGCTTTGGCACATTAGAGTTGTATTTCATCTGTTCCTAAGGCCATCTCGCTTCTCATCAGCAGGCCAACCCTCAGGGATGCAGGGTGACCAAAGTCATCCCACCAGTTCAATCTTTGCGTATGAAAGTGGCAGTGAGCTGATCCAAAATCAGCCGGAACATTTCATTAAAATGAAATGGGACAGAGATAAAGATGTTTTAAATCTTTGTTAGGTCAAAAGGAGTGTACAGCAGTGATCGAATCCTGCAAATTATTATTCAGAGAGAGCAATTTGATCCTCATTTTGTAGGACTTCAGAAAAACCGAATTGTAACTTAATTTGTAGTCACTATCTGGTATATGCTTGACGATAATGTCATTGTCTGAGCACAGCAGAGCTAATTTTAAGCAGAGCTCTGAACCATACCCATGTTAGGCAGGTGTAGGACATAGGGCCTCATTACGAGTTTGGAGGCAGCCATGGTGCTATTATCACCATGGCTGCCTCCAAACCGGGTTCCATTACCGGGTTCCTGCAATGGGGACTTACCGGGTCATTTTGACATAGGAGGTTCCGGTAAGTCCTCCTTGCGGGAACCCTTCCTCATTCCCATTTGAGCCCCCATAGGGCTCATTGGGAATGGGGAGGGAGGTAACAACGGGTACATTACAAGTGTCCCGTTGTTACCTCCCTCTTCCCCTCGTGGGACCCGGAAAAGACATCTGGTTTTACCAGACGTCTGATATGGGTCCAACAAAGGGAACCTCGTAATCAGCCCTGACGGAATGAAGGCGGCCAGTCCCGTACCGGCCCCCTTCATTCCGAAAGGCGCCAGGGTCGTAATGAGGCCCAAAGAGTCATATTTTTAGTTTGGGCTATTAGGTGACGCTTAAGCACCACCTATGAGCCAAAACTGTTGCATTGGAGTACAAATAGGATGGAGAGGACATTGGAGAAGGGACACACAGAGTGTTATTTGTTTATTTATCCACCCATTGATGGTCCATGGCCATGTTTATCCCTAAGGACATTCCCACCCATTACCTTCACCTCCCCAAACACATTCTCCTGGGATCTATTTGAATTCTCTCTATCAATCTATCAGACTTTTGCCTGCCAGTGTCTTTTCTGAGCAGTTTGATGGGAGTTAAAGGCTTAATTGCAGCTGTAAATGGCACCTGGTGTGATTCAAGGGGATTAACCAAGTGTGCCTTCAGCTTCTTGATTTATATCTATTCCATGCACCGAAAATCCTGTTAAAAAATGCAACTACAAAGCAACCGTTTTGGCTTTAAATATTAGATAAGCATTTGCCAGGAACTGGGATCATATGTCCAGGTAATCGCTCTATTTTCCCGCGGTTGCAATCTTATTGCCAGGAAGTGTCCTTATATCAGCGCCTGCCACAGGGCTATGCAAAAGCTCAAACTGTTGGCTTTGCCAATGTTAGTTTTCTTTGCACTCTGGGAATTGAAGTACTGCATTCATAAACAAAAAGACAAACGACAAACCCCAAAATGCAAATAAAAAGATACTATTGAAGTCAGGCTTTTGTCAGTCAGTACATTCTGCAAAATATTTTTGTTGGCAGAGGCATATAGCATACACATACATCAGAGCAACCAGTGAGATCAATACATGCATAAATGAATACAGTGGTAGAAAAAGACAGTGATTCAGCAACAGGTGAGGAATAAGGCATCACCGTGTATCATAATGCGTCAGCATATTAATGAGAGGTCTGGGAGGAACCACCTACGGAGGAGGTCTCGTCCAGGCTATGAAGGTAACTGCTGAAAGCAGTCGAAATGTTTCTAGGACGAGAGCAAGCTGGGATCATACTAAGGTACTCCTCTTCACAATTACGAGACCAGGTGAGTAGGTTTAACCACTTCTGGAATGAGGGGGGAGAAGAGCTCTTCCAGTTCTGTAGACCACACTTCTTGGCCACCATGCAGCCCATATTCAGAAATTTGGGCATTTGTTTAGCCCCCTCAGCCTGCCACACCCCAAACAAAACACCCATCGGGTCTGGGTCAATAACAGTGTCACTGATTTCACATAGTGTCTCCAGGATCTTGCCCCAGAATTCCGCTAACCTCGGGCACTCCCAGAACATGTGTAAATGATCAGCGCCCTCCGTACCACAGCGGGGGCAGGGTTGCAGGGTGGTTTGAGCAAACCTGGAGATCCTGTGCGGGGTATAATACAGTCTGTTTAGCAATTTGTATTGTATGGTTTGGTAGCGAAAGTTGAGAGAGACTCTGTTAGTGTGTGAGCACATTTTCCCCCATAAGTGGTCAGTGAGTTCCACGTCTAGCTCGGTCGCCCATTCATCACAGGCCCTGGAGGGTCGGGGCACCCATCAGCAAAAGCTGAAGAGACCACCCCAAGGGCGCCACCCGAGTTAGCAATATAGGCAATCCCTGGGGAGTCCGGGGGTTCGTTAGGAAAACCAGGCCAAGCAGTTCGAAAGGCGGGCCGGAGTCTATAGAATTGCAGAAATTCCAATGCTGAACCTGAATGGCCCGGTCCCCATGTCTGTGGAGTTATAAACTGCCCATCCGGATAGAAGTCCGTTAGAGCGAGGTACCCCAGGGCCTCCCAGTGTCGCGCCAGTGCTGTGTCATGTGTGGGTTCCAGCCCGGGAAATCTCCAGGCGGGGAGCCAATTGTGGTACGGCTGCTGTTCGGCACCAGCCTTGAATATTCTACCCCAAGCATGCACAGTGGTTCCGACCGGGTCGATGTACGAGTCCAGTACGTACTGCAGGTGTAGTATTATTGACATTACGTTAGTGCCTGCTGTCGCAAGAATTTCCAGCTTAACATGGGGGCGAGGAGGGGGCCCAGGATACCAATAGAAAGCGAATTGCGCTTGTGCCGCAAGCCAGTACCGTAGCAGGTCAGGGGCGGTAAACCCCCTCTATCGTAGAGGAGTGTCATGTCAGACCATTTTTTGCGCACAGCACCAGAATGCCATAAGAACTGTGCGCACAATTTGTGCAGTCTTGTAAAGTATTTCTTCCCTGGCCAGATGGGCACACTACTGAATATGTACAAAAGCTTGGGGAGCAGTACCATCTTGATAAGTGAGAGTCTCCCAGCAAGTGACAGTGGAAGGGAGCGCCATCGCATAATTTTGGCCTCAGCCTGATGTGCCATAGCCAGGTAGTTGTCTGCTAGCAATGTGTCTTTGGTCAGGGACATTTGGACCCCCAGGTACTTAATCCCATCGGGCGACCAGCGGAGTGGATATTCAGTGGCAGGTTGTTGGGTGGAACTAGTGAGGGGAAAGAGCTCAGATTTGGTGTAGTTGATGGTGAATCTGGAGTGTGTACCTATGCGAGTGATGTTGCATAAAATTGGATCCAGGTGGATAGCGGGGTCTCTGATGAACAATGACACATCATCCGAATACAGCGAAATAATCTCGGGAGTGTCTTTCAACCGTATCACCCTGCGTGAGTGGCGCGCCCTGATGTGGTCAGCCATTGGCTCTATCGCTAGGGCGAAGAGGATCGGGGAGAACGGGCAGCCCTGTCGGGTGTCTCTGAAGAATGGGATCAGGCCCGACGTCAGGGAGTTGACTCGAACTCTAGACACTGGAGAAGTATATAGTAACTTAATATATCTGATAATGTTAGGCCCAACGCCCACAGTCTCCAGTACCAGCCACATGTATTTCCAGGACACCATATCGAAAGCCTTCTGGGCGTCAAGTGTGATCGCAATTGCATTCGCGCCCTGATCAAACCGCACCATGACATTGAGCAGCCTTCTGATGTTGTGGGAAGTGGATCTCCCGGGTACAAATCCTGATTGGTCGTCATGGACCATGTATGTCATAACTGGGAGGAAGCGGTTAGCTATTACTTTGGCGACGATTTTAGTGTCCAGATTCATTAGCGAGAGGGGCCTGTAGGATCCACACTCATCGCTGGGGTTACCGGGTTTGAGTAGCACCGTTCTGATGGCTTCGCGTAGTGTTGGGGGAAGGGTCGCTAGCCGGAGCGACTCGTCCCATACCGCGAGTAGTTTAGGGGCCAGTATGGCTACGTGTTCCTGGTGGAATTCTGCCGTGAGCCCGTCAGGGCCCGGCGCCTTACCCTTGGGGACACTGGATATGGCCTCGACTATTTCATCTGCTAGGATTGGGAAATCTAGTTGGTCTCTGGTTGCGGGGGAGATACAAGTGTGAGTATCTGCTCAAGGGGATCCCTCATATGGGATTCACTATGTTCGGGGGTTGGGAGTATAGTTCCGTGTAGAAGTCCGTAAAGACTTCCAAGATCTGCTGGTTGGACCACTGTACTGCACCCCGGCCATCATTGACACAAGTAATCTGAGTCTGGCCCCACTCTCCTCTAGTCAGAGCAGCCAGTGTTTTGCCAGGTCTATCACCCTCTCCATACTTCCGCGCAGCTTGTGGACGGCTAAAGTTTTGGACTTCCCTTGTGGCATGATCATTAAATGATTGAAGTTCTTCGCTAATTAGGGAGAGGGCAGCAGGGTCAACTGATGTTGGTGTGCCCGCTCTAGTTCGCGTAGTCTGGCTTTGGAGCAGCTGAGGGCTGCTCTTATTGTCTTGAGCACTCCTGCTTCCCTAGATATGGACATTCCCCTGATAAAAGCTTTGAAGGCGTCACATCGGACTCCCATGCTAGTGGACTGGGGTGTGTTATGCTGGATGTCAGCAAGGATGTCTGCCTTAAACACTATATCCTGCAGGGCGGCAGAGTTGAATCGCCATGTGTTAATGGTAGGGGCAGGTGCTCCCAGTTCCAGGGATAGCATGATTGGGGCATGGTCCGACAAAGTGCGAGCAAGTATTTGTGCTTCCACCACCCTGCCCAGCATTCTGATTGACAACAGGAACATGTCAAGTCTGAAGAAACTGTCATGCACTGAGGAGTTATGGGTATATTCCCGTGTTTGCGGATGTAGTGTCCTCCATACATCTCGGATGTCGAGCGTTGCGCTGTGTGCCAGCAGTCTACGTGCTGCACCAGACAGTAGTCTGGGAACTGTACCTGTTCTGTCCAACGCAGTGTCCAATGTGAAATTCATATCCCCTCCCCAGATGATCTGCACCCCACATAGCCCAGCAATATATATGCCACCTGGTCCACAAAATCGGGGGAGTCTGCATTAGGACCATAAGTGTTCACCAAGAGATATTCTCTATTAGCAATTGCGCAGTGTAAAATAATATATCTACCCTCCGCGTCAATGTAGCTCTTGTGAAGTACAAATTTGAGTGATTTGTGAATCATTGTCAACACCCCTCTGGCCCAAGTGGAATATGAGATAGAATACCTGTTGGGTTCCCAAGATGGCGCCATACACTTTGTCAGAGGGCCCTTAGAGTGTGTTTCCTGCAAGAGTAATATTTTGCATCCATGTCTATTAGCGTAGGCCATGATTTTACAGGCCTTAGTATAATTACTCAAGCCAACCACGGGGGCCGCTGCTCTGCGGGCACCCCGATGCCATGTGATCTGCCAGTCTGCCTCTGCCTTTTCCAATATCACTTCTCAACCCAGTCACACCCCCCTCCCCCATCACCCCTTCCTGGTAGGTAGTGTACCCGCCTCCCCCCTCCCTACAGAACCAGAACTCCCCATGAATCAGGGATTTGCGATCGAGACCCAACATGGGTCTGCCTCGCTAATGGCCCAACCACGGCCAACACCCAACATTAATCTAACAAGAGTGAACATTGCAATCGCAGTGGGGTGCGCTTTTGCCGTGTGGTGGACATCTAAACAAATGCAAAAAGACACAAATTATCAAGCGGTGCGTTAGGCAATGGAACGCATAGTAATCATGTTTTCCCACACCACCAGGGGCGCGGTAAGACAGGCTTGGTCAGGGGGTAGAACAACCAAATCATGAGTGGTCAGAACCCAGGTACATGAGAGCAATTGGTTAAGCCTCAAGAGCAAGTATGGGCCAGTGTCAAAAGGTAGGCAGCGTATGGTGAGGAACAGTTAATGGCCTGTGTTTGGCCGCCTCCCAGGTGTGACTGTCACGAGTGACAAATACGTATGCATAGTTGAACCAATAAGTTGTTGTTACCATCAGCACATTGGAAAACAAGCAGTGGTGACCAGATTACATAAACTCTAGGTAGCTGGAGTTCAATCATTGACCACGGGGTCTCCAATTGGATTGTGAAGGCGGTATCTGGGACTCTATAAACTTCACTGCTTCCTCCAGGACGGTGAAAAAGTACAGTTTTTCCTTGAAGGTGATCTTAAACCGGGCCGGGAACGGAATTGCTTAAGGGACGTTGGCTCACGTAACAGTTTCTTGACACCTAGGAACTGACGCCTCTCCTGTTGCACCCCAAAAGAGAAGTCAGGGAATATACGGATGGTGTGTGAGTCGAGGCGCAGGTCGCCTTTCTCGCATGACAGGCGAAGGATAAGGTCCCTATCTCTGTAGTTGAGAATTCTAGCGATGATGGGCCTGGGGAAGTCACCTGGTTTGGGGCGCGGTGATAAGGCCCTGTGAGCCCATTCAACTGTGAAGTATGGGGACAAGGTAGGATCACCCAGTAGATCTTTAAGTAAGTTCTCGACTGCCACTTCCATGCGCCCCTTAAGGGCATTTTCAGGGACCCCAATAATGCGTGGGTTGTTCCTGCGCGAGCGGGACTCAAGGTCATCACACTTCGCCTTCACAATTTTCATATCTCGGGTCAGAGTGGCCACCGTGTCCTGCAGAGTGTGCAGCCCGTCCTCATTTGCCCCAATTCTATTTTCTGCCTCGGTGATCTGAGTCCCAGCTTGATCAACCCGTGATTTGAGGGATGCAACGTTGGCGTTGATATCGTCCAGCTTCTCATGGAAAGGGGCAAAATTCTTGGCCATTGATTCCATCATTGCGGTGAGGTTGGTGGTCAGTACACTGAAGGGAGACTCGGGTTCTGGCTCCTCCTGGGCGGATGTCGCAGACCCCGGTTCCGCTTGCGGGGTAGCCTTTGCAAACTTGTCCATGGCGCCCACCTAATTGGTCCCTCTGGATCAGTTAGACATTACAAGTGTGGTGGGGGGTGCCAGGGTGCCCAAGCAGACCAGGTCTGACATGGCGTAAAGAGCAGGGGTGTAGCACCAAGTTATAGTGCCCAGTGGCCGCAGGACTCTATAGTAGAGAGGAAATAGAGGTAGCCAGTGGCACAGTGGCTGTATTCGGGGTTTAAGTGATGGTGAGGCTGCAATGTGGACACAATGGGGTCAGTAGTTCATACAGCCCTCCAGCATTAGGGTTACCAGGGCAATGAAGAGATACGTTGTTGCACTGCCAGGGCGATGATAGGCGTAGTGGCAGGGGTGTGGTGCCTGCCAGGCCAGCAACACAGTGTTAAAGAGGCGGTGCTACTGTGGGCCCCCTAGCTGACAAATGAAAAAGTAGATGGGATCCACAGTCCTGCAAACACAATCAGGCTTCAGTTGTCATTGGGCCCTAGGGCCAGATATAGCAGGGCCGTAGGCAGGGGGAGTGGTGTGGTGCCCACCAGGCTGATGTGCAGTAGCCAAGATACAGTGTGGTTGTGGGCAGTCCTGGGGAAGATTGGATGGACTATGTGGGGCCCGCGGCCCTGCAGACCCAATCAGGCCTCAGTCATTGTTGGGGCCCAGGGGTCAGGTGTGTCAGGACCCGCAGCCCAGTCCAGTTGGTGTGGCTGCGCGGCGCCTCTGCCGCTCCGGGAAAGGCACCCATGTGGTAGCAGCAGCGTGTGGGTGGCCAATGTGGGAGAGTCCAATAGGGGTCAGTCCCCCTCCCCAGCTCCTCACCTTCCCTGCGAGCACAGGCTTCAGCCCTCGGTGTATGCCGCTGGATCCTGTGGCTACTGCAGAGTGTGGGCGCCGTCAGCGTCCAAGAAGTGAGGGATCAGCACAGTTCCAGGCCGCCAGGCACGTCAGTCCCAAAGGTGGTCCTCCGCCAGTAATCGCCCGCCCTCACATGGGTGGCAGGGCCGGGCCACAGCGCCCTAGGGCAGGGAGGGGGGCCACCACGAGCACCAGACCAGGCGCAGCCTCAGCCCACAGGTGCAGTGCAGCCAGTTGGCGAGGACGCCGTGGCACTCGGGGGGAGGACACGATCACAGCCGCCCAGTCGCATGCAGGGACCGAGTGTCAGGGGCAGGCAGGCACAGTCCAAGTGCGCCACTGATGAACGGCGCAGTCTCCCACGGAGGTGGCTCCCAGCCAGGCCTCCGGCAGCGCCGGGATCCGCCCTCACGACCAGGTCCCAGACACCAACAAGGCACAACGGGTCCCCCAGAGCTCGATTTTAGCTGGAATCAGGTCGGAACAGGCAGCAGAGTGTCAGCAGCAATCTGGGTTGATTCAGGACGATGGGAACAGCACAGTCCGCCGATGTGGCCGGATTTGTGTCCACACTCCACGGAGCTCCGGAGCTAGGCAGCCATTTTCAGGCTGCTCAACAGCACCCACCCCTAGGTTGAACATTTTCAAGTTGAAAGCTAATACCAGGCACACAGGTTACTCGCCCGAGATCATAAATGCCAGTTCTCCACTGGAACAAAACAGCCCCTCTCTACACAGCACATGTTTTTGGAAGTCATTCATACTTCAGGGAGCAATTGTGGTTAGCATAGTACACTGATGTGCACAGAAATGTACTTTTTGTTGTGTCAATGGCCCCAGATGTCCCTTGAACCTAAGTGTCTGTATGTCATTGCCTATTCATCTACTATGCTTCCGATGCATTCACTTGATTTATACCGAAAAATGGAAACACAGTCTGACAGAGACTTGTTTCATGGTGTGAAAGTAACCCACATTCTAAAGAGTGCTGTCTCAAATTACAAAAAAATATGCCGAGCAAAGGTTTTGCTCTTTGCTTTCCATGCATATTGTGTGTCATTCTATGTTGAAGCTATGTGGATGATGTTCAGTTTAAACCGAATTGCATCGCCCTATTAAACTATGTGATCGGTTGCATGCTGACAGCAGCGTTGTGGTCACCTTTTACACAGTTACTCATGTTCCTGTGAGCTGAAATCTCAAACGTTACTGTAGACGTGATGCATTCTGCTATGTTTATTTTTACAATGAAGGCATCCTTTATATTGGAAACTGTTTGGAATTCTTTGTTTATTTTGGCTATTAGGTGGCGCTGATGTGCCACCTATTAGCCAAAACTACTGCATTCGAGTACAGTGGCACATGAGGAGGGACGCAAAGCTTGTAGGTGTAGTTTGACTATTTACCCACCCATTAACTGCTCATGGCCGTGCTAATATCTTTGGACATCCCCATCCACTTTCTGCCCCTCCCTGCCCTAAACACATCCTCCAATTTTTGTTTTAGCTTGCTTTATGAAGCCTTACCATCAAACTGTGTGCTTGAGGTGTCTGCTAACGTTTTTTTTCAATGCAGTCTTCCAGTCTTCTGAGAGTTATTGACTTAATTGAAGCTGTAAAGGCACTACTGGTGTAATCAAAATGTCTTAAACAGGTCTGCCTCAGCCACTCGATATATGCACAGTAGTCATGTCCTTAATCGAAATCCTGTTAAAAACAAACATTGGCAAAGCGATTATATGCCCAGGTACTCATGCCATTTTGCAGCTGCTTCCTACAATGGCCAGTTAATACCACTATGGCAGTGCCTGGCAGATATTTTTGCCCATGCTCACACACAAGCCAACACTGTTGGCATTGTTAATACTTGTTTTTACTTAATATGCCTGCTAAGCATGTTTCTACCTTCCGAGTTT
Source organism: Ambystoma mexicanum (assembly GCF_040938575.1). Lineage (NCBI taxonomy): Eukaryota > Metazoa > Chordata > Amphibia > Caudata > Ambystomatidae > Ambystoma > Ambystoma mexicanum. The sequence continues at coordinate 314,861,642 of NC_090932.1, forward strand.
AGTCACTCCAAATCGTTTACAGCTTAAGGTGGACCAGCCTTTCAAAGTCAGAGGACCAGTCTACAGCATATGCCCACGCACCCCCACAATTCTGGGTGAGCTCTGTGTGCTGAAAGATTGAATGAAGGGCAGGGTGTGAGGCCAGTCTGATCTTGCACACAAAGTTCTGCATTTGACTCCAGACAGAAGAGGAATCCTTCCAAATGAGGTCCTTTGGTGACTCCTAGAAATGAAGTGAAGAGGGCGGGTAGTTCATTCTCTTACTGCAGCCTAATTCCAACGGCCAGAGACCGCGGAGCCGTTTGATTTGAGCTCAGGGTCCCTTTCATCCACTGATCATGTAAGTAGAGTCCAGCCTGGCAGAGTATGGCGAATCACTGTCGCCGGTCCTCACCATCTTATCCTGGCAAACTTTGCACTGCAAAATTGCTAACCCTGCTTCCCTGCAATAGGACATGCTCAGGTAGCTCCATCTCGAAGTGTTCCTACCGGAGGTTGCAAGTCCTCTTCCGCACCCAATGCACGCACAGTGGAGGCAGGGTCATGCCCACCTTACCTTTGTCCCGCCCCCCACCTCCACCCCCACCAGCTTCCTAAAACCGTCATTCCCCTTTCAACAGACTGGAGGACAACAAATACGCCATCATCACGTTTGGCAAACCGGTATCACCATCATGGTACTGCACAAGCATATTGAGGTGAGGGCCTCATTACGAGTTCAGCGGTAACCCGCCGGTGCAACCTCCTAACCCCATTCTGCTGGCTGATAACCCAGTGCCACTAAAACAGTCCCGGCGGCACGGGATATCAGGTGGCGGGAAGTGGCGACATGGAAGCAGCGTCGCTGTTGCTGGCGGTGCCGGTGCTTCCATAAAAACCATGCGTGCAGGGGCTAGTGCCCCCAGCAGACCTGCCAGGAGCAATAGCACCTGCAGGCATTATCTGGCGGTCCACCAGACTCAGAGTGAGGCGAAAGTGCACAGGTTCCCTATTTGGGTTTCACCCCATTCTCTCGTGAGAGGGGGATCTCTGGAAAGGAAGTGTAAGTCTCTTGAAGAATAATGGAAATACGCTATTTATTCATAATGGGGCAATATGTTATACTGGCTGCGTGTGCATACCGGCGCATGGTAGGAACTGTATTATGTGCATTCTCTGTGATTCTGTAAACTTGCAGTGCTTGGCATTGTAAGGGCATGAATAGAACATGCCTAGGCATTTGGAAAACTATATTATCTGTTCATTCAGAACCTTAGTAATAGACATTTTGAAAATGCAGGCAATGCATTTTTGCGATTGTATTATGGAAAAGGAAATGCAGGATTTTTTAGCATTATTAAAAAGTCATTTCGAGTTTGCCGGTCCGGAAATAAGGGTCCCGGTAGCAACTTACTGGCACCCTTTCCGGACTGGCAAACTACAGCTCTGCCTGCCAGGGCCATTGCGCCTGGCAGGGCGGACCTTCTGGGCACAACGGCCCTGGAAAGCAGAGTTTTCACGGAAGCACCAGCACCCGGATCCTCATACCGCTGACAGGCGATATGACAAAGACCTAGCTCTCATTAACAAAATCTACCTCATCATTCAGGCCTGGATGGCCACGCATTGCCTATGCCTGAATGATGAGAAGACTGAGTTACTCCTCCTAGCCACACCTGCCAACCAGAAAAAAAATCAGTAATCAATACCTATCCTTTAACATTAATGGGAACGACATTAAGATGGATAACGAGGTCAACACTCTAGGTTTTTACCTAGACTCCTCTCTGAATCTGTGTAAACAGATCAGTGCTAGATCGTCAGCTACAGCATACACCTGCAAGCTTATCCACGCGTGCAAACCCTTCTTTTCTACTAAAAGCTGCATCGCGCTGGCCAGGGCATTAGCATTGTCTAAAATTGACTACTGCAATATATTACAACTAGGTGCCAGCAAAAACATAACTAACAAATTACAGATCTTGCAGAATAATGCACTCAGAACTGCCCTGGGTATCTCAACACATTTCTGGGATCAGACAAGAATACAACTGGCTCTCAATCAATGAGAGAATACAACTAAAACAGCTTGCTTAACCTACAAATGCCCATATAACTCAGCCCCTCCCTACCTTATTAAATGATTTTCTAAGAATAACACCACCCGGCAAACCAGATCTACCAACTCTGGCTGCCCAGGTACAAATTTAAAAAAGCAGGAGCAGCAGCTTCCCTGTAATGGCTGCTCAACTTTGGAACTCACTACCTACCTCCTTAAGAGCTGATCAGTCTTTCTATAAATTCAGGAAAGAAACCAAACTCTGGCTCATCTCCAAAGACTTACCAGAGTAGGCACCCTCTTCCAGGTTCACTCACTGCAGTCCTGCACCTTGTATCTACACTTCATACCCATGAAACTACCGTTTGACTATGTAAATTCTTAGCAATTCTGTATACTATTGAATATTATTGTAGATTCCTTTTGAGTAAATTTAATATTTTTGTAATTCTCACTTTTCTAGATTCTCAGTAACTCTGAATTGTTTATTATTGTATTTTATTGTACATTCCCTTCTGTGCAAATCTGATATTTTTGTATCTCTCACTAATGTAGTGCCATCTCTGTAACCAAGAAACTGCATATGCTTGTAAACGGCTAGTTACCCCTGGGTTGGGAGCACATTATAAATAAATAAACAAACAGTGTGTGTAGGCCCACATTACCGAATTCCTCTGACTGCAAGCAGACGTCCAAGGCCAAATGATAATGATATGCTATTATATAGCACTTACGCTTAAGTGCTTTATATAGAACAAATATACATACAACATCACCCAACCTGTGTTGGTACTCATTTATCAACCTCAGAAAGATGAAAGGCTGAGTTGGCCTTGCCGGGTATCGAATATGCAACCTGTAGATCACACACAGATCGCAGCAGTGAGCGCTGAACCACTGGGCTATTTTACCGGCTATATCTATCTTACCGGCTATGGTAACATTAGCAATTACATGTCTGAATGTTCTCAAAGTCAGAAAGCAAATTACACTCTGTAGTGGATACCATTAAACTGGTAACAGAGATGTAACAGCAGACCAGCTCATCTGCAGGTCTGGTGCAAAGTTGGCCACTTGGCAAGCCTGCCTGAATCTACTTTTCAGTCCTCAGAGGTTGGCCAAATACATACAATTGGGATGGTTCACAACTGTGTATTAAAGTATTTAGAGTTGGGAAAGCAGCGCACTCACACGGCATCCCGTACTCTGGGCACGTGTTACCTCATACAAGCAAACAAACACCCTGGACGGCATGCCAGGGAGGTAGGAAAGATAGACACATTACAATAAAACATTAATTGTGGCACAATGAAATCAAGGGACCCTTTATGTGCTATGGTCAAACATTTCTACACTGTTCACATGCTATTAGGCGCAAGGATTTTGTCCCGTGACCAAGGACACAGAGATGGAATGTCTTGTGATGATCGCAACCGAGGCAACGGCAGAAAGAAACATGCTATTGCTGAAAAGCAAAATACATAGTCCGAAATAATTGCTCATTCTACTCTAAATGCTTTTTGGACGTTTTTGTCTGCATTGTGAATTTGAGGAGTTTAAGTCTAACTCAGTGACTCACCCCGTGAAGTGTGCCTGAAATAAACCTTTAATGAAACAAATTATGGAGCACAGTTGCTGCATCCGCTTAATGTTATATTGGTTGGGTGTGTGGCAAGTTTCTTAAATTAACATCACAAAGATCAACAGTTTGGTGGTTTGCTGATTTATTTGTGCACTTGTTACAAAGGTTCCTCAAAAAAGTAATGGTACATTGCACTGATAGATCACTCACAAGTGATGGGTTCCTGTGATACATTCCTCAATTCCTCAATTACTCTACACGTGCCTCAATTCCTCAATTCCTCTACATGTGTTTCACTACTGAGCTAAAGTGGCTAATCAGAAGGAAAGCAAAATCAATTATCTACATCAATATGTTTCCATTATGTTGGCTCTGACATACATTCACATAATTGGTCAAGACTTATGGTGTATCTAGAATTAAGTGAACATTTTAAATAAATTTGAATAATAATGTTAGTACCACCGCTGTAGCATAGGTTATGCGGCTCAAAAATAATGGAGTCAAGCCTCCATATTGCAAAGATAACCCCCTCAATGAGGGCTGTTGTCAGGGGGCAAAATCCTTCGTGTAGGATGGATGGCCCTATTTGAAAAAAAAGATATGGGGAAATTCGGGGACCTTATAGTTACAGGCGTGTTGTAAATGCTTAAGGAAAGTACAAAGGTACAGATGCAGGTTCTAAAGCAGGGATCCCCAACCTTTTGTGCGCAATGAGCAAAATTGGCCTTTCAAATAAAATGGTGAGCAACATCAATTTTTTGACGGAACATATTGGCGCAGAGTTGGCAGTTAAATGATTGCAACACAAATTAGAAATTAGAACATTGGGGCTCATTGCGAGTTTGGTGGCATCTCAACGGTACTGCTACCGCCACTTTGTCTGGTGGTATCACTGCCGGATTCCAAGTGGTGGTTTGGTGGTGTTTGTCCCCACTGATGGAGTCCATAGGACTCCATGGTGGATTCCGGTAGTATTCGATTGATAGAAACATAGTGTGGCATAATTTCCATTTTATTGGGGTTTGTGACAAATCTGTGGATGTTGCCTCTTCTCCCCGAGGGGGAAGACCATTCCCATGGGGCAGGAGGGTGCATCTCCAGTACAATAGTTCCCTTGAGGTTGGTGATATGATTGGTTATTTATACCATGCTTAATACCCAGAGGTTTCTAAGCATGGATCCGGGGATCGAACCTGTGTTGCTCCAAGTCGTCTTTCTTTCAAGGCGAGCACGTTGACCCTGAGCTATCCTCCCGAGACACAGGGAGATGATCACATGGTAGAAGAAAGCCCTCATGGGAAATAGGAGGACTCACCCTTGAGAAAGCGGTATCCCTGCCAATCACAAGCCCCTATCCCCCCTTCCTATAACCCTAAGAGCAACCCCTTTCATAATAGGCTCATGAGTTATAGTCGCCCTGCCATTTCCCTAGAACGTACTGGGACTATGAAGAGCACAACTGACCCAAGGGAGATCAAGGGCAAAAATACTGAGACGAGGAAGAGTGGGGAAGAAATGAAAGATATACTATTTACAACCACTGAGACAAAGAAAATGCATGGAGGAATGTAGAGCGCCCCACAGAACCAACATGAGTATTCTAGACAATTTAGAATAAGTACTGGGACGAAGAGGAGGCACAGAGGCAGTAAGAGTGCTCCTAAGAACCACAATGAGCAGTCTAGTTGTTGCTGGCTGCTCATTGGTCAATGTAGAGTAGAAAAAGAAGAGAGACTAAGGAAGAAGTTGTCTAGTCCTTCATGGAGGAGCTGGAGGAGCCAGCACAGAGCAGGAAGGTGCAAAAAACACACTAGGATGCCAAGAGGAGATCTGGAAGGACCAGGGCCACTCCAGAGTGGAAGGACCAGAAGGCGAGCTGGCAGAGAGAAGTTCCCGGTGTTCCTGAAGATTGGGAAGTGCGTGAAGGGAAGACTGCGCTGCCCATAGAAAGATTGCACTGCAGTGTTCCCGGGCAGACCAGAGTGCAGTACAAGGCTCCATAGAGGTAGGGGGAGTGCTCAGGCTGGCTGGTGGGAAACTAAGAAGGTGCAGTCAGCGTCTTCATAGTCACAGGACCTGGCAGGCACGTGAACCAGGTCTGTCCCGCAACAAGAGAATCTTAAGGGTGTGGGACCCACCAAACGAAAGCAACGCAAGTCCTTCTCCTTGTGGCGGTACTTGGGAAGAAAGGGCTACAAGTACCTGCACAAAAAGAACAGGTATCTGTGACCCACTACACGAGAACCACACAAGTCCTCTTCCTCATGGTGGTACTTGGGGGAAGAGGGCTCCCTGTTCCTCACCATAAAGAGGGGTCTGGTACCCAATCCCATCAGAAGAAGGGAAACCACAGAGCAATTTACTAATGACCATACTTGACAGGGAAGTGAACCAAGCTGGCCCAAGCCGAGAGAGAGAGAAGCCGAGATCTGGGGCCTACAAGAGAAGGACCCATGGGAAGGGAGTCAGACCCAGGGGAAGGGAGTCATTGCCCATGGTTGTGTTGCAAGAAGTAGAGAATTGCAAGAGAAGGAACCAGGACAAGGGAGTCATTGCCCCTGGTTGTTGCAAAGTTTGTCTAACAGAGAAACATCTAAGAACTTTATGGAACTTAACTTTATGGAACTTTGTTTACATTTATGAAGTTTGGGTTTGGAACCTTTGTTATTTGGATCTCTTTGATTGGATCTACAACCTATTCTTCTGAATTAAGAAGACCTTTTGTTTTTTATAGTTTAGTGTGAGAGTTGGAAATAGGTGTTAGACCTATGACAGTGGACTATTTACTTTAGACAAAAACATCCTGACAGTTTCCTTAGTTTTGGTTGAGGTAGGCAAACCCCTTTAAGCTTTAGGGAAAGGCAGAGGTTTCCCCAACCCCCCACCCTTTTATTTTAATTAAAGTGTATGCCAATGAACATGAGCCCACTGTGTCTGAGTCCTACTTCCACGCCCTTACAGGTCACTAATGGTTTGTTAAGTTGTATCCAACGGTGATACGCAGATATCTCATAATCTGTCCGATATACAACATCATACATTGTTTTCCACCACAGATAAAGGTGAAAAGCAGGGATGTCAGTTGGCCCCGAATTATTCCTTTTGGATGTTGATTCTAGTACTTCTCTTAGGAGAGTTAATCCACCCTCTCTGAAGGGTGCATTTGATAGTCAGCTTCCTTATTCAGAAGACACAGCTATTACTATAGTTTTAATTTAAATATGATAAAAACAAAAACGGTGGTGTACATGAAAAGGGTGAAACCTTGTAGCAATTTTTTAAATGAATGTAGAGATGAGGAGGCAGTCTCATTTTTATTTGAGCCCACTCTTCGCAAAGAGCGGTGTTTGCGGCAGTCATTTTAAGAAGCCAGCTGAAAAGGCTTCATTAAGGATTAGAGGGCTTTTTACATTGTTATTTCAAGTTTGAGGCATTCTGATTGGAGACGTGCCTGGAGCTATATAAGGCAAACGTCTGTTCCATGATTTTTATGGCAGCGAAATCTAAGGTGGTTCAAACTGTCATGGCCGGGAGGAGTTGCAAAATAAATTCCTGTGCCAAATAGTAGGCATCCCTGCAGATACACCTGGTAGCGTTTTATGAGCTGTTTTGGGGGGTGATCAATTTGAAAGTGTTGGGCCAGTTAAGATTGTTTGCCTATGTTTTAAAAGCACATCTGCGATTTTCTGCTAATCATAAAGTGAATTTCAGTGCAAGTGCGATTGTATCCTTCCCTGGTAAAGAAAGTTACTTGAGGTTATGGGCGGTTGTAAGGCACTGTCCATTTGGATAGGGATGGGATATACCTAAATTTGGCACATTTAGTCACCTCAAAATAGCTCTAAAAGCAATAGCTTGTCCGTTGGAAAAAGAGGCAGATGTCCAAAACATACCAAAGCTGCCCTATTTAGCCTAATATACAGACTTGCATACAGGTATAAGAATACAAGGAGAAATCTGTGAAATAAGATCACCAGAAGGCAGGAGGCTGGATAAATGTACCCATTCCTCGATAAATTAAGGTGTGCAGGAGGAATCACAAAATGTGCTTGGAAAATAGGAGTCAAAGATTTGGTTCATTTTTGTTAATTTGTCATTGTTTCTCTGTTTTGCATAAGCGTGAAGTGCATGGGAGCTATGTTTTATTTGATTAATTTTAATGATCAGGCTTTTATATATAGCATGTTTGAATATGTTAAAGTTGCCTTGTTATTTTGTGCTTTTTCTGTTTGAGTTATATGAAAAATATGATGTATGTTTTTAAATATTGCTAACTTAATGGAGAAATACGTTAAGTACTGCAGGTCATTACATGGTAGGATTTAAAGAACACTTCATTGGGGCTTTGGAGGTTACCTCCTAAGAATTATTTGTGAATGTTATGGCAAATGGTGCGTTTTAAATCTCCAGTGGCTGTTACATTGGTGAACAAGTGGTTAGGAATAAAACACATACCTTTCTTTTCTCTTTTCTCTGCCGAAAAGGGATTTTACACAACACTTGGTGGCAAACAATGGTCAAAACTTTGAGCATTTAATGACCAGTTCATAGAGGGGTGTGCTGGTGTTAACGAAGTATTCCGATTAATTAATTGGCTTGTTAGTATAAACATAGTAACAGTATCTTAATTGGATTTGAATATAGGGCAAATTATTATGAAAAATGTGCCATGCATTTAGCTTATCTGCCAATTAACCATGTGTCAGATGGGCAGAGTATCAAACAATGACCTTTTTTCCACTGGGACACTATGTAATAATACATATAGGTGACACCAAAAGTAATATTGCAGGTAACTATGCATGGTGGCATCAAACACAAACTACACTTCTACAAAAAGCAGTGCATGCACATTATTTAATAAAGGAACATTGGGTATGCATGCCACCTATTTGTCCATTATGTTCCTGTTAGCTGTACCAAGGAACAGAATATTACTATTTTCGCCAGGACACAAATAGGTTTCCATTATTTTACTCATTAATACATTTGTCATCTGAGCAAAGTAACTGAAGATGAGAGGGTTTTAACAATGACACTACTATAACAAGTGAGGACATTTGCTGAAAATTAATTTGCATGGTGGCAACAAACACAATTCTTGCATGCATAACAATAAACAGCCGGAACCATAGCAGGCTCATTGGCCAACATTATAGCACAGTGCTGGACTCTGTCCTGGCTACAGTGCTACTGAGATCTCAGTCCTTCAGTACCTCCTTCTAGGCCTCCACACCATGGCCACAAGCAACAATTTAGCGTGCAGCGAGCAACAGGTTGCTCCTGAGCTACATGTTGGGGATCCCTGTTCTAAGGTGTGAGGCCAGTAGTGCAGTAGCACTTCATTGCTTGTGAGAAAAAAAAAAACAGAAAAGGGAAAAATATTGTTCAAAAGGTAACTCACCATTGAGTGTTGCTGGACTGAAATTGATAATTCAGTCCCTCCTCGGTTCTAGAAAGCCCATCCTGTGGGATTTGCCGTTCTAAAGATGGCCGCCGTGTTAAAGAGACACGCGTGACCTCATTGTGCATCAAGCTGCATGTTTGCGACAGTAACACCCACAATAAGTATAGACTTGTTCTCCATAGGTTTGCAATATGCCTGCAGTTGTCTAATTGTTTAAACCTTTAATGAGTCTAGCAATTATTGTATAGAATTCCAGAAAGACAAATTATTTGTTGTTCCTATTCTTTCTTATTTAGGGTCACTGCTCAAAGTGTTACACTTGTGGAACCCCCTGTTTTTTTTTAAAGAGGCCTGAACAAGAAAGCCACCCACTCCAGGAACAAAGTGTCACATGTCGCTGGCCACAGCCCGGGAGCTTCCATTTAAAAAACATTGTTTAGAGGTAGCAAGGGAGACCATAGGGGTTGCTGATGCGACCCTTGGTGTGCCGCAAATGACGCCCCCGAATAATAGCAAATAGGTGCTTCATTTTATACTGGCATTGTTGCCTTTAAATCCTAGTGAGAGTTGGTTAATGTTGCATGAATGTGCATATATTCCTTGGAGAACCCCTTACATGTCACCGCACCAGTGCAGGTTAAACTAAGTTACATTACTCGTGTGCTATTAGCACAACATTAATTGTGTGAACATGATCACTGTGGGGTTGGGGTGTACAATGCCACTTTGCCTAGATCTGCAGAGGTCCTACACCGATCCAGCCTGGCTAGATTTGAAACCCAGGGCTAGGAATGTAGAGAGGGCCTTTTCCGGAAGTCATCAGCTTGGCCTGATCATGGGAGGTTGAGTAGCATGCAGTTGGCACAGTTAAGCAGGGGTGGACTGGGAACCAAAAGCAGCCCTGGAAATAATGTTCTAAGTGGCCCCATATTACAAATGTTCAGGAAGCCCAACCCTTTCCCTATGAGAAAATGTGGAAACAAATAGGTTCCCACAATAAAAAGGTCCAGAGTGCAGGGGCCTACCGGGAAATCTCTGGAGTGCCCAATAGGCCAATCCACTCCTGCAGTTAGGTACTCTTCCCTCCAAGGCCATTGGAGGGCACGAACCGGACCACCACCCTCTCAACAGGCTTGGATCTGGGAGTAGAGTGCCGCAGTTGGCGAGATGGCTGATAACTACCGCATTAATCACGGATTTCGGGCTGCATTTGATTTATTGGAAACGTTCCTTTTATAAATGTGTTTTTCACGTGGGAAACAACCCATGTAGAGTTTGAGCCATGGCAATCATTTACCGACCTATTAGCCATGGGATTGTCTAAAGCCAAGTTAGATTTAAAAGTCAGCCGTTCGGGAAAGGCGTTAGCATGCAATTGCCCTCTCCCACTCTTTGGGCCACATTGGCAGACACCTCGAGGCAGTCCTTTTCACTGTGCCCTCATTTCACCACTGCAAAACATGCCTCTGGCCTAATGCAGGCATTCCACACTGACCACAGTGAAGGGCGCCCTGTTTCTCATGGTTGGGAGATGGGAGATGTGTACGCAGTAGCTACATTTATATGAAGTTCTCCTAGGAGAACAAAACTAGCGCTTGGTGCAGGTAATAAAGAGAAAAAACGGAATGCCTTTGAATTCTGAATGCCTAGAAGTGGCACCTGCGTAGTAAAAAAAGGATCTTTTCATGATTTGGCTGGGTATGGTTTGTATATGTTTGTTGTGTCTGAAACCTGTGGCTCTTCAGATGTTTTGGACTACTTCTCCCATGATCCCTTACCATTGACTATGCTGGCTAGATCTGATAGGATTTGTAGTCCAAAAAATCTGGAGAGCCAAAGGTTGCTGCATTATTGTAATGAATGCATTCTAACTATTTTTGATCGTCTTTACTCTGCGTAGAATATGACTTCACGTGAATCGAACACACGAAACGCAATTTTACGAATCTGCCCCTTGTTCGCAGGGTGATGCTAGAAGGACACAGGAATGCCTTATGTGGATCGACAAAACCGGATCTGTGGCTTTCTGGACATTGAGGAGAATGAGCAGTGTGGCAGGTTCCTGCGCAGATACTTCATCCTGGACACCAAGGCCAACTTCCTCTTGTGGTATATGGACAACCCCCAGGTGAGAAGGGCAGACACGCTGAAGAATGGGACGGGGGCTGGCTGGTCCAGGCCGGTTGTATTTTTAGTAAAAGTCCCATGAGTCTGTTCAACACTCTTCTTTCTGTGCTGTACAAACTCAGTGAGGCTCAAGGTACAGGTCGGTTGCGAAATCTCATTAGTCCCCAATACCACAATGCCACAGCTTCGCCGTTCCCAAAGTGCACAGAACATGCTTCTTAGGCCCTGCACCGGTGTCGATTTATTGACATATTTACTGGCACTACCTTAATTGAAAGTCCCATGGGCGTGGGGGTATTCATCAATTTATAAGCTAGCACATTTAATCGCCTATTATGGTGGAAAACACTGACTTCCCTTCATAAAGAATATTTTAATGCGACTGATTTTTTCAAAAACAGTATATCTTTTAAGAAAAGACAAATACAAAATTACCATTACACATCAGAAAAACAAACAAAATATAAGTTACTAATAGTGGAAAACAAGTTAATTGTGCAGTATTTTAGTTACACTTAACAACATATTTCAGCTCCTGTTGGCATTAAGTCAATTATATACTCGAAATATATACATTAACTACTCGAAACACACAAGCACGCACATACCCTTGTGTTCCTGTTCTAGTTGTTGCAGCAAGTTAATGTGCATACATTTCTATATTATTGAATTGAATTGTTTATTTATATAGCGCCTATACATAATGTGGTTCAAAGCGCTTTAAAAATACATTTTTCAACGATCTACTAGTTTAGGCATAAGGGATGTCACAGTTTTCAAACCCGTGCCTTCCTGAGGGGTCACTATTCTATATATCAACCCGTGTATGTGTATTTTGGCCTAGATGGAGGCACCGTGGGTCCACAGCGTGGTATTTCTTTTTGGCCCAATATTAGATAGCTGTTTGTTTTTAATCTCACGTTGATTTTGTACCCCCGCCCCATTTTTTTTTGACCTAATCACATAGGCCCTGATTCACAGAACGTTTTCCAATGGGGGTTTTGCCATTATAAAACGCTTCTGTGAATTCGGCCCATATTGTTTACATTGCACAAATGTCCTTAGATAGCCCAGTGAATTTAGAGTTATGTGTACTGCTGGGTGCATGACTATCTGTCATTCCCAATTCGATTACTGTTCAGACGTGTTAAGAAACACCTTCCTTGTAAATGTCTGTTTCTAACCTAACTGAACCAGAACGTATAATAGATGTTTTGCTTTTTTGTTTTAAGTTCTCATATTTCCTTAGGGAGGGGCCAGCCACAGCTCACCAAAGCTTCTCATCTAGGGTGTTTTGTATGCAAGTAGGGCTTTTTAATCATTACGCTTGTTTTTTTCTTCATTTTACCAAATGGTATTATTCAAAGTTATCTACATATCACATCATTATTCGTTAAATTGTTATAATCATTTATCTTGTTCTTAGTGCTCCAAATGTTATAAATATGTAGGAAACGGTGCCTAATAGGTTACTGCAACATTCCCCCTGCATACATCCTGCAATGGTTAGTTGATTATTACTGGTCCTCTCTAAAACATTCATCCAGCTATTCAATTTCAGGTGTATGGGCTTAATCCAGTCTTCACTCATCTGGCAGTTGGCCAATGTAATCATAAACATATTCTGTCATCGTATCCTCTAGGAAAGGATTGGACCTTTAATTGAACGCTGATCAGATTCAAACCTCCAGCCCTTTGGTTCATGATAGAAATCAGTGTTATCTATTTAATTGTATTTTTATGTTTTTATTTGTTTGTTTCTATATATACAGGAGGAGCAATTCTCTTTTGATCACAAAAGAACATACCATTGATAAGAAATTAGATTTGATGGGAAGCAGTGAGATTCTTAAAATGGGGTGAGTTTGAGGGACATTCTGACCAGATTGAGGAAGGGAGTAGATAGAATAATCACCGCAAACAATACATAAGTGGACATACATAGATTAAAGACAATGGGCCTCATTACGAGTCACCCGGTATGGAAATAACGGTGGCGTTAAACCCCCGCCACCATTTTTTCCATACTGGGTGATCTCGAGTCCTGCAGGCGGAGTCTGACCTGGCAGGTTTAACCCCGCCTGCTTGCAGGCAGACGTGGAAACATCGGCACCATCATGAGTGGGTGCCAGTGTTTCCAAGGTCCCCATTCCCATTGAGTCCTATCGGACTCAATGGGAATGGGGATTTACCAAATTCCGCCTCCAGAATTCCCGGGTCACCAGGGTTGTAATGCCCCAGTAATTCCGGGAATCACTGAGGCGGAATGGTAATACGAGTCCGCCGGTAACTGAGACGGAAAAACCGGCAGGTTACCGTCGGACTCGTAATGAGGCCCCATGATCATTGGACATTTTTAAGTGCAGGTAGGCAGTACGACCAGCTGTGCTCGGGATTTGACCGTGATGCGTGAAGTGCTAAAGTGGAGGCAGAAGAAGTGAGGGGCAGAGGCAGGTTAGAGGCGAGGGAATACTGTTAGCTAGCAGGCAGATCAGAGGTAGGCTAAGAGGGTAACAGGGAGGTGATGAGGTAGGCTTCTCCAGCATGGGGTCTGGCATGGATTCACATGCTCATGAATATTCCCCGTCGTCAGGCTGGGAATCCTCGGTAAAGAAAAAACCAGTATCAGTTTCGTTTCTGATCTGTCTTTCGTAGTAATAACCAATCACTGGTCTCTGCGTCATACTGACCACAGCCAATGACTGCCCTCTACCTAAGCACCGCCTCTGGCAGCCATCTTCAGATTTTTACCGCACGTTCATGTGTTGGGATCCTCGTGCTATTGCTCTCGAGCGTTAGTGCTATTTTTCGCGCTTTTTCACAAAAAACTTCAATTCTTTCGGTCAAAAGAGCCTCAAGCTCCACCGATCCTACATCCGATCAACGGGGACCCGTGTCGGATTCGTCTGTGCCCCTCAAGGGTGAAGATTTCGTCGAGCTACACTTCGGAGGACTCCAGAAGCTTCTCAGGCCCGGTCTCGGAGATGGCCCAGGAGAAGGGAAGCTCGACGCCCGGAAAGCTGTTCAGGGTCTGCCCTGGATGCCAGCTGCAGAACGTCTTTAAGGAAGACGAACACTCTTTCTGCCTTTACTGCCTTCATGAGGACAAAACGCACGTGGAGAAGGACTGTGCGTTTTGCGGCAACATGTCGGAACGGACCATGAAGGACCGTCATCAACGTCTCGCCAACTGGCTGGAGGGTAAGAGCCCGTCTGGCGAGAAGAAGAAGAAATCCGAGCGGTCTTCTAAGACCTTTGAGGGCGCCCCGGCGACGGGGGCCCAACATAAGGCCAAGCACCGCGAGTCCGCTGGCACCGGGAGCGCCGAACGGTCGGGCTCTACGGGCGCCAGGCAGGGCGCACCCTCCCCGGCACCATCAACCACGAGCCAACGCTCTGGGTCGGGTAAGAGGAAGGCCGAGCACCCGGCGAAGCTCCTGGAGAGGCCCCGGTCGAGCTCTAAGGCAGAGGAGGAGCGTGGCAGTGCCCCCTCCCTCAAGGATAAGGCGGTGAGCGCACCTAAGGTGGTGAAGGCCTTGATCCATCCGACCAAGCCCTCTATCGAAACGGTCGCGGCGGCCCTGGCTCAGCCTGTGGAGGCTGCGCCAGTGGTGGCGACCTCAGGGCCCAGAATCTCCCTGCCTCCTCGGAGGGAGTCTTCTTTTGTGCCCATCGATAGGACCCCCGTGAAACCCTCCGTGGGGAAGAAGAAGGGGGGGCAGGGCGTCGTCGTAGATTCGGCCTCAACCTCAGAAGAGGAGCTGATCGAGGTCTTAAGCCACGGCCTAGGCGTGGAACAAGGCCAGCCCGTCGGAATGGACCCCGACGCGGGTGACGACGACGACATCGTCGAGGATACCGACGGGGCCCCTGCTCGCCCGTCGGATTCCCCTCTGCCAGCGCCGCGAGACAACTCGGCGGCCATTTTGTTGGCCATACAGTCCTTATGCACCGAGATAAGGACGAGGCTACCGTTACCGACGGAGGAACCTCTCCCGTCGGGGGATCCAGAACCGGGACCTTCTGGTGTTCCCCCTACCAAGAAAAGAAGGATCCATCCTCCACCTCCTTTTCAACCGTCGCGCCCCGTCCAGCCCTCCTCCCCGTCCACCCGAGGGGATGATACGGGGACTGACACGGCAGCGACGGGTACGGACGACGAGGCATACGACGAGGATTTTCCGTCGTCGCCCCCCACCAGGGCTTCTCCGCCCGACGAGATCGGATCTTTCCACTCCATGATCTCCAGGGCTTCCGAGCTTTTCCAACTCTGCCCTGAGGAGAAGAAAAAGGAAGGCTTCCTTTATCAGCGGCGCGAGGCCAAGAGGAAGACGGTCCTCGCAGTGCCTCTGTTGGACGACATTTGGGATGAGGGCCTTTCCCTCCTCAAGAACCCTTCCACTACGCCAGCTAGAAGAGACCGGTACGAGAAAAAGTACCGGGTCCCGGACACGGCCCCCCTATGCCTCCGGGCGCAGCCTACCCCGGACTCCGTCGTCTCCGCGGCAGCCAGGAAGAAAGCGGGGGGGGGTGCGGCCTCCACATCGACTTCCCCGCCGGACGGCGAGGGAAAGAAATTGGATGCTATGGGACGTAGAGTCATCTCGTCGGCAGCGACGACGATTAAAGCGGCCAACGCCTTGGCTATCGTGGCCCGCTACGACAGGGAGCTCTGGTACAAGATAGCTCCCCTGCTGGATTTTCTGCCAGACGACAAGAGGGCGGAGGCCCTTGAGATCCTCCAGGAAGGTGAAGTGGCTTCTGACCACTCCATCACCGTGGCGACGGACATCGCCGACACTGGGTTCCGCCAGCTGGGCAACGGCGTTTGCCTTCGACGTCGTGGATGGCTCAAAGCTACGGACTTTCGGCAGGACGTCCAGACCAGAGTCCTGGACATGCCCTTCGACGGGAACAACCTGTTTGGGAAGACAGTGGACGATTCCCTTCAGGCCATCAAGGCGGATACTGAGACGGCCCGGGCCCTTGGAGTCCTGCAGCAACGACGGACGCCCTTTCGGAGCGGCGGAGGCAAGGGCGCCTCCAAAGGTTCCGGCGGCGGTTTCGCTTCCTACCGTCAAGCGGCCCGCTCGTCGTCGCAAGAGGCCTACAGAGGACGAGGCAAGTCTAGCGGACCCCGCCGTCGTCGCCAAGGAGGTCAAGGCGGCAAGGCCGCGTCCAAGCAGGATTGAACCGGCCGTGGGGTCGGGCCCCCACCGAAGCACCCCGGTGGGAGGCCGGCTGGCGGGCTTCGTCAGCGTGTGGGAGTCCATCTCCACCGACCGTTGGGTGCTGGACGCCCTGGCCCGGGGCCACGCGCTCGAGTTTCAAAGAAGGTGCCCGCGCGTCCCCCCCGTGGCCAGGAAAGAACTTCACGTCCCTCAACTTCTCCTGGAGGTAAAGGCGATGCTCAGAAAGGGCGCCATCGAACTCGTCCCAAAGAGGCTTCGGGGCTCCGGAGTCTACTCACGATACTTCCTCGTGAAGAAGAAGACGGGAGGATGGCGCCCCATCCTGGACCTGCGACGGCTGAACAAGTTCATCAAGGCGCAGAAGTTCCGGATGGTCACCCTCCAGCACGTCCTGGGTCAACTGGAGGAAGGAGACTTCCTATCGTCGTTGGATTTGGAGGATGCCTACTTCCACATTCCCATCCTAAAGGGGCACCGAAAATTCCTCAGGTTCGTGGTCCAAGGGCGTCATTACCAGTTCAAAGCCCTTCCCTTCGGACTACGGTCGGCACCCAGGGTATTCACCAAGTGCCTCGAACCGGTGGCGGCGCAGCTGCGCCGCGAGGGGATTCACGTCTACCCCTACCTGGACGACTGGCTCATCCGCGCCAAGACGAAGGAGCTCGCCGTGGTCCACACGGCAAGCACCGTCCAACTCCTCACGGACCTGGGATTCTCCGTGAACTACGCCAAATCCCACCTGGTGCCCGCGCAAGTCGCACTGTTTCTGGGAGCGAGGCTCGACACAGTGTCCCTTCTGGCCTCCCCGTCGGAGGAGAGGACCAGGACCATCTTGGGCAAGGTGCAACGGATGTTGGTGGCCGACGCGG
This sequence comes from Ambystoma mexicanum, assembly GCF_040938575.1. Classification (NCBI taxonomy): domain Eukaryota; kingdom Metazoa; phylum Chordata; class Amphibia; order Caudata; family Ambystomatidae; genus Ambystoma; species Ambystoma mexicanum. Next base: position 314,878,860 of record NC_090932.1, read on the forward strand.
CCAAAGTGAGATCCATCAAGTCCCTCTTTGGGATGATGTCTTCCTGCATCTACCTCATTCCCATGTGCAGGCTCCGGATGCGCCCGTTGCAAGAATTCCTGGATGCGCGCTGGATCCAGACGACGGGCAGCTTCGAGGAAAGGATCAAGCTCGACGAGAGTTTCCGACGAGCGATACAGTGGTGGGGCACCCGCGCGCATCTGACGGCGGGCATGGACTTCCAGACCCCAGCCCACCAGGAGACTGTGACCACGGATGCCTCCCTGGGAGGGTGGGGAGCGCACACCGAAAATCTGCACGCGAGGGGACTCTGGCTCCCGACGGAGAAGTCCCTGCATATCAACGTCCTGGAGCTCCGTGCAGTGTTTTGGGCCCTCAGGTCCTTCCTTCCGTCCCTCAAGGGCAAGGTGGTGAGGATCTTCACCGACAACACCACCACCATGTTTTACATCAGGAAACAGGGCGGAACCAGGTCCCCAGCGCTGTCCAAGGAGGCGCAGGACCTGTGGCATTGGGCCGTCGCCCAAGGGATTTTTCTGGTGCCGTTTCATCTGGCAGGGATAAAAAACACCATCGCCGACTCACTCAGCAGGGAGCTGCGCTCGTGCCACGAGTGGGAACTACGGCAGGATCTGGTGGATCGCCTCTTCCGACGGTGGGGCACACCCCAGATCGACCTGTTCGCGATGGCGACGAACACCAAGTGCCGGAGGTTCGCCAGCAGGTTTCCCCAGACGAGGAGCATGGGCGATGCTTTCTCGTTCCCCTGGGAGGGCCTGTTCCTCTACGCGTTCCCTCCCTTGCCTCTGCTAATCCGGCTCGTCAACCAGCTCAAGAGGTCACGGTGCAGGATGATCCTCGTCGCACCTGCGTGGCCGAGGCAGATATGGTTCCCGGACCTTCTGGACTTGTCAGCGTCCCCGCCGATCAAGCTGCCGGCGGACGCGGATCTACTCTCCAGGGAAGGAGGCGCCATCCTCCACCACGACCCGAAGTCGCTGAACTTGCAGGCCTGGCTCCTGCAGCGCTAGAGTTTGGAGGATACGACATACCGGCCGATTGCAGAGAGGTTCTTGCAAAGGCCAGGGCGTCCTCGACTCTTAAATGCTACGGACACAAATGGAAGAGGTTCTCTGTCTGGTGCCACGCACAGAAGATTAACCCTCTACGGATTACGGCTCCCCAAGTACTGCCGTACCTGCTGACGCTGGCCAAAGCTGGTTTGGCACACGCGTCCATCAAGATTCATCTTGCTGCGATCTCCCGATACACCAGAACCACGGGGCGGACGTCCTTGTGGTCTCATCGTCTGGTGAAAGAGTTCATGAAGGGACTGTTCAGATCGTTCCCGCCGGTGAAGGCTCCGGCCCCGGCGTGGGAGCTCAACGTGGTGCTGACCAAGCTCATGGGACCTCCGTTCGAGCCTCTGCACTCGGCCCCGTTGAAGTTTCTATCGTGGAAAACAGCTTTTCTTGTGGCCATCACCTCCGCACGACGAGTGGGAGAGATCCAGGCCCTTTCCTGCAAGGCCCCGTACTTGACTTTCCACGACACGAGGGTAGTGCTCAGGACGCACCCCTCCTTCATGCCCAAGGTACCGTCGGACTTCCATCTCAACGAACCCTTGGTGTTACCTGTGTTCTTCCCGTCGCCTTCGTCGCCGGCTGAGAGGACTTTGCACTCGCTGGATGTAGCTAGAGCGCTGAAGTTCTACGTGGACCGCACGAAGGGGTTTCGGAAGACGTCACAACTCTTTGTGAACTTTGGACCTGTCAATCAGGGGAAGGCTCTCTCGAAGGCTTCCATCTCCAGATGGCTCTCCGGCTGTATCATGTACTGTCACCGGTTGACAAACCGACCGCTGCCTGGCCGTCCGAGAGCCCATTCCACCAGAGCGATCGCAGCTACCACGGCGTTCCTATCTGGTGTGCCCCTGCTGGACATATGCAGGGCTGCTACGTGGAGGTCGACGCACACCTTCACGAAATTCTACTGCGTCGACCGGGATTCCAGGGAGGAGTCCAGGGTCGGCCAAGCAGTGCTGCGCAACCTGTTCGCCTGAGGTGAGCCTGGTGAGGAGGTAAGATGCTTAATGTTGAGTTGATGTGATGCTTAATGTTGAGCCTTTGCCACCTCCCGTGGTTGTGCATGTGTGTACTGCTATGTATTCTTTATTCATGAGCATGTGAATCCATGCCAGACCCCATGCTGGAGAAGGAACAAGTTACTTACCTGTAACTGTTGTTCTCCAGCATGGGTCTGGCATGGATTCACATGCGAACCCTCCCGCCTACCCCTCTGCGGCTCTTCACTTGGTCATACTGCCACTTCACGTGCTTCCAAATCTGAAGATGGCTGCCAGAGGCGGTGCTTAGGTAGAGGGCAGTCATTGGCTGTGGTCAGTATGACGCAGAGACCAGTGATTGGTTATTACTACGAAAGACAGATCAGAAACGAAACTGATACTGGTTTTTTCTTTACCGAGGATTCCCAGCCTGACGACGGGGAATATTCATGAGCATGTGAATCCATGCCAGACCCATGCTGGAGAACAACAGTTACAGGTAAGTAACTTGTTCCTTTTAGTTTGGTTTTGAACAAATCCATGTGGACTGTTTCTTGGATGTCCGGGGGAAGAAAATTCCATGCAAGTGGAGCAAGAAGAGAGAAATAACGGATTCAAGAGGAAGCACAGGGATGGCGAGGAGCCACAAGGGCAGTTGAGGAGGCAGAGCAGAGATTACGAGAAGGCTTGTAGAGCTGGATGAAGGAGGATAGATACAGTGGTGACTTACCATGGAAAGATTTGTGAACCAGAAGAAGACATTTAAATCTGGCCTTTTGCGTCACCAACCATCTAGCAGGGTTATGGTACGAGGACGTAGGTGTGAAGTGAGGTAGTTCAAAGAAGTCCTGGTAGCAAAGTTAATGATCTTGTCGAGAGGACAGAAAGTGTAGTTGGGGAGACCAAAGAGGATGCTGGCCCAGCAGTCCAGTTTAGAGAAGACAAGAGTGGTTAATAGATGCTTGGCGGTGTTGAAAGGAAGGAGATGCCTGATTTTCCTAATATTTAGGAGGTTGAGGCAAGCTGCTGTTCCAGATGATGCTGAGGTTTCTAGCTGAAGAAGAGTAAGGGAGAGCGTCAGGTGGGAACTGGATAGGCAGCGGAACCGATGAGAGATAGCTTCTGGCAGGGAGGAGCACCTCAGTTTGTTAGAGTTTAACATTAGAGAGTACGAAGCCATCCAATGTTTAATGGCAGAGAGACAGTTGTACTTTTTATTTTTTTTAAACTTTTATTTTAAACAACATACTGTGGGTACAGAAATTGTGAACAACAGGTATATACCAGACAATTCAGCAACAGCTGATCATGTAGCAAATTAGAATGCAATATGAAATAAGCCCCAGCCTCCCCCATACCCTTCATGGACCACATCAAATGTTCTCACCCCCCCAGGCTCAGATTGTTTTACAGTGATGAGAAGTGTTGCTACATGGGGGGCTTGATCACGATCGCGGGGCAAGTCTTTGCAAAGTCAATAAAAGGGGTCCAGATAGAGACACACTGTGCGTAGCATCCTTCACACAGTGCTGTAATTTTCTCAGCCACCAGAATGTCCCAGATCTTAACCCACCACATCTGGATCACCGGCCCTCAGTGGATTTCCATTTTCGAGCTATGGTCAGTTTTGCCACCAGAAGAAAGTGTCCAATTAGTGTGGTCAAAAGGCCAGTAAGGGGAAACCTCCCTGAGTCTGTGTCACCCAGTATTACTACCCGTGGGTCTATGGGAAGTGAGAACCTTGTGATGTCCTTTATTTTGGAGAGTACCTCCTTCCAAAAGACACCTACTTTGGGACACAACCACACTAGATGGAAATAAGAGCCCCAAGCGTCACAGCCTCGCCAGCAAGTGGTGGAATAGTCTTTAAGGATGTGATGCAACCTTTCTGGAGTGAGGTACCATCTGTAGCAAAACCTATAGGAACATTCCCTATCTGTTACGCATCTAGAGGACTTAAGCATCCTTGCCCATATTCTCAGCCCCCCTCGTCCTCAATGGTCCCCCCTAAGTCAGTTTCCCATTTAGCCATATACGGTAGGCACACCACCAGGTCCCCCTGTATCCAATAGTTTGTACAGCTTTGAGATTCAACCCCTAGAAAACCCCCCCTGTAGTGTTAACTCGAGGGCAGATAAAGGTCTGTTAGCCACTTTTTTTGTGAGTGAGTGGGAAGCCCAGTACTGCAGTTGGGCATAGTGGAAACACTCTGTTTCTGGTAGGGTAAAGGCGTGCTTACACTTCTCAAACGTCATTGGGCGATTTTCTTTATAAAGTTGATGTATGTGCGATAAGCCCCCCCGCTGCACACCTCCCCAAGCCCGTCCGGTCCTGTCCTGGCTGAAAACTCAGATTGTTCCACACTGGTGTGAGGGGGCCCATCCCCATTGACACTACCTATTTCGGGAGGGCCCTTCCCATGTAGTAAATTGAGCACTTTGTAGTTGCCAATAGGGTGAAATCCCGCTCCCAACCCCAAGTATCTTCTATCCATAATGGGTAGGTGCATTAGGTCTACCGCCAACTAGGCTTGCTCGATTTGTTTCCATTTTGGTTGTAGGTTGGGGCCACTCCAGGTAAAGGTATGAGACAGCTGTGCATCTAAGTTGTAGCGGAAGACATCAGGGACCCCCAGGCCACCCACACTCACTCGTCTCAACAACACCTTTCTGGATATTCTGGCACACTTATTACCCCAAATGAATTTGAACATCCTACCCTGGAGCGTGCAGAGATCTGGGTCAGTAATCCTCACTGGCAGAGCCGAGCATATATATATAGCACGCGCCGAATCAGGTTAATTTTGACCGCTGAGATGCGACTGAACCAAGAAAACTTCTGGCGTCCCCACCTCAGCAAGTCTTCTGCAAATTCCTGGAATAATAGTGGGAAATTAGCCCGGTGGACGTCAGAGGTCTTAAAATGGATGCGGACCCCCAGATAAGGGATATGCTCACAAGACCACATTATGGTGGCTAAAGCCCCGATCATACTCCTTTCTTGGGGCCTCAAGGATTTGCCCCACCCATGCCATTTAGTATAGTTTACCTTGAACCCAGATAAATGGCCCGAATCTGTCCAATTTCTGCAGCACCTCAGCAAAAGAGGATCGAGTATTATTTAGTGTGAGCAAAATATCATCTGCATAAAGGGATACCTTATGGACCACCTCCCCGACCCGGACACCCTCAATCGCCCCATTAATCCTCAAACGGCTGGCAAATTGTTCCATGCACAAGGCAAAGATCAATGGTGCTAGTGGGCAGCCCTGCCTCATCCCCCTGGTGATTGACAATTAAGACGACAGAGCCCTGTTAACCCTGAGGCTAGTAGATTGGTGTTGATAGATCGCCATCACCCCGCTGGTCAATCCTAGCCCAAACCCGAACCATGTCAGGTCCCCCGAAGATAGCCCTAATCCACCCTGTCAAAAACCTTGTGGGTGTCCAGTGCCACTATGCCTAAATGTATATTTGAGTGTTTCCCCACTTCCAACAAGCTAAAGACTCTGCGCACATTGTTGTGCGCACTGCAGCCCACAATGAACCCTGTCTGATCACTGTCTATAAGGTCAAGGAGGACCTCCATCATGTGGCGTGCCAGAATATTTAAGTACATTTTTGAGTCTATGTTAGTGAGCGTGATGGGGGCGATATGAGTCGCAGCTAAGAAAATCTTTGCCCGGTTTGAGGATCAGGACCGTAGTGGAGGTTCCTATGGAAGAGATCAACCAAGGGGGAACCAAGAGTTTTCAGAATTTCTTATGAAAGGGAGCCGTGAATCCGCCGGGCCCCAGAGTCTTGTTCTTCAGGGATTTAATTGCCCTTGTCAGATAGACTAGGCAAATGCGCCTTTCCCAGAGATTGGGCCAGAGCTGCCTCCAGAGGAAGCTCGCCCTTGAATACCTCCTTAAAATCTGTCTCTAGAACCCTCAATTTATCAGCCTCGCCCCTCTGCACCACCCATTGCACGTCCCACACTGCTTAGTTTTTAGCATTGCCTGAGCAGTCCTGTCAGCAGATATGCTTCAAGTTTGCTCTGTGCCCCCCTGAACTTGCGATGTACTTTACAAGACTTCAATCTCTTGTGTGCCTGCTCAGCACGTGTAACCTCCCCTTCTAAGCCCACCCTATCCAGCTGCCTAGCCCTAGTGTACACCACAGTCTTGCTAATGAGCCTCCCCCTAACTACTGCTTTCATGGCATCCCACAAAATGCCCTTTGAAGGGTCAACGTTTTCATTCTCCTTAAAATAATTGGCGATAGCAACCCCCAGTTCTCTAGTCAACACAGGGTCTCTGAGCACCGGGTCGTATAACCTCCATGGGCGCCTGTGCCTCTTAGGCCTGTCCTGTACTGCCAGAGACACATACATTGGTGCGTGGGCAGACAGGGTGTGTGTGCCTATTTCCACCCCTTGAACAAATGGGTATAATGCACTGGGAATGGCCATGAGATCCAGCCTAGAGAACACCCCACATGTGAGTAAAAAGAAAAATCTCTGGTTTCTCCGTGGGCCAATCTCCATGCATCTACCAAACCCAATTCACGGAGCAACTGGTAAAGGCAACGGAATGTTTGAAGTCTAACTTGGTAGGGGGCAGGGTCTTGTCCCCCAGGGGATTAGGAACCAGGTTGAAGTCCCCATCCAGGAGGATCTGTCCTTCACCAAATGGGAGCACTTTGAGCAGGACATTTTCCAAAAATGCTTCCTGGCCAACATTTGGGACATATAGGGGCCCCAATGTGAACCTCCAATCCTACAGCAGGCCTCTAACACACACATAGCGCCCCTGCGGGTCCCGTAGGACCTTGGTTTTAGTCATCAGAGTTTGTTCTCCCACCAGAATTGCCATCTCTCGTTTTTTTCTCCCCCTCAGAGGCGAAGAACTGGTGCGGGAATGCTCTATATTTCATACGCTTCTCATCCTGTGCAAGCAGGTGGTTTCCTGCAGGAACACAACAGAAAGAGACATTCCCCTCAGTTTGCCCAACACTGATTTTCTCTTCACTGGGGAGTTCAAACCCTGCACATTCCATGTCCCCATCAGCATTAGGTCCTCCCCCTCAGTTTCAGCATTGTCACAGAGTAACATTTCTACATAGAACCAAGCGCCATACCCTGATCACCCCGGCACGAATTGCCCGCACATTGGTCACAAAAAATGATTGTCTGTCCCACAGCAAACCTTTTTAACTTTATTCCCCCTCTATCTCCCCCCAACCCCAAACCTGCTAAAACATGAGCATGTTCCAGACATCTGTAAACTTTGTAATGAACCTGAGTTGGAGGGCGGAAGAGCTCTCAACCCCTGGACATTCTCCCTCCCAGCGCAGTCCCTGCATACCAGCCCCTTTCTGCTCGGGCCCCAAGGATGCCCCAATAGGTGCAGATCCAAAAGCCCCCCCCCCAACAGCAAACAGGCCAACACACCAGACCTCAGAGGACTCAAGTATTTCTATTTGGCCCCTTCATCCGCCTCCCGTTCCCCACCTTGCGCCCTCTCTGCATAGACACCGGGTCAACCCATGACTAAGGTCCTGCTTATTAACAAGGGGGGTCCTGGGAGTCCCTCTGCCAGACATTAGTCCTGGTTATGAGAGACTTACCCAGAGTCTTTAGCTCACTATCTTTCACAGAGAAGAAATATCCCAAACATATCAGTCTTTGTCCTGCCCTGGGGCAGTCCAGCACCAAAATGCTAGGCAATTCTCCTCTGAACAAGAGTACCAACAGAAACCCCAGACACGTGTTTCGGTCTGGTTGGACCTCATCAGTAGGGTGGATCTGTGCCTCTCTAAGAATAGTGAGCAAGGGTTCCACGTCTGGATTCCCCTAGTAACTTAGAGTGAGACCCAAAGTTACTTAAATATGCAAATTAACAAGGGGGTTCCTGGGAGTCCCTCTGCCAGACATTAGTCCTGGTTACGAGAGACTTACCCAGAGTCTTTAGCTCACTATCTTTCACAGAGAAGAAATATCCCAAACATATCAGTCTTTGTCCTGCCCTGGGGCAGTCCAGCACCGAAATGCTAGGCAATTCTCCTCTGAACAAGAGTACCAACAGAAACCCCAGACACGTGTTTCGGTCTGGTTGGACCTCATCAGTAGGGTACTGTATTGGTACTGGCACAGCTCCTCCCTACTGATGAGGTCCAACCAGACCGAAACACGTGTCTGGGGATGCTGTTGGTACTCTTGTTCAGAGGAGAATTGCCTAGCATTTCGGTGCTGGACTGCCCCAGGGCAGGACAAAGACTGATATGTTTAGGATATTTCTTCTCTGTGAAAGATAGTGAGCTAAAGACTCTGGGTAAGTCTCTCGCAACCAGGACTAATGTCTGGCAGAGGGACTCCCAGGACCCCCCTTGTTAATTTGCATATGCAAGTAACTTTGGGTCTCACCCTAAGTTACTAGGGGAATCCAGACGTGGACCCCTTGCTCACGAATCTTAGAGAGGCACAGCTCCTCCCTACTGATGAGGTCCAACCAGACTGAAACACGTGTCTGGGGTTGCTGTTGGTACTCTTGTTCAGAGGAGAATTGCCTAGCATTTCGGTGCTGGACTGCCCCAGGGCAGGACAAAGACTGATATGTTTAAGACATTTCTTCTCTGTGAAAGATAGTGAGCTAAAGACTCTGGGTAAGTCTCTCGCAACCAGGACTAATGTCTGGCAGAGGGACTCCCAGGACCCCCCTTGTTAATCAGGTCCTGCTTAGCCACCAGCCCTCCCCACGCTCCCCCTCCGGATCAAGTAAGCTCTCTGCTTCTTTCAGTGTTTTGACGACCCAGCACCTCCCCTAGTGTGTTAAATAGAGCGCTGTATGAAACCCCCACCTATAGGGCACCTCCCGTGCATGCAGACATTCTGTCAGCGGGTGCAGTGCCTTCCAATTTGCCAGAGTCGTCGATGCCAAGTCTTGATACAGGGAGAGCAACATATTGCGAAAGCTTATGGAGAGCAAGAGCCTAGCTGCAGCCATTGTTTGTTCCTTAAGTGTGAAGAAGTGGACCCTGGATAAGACATCAGCAGGCCTGTCCTGGGTCAAGGCGGTACAAGACTTGGTCCGGTGGGTCCTGTCTAGTTCAATCTCCTAGTCACAAGGCAAGTCCAGTATGGAATGGAAGAGATCTGTCACAAAGCTGGGTAGGTCTTCGTCTCGGACAGCTGAGGAGATGCCCCTAACTTGCATATTATTCATGTGGGAATTATTTTTCCCGTCCTCCTGTTTATCTTCCATGGCTTCACAACGGGTTTCAAAAGCGTCCAGTCGATTGGTGCACTCCCCCACTTCTTTGGACCGCTTGCAGAGGGTATCATTCACCTCTGAGACCCTATGTTCAGTCTCAGAGACTCTTTTGTCTAATGCCAGGATCTTGTGGGAGAGTTCCTCCATGATTGTATGTATTTCAACTGATCCTGCAGGTCAGACTTGATCAAAATCTGCGTAAGCACAGCTGGGAGCATGTCGACCCCATGCACCTGGGCAGTCACTATTTTGGAGCGCTTAGTCGTGTCCGCGGCTTGCAGCATTGTGGAGATATCCCCTTGTTTCGCAGTTTTAGGAGCGTTAGCAATGTCGGGAACTCCAGCGTAACTCCGTCTGCGCCACCAATTGACCATGGGTGACAGGGAATCAGCCTGGGGTGAAGGCACCCCAGTGCTAGACCAGGTTCTTGCTTAGCAGTAGGAGGTTATGCAGTGATGTCCTAGGGAGGCTGCAGACAAGTTGTGTGATCCAAAGGCTAACGTGCCCCAGAGGTATACCTCCTTACATTTGCTGTAGGATCATGCACCCAGCAGGAGTGTAGATCGAGGCAACCCATGGCCATCCAAGGCCACCCCTCCAGCCACCCCCTCTGCAAGCCTCAAAAACTATGTGGGTCTCCCATGTCCACCTGAACTGCAAGCAGAAGGAATAACTCAAAAGGACAAGCTGTTGCCTCATTGCCGCCCCTACTGCGCCAGGCCGCATATAACTCAGAGTCCAAGTGCAACCAATGCACAGGTGGGTCATGATACCTAAGTAGAGAGGTCAGTGTGCTGTCATGGGGGAGTTGGGGCCATGGATCTGGGTAGTCACAACAGCAGGAGCCTTCTATTGGTACTGGCGGTTTCCCATAGCTTTGGGGGCCCCTGCTCCCTGGGGGCCCCTAGCTGCCATTGCCAGGATGGCATGCGGGCCCGGGGGATTAGCACTCCATAGAAGGTGCCTGCTCCCAGTAACATGCCCCTTGTCCCCCGGAGCCTCTAGCAGCTCCTGTCGTAATGCTTCCCAGAGTCAAAACCTTCAGCACCAAGGACTAGAATACACTGGCTGAAACGCTTCGGGTTATCTGGGAGCTGCTGCTTTGTGTCTGTGTACTTCACAAGATAGTATGCTGCGCCTGTGTCCCACCGGGGAGCCCGCCTGAGGAGGAGCCAAGTTTGCTTCAGTGGGGACTCCCCACTGGTTCTGCGAGGAAGAGGACAGGTGTGTTGCTAGGTCTGGAAAAGATCTGGGGCTACGCTAATGTCGGGAGAGTTGGGACTCGGGGCTAGCTAGCTTTTTGGTTGTAGCCCCTCAGATTCTATGCGGGGCTACAACCAAAAGACCTGGGGCTATAGCCCCCTTACACCCCCCTAGCAGCGCCTCTGGAAGAGGGACAGGGAGCCACATCGAGAGACCCGTCCCCCACAACATTTGCTGGAGCAGGCGAGTGCCCAGGGGGCAGCCGCACACCCATGACTCGCTGCTTTGTTGGCTGCCGCCTTCAGGCCAAGAACACTGATGTGCCGGGGCACCGCACACCTACTTGCTGCGCCTGCAGTCCAGCGCTTGCTGCCGGCTCCAGTTTCCCCACCAGGGCAGATGTTGTGTCAGTGATGCGCTCTCGGGCACACTGCACAGGTCCTCCACAGGAGTAGCAACGGCCTCACGGGGACAGTGGGCTTGCGCCACATAGTCCACTGAAGGCTGCTCTGACTTCAATCATCAGTCGGAGCCACAGAGCTGACACACCTCCCCCGTCATTTTCTCTCCAGGCCAGCCACCTTCAACCCGGCTTGATGTTCGGTATGCCGACACCATCAGAGCTACAATTTCACCCAGCAGCGGCCGCAGGGCTCCGGTTCATCATCCCTCCTGAGCTGCATGAATTAGGGGGCTGGTAGAGGGTCAAAGCATGTCTTTCCACCCTCTCTGAGTCAGAGACACTTAGGCAGCCATCCTCATGGTGGCACGCCTAGCCACGCCCGCCACAGTTGTACATTTTGATGTAGAGATTAGAGGAGAATTCAGGAAAAGGGAGGAAGATTTGGTGTCATCCATGAAGAGTTGGTACGAGAACCCAAAGGAGGAGATTAGTGCCCCAAGAGCATAGGTGTAAAGAGGAGCGGACCCAAGACAGAGTTAACAGTTAGAGGAGTGAGTTGAGAGGTGTTGTTGTTCCAGGAGACAGAGAATTGGCAAGGTGCAAGGTAGGATTATATATTCATATTACATGGAAATGGCCTTAATGTGGGTTATAGGACAGTGGTGAAGGGCAGCGGATAACTGTGTATAGGTGAAAGATTTATGTTCTGAGCAGTGCCAGACAGTAAATGCAGATAGAAATGTTTACACAGCTTGTAGGATCTGTAGCTCACTCTGTCAATGCAGACATCCACAGAAAAGCAAGGGTTGGGAGTGGAAGTAGGTCAGAGTGTGCAGGCAATATTGTGGGTCAAGAGAACTGCCTTAGGTTCCTTCCTAAAATTCTAGAATATGAGGCCAAGTCTCAGTCAAAAGGGGAGTTTGCTTCAAAGATATGGTACCTATCAAGATAGGGGCTGCCCCATTGTCTTCTCTTGGTTGGCTTTCAGGACTACCAGAGTCAGCATGTTTGTGCTGTTAGTTTTAAATGTAATTTTTCAAAAACATTTTTCTGCTGTTTGACTTTTCTTGCAAAGTTTAATTTGCGTGTAAACATGGTTTTAGGAGAAAGGCCTTTAATACAAATTATCCAAAACAATGTCAACTGAATTATCTCAACATATATCCCAACTCATTTGTGTTATATTACTCTACTTAATCATACAACTATAGAAACATTTATCTTAATCATACAACTATAGAAACATTTATTTTACCACTGAAACTTAGCTATTGACATTTCATTTTCATAATCCTATACAATATGTATTCAATTACTTGGTATTGCACATATATTAGATCTACATGTTTCAACCTATAGATTGTATCAATTCCCTTGTGTAGCAATGATGTCTTCCTCAGTATCATCTTTTACAGTACATGAATTATATTTAATGAAGGTTCGTCCACTGATTAATTCATGTAGTTCATATAATAATTTTTAACCTTTTTGAACTGTCTTATTTAATCTTTTCTTCCTTGTATTGAGTAGTTCTCGTCATTAATCCTTTTGTTACTTGCACTGAGTAGTTGACATCAAATATGTTTATGTAATGGGTCGTTCACTTCATACAATAAATGAGGACATACGTTTAAGATTAATGTGTTATGGTTTTTGATATGATAAAGTATTTACTGTGCTTGTAATACATACAACTTTTCATCATCCCTTTTCTTTTGATATATGCTTTTCATAAAGGAAACTACTTTTGCTACTGTTCTCATGGAAAAATGATGAACAATACCAATTTTCCTGAATATGATTGTTCTTATTCCCTACAATTAAAACATTATTTATGCATATACCCAGGTACCAAAACCAATCATGATATAAATAGGGGCTAATAGATAAATCTCACTTTTATTAGGTGACAAGGATTATTTCTTTGTAGCTTATCTTCATTCTTTATTGGTGTATTTCTAATTTCCTGCTTTTTTGCCTGCTTTATTTATTTATTTAATTTATTTATTTGAATTTATAAAGCACACATCGGCACTGGGGCATCATGGCGTTGTTACAGAATACTTGCTTGGTACATATTTCATAAGATTAAGTAAAGTGCATACTGGGAAGAAAAAAACGTATGCCCCTTTAGCTTACAGTGGGTCAGTAAGGTGCAAAAGAGAGCAGGTAGTGCAGGTTACAGAAAGCATACAGTTTTGTTTTCAGGCATTTGCGGAAGCTAGTGTATGACTTATCATTTCTGAGAACCGTGGGGAGGGCATTCCAGTTTACTGATGCTAGGTGTTGAAAGCTGGAGCCACCCCCTTTGGATCTTTTGAAAGAGGGGACATAGATCTGGTTGGTGAGATGTGATCTTGTGGGTATGGATGATGAGATAATGGCGATCCTTTCAAATAAATAGTGGGTGGACATTGAGTGAGATGCATTTGTAAGTAATGGCTATGGTTTTAAAGAGGATGCCTTCTCTGATGGCAACCAATGTGCGTCTTTTCTAGCCTGAGAGATATGCTCCCTTTTTGGAATACTCAGTAGTGCTCTAAGAGCAATATTTTGTGTAACTTGAAAGTTGTTGAGGTTTTTGGCAGAGGTGCCCAGAAAGAGGGCATTGCAGTAATCCAATTTAGTGTTGACTGTGGCTCTGCAATAGATAGACAGTTTTTGGTGGATAAGAAAGTTTTGACCGTGTTGAGGACTTTGGTGGTGAGCGAAGCAGAGGAGGCTATGGCAATGACTTGGTGTGTCATGGACAGGGGCAGTCCAGGTACACTCCTAAAGATTTTACCGAAGAAGATCCAGTGATAGTGGTATTATCGATGTTGAATGTCTTGTATTGGGGGAGAGTTTGTTGAGTGTTTCCTTGGTGCCAACAACGAGGATCTCTGTTTTGTCTCCATTTAGACAGAGGCCATTTGCTGCCTTCCATGGTTGGATGGCTGTGTAAATATTGGATATTGCGGCCGAGTCTTGCTCATAGATGCCGGTTAGTGTGAGAAGGACTTGTGTGTCGTCATCATAGTTGGTGTATGCTATGTTGCGATGATCCAGGTCATTGAAGAGAGGGTGGGTGAAGATGTTATAGACTAGAGGGTGGGAGTGGTGCCAGATCCTTGTGGGACTCCACAGTGTATGGTGGTGGGGGTGGCACAGGTGGAGTCTGAGAAAACCTGCATGAGTCTCCCATTGAGGAAAGATGTGATCCAAGCTAGGGCTTGCAGGGAGAAGTGGGCTACGTTTTTAAGTTGCTTACCAAGGATATCATGGTTGACGAGATCCAAGGCAGCTGACAGATCTAGCAGGAGGAGCAGTGCCGGTTTGCCATTGTCCATGATATCACCAAGTTGCATTTTGAGATCGAGTAAGGCAGATTCTGCCCCATGTCCTGGGCGGAAGCCTGATTGTCTTTTGCCTAGGATTTTGTTATATTCCAGGAATTGCTGGATTTGCATGTATGAATCTACCTTATCCAGGATTTGAGCAAGAAAAGGACGGTGGTAATGGGCCTGTAGTTATTATCTATCTCAGGGTCTAGTGAAGGTTTTTTTTAGAAGTGGGCGAACCCTTGCTTCTTTCAAGCTGTCAGGAACTGTGTTTGAATTAAATGAGGCGTTAATAGAGGTTTTAAGGAAAGGGGCCAGTGTCTCGGCACAGTCTTTGATCAGTTTGGCAGGGCATGCATCACCTTTACAGTTTGATGGCCTGATTTTTTTGACAATGTCTATTATTTCTGACTCAGTAACTTCCCTGAAGGAGAAGATTTTTATGTTGTCTTTGGGGGGCTTGCTGTCTACGTTGGAGGGTGACTTGATGTGTTTAGAGGGGTTTTTGTGATGTTCATGGATCTTGTTTTGCAGGAGTTCAATTTTGTTTATCAAGGCTGTTTGTACCCTATTACACCAAGCTATGTCTTTAACAATTTCTTGAGAGTGCTTTCAAGTACATTTAATTTAAAAGAACATTATCAAATCTTATCCCTGAATTTTTTGTGTTTTAAAAAAAAAGAACGGAATTAATTCTCGCAAATATTCCCTATAATAGTAATATTATTTTGTCAGCGCTAACTTTCCTTTGTAGCTTATCTTCATTCTTTATTGGTGCATTTCTAATTTCCTGCTTTTTTGCCTGCTTTATTTATTTATTTAATTTATTTATTTGAATTTATAAAGCACACATCGGCCCTGGGGCATCATGGCGTTGTTACAGAATACTTGCTTGGTACATATTTCATAAGAGTAAGTAAAGTGCATACAGGGAAGGAAAAAACGTGCGCCCCTTTAGCTTACAGTGGGTCAGGTCAGTGAGGTGCAAAAGAGAGCAGGTAGTACAGGTTACAGAAAGCATACAGTTTCGTTTTCAGGCATTTGCGGAAGCTAGTGTATGACTTATCATTTCTGAGAACCGTGGGCAGGGCATTCCAGTTTACTGATGCTAGGTGTTGAAAGCTGGAGCTACCCCCTTTGGATCTTTTGAAAGAGGGGACATAGATCTGGTTGGTGAGATGTGATCTTGTGGGTCTGGATGATGAGATAATGGCGATCCTTTCAAATCTTATCCCTGAATTTATTGTGCTTTAAAAAAAAAGAAAGGAATTAATTCTCGCAAATATTCCTTATAATAGTAATATTATTTTGACAGCGCTAACTTTTCAAACAGATTCTTTTGGATCCTAGTTTCTTTGGTTGAATGGCGTATGTGTGTTTGATGCGGTTTTGTTTATTTAAATACTGCGTGTGATATCATAACATTACATGGCACACCGATGTCATGATGTCACTATGCAGGCGTGTTGTGTATTTCCGTAATGTAAACAATTAGTTATTTGTAGCATTTTTTATGATTTCTTCCCAAAACTTGTTTGCTTTGTGTTCAATTACTTTTGCTCATGATTGAGCACAGAAACCTTTTTGTGGATCGTGTTATCTTTTCAAGGGGCAATCATGAAAACATGAAATGCATATTTTCTCAGGAGACATTAATTTGGTTTTTATTTTTCATTTTGCGTAAATCAATTTAGCATTCTCACGTGCACTCAAAGTATGATTTTGTGTTGATGTATATTCTCACAGTTTATTGTTATAGACATGGACCTAAGGTAGATGTTTGGTCTTGTTTGTAAAGAACAATTAATCTTTGAATGGTTCTGGTCAAATTTTAAACAAATCCAAGTTTACTTTCGAGAGCTTACCTAAGTAAAATATGCCAGAGGATGGTATCAACCTTCTGATGTGGTTTTGGTTCAATAAACTCTAAGATACTCCATTCTATATCATTTTCATTGTGTTATTTTTCTATGTAGTGTTTCACTAATGGTGCATTTTCTAATCTGTAATCTGTGTTCAGAAATCCTTTTTTTTATTGACCTGTTAGTTTTGGGTGGGATTTTTTGACATGGGCATTTTACTGCATAAATGACATTGGTAGTTTTGCAAGTTAAACATTCATGAAGTTCGAAATTGAACTCTCCCTGGAAAAACGTGTCAGTTGGTTTTGTAAATGTACATGCTGTAAAGTATCCATGGGGGAAATTACCTTTAACTTTGGTTCATACCAGATGTCATTAAGGGTGCCAGTGTTGGAAGAAGCTATCTTACTAGAGGCATGTACTAATGTGTCTTAAATGTTTCCCTCTTTTAAAGGCAAATCGTAGTTTTGCTTTGAAACAAGAAATGTTTTGCAAAACATGCTCGTTTTTCAAAACAGTTGCTCTAAATTTGGAACTAAATTAGTTAAACATTGTCATGCATGTTATCTTGCCCTTTGTTGTGTTTATACAATTTGTTGGTATTAAGAGTTGTTTTCTCGCACATTTCCATGCTCTTTCTTAAGAGGAAGTGCCCTTTTCGTGTGGTAACTCCTTTCAATCAATCTTTCTTTTAACATGTTGGCTGCTGTAAAGTAATCTGTTTTATTTTTGCAGTTCCTTTTGCTTCTAAGAAATTGTCCATAGGCAAGGTTTTCTCACAATGCTTTATGATGTTGACTCTGAATTTGTAACCAAATGTTTCTATCGGTTGCTTTTCAATATAATTAATTTCCTTCGGACTTGATCATAACATCAAGGAAAGGTAGCATCTGTTTACTTTCTTCGAGGGAAAATCTCAGATTAGGATTCCTCACGATGAGCCAGTCCTGAAATAGTTTTGATTGTTGTTGCCCTGCCAAATCATTAGAAAATAATCTGTGTATCTTTTCCATAGATGAATGTTCTGAAGAAACGAGTTATTGACATTACATATGATGGCCTCTTTGAAGACCACATATATAAGTTTGCCAGGAGTAAATGCCGCCCCAATTGCTGTACCTTTTGTTTGTAAATACAATTTTCCTTTGAATGTGAAGAAGTTACTAGTAAGTGCTAGCTTTAAGCAATCTACAATGAATGTTGTTGGAACAAAGTGTGGTAACTCTCTTTTGTTCAAACATGTTTTTTGTTATTTCCACTGCTTCTTGTTGTGGTAAAATTGTATATAACAATTCTACATCAAAGGTTACAACAATCTCTTTGTTATTATTAAAAGGCATGTCCTGAACTATGTTGATTACATTTCTGGTGTCTTGTAAAAATGATTTCGTTTTTTTGACCAATGGTTTCAAGAAAAAATCAAATATATTTAGATGTAGTTTCTAGTATTGAGCCGCATCCCGATACTATAGGCCTTCCTGGGTAGGGGAGATCAATTGAGATTTTGTGTAATTTTGGTAGGATGTAGAAGACCTGTGTACTTGCTGACCCACAATTCGGAAATATGTATTTCTTTTCAGAAATAATCCTTCTATCTTCTATGTTGTCTGATAAGTTTCATGTTTGATCTCATTGCCCGGGTCTACTTCAATATGTTTTTAATTCCCCTGGTTATTAAGAAGTCTGTGGACTATTTTGGAATACTGCGAGGTGTCCCTTAAGGCTATTCCACCTCCCTTATCGCTCGTTTTATTATAAGTTTGCCAATCATCTTCAGTTGTCTTAAGGCAATTCTTTTATCTTTAGACACATAATTTTCAACTGGAATGTTTTTGACTAGGGTCTTATGTGTTTCTTGTAATACCAACGTTTTCAAATGTTAATATCTCTGGTGTCATCATTACATTTGTAGGCATGAAAAAAGATTTTTTTAAATTTTATGATCTTGTCTTCTCTTACATATTCTTTATCCATGAAATAAGACTGCAGTATGATTTTTCTAAAGAACTGCTGTAGTTCAATTTCAATCTGAATGTTAGGTGGTGTTTGAGTTGGCACAAAGGATAAACCTTTTGTCAGCATTGTCTGCTTTGGGTTACTGAGCGTTAAGGTGGCCAAATTGAAAATAGTCATTTGGTCTACCTCAGGTATGACCAGCGTCTTGTCCTGAAGAGACCTTGCACTCCTTGGTTCGAAGAAATTGAATAAACTACAGAGAGGTATTAAATAACTTAATAGAGAAATTGTTTATCCATACCTATCATCAGATTACATTCAAAACATAAACTAAAATGTTGAATATTTAAAAGGTAAACAAAATAAATAGGTCACTTTCTCAGAGTCATCCAACAGTGTCTCCTCAGGGGAAGAAGAACAAATGCCAAAATGTTCAACACCAGGCACCTCACAGAAACATTTTTTATGAAGTGGCCAACCAAGAGGGAGATCATCTGAGCCAAACATGAATCATCAGTCTTTAGCCTCTTTGCTACCCTAATCAAAAAGCATACATTTTCCAAGGGTTTTGTCCAAAACAAAAGTTTGCAAATTCACTCTTCAAAGTTCAGTACTATTCTAATGCAACAAAAAGAGAAGTACCCCACTGGAAAGGCTCTTGTAGCAGTTACACACCATATGGTCTATTCATCAGTACTCTCAGCTTTCACCTTGCATTTCAAGACCACCCCATGTGTCCAAACTACTTTCTCCTTCAGGCTTTCCCTCAGTCTCTGAGGGATTTACTCTGCCCTTGGGCTTCTCAGCGTTAGAACACATCCCTTCCAGAGCTTGACTTTGTTCAGAATTCATAACAGGTCTCTCCCAGACCCTAGCTTTGCTTAGGCCTCAGATGTGGTCCATTCTGGACCTTGACGTTGGTCAGGATGCACAACATACCTCTTCCGGACCTTAGCTTCATTCAGGATTCACAATAGGTCTCTCTCAAACCTTGGATTGGTTTAGACATCCGATGTACAGCAGCTGTAATGGGTGTTTTCCCCCCTCCTTCATTAGGGTCCTTGTAACGCAGGCAATATTATTTCACCCTCCTGCCATGGGTCCAGTCCCTCCACTGTTTACCTTAGGGTTGCTGGTGGATGACCACAGTCATTGGCCTTCCAATTCCTTCAAATTGTGGGAAGCCATCTCCAAGCACCCTGGTCAGCATCTCTTTCCAGGACTTTCAAGCCTCGACTGCTTCCAGTCAAAATTCTTCTACTCTCTTCCAAATAGCCAGATCTTTGTTCTAGGTTATACTTTTCCTATGGTTCCTTGCTTAAGGAGTATCCCCTTTTACCAATTGGGCATGAGCCGGCACATGTGCCTCCTCCAAGATTGTGTCCCCGATTGAGTTTTCACAGTTCCTTTTGTGTTCCATGGACTGGTGTAACGTTTCTAATCTGGTTCCTAATAGGTTATTCCTCATGTTGGTTTGAATTATCAAGTCTGAGTGATTAAGGATGTCTCTGGGAATAATCTCCCTCATTATGTTATTATTATTGTATCTTTATTGTTGGGTACATGATAGTCCTGATTTCCGCTAATGAGGGCCGGGCCCGACAAGGTGTTAAAGGTGTTGCAGCATCAATCTTGAAATTTCTTTTTACATGGTCAGCAGTTACATAGGGCTCTGCAGCTCCCCCGCTTACTGTGAGGGCCGGACTATGGAGTGCTCAAGCCTTCTATCTCTTGCTTTTTCTCAGGTAAACTTCAGAGACAGTTGCTCCTTGACTCGTGAACACTGTGGGTTTGCAAGATGTTTGTTTTTCAGACAGACCTATTGCTGCTCCCATCCCCAGGCAGAGGGTGTAGTTTGCAGGGCTTCTTGCACAATGTAGTTTTGCAGGACAATATCCCAAAGTGTGGCACCAGATGATACATTCCCCCATCTGTTAGGGGACAGCAGGCTGACAGCATCCTTCCACAACCACCCTCTGGGAGGCACAATAGGGACCAACTGAACCAGCCCAGTCGATATTGGCTCTCTTCCCCCACAAATGAGGATGAGGAGTTCAGACAACTCACTCCAGATAGCTCTGAAGTCTTAATCCTGACCATATATGGTGCAGTATGTGCAACATAGGTGCAAACTTTATTGTCTAAAGCCTTACCAGTGCCCGTATATGTTGTGCACTAGCTGCATTAGGTGTTTTCCATGGCAATTATGGAATATATTGGGCGCTTGCTGCAAGACAAAAGAATTTACAGGGTAATGCTGCCATTGACTTGGTACTAGCGACCTAGCAATATGTTTTAGAGTGCAGAGTGGTTGATGCCAACATATCTTGAGCACAACCAGCATTAAAATGTGATTTTGCAATGGGATGCTGATATATATTGTGCATAGTCAGCCTGAACTTTTTTAAAAATTTTTTTAAGGATTTTATTTTTCATTCATGCTCGCAAAAACTAATCATATTACCACTCTTAATATGTCTACAATTGTCAGTTCAATTTGTACCGGTACATCATCCGACATCACATTACCCAGTTCCAGCGAACATGAGGTTTTATATGTTATAAACAAACCCTAAACCATTCCCTTCCCTCCCCCTTCCCTAACCTCAACATGTACCATTAATAACCATTCAACATCCTTACCCAACCCCCCTCCCTCCCGTTCCTTCCTGGTATGGATCAAACCTATGTGCTTCTGATTCTGTCTTCATATTTTGTGACACAGCACAGTTCCTGATTCAGGGTTCCCCGCTATTTGTTAGCAAGTTCGTCCTAAAGTATTGTGCTTCTCTGTCTCTGACAAAGTCAAGGAAGGGGTCCCATATTGCCCGAAACTTCAGATACTTGCCGTCTTTCAGGGCCCCCACCTTTTCCACAGCCATCACATTCCAAATCGTTACCCACCAGCATGCAACATTTTTCCAACCTTGGGCCAGGGTCAGTTGTGCTGCCATTAGCAGGTGAGTAATGAGTGCCGCGTTGTTGGCTGTTACTGCATAAATGTCTTCAACCACAGAACCCAAAAGAATCATCTTAGCCACAGCTGGCAATTGTATCGCCGTAATTTCTTTTATATGCCCAAGAATCTCTTTCCAATACAGAGCCGCCTTAGTACAGGACCACCACATGTGATATAGTTCGCCCTTACTCCCGCAATTCCTCCAGCACATGGGCGGGCAGTTGGCGTTCATTTGGTGCAATCTACAGTGGGTCAAGTACCATCTAAAACATGTTGTATATGCCGTCTCTCTAATGGCTGTACATTTGGATGATTTCTGTGTTCTTCTCCATGTTTGCCCCCACTCCTCCTCGGTAATAGGTGCTCTCATGTCCCTCGCCCACTTGTCCATGTATGTGAGGGTATCACTCCCCTGTGCTTTATCCAGTAACCTATACAGGTTGGACACTGCCCTTGATTTTTCACCATCTTGCAGAGTCAACTCCAGACCCACCGGGGTCCTCGTGGCTGCTTTCTAAACCCCTTTGTGTGTTATCCAATGTCGGATCTGGATGTATGTGTATATATCTCTTTCCCCTATGCCAAATTTCTGCTTACAGTCTTCAAATAGTAATGGATTTCCCTCCTGAAAGAAGTCCTTTAAATATAATATTTGCCTTTGTCCCCAAATCTTCCATAAACAGGTCTGTTTGCCCGGGGTAAAATCTTGGTTATGAGCCATTGGAGTGAAGGGGCCTAGACCCGGAGTAATGTTCCGCCTCTTCAATGCTCGATCCCAACCGTTCAGCATTGTCTTGGTTGCCTCTAGCAAATGGCCCTCTGTGCCTCTGGCTCCTATTCGCAGTGCGTGTATGTTTCTCAACGGAATTGTGGTCATACCCTGTTCGATTCCCACCCAACCTTTTGACATGTCCTCCCTTTTCCAGCTCAGCATTGGTGCTATTTGTGCGGCCAGGACATACCTTTCTATATCCGGGACCCCAAGTCCTCCCAGGATTGGTGGCCTAGTTAGAATTCCTGTTTGTATTCTGGGTTTCTGGGTTTTCCCTTATGCCAAACAAAGGAAATCAGGTCCTTCTGTAGGGCTTTGCATATTTTGGGGGGATCTCTAGCGGAATGGTGCCTACCACACACAGCAATCTGGGTAGTAGGGTCATTTTAAGTGCGGCAATGCGCTCAAACCATGATATTTCCTGGGTGTCCCACCTATGCAGGTCCTTCCTCAGATGCTTCAAAAGCAGAGTTATATTCCCAGGTATTCTATCGATTCTCCCTCCAAGACTATTGGATGTCGTACCTTCAAAACTTAAATCTCCTCCTCCCCCTCCTTGATATTCAAAGCCTTTGATTTTGTGAAGTTAAGAGTAAACCCTGATATCCTAGCAAATTCTTGGAGTCTGTCAAGTGCCTTTGGTAAAGAGATCCTAGAGTCTTTAAGGAACATCATAATGGCATCTGCATACAATGCTATTTTGTGCGTAGCCCCTCCACATGTAACTCCTGTATTTCTGGATCCTGTCTTACCACTTCTGCTATAGGCTCCATTGCCATTGCAAAAATTAAGGGCGAAAGCGAGCAGCCCTGTCGCATACCCCTCTGTATCTTAATTCTGCCCGTGGTCTTCCCATTGACCCTAAAGAACATGCGCAGGAAATGAAAATTCACCAGAACCATTCTGATAAAGACTGGGTCGCATCCGAATTTCTGTAGTACCAATTTCAGGTACCTCCAATCTTGCCCTCCTTGCATCTAGAGCAGCTTTGGCGAGCCCCTGTCCCATTATGGTTCCCATATCTATTATATCCACTGCCCGTCTTATGTTATCTTGGGTATGTCTCCCCCTTATAAACCCTGCTTGATCCGAATGGATTATTTTGGGCAGAACCCCTGCAAACCTAGTTGCTACAATTTTTGAGTATATCTTAGCATCGGTGTTAAGAAGTACTATCGGTCTGTAACTAGAAAAATCTGTAGGGTCTTTACCCGGCTTGAGTATTAGCAATGTGGTTGAGTTCCCCATATCAGGTGTGACCATACCACTATCCCTTATATGATTAAACAATTTCGTTAGGGGGCCCAGTAACTGATTACGGAAGGTTTTATAATATCCATTCCCCAGTCCGTCCGGCCCTGGGGTCTTGTTGGGGTGCAATGCAGTTATGGCGTCACTTATCTCCTGTGCAGATATGGGGGCTTGTAGGGCGTTGGTGTTTTTCTTTAGGATCTGTGGCAGAGAGAACCCAGACATATAATCTATCTGTGCCTGAGGGAGGAGATCTTCCCTTTTCAGCAACCCTTGATGGAATCCTTCCATTATCTCCAATGTCCCCTCCTCTGTGGCACATAGCCCCCCTGTTTCATCTTTAAGTTGTACAATCTCTGTATTCCCCAACAGGTCATTCAGGCTTTTGTCCGAGCGCCCCAAGCAGTTCAGAGTGATCTCTTTCAATCTCAGCAGCACAGGCGACTTACCCTGGTCGGTATGCACTGTCATGTCTTCATACCAGGATCCCCTCCTGGGTACCACAATGGAGCGATATAGAAAAACTATTCTTTGCTCTAATAAGGCCATCATATAGGAGAGACCCAGTTCATATCTTATACTTGAGACACGCAGAGACTGCAGTAAGTTTAAAACCGTCTTCCAGATTTTCCCCTTCATTTTCTCCTAGTCAACTTGACAAGCCAGTTGATCGATAGCAGATTCAATACGAGCTGCAACTTTTGAAACAGAGGAAGTAGCATATAAGATCAGTCCCAGGTATTTGATGTCAGTCTTCACAGGGATATCAAGGCCATTTAACCTCCATTTGAAAGTGGGGATGTGTCTTCCTATATTAGAAGAACACACTACAGTTGTTTTGGAGGGATTAATCATTAGGTCGTTAATTGCAGCGTATCTCTCTATCGCCTGTATCAGACGTTGAAGGCCTATAGGTATATAATCTACAAGGACCACATCGTCCGTGTATACTAGCCAACTCAACAGTTGGTTCCCGATTTTTGGGGAAGCAAGTGCACATAAGGAAAGGGACATGCCCAAGTCTGATATGTAGAGGTTAAATAGGCAGGGTGCCAAAATGCAACCCTGCCTAACACCTCTACCAGTCAGGATTAGGCCTGAGAGATTACCGCTAGCATCCATTCTTATCTGAATCTTTGTGTCTGCATGAATATGCCTAATAATAGCCAATAGTCCAGGAGGAACAAGCATCCAACCTTGCCCACAGCCTATTTTTGTGAACTGTGGCGAAAGCGAGGGACAGATCTATCCATGCTCCTTAGAGGACCGGCCCACCCCTGGACCACGATTTCCCAATTAGTGTGCACATTAGGACCCCGTTTAGTGAGTTTGAGAGGCCTCTCCTAAACCCTGTTTGCGGTTGCTTAAGGATTCCGTTCCCCTCAGCCCATGCTTCTAGTTCCAGTAAAATCAGTGAGGCAAAAATTGTGCTATCAGCATCAAGAAGAGCGATCAGGCGGTAGTTGACTGCCAATGCCCGATCGCCACCCTTGAAGATCGGAATGATGATAGCCCAACTCCACGAAGGCGGAGTCTCCTCAGATTGCAAAATATTCTCAAAGAGATTATACAGAAGCACTGACCAAGCTCGGGCTTTTGATTTCCGAATCGAATTGGACAGGCCATTCGGCCTGGGGGCTCTGGAAGACGAAGGAACTTGTTATCAACTCCTCGATTCTGTCCCTAGTAATAGTCAGCTGCCACTGTTCCTGATGTTGGTCTTTTATTCTCTTCCTTGAGACCAGTTCACTATTTAGACATACAATTCAACAACAAACTGCACACAATTAAATCTACTATCTTGTCAAGACTTGCAACAACAACCTCAATATGGCGTTAACGTTCCAAGGGATGGAAGGGGGATGAAGGCTATTAGCACCGTGGGTTGCCAAAGCGGTTACCCGTGGTGCTAAACAAAATATTTTCTTTCATTCAACGGGACGACCAGGCGTGTCTTGTCGATTGAAGGAAAATACTTTTCTAAGATGGTGACGATGGAAAGGGAAGTGGTGCTCCTTATGGATCCCCTCTTCCCTTTCCATGGGGGCCTGCAGGAGCGGAGAGGAAGGTGAGACGTTGAGTGCCGCCGCAAAAATACGATAAGTGGGGGGTGCGGAAGGGGAAAAAAACAGGGCAGAGGGTGGGGGGAAGATGGTGGCGGGGGAGCCGGTTGTCAGTCGGGATGGAATGCAGGCTTTCACCGGCAGTTCAAGCCTGCATTCCTAGCCACCTGATTGGCTGGCTCCCCCGCCAGGGTGATAATCTGCCTTGAAACATCACACCTTTTGTACTCAGTCGTCATCATCTCTCTTGAGGTTTATACTCCTCACTAGGATTTCCTGTATCAGCTCTTTTTTTGTTGGCCTCCCACATGCTTACACCGATTGCTACAAATTATCCATAATGGGCCTGCCAGGCTTCTTACCAACTTGCGGCTGACATTCAAAGCACTTATTGCTTGGCACATCTTCAGTGCTTCCATGGCACATCTTGCATTATATGTAAGACCCTCTACTTCACCCACATTCCTAAGCCTACATGCCATCTCCCACCAAGACGTTCCACCCACAAGGAACATCTGAGCTTCTAGCTCCTTGCATCTTGCTGCGCCAAGATCACTCAAAGAGCGATTCAGAGGCCGTTGATTTTCAGGTCAGGTTCCCCTGCTCCGGAACACCTTCCCCACTTATCTCAGTGAAGAAGGCAAGTACAACAGCTCCAGCTGCAATCCGACAGTGCATCTATCCTGCTTTGCCTTTGAACAGCGCTGTGCAACCCTCTATCGACTTGCTCTCTGCTCCTCCTCCCTTCATGTCTTACTCCGGATGTGTCATGCATCTTCCATGGTATTTGCAATTTTCTGTTCTTGCGCATTACATATGCACAATAAATACATATTTGTGTAGTGCTACGTACCTTTACTCAATAACTATAAAAGCTTTTCAAAAATGGTTCACATAGTGCTAGACATAAGAGTCAACAAAAAGAAAATCTGTATGTTCCACCGTTCCACTGTTCCGAGGGTGGTGACATGAAAAAACCTGTGACGCTGCGCGTTGCTCACCAGTTGATGCAGCCGGGGAGCAGCACTTTGGAAGGACATGAGCTGGAATGTGTTAGTAGTTTTAGCACAGTGCTTCCATGATGTGTGCTGGAGGTCGAATGTTCTTGCGCGAGCAGCTAATGGCGCTTCAGGCAC
This sequence comes from Ambystoma mexicanum, assembly GCF_040938575.1. Taxonomy (NCBI): domain Eukaryota; kingdom Metazoa; phylum Chordata; class Amphibia; order Caudata; family Ambystomatidae; genus Ambystoma; species Ambystoma mexicanum. The sequence goes on from NC_090932.1 coordinate 314,905,102, forward strand.
TTCATATCTCCGGGGACTGACTTATCTTTCCCTGCGGCTGAAGTATTTATAGCTGCCATTAGTGGCCTACAGTACAAGGTTCACCAGTGCTGTGCTTGGCACACAGCAGCACTGATACCAGGGACAGCGGCTCCGAGTTTGCTACACAGAAGCGACATGAAGCTTCAGAAATGAGCAGGGGTGGACTGGGACTAAAAGAGGCCCCGGAAATAATTACTTGGGACCAAAAGAGGCCCTGGAAATGATTTTCAAAGTGGCCGCATATTACACATGTTCAGCAAGCCCAATGATTTTCCTATGAGAATTTTCAAAAACCACACAAAAGAGGCCCAGGGTGCAGAGGCCCACAGGGAAATCTCCAGAGTTCCCTATAGGCCAGTCCAACCCTGGAAATGAGTAAGGAGAAGACAAGCTTTGCCTTTTAAACAACGCACGCCTTCTGGGAGCTCGCTTCATAGAAACTTCATCTGCATAATACAATATCATAAATCACAAGGCTTTACTGTCTTGAAAAAATGAATCAAGCAAAAATAAACGTAGCCTTTACTATTTATTTAGTGTTTTGGTTTACGCAAAAAACTTCTATTCATACCAAACATACATAAACCTGATTGTAACAAGCATTATTTACACAACAAACACGTGTTGGCAGTATAGAAGCCTGTCTGCCATTCATACGTCGCCTACGGAATTGTTCTGTCTTTTCATACTACATTCTACACAGAAGGACAACAAATATAATTCTTATAGCATCTAAAATCCCACATTCAAAACAAGCATTGGCAATGCCAACAATTTGGACTTTTGTGCAGGCATGGAAAAGGCACTGCTGGAGTCGTACTAACTGGCCATTGTTGGTAGCAGGTGCAACATGGTCTGAGTGCCTGGGCATCTAATAGCAGTGCCTGGTAAATGCCTAATACTTACACATGCATCAGAACTGTTGGCGTTGTCAGTGTTTGTTTTTCACAGGGCTTCAGTGAAGGACACATAGTGCTTATAAATTGAGTGGCTAAAGGCAGACCTGGTCAAGACATTTTTATTACACCAGTTGCATGTTTACTGCTTTGAGAAAACGAAGGCAGCTACTTGGAGTGCAAACTTTGATGGTGTGTTTTACAGCGACCTTAAAGAGTTCTACCAAGCAGGTGTTTTGGGCTGGGAGGGGCAGAAACTAGGTGGGAATGGCCAAAGGGATTAGCATTTTCATGGGTGGACAAATAACCAAAGAACACCTACAAGCTTTGTGTCCCTCCGCATATGCCATGTCTCCCTATCTGAACTCTAATGCAATAGTGTCGGCTTATATGTGTTCCCAAAGCACCACCTAATAGCCCAAACTAAAAATGATGTCCGAGTGTTTCCAAAGAAGGGGTATCTTTATAAAAACTGCAAGTCCGCAAATGACGAGAGACATAAAGGAAAGCCCCTAACATTTTATGTTTTAATAACTTCTCATAAATGTTTTAGCGGTCTCTTTACTAGGAAACATTAAGCAATACGTCTGTGATTCATCGCATTTGGGAGAAACCTTGGCATCTTCAAGAAAATTGCATAATTTAGGAATTGGGGAAGTTTTTGCTTTGCTCCCAAAATAAACAATATCGATCCTCACCTCTAAAAACATTATGATTTATAAAGTTTTCACACCCCATCATAAAATCAGATAGTACTTTACAATGACCAGGTAGGTCTGCCATTTTTAAAAGCCTGTAAACTCTGGTAGTCTCAGGAAGCGTGATTTTTGCATTAAGTAATACATTTCTTTATATGGGACACGCATTTAAATCTCAGTGCTAATTCACGTTTGTTAATCTGCACCACTAGGCAGTCAGGTGAATAAAGTTCTTATCTTAAGAACACAGACTTCTAATTAAGTGAGCAAATAAAACTGAATTCTAGAAGAAGCATCCATTCCATACAACAACACAGACGTTAGTTTCAATGTAAAAACCCCTATAGTTATGAACTCATATTTTCATTTTCACGATAGATGGTTAAAGTTCATCATACAGGAATAGGTCCACATTGCATTTAGGCTGCATTTGCACCCGGGGGAAGGGTGCATAGCATTCAGGTGGCTGGAGCAGTGGGCGAGAATACACATTCTCTGGCCGCTGTTCCAGCCACCCAAGGCCCTTCCCCGGGAACTAAGTACCATTTATTTTGTTTAAATGTGGGGAGGCAACAAGGAGCCTCTCCTTGCTCCCCATATGCCCAAAACAAGCCTTACCCCTTCCCTACGCCCTCCCTCCCCACTTACCTGCTGGGCCTGACTTTTGTGCTTTTTTGACATTTTCCCTATGGCAGCAGCCATCTCCCACATCCTTCGGGAGATTGGCTGCGCAAGTGACGCCAATCTCCCGGGGGGAAAAAAACACATTTGCACCCCGAATAAACCCTGGGGTGTGAATGGCTTTCACATCCGGTGTTACTCCTATTTTTGGTGGAAAATGTACCACATCCTCAGAGGCAGTTGGTATATCCATCATATATTAATTACAAATTCAAGATGGCAAAATGAAGCCTCATCATATCACCCATTTTTTTCCAATTTCTTTTTGGAGATCACCTTCATCATTTAACATCACCTGCGCTAAGGAATCTGAATGTAGTAACAGCAACAGCGTTAATAAACCCTGCAGTAGTCCATATCTCTTTCATTTCCCTCATATTCGAGACGATCATTAGTCTCAAAAGCTGCCTTTTAATCCGGATGATCGAACATATAAAGAAATGTACCTATTTACGTGTATGCAGAATCCCTTGGACAGACCCTTAGCAAACACAACATTAATTTCCACCAATAAGCAGATGATACGCAAATATACTTCCAAATCACACCCCCTTCACAACTCCACACCCTAAAAAGCTGTCTCTTCACAATCACCACTGGATACCCACCCACGTCCTCAAGCTTAACCCTTCCAAAACAGAATACTTCCTCACCTGCCCCCTCTGTCACACACCTGCCCCCCCAATCTCCCACTCCTCCTTGGATTAAAGACCTCACCAAAGACAACCCATACATATCCCCCTCTACACCTGTCAAATCCATTGGCTTTACCATCAACCCAACCTTTCCTTCACACACCACATAGCTGCTGTTTCCAAAACATGCAATCTACAACTACACCTCCTACAGGCGATAAGATGCATCCCTCACCCTGATGACTTCTGCACCACAGCCAAAGCACTGGTTCTGTCCAAGCTGGACTGTGGCAATGCCCTCCTCACTGGACTCCCCAACAGCACCCTTGCCCCTAGGGCAAGTCATACAAAATGCAGCAGTCGGACTCATTCTCCACCTGCCCAAACGTTCACACACCACCCCAGCTCTCACCCACCTCCACTACCTCACCATACCCCAGAGAGTTGCCTTCAAAGGGCTCTACATTGTTTTCAAAGCCATCCACCTCAAACCCCCATCTTAGTTTGTTGACAAACTCAACCCCATCACCCACACAAACACCAGAGAAGCAAGCCAGCATTTTCTACACATTAGACTCTGCAAACTAACTTGCAAGCAAAACAAGCATTTACCCAGTAGGCAGCCAGAGCATGGAAACCCTACTGCATCACATCCGTACTGCACCCGCCATCACCACTTTTTCCTCAAATCATACCTGTGTTCACACATGTAAACAAGCCCATCCACCTCCTCTGCTACCACTTGGTTATCTTAATGTTCCTTCCTTTCTTCTTCAACATTTTTGTAATTTCTGTTTCAGCTTCCATCTTTTAAACCTTTCAAACTTGTAAGGCGCTCCGAGACCTTCTGGGTGTGGACTGGGCTAAACAAAGATTCAAATAAAATAAAATAATAAAATTAAATAGAACAGCTTTTATCCATTCTAACCACACCATCATTTTGAGTAATTGCAATTTACCTTAAGATTCATTAAATATTTTACAGAGGATCTTGATCTATAACTTGGTCCCCTGTGCTCATTTCACTCCATGTTGAAGCCTCCTCTAAGAGCTTCTCTACCTTATATTTTTAACACAAATACATCATAGGCCAACATCATAAAAGCACCCGTTTCTGGCACAATTTGTTCAACAGGGCCGTGCTATCCAAATAAATATTTAACAAAGTCAAAATATTACGAGCAAAAAGTTCCACTAGCGAAGTGTCCCGAGATGTCACTACCCGTAGGATCAGATATCATTAAACATGTGCAGAATCCTACTTAGATTGAAGGAAAAAGCTGCAGAGTCTACAAACATGTATTCCAAATGGTTTAGTAATAGATCCAAGTTTCCAACAATCCTCAAGTACCCAGAGACGCAGAAGCTCCTTTGGGAACCCTGTGGCACATGTACACCCACAAGGTGACAAAACTCATTGAAGGCTGTAAAGCAAACAATGTCCTTGCCATCCTAGAGTATTCCCTCCAATCAAGCACAAAAGAAGGTAGACTTCACAAGACTTTAAGGGTCTTTCTCATTGGTATGCCCTGAAGGATAGGCGCAGCGCAATTTTAAACCGATGACAGATGAGGACCTAGCCTTAATTATTGTCAAACTAAAGGCCACATAATGCACAGGTGATCCACACTCTTCTATCATAATCAAGACCTGTCCAGCCAATTTAGTTCACTCCATTTGTACATTTGTTCATTCATCCTTTTCCACTGGTGTGGTTCCGGATGAGTTGAAACAAGCATGGGTCACACCGTTGCTAAAAAAAACCTGGACTGGATCAGAGTGTCCCTACCAACTATAGGTCAATAACAATTACTCAGTTTCTTCTAAAAATATTAAACTATTGGATCGAGTGGCCTATTCCCAGATGGCCCAATACCTGAATCTTTACCCAATTTTAATTCTGCTACAATCAGGTTTTAGACAGGGTTTTGGGACAGAAACCTTGTTACTGGATCTTAATTCAAAACTTTTGAAGAGACTGGATAATGAGTTGGCCTCACTTCTGATCTCGCTGGATCAGTCTGCGGCCTTCGACCTCATTGATCATACTATTTTGGCTGAGAGGTTGAAGACAGTTGCCAACTTTTCACCGGCAGTTGTTCAATGGATGTTATCCTTTCTGTCTAACAGAGTCAGTAGGGTCAGTGCAGAAAATGCTATGGCACCCCCTATCCCTGTGCTCTTTGGTGTTCCACAGGGGGTTTGCTCTTCGCCATGTATTTATAATATTTTCATGGCACCATTTTTTGAACACCTTGAACAGGAGGGGGTTCTTTTTTCGAACTATGCGGATGGCACGCAATGTGTCATTCCGCCCGTAGGACAGCATGAACAGGATGAGACAGAATTGAACAGAATCTTTGCCTTAATTGAGTGTTGGATGATGCAGAATAACCTGCCACTCAATTGTGGTAAAACAGAGCTGATGGTGGTTGGTTCAGTAGGCATTCTTGCGAAACTAGACCCAGCATATAAACATTTTCACTTGGGGGACGTGGTAATCTCCACACTCCCCAAAGTGAAAAAACTAGTGGCTGTTCTGGATCAGTCTTTAACTATGAAAGCCTATGTAGGCTGCACTGTTGCCTCGGCTACATTTTTATATTAAGCTACTAGCTCATCTGAGACCATTTATATCTCAAGAGAATGCGGAGACAATTGCGCGTGCGATAATTGGATCTAAAATAGATTATTGTTGGAGCCTCTTAGCGGGGGCCAGTAAAGCAACTATTAACAGACTCTAGTGACTCAAAATGGCACAGTGAGAGTGGTGACAGGACTCTTGTCATGCTCTCATGTCACAGAATCTCGTCAGGCCCTACATTGGCTTTCATTTGAGGCGCGCATTACCTTCAGGTTACTCGTGATCATCTTTAGGTGCCGAATGGGGACCATGCCGGTATTCTTACAAAAACACATATTGGAAGAAAAAAACCCAGCTACTGAAACTTAAGATCCAGCAACCAAAATCTCCTTTGGTTGCCCAGATGTAAAACTAAGAAAGTTCAGGTTGGGGCGTTCTTTTGTATCGGACCGTCATTATGGAATGGCTTGCCTATATCATTGAGAAGCTCCCTGTCCTTGAGCATGTTTAAAAAAGAGCTCAAGACCTGGCTATTCCGTGAGGCAGGCTTTGTATTTCCTGGGTTCGGGTTGGGGTCTTTGACATTTGCCTGCCGCCTGCTATCGGTCCGTAAATGTTTCATGTCCAGTATGTTTTGTCTGCGCCCTCACACCTACAGGTTTATGGCTGCGCGTTATACATATATAAAGTAAAGTCAAGTAAAGGAAAATATCAAGTAGCCTAGAGGAAGGACCAACTCCTGAGCTGGAAGGCGCGCAGCCGCGCTGAAAAACAGACCCTGGAGGATGCCCTAAGATATTCAAAATTACTTTTAAGTCTGTTAGTCGATAGACAATGGACAATTGATATTCATTTCATACACGTGGAGACAAAGAACTCCAGTCTAAGAGACAGAACCTCAAAGAGATTCACGCTATCTGTTCCCTTTGATCACTTTCTGACTCTTGTTTTATCAGTACCTTTCATGTAAGGCTATCTCCACAGGCTTTACTCCCACCCTACCCTTAAAGAAGAAAGGAACGACTTGCCGAATGCTGAAAGCTACGGCCCTGAGTATATCTTAGGAAGACCCTCCATGACACTGGACATTTCTTTTTTGAAACCTTTATTTAAGTAAGTGGCACAATCATTTTCAGTATATTACAGTCGCTAGGAACACAAAAACACGCATATATCGAGTCACTGTTATAAAAACACAAGGCATCAAATTGTAACTCATAATTATCCTGCAACACAGATACACACATACACCTAAATGTTCTTTGGAAGATTATTTGACATTGACAAAGATACATAAACATGGTTGTTTTTACTTGTGTAATTTCTGCAACCAAAATTCCGAAGTGGAGGGCCTGAAATGCAGCACACACGTCTTAGCCAGTAAAAAAGCACCAATAAGAAATCGACATAGCACATTTGACCAGAACAGCCACACAATGCCTATTTAGGATCTGTGGGAACAGCAATATCAGATGTAGCAGACACCCTAGAGCCTGCATTACACCATGTGTCTGTTAGGAGTGGGCGTGACCAAATTATATGAAAGTAATCTGCTAAGGAGGAATGGCTACATTACAATTTCCCTCGAGATCGGGGTTCAACATTCGAAGCCCCACAGGGCAGGCCTCAATATTTGCACTCCCCCCTTGCCATTGCCTAGAGATAATGGACTCTTGGTGAGTACGAAACAGTGTCCTGTATGCATGTGGAGAATGGAGAGGGCAGGTGACTCTTTTGCCTAGCTAGTAGTTTGTAACTTGAAATGTTTACTGCTTCCACTGGGGTATATACTATAACCAATCAAACATTTTGAATTGTATAACCCTACATTTTGAATTAAATGACAACTTCTTGTTTAACTGATTCTGTGCCATTGATCAACCATAAATTCCGATCTAAGTCGTGAGCATATATATGTCAACTTTTAGAGGTAACCTGACTTTTATTCAATTGAACCATATGATAGAATGCTGATGTAAAATGCTTACAACCCTGTGAGTGGACCATATAGTGTAGAGGTGGATGTGTCATGGGTTTATCTTGGAATGTTGGACATTTTGCATGGGAAGCCCAATACATGTGCTTGTATTGTAGAGCACTCAAAACACTCTCCACCTGTAGAATATTTTATGTATTTAATTATACGACTCATGCAGGTGTGGCATGCCAATCTAATATCCCCTTACATAAATTCCCCTTCATCTCTTGGGCAAGAAACAGATAGTGAGGTAGTTAGAAATCGAAATATATTTTCCGATTTCCACTGTGGAGATCACTACAATACTATGTATAAACAAACCAATAATCAACAAAAATGAAACAAGACTACCTGCCTATATGAATCTCACTATTGTCAGTTGTGAGAAACCTGAGAGCATTCTCATTCTCATTCCTACTCACCTTCGATCCTCTAAGCAGGTGGCCAGTGAAAGGCCATCACTTTTGGATCCTAACCTTGGGGGTGGACAAGCAAGGGAAGACCACCTGGGTGGAGGGCCCATGGAGATTGGGAGTCAGGTACCTTTAGGCGAGACATGGTATCCCCCTTATCTTAATGTCAACCAACCTAGCCCTCCCCTCATATTTATGGGTTATTGTAGGTCAGCGCCCCTACTTTACCCTCTTGGGATACCTGACAGTACTGAGACGAGGAAGAGACAGCTGAGAGTAATGATCACCACAAACTCACCACTCTAGTACTGAGACGAGGAAGAAACAACTGAGAGTAATGAACACCACTTACTCTCACCACTTGGGTACAGGAGGCGAAGAAGATGCTTGAAAGGTATGAAGGTCAGGCATGTCCTCTTAATCAAAGTGAGACACAATTGAATAATGGAATACACCTGCAGCCTATTGAAGGACCACAGGTGTATAAAAGGAGAAGCTGTGAAGTGGAGAGAGACCTGGGGAACTTGGGCAGAGATCAGCAGAAAACCCTGTGATTCTGGAAGCAGCCATGGTGGACCCGAGGTGGTGACGGGACGCCGGCCTACATCCCCAAGTCGAGGGAAGCCTCCTGTATGAAGTGGAAGCAAACAGAGCTGCGACGAGGCCAAAGTAAAGAGGACGCTGTGTCCGGCCTCGCATCAGTATTGAAGCTGCCTGTGCCAGCCGAGCTCCTGTCCACACGCAGGCCGGGCTCACGGAACCTAAAGCAACAGCCAGAGCGAAGGAGAAAGCAGCGAGAGCCGCCGGAGGAAGATGCCTACGACCCGTGAGTGCTGGGGAAATTACCCAGAAGCCGGGGTGCTCCGGGCCGGCTGCACAAGTAGTAAGCAGAGGTTCAGAAGACCAGCCTAGTTTCTTGGAACAGGGTAACCTTCTGGACAAGCCAGACCAATCAAGGTAGCTTGGCGGCGGTCAAGACTAGGTTTTAGGAGGAGTGAGGGTGACTGAAAGACCTCAATTAGCACACAAGGACACTTACAAATCACTCCCAGTCAGGTGTATATATATTAAAATTACAAATACATTTAATCACGGCCTTTAAACCAACACAATCCTGTTAAAATACATATATACAATTCCAAGTGGCCTAAAGGGTTAAATGCACAGAATGGGTCCACAACCTGCAAGGGAAGGAAACAGGCAGGGTGAATTATCTTTAGGCAGTTCTTCAAGGGAAAAAATGGTGGGTGAGGTGATGCAGAATAAGTTCCCACTATTCGTGGGGGGTCTCCCCAAAAGGACAGAACAGGATCCAGGAGTTGGAAATGGTTCGATTGCTCAGGCTATCTGTGGAAAGGAGAGTGGCCCTAAGGGGACATTTGTGTGTAAAAATGGGTGGATGCATTAGAGGGCACTGGTTAGGGTTGCAAGTACTCACCTACCCCGGCATACTCCGGACCAAACTTCAGCAGTCGAGTCCACTTCAGTTGCAGGTTCAAATGCGGCAGTTGTGCGGCTCTGTGGCTTTCAGCAGCAAAGTTACAGCGTTGATTACCAAACGGGAGAGTAGCGATTTCTCTGCTCCTGGTGGATGGATCAGGCCAGTTCCACTATAGAAGGCTTCAGGGCACAGAGGTACACAGCAGCAAGGCACTTGCAAAGTTTGTACCACAGCTTTTTTTCTCTTGTTCTATGATTTGAGTTCCAAACGGATGTCGCTGCTGGATCTGAATGGCCTTGCAGTGTGATGTTCGTTTAGTTTTCTTCTGATGAACTCTGCACCTTGGTCGTGGATTGCTCTGTGGGTTATGCACATTGATTTGAACTTGATCTGCTGTTTGATGGGTAGCCAGTGTAGCGTTTTCAGGTGTGATGTGTTCTCTTCGAGGTAGTTTAAGGAGCAGTCTGGCCGCCGCAGTTTGTATGCATTGGAGTTTATTTAGGAGTCGTTCAGGGAGGCCTAGATATAGGCTGTTGGCGTAGTCTTGTCTGGACTTGATGAGGGTGATGACAGCAGTTGCTTTGTTGGTGAATGAGAGGAATGGTAGGATCCTTTAACTAATCGCAGGAGAAAGAAGGACTTCTTGATTAGGGCGTTTACTTGTGGTTCTAGAGTGATTTCGTTGTCCATCAGGACTCCCAGGTTTTTTACTGTTGATGATGGGGCTGGGATTTCACAAAGTTCAGTTGGCCATGGGATGTAGAGGTTTTCTTCTCCGTTTTTTGTGATGATCATTATTTCTGTTTTGCCTGGGTTGAGTTTGAGGTAGTTTAACTTCATCCAGTTGTATATTTCACAAAGGCAGTTCTCTAGTGCTGCATTGTCTTCTTGTAAGTCATGTATTTTGTAGATTATTTGTGTCGTCAGTGTAGTTGTAGCAGGTGAGGCCATGACTTTCGATGATTTTGATTAGCTGTGACAGGTAGATGTTGAATAGAAGTGGTGAGAAGGATGATCCTTGTGGGACTCCGCATGATGATTCTCAAGGGCTTGATTTATAAGGTTTCATCCATATTGTTTCTGTTCTATTCGTTAGGAAGGATCTGACCCAAAGTAAGGCGTTGTCGGTGATTCTGAATTCTTCCAGTCTTGTGATGAGGATGGCGTGGTTAACTGTGTCAAATGCTGCAGAGAGGTCTATAAGTATCAGAGCGGTGCTGTTGTTTGAGTCTGCGTTTGCCTTTATATCATCCCAGATTGAAATAAGTGCTTTTTCTGTTCCTCTCATTGGTCTGAAAGCCTACTTGTGCCTGGTTTAATATGTGATGTTATTCGATGAAGTCTTGGGTTGTTCTGTATATGTGCATTTCCAGGAGTTTAGCTGGGTTGGGGATGTTGGAGATGGGTCTGTTGTTGGAGAGTTCCTCTACGTTTCCTGTTGTGTCTTGGAGGAGTGGTTTGATGTATGCTGATTTGAAGGCTTGAGGCACTCTTCCTGTTGAGATTGATTGATTAAGGACGTTTCTGTGGCATTCTATTGGTGTTCCTTGTGCGAGGATTGATTTGTAGATGTCGGGGGGGCAGGCATCCGCTGGGGAGCCAGATTTGTTGCTTTGTTTGATGAAAGTCTCCACTGATATGTGCGGGATGTTTCGGAGTTTGTTCTGGTGTTTCTTGCATCGGTGGGCGTCTTCAGTGTTGTGGTTGCATGGTCTGTTTTGTATGGTCTGTTGGATGGTCATGATTTTGTTTTTGAAATGGTCTGCAAGATCATTGCATAGTTTCTTTGATGGTATTGGAGTATTAGTGCAGCCGGGTGGGTTTTTTATTTCGTTTATGATTTTAAACCGTTCTTTTTGGGTGTTAAGTGCTTTGAGGATTCTGTTGTCATGATATTTCCTTTTTGCTTTTTGTATTTCCTTTGTGTATGAACGGGTATGTTGTTGAAGTTTTAATTTTTTTCTGCAGTCTTGATTGATCCTCCATTCTAATTCTAGTTTTTGTTTTTTCCTTTTCATGGCACCTAGTAGTGGAGTAAACCATCTTGCCGTTGCTCTTTTGCGGGATGGATTGAAAGTTTTTTCTTTTGCGATCTCGTCGATTGTTGTGGTTATCCATTTGTGAAGTATATCTATTTTAGTGTCTAGGTCAGCTTCGCCCATGGTCATTGTTTGTGGTTTGGTGATCTCCAGTTGTTCTGTTAAATTGCATGCTGTACATTTAATGTCTTAGTTTCCCCATTTTTCGAAAGTCAACAATTAAAATTGACAAAGTGCATCATTAGAATTGTCACTCTACTAACCTAGACACCACAAGCAGAATATGTGTGTGTTAGTTTGGACTTTTTAGTTGTATGTATTGTTTTCTAAGTCTGGAGGTGCCTTGTGGAAAGCACCAACCACTTACAAAAGTGTATAAATTATACTATTAAAATATGTGTTTTCTACTGTGACTACCCTCTGAATAATGAAATATTTTTATGCGACTCTTAGATAGACAAGAAATATATCTATCCAAAAATCCCTCTGTCCCTGCCCTTCTGCGAGGCGGACAAAAAGAGGGGTAATTGAGCTTGTGTTCCTTTGTTTCCTCTGCAAGAACCAAGTCCCGCTTTCAGCTCAATCCCCCTTCACCAAAAAATTGGGACTTACCCTCCTTTATACACTACTTTGGACAACCCGGCTGTTGTAGGGTCCAATAAAAAGCGTTGACATAGTGTCAGCCTGTCTGAATTTCCAATCGGACATAGCTTCCATTAACGCCTTAAAATGGAAACAGTGAATCTCGTGTCATTCACAGACGAGTACTATCAGAAAATAATCAACCAACCATTAACAATGATCCCAGATGAAACAAACTCAATCAACAATTCGGCTGGGAATGATTTTGAGATACTAACACAAAAGAAGAAAAAGCTCATCAGAACTGAATCACACGGACAACTGATGTTAGCCTACTTAAAAGCTGGAATAATCCCGGAAGGCCTCCAGGTCAAAAACATCCCTCGAGTTTTTATTGACAACGCAAAGTTCAAAGGGAAATTCAGCGGTGTCGGAAACAAATGTTCAAGAGACTGGCTCATTTTAATTATTGACATCGCCCAGGAAGAAGCGAAAGAACAACAAGCTGAAATCAACATCCTAGAAGAGAAAATCAAATCAGATCAGGTCATTACAGAAATAAAACAAAAACTGGAAAAAATAGAGGAAGAAATGGCTAAATTTAAAAAACTGACCATTGATAAGAAAATTTGGAAACTAAAAAAGGACATTGAAATGTACAAAGAAACAAAGACCTATCCATATCTCGTTGAAACATACTATGACAACATCAACAAAACAGGACCACCGAGAGGAAGAAATGGATACCAAAGGAAACAATACGTTACTTTCTCTAATACCACCAATAGTACTACAAGCAGTGACTCCGATAACAGCACCAATACCAACGCACCGAGGGGAGGCAAAAACCAGAGACAACAGTTTTTTCAAGGGAGGGCACAAGGAGGCCGCAACCGATCCCAAGCCCCACAACGGATGCAGACACGGAACTGGAACGGACCTGTGCAGAATTGGTAATCCCTATCTTCAATCTCTCCACTCATGTTCTCACAGAAGGTGAGATCAAGGTATTAAGCCGTGGCCTCAGTTTTGTACCGGTTGAAAAGGCAGAAAACTTCCAAACAGAGATTGAACTACAAAAATTCTTCCGAACAATCAGGCTAAAATATTTTTTCCGAAACCCCAAAATAGGGAATAAAGAAAAGGAAAAGAGCACAACGGGCCTAAAACCTCCGTCGACCTTCTTCCCTACGAACAATATGATAAGCCCGGCGATCGCGGCTTTTGAAAATAAAATAATTGAAGGAACTAAAAAACTACTATGCACCAACAATTTCTCCAAAGACAATCTATGCCCAATGGAAAGACAGGCATTGAAAGACCTACAAACAAATGAACTATTCGTAATAAAACCTGCAGATAAAGGAGGGGGAATAGTCTTATGGAACAAAAACGCATACAACGAGGAAATCAGACTACATCTACAAGACCAGAAATTTTATAAACCCCTACAAGGCGATCCGACATCACGCCTGAAAGAGGAGATATCGAGTCTAATGCAACATGCAGAAGCCGAAGGGTGGATAGATCATGATGAAAAATGCTTTTTAATCAAAACCAATCCTACTATCCCAGCATTCTACCTACTCCCTAAGGTACACAAAAACAGCACAACACCCCCAGGGAGACCAATAGTGTCGGCAATAGACTCGATCCTCGAACCTCTGTCAATTTACGTCGATTGGTTCCTCAGACCTTTCGTATCACGCATGAAATCATATGTTAAGGACACGACGAGTATGATAAAGATCGTAGAAAATATAACCACGGAACAAGGAGACATTCTAGCAACATTAGATGTAGTCGCTCTATACACCAGCATTCCGCAGCTCGAATGTTTAAAAATACTGGAACAATACTTGAACCAACGAACTATGAACAACAAGACAGTTCCAACCCCCTTTATCCTTGAATGCGCAAGACTGGCCCTTATGGAGAATTACTTCATCTGTGGAGATGCTTTCTATAACCAAAGACACGGGACCAGTATGGGTGCAACATTTGCCCCCGATATTGCAAACCTATATATGGACTCTGTAGAGACCAAGTCTATCTATCACATCGATAACCCGTTTAAAACCAACATCATCGCATGGTACAGATACATCGATGACTGTTTTCTAGTATGGAGAGGTTCCAATTCACTCCTGCTAGAATTCCAAAAATGGTTAAACCAATGCAATGTGAACATCAAATTCACTATGTGCCGCAACACAAAGAGCATCCCTTTTTTGGATCTAGAAATCAGAACAGAGCCAGACGCCTCCCTCACCACAAACTTATATCGGAAAAAAACGGATAAAAATACACTTCTCGAATTCAAGAGCTACCATCCAGCAAGCCTCAAGACCAACCTTCCGATAGGCCAATTCCTAAGAGTACGCCGCAATTGCACGAATCTAGAAGACTATAGGATACATGGCAAACAACTGAAAAAACGTCTGGAACAAAGAGGATATCCGAAAAAGTATATAAACGTGGCCTATAAAAGTGCGAAAAATAAAAATCGAGAAACATGCTTAAACCCGCCCAAAAAAACAACTGTGGAAAAAATGACATGCATCACAACCTTCACCCCGATTAGCCACAAGCTACGCAAACTAGTCCTAAAGAACTGGCATATCATAAAAACGGAGGACTTCAATCCAGCACCTCCAAGATTTGCGTTTAAAAGACAGAAGAACCTAAAAGACAGTTTGGTCCACACATACCCTCAATTAAAAAAAACAGACTTACAGAACACCCTCTGGGACCTTCCACCGGTAACAGGACATTTTAAATGTGGCATGTGTTCGGTTTGCCCACTCACGAAAAATATGAAAAACATAAAATTGAAAGAAAGAGACTGGCAACTCAGATCATTCACAAACTGCAATTCGCAATGGGTAGTATATGCGATCCAATGCCCATGCCAACTCCTGTATATCGGGAAAACAAAAAGACACATCAAAATACGCATAGGAGAACATCGGACCAACATCAGAAATCAGACACCTAATAAACCCCTTGTAGCCCACTATCTCCAACTAAAACACAAACCATGTGAAATCTTTTGGTTTATCATCCAAACAGTTCAAATTTCAAACAGAGGCGGAGACCGTGATTTGGCTCTGCGCAAATGCGAACAAAAATGGATTTTCGACCTGGATACAGTAAAAAATGGTCTTAATTCATCAGTGGAGTGGGGAATTTTCTTCTGAAGAGAACATCTCGAGCCTATATGACCCCGGTGCCCAGACTTCGTTTCTACCATAACAAATACACGGGCTATACTGTATGAAAACAATGAAAACACTGCCAAGGTGTGTCCATGTACCACCATATTTATTTTAATGAACAAAACACAATTACGTTATGTGGAGATCTACAAAAAATAAAGGATCCACCATTTTGTCTATACACTTCAAGATGGCCGCATGCGCCGCCAAGAAATGAACAGGTTTTTCGAAAGACGTACTTGGCAGTCACATGATATGCAAATACGGAAGTAATACGGAAGTAACATATTTCATTTCCTGAAACACCAAACTCAAACAAGTTGGTACCTCCGCGTCGAAACTGAGAGGAGCTGCACTACGATACGTAAAGATCGTCTCATCGAATCAAATAGAAGGTAAACAAAACCTAAACGCTAATGTTTCAAAAAACAACTACGAAATCACGCTAGTGAAAGAGAAAAAAGTATATTACGGCTCATGTGGAGATTTGGCCTCCTAAACGCAGGTTTTATTCCATCTGCCCCCATAGGTTCTGTTAAACAGGAAAAGAAGGTACCCCTGGGAACCCACATGCAGGGGATATGCATCTCTGCAAAAACAACTAGCGCCAAACCAAATTATATCCTCTGACGAAACCTTCAGGTCAGTAAACAATGAAGACAACTTGTATGTTTGAAATACTAACATGCATAAACGCAATAAACGTTTTGTTCAAATTTCAATTGTGTCCGTAGGCTCGAAAGTCTGAATTACTTCGACGTAAGGACCAACCACTAAGCCCAAATAAGATATAGGCAACCAATTTTATGATGACATCTAGGGCATGACAGCGAATCCGACGCTTGCCTAGAACAAAAATAATAATCTTAAGTCCGACCACAAAAGCATACAAAGGTCAGTGAGAAGTGGGAATGTGGAGAAGACTGTATCCATGTCGCATAAATTTCTATCAGAAGAGTTTTTAATGCAAGTTGAGTCCTAGACACATCACTAACACAAATTCCATATTTTCCATCCTTTACAGCACTGAAAAACAACGTGAATACCTGGGGTTTTTCTGAACTTTTGTCATTCTGAAAAACAACATTCTGTCCTGAAGAGGGCCACAACTAAAATAGCAGAACACCAGGGATGGTGTTGATGCATATTATGTGCCGAAACATATGTAGACATCCTAACACTGAAACAACTGTGTTTTTTTGCAGCGTTTAAAATTGCATGCTGTACATTTAATGTCTTAGTTTCCCCATTTTTCGAAAGTCAACAATTAAAATTGACAAAGTGCATCATTAGAATTGTCACTCTACTAACCTAGGCACCACAAGCAGAATATGTGTGTGTTAGTTTGGACTTTTTAGTTGTATGTATTGTTTTCTAAGTCTGGAGGTGCCTTGTGGAAAGCACCAACCACTTACAAAAGTGTATAAATTATACTATTAAAATATGTGTTTTCTACTGTGACTACCCTCTGAATAATGAAATATTTTTATGCGACTCTTAGATAGACAAGAAATATATCTATCCAAAAATCCCTCTGTCCCTGCCGTTCTGCGAGGCGGACAAAAAGAGGGGTAATTGAGCTTGTGTTCCTTTGTTTCCTCTGCAAGAACCAAGTCCCGCTTTCAGCTCAATCCCCCTTCACCAAAAAATTGGGACTTACCCTCCTTTATACACTACTTTGGACAACCCGGCTGTTGTAGGGTCCAATAAAAAGCGTTGACATAGTGTCAGCCTGTCTGAATTTCCAATCGGACATAGCTTCCATTAACACCTTAAAATGGAAACAGTGAATCTCGTGTCATTCACAGACGAGTACTATCAGAAAATAATCAACCAACCATTAACAATGATCCCAGATGAAACAAACTCAATCAACAATTCGGCTGGGAATGATTTTGAGATACTAACACAAAAGAAGAAAAAGCTCATCAGAACTGAATCACACGGACAACTGATGTTAGCCTACTTAAAAGCTGGAATAATCCCGGAAGGCCTCCAGGTCAAAAACATCCCTCGAGTTTTTATTGACAACGCAAAGTTCAAAGGGAAATTCAGCGGTGTCGGAAACAAATGTTCAAGAGACTGGCTCATTTTAATTATTGACATCACCCAGGAAGAAGCGAAAGAACAACAAGCTGAAATCAACATCCTAGAAGAGAAAATCAAATCAGATCAGGTCATTACAGAAATAAAACAAAAACTGGAAAAAATAGAGGAAGAAATGGCTAAATTTAAAAAACTGACCATTGATAAGAAAATTTGGAAACTAAAAAAGGACATTGAAATGTACAAAGAAACAAAGACCTATCCATATCTCGTTGAAACATACTATGACAACATCAACAAAACAGGACCACCGAGAGGAAGAAATGGATACCAAAGGAAACAATACGTTACTTTCTCTGATACCACCAATAGTACTACAAGCAGTGACTCCGATAACAGCACCAATACCAACGCACCGAGGGGAGGCAAAAACCAGAGACAACAGTTTTTTCAAGGGAGGGCACAAGGAGGCCGCAACCGATCCCAAGCCCCACAACAGATGCAGACACGGAACTGGAACGGACCTGTGCAGAATTGGTAATCCCTATCTTCAATCTCTCCACTCATGTTCTCACAGAAGGTGAGATCAAGGTATTAAGCCGTGGCCTCAGTTTTGTACCGGTTAAAAAGGCAGAAAACTTCCAAACAGAGATTGAACTACAAAAATTCTTCCGAACAATCAGGCTAAAATATTTTTTCCGAAACCCCAAAATAGGGAATAAAGAAAAGGAAAAGAGCACAACGGGCCTAAAACCTCCGTCGACCTTCTTCCCTACGAACAATATGATAAGCCCGGCGATCGCGGCTTTTGAAAATAAAATAATTGAAGGAACTAAAAAACTACTATGCACCAACAATTTCTCCAAAGACAATCTATGCCCAATGGAAAGACAGGCATTGAAAGACCTACAAACAAATGAACTATTCGTAATAAAACCTGCAGATAAAGGAGGGGGAATAGTCTTATGGAACAAAAACGCATACAACGAGGAAATCAGACTACATCTACAAGACCAGAAATTTTATAAACCCCTACAAGGCGATCCGACATCACGCCTGAAAGAGGAGATATCGAGTCTAATGCAACATGCAGAAGCCGAAGGGTGGATAGATCATGATGAAAAATGCTTTTTAATCAAAACCAATCCTACTATCCCAGCATTCTACCTACTCCCTAAGGTACACAAAAACAGCACAACACCCCCAGGGAGACCAATAGTGTCGGCAATAGACTCGATCCTCGAACCTCTGTCAATTTACGTCGATTGGTTCCTCAGACCTTTCGTATCACGCATGAAATCATATGTTAAGGACACGACGAGTATGATAAAGATCGTAGAAAATATAACCACGGAACAAGGAGACATTCTAGCAACATTAGATGTAGTCGCTCTATACACCAGCATTCCGCAGCTCGAATGTTTAAAAATACTGGAACAATACTTGAACCAACGAACTATGAACAACAAGACAGTTCCAACCCCCTTTATCCTTGAATGCGCAAGACTGGCCCTTATGGAGAATTACTTCATCTGTGGAGATGCTTTCTATAACCAAAGACACGGGACCAGTATGGGTGCAACATTTGCCCCCGATATTGCAAACCTATATATGGACTCTGTAGAGACCAAGTCTATCTATCACATCGATAACCCGTTTAAAACCAACATCATCGCATGGTACAGATACATCGATGACTGTTTTCTAGTATGGAGAGGTTCCAATTCACTCCTGCTAGAATTCCAAAAATGGTTAAACCAATGCAATGTGAACATCAAATTCACTATGTGCCATAACACAAAGAGCATCCCTTTTTTGGATCTAGAAATCAGAACAGAGCCAGACGCCTCCCTCACCACAAACTTATATCGGAAAAAAACGGATAAAAATACACTTCTCGAATTCAAGAGCTACCATCCAGCAAGCCTCAAGACCAACCTTCCGATAGGCCAATTCCTAAGAGTACGCCGCAATTGCACGAATCTAGAAGACTATAGGATACATGGCAAACAACTGAAAAAACGTCTGGAACAAAGAGGATATCCGAAAAAGTATATAAACGTGGCCTATAAAAGTGCGAAACATAAAAATCGAGAAACATGCTTAAACCCGCCCAAAAAAACAACTGTGGAAAAAATGACATGCATCACAACCTTCACCCCGATTAGCCACAAGCTACGCAAACTAGTCCTAAAGAACTGGCATATCATAAAAACGGAGGACTTCAATCCAGCACCTCCAAGATTTGCGTTTAAAAGACAGAAGAACCTAAAAGACAGTTTGGTCCACACATACCCTCAATTAAAAAAAACAGACTTACAGAACACCCTCTGGGACCTTCCACCGGTAACAGGACATTTTAAATGTGGCATGTGTTCGGTTTGCCCACTCACGAAAAATATGAAAAACATAAAATTGAAAGAAAGAGACTGGCAACTCAGATCATTCACAAACTGCAATTCGCAATGGGTAGTATATGCGATCCAATGCCCATGCCAACTCCTGTATATCGGGAAAACAAAAAGACACATCAAAATACGCATAGGAGAACATCGGACCAACATCAGAAATCAGACACCTAATAAACCCCTTGTAGCCCACTATCTCCAACTAAAACACAAACCATGTGAAATCTTTTGGTTTATCATCCAAACAGTTCAAATTTCAAACAGAGGCGGAGACCGTGATTTGGCTCTGCGCAAATGCGAACAAAAATGGATTTTCGACCTGGATACAGTAAAAAATGGTCTTAATTCATCAGTGGAGTGGGGAATTTTCTTCTGAAGAGAACATCTCGAGCCTATATGACCCCGGTGCCCAGACTTCGTTTCTACCATAACAAATACACGGGCTATACTGTATGAAAACAATGAAAACACTGCCAAGGTGTGTCCATGTACCACCATATTTATTTTAATGAACAAAACACAATTACGTTATGTGGAGATCTACAAAAAATAAAGGATCCACCATTTTGTCTATACACTTCAAGATGGCCGCATGCGCCGCCAAGAAATGAACAGGTTTTTCGAAAGACGTACTTGGCAGTCACATGATATGCAAATACGGAAGTAATACGGAAGTAACATATTTCATTTCCTGAAACACCAAACTCAAACAAGTTGGTACCTCCGCGTCGAAACTGAGAGGAGCTGCACTACGATACGTAAAGATCGTCTCATCGAATCAAATAGAAGGTAAACAAAACCTAAACGCTAATGTTTCAAAAAACAACTACGAAATCACGCTAGTGAAAGAGAAAAAAGTATATTACGGCTCATGTGGAGATTTGGCCTCCTAAACGCAGGTTTTATTCCATCTGCCCCCATAGGTTCTGTTAAACAGGAAAAGAAGGTACCCCTGGGAACCCACATGCAGGGGATATGCATCTCTGCAAAAACAACTAGCGCCAAACCAAATTATATCCTCTGACGAAACCTTCAGGTCAGTAAACAATGAAGACAACTTGTATGTTTGAAATACTAACATGCATAAACGCAATAAACGTTTTGTTCAAATTTCAATTGTGTCCGTAGGCTCGAAAGTCTGAATTACTTCGACGTAAGGACCAACCACTAAGCCCAAATAAGATATAGGCAACCAATTTTATGATGACATCTAGGGCATGACAGCGAATCCGACGCTTGCCTAGAACAAAAATAATAATCTTAAGTCCGACCACAAAAGCATACAAAGGTCAATGAGAAGTGGGAATGTGGAGAAGACTGTATCCATGTCGTATAAATTTCTATCAGAAGAGTTTTTAATGCAAGTTGAGTCCTAGACACATCACTAACACAAATTCCATATTTTCCATCCTTTACAGCACTGAAAAACAACGTGAATACCTGGGGTTTTTCTGAACTTTTGTCATTCTGAAAAACAACATTCTGTCCTGAAGAGGGCCACAACTAAAATAGCAGAACACCAGGGATGGTGTTGATGCATATTATGTGCCGAAACATATGTAGACATCCTAACACTGAAACAACTGTGTTTTTTTGCAGCGTTTAAAATTGCATGCTGTACATTTAATGTCTTAGTTTCCCCATTTTTCGAAAGTCAACAATTAAAATTGACAAAGTGCATCATTAGAATTGTCACTCTACTAACCTAGACACCACAAGCAGAATATGTGTGTGTTAGTTTGGACTTTTTAGTTGTATGTATTGTTTTCTAAGTCTGGAGGTGCCTTGTGGAAAGCACCAACCACTTACAAAAGTGTATAAATTATACTATTAAAATATGTGTTTTCTACTGTGACTACCCTCTGAATAATGAAATATTTTTATGCGACTCTTAGATAGACAAGAAATATATCTATCCAAAAATCCCTCTGTCCCTGCCCTTCTGCGAGGCGGACAAAAAGAGGGGTAATTGAGCTTGTGTTCCTTTGTTTCCTCTGCAAGAACCAAGTCCCGCTTTCAGCTCAATCCCCCTTCACCAAAAAATTGGGACTTACCCTCCTTTATACACTGTTAAATTGGAGTCTTTTTATGGTTCTCGAGTTTCTTTTCATGATGGTTGGTAGTTTTTCTTGTTTCTTGGTAATTGGGGAGGGCAATGTGATTACGAATGGGATGATGAGGTGGTCGCTCCAGAGGATCTGAATCAGTGGTGCTGTGGTAATTAGTTTTCTGTTGGCGAAGATTGCGTCTAGTGTATGTCCTGCCGTGTGGCTTGCTCCTTTGAACACCTGATGTAGTTCCATTGTTTTTAGTTAAGCGATTTTCGTGAGGTTGTGTTTTCTTCATCGAACCAAATGTTGAAGCCTCCGAGGATAATCAGTTGGTTATGCTCGATGGCTAGGTTGGTGATTGCTTCTATGAAGTAGTCTATGAAGGCTGCATCGTACGTTGGTGGTCTGAATATCAGTATGAATTTCAGGTTTGTTTTGGGATTTGTGGATAGACGTATGATTAGGTATTCACATTTGTTGATGTTTAATGGGTCTTCCACTTTAATTTCCAGGTGTTCCTTGTGGATGATTGCTAGTCCACCACCTCTTTTGGTTTTCCTGTTTACTTGGATGCACTTGGAGGTAACGGGCAGGCAGTTATTGAGGGTGATCTTGTAGTTGTCATCTAGCCATGTTTTGGTTACAAAAAGGATGTTGATGCCTCTGTCACTTAGGAGGTTGTAGATTTTGGTGGCGTGTTTGGACATTGATCTTGCGTTGATTAGATTGCAGTGGATCTTTTTGGTGTCATTTGGTTTATTTTTTGTTCCCGGTTTTGGTTTGTGGGTGTCAGTCGAGGGTGCATGTATGTTGCCTACAAGAGGTAGGGGTTATGTGAAATCAGCTTCGTCGTTGAATCGGTCTGTGAGATTGATAATTGGGTCGCTGACTTCTATTGTTTCTTTTTCACTTGTCATTTGGTGTGGGTATCGATAGTGCCCATCTGTTCTTGTAATGTAGGGAGTAAGGGGGTTGGCGTCATCCCATTCTCTTCTCTGGTCCTCTCTTCTTTTGTTCTGTTGTTCTGGTGTTTTATTTATCCATCTGGTAATGTTGGTGTCGGAGTATCTAGGTTTTTTGGTTGGTGCGAGGTACGGTGTAAGCTATAAGGATTTTTCTCTTGTGAAGTTTGTTCTGTTGATAGTATTGTTTTGCGGGGTGTGTTCTGTATTGAAGCCTCTTCTGCTGAGGCTGGTTGCGCTTGTGTATCTGTGTTGCTTTTACCGTGTTCCTTTTCTCTTTATCTGCGTCCAATTCTGCGTCGGGTCATTTTGGTCTTAGTTGGGAGGAGTCGGTCTAGGCGGTTTATAGGGGCAGTTTCCAATTGTGGTTCCTCGTGCCAGGCTAGTGTAGATTTTAATCTTCAGTTCTTCCGTCTTATAGTTTCTGAGGGTGTGTCTTTCCAGTCAGTTGGGTATTGGGTCAGTGGGACTTTTGTTCTGTCTGGAGGTTTTCGAGGGTTTGTCTTTGTTCTGTCAGTTGGATATGGTGTTCCTATTACAAAGAGGGCTGTCCAGGGGTATTGTACGTTAGGGGTGGGTGTATGGATTGGGCTGAGGGTGCAGGTAACTGTGGAGGGGTTTATGGTACTAGTTACAAGCTTCGGTGCTTCCTGGGTGTCAGGTTCCTAGGATTCAGTATGTAGCAGCTACTGATAATACCTAGACGACTACGGGACAGGAGGTTGAGAGTTCAAACATTATACAGGTGGTTTACAATGAGATTGTATTCTTAGGAGTGGGGTATCAGAAGTCTGAAGCGATGTAGGCTTGGCGGGATCCAAAGCTGATTAAACAGTTTGATTCTGATCCTCAGAATAGCAGTGGGTAGGTTTGGTTCTGAAAGGTAGGCTGTGATCAAGATTGGGACCTAAATCTATCAGGAGAGGGTTTAGCTTTGCAGATGGCAGGGGTGGTTAAGTATCAGGTAGGAGATGCCTGGGTGGAGGGGAGGTTTCGGTTTGAAGGAGGATGGTGATAATTAAGGCCAAAATTGACGTTCAAATGTAGTTTCAATGTAGTCTCAAACATAGGGGAGCACACCTAGAAGGGTACTGTATAGTGGGGGGAGGCCTAAGATTTAATTGCTATATCAGATGCAATTCAAATGCAGTTTAAGAGAGGCCTAAGTTGAAAAGCAGTTTCCAATGTAGTTCAAATGCAGTTTAAAAGCAGTTTCAGTGCACTTTCAAAATATAGGGGGCGCCCTTGGGGGTCCTGTATAGTGGGACAGAGGCCTAAGTTGAAAAGCAGTTTCCAATGTAATTCAAATGCAGTTTAAAAGCAGTTTCAGTGCACTTTCAGAATATGGGCACACTTGGAGGGGTCCTGTATAGTGGGAGAGAGTCCCAAGCTTCACAATGCATTATGGTACAAGAGGTATGTATGATGGAGTCAATGTATGTTGTAGATAGAAAAGATTGTCCCTACCTTATTCGTTGATGGTGGTTGACGGCAGCATACCTGTCGTGGGTTATTTCAGGGTGCTGTGTCTGTCGCAATTGCTGGTGTGGTGAGATGACTATGCAGCCACTGTTAGATGGCTGTAGTTTGGGTCTATGGATTAGTCTTGTGCCTCTAGGTCAGGGCAAGCTAGGCAGAGTGTGCGCTTATTACGAGAAAGTGCCGCAGGAAGGCGGGTGCAATGGTTAGTACTATGAGAGAGTTAGTAGGAGGGCCTTGGCTTCCCCTGCTGACACCTGCAGACACTGACTGGAGCCGCTAATTCAGGAGCCGCCTTTTGCCTTGGGCCCTTTGCCGCAGGGCTGCACGGGCAGAGGGCTGCCCTGGGAGGTAATGCAAAAAGGGAGGAATACCAATCACAGTAGGGGGCGGGGGATGAGGGAGCGGGGCCAGGCTGGCAAGCGGGGGAGGAGTGTGGATTGGGCCTGTGCCGTTGCGCTAATTAATTTAAACACACACTTCATTGACGATTCCCAAATTCAGATAATGGATTACAATCAATTCAAAACACCCTTATACAATTAATTCCTTTTGTGGAGCCAGGCAACCTCCCTCTTACCTCTGGTAGCAGGCACCGAGAGTCTGGGGGAGAGCACGTTGGGTCTGGGCTTACACCTGGGGCTCCGATCACTGTAGAGGGTGGGGGAGAAGGGAACAGGGCACGGCTGGCAAGCCGGGGAGGAGAGTGGATTGGGCAGGTGTGTTAATTAATTTAAACACACACTTCAATGACGGATTACAATCAATTCAAAACACCCTTATTCAATTGTGGCGAGCTGGGGAGGAAAGGGGATTGGGCCTGCGCAGGTGCGCTCATTAATTTAAACACACACTTCAATGACAGTGAGCGAAAAGCCCAGGGCAGTGCAGCTGAAGGCTGTACTCAGTGGCAAAGTCAGACTATGGTGTTTTAAACAGCAGCAACAAGTTGGGATGTACATAATTGGAGGGAAAACTTCACATAAATGGGAATCTTTCCTAACAACAGCGCAGAGGGAATAGATGCTTCAGATACAGATGGAGCTGTGAAGTTATATGAATGAAAGAAAGGCAAGTGGCATGAGGCATAGCAAATCTGCTAATATTAAATAACGAACTGAATGAAAGCAGCAAACCTGTCAATCTTGAATAATGAACTGAATGAGAGCAACAAAAATGCCAATATGAATAACGAACTGAAAGAAAGAGAAAGTAACACACCTGCTAATATTGAACTATGCACTTAAACAGAATAGTAAAACAAGTCGAATTAAGGACTCTGACAGCAGAGTTGAAGTCAAGTCTGAGAAACTGTTTGTTTTTTAAGCTACATTTGAAAAACTATTTGTTTGTTGACTATCGAACTAATAAAACCCCAAAATCGTGCTTAAAGGACAGTAACCTAAATACTTGGTGGAAGCTAAGCATGAAAGGGGGAAAAGGGTCACCGGAAGTGAAGTGTGAGCAAGACCCAAACATACAACAATACATCAGGCCTCATTACGAGGTTTCTACCGGCATGACTACCCCCAAACTCGGGTCGGCTCCGGGTCCCGCCAAAGGGGAATTACCGGGCCATTCCGACCTTGGCAGGCCCGGTAATTCCCCTTTCGCAGGACCCGGAGCCGATACGTCCCCATTCCCATTTGAGCCCCTATAGGGCTCAATGCTATAGGGCTCAATGGGAATGGTGAGGACGGTAGCAGCGGTACCATTCATAACGGTACCGTTGCTACCATCCAGTTCTGCTTGCGGGTGCCGCTCTGCACGCCTGGTCTGACCAGGCTTGCAGAGCGGCACCCGCAAGCAGAACTCGTAATGTGACGGTACAGTGAAAACGGCGCTGGCAGCACTACCGGCATCGTTATCACTGTACCACCACTGTTATAATGAGGCCCAATGAATGTGTACAAAATAAGGAAGTCAAACTAAGGAACATGAAACATAGAGGCAAGACACTGAGGAACATATGCGTGAGTAGGAGAACTAATTCCTGGTTGCGTGACCTGTCATGAGGACCGTGTGGTCTGACAACTGCGCCAAGACCAGAGAACCCCTATGTGTTGACAAGGAAATCTACTGTGTCTAAAGGAAAACTACTCATTTAAAGCTTGGGGACGGGAATCCTGAACTGTGAAGAATTGTTTGAACTTACCTTAAAGAGAGAGCCTCAAGGTACTTGCTTTTGTGACATCTGTTACATTGAACTTGGGGAAGGGAACCCTGAGACGTGATGCAATTAAACTATATTAACCTTGGAGAAGGGAATCCTAACATTGAAAAGGTGTGCAACTGTATTACCTTAAATCCAAGAGAAGGTAACTTGAACACTATGGGGAACTTGTTCGTGCTTGGGGAAGGGGAGTTGAAGAAGAAACCCGAGCTGAAAGTAGCTCCGAACCTTACCTTTGGAACACTGTTCTGTTCATGGTTGACATCTCTATACATTGTTTTTCTTTAGGTGGGAGGGCAAGCATACGTTTTGGACACAGACAGACCTTGAAATGAACTTACTGACACAGACTATCCTTAGTTTTGTTAGGTAGGGCAATCCCCGCCATAGCTATAGGGCCAGTTAGGCGTTACACCCATCCTGACATTTTAATAAAGGTTTTCAAAACTGTTATATAAGTTGTCTGTATCATCCCTTGATACCATGACTGTCTCACACAGTCCATACAAGCTTTGACTCTTAATTCAAAGAAGCTCATTTTGTATGGGGGTGTAACGTTAATGTAAGGCGTAAATGCCTTGCATAAGGCTTTTATGCCTTCCATTAACATTAACCCTATTCTCATTCATTTGTATTGTGAAGAGGAGGGGAAGAATGCAGCTTGCTTTTCCGCTGCCTTTCTTCCTCTCCACCATACAAATGCTCAAGCATTTGCGCCGGCATGGATTTTCATGCCTGCACAAATGCCAGAGTTCCCAATGGGGTCCTCCAGCTTTATGCAGCAGAATAAAGCAGGTGGACCCCATAGGGATCCATTGTAAATGCTGGGCAAGCAGCACTCACAATTAATGTAAATGCTGCCTTTTCTTTGAGCATGCCAGGCAGTGTTTACTCACTTTGCACGGTAGAGTGCCAATGTGCAGGGCAAAGGGTATTTTGTCCTGCACATTGGCACTCTGCCGTGCAAATGATGAAAGTTTGGCAGTGTTGAGCCACCTATGTATATGTCAATACGCAATGGCTCCCCGCCGCCAAATTTCTCATTTGATTGAAATGAGCTCCAAAAACTCTTCACATAAACATATTGTATTCTAAAAGATACTAGAAATTCTAAACATTTCTCTTCTATATTGACTTCTCTAGACAACTTATTTTTTTAAGTGTTTTTATTGGCATTTCAACATACAGTAACCAGCCCCCCCTCCATCCACTCTCTCAAAACAGCAACCAAGGTAACCTCTGTGGACATCCGAAAAACTCCTTCTTTCTTTCCTAAACGTCTATATCAAACCAGACCCAACCACCACAGTCTCTGCAGACACCAGACAGCCTGTAGGTCATTTTGAAGAAACTCCATGAACAAGTCCTATTTCTGATCGTCCCCCTTAATCGAGTAGGTCACCCACTTCAGGGCAACATAGTTCCAAACCTTGCAAATCCACTCATGCTCTGAAGGGGCACTCTTCTGCTTTCATTTTTGTGCCTCTAGCAACAGTGCCGCCACATCAAAATCACTTATGCTTTCTTTTGCGCTTTTGAAGGTAAATTCCCCAGGACCTCGCCCACCTACAACATAGCCTCTTCGACATTACCCTGAATCTGAGAACCAAATATCGTATTCATTGCTGTGTGGAACATATCCCAGAAAGGCTGTATGTCTGTGCATTCCCACCAGATATATTACTATGACTCGAGTTCCCCCGCATCCCCGCCAGCATAGAACCAATACCTCTGGATAGAACCTGTGTCATTTGTTGGGGCTAAGATGCCATTGCACCATTATTGATCCACATTGCCTGAATTTGAATAGCCCATGTGAGTTAGGGTATGTCTACCCACAACTGACACCACTGCCCCTTCTCTAATGGGTGACCCTGGGAGGATTGTCATTATTTCATATAGAGCCATTCCATATTCTGCAGGCCCTCACAGAATATTCTGTACAGTTCTGCCACCAGGTATTTATCGCCTGGGTTATTTGTGATATACTTCTCGAAGGGGGTTAGCTCCCTAGTCTCCGCCGTTTTAACCAGCGGGTTCGAGAGCCACTGCCTCAACTGTGAATATCGGAACCTCTGTCCTTCTATCCCAAATTGCTGCTTGCACTGGTCAAACGATTTGATTTCCTGGCCCTCACCCATGTCTCTTAGCTTGTGACACCCGGCTGCTTTCCACCTGGAAAAAGCCCCTTTCCCAGCTCTGTTGCAAACTGGGGATTCCTAAAAAGCAACATCAAAGTGGAGGGGAGGGTTGTCAGGCCTACCTGTCTAGCCAAGGAGTCCCACACATCCCCTAGAAGGGCTGTTATCTGGCTTATGTACATATGTTTGGGTCTATCCTCATTTGGGTAACAAAGTACTTCTTACAAAGGCCTTTCCACCACTGCCCCATCCATCCGGCACCGTACTTTGCTGTGGTTGCCCAAGTACCACTCCCAAACTGCTCTAATTTGGGCTGCAAAATAATAGACACAGAAATTGGGCAGTCCGATCCCTCCCTTACATTTGGGGGCCATTTATAGTTTCATGGCTACCCTAGGTCTCTTATGGTTCCAGATGAATGTCCCCGGCAGCTTTTGGAGAGTCCTGAAGAAACTCTGGGGTATCGCCACTGGCAGGGCTATAAAGTAGTATAAGATCTTAGGTAGGATCACTATTTTGAGGATGTTAATCCTCCCCAACCATGAAATGGACTGAGGCCCCCACTTGGCTGCTTCACCTTTTTCAGGAGGGGTATGTAATTGACCCGGCAAATGGTATCTAGGGAACCAGTGACCTGTGCTCCCAAGTACTTGATATTGTCCTCTGCCCACCTATAGGGTACGGAGCCCTGCAATTCTTTGATCTTCCCGGAAGGGCTAGACAAGTTCAATAGTTCCAACTTTTGAGCATTCATTGATAGCCCAGCTACTGCACCAAACAACCTAAGTTCCCTGGATATCACCGGAAGTGTTATGTCTGGGCAGAGGCATTGCTAGAGGGGAGCTGAGGGGGCTATAGCCGCGGGTCTTTTGGTTGTAGCCCCGGATAGAAGCTCAGGTGCTATAACCTAAAGGCTAGCTAGCCCCGAGTCCCACCAGTCCCAACATTAGCGTTGCTCCGGATCTCTTCCAGACCTAGCAACACCCCTGTGTCTGGGTCTGAGATTATGAAGAGCATGTCGGTTACCAGACATTTGGTCGAAAAAAATTGGTCGACCAGACAAATGGTCGAACCAATTTGGTCGAAAACCAAATGGTCGAATTTTTTTTATTTTTTATTTTCACCCTTTTTTTTACCCTTTTTTTGGGGGGGTCCCTCCCAACCCCCTTTTTTTTCTAAAAAAACCCTTTTTTTAAAAACGAAAACCCGAAAAATAAATATATAATAAAAAAAAATTCGACCATTTGGTTTTCGACGAAATTGCATCGACCAAATGTCTTTCGACCAGTTTTCAGTCGACCAAATATCTGGACACCGAGCATGTCACCCACGAAGGCCATAATAGACAACTTATTTTAACTCAAAAATAGCAATTCAAGATGAGGCAAGTGTGTTTAAATCAATCGATTTCCTCCAGTATCAAGAAAAGTATGGTATTGCAGAAAGCTATTTGAATAATTGATATTTCGAATACATTGTAGACTTCTGCCTCAGTGATTCTAATGCTCTCCTATTCCAGCTTGGGCTCAAGGGAATGAATGCTCACAATAATGTCATCCAATGTAATGTTCACCAATGCTAATCCATCTTGCATACCATGAAGCAGCTGTTGTGGCCCAGCAGGAGATCCTTCCTGCTGGGCCACATCGCTCTGCAACAATGGAGCATGATCAGGTGATCTGGCCATTGCCCTGCTTCTTTCCCCCACTCGCACCCTATTAGAAATAAGCACTCGAGTGGGGTCTTAAAACCTCCAAATCCATTACTGGCACACAGCAACAGCGTGATTAAGATTTCCTGGGCATTGACTCAACAGCCATGCCACCTACTGCCAACACTTCTTGTCGCCCCACTGGTACAGAATTAAACAGATATGTGTAATCCACACATAGCGGCAACAGTATTGTGGAGGAGTTCCAGGTCGAAGCAGCCAGCTTGCCAAGGTACAACCCACAATGCATTCTTTTTTTAATTACTGGCGCACCATAAGAAAATATTCTGTTAATCACCCAAACAGATGTGAACTGCCATCGTTCATGTAGCACAGACCACCTTTCAACACACAGAGGATACTTTGTACGCCAACAGCACCTGGAGAGTTGCAGCGTGGCACACCAGAATGCCATCACCTGCCAAGGCGCAACACGATGTGGCCTGTAGCAGCTTCACCCATACACCAGCCCCCGTCGCAGGGACGCCATCGATGCCCAGCTGAACAGGATGCCAGGAGCCTTTGTGGATGTCTCGATCGGGATCCGGTCACACCGACCAGATTGAACCATTTCCCATTAGGAACCCTTCGCTGGAATAATCAATACTTCACATCGAGGTTCCAACACGTATTAAGCAGCATTATGCAGGGTTCAGAACTCTAGCCTCCGCCATGTTCAGCTGCTCAACAGCACAACCTCCCACAGTGGACGTTTCCCTCGTCTCTCGTGAATCAGTTATCTCTGGCTTTTTGCAGTGCACGCTCTTTTGTGTTAAATAGGATGAGGTATTGCTGTAGTTAAGTGCCAAGGACGAGTATGCGCCTCCTTTTTGCATAGACTTGCATAATAGCCTGGCACTTAAGGGGTTAATATGGGTTTGTGAGGAAGAGTGCAGGCGTGTGGTGTTGGAAGTGTTTCAGCAGATCCATCATCTTTTTCTATGGCCCTTCGTGGCTGGTCACCCCAGCTTCCAAGATCTGTGATAAGAGGTGTTACATTACCCAAGAGAAGGGTGCTCAGCTTATCAATATTGCAAGGATGAAGGGCTGAGGCAGCCCTGCAGGGATTCAAATATATGACTGCAGGTTGCACACTGACATTTGTGGCGAGCACTTCACTTTCTGAACCAAGTGGACATTGTGAGGACCTGTGAGCACTTCTCAGCAATAGCTGTATAATTATAAAGGGTCTTTAGCAGCACTTCTCGTTAGGCGTAACTTACTATCCTTTATGGGACTCTACAAGAGTGTCAGCAGGGCTGCTTAATGGCAGATATGCACGAACCCCAAGATGTTTCCCACAGCTTTTCAATGAGCTATTGCCATCACGTCTCATCAGGTTCACAGATGGACTACTCTCCCCTCTTAATGGCTCGGTTTCTGCAATTCTTAGACCAGTGACTGGACAGTCCTAGCAGAGAGTGCAACGTAGAGTTTTTTCCCACTATAAGAAGGAACACTACACATTGTTGGGCAGTCCTTACGGTTGGCTGCTGAGAAGTACTGCTCAGTTTTATACTATATGCCTGTTTTTGAGCACGAGCTAGACCTGGTGCTCGCTTGTGGGATTATTCTGTACATTTCGTGTATCCATTTTTGTGGGGGAAGGGCAGCACGCAGTTCCTCGCTTCTAGCTTTGACTGATAAAAAAAAAGCAAAGGTTCGCTGGGCCCTGTTATAATTTTTTGCGTGTCCAGGTTCGCAGCAAATCAATTTTTTATTTAAGATCAATCTAACTGACCCACATAAATTGTTCTAAAATGGGGCGATATGCCCTGAGGCAGCGGGCCGACCCTTTTGGTGTCGGCACACTAGCCAAGCTAAGGGCCCGAGCGAAGTGAGGGTCCCTTAACGCGGTGGGTAGGCCATTACTGGGGGTATTCAGCCTGCTAACATTGGGGCATATTGCCCCATTAGCACCCTGTATAGTTCCCTACGCAGGTGCTAATGGTGAGTATTTTTAAAAAATCATAATAAACTTACCTTGCTTCGCGCCACAGCGCTGCGCCGTGGTTCCAAAGTCTGTTTTCAGTGTTGATGACGGTGATGTCATCAACATTGAAAACGGACTTGGGGAACTACATGGATGCTAAGAGGTGTTGGGGGATGGGGAAGGGAAGGAGGATCGCGGTAGGTAAGGGGGCGCTGGCTAGCAGCACCCAGGCTGCTCGGAACACAGGCATGTACCCGAAAATTCAGCCCGCGTTCCAAGAATCCCATTTGGGCAGCGCCTCCTTCCATGGTGCTAATGGCAGTTGTACAAACAAAGCGGAAGGGCTAAAGAGGATTAAGGAACTGCATTGATTATATAGAAGGCTAGATTTCGTGTAGAAGACTGATACATGGGGCAGGGGTTTAAATGATACACATCTGGTTTCATCTTTTTATTTGGCCTCCGTCATACACTCTTATTTTAATGAAGTACAAGGTGTGAAGACTGTAATTGTTTATTTGTAAAGCTCTTTTACACAAGTGAAGTGCTTCAAAGCGCAGGGGTTAAAGGCAGAGATCTTCCACTGAAAGTTTAATGAATGCTATTTTAAAACAGTCGACATTGGGTTTTTGTGCAGAATTGAATTACCTCCTTACGGCTCTAAAATGTAGTCACAAGGAAGCAGATACTCAGTTCACTTTGTTCTCAAAGGACCGAGGCGAGTGTTCCCCTGACTGTGGCTCTCTTCTCGAGAGGCCCCTCTCCTGGTACCCGTCCTGGCTCTTAACAGTGGGAAGGGTGTCTAATGACTGCTTGACACCTATTCCGGAAGTGCGTGGCAACCAATCACTGCTCCATTGGCAGATGGGGCTGCGAAACAACAGCTACGAGTTTCAATTAGGCCTTAAGAAAGAATGAGTGCTGGGATCAGGGCAGTTTTTAGACAATATTGCACCATGGGCATAACTCTAGACACTGCTCCTTACCACAATCGCCACACTGCAGCCCGGCCCCAACATTATACACTCATGGCAATATAAAAAAAACTAGGGCTACTAACCTGCCATTAAAACACTTACAAGTAATAAGTACACACATCAAAACAAACATCAGTATTGAAAAAAAAAAACACTTTTAATATTATATATATATATATTTATATGTATATATACATATTCATTGTCTACTCTCTTAGATTTTGCTGCTGCAAAAATGTTTATTGATGCTGTGTAATCTATTTTATTTTTACTCTCTACTAAAATATAACTAGAGTCGTTTGCGTACAGTCAGCCATTAAATACCGTAAATATGTTATCCAATTTGAATTGCTAATACTCCTCTCAACAATCAGCGTCATCATCTGTAACGAAGATCCTCAGAGCAACCCAGACAACTGGAAACAATGAATGGTTTTTTGTATGGCTTTGCCACTAAGAAAATGGTTTCACGAGCCACAAGCCATAATTGTTTTCTTCATCCACGCTACACTATATTCTATTAGTACCCGGCGAGAGTCAAGCAGAATGCAACACGCATTCTGATTGGCTCTCGCCGGTCCTTACCTGGCCGAGAACCCTTAGATTCTCGGCCGGGATTCCAGCCGCCTTGTCCTCAGCGGGGGGGCGTGGCAGCCCCTCAGCCAATGTGGAGGCTCAAAGCGGGGCCATCCCCATGTAGCTATCATTTTATTTATTTTTTTATTTATTTATTTGTTTATATAGCGCTAAAGCCCGCGGGCATCAGAGCGCTGACACATAGACAGGACAACAAAAGGAAGAAGACGGGACTAGTCGGGAGAGGCCTAAATTAACTCAGTAAGATACAATGTGTTTCTAGGATTTACTTAAAAAGAAAGGTTTTCAGTTTTTTCCTGAAGATGAGATAGTTAGGCTCAAGTTTTAGTGAAGTGGGTAGGTCATTCCATTTACCGATGACTATTGTCGGGAAGGCCTTGCCAAGGCCATGTTGTTTTTTAGTGATAATGGTTTGAAGTTTGCCTATATTAGATGATCTAAGGCTCCTGGATGGTTCGTACCATTTAAACTGTTTCTTGAGATAGGCCGGGGCTGTGCCATAGAGACAGCGATGTACTATGGTGAGAGACTTGAAGGAGATTCTCTCCTCCATAGCCAACCAATGGAGGGCTTTCCTTTCTCCGGAGATGTGTTCTCTCCATGATTTTCCAGTGATCGTTCTGATAGCGTTGTTTTGGATGATTTGACATCTTTTCAGGCACTTGCTGTTGGCTCCCAAGAGTAGGGAGTTTCCGTAGTCTAATCTAGATAGTATAGTGGCCCTAGCAATGATGGTACTATTCTTTTGGTCTAACAGTGGCCTGATCTTTCTAAGGAGGATTTGGTGATATTGACAGTTTTTTTTAAGGTAGTTTGTGTGTGCTTCAGCGCCAAGAGAGGCTTGAAGATACACACCTAGGGTCTTTACTTTTACAGATATTGGGATCTGGATGTTTTTGATGGTAAATGAATTAAAGGCAGGGCTCAATTTCTTTCTGGCTTGTGTGGATCCGAAGATCATGAGCTCGGTCTTAGAGCCGTTTAGGCACATCCAGTTTTCTTTCATCCAGTATTCGATGGTGTTGTAAAGGAGAGTAAGCTTATCGTTGTCTATTTGATGGTTCCCGCTGAGTTCAAACACCAATTGGGTGTCGTCAGCGAAGTTGGTAAAAAATATGCCCATCTGTGATAACATAGTGCATAGGCATCGCATATAGAGATTAAAAAGTAGTGGGGAGAAACTGGCTCCCTGAGGGACCCCGCAGTCGACTAGCTTAGCGCTAGATGTTTTGTCTCCCCAAACAATCTTAGATTGTCTGTTTTGCAGAAAAGAGGCAATCCATTCAATGGCTCCCTTTGAACAATTGCCTGATTTTTCAAGGGCCTCGCGTAGTTTGACATGGTCTAGCAAGTCAAACGCCGCTGAAAGGTCTAGCAGTATCAGCAGCCCCGACTTGCCTTTGTCCAAAATGGAGAGCATTTCAGTTTGGAGGTCCAATAATGCCGACTCGGTGCTGTGACTGGATCTAAACCCGGATTGTTGTGGATGAAGTAGGTTGTTTTCATCTATGTAGCTTTGAAGTTGGTCAGTAGCTATTTTATCCATAATTTTCAGCAGAAAATTGCAATTTGTGATGGGCCTGAGGTTGGCAGGGTCCTGTTGGTTGAGGTCTGGTTTTTTTGGTAGGGGGGTGACCGTAACCGTTTTGATGGTGTTGGGTACAGTGTGATCTCTGAATGAGGCATTTACCATTCTTGTGAGAAAGGGACCAAAGATATCAGGGTTTTCAAGAATGAGCTTAGGGGGAAGAACATTTTCTAAGCACGAGGTACACCTCATAGTGGATAGTGTTTTCTTCATTGTGTCGACTGTGATGGGTTGAAATTGAAATTTAGGGACTTCTGTCTCAATGTTATGTTCTAGAAGGAGGGTCTTGACTGAGGTATTTGTGGTCTGGCAGTTAATGATGTTTTCTCTGGCTTTGGTTATTTTGTTTTGGAAGGCGGTCTGGACATTCTCACAGTCTATTTCGGTTGGTTGGAAAGGTGGTGTGAGTGTTGTGGGCTTATCTATGGATTTAAGGATTTGGAAGAGTTTTCCGGTGGAGTTTGCCGCGGTACTTATGATGTCATTATAGTGGTTTTTCTTCAAATCCACTAGTTTTGATTTATATAAGTGGTCCGCTGTCTTCCAGTTATTTTTATTAGTTTCTGTGGGGTCTTTTAACCATTTCCTTTCAAGAATTCTTTTATCCTTTTTAAGCTTAATGGCTTCTGCAGTGATGTAATGTAGATCATGTAATGTAATGTAATTTGTCATTTGTATAGCGCCTTTTCCCATTGGTATGGGCTCAAAGCGCTGTAGGTAGCGCCCTCGGGGGACTGAAGTCCAAGGTATGGGAACATTGTCAGAGGAGTTTAGAATGTTTGTGGGCATTTTAGCCAATACGAAGGTTGGTAGGTGTGGTCAAGCCCGTGTTAGCTACCCATGTCGAGCTGGCATGTGGGTGGGAGCTGTGAGGTAGTCTAGAAAATATGCACACCAAAACAAACATAACTCAATGCACCGGTGGGAGGGACATCGTTTTAATAAGGGTGGCCCTGGCCCACCTTGGCGACCCCTTGGTGACGACCTTGACCCCTGGTGGTTATATGTGTTTTTACCGACCACTTGTTTGTCACATTTTTTTTTACTGCATATTTGTTACCACATTTCCCCCCAAAATGCAAGGGCAAACCCCCAGATCTCCCCAACCTCCCTGCCACTCCACCTTGTTTTATGAAACATTGGGGGTCATTCCGAGGTTGCTCAAACTGGGGTGCCGGACGTTCTGACTTCATGGCATCGGCGATGCGGCTGAGTACCTGCCGCAGGGCGGATACCTCCTCACACAGCCGGCTAGTATTGTCTGCAAATATCTTGCCCATGGAGGCGGTGTTGTCAGTAATTGTCTTGCATAGAGAGGCAATGTTTTCCCGCCACTCCTGCCTTGCCTGGGCATTGTCATCCACAAACTGCCGCACAAGGGCAGTCAGCTCCTCATAATGCTGTGGCCCTGCCGGTGCACCTGTGGAGGTGGACGGTGCTTGGGTCTCATGTTCGGCCTCACTGCTCTCCACTATGGGACTCATGGCCCCTTGATTTAACTCCCCCCCAGACTGCTCCAGGGTGGTGCCGTGGTCTGACTCCAAAGATGTGATTTGGGGGGATGGCAGTGGACTGGGTGTGCGGGGCAGTTCGGAGGAATCGTCCTCCACAGGCACCCACACCTCTTCCTGTGCCTCCTCCTCAGCCTGGGGTGCTGTGGCTGCCACCTCCCCAACCGAACTGGACTCTGCCGAGTGTGGAGAATCAGTGGTTTCCTGTGGCAGTGCAACAGGTGTTGGCACTTCCGCCTCAACGACCCTTGGCAGCACCGGTGCCCTGCCAACTTTAGGTGGTTTCAATGGTGGTGCACAGCGGGCCTTGGGTTGGCCCTTTGAGGTGGAAGGTCTGTTGGCCTCATCCCGGGCCCTCTTGCGGGGTGTGGTTTTCTGTGGGGGTGAATCCTGCGCATCTCTGTTCCAGTCTAAGCCTGTGGTAGTCGAAGAGAGGGACGGCATGAGTGATGGTTTGATAGGCATCATACATACATTTATACAATTGATCATCTACACAATCGAGGGTAATAGGCATTTGAGTTTGGATGATCACGTTGTTTGCTACATGGGTGGGTGATGCAGGCATATGGTGGGGTCACTCATGTTGGGGATGACGTATGGTATGTGACATTCATATTTGTTGGGGCCTGCATGCAGTGTGACTTATGCCATTTACATCTTTGTGTGGCATATGTCAGGTACGGCATTGCCTTGCTGCAGGCAACTGCATGTGTCAGTGATGAGTCCAACAACTTTGCTGGGAATGTGTGTGTGTTGGGCCATGGTTTGCCTCTTTGGACAGACATATTGATGGACTTTCATCAGACTCTGCATTACAGTTTTTTCTTAGGACACCCACCTCCATCTGCCGATGTTGTGGCCCCACACTCCATATCTCTGACACCTTCTATGCCCTCCATGCCAATCAGGCTAGCACAGATGTCCTCCCATCGGGCCAGCTTTATGGGGGAGCTAGCTCCTCTGCCTGTTGCCATTGCCTGGCTCGAGTTGGCAGAGAGTATGTTGCGTACTCGCAGCCGCAAGTCGTCCCACCGCTTCCTGCAGTCTTTTATAGTGCGTGGGATGTTCCCGCCCGCGCTTACTTTCTGCGCTACAAGTGCCCAGATCTCTTTCTTGTGAATTATGTCCTCCCTCTTCATGCTCTGGGCAAACACGATGTCAGCATGTTCCTGCAGCGTCTCAGCTAGCATGGCCAGCTCATCTTCATTGAAGCGCTCCTTGCGCTGGCGGGAGGTGCTCTTCTTAACAGCCCTAGGCATTATGGTGTGTAGAGGATGAGTTTAAACGAACAGCAGTGTCCCACAGGTCCTGTGTGCTGAGGATGGCAATGGATTGTGTTTTTAAAGATGGCCGCCGTGCTCCTTCCCGTTCCTGTGCGATGACGCTAATTCCGATTCCGCTTATTTACGGTGACTGTTATTATCGGTCACCGCTAACAGTGGTGACCTCTATTAGCAGTGGCCGCTAATGCCGCATTGGTTCATGCCGGTAGTGCAATCTGCCCTATACATGATACCTCTAAGGGCCTTTTTCAGGCCTTTTACGGCATAGCGGTAATGCCCTTACCAGCATGGTGCAAAGCTCGTGCCCGCAAAAACTACACGGACACGCTATTTGCGCAATGCCGGTAAGGACAGTTACTTACCTCCAACCTCGGAATGACCCCCATTGTCTCAATCAAGCCAACCATCTAAAGTTTGCAGTAAACAATAGGTGGTAAAAAAGACTTGTTACCTGGCTGGTATACCCGCATTCTAGTCATTATAATTATCCCTATGAGAAAGGGGGTGGGGCAATTAGAACCAGCGAGTGTTCCAGCTTGCTCTGCACGGAGTGATGAGAATGACCACAGCTCTTTGCATTTGACAAACATGTTCATGACGAAAGGGTACATAATACACACTGGGCTTGGTGTTTATTTCATTTGTCACTTCATTCACCCTAGCATTAAACTGTTTGTAAGATTGAAGCGTATGTACTGATGCAGACAGCCACATGACCTGATGTGGGGATAAAATGGGTCTCAGTCACTGCTTGGGGGTTGAGGAAGCCCAGCTGTGCAGAATGTTAGCTGGGTCTCAGTGTAAGGATGGCTGTGCGCATCTAATTGAAGCGGCACCATTGTACTGCGGTCCCTACATTTCGTACATCTGTATGTGTGCCTGTGATGAGTAGGGTCTCAGGTCCCTGGGCCCCTTGCATTAGTGATTGTCTTTGGAGGGCAGGGCTCTGGGTTCCATAATCAGTAGTTGGCCTCTGTGGAATTCAGGTGGGTGGTGCCTTGCACATTGCCCCAATTTTGCATGTGATGTGGAGCGGTTTGAGGTTCTGGGTTCTCTGCTTCAGTAGTGTTGTATGTGGAGCCTGGGGTTCGCTGGGTTACTTGCACCAATAAGTGCGTCATGCAGAGGGTTGGAGGCCTTCTGGGTTCTTTAGATCAGTAGTTTGGTTGGGTTGCATTTTGAATGATGGTCTGGGACTGCTCACCACGCATCACAAAATTATACTTGCTGCGTGGCAGTGAATCTGCCCTTTGGCCATCATTCCACTAAGTGTAGACGCGAGCAGGCTTCAGTTCCCTCACTGCGTGCGTGGGAATAGCTCACTGGATGAAAGTAAATATGGAGTAATGCAAATCCTGTTATCTCAGGCAGACGTTCCATGGTTTGGGTTGGCTCCTTGTCTGATGACTTTAGTGGCATTTCTTAGATAACTGTAACACGATGCAAGTGACCAATTGGGCATTCGGCCAATGTCCAGAAGAGCTGAAAAGCCACTTTCTGGCCAGTTTGATGGACAGTTTAAGTCAGTAGCAAATAGGGGATTGTGGGTTTCCTAGTGATTGCATTGAATGCAAAAGCATCGAATGCAAAGACATTGAAAAATAATGCATCGAAAAAATGCATTTAAAAAAAAATATGGGGGGGTCCCCGCAACCACCGTTTTTTAACCCCTTGCAACCCATTATAGTAAAAACAAACTTTACCTACAAAAAAATGCATTTTTCCGATGCATTTCTTTCCGATGCTTTTACATTCGATACTATGTAGTCAATGCAATGCCTGGATACCGATTGGTGGTGATGATGTGTCTCTGTTTGTTACAAGATGCTTGAGCAATTTCAAACCAGACGATTTTCAGTTTTCATCCTAAACATTGCATACCGCAAGCAGCACAGATGAAGAAAGTTCAGCCCTTACGTAACCTTCCCAAATAGTGTGTTGAAAAAAGCTATGAATCACCAGGATTTGCAAATGTGAGCCACTTTGCTGTGCTACCCGGCTTATTTTTGTCCAGTGAGACCCTGGCTGTCTCTCGTAATTATGCTGCATAAAGCAACAGTGGCATACATATAACTGGCGTGGATTGCATGACAGTGGATGCTTTCAGGTAGGGTTTACCCTATAGCTAAGTCAATGGGTTGCACTAAAGTGTGCTGCTTGATTTATGTGCGCATAATATGTGTACAGAATCTCTGATTCAGGTCATGCCGATGGCATTTCACAGAAGAGATAAGAAAATAAATATACTGTCCAACTCTGCCAGCACTGAGAAGGATAATGTCACACTATGAGTAACAGTAGGATGTCAAGTTTAGTGTTACAAATATCATGTATTTTACTGAGTCAAAATGTCACAAAAAAAGTATTTCAAATCAGATGTTTGATGCAAACAGTGATTATTTGTGCTGCCTTGTTACACAAATGATCCATAACGTATATTTTATTATTTTGTGGGATGATATGTCAATTTACAGTAGCTATTATGCAGACTCGGTTACATTTGTGGTTAAGGCCCACATTAATAACATCTTATTAACTGAAAATGACATCATAATCATTGTTTTCTACTTGCATGTCACTTTAACATAGTCAGTGCAGCACCGCACCAGTACGCACATTGCAAATCTGGCCTGTCTGTATTCAGAGTTCAATTCTCAAGGCAGAAGGTCCAGAGGTCTGCTTTTTGGTGAAATAGTCCCGCCATTAATCAGTAATTAATTAGTCAGCTGAGCTGAACAGACACAGCTGTGGATATTCAGAGCATATAACCATCTCATAAAAACAATGGAATTTAAGCCATTACATTCCAAACATTTTATGTGATTCGTAGTTTATGGGGACCCTTGGTGTACAGTCACAACCCTGTTCCTTTAGTAAGAATACTTCAAAGAGTGAGATCCCCACATAAACCCTGAACTGCTTGACCTGTGGCAGAGCAATACGCTATTATGTGCTATAATGTGTAGCATGGCCGGGGGTCTGTGAGGGTGTAGGAGTAAGACTCAGAAACAAGGTTGATGTGTTGATTGGCAAATACTTTTATTAATTTTAAAAAAACAGGTGAGGGAGTTGGAAGCAATCCTAACTATCCCTACCTGTAAAATGGGTTTCCCTGCCTCCACAAAACTAGCTAATGAAACTGTG
Organism: Ambystoma mexicanum; assembly: GCF_040938575.1. Classification (NCBI taxonomy): domain Eukaryota; kingdom Metazoa; phylum Chordata; class Amphibia; order Caudata; family Ambystomatidae; genus Ambystoma; species Ambystoma mexicanum. Next base: position 314,946,295 of record NC_090932.1, read on the forward strand.
TCAGAAAGTTCAAAGTAAAGTTTGCTGTCCTGTGTCTAAATCCTAACCTGTCCCTCACAAGCTGAACTCAACAAAATGTGAAAAGAGGAATGTCTCTTGGCTGTCCACCTGCAACCCAGCTTTGTAGTTCAAAACAAAAGTTCCAAAAAGATGTAGAAAAAAAACAAAAATTCCTCAATACTCAAGCAGTGGATTCCCTTTCCCCAGAGTCTTTCCCAGTCTATCTAAAATAGTCTCAGGGCCTCATTACATGGTAGGCGCTAAGGGATTACCGGTACCGGTAAGGTCACTGGTTCCGGTAATCCCTTAGCGCCTTACTACGAAGTCCCTCAGCGGGTCCTGTCCTTAACGCCTGGCCTGACCAGGTGTTAAGGACAGGACCCGCTAAGGGACTTCAGAGCTAATAACAGTACCGCAAATTGCGGTACCGTTATTAGCTCCTTCCCCATTCCCATTGAGCCCTATGAGGGCTCATATGGGAATAGGGAATGGGATTTGGCGTGGGGACTAACTGGGTCCTGCAGGGTCGGAATGACCCGGTAAGTCCCCATACCGCCTACCCAGACCCGGTATGCGGTAAGGGAGTAGCCATGCCGCTAATAGCGGCATGGTTACCTCCTACCGTGTAATGAGGCCCTCTGTGTCTTCAATGATCAAGATAGGTCCTTATCTTTATTTAGTAGGCCTGGCTCCCAGGCCTTGTGACAAGAAAGGATGGCCTGGACACTTTTTGCAAGCCGCCTTGAGGGTCTCAGACTGTTTGTGAGTAGACCTGGCTCCCAGGTACTGTGACTCAGAAGAATAGCCTGGTTCTCTTTCCCAAGCTGTGTTGAGGGTCTGCGACCCATTCTGAGCAGACCCAGCTCCCAGATACTGCGATGAAGAAGATTAGCCTGGTTCTCTCTCAATTGCTGTAGATCCCAGGCCCTGTACTTAGTACCCCCTCCTTGATCCACTTTCCTGCCAAGTAAGGCACTCAAGATACTCGATCTCGCTGTTCTCTCTCTCCGTCTTCACTTTCACCCACAGCCTTGGTTTATTCTCCTGCCAAGGTCTCCGAGTGTCACTTATCCAGATCCCTTTTCTCAGTATCCCCTCCTTTGTCCCCTTTCCTGCCAAGTAGGGTAATCAACAATCTCCTTTTCACTGTCTCCTCTCTCTAACTTCACTACCACCCACAGCCTTGGTTTACTCTCCTGCCAAGGTCTCTGAGTGTCACTGGTGCACATAAGCTTTGTATTCCTCTTTATTACTGACCGGGGTGCATGTACCCTGCGTGGGACCCAAACCACCTTCACTTGGTTCATTTCACAGTTCTCTTTATCTGAGCTCTCTGCAATCCCCAGCCTTGGTTTACTCCCCTGCCAAGGTCTGCGAGTATCACTTGGATATTCAAAGTGTGTCTCTATCTGTTCGCTCCTTCAAACACAGCCCTGGTTTTCTCCCCTGCCAAGGTCTGTGGGTATCACTTGGGTATTCAAAGTTAATCTCTTTAGCTGGTCTCTCTTTCAATCACAGCCTTGGAGTTCTCCCCTCCCAAGGTTTGTGAGTATCACTTATACATTCAAAGTTTGTTTTCCTTATCACTGTTTGGGATAGCTTTTCCCAACCTGGGTCCCAGGCTCCCTGCACTTGGTTTCTCTGCCTTGAAGTAGTCTCCTTTGTTTCCTTGCTGGGTCTCCCCAACCCTGGGATTAGCCACCCTAGTACCTGCAGGGTCTTGGCTGTCAGCCTCTGGTTGTTTGTGGGTCTCCCAGGAGCTTCAGCGGCTTCTGTGGCTCACAGACACTCCCCAGTCTTCCGTGCGTCTTCTCTACAGCTTGGCAGAGTTTCCTTGCACTCCATTGGCCTCGGTCACCGGCAGGTAAGAATCCTCTCTTCCGGTCTGCTGTCTGCATCGCAGGCCTACTGCAAGTGCTTCTCTCTGTTGGATAACGTCTGCTTCTCTGTCCTGCGGAACTGAATGCACCTGACTAATGCCTCGGCCTGTGTCGTACCGAAAATGAAGATTCCGTCATCCTCTTCCTTCTCGGCCTTTGAATGACAGCTGACCAATAGGATTATTCGAAAAAACTAGAATGGTGCCTTCGTTCTTGTCAGCGATCTTCATTCCTCATGGTGTCTTCCTCGTCCTAGTAGTTCTTGCCTGAGATATACTGCAAAAACACATGGGGGCATTAGCGAGTGTGGAATTGGAGGGTTTCTGAGGGAAAGTGGGAGAGTGAAAGGATCCTGTGTTCTCCCGAAATGGTCACTACTCTGAATGGGGGCCTCTCACCCCATTAATATTGATATTGATATTTTATTTCTATCGCGCTCGTACATAAGTGTTTCAGAGCGCGACAAGGCAAGGGAGAGGAACAGGGGAGAACAAAACAGCGATCTTACTAGGCCCAGTGACATTGAGAACCTGCAAGTGCATGGGAGAGGGGGAGGGGAAAAGTGCATGGAAGGGGGAGAAGTGGAAAGTGTGAAGCAGAGGAGAAACAGATAAATAACAAATAAATAATAAAGGCAACAAACAGTGGTAGTGCAGCCAGCAATTTGCAAGTGCTAGGTTTAAGGCAGCAGATAGGGTAGGTCTGATAAGTGCAGGAAGAAAAAGGGGGGGCTGTATGGGTGATATCCTCCCGCTGAGTACCACCCCCAGGGGGACTATCGAATAACGGCCTCACCTCCCTGACTGCATGAAAAGGGGCTCCCCCTTCTAAAGCAGTGACTACACCTCAGAATTCATCATATGTCTCAGAATACACATTTTTCTGTTCTTGATGAACGCCCATTATCGTATAAGGCAAAACTTGAAAAAAAAAGTAAATGGGTTAATAAAAACTAAAAAAACAACAAATAATGAAATCATGTTATTGGTTATCACCTTAGAGCCCTTTGCTGGAGTTAAAAAAACAAAATTAGATTTGAATTCAACAAAGCTCTCAGCATCCTCAGTTATGAACATGATATAGTAATGTGTTCATTATTCATAAATGTACATATTTCAATAACTTTCTCATATTACCAGCTACTGGAACCAAGGATGTCCATGAATTTAGGACATTTCCTATGATTCTGAATAATATATATATATAAGAACACTTTTTGGGCGGCTTATAACTTCGCTCCCCCTGGACGAATCCACACCAATCTTTGCAAAAAAAGTATATGGCCCACTCTGAATTTTTTTGCAAAGTTTGTTGAGGATTCGTCCAGGGGGGGAAAAGTTATAGGGGGGGCCCAAAATGTCTTTTGCAAATTTGATGAAAATCCGTCCAGTAGTTTTTTTCTTAAATGACCAAAATGTAGGTCAAAGAAATTAGTGATATCTGTGTTCGGTCCGCAAACGCACTTCCCTGTTCGCTCCGCGGACAGTGTCCTGATTGGCCGAGTGGCTTACGTCATGTTCGCGGACATATGACGTGTTCGCTGATTGGACGGTGTTAAGCCTGAAGCGCGTCAGATTTTCGGTAGCGCCCGCCATCTTGGATTTGCGGACGTCCATGGACAGCGCAGTGAAAGTTTGTTCAAAATGTCTATTTAGTAGAGTGTGTTGGTGTGTAGAAGTGTTTGGGGAGGATGCCAGGGTATGAGATAGGTTAAATGTTGTTCTTTTTTATGTGGTAGACGTTCTTTTTGTGTTCGATTTGTCTGCGGACATCACAGGTGTTCTGAAATGTTCTAAATAAACTGAATGAGGGGTGTTCTGAGGACTCAATATGTGTCAGTTTTGTCCGCAAGCAAGCTGAAACTGTTCTAAGAACACTCGCTGTGTCCTGAAATGTTCGCAAATAAACAAAATGGGGGTGTTCTGGGGACGCTGTCCGTATTGTTCTGTGGCAAGTTGAATGTGTTCTAAGAACACTCGGGGTGTCCTGAAATGTTCGCAAATAAACAAAATGGGGGTGTTCTGGGAACGCTGTCTGTATTGTTCTGTGGGAAGTTGAATGTGTTCTAAGAACACTCGGGGTGTCCTGAAATGTTCGCAAATAAACAAAATGGGGGTGTTCCGGGGACGCTGTCCGTATTGTTCTGTGGCAAGATGAATGTGTTCTAAGAACACTCGGGGTGTCCTGAAATGTTTGCAAATAAACAAAATGGGGGTGTTCTGAAGACGCTGTCCGTATTGTTCGTTGTCAAGTTGAAAGTGTTCTAAGAACTCTCGCGTTGTCCTGAAATGTTCATAGGGGGTGTCCTGAAGACGCTGTCCGTATTGTTCGATGGCAAGTTGAAAGTGTTCTAAGAACTGTCTCGGTGTCCTGAAATGTTTGTAAATAAACAAAATGGGGGTGTGTTCTAAGAACTCACGCGTTGTCCTGAAATGTTCATAGGGGGTGTCCTGAAGACGCTGTCCGTATTGTGCGATGGCAAGCTGAAAGTGTTCTAAGAACTGTCTCGGTGTCCTGAAATGTTCGCAAATAAACAAAATGGGGGTGTGTTCTAAGAACACACGCGTTGTCCTGAAATGTTCGTAGGGGGTGTCCTGAGGACGCTGTCCGTATTGTTCGTTGTCGAGTTGAAAGTGTTCTAAGAACTCTCGTGGTGTCCTGAAATGTTCGCAGGGGGTGTCCTGAAGACGCTGTCTGTATTGTTCGATGGCAAGTTGAAAGTGTTCTAAGAACACTCGGGGTGTCCTGAAATGTTTGCACATAAACAAAATGGGGGCGTGTTCTAAGAACACACGCGTTGTCCTGAAATGTTAGTAGGGGGTGTCCTGATGACGCTGTTCGTATTGTTCGTTGTCGAGTTGAAAGTGTTCTAAGAACTCTCGCGGTGTCCTGAAATGTTCGTAGGGGGTGTCCTGAAGACGCTGTCCGTATTGTTCGATGGCAAGTTGAAAGTGTTCTAAGAACACTCGGGGTTTCCTGAAATGTTCGCAAATAAACAAAATGGGGGTGTTCTGAGGACGCTGTCTGTATTTTTCGTTGTCAAGTTGAAAGTGTTCTAAGAACTCTCGCCTTGTCCTGAAATGTTCGCACATAAACAAAATGGGGGTGTGTTCTAAGAACACACGCGTTGTCCTGAAATGTTCGTAGGGGGTGTCCTGAGGACGCTGTCCGTATTGTTCGTTGTCAAGTTGAAAGTGTTTTAAGAACTCTCGCGGTGTCCTGAAATGTTCGTAGGGGGTGTCCTGAAGACGCTGTCCGTATTGTTCGATGGCAAGTTGAAAGTGTTCTAAGAACTCTCGCGTTGTCCTGAAATGTTCGTAGGGGGTATTCTGAAGACGCTGTCCGTATTGTTTGCTGGCAAATTGAAAGTGTTCTAAGAACACTGGTAATGTCCGCGGAAATTAAAAGTTTCCATAGGCTACAGTTGAAATGTTTGACTCTATGGGTCCATTTGGTCATGCACCCAAAACTCTATGCCCTGGCCACAACCACCGCAGCATATCACACTTATAGTTGCTTATAGTTGCTTATAACTTTGGGTCAAAAACAAATTTATAAGGAACAAAGTTATAAGATATTATGGGTGTGATATGCTGCGATGGTTGTGGCCATGGCATACAGTGTATTATATACTTACTGTTTGGTTTAGTAACTGGAGTACATGTATTTCTTGTTCATTTCTGTGATAAAAGAAAATAGCATGTTAGTATTAGTATTTTGTAATGACTTATTACGTTGTATAATCAACATTTTTTTTTTTGGACCCTCATATTTAGTAGATTACAAACCAGAGTACTGTGCAATTTGCTCAGTATCTGTGTTCGTTGCTAAAATCATTGGGTCTGTGGGAGAAAAAAAAATCCATGTTGGATTAAAAAAAAAACTTTTTCTGTTATGCTACAGTTTATTTGTTTGTTTGTTTTCAGTGTTCATTTGTTGTTTCTGGCTAATGCTTTATACATTGGGTTGTTGCATTTTTTTTGGAGCAGTAACATATTATTTATTTGTTTGGTTATTATGAAATTTTGGAGCAGTTAGATACCAGTAGGCGTATTCTAACTGTCTATTTTTTGATATATTTTAGTGGTATTGATTTATCTGTTTGGATATTGTTAAATTTTGGGACAGTTAGATACCAATTGGCGTATTCTAACTGTCTATTTTTTTTATATATTTTAGTGGTATTGATTTATCTGTTTGGATATTGTTAAATTTTGGGACAGTTAGATACCAATTGGCATATTCTAACTGTCTATTTTTTTGCTCTAATTTAGTGGTATTCATTTATCTGATTAATTGTAGTAGAATCTTTGGGCAGTTAGATAGCTTTTGGAATATTCTAACAGTTTATATTTTTTACTACAAGTTTACTTGAGGTTTAAGTACAGTTTAGTTATCAAATTTTGGTTTTAAGAGCATTAAATAAGCGTTTGTAAGATTTGCTGGTAATCTCTGCTTTAGAGTAATGGTACTATCATTACATTCAAACCATCCACATTTCTTTGTTATATATGCAGTGTAGTGCCCTGAATTGGTTGTGGCTCCTGCGTGGTAGATTATACCTATTGTTGTGAAGGTTTTCTTACCAAGTGATTTTGACCATGTGTGAATCCAGTCAGCTTGCAGTTGTTTTTGGTACCATCTGCATTGTAACGTAGAAGCATTAGTATTACGTATTTGCTATGTGTTTGTATTACTAACGTGGAGCGATTTTCTGATTTGCAGGTAGAACATATCTACCATGGTGTGCATTTTGTACAAGTTGCTGAAATGGAATGGATTCACAATTAGGTATTGATATATATACGAAGCGTTCATTGGGGATTTCTTCTTGTGTCACATTGTTGCAGAGAGTGCATGTATGTTTCCACATGTATGAAATCTGGAAGATTTCATTTATAGGTATGTTTTTGTTTTCCAGTACTTGTAGTAAGTACATTAGAAATTCTTGTGGATCTTCCTGTGAGTTTATAGTGAATTTCACCATTCCAGCACAGTAGTCCAATTGTTGTCTTATTCCATAAACACTATACGTGTTGTCAGGATTGTTTGCTGCATTTCTGTGAAGTACTAACATTTGCATACACAATGGGTCTGTACTGTGTAAGTAAATGTTGTCAACAATTGGTGGTAATTGAAATAGAATATTCATTGCTACATTTGCGTAGCAATTTAACCCAACTATATTTGAGAGTTTAAATGGACCAGGTAGTTCTGTATCTGAGTGATTTTTTTTAGTTTGTCTCCCTTCTTTGACGAAGTACATGGTTTACTTTCCCTAATTGGTTCTTTTTTGCTTGTGTTACTTGATGAAGTTTTATTTTCTTTTACTCTCTTTGGAGGATTTGCAGTGACATCCTGTTGCATTTCTGTTTGATTTAGTTTTCTTTTAGAACATTTTTTCTTTTTTGTGGAACAGGATATGTTTCTAGATGGGGGGTGTATAGTGAACGAAGTCTATTGTATTCTAAAATGCAAGGAATATCAGCGTTTATTTTACTTGCATCAAAGTTGATTAGAAATAGACCGTCAAGTGTACATAAGCGTGATAGTGCTACGTAGCTCATGCCCTCTTTAAAGACTGTGTTACCAATGTCTATCATTGCTTTGTCTAGGGTAAGACCTTGTGATTTATGAATGGTGACTGCGTATGCAAGAGTTAGAGAAAATTGCTCTCTGCGTACATACATGTCTTTGAAGAGAAGGAATCGAGCTGTTGAGTGTCCTATCCTTTTTTTGTTGTGCCAGGAGAGAGTTTCTCAGATACTCTTTTTGTTGAGAGAACAACAGATAGCTATGCCTGTGTGTTTCAGAAAATAGATTGTTTGGATTTTGGGAGATTCATGGATACATTGGTTGAAGGTGCATGCAGAAATCTGTGGAGTAGCTGTAGATCTTGGATTTCCACATGTGGAAGTACACTGGCATGGAGTACGTGGAATGAAGTGGTTGGACTTGCTACCTCTTTGTGCTACTTTGGAGACAGAGCAACATCCTCATTGTGGAGGGAATAGTTTAGGACATGTGCCTGGAATTTCTTTGCAATTTTCTATGAAGGAAAGACTTGGGAAGGTCACGGACATGTTTCCTAATTCTCAAGTAATATTTTACGGATTGCAAAGAGACAAATGACAAAAAAAATGGCAACAGCTGGTAGATTTACATAAAGTTAGACAAGCCTTACAATATCTTAAAGAGAATAATGAATATTACAAAGAAATTAATATTGAAGAAAACTTGAAAGATACAACTGAAATAATTCAAGAAACACAAGAAGCTGGTCAATTTGAGCTACTAGATCCTGCTACAATATCAAATACTTTAGACCATTATACAATTCATCCTTTGCACTCTAATGACACCATAGAAGATGCACTGGAAACATACCAAATGCATCAAACAAAAGGATCACCAATCAGCATATGGGAAAAAAGTATAGAAGCACGTGTTTTTCCTCTACTCTTTCCTACTGGCAAAGGAGGAAGGTATGTTGATAGACCTATTCAAATATCAGCTTCAGAATACCGCTCATTACGGATGTATTCTGAAGATCCCAGATTTAGACAAAATGTGGAATACATATTCCACCTACTCTTTGAAAGTGAACTAGCAACTTTATGTTACAGAGTTGCACACATATTAAAATCAGGATCACACTTTCAAAATATGACAGCTACACAATTATTACAAAAAGTGCAACAAAAGGATGAGGTTTTACAATCAAATATTACAAATCTATTAGCAAATAGCAATTTTTTTGATGTCCGCGAACTGTCCGCAGACTTCTCAAAAATACAAAGGGCCCTGCTTCATGTATTTTCACTTCTATTTTTTAACTGTGAAAGGCGGCTCTGAAAAGAGCCTTTTTTTTATTTTTGTAAGTTTGTAATTTATTTTGGTTTTTTAGACACAACACACTAGGAGAGGAGGGGAAAGGAAGGTAAAGGGGGTACACCAACCACAGTATCAGAAACGGAGGATGAAGTAGAGGAAATCAACCTACTACGTTCTTCGCAATGTACAACCTTGCGAATAGCCCCAGAGTGAAAGGACCTCAGGTGTCGCTTCATGGTCGTGGTCCCAAAGCTGTACGAACCATGCTTCCCGCGACTGAGTATTATTTTTCACTCATTGCAGATAACACAGTTTGCACGAGCCTTAGGACCATTCCCATAAATGGAAAATAACCGCCACACCCAAGACTCAAGTCTAGTGCGGGTAGTAGGGATTTCCTCTACCTCATTCTCGTCATCCTTTTCTTCCTCCTCTGCATCCTCACTCCTGTTCCCCTCTTCAGGCCCTTGGGAAGGTGGTGGTGGTGGAGGGGGTGGGGGTGGTGCTGAAGCAGGTGCAGCACCAGGTGGCAGTTCTGCAGCCAGGGATGCCATCTCGATGCTGTAATCAGCAAGTTGCACGAGAAATAGCTGTGCTCTGAAGAATAGCCAGAAACACAATGAGAATAAGCTCTAGGGTGTGGTCTTTTATAGGGCTGCTTGTACGCGGTTTGCGGACATGCGCGCTGTCTGCGGACAGATCGAACACAAAAAAGGGTTCAAAAAGTTTCAAAAGATATGTAGAAACTCAGCATTACTATGTGGGACTTGTGCCATGATGAGTTTTTATGGAAAAATATTGTGGATTACTCAAAAATGTACTTTTAATTTGTTCGGGGACATGAACATTGTCCGCATTCAGAACACGCGATTAGCGTTGGTGCGGTCACATGATCCCTTCTCGAACATGTCCGCGAAGGAAGATCCTGTACGCAGGACACCACATGCACGGACATTGGTTTGCACTTGCGCGTTGATGTTCTACGGACAGTGTTCGGGTCCTGAATTAATTAAAAGTGCGTCTCACATCAAACGAACATTTCTGGACATCGCGTGTGTTCTAGAACAGTTTAAACTTGCTAGTGAACACTACAGACAGATATAGTGTTCTTTAGGACACTTCCATTTTCGTTTGATTACGAACTTTTCAGGACATCAATTGTGTTCTTAGAACAGTTTAACTTGCTAGCGAACATTACGGACAGGTATAGTGTTCTTTAGGACACCTCCATTTTCGTTTAATTACGAACATTTCAGGACACCAATTGGGTTCTTAGAACGGTTTCAACTTGCTAGCGAACAGTACGGACAGGTAAAGTGTTCTTTAGGACACCTCCATTTTCGTTTAATTACGAACATTTCAGGAGACCAATTGGGTTCTAAGAACAGTTTCAACTTGCTAGCGAACAGTACGGACAGGTATAGTGTTCTTCAGGACACCTCCATTTTCGTTTATTTACGAACATTTCAGAACACCCGTGCTGTCCGCCGACATCTACATTGTTTTTAAAAAAATAAAAAATGGGAACTAATTAAAACACAATATAAAAATGTAACTTTATTTCACATATATTAATAATTTATGACAGAGAAGTTGAGGCAGAAACAGAAACAAAAACAGGAGAATTAGGGGTTTCAACATGATTGGTATCAGGTGAAGAAGGGATGGAAGTCTCATCAAAACGTTTTGGATTATGGAGAGGGTTTGGGGATAATTGACTGGGATTTGGTGAGGGGGGACAAGTACATGTGGGACAATGGTATGAGGTTATTGTTTTAAAATGATCCTCAACAAAAGTTTTCAAATTATTAAAATTGCTCAATAATAAATCCATTTTTTCTTTTAAGCTGTCAAGCGTGTTTTCCATAACAGTTTCTTCAGAGATATTTTCCATTTTGGTATGCTCTGTACAAAAAGAAATATATGTGTTAAATGGTTTATATTGTAAAGTGTGTACCATTAGCTTCACTATTTTCTGACATTTCGTCATGTGGGAAGTGCTCCTCTAGCCATTCCAGAGTACTAGACATTTCTGTGAGAAAAAAAAATATATAATATTTTTTTTTATCTAATACAGAAAGTTTATAAAGATATGAGTAAAATGATGTACACTTACTATTTCAGGTAATATATGTTCTGAGTACTCTGTAGGTCTGGTATTGGTCTTAGTTGTGGAGTGTCTGTGAGGTAATTATGTTGGAAGCCAATTTATCTTTGCTTGGTATATTCCATTTTAGAACATACTGGGCCTCATTACGACCCAGGCGGTAAGGGGTTTACGGTGCTGTAAACAGCGCCGACCCTTACCGCCTGAGTACGAGGTCCCTTAGCGCCATGGCGAATTTAACACCTGCTTTTAGCAGGTGTTAAAATCCATGGCGCTAAGGGACCATGGAGTTAATTACGCCACCGTAATTTACGGTGGCGTAATTAACGCCTTCCCCACTCCCATTATGCCCTATGGGGCAAAAATGGGAATGGGGAAGGGTAAATGGGGATTGGGGACTTACCGCCCCGCCAAGGTCGGAATGGGGCGGTAAGTCCGCCAACCACCATGGCGTAAACGTAGTTTACGCCATGGTGGTAAAGTCACGGCCCAGGCGGTAACTTACCGCCTGGGTCGTGATGAGGCCCATTGTATTTAAATGAATGGTTAGTGTGGTACATATATGGGTTACATTTCTTATGTATTACTACATATAATATGTATGTGTACTACTTTGTGAATTTTTTAAATGTTATCATGTTGTAATATAACAATTAAACATACCCCCCCCCCCAGACTTTTTAGGTAGTGGTACTGTTGTCCGAACATGTCCGCGGACATCAAAAAAGTTTGCGGACATCACATTCAGTAGAAGTGGTTCAGTATGTTCCATATTACATGTACATAAAGTCAAAGTTACTATTGTTAAGCTTTGCTACTAAAAACCTATGAAATTCAGTGAAAAAACTTTATTAAAGAGACGTTATGGTTAAGCTGTGCCACTAAAAACCTATGAAATTCAGTGAAAAAACCTTTGTTAAAGGGACGTTATGGTTCCAAGTAAAACCAAAAAACCCTTGAAATTCGCCAGTTATGGTAAGCTAAGAAACCATAACTCGCGCCACTACCGTGCACTGCTAAGACTAACACCCAGGACATCAAAGATGACATCACAAATTGATGACAGCCTGGTTCTTGGCGCATTGGCAGCTCAGGGGTTGGGATCCAAGGGGCATTATATGAGGCTGACATAAGGCTGAATAAAAGAATAGACATTGACCGTTTATTGTGTGACACTCCCTGTGTTAAAGGTGACCTCTCAATAAACCATTACAGTACCAAAGGAAGAAACTTCTATTATTAGTGCCTGATCAGAAGAAGTAAACATGTATCTTGTAATAAACATGAATAACTAGTGCAAAGAAATAATTATTACAAAAACATTTCCATTTTCCATTTCAAACATATCTTTATCCATTTATAAAATACTTGGAATTTGGACTTGCAATTTTTCTCCCTAAAAATCCTTTTACTCCTAGCTTTAAAAAACAGGGAGTAAAATACTCCCACCTGCAAATCTTATGAGGAGCATTGGCTGTGATTGCTTGTCCAATACCCTTTATTTACCTCACTCACTGCCCTAACCCTCAAATCGCCAGCTATATCCCCCTCACTTACCTGACTACCCTCTCTTTACCTGGCCTCTTGCCCATCCTGCCACTTTCAACACGGTCATGGAAATAGTAGAGAAACGTTCTCCCTTTACTAAACCCTGCATCAGCCATCTTGTTAATAGTTTTTCTTTTTACAGAAAATTGGCATGCATGAGACGTGCAAAGCTGATTTCTGATTCAAAGAGGCCTATTCTCTGTTACTAGCCGTGCCATCCCCGAACACAACACTTTTAATGCTTTAGTATTTTTCTTTCATTGTTAAAAGTGGGACTGTAATCAAGTTGCTTGGACCCCCCCTTGTTATTTGCATATTCCAAGTAACTTTGGGTCTCACCCTAAGTTACTAGGGTAATCCAGACGTGGACCCCTTGCTCACTATTCTTAGAGAGGCACAGCTGCACCCTCCTGATGAGGTTCAACCAGACCGAAACATGTGTCTGGGCTTGCTGTTGGTACTCTTGTTCAGAGGAGAATTGCCTAGCATTTCAGTGCTGGACTGCCCCAGGGCAGGACAAAGACTGATATGTTTGGGATATTTCTTCTCTGTGAAAGATAGTGAGCTAAAGACTCTGGGTAAGGCTCTTGTAACCAAGACTAATGAGTCTCCCAGGACCCCCCTTGTTATTTGCACCTTGTAGCCTAAGGCATTAGGGAGGTGTCTTTTTCTTTGGGCAAAGGGGTCTCCTTGGGTAAAAGGACAGTGTAGGCTAACTGAAGTGCGTGTTGGGTCACTGATTCTGGCAGATATGCTCAAAACCTTTGGCCACCCTGTGGTTTCTGTGGTGGTAGCTGCTTTTTTGGAGCAGAAGCAGGGGAAGGCCCTGTCTTACCCCTGGACATAGGGACACAAACTCTGAATCAGGCAGTCTGTAAAATAATGGCAGTCACTCCTGTCCAAAACTTTGTTTTTTCTTCCTGGCACTGATGCCACTTCCAATGTGCTGTTGCGAGTGATACCATCTGTGAAGAGCTAGACTCATCTCCCCTTAGGTCAGCGTCAGAATAGCATGCCGACAAATCCGGACCGTTCTCCACCATTTGCACCACCTCCTCATTCCCACTATTACCTATGACAAAGGATCACCTTCCCCTTGACTCTTTCTCATCCAGGCATCATGTTCTGTAGCCTTCCTAACGCTTTAATGTTTGACTACAATCAGTGATTTAATTTTAGTGGATATAGGGTAGATCCTATGATGTGTTTTCCATTTTTTTTACAAAGGTATGTAATTATTATTTATTTTTTATTGTAACATTTCATTTGTTGCAAACTTTTATTACAAATTCTTCACCAATTTTTTGCACAACTTATGCTCAATAGTCTAACAGAAGAACTTTCTTTTTTCTTGTCCTATCAGTCTATCAGTCTTTCAGTTTCTTTGGTTCCATTTAAGCTGTCATTCCTATCCGGATTTTACGGCCAGTTGTCTCTTTTCCTGCTACAATTCATCATTGTGTCACCGCCAGAATCTTTCGGCTCAGCCCATTATTTTGTCAAGGTAGTTTATGATTGCACATGTGAGTTGCACCGACGTGCCACTTAAGATTCGAAACCACCAATCGTCTGTGTTGTCATTGGCTGGTGCAAATTTCCCAAGGTATAATGTCCTTTGATCTTTTAATTCTGGGCAGTCCGTTATCAGATGTTTCGTTGATTCTATCTTTACAAGGCAGTATCTGCATTTATTGTCTTTAGTGTCTCAATCTTGTTTCATGAACAGGATTTCTTTTGTATTGTACGCATTTAGCCGCAATCGCAGAGATCCATCGGGATGGTGTCTCGATGGAAATTGTTGTAAGTATCTTGGCATTTTTTCCAGTGCATTCATGGTTGGTTGGTCCTAGTTCAGGTGCTGTAGCTAAGGTGTTATACTTCTGCAGATTTTGGATCCAGTACCATTGTTTCAGTTTCGTTTTGGCAATTTGTGGCTGGGCCAAGAGTATGCCCATGTTTATGTCAGCCGCTCGAAGGAGATCGTTCATCTTCTCTGTCCAGAGTGTTGTCATTCTTTCATGTGCGTGGGATTTTGATGATGCTAGTATTTCATAGGCTGGTTCCGGCTTTATTGTGGTCATCTTCCTTAATAGTGCAGCTGATTTCCACTGCACCGTGCCATATAGAGCATCTAGGGCTAGTTCATGGCGAATGATTGTCAAGACATGTTTGTTGGTAGTTTCAGAACTCTTTTCCAATACATCCCTTCTTGGTAGGACCATATTTTATGGTCTATATTCCAACCGGCTTCTGCACCAAATGTAATCGCAGGAGTTACTTTTTGTAGATAGAAAATTTGGGCCGGCTTTAATGTGAATTTCCCATATTGGGAGTGAATTCTTGTACCTTGTAATGCAAATTCTCTGTATTAGATCTTGGACCCAACTCCATTCTCGTATGTAATGCTGCCTGTACATCAGCGCTTATCCCTGCTTTGTGGTGCACTGAAGTGTAACTGCATATCTTCAAGAAAGGTGAATGAAAATACATGTCTCTTATAGGTCAATAAATTTAATGAACACTTGGATTCCCTTTCAGCCTCATGTCAGCCAAATGGAATGCATCCCATCATCTCTTTAATAGACCTAATTCCAAACATTATGAATTGAGCAGCAGTCTATCAAGCCACACAGAAACAATTGTCTTCATCTGTGTGAAGTCAGAGAGTACCATGTGCAGTTCATTTCCTCAAACTAACAAACAATAATGAAACACAAAATGTGTGAACTTTACTGTCACTGGCTCCATGCGTATTAATGAACATCACAAGTTACTTCTATGTGCTCGTTTGGAACCCACAATAAAAGAATGTCCTTTTTAGTTGCTAATCCCCTTGTGCTACTAGACTTATATACCTCTGGAGGAGTTATTGGTGCTTGTGGTACTGACCGTTTGCCTGCTTCTAGTCCCCGGCTTCACCTCGGGCAATAACGTATAACTTGTGGCCCGCTCATTATCCTGCAATAATCACCCTTCATTTGCACTTTAAGGCTTAGTTGATATTGTATCTAAGGGATATGGGAAGGATTTACAGTCTTGCTTTCAGGATTGGATCGTGGAGAACCATACCCTCTTCAAGCTCTAGGATGGTTTTAGGTGGGGGTGTTGGCACTATGGACCAGGCCTCTATTCTTTTTTGTATTCTGTCCAGATGTATTATACTCAAGAAGAGAAGGCTGTGTATGGCCTTTATGGATTTCAGGTTGGCTTTTAACTCCATAAATTAAAGAAAGCATTTCTTGAAGAACCTTGACCAGACCCCCAACTGATAAAGGCAATGTATGGTCTATACTCAGAGAACCCATCTTCTGCCTGTTTCAGCCATGCTAGTTCACTCTCTGAGTCTTTTTTCAGTCTCTAAAGGACGGATCCTACATCATCATGCCACTGGCTATGTGCAGCATGACCTTGTAGTCCCTCCTACAATGCTGTTTGCAGAATTCCGCCTGTCCTGTCTTCTGCTGAAGCTTCTTTTTAATGTTGCCCACTGTCATGCCACCTCTTGGCATTTTTGAGTGGTCCCCTCAAACCCCACTACTGCACCAATATCCAATTTTCCAAGGACCACCAAGCCTTTGTTGGGAGGCAGATGAATACGTCATGCATAGCTTCAATGGTGAGAAGCGCTACTCATTGAGACAACCGTACCACCCTAAACACAGGCAGCTACAGCAGGACTTGGAGACAACCTAAGCTGAAGATGGCAAAAGCATTCAAGCTAACGTTGTAACAGTAACAGACACCTGCATTAGACACGAAGCAAACATGCACTCCACATGAAGAGCACGTACACTAGGTAAAATATTCATTTATACATGAAAAATATGTTTTGTTAGTATGCAATAAAATGGAGCTTGATGACAAATAAAAGTGTGCATGTGTTATCCTCGGGAGGATACCTCAGCAGCAACATGCTCGACTTGGAAGCAAGGCGACACAGAGCAACACAGGTTCTATCCCCGTGTCCGCACTTAGAAACCTCTGGGTATTAAGCGCATTATGAATAACCTATCATATCATATCATATGTTTCCCCAAGTGATGCAACTGAGCCATGGGTTACATTATGGTTTGTGGCTCACGGATGTTCTCTGGGGCACGCTGCCACGTCCCAATATCCGGCGGTCAAGTGGGTAAGGGAAAAGAGTCATGCTGGACGCATATGCCTTGCCTCATAGGGAATGTAGTTGCCTCACAAGCTGAGACTAAAAAGCCTCCCAGTGGACAGGGTCATGTGTGGGTGGATGGGCAGCTGGGGAAACTGGCTTGGTGATGACAGTACCTCGGTATCGGCAGAACGCGTTTTCCTATTTTGGTTTTTGCTCGACACCGCTAAAAGGTACTGTCTTTGTCCCGAACTGCTAAAATATGAACAGTTGGCGTGGGTGGCGCTGTGCTTTGAAATTCTTACAGCAAATACACTGATGTTTTTGCAATGAAAAATCATCGGATTCACCTCAAACACTCAAGCCCAATTTTCAGGAAGGAAGGCGTTGGGTCACCAGATTCTTTCGGAAGATGTGTAAACATGTGGTGGTGGTTTCATGTACCTGCTTATTTTTTGCAAGTTTGAAGTGTGTTGCTCCTATTTTAGTGCTCTACTTGACACGTTTGACCGTGTTTCAACTTTCGCATGTTTTGGGACTTCCACCGAGATGGCATACTTGCCAAAATTCTGTGACCAAAAAGATGTAGGATTTTTCAAGTTTCAAAAATGATACTTCGTATAACAATTACATCACAGGCATTCTAAAATACACAACCCCTCAAAAAGCACAACATGAAAAGATGTTCATATGTTTAAAATGTATAATTCTGAATGGTAAGTTAACACCGAATTCAATGACCTAACTTCACAGAAGGTAATCACACAGAGCTGGTGGGCAACGTTTGCCACTGCTCTGTAGCAGCAGCATTGGCAATAGATATCTGCAGTGCAAGATGAATAACTGAACAACAGGGCGACTGATACGCTCCTCAGTCTGATATGCAGATGCTGTGTGATGGTGGTACGCTCTGGCCATGGTTCCATTAAGACCTGTCTCGGCCAGAGTGTAGGGCAAAGTCACGTAGCTGTTAGGTCACTGGATTGGTCTGAGCCCATCACTCAAAGTAATCACTTACCTGCCCACCGCAGCGACAGACTAATGTTTCACATGCTTTGTCCTGAGCCAGTGTCAAGCAGCCTGCCTTAGAGTCGCATAAATTACCTGCCCCTGTAAAATGCAGTAGGATCTGTCACCCAAATCTGTAGGCAGTAGGACTGCTTACAAATCTGTAGCCTACTGCCTAAATCAGTAGGGTTGGCAAGGATGAGATGGCATTTGCTCTATACATCTGGGATTATTTTATGCCCTGTCAAAATGAGCGTTAGTAAACTGTTTTCGTAGGCGCGATCGATAATGTCACCCCTACATCTAGCACAGCGTAATGTTACTATGAGATGTCTAATTGTTCTGGCAAAGTCTTTGCGCCCTTTGTGTCAATTAGCAGGAAAGCAGGCCAAGAGTTATTACATTCGCATGTTCTATTCGGCGCAGCCGCTTCACAATAGCTGTTTTGTCAGTAAACTTGAGTGGCAATTTGATGGCATTGGCCGTTGCATTTGTGACAAACAGTGGCCTGTTGTTTTTTTATTTTATTTGTTAAACATCCTGCGTAGACAGAAAGGCTCTGTGCCCCAGTTGTATCTTTTGTGGAGGGCACAGTGTCATGGTAAATAATTCAGTGCTCGAAAGAAAGGGATTCGCCATTGAAGGGAAGTCGGTCTGGTGAGGATAATTACAGACAGATGTTCATAAAAAGGTGTTTGCGGTTGGCAAAGATGATCGCTTTTTTGTGGGTATGTTGAACACGAAATGCGTTGTATCCTTTCACAGAAAGACGCGGCCTCGTGGACCCCAGATACGCTGACTCAGGCCTTTCCTGTTCCACTTTTACTTCAGAGTAAGTACATGGCAGGTGGGAGGAGCTGGGGCAGCGCCCTTGACTCGCAACTGCGTCACACGGAAATGGATGTAGCAGTGATGACCCCTTATGATTAGGGTCACATGTTTGACAACTTCTCTGTGGAGGGGAGGACCTTTTCTTATTTTGCGAAGGGTGGAAGTGCCGTTTAGTTGAACAATCCGTGAGACTGATCATGATCAGCAAGTGTAGTTTCGGCTGCAGCCAAAGTGTTTCACTTCACTTTTTCATATCTCCTTTTGTAGCTTCAGGTTTTTTGGAAGCGTTAGAGAGTTGGTGAACATGTGCCGGGTAATGGAAAAGAAGTGTGATATAAAGTGATAAATGTGACACACATGCATTGTGGGCCCGATTCATGGAATAGTGCGCATTTATCCCGCGAAGGCTGCGTGCCGAGAAGGACACTGCGCAGGCCTACGGCAGAGTTCATTCTGTGTGCTCTGCTTATTCATGGAATTGTTTGTGCAAAGTAAATGCCTCCGACACATCCCCATGCAAAGCAAAAACAGCCAGAACAGCTCTTTGCATGCTCCCCCGGGGGCGAATACATGCACCCTTCAAACAGTGCGTGTGGTCTCCCGCAAGCAGGCCCGCATCTCAAGGACCCTGTAACTGTTACCGGCACCACGACAACATGTGTATGATTCATCGTAACAAGAGCAAAACTCGAAAATCTGCTTCTAAAAAACCCCTGTAAACCGTTCCTGCACGCCGATGCACTGCGTACCTGCAACCCTAAGTCAGATCGGAACCGCGGCTGCCTACATGCACCCTAAATCCGACACCCGATTTTAACTCTACGCAGTGAATCCTATGTGCAAGTGTCTGTACACCTGCCTTCGGGTGGCTGATAGTATGAGGGCTTTGCATGGCCATTTCCCCGCCGAGAGGTTGCGCGCTCAGATCCATGAATACGCATTTTTCCACGCAATAGTGGGTGTGCATTGGACGACCGATCGTAACGCCCACTTTTTGCTTTGTTCTTCCTAATTTTCTGTGTTTTCGCCCCCTAGCCTGCCCTCTGTGCAAGCCATGCCCACGCTCTGCGTTTTGTCACGCGCAAGGCACTCAGCCTCTCGCAGTGATGTTTTGAGCCTGCGCTAAGTACCCGCAAAGTACGAAAAAAGTGCTGTGCAGTCTATTCCATGAATCGACAAACAGAATTTCACATGCAGTGTGGCACGCAAAGTCCCAATTTTCCGTACAGATAATTCCTTGAATCGAGCCCAATAGTCAAATACTGCATCCTCTGTACATGGGAATTTGTCAAGTGCCTTAAAAATGTAGTGACGCTGCTAATTGAGTTGTGCTGTTGACCAATTGGGAAAGAGGAGGCAACTCCAACAGCGCTTTTGTCTGTTCAGAGCCATCCCCAGCCTCCTTGCCCGGAATGGTGGTTTGTGATCCATTTTGCTTTCTATTGCTGGAGATGAGTGTGGTCCCAACTGCCTCCTTTGGTTGTGGCCGGAACAGCAGTATCTCAAGTCCAGCGCAGAGCACATTTGGGGAACATGAAGACATCATGGCAGCGGTCAATGTAACTGTTCTTTGGTGTGTTGATGGCACGAAAGCTTGTCAAAGCAGTTCTAACACTGCAGCCTCCCAGGTGTCTGCCAGTGGATGAGGTAGGCCATCAGAATCTCTTCACTACCTTGGTTGCCTGCTCAGGCCTGAGCTAGTCAAGCGTCAGCCATCAACTCTCCCAGTAGCTGTAGAGCACTCACAGCTCCATGGGCGCACCCCTGGTCACGACCTGTGTTGACACAACACCATCTGACCTAACAAATGAAATGGAATATCACCATGAAAAAAATGTATTGTTTGTTGGGATGGGGTGAAAGGTGGCATTCCAGAAAGGTGCAGAGATTCTTGTTTAACATGTACAGTTTTCAAATCACCTCTTGTATCCTTTTCCTTGTCAATCATTTTATATGTTTGGTCCAGAGAAAGATTGATTCAACTTTTTTGACCAGGCCGACACAAATGCTACACAAGTAAATGCAAAGAAACTCAACAGAAAAAGCAAGCTTTTCTACAGGAAACCACCAACGGCTACCTCATTCTTAAATAATCTTATTCAGGCAACTCTAGCAGAGGGTATTACATCTTTTGACACCATTTTGTGAATTTTGTTTAATAATGTCTAAGCCTAAAGATAGGACACCTCAGCAGACAAGACCATGCTCACAAAGACTGCTGTGAGGCCCTGAAGACAGCGTTAACCCTCTGACAGCAATTGTATGCAAGAGCAGGCATGTTTGCTATTCTAACTTTCCGCTAGAGCGCTTCCCTCAGAATCCCAGCTAGACGTCTCGGAATAGTAGTTTTCGCTAAGAACGGCCATAAGATAGTGTTCACAGCTCAAGCAGTTTTGTGGATTTGGAGCAAGCAATGGCAAAACCAACACTTTTCTTTTTTGTATAATACAATTGTCACTTCTGTTGTTGCCATCAAATAGCCACATGCTCGCATCATATGACAGGTGTAGCAATAAGATGCCAGGTACGCCAATGCAGGTATTGCCATCAATAAAACATACTCACATGTAAATTTCGGTATTGCCATGAAATACCTGGGGCCAGAATACAGAAACTTTGCACCGGTGCAAGTGCAAAGTGTCACAGTATTTGCCCTAGTGGCAAAAACATTGGGACCATATTACCTTTGCACCATGAAAAGTGCAATTGTTCATGGTATATGTACTAGTGAAAGAAATGGCCCCAGTGCAAACATTGTACACTTTCAATGCATACCATTCCGTATTGGCACTAGAGCAAACTTTGCTCTGTTGCCAAATTGTATCGAAAGTGTAGGTTTTTTGCACTAGGGCAATTTCTTTCCTAGGCCCTATACCTTGAAGAATTACACTTATCATGGTGCAAAGGTTTTCTAATATGGTATAAGTAGACTGGGCAATTTTCAGTGTGTGCTATTCAGGGTCTTGTGAACTCCACTTGACCACTTGCATTGTCAAGTACATTTTAGATAGGTCGAGGACCATTCTCGTTGTACCTGACCTGCAGGGTGAGCTCCTCTTCTGGGATGTGTGTTTGCCATGTCAGGTATCGAAATGGTAGGACACCGACTAGCTTGTGGTGGATCTCATTTTATTCATCTATTTATACTGCGCCGGCAGCCCGCAGGCATCGGGGCACAAACAGAAACACGTTTAGACAGTACACAAAGAGACAGGACAGTTTACTCTAAGGTCTAATACATTTCCTGGCGATCTGTCCGGTGATGATGTGCAGGCCCTTTTGCAGTGCTTAATTTGTGCCAGTGGTAGGCGGTGGGGGCCACCGGAACTCTTTTTTGGGGACCGGAACATCATTGGGCAGCTGGCTGCGCACATGTAATTCCTTTGTTTATTCACACTTTAAGCTTTAACTAGTTTCGTCATGATCAATAAATCATTCACTGCTCTCCTTGCAGCGACATGGCTGGCTCCTGGCTGGCTGGGCCTACAGAGTTCAACACAACAACCAACAGCCAATGAAAACCAACATTCTGTTGTTACTATGCAGTATCTGATACATTCTATAGTAACACAGAATGTACATTTTCATTGGCTGTGTTGTTAACTTGTTGACTCCAGGCTCCAGCCAGTGAAATTACATGATGACGTGAGTGTGTGGGGGTGGGGGGGTGAGTCACGTGGGTCTCTGTTGTTGAGCAGAGGCAGGATTCACTTAAGGCGTGGCGTGAGGTAAGGCCAGGCCGGTGATCAGACTCATGTTCCGTTCTTCCGTGTGCTCGCCTCCGCGGCCCGGCCTACTTGAGTGAGTTCCTCAGGGGCGGGCACCGGGCAGGCCGTGCTTGCTGAACAACAAGTGAAACTTTTACTGTTGTTTGTCTTTTTTTTTTTTACACTATCTGTTGTTTGTTTGTTTGTGTTCGGCAGTTCGTGCCCGCCTGCTGCGTCCACCCGCCGCCGTGAAATGTACATGATTGCTCTGTCAATTGACATCATGACATCCACGGCGGTGGGCGGCGTGCCGTGCGCGAAACAAATGCCACCATGCGCCATCGGCCCGACTGCGAGTGTGCGACCCGACCCGCCCCCCGCACCGCACCCCCAACTCTTACTACGATCCACCATGATGTGGCCGCATTGCATTTGCAGCAGTGCCACACTGCCACCCCGCGGCCCCGTGGGCGCTGCGCCTGCTCCGCAGCTGCTCGGCTGGGCTGGCTGACTCAACGGCCGAGGCTGACTCAGCAGCAGGCCGCGGGGCCGCGGCAATGCGAGCGGCGGCGGCACTGGCTAATGGGATAATCTGCATGATGCAGTCAGATGAGATCCCATAGCCAGTGCGGCTGCTGCCCGGCCCCAGGGCCTGAGTGCGGAAAGCGCCCCGCCCCTGCGGCAGCCTTGGTCGGACTCGGAGTTCGGACGACCAAGGCTGCCAGTGCCTAATTACCTGCGGCGAATGCGGACACGGTCCATGGGCCATGGTGGCACACTGGCAGTGTGGCATTGCCCATGGGTGACCGTGTCCTGACACTAGTGCTGCCCTCCACTGGATGGGGCCCGACAACTGGTGGCACTTTACACATTGTGCCATAATGGAATCTCAGTCCATAATAAGGGAATCAGAGACCTTGAAGTAGGACCATTGCTCTGCATTATCTGTCCATACTCTAGGAATTGAGTCACATTGCGTTTGAGCAGTCTGGCTCACAGTACATAGACAACCACCATTTTTGATTTCACAATGGAACCCAACTCTTGTCATGTCACCTTCACTTTTTATCTGGAAAAAGTCTGTGATTTATTTCTTTATGTAGGTAGATCATGAGTGCATGGTCCCGAGCGGGGTTGGATACGGAAGGGTTCAATGATGTGGAGAAAGAGCCAGAAGCAGTTTGTACTTTACTATTTATCAGTGGCTTCCCTAATACAGACACGACATTGCCATGTTGCATCATGTTGTTTAAAGCGTTTGCGCCAACTTTAAGTGGCACCTTTATAGGTACAGAGTTTTTGCTGTGTAAATTGTACATGATTCTCTTCAAGAATCAGAACTAGGGCCGGAGAGTTTACCTTGAATGAGTCTGCTTCCAGTCTCCTCTAGATGCCGGCTACTGCACTCACTAGCACTCTGTGCAGTTACCGGGTAGAAAAGCTTTCCGGCTGACTTCCTGGTGCGACACACAAAACAGACTGGGGTCTGTAACAATGCTGTGCAGCTCAACGAGCTATGCTGGCAACTGCACTCACCCAGCACTCTGTGAAGCCGCCGGGTAGAAAAAGGATGGGTAGTTGGACAGGGGTCAGAGAGGCAATGTTCACAATGACATGGGCAGATGTTAGTAGGGGAGTGGTGGGGTGGGGGGGTGCCGCTTGCCATGATCTACAGCAGCAGAATGGGGAGAAGGAGAGAGTGTGCACAGATTTGGGGCATGGGGAAGGAAGGGAGGGAGGTAAAATGGAGTCTTCAGTGTTTGGCTATTAAGGGATCTCGAAAGGCAGCAAGACCAGGCAGTAAACCCCTGATTGGTTAAGGCCCTGAATGACATCAGAGGCCTGGTGCTAACTGGGCATAATGCAATCAGACTTGTTTGCAGCGTGTGAGGAGTAAAAGCAAAGGGTAAAAGTGATTTTGCCTGTTTCTATGCCCACTTCATTGTTTAGTTGAAATCTGCATGCAGGGGACCCAGCAGCGCATAAGGGCTACCATTGGATGTCTGCTGCTGCTGTATCCAATTAACATCCTTTTTACAAAATGACCTCCCGGAAGGCTGCACGGTTACAGCTGGAGTCCTGATCCCCACACTACCTTCATCAAGATTGTTTCCCATTTTCTCTGTTTCACCCCCTCCCCATCGCTCCAAACATGTATGTCTTGCTGTCAGTCTCCCTCATTCTCTGTCTCTTTATGCCTTGTCCCAAATCTCCCTCCCTCTCCCATTCTCACACTCAAACTCCACCTCTTTCTGTCTGCCCCCTTCTCTCACGCTTCAACTCCCCTCTCAAGCTCCGTACCTCTCCTGCCCTATCTATTCCATTATTCTTCCTTTTCAACTCTGTATACCCCTGTCTCTTGTTCCTAATAGTCTTTCTTGATTTACTCCTAATCGTGTCTGCTTTTCTATTCTTTCTCCCTCTCTCTGCCCCCCTCTGTGTGTCTCTCTCCTCCTCTCTCTCTTTCAATATATATATATATGTGTATCTGCTTGTGTGTGTGACCGCACAAGCGTGCGCCTACACATAATTTCCTCTCTCCCATCTAACAAGTGTGGTCTAGAACTTAGAAGTGTGTTCAAATGCACTCTTTTGCCTCTGGGGTTGCCGGAATGCTGGAACCACTACGCCTACCATAACAAGTAAGTGTTTTCCAACTTCAAAGTATTATACTTTCTCAACCCATGTGTGCCCTTCCCCATCCATCCCACTACTAGCCTGTGCCAGCAGTTGCTGCAGCGTCAAACATGTGACATGGAGCAGCAGCAGTGTGATGGGCTGCTGGTGGGCCGATATAGGTAGGTCTAGTACTGAACTGGCACGGGGGCGCGCGTCCGCACTGCGGGGCGGCGCTGCGCCCAGCATCATGGGGCCAATATTTTTTGGGCACTGGCACTTATTTTTTTACAAATTAAGCACTGCCCTTTTGTTTGCACCTGCCATAATGAAAGAAATGTGTAATGTCAAGAACTGGCGGCATCAGGAAACCAAATCAGGGCAAAGTGGTATTCCAGCAGGAAGTGGGCTGTGAGCGTCAAGTGGTGCAACAGAGGTGCCCACAGGACTGGCCCGGGACTGCCTTCCATTAGCTGAAAAGATCTTTGGTGTGTGCCAGGGGAGGATGCTACTATGATTATGAAGGCCATATGTGGCTGGAAGACCTTGCAGCCGCAGTACTGCTCTCCCAAGAACAAAATGGGTCCTGGCAGCAGATTGTCCCTGCGAGCCCTGTTTTGCAGCATCAGACAGGGCGCTACAGCGACATTTCCTTGGAGTCTTTGTTCCACTACAGAAGGAGCCTTCACAGCAGCTTCTCAGCAGCATACCATTACCCTAAAGTCCCTGCAGCAGAGAGTTCTCAGGTTGTTCCAAGCCACGCCTGATAGCTCAACCAGTGCTGTTTTTGATAATGCATTTTGGTACTTAGGGTTTCATTAATAATTGAATAATTTTGATTGAAAGTTCCAGAATGCTAAGAGAAAAATAGAAATGGCTACAATACTCACACAGCACATGGGAACGCTTGATAGCTGTGGCATCTCACCAGACAGACAGGTCACTATAGCATCATATTCCTGCTGTGCTGCAGGACGCGAGGCCTCACAGCAGCACGTGCTGCAGTCAGTGGTGCACTGCTTCGAAGGTCATTCTGCAGCAGGAGCAATTAGGGTGGTTAAATGGCCCCCTTTACACCATGGTTCCAGGTCTGAGCTTAAACGTAGCAAATGATTGTCAGGTGGGTTGTTGGAAGTAGTTTACATAAACTGAACAAAGACTACATTTTCCATGGTGCAATAGCAAGAGATAGACACAGCATCATGGTCCTCCTGCAATGCCTACTGAACCACAACAAACAAGGCGTCAGGGCATCAAGTCCATCATACACACTGAAGACTGGGCTCTGCTGAACCCACACCCTAGTTGTCCTTGCTGTCATTACATCAAAACCTAGACCATATACAGCCAAATCCTGAGACGCTTCCTGTCCCTCCCTTTCACCCAGCAACTTACAAATCGGTATGAGCTGCTGTGTTCGACGAATTTTAATCATAAAAAGAAGCCTGCCATCGGCAGTAGACAAGGGTGAGGTGGGGAGGTATACAGAGGTGGTGATGTGGAAGGAAAGGCACTTAATTTGGAGCCTCTTTGATGTCAGAATGAGCTTGTGGTATTTCCCATAATTTCAGCAAATGTTTGATGAAATGCTGTACCTGTCATTGTGTTCAGTTATACTAAGAGCGTGATGAAATGCTGCAACTATAACTGTTTATCAGCAGCAAGGGTATTGGCTGCATCTTGCATATTTGATAGAGGGGAATCAAACGTATATGAACTTAATTAGGAAACATCTAGTGTTATCATTTTGCGGGCACATGTATTTCATCATTCGGGGATGCACCACAGAGCCTGATTAATCACAACCATGAATAATGATTTAACAAAGTGATTGCCAAGAGCATTTCATAGGATAGGTATATGAAGGCAACATTGGTCCCCATGTAAGCAGAGTACAGCTCTACAAGGCCTATGTTTACCCGTGATGTGATCCTCATTCATTGTTCAGTGTGATTACCCTCTCTGGCCAGGCCAGCTCCCCCACATTCCAAATTGATCGAGAGCATATTTACCCTCTTTGAGTGTTTTGCAGTGAGGTTCTGGTAATGTTTCTTCATCTGTCACCAGGTTTTGTTCAATAGAAGAGTGTTATCTGATCCATTTCATGAGTCGAATGCATTTCTCTTAGGTCGAATAGATAAACTAAATTACTCGATCTGCACGTCTCGCAAGATTTTTCCTGCACATCTCACATTTTTAGAGTTACATATGGAAGGCTTTTCAGCTCTGCAATAATATCTATTGAATTTCTGACTTACTTTTTTCATATTTTCTTGCAGAACCTGCCCGAAGGAACTGGGGCTGTCGGATCTTTGCAGCTGACTTACATATCAAAGGTAATTGCAGCATTTATATTTTTATTTTTTATTTGTGTTTTTAGTATACAAAATAACTACACAATGTATTCATAAACGGATACACAATTCATTTCATAGATTTCATACACAGTGTAAACAATATAAAACCCATAGTCATCCCTACATTTCACTAACACCCACCTGATCAATTATCACATAGCTGGACTCAAAAGAATATTCTCACCACCAACCTGCTGTAAAGCATTACAAATCTTTATAAACAATGTCACTAGGGCTACAATAAGTCAGATTTGTGACGTTGTCATTAGTCTGTTCCAAAATTCCATAGATACACCTGCCGAGGGCAAGTGCACAAAAGCCCAAGAAATAATGTTCCATCAGAAACTATGGAAGGACATTTAATTACAACATTTTTCAAATACCCAAACTAAGACCAATCCTTTCCAATGTGGGTAAGCAATTGAATCTACATTTGAAGTACCACCTGCAGAACTTCTGTGCAGGGAACTTTCTCAGGTAGAGTCTTATTTCCTTTGTCAGAGTATAATAAAGTGCATCATTGCAACACATCTTGAATCTGTCAAGGGCTTCCATGTCTTTAATCACGTCCCATCGTTTGACTTTAGTTTTCATGACTACTTGTGAGTCTGTACTCAAAAGACCCGACCCTTCTATGAAATGGGTACAGTGCTTCTTATAATTCCTAAGAAAGACATTGTCCACGCCATCCATCATTTCTCCCAAATGTGCCCCCAAACTAGTAAATATTTTCTTTGAAATTTGTTAAATACAACCTTTCAACACCAAGCAGCTTTGATTTGACCTCCTTTTGATTTTTCATCTTACCAAATCTAAGGGCGCGGAGACTTACAAGGTGTTTTCTATCTTTATCAAGTGTCCCCAAACTAGGGCTTTCCATGTTGGCCACCTTATTATATACAAACAAGAATTGCTTCAGATCCTGTGCCCAACACGACTGAAGACCTCACTCTAGGCATATTACACTCATGGGCGTGGATCTAGGCAGGCCCAAAACCTCTTTCAGGGCCTTACCCTCCAGGAAATCTAAGTATTTCCTACCAGTTAAAATGATCAATTCGGCTCTGTATAGCACGATAGCAGTCACTTTAAAATTAATAGAACTCTATTAGGGGATAAAAAATAAATGCACACATCCTACCTTTGATAACCTTCATTAAGGTAATGCACGATTGCACCTTGATCTCCATAGTCTTTTTTTGCACTTTCAGTATGTCTGTAACGAAAATACGAGAAGCCCAGGTACTTAAAGATCTTGGGCACAATTCATGGAAAAGTGTGCATTTATCCCGCAAAGGTCGCTCGCTGAGAACAACACTGCGCAAGCCTGCATGCAGAATTAATTCTGCATGCTTTGCGTATTCATGGAATTGTTTGCGCAAAGTAACCGTATACACAGTCGCGGCCGGAACGTCCTGACACGCTCCCATGTAAAACAGCCAGAACAGCTACCTTTGCATGCTCCCCTTGGCGCAAATACATGCACCTTTCAAACAGTGCATGGGGTCCCCCACCTGCATCTCCGGGACTTTGTGCGGTGTCCCTCATAACTGTTACCGGCACCACGACAACATGCATACGATTTATTGTAACTCGGGTAATACACAGAAAATCAGTGCGTGAACCCCCGTAAACCGTTCCTGCACACCGCTAGACTGCGTACGCGCATCCCTATGTCAGATCAGAATCACGGCTGTGTACATGCACCCCTGAATCCGACACCCGATCTTACCTCTGCACAGTGTATCCTATGCCCAAATTTCTGTTTGCCTGCCTTCGGGTGGCAGTAAGTATGTGGCCTTTGCGTGGCCATTTCCCTGCCGAGAGGTTGCACGCTCGGATCCATGTATGTGTCCTTCCAATCATTAGTGTGGGTGCAATAGACTGCCTGCCTGTCCCTTGTAACGACCACATTTTGCCTTGTCCTTCCTCATTTTCCATGTTCCGTCCCCTACCCTGTCCTCTGTGCAAGCCACGCCCATTCTCTGCATGATGTCTTGCGCAAGGCACTCAGCCTCTCGCAGTGACATGCCAAGCCTGCGTGAAGTCCCCACAAAATACAAAGAAGTGCTGCGCAGTCGATTCCATGAATCAACAAAAAGTATTTCGAACACCGTTTGGTATCCAAAGTCCTGATTTTCCACACAGATAATTCAATGAATCAGGCCCCTTAACTTCTGCCACTCTGGTTTCGTTAATAGGCCACACACTGTGTTTCCTTAGTTTTGTATTACTTATTGTTGCTACAAAGGACTTAACCAAGTTTATCTTTAGTTTATTAATGCTTAGATACGTTGGCCTCCCATGAGTCAATCTCTGTAGACCCAGCGGGGTAAAGTCTAATAAGATCAAATCATCTCCGTAAGCAATACATTTTGTTCTTAAACCTGCACATTTTGGAGGATAATTCCCCTAGCGGTTACTCCTCACTCCTTTACCCAGAGAGATACACCTGGGAAGATTGCTTTCAGAATTTAACCTTAACCTTAACCTTGCCTCGTTGTTCGAATATAGCAATTGAAGCATCTACTACAGCCCTGAGTCGATCCCCCACAGATTCAGTTGTGCATTAACATTTCCAAGTCAACATTAATGAATGCTGAGGAGAGATACACGCCCACCACTATATACAGAGCTCTCCCAGTGTGTCCTCCGGCTTGTGCCAAAAAAGAAGCAAGTGTCATACCACTTAATGTGGTCCAAATGCCCTTTTTGAACCCTGTTTGTTGCGGGTTAAACATATTAGTTGATTCAGCCCACTTTGTTTAGTCCTTTAATACCAAGGCCGTCAAAATCTTGGGAGATACATCTAATAACCAAATTGGCCAATTGCTCATCGGAGACTTTCTAAGGCCTTTTTTAAAAATTAAAACCAAAATAGACACATCCACAGAACGTTTGCCTGTTCCAATTATCTGCTTAAACAATCAATAAAGAATGTCTGCTCATACTTCCTTTCTACATTTTAGGAGCTGATTAGACATACCGTCGGGACCACAAGCTGTGGAATCCTATAGCGCCTCTATTATTGTCACAATGTTGTCTCTATCAAAGACATATGCCCAAGGTATCTCAGATGGCGTAACAGTGTTTCAACGTCTTATGGAACCACTCGCCTCCCCTTTATATTTCACTGTGAAATAATCACCCCATGCACCCTCAGAAACACGCTAGGCCTGACAATCTATTTGCATCTTATTCTTGTGATTCAGTTGCCACCAAATCCATCTGGCATCTTTCTTAATCAAGTTCCAAAACAGGTCTTGGTTTTCCTTTATATAGATCTGCAGTTTATGATCTTTCACCCATCTTTTATACTTACTCTTACGTCCCGTCCCCTTTCCACCATACTGCATGGGCATCCCTTCCAAGGGATGGGAGACGGAACGTTTTTCACCAGAAAAAACCTTATTTCCCTTTAAATTTAGAGGCGCGCGGGGGAGCGGCCTGGGGAGCATGCACTGCCCTGACTCCGCCCTCCAGCGCCACACCTCATTCCCCTTTTCCGCACTGACGGGAATGGGCCAAATTCACCAGCACTCTTGGGTCTGACTTCGGCCATGTAATTCCACGCGCGGATACTTCTTCTCTTTGTCTTTGTTTTTTATCTGTTATCATTCAGGAACTCAGGCGCCATGCTCCTCCCCGGCGCATGTCACCTTCCACAGGGTTCAGCAGGTGTCCATCCTGCAACGGGCTGTTCCCAACTTCAGACCCCCACGCCCTCTGCCTACGTTCCCTTGGTCCAGACCACGGTTGGGGGACTGAAACCGCCCTACTTGACCTGAAAAACCAAATGGACGATGCCAGAGACATGGGCAAATCAGCTCTTCTCCTACTCCTTGACTTATCTGCAGCGTTCGATCTCGTAGATCATGACGTCCTTTGCCATCATCTCTCCTTCACCGCCAAGTTCTCCCCTGACGCCACAGCATGGATCAAATCCTTCCTACAAGACAGAACCATGCAAGTATTTTCCGACCTAGCCTCTGCCTCACCCACTACCATACTCTTTGGCGTGCCCCAAGGCTCATGCCTCTCCCCCACACTCTACAACATCTTCACACGACCCCTCTTCCTCATCCTCAACGCTATGGGTATATCCTACACTAACTACGCGGACGATACCCAGATCCTCCTTACCCTCACAGGCAACTACGACACCGACTCCATGACCCTTAACAACCTCTACAACACCATCCAAGCCTGGATGGCAGACAATGGACTATGCCTCAACTCTGACAAGACAGAACTCCTACTGGTAGGTTCCCCCGAAACGCTAAAAAAACTTGACTCCCAATTCAGTCACTTCACCATCAACACCATCAAAATACCTGTTTCAGACTCAGTCAAAACTCTTGGAGTCTATCTAGACTCTAACCTCTCCATGGACAGACAAGTCAACGCCATTGCCTCCTCAGCCGCATATCATGCTAAACTGATCAACGCAGTCAGGCCTTTCCTCTCCAAAGAGAACTGCACAAACATAGCCAGAGCCATCACCGGCTCCAGGCTAGACTACTGCAACATACTCTTCCTAGGAACCTCAAAAAAAAACTTGGAGAGGCTACAAGTCATCCAGAATAGTGCTCTCCGAGCAGCCCAAGGTATTGCCAAAAGGGACCACATCTCGGAAGCCAGAAAACTAGCCCACTGGCTCCCAATAAAGGAAAGAATAACTTTCAAAGCGCTCACATTGACACACAAATGCATCCATCTCACTGCCCCCGATTACCTCTCACAAAGAATCCACTCCGTCGCCTCTACAAGACCAACAAGATCACCCTACACCAACATGCTCTCTGTGCCATTAGTAAAAAGATCCAGAGCAGGTGGATCCAGCTTCCCCTATCTCGCACCCACTCTCTGGAATGCCCTACCTCCCACCATCCGTGGTGAGCCCTCCCTCCTAGCCTTCCGCAAAGCACTGAAAACCACCCTCTTCTCATAAGGTCCCTCGCAGCTGCATAATACCAACCATATGACCCACTGCCTAAATTGTATTGACCAACCGCATAAGCTGTAATGATAACCTTGCTTGTTCCTATCTGTATTATGCCTCTTACCTATACCATGTCTGTAACTAAGCTCATGCAAGTAACAGCGCATCAATGCCCCTGGGCTGCTTGCGCGCTATACAAATTTAAATAAATAAAATAAATAAATAAATTGGCAAGCTTGTACAGCGTGTGGATTGCTGTCATCGAAAGCGCTGAAGAACAGTCTAGCCAGGTGGAGGGAGCTCTTCCAGTAGTCACCTCCAGAGGACCTCAAGAACTTTGTGAAACACTGAGCCAGGCCCAAGGGAGGGCCGCTATTTTCCATCACGCCCCGCAAAGGAGACTCCTTTCCAAGGACTCTCCCGCGCGGGAGGGACCGTTCAGGTCCTTGTGCCAGCATGTGCACCGAGGCTGCTACAGCTACTGGCCTTCGGGCCGAGGGATCCTCGGATCCTCCCGGTGGTAGTGTTGAGGGACCGAAAGGTTCTTGTACCGGATTGTCATCCGAGGGGCTCTGCCCTTGTACCGGCAATATGGCCGAGGAGCTATGCCCTAGTACCGGCAATACGTCTGAAGGGGTGCCTAAAAGCAGCTCTACCGACCCCCGGGTCGAGGGTGTTACACCTACCGGGCCTAGAGTCGAGGAGCAGGGTAGGCCTTGTGACCCACACGCAAGAGTTTTTGAGGAGGCTCGGTTCAGCGAGCCGAGCAACACGTCACAGGCACGTGGCAGACAGCTCAACAAGATGGCTGCCGTGCCAGACAGAGGCACCCGTCCGACGCCATTCCAGGCGTTCAGTGAAGAATGAGTGTCAAGGTGGGACTGGCCTCAACCAGGTACGTGGCCTACAGCCTATCTTTCTTATGCACAGGGCAGCTTCCCACTGCGTCCATACGGGCAGGGTATGCAGCGGCTCCAGCAGCTCCCGGCTACCCCGCCAGTATCCCCTACCACCTCTATGGCCAGTGAAGAGGGGTTCTTCAAGAGGTTCCTCTGGCTCATGAAGTCACCTCAGATTGGGGTTATTCTCAAGGATGCCATCAGGGAAGTCCTCTCTACGATGCTAGCAGCACAACAAAGCACCTCCACCGGCAATCTTGCGTACTGGAAGAAACTCTATTCAAACGCGTCCCTGCATCTTCGTCAGGCTAATGCCGATGCCATGCTGGCTGCCGCTAACCAAAGTTTATGGTGGGAAATTGCGAACTTCCTCCCGGAACTCCCTACGCAGACCAATAAAGTTTTAAGGCGGGGATGGCTGAGGCCAAGCTGGTGGCGCAGGACCTCATGGAATCCACCGTGGCCCATATTGACACCTCTGGCCATGCCATCTGCATCCCCACGGACAAGAGAAGGACAGCCTGGCTCCAGGTAACAAAATTCAATCCGGACATCCAGGAACGCATATTAGATCTACAGTTCGAGGGGAGACCTCATCCACTCCACCAAGGACGAAGAGCTGGACAAGAAGAAAAACAGCTTACAAACGGCCAAATCTTTATCCATCTTGACAAAGTCCACGCCCAAGTCGAACACCCAGTCACAGCAGCGCTCTCACAGAGGGCATACGTATGGAGGGTTCCGTGGCTTCCAGGAACGGAGATGCATGCAGCCAGACCGCTCCCCGTCCAAGGCCTCCATATCCCGCTGGATGGTCTTGGCCATCAAAGAAGCATACGAGGGCCAGCACAAGCCACTTCCGGCCAACATGCATGCCCACGCAGTCAGGGCCAAGCCAACGGCCATCGCATTCCAGCGCCATGTCCCTTGGCAAGTCATAAGCAGGGCGGCCACCTGGGCCGCTCCCTCGGCTTTCTGCAAGCATTGCTGTTTTGATGCCGGCTCTCGGCTTTCCGACAGGCGGTTATCAGGAACGTATTTGCTTAAGGAGGGTCTCCTCTCCACCCTGAGGCTACATTCAGTTGTAATCGCCCATGCAGTATGGAGCAAAGGGGACAGGGCGAAAGAGTAATTATAAGTTACTCACTGTAGTGACTAACGTACTCTTAGTCCTTAGTCCCCTTTCCTCCATTCGTCCCACCAACCTCCACCCTAATAATACTGGTATCATTAGGCAGTGTTAAATCTATTGTCGACACGTCAATGGGGACTGAGGTGTGGTGCCGGAGGGCGGAGTCAGGCAGTGCATGCTCCCTGGGTCGCGCCCCCGCGCGCCCTTTAAATTTAAAGGGG
The DNA here is from genome assembly GCF_040938575.1 of Ambystoma mexicanum. Lineage (NCBI taxonomy): Eukaryota > Metazoa > Chordata > Amphibia > Caudata > Ambystomatidae > Ambystoma > Ambystoma mexicanum. The sequence goes on from NC_090932.1 coordinate 314,980,482, forward strand.
TAGAAGGTTTTTTCTGGTGAAAAAGGTTCTGTCTCCCGTCCCTGAGAAGGGCCGCCCATGCATTATGGAGGAAAGGGGACTAAGAACTAAGAGTACATTAGTCACTACGGTGAGTAATTTACAATTTTGTCTGCAAGACCTGATGGCCTGCTCCTCGACATTCCGCTCTGTAATGTTTGCTTTCCTCGATTTCCTAATATCAGATCGCATAGACCGATACTTTAGGGCAATAGCCTTGTCAAAATGGGGTTTGTCCACAACAAAAACCTGTTGCTCGAATCAACTGGTTGAGGCACTATACTTCTTCATCAACATTAAGGTTTGTGCAAACTCATATGGCACAGTACACAGCTCTTCGTCTTTTTCACACAGATTACCCCACTGTGTCTCTATGCATTTGTTCAACTTCCCCATGTTTCTACTAAAATGGAGCACTCTGTTCTTCGAGGCATTTACAACAAGATTTGTACACCTGGTTTCCTCTATTGCTCTATTATAGTACTAGGTTATCCACAAAAATTGTAATTGTAATTTGCATGCCAAGACTTGAACCTTCCGAGTGAATGCAAGGATATCATTTGATCTCTGTCAATCCTTGTAAATGTAATACACTGGGTGCTCATAAATATCGGCCAATGGAAATTCCCTCCAATCACCTGGAAGTTGTGTAGCACTGTAAGAGGAGATTAGAGGTCTTCTCGCACTGATAGCTTGCTTTGGTGGTTGCTAAGAATGGGACCCAGTTCTGGCGGGTGGCGAGGAGGACGAGAGAGGAGGAAACAAAAGATTTGCATCCCACCTCCACTACTCCTCAGAGTACAATCAGGGGAACAGGGGGACACTCACAGGTGTCAATTGCGAGTCAACTCTATGGATCCATTATGGATCCATTAATAGAGACAGATCTCATGTGGTCTTGAGAAGGGGGTCGAGGAGCACTTTGATAATTCCAGAATGTAGTTTTAACGCATGAGCAGTACTTGAGACAGGAATTTGATCATCGAGAAGGGAAAGAAATGTGCTAATCACCGGAAGGAGGCAGAACATTTTTTGGTGGTGTACTAGAAGAGCAGGATCCACACCTCAAGGCAGAACAGCAATGCAATCAGCACCAGCAGAAAGCATGCGTGGCGAGTAGAATGGCTGCTCAGAGACTTCATCCATGGTAAATATTTCAATGTCTGTTCTGGTATAGTGCTTCCTGTCGGATTCCCACAGCTTCTAAGCACTGTAATAACAGGTATTATTATTTCCCAGTTTAATGGTCCTAGGTTTATCAGTCTCAGGAGGATAAAGCTTAAGTCGGTTCTGCCAAGGGATTTGACTTTGTGAAGTGCAGACTAGCCGTCAGGATTGTACTCTTGAGCAATCCACCCAGCGGGAACTCGGAATTCAGATGGATACAACTGTTTCTGCTGGCAAAAGGGAAAATTGATCAGCACTGAGCTTGCAGGACTCTCAGATCCACTCAGGCCGGGGGATTTTCGAATGTACAGAATATTTATTTATGTTCAGTATTAGCTGCCGTAGACCAACGCCTGTTTAGCACAATAAAAATGCTTTGCCAAGGTTTTCCTTGTACATCCTAAGTTTTTCACTTATTGTTGAACATTAAGGGCCTAATTCATGGAGCCTTTAGCACAGTGCCAAGTGGTGCAAAGACACTTTGCACTGCCAACAAATTGTGCAAGGAGTCCTTTTGCAATGTGACTTTGCTCTGCAAAAAATGCACTTTGCACCGCTCTGTGAATCAGGGCGGGTTCAACGTGTTTGTTGGCAGTTTTGCACCACGCTAAAAGTTCCATGAATAAGACCCTTAAATATTAAACAATAAGAAAAAGAAAAGGCAAACATTTTCAGACTGCGCGGTAACTGATGTTACTTATTGCTCCCATCGTCATCCACCTGGCATGATGGGAGCCGTGGGGGGTTGAGTTGACTCAACCTGTGATGTAGGTAACCGTCCTGTTTCGAAAGCCCACCTGAGTTAGTCCTATAGAAGTATCACCCCAGCAAGATCTTGTGAAGTTTTCTTTTGCATTTCTCAAAGCAAAGCAACTTTGTACTTTTTAGTTTGGGATTTACCTGTGCATTATCATAACTTGAATGCACCATCCTGCACTTAGCAAATATGCCGCAATGGTCTTCCCACGTACCCATAGTTCCCAAATTCTATTCTGCAATTACTATCTTACGTATGTTTTAATCTCAAGCTACAATTGATGTGTTTTTCCTCCCATTTTTATTTAAGCCACTGGTGAAAATGTTGAAAGGCTATGTGCCCAATATGGGATTTTGCCCTTTAATTAGATACCCGACTCCACCCTGAAGATGTGACAACCTCCAAAGCAGAACTATCAGTACCTAATTCATAACTAGCCTCTATTTGCTGGAATGGGACCCCCATCTTCCAGGACCCGGAGGCCCACTTGAAGACAGACGGCTCTAGGGCATGTATCAGGCATAACATGCAGACTTCATGGGAGCTGGAATGCATAAGGGAACAGGGTAATGAGAAGGTTCCCTTTAAAGTAGCTGCTCCTGTTACTGCCCAATAAAACGGGCCCCAGTGATGTGCTTTGGAAATGTTAGCTCTTGTGGGCCGGGATTTAAGAGATGATAAGGACTCAAGGATCTCCAAGCCTGGTAGGGAAGAGGTGAGGGCAATCCGGTGCCTTCACTTATGAGCAGCGGGAGATGAGTGGCCGGAACCTCCCAAGGAATCACAGGACCAGATGCTGTTGCAAGATCCGTCACTCACTAAACTCCCTACCACTGGAGCACAGTGTCAACAGGATAATCAGGAGGACTCCTGCATGCGTCCATGCCATGATATCCTTGACCAGATAGTAGTAAGGATGCATACACATGATCCAGAGCTACGTCCCTGGGGGCCAAGTGTGTGACGTCCTAGTCTGTAATTCCACTTTCCATTTGACGCGTGCCGTCTTTTCTCCCTGTTGGAACCTCCCTGTGCACACAGTTTGTTTCTGCCCATGTACATGTCCTATTCCCTGCGAGCTTATTCTGCCAGCCCGAAGTTAGTTCAATGCATAGCAGCTTGTGTGTTGGAGGGTTGGGATGCATCCCCTCTAGCATGGGGGTTCATTCCAGGTCAGAGATGTGTGGGCCTGAAACCTATCTGCCTACTTTACAAGTGTCAACATATTTGGAAAACCATTTGTGTATAAGAGGAAATCAAAGCGTCCAGGCAGGCAAATGCACTTTTTGATCCCATGAAAAAATTGCTATACTTGCTTGCTTTTTGGTTTACATCGTACTACTTGTTTAGTATTCAATTAGACACCAAACAGGCTCTTGGGTGTCCAAGAGAAGAAGAACAAGCATGGCTGCGACAAAGGCATGGTGTCAATTTAGCATTGACTGCACTACCAAGGGGATATATCATCAACCATATAGTGTGGCTGATTCCTCAGTACTGTAGCAGTCACCTTGTAAAATGCTGTGACGAATTGTGCATGGCTTATGGATTACATTTGCCCTGTTGCTTTGTTCAATACAAGTGAAAACGGTATCAGACAAGGGTTATTCTGTCAAACAAAATGATAGTAGAACTTACTTGTATTTTCTTTGTCTGAAAGCTACAAAACGATCAAGACTTGTGTTTGGCCATTGTAGCACCTCTTATTACCAGTGCAGAAAAAGCACTTAAATTCAGGATATATGCACACACTGTAGAGTTAAGCCTCCTGGACTCAGGTGTGCCGCCGGACCGCCACCCCTTGATCTCGTGTGGTCTGGTCCCCCTCCCTGCCTGCGCTGTATCAGACATTTTGCATATCCTTTGTTGTGGGCTAGTGTGCCAGGAATAGTTAAGACCGCTATCAAAATGGAAGCAGAATATTGTTGTTATAGACATGGTATCTTATAAAATGTTAGTAATCTTCCTAAATAGCTAAATGTGTACTGTTTCTTTTTTATTAGTTAAGTGCATATGGTTGGTTTATCTCAACCTTTCACACTAATTAAAACACACAAATTGTCACATGTATAGTACATAACATAAAAACAGTATACAAGTATAATAATAACTAGTGCTTGAAGTTAATGTAGACATAGCTCCGAACAGTACTTTGGCCCTCAACCATTGGGGATGTGCACCAGTATTGGCTAGCGCAGGGAGGATGTCAAAGCGAATACATTAAATAAAACGTGTCAATGCGGGGGTACGCAATTTAACTAAGTAGCAGGGGGGGGTATCACTAAACATTGCCTGCAGAGTGTACGCAGATATTTCCGAAGCCTAGCCAAATGTGCAAGAGACTTAACATGGTCACGTACTCTGGTTTTAATTCCTGATCTGCGTGAAAATGGAGCCAACTCTGATTCCCACATACAGGAAAGACCAATGGCCGTGCAATGAGAATTAACCAAGCTCTCCAAGTCCTGAAACCAAGACCTACGTGAGTAACGCTTTACATGTTCTAACATGTAGCTCATCAATGAATCTCCGGCTGTCTCTCCAAATGTAATCTTAGCCCATAGGCCAAAGGCAGACACTTTCCATAGTGACATTAATGATTGAAACCCCAGCTCTAATCTAAATGTGTACTATGTGATGCAGAGCTTGAAGAGATCTGCTTTGAAAGATGGAGCTCCTTGTAAAGTGTTTTTGATGAATGGTGTAGGCTTTACAACTCAGAGTCTGGATTTGTGATATTATAAGCATCAAGTGGCGTTGCAATACAATTTGCAAATATATTGTGATATTGGAGGATATGCTGTTTAAGAGTTGTGTATGTGCCTGCAAAAGTAAAATAAGGCATCGTTTTTCGATAATTTGATATATGTTTCTCTCTTGAGTCTGGTGCCAGAACATTTCACGTATGATATATGTGCAATGACATGGAATTGCACTGCGATATATGATAGCTATTATGAGATGGGGAGGTGAATTGGTGTTTTATGAGCACTAGTTTGCACATATATTGTGATCCCTTTTTAAGGCGTGTACAGACCCTTTTTGTGTGGTTAAACATGGATGCCTGCTATGTCTTGAAGGCTGCCATGTAAAGATCTCTGATACAACACGTATCCTCTGATTCCTGCAGCGCACTTCCTGTGCTTCCCTTCTATCTAATGCCTCTGATCAGGCAGGCTGCACAGACATCAGTGTCATCTCCCTCATCCCGTTCTTATCCCTGGTGCACATGTGTAATAGATGTAGAGACCAAGACTTACTCAAATAAAATCCTTGACAGGCAATGAAGAGTTGTCAGAAATCTAGTGACCACATTTTTAAGGGTGGCCATTTTGTAAAAACATCTTTATGATTGTTTTTCTTTGCACAAATGAACAGATCGAAAAATATGATACAGATAATGAAGGAAAAGATCACTTGGATTGCACACACATTCTACAAATACTGTAAGATTTTCAGGCTGACAAAGCTTCAATACTTTTATGCCTGATCAGGCCAAGTGAATATTTTGTAGAGGCGTGGGTATGTAAGTTTCTCCATTGCAGTTGTATTGTAAGTCAACAAAGGGAATCCAAACCGTGAAGAAAAGTTGTATGTTTAACATGACGATGAACTCTTAAGATTTATTTTCCCACCAAAGCACCATGGGTGGCTTTTTCTGTCAATTTCCACTTACCGGCTGTCAGGAGTCTTGCCACCACTAGAAGATGCAGGATTAGTTTACGTCCTTATCACAGTTTATTAGCAACATCCACGACCACCGTGCCAAGCAAAATCCCCTTAGTAGAGACTCTGTAGATAGCCTCATTGTCTTTTGTGTGTCATGTGCCACCAATAACAAATTGTATATGAACTTTCTCTGATCTGCAGACATGCAGATAAGGATGCCTTCTTCAACCAGATTTTCTGCAGAACTTTCCAGATATTTCAGATATAAAGCCCATCTTGCACCTATTCGTGTGTCTGTTTTTGGTTCTGTCATTCCATCAGCAGGGTTTTTTTATGCCGTTTTTTTGCCTCTGTTTTTTTGCTGGAAAAACGCAAAAAATTTTTTTTTTTAATTTGGGGCGTTGCCCCCCAATCCTCCCTTCCCAGTTTTTTACTACCTTTTCGCCCACAGGCCCAACCCCTTAAATCCCTTTACCCACCCCCGTATTTTTCAATGAGTTTTTTTGGCCAATAATCAGCGAAAAAGAAACCTGCAGATGAATGAGCATCGTACCCTGCTTTTATAGTTTATGTTTTCAGTGCCTTGTATATTTAAGAAATTAAACTCCTATTAAGACCTTACCTGCATGTCATCTCCTCAGATGTGGTAAATTGCCCCATCCGTGCCCCCCTGTGCTTGAATATTGCTGCAGTGCCTCCGTTGACTTATACTGTTATCTCTTCTGTACCGCTTTCCAAAATTCAGTTTCTCATGTTTTTAAGCCTGTTGCGACTCCAGCTGTGCATAGTTCCACTAACGTTCTGAGATCTCCCGCTTACCAACCCGCAAACATTTTCCTTATCAAGAGCTGGACAGGCCCCAGGATGACAAACTTTCAGATGTGAGTGGGTGACATGTCTCTACACACGTCTTAATAGCTTTACTCTAACACCAAAGGGCCACTGTTGTTGATATAAGGGACATCCACCACCATAGTGGTTCTCCACCTATCTATGCTAGATCTTTCTAAAGGTATCTTGATCTATACCTGTTGGTTGCTAAGCTACACTGTGACCTCTGCTCCCTTTGCCACACCCATGCAAAAATGCTTGGATTTCAGCGACTAATTTGTTCCTTTCTACATCTGGGATTTCCAGTTATGCCATCAGACCATCCTCTCTAATCCCAGCATTGCTTTCCTTTGACCCATAGATCTCTAATCACCCTGGATAAATTAGGGAAGCTACTGTTTAGGGCTTTCAAGTACTGTAGGGTGGTAATTTGGGTTTTGATTCAGAGTTTCCAGACCTAGAATTATAATAGAATCTGTAGTCCCATATGTATGGGTATTGAACTCCCCATTCCAATATAGATCCAACTCTTGCTTCCCATTAGTCTTAGATATTATTTTGCTTTTGATATGTGACCTGTTTGTTTTTCAGAAAGGACCAAAGCAAACATATGTTTTTCTGAAGTTTGGAACACAGCCGCATGGTCCTCATTATCACATTTGAGCTCTCTGCGACCTATCAAGGAGCAAAACCATTACATTTCAGTTTAAACAGCTGCAAATCAGCCCAAAATACCAGGCAAATCTCCCAATAAACATGTCTTCCTGTTTATTGGGGCTGTAGAACTATTGCCTTTTCCTCCAACGTCCCTCTAATTCATTCCCTTCTCCCTTCATTGTCCGAGAAAGACATTTCGATGTGAAAATAAACTCTTTTATTGATGAGTATAAACAACCCTCTTGCTTTATTGGAGAATGTAGAATTGTTTGTGTGGGTTAATATTTTAATTGCAACTTTTGCTTGGCTTTCCAGAAGCAGATGCGTCTCCTGTAGGAACTCTGTAACTATGTCCACAGTCTCATTAATAAAAGTGCTTTAGACGGAATCAATGAAGGAATTGCCTGCACATTGATTGGAACAGCATCTAAAGATTCATGTTATCAACTAAAGATTGCAGAAGATGTCAAGCCCTCCTGTGACCTGGTATAGGCTTGGAATGTGACGAACGTCACATGGGTTCTGTCCATTTCTAAAAGGCACGTGACTGCATGGTTCTACCCCTTCTGTTATCAGAGGTTATCTGTCAAAATAATTGATGGCTTGAGTGGGGTTAGCAAGGTCCGCATGCAGGCCACAGGTTTAATACAGGCCATGTTCAAGGCTTTCTATGGAGGTCAAGACAAGGGGAACTGAAGGGTCATCAAATATTGGACTATCGTTGGCCCACAGATATTACAAAGCAGCCCCATTCGACCAGGGTAGACATTTCATGCTTGCCTGATTCCAACATAGTGTAGTAACACCATATATGGATCCCCAGGGCCATGATAGCACGTTCACTAGAAAATAAGGCAAGCACTTCATTGGAAATCAGGAACTGATCAGCAGGGGAGAAAGACACCATTTGCTGCTGATGGAGGAAGGCCCCCGCTGTTGCCAGCAAACGTGTTAAAGCAGCGCTTACTTGTAGAGAGTAGGAAAGACAGAATGCCAGGGAGGAGATTGGGGGTTGGGTAAAGCAGGGCAAAGTGGAGAGGCCAGTCCAACATAAAGGACTGGAAGTGTCAGCTGTTGAATGAGAGCAGAGAAAAAGGAAAGGTAGGTGGGAGGTGAGAAAAGAGAAACATCTCGAGAAGGGGCAAGTGGGAAGAAATACTGGAAAGGAAGAGAGAATCAGACGGAAAAGAAAAGAAAGCAGAAGTGGAGAACTGAGCAAAAGAGATCGGAACAGAAGGGGACGTAGTAGAGTGATGAGGATGGAGAGGCGGCAGCGGGGAGAGGGAAAGTAAGAGGATAGAAAAAGGCAGGAGAAACTGAAGCATCGCCAAGCAGAGAGGAATGAGGAACGTGAGGATCAGGAAAGAATGAAAGGCAGGCCAGCCGAGGAGCATGAAGAAGGAGATGGAGAGAAGGGGCAAACATTTCAAGTTGCACACTACTAGCCACGCATACAAAAGCCACTTGCATCCTCAATTTTCCACATACAACACACCATTTCTAGCTTGCCAAGAGCCAATTACTAATAGCCAATGGCTAGTGGTGAGTGCAAATTATAAAGGTCTGCAGGAAGTATTGGAAAGACCACTGAAGGGGGAAAGATCGACAGAAAACCAGGATACTGGGAGCAGGTGTACTTAAAGGACAAGAACAGAGATGCCCCAAGAGTAAGAACATAAGTGAGAAACTAAGAAACAGAGTGTAGATATCCGAAGAGCAGTACCAAGGAAGTTAGATGACAAACCGAAGGAACAAATGGGAGAAATATGCGAACTAAAAATTGACGGCGAAAGAGAGGGAAGATAACAGAAACCCTAGAAGGAAGAAGCAAAAGAGGCGAATGCATTTGGTGGAAGGAGGAACATGCAAGCTTCATCCAAAGGAGATAAACATGACAAGGGTGGATGCAAAGGAATCATTGTCTACAGGCTGACAAACTTGACAGAAGCCAGAGTGGGAAGTCAGAAGTCTTTGAAGACATCCAGAGAGCGATCACATCACTGGCTCCAGTGGTCTGATGGTCCAAGAAGACATCTTCTACTAACCAAAACAACACTCTTCAGTGACCCAGGAGGATAACATATGCCCCGGAACGTGCTTCAGTCTTGAAAGACCAATAGTAGAACAAGGTAAAGAAGAAACGATTGGTGAGACTTGCAGACCCTCAAAGAATGTGAATCACTTTCTTTGATGATTAGTAAGTTACTCTGAACAATGAGGATTGTGTCTCTTTCCATTGATCCCTCGACAGTGAAACTAGGTAATTTGCGTGGGCTCATCACCTTACGCCAATGGGCCGATTTCGTGCAGCTTTGTGCTGTGCAAGCACAGGCACCTGGTCTATCACCAGCTCTTTCTTACATATATGTATTACCACCCTTTTGTAAGTGTCCAATTTTATGGTCCCTGGCATATTTCATTTGGCCTCTTCACGCATACAAAATCAGTACTTTACCATCCAGGACCAAATTTATAATCCAATTTTGAATGTTCATTTTCTCCAAATGCTTCACTTGTGTGTCCTCTGGCTCCGCTGTGGTACATTTACAGGGTTCGATACATTAATTTGTTTTCGAATCCTCTATGCTTTTGTGTTCTGTGAACCATTGAGTTTTGCTCAATTTTGTGATTTTTCAAAGGAGTTGCAAATTCATTCACTACAAGTCACAACTGTAGTATTTGCAAACATACCTTGGTTGACATTTAACTCTATAACTTTCCCACTAACCACCCACTGTGTCCCCTTTTCATTTCCAATCCTTACCACAGGGGTTTTGAAGTCGTTTTCCTATCCCCCACTTCACCTTCTTTTTTCTTCTGCATTATTTTGTGTTGATCCTTTGCTCACAGTGATGACTTACCCAGTTCTTGCGGTCACTCTGCAAATGGCCTTTGTGCATTTCCTGATCCGCTGTATCTTGTTGTAACCCTAAAATATAGGTTGTATCTTCTCTGGTATATGGTGTTACAGTCCAGTCCCTATATTTAAACAGGAGGAGACTTATTTGTAGGCAATGGGACTTCTGCTTAAATGTCTGAGTAAATACTCACGGGTTACCAATTTCCTTTGTGAATATATTAGTTTAATGCAATTAAAGAAGCATTCATATGATTTATGCAGACAATGTTGAGTGCCGCGACAACCTCCAAATTTATCGTCAATAAATCAACCCCGGTGCATAATACAACGCTTCCATTTTTCATGATCGAAGATATGTAGCTTTTCTAAGCGATACATAAAGTTGTTTCTGAATGAGAATGTCTGCTTGACCATCCTGTCACAATCAGTCCATCACATTGATGCTACAGTAAATAAATATACCATTGACCTGATTCACAACAGAACCATTTCATAGTACAAATTTCATCAGACACAAAATGCAATTGAATCCAGTTGCACATAGAGGAGGATGCACAAAAAATCACTTATGGTTCATCCGCAATTTGCTGCAATTTGCGCATGTGAGTGAACCTGATTCATGCAAAAGAGCAAATCTCCAGACACATCATGGTGAAGGCTATAAGTTAAAAAAAAAAAAACTTTAAAAAACAGCTATACTTCAAAGTGGTGGCATACTCTAGAAGAAGAAAATAAATCACTAATTCAGGCAAAAGTATTTTAAAAAGTGACATTTATTTCTGTTTAATTGCCTCAGATTTACACCAGTTTGGGGCTCTGGCAAATTGCTACAGATCAAGTTCTTTTATTTGTGAAACAGGTTATTCATTTGCATGTGTTGTTGTGTCCTTCATTTGAATTGCCCAGCCATTGACGCACTTTGTGTCACTCCCACATATGTGCAATATGTGGTTTCTGGAAGTGTCTGGAGGTACACCCCGTTATATGGGATAAACAGAGGCGGGACCCATGTAAGGAAGTTGTTGACCAACTTCCCTCACTGCTTTCTGGGCAGAAAAGGAGATGCAGTCAGAGCAGTGGCATGAGACTGGGCAAAAAAAAGTTATTTGGCAAAACAAAAGTGATTGCGAGTGCTGCGTGAATGTGTATGTCTGTTTGAGTGTAAATTTGTGTGTAGGTGGATATCAGTGTGTATGTGTGTGTGTGTATTTGTGTGTGCGTTTTTAAATGTTTTTTATTTGCGTCCATTTTTGGCTTTACTAATAAAACCTTAAGCACGATTAAATACAAATTAGAATAATATTTTCATACAATGCAAAAAATATGAAAAATTATACAACTTCTCAATATATAATAAAATCAAAGGCACAAGTAGGCCTATAATAACATCACAACAATAATATTCAACCCAACTCTAAAAGAAATACAATTACAAAACATTATTAACCCAACATAATTAATGTATTCGAATTGGACAAGGGCTTCCTTCCAGACAATAAAAGCCGCAGCTGAGAAAGCATAAATTGTGCGAAGTAAAGAGCAGCCCAGAATGTTAAATTGCAAATACATTACGAAGCACCTTGGATCAAATGAGGAAGGTTTTAGCAAGTATACGGGGGAATGCCGGGAAAAACCCTGTGAAGAACATTGAACATACCTCTTCTTAAGGCTTAACATGTCCATTTTTTGGGAGCAATCCCAATCCACAGTTTTAATTTTAAGGGTGGGTAAAAAAAATGGGTCAATGCTCCAAAGAAAGGAGTGTGAATCCCAAAATGGAAAGGTGCGGCTCAACAGAAAGTTTAAGGTCACAGTAAGCTCTATTAAGGGAGTTGTTCTGATCATTATTAGCAATAAGGCCTAATAGCGAATCAGGAGTATTCCGAGCCCAGGTCTGTTTCGCAAAAAACTTGCATTGCTGAATCAGCCATAAGCCATTCAGAGGGGTTAGCTCGAGTTCGCTCCGTAGTGCCTGAACAGGGACTACTCTAGGAACGCCCAAAAGAGCTCGTAACAGTTTACTTTCAAGCTGATCATGCCTTGCTGGTAGTTTCCAGGCCGTATTCAATTCCTTCAACAGTACTAATTTGATACATTTCCAGCACACCCTCAAGGTTGAGTGCCGCTTTTCCGGAGACATAATTTTTGATAACAAGCCGTTTTCTTTTTTTTGTTGATGAGCCATAATTTCTCGCTGCTGTTGGGCAAACACTAATTGGTGTGCCCAAATAAAAGTAGTTATTAACAACCTCAAGGTTACCCGCCCGCCCCCTAAGCTCCAATTGTACTGTCTTTTTTTACAGGAATGTTTTCCTATGATCATAATTTTAGTTTTTGGGGAAAGTATTTTTTTTTATTATTACTTGTAGCAAATAATAGTATAGCCTCCATAGAGCGCTGCAATCCGAAAGGTGTGTGATCTAACAACACCGTGTTATCAGCATATGCTAAACCAGGGGATACATTTCTTACCAATACAGAGAGGAAAGTTGTGGCAAGCTCTGACCTCCATATCCCTGCCTGCGACATATAGATTGTAGAGCAGGGGTGCAAGTACGCACCCCTGTTTTAAGCCGCAGTTAGTACAGGTAACTCAGTTCCATGTAATAATGTCGCCACAAAAATATCGCCATACAAAAATATCACCGAAAAATGGTCGTTTTTTGTGGCGACATTATTGCATGGAACATGCGGGGGACCAAGTATTGTGGATAGTACTGTGTCTACTTCTAAATCCAGTTTTGATTTTTTTTTTTTAAATAATCCACAAGTATCTACTCAGTTATTAAGTTTGCGGAGTAATTAGGCCAAAATGACTTTGCAGCTGGAGTCTAGCATGGCTAGTAACCTCTAATCCGGTGGATCGTGCCTACATCTCTTCTTAAAAACAGGTACCAAAATGGACTCTCTCCAGCCAGAGGGTATTTTGCCAGAATATAAAATGCGAGAAAATAACCTAGAAAGAAATGTGCTCAGAACTCAAGGTGTCCTTAGATGATGGCATTTGCTAACCCGTCTGGCCCAGGAGCCTGTGATTCCTTTTTATTCCTAGCGTCACGTCTGCCAATCTCAAAGCCGTCTAAGCTTGTAAAAGTATGGCTCTGGGTGTTAATGGGATCATTATCAAATTTAGGGTAAAAAAAAGCTTAGTGATTTGGTTAGCCCAGCATTCATCAGGGCTGGGGTACAACTCTATGGGAACATCCTCATCAAGAAATGTTCTAAAGTTGTACCAACAGTTCTTGCTGTCATTTGTTTTAAGCAAAGTAAATAGGAACCTCCAATTGCCATTCCTCATACTAAACTTGTAGCCTCAAAGCCAGTTCTCATATCTTGTTGTAATGATGCAATGTGGTTATGTTTAATTGCACTAGCCACATCATAGGGTCTGTAAATGAATCTTTTTTCTCATAGACTTCTTTCTTTTAGAGATGTTAATGTCAAAAAGCACCAGATGAACCCATTGGGAGTTCCTGCCAGTGGATAAACGTACTCTAGCACCATCCACTAAAGCCTGAATATCCCAACCATAAGGGGTCATAAGTGAATCTACAGAGAGCCCACCCCGATTGCGTAGATGGTTAAATCTTTTGATGTTATAATCCGTCCATGTCAACCTGTTGCCCTGGGAATTGGCTGATACGCTATAAGGCATTTTGTGAGTGTGAACCGCTCCAACCAATTTAATAGACCAGGAAAGAGTGACATGATCACTTAGATCAGTGAATTTAACCGGGACAAGACTGCACAACTTCCGATAAAAAATGACCCACAAAAACATGATCCAAACTGGAGACAAATCTCCCATTTCTCCAAGCATGTGTAGCCTCTTTATTATTGAAATCCATCAAATCAAGGATGTTAAAATCATGTTCATTCACAAATTCCTCCTATCTATGACCAACATCCGTGAGCTTCACTTGGTAAGAATTCCCCCTGATGGTGGGTACAGATATTAAATTATCATTATCACCAAATAAGGAATACATGTCAGAGAACAGTGTATGTCAGTGGCAAACTGTGAGGTTGAAGCCCACGTCTCCAAATAATAGAGAATTGGAACTACGGAGCTCCACAATGATAGAAGAAACAGATTCCACCAATGCCCAGTTCTGTGGGCTGTCAGCGTCAGGCAATTCAGCATGATCATTGTTTGTCGTGGTGATTGACCTTAACGCTGGGATTTGCTGTAACAGGCATACAATGTGGCTACAATTCAAGAATGGGCTATGAGCCATTAGAGCCAGCTCCTCAATCTTTACCCATTTGCCCAATTAGCGGGCAGATGGGGTGATAGTCGGCTGGGTTAAGGTACAATTAGATGAAACAGGTTGCCCTATCGATTATGTAAAGAAAGCACTTTTTCCATCCTTAGCAATATAACCGACTATGTTATGTCAAGGCCAAGAGGATCACAAGATGCCATGGTTGACATAGGTAAATTAGTGATTGACTGTGCAAGTGTGTTAGAAAGGAATTCCGGGGTAGGGAGGTTAACAACTGATGATTGACCATGTCCAGAACGATCAACCCGCGATTCAAGTCATATGTCCATCGGTCCGTGGGGCACTAGAATAGGTGCCAGGGCACCACCAGCATAGCCCCATGGGGAACAACCTCCAGTGCAGAGTGACAATTAGTTAAGCATATGCACGCAGAACTTCTGCAATTAACTTGTGTTGATTGATTCTCAATAATGGGATCAACGACTCCTGTCGTAGTCAAATCGATGTTTCCTTTTGCATTTTGACAGTGGTTTTTTTGTGCCTTAGGCAAAGTTTTAGGCAAAGTTTTTTAATGATGATATGGCAAGAGGATGCGTCTAAAGTCGGCGCCCACTCAAAGGTATAGTTGTTGTGCCATGCACCACTACATTTTCGACAAGAGTCCGCCTTGATGGAACTGGTGTAATTTGTGTGTGCTGAGAGTTAGAAGGTTCCATAGACCTGGGTGTTGCCAATTCTACAAATAAAGAGCAACAAGGTTTCAAGGAAGGCAGAAGAATTACAATCCCAACTGGAGACATTGATAATCCGTTCACCCACAGCTCCGTTATTGTGCAAAATGATGTCCATCACTTTAGCCAGGATCTTTTTAAGTTCAAATTGCTCTTGGAACAAGTTTGAACAAATGCCAAAGAGGGCATCTACCGTAACAGCAATAGCATTAATACTGGGGGTGGGGTCTTCGTTGGGAGCAGAGGAAATCCTAGAATCCAGTGTGGTTTCAGAGTTAATAATCGAGTTCTCAGGATTGACACAAGTCTTTGCAGATTAGGAGATGCTGAGAGGTTAGTGCCAATTATGTTGCCACACTCATCGAAGAATGACTGGCATGCTGATCAAAAGTCCCCAAAGATTCTCTTTGCAAATTAAGACATAAATTCAAGAGCGAGTTGTTATTATCTATATTGGACCGAAAGGAGCACACTTCCAATTGTGTAGGAGCAATAACGGGTGACTCCAGGCGTGGAACTCCTATCCCAGAAGATGTTGCCAGGCCACTGTGGAAAAACCTATAATCTTGGGCTGTTCCAAACCCAATGTTTCGAGTTTGTCCTTTTTAGGACTCGGTGGCACTGGCTGGTTTATTGTGCATGTTAGGGCTCCATGTTTTTTTTCCCAGCGCGCGTAGGTTTACTCCATAGAGCGTAGGTGCGAGGCATTGGGGTGTTCGTAGGAGAATATTATATCAAACAAAAGTGTTTAAAGACTCGCCAAATGACTTTTCAAGATGCCCCAGCTACAAGCAGCAATCCTGACCACTATTTGAGCCGCTACACTTTAAAAAAAAACACACAGCATCACTGTGCATGCAGGAATTAATGTATGGAGTCTCCCATGAATCCTTCTCCCTTTAATGATGTTATATCAGTGTTAAATATGAGTCAGGCTTCGCCGAAATCATCATCCTATGATTGCTATTTCCTGTGTGTGCGGTAAATTATTTAACAAATGGATGGACAGCCGCACCCAGCAGGTCATGGTTGTACCCCTACCAGACCTCTCACCCACTCTATGCCTCTGCCGCCATGAACAGCCAGCTTGTCGGCAACTGGAGCCCACTTTCAAGTGATAGAATGCCTTGTTCGGTGCATAGCACCTTACCTGGGCATGGCCTCATGCTCTTTAACCCATTTATGACAAGCCACATCATGGTCTATTTTGCAAACCCTTTGATCTGACTATTGAAGCTTTAGATTCAAGAATCCATTCAGCTTTTGCTAGTTGTAGTTTTTGTTGTTCCCCAATTTCAGCTTATCAGTATGCTGCAGCCTTAATACTTTTGGATACATTTGGGTTTAAAAGGGGTTGGATCAAATAAGTTCCAGTAGAGATGCTTGTTTGTGAGCCCCACTCGGTTATCTTATTTGCCAGTGCAGGTGAAGGCACTGTCTGGGCATCAATATTGTAGAATGCGGCAGAGAAGTAATTTCGCCAAAATGCCAGGGGGTGCATAAGTGACATCATATGATCCTTGACCTCTGATGAGATCACATGAAGTGATTACATTTGACCCTGCCCCAAGTGACAACACGGGAAGTGATAGCACACAACCTTCCACTCCTCGGCAAAACAGGAGGTGGCATCACGTAGCTATCCTTTCAAATATATATTTTTTTGCTTGAGGAAGCAACATATGGTTTATTTCAAGGGCAGAGGGCAAGTTCATGTAAATTAGTGATCTCTCTTTGTGTCTATCTACAGTGTGCCTGTGATGCAGGTCTGGAAGATCTGGGTCAGGTCACACAGTGCCCAGGCAGGATTGCTGGCAGAAGCCACTGGGGCACACCCCTCTCATCACAGGCGCAGTGGCACACTGGATGTGCTAAGCAGACAATGAGAAACACTGATGAGATTGTGTTCATGCTGTGCTGTCACACAGTACTGCAGGCTGCTCTTAACCATTCCCACCTAGCTAGTCCTAGCCCCCATGCCCTTCCTGTTGCTACAGTACTAGGTATGAGCTGCACCGACAGCCCTGTCTCTGAACCCAAACTTTCAGGCATTCTTCACTAATGGACTCCCAACCTGTTAGTGATGGCGGCTTCATGGTTTTTCCTGCATCCCTGTTATTTCTCCAGCTGAACAAGACCTAGATTGATTTCAGGTGAAAAAAGCTATGTCACATTTAGCTGCATTTACAACCGCCTTTTTCAGGTGCAACACAGATATCTGCTCTTGTCACTGCCTCTTTGTCCAGTGGCCCAGGAGTTGCTAGGACAGGTCTAGGGGTAGCAGAGCGTGAGCCAGAGGTAGCAGCTGCGACCCATGGTAACCCCCAAATGAGGTCCCTGGAATGCAGCAAAGCATTTAACTTGTTTCGCAGTATAATTCATTCTGTTGCAGCGTATCAACAAGGCACTTATTTGGAACAGGCATTACGACTGGAATATTGCACTCTAACACCCAAAATAGATTCATCCTGGTGAAGGTTTGGCTGCCAAAGTAATGGCCACATGTTCAGAAACGACTTGACTTCATACAAAATGAACATGTAGATGTAGTTGGTGGATATCCGTGAATTGATGGAATCCAAAATGACTGAAGGAGAAAAAAATGAAAGTTACTTGAACGAAAATAACTTAAGGTTTTCTCTCCTGCATACATTTTGAACAACCTGCCCCCCCCCCCCCCCCACTAACTTACTTACCTTCGGGCTGCACACTTCGCTGTGTGCCACCACCTTCGCCATTCCTCTGCGATGGCGGTTCCCTTCACTTGCGTGCATGGGAAAAAGCGCTGGAGGGTCCTTCTGAAAAATACATTTTAAAATGTTATTATGTGGGTCGCGGGGGACACCCCGCCACAACCCCCGATTCGATTACAGTGAACAAGGGTGCGGGGGACACCCCTGGGTCCCTGCTCCCCTTGTTCACTGTAATTAAACCAAAAGGTAGATGTTTTTTGAAACTTTCG
This sequence comes from Ambystoma mexicanum, assembly GCF_040938575.1. Taxonomy (NCBI): domain Eukaryota; kingdom Metazoa; phylum Chordata; class Amphibia; order Caudata; family Ambystomatidae; genus Ambystoma; species Ambystoma mexicanum. The sequence goes on from NC_090932.1 coordinate 314,998,360, forward strand.
GCTTTATGTAATTTTCGTATTCGAACATATCTACCATTGTTTTTTTTTAATTTTCTGTATTTTATATAAATACCGTTGGTGGCCTGGGTACTGGTGTTTAAAGGTAAATACATTAGGTGAATGGATGAAAACAAAACATCGGCAACAGGGGATGGACTACTGAGATCATTACAGACTACCCTATATAAATGTGAGAAACTGCTATCTGACAACAGGAGTTTGCTTAAATGAGAAAGTGGCACTGCCTGAGATGAAAAGGGAGACCCCAGGACTCCACTCAGAAGTAGAAAGATGTCATTTTGATTCTGTACTGGTAGAACCCACAATATGCTGTGAAATATGAAATTGGTATGACTGCAGGAGACAACAAGAAACATTTTCTTTCCTTACCCAAAAGAGGATGTGCAGTAAATACTTGGGAATATGAAAGATACATGCAGATGTTTATGAATGCCAGAACAGTTGGGTACAGCTTGAACATGTGGAAAATAGCAAGGAGATAACTTCCAAAAGCCCTCACCGAATGAGCAGGTAGGATATGGAGATATTCCAGAGCTATGTGTCATGGTATCAGTTTGTTTATTTCATAACATTGGGTAAAAGAACATTAGGTTTCGAAACGCTACACAATAACCATGAACAACCTTGAATAATTATTCAGTGTCCCTTGCACAAGAAAAAACCCACCCTCGCAGCTGCGCCCTACCACAAGTAAAATCGTTCTGAATGGGACCCCAAAGAGCTATGGCCTGCTTACCATTCTCGTCAGTCCTCATACAGACCCTTCACTTGCCCCACAATCAGCTGTTCTTGTCACCTTTGGGGGAAGGCCAAAGGTGGTTCTTGGGCAGCGGTCACCCCTCTTCACCTCAGGCGACACTTCAGTTTAGGCCCATAGTTCACAGCCTCTTCTTCCCTCAGCAACGGGGCAGAAATATCACCTTGGTGTTCCCAGCCAAGATGTCAGCCGCAGAACAACTACCAAAACCATACATCACATAGTAAAAGTATATAACTATAATGTCTGCCGTAAAATGGGAGCTGTTGTTTAAGTCCACTTTTGGGAGTGGTTGCACTCTCACACCTCAACGTTCTTTCTTCAAGGGAATGTCTGACCATAGATTTCGTTGGAGAGCTGACCATTTCCCCTGTGCTAAACAACAGTCGAGCGATACAGGAAACGAGAACTGTGCGCTTGCTGGAGGAGTTGGATTACCACCAAGATTTGAGGCCAACCAAACGGAGATGCCAGTACACATCTAAATCAGTGTCCTCACCCCAAGGGCTATATCTTTCAATTGCCCTGGGTGGAATCACAATCAACCTCAAATACTACAGACACTCACATAACATTCCATTCATGACATCACACCTTGCATTCACACAACAGGGATCAAGCAGGGAAAACCAATCATAACACACCTCCTCCCGTTATACCACAACAACACACACACTTTTACAACAAGACAGCACGGCACCCGTACTGTCACACGCAACGCACACCTGACCCATGCAGATTCACCTGATCAGGAAGGAAACATGGTTGCCCAACATGGCGTAACTAACTTTCATGCAGTAGCACCTCACCAAACGTTGCAACATCCACAACCACCAAGTCGACACACAACATCTTGCACCCACCACTGCCACTGGCGGGTCACCAGCCTGCCACACTGGAGCGCGACCCGCCCCAAATTGGGACAACAAACTGCACTCAGAACCATCAAGAACAACCAATAACACCTTCTGTCCACCACTGCCACTGGCGAGCCGCAGGGCTGCCACCCCCGAGCGCAAATTGCCCCTATATGGACTGGCACGTGGCCCGCTGCACCTCAACAAAACAGAGCTATCCGTCCTCACAGCCCATTCCAACCAGATGGCACACAATTTGTATACATACTAAAAACATTCTACACAACATCCTCACCTTACACACACACAGCACTCATAAATTCTGGCAACTGACCTGCACCGCGACAATAAGCATGGTCAACCAACGCCCAACACAAACCAGGATCCCAGATTGTTGGCCAGACACCCTGAGCCGCCAACATCAAAGCGAGGACTGCCCACAACTGGACCAGCTGAGCACCAGCACAAAGAGATGGTAAGATTTGCCAAGTCTAGAATCATCAGGATGGGGATCCAGGATGATTCTAGAAAACCAGAAAAATGCTAAATTTAAATCAAATGAGATAAACCTAGATGGGGCTCAAGACAACAAACCATAAACTCGTATTTTGGCATCCACACAGGAATAGAAAACCCCATCTGTGTGTAAAATCAAACTTCAGAGAAGGCCTCCATCACCACAAATGGAGCCATTCTCGACCAGCAAAACCACAATTGTGGCCTTTTTACCACTGGTCACACTGCGCCTTGCACACAAACAAAAACACATCAACCATGCAAACTATGCATCCACCACCACCTCACACTATCCAGCAAGCACTGCAGTTGCTTTTTTCTACTGGATACTCCATGACACACTCTGGTGTGAGAACAAACATCTGTAAAAATGATACAGAAAAACAGGATTTGGGCAGGGCCCTACCCACACCTGCTCAACATCAAAGTGAATAAACCTTTATGGTGCTTCCCATATCACATATAAGCATGATGGTCCATTCAACATGCTGTTGTAAAAGTCCATGTTGCTGGTTTGCGCAACCTAAGAAAATGCTGCAACTCCTCAAAAACGTAGACTGGCAACTTAACATTCACACCTAAGCACTTTACGTTGTAAATCAAAATTGCTGGTTTCTGAATGTTAAAAGCTGAAATACCTAATGAGAGGATTACCTCTAACAAGTTTTAACAACTTTTTGGACCCGTAAGCATAAACCACTTCTGGCGACACACACACACGCACGCACGCACGCACGCGCGAGCACACACACACACACACACACACACACACTCTCTCTTTCTCTCTCTCTACTTTACTGTGCCATGTTCACATCTCTAAATCTAACGATGTACACCTCAGAAAAATCCACTGAGATGTTATCATCAGCATAAGGTTTGAAAGCCCATGCCCAATGTATTGAAGGCCCACACCTGATGTAATCCAAATACACAAGTGTTGAAATAGAAATGCCTCATACATCACATTGCACGAGAAACAAAACTGTAATATAAAGCTATGAAGTTGCGTTAATTAATTGTACCTGCTGTGCAATCAACATGTTAACATTTCCTTATTTAATTTGCCCACAATTAAAATGATCTGACATCATGTGCTCTCCACTGTCCAAGCAGACAGTGTGCTCCAGTGGGGCTGGCTGGTGGCCCGCCAGTGGCAGTGGTGGGTGGAAGGTGTTTGTGTGATTGGTTTTGGTGGTTTTCTGCATTGTTGGTGTGGTGCCGCTACCTGTGGGTTAGTTACGCCTAGTTGGGTCCAACGTCACTTGATTGAACTTGTAACCTGATAAAAGCATCCTGATGAATATACCTGCGGCCCGGCCTAGCAGAGTATCCTTTTGAGTAATCCTCGCTTCTAAATATAAGAGGAGTTTAAATGTAATCCTGGCCTCAACTGGTAACAAATGGTGCCTTTTACGGTCTTGGGAGATAAGATGATGACAAGGAGTGTTAGTAACTATACGTACTGCTGTTGTTTTGCAAAACCTGCAGTGTTTTAATCACGGACTTGGGGGAACCTGCATAGAGAGCATTGCAATAATCCAAGTTAGAGCCGATAATGACTTGCAATGGTAGCACAATATAGTTCTTCAAGCAAAGTTCTAATTTGGCATAGTAACATGAGATGGTAATGAGCAGAGGCAATAACTGTGTGAATTTGGGGGACGGTAGAGAATTTGGAATCAAAAAGGACTCCCAACGTTTTTACTTTTTGTAATGAGGCCCTGAATTTCTGTGTAAGTGTTGTGTATGATTGAGAGAGAGGCTGTATGGGTGCATGATTGTGTGTGTAAATGTTTTGAATGTGTTTATGAGGACCTGATTGCGAGCTCCATGTAAAATAAGAAAAGAGTCATTCTGTGATGGAAAGAGACTTTTATAATGCCCCTTCCTGTTGAAGATCCTGGATAAGGTGGCTTCATCTCAATTTCTAGAATTCTTGGAAACCCCTGGGGCATTACACCCTAGACAATCTGGTTTCTGAGCCTGTTATGTTACTGAGAGTGAATTGTTGGATATGAAGTTGTGAGATGCTTCAACTCATGAACAAGGGCTGCTGGTGTTGTTAGATCTGTCAGCAGTCTTCAACCTTGTCGACCGTGACAAATTGGCATGTAGGCTGGTGAACGTAGGTGGCCTCTCAGATAAGAGCTTGGCCTGGATAAAGTCATTTCTGACTGGTCGCCTGTCAAGGATAGCTTTGGGCACTGCATGCTCATCTACTGAACCATTGCAATGTGGCGTGCCGCAGGGTGCCTGCATGTTTCCTTCCCTCGTCAATGTATATTGCCGCCCTCTCTGCGATCTCCTGGATGGGTTGGGTGTACACTTTACCAATTATGCTGACGTCACCCAGCTCGTCTTTGAGCTGAGCGATAAGTACATTGAGGATGCATAGCTTATTGATAAGGTGTATGCCACCATGCAGCAGTGGATGGTCAATAATGGGATGTGCCTGAACGCTACTAAAACTGAGTTTATGATATTCGGCTAATTGCAGGCTAGATACAAATTGGATCCTCAGTATGTAAGCTTCTCTATTGAGAATTAAGTAATTAAAACCGTGGGTAAGGTTAAGACTATGGGTGTCACCTTTGAACCCTCATTGAACACTGATGCAAACACAGAGAGTGTTGCTAACAAGGCCCAATATATACTGCAACTCTTAAGGTTGGTCAAGCCTTATGTGTCTGAGGCTAATTGTGCTGCTCTGGTTCGTTCCCTAACAATGCCAAAGGATAGACTACTGCATTTCCTTGATGCTGGGAGCCAGAAAAAAATAGTCTTAAACGCCTGCAGGTTCTGCAAAATGATGCAGCCCGCATTGTTAAGAACATACCTAGACATGAACCAATCTTCTCCAATAGAAGGAGTCTACATTGGCTCCCTGTGGAAGCTCGTATTCACTTAAAGTAGCTGACAATAGTTCACAAATGCCTTTATGGCCAAGCTCCAGGCTATCTCAAAGAGTGTTAAGATCCATAGCTCTGGCAGACTCACCAGATCAAGTGATGGGGTCTGTAAATCTGTCCCGAGGAGTAAGCGGGTCAGAGGGATGGGCAGATCTTTTGCTCGCCAAGCCGCCTCCCTATGGAATAAAACCATTGTCTTTGAGTAATCCTTCTTCCTGCTTGCTCTCTTATGCCTCTCTTTTCCTTTCTTCCTACTTCTGCGCCCTGATGCATGCAGAATCCGGTGCATTATAAATGGACAAATAAATAAATAATATTATTTTACACAAGGCTTGCAATCAGGCCCTGCGTGTGTTTGCCTGTGTAAGTGTTGTGTGTGATTGGGAGAGAGGCTGTATGGGCCTGTGACTGCTTTTGTAGATGCTGTGTGTGTATTTGAGGGCCTGATTATAGGCTCCGTGTAAAATAAGAAAAGTGTCAATCCATGATGGAAAGACACTTTTATTCATCATCATCATCATTAACTTTATTCGGAAAGTAAATATCCATTAAAGTACAATTTTCACAATACAAAACATTAAAAGCAAAACTTGCATTAATATCCACACCATTCTTAATGTCATAAAATCATTATACACAAAGTGTGTATACAATTATAACACCAATGTAGACTTGTGTAAGTCCAATCCTTAATATCGCACGCACATACACACGCATCCTTACCCATCCTAATACTCTGGCAAACTAGTGACTTTTCTAACCTCTAACATTCTCTTGTTAAATACAGATCTTAAGAAATGTGAAACTGCTAGCACAGATACAGGCTGGGTGCAACATTTCAGGGCTCGGAAGCTGACGGGATTGAGAGCTGGTCTAGGTGGCTCCAAACCGGGGTGAACCAACGCACCCTTGCCTGGCAATAAGCCTGGCAGAAAAAGAAAAGATGCACCTCATCCTCACGCCCCTTGCCACAAAGAGGGCATAGGGTTGAGGAACAGGACCCATTCTTCCACTTGCCAGACTCGTGTGCCCATGGGAGTGTGCCTAATCAAAACTTTGCAAACCAGCTTTTTGATTTCACTGGCATTTGGAGATCCAGCTATACCTCAGAACCCCAGACGTCCTTAAACTGCAAATAAGCCCTAGCTTTTTTCCCCATTAGGCAATTATCGATCATCATACTCCACACCCACTCTCTAAATGTATTCCTAACCACCACTTTCTAGCCTCTGCCCAACCTTGTGGGATCACTCCATAGATCCCCCAGTCCATTGTTAAAAAAACATGGTTCTTACATGCCTAAACCAAGAAAGTTTCCTACCACCTGGTAATGATAGTAGCTCTTCCAAACCTTACCTAAACAAAATGAAAGCTTTATTGTTCCAGATCCGCAGCCCGTATAACACTGCTGCATCATAGTAGCATATCGGATCTCAGTAAAGCCAAATTCGCATGCCACTGGCGTGGACGGCGCATTAGGGGGTAAACCAAGCAATGATTTCAAAAATCTATTTTCAGCTATCTGAATGGGGGTACAATCATTTGCACCCCATAGTTCAGCTCCATAGGTAACCCCCGGGGTTGTCCGTACCTGATAGATCTTAAGAGTTACAGAAAGAACATCGCCATCAAGTGTTCTTACTAAATTCCTAATGAGGCCACACTGATGCAAGTGCGATAACGAACACTTTACTATCTGGTCCTGCCAATTTAGTTTGTTAGAGAAAATCAACCCCAAATATGTATACGAATCCACAGACTCCAGAGGCTGGCCTTTTAATTGAAATTCACCCGTACTCAGGCCTTTTTCCCAGCACCGGCACACTGCATAGTTTTAGTTTTAGAAAAGTTGATTCTAAGGCCTTTTGTGGCACATAACTTATTAAAAACATCCAATTGGTTCTTCAGGCCAACCTTGGTTTTTGACAACAAAACTGTGTCATCCCCATACATCAATAGGCTGCATTTTCTGTTACCCAAAGTTGGTGCATCCCTTGCAGCTTCTAAATATGCAGGGACTACGCTATTAATATATACTAAGAATAAAGGCGACACAACGCACCTCTGCCTAACCCCAACATCAATGGATACCGGATGGGTTAACTCGCCAGATGGCCCCCAACGTATCCGTGCTGAGTTGCCAGAATATAAAGATTTAATGCCATTACGCAAGGAAGAGGGGATGCCTAGTTCCTCTAGAACAGACCACAGAGAATCCCTCGGCACTGTATCAAAGGCTGATTGTAGATCGACAAACGCCAAATACAAGCATTGTGAATTGAGACGCGTGTATTTCCGGGCATAAGAGGTCAAGCCTCATAGCCTGGTCTAACGTGGAGATACCCCCTCTAAATCCCACTTGTACATTGGAAAGAATTCCTTCACTGGCAACCCAATCCTCCAAGCGGTGCAAAAGCACCCTAGAATTAAGGTTTCCCAATGAATCAATCAACGAAATCAACCCATAATTACACAGCAAATCCTGATCACCTTTCTTATATAGTGGGATGATGGTTGCCTCCCTCCAACTGCTCAAGGGAAGGTTGCTAGAAAAAACACCATTAACAAATTTTGTTTAAAAAGGTACCCATAACATAGGTTCACTTTTAAAAAGATCAAGGGTAATGCAGACCAGGCAAGGGGCCTTTCCCTTTTTCACTTCAGACAGCACCTAGAGCTGTAATTGGATCAACCCTACCCTCAATGGGGGGGGGGGAGAATACCAATGCCTGTCCCGTCTTCTCCACAATGGCCAGCACAGACTGCCCTACAGCATATAAGGCCGTAAAATGATCATACCAGGCATCCAAGGAGATATCGCTTACCACACCGGTTTAAGATTTTTCTTCACCGAATGCCAAAACTCTTTAGAATCGTTTGACCCGGCAGCCCTACCAAGAACTGACCAAATGCCTCTAGCCTGTTCTCTCTCCTTTTCAAGAAGCATGAGTTTATAGTCATGCCTGTGTTTTTTAACCACCCCCAGTGGAATAGCCACCCTGCACTTAAGCGTGTTAACCCAGACAGTCTGGCTGCCCAACATTCACAATCATACCAACCCAGAGACTTTCCATTAGCCGACGCTTGAGGACGTCTTTCCTTGGTAACTAGCGGGGACAGTCTCTCTATCAAGTCTGTAAAATTCAATATGTGATCAAGGCGAATATGTCTCGACATAAGCCCCGAAGATTGAAAATAAAGCCTTGTAAATTCTGGACTGAAAAACGGCTGTTGGTGATTGTGGCCATGTATGGGAAATTTGGGTCTGGGGAGGGGTGCTGACTGGTGGAGGGGAAGGCTTTCTTTGGCCAATGGTGTTGGAAGTGACCAAAAAAGAAACTACCAACGGATCATGGTGACTCTCAGCTCTCTCCAAAACCTTAAACGAGACCAACCTGTCCCAGTGGGAAGCAAGAGCAAGCCTTTGGTCTGTGTGCGAAAGGTAATGTGCACCAGCGACTCTTCCAAAAACCTCCCATTGCAGGCTGTCAGACCATGCGCGTATAACTTAGACCAAACCCTGCCCGCTAAGGGGTAACAACAGACAAGACTCCACGTGGACTGGCTCGATTCCTCCAACTGGCATTTAGAATCGCCCAGCACAAATAACTGGCAGTTAGGGGAAGCAGTATTGGGTAGGGCGAGCTTGTTCAAAGCCAGCCCCAAAGGCACTCTGGTTTTTCCTCAAGTATACATTTAAGAAAAAGACAATTTCCTACCAGGTCTGCCTTCAGCCACTCCATTTATAAGCACTCAGTGTGTCCTTCACTTAAGTCCTGTTTGGCCTTGCTGAAGTCACTAAAGTCCTACACAAAAGCCCAAACTATTAGTATTGCCAATGCTTGTTTTACTGTCATCTATGATAGATGCCTAGTCAAAAATAGCATGCCTGCCCCCTGGGCCCACCAGCGCATTGCTTACACACATAATCACACTGATTGTGTGCGTGTGTGAGGCGCTAGGGGTCCAGGGGGCAGGCATGTCATTTTTATACTGGGCAGCTATGATACATGCCCTGTAAAATATACCATACCTGCACCCTCAGCCCCCCATAGCCTCGCATTCACACATAATCACATTGATTGTGTGCGTGTGAGGTGCTGGGGTGTACAGGGGGCAGCCATTGCATTTTGTTAATGGGAATCTATGATAGATGCCCAGCAAAAAATGCCTTGCCTATCCCCCCAGCACCTCGCATTCACACAATTGATAATGGGTGTCAGCGAGGTGCTAGGTGTCCCCAGAGGGCAGGCATGGCATTATTTACTGGGCATCTAAGCCCAGTCAAAAATTCCATGGCTGTCCCCAGGGACCAGAGCGCCCCTCACACTTAATGTGGCCCTTATGCCTGCCCCCAGCAGCCTCGCACACACACACACACACACACACACACAATCACATTCATAGTGAATGTGATTATGTGTCAGTGTGAGGTGCTAGCGCACTATAGGGCAGGCATGACATTTTCTACTGGTCATCTGAGTTAAAGCAAGCATGATAAGTGTTATGTGGCTAGACTGGCATTTTGGTGCACTTAGCCTAACCATTTCTTACAGTGGTATGGGATTTTGTATTGGGCATCTTTGATAAAGCAGCATGCTATGTTTTATTGCGTGGCTCGACTGGCATTTTGGTGCAGCTATTCTAGCCCTTTCTTACTGTGTCATGACATGTTGTATTGGGTATCCAGTAATAAAGCAAGCATGAAACGTGTTGTTACGCAGCTTGATTGTCATTTTGGTGCAGCCAGTATAGCCATTTCTTATTGTTGTATGACATTTTGTATTGGGCATCTTTGATAAAGCAAGCATGACAAGTTATTATGTAGTTAGACTGACATTTTGGTGAATCCAGTTAAGACATGTTTTCATACTGTGGCTTGAATGTTTAATGATAAAGCCAACTGGAGTATGTCCTTATATGGGGATACTAACATATATTGGTGAAGTCAGCATGAAAATGCAGCATGCAAATGTTTTTATACTGGCACATATTGTAGGCAAATGCGTCATGAAAATATGTTGGGTCTGTGGTTCACTGGACTAACGCACCCAATACAGGAGCCTATGTTTGACCTCGTAGTCACATGTTTGAATCCTGGCAGGTCCACTTAACCCGTCATCCTTCCGAGGTCAATAAAATGAGTACCATTAAGTTGGGTAATAATAAACATCTGTTATCTGTCAATAGTGCCAAGATGCCCCTCTGGAGGTGAACGTGAGCTTGACAAACACACTTATTATGTTGGAGAACTGCTCCTATGCGCTATTGGTGATATAGCATCTATTGAATTTTTTCATGAGTTATCCCACAAAACCATTTGCAAACTGTTTAGCTTTTTATCAAATTTTTCAAACAAGTGTTCTGTAAAACGTACCATTTTAACCCATTATTTTAAAAAAATGTCTCGGGGGTAACCCCCTTGAAGCACACTTGATAGGTTCGGGGTCCCACGCTATGCTCCGTCGTATAGGGCATATTTAGGGAAAATATTGCCGCCCGTCCACTCAAATAATTCCCCAGCCGCCACTGCTGGATGCAATATATTACCTCCTAGTGCTGTAACTGCAAAATGGAATGGCTCTGGCGTGATGATGAGTTTTGTGCTGCTTGAGTCCAATCTAATGAGACCTTATTGCACTTTTCCTTTTTTGTAAATTGTATTTAATACCAAGACATTGGCACATTATTCCCTGAGTTATGATGGGAGATTTTAGACAATATAATTTGACTGTCATTTATTTTTTATTTATTTTACATTTATAGCTGCGCACAAAACTCTTAGGGATCTAGGCGCTAGTTCATTCTACTAAGTGCAAGAGCACGAATGATGGTTACAGCAAAGAGGGGGATCTTGAAAACATAATGTGGCAGAGCTACGCCTCATGGTGGGGTCGGGGGGGGGCTATTGCAGGTGTACAGATATCATATTTTTATTTTTGGACTTAGCAATTAAGAACAGTTGCTGTTATATGTCTCACCCTCTAGGGCCTCCGATAGCCCTTGGGTGATGCAACGCCACAGAACTGTTTTTGCCTGGTAAATCTCGTCAGGTGAGACTTGATTCATCTCAAGTTATTCATTTCATGATGTGTCCTGATAAGATTGCCATGTGCACAGACGGGAAGCTACTGTTTTGTCAGTTATTGTCTGTGGTCTCGTGCCATCGTGAACAGGATGTGCACCAGACCGTGTCTGCGCCATAAATAGAGACGTCGCACAGCTGCGTGCAGCCCAGTGGGGTGTTCTGCGGACAGGGACGACAGAAAGATTAGCCCGCGTTTAAGAGACCGATCCCTTTGACTTCAAATGCAACTTGTTTTTGATTTCTTGTCTAGTGTCTTTGTGAATTTCGAAGCTATGGTTTTTGAAATTTGATTTTTATTCATATTTTATGCTTCAGTCTTTGATGTCTCCATTGGTCCGTGAATATGAAATACAAATAAAATCAACGTAACGAATTAGTGAAAGGATAGCAACGCAGGGAAAATTCACACAGGGCCTGGGTGCACGGATGCCCTCCTCAGCAGTGCAGGAATTGAGCTGGAACAAGACGGAGCGCTCCGCCGACCCAGGGGCCAGCATATATCTCACCCAGGTCCTGCTGCCTCAACAAGCAGACCCAGACCCTTCAAAAGACTGGGCACGGAGCGCTGCCTAGTCTTCTGAAAGCAGTCTGCTCCTTACACTGCATGAGCGAGTAACCCGTTTTCCAACACTCAGCACTCCAGGCAGAAACTGCCTAATCCTCCTTTGCAGTGCTGCAGCTGTCCTAACTAGTGTATATGTCCTGCAATTTACAGACATCTCTTTATTAGGATGAATACTGTGACCAATCAAAACAGAAGAGGCCATTATTCACTTAAAGGGCGTCTTAGTGAATCACTAAAAGACATGTTTGACATTTAAAATTGTGGACATTATGATGTCCCCATAATGCTCTTAGCTTTTACGCAAATGGCTTGGTTGGGTTTTATGAAGGGATACTGTGTAGTGCAACCTGGCCGAGGGCCACAGCCCTTGGCCTCACCCCCTCCTTCCCACAGCCCCACCCCACCAAAGAGGTGACAGTTCCCACAAAACATGGTTTCCATTTCCAGCACTGCTCCTCAGCCGCTGAAACAGAGGCACGGTTACAGGATGTTACCTCTCCGGTCCCCGCTCGTGCACTGCCTACGTGCTAACGCAGGGGCGTCTTTATTCACTTGGTGCGATTACGCATTACATCATTGCGCTTTAAAGAACCACACACCACACTCCTCCTTTTTTATAACAAACAAAACAGAAAGAGCATAACCATAACAACCTAGTAAACATTTCACACAAACCAAACAGTTCCCCTTCTGACACCAACACGCCCCTGCCATCATCTGTCCACTACATAGTCTTCCAGGTATGCCGGCCAGCACCTGGCCTCACGAGCAGGATAACTCCTCTCACTCACCAGTTCAGGGGGCACTCTATATCCTGACTCTCAGAGCTACAGTTCTCACTTAGTCTTGCTCTGCGTCAACCACACCTCTTCGTCATCACCTTCATCACTGTCCTCCATTTCCATGCTTGGCGTTTGTCCATCAACTCTCCTCTGGACCCTCACTTCCCCAGCAGCAGGAGAGTTTGCAAGCCGTTGAAAGAAACTGAAATTTCAGTTGATAATCCCTTGTCCACCTCACGCCGTCACCATTGACCCCTTGACGTCAACCACCTTGAGTGGCCTCAGTTCGTAAGTAAGTGATAACTTCCTGGTGGATTACCATGAACGTACCAGCACCTCATCTCCGATAGCAACCGGTAATCCTTGAAGCCCCTCCAAAGGTTCTCTCGCTCAATGGTCCTTTCTCTTCCTTCTCACACGTCATCATCATCAATCCCCCCAGGCGCCCTCTCCTCATAATCACGGATGAAACCCCAAGGACATCATTGAAACAAAGCTTCAACTGGAGCCACCACCGTTGACCAGTGAGGGGTTGTGTGGTACTCCAATAGAAATTGAAACAGCGCCCTTCTCTCGCACAGCCCCTGGTCATTCGCGATCCGGAAAACCTTATTCAGGGTGCGCATGAAGCGCTGCACCTCCACGTTTGCACAAGGCCAGACTGGGGTGATCTTTCAGTGGTGCATCCCCTGCTCCTGCAGGAACTCCAGAAACCCTGCACTCTGAAACAGAGGTCCATTGTCTGAACACACCATTATGGGGAAACAATGTGTGGTGAAGACTTTCTCCATCGCTGGTATTGCATCATGAAGGGCTGTAGAGGGAACAAACTCCACTTCTGTATAAGGGGACCACGGGCCTACCATGGCCATCAAATGAGAGCCCAGAGGAGTGGATCCAAAATCCACGTGTACGCACTTCCACGCCATTTTGCTCAGGTCCATGCACTCTATTCGGGGCTACTTGTGCTTCAGTGCAGCCACCTGGCTCCATACACACACCTTTACAAACTCCTCGACCATCTCTTGGAGCACTGGAAACCAACCTTTGAGGCGCAAACAAGCCTCTTGGCCACCCCTTGATGTCGTTGATGAGCCAACGGAATGTCCTTCGGCACCAGAGATGCAGGCAACCCCATACGTGAGCCTGGCAGCAGGAGACCCTCATCAGTGAATGTGAGCTTGTGTTTCACATGCCACAACTGTTCTAACGTCGTCTTTGCCTCTGGTATTCTTCTCTCGAGGTTCATCAGGACACTTTTCCACTCACTCCTCATCATGGCATGCTGTAGGAGGCTGAAGTGTTCATCCTTCTCAGACTCATCCCTCAACTCTGCCACCTCCATCGAATTCGGATCGACCCCTGCAGTGACCAGCTGAATAAAGTCCTCAGTTTCAGCTTCCTCCCAGTTTAAGCCCTCCAAGCACCCCACTAAGTGTCTGGACAAATAGTCAGCTACGTTCCCTGTGCATGGCCGATGCACCAAAGCCACATTATACTCCTACAAAGCAAAGAGCTCCAGTCATAATGGAAAGGAGGGGGTTTGTGGTCAGTCACCACCCTCACAGGTTTGTCGAATATATACAGATGATAGCAGTGACAGCCCCACAACATGGCCAACGACTCCCACTCAATCTGGGAGTATCGCTGTTCCATCATGGACAAACCCTTGGCAGCGTTTGCCACTGGCTGGACCTCCTTATTCCGATCGTACTGCGTAAGAACAGCCCCCAGATCAAACAGGCTAGCGTCCTCAATGATCTCCGTGTCCAGGATGGGATATAAAAAACGCCAACGTGCACTCTGCCAACAGGGCCACCTTGATGCGGCCTAGTGTTTTCATCTCACCTGCCTGTCAACTCACCTACCGCAGCAGCACACCAAACTTTCAGGGTGCACAAGCACTCACAATGGAGCCGCAACCCCAATCGGGCACATCCATCGCTGAAGCCAAAACGCCCACCTCTATCAGGGTGCACGAGCAGTCTCCCTATAGAGCCCCAACCCTCTACACGCTTGGTAAACCAGGGCCCAGCACTCTTGCACAGTACAGGTGAGATACAAACATATTCCCACTGCCACCACAGGGGATGCCAGGGAGAATCGGGGAAAAATATTGGCAGTTTTACGTATGTCCACCCTAAACACATCCCTGGGGGAAACGTCACACAGCACCTGCCCACTAAGCAGCACTAACAGAGTAGGCCCCAAGAAGGCCTCTTTACAATCCCATGGGGTGAAGTTCCAAAAATGTGGAACTCTGCGCCCCTATACACTCAAAAATGTATGTCCAAATGTCACCCTGTGAGCTACAGCCCTCTCCTCCTTACCGGTGGGATAAGCAGCATCGATAGGAGAAATAAAATGGCTGCACTATCAGGAATGCTACTGGAGACCAGGCACGTCATACACGGGCAGTGTGCACTCCTGCAGCAAACGGCCGGCGTCAGCTCAGAGTGCTGAGCCCCCTCATTGCCATGTGCGGTATCCTGATGGGACACAGGGCCTGGGTGCACGGATGACCTACCCGCTCACTGAAACAGACACAGAGGTGCACTGCCTGCTTGCCGACCCATCATTGCGCCTTAAGGAACCATACAGCGTAGCATTGCTTCTCGATCTTTCGAATATCTACCTCCCCTGTGCTCCGAATCATAAATGCAAAGTGGGTCTGTTGATACACGAGGAGGAGGGAAAAAGGACAACGAAGTAGCAAACTTGTGTAGATTATCGGTCCTTTGTAGCAGTCCCACCATCCCGATGGGGAATCATCCGTACATTGATCCCCTCTGGGTGGCTGTGGTATTTATTCTGAGGTAATGTTCTGCTCCTGGAAGGGATCGATAGATACGCTTCAGACTCCGAATGGTGCTTTTGTGTTTTTTGCTGCCTTCCTTGACGTCTTTGTTGTGGTCAGAGTAGTGAATGCCACTATTCAGGTGTGTGTGTTCCTCAGGTTCTGCCTTTCTTCCATGTTTTTGCATGTCGTTTTGCACGTATCTGGCAATCCAGCTGCCACTCTACATGTGCTGGTTTCAACCTGCGCTACACCCGGTTGAACCCATGATGATTCCTCTTGTCTGGTGATTGAGAGAATAGGCACCGCGGGCCTGGCCGTGTTGGCACCACTGTGTAGGTGAACGGGGTGTGGCCTTCTTACCAGATCCCTACCTAAATAATAAATCACAGACCAATTATGTTTATGGAAAAGTTGTAGGCCGTAGGCATTTTATTTTCTTACAGAAAATACAAAACAACTAAAATCAATACACTGCCATATGCTTTTGGGCACCTTGTGTCCAGTCTCGAAGTTGCCCAAGGCTCCTTCTGAGTCCTTGTTATCCCTGGGCCTTCGTTCCTGAGCACGTGCCGCCACACCTGAGCGGGTGTTATTCGTGCCCATTCAGGTCCCCCCCCAAAAGCACCTACCTACAACCCGTTCCTGGAGTGCCCTAAAAATGTTGTCGGAAAAACCCCCCATCCCCTTTCTTGATAGGTGTACCCCATCCTGGTGAAACATATCTGGATTGTTCCAGTATAGTCCATGTTTTATGAAGTGTAACCCTGTGCTCTTGCAGTACTTTTCTACTGATTTATTTAGTTTCTTTCTGGCTATTTCGATTGCGTGCCTCCTCTGTGCCCCATACCAGACCCTTCTTGGTATTATTTCCGACATGAAAATCTCGGTTTTCCACCAACTGTGGGCTATGCTATGTAGCGACTCGCAAATGTTCCTCTGTAATTTACCCCTATTTGTGCTCACCAGGTCGTTCCCCCCGAAGTGTATAACCAGGTACTCGGCGGGCGGGAGGGGTCCCTGAAACCTATCAGGACCGACAGCCTGTCGTGAATGTCCTCCCAGTGCATCCCCGGGAGGCCCCACCAGGATGTAATTGTGTTTTTGAAATGTAGTCCTTGCTTTACTTCCTCCAGCCACCTGCCTGCCCGGGTCACGAAAGAGTGCCCCACTATCCATGCCGATTTGTAGGGTCCAGCCTCTATGGAAACAGGGGCGATAAGCGTTTATATCAGTTCCTCCCTTATGTATTTTTTAAAGCATTGCGACTTCCATCCCCCAATTCCTTTCACTCCCTTTGCTCCCAGGCCCCCCGCCCATGCAGAGGTTGCCGCCCCTATCCTGAATGAGTGTGTTTCAAATTCGGTTGGATCCCATCCTGCTTTTGCCACCGCCTGTTTTAATGCCGCCTGAAACTGGTACCTGCTGAGTGCGCTGCCGTCCCTATGTATTAATAGCTGCCCGTCGACCTCTGGTCGGAGATCTAGGAATTCTTGGGTGATGCATCTGGGACAGTGGTCCTTCTCTCTGATGCAATTGAGGTCTATTGCTCTCCCCTTCCCCATTTGGTCTGTTTTAGATTTCTTTAGCATTATAGACATCCCCTTGTTTCACATACTAATATCCCGCCTTGCCAGGCCGTCTCCTGCCACCGTATTACTGGCCACCAGCTCCCCTACCCTGAAAGCCCCGTAATATGCCAGCGCGAATGCTGCCCTGAACAGCGCGGTTTCGTACGTGCTGCTGCATGTATCTCGTAACACTTTCAACAGAATTATTAACTTCCCAAAGTTCACCGGCCTTCTGCTATCTGGTTTCTTCCCCTCTAATTTAGCCCATCCTCTCATAGCGTATTTTATTCTAGCGCTGTCGGTTGGGTCCGGTATGCCCGCCACTTTTGTGGTATATGCCACCGCCGCTAGGTGCGCTGCCACCCAGCTTTTCTTTTTCCCTTTGTAACATGCCCCTTCGAGAAATTCACACATTTTTTCTGTTGAAATTTTTTCCACCTCTTGCACACCTGTTTCCACCAACACATCTTTTACATGCTTTTTGTACTGCTTACCCGCTTTGTACGTTAGAGCGTTCCTGGTCAGTTTGTCAATGACCTGTTCCGTTCTCCGTGCTTCTCCCACTTCTTTAGAGTCGACTTTGTAGCCAACCATGCTTTCCCATCCTCTCATAGCATATTTTATTGTAGCGCTGTCGGTTGGGTCTGGTGTGCCCGCCACTTTTGTGGTATATGCCACCGCCGCTAGGTGCGCTGCCGCCCAGCTTTTCTTTTTCCCTTTGGCAAATGCCCCTTCGAGAAATGCACACATTTTTTCAGTTGAAATTTTTTCCACCTCTTGCACACCTGTTTCCACCAACACATCTTTTACATGCTTTTCGTACTGCTTACCCGTTTTGAACGTTAGGGCGTTCCTGGTCAGTTTGTCAATGACCCGTTCCGTTCTCCGTGCTTCTCCCACTTCTTTAGAGTCAACCTTGTAGCCAACCGTGCTTTCCTTTCCAGTACCTCCAACGGGACCCATGCCTTCCGCGTCGTGGGCGTTCTTTACTTGTCGGCGTCCGGTCTCAGCTTCCTGAATCTCTCCCACTGAAAGCGAGAGATTGCATCAGCCATCACGTTTGCTTCCCCGGCGATGTGCCTCGCCCTTATGCATGTATTCATTTTTAGGCTTTCCAGAGTGATTGCCCGCATTAATTCCAACACTATTATGCATGACGCACTTCCTTTATTTAACACGTGCCCCACCGCCATGTTATCCGACCATACTGCCAACTCCTTGTTTCCTAGCTCTTCCCCCCATGCGCATAACGCGTCCCATATTGGGAAGAGCTCCAGCAGCGTTATGTTTTTTGTCCATTCCGCCACCTGCCATGCTTTTGGCCATTTGCCTGCACACCACTGTCTCCCCAGTATTGCGCCAAACCCAAGGCCACCTGAACAACACCCTTTTCCCATCCTCATTTACAGGTGAGCGCCATATCACTGACCCATTGAAGTACCTCAGGAAAGTCATCCAGCTAATGTACCATCATGGCCTCCCTCATCTCTTCCGTGACTGCCCACTGCAAAAATGAACTTACCCTCTCAAAATATGCACATGAGATGGCGCACCCCATAGGGAGACATTTGTCGATGAAGTATTCCCCCTCCCAATGCATACACAACCATCTATGAGATCTGCTGTTGACTGGCAACAGCCGGAATGCTGATTTAATGTCTGCCTTCGCCATCCATGCCCCTTTTCCTGCTTTCCTGACTAGTTCTACTGCCTCCTTGAAGTCTGAATATGATACTGTTGCATCGCTCTGGGCAATGCCGTCATTCACCGAGGCCCCCGGGGGGTAGGATAGGTGGTATATCAGCCTGTATTCCCCTTCTTCCTTTTTCGGCACCAGCCCCTTTGGAGAGCATATAAATTCTTCAAATGGTAAGGCTGTAAAAGGTCCCTCCACCCTACCCAGTTCTACCTCTTTTCGGATTTTACTGGTCACTATATCTCTGTTCTCGGTTGCAGACTTCAGGTTTCTGGGAATGTCCTGCGCTCCTTGCCCGGTAAACGGGATGTTAAAACCTTCTCTAAAGCCTTGCCTGATCTCATCTGCTGCTTTTTGGTCTGGGTATTTCTGGAGCCACACTTCCATCCTCTCAATTTTTACTGGCGTGGCCCCCTTCCCGTCCCAGCTCTTATTTTCGCTTCTCATCACTTCTGCCACTTGGCGCTGCGGCCCTTGTGCACTTGGAGCTGCTGTGGTCGCCCTTACATCTCTCGCACTTGTGGCTGAACTTGTACTTCCATCCCCAGCTACAGGGTACTCCCTTCTCAAAATTCCGACATTGTCCTGGTTCTGCCCGTGTTGCCCCTGTGCTCACACTGCCCCCCCCCTGCGTGGTTCGGGGCAGGCTGCTCTGCCACCCTCTCTGTGACCCATAGTGCCTTTTGGTCTCTATTTCTGTCATAGCTGTATTCATATCTTCTGTTATTGGGCCTCATTACGACCCAGGCGGTAAGTTACCACCTGGGTCGTACCCTTACCACCATGGCGTAAACTATGTTTACGCCATGGTGGTTGGTGGATTTACCGCCCCATTCCAAGGTGAGTGGGGCGGTAAATCCCCAATTCCCATTTTACCCTTCCCCATTCCCATTTTCGCCCCATAGGGCATAATGGGAATGGGGAAAGGCGATAATTACGGCACCGTAAATTACGGTGCCGTAATTATCGCCAAGGTCCCTTTGCGGCATGGATTTTAACGGCTGCAAAAAGCAGCCGTTAAAAGCCATCCCGCAAAGGGAACCTTGTAATCAGGCGTTAAGGGTCGGCGCCGTTTACGGCGCCGTAAACCCCTTAACGCCTGAGTCAGAATGAGGGCCATTGTATCTATAATCAGCTTTGTACTCATTCTGCCAATACTGCCTTCTCTGCTGCCCTCCTGCGCTTCGCTCCTTGGAATCCCATTTCTCCTTCAGCACGTTAAATATGTAGAGATTAAAATTCTCCTCATCCCATCCCATATCCGGAAAGCAGTTAATCTCCTTTCTGAACTCATGATCGTACTCCAGCCATGCGTCTCCCCCAAAATGCCGCGTGTACCTTCAGCACCCTCTGCTGATACGCAACTAATGCTACCCCGTCTTCTGGGAATTTCTGTAATATAATTGTAGACATTATGGTAAAGGCCCACATCCAGTTGTCAAAATTCCTTAATACTGGCCCCTTTTTCAGTAGACTTTTCTCGTCCTCCTTAATGTCATCTAGTGCCACATTCATCCCCCTCTTTTGACAATCTAACAATGTGAAAATATCAATCAATTCCTTCCTCCATATTTTCTCCTTTACTTTGTCATTTATATACCAAGCCATTGCCTTCATTGACCTTCCCTGTGCATCTGTACCCATGGTTGGTCTGCCATATTTCGTCATGAGTGGTCCCCCAACTTCCGGCGCTGCCACTGGTGGTACTGCCCCCGGCGGTGGGTCCCCTGCCACTTGTGCCGCTGGTGTCCTTGTTGGCACCACCGGTTGTGGGTTGGGTCCTTGCGGTGTCCCCCCTGTGTTTGGCCCTACTGGTGCACCTTGTGGCGCCGGGACTATCGGTGCCCCCTGTTGCGCCGGGACCGGGGTTTCACTGGGTTCTGCCCCTGCCCCCCCTGCCCCTCTCTGTTTCTCCCTGCTCACCACCCCTCTCCATTTTACCCAAGCCCTTAAATGATCCCTTTCTTCGTCATCACTGCTCTCTTCAGTTGAAGAATTCCCTTGCTGCTCCTTCCTGGCTCCCTTATCACATCTGCTCTTCTTGCCATTGGTTCTGGGCGACTTACCCGAAACCGTGACGCAATTTTTAAACATTTTTACGATTTTATTCCCCACATCATTATTCACAGTACCTTTGTTTTTCTCTTTTCTTTTCCTCCTCTTGGTAGGTGCCTCTGTCTGTTCCTCCGATCTCATTGACTCCTCTCTCCCCCTCTTCTGTCCTTGCGGTACCTCGCCTTCTCCTTCGCTGCTGCTTGGCTCTATGAACAGCAAGGGTCACATTGCCTTCGCCCTTTCTTCCTTCTGCATTATCTCCAGCACCCATTGTGCCCCATATTCTTTCTCTGCCTTCTTTGCCCATTCTGAGAATTCTTGGGCCCTTTTTGCTGTTCCTTCCGCCATCCTTCTCGTCTGAATTCTGTCAGCCACGCCTTCCTGCTCCTGCACGCCGTGCGCCCTCTGCTTCTCCTGGTCTTCTTCTACCGATCTTTCTCGCCTGTCTCGCCTGTCCGCGGCGAAAGTGCTCTGTTCACTTGTGTCCTCGTGGTCCGGCGCACTGCCCCGTCTCCTTATCTGTCCTCTGGCTGGTACTTCTGCGTTGCTCCTGCTCCAGCACGGCTGGGCGAACTCGTAGCCACTGCACTTAGATCGAATTAAGAGGATGTGGAAAATGCGTGAGCCCGCAAGAGCAAACGTTTTTCCTTCCCCTTATCCAGGCACTAAGAGCCTACCCAACAGAGTTGAGCTCTTTACCTGGTTTGTGCCGCCTCTCCTTTTCCTGGCTTACTTATACACCCCAGGCCTTTTGTTCCATCTTGGGGGCCGGGTTTCCCCCTGGCCCCTTGCTGTTATATTTTGCACCTTCCCCAGGTGCTGTTTCCTGCTCTTTCCTGGGCTTTTGTTTCTTGTGGCGCCGTTTGGACGCCCCTCCCTACTGCTTTTGCGCCGTTTCCCCCCACCCCGCGCCTAAACTCCCAGGCCCTCCATCGGCCCGCATTTCATGCGGCCCGGGGCCTGGGGCATTGTTTGCTGTGCCAGCTTGGCAGTGGCGTCTCTACAGATCATTATTATGGGGTGGAAAACTAGGGGGCACAAATAGGACCTTGTTCAAACCCCAGTCACCAATCACTAAGAGGTGCCTCAGGTAGATGTTGACCATGGCCACCATTGCCACAGAGAGCTTTGGGCATCTGAACGCCTATGTGCTTGATAGGACTCCTACACCACTCATATGACAATACCAGTGCATGAAGTTGCGGGTGCTAGCACGCTGTTGAATGACAGGGAGTCACCCTAACATGGCAAACAGCACCTTAAATAGCTGTGTATGCCATGTGTTGTGTTTGCATTGGGGCCAAAATAGTATCCAGATGTGTAAACGATGTGGCCGATTCGCCCTACAATAAAACTAATCTGTGCAACTTACTGCAGATGTGAGGGTAACGTTTTCAGTCGGGGAGGTGCCAGACCACCAAAATGTTGGCTTCCAGTTGTTGCTGAGAGAATCTTGCAATTATTAGAATGGCAGAGCCTGTTGATCTGATTTGTTGTTGTGCCAGGTTTCGGAAAACGCTTGCTTAAATTTGTCTTTTTCAATGAAAGAGTTAAAGGTTTTGAGCAGGGGTGGTGTAATCGGGTCTTTGAATTATTGAAAGAACCCTGATGAGATTTTTTTTTTGCTTTCATAAAGTTAGCAGAGAGCTTATGGGTCCTTGTTAGATTATTTAACAATGTTTGATGTAGATATAGGTATTGAGGACCCCCACCCTGTCTGCTGGAATAATATGTATGAGTATTGTTCTTTGTCTTTTAGCTAACTTCGTATTTGGGATTTTAGAAATAAATATGTAGGTGATCTAGTCAGTTTATTATTTTAACAACTACTGAATAATTTGCCTAGTGATGTTTGTTTTTCCTTGCACTAAAGCCAATCATTGTTCCTCTAACTGGCTTGAAAAATACCACATAGGATGTCAAGCTTTCCACCCATATTTGTGTTTTCTTTTGAAAAATGGGTAATGGTATTTTGAATTTCTTTTTCGATATGTGCATCTGCTGGGAGAGATCAATTAAAACACCATTTTATCTGAGTCAGTGGATTTGAGGGAACCTCCAAGTTAATATGGAGAGCACCAGGGTCAGACTCAGGGATTGGTTACATTTTTTGTACATTAGGTTTTTGAAGAAGTCTATGTGTTATGTAAATAATATCTATTCTGCTATACTAGCTGTACCAGGTTTAGCATGCTCTGACCATGTGCTTCCCCCCGCCATTTCTCTCTCTCTCTCTCTCTCTCTCTCTCTCTCTTTCTCTCTCTTGCTTTCTGTGCTCCCTGCACTCTCTTCCTCTGTCTCTCTCTATCTGACTCTCTCTGTTTCTCTCTGGGCAACAGTTGTGTTCTCAGGTGGATGTTTGTGTTGTGTCTTGTGTTCCCTGCTTTGGTCCTGCATGAATGCTTGCCTGATGGAGTGTTATGCCAGTGGAATGTTGTGGTGTGAGTGCCCCTGTAAACTCCATGAAGGTCAGCTGGAGTATCAGATCTTTCATTTCACCCCGCAACAGTTTGCTAGACTAAAAGTGGACAGGTAATGTCTCTGCAGTCAGCACAAAGACACCACTTCAAAGAAAACAGAGGTAGTAAGACATCTTTTCCTTTAAAAAAACCCCAAAGAAATACATTTGAAAACTTTACATTTATAAATCAGTTATGGAGAGTTGCTTTAAGTTAAGGTTACTGCCTACCAACATTAAGGTTTAAAAAAGCCTCTCACAATAAAACAAGTATAACAGGATACCCATACAACCATGCAATTCTACCTTCAGACCATCAATGAAACCATTGCCATCAGTATGCTCTAGTTTCCAGGGTTGTAACCTGTGATGTCATCAGTGTGCTTATGGGCCGCACAAGGTTGTTGTTGCGTTTAACTGTCACTTCAACATGACTTAAACAAAGGGTTTTTTTAACAGAATTTCCAGGGTTTTATTATGCGATAGGTCTCATTACTTGTAGTATTAAATGTTTTTTATATCATCACAGATGTCATATTCAATGTCTTCAGTATTTTTCTAAGCAACAGACCATGGACTATTTCCCCACTGCGGGTTTGTGACCCACTGGCCATGGACTGTGGCCATGGGCAGTGGACACTTTGCGATAATGATGAACTAGGGAACCAGGGACAAGAATGCGTGAAACCTTTGATGTTTTAGCATACATTTTGAAAAGGGTTTTTTGTGACTGCTTGTTTGTTCTTGCAAGATTTTACCATAATAAAGTATTGCAAGAATTTAGAATTCTCATGAGAATGACAATAACTGCCACTGCCAGAAGTGCTTAATCCAATGACACACTTCAAAAAACAAACCATATTCCTGTGAGAAAATCACTCTACTCCTGAAAAGACAAAAACGAATGACAAGAAAAACTGCTGCTAGCCCACGACAAACTGCCACTGTTTAAGCTTCTGCACATCCACCTCCTAAGGTCATTTTCAGAAAATTGTAATTTCTCCTTCTCGCAAAACTGTTTTTGAAAACGCCTGGCATCGGTGAGAAAAGAAATTGCAGTTTTCATTTCTGAAAAGCCTCACTTGCAGTGTCCCATGGGAGCAATATAAAAGATTTTGTTGATGGGGCACCAGTTCTTTGCCAGAGGTTAAAACAACTACTGGATGGATTTTCATCAAATCACGAAAAGACACATGTGCACCGCTTTGTACCAGATTCCTCCAGCGTCTTAAGCTGTGCACCTGTCCAGTGAATGTACTTTTCTCCTCTTTGAAAACGAATGCAAAAGTTAAAAAAAAACAGGCTTTCCAAATTTTGAGGCCCCGGCCCAGATCATATTGCTGTACTATTTCATACAGATACATCAAATGAGTCAAAGGTTATTATCAAAATACAGTCTGAAAAGTCAGTGGCTCATAGGTTTCATATTCACTATGTGTGAACTTCCATGATGGCTCTACTTGCTGGTGCTGTGGCATTTGTCACTAAGCTGAAATGGACTATTCTACTTAGAGATTTCAGGTGGAAGGTTTCTTTCAAGCCTTTATAAACCCACCATAACTTTGCTAAATGTAATTGTAATGTATGTAATTGTCATTTGTATAGCGCATTTTGCAATTGGTATGGTCTCAAGGTGCTATAGGTGAACGCCTTCGGTGGACTGAATTCATCAGAGGAGTTTAGAATGCATGTGCATTTTAGCCAGACAAAGGTAGGAAGGGGTGGCCAAGTCCCTGCTAGCAACCCATGTCGAGCTGGCATGTGTATGGGTGCTGTGAGTGAGTCTGGAGAGTATGCTAGAGCAGGAGACTCATTATGTATGTGTGCAGTATCACTGAATTCTTATGACAGGGCTGTTGTGCGATGTTCCTTAGAGTAGTGTATGGTAGGAAATGCGTGCGGGTTGGTGGTCGTGTTTTCGCCTATCTTCCATAAGCATGGAATCTGATACGTAAACATGAACATACCCCAATTCTCCAACCACAAGGATGTCAGAGTATACTGCACTAATGAGCCATAACAAGGGTGGCGCATGTATGCAGTTGTCCGCATCCGTGAGAGCTGTCTTTATTTAATTGAAAATGCTTTGTATAACATAGAACTGACCTGTAAAACAAAGACAATTTTATGCAGTGAAAGGCCTGCATTTGACTACTTTGCATATCCGCAATCATTGCTCATCTGGCTCTGAACCTCCAGTGATGGTGAATGGGTGATGCTGTGGCATGTGCAACTTAGCTCAAATGGGATATTTTACTATATATGATAGGCTATGTAGATGACAAACTAAAGTACGGCACTGTATTTTGGTAAATGATTTTATTCTGATAATCAATGTGTTTTAACCCCATACCAAGGTAAATGAGCAGGGGAGTGAAGGGGAACGCTGACATTTTACCCCAGGAAATCTCTAGGGCGCCTCTCAAGGAGCCTAGAACTAGCCCTCACTACAGGCCTAAAGCAGAAGCTTCCTGTTAGAGAGTGTTGCAAACAGGTCAATGCTCAGGGTCCCCCAATCGGAAAAGAGTTGAGAGAGAGCTCGATCGTTTAACTCCCACTAGTGGTTTGCAGTAGACTGACAACTGAGGGAATCGGCCGCTGTGTTCTCCTGGCCAGGAATATGTACCGCCTGCATCCGAATTCCTTTCTGTACTGCTGATTCCCATATCTGAAGGGAAAGGTCCACCAGGGGCAAAGACTCGGTTCCCCCTTGCTTATTCACGTATAACATCGCAACTGAGTTGTCTGTCCAGATTCAAACTATTTTACTGGAGATACTGGACTGGAAAGCCTTCAAGGCTAGGAAAATTGCTAGCAATTAGAAGTAGTTGATGTGATGTTCTCTGTCCAAGGAAGACCACAGATTGAACACCTCTATATGACCTAGTGTCGCCCTTCAGCTGAGCAGGGAAGAATTTTTTGTCAATGTCTTATGAGGAGACGGTTCCAAAAAGGGGGTCTCTGCGGAAAGGTTGGCGATGGTCGACCACCAGTGGAGCTTGGGAGTCATCTACAGGAACACACAAATCAACTGGGAGTCTGGGTCTATCACTTGGGACCAGTTCTGTCTGAACGTCATCTGTGTATGTCTCATCGTTAACCTTGTTAAAGGAAGGGCTAAGATGCAGGAAGCCATTAAGCCCAAAAGTCTCTGGAACCACCATGCTGACCTGTGGGTGGAGTCCAGAAATAGGGTGCATGTATGTCCTAGGTCTCTCATCCTGTCGTCAGTTGAAAGACTTTGGCACTGACTGTGTGCCATCGAAAACCCAGCAAAATCAGATCTTGTAAGATCGTCATGGAGACTTTCTCCAGTTCACTGACAATCCCAGTTTCAAAAGAAGCTGAAGTAACAAATGCATTTGTGAAGCTGCTTTCTGAGGACAGTGGCTCCTGAGGAGCCAGTCGTCCAAATATGGATAGAGATGGACTCCCCGATGCATTAATTCCAGACGTTTCCACTCACTCTGAATGGAGTGAGGGAGATCTTGTCTGCTGTAGAGGAGGACTGGATGGAGAAATTGGTGGGAGGAAAAGGCGGAAACCCAAACAGGTACTGACTGAACCCAAGGGTCCTTCATGATGGTCCCTCAGGCATCCAGATGTAATGAGATGTGCTAGGGCATGCATTTACCTTAGTATTGGGCTAAAATACATTGATAAACAGAATTATATTATTTAACAATATTTAGTGCCGTAGTCACGGTAGATGCAATTGAAGAGAGGGTCCCAGGAATGCCCCTCCTCACCCCCATGAACATGAGAGGCCAAAGAGCCAGGAACACTCGAAGTCACTTATCCTTTTTCGGACAACCCCAAGTGCACCACTGGCTGGCACGTATGCAGAAAGGTACCCCCTCAGACAGCCATTCCATCCATATTCAGTGCAGCTCCTTCCAGATCCAGAGAACCCGATGGAAATCGTAGACCCAAATACTATACTGGACTGCATTGATTAAGGGCCAAGAAGCAGTGACACCAGGACATAGCAGCGTTAGTCATGAAGCACACTCACAGCCCTGCACCGCATTACACGAACACACATTTGCATATACGAAGAACATGCTTACACAGCTCTTTTGATAGAGGACGGATACATATACATATTGTCAAAGCTTTTATTATTTTTCTCATAAGCCAAATGCATTAATGCTGAAACGCAAGGCAACAAGAGATCCTGAGCAAGCTTGTAGATGCTTATGGCACTTAACCCTATGGGACTACAGGAGTATATATGGAGCCTGGTAGGACCACATACGACTCACTTATAGGTAATATAGCACAGCTAGAGCATTTAGAAATCTTATTATAAGTCTAAGGAAAATTACAGAAGGCCTCAAGCCACAGAACACGAGACAAGAGGAGCAGACTGAGGCTGCACGAAGCGCAGACCGAGCTCACAGCCAAGGTCAGAGATAAACATTCACATTCCAAGCTCCAGACGACAAAAAGACCAGCTGCAGGAAAATTTAATAAATCCGCATAATTGCAGACCGAAGAGCTCAATATTGTGGTCCACAACTACATGATGCAGCCGAACTAGACAATGGGCATTCACCCGTGATGGGAAGACGAGCCGTTCTCAGCAACCCAGACGAGAAGTGAAACAAGTGTTGCAATGTGGAAACGCACTCTCAAAGGCAAAAGGTGGTCTACTACCACATACAATTCAGACACATAGTATATTCAGATCACCTTGAAGAGGTGCACAGAGTCCTGAGAACAGACTAAACTGGCTCCCAGGCATGGGGAGACCAGATCCAGCCAATCACGAGACAGAAACCCAGGGGTGGATGGCAAAGGGCAAGGTACAATGGTAAGTGTATGACTCTGCAACCATGTAATATATTGTTTTTGGGGACGGGACAGGGAGGCCACCTTACATGTGAAGACCATTAGAATAGCATCTATAGGGGATAGCTATATGTGTTACTACTCTCAGCACCCAATCAGTAGTGGGGATAGGTTTTTGAGGAATGGCCCAGATGATGACGACATGTAGCATCAACACTGGGAAATGCACCATGGAAAATTGAGATGTACTGGAAAATCGTGATTGCCTTGTATGATCCCTGTTGGTTTTTTGTAATAAACCACAGTTCTAACTTTCCCTTGGCTGAGTCCCCCGTTCATTCTGGGGAAAGGGTTGTTGGGCCCTTGGGAGTCGGATGAATTTGCAGACGACCTCTGGCATACCTGGTATTTATCCCAACACAATTATTGGCTTTCTCAGCACTTCCTCCTCACTGCCTGGTGTAGTAGCTAGGGATACCCCAGGGTGCTTACTTTTCCCTTGTCTCCATCAGCAGTGTCACCACAAGTGCCTAAGTATCACATAGGTGCCAGACTCTGAGTGTCAAGTGTAGACCCTGGTCCAAATGGGGCCCTCTCAGGTTCGGGGGTACATGCAGGCATAGGTATTAGGGTACAAAGGGGAGTAGGGAGGATAGTATAGACATAAGAACACACAGACAAAGCAAAGGGTTTTATACAAACTCTTTTTTGTGTGTTTGTGATTTTCAGTTTGTTCATTGGGGCACCTGGAACATTCAGAGACAAACAACGTGCAAGTTTTTGCTGCCAGAAAACATAGACTTACCGGTGCTGGTGGTTCTATGACAGGAGCTGAGGGACTTGAAAATCTACCATTGATTAAAGTGTATGTATGCTGAGGCCCAGCGGTATCCAGGACCCGGGCAATGTGGCATAGCCTGGGAACATTATGAACCGCACAGGAGCCAGACCAGGCAAGCTGGAGAGGACCAAAACCCTGCCAAGTGCATGGTTCAGCTTGGGTCAAGATGGTGTTTACCCACCCTGGGGCTGATTCAACTCCCTTTCCACCTCTGCCCTTCCTGAGGCCAAACATGGAGGGTGAAAATGACAGAACCTACTTGGAGTCCCCAGCCGCAGCATCCAACTAGACTGGACAGTGTCAACGAAGTGCAGAGGGATCGTTGCCGGCTCCACCCACATATACAGGGTCCTGGGCTGGCTGATGGGAGGACCCGCTCACTGGAGCTCGCCCACATGGGATGTGCCCAACTCAATGTGAGGCATGTGTTACAGCTGCACTGCCACAAAGAAAATCGATATGGCGGCGCCGCCACAGAGGAAAGGGATGAGCCATATGATAGCGCTACTCAAAGCAATACTGTCACAGAGGAAGTGGTCTGCTGTATCCCTGGTACTTCCTGGACTGGCACCGAGCAAACCAATATCACACACTGCACATCCAAGGGCAAGGGTCTGCCCCTAAGAAGAGGATGGAATGATCCATGTGAGCCACCCAGAGCAGAGGGGGTTGGGGTCCTAGAGGGCCTGCGCTTCTCTAACAACAGCCACATAGGCACAGAGGTACTGTACTGGGGAAAGGGAAAAGTATATGAATAGTGATGGTTGGTCATGCAGGACGAAATGTATATGGACAGTGACTGTTGTTTATGCAATATAGTCTGTTAGGTCGGACTGCAGGTGACAGGAATATAAGTGGGAAATTAGTGGCATAAATGTGGCAAGCTCAAGGATGTTGTAAGGGGGGTTTGCTCAAGGTTCATCATGTAAGGGGATTGCCCTGAGGTAGTTAACCTCTCGCACCATAGAGGATGTGGCAGCCAAGGTGAGGGGGAATATAGGTGGGGGCAGATCATAGGATTGTAGGTATTTGTGGTCTACTGGGACTTTTAATATAATTGCCCACAAGGGCTTAATAACTCACCCCATGGGAACTATGCCTTATTCTGCATCGGGAACTCATGTCTGTGGCCCATCTCCTCTTTGAGCTAATAGTTTTATATTGCAGGTACCCAGGATCCCTGCCTGTCCAGCTGTTCTGTGGGGTAGGTGTGGATCAGTGGTCCCTCGCTGGCCTGGGCCTGGGGAGTCTGCATAAACCCCTCAGGCCAGGGCCAGAAACACCCGGGCTACACAAAGCTTAATGCAGAGATCAGATATTGGCGTTTACAGTATTTAGGCGTTCAGTGCAGTGCTGGGTTTCTCCCAAACTCGTATAGTCTTGGCCCACATTTGATCACTTCTATCTTTATTGAGAAAACATGTTTTTCTGCTTGTTTTTCATCAGTGGCTCTGCCCCCAGAGAAACCGGCCTCTGTGTTTTAATCCTGATGATGAGGCTTGATATTGCCAGGTCAATGGCTCTGAGATCTTTTTTGCACAAGCATTTCAACTCTTTCTCATTGGACGGGTGACTATTTTGAGTTCTTGGAGTTGTCTTTATATGGGTGAAAGCAGCCCCACAGTGTGTAGAACCACCATTTTCTGTAGGCTGCAAGACATGCCCCCTCCAGTTCTGCCCTTTTCATGGATTGGTTGAAAGCTCTTTCCTCATAACATTCCTTTGCACCAATAAAAGGTTTTTGTTCGGAGCCATTTTATTGGCTTCCACCCCCCTTTGTACTTTCCGTTGGTTCGAGCTACAGGGTGCTGTACATTCTTTCCAGCAGCTATCATCCAATTAAAATGACTATGAGCAGGAATGTTTCACAGCAGGAGGAAGCCGGGCCTTCTCATTCTCTCCTCCACACTTTTGTAGCCCGAATCCGCTTCTAGCTGAGCGTACCCAGTCTCCTGGAGTAAATAAAGCAGATTTCAGAGACATTTTCTATGTTCAGTTCCTAAAAAGTCAGCACTACTTTGTATGCCCTGGAGTTCAGCACCATAGTCTATGATACTTGATGTTTTATCTTGCAAAATGGCTTCTTGAATTCCTCCAGAAATATGGATCCACTGTTCCTTTGAAAACCCAATACAGCATTTCCTGCAACTACTGCCTTCTTTGTATTCCGAATGAGTTTCTGCCTTACACGGGCTTGCCCAGACCTAGAAGGGTCCACTTTTCCCAGATTCACACTCCCAATAAAGATTTTGGGGGTCATTACGAGGTAGGAGGTAGCCATGGTGCTGTTAGCACCATGGCTACCCCCTTACCGCATTTCGGGTCTGGGTTCCCGAAATAGGGACTTACCGGGTCATTCCAACCTTGGAGGACCCGGTAAATCCCCATTCTGGGAACCATTCCCCATTCCCATTCGAGCCCCCATAGGGCTCAATGGGAATGGGGATGGAGCTAATAACGGTACTGCAATTTGCGGGCCCGTTATTAGCTCTGAAGTCCCTTAACGGGTCCCTTCCATAACGCCTGGTAAAACCAGGCTTTAAGGACGGGACCCGCTAAGGGACCTCGGAATAGGGTGGTAAGGGATTACCGGCACCGGTGTCCTTACCGGTGCCGGTATTCCTTTACCACCTACCTCGTAATGACCCCCTTTGTCTTTCCTAATTCTTTGGTCCGTGAGCCCCACTAATATCATGATTTATCCTGATTTTATACTCTAAACAGTACATATGTCCTGCTTCAAGACAGCACTGTACATCCACTCCCGTTGTGCCAATCATAACCAAGTCATCTGCATACACAAGGCAAAAGGGGGAGGCGGAATTGAACAATTTTACATGTTTCCTTTCTTTTACCTTTTGAAGAAATACTATAAGACATTTAAATATATGATGAACAGAGTGGGAGCTAATAAACACCATTGTTTCTCCTTCTGTTTTTATGGAAAGCCCTTCTTCAGTGTCCTTTCAAGTCGTCATTGATCTATCCCTAGCAGATACATACAAATGTGTCACCAGTGATATATATATAAAATGCATGGCTAAAATCCAGGAATGCTGTATAGAGTGGGGCCTGTTTGGGAATACTATGGCTTTCATGCCCTGCCAGGAGGGCGTACATTGTCTTTAATGGCCCGCCAGCCTGAGCAAAGGCATGCCCGAGCAAAGCGAGGGCCTCAGATTGGGCTGTGGGCCGTTAAAGACCATGTCTGCTCTCCTGGCAGGGCATGAAAGCCATTTGCACCCCGGGGTTTGTCCAGGGTGTGAATAGCTTTCACTGTTTTTCACTAGCGCAGCCGATCTCCAGATGAAAAATGGAAAGGAAAAAAGATGGCCACCGCTGAATGGAAAAGGGACTATGTCCCTTTTCTATGTCTATGGCGGACACATAGGAGGAGCTCTGGGTCCGGAGCGCAATATTCCGGTTCCGCAGGTAAGTGGAGGGGGTGGGGAGGCAACAGGGAGTGGCTCCCTGTTGCCTTTCCAGTGAAAAAAAGGAAAATAAAGTGCCACCCGGGGATGGGCCTCAGGTGGCTGGGACAAGGGGAGGGGATTGTGTATTCTCGCCCGCTGTTCCAGCCACCTGATTGGCTGAGCGCCCTTCCAAGGGTGTGTATATAGTTTTGAACAGATGATACAAAATGAAAGCCTGAATGATTGTGGATAGTCCTTCTCTAAAAAACGCGGTTAAGTCCTCTTTTAGACAGGTTTTCACATTTTTCTTCTCTTAAACAATCTCTGCACTGGAAGTAGGATTTCATGTTGGGTACAGTGGAATGAAGATGATTCTTTAAAAAAAAATGTGTTATTGTTTGATATAGTTAAAATAAAATTTTACTTTTCACACCCTTTGTTAAACATATAAAAAAGGAAAGGAAATTCAAAATACAGTTATAACACTAAAGGTAAATAGTACAGTTCAATTGTAAATTAATATAACAATGAAGATCACAAATTGAGACGTTTCATCAAACTAGTTATAAAATGAGTTGCTGCAATGATAAGAGGTCCCCTTTTAAAATTCAATGCCAGATACTTTATCATGCCTTGTTCTTCCGAGAGAGGGGCGCCTGCTACCTTTGTTGAATTCTTTGAAGGAACTTGGGGTTGGTCACCCTAGGTTACCTGGGGGCAACCAGACGTGGACTCCCTGCTCACTGTGCTTAGAGAGGCTCAGCTTCACCTCACTGATGATGCCCAACAAGGCTGAAACATGTGTATGGGGTTGCTGGCGGTACTCTTGTTCAGAGAGGAATTGCCATAGCATTTTGGTGCTGGATTGCCCATGTGGGCGGGACAAAGACTGATATGCAAATGGATATTTCCCATCTGTGAAAGGTACAGTGAGCAAAAAGCAGATGGCTGCGAACTCTCAATGTGGTTTATAACCACTGAACAGGTTATCATGCCTTGTTCTTCCAAGAGAGGGGCGCCTGCTACCTTTGTTGAATTCTTTGAAGGAACTTGGGGTTGGTCACCCTAGGTTACTTGGGGGCAACCAGACGTGGACTCCTGCTCACTGTGCTTAGAGAGGCTCAGCTTCACCTCACTGATGATGCCCAACAAGACTGAAACACGTGTATGGGGTTGCTGGTGGTACTCTTGAGCAAAAAGCAGATGGCTGCGAACTCTCAATGTGGTTTATAACCACTGAACATGTTATCATGCCTTGTTCTTCCAAGAGAGGGGCGCCTGCTACCTTTGTTAAATAGTATAGTTAAATTGCAAATTAATATAACAATGAAGATCACAAATTGACACGTTTCATCACACGAGTTATAAAATGATTTGCTGCAATACAAAGACGCATTGCATGCAACAAGACGCTCATATTTTAAAACTCGTAATTCGTACAGTTTAGGACAGCTCACAAACCCATGTTCAAGCGTTTCTATATTGCCAGGCACCTGACAAAACCTGCAATACCGTAATTCGTATTTATTCCAGGAGTCTTATGCAGGTTTAGTCGTATTTGCATAAAATGTGTGTGTACATGTTTCGATGGGCATTTAGATAAGTATGCACATATACAGTGCTGCTTCTATTCCATCCGAGCCAGGTCAGAAAAGAACCTCTAGGAGGAGACTGAATCAACCGTTTGACCCCAGTACATTTCCCACAAGGATTTTCTTATTCTGAGCAAATTTTCAATTAAGTCCTTTCTGGTACCACCCAGATCGAAAAAGATTTGATCGCAAGTACTGGCCTCAGTCGTGAGGTCCTGACAAACACCCTTCCTAAGGAAGTCTCTCAAATGCAAGAATAGAGAATTTGCAGACAATTGCACATTTTCCAAATCAATAGGATTTTTTGCCACTTAATTCTGGTAACCAATGACGTGAGGTCCAGCTTAAATCTGACCACAACACAAGGGACAGAGTTTGCTAGGGCACAAACCTTTTTCCAGAGGAGACCCTCCAAGCGGTTCCAATGTAAGTCTTTCAAGTGTCGAAATTCAGCCCCATATGCTAACATGTGCACAACCTTAGATTTATGGTAATGAATAATAGAAAGTGCATAGAAACGGCCATACTTGCGATCGAACCTGAGCATCTGAGCTGCAAATATAAAAATGTTCTGACCCTGGATATTATATATACCCATCATACAGGATGAAGATGAAATCCTAAATCCCAGGTACATTAAGTCCTTTATCAGGTCTAAGCGGATATCACCAATATACCAGCTAAAGGACGAAAACCTCAGAAGAGCAGATATTTTAAGGCCTTTTTTCTTGGAAATGTTCATGGACAAGCCATTATCAATGCAGTCATTCTCCAGGGCTCTAATGGATCCTTGTGACCCGATGGGAGTTCTATCTAGTAACACTAAGTCCTCAGCATATGCCAAAAAATGAAGAGAAGTGGATCACAATTTGGGAGGAAAAGAATTTGCCTTCGATAAAAAAGAAAACAAATCAGAAATATATAAATGAAACAATGCTGGGTCCATACCACACCCCTGTCGCAGAACATCAAAAGAAAATACATTCCTTCACATTTTGTCACACATATCCAATCTAATATTTAAGAGTAATTTGTGTATAGGCTGACCACTATCCTCAAAAGGGAAGCCGGCATACTCCAACCTGCAAGTTTTCTCCAAAGTTTGGACCTGTTGACATGGTTGAATGCATTAGTCAAGTCAACAAAAACTATATACAAAAAAGGATTATGTAACAGTGAATTGCTGGATTAAAAGGGAAAGCAAAAGACGGTTAAATTCGGTACCTACCCCTTTACAACACCAAGACTGACGAAAATCCATCCTTCGAGAGCCAGATGACCAGCTTCAATCTGTTTAAGGACAAGAGAAGCAAACATTTTTGAAGCCGTGTCCAGAAGGGTTGTTGGATCGTAATTAGCAGGATTTTGGTGATCACCCTTCTTGAATATAGGTACAACGGATACAGTCCGCCAGGAAGTGGGGATTATTTTATGCTTTAGGATCAAAGAAAATAAAAGATACAGTATATTAGCCCACATAGTTGGATTATTTTTTAAAACAAGGTTCGTTAATCCTTCTGGACCAGCTACTCGTTATTTCTTTACTTTTTAAATTAATAATATTAAATTATCCAGGGAAAATGTTATGTCCCATGTTGTAGCATCTTGTTCAAGAACCTTACAGGTTTCTAAGTATTTTTTTCACGAGCAAACGTTTCTCATAGCGAGCTGTTTAGGTCCCTTTTGAGAACTAATGCAGTACCTTTTTCACAGATGTTTTCCTCCAGTGCATCATATAATGTACATTAAATGCTTTTCCCTGATTGAAGATGGGATCATATCTTTCAGAAATTAACATTTCACCGAATCCCGTTTCACTGCAGTTGTACGTCATTTTGCTGCACAAAACGTGGATGTGGAGTTGGGGTTAGGTATTTAGAAAGGTGTGTGAGGCTTGTGGGGTTCCCCCTATTCCCCCACATTTGCTGTGGTAAAAACATAAACGGTGAAATGGGATTCAGTGAAGTCCCTGCAAGCAAATAGCATAGAAACATTTCTTTTGACTCCACCTTCGTAATGATGTTCAGTTATGTCTCGAATTTCTGCACTTGAAAAAATATGTATTTTTTGACAAATCTATTTAAAGTGAGTGAATCAGGTTTCTGGTACATTCTCTGCTTCAATATTTGTAATGGCACACAAAGTGCTCTTTGTCCCCAGGTGCCAACATTTTTGGGGATTATTGTTTTTTGCTGTCATCTCATCTTCATTCCCAAAAGGCATGCTTCTACCTACTTGCCAATTCCTTACACTGCTTTCTTAGACTCCTGACATGTAGTCCTCTCTGTACTCTGATGCTTATTTCAATACATTCTTTTTCTCAAACCTTTCATTGTCAAACCACGTGACGCAGTCTCAGGGGTAACGCAGGTTTTTCGGTAAGCCAAGTTTATTCTCCACGACAATTTGCGACATGCATGACCAAATTGACCTTATACTGCATTAAGTGCCCGTGTGACAAATTATATGTGGGAGAAACCACAAGTATGACTAAAGAAAGAATTGGAGAACATAAAGGGAATATTGGGAATCATAGTCTGAAATCAACAATAATGAGACACTTTATGGAGATGGGCCACTAAGTGACACAATTGAAATTTCAAATCATCGAGACAATATTACCATATTCAAAAGGAGGCAGTCGGGAAAGAAGACTTTGCAACGTGAGGCGTTTTCTGTATTCAAACTACAGACTACATATACAGTGGGAATGAATGAGAAGTGGTCATTAGGAAGTTTTCTATAAGCTTGGTTTCCACTTCACTTCACTATGTTGTAAAACATTTGAAAATTGTGTTTTTCTACAATTTTGTTTATAGAATAACATTTTTGAGGGATTTTCATTTTTTTAAAAATCTTTTGTGGTTTAAGTTGGTTTTAATTTTATTTGTCACATTTTTTTTGTTGGGTTGTTGCCGTATGAAAGGCTTAAAGTGTGTTTAGAGAAGCATATTATGAGTTTTTTGTACCTGGAGGGACCTTTTGGGATTCAGCCATGAGTTAGAGAGGTGGACTGCACAATTAAGAAGGTATTTAGAGTTTGTCTACACGTAGGACAGTGGATTTGATAACCCATTTGGAACATTCTTCCAGCTATAAGCAAAAGCGAAGTACGTTTTGTTCAGCAATACAGGTGTGAAGCCAAATTGAGGGACAGCACACTGCTGACAAATTGTTCATCTTGGTGTAGTTACGATGATGGGACAGACAAGGTAATATGATTGAACACGTTTTCATATTGTAGAGTACCTTAGTGTGCCCTTAATTTGTAATTTCATTATTAAAATACAGTTTGTTGCAGTTATCATTTTAGGGTTTACTCCAGTTAAGGTGTATCAATAGTAACTTTGTCATGTTGGATGAGCGTGGATGTTTAAACATGACGTCCACATTTCAGTGCGGTGTACATGCATGTGTGTGAGTCTGTTGCTTATTTCTACATCGCAAGTACTGTTGCACATACACCGGTTCCAACACCAGCACAGCTTTGTAAGAGCTTTAGTTTTGACATTGGAAGGTATGCGGGACTGATTGTGTATGTTAGGTAAACTTCATTGGATATGGGGCACTGTTGAAACGTGATCAGGTAGGGTGGGAAGGTGCGAGGTACACGACATTCACTCGGGGAACTGGCTGGGCGCGTTCTGTTATTGTGAGAATTGTATTGTTTTTGATGAACTGATAGGTTTGATGTATTTACAGACCTAGTCATTGTAGAATATTGTACAGCAGTAGGGTCCCATGTTACATAAGGGAGACCAAAAACAGTAGCAGAAAAGACTAGAGACCCAAGCGCTTGTACACAAGTTGTTAGCGAAGCTACAGCAGGTGAGTGTATAGCGTGTGTATACTGCCTGATACTCCACAATTTAAGAACATTATGAAACCAGATACATTCACACTGTGCATGTGTCTAAATGTTCCATGCGTGATTGCATGTGATTTATTGAACTGGAGATCAGCCTAACACGTGTTTCGAGCCCCTGCTCTTCTGAGGCAAAGGGAGTTGCTAAAATCCATGGTAGAGAAGCTTCTTACGGGCTCTTGCAATGCTTCATTTCTGATACTTTCGTTAGCCACTCTGCTAATGTATTTTCCGTGATCTTTAATTCTATTTTCTCTGTGTAGCTGTTGATTTTTCCAGATGCTAAAGCACTTTCCCTTTGGTCTTTTAGAAATCTTGTTTGGTCATCCATTCCATCTGGTCATGTACTTTAACCCCATGGCACCTCAGCCTCGTTTTCCATTTGAATATAGCCTTTAATCAGGACACTCTTGTCTCCCAAAGGTAGTCCTGTGAAGGCCCAATTTGAGGTTTATGGTCTTCATTCGTCAGGTTCTTCAGAAGACCATTCTTCCAGAGGAATGACACTATAGTTTATACGTGAGCATTCTCTGCCAGATTCAAAGGAGGAATGTCAAATGGCTCTACACCGAATGTGTTGAACACGGAAACAGCCCCTGTTTCAAGTAAAATCGTTCTGTTTTTTTTATCCTTTTGATTCATCTGTCTCAAAGTCATGGTTAATTAAGCAGTGGACAGCCAGTTGTGTAGTCATGAGCTACGCATTTGCCGGGTACTGCCTTAATTGTACTGGCCATGAGATGACAACAGCTGAAAAATGGCGTGAGCCATATGATGTAAGAGCCTGGCAAATGCCTACTTAATAACTATACAAAGGCAAAACTGTTGACTTTGCCAATGCCACTTTTTTATAGGATTTAATTTCAAGGAACAGAAGTGAGGACTGAAGGGCACTTTTTCATTTCCACCAGGAGCTTATTTACAACTGCAATTAATCCATAAATAATTAAGACTGCTTAGAAACAACTGTGGTAGGCCCTGGACAGCAAACAGTTTCATGTTACTGCTTGATACGGCTAGCTCAAAGAGAGGATGCATTTTGGACAGGGAGTGGTAGGTAGTGAGTGGGAATGGCCACAGGGTTTGGCATATCCATGGATTGTGATCGGGTGGGTAAAAAGCCAAACAAAATCCTCCCTTCTCACATCTATCTCCCTCCTATCTTAACTAACCTCTAGTGATATTTCCTCCAATACCTCAGAGTAAGACTTTCAGTTATTACTCTGTAGAGGTTGTTGCTAGACTTTTTCATCCTTTCTTCTTTATTTTTGCACAGTCTTGTTTGTTGGTGGCACACTTCTCTTTCTCCGGCAGATGTTTGTTTTGTTCAACTTCCCCCTGGTGGTTAATTGAGAGGCTGAATGCCTGAAACTCTTTTGTTCTGCTTTTTGGCCTTAGAGAATTTGTCCCCCTTCACAGATGGAATTCCCACTAGGGAGATTCCCCATATTTGAGCCCGAGTTCAACTTTATTTTTTAGCTTTCCTAGGCCCATCGTCTGGCCATTGATGTTCTTGTGTCAGCTCTTACTATAAATTCTCTTGCTGGATTTGAGGCCTGTCAAGTCTGCAATTGTTCACTATTCCCTTGTCTCAGGTTTGTCCAACTCCAGGTCTAGAGGGCCGCAACTCTGACGGGTTTTCAGGATATCCCTCATTAATAGCAATGCGAAAAAATGTGCATAGAAATATTCTATGCAAATGTACTTCATGAATATTAATGAGGGTAGATATATTCAATCAAGGGACTTTCTCCTGTTCCTATTAAAATCACATCATTTGTAGAGGCCCACTCTGAATGCAACGTCTGTGTTTCAATTTCTTTGGTCTTTGCTATACCTACTACAATTATGTATCTGCTATCCCTTTATAATTTTTACATTCTAGCTCCTCTAACAGTGGATCACTTGACCAAATTAGACACTAACTCAGCTTGTGGTAGATCTTCTTTTGACTTTCTACAATCCCAGCTGTGACTTCTTGTACCCAATTTGCTGTTGTCTCTTGCTGTGGTATGTTTCCTTCACCTCTGGTCCCTGCCACTTTCATGTTGTAGTGCTATTTTCCTTTGTCTGCATTTGATAAAGGTACTGCAGGCAGCCTGTCCTTCTTGATGGATTATATGTGATAAGTCCACGTTATAAAGAATGTATTTATCACTCATTTGCTTACAACATTGGGGGAAATGTTGTTTCTTCTTGTGTTTCAGTTTGGGCATCTTCTGAGATCAAAGAAGTTCTTCTTCTTGGTTGCGTGAGGGAAGGGGGAGGGTTAGGGGTAACATGGTGGGGTGAATCCAAGGTGAAGAACCCATGGACAATGCACAGACTGCAATCCCAGACCAATGGACTGGCAGAGCTGAGGGGGTGAGTTGAGGGGTGTTTGAATTCTATATGAAATGTTAATGAACTTTGAATATGAATAATTGTAATGTTTCCTTTTATGAATTTGAATACAAATTATAATAAGAAACAAGGTGCATTAAAGTACATTTAAGATGCACGCAAAAAAAAGATATTGCTGGTCCTGAAAGAAATGTCAAAGATGGGTCAAGGACAGGTGGTGAGATGCACCTCAAAGATGTGTAGAATCTCCCCTTTAACTTTCACTACTGCCTGTTCTATTGTGTTTCCTATTGTCAGACGATATAACTACTACCCCCTCAGGGAGGGTACTTAGAAAGAGTGTGACTATTGAACAGAAAACAAACTTCAAACATCGAAACAAGGAAAAAAGCGTTAAAACATTAAAAAACAGACCTCAGCAATCAACATATTCCCTGCTAAGTTATTTTTTATTAATTCTAATATACACTATTAGTCAGTCAGTGCAGAGGTATTCCAGGCCCCACGTGTGGACTAAAACAACCTCTTTGACCTCGACCTCAACTACCTAACGCCCACAAAATCCCATCTAGCAGGGCTCTAACCCTATCCCTTCTCTTTCTACTAGTTACCCTGAAGACATGTCTACCAGGTCAGGAGGATGTCTGCCTCTCTGTCCCTCACCCTGTATAGCAATTGTTCATATGAAGCAACTTTAACCATCTCCTGCTCCCATGTACTCCTCACCGGTGGAGTGCTAGATTTCCAAAGTCTTAGAATGACCTGCTTTGCCACCAGCAATGTTGTATTCAGCCATCTCACATCCGCCTTAGCTATGTATCGTATCTCTGACATATCATTCAAGATAATATTACCATGCATGCAATTACATTAGCCCGATACCATCAGGTGAAAAGGATACCATGAGGATTACAGATTCAATTACAACCTACTCTTTGCCTCCACAACAAAGGATTTCTGTTGAAATGGAGAATGATCTTGAATAAATGTTCTTTGGACTTATTGTTGATCACTATACAGGAACTTTCATTAGATATTGAAAACATTTAAATTGAGATTGCTGATACGAAAACTGTATTAAACCAACAGTTACAAGCAGAAGCACTCAGTGAGGCATTAAAAAACATTAATGATTTGTTGGAAGAATATCAGACTGATCTACAAAAAACTAAACTACAGAAATGTAAAAGAGATACTTTGGATGACCAATTTGATTGAATATATACGTGGTTGGATGACAGACCGGAGAATAGCTGGAATCAGTTTTTAATTAGCAGGATATACAGCCTGTTTCGGACTCAACAAACCCATTAAGCCTGTCTACGGAAACTGAAGAAGAATAGTCCAGACCCAATGATAACAGAGCAATGACCTTTGGAATATCTATTGTACCAACATTGTTCTTTTTTATACAAAAGACCACCAGAAGAGGTCGAAAGAAAAACAGAGAAAGAGCAACTGAATTTATGCCTTAAGGCAATGTAGACCAACTGATTTCTACTATAACAACACAAATCTTTCAAAAAGTGTAAGCTTTGTTCCTTCTACGCAAAATTCAAGGTTTTAATACTTTCATTGAAGTTGAAAAATTCCTGTGATTAGTGTCAGAACTGCAATTTCAAACAGGTGTGTAAGAGTAGAGGGACATTCATCCCTAGAAGGAATGCATGTGCAAGAGCAAATATGCTCCCACCATCCAATCAAGTGTGTTACAGATTTTTAAGAAACTTGTACATGAATATCTCAAAAAAGTCAAATTTAATAACAGGGTTCCCCATCAAAACATGACTAAAAGTGAGTTAGAAACCATAGAAACACTAAGTAGGAATACAAATTTGACAATCAAACCGGCGTGCATGGGCGGAGTGTTAGTCATAATGAACACTTCTACATACCTTAGAGAATGTAACCGACAATTGCAAGATTTTCCTACTTACAAATTGCTGCCAGAAGATCCTACTCATCGGATGCAAAAGATAGTAGGACAGATTTTGGAAGGAGCTGAAAAAGATGGTTACACAATAGGGCTACAAATCGTGCATCGAAAAAAATTGATCCAACAATCCTGGTCTTCTGTTGCCTTCCCAAAATTTGATTAATCCACCTGGCCGGCCGATAGTGGCCCAGAATGAATCTCTTTTTGAAGAACTATGTATATATATTGATCAGGCTCTTCAACTGTTGGTAATGGATAACAGTCATCACATTAAAGATACAGCCCACTTCATTACTCTACTTGAACAAATATTTGTTCTGCCAAAATCTTGCAAGTTAGTAACTTTGGATGTAGCCATCCTAAATAGCAACATCCCACATGAGGAGGGTATAGAGGCTGTTGCGATTACTCTATAAAAACATCAAGTTATGGATGTGAATCATCAGTTTTTCTGTGACTTATTAAGATACATATTGTTTAACAGTTACCTTTTTGGGAAACCTTTCTACCAGCAGTTAAAAGGCACCTCCATGGGGCAAGATTTGCCCCAGCATACACAAATCTGTTCATTCAACAATTTGAAGATACTAAGATTCTGGAGTCATCACAATGGAAAAAAAGCAGGAAATTATGTTTGAAATACATTGATGACGTCTTCTGTATGTGGAAAGGGCCATAATTAGAATTAGTCGAATTTTTGACATTTACTAACCAAATTCATGACATCATAAAATTCACTTTCACCTATTCGAAAACTGAAATAATTTTTTTTAATACCATTGTGAAATTGTCTGAGACAATTAAAATGCATTTTTCTGTGCATCACAAAAGCATTGATCGTAGCTCATCACTACATTTGATGTCCTATCATCCCAGAGAAGTGGTACATTACCTCATTCACAATTCCTAAGGTTAAAGAGGATCAGTACCAAGGTAGAGGTTTATGCTGAGGAACCCAACATTCTACATATGAAACTTGGTAGATGTGGATATCCATTAGAAGTGATCAAAATGACAGTAGAAAAGGCACAATAAAAAATGTTGACAGAATTGTTAACACGTAGTGGCTCAAGGCAGGCAACGTCTGTATGGTTAACTTTACCTTTAACATTTAGGCCCAGTATTTCACAAGTGATTAAAGTTTTGAAGAAATATTTGCCAATTTTACAAACTGACATTGGGACATATTTGTAAGGATTTCCCATGAATAGCATATAAAAGGCAACACAATCTGCGAGAATAACTAATTTTAGCAGATATCACCACTGACGAGCTCATACAAACTTATTTACAG
The DNA here is from genome assembly GCF_040938575.1 of Ambystoma mexicanum. Taxonomy (NCBI): domain Eukaryota; kingdom Metazoa; phylum Chordata; class Amphibia; order Caudata; family Ambystomatidae; genus Ambystoma; species Ambystoma mexicanum. Next base: position 315,041,510 of record NC_090932.1, read on the forward strand.
CCACCTCAGACAGGGACATTTCCTTGTCTCAATTGCATACACAGCAACAATGTTGCTTGTGGTAATGCTCTTTACTCTAATAAAGTAGAAAAGAAACCCAAAAGTGTAAGTGGGCCAAAACTCGTACATATACACAAAATGCAAAACTTTATTAGAGTAAACAACCCTAATGATACATAAAAAAACACATATACATGTCACTTATGATCACACATAAAATCTTATATGCATATCACTTAAAATGAAACCCGAAACAGGAAAGAAAGCTGAAATAAATGACCCTAGTGCCCACTGAAACTAGTGGGTATTGATATTCCCATATAATGAATTCATACCGTTTCTTGAAGAGTTTAACCATAACACTTTAACGGAATACACAAGATGTACTGTCTTGAACCTACATTCCCATATGCTATAAATGTTGGACCTTCCTCAAGGGTGCCAAAACCAATGGTATTCATGGGTGTTCTTGAAAACCGAACGAAATCCATGGTTCAAGTAATAAATATAAAGCTACCAAATGTTAAGTATTCCACTGTCCTGTGGTTGATCTATGCAATGCTCAACCCCAGGAAGACTCCTTCTCAACACATGGGGAAACATTTTCATCAAATCATCTACAAAAACTAAAAAAAATCTAAATTACAACTACCTTAAACATATAGACAAATAACCCAAAACAATAGCCCAAACCACACAGCACATACTCTTTGCCATTCACAGACTGGAGAAAAGATAGTATTAAGACAATTTGGGACATGCATGACCAAATTGACTGTATACTTCATTAAGTGCCCGTGTGGCAAATTATATGTGGGAGAAACCACAAGTATGACTAAAGAAAGAATTAGAGAACATAAAGGGAATATTGGGAATCATAGTCTGAAATCAACAATAATGAGACACTTTATGGAGATGGGCCACTAAGTGACACAATTGAAATTTCAAATCATCGAGACAATATTACCATATTCAAAAGGAGGTAGTTGGGAAAGAAGACTTTTTCAACGTGAGGCGTTTTCTGTATTCAAACTACAGACTACATATACAGTGGGAATGAATGAGAAGTGGTCATTAGGAAGTTTTCTATAAGCTTGGTTTCCACTTCACTATGTTGTAAAACATTTGAAAATTGTGTTTTTCTACAATTTTGTTTATAGAATTACATTTTTGAGGGATTTTCATTTTTTTAAAAATCTTTTGTGTTTTAAGTTAGTTTTAGTTTTATTTGTCAATTTTTTTTTTGTTGGGTTGTTGCCGTATGAAAGTCTTAAAGTGTGTTTAGAGAAGCATATGAGTTTTTTGTACCTGGAGGGACCTTTTGGGATTCAGCCATGAGTTAGAGAGGTGGACTGCACAATTAAGAAGGTATTTAGAGTTTGTCTACACGTAGGACAGTGGATTTGATAACCTATTTGGAACATTCTTCCAGCTATAAGGAAAAGCGAAGTACGTTTTGTTCAGCAATACAGGTGTGAAGCAAAATTGAGGGACAGCACACCGCTGACAAATTGTTCATCTTGGTTAAGTTACGATGATGGGACAGACAAGGTAGTATGATTGAACACGTTTTCATATTGTAGATTACCTGAGTGTGCCCTTAATTTGTAATTTCATTATTAAAATACAGTTTGTTGCAGTTATCATTTTAGGGTTTACTCCAGTTAAGGTGTATCAGTAGTAACTTTGTCATGTTGGATGAGCGCGGATGTTTAAACATGACGTCCACATTTCAGTGCGGTGTACAATGCATGTGTGTGAGTCTGTTGCTTATTTCTACATCCCGAGTACTGTTGCACATACACCGGTTCCAACACCGGCACGGCTTTGTAACAGCTGTAGTTTTGACATTGGAAGGTATGCGGGACTGATTGTGTATGTTAGGTAAACTTCATTGGATATGGGGCACTGTTGAAACGTGATCAGGTAGGGTGTGAAGGTGTGAGGTACACGACATTCACTCGGGGAACTGGCTGGGCGTGTTCTGTTATTGTGAGAATTGTATTGTTTTTGGTGAACTGATAGGTTTGATGTATTTACAGACCTGAATCATTGTAGAATATTGTACAGCAGTAGGGTCCCATGTTACATAAGGGAAAGCAAAAACTGTAGCAGAAAAGACTAGAGACCCAAGCGCTTGTACACAAGTTGTTAGCGAAGTTACAGCAGGTGAGTGTATAGCGTGTGTATACTGCCTGATACTCCACAATTTAAGAACATTATGAAACCAGATACATTCAGAGCACAAAAGCCTCAGAAGAAGAGCAGTGGCTTGAAACACGTGTTAGGCTGATCTCCAGTTCAATAATCACATGCAATCACGCATGGAACGTTTAGACACGTGCAAAGTGTGAATGTATCTGGTTTCATTATATCCCAGGTTACATAGATGAAACACATTGCATGGTGGTGCAAAAGTAGCACGTTGAGAGTTACTTGACATTGGAGGACATACCGATAGGGGACTAAACACTGGTTATTGGCTTGGTAGCGTCACAGGAAACATTAGACTACTGTTGCTTAGAAGAGATGATATGGATTTATAGCGTGGTGTTGTTGGTACACATTGAGAGGAAAGTTGCTGAATTATTAAGTGAGACACGGTTTTTGTTTTTGTGTTATGGATAGCCATCTGAAGATGATCTTGAATGATATACAGGTGCACATGTTGTGGCAGTGACATTTGAACCAGTCGCCATATTGAACATGAACAGTGTTGATTTAAATCAATCACTGTGCAAGTTTGAAAAAAGAAAATAACTTTTTGGAATATCAACCGAAATGTGGAGTTTTTTTTTACAATTGTGGGTTTGAAACCTGGGGAAGAAAAAAAGTGTCCTATTCATTGATGGGCCTTCCTACCTTGTTACATTTTGTGTATTTCATATCCCTAACCGGGAGAAACAATAGCGACACTGAATTGAAGACGTGTGTACCTGGTGTGCTCTTGTTATTCAAATCAATATCATGGCAAATACAAATCCTAGTTTTCTTTGGGCACCCCCATCCCATTGTGTGGTAGTTTGGTAAGAAGCTTAACGAATAGTGTAGATGTCATAGGAAGCCAATGAAGAATTTTGAGATCTGGTGAAAAGTGGGCATGTTTAGGGAGGCACCAATGGGAGAATAGATGGGCACAACTTTATGATTCTGTTAATTGCTTCTCCTGTTCTTTAAAGCTCCACTTATAATATTTGGTGCACACAGGATACACCATGTACAATGGTGAGTGCACTAAATCCAGAAGCGGCCTAGGGCACCTGGCTAGGTTCTGGTAGCTCCCCTGTACATCAAATTCTACACATACATTAATGTACACACTTCTTATAAAAATACCTGGCTCCTGTTTTATCATATCTTTCACATTCTCTTTATTGATGGCTGTATATCCCTTCTGTTATACACGAAGCTGGCAGTGCAGGACAACACATTCCAGACTATAAGTCCATCTGCACGGCATCAACTGTCTGTGGATTATGTGGAGTACCTCCGAGAGACATGTACACGTCATCCTCAGTTTATCTTTCCTCTCAAAGAAAACATAAGCAAGCCCTGCTTCAATGCACGTGCTCCTTCTAAATGTAAAGTCTGACCAAGGTCAGAGCTGGAGAACGCGGTGGGTTCACCGTGACTGCAGAATCCGCCAGTCCACGTTTAGCGAGGTTCATGGGCATCCAAGCTGCCGGGGTTTGAAGTCACTGTAAGGAATCCATGGGTGATTTGGTAGCTCCTGCAAAGAGGGTATTGCAATCACCTAATCTTGTTCCCACGATGGCTCTAGCAATAGTTGCACAGTGATGCTCCGATAATAAAGGTCTCAGCTGCCTTAGTAACATAAGATGAAAATGGGTTGATGACATGATATGAGAAACTTGTACACACATGGAGAGCTCAGAATCAAAGAGCATCCCTTGGTCTGGGCAGCTCTTGCAGGTTTATGCGTCCCCCTGAGCTGAATTCTGGATGCATGCCCATGTTCTGGTATAACCTGGAGGCGTGCTGATAATCATGATCTCCTTTGATATGAGTGCCATCCGCATAATTTTGGAATTACACACCTTATTCTGATTGAATGTAACTAAGCGGTGTAAGATTACGGTTAAATGAAATCAGAGAAGCACCATCCCCTTGTGGACACCAAACCTAACTGGAATTGGGTCAGAGGATATATCACCCGGTTTTATGTGCAATGTTCTGTTTCTGAGAAATTAAGCCAACCAAGAGTCAGCTGGGATACTAGAAAAAGCTGTACAAGTATAAAGTGGTCTAGGGTGCCAAATGCCTGCTGGTACATCTAATAGCATCTGTAATCCTGCAGATCCATGTTCCATGATGCAAAGAATGTAGTCTTTAACATCTGTGAGGGCATGTTCCGTGCCCCTTTGCAGACGGAATCCAGATTGACATTCTTCGAGTATGTGCCTAGATTCTAAGAAGGTCTGTAATTGCAAGTAGGATTTTACCCCCAACATTTGTAATGAAGGAGTACGCTTTACAGGCCTGTTGGAGGGAGAGAATGCACCAGGGCTGGGTGCAACATGGAGAACAGCTATGAAATATCATTGTTGATGGAAGTGGTAGAAACGCTGCATTGTTTCTACCCCATATGAGACACGCACCAAGAAATAGAATTTAGCGGCTGGCTCTGTAATGCAGTGGATCAGTCAGGGGCAGTTTCTGCATCACAGAGACGCTCTTTGACAAGATGTCTCTCAAAGCTCCCCCTAGCTAGATGAAGGAACACATCAACAAGGGGGTTTAACTCCAAAGGCACTGACATGATGTCAAAGTTACTTTAGTTGCACCTGTTTACATTTCTGGCTCAGTCCACTGCACCTTTCAGTTTCTGGTTGAGTATATATTTTTGGTACCCAGTGATTTCCTTGCTGAAAAAAACATTGAGGGGCACGTGATATTTTTTAACCCACTATCCAACACTTTCCTCAGATATTGCAGCAGTCCGAAAATATGTTGGGAACACTTTCCCCAAATATTCTAGGGCTGGGGTTTGTTTATATAACTGTACCAGTCCTAAAATATGTTGCGAACACTTTCCCAAAATATTCTAGGGCTGGAGTTTGTTGATATAATTGCACCAGTCCTCAAATATTTTTGTAAAGGTGTTTATTAGGTTAAGAAAATATCTATTACCCCTCAATGTTTTTTCCCAGCGATTAAATCACATATAACCATATTTTTCAGTGAAGGAATCTGTGGAGCAGAAAGGAATGAAGAGACGATCAGCTGTTGGCCTCTGGAATGGCTGCCTGTCTCCAGCCATTGGGGAAGCTAACGGAAGACATCTCTGAAAAATTATCATCAAAACATGTTTCATCACTTAACGGCAATGCTTCCTCAGGGGGCAATGCTTCCTCAGGGGGCAATGCTTCCTCAGGGGGAGCATTTATCTCTGTGGCTGACCAGGGTCCGCTGAGAACCAGGCATGGCACATCCAGCTTCATCTTATCATAAATATTCGCTCTGAGGAAGCACTATTGTTTAATAAAGCAAGTGCTGTGTAGTTGACTTCCTTGTGATAGAAGGATCGGGGTATGTTTGCCAAACACGGGAACAAAAACTGTAGCAAAAATGCAAGCTTTTCATTTAATGATGGCACACACAGTGCTTTTCACTGTGGTTCTGAACTGGAGGAGAACTGTCGGGCTATGCAGCCATATGAATGCGTGGCTTGTTAACTGAAATTATGTATTCTACTCTCCCACTAAACTGGCAGAAGGGTTATTGATTTGCATTTTTACACCCACCGTAGTATTGATGGTGTTTGCTAAATATGAAAGAACAAGAGTAACAGGGGATACCAGGAATATCCAACTACTGTGACCTGGCCTGGATAGAACATGCACAAAAATAACAACAAAGGTCAGAGTAATAAAGTGTTCAGGTGGCTGTTGTTGGTGTAGTAACAAAACCTACATACTCATGCTAAATGTGGAATGCTCCCAACAGCCATACAGCATCTACATCTCTCATCATATGAGCATTCTATGAGGAGAAACAATTAAATTGAGCCCTCTAGACACTCAAATAATTTAGTATTTATTATTTATTAACATTTATTAAATGAATCTCTAGAAAAAGTCATATTTTAATAAAAAACATACAATAACATTGGTATCAATAATAATATCAACAATAATTCATGTGGATCAATCCCTCCAATTCATTGTCGGATTGATCTGATACATCATTCTTATCCATAAAACACATCCAACCACACTACAACCATACCACATACATACACAAGCCCATCAAAAAATCATTCATAAAACAAACAATGGTAAAACAATTTTTCTTCAATAAAACATCCAACAATCTAAAACATCATAATACAATATCTGATCCATCATTAATGAGGACCGTCAATATAACACCTAAGAGCCTGTTCTATGTAATTATGAACTTTCCTGGCTCGGGTAGACTTGACTTCTAATTTTGTTCATGAATAACAAAACATCCCCAACCCGACATGTTTCTTTCTGTATCACATCTAGTAAACAGAAATTCTTCAGGGGTGTTATGGTCCAGCAGAGTCAGATGGATTGTATATGGACAAGAAAGAGATATGTAGAATACACCAACAACGCACACCTAGATGTGAACAAAAGAACACTGAATCAATCAAGCTGAAAATGCTCTTATTATATGATTGATCAATACTGCCAACGTGTTATTATTAAACGTGGCGTAGACAGGTTATTAATACCTTATAACTATTCTCTACTGAGAAGACAGAAAGCGGACCCTAATCCACAAACATGTCAGAGATACCATAATGAATTGGTGCCTCTAAAATCTATCCACCATCACCAACACCTCGTGAAACCTCTTAGACATTCCAAATCAACCGAGTAGTACCTCGCCAAGGAGTGAGACCACGAGTGACCCAGTGAACGGCATCACTAAGATCCCACGGGAAAGAAAGGATCCCATAGTGAAAGTGATTATTTAAAAAAACACTTACATTACGTATCCTGTAATTATGTGGTGTACGAGCCAGACCAGAAGTAACCCACAAGATCACGGTAGTTTGGACATCGTATCACCAAAAAAAGAAGGGTCGCCTGGAATCCGAACTCTGATATTCAGAGTGAAAAACTCTCAACCTGTGTTCAATACAGGATAGATGACGACTTGATACCTGTCTTGAAACCCAGGGGTGAAAAAGCAAAAAAAAAAAATGAGAACACAACTAAATGGGAAACCAAACACTATCGGAATCATAAAGAACAACATAGAACGCCTTCCATACAAGCGTGGCAACAGGAAGGCAGGTGAAAGAGTGGTACCCGACAGGAATGTCTGTACACTTCACACGTCCACTAGGTGTGCCTGTATCCTAACTGTTAACCAACTCACCTCTATAGAGTAATCAGGTTCTATTCAGTCTCTGCATAAGTCTCGACCACATCAAGGCAGAATGTTTCTAATCCATTGATATGGACCGCGGCAACGAAGTTAGTTGTGATCGTAAAAATATCGACATCTGGGACAGAAGAGAAGGAACCGTAAACAGAAATGCATCAGGATCCTGTACTTAATCTATTAAGTGTCCCAAGACTTAACTAGGACCAAACTCCTGCAACTGCAAAAAAACAATCTAATACACAGAATGTGTCATCCTTGTGTATACACATAAGTACAACTTACCTCCCGTCAACACTAAATAGTCTGAACTAAGAAACGAATAACACGTAAGGAGGCTGTAAGAGTATACTACAAGTTCCTTATATACAATCTGAACAGTCATAAAGTCAAAACGAATGTAGCATGATAACCGTGCTTCGGTAGAAATATGATGCACATGCAACAAAGTTGTATGGGGGCTCTTCCTAAAACCGTTGTGCCTCAGTGACTCACTTCCGATAATAGACTAATATAATAACCACGTGTGAGTGGGAAAAGCTTACACGTGAAGTATAGCTTCAAAGGGAACTATCCCTAAACACCTTTCTTACCTCAGTGGTTATTATCCAACTAACGGGGTAGACGTGTAGATCCAAAGTGACGGTGTATCCAACATTCCGGCTCAAAGACCATGGTTAAAAAACGTACCCGTGTTATCACGTGACTATCACGTGACTCGCACGCAACGTCAGCTGAATCAACGGGACACACCCCCGACAGGAACATTAGGAGAGCGGCCAGTTTATTAACCAATAAGGTCCCGCTGGTCCATGTAAACAGATACCTCGAAAATAGAATGGGCGGTCCATGAATGTAAACAGAAACCGCGCGCAGGACAAAAACAGGTGTCGGTAAACCGGGAAATAACCAAAGAAACACACCAAAAATGGGATGCCAATGTGTGCAAAAGAGGGAAACGAACCCTCCCCAAACACACAACGGGACACAAACACAATCAATCCTCGCAAACCAGGGGAACAGAAATGCGATTCAAAAAATCACAATCAAGCCATGCAACAAGAAGAAGCACAAACCCCAACACAAAAATACCCTTAAAAAACCTTGAAAAAGCCTTAAAAAGGGGGGTGGGGCCAAAGAAGGCCATTAATCTGAGCGCCAGACTGGAATTCCTTAGGTGAAAACACTCTGAACTAGAAATTCCAATCAATCGCCTCATTCAGGCCAATCATATGGCTTTTACTCAGAAAGATGAGTCTAGTCTCCTCCTTTGATAAAGTGTATTTATCCGCAGAGGCATTGTTGGTAATCATAATCTTTTTTAGTATGGTCCATCTCAAATCCTCACAATTGTGATTCCGCATTATGAAATGGTCCACCATCGGAGCTGTTAAATTCCTCAGTCTGATACAGCTCTTATGTTCGCTGATACGAACTTTGATTCTTCGTTCGGTTTTACCAATATAGATTTTTTTACAAGGACACCAGATAGCGTATATTACAAAACTTGAATTACAATTAGTGAAACCTCTTTGTTCCCAAAGTCTGGGAAGTCCAATGTCCACCTCGGTGGTGCGTCTCGTTAGGGAACAGCATGTACACATGCCGCAAGGAGCATGACCCCTTAGTTTAGGTAACCCCCACTGTTGGGTAATGGTGGCTTGTTTGTTAGACTTGATACTAATGTCATTTCTACACACCATCTCCTTAACATTGCGGCCCCTTTTAAAGGCGCACCGTAGTGTAGGCACTGGTATCTTGGCATGTGCCAACAGATGCCAATGTCTCTTGACAATCTTAACCACTTGATTAGAAAGATGGTTAAAGGTGCTCACAAACACTAATGAGTCTGACTCAGAAGGATTGGTTTTAGGTCTATAATCTAGCAAGGACTCCCGGTGATTATTGGAGGCCCTCTTAAGAGATCTCTTGACAATTTTATAGGGATATCCGCGTTTGATCAGATTATGACTCAAGTCTGAAGATTCTGACTCAAACCTATCCTTCTCACTGCTGTTCCGTTTGAGTCGGAGAAATTGTCCGAAAGGGAGATTATCCCTCAGGGCCTTGGGGTGAAAACTGTCGTACCTAAGGAGAGAATTCCTATCCGTGCTTTTATGAAAAGGTTTCAATCCCAATACATTACTGTGGGGTTTAGAATAGATGGTCAAATCGAGAAAATCTATATGTTCCCTATGAAAGTTCATAGTGAACTTCAAAAAGGGATTTATACCATTCAGCCACTGGAAAAAAGTTTGTAAAGTGATTTCATCGCCATGCCATATTAACAGTACATCATCAAAGTTGCTAAATATGTCCGGATGCTCCAATCTAAAGTTGTTATAATCTAAATGCAGCAATATTCCAAATGGATCTGTTAGACAAAGACTGCCATCTCCAAAAGGCATCCAACTATCACAGACCACATTGACCCCCCCTTTGTAATCTCAAATTTGGGTAGTGCTAAAGCTCATAGCGTATCTATTACTACCCAATCTGAATCAATTTGAATGACCACAAGGCAAAAACATGCATTGTAATGTGTAATGGAAATATTACTTTTCCCAATACAATCTATGCATCACACAGAGCCATCCCTGCCCTGAAGCCCTGGTTCAAGTAATTATGCCCAGGATTCATGGCACAGAGAGAGATTCCTCAAGGCGCCCCCTGACACGGGTGAATAATCTGCACAGTCCTTCCTAGACAGTCCTTCCTAGATGTTTCTTTGTATTCTGGTACTTGTAGTCTTGCATTTATAATCGGAAAACTCTCAATAGATGCCTGAATGCAAAGCAAAAGCCAGTCTTGACGAAATACTCTTTTTTGATATGGGGCAACATGAAATCTCTGGAAGCAGATGCTGCGAGTCCACACATGTTTTGCAAAGACCACCACATTCAGGCTTCACGGAAAGAGGCGTAGCCAGAATTGTTTAACAAGTGGGGCCTGAATATAATGTAAATCGGAGAAAGGTGGGCTCTAGGATCGAACACTCTTGTGCTAAGCTTAATGATTGATCGGCTGGTTTAGATGGTACTGTGCAAGGTCACAGGTAGGCAGAGGTGAACCCAACACCTCTTGCAAGGAAAATATTAAGAGATCCTGGCTACCTTGCAGCAATAAGGTTTCATTGGACCTTGTGACTACAACGATTTACAAGCTGAATGCAGTGTTTCAAGGTGTGTTGTATTTTAATGTTGAAATAGTAGACATGTAGTCTTAAGGTGGTCAGCCGACACGTGTTTCGGACCCGTGGGCTCTTTATCAAGGCAGGTTTGTAATGTAGATCTGGGCGTGATGAATATGTTTCAGTTCCGTGATGCCGGGTGGCAGGGATCAAGCATGAAATATATAATTTGCTGGCTGGTGCCTCTGCTCCTGCAGGAAGAATGACCCATCCAACAGTGCGTTGCTCCGTCATTCTTCCTGCAGCATACCTGCACGAGCAAAGGCACCAGCCAGCTCGAAGTTGCAGCTGGAAGTTCGGCCATGGTAAAAAAAAAAGGGGCGATAGAGCTGGTTCCAAAGCGACTCCAGGGCTCCGGAGTTACTCAAGATACTTTATTGTAAGAAAGAAGACCGGGGGCTGAAGGCCCATTCTCAATCTACGATGACTCAACAAGTACATAAAGTCCCAGAAGTTCAGGATGGTCACGCTGCACCACATGCTCGGCCAGCTGGAGGAGGGAGACTTTCTATCTGCAGGACGCGTACTTCCACATCCCCATACACGGAAAGCATTGCAAGTTCCTGTGCTTCGTCGTACAAGGGAAGCATTACCAGTTCAAGACGCTCCCCTTCGGACTGAAGTCAGCACCCATAGTCTTCACCAAGTGACTGGCTCCAGTGGCGGCCCATCTACGGCTACAAGGGATTCATGTGTAGCCTTACCTTGACAACTGGCTCATCTGGGCTAAGCCAAGGGACATTACTGTCGATCACACAGCGAGGACCCTCTGGCTGCTGACAGACCTGCGGTTCTCAGTGAATTAATCAAAGTCCTGCTTGACTCCATCGCAGGGTGTGCTGTTCTTGGGATCCAGGCTTGACACAGTGTCCTGCCTGGCAGCGCCATCGGAGGAGAGGATAGCGGCCATCTTGGGAAAGGTGCAACGGCTGTTAGCACTGCCACGGTGAGGGCCAGCAAGTCGCTGCTTGGCATGATGTCGTCATGTGTATATTTTGATCTGGCTATGCAGATTGAGGATGCACCTGCTACAGGAAATCCTGGACGCCCGTTGGATCTAGGTGTCCAGAGGCTCCTAGGACAAAATTGTGCTCGAACAAGGAGTTCCGTCGGGCGATAATGTGGTGGGGCGTGTGCTCTAAGATCGCCAGGAGCGCAGACTTCAGAGTCCCCCGTACCAGGAGACGGTCATGACGGACGCTTCCCTGGAAGGATGGGGTGCCCACACCAGACGTCTTCACGCCAGAGGCCTGTGGCTGTCGCTGGAGAAGATGCTACATATCAACATACTGGAACTATGGGCAGTGTTTTGGGCACTGAAGTTGTTTCTGCCATCCCTCAAGGGCAAAGTGGTGAGAGTCTTCACAGACAATACCACCACAATGTTTTATATCCAGAAGCAGGGGGGCACCAGATCCCCAGCACTCTCCAAAGAGGTGCAGGACGTGTGACACTGGGCTGTCGCTCAGGGGATGTTCCTCATTCCATTTCACCTGGCATGAGTAAAGAACACCGTTGCCGACTCTCTTAGCAGGGCGCTGCGCTCTTGCCACGAGTTGGGAAGGCTTGTTTCTATAAGCGTTGCCTCCGCTGGCTCTACCGCTACGAGTCATCAGTCAACTCAGACGGTACCGGTGCAGGATGATCCTCGTAGTACCAGCGTGGCCGAGACAGATCTGGTACCTGGACCTTCTCAGCATGTCAGCGTCCCCTTCAGTCAAGCTGCAAGTAGTCGCAGATGTTCTCGCTAGGGAGGGAGGCCCAATTCTGCACCACGAGCCAGGGTCGCTGAACCTGAAGGCCTGGCTCCTGCAGCGCTAGAGTTTGGTGGTTATGAGCTTCCAGCAGACTGCAGGGAGGTCCTCGCCAGGGCCAGAGTGTCGTCGACTTTGAATTTCTATGGACACAAATGGAAGCGTTTTGAGACTTGGTGCCAGTTGCAGAAGGTTAACGCTCTGAGGGTCACGGCCCCCCAAGTTCTTCCGTACTTCTCATTGGCTAAATCGGGGCTGACTCATGCCTTCATCAAGGTGCATCTGGCGGCTATCTCCCGCTACACCCGATCTCCAGGACCGTCTTCCCTTTGGTCGCACCGTCTCGTCAAAGAGTTCATCAAGGGACTGTTCTGTTCATTCCTGCCGGTGAAGGCTCTGGCCGTAGCATCGAAACTCAACGTGGTATTGACTATGCTCATGGGGCCTCCATACGAGCCTATGCATCAAGCTCTGCTTAAGTTTCTGTCTTGGAAGACAGCTTTCCTCGCGGGCATCACCTCTGCCAGAAAAGTAGGTGAGATCCAGGTCCTGTCCTGCAAGGGGCCTTATTTGACTTTCCAAGAGATGAGGGTGGTGCTGCGGACGCACCCCTCCTTCATGCCCAAGGTTCACAAACCCTTGGTGTTGCCTGTGTTTTTCTGACGCCTTGTTCTCCAGCTGAAAAGACTTTGCACTCGCTGGATGTGCATTGAGCACTAAAGTTTTATGTGGCCCGCACAAAGAGTTTCTGGAAGACTTCTGAGCTTTCTGTGAACTTTGGTCCTGTGAACGATGGGAAGGCCTTGTCCAAGACTTCCATTTCCAGGTGGCTCTCCTGCTGCATCACTCATTGTCACTGCTTGGCAAACCGACTGCTGCCTGGCCGTCCGTCCGAGAGCCCATTCTACGAGAGCGATCGCTGCGACAACGGCGTTCCTGTCTGGTGTGCCCCTGCTGGACATTTGGAGGGCTGCTACGTGGAGGTCGACGCACACCTTCACAAAATTCTACTGTGTCGACAGGGATTCCAGGGAGAAGTCCAGAGTCGGCCAAGCAGTGCTGCACAAGCTGTTCGCTTGAAGGTGAGCCTGGTAACGAGGTAAGAGTAATTGCTTCTGTTGAGCCTTGCCACCTCCGGTGGTTGTGTATGTGTGTACTGCTATGTATTCTTTATTCAAGAGCATGTGAATCCATGCCAGACCCCATGCTGGAGAAGGAACAAGTTACTTACCTGTAACTGTTGTGTCCAGCATGGGCTGGCATGTATTCACATGCACACCCTCCCTCCTGCCCCTGTGCGGCTCTTCTCTTGGTCCTATTGCCACTTTATGTGCTACCAAATCTGAGGATGGCTGCCTGAGGAGGGGCTTAGGGAGAGGGCAGTCCTTGGCTGGGGGCAGTATGACCCAGAGCTCAGTGACTGGTTTAGATGGGAAAGACAGTTTATAAACGAAAGTGAAACTGTTTGTTCTTTTACTGAGGATTCCCATCCTGGCGATGAGGACTATTCATGAGCATGTGAATCCATGCCAGACCCCATGCTGGAGAACAACATTTACAGGTAAGTAACTTGTTCCTTAGAGTTTGCTTTAGAAATACAAAACATGCAGTAGTTAGCACAGATTTGCTATGCCCCGTTAATTCTCATTACTATTTGTTTTATATATCAGTTTGGTAGATGCAAAGCATAGTGTCCTGCATGGGGCCAATTGTGCAGCTAACACCCCATAATACACAGCGGCCAGTACGGGAGACACAACCCCTCGCTCCTTTTTGCTTCCCATCCTGGAGCCAGCCTTCTACTTCTCTGGTTTGTTTCTCATTTTGCCTACTTCAAGCATTTGTTTTTTAGCCACAACAAAATGATCAGACTCAGGCAGCATTTTGCAAGCACCGACTGGTGAGCTGTCAAAACATGCAAAAAGCAGGTTTGCGTTCATGTTTACTGCAGTACCGAAAACAGATATTCTAGTCGTGAATACATTGTCCTCAGAGTGGGCAGCAATGTTATATTAAGCCTAAAAAAATCCCTGTCCATGTTTCATGACAATAACAACATGTGAGACGTGCCAGTGCAGCTCCAAAACAGAATTGTCTTTGGAAGTGATGACAACACTTGAATTCATATCCTAATGGGTTAATTTTGCCCTCGAGGGAATTCTTTTGAGGTTACTTTAAACGTGATAAAATGGCATTCCTTACAATCCAGCCTGGGCTACGAACCAAGTGCATCCCTGCCCAATTTCGTAATGCCTGCCCTGTTGTTCATTGCATGAAGACGTCCCACCCTCATCATGGGTGGGCAGCGGGCATCCTGCCGAGAACATTTTGAAACATGCGTCTGGCTTTTGTGTAGGCATGGGATAGGCATTTGCCAGGCACTATCATAATGGTAATACTTACCCAGTCACAATATGGGTACAGGTGGGGCGGGTTTGAGTACCTGGGCCTATAATAGCAGTGCCTAGCACATCTATAGCTAATACCTATACACAGGCTAATACTGTACGCTTCGCTAATGCTTGGTTTTAACAGAACTTCAGTGCAAGGAACAGATGCAAAGACACATATACTGCTAATAAATCAATTGACTGGAGGCACACAAGGTTAAAACATGTTGAGTACACCAGTAAGAACAGTTACAGCTGTAAATAAGCAGAAGACTGCTTAGAAATAACACTGGCATGCTTTAGACAGCACAAAGGTTTATGCTACCGCATGGTAGAGCTATCTCAGAGAGAGCCTAGGAGGCTGTATGTTGGGTAGGGAGGGGCACAATGGGGGCGGGCATGGCATTAGGAATAAGCATGGCCCGGGCACTCAATGGGTGACAAATAACAGCCCGTCTCCCTCCTAGCTGTGCTCATTTTCTATAGTTTCAGATTATAGGTATCTAAAATTAAAATTGTGGCTAAATGGTTAAGTTACAACACGTTATCAAAATTGGTGGGCTAAAAGGTTTAACAATCGTCAATGGGACCTAATGAAATATTCCAGGGTTCGGGACGCCTTACTAGCGAGTATTATTCCTCTGCAGCAGCAGCAGCAAACAACGGTTCCATGTAATAATGTCGCCTCAAAAATCTCGCCATGCAAAAATATCGCCGAAAAATTGCCGTTTTTTGTGGCGACATTATTGCATGGAACATGCGGGGGACACCCCCGCAACGCCCCAATTTTTGTTTTTTGTTGCCCCTGTCCCCATATATATGGTCACCCAAATAATATCGCCACAACATTTTCACAGCGATATTATTTACGGCAACCATATATATGGCGATATTATTACCTGATACCCAAACAACGTGTGTTCGTATCGGAGGACGGTCCCCTGATTGACAATCATCTTGATGCAAAGCATGGATTATATGATATGATAGGTTATTTATAACACGCTTAACACCCAGAGGTTTCTAAGCACGGACCCGATCGAACCTGTGTTGTTCCGTGTCGCTTTGCTTCCAAGGCGAGCATGTTGCCCTTGAGCTATCCTCCCGACCACTTTATGGATAGTGTGTTCCAACTGGAAAAATACATTCAGAAATCCCATGCTAGAGAAACTAACAGAAGTGTTGAATACTTTGCCAGAAGTTACAAACTGTCCCACATTCGTGTTCCTTGGCCAGGTACCGCATCCCTGTGCCAGAAAATAAAATAGCATCACAACTGTTGCAAATGTACGCTGCATGGAACCATCTCAGGGCATGGCGCTTTGCAGTTATTCTAAGGTGTTGCCAATAATACCCCTCGTGCATTCAAGTTGCTGCTATTACTAGAGTTCTAAATGTGGCACCCTGTGAAGGGTGCAGTTTGCCACAGTTCTGCTCAGTGTGGCAGCCTGCTAAGGGTGTTCAAATGCACCATGGGTGCTTACTTTAGTAGTGCTTATGTCCAGTTATGCCTAGGAAGCTCGATGGGCCATTTTATTCATCTCAAATCTTCCCGCGTTACACTGTGTGCCGTTGGTGATTCTAAAATGGCTCTGGCCAGCTCGGGGCAGGGATCTGAGAACTGTTGCGATCCCGATGAACCTGTGGCGTGTCTTAAATCGACCGTGTCCAGTGAATGTGCCAGCGGGTACCTACTTTTTTAAACTTATTGTGCTTGCACCAGGGATGGCACATTGGTGATAAGATAACTCGTTGTGCCATAGGAATGCTCCAAAGCGATGCCCATTGCGCCAGAAGGCTTTGCACTGTGAAAGGGAGCTACTGCATGTCGCGGGGCAGAGGGCAGGGATCCAAATGAAGATTGGATAAGCAGGAGCTAAAGGCAGCTCCTGGGTATCCAGCATTAACCAGTGACCAGGAGCTACCATTGGGGAAGAAGGAGCTGGTACACAGCGTTCCGCAAATCTAACTTACATATAAGATGCAAAGGGATAATTTTGTACATTGGTCATGACCCCTTATGCTTCAGATGTTGTTTGAATATGTCCTAATGTTTATTGATAAATTGTCCCAAACACACAGAGTTTAGTTCTCATAGGTGTGTTTGTTTGGCAAACGTAGCTCCTGGTAGATGTTGGGGTTAAGATAACCAGGCTCTTCTCGGCTACAAGCAGGATTTAAATAACTCCCAGCTCCCCTCAATTTCGAACCCTCAGAGGGTTATTTTTGCAGTTTGCTTTTCAATTCAGCATTGGGGATTCTTGTTTTTGTAGAGTTGCTCTTGACTGTCCCATGGCAGGTGCTAGGGATGAAGTGATTGGTGCTCAGGGTGTCAGTTATTCCATGCCTGTGTTGCTCATGGGGCAAGACTGAATTACTCTTCCCACATTCTCCACTTCTCCCCAACTTTCTCTGTCTACTCACCCAGCCTCCCAGGCTATTGTTTTCAGGAGTGGACTGGTGACTTTTGGGAAGGGTAGACGATAGACAGTGTTGGGCTATCTGCAGTAGAGATATGATATGATAGGTTATTTATAACACGCCTAATATCCACAGGTTTCTAAGCGCGGACCCGGGGATCAAACCTGTGTTGCTCCATGTCGTCTTGCTTCCGAGGCAAGCACGTTGCTGCTGAGCTATCCTCCCGAGAGAGAGGAACACCATCTGCTCTTCCTGACGGCCCCTCTCCCGATAGACCCCTCTTTCTGGAGTCCATTGGGTGGGCACTGGAGTCTCTACTTGACCACCCTCAGACTGAGAAGCCACAACAGTCCACCTCGAGACCTCAGTGCGTTCCATAGGCGTTCTGCCCTCTGAAAAAAGTGGGTGGACGCCCTCCACCCGCGTCTACCCTCGACTTGAGCGTTGCTCCTTCCCCACTAAACTTGTTTGTCTCCTTTCTTACCCACAGACTAAAATCTGGCGAACCCCAGACAAGGCCACAAAACGCCACCTCTCGAACAAGGATATGTGCAGTAAGACCACTACGGCGGTGATGGGCGCAGTATTAAGATCACGTAACATAACATAATAAGCAAACAATCACTTTGGCTCTGGGACAATGGCCGGGTGCTATCAGGTAGCCCGGAAGGAAGGCTTCACTTCCTGATCAAAGCTCACCTTCTATGCTCCTGACCTGACACCCAGACAGCTACATAGTACTCCCTTCCCGCTGTGCCCCATTTCTCTACTGTTTGTGCTCCTGGCCTCCGCTGACCCTCCCCACTGCCCCGCCAGCAGTCCATCTGGCTCTCCATCCCCAATCACTTACCTTACTCTGCAGCCCCACATCAGCTGCACTACAAATAGAACAAGGGCTCTTTTTTGTAATTCCTCTTCTTTTTTCCATGTCGACCGTCTTTTTTTGTCTTGTTTCCTTTTTTATTTTATAACGCTCTCAGCAAGAGTATTTTTACAGGAACTAAAAATGTTGCCATAGCAATCTGCGACTTGTCCTGCAATAACGGGCCCATTAACTTGGACGGCAGGCAGTTACCACCTTGTACAGCCCGCAACTGAAGGCATCATTGCCTAAATAATAACATGAGCAGAAAACAAATAGACTTTTTTCAGTAAAAGTCAGAAAAACCTCAAACATGTCAGCAAACAGAGACATAGTTTGTCCTCTCACAAATAGGCATGTGATCCTGAAAGAATACACAAGGCCTATTCTAAGCCAAAAATCAGAACGGCTCCTCCAAAAAAAGAATAGTCATTGTTTGGGGGATGAACTTCCTGCGGACTCTTATCACCTCTTTTTTCACTTTTGACTGTTTCTGAACACGCACTTATGTTTGCAATTAAAAGTGCATACCTTTCTAAGCCTGATAAAGCCCTGCTCCAGCGGAGCGGAGGTCCGGATGTCTGTGCCCCACAGTATGGCACACCGTCCAGCGGGTCCATGGCTGGAAGGCGGGCAGCTAGCCCAGAGGCTGTTGATCACTGCCTCAAGCTGGCACAGCTGTCCTGTACTGGTGATGTGGCTAGACCTTCAATCATATGAGATTATTTTGATGAAGCAACTTCTGGGATACCAGTGGTCCAGGGATGAATATCTGTTTCTAAACCATCAATCAGCCCCACAGCTCTCGTACACCAGAAGGGATCCAAACAGATTTGAAACACAAGCAAATTATAAACCTCCTTGTCCAATTTTGGTAACGTGGACGGGATAGCAGGCTTAACTCCGAAAGGTCGTAGATCGTTGGTTAGTTGCAACACAGCGAAAATTCAATTATTACCCAATGACAAAAGGGACAGTCGAGTCAATGTTGTATACAAATATGTACTTTATTATTATCACAACAGACAGTTCTAACAACACTACGAAATACAACCCACCCTATAAAGGAATTCAGCGGACAGAGCATTTCAAAGAAGGAAAAGGGATGCACAGGAGGGTAGTCAATATAGTAATTAATCCCAATAGTTTAAGGGTGCTTGGTTTCAACTCAAAGGGAAATAGGAAAAGGTCCCATAAGCAGGAAACTTGCATCCCCTGCACACTGTCGGAGGCCAATAAATAGCCAATATCTCAATAGGAAAACTCTGAATTATTTATGGTTGAGGAAACAGGTTGATATAGAGTCGTATGCTAGCATGTAGAATTTCAATACAAATCCATAAAACATTCTACATTAGTATTACATTTATTTTTATTGTTGTGACCCAACGCGCTTCGAGAAATCATGTCTTCATCACGGTTCTTGATAAGATGTTAATTCTACAAACAATCAGAAAAAAGATAGTCTTATAATGATGTCTATGGTAATCTTCCCATAGGCAGTTCACAGAATTTGCTTTTAAATTAATGTTATTCACAACAGCTCAACCAACAATTAGAATCTCAGTTTGTCCAATCCTTTGAATATTTACACTTATGTACCTTAAGATTCCCATGGTCCTAATGGCACCAATGTTCTAGAAGGACTCCTTCAAGGAGCAAATTGATTTATGTAGGTAGCATTCCGTCCCTGGCTACCTAAAAATGACAATATGACAAGGCATTTCATCCTCTCTAACTGCTACTTTCGTATACGGTGATAGACAAATGTACAATGCCTCAACTCTTCCTTTGTCAATGGATGTACTGCAGTTCTTCCAATATGAACATATGCAAATTGAAGTCATCACCATTCAGTATCTTGAATATATCAATAGTCCTCCTCCTACAAAACGGAGTCATGTCAATATGAATGTAAGCATCCAGTCGATAAGCACATAGGCCCTACGCATGTTCAAATTAGCCTAAACGCTGTAGTACTCACCCATCCTCTTAGCAGTAGTACTATAGGATGAGTGAGTGTGGCTGTACTGGATGGTGTGCCTGTCAAAATCTGTCTGCAAGGTGAAAAGGTATCATTATAGTGTGTCGCCAACTAATGGAAATGGGCACCCAAAGTATTGTATAGAGAATAATACATGGTTCACTAATCTGTCCACTCACCTCGTCCCGGGTGTGTAGGATTTGTGGGTGTAGGCCTCGTAACAGATGCTTTGCAAGGATTTCAATGGTCTTCCCCAAAGGAGTCAAAACAGAATATGCCCATAAGTTATGTTTCTTTAGAGCGATATCTAGTTCCCAATTTAGAGATTTTCTATTGATATTCTGGCTATTTATTGGTCTGTGACAGTGTGCAGGGGACGTGAGTTCCCTACATATGGGAACTTTTCCTATTTACTATTATCGCTCAGTCCATGTGCCAGGACTGATTTATCTCCCCCGCACCTTCAATTCAGATAATTACTGACATTAGTTCACTAACTTTTTTTCTACAATTTCAAAAGTAAGGAGTGCAATGTATTACACTTTCAACACAAAGTGAGCAATGGGTCGTAAAATGTCACTAGGGGCCTTTGGGGGACAGAAAAACAATCTACCTTGTGCTGTAGATGTTCTTGGTGCTCGACAGGGTCGAGTCGATTTCAGAGCTCTTTTCAGCTTCTGCGACAGAGTTCAAGATGGGAGAGAGCTGTGGGTATCAGGCAGCAGGCGGCAGGCAGTTCGGCGAGCAAGGCTGGACGGACAGTTGCAGGCTGGACTACATGGCGGCTCAGGACCAGGGATCGTTGTCTCAGTACTGGTCGGTGGTTCTGAATCACTGGTCAAGGCATCTCGGACAGGGTTAGCGACTGCAGCGTAACAACAGTCAGTGGTGCAGTCAGTTGGGGTTCGACTGGCTCAAGGAGTTCGACGGCCCAAAGCTGAGCAGAGTGTTGCAGGCAGCTGCCTTGTCCTTGGTTTGGTTCAGAGTCTCTCTGGCACTTCCCACCTAGGATGCTTGCTGCAGAGCCTATCAGGGCACCCTGTGTTCTGATTGGGTGCCGGTTCTGGAAGTACTGAAGGGTCTTCGGGATTCAGTATCTCCCTGTGTTCCATGGGAGATGTTTAGGGGAGGGATCTTGCTTCCTTCTTGGATGTTTTGGCATTCCTTCACTGGCGGAAGATGTAAGGATTTAAGGCAGAATGTACATTCAGGCAGGGTCCAATGCTGAGTTCTTGTTACTCCTTGCAAAGTCTTCAGATGATCTTCCCAAAAGAGGGGCTCAACCCTCTTGTAAAGCCAAATTGACCACAGGGATTGGTGTAGGCTAGGCCTACCTTAATGAACCAATCCTGGGTCCCCACAAACAATCTCCTGTATGCATGGGGTCATAACCTGAGTGCTTTGCAACAGAAAAGGTAAGGCGGTGAAAACAAGTAATACTAAATTCTACCCATCTTTCTGTCTGTTGTGGATCAAAGGGTCTCTCTGGTCACTGGAGATCTCTGTGGTTCCTGGTGCCGTCAATTCACATACTCATACCTTCTGAATGGGGTCACTGTGCGGGTATGACTACTGTAATACACGCATTCCCAGACATGACACTTCACTGTCCATTGATACTAAAGGTGGGACCTAGCTTCAGGTGGACACAGCGCATATCAAAGGTTGCTGGGGTTTCCTTTCTCCTTTGTTAACCTATGCAGCCAAGCCCCATGCGGGCATGTTGAAAGTACACTCTATTCTTATGTTAATTATGTTAATTGCTGCCACCATATGCAGGACGAAACAAAAGGACAGGTTGGATCCATGGAGCCTTTGTTAGTTAATTAGGCTGGCCATGGTGAGAGGAATGTTTTGGCCTTCCCCATTCTGAGATGCATTGTGTTCTCCACCTGTCAGATCCCAACTAACTATGACAGGGGGGACTGTGCCTGTAGGCTATGTACACCCAGAGTACACAGGTTTATGTGTATGTCATGCAGTGAGCATAGGAAAATGTGTGTGGATTAGCCTCACACATTTTCTGGAGCTGGATATACCATCATTCAATTTCATATAAAATTTCAAAAAAGCCGAGGTGAGCGCACACCCACCGTACGGGTGGTCAAATTCCTCAGAATTATAGACCCACATCTATATTTACAACTTCATATTCAGTCTTTGTTTGAAGAAGGCCATTTTTGTTTTCTCTGCCTGCCATAACACCTTTTATTCCTGTTCCTGAGGCCTGGATATTGGTCCAAAAGCTGTTGTATTTCTCAAAACGGATTCCTGCAACATCTTCCTGGCCAGTCTCCCTAAATCCACTGTTGCTCGACTGAGGATAGGGCTTGTGGTGCTGCCAGACTTACCATCAAAGCAAGAGGATTCTATCATATCCCCCCACTCTGACACAAATGCATTTTCTCTCTTTGGATGCTCACATTAAATATAAAATATCGCAAAAAACCTTGGCATCATCTTCGACTCCACTCTCTCCTTCTCTCCTTACATCGCGGACCTTGCCAAAAAGGCCCACTTCCATCTGCATCACCTCAGATGTATTCTACCTTTCCTCTCTTTCCCCCAGAAGTTCACAGTCTGCAGAACCCTGGTTCTCTCCAGGCTGGACTACTGCAACAGCCTCTTTCTCATTCTGCCTAACTCTTCTCTTCGCACCCTGCAACTAATCCAGAACAGGACTGCGAGACTTATCCTTGGCCTCAATCCCAGGACCATATCTCTCCAACCCTGAAATCTCTCCAGTGGCTCCTGGTGACTGCAAGGATCAAGCTCAAGACCCTCTGCATCATCCACAAGGCTTTCTGGGGCTGGGGCCCGCACTACATCCAACTCTCTTCCAAAATACCTTCCTTCTAGAGCCCTTCACTCAGCTACCTGCATGAGTGTCAGACGCTTCTCCAGGCAGAGAGGTGGTGGTAAATATCTCTTCTCTACAGGTGCCTCCCTCTGGAACTGTCTCCCTGCCCCTCTCAGACTTGAGCCAGACCACCTGAAGTTTCCGGAAGGAGCTCAAGACCCTCCTTTTCTACTATGCCTTCTCTCTCTCACTCCCTTGCTAACTTACCTGTATGCTGTGCCGACTGGTTTCTTGGCTCCATCAGAGTCTCACTGGGTACCAGGCTCCTCCACAACCAGTCTTCCTTGCACTGCCTCCTGGCCTACCGCGCACTTAGGGGCTGTAACTGTAACCCCTACATCCCCCCTGCCTCTTTACACTTACCCACAGCTGCGCTGCCCGGCTGCACTTACTCAGAGCCTTGCTGCCCTGATCACACTTCCCCCTTGTCCTCTCTCTTGCACTTCACCCTCTCCTTCCCTTTGCACTTCTATGTCGCCCTTGCACGATCCGAATGACACAAGGCCCAGTATGATCGTTTGTCGTGTCCTCCCTATGTCTTACCTCCCTTGTCTTGTGGCGCCTAGAAACACTTGTGTACAGGCGCATTATAAAGGCTGTATCATATCTTATAATATTGTGTTTAACCTTTAAAGTTCTTCATCTTGGTTCTCCCAACTTATCTTGCGAGAAACATATGGTCTTGATCCAAAACAGAACTCTGCTGAGTCTGTCCAGTTCGGTTGGAGGTTCAACTTTGCTGCTAAATTCTACTTTTTAACATGTATTTTCTTGTTTGGAACAAGCTTTGAGTTTCCCATATGACCATGTCTGAGTACTTAACCTGTGGGAAAAAAAAATGTCTCGTTCTTAGTTTTCTAAGTGTCCTCCCCTCCTGATACTTGTAAAATCACCTTTTCCTTTGAATTGTTTTTGTATTATTATGAAATGATTTGCTGTTTTTGTTGCTCATTCCAATGCTCCTATGCACCTGGTGGTATTAAGTTTGCAGTTTTTAAAAGTTGAAATAAAGTAATGAAATATTGGGACAACGTGAGGTTTCTGTGAACTCCCTCTAGTAATTAAAAGACTTAATAGAGATTAACTTGTCATGTCAATAGAACAAATACTTTGTATACATGTCAAACAAGCAGAAATGGAATCGGCATCTTTCAAAAGCTTATTATTTTTATTTAGCCTTTTTTTTTAAACAGGTAAAACTTGAGCAACCAATTGGTGGCTGTCAGTCTTTCGCTCAATGGCAGATGTGCGCATCCCATTGTTAATGGCCCATCCATCAACATTACTCTGGAGCAGTGCTGGCTGAAGATGTGTGAGAGGTTCAGCTCAATTCAAAATGATCTTTGGGCGGGCCCCCTTGCACAATACCTGGGAAAAGCTGTCTGAGGCACCCATTGGGGGCTTACGTTATAATGGAGACATAAAGGAATGCAGTGAGGGGGATAATCGCTGCACATTATCACAGGGCAGGCAGTCAGTGGCCAGCTGAAACATTGAGGAACTTATTTTACTCGATGTGTAAGAGTAATTCAGTGCTTGACAGCTATGCATAAGACTTCTACACGTTGAATTTACGCTACACCTCATTATTTTTTTGCAGAGAGGAGGCGCCGATCGTTAGTTACTGTTCTGCATCCCCCTTTTCCTGTGCCATACAAATACTCAAGTAGTTTTGCCAGCATGACATTTTTTTTTTTTTTTAACTTGTTTATTTTCGGTTGGCATACAGGAGAACAGTTTAACATGTCTAATCAACACTTTATCACAGCATAAATATCACATCGTCTATCCCCCGGCACCCAAACCCACTTCCTAGACTCAACAGTTCACAGTGGATTGTCTCTTTTCCCCCCCCCCCCCTCAGGTCCGATTCAGGGCTCATCCGCTCCTGTCTCCTCCTACCTCGGTTCGACATCTCCACTCTTCTCCAGGCTTACGTCTCCAAGTCCTGTAACTGGCTATCCTCCGGGGCCTGCTCCTCGCTCGTCTGAGACTGGTCTCTATCCGCAGCTCGTTGGGCCTGTTGCACTAGGCGCGGCTTGTATGTAAGCGCCGGGAAGCGAAGGTCATAGTCTATCACCGGCGACCAAATGTTCGTGAAACGATGTAGGTGGCCTCTGTTTGCTGCCATAACTTTCTCAGCAATGAAGATGTCCCAAATTTTTAGCCACCACAACACTGTTAGGGGACCCTCTGGGGCCTTCCATGCCCGGGCTATTGTGATTTTAGCGGCTAGGAGTAATTGAGTGATGAGAGCTGCAGATGTCCCCGACCTCGGGTAGGTGTCCGGTATCGGGGTCCCCAGCAGCAGCGATTCTGGTTCCAGTGGTAGCGGGATCTGGGTTATGTCTGTGATGGCCGCTATACATTGGGTCCAAAAGGCCTTCACCACCGGGCATGACCACCACATATGTAGATAGGAGCCTGGCAGGCCACATCGACGCCAACACTGTGGGTCTAGCGACTGATTGAAGTGGTGTAGTTGCAGGGGCGGGTAGTACCATCTCATGAGCAGTTTATGTGCGCATTCTCGGTTGGTGATGCAGAAGGAGGATGAGTGCGTGCGGGACCAGATATCAGTCCAGTCTTGATCCTGGATTGGATGCCCCAGGTCCTTTTCCCACCGGGCCATGTAAGTCGCTCTATTTGTCAGGAGGTCCTCCTGGAATAATCGATATAGTGTCGAGATCCTCCCTCGGGCTGGAGGGTCCGTCACCGTCAATTCCAAGGCGTCCTGGGCCCGAGTGGCCGCCTCCCGTGTTTGGGGTTGTGTGCACCAGTGTCTGATTTGGCAGTATGAGAACCTGTCCGACTCTGCTAGATTAAACGCTCTTTTGCATTGGGCGAATGTCAGCGGCTGTGTTCCCTCAAATAGTTGGCTTAGGGAGCTGAGGCCTCCCGCGATCCAATTTTTAAAGTTCGAGGGGTGAGCTCCCGGCGAGAACGCTGGATTGTGGAAGACTGGGGCCGAGGGGCCCTGGGTTCTCGGAATACCTCTGAGGCCAGCATGACATTTTAATGCTGATGTAAATGTTATGGATTCCAATGGAATTCACCTGCATTTCTGCCTCACATGCCTAAAGGGCAATCAGCGTGCTACTCAGTTTGCACAGAGCAGTGCAAAATGGGAGGTGTAAATGCCAGTAAACCGCCATCTTGCAATCCCCTTTTGCAGTCCAATATACAAATGTTGAATTACACTGAGGGGATTTCTTTAAACCAAAGTGTAAATGTAACATATCCCTTTGGCGTAATTTATGTGAACTTCCAAAATGAGCTCCTAAATGTCCGCTGAAAACTATTGATCATTCTTTGTCAGCAAGAAGCAAATTAGTTCAAAATGAGTCAAAATGCAACAAGCTGATAAGAATGTTGCTGAATACAGCAACGTCTGAGTGACGGCATGTAGGCACCAGCAAAGAGAGTCTGTAGTGTGTGTGCTACATAGAGCACATGTAATGTCCTAAATTGAAGACGTATTTTACTTTGTGATAAGACTGCCAGTTTGGGGGCAGCTCCTGAGTGGGGGAGCCCTGGGGCTCGAGGCCCATTTCATCTAAAAAGGTTGAAATACCCTAATGCTGTCTCTGCTCTGAAGAATCTAAGATGTGTCAGCAAAAAGGAGCCGACCTCCAACTTGTTGCTGTACCCATGGAAAACCATCTCACCTCTCCCTCTTCTTGGAATTCTATATCAAGCGCTTCCTGGATTGAATCCTACCAGGCACCTCGCCACTTCTCTGTCTGCTGGAACAACATCACCTCTCAACTCACTCCCCTAACTTGGTGCCTTGGGTCCTCTCCTATTTACACTCTACACCTTGCGGCACTTGTCTCCACCTTTGGGTTCTCATACCAACTTTTTGCAGAGGACACCCAAATCGTCTTCTCTTTTCCTGAGCTCTCCTCTGATCTCTCTATCAAAATGTCCAACTGTCTCTCTGCCTTCAATGGCTTCACACTCTGATGTTAAACTCTTCAAAAACAGAGGCCCTCTTCTTCACTGCCAAATACTCTCTCTCATCTCCTTCTCTGCCTGTACAATTCTCATCTGACACTCTTCCCTATTCCTTTTCAGCAATAAACCTCTGCAGCATCTATGACTCTTCTCACACGTTCTCTACCTTAATTTTCCAAAACTGCAACAGCGGCTCTACTCAACCTCCTAAATATTAGGAAGATCAGGCACCTCCTGCCTTTCAACACTGCCAAACATCTCTTAACCACTGTTGTCATTTCTAAACTGGACTACTGTGCCAGCATCCTCTTTGGTCTCCCCAGCTTTGGTTTCTGTCCTCTATGCAAGATCATTGACTTCGCTACCAGGACTCTATTTCAACTCCCTCACTTCACACCTACTTCCTTGTACCATCACCTGGCTGGATGGCTAAGGATACAAACCAGAGCCAGATTTAAATGTTTTCTTCTGGTTAACAAATCTATCACTGGTAAGGCACCACCGTACCTTTCCTCCTCTATCCAACTCTACAAGCCTTCTTGTAATCCCCACTCTGCCTCCTCGACTACCTATGCGGCACCTCATCCTCCCAGTGCTTCTTCTTTCTTCTGCTCGTTCTCTTTTCTTGCTGCACTTGCATGGAATTCTCTTCCCCTGGACATCAGAGAAACAGCGCACACAGATTTGTTCAAAGCCAAATTGAAAGCCTACCTCTTTGCCTCTGAGTTACCTTCTTAACCTACCTTTCATCTGCCGACACAAATGTTGTCACCTCTAACCTGCCTCTGTCCCTCACTGTCTCTGCCTCCACTCTAGCACCTCATCCATCATGGTCACATCCCTAACATAGCTTGCCCTACTGTATACCTGCACTTAAAAATGTCTAATGTTGATTGTCCTTAATCTATGTACGTTCACCCATGTATTGTCCCCATTGACTCTTCCATTTACTTCCCACCACTACCTGGTCAGAATGTCACTTAAACTCACCCCATTGTAAGAAGGTCACTGCTTTCTATCATATCTAATATCTTACCTCTTGTACGTTCTTCTGCGATTAAAAGAGCATTGTTCTTCCCTGTATATACATATAAATAAATATATATTTAAAAAGTGCAGAAAACAGACCTCAGAGCAGCATGAGACCCTGCTTCATTGGGGTTGGGGTTTAGAATTAAGAGAAACACCAGCGTCTCCTCCCACTGCCTGCCTAAAAGAGACGGAGTCTCCTCTCTGGATGCAAATGGAGGACTCCGTCCACTTGTGTCGGTTCTCGACTTGTACCCTATTTTCAGGTGCTGGTCGTTTCAGTTGCTGCAGAGGCTGTATGTGGCATGCATCTCAACTGCGACAGGTGCATCCATGCATTTGCAAACCCTTATTAATGAGAGATTTGTTTCAGCTGCCATCTAGTTGTCATCTGCATCGCTTCCTTAAATTTGCCAGAGACGGCAGAGAAATTCAGAAATGACTCATTTCTCACATGCCCTTCTCCAACAACCTATTTTAAGATACGCTCAGCTGGCTTTTTTCACAGTGGGTTGCCTAATGAGCAGCCCAGATAAAAAACAGAACAACCTAAATTTAAACCAGTTTTGGCAAAGAAAATAGAAGGTTTGCGTTTATGATTCTGATTAAAAGAGAGGCATCATTACGAGTTGGGCAGTATTCTGGCGGTAAATCTGCCGGAATATCAACCAATAGAATTGCTGTTACCGCCACTTGGTCTGGCCGATCTAACGCTGGATTACAAGTGGTGTTGGCAGTGTTAGTCCCCATTAATGGATTTTGGTGGAATTACCGCCAGCGGAATTAGCGATTGTTCGGCGGAAAGTGGGAGGAAGGAATTACCTTATTATGAGTTAAATCCCCCACTCTAGGGCCAAACTCGTAGGATGGCAAAGCGAGAAAAGGGGCTGTAATTCCGTTACCAACACTTTTTTCCCAAACCACCATACTCGTAATGAGGCCCCCTAGGCTGAAGGTGACATTACATAATTGTAAGTGAAATGCTGTGAATTGTTTGCAAAGATAGTCGCCCAATGCAAAGACAATGGGCCTCATTACACGGTAGGCTGTAAGGGTTTACCGGTACCGGTATTTTACCGGTACCGGTAAACCCTTACCACCTTACTACGAGGTCCCTTTGCGGGTTGGGGAATTTAACGCCTGCTTTTTGCAGGCGTTAAAAACCAACCCGCAAAGGGACCAGGGAGCTAATTATGGTACCGCAATTTGCGGTGCCGTAATTAGCACCTTCCCCATTCCCATTATGCCCTATGGGGCAAAAATGGGAATGGGGATGGACAATGGGGGAAGGGGGAATTACCGCCCCACCAACCATGGAATAGGGCGGTAATTCCCCTTTCCACCAAGGCGGTGCCGGTATTTTACCGGCATGGACCAAGGTGCTGATAGCACCTTGGTCCACCGCCATCCGTGTAATGAGGCCCAATAAGTTGTAAAACATGAAGGCCCACGGGGTAAATGTCAGTCAGGTAAGATAACTATTTAATTAGTAATTAGGCATCAAAAAGGTCACATGTACCACAATCGAAAAATGGAAGCATTAATCTGAAATATGATCCGATACAGAAAAACAAAGCCTCCTGCTGCAACTACTCTTTGGTCCAAAGAGGTGGCAACTTGACCTCAAAGGACATCGACAGTCAAAAACCCGATTTTCTATTGGACACCGCTGTAACCTCGGAATCTCCAGTTCATGATAAAGTGAGGAGCTGCTTCTTCCATCCACGATTCATGGAACTCATCACGTCATGCCGGTTGCTCGCCCGGTACCCAATATTTTTACTGAAGAATTTTCACCACAGATTATCTTTTTTACCGCACAGTTTTCCCTTCATTGTCACCAAAAAATATAGATGGGTAGTTTGGGTGATGCAATATTTTATGGGGAGGTGGGGCAGGGAAGTCAGGGAGTGTGCAGCTCTCGCCCATCCATATATTGCAGGACAAAAGCAATTAAAAATGTACAGTAAAAAAAATCGGCAGTGAAAAATTGGGCATTTGACACACATGGAACAATTCCCACACATAACCATAGCATAATTTGCCCGAGCACCGTCAAGACAGGGCTACGCTAATATTTCTGCGTAGGCCTCCCAGATCGCCGGCGGATCTGTTTACAGAGAGTACAACCAGCAGCAACCAGACTTCACTGAGATGGAAAGAAAGGGAGCCATCACCCGGCCACACCAGTCTCTCCCCTAGCTCCCAGTGCAACTCAGAATCCAATTCAATCCCTTGACATCAGGCACAGAAGCTCCCCTGGCGGGTCCCAGAAGCTGCAGCACAGTGTGCCAGGCAGGCCGCTCTGGTCCAGCATGGCAGCTTTAACAGGTAACACCAGGCCTTTCAATCCTAGTCACAAACGCATAGAACTCCATACCCAGGCGAGTCCTCACACTGGCTGACCATCTGGTTTTCCAGGAGCTCCTAAAACATGGCTGTTCAATAGCCCACAAGACGTAAAGTGACCCCGATTTGCTCCCTACCTATCCGTAGAACCGTCTCACATGGCTCAGAAGCGCCAATGCTTCCTTTCCAATGGGCATAGGACTACAAGACCTCACCAACAGGCCAACACCTCACTCTCCATAACTGCTGAGTGGCCAGAAACATTTGACTCCCAGGACATTTGGATTTTCCCTTCCGGATAACATAGTCAAAGTGCTCTCACTACAGCTCACATAGAGAAAAGGGAATTGAAGTGATTTGCCCGCGGCTGAAAGTACTGCGGCAAATCGTTCGCATGAGAAAGGTGCGAACTACCAAAATTTCCCACCTTTCTCATGCGAACACACATGCATTCTCACACCCACACACACAACACACCCATAACACCCTCAGCACACCCCCACCCACACCCCCAACATAAACAAACCCCAGTTACCTTCATCTTCACGCTGGGTCCCTGCGGCGCCAGTTCCCTTTCACTTCTGTGATCGGGAACCGGTGCCGCAGGGTCCTTTTCTTTATTTTTTTTAACGGAAGGCTGCAGGGGTGTCCCCCACAGCCCCTGCTCACCATACAATAAAGTATAGTGAGCGGGGCGATGCGGGGGACACCCCCGCAGCCCCGGTTTCTTTTTTAAAAACATTTTTTTAACTGAAGGTTGCGGTGGTGTCCCCCGCAGCCCCCACTCACTATACCATGAAGTGTAGTGAGCAGGGGGATGCGAGGGACACCCCCGCAGCCCCTGTTTTTTTTTTTTACAACGCTACCACCAAAGTTGCGAACTTTTGGTGTTCGAACGTTTGGTGGTAGCATTTTTAGAACAAATGGTCATTGCGACCATTTGTTCTCGGTAAAATCGTCCAAAACCGAGTAAAGGTTCTACCGATCTGCACTCATCAACACCTCAGGTTTTGCATCTCCTCTCCCTGTTTTCTCACTAACTTCCCCTCACCCTCATTTTACAGAACCTCGATCCAAGAGGTCTCCAAAATGGCAGACGTGGAGCTATATGCAACTCCATTACATCACATTAATACAATATTCTAAAATGATTTTTAGATGGCAAGGCAGTGGGTTATCACTGGGCCAGACAACCCCCATTAGGGAATGCAGATAACAGCTTAGGATACCAGCCAATAGAAGGCACTCTAACTTTGAGAGAATTAGCTCAGACCCCGATCTCTAGTAGCTAAATGAAATGAAGTGATATTTTATTTATATCGCGCTCATACACAAGTGTAGCAGAGCGCGACCAGGCAGAAAGGGAGGGGAACAATGGAGAACAAAAATAAAAACAGCGATCTTACTAGGTCCAGTGACATCTGAGAAAGCGCATGTTCATGGAAAAGGGAAAAAGGGGAAAGTGCATGGAAGCGACATATTTTTGCATGAGGCAGCCAAATTCGATTTTAAAAAAGGTTTTTTGATTGGTGCTTAGGGAGAGATGCCCATGCCATAAATTAGGGCTACTGTTTGCCAATTGCACCATTAGCACCGCACATGTTATGTTTTTGTTTTATTCGGGCATGATATAGCAGGAGTCTGTGCACTTAGAGTAGCAGTGTTCCAGGCAGGCACTTCTGTGAGTGAAAATGAGCAGTGCCTGTCCCTGTTTCAAAGCCGGAGCAGATGGGCACTATTGTGGGCCTCTTCAAAAGTCATACCAGCCCCACTGCCCTGCCTCGGTGCCACTAATCCCCTATAGTCAAATTCCTATCAGCGCAAAGTGCACCGGCTGATTCCCCTCCCCCGCCTCCGTACTGTACGCATATGTGACTGCAGACTGGGGGGGACATGCATGGAGAGGTGGCACCAGAAACCTCTGGATACTATTGCAACTTCCAGCCCCACTGCGGCTTCCGGTCACTTTCCTGCTGTACATAAGCCCTCAAGGGTCAGGGTCCCATTGACGCTGCACAGTGGAATGCAGTGAAAGTTCCAGGAGACCAAATTGGAATCAACCAGCAGCTCCTGTAGCACCATCCCAGGCTCTGTGTCCTGTTGCATCCCAGGCAGAGTCTCTGTTGTACAGTATCATCATTGCACTGTACACTGTACCCCAGGCCTGGGGTCAGTAGAAGGCACTGCTGATGCCTAAACGATGCAGCTATGGTGCTGATTCCCATTGCCTCACCCGCCACAGCCACTATCCAATGGTGTTCATTAATGTGCCCATTGTCTAATGGGACAAGACACTTAATGTCTGGGGGGCATGCCCTAAACTGATCGAAGAAGCTTATTCTACCAGCACCTGGACACGTGTGTGTGTCACCTGGACACACGTGTGTGTGTGTTTTAATGGGCATGTAGTGAGCAACAAGCAGACCATGTTCAGCCAGGAACAGTGAGCCATCACTTGCCTGTCCCAACCATCCTTTCCTGGGAAACCCATCTGTTGGCCATCACCAAGCCTCTCATCACCACACACCAGCTCCCACCTCCACTGCCTTTTAAACTTCTCCCGCTGCCTATCACCAAGTCCCTGTTCTCCTCTAGGCAGACCGGCACTGCTCCTTAGCACACACCCTCAGCACACCCCTCCACGATTAGCACTGCAGCCACTTGTGACACCCGGCGGCCTGACCCAAACCTCTCCTACTTATCTCGTTATCCCCTGGCTCCTGCACACCATAGAACGGGCAGGCAGCACTTCACAATGCCAGAACTGTATATCATGTTCTGTGACACGGAGCATGTCTAGCTAGACATCAGCGGCACGTGATGAGCCAGACTCCATGATTAGCAAGTGAAGCATCACTAGCCAGGACTGTACACATATCACCAGGGACATCCCTCTGCCTGCCATCACCTGATCTCCCATCGCCACAACCCCAGCTGCCCATCACTACTTCATTCAATGCCCATTAGAGATGTTTATGCTGCCCACCAGCAAGTCCTTAACTACCTCCAGGTGCACCATCCGTGCACATTTCCACACACCATTAGCCGTTCCTCATTGCTCATAACTGGCATCACACCACTCTCTGGCTCCTTACCCACTGTGCACTTTGTAATACCCAATACCCTAAGCCCCAGTACTCGCTCCATCATCACTGCGCACTCCATAGTGCACACAGGTAGCACTTCACAACTCCAGGACTGTACATTCCCATGGACTAGAATTGCTACAGGGATGCAGCCCTGTAGTCACAATCCCGCCCAAACTATTGCAACCATGCCTGTCCCCCACGCACCTATCCTAACTCACCTATGCCTGCCCCATAACTCACCCATGTCTACTTTTAGCTCACTGCAGCCTGCCTGCCCTTATCTCTCGTCCATTCCGGCTCATCTCTGCCTTCTGCAACCCACCCACCCAAGGTCACCCACTCCTGATACGCTTATCTGTGCCTACCACCACCCACCCTGAGATTACCTGTGCCTGCACCGACCCATGCACACCCGTGCTATCACCCACCCTATATCCCCCAATCTGATACCACAACCATTCCTATCTAACCAGTCTGTGCCACCCAATCTCGCACCTCTCTCCCTCACTACCCAAGCTCAGCCCTGCCTGCCATACTCATTCCTGTTTTCCGCTACCCCTACCCCTATCTCACTACTGTCTGTTCCTACCCACAATAACTCACCACTCCGTGCACCCACTTATCCCACCCTTCCTACCCTCCCTCTGTCCGCCTATGCCCACCAACCCTAGCACACCTCTTTGTACTGCCACCCACCCACCATATCTCATTGCCGCCTTCAAAACACCCCTGCCAACTCCACCGCTGCCTGCAAGCTTACCCATTCCTGCACCCAACCAACCACCTTAGCTCACCCTGCATGCCTCCACCCTAACACTTCCCTGCTTACCATCAGAAACCTACAGCTGTAGCTCACCTCTGCCTCCACCCACCCTATCTCATCCCTCGTTTCCGCGAAAGCTGACCAATCCCAGCTCACCCCAGGCCACCTCGTAAACTGACCCTAACTCATTTCTGCCCAACCCTGCTCACCCCTGACTCCCACACGCGTAACCCTTCTTATGCCCTCCAACCATCCAATCTAGATACCCTTGCCTTTTCCCACCTAACCTAGCTCACCCCTACACCATCATTAGCTCACCCACCTTTGCTCACCCCTAACTACCCTCTCATACCCACCAAAGGTAGCGCATCCCTGACTCCTCTCACCCACATAACTTTATCTTACCCCTGCTTACTATAATATACCCTTGCCTAAACCCACCCACCAAAGCTCAACCATACTTACACCACCTAGCCACCTGTAGTGTAGACCTCCAGACAACCAGACACAGGAAGAAATGCAACCCTCTAGGGAAAAAAGCTTGATACACCTTTTTGCAAGGATAACAATGTTTTACTTTCAAAAAAGAAAATACATGTCAGCAGGAGCATTCAAACCCTACTGCCATGGAGGGCACTGGTTAGTTCAACGCAGACAGAACATTTTAAAGGGCAGCAACATCACTCATGACGCAAACAATAAACAGTATCATCCTCATTGGTGGGCCCTTTATACGTATTGTTGGCCCCTTATCAACTACCAGATTATTGGCTACAGCTTCTTGTTTTGATCTTCTTCCACGTGGTTCTTGGCCTTTTTAATTTTACACCCTAGCAACACAATTGGACCGTTAGATAAGAAGGCTCCGCTCCCCACATTTCAACCACGTGATGTGCGCCTGGTAATTATACATGAGCTCAGTGGATACTCTCGTGGTCAAGATAACTCTCTGAAATGCGAGGAGCAGCGTTCGATCCCAGACACTCTGTCGGCCCCACAATGCCTCCCTGATGTTGGCTTAAATTTGTTACCCTCACACCTCGCAGTACAGATCCCAGGGCATTCTGTTTGTGCTCCCCCCTTGGCATCTGCCCCCTCCCTGGGCTGCCCTTTTGTGGACACACTAATAAATTGATCAATGAAGGATTTAGGAGTTTGGATAGTGGGCATCTGGCAGTTCAAATGGAATGACTGGGTGTCTGGGGGCATTGGGGATCTAAATCTGGGATGCATGTTTTGGCAGATCCAGACCTCTGCCCTGCCTCCCATGAGATTGACCTTCTGGGACAAGCGCAACCCCACCTGCGCTTCACTGCTCACATTCCTTTCAGATTACATGGACTTGCAGTGCGTAATAATGAAGGGGTATGTCTTCATTGATAAAATGACTTTCTAGTCTACCGCCAGAGATGGGAACAAGGATGGGACAGTGTGTTACTGCCAAGGCCTTCGTCTATTCTTCTCTGGTACTGGGTCCTGGACACTCTGGGCCTAGCTTCTAAAATGGTGGTGGTTCAGTATATTTTCACTGTTTAGAATTCGTAATGTATACAAACTCTATACTGCCTACAAGCTTCTACAACCTATCGTCTCTTCTATACTCCTCCCCACTGCCTCCTGCCACCTTGCCACCTGGACACTCTGGGCCTAGCTTCTAAAATGGTGGTGGTTCAGTATATTTTCACTGTTTAGAATTCGTAATGTATACAAACTCTATACTGCCTACAAGCTTCTACAACCTATCGTCTCTTCTATACTCCTCCCCCCTGCCTCCTGCCACCTTGTTCCATGAGGTACACGTACTCCTAGTGTATTTCTCTTAATCTGAACCACTTGGCCGGACAGGGAAGCTAGGCATGCATCCCAACACACCTATCCAACCTACTTACACCTGCATAGCATCACCCACCCACCCTATCTCACTTCTGCCTACTCCCACCCTAGCTCACCCCTGCTGCCGCTCTTTGTTACTTTTAAAGATCCAAACATGTCCAGAACGTAGTGTTTTTAATATGTGTATTAGAAATGATATGTGCTTACAAATACTTTGCTTTGCTCCTCATTTCTTTTAAAAACATTTTTTTTAATTTGCTTGTGTTTAATCGCATTGCGATTTTTACAAGGAAGAAACTACTTGTGTGTTTGACCGTCCAATAAAGCTCAGTCCGATATAGAACCTGTCCATCTTCCGGGTAAGAGCGGTCAAATCAGTTCACTCCGTTCGCCTGTGCGTTGATTTTTTGAAAGGCACTTTCTAAAATGTTTGCTGTAGCATTGGTCCATTTCGTTTTTTCGCCCGACATCAGTCTATTCCACCATATTGATTATTTTTCTTCTTCAGCCCTTGCCTGTGCCCTTGTCTGTGCACAAGCTGTTCAGGTAAGTTGCTCTTTCGTCTCTTAGGTTGGGGCATTGTAACAGGAGATGCTTTAGGGTTTCAATTTTATTTGGCTGAGTGCATAGTCTGCATGCTTTGTTGTTTGTCTGCAACCTGATTGCCTGAATTTCACGGGTAGGGAGCAAATTTAACCGTGCTCTCATATACGTTTTCCTTAACTGTTTGTTCGGGAATTTGATACAATAGGCCAGCGGCATTTTCAATCTGTTGAAATTTGGAGGGAGGTGCTTTGTAAGTTTATTGGCCTGGGCTTTATCGATGATATCAATCCAATCTTGGCCTTCCATTTTGTACTTTACTCTCACAGGGTTGGTTTTTAAGTCATCTTCTGTACATGCAAGCTCAGACAGCTTTGCCTTTAGTTTGTCTACCCAGACTTTGAGAATGGTCAAATGCCGTTTTGCTATATCTGTCGCAATGATCTTATAAATTGGAGGTGTATCTGGTAAAAGTGTGTTCCTAAACAATTGCATTGAGCTTTGCTCTACTGTTGCTTCCAGGGATAACAGACCTAGGTCTCGCCTGATGGTCACCATCGAGACCGAATTTGGTCGGCCCAACACTGATTTCCATACATACAACATTTGCTACTCATTTAAAATGATGAATTACTTTAACTGACAATAGTTGTTTTATTTACAACTTTTATCTTTAAAATGTATCGAGGTAAGGACCAGGTAATCTAAAACATGAAAACTGTTGAAGCCCCATTTTGTTAACACCTCAAACAAAGATCAGCTTGGTAATGGTAGACCTTGGTACACCATTTCAAAAGGCACCGTAAGGTCCAACAATATCAGCAAAGATATCAGATCCCTGTCCACTCACTCAACTGTTACTCAACAATCTTTATAGTGTCATATTCTTCTCTTGATGGAGGAGTGTCATGAACAGTAAGTTGCCTTGTCAAGAGGGGGCGGGATGCCTACAGGGAGGTGCCCAATGCCAGTCCTAACCCTTCCCCCAGTTGCTAGTCTGTTTTTGAGAAATCTGCCTTTATATTATAGCACACCTCCTCAACAAGATGCCTGCAAGTCTTTTTGTGTTTTTCCTATTGAGAAACCATCAGAACAAGAAAAGAGCAAGAACCATCAGAGTGATAGACATTTTCCAGCGCTATATTCCAGCTGCTGAATGACTGTGGTCTGTGCACTAGCAAACAGCCCCCCAGTGTTCTGCAATCCACTGCCGGCAGAGCAAGATCAGCAGCAACACCGTCCATCTGCCAAGAACAGAAAATCCCCATGATACCGCTGAGTAATAGCGGTGAGCACGCACAGCCACCACAGAGTGCCCTAGAGACCAGGGACAAAATCGAGGGACCCAACCCCTCACAACCATGGGACTTACCATAAGGGCACCAGGAACAAGGGCTCCTAA
Organism: Ambystoma mexicanum; assembly: GCF_040938575.1. Lineage (NCBI taxonomy): Eukaryota > Metazoa > Chordata > Amphibia > Caudata > Ambystomatidae > Ambystoma > Ambystoma mexicanum. The sequence continues at coordinate 315,079,319 of NC_090932.1, forward strand.
CACGAACGAGGACATCCAACTTCCCAGGTCGCCATTACTATTCTGCGGTGGTCCACGCAAAGGAAGTGGGCGGGGCTTGTCCTGATACTTGTAACCTGTGCTTCCTTCAACACGTCCCATGTGGTAAAGACAGGGCCAAATCTGCCAGGGAAAGCGATGCAATCCAGAGTGAGGGAGGGAAAAGAAGAGTCCACCTGAAGGAAAAATCGTGGCATTATGTGGGCGAGGTCAGAGGAGGAGGAGGCAGAAGACCAAGAGACCAGCAGGAGGGGTGGAGGAGCAGCAGAGTGTGGAGGCGAATCAGGGATAAGGTGAGGTATTGGCTAATAAGTGAAAAGTGATACTGCGTTGTGATTGTGCATGAAAGTGTGGCAAGTGTGGTTAGGAGAAGGGGAGCGGGGAGTTAATGGGAAGTGAGTGTGTGAATGAAAGAGGGTGGCTGAGTTTGAGTTGGGTGGAGTAGTAGTAATTGTAGTTTGAAGGGAGGAGGAGTAGTGTGGAGGGAAGAATAGTAGTATGGAGGGAGGAGCAGTCATGTAGATAGGTGGGTTTTGGAGGAGTGGAGGAGGGAGTAGTAGTGTGTAGGGAGGAGGAGGAGTGGAGGAACGAGTTGTACTGGAGTGGAGGAGGTAGTGCTGTGGTAAGCAAGTTGGTGGAGTATCAGAAAGGAGAGATTAGTAGCAAGGAGAAGGCACGGGTAACATCAAAGGATGGAGGCTAGGCCTAGAATATGCGAGAGACATCAGAGATACAGAGGAGTAACAGATCAGAGTTAGGTGGACCTGAAGGAGTGTAGAAGAGAGCCACAGAGAGCGAGAGGAGAAATGGAGCATACAAGGAAAAGACTGGATCAAGCAGGTAGGGAAGTTTAGTAAGATGTTTCATGAGATAAGGCCAAGGGCCTTTAGGTTAATATTAGGTTTCTTCAGCAGATTTGCGTAGTGAGGGTGAAATAAAATGCTACTTGCTAACCTGGGAATATGGACGTCTGGTTTAAGGAGGTGCATTGAGGCGAAAGATGGCCATGCGGCCCATTGAAATTTCATTAACAACCCTTGAACCGCCTCTAAGACTTGGAGTGATTCTTGTGCTATCTATGACAGACGTTTGTTTGTTTTGTTTGTTTATTTGTTTATTTTATTTGTAAGGTGCATCGAAGCCAGGGGTATCTGGGCGCACACGGTTACAAGTACACTTTAAGCTTCGGGTTTACAAACATTACAGAGTAGGATATACACATTATACAATTAGAATGTAAATAAGATTGCAAAGACAGATAGAAAAGGGGCCGTTACATTTCATAAACCAGTGGTCAGTACAGGAAGCAGAAATAGTGCCGATAAGCAGGAGTAGGAGCTATAATACATAATACAGTAGTATGTGCGAGAAGCAAGCAAGCAACAGGATTCACTTGTTGTTTGTTCTAAGCCAATTTAACAGAAGTAGTGGTAGTGGTAATTTAACAAACCAGTGGTCATTACAGGAAGCAGAAATAGTGGTGATAGGCAGGAATAAGAGCTATATTACATGATACTGTAGTATGCACAAGAATCAAGCAGGCTACAAGGGTTCACTTGTAGTTTGTTCTAAGCCAATTTAGAATATTACGCCTAAAATTGTAGAAGGGCTGCTCCACTCTCAGTGAATATGTGAGTGCATTCCAAGTCTGTACTGCCATAACCGGGAAGCTACTTGCTCCAGATTTTTTTAATTTGAATCTGGGGATGACCAGGCAGAAGGAGTTGGCTGTTCTCGTGGGGCGGGAACTAGATTTTCTTGACTATTCTCTCCCCCAGGTACAGAGGTGCCACATTGTTGAGGCATTTGTAGGTTAGGGAGGCCGTTTTGAGCAGGATTCTGTCATTGATGAACTGCCATTTCTTTTGTCTCCTCAACTCTGAGATGGGCTCTCTGTTAGGAATGCTTAATGTAGTTCTGAGGGTGTTATACTGTAAGTTTGGATTTTATTCACAATGTTCTTACTTCCATCTAAGTACAAGGCATTGAAGTAATCCAACTTCGAGAGGATAAGGGTGTTTGCTCGGATAATGCAACTTGCTTTGGAAAGGAAAGGCCTACAGGCCCTAATTAACTTACAAATGTAAGCAGTTGCCGATGCCATGGAATTAACTTGTTTAGTTAGGGTTAAGGCAGAATCAAGGTTAAAGCCTAAGGTTTTTACCTCCTTTACAACTTTGATATTGTTCCGGTCAATATTGAAAGAGGAATATTTGGTGCTAAGTTTGTTCAGGTTGGCGATGGTTCCAAGTATCAGGAGCTTCGTTTTATCTTCATTCACGCATAGGCCATTGGCTGCCATCCATGCCTGAATGATAAGGTAGATTTTATTCACAAGGGCCATGTCCTTATCATAGTCTCCCGAGGGAGGTATGAGGATCTGGGTGTCGTCTGCATAATTAGTGTAGGTGACACCCAGATTGTCCAGTTTGTCAAACAGAGGCTTTGTGAATCTATTGTACATTGTTGGTGAGACGCAGGAACCTTGCGGAACACCACAGGTAATTGGGATAGGCTCTGCCGCGGCTGAAGGGGAGAAGACTCTCATGGTCCTGTTATTCAAGAAGGATTCGATCCATGCTATCACGTCTTTGGAAAAGTGAGCTGAGGAGGCAAGGTGTTTACATAGTACTTTATGGTCCACAAGATCAAAGGCAGCGGACAGGTCAAGGAGGAGTAGCAAGTCAGTTTTCCCTTTGTCCTTAAGTTTATCGATCTGAGTCTTTAGATTGATTAGTGCCGTTTCCATGCCATGTTGTGGCCTTAAGCCTGACTGGCGAACTCCTAGAAGATGATTGGTTTCTAGATACTTCTGGATCTGCAAATATGCGATTGTATCTAATATTTTAAGTAAGAAAGGTACCGCTGTAATCGGCCTGTTATTAGTGGGAATGGTAAGGTCCACGGTTTGTTTTTTTAGCAGAGGTAAGACCCAAGACTATTTTAGGTTGTTTGGAACAGTACCCGGTGAAAAGGATGCGTTAATTAATTTAGAGATGAATGGCGCCAGATCTCTGGCTGCATCTTTAATTTTCTGGGCCGGAGAGCTGTCTCCCTGGCATCTAGAGGGCTTGAGGGAGGAAATAATGTTTTCTACCCCAAAGATAGGGACTTTGGAGAAGCTGAACTGTTGCGGCGTTATTGTCTAACATTCTAACATGCATTAGGCAGGTTTGCTTTTTTGTCAGCAATCTTATTTTGTAGTAAGGCAATTTTATTCGTTAGGGCATTCTGGATATTAGAACACCAGAGTTTATCCTTCACACAGTTGTCTGTGGGAGGGATAGGGGCTTCCATTTCTCTTAAAATCATGAATAATTCCTGGGTGCTTGAACTTGCTTTATTAATCCTCTCATTATAGGTTTATTTTTTGGTATGAATTATTTATTTTTTATAACTGGCAGAGATATTAATCAAGTTTGTTTTGTTTTCCTCAGAAGGAAGATGTCGCTAGGTGAATTCCAGTTTTCTTTTTTCTGCTCTAAGGGATTTTAGATGTGGCGTAAACTGGGAATTCAAGTGAGATGTGGGTTTGCTTTTGCGCATTTTAAGTGGGGCAATTAAGTCTAGAGCTTTGATCATAGTGGTATTGAAAGCATCAACTAAAGTATCTGGATCAGAGGCGGTCGACAATGAGTTGATGAAGGCGATAATGTGAGGTAGGATCTTATCCCCCGTAATATTTCTTTTTTTCCTAGTGAGGAGTGGTGGTGCTATAGGCTTAACTTTGGACACTCTGCTATTTACTGCTATGGTGAATGTTTTCAGGAGGTGATCTGTCCAAAGTTGGTGAGTTATGGATGTGATTGAGGTTTAGCAGTTCAGGTCAGCCACCCAATCCTAGTATTCTACCTTTGACATGGGTAAGCTGGGTCACTCTTTGAATAAATCCAGAATCCATTAGTGCATTAGACACAGTGAGAGTTTGTTGGTCGTTAGGATTGTTAAAACCAAGATTAAAATCCACCAACAGTAACATTTGTGAAGAGTCTTTAGTTTTGTCGGATAGTATTATGGAAATATCCTCCTCCAAAGTACCAATAGGTCCAGCTGATCTGTACACCAGATGGATAGTTAAGGTATATGAGTTAGCGATAGGTACTTTGACTGTGAGAAGTTCACGGGATTTAACTACTGGTGAAGGGGCTATTCTTATAGCTAGGTTAGACTTAGCGATGAGGGTAATACCCCCTCCTCTAGCGTCGGCTCTGACTACTCATAGAATATTGTAGTTGTCTGGAACTGCTAGAGAAGGGGCAGGGCGTGCAGCTGCATGTAACCATGACTCAGTGATAGCTAAGAAGTCAAAGTTGTCTGTTAAGACCACGTCCGCTATTCCAGTGGCATGTGCTACTAAGGATCTAGCGTTCATTAAGGCGCCCTTAGTGTTCGTGGTGTTATTGGTTGTCTGATGGTCCATAGATTTACCCTGATTTACATTTTTCTTCATGTGGATGTTTAATTTAGGATTCTGAAGGTAAGATGTAGCTGCATTGTTATTTCTAGCGTAAGTTTTGGCATTAAGGATGTTCTTCTTACTGACAAGGTGTGGGTTTGGTTAGAGTGCTAGTGGGAGGCTCATAGGGTTGTGGTAATCTGGCGCAGAGTCTATTGTTTCTAGAGGATAAAGGACACGGTCTATTGGATTTGATTAAGGCAGCGTTTGTCATTAGGAGAGGTAATGAGAGGAAGTTCATAGCAGAAAAATTGCTTACTTGGTCAGATTTAGTATCAAGAATCGTAGGTAGAAATCTTGTGGGCTTATTACCCTGCGATTGTAGGCCGGTTTTGAGTGGGGACAGGAAAGAAGTAGGTTTGATCTCCTCTGAAGGGATCGTTTTGTTCGCCATAGTCAAGTTTGCTGGCCTATGAGGTTAGTGTCTCTACCTGTACCCTGTTGGGTTACAGCTAGTATGGAACATGATAGTAATAGCAGCAGGTCTGTTGTGGCACACATTGTTCAGATAGAATGCAGCAGTAGTAAGCAGTGAGAGGATAACAAAGGACTAAGGGCATTCAATCAACAAGGAGCTCATACCATCTTGTAAATGGTGACATTGGGCCTCATTATAATGTTGGCAGATACGGTATAAACAGTGCCGTTAAGGCACCGGCACCGTTCATACCGTACCGCTGAATTACGAGTTCTGCTCACGGGTGCCTGACAGCCCTGTGCGGACCTGCAAGCATAACTCGTGATTGCACTGGCACCATTATCAACGGTGTCGGTGCAACCATGCTCCCCATCCCCATTCTGCCCTATGGGCAGAATGGGTATCGGGAGCCCGGCAATACCGCCACCCGCGAATGGGCAATTGCCGGCCCATTCAACTCGTAATGGGCCGGTTGTAGCCCAATCGCGGGTGGAGGTGCCAGTAGCGAGTTTGGCGGTAGCAACCCCAGGATGTAAAACAGGCACGGCTACCGGCAAACTCATAATGAGGTCCATTTTATGGTAATGCAAATATAGGTAATAATAATAATTTAGCATTTCTATAGCGTTATGAACGCTCAGGTACCCGAGAGCTGCTTATTATTACCCACGATGTGTGGTGCTCATTTATCGATCTCGGAAGAATGAAAGGCTGAGTTTGGCCCCACCGGGATTGCGTCTATAGGCTCTGCACACGATGTCAAAGCGAGCGCCCTACTCACTGTGCTATCGGACCGGCAGGTACAAGACTTGTCACAGTCTATGGTAAAGCGCAAATGCGCAGGTTCTCTCAGATGACCTGGGGATGCCACAACCTAGATATCACCGACAATGTAATAGAACACAGGGTATAATGTGGGAACTATAAAATGCAAAAGGTGCGTAAAATGGCTAATATTGTACTACCCTCAGCACGGTTAGTAAGGCGTGCAGCATAACTGGCAGCATAGATGGGGGCTGACAAGTTATATAACGGAATGGCAATGGTGCTTAATAGAGTAGCACAGTAATGCAATCGCTATGGCAAGTTATTGGCAGATTGTAGCGCGGGCGGTTGAGGTCGCAGACAGGATGCCCACGCGTAAGAGTCAATTGCAATGTGTGAGGGCCCGAAGCCGCGGACCGTAGCGCGTTCGAGAGGAGACACAGCCTTATTTGGCAGGGTGTAGTCATAGGGAATCGGATTAGTTCGGAATGGGGGAGCGGAGGGATCATGCAGTATAGTAAAGAGCAAGGAAAATAAAAGGAGGGTGAAAACCAGACAATGAAAAATGCAGCAACTGGTTTCTGTTTCACATCTAGCCCAAGCAGCAGCAACACAACTGTAGATGCACAATCTTAACTGTGCTTGTTATCCATGCTCTTTTAGGACTGGGTAGAGCAACTCCTTGTTTTAGAGAAGCATTAAAAATGTACGTGACAGTAAGGGTAAGCCACTGGCCACTTGGGAAGGCCTCCACCTGGTATAACATTATTCGGAAAGGAAGTGGGCTCACATTCAACAGCGATGCAATTACATTCTATACACAGAGATTCTTGAAGGAGATTTTTCATGCTGACCATCAAACCATCACTAGGCCTTTATTTATTTATTCACATTTGTAAAGCGCACTTGCAGCCGGAGCCATCGAGGCGCTGTTACATGAAATTGTAAGAAGTTGTGATTAATTTGAAAGACGGGCGACCAGAGGTCTCATGCTTACAGGTGGACATTGTATGCAGTACGGGAATGGTAAGGGTTGCATACATAGAGTTAATACAGTTACATCGCATTGCTATTACATCATTCTCATTGACTATGACTGTCCCTGAAAATGACTAGGCATGTGCTGGGCAGTGGAATAGATATATTTGATTAGCAGTTGGCCTTTAATGCCACCCCAACTGCCTTGCTTATTTTCTGAAATTTTGGAACAAAGAGCAAAGCAAAACGATCACATTAACTATCTCGCCTATTTTCCAAAGGTTTAGAATAAAGAACAAAGCCAGCTCCTTTGCTTATTTTCAGACATTTTAGAATAAAGAATGAAGCAACCCCACTGCAAAGGTCTGCCGAAAGAATGGGCACATTCTGGAGTTTTCAAAGCCGATTCGTGTATTTATTTGTTTATTTATTTATTTGTTTGTTTATTTATTTATTTAATTTATTTATTTATACCAGCACACAAAGCCCTGGGACATCTAGTTGCTAGTTACAGTTACAGGATGGATACACGATACACAGGGATGATACAGTTGTACGTTACATAGATACAGGTCGGTTAGTTGAGGTGGGTGAACAGTGAGATAATAACGGGTGTGCGGGATACCAGCCACACACACAGGGGGAACAGTGGAACAGTGGCTCATGAACACACTTTGGAAAAGCCACACCCAGTGGGGCTGGGGGCTACTTCGGCTGGGGCTACTTCCATGGTTTACAGTTTGTAGTAATGGGCCGCGCACCAAGTACAGGACAAGTACTGTTTGCTGTTGCTGCCTCGTCTCTCTACTCGTGACTTTATTCATCTTGGACTCATTTTGGATTGCGCACGGAATTGCCCAACACCTTTGTCACGTCCTGGAGGACGTCCTCTAAGGGTACACCAACGTGCCTGATCCAAAGGTCTTTCCTGTTGTGGTGGCCACGCCCCCTCTATCGTGTCACGCCCTGCAACCTGCGTCCTCAAGTACTGGTTGCCTCGCGCACCTGCGCCGCGCACCAAGTACAGGACAAGTACTGTTTGCTGTTGCTGCCTCGTCTCTCTACTCGTGACTTTATTCATCTTGGACTCATTTTGGATTGCGCACGGAATTGCCCAACACCTTTATCACGTCCTGGAGGACGTCCTCTAAGGGTACACCAACGTGCCTGACCCAAAGGTGACTGTTTGCCTAAATTAGTGTTACACACAGGGGGCTCTCTGTGTTGCTCCACAACTCGAGCATTGCACAACTGTGCCTTTCACAACTGTGCCCCTTACAAATTGTGTGCTGTAAGCAGTGTTGCTTTACGGCTTGTGCATGGTAGTTCTTTCTTTTGTGCTCCTTTACTAAAAATCGCCTTTTCTGCTTTCTTTTGCAAAGGTCTTTCCTGTTGTTGTGGCCACGCCCCCTCTATTGTGTCACGCCCTGCAACCTGCGTCCTCAAGTACTGGTTGCCTCGCGCACCTGCGCCGCGCACCAAGTACAGGACAAGTACTGTTTGCTGTTCGCGGTGCGCGGCGCGGGTCGCGGGGCCTCCTGATATTGGCTTCTTTGTTGACAGTGGAGTATTAGCTACTGTGTGGTGTAGGCTTTAATAATGGTGGTTAGTCTGCGAAGTCTGCGAAGCAGTAAGAGTCTTGCTGAAGGCAACTCTCACGCAGGGATGAATGCCTCTAATCCAGTGCTACTACATGACTCTGATATGGAGCCAAATTCAATTGCAGTGGTTGGTGATGATGGTTTAAATGATATAAAAAACATCCCGTATAGCCTGCAACCATTAGCAGTACAACCAAACGACGATGAATACAATCAATTACTATCTTGCATATCTAAAGCTCCTCCTGTAGATGGTGAATCAAATAAAAAGCCCACCATTAGTAATACTGATGATATAGCAAAATCAGAGGAGTTAGCAGGGAATTTGGCAGCTGCTAAGCAAGATGTCAAAACCTATGTGGCATGTAATATTATTTCTGATGCTTCTTTTCTGGGCCCCGCATTGATTGGCGAATGGGAGAAACGTTGCCGGATCTCAATGACTCAGAATTCACCTGTTGTATTTTTACCTTCGGAGGTCGAACGCATCTGTTTGCATAATCTTAACGATGGGCCCTCTATCCATTCATCTGCATGTATTGATTCTTACCATCATGAACGTGCAAAGAGACCTTCCTGCAGCTCGCCTATATTCTGTAAAACTTCTACTGCTCCAGGCCCCATTTCAGCCCCTACACAAATGGTGAATGAGACCTTTGATGAAGATTTGTGCTATGAGGTAGGGGCACGACAACTACCAGTCAAACTCCAACAATCTCATTCCAAGGATCTAAATAAAGATGATGATCTAAGTAATTTTCCGGTGATTTCATCTCTCTTAAATCTCTTGGATAAGGGTCATGACTTAACTCACATGCAAATCAACTCCCTAAAAGAAATAGTGTTAACTCTCACTAACAAGGTTTCCAAAATTGAGGGTATGCTGACTTCGCAATCTGCTGCTCAATCAGAGAAACAGGCACTTATAGATGCATGCTTACTGAAAGCTCTGTCAATTAACGACCAAACGCGCATGAATCAATATACACAAACGGATGATTCTTCTGTAATTGTGGCATTTGACTCACGCACGTATGCAAGAGCTGTAGTGGAAGGACCAAAGGAGGTATGTTCCTCTGCGACTTATGCTGGTTCTACTGCTTTAGTGGATGAAGTGAAACAGAACTCTTGGATACTAGATGAGTTAGTTCGTTTATTAACAAGGCAACATTTCGACTTAAAATTCGGTGGGGGACGTCTTGAAGAGTATGCTGATGCTATTGGTTCTATGTCAATTCCAAAAGAGAACACACCTAATAGCCCCTCTCCCCTGGTAAATGTCATAATTGAAGCCGAAGAAGAACAACAGAGAAACAAATCTATTCTCGCTGAAAATCTGGTGAAATTTAGTGAGAAGGGAGATATAGTGAGTACTGAGTGTGAGGCCATTAATCCTGAAGGGTCACAGTTACCTTTTATGTCACGCAAAATGAAGCAAGCTCATATTAGGGCAATTAAAAGAGAAAACAAACTGAAAAAAAAGCTATCAACACTGGATGCAAAAAAAACGAGCCAGGTCGATAGCAAAAAAAATAAAAAAAATAAAAAGAGAGAGACTATTGCTGTTGATTTGGATGAGTTGCAGTCTTCAAATTCAAACGTAGGCTCTGCAAACGTTTCAAAGATTGACTTGACTCAACTGAATGATGAATCAAAGTTAGTCTTAAATGTGGATCCTGCAACTGCTTCTAATTCTCAAACAAAAAAAACGGGAACTGTTGTGAAGTCATCTGTGGTTGAGTTGGGATTGGTTAATTCGGGACAGATGGCACAAGGCAGGCTTTCGACTTTCTATCCTATCATTGAAAAAAAAACAACGGTTAAGGGACGAATGAAGGATCTTGCTCCAGATAAGTTCCCCAAACAAAAAAAGGCTTGCGCTATGATGACGGAAAAAAGTTCTCCAAGGAACACAGATAATCCCCGATCTGACGAGGAATCTGAAAATAACGACAATTGTCCAGCAAGCCAAATCGATTCAAACGATTTTGAGGGGGCATTTATAAATGCAGCAATGGAAGCTATTGACACTAGAGAATCAGTTGAGAATAAGCCTCTGCCACCAGGCAGCAATGAAAAAGAAGAAATCAATTATGTTTTTGATAGAAATGTAAGATATTTTCTAGGCTAGTCTAGTGATCAGGCAATTAATGGTAAGCAAAGGTTGAACAGATCGTTTTTGTTTAATATCTTTAGAGAGAGCCCTAATCTAAGAACCCTCCGCATGGATGATATTGAGTGGTTAAGGCTGGCAAACCATAATAATCTCAGAATGATTTGTGCCCCACATTCAGCGATGATACTCCGGTTATTGTGGGACCATAGAGAAGATTTCAATTCTCGCGGGCTAACCCTACATCTATTTAGAACGATTGAAGAAGCTGAGATATTTCTGAATGAAATGTTAGAACCTGAGGTTGTGAGTGGTTCCACTCATCAGCTGGTTCCGAACAGACTGTTGAATTAATTACAAAAATTTCTGAGCTGGTGGCAGCCACTTCGAACATTTCTTGGCTAGCTCCCCTTATGTCTTCTATTCTTGATTTCTCTAAAAAGCAATCCAAACAATAGACAAATAATGTTACAGCTCAGAAGGTTCAGGATCTTAAAATAATATCTTGGAATTGTTGTGGGAAAAAAAACCTAGAGAAATGGTCATCTCATTTTGTCTCAATGGGTCCTCACACTATTATATTCTTACAAGAAACTATGTGTGTCAACGAATTGAATATTGAGGGTTACTCCAATTTTTGTGTACCTGCTGTGAGAGGTGTAATTGGTCGACCGCTTGGAGGTATTGGTATACTCATTAACAACAACATGAATCACATTTCAAAGGTTATATACGCAAAACACGGAGTGTTGGCAGTTGAGTCTATCCTTACAGGTGCAATGTCCAATGTATTGTTATTGGTATGTGTGTACCACAACCCTGCCAACTTATCGATTGAGGCTGCATTGGATAACATGGATGAGCTACTCGAGGAAGCTATGGTTAGAAACCCAAAATACACGATTGTTATTGGGGGTGACTTTAATGCTGTCTGCCTATCGACTTCATCTAAGTTACTTCACAAGTGCAAGTCTTCTTCGAGTGCCTCGGAATCTATGGGGAAGCGTTGGGTCTCATATTTTAAAGATTGGAATATCCAATTGCTGGAATTTCTTACTGGCGACCATAAAGGAACATGGAAGAGGGGGACTCACTCCACATATATAGACTACTTTTTTGTCTCATCCGTATGCATGCCTTTGGCAAATAATGTTTTAATTCACAATCAAACTATGAGTGACCATTTTCCAATAAGTACACGTATTAGATGTGACCTGGCATCTTTAAACAAAGAAGTAGCGTTGGGATTGGTGACCCTCCATCGTCCACAGAATTCTGTAGGCTGGTCTCCTAAAATGTGTAGAGAGCTTTCCTTTTTGGTTCATAGAGATGTGATTCGGGTTTATAACAGGGTTGAATTGTCTTTTGATGCACATAGAAGAGAGGATTGGAATTCCTTTATAATCAAAAAACACATTGACTATATAGTCCAAAAAGTTCAATCACTTAACCCAACAGGTGAGAGTGGGTACAATTTGGAAATAGCAGCAATTAAGAGGGAAATAAATCGATCTATACGTGCATTAAAGCAAAAAAATCTACAGTTTTCTCTGTATCACTCCACAAAAATGGGAATCTTAAAAGAATATAGGCATAAAACTGCATCTATAAAGTTTAATGTAAAACTATCGGCCAATCAGCAAATGATGAAGTATCTCATCACTCATGATACCAGGAACATTTGGGCAATACTCAACAACAAAAAGGGGGCGCTGTTGCATGATTTTGCCTCCCCAATTGCTTCAAGTACATGGATCGACTATTTTAAATGTAAATATAGTTTGCCTGTCCAATTTAAGAAACACAACTCTGGTATACTTGAGCATTATTGTAAGGATCTTATATTCTTCTCTATGAATGAAATTGTTGAGGCCATCAATCTGCTCAATTATTCCAAAGCTGCTGAGCCTGATGGTCTGCCTGCCTGTATTCTAAAAGATGACCCATATTTTTGTGGTGCGATTCTCTATACCAAATTTGCATTTATTCTATCTACCAATCTCATCCCAAAATCTTGGCTTAACGCCATAATAATTCCCCTATATAAGAAAGGAATCCTAATTTACCCTCGAATTTCAGGCCAATTGCATTAATGGATGCCTCTGAAAAGGTTTTTTCAATAATTTTGCTTCAACGACTCCAAAGTTTTATTAAGAATAAGAATATATTCTCAAAGTTTCAAACAGGGTTTCGTAAGTATATGGGGACTTCGTTAAACGCTCTTATTATCTCCCACATATTTGCTCAAACTAAATTATCAGATTCTGGTACAGTCTATATGGCTGCACTTGATATGAGCAGTGCTTTTGACTCAGTCATAAGAGAGGTTTTATGGTCAAAACTCTTAAAACTTGGTTTTCCAAAAAGAATGATTCAACTAGTTGCAATGCTACACAACCACACGACATATCAAATTAGGGTAACCAGAGATGGCACCTTAACTGCTCCTATTTTGACTATGACAGGAGTTAAACAAGGTTGTAATATGGCTGCCACTTTATTTAATCTATACCTTTGTGATATGGATATGTTGTGGAATGAATCTGGTATGTTTCCTGTGAAACTAGGGGAACTGAAAATTTCATGGTTATGTTTTGCAGATGACATCTTATTTGATCGCACACCTAGTGGACTACAGTTAAAACTGAATCGATTTGCTAAATATGCAGCATCTCACAATCTATCACCCAATTCTTCAAAATCACAAATTGTGGTATTCCGAAATTTTAGAAAAATTAAATCGTACAAGTGGCAACTCAATGGCATTGATATCGAATGTGAAAACTCAATTCGTTATCTGGGGTATCCCCTAAATGTCCAGTACTCTCTCAAATTTTGGCAGAAATATCTAAAGATGAAGGTCCGTCCACTACTATCGATGATGAAGATCATACTGAGAACAATCTGTGAATTTTCATTGAAACCACTGATTGATTTTTATTTGTTGAAAGTGGAACCGATCCTCTTATATGGGTTAGATATATGTCTTCATGACGTAGGGGTCATATTGAATCAAATTCAAGGTAGTTTGTGGAAAAGCGTTTTGGGGCTATCTATATCAGTTCCCAATTCTATAATTAGGCACAAACTTGGTCTAGTATCTCTAGCAGCTAGATGGGTTTGGAGAAAACTATCACGCTATGCTGATATTATGGCACCTTACAAGCATTCTCTATATGAGGACGTATATGGGTTGGTTGTGCTGTCCGAATTAAAATCCATGCGTGCTTTTGTTAATCAAATGAATCTAATCCTCACTGATTGTGACTGCACAATTTCTGACCTAGTAATGAAACTCCCCAAAGTCAAAAGAAATCTTTTCGATCGGGACTGGTCAACCACCTTAGATTGTAACAATTCATATCATCTGTATGTGGAATATGCTAAAAGGCCATGTAGTAGAGATATGAGATCGTCGTATTTGGTGCTATGTCCATCAAGTAAGATACGGGGAGCATATTTAAGGTTCAAATTAAATCAATATCATACACTTGAAAGAATCTACCTGTGGCGTATCTATAAAGGTGCTTTTTCAAATCAACACTGTCGCTTTTGCAATTATGACATCAATGGAACCATGAAACATCTTGTTATTGAATGCATTTTTTTTTAACAGGATAGAAAAAATGTATTGGGGAAATTTGCTCCGAAAGATACTGATATCTCCAAAACATCCTTATGGGACAGTTGTATGTATGGAGGGAGCATGGTACTTGTCATTTCGTTAACTCGCTTGCTGAGTAAAATTGAAAATGCGTTAGAAAGTGTAAATGTCTGCTCTAACCCTACAAACTAAATCTGTGCATTTCAAGGTGTGGTCTATCGAAATTTCTGGTATGTTTGGGGCAGGCCAATCTTAATATGGGTATGAGAAGGTTGCGCAAAGTAACAAATCATAAAGATACAATGCAATTTCTGAATTAACAATGCTAAATTTAAGTTGCAAAAGAAATGGTTGATGATCTAATTGTCTGTCATTCGAAATTTTAATGAATAATATATGAAATTTTCAAAAGTTTTGTAAAAGTTTGCTTTTTGTAAAACTATAAGCAAAACGCAAATGTCTTTTAAATAAAAAAAAAAAAAGTAAGGGGAATATGGCAACAGTAGAGCAGTGGGAGGAGGGCACACGCTGGAAACGCTGCACCCAGTAGCGCTACTTCAGCTACATGGCGGATTACAGTTCGTAGCAAGGCAAATATGTTTATAAATTATAGTTTTGAACTCCTTTAAATCCTCCTTTGTAGACTTCTCTCTCGATTTAGCCTTTCTAATGTGGTTGTGTACCATGGTTAAAGATCAGTCTGTAAAGCTGTTGATTTGTCCATCCAATCCATATGTTTGTGATGTAGATACTTACATTTGTCTCAACCCCATGTCTTAGGGGTGTCATGGTATTAGTTTTATGGCGGTACAATAACCTTCTTGCCAAATGACGGTATATCATGGTTATCGTGGTATAGCAGGTGGAGTTAACCAATCTTAGCAAATATTTTCTAAAAGGTCATACATTGTCAGATTTATTATCCCAAACAAAACCAGGCACCCAGGGCCAGAAGTGGGCTTTTCAACATACTTTGCACTGAAATGCCACCTCTTGCTTCCACCAAACACAAACACAAACACACGTGTGGAGAGGAGGAGGAGGAGGGGGGGGCTGCTGCGACTGTTAAAGCAAACTGAATAGCTTTTCTTAAGTGGTCATTTAGGCTTTTAGCTCCCCACTGCCTACTGGTGAAGATGAACATGTTGCCATCTTTATAACCTGCATGCCACAGATAAATGGGTGCTGATGGTAGTATACGCTTGTGTGCATACACACGCACGCTCTCTTTACGTTACAGCCTTTAGTTTACTTGCGGGCCAAAAGGTGTTCAGTAATCACTGACATCTTACCCTTTGGTATGGCAGCAGGGAATAACCACAGAGAAGTGAATTTCGCAGTGTGACTTATTATATGTAAATTCAATGATGGAACCAGGAAAATCCCCCATTGTCATATGTTTAGCAAAGATTATCCATTATAAATATATAAACCCCAAAGCCACCAACCCAAAGAAAACCCTTTTCCCTTCTTGGCACTGTATTTATTCTTCCTATTGCTAACATACTGATTTTGTGCCTGGTCAGACTCGTGTGGTTTATGGAATGGCATTAAAAACTGCTCCAACTGAAACTACTTGGCAGATGGCACATCCAATAGTGCAAGACCAAGACTGCCCAGCAATTGCTTACTGCAGCCTTTCCAAATCAGATTGAAAAGCACAGTTAACGGTATAAACGGTATACCGGTATAAACAATGAGACGGTTATTATTGTTCAATTAAGTGGTTCAGGGTATCTTTAACGGTATACCGTTATACTGTTACATCCCATGTGTGGACATTATCTTTTAATGTCATAGCACCTCATTCTAAATGTTGTTCTTCCCTGTAACTTATATTTTTCTGAATTCTAAATTATACACCCTGACTCATACTTTAAACTTGGCTTTGACAACAGAAATGGCTTCACTGGTCCCTCCCCTCCCACTCCAGCTGTTCCAGCATGGAAAGTCCCCAACTGTGATGATCCTTGCCCTCAACAAATATTAAAAGCTAATTAACAATAATTAATTATCTACAAAAGATTTCTGTGACTCCAACACCAGTGGTGTGTTATTCATTGTGGCCAAAGAGCTGCGCCCTTGACCCCCAATGCAAAGACAAGTGTTGGGACATGGTAGCACTCATCCTGAATCCTGATGCACTGCAATTAACATTACATTTATTAGTAGGAGTAGTCTAGCCCTAATGCAACTTTAGTTCCAGATTGCTGGCCAGCACGGCATTAACTGTCTTAACTGCTGCTTCATGCAAATTGCATCTTTTCTGGAGAATTTGGGGTGCTAAATGGTAATAAGCATATTGTGCACCGCAGAATTGTACTTGATGAGCTTTTTCTGTGCATGAGTGTGCCACAAAGGTAGTGCCTTCATCAGAGGAGTACTGTGACCCAGTGCTGCGCGGCATCAGCCTACCAGTCATGGCAGCATGACTTGATGTGTTGTCATGTGAATATGCTTTTATACCACTCTGCTATTATGAGAGACTGCGTGAAGGACTGTGCAATGCCGGGGTGTGCAATGTACTGAGGACTTGCTTGTGGTGCCCCTCAGTGGGCTGCTCATTCTGTCATAGGAGGACACAGGTAGTGGATATGGAAAGAGAAATGTGTGCAAGATCACACAGTTAATAGCTTTGTGTCAAGGATGTGCACGTAGAGCGTGACAAGAATACAAATATATGAAAAGGGATGTGGGCTAAGCACTTCGAAGCTCCTTATGATTACAAAGAAAGTCAGTAAGTTCCTCACCCACAATTGCTGTTACAGGGACGGTCAGCACTAAGCCAACATACAGGACAAGTAAAGACAGGAAACGTAGGTAACTTAGGTAACTTAGATTAAAACCGAAAGGTGATGGCTGGAAGGTTTTGAATTAATCATAACCACAGGCACAGCTCTGGGCAACCCTCCAGACCATCATTTTTCAGCCTGCCAAGCCATTACAGAAGGGGAAAAACCATATGCAAATCAGGCTTGGTTCTACCCCAAAAGAGACAGTCCAGCCCGAACTGCTAGGTCAAATCCCTTCTGCACGAGACCACAAGCATCCCCAGACATGTTTCAGCCTTGTTGGGTGTCATCAGTGAGGAGTAGCTTGGGTCTCTAGGCCCAGCAGACTCGGGACCCACGTCTGGGCATACCCGTCCCACTTGGGGTGACTTTAGCAAAACAGAAAGGTGATGGCTGTAAAGTTTTGAATTAATCATAACCATGGGCACAGCTCTGGGCAACCCCCCAAACCATCGCTTTTCAGCCTGCCAAGCCATTACAGAAGGGGAAAAAACCATATGCAAATCAGGCTTGCTCCTACCGCAAAATGGGTAGTCCAGCCCGAACTGCTAGGTCACATCCCTTCTGCACGAGACCACAAACATCCCCAGACATGTTTCAGCCTTGTAGGGCGTCATCAATGATGAGTAGCTTGGGCCTCTAGGCCCAGCAGACTCGGGACCCACGTCTGGGCATACCCGTCCCACTTGGGGTGACTTTAGAAAAACAGAAAGGTGATGGCTGGAAAGTTTTGAATTAATCATGGGCACAGCTCTGGGCAACCCTCCAGACCATCGTTTTTCAGCCTGCCAAGCCATCACAGAAGGGGAAAAAGCATAGAGACAATATTCACGAGGAAGAGAAATATCACATGAAATGTCAGTGGAGCTCACACACCCTGTTGATCAGACAGGGACCTGGAAAGGCTATAACAGCAAAGGGAGGATAACTGAAAACATACGTCTCCTGACAAGGGACACATAGGAATAGTGATTACAAAATAGTGAGGAAAACATAGGCATTCACACAGGAGCTGAATACAACAGCACGCCACACCTAATCATCAATACAGAACAAAGGGAGAAGTGCAAGGGAAAACCAGGAACAGACTCGAAGAGAAAGCAAAGGAACAGGAGCAGGGAAAACGAAATGACTAGTGCAAAACCTCCCCCCTCTCTCCACCCAAGGAAGGAAAGGAAAATGAGACAAAATTGTAAATCTATAAATGGGGTGTGTCTAAGGGATCAAGGTTACACTTCAGAATAGGGAACAGTCAATGGAACAAGGACCACAGACAAACTGGGCTGCACAGGAAAAGAAAATCACTCAAAAGTGCTGTAAGGGTGCCAAAGTAGACGCAGGACACAAAGGTGGCATGCTTGTTGCCATAAACTTTTATTAAACTTAAAAGTAAGTAAAGACACCCTACCTGTCTAATGAGCACACACTTCAGGTGTGCTGCTTGCTAGAACCTGCCAGCCACAGGGGCTGCTTGTCCTCCACACAGCCTTGTTGTGCACGAGTGATGAAGCAGTGGGCCAGGCATTCTAGGAAGCATCATTTTTTGATTGAAGCATCATACTGGCTGACAAAAACCTGGAATGGCTCCAGAAGGATAGTGACCTGGAAAATATGGATTTAGCGCTCCCAAATCCCCACAGCACTGTCTCATAAGGTTCGTAAAGAAAGTCCAATAGGGAATAAACCCCAAATCACACCTCCAAGTGGCGGAATGAGAGCAAAGGGAGCGAATCGTGGCACATTCACTATTCTTACGCTTCGAAACATGCAGGAATCACTGCTTCATTTTAGACACCAATGTTTCTAAATCGATATATAAGTCCTTTGCTTGCCCCATTGAATGTTCAACTTCCCCCATGTCAAGCTCAACATCAGTTTGCACACGTGGGTCACAAGGAGCATTCTGACTAACTTGCATGGACCTTGGATTCCTCTCAGAAATATTCTTTGCTATTTCATCTGTCACCAGCTCTACTTGGCAATTTTCCTCTTCTAGCATTTCTAGAGATGGTTGAAACCTTGAGCAAACAATGTTTACTTTCTTTTCTTCAAAAGCTGCTTCAAATGTTTCAGAATTTCCAAACAGCTCTTCCTCATTACTCCAAGGAAAGAACAACTGTGAAAGACACAAGTAAAACAGTCCTTTATTCTCAGTAGTTTGGCAAGACAGTTTCATGTTATTGATGAGAGATGGTTTTATGTATGGCCAGTCAACCAGCACAACCTATTATTTAAAACATCCATACTTCACATCACTTTTCACAGTGGGGTATGAGTAGTGATGCCAGTCCTGCCACACATCCTTGATGCCAATTCCTCAATGGTAGATATAGGTGTCAGCACTCATGTCATACGTATTGCAGGACCAGGCTTAGCGAAACAATGTTGATGCTCTGACCATACAGAGGTAAGCTAGTGAGTCCACCAGAGGTTTCATGCACTTCGCACTCTCTATGGGAGAGCATTCTGATGCCAAAGCTTAGAGGTTTTTGATTTTTCCTTTGTCAGCTGACAAATCAGCCCAAACGCCATCAGCACCACTGTTCTCTGGATTGGTTAAGTAAGCTGTGAAATAATGAGCAACTGCTGTTGTGTTATCAGCTACATACTGCAGATCAATACTTGCAAAGCAGAGGGATGACAGAATTGTAATCAGAAATGAACCAAGACTGTTCATCTGCATTAGGCCATATGATTATTTGGAACATTTGCCAATGGCATTATGATGGACAGAAGATAGGACACTGCCAGCCTGATCAGCTGCACAAACCTACGTTTTGTCTAAATGAGCCTTTACTCATATATACGACTGCCGTTTTTGCTGCGTGTATGTGTCTGGAATCCTAGTACTTTTCCCCGCAGCTCTACATTATTAGCTTCTGTAGAAATAGCACATGTCACATGATTGGCTATAAGTTCCATAACTGAGCTGTCAGTATCTTTTCCAAACTTTGGAGCATGTTTTACCCACAACAGCGAATGAATGTGGGGTGCCCTGCGAGCGTGATAGTGTTTTCCCCAGAAAAAGTGTTCAACTGTACCTAATTGAGCCTTTTCTTTACTGCAAATAAACTGCAGCATGGTTAAACATGAGTGGTGAAAGTATGCGAAATGGCACAAGGTTCAGCTGGTGTCATCTGCAGTGTACCTACGTTGTGTATGTCACTTTGACAGTTTCAATCTGCAGGATCTTCTCAGCCATATTCTGCACACCTTAAAGTCACAAATGAAAAGGAGGGACCCAATTTCCGCAGCATAAGTCGGTACCTCCTCTATACCAATGCTCTTTGGTTCCACGCGTGCTAGCTAGGATGTTAGATATCTTTGAATAAAAAACCTCATCCTTACCTTTTACCTTTTCTGTTATCTTACTGGTAGGAGCATTTTGAAAACGTGTCCTGGAGTGTGTGCAAATGAATAGGAAAGAATGGAAAATGCACAGTTAGATAGTGAGTAGAAAATATATTACTGTTGGTTCTGAATCCGGGTCCTCAGGATACATTCATGAGCAACGGTATTCTGAAGAAGAAATGGCTGTTTGTCAGTCATCTAATCTTCCACCTTTTCCTGTGTGAAAAAAGCTTTGGAAAGAATTGATCCTCATGTCTTCTATACCATGTGCTGGTGCTCCTTTTACTTGCCACGTCTCGTGCAGTTCAGGAGTCTCACCTGTGGCCTCACAGGAATGAACTGGATGAAGGGTGTACAGCTCAGGCAAACTATTGACTTCAGCTGCTTAAAGTTGCTAAATTTCCTCTCTCAAAGGTACATCAACAAGAGTAATATCGTGCATATCATTGTGCAACTAATTTTCTTGAGACAAATATTCCAATGCTCTTTTTTGCTTTCCCAAGATCAATGAGATCCTCCCATTTCTTTTCGGTTTTGTGGCAATTCCATACCGAAGTAGCCCCTTTACCACCTGCAAGTAAATAACCGGACCCCGCCAGCACCTGGCCTTTTGCCACTATCCAAGTTGAAACAGTAATCCAGCTTCCACTGGTCATGGCCTTTGGTCTTTGCATGTTCACATTTGCCACAATTATGCGAAACGACAGGGCTATGAAATGATCAGGTCTTGTTCCAGTGTTGACAATTAGGCCAGAGGTCCTTTTATTACCTTATTTCATTCATGCGATTGTTTCCCCTAGGAATAGCCTGCGGTAATATACCCAGGATCACCAAAACAGCACCTTCTTTTGCCACGATAGTCATTACCACTGTAACAAAGTGTTTTCCGAATACTGTGGTAAAGCACAAGGGCTCCAACATTTTATTAAATTGTCCACCCTCCCCACTGCACATCTCCATGTGCACCCCTCCTCCTTTTTAGGCACCCCTACTCCAACGTGCCACTGTGTATATCCTTCCTGAACCTCTCCTATTATCCAATTTCTCACACTCTTTTCCATGATGCCCTTTATTTTCCAACCTCATCCTGCTGGATTACCTTGGTAAGATGAAAACAATGTGAAAAATGGCTCTCCAGCCTGACCAAAACTATCTGTCTAACTATTTAGTCCTCTTTCCCCTCCCCTACTCTTCCCAGAAGTGAAACCAACTCTTTCCCTCCTCCAAATATAATTTTTCCGCTTTCGTTGCTCACATTGAACAAAACGTAATGGGGGCTTTTAATTTCTGAAAAGCCTTGATGCTGCACTGCACCATGGAAAACATTTTTTTATTCTGGGTTTTATTGGTTAAGTATAACCTTTAACACAATTAAACAATTTCAGACATAAAACATGTGCAAAGGTTACTTCATTCATTTTTACCATGGGCATTGCTCACATCAAACAAAACATAATGGGGATTTTAATTTCTGAAAAGTCTTGATGTTGCACTGCACCATGGGAGATATATGTTTTTATTCTGCCTTTTATTGGTTAAATATAACATTTAACACAATAACAAAATTACATACATAAAACATGTGCAAAGATTACTTCATTCATTTACATTTCATCACAAGAAGAATCAATCAAAAGGCAGAGTTTCAAAACATTACTATAAATTTACTAAAAACAAGCAGTTAAGTATAGATTCCCCAGAATTCGATCAATTCAATCTCTTCATAGTTTCTTGCCATATATAGTAGACCGTGAAGTTCATGACCAGATTTTCCCCAGCATATAATAACTACCAAAATTGGTTTGTACAAATAAAATGAATGTCATGTACCAATTTCATGTATCCTTTTTCATAGATTATAATTAATGCCATACAATCTGTCAAGAGGTGCCTACCTGTTCCCAGTTAATTTCTGCATAATCTGCAGAGACACTCTTTGTGGGGTATCTCAAGCCACGCACCTCTTTTACCATTGTAGGTAGTTGGTTCATCCTTAAACGTTTTATGAACCTCTATTATTTTGTACGTTATTTATGTAGGTACACGCCGAGTCAATTGGAAATGCGTGGGTGAAATATAATGCATAATTAGATTCCCCAGATAACTATACTGTGTGTCTGTTTCTATCCCATATTCTAATCTTTTTTTAATTTAGTAAATTTAGTGGCAAGATTCTCATCAGGTGCACAGGAGCAACCAATTGCATCCAGGAATACAACAATTTATTTATGCCAAGCACTAGAGCAGGGTGTCTACATAGCATACCCGAATGATATAAGAAGTAAGAGATTATTGAATTTGACTTATCTCGATTCATTATTAGCTTTATATAAAAATTGCATGGCGCAATCATTTTTTGGGTAGAGAGAGAAGTTAGGCCCAGTTCAAAACATATAGCTTCCATTGGTACTCCTTGTGACAATCATAGAGAGCTCTTCCATAACCTACCTTCTGTAATATTTAACTAGGCAGTTTCCTTAGCATTGAAGACTTTGCGGCCCTATAAGGCACTCGGAACGATACAGGAGTTATATAGCTTTGTGCCCAGTTACCGGAGGGTTCGGTGCGCGATACAAATAAAGAAACTAACTAAACTAAAACCCTCCATAGAGAAACCACCCGATTTTGAAATAAAACATCTGATTGCCTTAAACTTTGTGGTAGTTTTGCTTATTATAGATTTGGAGAAGACCTCTTTATCCAATGTATTGGATATTATCATACCAAGGTAAGAATAGCTAGATACCTCTCCTATATTCATATTTTGAACAGACCATTTGTATCCTTTTATGGTTCTGCGATTACATTTAATGATCATAACTTTCGCTTTAGACAGATTGATTTTTACATTGTGGCGTTCAGAATATAATTCCAAGGCTGTGAGGCTATGTTGCAGACCTAACGCAGTTTGGTCAAGTATTATAATATCGTCTCCGTATGATAGTCAGGTAATAGGTCAAGTTTGAATACACGGGGTGATTTTTACAACATTTGAATTGTGTCATGATGCCTACCCCCGGAGCACCAGGCCAGGCCCAGCACCCACGGGAGCAGGCATCATGCCCCCGGGTAAAAGCCCAGCGGCCCCTAATAGGGGCTCTTTGGACTCTGTCCTGGTGCCGTTGGCGCCAGGCTCATGTTGGACATCAGTCCTGGCGCCATAGGCGCCAGGCTCATAAAGGAAGGTGTTTTGTGCACTTACCTGATGCAGACCATGCTGCAAGATTCAGGCCTCCCTGAGACCTGAAAGGGACTATTTTTTCATTGGGACTATTTTGCCACTCGGGCGTGGCCAGGGAAGGAACTTACCTGGAACTACTTTGGGGGCTATTTAAGCCACGCCCAGACAGTAGCTCACGCTTCGCGTTGTTCTGCATCCAAGCAGCTGAACACTCACCGTGTCTGCTCCTGCATCTGGTCTCCAGCCACACCCGCCTCGATCCTGGAACACCTGTAAGGAAAGAAGAGAAGAGAAAGGTGAAAACCAAGAATTTTATCAAACTTCTTACCTGCATCCGGAACCTTCACGCCAGCGTTCCTGAGAAAAGACTTTCATTTAAAAGCACCGCGTTGCTCGCTGCAGCGCCGCGCTTCACTCACCTGTCCTCGAGAGTTCTTCGGGCTCCATCGCGACTGTCTGCACCGGTCGCCACATCTCTGCGCCTAGGGGAGAGAAGAAGAGACAAAAGGTGAGCAGAAGGAACATATGAGGAAAGCCTAATTTTCCGCCATAACACTTACCGGTCTTCTGTTGGTGGACCATTCCTCATTTCGGGTCGGCGCCGCTTCATTGGCAGGTACCGCACCCCGGCCCCTATGGGGAAAGGACAAAAGACATTACTGGAGAAATATAAAGACATTAAGAGGAATCGCCCCCATCGCTAACTCACCTGAGTTTACCATCGGCAATTCAATCCCTCAACGCATCGCCTTCATTCTGCACCTGAAATAAAGGACAAATCACAGGTTAGGAAGGCAACAGAAAAGGAGGCTCAACACTTGAACTTTTGTAATCTTCATAATTAGGGCGTTCCGCTCGGAAAAGTCAAGTGGATTTTGCCAGCGCCATTCTGAAAACCAGTGAAGTAACTGGACAAACACGCGCCCCTGCACCAGAAGCAGGATGGAGAGTTCATCCTTTCAAACCATAAGGTGAGCTTCAACCGGGGATTTCGGAGGAAGTTAGAGAAGAACGAAGGGGGTAGGGGGGGAGCAAGCACACTATTCTGCAGACTGTTAATCCCCTTTCTCATCTGCAGAAGGATATTCCTACGGGCCAGACAAGCAAGATTTGAGGGTCCTGTTCAGTCGGTGTTCCGAGTTCTGCGCATCACGCTCGAAGAGGCCACAGCAACCCAGACTAGACCAGCGCCTCCGTGGGAGTCAGGTGAGCGTTACAGAACGCAAAGCCTTCCTACAAATTTCCACCCAGGCGCTATGGAAACTTCTGAGACTGATCAGTTGGCCCAACTACTGGGGGAATTACGGGCCGAAGTACACGCCGCTCGTCAAGAGACTAATGCTCTCAGGAGGGAAGTGATTGTATCAAAGGAAAGAACTGATGACCTGGCTAGACAGTTTTTGCAAGGTCAAGCTGGACACACTCCTCTACCCGGTTCCGGGGGGAACCCCGCTCCTGTGGTTCCCAGTAACCCTGTGCAGATTAATCTACCTGGAAACATGCCGCTGGCCCCACCCGAACGCTTTGCTGGGGACCCCAAACGATTCGCCGTATTCATGAATCAGTTCCTATGCAGACCTGGGGCCTTCCCTAATGATCAGACCAAGGTAGCCTTTGTATTGTCATATCTCAGCGGCTGTGCTGCCGATTGGTCAGTTCCACTGGTTACTCAAGATGACCCGATTCTACGTGATTTTCAAGGATTTCAAGCAAGCATGGAAAGGTTATTTGTTCGACACTCTCAGGGGCAGGCTCTGGATGACGAACTCCTATCCCTGCGACAGGGCAATCAGGACCTCCTATCCTACATTGCAACCTTTAATAGACTAATTGTGGAAACTGGGTGGCTAGAGGATAAAAGAATCACGTTATTTTATCGAGGTCTACGCGGAGAACTTAAAGATGTCCTGGCTTAAGTTTTAAATCCGCCCCAAGAATGCACAGAATGTATAGACTTAGTGGTTCAATTGGATCACAGACTTCAAAACAGAAAAGCAGATCGGTCCAAGTTTGAGACCCGGGTGTTGGTCAAGACCCACGCTAACCCCAAGGGTGCTGATGTCTCTGAGCCTATGCAAATTGGAGGGGTTAAAGGACCTTTAACTCAAAAAGAACGTGAAAGAAGACGGTAGATGCATTAATGTCTTTATTGTGGGTCCTCTGGACACTTTCTACGAGATTGCCCGGCAAAACCGCCCAAGAAGGTGGTAGGAGCCGCTGATAAAAACCATGAAGACTCTGTTTCGGGAAACAACCACGCCCGACAAGCGTAGGGGTCCGCTTGCCGAGCTTGAAAACTAACTCTCACACCTCGCATTTCATTGTGCCAATGGTCCTCGTAGATCCGGAACAGCCTAAGCGGTTGCATGCAATAAAGGCATACATCGATAGTGGGGCTATAGGAAATTATGTGGATCGTGAATTGGTCTCTAGGATTAACCTCCCTCTGCGTCCTAAAACCAGCAAAGATGTCATCACCATAGTCGATGGAACGAAATTGCCTCTGGACCAGTAACACATTCCACTGCTGAGGTGACACTTATAGGTCCGGACGGCCATCGGGAGGCAGTTTTGTTTGATGTAATCAAGGCTCCACAGTTTCAGGTTATTCTCGGAATCCCTTGGTTAGAGACGCATAATCCTCGAATTGATTGGCGAGCGAAGAGAATAACCTTCCCGGATTGTGCACAAACCTGCTACCCAGAAAATCTGAAGATTAGTCTAGCGTCTGTAACCTCTGTCTCCATGCAACTACCTCCGGAATACCAAGACTTTCAGGACGTCTTCCAAAAGGAACAGGCCAACAAGTTACCTCCCCACAGATCGTACGATTGCCAAATCGATCTGGTGCCCGGTGCACAACCCCCTTGTAGCAGGATTTATGCCCTTACTGAACCTGAGAATCTGCATTTGAGACAATATTTAGATCAATACCTAGCCAATGGTTTCATTCGCCCGTCAAAGTCTCTGGCATCCTCGGCTTTGTTCTTCGTGCCCAAAAAAGAAGGCGACCTTAGAACTTGTATCGACTACCGCGCATTGAACCAGATAACTGTTAAAAACCGTTACCCTCTGCCTCTGATCCCTGAACTCCTTGACCAGGTGAAGGACGCTTGCGTATACACCAAGTTAGATCTCCAGGGGGCTTATCATCTGGTGCGAGTAAAAGAAGGCGACGAATGGAAAACGGCCTTCCGTACAAAATATGGATTATTCGAATACCAGGTGATGCCTTTCGGGTTGTGCAACGCGCCTGCTGCCTTCCAATTCTTCATGAACGATGTCCTTTGGGAACTCATCGATGTTTGTGTTGTCGTATATATCAATGACATTCTTGTGTACTCCTCTTCGGAATCTGATCACAGAAAGCATGTCAGGGCCGTCCTTGAGAAATTGCGCCAGCACAAACTGTTTGCAAAGCTGGAAAAGTGCGTTTTCCATACCACCGAGGTTGAGTTTCTTGGATTCATCCTGACACCTAAAGGGGTCCGAATGGACTCACGAAAAGTGGATGCCATCCTCAAATGGCTATCACCTAGTTCGGTGAAAGGTGTCCAAAGCATGCTTGGTTTTGCTAATTTTTATCGCAGATTTATCCCGGAATTTTCACATGTGGTACAACCCATCACTGCACTCTTGCGAAAAAAATAAACGCTTCGAATGGACCGAGTAAGCCGAACAGGCCTTTCAGGAATTGAAAGCTAAATTCACGTCCGCACCTATTTTGAAGCACCCGCGTCCCGATCTCCCTTATATAGTCGAAACCGACGCGTTCAGCTTAGCCATGGGAGCTGTCCTATCTCAGAGAGACCGTGAAACCAACCAACTGCACCCCGTAGCATTTTGGTCCAGAAAGTTTTCGCCGCCTGAGGTAAATTATGCAATCACCGACAAGGAATTATTAGCCATTAAGTCCGCCTTTAAGGCTTGGCGGCATAATCTTCTTGGCGCCATGCATACCATCACCGTGATCACTGATCACCGAAACTTACAATATTTAAAAACTGCCAAGGCTCAATGGTCACGTCAGCTCCGATGGGCTTTGTTCTTTGCTGTGTTCGATTTTGTAATCACTTACCGCCCCGGCTGTAAGAATGGCAAAGCGGACGCGCTATCTCGAATAGGAATGGGAGAAATAGACCCAAACTCAGAACCTGTGCCGATAATTCCCGAACAAAGAATTTTGGGGATAACCTCTTTACAAACCCCTGAAGACATTCAAGCACGGGTGAAACAACTCCTGGACTCTACAGCCTTGCAGGATTGGATCCAAAGGGGGTCTTACTTTTCGGTCAACGATGGCCTACCTTACTTCCAAGGACGCTTATTTCTGCCAGAAAAGGAATTGCAAGAACTGGTTATTTCCCGTCATCATGATACCCTGATGGAAGGACATCCTGGCATTGCCAAAACTGAGGAAAAAATTAAAGGACTATTCTGGTGGCCTTCCTGGCGAAAGGATATTAAATCTTTCGTGATGTCCTGTGGAGTTTGCGCCCAAAACAAAGGCCAAAAGACAAAACCCGCCGGTCTTCTTCAGCCTTCAGACATTCCACCAGCACCTTGGCACACCTTGTCACTAGATTTTATCACGGATCTGCCCCCTTGTAATGGATACAATACTATTCTGGTTGTGGTGGATTTATTTTCCAAGATGGCCCATTTTATTCCGTTGAAAGGATTACCTTCAGCTTCTGTCCTAGCCAAGGAATTCCTCGAAAATATCATCCGTTTGCATGGATTCCCATCCATACTAGTCTCTGACCGAGGAAGCCAGTTTATTTCTCATTTTTGGAGAAAGTGTTGTCAACTGGCACAAATCGATGTAAGACTCTCAACCAGCCACCACCCACAGACCGATGGTCAGACGGAGAGAACGAACCAGACCCTTGAACAATACCTACGATGTATGTTGCACCAATCGGAGGGTAATTGGATGGATATTTTATGGGTGGCCGAATATGCATACAATAACTCGGTACACTCTGGAACTGGACAAAGCCCCTTTTATACCCTATATGGACATCACCCTCGTACTTCAGACCTGGACTCACCTCTGAGCCTTGAAATGCCCGCAGTGGACCATTTGCATTCCACGATAACTCAAGCCTTCAAGGATGCAACTGCACATTTGCAACAAGCGAAAGGGAAATACAAAAAGAATGCGGATCTGCATCTGAGTGAGGCGCCTCCATACCAAATAGGGGATCAAGTATGGTTGGCTACCAAACACTTATTGCTCAAGGGACCTCAAACTTTTAATCCAAGGTATTTGGGCCCTTACTCGATCAAAGCTATAATTAACCCAGTGGCAGTCAAGCTCGATCTACCAGCTAACATGCGGATTCACCCCGTTTTTCATGTGTCACTTTTGAAACCAGTGCAACCAGGAACCAGATTAATAAAGCCACCAGAACCAATCCAGATAGATGGGGAGCCTGAATTCGAGGTGAAGAACATTTTGAATTCTAAGATCTCAAAATCAAAACTTTTCTATCTAATTGATTGGAAAGGGTACGGGCCTCAGGAAAGGTCTTGGGAACCCAGCGACCACGTACATGCACCTCGGCTGGTAAAAAGGTTCCATCGGAATTTCCCAAACAAACCGAAACCTCCAGAGGGAACGACCTTGGGAGGGGCCTTGGGGGGGAGTGCTGTCATGATGCCTACCCCCGGAGCACCAGGCCAGGCCCAGCACCCCCGGGAGCAGGCATCATGCCCCTGGGTAAAAGCCCAGCGGCCCCTTATAGGGGCTCTTTGGACTCTGTCCTGGCGCCGTTGGCGCCAGGCTCATGTTGGACATCAGTCCTGGCGCCATAGGCGCCAGGCTCATAAAGGAAGGTGTTTTGTGCACTTACCTGCTGCAGACCATGCTGCAAGATTCAGGCCTCCCTGAGACCTGAAAGGGACTATTTTTTCATTGGGACTATTTTGCCACTCGGGCGTGGCCAGGGAAGGATACTTACCTGGAACTACTTTGGGGGCTATTTAAGCCACGCCCAGACAGTAGCTCACGCTTCGCGTTGTTCTGCATCCAAGCAGCTGAATGCTCACCGTGTCTGCTCCTGCATCTGGTCTCCAGCCACGCCCGCCTCGATCCTGGAACACCTGTAAGGAAAAAAGAGAAGAGAAAGGTGAAAACCAAGAATTTTATCAAACTTCTTACCTGCATCCGGAACCTTCACGCCAGCGTTCCTGAGAAAAGACTTTCATTTAAAAGCACTGCGTTGCTCGCTGCAGCGCCGCGCTTCACTCACCTGTCCTCAGGAGTTCTTCTGCCTCCACCGCGACTGTCTGCACTGGTCGCCACATCTCTGCGCCTAGGGGAGAGAAGAAGAGACAAAAGGTGAGCAGAAGGAACATATGAGGAAAGCCTAATTTTCCGCCATAACACTTACCGGTCTTCTGTTGGTGGACCATTCCTCATTTCGGGTCGGCGCCGCTTCGTTGGCAGGTACCGCACCCCGGCCCCTATGGGGAAAGGACAAAAGACATTACTGGAGGAATATAAAGACATTAAGAGGGATCGCCCCCATCGCTAACTCACCTGAGTTTACCATCAGCAATTCAATCCCTCAACGCATCGCTTCATTCTGCACCTGAAATAAAGGACAGATCACAGGTTAGGAAGGCAACAGAAAAGGAGGCTCAACACTTGAACTTTTGTAATCTTCAAATTTAAGGCGTTCCGCTCGGAAAAGTCAAGTGGATTTTGCCAGCGCCATTCTGAAAACCAGTGAAGTAACTGGACAAACACGCGCCCCTGCACCAGAAGCAGGATGGAGAGTTCATCCTTTCAAACCATAAGGTAAGCTTCAACCGGGGATTTCGGAGGAAGTTAGAGAAGAACGAAGGGGGAAAGGGGGGAGCAAGCACACTATTCTGCAGACTGTTAATCCCCTTTCTCATCTGCAGAAGGATATTCCTACGGGCCAGACAAGCAAGATTTGAGGGTCCTG
This sequence comes from Ambystoma mexicanum, assembly GCF_040938575.1. Taxonomy (NCBI): domain Eukaryota; kingdom Metazoa; phylum Chordata; class Amphibia; order Caudata; family Ambystomatidae; genus Ambystoma; species Ambystoma mexicanum. Next base: position 315,109,555 of record NC_090932.1, read on the forward strand.
TTCAGTCGGTGTTCCGAGTTCTGCGCATCACGCTTGAAGAGGCCACAGCAACCCAGACTAGACCAGTGCCTCTGTGGGAGTCAGGTGAGCGTTACAAATTGTTTTTCAAGCTCAGCAATATAAATATTTAAGAAAATGAGGGCTAGTGTGTATCCTTGCTTTAAGCCAAAATGAACTGATATCTGCATGCTTAATGTACCATCCTGGTCCACTCTAATCTGGATCGTATTCTTGGAATAAAAAGATTTAGCAAAATATAAAATGTCCTGCTTCCATCTTTTCCCACAGCATCTGCCTATCTACCGTATCAAAAGCCTTTGTAAAATCAATAAAACATACATAAAGTTAATTTGTTTTGGATAATAAGGTGCTGCGAATAAAGTGCATAAGGGTCCAGATGTTAGGGTACTGTGACCTTTATGAAAACCTGATAATTGGTTACTGACAATATTCTTTCAGTGATCCATGAATTGATATAGCCCAGGAGTAAATTGCAAAAGAATTTGGCACTGGAATCAATCATTGCTAAAATTCTATAATTTGCTGGCGAAACTCTTGAGTCTTTTTTTTATAAATTGGTATCAGCTGGGATTTATTCCAGGAACTGGGTAGTTAACCCGTAGTGACAATCTCTCTAAAGATGATAAAAATTCAGAATGGTCTGCCTGATCCATTTATTGTATCTGGAATTCTTGTATTGACTTCTTGCTCTGACCACTATGTAACCTGGTCTTCACTTTGTAACTACACTCTTCACCTGTAATTATTGCTCTTATTGTATGTGTAACCTGTTCTATGTCCTAAATTGAATGCGCCCAGATATCTCATTAGGCCGCGCTATACAAATAAATAAACTAAACTATACTAAACTAAACTAAAAAGAATACTAGTCCATGCTTTAGGCTCAGTCTTGAATAGTATATTAGGAAGGCCATCTGGCCCCGGGGCTCGGGAGGGTTTTAATTCTTTTGTGAATTTAATTCTTCCTTTGTGAATTAAAAAAATTATCTGTCGCTTATAGTCAAATAGCAGGAGTTTTCCTCTGCTATTTCTACTCTGTAATATAGCAATAGGACATATTCTTTCCAAACATGTTTATAGAAAGCGTGCCAAAATCTGTGCATATCTTTATTCCTCAGGGTAACATACATTGTTTTCCATTGTGCTGAAATTATGGACCCCCTATACATTTTGTACCTGTTTTTAAACCGCATCTTTAGTATTTTCCCCCCATCTATTCGTACCTGTAGATCTTGCACACTTGACTTTACCCATTATGTGTTAGATCTTCACTCTTTTTTTCTTGTTTACTACAGTTTGATCATAAACATTTTTTGTGGGAGCAGTGTTCAGAGGTGATTTTTCTCTGTTTATTTTAAAACACCTGCATTAACATGTGCGGAATTTGGGAATAGTTATTTATATTCCCAAAATTTGGGCAAGAGTTTTCCATCAGCACATCTAACAACAAGTGGTACATTTTTTTCACATTATGTTCAGACCCAGTTATACAGTTATCGTTTGTGTTTAAGCCAAAATTTCTCACCAACTGCTTTTTTCAGGCGTTTTCGATACACTCCAACCGTATATTATTTGGTATGAGTTGGACATTTTGAGTCAATGAGAAACCCTTATAATCTGACAGTATAAAATCAATCCATGTGGATTGCCATCCGTTTGACCAGGTATAATGCAAATCACTTATGCTCACATTGACAACTTGGAACAATTGCTGGGCTTTAATGAGGAGCAGCCATGGATTAAAATCCAAAATCAGTGTTCTTGCAGGAAACCACCCTTCTTATCTGGAAAGTAAAGTCGCTGACAATTCAAGTCCCTTGCAATGTAAAACTGCCTGTTTGGGTAAGCATTTCTCCAAGTATCTATCAGCGTCTCAATGTGACTTGTTATTACATTTATATTATCATTGCCTGGCGGGCTGTACACATTTATCAATAGGAGAGCAACTTTTAATTTTTTTCCCTCTGCTTCTCAACCTTGATAACGAACACTGATTCAGAATTATAAGTAGGTACAAATTCTCTTGCTTTCAAGTGAGCTGCAAATGCTAAAAAACAAAACCTCCCAATGGTCTACCATTTTTGTTTTTTCGAGCAAACCTTTGGAAGGTTGCATAACCTTCAATATATAATGTCTCCTTTAACCAATTCTCTTGTAATCAAACTATGTCTGCTGCAAACAACATTTGAATACCCAGGGGGGTTAACCATAAAAGAACGGTATCCTCTTGTGTTCTATGATCTGATAACAATCTGACATGGGGGACAACATAGTCGGTCATTCGACTTCTTCTATTTTCTCTGATAAATATTTATTTAGCCTCTCAGTTGTGTTCTTTTTAGATTGGATCGCTAAGACTACCTTGGTCACGGTGTCGTTTATAGAGTCCTCCGATAACTGAGCATCCAAACCCCTGGTCCCAAAATCCCTTTTTTTCCCATTAGATATTGGTGTCAAGGTTAGTCAAATTCGACCCCTCTGCCTGGTCCAGCCCCTCAGCCCCTCCTCACCTGAAGTCTCAAGGTCCTCAGGAGGGTTGAACTTCTTCTTCCACAGGGTTTACAGGGCTTTTTTCTTTTGTGGTGGATAGGGTCTGCCCCGATAGGAAGCCACCCTGACCTAGATCAGAGAGGTCTGGGGGGGCCTCTCTACCGGAAAAAAACTGATAGGGGGAAAAAGCATGTCGGCATAAAAAAAAACCTCTGGGCAAGCGTAGAGAAGATGAGGACGTAGCATTCAGGTAGATGAGGTCAGGAGCCAATGCAGGTAGATGTACTATGGCGGGGGAGAGAGGGGAAAAAACAATAATGTACGGAAATTATTAGAAAGAGAGGATCAGGATGACCAGGGAATGGCAGCAGAAGCTGGGCAGACAAAGGCAGGAGAGCCGAAACGGCAAAAAAAAACAAAGAACAGAGGAACGAAAGAACAGAGAACACGGAGAGAGGAAAGCAAGGAGCGTTTCACCCGGAAGCCTGACGCGATAGGGTTGCAACGCGCAGTCTTCCGGGTGGAACCGACAAATAAAGGCCATTGGCTGCCTGGTCAGAAAAGACTAGACCGTCAATGTGCTATGGGGGAGGAACGTGGTGGGAAACTCAATGGCCGCCGAGGCGCCATTGAGTCCATACTCGCCACGGTCTACGGCGTGTGACAATTAGTTTTGTCATTTTTATAAATTCGTAATCCAATTTTAATAATCCAGTTGCTTGTGTCATAGTAAGCTCTGTTATGATAGGAAAGACAAAATGAAGAATTGCCTGATTCGGGCCTCACGCAGTGCGTGGTATCTCTAGTCGCTTCAGATCCTGTATATTAATCTTTGTAATTATGGGGAGCCGGTGTACGAGCTCAAGAGCGTTTGATCGATTTAGGAAAAGACCGGCCGAGGTAGCATATAAAACTACTATTTTTCTTGTATTTATGTTCATATCACAAGAAAAAGGCAAATCTATCCATGTGTTATTAGGGGCTTCCGTGACGGGGGAGGTATAAGGTTGTTTAAGTACTTCCCCTGGCCATCGTGCATCTGTACTTTTTTCTAAGGCGTCTGATTGTGTTTTCTTCTCACCGCTCCCTCGTTTCGCTAATTACTAAAGTGTCAGAGCAACTCTCTTTGCTCTGTCTCTCTCTAGTATTTTTAAGGGATGCAAAGACATGTTCGCTGATTGTTTCTGGTACCCCCATATTTTTGTTAAGACAGGCTTTGTTAGGTTCAAGCTTTAGGCCCGGAACATAAGCATGATATTTGTTTTTTTGTGTATTATTCAGTTCTAGGTCAGGCCGTTTGAAAGAGTACTGACACAGGTTTTCTATTGGGAGTCCCAATCCTATTGCCTGCGGCCCAGCTATTGTATTGGAGCTTTGATTTATTCCTATGTCTGTATTTAGGTTGGTATATCTTTTCTTTTGCTTTTGTTCCCCACCAATCTTTACTATTTCTGGGTTATTTGCTTGCTTCATTATAGGGTGTCTATCCCTATCCATTGTCAGTGAGTTGATATTGGGGGCTATTTGCAAGTCCTGATTAATTATATTTGGGCATTAACATGTCTTATCACTACAAACCTCTTTCTCTGTAAGGGCCTGAGTTGAAGTAATAAGGGCTAATGCTTTAACAAGCTCCGATTTAAAAAACAGTTGTTCTTTATGCATGGTTTTACACGGCATAACCAAGGCATTTAAGGTAATCATAATATCAGATTCTGTATCGAGGTCTTCTATACAAGATGAATCAGAGGAGGAGCTGCTTGCCTCTCATTGCTGCAGTGAATCGTAGGCATTCATGCCGATCGCTGTTAAATTAGTTGAGTTTGTGAGATCCGTAGATAATGTTGTGTTCATATTTGCAGTCTGATGGTGTTGAATCGAAACAGTATTTGGCTCATTTTGTAGGTTAGATTCTGCTTTCAGTTCTAGATGCATCTCCATCAGTTCATCGTCACATGGGTGTATTGGTGATTGGTTAGGTGCAGTTACAGGACTCTGAATTATCAGATGTTTTGGATTTCATTGTGTATTTTAAGAACGGGGTAAACTTCCCTCAGTCGTTTTCGCTGAACCCGTTTAGTTTACAGATAGATTCTGTGATGCCTGCCGCTCACGATTTGGCTTGGATTGATGGCCTTTTGTTTATCTTTTTTTTACAGAATGCGCTTGCCAGCTAGCACACTGGAGCAGGCTGCGCGGTCTATAGAGCGCAGTGGATATTTGCGGTTGACTGCTGCATTACTTAGTGTGATACTTTAGCAGGCAAGGAGGATTATGTGCCGTAAAAAGAAACATGAGCGTTTGCTGCGGGAGTCGTGTCAAAAGAATCGCAGTCACCTCTTTCAAATCTGTATAAAAGTTACTCTTTTTCTTGTCGAATTTTTGAGACCAAATGTATTAGCATTTGAAAATAACTGCTGACATCAGAGGAAACACTGGCTCGAACCTGTGCATAATAATACCAATCGATACCTTCTGAAACCGCAGACCGCTGAACCGTAAGCAACCACTGCAACCACTTTTTGTCCACTTTTCATCCGCACCGCGCTCCGCGCCGGACTGAAGCAATTATACTGAAATGCCAGACCAGGGACTCCAAATGTCCTCCTCACAGCATGCAACAGAAAGAAAGACTTCAATGCAACCACGTTTTGTCCACTTCTCGTCCGCGTCGAGCTCCGCGCCAGACTGAAGCAATTATAGTGAAATGCTAGACCAGGGACAACAAGGCTCCTCCTCACAGCATAGAACAGAATGAAAGACTCCACTGCAACCACTTTTTGTCAACTTCTCATCCATACCATGGGAGATATATAAATGTTTGGGGAAATCGGGGGTGGGGCGGATTTACACCAAACCAAAAAAACGAATATCTGCAGTGCTTTGTGCCCGACTTGTGTCTTATTTGGTGTAAATCAATCCAGAAGTTTTTTATGGTGTGGTTTTTCAATTGAAGCACCTTTTTCTGTAAGAAGAAATGAATGTGAGTAGGCATAAACCAGCTTTTTTTCTTTGATAAATAACTTTTGAACAGTTTAATGGATTTTCTCCAACATTTCCAGTTTGGAGGGACCCATTCCAGACATATTTTCCAGAATATCCAAGTGGAATGTCTTTTTTGAGTGAAAGCTTGTTGGGCAGTGTCACCCACTTACCCCTGGGGATGGTATCTCGGTGGCCAATTCCCCTGGGAATAAGGGATACCTCGTTAATCTTCTGCAATCTCCAGATTTTGGTGAGATTTTTTTTTTTGGAAACACCAAAGTGCTGGTCTAATTCTGGATAGTTATCTTTCTCTGAATTCTGGCTCCATATTGCCTTACTAGTATTCTGAGAAAGCTATGTGAGGGGGTAGGGACAGATTTGTATGGGTGACGCCCCATGCAAATCCCACCCCACCAACCTACCATTCATAACTCACAGACATTGGTGCCATTGCAAGATTGTGTAATTTAATGCAGGTGAGGCTTCCATGGCAGTGCGTCTTCATGCATAGGACATGTTTCTGTACAAAAGAACAATAGTCTAGGGACAAAGAATAGCTTGAAATGAACTAGGTGGACTTGGGACTGTGTGCGTTTATGGTGCTTGTTGTAAAGTGCCTGTCTGTGTATGTTGTAATCTGGTGATGTCATGTGGAGTGTTGTGATGTGAATGTAGGAATGTTGAGTTGAAGGTTCCACGCTCAGGCAGTTAGTGCTCCCCTGCCTGGGTGATGGGTGCCAGTGTTTATATGTCCTTTTTTCTTCCTGCACTCCCCTGCAGCAGGCTTCCACAGCTTTCCTTCTATTTCTCGCACGCAGGTTCTTTTTCTTTGAGAGTTAGAGCTCCCCTCTCTGGTTGATGGGCGCCAGGGTTTGTATGCCCTTATAACTTAATGTAACTGTAACTTAAGAAGCTGACATTAAAGTTATAGCAACTTACAAAGAAGCCTGGAAATAGCTTTATTACAGTGCTGCTGGACACCCTATCAGACAACTCCAGCGTGCTTTCTGAGTGCTGTCATCTGGGATATCTTACAGGGCAGCAAGAAGTCGCACCAGCCCCCAGCATTACATGCGAACATGCCTTTTTCCATACAAAGTACATCTATGCACGAGACGTTCATAATCCATGTGCTTATGTCATCATTAACCGTTTTAAATTATAATTCTTAGTTACTTTTCATGACACATTTCAAAGACTGTTTTCCAGCTGCCCTCCTTGTCGCTTCCTATAATTCCACAGCCTTCTTAACATATATTGAATACACTGAATTTAGCACTTCCAAATATCTAGTTTTTCCCCCAAAAAATTCAGAAAAAAGAAGGCCAATTTCTGCAAACAATGGTAGGTAAATGTACATTTGTGTTCAGCTGGGTCTTTTTTTAAGGAAACTCACTTCAACTTGATGAAGTATTTGCCAACAAGTTAGAAACACTGAGAATTATGTAATACTAAACGTGCCCCTCTAATGGCCTCCGGGAAGTCTGACCTAGCCCAGGCAAAGCGCAAGGCGGATGGGCCCTGAACAGACCCGGTCATGCAGAGCATAGGCAATTCTATTATGTTTTACATTTTCAGTGCTAAGATCATTTCCATCATGTGAAAGGTGCGCCCAGGTGGGCAGAGATCTGGGAACCTGCTGACATCATCAGGTGGGTGTCAGGGGGAGGGGGAGGGGGGGTCAATGCATATCTCATGGTGAGGCGAGCATCCCGACCTCAGGTGCGCATGGAAGATCAGCATGCAAAGCGCTTGCACTTGCGGCCCAGCCGCCCCTCCAGCCACTACATGGTGAAGCTCCTGCTGGCGACAGGATGTGCTAAGGAAATTGGTCATTGCCTACTGCAATAAGAAAAGTATGAGAATCAGGCACATTAATACGAGTGTTTAAATGGCAGTGGTCTTTTCCATGCAGGGACTTGTGCATCATTACTAGACCCTTGACTTGCCCAAGTTCCTGTGCGGGTTGCCAAGGCAGTTCTCCCAACTTCTGCTTCTCATGTTGAAATCTAGCCCTAACTGTGATCAACCCAGCTGCATTATTTGGGTGAATTTTAAATGTGTGACTCTTTACATATTACTCTCAGACAAAAGGTGCTTGATGATTTCCATCCAATCTAATGTCACCATATAATTAGACCAAACAACCATATAATTATACCAAACATTCAGCTTAAATACCCTTCATTCCTTGACATTATTGCTATTTCTCAGTCATGACTCCTTTAATTGACATAGAGATTTGGTGGAATGTAGCCTAACATTGGATGCTTGTAGGATTTACACTGGGAGACAGTTTCATGACTTTTCCTGTCCAGCAAGTAACCTGCAAGTAGAGGAGTGTGCGTAAACTATCTTGTCTGCGCTCCTTATCCTTTTTGAGTATGGGGGTGCAGTCATGATTTTTAAGAGGGCCCTTTCTTAACCCATTGACACTTTCTAGGTCACCTTTCTCTAAAAGCATCTAGTTCAAGGAATTTCCAACGCAGATAAAAGCATTAGAATTTGGGGTGTTCCAAGTTGTGCTGTTTCCTTTGAAAATGCCCTTAAATACTTGTCACTGGGAGGTGCACCCGTCGTCAGTCCTGACCGCCTGTACACTTTTGAAATATTCTCCACAGTTTCCCTCCGGCAATGGTGTGATACCTGGAGTTCTTAGATATTCCTTTCAGGTGTGCAGTCTGTGACTTACTGCACACAGCACTTTCACATGTGCTCGGGGATATTGGAATCACTGTGGGCAATGGTTTGGACAATGGGGGACATTGCCACTGCTCAAACAATGGAGGTCCATGATTGGACGGTCATTGCGGGGGGGGGGGTGTTCATGTGTCAATGTATAACAGGCGACGGTCCTCAGTAATTTCAACGCCCATCTTTCCCCAACTAATTGATTCCCCTCTAAATCTACTTCGGCTTCACACTACACACACAGACCGCCGTGCACATTGCAACTTCACGCCTACCTGTGGAATATGAACTTTGACAGAGCTCTGCCAAAAGTCACATCTTAACTATATTGCCAAGACCGCCCCCAAATCCATGCCACTTCAGCATATGCAGCACTGGGATTATCAGATTGTGGGTGCTCCTCTCTGGATAAAACACATAACCAATTGTCACCGCCAACTTGCATAAAGCAACACCTCCACTCAAGAGCCAGTTCTTCTGGACTGCCCTCATCAACAACACCTCAGGTTTCTGATCGTCCACGACCTTTATGCCACTAGCACCACCTTCCAACCTTGCAGTAAAGAGGTGACCAAAAGGGCACAGGTGCCTTATACAAGAACACTTAACATTACATGCAATTCGCCCATAACACACAGTTAACTATCACCTGTGCCTTCTGTTCTAAAAGTGGAGTGCAACATATTGTTAATGTGAGGGCTGTTGAATATCGAGGAGCAATCTGTGTCCGGCAAAATTAAGTCCCAGCTTTTTTGTGTTTACAGTCTATTGGTCATGTTTTACAATCTTTGTTAACCGCAGTTGAGGCGATCGTTTGTTTTTTCAACGCGTGTAAATGAGTGAATTACTGGGTGCACAAAACATCTCCAGAACGAAAGGTGCAGATATTGCAAACAGTCAATCGCCCTGGAAACAATCAGACGCATAGCCTTGGAATGTTCGAAACTGCAAGATTTGTCAGTAAGGTCCGCTTTTTGGATCCTGACATTTTGGCACAGGTGCATGAAAGGTACACAAATGGGATGTAAGTACTTGTTACAGGTGCAAAAAAGGAAAGGGCAGTGAAGGCGTAACCAAAAAAAGACATCCATTGTTTTATTATTTTTACTCATTTTTTCGTTTCAATGATTTATTGAATTATGTATGTACATTTTATGTGAAAGGTTGTACGTAAATCAAGTCACATTCATAAAAGAAGATATTATTAGAAAGAAGTGGATGGATGCGGATTCCCCTGCTCTCACTGTGAAATTCCAAAATCCTTCGTATTCTAGCAGTCAAGAAATCCAGAGAATATTTCATATGTGGCAACCAAAGACTGGTTTCATGTCCAGTGATTTTCGATTTTCTTTTCTTTTTTACCACTCTTAACCGTATTTGATGAGTTGAATGCACCATGTTTATATCTCCCAAGTAGATCTGGGGAGGGATCCTTTTTTATTTCACTTGAAAGGAAAAGGTATGAGTTTCCCATATTATCATCAGACTCGAATTTGGGCTATCCATTAACACTAAAGTCTTTCTCTGGGGTCTATTGGTCTAAAGGGGAAGCAAAAAAAAAAGAATGAATTGATTGGCTACTGGAGAAAATACCCAGCTATAACATGCACAAATTGGCTTTCTCTATAGCTCCTCAATCTTTTGTTTGGCACCTGGCACATAATCATCTCAAATAGTTCTCTTCTAAACCCACAGAGCCACAAGTGTTCAACGATGGTCAGAGTAGAAAGAGGAAACTAATGTCTTACACTTGGGAAACAGCAATGTACAGGTGCCACCACACAACACTTGGTGCCAGCAACCAAAGATGGGTGACCTGCAATCCTCGCTTTGCCCATCATGTCTCTACTTTCAGCTGACATTTCTCGCTGTCCAGCTCTTCAGCTACACTAACTGTTGCAGCTTGACTACGGTATTTGAGTTCTGTTTAATGTGTTTATTGATGTAGTGAAGGCCTGGCTTGGCTAGGCTATCCAGCAGTGCAGCATCCTTAGCATGACACATTGAATCTTTAAGAAGGTGGGATCCTATGTGGGATCCTATGCAGGATCCTATGCAGGGGCAGCTGCCACATGTTTCACTTCATTTAAATAAAATAGAGATTTGTGTGAAAGGTCTTCCTCCACAATTACTAAATGTCATTGGTCTTCTTAAAATGTTGTTTAGGAACCCATAACTCCATCTTCTAAACTAAGAGACCAGGCATCCTACTCTTCCGGGGGTGCAGCTGCAACTGCAGTTTTCCTTTGCTAACCGGGTCCGTTCCCAAATCTTGACCTGTATAACCCCAGCATGCAGTATCTTAATTTCACCCCTACTAATCTCGCTTGATTCCATGCTCTCCCGATCCTCTCGCGCAACAACCAAGAGCGCCCCAAACATTCCCCCATGTTCCCTTGCTCTTGGGTGCAATGTTATTACACTGGAGAATTGTGCATTTCCTTGGTTCTCTCAAAATAGTGTTCATTTGTGATTCTGCACAGCTGGGACACTTCAGAATCCCTGGCCACCTAGGCTATTTGTTCACTGTGACTGAATAACTTGCTAAAAGTATCAACTATATATAATCATGACTTGGGGGGATTTTAAAATCTTAGGGCTAAATTGGTCTTGATGTTTTCTGAGTGCCATTTCCATGTCAAAATACAGTCACATGTGGCAGGTGGCTTGAGTGTCAGAGGCAGGCCCTGTAGCTGTCCAGATCTCAATAACTGGGGAGTGGAGTAACTGCTGTTAGTCTAAGAAAGATGCTAATCGCCAAAGCACCTGACTGACTAAGGACTGCTCAACCCTATTGTGTACAGGTGAAGGGCATTGCAGCTGGTGTAGGGGGGCAAGCAGGGCTATTTACATATTTGCATATTGATATTCAATGTCAAGTTGCTATTTACCTTATGCTGACATATTTTGATGCTTTGCTTTTTTTCTTTTAGGTTGGAATTGCTACTGCAAAACAGAAACCAAAAGCTCATTATTGCTTCGGTGAGTAAAATAACCCGAGGAGCAGTTTTACAAGCCATGTGCCCCTTTCTGAACCATCTCAATACACTCCTGCCCAATCCTCTTTCTGCTGAATGGGATTACCAATGTATGGTACATTTTATCTTTGATTGAAACAAACTATGGTCATGTGCATAGTGGTTGCTTTTGGATAGCGCCAATGTTTTCTGTTTTGCATGCTATTCATAACATGTGCCCAGTTAATCACACCATTTGCCACTAAAGGCACCATGTGCCCAGGTGCTACCATAATTTGCCAGTTGTTATCATTATATAATAAAGATCTTGCATCACAGGTTTTGCCATCATACACCAGGTACTACCAACAAATGACTAGATACACTGTTGCCAGGAATATGCCTAGGTACTCCCAGTATTTGGCAGGTACTGGCCTCATCTGCCTGGGAACTACATGCTAGGATTTGCTATAATTTGCCCAGGGTTTCACCATTTGTGGATTTTTGCCGTTAAATGCCCAATAAACCCTACAACTTGCCAACTATTGCGGCCTTGTGGCCAGGGACTGCTATCAATAGGCAGGTAACGTCACAGCACTCCCAGGTATTCGCATACACCAAATAGCCTCACGAAAGCAGGCACTAGCATCATTTATCATGTGGCCCCATGATATGCTCAGCTACTCACAACATTTGCCAAATAGTGGCATCATACGGCCAGGTACTCACATCATGTGTCACGTGTGTCTGCTGTGTGCCTTACATTTAAATCATATTCCAAGGTGCTCCCTTAAGTTTCCAGGTATTGCCACCCCGACCATTGCCAGTGTTCGCCATTGGTTAGATAAAGCAATTCTATAGTCAAGTACTCACCATATTTGTCAGTTATTGGCATCATGCCCAGGCACTCCTGCCATTTGCAAGTAATGGGTATTACTCTCCAGGTATTTCCGTAATTTGATAGATTTTGAGAATATATTGGAAGGGTTTTCATCAAATGCCTATGCACTCCCTTCGTTTAACAGATACTAACATTATATAACAGGCCTTGCCATCTACTGCCACGGCACTCACTCCCTAGGCCAAGATTTGTCATCGTATGCCTAGGCCGTCACCCCATATGCCAGATACTCTCACCATATTACAGGTTTACCATCATTTGGCATCAGTGCAGACTGTCAGGCGTTCTCTTTAAATGTCCTTACACCCACACCATTTGGCAGGTGTTGACATAACAGCCCAGGTGCTCAGGCCACTTGCTAGGTTTTGCCATCTAAAGCTTAGTTAAATAATCAACAAGATAGTGGCATAACATTACCAGGTGCTCAGCTAATTTGCTAGAAAGTTGCATTTTACTAGGGTACTCACACCATTTGCCAGGTATTGCCATTATATGCCTAAGTTCTCTCTCCATTTGCAAAGTATTGATATAATTTTCCAGGTTATCCATTGTTGTCTACATTTTGTGAAGATATCGCCAGGTGCTCACTGCATATGTGGGGTTATGTCTAGGTTCTCCCATCATTACACAGACACTGGCAATGTATGCCATGTTTTGACATCTAATGGCATGCTACTCACACCGTATGTCATGTTTTGCTGTCAAATTCGCAGGTCCTTATGCCACATGCTAGGTGCTGTCATCATATACTCATGTCATATTTCAGGTTTGCCATAATTTGCCCTGCTTTGTCCTCCAAATGCCTGGTTTTTCAAATGGTTGCCCAGTTGCATGTCCTACTTGCCAGTTATTGCCATTGTTTGGCCAAACACTCGCATCATTTGCCAGATATTGCCATAGAATGGCCACAAACGTACCCAATTTGCAATGTATTTCCACGATTTGCCCAGGTACTGAAACCTTTTGCCACAGGAGGCAAACATTCACATTGCAAGTTATTAGATAGCCATATGAATTAACATGCCACCTCAATGCTATACATATACACAGCATACCATTTCCTAATAGCCAAGAGTCAAATATCAGTAGCCTATGGATAGTAGAGAGTGCATAATTTGTAGACTGACACACAGGTGATATAGTGATTGTTGTAGACTTTTATTAGTAAAGGAAATACAAATAAAACCTACTTTTCCCTATCTCAACTAAAATACTAAGGGCTGTCAGAATGCCAGTGTAAATCAATAGTCTGCTGTCCTGTACCAAAACCCGCTACTTTTGTCCCTTACACTTAAAACTAAACTAAAGATAAAGTAAACTTTCCTGGTCCAGAGGAATGACTCCCTTCATCTAGACTGGCGGGGTACAAGTTCAGTTCCAGGCTTTGACTTCTCCCAAAGGGGAATGTCTCTCTTCCCCGGATCAGACATTGTCATCCAACCCAAAAGACAGAGTTCCAGCACTTCTCTTTGGAAGGCACACTCCTTACTGTACCAGAAAGTCCTTTCAGCTTTGGCTACCAGGAGAATGACTCCCTTCTCCTGGTATCTTGATTTTACAGTGCAGCACAACTAGGGGGAATGCCTCCCTTCCCCTTGCCTTAATTACCAGGAGAATGACTCCCTTCTCCTGGTGTCTTGATTTCAGAGTTTGATACAACAGGGGGAAAGACTCCATTCCTCTGGTCTCCTTTCAGTTGTTTGCACAGTTCAACCGTTTCAGTCTTTCACTTTGAGAGCCCCAGACCCAGGCTTCCCCGTCTCGAGGTTTGGGCAGACTTGGTTTACTGCCAAGTAGTGCCACAAGGAAGATGGTTGGTACTTCTCTTCTCTTGGTGTGGGTCCCAGAACCGTATTATTCTACTGCTTTGATTTGGCAGACCTGGTTCACTCCACTGCCAGGTATTGCCACAAAGAAGATTACTTGCTTCTTGATTCGGGTACCAGAACTCAGTATCTCCTTCTCTTCAGTTTGGGCCACTTGGTTTGCTCTCTCCGATAACAAGAAAAGGGATTTACCCCTAGTGATGAAGCTATGGTGGGGGTCTAAAATGTACGTATGTAGAGTTCCAAAAAGCTGCTAATGAAATTATTATTTTAGCCTTACTAATGAATTATATTCAATTAGTGTTCGTGTTTAGTATCATTGATATCCATGTTTATTAACCCTATATAGTTAAAATACACAGTCAGCAGAAAAAAAGGTGAAAGGAAGGGAATTGAAGCTTATTTGATTTTGTTGATTTATTCTATTTATCAAAAAGTCAGAAAAAGTGCAAATAATTTGCAGTTAAAGCAATGATGGTGAGGAGCTGAAAGATTCCAAACAATACAATTGCTAAATAAACTCAAAGTAAAACACTCTTCAGATGTCGCAAATAAAGAATTAAAAAACAAAATTTTTTTACAAACGGACAAAAAATACATTTATACAAAGAGAATGTTTTTCTTTTCTTGAAAACAGTTTTGTGAAAACAACCTATGTAGAAGAAAACATCACAGGTTTTGACAACAGAGAAAAAAAATAAAACACCAAAAAAAAACAGTTTATGATATTGCTTGTGCAAAATGAATAATGTTTTCTGGTTGAAATTTATCTGTGAATAAATTGTTGCACAGGTTTGTCAAATTTTTCTGAATAAATTGTTAGACAGGTTTGCCTATGTAGAAGACAACGGTTAATATAGTCTCCAGGGACAGAAATGCTGTGATCCAAACTAATTGAGGACTCTAAAGTTTTTCTTCGGCATTGACCTCAATACGTTCGGCGAGACCACCAGGGGGGCCTAGATTTCAAAGAACCCCTTCCTCGGGACAAATTTTGGCGTAATGATCCCCTGTAAGGGAAGCAAACAAAAGAAAAATCCTAAGAGCTTCGTACTGACTGTGTTTAACTACAGGGGTAGGTTATGCAATTATTATCAAGTAAACTAGTGACTTCTTATTTGAAAACTCCTGAAAAAGAGCCTTAGCACATTAAATGGTGAAGATAGAACAGGAGCAGTTTATCCAAGATAGAGACCCATGTCGTCACCGGTATGCGCGTACCAGCATAGCGAAGAGTCAGTGCCAATTTTTCAGTATGGCGTCTACTCTTCATGTAGGTAATTTGACTGTTCAAGATGTAGCAGGGCCAGATTTTCCTTGATGATTTAAGTGACCTTTAAAGAAAAGTTTGCAGAAAAATTACTTTATTCTAATTCACCTGAAATGACTAAGTACATTTCTATCTGAATATACCCTTTGCATACTTGTTACAGATGCATCTGTGTTTTCAGAGCGAACACTCCTTCAGTATGTGTAGTTTTATAATTTTCTTTCTTTCTCATGCAGAATCAAAAATGTATTCTTGCTACAGATGTGTTTCAGGAAGTGAATCCTAAGAAAGTAGTGAAGAGAATTCTTTCAGAATCATGGTAACGTTATTTGCTAGCCAGACTGATATGCATGGGCGATTGTGAGCTGAAAAGCTCAGCATCAATTAGCTCAACAGAGGCGGTGATCAAGTGGCCTAAAGAACGCAGCAACTATTGTCTAAAAAATGCCACTGAGCCAAATTGGAGTGTGGTCCGATGAACCGGCATGTATTTGTAAGAAATGAAGTTCTTAAATTGTGCATTCATATGCCGTGCGCAATGCTTACCTTCTTGTCCGCGATTCCCTTTTGGCAATGGGTCTAGAGGTGAAGATGTGGTTCGGCTCAGATGCTTACTGACGGGAGGGTTCGTCTCAGATGCCTACTTCCTACTATGACGTGGCCGGGTTCTGATAGGTTGGTTACTTCCTGTTCCTGCCTATACTTCTCCTAATTGGATGCTCACATGGCTTCCTGTTTGTCACGTAGCCTCGTAGCCAAGGCAACGTTTAAATAATCTTGTTGCTACTGCAACCTGCCGTGTTCTGAAAGAATGGTGAATATATTCTTAAAGTTAGCAGCCGAGAGACACTTTTGAAATGTGCTTATAGCCACCATGTGTCAAATTTAAATGTTACATTTGGTAAATGCCGCTCATGTCCTAGAGCGCGTTTCAAGGTAGAAACCTAATGTGTATTATGATTGGTTGGCTACTTCTTGCTGTAGCGTGTGCTACGGACAGTGAGTCTTTATTAACAACTAAAACGCATACATCGGACTACAGCAAAATGACTTGTGTTCTCACCCATGGATCAGAGACCTTTCAGATAAAGAAAATTATTCTCAAACACTGGGACATTGCCAATTAAACTTACCGGATGAACCTTACCCCTGCTTTGCTCTAAAAAGAGCAGCAAATATACAGGACAAACTGGTACATTCCAGCTTTCAAAAACTGCCAGTCAGTTCTGGACTTTTGGGACCTAAGATCTGCAAAAGGTCACCACCCATGTGGTTCATGCTCAGCTTGCACCTTTACAAAGAAAATTAAAGAATTTCAGATCGGGGATCACACATGGGTTTTACCGACTTTGTCAAACTGCAAAACAAAACAAGTTGTCTATTGTATTGAATGCCCATGCAGACTTAGGTATGTTGGACAAACGATCCGAGCCGTACACATAAGAATATCTGAACACCGGTCCCGCATTAGGTGCAAAACAACTACGTCACCGCTTGTAAATCACTACATGGCATTAAAACACTCACCCGATGACATTCTTTGGTGGGTACTGGATGTAGTCAAAAACTCGACCAATACAACCAGATGTCTGCTTGAGAAAGAAGCGCGCTGGAGTTACCGGATGGAAACACACACCAAAGGGCTTAATGAGGAATTCATTCCACCACTCTAGAACCTTTATGTTCTTGGTTAAGCCAGGCGCATTACTAGTGAAAAATCAATCTTACAAGTCATTTTCACCCCACAAACTATTTACTATGTGGAGGCCAAACTCGGTTGGCAAATGTGGAACATTGCATTGATTCACCTTTACATTTTTACTTACCTAGACAAACAAGGAAGACTAATATCTTCTACCTCACATCATCATTCCTTGATTTACATTACAATCCGGCCTACTGCAATTGCTAGTTGACCTTTAAACAGCTCACCAATCATCAACGGAATGCATATGCATTACTAACGGGAAGCTATTTGGTTCTGAGCGATAACTATAATCCCATAGACACTGGTCACAATTATACATCTTAACAAGCTGTTCTTGCTTCCTAATAGAAACATTCCCTTTATTGTAGATCACGGCCGCTGCATTAGGAACGTTGCCATGACTACACAGATTACTTGTGAACAACAAAGGTACATGCGTGAACAATCAGGAGTAGCTTATGCTTCAGCAGGAAGTAGCCAACCAATCATAATACACATTAGGTTTCTACTTTAAAATGCGCTCTGGGACATGAGCGGCATTTACCAAATTTAACATTTAAATTCGACACATGGTGGCTATAAGCACATTTCAAAAGCGTCTCTCGCCTGCTAACTTTATGAATATATTCACCATTCTTTCAGAACGCGGTAGGTTGTAGTAGAAGCAAGACTATTTACACGTTGCCTTGGCTACGAGGCTTCGTGACAAACAGGAAGCCATGTGAGCATCCAATTAGGAGAAGTATAGGCAGGAGCAGGAAGTAACCAACCCATCAGAACCCGGCCACGTCATAGTAGGAAGTAGGCATCTGAGACGAATCCTCCCGTCAGTAAGCGTCTGAGCCGAACCACGGCTTCACCTCTAGACCCATTGTCAAAAGGGAATCGCGGACAAGAAGGTAAGCATTGCGCACGGCATATGAATGCACAATTTAAGAACTTAATTTCTTACAAATACATGCCGGTTCATCAGACCACATTCCAATTTGGCTCCGTGGCATTTCTTAGACAATAGTTGCCACGTTCTTTAAGGCCACTTGATCACCGCCTCTGTTGAGCTAATTGATGCTGAGCTTTTCAGCTCACAATCGCCCATACACATCAGTCTGGCTAGCAAATTACGTTACCATGACTCTGAAAGAATTTGGTTCACTACTTTCTTAGGATTCACTTCCTGAAACACATCTGCAGCAGGAGTACATTTTTGACTCTGCATGACACAGAAAGAAAATTATAAAACTACACATACTGAAGGAGTGTTCGCTCTGAAAACACAGATGCATCTGTAACAAGTAAGTAAAAGGTATATTCAGATATAAATGTACTTAGTAATTTCAGCTGAATTAGAATAAAATAATTTTTCGCAAACTTTTAATTAAAGGTCACTTAAATCATCAATCCCATTTACTTAGGAAACTCTGCCACTGCTACTTGAACAGTCAAATTACCTACATGAAGAGTAGACGCCATACTGAAAAATTGGCACTGACTCTTCGCTATGCTGGTACGCGCATACCGGTGATGACATGGGTCTCTGTCTGGGATAAACTGCTCCTGTTCTATCTTCACCATTTAACGTGGTAAGGCTCTTTTTCAGGAGTTTTCAAATAAGAAGTCACTAGTTTACTTGATAATAATTGCATAACATACCCCTGTAGTTAAACACAGTCAGTACAAAGCTCTTAGGATTTTTCTTTTCTTTGCTTCCCTTACAGGGATCATTATGCCAAACTCTGCCCGAGGAAGGTGTTCTTTGAAATCTAGGCCCCACAGGTGGTCTCGCCGAAACGTATTGAGGTCAATGCCGAAGAAAAACTTTAGAGTCCTTCATTAGTTTGGATCACAGCATTTCAGACCCTGGAGACAATTATTAACTGTTGTCTTCTGCGTAGGCAAACCTGTCTAACCATTTATTTAGAAAAATTTGACAAACCTGTGCAACAATTTATTCACAGATACATGTCAACCAAAAAAAATAATTTAGTTTTCACAAGCAATATCATAAACTGTTTTTTTGGTGTGTCATTGTTTTTCTCTGTTGTCAAAACCTGTGATGTTTTCTTCTACATAGGTTGTTTTCACAAAATTGTTTTCAAGAAAAGAAAAACATTCTCTTTGTATGAATGTATTTTTTGTCCATTTGTAAAAAAACGTTTGTTTTTTGATTGTTTTTTAATTCTTTATTGTCTACATCTGAAGAGTGTTTTACTTTGAGTTTATTTAGCAATTGTATTGTTTGGAATCTTTCAGCTCCTCACCATCATTGCTTTAACTGAAAATGGTTTGCACTTTTTCGGACTTTTGGATAAATAGAATAAATCAACAAAATCAAATTCCCTTCCTTTCACCTTTTTTCTGCTTACTGTGTATTTTAACTATAGAGGGTTAATCAACATGGATATCAATGATAACAAACACGGACACAAATTGAATTTAATTCTTTAGTAAGGCTAAAATAATAATTTCATTAGCAGCTTTTTGGAACTCTACGTACGCACACTCTCACCAAGTACTGCCACGAGGAAGATGCCCCTAATCCTCACCTTCTTGATTTGGGTCCCAGACACTGGTTTCTTGAACTCTTCAGTTCGGCCCACTTGGGTTAATCTCTCGCCAGGTACTGCCACGAGGAAGATGCCTCTGATCAGTCCCTTCTTGATTTGGGTCCCAGACTTTTCTTCTCAAGCCCCCACCGGCATCAAGCCGTTTTCCTTCTGGGTCTCCGGGACGCTCTGCGGGTCCTCCTTGGGTGCTTCCTGTTGTTTGTCGGGGTGCACAGGTGCTTTTCTGTTTGCCTGGTCTGCCCCACGTCTCTCCTTCCAGACACCGGCTTCCAACTTCCAGCTCCGCTCCAGACCAGACCCGGCCACGGGTTTCTTTGCTCCCTCGAGGCCGTATGACTTCCTTCTTCTCTACGTCCTTTTTGAATCTCCTGGGCTAGGTGGTCCTTCGCTCTGGTCTGCTGGTGTGGATGTGTCTCTCCCAAATGCAGCTTCTCAAGCTTTAGAACCAACCCCTTCTACAAGTCACTTTTCAGTGTTTATCACTGGTTCACAACCACTCCTCTGCGGAAAGCTAGAATGGTCATTACACCACCACCAGGTGTTCTTCATGGCTCCGTGCCTCTTCTTCGTCTCAGACTTGGGTAGTCTGAACTCTTCCTAGTAGGTGTCAGACTTATGGCTCGGCATATTTACTTTGGATGACCAGGTATGATGTTAGGGTGTACAGTGGGGATGTGAGGTTTGTTTTGTAGGTGATTATACTGCATGTTCCTTAGATGGTCGTCCTTGTACCGAAAGGGGGAGTCCCTCCCCATGAGATCTTCCCGCTGTGTGCCACCCCCAGGTCGACAATCGGGCAGCGGTCTCACCTCCCTGGCCTTATGGGAAGGGCCAACTTTCCAGAGATAAGTGACGACACCCCAGAATTCTTCACACTAAACACACTATAACTATAAAGGTACATACATACTTGCAGTAATATCTTTAAATACCTCCTCTCACTAACCTTCTTTATTGTATTGCATTGCATTGCATTTTGAAATGCAACTCACCTTTTCTTGGGCATCCCTCACTACTTCAGCTGGAGCATGCATGTGAATTGCAGATTGGTATGGGGAGGTAGGCACGATGCAATGCTTTAAGTTCCACCCAATGGCCCAGTGTTGCTCAATTTTGCACCCTGCAAGTTTGCCAGATAATGAATAGGTAATCAAAGTTTGCCTACAATTGCCATAATTTACCCAGGTACTCAAACTATTTACCAGACATTGTTATTTTTGCCCATATTTGGAGAGGACCCGGGAACAAATGCAGTGCAGGAAGGGAGCTGGGATTCTGCATGTCTCTCTGCCAGCCGCAGAGAGAGGCCTAAGAACACTAGACTTGTTAGTTGATTTGATAGTGATTTTGCTATAGTCTGTACTCTTCATCCATGAAATAATGGAAAGTTAAGACAGACTACCAGTCTGTTTTCATGTACAACACCACCGAATAACAATGTATGGTCTCATGATACTGCAGAAAATTTGGGAAGAATGTGGGACTCAGAAGACAATGCTCAGGCACAAACGCACACGGAAAAGAGAAACTGCTGTTTTATCTACTGCAATCCACAGCTGCCTTCCTCTCATACAGCATTAATCTATGCACCTGTTAGGCGACACTACAGCAATACCCCAGGGCAAAACTAAAAGCATTTAATTGTATCAAGACTGTGTACCGAGTGTAGATATGCTACTCTAAAATGTGGCAAGTCAGACTCCCATTCCAATGTAGGATTATGAGAATGCAGCAAAATTCTGTACCTTGCACCCCGTTATCCCTGTACCAAATATGTGTTGGCAGGTGAGACTGAAATGTTTACTTGTTTCCCAGATAACAGAGCTATTAGTGATATGAAAGTCAAGATAGTCCAGCACAATTGTATAAAAACCATACTCTAGTACACAAACATTACATTTCCCTAATCCCTCCCCGACCCCACTGAAGACCACTAGCGTGGGTCCCTACACACACTTAGTCCATTTCACTATCAAAATTCTCTGTGATGCTTTGCAGCCTATAACCAGCCTCTTTTCAGCCAGATAGGAACCAGATTAGTCCCTAGGACTCATTTTCCCAGGGCCAGGCACTGAGGATAGCCACCAACAAAGAGAAGATCCTTCAAAAACCACCAGAGGTGCCCTTTCCCTCCCATCCATTCTGGAGACCACCAGTCTAGACCCCTCTCTATAACTTGGGCTAGTCACCATCACTGACCGTTGCATGGTTCCAAGCCTATACCAAGCAGCATGTTAGGGCAGAATGTAACCCTGATTGGCTCGCTAGGCCCCACGTGATTGCCCCTCACTGCATCAGAAATGGGGACGATCCCTGCAAATATTCACTGCCTCACATCTGACACGTACATGCATGTTCACCAATGGTATTTCTTCCACTCCGCTCTCGTCCTTGCCTCCTACAAGGAAGGCTTCTCGGCTGTCATTGCAGCACTGGGCACAGATAAATCCACCTGCATTAACCAACGTAATCTCCTTCCTCTGCTCTAACCCCTACAAATGGTCCTTTGCCCTCAGGCCATGCTGGTCCGTCTCCATTGATCCATCTCATCTTCCTTTTCAGCCATTGACTTCACCCTCTATTTCTCCTACAAGATCTGTAAGATCTGTGACACCCCCACCATCTTCTATGAACTTGTACACCCCCTCCCCTCTTGCTTCTACTCTATTCTCGTTTGGCTTCTTGTTCACAAACTCTTCAATTGTGGTAGCTCCCACTCTCTGGACAGCTAATCTGAGCTGTTCCCTCTTGGATCTCTTTGCCCCAATCTGCCAGTGGCCTTGCACCCACAGCCTGCTCCAATGTTTCCTCCCTCTTCAGGATCACTGTTTTAACAGGGTCTTCCGAGCTTAAATAGTGTGACCAAAGAAATGTTAAATGCACTGGAGAAAAAGGTGGACCTTTGGGATTGGCTGGAGAACTTCGCTCATCTGGACACCCTCAAATCATACCATTTTGTGAACTACAGAGTTTATAAGTTCATGAAACCGCAGGACTACCTTTTCCTATGTCCCACCAGAAGACTCCGCCGTTTTATTATTCTGTTTCGATTAGAACAATTACCCACCTTATCTATCATAGGAGCAAGGGAAAATATTCCCATAGCAGAGCGAACCTGCCGAGTGTGCAAATCTCTCTTGTGCCCAGAGACAGCCAGACATGTTCTAACGCAATGTATGGCACTAAAGAAGACTATTGTATATTTCCTAGGGGAATTTGTGCATGACCCTCTTAGTATACCTAAATCTCCATTCTGGCAGTATTGTACCAACACAACCAACATGCATCTATTTATAGCACTCTATAATGTCTGGCAACAGATAGAACCTGGATTGGGAACTCAAGCATACCCAATCATCAATACTTAATACTTAGTTGCTCAGGATTATTTACAAACCAGTTAAAGTACTGGCAAACAATATTGAAGGTTGTTAGTAATTATGTCTTTGCACTAGATGTCATTAGCAGTGACCTATGATTGATGATTTTATGTTTATGATTTTATATGTTTGATTTTATATGAATGATTATCAATATATGTGTAAAGTTTGAATTTATTTTCATTCTATATCACATTAAAGAATTATTATTATTTATTATTATTATTATTATTATTATTATTATTAAATAGCAACCCTACATATCGTCAAAAAGCCTGTGGCTGACCCTAACATTCCACCAAATATTGTCCTGTTTTTTTGTCCTTCAATATTCCCAAACCGTAGAGCATATGGTCTTCTATAGGAACACCTGATGCTTGGAGGCTTTTACAAAACTGTCACCCCCACTGCACTGACCCACATCTTCAACTTTATAGCTGCTGCCCAGAACTGCAAACTCCCATCCATCCTTATTTTTCTTGATATTCCCCAACCCTCAACACCATCAATCACCCGTCCATTCTACCCCCACTCTTTAACTTCAAAAGCCAAGACATTGCACTGGCACAGATGGCGACTCTGGACAGCGTCGTGGATTACCTTTCTGATCAATAGTTGTTAATCTCGTGGGCTACAGAGACCTCTGCTTCCACTGCTTTCCTAATAGGACTCCCTCAAGGCTATGTCCATAACCCACTATTCATTATCTGCAACACTGACACCCCTGGAGATCTCTTTTCCTCCTTTGGAATCACATACCACACCTGCACCGGTGGTACACAGATCGTTTACCCTCCATCACCCCTGAGTACTCTTTAAGGATCTCAAACTCTCTTATCTCTTATCCATCACTGTTTTGCAAAGTGCTCTCTCATGCTTAACTTCTCCAAGAATTAAGTTATGTACCTCATTGCTCAGAAATATCTACCCCTCTTACCCTCACATCTGCTTTCATCCCGATTTCCTCAGCTTCCTCCAATGCTCGCAACCTTGGCATCCTCTTTGACAGCGGTATTGAACTCCATCAATTCAGTAATATCCCTACAGCTACTGCCTGAAAGTTCAATCTGTTTTCTTGAAAACTTTCCCCCATTGCACCTTTTTGTGTACCATTAGACAACATCTCTCATCGCTACCACACTACTCTTTTACAGACCCGACTCCAGGAACGTGCATCTGGGTGGGCCAGGTTTGTGATCAGGGGGGCCCAATTTCCATTGGGTGTGGGTGTAGGAGTACCCTAAACAAAGTGCTGACATTCATCCAGATTTCCCAGATCCGTGATTCAGAAAAAAATGGCTTCCCAGATCCAGAAAAATGCATTTACACAGCTCTATAAAATACAGTACAAAGCAAAAGAGAATCAAGGAAAATAGTGTTGCAAAATCAATCCACCTATATTCCCTTGCGATCTGTTGTCCCCTTTCTATTATATAGACTTCTACTTCACCTTTTACCCCCATTCTCCTTCCATCATCTCCCCATGACCACCAATCCTATTTATCACCAATCCCAACTACCCCCAAAAACCTTCACCATGTCTTTCTTGGCTGGCTGGGGAGAATCAAGGGTGATGCTTCCTCCTCTGCGAGGGCTGAGGAGCAAGACACAAGTGTTTGTTCCATCTCAGATCGTGTGCTCTCAACAATGCCTCCTTGAACACTGTGGCTACTCCCAATAGGTCTTGGAGGAATTGCTTGTGGTTCCGTCACCTTCTGAAAGACAACCCCCCCGCCCCCCACCATCCAGTATATTAAAGCAAGGAATAGGACATTTTGTTTCATACAAAAATTTAATTTTGAAGCACTATTTCTATTTTTGTTGCATTTCTGCAAAACATTTTAATTCAGTTACGTGCACAAGAGAGTGCTAGCATGCAGGGTAGAGAGCCAGGGTGGGAGACGTGGGGTCAAGAGGCTGATGGTGCAGGTTTAGGGTTTTCTGTCTTCCTGGTATCGCTACCGGTGGGGCTTGGCAGGGTGTAGGGGCCCTTGCTCCCCTGCCACTTCCCCATACCTCATTGTCTGTTACATACTGTTTACTTACTGGTTATTATATGCAATTGTCCATTAGGGCTTTTTGTTTGATGTGTTTACTTTGATTTGCTATTGAATTTAACAATTTTGTTCAATGAATGCGGCCTAATATTTTCAATGAAAGATGTGTGTGTTCTTGGCAGGTCCTGACACATGCGCTGCCCCTCTCTTAAACCATGAGTGAGACTTTTCTTAAATAGCTTATACTGTGAAATGAATCACTTCTAGGGGCACCTAATGTTGGCAGGTAAGGCACAGTGTGATTACATGATTTTCCCAGGATCACACACTTTGGTTAAGTGGTAAAGCCAGAAAGCCCGCCTAGGTTCCCATGACTACCCTTAAAAGCATTATTGGCCGCGCGCAGTTCACTTTCGCCTTCACAGCGAGCGCGATCGGTCCTGCGCGCGAAACATACGTGAGCAGGTAAGAACCTCTCTGGCTCAAATAGTTATATTCTTGGATATAGCGATAGTAATAGTAATACTTATTACCCCTCTGATAATTAACAGGAATATTGGAGACGTTCCACGAACGCATTTCACAGGGGAGGACAACTCACAATTAGCAGGTACAGTGCACGGGATACAAAGATGTTAAAACACTATGATTGATTAGAGATATGACGTGTGTTGACATATTTCTAAATTTATTATCATTATATTTTTTCCCTACATGTTCAACATCTTTTTGGATCTATTTGGGGTATGTGTTTTGCTTTATTTTGAATTTTCGATTGTATCTATATCTATGTGTATTGCGATGAATGTTTAATGTTTACATTATGCAGATTCTGCACTCACTTCAGTACAGCCCTGAAGATGGTCTCAGACCGAAATGCATTGGCATATGTACTATTGTGAATAATTGACCTATGGATTTTGAGTTGCCTCGTAATATCAGAAATATAAAACCAAGGAATGTGAATTAAACATTTTTCTTGGAAAACGTTGTATCATTTGGAAGTATATTTTGTTTGACATTTAATTATTTCACGCAAGAACTTTATATGATTGAGCAACCTTATTTAAGGTCAACTGAGAAGCACCAGTCTTAAGTACGGTATTTTTACCTTACTTTTTCTTGCAATTGTATTTAGAGCGATCCGGATGCCACAGGATCACTTATAGACTGGTAGCTCCAGGTTAAAACATCACACATTTTCTCTAAATGAACTTTATTTATATAAAAAGTCCCAACCATTGTGGTGCCCACCTTCACATTGTATTTCTGTAACTTGGTCTAGGCATATCCAAGGTGGAGGCACACAACTTTTTAAGAACTTCTTTGGACTTTCTCTACAGTACCATAATCATCAAGAAATAATGTCATTTGCGGACATTGAAGGCTTAACGACAAATAGGGCGGATACGCTAGGCTTCACAGCCGAAGAGGCGAACGAAATCCTAGGTCTCATTACCGACAGTGGATTCAGTGCAACAAGTAACAAGAAACAGGATCCAACTAGCCAAATAAAACAACTAGAATATCTGATAAGAAAGGAGATCAATCGTAAACTACATGCGATAACACTGGGGAGATATCATAAAAGTCAAAGAATACCGAGAGGCCTGCGTCTACAATTAAGGCCCACCTTATGCAGAGAGAGTAAAGCTTTCGTAAAGAAATGGGAGGCTATACTAAATAAATGCTCTTTGGATCTGATTTTATTAACCATACAAGAACTGGTCAAAGACCTGAAAGATCTGGGAGAGGAGATCTTAGAACTTGAGAAGTCTTTAGTAGCTACACTAAATAGAGAAGAAGTAGATTCCATCTTGGAGGATATCAACAAAAAATTATCTGGGTACAAGACGGATTTAGAAGCCAAAAAAATCCGAAAATTCAAACGGGATACTTACGATTATCTAAAAGATGAAGTTTATACATGGATGGATAAATATGGTCCTCCACTAAGGCAACCAAAACAAAACTTCACAAGTGAGACATCTAGTTCTGGAACTGATACTGAGAGAGAAACACAGAATCAAGAAGAAGAAGCTACACCAGGAACATCAAGTACAGCAGGCACAACGGAAACATTAAATAGAGAAAGGGAGCCTTTTTTAGGATCAGGAAGAAGAGAACAAGAAGGGGGAAAAGGAAGGCAAAAGCCGAATACGAGACAACAACAGAGGAGAACATAGTGATTAATTTGTCCTCCAGAAATCTAACCCTGTCTGAAATCAAAACATTACAAAAGGGACTCAGTTTTGTGCCTACATACGACAGCACCCTATTTGATTCTAAGATTGAACTATATAAATTGGTGCGAAAAATGAAACTGAAAGTCTTCTTTAGTGAATTAGAAGAAGAGAATCCTAGAGACATAGAAGATTCAGATTTCAAAGAATTCCGAGGAAAGAGCAACTTTATCCCTCCAATAACAGTCCCCTCGGTGGACATCTTCCAGAAACAGGTCACAAGAGACCTTGAGAAAATCAAATTCAGACACTCGAGAAATCAGAACATGAAACCTCATGAGTTAGAACTCATTAAAAACTTATATGGAGACGACAAGATAACAATACGGTCTGCTGATAAAGGAGGAGGCTTAGTTCTACTCAATACCAGCGATTATGAAGAAGAATGTTATAGACAGCTTGGGGACATCAACACCTATGCGTTATTAGACACAGATCCTACAGAGGAGATTCGGGGCAATTTGGACAAACTTTTGGAAAGAGCAGAAGAATTGGAATGGATAAATCATAATACAAAGAAATTTCTGACAAATACTCATCCAAAAATACCACATTTTTATACTCTTCCGAAGATACATAAGGATACACAGAAACCTCCGGGAAGACCTATAGTAGCCGGAATTAACAGCATCCTCGAACCACTCGGTAAATACATCGATTATTTTTTACAACCTTTGATTCAAAAAACAAGTTCCTATATTAAAGATTCTACTCATTTCCTACAATACCTAAGAACTGTTCCATTCAACAACAACAATATCTGCTTCACAATAGACGTCAAAAGCTTATATACATCGATTCCCCATGACTTGGGCAGAGAAGCGGTGGAGTGGATGCTCCTGAGGGAAGGAGAAATAGCTGCACAAAAAGAGTTCATCATGGGACTGTTGGAATTCATTAGTAACAATTCATACTTCCAATTCAAAGACGAATTTTACCTACAGGTTGCAGGCACTGCCATGGGAGCAACCATGGCCCCTTCATATGCAAATTCCTTCATGCACAAGTTCGAAACAGATCATGTCCTGACAAACAACTTATGGAATCAAGATCTCATCATTTGGATCCGGTACATAGATGATATTTTTGGCATCTGGAAGAGCACAGAATCACAACTATTAGAATTTTTTGGATATATCAATAACATAGACCCGCGGATACAGTTCACATACGAATATTCACGTGAATCCATTCACTTTCTAGACGTTGAGATCACTGTCACAGAAACAGAATATCAAACTACTATCTATCGGAAAAGCACAGATAGGAACAGTCTGCTACACAGACTAAGTTTTCATCAACCGAGTCTGATCAAGAACTTACCTTACAGTCAATTGCTTCGAGTGAAAAGGATTGTGAGTAACCAGAGTGAATACGAAAGAGCTGTAAAAGAGATGGGTAAGAAATTTCTGGCCCGCGGTTATTCAACAGAGGAAGTTACATCAGCAGAAATACGCACGGTTTCACAGGATAGAGAAGAGCTACTCAAACCCAAAATACACAAACAAGATATTTGTCCTCCACTGGTGTTTGTATCGAAATATTCACGCCAAAGTAATCGGATTAAGTCAATCATAAAGAAAAATTGGAACACTGTAACATGCGACAAGAGGGTAGAACACCTGTTTAAAGAACCCCCAACATTTGCTTACCAGAGAAGTTCCAATTTGAAAGATAGATTAGTCCACACTAGACCCCCACAAAAGAAGAGAAGCACAGACCGCATAGGTACATTTCCATGCCTCAACTGCAGCAACTGTGGATATATCATGAAAGGACAAACCATAAATCACCCATATACTGGAGAAAAAATTAAACTGAAATGCTATGCCACATGTGACACGGCAGGAATTATATATGGAATTAAATGTCCCTGTGGTTTATACTACGTCGGACAAACACAACGTACAGCAAAGATCAGGTGGAACGAACACAGATCTTGCATCAGGAACAAGACTGCAAGCTCTGCAGTAGCAAGACACTGGCAGAGTAAACAACACAATCTGGCACAGATCAAATTTGTAGTCCTGGAAAGAGTCCAAAGAAGAGAAAGACATGAGGATCTACAGAAAAGAATTGATCAACGAGAAACGTTCTGGATAGACAGACTAAGTTCCCTCACACCAAAGGGAATCAACGAAGAGATTAATTATATGTGTTTTCTCTAAAAAAGTTAGATTCATGGTTTCTTCGGATGGAGAAGCGCTATGAACTGATATTTAGACACAACTGAGGACACATGGCAAATATGTGATTGAGCTTGATGACGGATTTTTGTTTTGTTTTCTGTATTTTACATAAACATGCACTAATTGCACATTATCAAATGAATATATAAAAATACGTGTATGGGTCACATGATCCACTCCATATAACCAGGTTCTAACCTAATTGAATACTTATATGTGTTTACATTTACAGAACAGGTGCATGGTTATAGAATGAAGTCACGTGTATTGTTTCACTAATTGCTTAGACTTTCTCCTCCCCATTCCACACAAGTTAATTCCATCATTAGTAACACACCACATACACACACCTTGTAGCCATGGGAACAGTCCCGCCCCCCTGCGCCTTCGTAGGGCGGTGGGTCCCGAGGCGTACGGGCGTACGTGCTGCTGCCCGACGCCCCGCCTAGGTTCCCATGACTACCCTTAAAAGCATTATTGGCCGCGCGCAGTTCACTTTCGCCTTCACAGCGAGCGCGATCGGTCCTGCGCGCGAAACATACGTGAGCAGGTAAGAACCTCTCTGGCTCAAATAGTTATATTCTTGGATATAGCGATAGTAATAGTAATACTTATTACCCCTCTGATAATTAACAGGAATATTGGAGACGTTCCACGAACGCATTTCACAGGGGAGGACAACTCACAATTAGCAGGTACAGTGCACGGGATACAAAGATGTTAAAACACTATGATTGATTAGAGATATGACGTGTGTTGACATATTTCTAAATTTATTATCATTATATTTTTTCCCTACATGTTCAACATCTTTTTGGATCTATTTGGGGTATGTGTTTTGCTTTATTTTGAATTTTCGATTGTATCTATATCTATGTGTATTGCGATGAATGTTTAATGTTTACATTATGCAGATTCTGCACTCACTTCAGTACAGCCCTGAAGATGGTCTCAGACCGAAATGCATTGGCATATGTACTATTGTGAATAATTGACCTATGGATTTTGAGTTGCCTCGTAATATCAGAAATATAAAACCAAGGAATGTGAATTAAACATTTTTCTTGGAAAACGTTGTATCATTTGGAAGTATATTTTGTTTGACATTTAATTATTTCACGCAAGAACTTTATATGATTGAGCAACCTTATTTAAGGTCAACTGAGAAGCACCAGTCTTAAGTACGGTATTTTTACCTTACTTTTTCTTGCAATTGTATTTAGAGCGATCCGGATGCCACAGGATCACTTATAGACTGGTAGCTCCAGGTTAAAACATCACACATTTTCTCTAAATGAACTTTATTTATATAAAAAGTCCCAACCATTGTGGTGCCCACCTTCACATTGTAAAGCCAGAATTTGAGCCTATCCTCAAATGTTGATACATGACCACGCATCTTCCAAGCTCAAGTTTGTACAAATATGTGTTGAAGTTTGGTTTTGAATACCTAAAATAATACTCAATTTTATACAGATTACTTTAAAAAGTCACTGGATAAACCAACCTGACAATATATGCATCATTGCGGAAATGTGTTGATGAAAAACAGTAAGGGAGTCATTTTGTTTTGAACCTTAAGTTGTACAGAGGGGACCACTCGTGTTTGATGTTTTTTGCAAAAGGGCCCCTCCATGCAATTTTAAGTGTTTCCACCAAGTGCTGGAAAAGTAAAGAATAAAACACTGACAATATCGCCGTTGATCTTCACTTTTCTACTACGTGTCTGGAAAAGTGTGAATCCCTCCCACAATTAATGATTGTGGGAGCCATCCACAGTGGCTTCTTTTGGAATCTGCCTGCTTTTACCAGGTGTAAAAGTCAGTCTGATTCCATAGGAATCCATTATTTTTCCGCCAACATAAAAATACATGTTGGTGAAAAACTGATCGGATTGGGCAGGGGGACCTGTAAGAGCAAGCAAACTTGTTAAGTCTGATCTGCTTTCCAACTTCGACAGCCAAATCATTAAAAATCCTCCAGAGCATAAAAAGTGTCAATAAATGCTTTTAGCACAACTTTTCCACTCCGCTTGACTTGGAAAATGACCCCCTATGATTGTAGCTTTATTTTACTCATCCTGAATGGAAGCCTACAAGCTCCAGCATAGAAATTAATGAGAATTTACAAAAAATCTCATACAAGGCCATTGTTTCGCACAGCTTGTTCTGTATCACCTTCATTTTTAATCACCCAACAATCACACCTTATATCATTTTAAGAAAAAGGTGCCACATCCATGGTCACTGCCAGTTACCTTTTCCCATCTCTTATCACTTCCTGTTGTAAATAATCTGTCTCTGAGACCCATTCAAAAGATAAGACCTCACTGTGAGGACCTTTGCAGCCCTGACTGTGTTTGAGGGGAGAGAGGTAGAGCAGGGAGAAGGGGCATGGCCAGTTGTCCTTTGTCCAAATGTGAAATCCACCTCTGATTGCACTCTTTAGGAAATATTTAAATACTGTATTTTTGTTTTAAAAGATGGTAATATTTTATATTTTGCCCGCAACAGTATGGGAAACACCCTCGCTCTTGTGTTATTTTCCAAGTGTTCATGATTTATTTTCTGAAAGGCAAAGGTTTAGTGAGGGGTGGGAGAAATCCTCCCATCCTCCTCCCACAATCACTGATGGAGTCCCACAGCAAATCATTTCCATTTCCGGCACTGCCTAAACACCCAGCACGCAGGATTTTCATTAAACTTTCCAAACAAGACCCACAATACACATGATGTATTTTGTTTGCATACAAACACTGTTAAGTTACTAAAACAGTATGAGGTTATCAATTCAGTACTTATCAGTTTGAATCACGAAAAGTCCTGGCAGTTCAGGCAACTGTTCCACACAGAAAAAGATGCATTCTACATAGGTCGGAACCCCACTGGTAAGCAAGCTTGAGAAGAGGATCTGAATGTGGTCCATACTGACCATCCTAGCTTTGTCATTTTCAGATAGGGCCTTGTTGGATCAACTCAGTGAGGTGCAGCTTGTTTCCCTAGTCATAGCAAACAAGACAGCCACATCCAGGCATACACACTTTTAACTGGGAGACAAACTGAAACCAAAATGCATTGACAAAGCCAACAGCTTGGGGTTTTGATTAGGCATGGATAGGCAGTTGCCAGTCACTGCCAAAAGGGTAACACCTGGCCATAATATGGGAACAGCTGGGAAACTTTGTGAGTACCTAGGCATATGATGTAATTGCCTGGCAAATGTCTGTCTAATACCTACACGCAAGCCAAAACTGTTGGCTTTGCAAATGCTTGTAATCTGTTTTTATTTTGTTTGTTCCTCATACAATTCCACACCGTTCAGCCAGTCTGCAACATATTTTGCACAGTTACCTGTTAGGACTCTCCGGATGTCACTCTCTACATTACATGTGGACACCCCCCTCCATTGCCTGGATTTAAGCCTCTGACCACAAGACGGTTGGCTGGAAGCGGCGAAACATCAAGGTGGTCGTAGAAGGACCAGGCAGAGCTAATTTCAAGTGTCAAGCGTTCAGACACGAGGAGCAAAGTTCAACGTCAACCACGTTTCCAGGCCCTAGGATGCACCGTTTCCAAGATATACGCACCACAACATGCAAAACATCAATGTGGTCATAGAAGGACCAGTAAAAAAGCTCATTTTAACTGTCTCGAGGCCAGGAACAAAAGCTGAAGGCTCAAAACCCACGTTTCAAGGCCCTAGGACTCTGTTTCCAAAATATCAGCACCACAATGCACTGCAACATAATGCACCGCGCTAGATTGAGGCGACAGGTGGGTAGAGCACACAGAAGATCCCATATGCAGCTCCCACGTCTGCTCTGCGATTGTCAACAATTGATGACAGTGTTATCATCTCTGTCTACAGAACCTGTGCGAAGTACGGACACCATTTGCTAGTTGCTTATAAAAATCAACTGGCTGAAGACACACATTAAGAGATTTTTATCACACCAGAAGCTCATTTACAGAGGCAATGAAGTAATTAAACACTCAAACGAATGCTTAGATATAACACTGCAAGGTCCTATACAGCACAAATATTGGTGTTAGTTTGTGATAGAACTTGCACAGAGAGTTTCCAAAGGGTACATTTTGGCAGTGAGGGGCAGGTGGTTGGTAGTAATGCCATAGCATTCACATAGCCATTGCTAGTTATTGGGTGGGTAAATGACCAAACACGCCCATAGTATGTGTGTTTCTCCTCACATCCTATCTCCATCCTGTGTTCCACTGCAAGAGTTCTGATTTACACCCAGTAGGCAAAACTAAAATAGGATGTGTGTTTGTCTGTGAATCAATCATAACCACCGGCATTGCTCTGGTCAGCCTTCCATAACATTGTCTGCGAATCAGCCTTGGCTCTGCCTTTAATGTGAGCAGCCCTGCCTAAACTGCTAGACTGCTAGACCACAAGGCCAAAAACTGCCTGTGGTTGCTTGTGTTCCAGTCCAGAGGGTACATGGCCTAACAACTGAGACTAACCTACACCTTTTGGTGATCAAACCAAGAGTCATTTGCTAATGGCTTGTCCCCTTCTGTAATGGCAGGACATACTAAAGAATTATAGCATGCAATGTTGTGCAAAGAAAGGATAGTGGTAATGTTTAATTCAAAGCCTTGCATCCATCACTTTTTCACTGTACTGCTCTCCCCTTCAGAATTACATTTTTGTTACATAGATCATAGGGCATAGATCATTGTCCAGGAAAGCAAACAAATCCTGGCCAGGCCTCCTTCAGTGCAGCCCATTAGAATGCTAATCTCTCTCCATTGCTGCATGTTTAGAGTGAAATGCCACCCCCCTCCCCCATAGACCCCCAGTGCCACCTTTCTAGGGTGGGGCCAGGGTATGACCTTGGGGGGGCCCGGCCCCCTGGCCCCCCCTGCTGGAGCCGGGCCTGCTCTTTTAGCATGCTTACTGTTCCAGCTTCCCAGTGGTCTTTTCACTGTACTCCTTTGCACCCTCAACCAAATTCTCAAATCTGCAACTTTCACTCTGTTCGATAGCCTACACTCTTCCCCTGCCTCTCCCCACCCCCGCCACACTGGCAAGCGGTCTATGCAACTCTGGCCCCTCTTGAAATTCCTTCTATGTATTTGTATCTATGTGGAATTTTATATAGAGCAAAATTAGCTGGTGTGACAGGGTCTTTCCCATGACCGTGTCAAAGAGGGAAGGGGGCGAGGACCCCTCACAAACTGGGGGCAGACGGCCTACCAGGGCACTACCAGAGCAAAATCTACCCCGGACATGGTGTGGAAGAGTTGAGAGGGGCGCCTGTCCCCAGCTCCCCGGTATGCATGAAGCTGTGTATGTACATTGGTAACTCTGTCTCGCACCTGATGCCTATCAGCCTGGGTCCTGGTCAGGTCTTTTTCTGTTCTCTTTCATGTGGTTCCCAGGAGGAAGTAACATCCAGAGATGGGCGGGGTTTGTAATTAAGATTTGTGGAGCAGGAGCTAAAACCAACTCCTCGGTGTCAGGCATCACTCACTAGGTAGGAGCACACCTTGGGGAACCATGAGCGACTACACAGCACACTGCAAATGTCACTACCCTGTGAGATGTACAATTTAACCTTTTTCCCAGTATGTATTATCCATTATACTTAAATGTGTCCTAGATGTGTCCTAATTATTCTCCATTTACATTCTGAAACACTCAAACTTCATGTCACACATGCCTGTTTGAATGGCACCAGTTGACCCGGGGAGCCAAAAGTAGCCCCTGGTCATTTTTGGTTTTCAGGTAACCAGGCTCCCCTAGAGTAGAAGCAGGAGCTAAATAGCTCCCAGCAAATTCGAACATCTGCTACTTTTGCATCATGCTACAGGAAAGTCCCAACCCCCGAACTCAAAAGCAACATCAACAATGCTGGGTTCAAGGCTGCACTCAAGTTGGAACTCCTCTCCCTGGATGGGCCATCTGTACTATTAGTCACTCGGCCCGAAACCTTAACACATTGGCCCTCATTACGACCCTGGCGGATTTTTTCCGCCATCGACGGACTTTTCCGCCATGGCGTAAAGTCCGTTTACGCCATGGCGGATGGCGGACTTACCGCCCCATTCCGAGGTCGGCGGGGCGGTAAGTCCCCATTGACCCATTTACCCTTCCCCATTCCCATTTCGGCCCCATAGGGCTCAATGGGAGTGGGGAAGGCGTTAATTACGCCACCGTAAATTACGGTGGCGTAATTAACACCAAGGTCCCATAGCGCCATGGATTTTTACGCCCGCAAAAAGCGGGCGGAAAAGTGACCATGGCGCTCTGGGAATTGGCGGTAAGGGGTCGGCGCAGCTAACGCTGGCGTAAACCCCTTACCGCCAGGGTCGTAATGAGGGCCATTGACTCTTGAAGTACGTATGTTGACTACCATCCTGCACATACCACTATGTGTACATATAGAGTGCCCCTATAAATACCCCTGTCTATGTACATCATCCCCATTTCCTCTCCCACCTTGGCCCAATCCTCAACGGATGCATTGCTATCCATCTATTGTACGTCACCCACTCGTAGGCCTGCCCCAGTCCCTGCAATGTCTTCTTATGTACGTCTTCCCTATAAAGAAAATGCCGCAAATGCATTGCACGTTTGGTGCAGCATAAGGTTAAACAATAAACTTTTTAATATCAAGGTTTCTGGCTGATAAATACTTGAAAAAAAGGTAACCAAGGCCTAAGCTTTCAAACATTGAAATGTCTTGTTTTTTTAATCTAGCTTGCTTGGATCAGGTCCACTTCTATGTAAACCTTTATGAAAAAAGCCTGACCACAAAGTGGGCATGCTGACCTACCTATTTGGAGGAAAATATACCACATAGCAGAGCAGAATTGACACCAAAAAGATACCTCGTGCCTGTGGGTGTACCTTATTACATGGAGTAGGCAGTAGAACAGGCCCAGGCCTACAGATGCACCGAGGAATGTGTTCTCAACCCAGAAAGAATGCTAGAAGCAGGATGTAATGGGGAAGGTGCTTGCCACATTCTGCACCTAGGGTGGGCTGCAATTCTTTTCTTACTTTTCCTCCCCACCGTCAGGAGTGGAAACATACAAAATGAATTCCAGATAAAGTAAGCCAGTCACAAGGCCGTGCAGAAGTTGGGGATACCCCCTCCTCCCCAACCACCCTCCAGCACCTCCCTTTGGGAATAAGGAATGTGTTCCATGATGTGATGTGCTTTTCAAACCCTTTTCAGGCCCCAAAGTACACCTCTGATCATGCGTTAAACTGCCAGTACAAAAGGTATTGCCTGAATCAGTGTAGAATGCCTGAACAAGCTGATTCCGCCAGGCATCTGCCCAGATGGCACCGGAAGGAATATCCTGGCCAGTAGAGCGATCAGATTCACTTTGCAAAGATTCCCGATTCTTACTCATAAAAGTAGTGGGGTCTGGTCCCAGGAATTATGGAGAAAAGATGCTTGGCGAATGGGCTCCACTATCGAGCCCACAAACTCTGCTCAACACTATGTGGGGGTCGAATTGCAGTGCCCCTGTGTTTAAATTAATAAAAGAAACATTTTGAGGCAAGTTAATTATGGAAATCAATGTATTAAACCCCTTCACATCATGTCTGATTTATTTGCCTACTGGAGGGTACAGGGCCGTCACACTCAGCTCATTGAAAAGGGCAGTAAAACCTTATTGTTTTGGTAGAGGCCCAAGTCAGTGACATTAATAGTATAATGATGTAGTCCCTCTTTTGTTATCATTTTAAATGGCACAAATGCAGTCGTTTATCAACAGTTTTTATTAATTTCTCGTATGTAATTAATATCGCAGAGCAAATGTATATCTGATGCTTGCATGTATACACGTGACGTGTTTGAAATTCTTAACAGACTTTTAAAAGGATTGACTTAAAGTATTTCTAGCTATTTTTATTTCATTGCTAGGTCACGTGTTTATTGTCTATGCAAGGTTCTATTAAAATATTCCTAGAATAATCCCCTTGAAAGCCTGCCCACTGATTTTTAACAGCTGCAGACTCTCTCCTAGGCCTCGCTCTGGGATCTGGGATGAGACCATTGGCAGGGTCGGACTGGGACAAGAAATAGGCCCGGACACACAAACAAAAAAAACGTGGCCCACCCCTCGCCTCAAAAAAGTGTCCCACCCCTCGCCTCTGAAAAATTGAGACCTCAACCATCATCCGTGAATCATGTCAATTCACGACTTTATAGAAAATGCTACTTATGCAACAGACACATAACATGTGTCTGTTGCATGTTATGTTTTGTGTAAACGCTTGAGAAAGTGATAACATTCCTTTTGTTCTTTTTTTAAACAACATCATCACATAGCTAAATACTTATTTTGCGGAACCAGACTCAAGGCATGTCTACTCGTTGCTACCAATAATGAAAATAGAGTTGCATTTAATAAGCAGTACAACCAAATGATGACACCGGAAAGTACCTTGCCAGTTGTATATATGCTCAAATATTACATTACAACACAACTCATAAAATAGCATAACTTTGCATACAGTTCTGTGACAGTGTCCACAGCTACGAGGCGCAGGTGTGGCATGAACCAACCACCCCCACTGCGGTTTTGGGACCTGCTGCCAGTCGATGCTTATGCAGGGCTCTGCAACCCCAGCAGGGAAGGAGGGTTAGGGTGACGATGGTTGAATAGGAAGGGGGGAAGTAGGGAAAACGGAATAAGGTTTAGGGAGAGGTTAAGGATAGGTTGGGGATGTTAGAGTTAGATTTTGACCACTGTGCACGCTTCCAGTGAGCTGTTACACGGCACTCATATAAACATACGTCCCTGCTTCTGACTCTACACACACATACAATATCACTATTGCAGTATACAAAGGCACAGCAGCATAATAAAAACACAAGGTAGTGCAGCACTTAGTCAGTGGTCGAAATGAGCGGGAGCGGTCTGGAGCGGTGCTCCTATACTTTTTTAAATGACCTTGTACAGCTCCTATACTTTTATTTTAAAAAGAAACCATTCCGGAAATAAAAGTGTAGGAAGAAGTTGAAACATTCACGTTCAGTGCACTGCACTGAACGTTCCCTTAAACAGCAGGTCCAAGTGGTTGGGGGATGTATTTTGTGTGGGAGGGGTTGTGGCAATGGGTTTGTGGGGAGCAGAGGCAGGCCAGCAGGGAACATAGTTCCACTACTTCCTTTCACACACTTCAACCACTGGCTTAGGTTAGCTGTCGCCCAGAGTGTCCCTTGTTGTCTCCTGCGATTTTGCTGTGCCAGGATGTGTCGTAGTAGCTGTTCAAATGCTGCAAGAGAGAGAGAGTGCTACAATTAGTGTGCATATCAAACACTGCCGCATGTGGGCTGCTGTTCACGTGCATGTACACATGCAGGAGATTTAGCGAGGCTGCTCGTAGCTACTAAACATGCACACTAAGGGCCGCATGTGGCTCTGTTAAGTGGTAACGTGTTAGTTAGGCCATGCAGGAGTAAGCAGTTAATAACACCTTAGGATTCAAGAACTAAACGGACATAGAGGCAGAACGCCATGAATGGTTCTGCTTTCAAAGTGTTAATACCCCTGTGCCTTGAGGCCAGTATTAAAGACCCAATAGCCTGCTCTCCCAAATCCATCTACCCCCCCATTTAGCAGACAATGGCTTAATACATTGCTCACTGTTTTTTTTAATGGTTTTGGCTATTAGGTGCCGCTTTAAGCCCAAACGATTGCATTAGAGTACAGATAGGGAGAATGGTAAATGTGAAGGGACACAAAGCTTGTAGGTGTTGTTTGGTCATTTGCCCACCCATTGACTGCCCATGGTCTTGCTAATCCCCATGGCCATCTCCACCCAGTTCCTGCCCCTCCCCTCCCATAACACCTCTTCATGGGAATTCTTTGAGCTTGCTTTAATCAAGTCTTACCATCAAACTTTGCAGTGTTTTCTCAGAGCAGCCTTCAAGAGTTAAGGACTTAATTGGAACTGTAAACACGGTAATGGTGTAATAAGACATTTCTTAGACAGGTCTGCCTTCAGCCCCTATGTGTGTCCTTCACTGAAGTCCTGCTAAAAACAGGCATTGGGAAAGCCAACAGTTTTGGGTTTTGTATAAGTATTAGGCCTTTGCCAGGCACTGCTATTATATGCCCATGTCGCACCATTTCGCTGCTACCATCAACGGCCAGTTAATACCACTACGACAGGGCCTTTCCCATACCAAACACAAAAGCCCAAACTGTTGACATTAACATTCATTCCTAGTTGCTAGTTAATCACCACAAGGTCCATTTGATAGACATTGGGGGTCATTACAAGGTTGGAGGTAGCCATGCCGCTATTTGCGACATGGCTACCCCCATACCGCATACCAGGTCTGGGTTCCCTGAATGGGGAAATACCGGGCCATTCCAACCTTGGAGGACCCGGTATTTCCCCATTCAGGGAACACATCCCCATTCCCATTCGAGCTCCCATGGGGCTCAATGGGAAGGGGACCAGGCTAACAACGGGCCCGTTAATAACGGGCCCGTTGTTAGCATGCTGGTCCTTTAGCGGGTCCCGCTAAGGGCACCTGGTTTTACCAGGTGCCCTTAGCGGGACCCGCTAAAGGACCTCGTAATGCGGCAGTAAGGGGTTGACGGCTCTGGCACCTGTACCGGCGCCGTTAACCCCATACCGCCAACCCTGTAATGATCCCCATAGAGTGAAACAGTTATAACACACAACAAATCCCCAAGCATGAAGCTGTGCAGACTACAGCCAGCCCTTAATGTGCGTGGAAAGTTGGTAACTTCAGAAAGTAAGTAAAGCTTGCTTCTTACGTGCCTCTAATCCTGATGTGCAGCGTCCATTGTGCGACTGAAAGTGGAAAGGTTTGAAGTAGACGGTACGTTGGTACACTTTTTTTCCTTCTTCACTTGAGGTAACCCAGACTCAGCAGCTCACACGTCACCCAGCCTCAGGATCGGCCTTCCCAGTCCACCTCCCACCCCCACCTCCAGAACCTTAATACACACTGCACTTGGAGAAAGAAGCCATTTGCAACTTGCAAATGCGCACAGCCCTGGACTCTTGTTACTTACAATTAACTGGGAGCGGGCCGGGGTGAGGCAGCCCCGACCTGCCCTGCCCGGCCGCTCACAGTGTTTTGTAAAATAGTAACACTTGTCTTCACCTGGCACCATGGTGTCGCCAACTTGGCAATTGGATTGCTCAGGGCTGCCTGCAGGGCACAATGTGCACGGTTGGCCGCCGGCCTGCCGCGGGCCTACTCTGATCATGCAGGCAGAGGCATTAAATGCATCCATGGCGTGCCGCAAAGGAAAGCAATGTAGCTACGTTACTTAAAATAATGTAAGTTACAAATAGTAGTAATGAAACCCAAACCAGCCTAGGCGTGGGCTTCAGAAACCGGCCCCATGACCTCGCCCATCTCCAAGTGATTTCGGATATTAATGGACATTTTTTTGAAAAAGAATTAAGGGGTGGTGCAGATGCTAAGCTACGTGTGCAGTAGAAATAGTGTTAAACCGGATCCTCTTTTGCACTCAAGGCCAGTGGACAGTGGTGGGCAGGGATGGTGTTGCGCTCTGACTGTATAGATGAGCCATTTCTAAATGTTTGGAAGTTCCTCCAATGTTGGACCAAATATTGCTGGCATCAAAGTCATATTAAGCAGACACATGGAAATTTAAAATCGTCACAGACTCAGTGGCACAACGCTTATGATCTCGCTTAATTGAACCCGCCAGGAATATGTCCGACCTCTGACTCTAATTCCATACCACCGTAAGGCGTCAACCACTCAATATCAGTCCCTCTCCTGTATATCCCATTGGGAGCAGGTGCTGCTGTAAGAACTACTTTGTACATTTTTACTGTGACACAGAGTGTGTCCTCTCTAACCAAGTCAGAATGACAAATCCATTTGAGGAGCATTTTGCTCATGTCTTCACTCTGTGATGTTGCACCCCGCATCGAAACTACCGGAATTCTGTAACATCCCCAGTGCAGAAACTTGGACCCTGAATTGCCTATTCTGATGGGATTTCCAAGCT
This sequence comes from Ambystoma mexicanum, assembly GCF_040938575.1. Taxonomy (NCBI): domain Eukaryota; kingdom Metazoa; phylum Chordata; class Amphibia; order Caudata; family Ambystomatidae; genus Ambystoma; species Ambystoma mexicanum. Next base: position 315,150,794 of record NC_090932.1, read on the forward strand.
CTGCAGGACAAGGATCTACTGGTGGGAATATGCTGGTCTTTTGCGATCCCTTAAATAGGATGCATGCATATCAGCTCTTACAGCACAAGAAGCGGTTCAGTCCCCCAAACCTTAGGAATACTTAATACTGAAGTAATACTGCGTATGATCTGCCAAATGGAGTTGTATTAAACTATGAATTCTTAACCATCTGTAATATTTCATTTTTCCTTCACCAGTTATCAATGCCTTGTCCCAGAGGTACTTCCTTCAAGCAAGTGATCAGAAAGATCTTCAGGATTGGGTGGAAGCACTAAACAGAGCCAGCAAAATTACGGTACATTCTGCATTATATCTCGCAACCTCTGTGAAGTACTTGGTCTACATTTGGAAAAACAACTGTGCAGAATATGATTCTTTGTTTGTGTTATTTAAAGCATTCATGTGTTTTATGTATTTTTGGACTTTACCATTTTGAAACTGTGAGCCACACCCACTAAGCATATTAGCTGTGCCTTGCCTTTGCAGAGGAAATACAATTACAGTATTTGCCATGGACCAATGTTATGATTGTCAATTGGGACACGAATCACATGTTTATACCCAGAAATGGGGTCCTAGAGAACTTGGGGGCAGGGCAGGCCACCTGCTACTTCATGTTCACCCAGAGGGGGTAGGTAATGGATCTCCCGAGGCCTCTTCCTGGCCTCTGAATGTCTAAGAGTTCATGCCTGTCAGAAAGCGTCAGAAATATTCCATTGTTCACGGGTTCTGCGGTGTGTTGTCAAACTGTGATTGCAGCCCTCAATCCTCTGCACCTAAGATCTTACAGGATTATGCTTGATGCCAACGAAGCAGACCAGAAACCTCCATTCACCACATAGCTGAAGACAGCACCACAGTGATCCAGGTGCGTTAGTTTGATAATGAGCAGAGAGATTGAGACAGAGGAGTGAGAAGAACGAGAAGCGGGGAGAGGCACAAGGACAACTATGGACACAGGAGGCAAGAAAGATTGCTGATTTAGTAGGGACAGAGAAGCATGGAGGGGAGATGTAGAGAGGAAAGAGCAAAACAGGGGGAAAGAAAAAATCAGAAGGAAGAAGAGGGAGAATCACACTGGGGGACAGAAAGGCTTATAGAACCCCAAAGTTGGCCAAGCCAAGAGTGTCGCTGCATTCTGGCAGAGACAGGAGAAAATAGGTGTAACCATAGAAGCACCATATCTTGTGTAATTTGCATGTTCAGCAATAAGACTAAAGAATATATGGTACAGAGAAAGAGAGATTGAACCCAAATGACATTCGGCTTGTGGGTAGCTACAAGACTGAACAGGTGGAACTGGAGAGTTCACTAAAACCCCTTGCTGGCAGGGGACAGAAAGACATTAAGGACCCCAAAGTTGTGCCTAGGCACGAGGGCCAAGGAATAGAGAGGAGACAGGAGGTGATGGGTGGAGCTAGTGGGATCTAGTTGAGAATGGCGAAGAAAGCTGCGCAAAGACTGGTGGATGCCTGATTAACCTGGGGCAAGAGTTGGTGGGGATCAAACCGAATAATCCATGAATAAACAGATAAGATTAGGATAGATAGTAGCCACAGAAGGGCCGAACATGGTTGAACTGCCGAGTCTCCCAATGACACTAAAGAATGCTTGCTAAACAAAAGCAAAAAAGAGGGATGGAACCCCATTGAAAACATCCAGCTAGTTTATAGCTACACAACTGAAACTGATGGAATTGGCAAGTCCCCCAACATCACTATAGAAACCTGACCAACAGTCTGTATACAGTGACTGTTGACAGTCAGGATCACGTGATTAGCTGAGACCAGGAAACGTCCTAGCAATTGTGCTAGGTTGCAGAAGACCATTAGGAGTGCAGAGCCTATGACAGGCTCCTACAAGAACTGAACCAAGCACTACGAGAAATTGCATTGGGTGGGGGCTATAATGATGTAGGCCTGAAAATCGACATAAGGTAGCTGGGGCAGAAATGTACTATTATTGGCAGAGAATTAGGTACAGTCCAGGAGGACCAGCTTTTGCAGGGAAGCTTTAGAGGTCTTCAGGACCCAAGCCCAACGAGTGGATGAGGACTTGCTGTAATAGATCTTGGAAAGGGAGACCCCAAGATTCACCAGAGATCTTTTGGTTCTTTTGTCTATGTCCAGTTCTCAAGGGCAATACCCAAAAGACACAGGCACCGTCCCCAGGAGAAGCCACCCTATCTCAAACTGAGAGACTCTTTGCGTACAAATGTTCAGTTAATTTGCAACCCATTGTGAAGACCCTAACAGAGACTGGCCTTGCGCCACACTTTCTTTTCTTGTGCTCATCAGTTTTCTACTGCACTCACAGTGTTTACTCAGACATATTGTGCCTTGGTTTTTATTTTGTGCTCCTCTCCTAGCACATAGCGCAATTTTCTTTGAAAAACGTTGCCTCTGAAATCCTTTGTTTATCCCCTCGGCTGTAACAGGCAGAATCATCCGCTCGTTATGCTTGTTATCTTTTCAAAATTGATCAAAATGTGTTCCAAACGTGTACCGGAAACTGTTTACGGAAAAACAGTGCTATTAGAACCTACTCCACTTTGTTGCAATGCACGTCACATCTTGCATCCATTTTGTGCTGCACTGCATTGTATTCCTGTGTTAAAAAACTAAATCAAGGCGGATGTACATTCACAAAATGCATCCATTTTGTGCTGAACTGCATTGTATTCTGGTTTTTAAAAAACGAATCTAGGTGGTTGTGCTTTCACATCTTGCATCCCTGTGTACGCTGCATTGTATTCCTGTTTTTAAAAAAATGAATCAAGGTGGGTGTGCTTTCACATGTTGCATCCATTTTTTGCTGCACTGTATTGTATTACTGTTTAAAAAAACCAAATCTAGGTGGGTGTGCTTTCACGTCTTGCATACCTGTGTACGTTGCATTGTATTCCTGTTTAAAAATCGAATCTAGGTGGGTGTGCTTTCACATCTTGCATCCGTGTGTACACTGCATTGTGTTCCTTTTTAAAAAATTGATTCCTGCACCACACCTATTGCTCTGCATTTGTATTGTGCCCTCCTTAACTACTAGGCCGTCTGTGAGTAAGGGCCAGGACTGTACAATGCAGGACCCCCCTTTCTTTCTCTTCCCTTCTCTGCCACCGAGATGGCACTCTCCATCTCTCCAATCTTCTGTAACTGCTACACTATTAACTATCCCCCCTCTCTCACAAAATCTGGACGACAAAAGGCACAAAAAAGACATCCTGGGTGCAAATCCTGCCCTTCCCATCGCAGACACCTATGTCAGTGCATCCTCCAGATAAATCTTCACTGATATCCTCTTCTCTGTCCCCTCTCAGACCTATGGACTTCTCATCTCATCTCTGCTCTCTCCCCTTTCTCATCCTCTCCCATTAATGGTGGCACCAAGTGGGAAGTCGTCTTGACAGGCTTCTTCTCATCACGCTGAATTATTAATGTCTACCACACTGGCACTATCCTGGTTCAGGGTCCTCATGCCAACCTCCTTCTCTTTTTTTATCAGATCCTGCCTACCCTCATTAGCTTTGTTCCTTCTCCTGCCTCTCCCCCTACTTCCCCTTCTGTCCCCCCACCTCTGACTGAAGTACCCCACCCCTGTACTGCACCTCAGAAAACCTTCAAAGGCAGAGATCTTCTCCACCTGGGGACGCTCAATGCCTGCTCTCTTCTGCCCTAAAAAGTCTTCACTGGCTCCCGGTTGCTTCACAGATCAAATTCCAATCCCTCTTTATCATCCACAAGGCTGGTTGGGGCCGGGACTACACTATCTGCAACTTTCTCTTACTAGATATTCCCCCTCTAGACCTCTGCGCTCCTCTGGCACCAACTCCTTGTGTGGAAAGCATTTAGCTAAACAGAGGGCAGGAGGTTGATCGCTTTCCTCAGCTGGCTTCCTTCTTTGAAACAGCCTCCGTCTTTGTTTTGACCATGACTTTCTTAAATTCCAGAAGACCTTAAGACCTTGCTCTTTACCTCCTCCATCCCTCCCTCTCTCCTCTGCTAATCTCACAGTTGCTTGTTTGGTGTTCAGTGCCCTTATGCGTCCTCGGAGCCCTCCCACACTGAATTGCCCCAGCTTCTGTCTATCCTCAGCACTTGCCTTGGCTCACCCTCCACCCTTAGAGGCTTGCACTTACCCTACATTGCACTTCACCTGTTACCCATGAGCATACCAGCACCTATCCCATTCCCTCTCCCTTCTGCACTTGCACGTTCTGAACACTCACAAGGCATAGTGGGTTTGTCTCCCCCCTACTGTATTTTTTTTGTTTAATGTATTTTAATTGTTTCTCATCCCGTGTCCCATCCCCGTTGCTCTGTGGGCGCTTTGAGACAGTATTTACTTCCTGTATAAGTGCCTAACAACCGAAAAATAAATAAACATAATAAAATAAATAAGGATGGGAAGCTGTTGCGGCTTCCACTCGAAGGCCACCTTCCTTTTCTGAGCACCATTGCCAATGGCACAAATTGGCAGCAAACAGTGAAATAGCCCTGTCTAATTTACAAAGAGTGGCACTGCCCCCATGTAGGAACTCTTTACCAGAATTCACAATGTATTAAAGATTTATGCCATCCACAACCAGAAAAGGGACAGGAACAAGGCCTTTCCCTTTGACTGCCAAGGAAATTAACTAATTGTTTGTCTTCACTATTGCATTTTTAAAGCATTTCTGGAGTAGAATAAATATTGCAAGATCTAACATTACTAATCACTACATATGGAGAGGCATGGAAGACAATGTGGAAAAATGGTCATCAAGTAAGAAATATTTCTCATAACCATCAGCCTCTCCAGCAATACGTAAGTGGTTGATTTGCTCATGGAATTCCAGAGGGCACGGGCATCTATTTCACCAAGCAAACACCGAACTTGAGAAGTTTCATATAATATGTTTACAGGCAACATGGTTTGTCACACAACCAATCTGTGAGTTTTTCATTACCCTCTTGAATCCTGCCATCCAACAAACTTTAGGAAGACCAGCTTCGGGCCTGCTGACAATGATTAAAGTCACCTCTAACTGGACCATAATTACCACCATAAACCTAAACTCATGGGCCCAGTGTACCATCCTACAAAGGCTGGATGCCAATTTGCAGAATCAATTAAATCAAAAGAGAACACAAACAAAAAGCATCTTGGGAATACTAAACTCGTATTGGAATCCCATAGCCATGAACAAAGAGATCTTCATTGATTGTGTCTTTACAGCCATTGATGAAGCCAGTGACAAATATTGCAATATCAAATTTATCATCTGTGGCGATATAAACATCCATCTATAAGACAACAAGGGGTAACTTGACCAATAGCGCAAGAATATGGTCTAAAGAAATTGTGTTGAGAAACCTGACACTAACAGGCAAAGTTAAAGACGAGAACAACAAAATGATACCAACTTGGATGCTGGGGTCTTCTCAAGCAGTAATTGACTATATATATGTATCGCCTGGGATATTGTCGGTGATAAAAAAAACTGAAACTATCACTTCAACCAAGAGTGATCACCATAAATTAACACTTACATGGTTAGGAGTTGGTCGACCAAAGAAAAAAGACCAGCTTCCTGAATTGGAGCTCAATTCAGTGATGAATAGGCGGCGTCTAAAACCAAATCAAATCACTAATCTCTCTGATCATTTTGAAAGACAGATAAAGAGGGGACCGAAAGACTGAACTATGAATGGTTACTCTGCCCATTTAAAAAGAAAGTGAATCTAAAAGAAAGGCCTAAAATAATACATAAGTACCAATATAACAGTCAAATTATCGAAAAAAAGAAAAAATTAAGGAAAAATCTACACATTCTATTGAAGTCAAAGAGTTGAAGATCGATTCAGGTTGATAGCACTGGAAAAACAGCGATTTAACAACTGGCTGAAAATGACCATACATACCTTACTACAAGCTGATGCAGAAACTATGCTTGAAACTTTAAAGAACAAAAACACAAGACCGCTATGGAGCCTCCTAAATCCAACAGTAAAGCCACAAGAGTTCCTAATTCCAAACATAATTGAAACTAAGTGGATAGAACATTTTACCTTCTTATATAAAAAGAGGAACCTGGACATTACTGACACCACGCAGAATTCAGCCAAAAAATTGAATTTAAATTGGGATCAGACAGATATTTTAAAAATAATAAATAACCTAAACATGCCCCGAGCCCCGGGCCCTGATGGCCTGTCCAATGCAATAATCAAGCAAGAGCCTGAACTGTGGACGAATATCACTACGCAAATATTCAGTTTAATTGCAGAACTGAATCAGATTCCGAACATTTAGAGGACAGCCACTCTCATCCCAATTTATGAGCAGGGAGACAGAAAGGATCCGGTCAATTATAGACCTATTGCCCTGCTGGACCCTTTGGGAAAGATTTTTGCTATCCTTTTGTTAAAGTGGGAACCAATGTGAACTTATTTTGACTACATCTCATCAAACAAGAAGCCATTATGACCAACATAGCAATCTTCGCAGCATTTATCGATCTTCATTTAGCGTTCGATGAAGTAAACAGGCAACTACTCTAGAACAAACTAGCGAGATGGAATTGCCTGCGAGACATCATCGAACCTATAAAACTGTTATATTCCAACACGAAGATAAAAGTCAGGATGACAAAAGAAGGAATTCTAACATCACCCATAGAGACGTGGAACAGTCTAAAGCAGGGCTGCCCCCTTGCGGCGACCCTATTTAATCTGTTTACATCCGATATTGAAGAAGAAATGTGCTCAACAAGATTAAACTCACCGAAACTTAACTCTGTTGCGCTCCACATGATGATGTATGCGGATGATATTGTTCTTTAAGATAAAATAACTAGAGGGCTACAACAAAGCCTGATGATAATGGAATGATATATTGGTAAAAATTAATTAAAAATCAACACTGCAAAAACTAAAATCATGCCTCTCACTAAACTACAAGGTAAGAAAGCGAGACAACCAATTCTAACCCTGGAAGTGAAACCTCTCACAGTAGTTACAACGTTTAAATATCTATGGGTTTTGGTAAACCGCTCAAAAGCAGAAACAGAGTGGCATGATTATTTGATCACAAAAACACAATCTTCAGCACGTCAAGAAGAATACTTATATTCCAAATTTGATAAATTTTCCTTTAAACCCATTGTTGCCTTTTATAAACAAAAAGTGGTATTGACCCTGACATATGGAAGTGAAACGATGATAAACCTCCCCATGACCATCTGGCAAAAACTTGCAGCTATGTTATGTAGGAAAATGTTGATGCTTCCGTCATCTTTCCCCATGCCAAGAATCAGGTACGAAGTAGCAACACAATCACTGACGTCGATGGTGGTGCGGAAACAAATAGACTTATATTGTAAAGTGATGAACGACGAGGAAATCCCAGCAATTGAAATTATGCGGAAAAATGAGAATGCCCTGTTTAACAAAGCATTGATTGCATGGAAATCCGAAATGGAAAAGACACTAAGAAATTAAGATATACCACTAGAAATGTTGCTAAACCGCCCCCAGTATGCCAAACGTAACATCCGACAAAGTGACTGGATTATGACGCTCGCAGAAAAATCAAAGTACCACTGGAATTTGCATTGCAACGCTGAGACAAGAGCCATAAACCAGCTTCCAACATATCTTGTACTGCTCCCAGACAATGCGATTCAAGATACGTATTTAAGATTGCGTCTTAATGTTCTTCCGACAAGATCCAGAATGGCAAAAATGAAACAACTACCATCATCCTCACAATACTGCAGGTTTTGCAACAAGACTGAATCCATAGAAACAATCCATCACATCATCATGGTCTGTCCTGCATTGGTAGAAAAGAGAAATCTCTTCAGAGACTACTTTAAGATATCATCAAAACAACTGGACCCACAGACGAGGTGGGCACAGATACTCTTAGGAAAGAATAAGAAACTCATATTCACCATAATCCAGTTTTGGTCTAATATAATGAAGGAAACCAACCAACAAAGAGATTAAGACTGAGCATAATCCTTATTGTTATGAGGCTCCAAGAGACATTTGAAAGCATACAGGAATGAGGATAGTCTACAAAACTAATGAAAAGTTTAATAAGTATACTATAACATTTTAAATATTTTTATTTTTTTAAAAAGCATTTCTTGATTATTGACGGAGCTTGGCAGCTAACTAAACTGTTACCGGACCTCTATTTTCCCTACAGTCCAGGCTAAGATTGGCAGCTGAAATCACATACCTGAGTCCAACCTACTTAATTTGAAAGCCTGCATTGAAAGATGATGCCATTCACTCATACTTAGATCAAAATGTCTCTTGGATGCCCCTTTTCCAGTCCTTTTAGTTGCCTTTTCCCACTTCCAAACTGTTCATTAAAGACATGTTGCGAATGCATTCCAAGTGGTTTACAGTTAGATCCTTTAAGTTAGGTAAATCCTCATTCCGATGAACTGGTCTCACCTTTATGCATTATTTCTGACATAGTTAAATGCTGAGAATAGATATAGTTCATTTCATATGAACCACCCTGCTGGCTGGAAGAGGCCTGGGCAACTCTGTGATACAGGAACATGTTATTTTATTTTATTAAGGGTATTTATATTGCCTGAACCGGGCTCCAGCTGAACTGCCAAATGCTTTACGAAGCACATGAGATAATTATGCCCCAAGGTATGCTGGGGCACAGAATGACATTGGGAAATTTGCATAGTTCCCTGAGTGCATTTAGAGGAGTGAAGATATATTTAGTGGAGGGGTAAGAATGAGATTCATGGAGGGAAGGAAGTGGGGGAAGAAGAAAGGGGTTTATTAAGAAAGGGCTTTTCAGTTCTTTCGTGACGGTCTTTGCGGAAGGAGTGACTCTCATTTGGTTAAGTAGATAGTTCCAGAGGGTGGGTGCTGTGATAAACCTGAAGGTGTCTCCCTGGTTAGTTCCCGGGTTTCTGTCATCCAGGTGGCCAGGACATGGCCATCGCTATTGGGTCTAGTTCCTGGGGGTGGACCCGTGAGGGAGGATCACCTGGATGGGGGATCCTCAGGGAGTGGAAGTGGGACACTGACGGGTGAGACACGGTATCCCCCTTCTTCCGACACCTTTTTCCCATCTTACCACATAGGACATGCATAAACACTGCCCCCCACCACCCCTTTCCACACAAACACTTTTGCACACCACTAAAGAGAACGGACTAACACCAGAGCCGTTTACTTGACATGTCCCAATACAAGGGTCAGGCAATTGACCAGAATCACACACATCTGCCGGCCCTTTCCCTTCCCCACAGGGATTAAAGGTAGAGCACTAGAACATAGGACGAGCAAGGCAGACCGCACGATGAGAGAGCTAACTCAGCACAGCAGTTAAAGAGGAGGAGAAAGACGGCACAAACAGAGAGTGTTGCAAGGGAGAGAAACGACCTTCCCCTTTCCGAGCCAGGCACGTGAGACCTCTGTGGAAGGAATCATCAGACCGCGAACAATAGCTCATGTGTGTTGCAGCAGATGTCAGTGGTACACGGAGAATGCCTACGCTGATAAACAGGACCGAGGGAGGCACATGCTTCCATGGTACCGGCCTTGACTCCAGATACAAGGAAAGCCAAGCGGTGCATCACAGCCAGTGAGTCGAGAGGAGATCTGCTAAAACACCGAGCTGTGTTAAATGAAAGTTGCAAAATGGCACAGGGAGAAAAGTTCAAAGAACTGTAAATTGTTAAAGGCAATACCAGCTGCAGAGGGGACCAGCACCATGTGGGTTCTCACTCAAGAGACGCTGGTTGATCCCATGTTGATTGAAACCACTGATACCAGAAGGCCATACGAAAGCCGCCAACACAGGTCAAAGTGGTCATACGGGGGTCGAGCAAAATCACTCTACAGTCGAAAGTCTTTGACTGATAAAACCATTGAGAAACGCAAGGGAAGTGAATTCCATAGCAAGAGATACAAAAGGAATTGTGAAGTGGCAAGAGTGAACCCGACGAAGGGATGCCAATAAAGAGGGGCGAAGTCTAATGTCCCAAGAAACAGTGTGTTGACAAAAGTGAACCCGGCAGAGGGACGTCCACAGAGAACTGTTTAAAAGACATTGGCCCTCATTACGACCCTGGCGGAAATCGAAAAACGATGGCGGAAATGCAATACCGCCATCGAATAGCGCTCGGTGCGATTATGACCCGTCACCGTAAAGTACGATGCCATTAGCGACACCGTAGTGAACGCCAACGCTAACTGCACCAAGTACGCGCACGCGCGCCATGCGAAACCGTAATTACCACCATGGCGCAACGGTACGCGAATTCTGACCCTAGCGGACATTTACCTAACGCCATCAAGCATGGCGGAAAGTACCATTCCGCCATGGTGAGAAGTACGGCAACGCGAACCAACCGTAAATGGCCCTACTGAGTGCCTGTACACCACTCCCTGGCCACATTGCACAACTCCTCGTAGGTGCAATGAAGTCACACAATACAACCAGTGAAATGTACAAGTCACCCATGCATGCCAATGAACAAATGAATGTAGGGGCTCCAAGTGCCTTGTGAGTGGCCATCCATATTTGCCATGTCACCATTGCCGTACTGATGCAGCACAGGCATGTGAAGGCTCAAGTACAGCAATATGAACTGAAATATGAGACAAAACAACAACAGGCCCCCATCGCTTGACACCAGTGTAAGGCAACATTCAAAGCAGTATCCTGAGGGAGACTGCACCAGCCCTGTACTCTTGCCAGTAAACAAACCAACCATCAGCATAAGCATGTACCACACAAGTTGGCAGAGTGACTGAGCAGCCAGGCCCATCCCAAGAGGGGCCAATGGGAGCTGCAGGGCACAGATGGCACGAATACAGAAGCTATTCCAATGGACATGACCTCAGTCTCCCTCCAAGAAACGCACGCAAACACAGGCACCTGTGACCAGCCATATTCTGATAATCACATCATTCCACCAATCCACCTGGCTGACCGGCATCTGTTACACAAAAGCTAATCCCCCGCCCCTGAGCATGACATCATTAAAACAGTCATAATGGCATCCCCTATCCCTGACCTCACTGGGCTTCGTAGGCAAACGCGCCAAGTACAGTACCACGCAACTATACTCAGAAGCCGGAACCCAATGCAGATCTTCTCACAATACATCGCTCCACAAATAGGAATATGCTACATTACTTGCAAAGAATAACGCTACACGGTTAATAACATAATAGAAATTTAATGCACAACAAAATCACCAAGCCCATACACCTATTAGGTCATGAACTCCAAAATATATTTCATTATTGTGGGCTGCATCCGCAATAAATGACCAGCTTCTTCTTGTGTGACGCCCTGTTCCTTCATGGTACACAGAGCCACATTCACGTACGAAAAGGCAACATGGAAGCGCACAGAACCGCAGGGCCGTCCCATTAGGTAGGCACTAGTCCAGCTGAAAGGTCGATATGTTGCTCCTAGCCACTAGTACTGCGTAAGGGCATGTGGCCCATTGGCGATCGTCCCATAAGATCGTAATGGTGCTCCACTGATTAACACGAAGCAGCAGGTGTCGGGAGTAAAAGCCATCTGCAGGAGTGGCATACAGATGGCAGCGGCAAAAGGGGAGGAGATACCTGTCACCCAAATGAAATGAAAAAGAATGGTATGGGCATCAGAACTTAATTTGAATTACTCACTTCAATGATCACACTAAATCTACAGCCATATGCATGTTAGCCCACTCAAAAGGATTATTCCCACCCAAAAATCACTTGCGAATCATAACTATATAAATCGAGGTGAAAACACTATTACAAACGAGTCTTTGTGTGCATGCGTCTGTTAAAACAGAATCCATTAGATGGGATTAGTAACGTGCATAGACACAAGTGTTTGAAGGCGCGTCGAGACAGGGAGGGTTCAACAAGGGCAGATAGACGATGGTCCCACTATGGCAGCTCTGCATCACATAGCGCAGGGGAAGTGGATAGATTCCAAAAAGCCATGTACATGGTAAACTCTCAATTAAATCATCTGTCCATGCATCCATACATCATTCCCTCATCCCGGTATGAAAACGCCTGATTATTTACTCACATAACATGTGAAATTTCCATTGAGTCTGTGCGTAATGCAGTCTGCAAAATCCACTGTGCTCCAGCCCGGAATTCTAGTGTTGTGAAGTAACATGTATTTGGGAACGTCCTGCCTTATCGTCCACTACGCTATTGCGCATCCCATACTATTCATATCAATCATTGCATTCTCGCCATGGCCCCTGTCCGAAGGACATTAAACAATAGAACTTTATATCTGCAGTCAGACCTGTGGGCGTCTCCTCGCCGCTAGCTGAAAACCGAAAGCGCTGTCCTTCGAATTCCTCATTTGCAACATCACGTCGAAAAGGCATCTGTGACCGCTTGAAATCACAAATTCATCCATGTAGTGCGGCAGTGTGTGCAAATGGCAACTGCCTTCACTCACAAATGGGACGCCCCGCCCGTCGGTGAACCTCGGTACAGTGCTGCATGAGGGTCCACCGTTAATCGAGTACTACATTCCACTGACCCTTCACAAGTTTGTTCGCGACTGTAAAGATAGTATGTGAAACAATGGGACCATAGCAGAATGAACATATGAACCAATATTCCACTGCCATCGGGATTAAATACATGATTGTAATAGCAAGATGCCATGCGTTGAATTGCAGTGTTGTGTGCGGGACGTGCTCGCCCAAAGGGGATTGCAGCTTGCACAGGTGGAATGAATCACCACAGGTGGAGGCTATACTGCCTGAAAACACATAAATTGCACACCCAACCCCCTCCCACAACCACACCCACTCCAAAATGCTACCGGCAGGACTAGCGATGTTGGGCCTGGGGGACCTGATAGCACTGCAAGTACTCCAACTTCAAGAAGAAGACGAACACCAACTACTACAACAACCGGCCGCACAGAGGAGACGCAGGAGGAGGAGGAGGGCAAGGCAGGGCCAGCAAGGCCCACCAGCGCAGCCACTACCACCACGCAGGCAGCCCGCAATCCCACGCCTCCGAGCTCATCCGTTCAACCTCACTGATGAGCAGATCCACACCCTCTACCGTTTGGACCGGGACACCATAACCGCCATTGTGGACATGACACACGCTGACCTTGCCAGCATGATAGATAGCCCAACCGCCATCCCACCCCTACTGAAGGTGGTGTCTGTACTACACTTCCTGGCCACAGGCACCTACCAGCACACAGACGGACAGTTGCATGGCATTTCACAGCCACTGTTGTCACGGACACTATTGCAAGTGCTCGATGCCCTCCTGAAGCACGCAGACGACTACATCTCTCTACCACGCTCGGAGCAGGAAATTACAAACACAAAAGTGGGATTCCATGCACTTGCCGGCATACCGGGTTGCATTGGTGCCATCGACTGCACCCATGTGGAATTGGTTGTCCCACATGCCATGGAGGTCCAGTACCGCAACCGGAAACAATATCATTCTCTTAATGTACAAATGGTGTGTGACTCCAACAGGATCTTTACACATTGTTGTGCCCGATTTCCTGGATCAACCCATGATTCTATGGTCTTGAGGAACTCTACAATACCACGCTACATGGAGCGACACGCAGGGAACAGATCCTGGCTACTCGGTGAGTCTCATTTCATGCATGATAATGTGGGGTATGTGATGCGGCAATGACCTGGCAGGAAGGGGGGGGATGCGTACGTAGCAATGTCATTCCACAAACATCCTTCATTGTCCACATACAGGTGATGCCGGGTATCCACTGAAGAGATGGCTCCTTACACCACTCCGGAACCCACAGAACCAGCATGAGGAGGACTACAACCATGCCCACTCACGTACCCGTGTAGTCATAGAACAGGCATTCGGCCTACTGAAGGCTCGTTTCCGCTGCCTCAGCAGGTCTGGCGGGGCACTCCTGTACCGCCATGAGAAGGTTGCAAAGATGGTCATGGCATGTGTCATGCTACACAACATGTGCGTACGTAGAAATGTGCCCATGCCCCCTGACGGAGAACTGCAAGCACCTGAAGATGGTCATGATGAGGGTGGGGATGTGGCAGCACCTGAAGGAGTCCGCGAGGCACAGGAGGGCCGTGAAATTCGTCAGATTCTCATAGATTCATGCTTCTAGCACTCACGCCTGGTGGCTGATACATGGACGCGGGACTTGTGGCACTGTGTGTGTCTGGAACATGCACAATATGGACTGTACGCCTATGAAGGCCTCGTACACAAAGATCAATGTCCACACATCTCATTGGATGATTGTGAAATGTTTATAGCATATGTGAAATTATGTTACACACCCCATCGACCCGCCACCCAAGAAAGCCCAACACACCCCCTCCACCCTCCTACCTCCCCCCCGAACATCAGTGTCCAAAGATGCTCATTGTCAGTGGGCAGACGCTATTGCAAGCCCCCTCTCCGGGTATCAGGGACACCCCTGCCTGTGGAGCGCAGGTTCCTCCCAGATCTACGTTGGGGGCTGCCCTGGACGGAACTTGCAACAGATGATGTCTCTGCCTGCTCACGTCCATGCATGTCCCTAAGGGTTTGTGAGAGCTCAGTGAGCACACGGCGCACAGCGGCAAGTTCAGCACATACGTCTTTGGACGTCGCATGCAGTTCCCCCCTCAGGCTCTCGGTGCTTCTCTCCATTTGTACCCTCAGGCTCTCGGTGCTTCTCTCCATTTGTGCCCTTAGTGTCTCTGTACTTCTCTCCATTTCTGCCCTAAGTGTCTCAGTAGATGTTTCCATGGCTGCCTTAGTACCCCCACATCCATCAGCATGCTCCTTGAGGAGCGTGGCCAGTTGCTGCTGTTGCACGATCACCTGGTCGAGGGACTGTTGCCTCTGCTGGGCCATGCCCATTTGCGGTGGTGTCACAGAGGGGCTGATCACCTCATGTTGCCTTGCCACAGGGCTTGTGGGGGATGGCCAGTCGTCGTCTTGTGGGTGCCCCTGCGTGGTATCCTCATGGTGTACGGGATGAAACAAACAGGGGGATTGAGACAGGTCATGGATGGATCCTACATCGACAGCACCGTTTTCTGTGTCGGAGCATGCTGCCATTAATGCAGTGTCACCTATGGTGCTGCTGCCACCAGAAGCAGTGCCTTCTGTGGCATCCATTGGGGGGACCTGTGGTGCTGCTGTTGTGGGCATGCTGGCTGCTGGGGTGCCTGTTGAAATCCCCTCCTGTGTGCTGCCACTTGATTTGTGCTGCTGCCGTGTCTTGATCCGTGCAGCTGAGATGGAGGGTCTTTGGCCGTTGGTATTGGCCCTCTTTGCAGGTGTGCTGGTAGGGGTGTCCTGAAGCTCGTCGTTTGAATCGGACCCTGTGTTGGAGTAAAGGAGGGCGAGCGTTATTTATGGGTCTGTGGAAATTGGAATGGCAATGTATCACATGCATTGGGGTGGTACCTGAGGGTGATTTGGGTCAGGGCCTTGGAGGTGGTTTCATTTTTGTGTGGATTGAGGATGCAGTTGTTTTGCAGCCTGCAGTTAGGGTGTGCATGCTGCACGTGTAGAGGGTGTTTTTAGGATTTTTAATTATTTATGTATTTAAAGTGACTTTTAAAGTGCGCTATCAGGCCAATGTGTGTGGACGTTCTCCTGGACATGTGTTTCTGTTGCACTATGTGGACACATGGTACTTCACATGATTGGACATTGTGGATTTAGCATTGTTTTATTTGGCCCACCTACCTGATTCTTCGGATGTCTGCACTCCTTTCTCCATCCCTCCGACTCCCTCTATACTCTCCATTCCAATGGTGGAGGCACAGATTTCTTCCCAGGGGGTCAACTTGATGGGTGATTCTGATCCTCCCCCGGTAGCTGTGGCAATGTTACGGTTGGCTGATAGTATGCTCCGTACGCGTATCCGCAAGTCGTCCCATCGCTTTCTGCATTGCTGTGGGTTGCGGGGTGCGGTCCCCACCGCACTTACCCGCTGTGCCACCAGGGCCCATATGGCCTTCTTGTTCGCAAGTGCCGTCCTGGTCATTTGCGTCGAGAAGACGACGGCAGCATTCTCCTGGAGGGTCTCTGTGAGCACGGTGAGTTCCTCATGGGAGAAGTGGACCTGCCGCTTGCGGTCGCACGCTTTTTTCGCAACTTTTCCCATTTTAATTGGTTTCACTAGGGTGGCTAACGGGTTGGGATGTGTCTCAGGGTAGGATTTTTGATGGTTGTGTTGGGATTCTGATTTTATAGGTGTACGGCGTGCTGTTTCCCGTTCCGGGCCCATGTTTTTACTTCCGTTTCCGTATATTTACGGTCACGGTATTTTGCGATTACCGCTCATTACGGTGACCGCTATGATGGGTGGCGGAATTGCACCTAGGGCGCCGTACGACGGCGGTGAGGGGCGTTTTGGGGACATTTCCGCCATCGCGGACTTTGCACTTCCGCCATGGCGTAGTGCTCGTGCCCGATGGCTCAGAATTAGCCGCACTTTACTCCGTCGTGCAATGGCGGAAACGCTATTTACGCTATGGCGGTCAGGTCAGTTACTTTCCGCCAGGGTCGTAATGAGGGCCATTAAAATTTGTGAATGCCAAGGTGAAACTATCTTTGCAAAAGCCATAGTGAACCCGACAGAGGGAGGTTGAGATTTGTGCGGGGTCTGCGCCCGGAAGTGGGGGACCCGGGTGTGAAGCCATCACTCAACGTATATCTGGAACAGAACTTCTTTTGTTTGTTAATTTTTGGAAGCCATAAGGTCCTTGGGGGGGAAGAAACTTTTTCGTAGAAACAAGACTTAACCACCGAAGGTCCTGATACGTGAACCAGAACTGTGGTCTAGTGCTGGGAAAGCTCTAGATTGTGCTGTGCTCAGGACTCTCACCTTGTCCCATGCTCAAAACATGGCGAAGGGGGACCCCCGGCTATCCTGACTTATTATTTGTGAACACTACTTTCTTTCTTGTGAATCCTACCCTACACTCTTTTTGTATTTAGCATAAGGACTGGCAATAGGTTTTTCTTAGTATGGGCCCTTTTATTTGACACAACGCCACTGGGTCTGCCTTATTTTCATTTGATGGTCGTAACTTGCTCCCATTGTAGATTTAGGTTTAGATTAGGCATTTTTCCAACCTACCTATACAGTTTAATAAACGCCCTTGATCTGTGATCACTTGTGTCTGTCTATTCTTGATACCATGCTTTCCTTACATATGGTGTGAGGAGTGAAATGTGACTCAATTGAAACAAATTGGCGAACCCTACAATTTCAAAAACTTAGTCAGAGAGCCTTTAGCCCTTCCATTTCCATAATGGTATCAATAGAGTTTGATATTTGTAGCTTTAGGGAAGCTATTATTCCCCCTGAGAAAAGAGGAATGATTCCAACAGATATAGTTACCCCCTCCCGGGTGCTACATTCGATGGGCCCCAAAATCTGGCATAGCGTGGAAGTTTGGTATAGAGGTCTTAGCAGGCGTTATTGATCTCGACTTTCGGGTAGATGTGAAGGTTCTCTTACAAAATCATGGCGAGATCCCTTTTGAGGTACGTCAGGGAGATCAAATAGCCCTGGGAATTTTGAAAAGAGCTCTGTTTCCTCAGTTTAAAGAAAGCAAGCCAGATAAATCAGAAAGAGGTAACTTTGGGGAAGCTGATAAATCTCTTAACATAGAAGAAAGGAAGGGAGAAGAACCCACCATCTATCCCGACCTATCCTTCGCCCAGCAAAATTATCCCGCCCTCGCTGAAGCTTTTTTACAAGCAATTCCAGAAGAATAAGGCTTAGAGAAGGGGAGTCCCTTTTTCTTCTTAAAGCAAGGATTTCTTTATAGAAGAGAAACCTCTACAGATGGTTCAATAAAAACCCAACTAGTAATACCCAAGAGTCACCGAAAGCTTGTATTGGAGATTGCGCCTTCTCATCTTACCGGGATGCATTTAGGACAATCTAAAACCCAGGTGCATATTAGTGGGAAGTGTTACTGGCCACGCATCCACGCTGATGTAAAAACTTTCATTCAGACGTGCAAAATCTGCCTAAAGACCAGCATGCACATCCCATTACCTGCCCCTCTGAACCCGTTGCCGATCACAGAGATCCCCTTTTTAAGAACTGGTATGGACAGAATTGGACCTCGAGAGACATCCAGATTAGATAATAAATATGTTCTTGTGATCGTGGATTATGCAAGACAATATCCCGAGGCATTCCCAATGCATAATAATACCACACAGAAGATCCTTAAACATCTTCTACTGTATTGTTCCAGAGTCGGTTTTCCCAAGGAAATACTAACATTCCAGGGTTCGAATTATTTGAGTACGCTTATGCCCAAGTGAAAGAGTTACTTCATATTACCGCCTTACGAACTTCTGTGTACCATCCTCAAACTGATGGCCTGGTAGAAAGATTCAATAAGAACCTAAAACTAATTTTACAGAAGTTGGTAGACAATGACGGGAAAGACTGGGACTGAATGATCCCGTGGGCACTATTTGCAGTAAGGAAAATCCCCAGGCTTTCACAGGTTTATCTCCTTTCTAATTGCTATATGGAAGAGAGCCCAGAGACATCCTGGACATGCTCCTGGAAACCTGGGAAGAGCGAGAGGAGACCCCCATTCCTATCTCGTAAACCGCCACCAGAATGTGAGAACATATGAAATTGGTTTCAGATTTAGTTTGTACTCATATGTTAAAGGCCCAGAGCCAACAAAAGGCCAATTATGACAAAAAAGTACATTTAAGAACATTTTCCATAGGACAGAAAGTATTGGTCCTCTTACCCACCTCAGAAAACAAACTTGTCTCCAAGTGGCACAGACCTTACGAGATAGTAGAACGAACAGGACCCTGTACTTATAAAGTAGCCCAACCTTAGAGAAAACCAAAAATCCACTTATATCCCGTAAGTCTCTTGAAAGAGTGGAAGGAGAATCCATCAGCCACCCATGCCAACGTATTAGCCTGTATGGTTCCCGAAACCATAGATAACTTTGACTTAATTCCTCCCAAACTATCTATCCAACAACAAGAAGATTTAAAAGATGTAGTGGTCTCATTCTCTGATGTGTTCTCAGAAAAACCAGGATGAGTGAAAGGTACGTACCATTATATTATAACACCTAAAGGTAAAGTGGTTCATTTAAAACCATATAGACTACCAGAGGCTTGTAAACAGATAGTGATTGAGGAAGTCAACAAAATGTTGAAAGCCAATATTATTTAACCATTCTCAAGTCCATGGTTCTCTCCTATCGTGTTGGTCCCTAAACCTGACAGTTCCTGGTGATTCTGCATAGACATCCGTCAAGTTAATGGCATCTTTAACTTTGATGCTAATCCCATGCCACGCATCGATGACCTAATCAATAAACCCTGAGCAGCCACCTTTCTATCTACCCTAGATTTAACCAAAGGGTCCTGGCAAGTTCTCATATACCGGCCAGATAAGGAAAAGACCACATTCTCAACACCTCTAGGACCATTCCAATTCAAAGTCCTTCCTTTGGCCTTCCACCGGCCAGATAAGGAAAAGACCACATTCTCAACACCTCTAGGACCATTCCAATTCAAAGTCCTTCCTTTGGCCTTCCACTGGCCTTCCCAGCACTTTGCTGAAGGAGAGGAGGTGGATAATTAAGCTAGTAGCTTGCCAGGTCTTTGGCCTTTATTTTATGACAGCAAGGAGTTGCCACTTTTTTAGGGGTATGGGGAAGTCCCTGACTGGAGAGAGAAATTGATGATGTTCATGAATTGGAGACATATGGTTTGAGTATGTTTCTTTATGGCAGTTTAGTGGTCATCAGCCTTTGCGTCACCCCCAGATAGAATAGTGTGGTGATGGTCACTTAGCTTCGATATATTCTAACTGAATGTTGGTGTGAGGGTGGCTTAACACCTCAGGAAAACATTTCATGAGTCCCTGTGATGTTCTGGTTGTTGGGGAAATTGGACTATATACAATGATTGTAAGCAGATCATCACAAAACATGTAAAGGACCAACCATGCCGATTTACCTCCATAATGAGTGCTGTCCAGTTTTTTTCCCTTCTTTTATTTCAGGGGTCCAAACGTGTTTCCATTCTCAGTGACTGGCGATTTTGGGTCACTTACTTCTGGCAAGTGATTCTGTCCCTCATCATGTACATGTAGTCAATACAAATGTCTTGTTCCACACCTTAAAATGTAAAGCTCATGTGAACAGCATTGCTATCTCAAATTATCATGGCACCGTCTATGTTGGAAACTCATCAAATTAAAAGAAAATGTAAAAGATTCTCTTTAGGTCAACCTTCCCTTAAATTGTTCATTTGACTGTAAAAACCGTTTTATTAATGTGTTTCCCTGGTTCTCAAAGGCAGGACCAGCTACACGCACTGATTTAGTTACGCAGTTTGAGTTTGAGATGCATAGTGTGTTTTGCACCAGTTCTGAAAAATGTCAAAGTTAGGGGGGCCATATTTATTCCCACACGTCTGTCTCTCCAATCAACCCTCTCTTCCTTTGGATTAGCTGTTTGTGACAGTGCAGCAAACGTTGCTAGAAGAAAACAGCAGGGATCTGCAACCTTAGGCTCTCCAAAAGTGTTGGACTATAACTCCTATTATCCCTAGCCAGCAACGTTAATGGTGAAGGATGATGGGAGTTGTAGTCCAAAACATCTGGAGAGCTGCAGGTTTCAGACACCCTGGTCTAATTCAATACTCAGGGCTTCATTGGAATGCCAATGAGAACAGGGTCATTTCTGGAGCAATAATGGTAGGTGCTATTATTGGTCAGAGAGATTAGAACACACATGTGCCTGCAGCGCAAGCAGAGAGTTTGCCTGTCTGTGATATTATGAAGTGTAAGCAGTCAGAGTTTGCTTCAAGAGCAAATTGACAGTAACACGCATTAACAAAGCTAACATCTCTGGCTTTGCAAATGTAGAGTGAGTGCCATTTTTGTCATACAGAGGCTTAACAATAAGATTTTACCCAAAACAATTACAAAGCCTGACCTTTTGGCTTTGCCAATGTTTGTTTTATTGAGTCACTGCATTCCAAACAAAGTTTAGCGTTTCAGTTATCCTGTTTTGCTTTTTTGCATTTTTCAGGTACCAAAAGGTGGAAGTTTGCCTCTGCCGGAAGTGACTTGCGATGTACGACAGGAAAAGAAACAACAGATTGCCTACAAGACTGAGATCATTGGAGGGGTCGTTGTCCAAACGCCCATCAATCCGGTAAAAGAAACGTTTATTATTTAAGCAAAAGAAAACTAGGAATACCAATTTCTCGCTCTGCTTTGCTGTCCATAATCTCCAGAAAATTTTGCAATACTATTGACCATTTTGAAGATTTAAAAGATATTGAGCAGGTTTCTATATCATTAAGTGTTGAATGCTTTTCATGAACCTGGTTAGTCTCGGGATGTTGTAAGATTTGCAACCTTAAGTGGGGCAAAACATTATTTGAGATTTATTTTTCTAATTACAGTGTTAGGGTGAACCCCCAGGCAGGCAGAGCCGTACTAGGAGTCCGCAGACGTCAAACTCACGGAAGGCCTAACTCCTTCCTTTGCCCAAAAGAATGCAAGGTCCACACAAGTAGCAAGGTGTAGCTGAGGTTTGTTACAGCAAACAAACCACATAGATTACATTCGCAGAGGGAAGCCCAGGCACATCTCAGCGAACTCTGGCTCGCAGTGCAGTTTTGATGACATGTGAAGTCATGATTTGCATCACCCTCTAGGCCCTTCTCCAAAACCTATCCTCACCCAGCCCGCAGGTCACCTGTGAATGGTGCATGTGCAACAATGTGTCAGTGCCATAACTGTGTATCGACCACTACTACCATGAGAGCGCTCCGTTTCCCAACTCAGAACTGTAGCTTGAGTGTAACGACTTTGTTGCAACCATTGTCTGGTCCGTGAGACAGGTTGCTCTTTCCCAGCCACAAGACCTTGGCAGCTCCTCAGCTCTACCGGATCACGTGCTTGGAGACCACGTTTGTGAGCACAGGGGCTCTGAATTATTATGCATTTGTCAGAGAGCGGGCCTCTCCTGCAGCCGGTGTTACTTTAGTTCAGGGTGAGGAATGTCATTTGCAGCATTGCAACCTTGGCAGTGGCTTCTTTCCCGCCGCGGTGGTTCTGCTTGCACTGCATTCTCTGAGGATTGGGGTCTCTCTAAGCCGATTGTGGCCTATACCTGTGTTCTTCATGTAGTTGGGTGTGTGAGTGTCCTGATTGTGCAGATGGCATGTGTGCTTCATGTCGAACGTAGCTATGTCATTTTGATGTCTCTAATGAATCGAGGCATGGCTTCATGGTGCTTTAGTCCATTCTATCCATGTAGCTGTCTCCAGCTCCTTCTTGTGTATCTTCATCCACTCTGGGTAGAGTTTGTACTGTTGCAGGGTTGTAGGGCCTGCTGAGAGGGTACCTTTTGTGATAGTTGTCCATCGTAGGAGCAGTGGGAATTGATGCAAGTTCATATGATTGGTGGCCATATTGTCTCTGGTGCTTCTTCCGGTTGGAGGGGCTTTCAGGACGGAAGGCATATTCTGACCTTCCCTCTTTAGTAGTCATACATTTCACTCTTATGGCCTCAGCCGTAATAGCTATTATCAGCACTATCAATGCTCACATAGGTAGACGCTATTGGACAAATGTATCAGTTGCAAAACCAGCATTTGCAATCTATCAAATAAACATTGCCATCCTTAACTAGAACAGTGAACGCTATTGCTCCCGTTGCAACAAGTGCGCACCACGCAAGGAAATTAATAAATGGTCCCAAAGCCTGTCGTCGCTCTTCCATAAGCGTTGCAGCACAGAACCGCTGTACGCAAGCTCTTAAATCAGTGTTTTGTGTCAGTTGTGCTCCTCCAAGCATGCATGGGCAACTGGGCATGCTGACTGGGGTACTGCACGGCCCTTTTTAAGCAGGGAGTACTCCTGAAAGTCCTCCCATTTGAGCGTTGCTTAGGTCACCGGCTTTACTCTGCTGGTGCAGGAAACAGGAAGAAGTGTTGATGTCACCTCTCCCTGCTCCATGACTGAAGGCATTATCAATCCTGTGGCAGCTGGCAATACTTAATGGAATCCTGTTTTGGGCCACAGGCGAGTGGGTAGTTTAAAAAAAAAAATAAGTGTGTGTTCGCATGCAGGGTTTTTTGTGTGTGCACTTGCGTGTGTTTGTGTGAGTGGCATGAAAATGGCTTATTACAGTGGTTGTACCGCACTACTGAGCGCAGTCCTCACACATCTCTTTTTAAGGTGACATTATTAGTAGCATTATTGGGCAGATACACCACAAGTATGTATTTATACTGGCAATACTGACATTATTAGGTACAAGATGACAAGCATTTTCTCACAGTGGGAATACTGGAAACTACAGCCACAGCCAACACAAGTGTGTATTTATACTGGCAACACCAGTGATATTCGGCACAGCCACTAGAAATGTATTATTAAAGTAAAGTGAAAATCCTGGAATAATTTGGTACAGCCACAACAAGTGTGTTTTTAATCTGGCAATAATGTCATTATTCGGCACAGCCCACACAAGTGTGTTGCGAAAGTGGCAACAATGTCATAAATGGGCACAGCTAGACTAACAATTAAGGAACACCAAGTATACATCTCACTATATGTCCTGGACTCAAGAACAATATTACTATGAAGGAAGGGAGTCAAATGCAGGATAAACAAACAATAATAAAAATGAAAATTCACTGGACATATCCAATGATTCCTTGTTACAACATTTCAGGTTGGCACATCTTAACTAAATGTGATCACTGTAAATTGTCATGCTATTATTCTTTTGTACAAATTGTTATACAAGATTGTAATTTCTGACTTCAGCCTCCAATGTAACTCAATTGCTATCCATCAAATTGCGCATTTTGTTTCATAGAATATTTTTGTCAATGAGTTATTGTTTTTAAATCTTCATTTCGACTCCCTTATTTTATAGTTATATAAATTGGCACAGGCAATATGAGTGTATTAATTCTTACTATGACAATACTGGCATATAATGGCATATCCAGCACAAAACTGTCTTCTTACAGTGGCAATACTAACATTATTCGGCACAGCCAACATTAGTGTTCTTAAAGTGGCAAAACATCTGTATATTTGTGCAGCCAGCATTAAAATATAGTCTTCCAATGACTAAATACTGGCATACATTTTGTGCACTGCCCAGCCAGGCATCATGAAGTGTATTTTACAGTGATAACAGGGGCATACATTGTGGACAAAGGCAGCATAAGCATGTGTTGGAAAATGCGCCTGTGAATTGTTGGTGGCCTGGCATTTATTGGATTCTTCCATGTATTACTCTATGGATTCAATTGTAAATTGCACATCTTCTTACCAAATATTTCATAAAAAGTGTGCTGAAAAATGCATTACCCATTTTTTAGATAGATTTCAGAGGGAGAATTGACCCAAACCCTTCTTGCTTGGTTAGCGCAACAGAGGACCCTCTCCTCTCCCCCAGAAGCTATGCCATTTGCTGATGCTGCCTCGCTATGCTCAGTTGCGTGTGATCTTTACTGGCAAATAGTTATGCTTCTCCAGTCAAATATTCACTAGCCATCACTGCCCAAAGCATTGAAAAGTACTAACTGCTGAGGGCAGGTGGCAATCATTAACAATCTGTCAGTGTTGAATGGAGAACTGCTCAGACCGCACATTTAGCTGCAGGGAGCTTTGGGTGTATAGACAGCAGTTTCCTGAGTCAGCTTGAACGACTGCCAAAGAGACAAGAGTGAAAGACTAGTGGATAAACTACAGAATGCAGACCAATTAATATGAATTCTAATCCTGGTTTAAATACCTGATCAAAAGAGTGTTATCCATGGAGCACCAATTTTCTTATCACCCAAATGTGTCAATGCTTAGGAATAAATACATATAACGTGCTACGATAAATGTCGAATTTTAGAAAGGAGGGAAAGAGAACTGATAAAGCTTAGAAAAGTTGCAGAGTTTGCAATAAGATACAGGTTGTAATCCCAGTTTTTCGATTTGACTGCGACTGTTTGAACCTGGGCAAATCACTCAATATTCCTGGTTTACAACTATCTGTCAAATTTGAGAGTCCTTAGAAAAAACTTAACCGCAATATGCTGCACACTATTACACCTTTAGGTTTGTACAGGAAAGGTATGATTTAGTGGCAAAATCACATTTTCTTGTCCAAAAGTCTGATTGATGACCATGGGCATCATTTCAGTATAGCATTCACTACCCATATTGTTGCAAGTAATTTGGATTTCTTTGCAACCCCTGTTATTTAATCATTCTGATCTGTTAATTTGGCGTGCCTTCAACTTTTAGTACTTTTTTTAATGCATAATATCAGTCCCTGTTAATTAGCATGCTGTAGCTGTACACTTCAAATAAATATAGTGAAAAGGGGGTATTGTTACGTGTATGTATCATTTGGCATGTATTCCTGTAAGATCATTGAGGGATCACATTGTTGTGAATGTTCTTTATTTTATGGATAGATGGAAGCAGGTTTGAAATGTGAGTGTGCCGGTTGTATTGGAGTGTCAGCTGTGTATTGCACAACTCTTGTGGGAGTGCTGGTTGTATTGGAGAGTTAGCTATAGTGTATTGGGAATCTCTTGTGTGAGTGTCTGTGTGTGTATATATGGATGGAATGTGAATGAGGTATGGTGTATTGTGCAACTCTTGTGTGAGTGCCAGTTGTATTGGAGTGTAAGCTATGGTGTACTGGGCAACTCCTGTGTGAGTACCAGTTGTATTGGAGAGTTAGGTGTGGTGTACTGGGCAACTCTTGTGTGAGTGCCAGTTCTATTGGAGTGTTAGCTGTGGTGTACTGGGCAATTCTTGTGTGAGTGTGCCAGTTGTATTGAAGTGTTAACTATGGTGTACTGGACAGCTCTTGTGTGAGTACCAGTTGTATTGGAGAGTTAGGTGTGGTGTACTGGGCAACTCTTGTGTGAGTGCTAGTTCTATTGGAGTGTTAGCTGTGGTGTACTGGGCAATTCTTGTGTGAGTGTGCCAGTTGTATTGAAGTGTTAACTATGGTGTATTGGGCAGCTCTTGTGTGAGTACCAGTTGTATTGGAGAGTTAGCTGTGGTGTACTGGGCAACTCTTGTGTGAGTGCCAGTTCTATTGGAGTGTTAGCTGTGGTGTACTGGGCAACTCTTGTGTGAGTGCCAGTTCTATTGGAGTGTTAGCTGTGGTGTACTGGGCAACTCTTGTGTGAGTGCCAGTTGTATTGAAGTGTTAGCTATGGTGTATTGGGCAGCTCTTGTGTGAGTGCCAGTTCTATTGGAGTGTTAGCTGTGGTGTACTGGGCAACTCTTGTGTGAGTGTGCCAGTTGTATTGAAGTGTTAGCTGTGGTGTACTCGGCAACTCTTGTGTGAGTACCAGTTCTATTGGAGTGTTGGCTGTGTGTGTACTGGGCAACTCTTGTGTGAGTGCCAGTTGTATTGAAGTGTTAGCTATGGTGTATTGGGCAGCTCTTGTGTGAGTGCAAGTTCTATTGGAGTGTTAGCTGTGGTGTACTGGGCAACTCTTGTGTGAGTACCAGTTGTATTGGAGTGTTAGCTGTGGTGTATTGGGCAACTCTTGTGTGAGTGCCAGTTCTATTGAAGTGTTAGCTATGGTGTATTGGGCAACTCTTGTGTGAGTGCCAGTTCTATTGAAGTGTTAGCTATGGTGTATTGGGCAACTCTTGTGTGATTTCCGGTTAACTTGAAACAATGAAATATAAATAGTGAGAAAAAAAATCTAATTGTTGGCAAAAGTATATATGGGAGGTGGGGTGAGGGATGAAAAAGGGTCGGGGGATCGGGGGTGGGTAGTAAAGCTGGGTAAACGGGGAGATTGGAGGGGGACCCTCAAATAAAAATAGAGAAAAAAATCGTTTTGTCATTTTTGTATTTGTTACAAAGACATGGAACCGAGTGTAAGCTATGGTGTACTGAACAATTCTTGTGTGAGTGTCAGTTGTATTGGAGTGTTAGCTGTGGTGTATTGGGCAGCTCTTGTATGAGTGGATGTAACTGTATGTGTGGATGGAATGTTGATGAGGTTGTCTGTGAGGATGTGTGGGCAGGTGTGTGCACGGTATGGCAGGGAGATGTGATTTATTTGTTCTGTGGTGTGTGCATGATATATGTATGGATGTGAAGTGTGTGGATCTGTAGTGGTGCAAGTGTGTTCGGTAAGGAAGGGGGATGTGTTATGAATGTGCTTTTTTGTATGGATAGATGGAAGCAGGGTCGGAATGTGTGTGGTCAGAGTGACTGAGGTAATGATGGAATGTGTAGCAGTGAATGTGAGAATGCTATGACCCTGGCGTTCAACTACTGGAGTAGAAGAGATGTAGCCTGGTGGTGGGTACCAGTGGCTCCTGTCCATGTAACTAACCTGGACTTGTTGTAACTTGATGAAGGAACGTAATGGAACACGTATGTGGAGTGACCTGGAAGAACCTTTACAGCACAGATGTACTCAAGGGCATGTTCCCAATCTCTATAATTTAGGTGATATAATGCAACTATTCCTAATCATGGTGTCAGCATTTGTTAAAATCTGGTCATCTATGGTCAAATATCATTCCCCCTCTGCTTTTTGCAAATGTGAGAAATGTAGGAATACTTTGTAATAAACTTAACACCAGAGCAAACTGTTGTATGTCAATGACTTAAATTCATACTTACATAACTTAGTACTTTGGGCACAGGACAGTTTGCTTTGGACATCTTTACAAAGGACTGACCCATGTCGCTGTTGTGTGTCCTCTATGTGAGCCCTGATGTCTTTGGATTGCAGCACATAACAAATAAATAAATTAAATTAAATAGGTGTGTCGGTCCTTACTAACACCAAAGGTTTTTTTTTTAATCAAAGGTCCCATTTCATCTTAGTCTTGTAGAATTCTCAAAAGCCATAATCAGCCAAAAGTGGTAAGGCCTTAGGCCCAGACAGTGTTCCAGCAGACTTGTATAAAGAAGAGGTAGATATATGGGGCCCTGTCCTGCGCAAACCTTTCAACATAGTTATTAAATTAAACACAGTACCTCCCACCTGGCAGGATATTTGCAAAGGTAAATTTGTCCCACCTTCAAATGTGGTTAGATGATAATAGCATCTATACAGCTCCTGTATCACAGCAATCATATGCAGAGGAGCCTTTCTTTTTTGAAGGATCTGCCACAATTTATCTCTAGAGACCACATCAAAAGTGGTCCTCAGGTCCACTAATTAGTGGCCTACAGGCCCACTTTCAGAAGCACAAAATGCACGGTGGACAAAAGTTTTAGATTATTTTTATTAATTGAGAAGTATACTGTGCTTAAGCGTATGAATTTATACCCAATATTTGTGCACCTGAGGACCACTTTTGATGTGGTCTCTAGAGATAAATTGTGGCAGATCCTTCAAACAAGAAAAGCTCCTCTGCATATGATTACTTTGATCCAGGAGCTGTATAATAAGAATCAGGCCGTAGTAAGATATGGTATGGCTGGGCAGATCACTGCCCCTTAGCTGTACATAGGCGTGTGAGACAGGGCTGCGTCCTTGCACCTTTACTTTTATGCATCTATTTGGAAGAAATCCTAGCAGCTCTGTTAGAGGATAGCATGGACTTCCCAAAGATAGGACAGGACATATATCCTGCTCTCCTCTATGCAGACGATGCGGTCCTGTTATCCATCACACCCCTGGGGCTGAAAATCTGCTTGCTGATCTTGACCTAAGCTTAAATGTAAGAAAAACGAAAGTCACAGTGTTTATGCCAAATTTCAACCAAGCAACGCAGATTGAACATCGAAGTGGAAGGCTGCTCTCTTAGCAAGTTACATTTTATGATTATTTGGGAATCCGGTTGAATGAAAGTGGTCATTGGATCTCCCAGCTAGAGAAGGCATGCACCACGCTGGGGAAATATGGTGGAGCAACACTTTCTTTTTTTAGCAGACATGGGAGAGGGGCAGTTCACCTGGCTATTGAGCATTATGGCAAACATGCTATCCCTGCCACACTTTATGGCTCAGAGCTATGGGGTAATACAAACATTATTAGCCCAACCAGGGTGGAAAATAAATTCTTGAAACAACTTCAACAGCTCCCTCTTTCTACCCCCAACACACTTATACACCTGGAACTTGATGTATGCCTAATTGGTAGCCAAGCTTCTCTCTCCACAACATTGTACTGGCTGAGGCTTTGGACCTCTAAAGAGCCGGGGTAGTATTTGAATGACTTGAAATATTTCTTGGACCTTGGGGGTGGAAATAGCATTCCTTGGGTGGCCCATGTGAAAATAGTCTGTTTGAACTTAATGAGGCTAGACTGTGGGAGGAGCCGCAAAACATAGATAAGGCGGCTTATCGAACAATTAAGAAAGCAGCTATTGTCAACTCGAGGAAAAAGATGATTTAAAACGCAGGTAGACTGTACTGCGGTTCGATGTATCTTTGCTCTATATTTGAATTTGTTCTAGAAAGGTATCTCAATTACATATCCCCCCCATATGCAAGATCACTCTTTGTTAAATTGCGATTTGGGACTTTGCAGACAGCTACTTTAACCGACCTCTGGGCTGAGGAGGCTCAAAGGATTTCCCTGTATGTGGTCTGGTGATGAGACAGTGGTTCACTTCCTGTGTCTGTGTGCTGTTTCAAAACCACTGAGAGAGATTTATCTACGCCCTATGCTCAGGGAACCTGGTGTCTGCTCCACCATTGAGGCACTGGAGTTATGTAAAGGAACCACAAACCCATATATATAGGCTGTGCTGCTCAATATGTTCACAGAGCCTGGCTTTTAAGACGAAAATGGTAGAGCCCAGTGATAGAGTAAAACATGATATTGAATTTTCTTGAATATGTCAAATGGATATTATTTATTTATATGATGAACTGACATGGATACCAATCATTGTTAATAGCAAGAGGCAGTAGGGCTGCGATTATAGTCTCCCTACTGGACTCTTAAGAAGAGACCTGATTTATCTTTTTTCTTTTTTTTTTTATTATGCACATTGCACTTTACCATATGTATTCTTTTGATCTGTAATGAATTCTGATTGATTGTGTTTTAAAAATGTTATTCATGTATTCATGCATGTTTTTACGTGTGTGACTTTTATGGCATTCTTGCCGAATAAAGCTCATTGATGCTAATGATGATAATCCAATTCCTAAGAAACCCACACAACTCAAGATCCAGAAATGGAAGATGATACTCAAGCTCTAAGGACATCTACTCCCTTCTCCTGAAGGTGGCACAAGATGTTGGTGAAGTGAAATCATCACTGGCAAAGCTATCCTCAAAGGTGGTACAACTGGAATGAAGGATGAAAAGTTGAAGCCAAAACTAAGGAATCTGTAGGGTAAATGTCTGGAAGCTTAAGAGCATACAATGACTTGAAAGTAGAGATGAACAAATTGCAGAACGCCCATACTGAGCAAAGTGTCAGATGCAGGAATCTTAATCTTCTCCTGGTGGCAGCTGAAGAGTGTGAAGATAAAGAAAAAGATGTGTACCAATGTGTGGTTAATGCCATTTTAGAGCTATAGGGTAAATGGACACTTAGCCCCCAGGATCTAAACTTGGCATACCGAGTTTGAAATACGGGTTTTAAAAGGCCACGTCCGATCATCTTTACTCTGACCAAAATCAGTATCAAGCAACGGATACTAAAAGCTGCAAGAGATTAAGGGAATGTTTTACAGAGAGGCACCCAGATTTCAGTTCATCCTGATTTCCCTAAGTAAGTTTTTGCAAAGAGAAGATCCTTTGGAGAAGTGAAGGCCCGACCAGGGACCTCCAAATCAGCTTAATGAGCCATCCATAATGAAACTATATCTAACAGAAGAGGTTAAAAGCACTGAAGTTCCAAAGGAGGCCTTTGATTGGTTAAGAGAAATCAAAATTAACCTTGGCAAAGTCAGCTAGATAGGAACATTTTGTAGTGAATTGAACTGGCTTATAGTGGGAGGAAAACAACTTGTATGCTTTACAAGTGGGTACTTTTATTATTATGTTTGGTTTATTTTTATCATGGTAATTATTTATAATTATATATCTGTTGCCTTTATTTAATAATAATAGTGCTGAGATCTTTTAACAGGTGCAATTTTCCAAAGACACAAGAGGGGTTGCTTCTGGATAGCAGGAGGGGTTATTTCTGGATTGTTTAACGTCTTCCGCCGCCATGTGCGCTGTAACGACTATAATGTTGAATCGAGACTAAAGATAAACACGTCCTTTCCTCTAAAATGTCCAGACTCTTGAGGAATCCTTCCTTTAGCGTCCTTTGATCACTTCAACGCAAAGGAGCCTCGGTGTATACTACATAACGGAATAACTCCTATGGTAAAATGGACAATGAGATTGAACAGCCATTATGACATGAATTGCATTCTTGTGGAGTTGTTTCTCACATTTTCCAGAACAAGGTGAACACAAGTATGTGTAAGTTAAAGCACTTGTAATTGTTAAAACTTCATTATTGCTTAATGTTAAAAAGATGAACATGCATGGACTTTAAACAGTAATAATTGTTTATCAGAGCTGCAGAGTGATAGGTTGTTTAAGTTTAGAGAATAATATAGGATTAATTAGGATACATTAATTTGTTTTTATACTGAGAACAGATTGCTAACAAACTGGAAGAGATATAAGATAATGCTAACAGTTTACATTTTTGTGGCTAGATGGAGAGTTGAGACACAAAATGGCAGAAACGTTCTATAGATCAGGTACATTTACAGACAATCATGCTGCTTGACAGACAGATACATGTTGGAGCAGACAGATAGAGCGGGGAGTTTACAGAGATGATTTACTAAAAGATATAGTAAATATAGGCTCTTCCTAAATTGGACAACTGAATACCACCATTGTACTCGGCTAAGCTTCGGTGCCAAATTACATGACATTCACCTTTTTAAATTTTAGGATAGCTTCATATTGATGAATAATACTTTAGAATTCTTTACAGGTCCTATGGATAGAAACTATTTATATGTATGTATGTTTAGGTATCTATATATTTATATATATATATGGATAAATGCAAGCCTCAGAAGGGATACATTACTCACCATAATCATATTTCTGATGCTTGTATCTGCTTAGATTCACATGCAACCCACCCTTCCTCCCCTCAGAGAGAAGGTGCATGGATGCTTACAAGCTTGTCTGATACGTATCTGCTTGGATACAACTGTACTCACGCTACACCTCATACTACCTCATGTCAGAAAAATAACAATCTGAGGGACCTGGACGCGTGAGGGATCATGGGTACAGTGGACGTCACACTAAAGATAGTATTACTGGCATGCCCTGTTGATGTCCCTTTTCGAGTTTTGAAAACAACTGTAATATTCTGCAGCTTCCATTAGATGTCGGCCTATGCACAGCATGTGAATCTAAGCAGATACAAGCATCAGAAATACGGTTACAGTGAGTAATGTATCCCATATATATATATTTCTGAGGCTTGTGGAATCTGCTTAGATCACATGCTGTGCATAGGCCGACATCTAGTGGAAGCTGCGGAGTATTACAGTTTGTTTTTCGAAACTCGAAAATGGGCGTCGACACAGGCGTGCCAGTAATACTATCCCTAGTGTGACGTCCAGTGTACCCAAGATCCCTCACGTGTCTAGGATCCTCAGATTGTTTTTTTCCGCCATACTGGTCGGAAGCATTTTGCAGAGTCCCATGGCCTTAGCCATACTTTTGCTAATAATCTAAATTTATTATTCTTTATTGACATCCTTCCCCACCCCAACGTCGACCCTCAACACTCGACGACGGCTGGAGAAAACATCGACCGTCGGCTGCTGCACGACGGATCTGGGCCTCGGAAGGCCGCTGGCCTCGGCCCGGGCCTAGTAGGCCGCTGGCCTCGGCCCTGCAAGTAGGGAGAGTGGGGGGTGGTACATACTCTTCACTCCTGGTATATAGGTACACCTTATATATTTCCTACACTTACCAGCCCGCTGCCTCAAGGTGCGTATGGAGGGTACCCCTTTCCAATTCTGCCCCAAGTGCAACCGCAAATACCCTTGGGTCGACAGGCACGCCACGTGCAATCTCTGCTTGCCGAGGGACCACCCCGAAGCGAACTGCAGAGCGTGTAGTAGGTTTAAACCTAAGACACTTAAGGACCGTTCGACAAAGCGTTGGGCCCACCACGCCAGGCAGGCGGCCATGGCAGCGGAGGGCGCCTTCAGCGATGGCAGCGACGCCGTACTTTCGGACGGCGAGGGCATTACGGCGTGGAAAGACAGCCGAGCGCAGGTCCCCGACCTCGGAAGGTCGTCCGGCAGGGCGGCTATGGGGAAGACCCCCGGCGACGCAAGCGCTACACACCCTACACACACTAAGCACATTAAGTCCAACCGAACCTCGACGACGTCGACTTCTCGGACAGAGGCACAGATAGAACGGTCCGACTCGGTGTCCTCTGGGCGCTCTCGATCGAGATCGCCTCATGACGCAAGGCAATCATCCAGTCTTGCCAAGAGTGCCTCGCTCCCTAGACTAACGGAAGTTCGATCATCGGAGGACGAAGACGACTTCCACCCCCAGGCCGCGCTCCAAGAGACGGAGCCCGCAGTTAACACCAGCGAGGCCCCACGCTCGAAAAACACAGATACCTCTTCCGATCCTCGACGCCAGGCGTCGAAAGTCTCCGGGGCCTCCAAGGGACAGGGAAAACATTTTTCCACGCACGGGGAGGGGGGGAAACAGCGGAAAGCACATTCTTCCACTCCTGTAAGACCATCCTTCCCCCTGAAGCAGACAGACAAATACAAGTCTACTGGGAGATCAACATCCAGCAAGGGTACCCTTGATAAGTCCCCTAAATTGCCTACTAAACTCATCCCCTGTTCCAAAGAATGGTCCAGTGAAGACATAGACAGGGTCATGTCAAGGATGTCTCCCTTGGCAGATTTTTACGACAAAAATCCAGAGCATTTCCTCTCGTATGACCCTCAGGGGGCCACACCCTCAGGTTCCACTGATCCTATCCCCCTAAGTAAAAAGGCCCGGTTCGAAAGACCTGAACCCTTTGAGGTGCAGCCTTACTCTACTCCATACTCTACTCCACACCCCAGGTACCAAGGAGAGCCTTTCCCTGAGGGGGACCAGGAGTTTGAAATTATGGAAGAACAAACCGGGACGGAATACTATGCGGATGATGAGGACCAGGAGGAGGGGGAAGATGAGCAGGAAATTTACAGAGTAGATTCCCCGGTAGAGAACGAAGCCCCAATTACCGACTCGCCAGTCGATAACCAGCCCCTCCTTAATGAGGTTCTCGCTCGCGCGGCAGAACATTTTCACATCGACACCCACGGGGTACAGGAGGAAAGGGACTTCGCAGAAGAGTTGGTGGGAGAGAGGAGGCCGGTCGCTCTGACCATCCCTATCCTTAAATCCATCCAACGAAGAATAGATCCGTCCCTGGTGAACCCAAACCTCACCAGAGCAGTCAACCCCAGGGTCGAAAAACTTTTCCGGGCAGCCCAGTCTGACCCTCTCTATATAAGAGGACATCTTAAACCAGACTCCCTAGTTGTTACCAACACTCGGAAGAGGGCTGGAACACCCTTATCTTCGTCAGAAGCTCCTCCCGACAAGGAGAGCAAGAAACTTTACAGGTTTGGCAGGAAGGTAGCCTCAACGTCCGCCTACCAAGCAAGGATTGCTAACTCCACCACCCTGTTGGCCAGCTACAACTGCCATCAATGGGAAGAGGTCGCGGCACTCATAGCCTCTGCTCCTGAACCGTTAAAGGGCCAATTGGCTCGGATCTCGGCAGAAGGGAGAGCCGTGTCTGGTTGCATATTGAAAGCAACTTTCGACGCCGCGGACAACGCAGGGAGATTGATAGCAGAAGGTACTGTTATCAAAAGACATGCGTGGTTACGGCAGTCGGGGTTCAAAACAGAAACTCAGGCTTCATTAATAGACAAGCCGGTGGAACCCGATCTATTGTTTGGGAAAGCGGTCGAAGACGCACTGAAAAACGCCAAGGACGAATACGAAACACTGAAATCCCTTGGCCAACTAACCAACAAACCCCCTAACCAAAGGGGGAACAGTAATTTTCATCGCCCACGCGGCCAAAATTCACAAAGAGGCAACTATGCCCAGGGACAGGGTACACAGTGGACCAACAGCCAGCAGTCTACCCAAAGTTATGGCAGGGGTAACAAAAGAGGTCGTGGAAGAGGCAGAGGCAGCCCCAACAAGGGAGGTGGCACGCCTCCACCAAAGCAGTGACGCTCAGTTCAGGGTCCCTTCTCACGCAACCCCAGTAGGGGGACGCATTTCCAACTTCACCCAAGCTTGGGAAGGGATCACCTCAGACAGATGGGTGCTGTCAACAGTGTCCACAGGATATTGTATAGAATTACTGCAGCGTCCCCGGAACCATCCTCCACGACAAAGAGTACACTCCTTAGAACATCAGAAGATCCTTCTCGAGGAGATCGCCATTCTGCTAGAAAAGGACGCGATAGAACTCGTCCCAGGACACCAGGTAAACAAGGGTATCTATTCAACTTACTTCCTTGTGCCAAAGAAAGATTTGACAATGCGCCCAGTATTGGACTTGCGGCCTGCCAACAAGTATGTCAAGCCCCAAAAATTCCGTATGACCACGCTACAAGAGGTAATCCCCCTCCTAAAAAAGGGGGATTACATGGCAACCTTGGATATGAAAGATGCTTATTTTCATATTTCCATGCTCCCGGCGCACAGAAAGTACTTGCACTTCAAGGTGGACAGTCGCCACTACCAATTCAAGGTACTGCCCTTCGGGATAGCTTCAGCACCAAGGGTATTCACCAAGGTACTGGCGGTGGCAGCTGCACACCTACGCAGGGAGGCAATCCCAGTGTACCCTTATCTGGACGACTGGCTCATAACGGGGGAAACCCCAGGAATTTGCAGGACAAACATTCAAAGGACTATCGACCTCCTCCACGAATTAGGCTTCTCAATCAACGAGAAGAAGTCAAGCCTGGTGCCAAGCACCTCAAAACAGTTCCTAGGAGCAATCCTAGATACTCAGCAAGGGTTGACCTTCCCTTCGGAAGAGAGAATTCGGAATATACTACTGCAAATTCCACATTATCAGTCCGGTCAACAAATAACGGTACGCAAAGCAATGCGGTTACTGGGCATGATGGCGTCATGCATTTACCTGGTCCCCCACGCGCGACTGTGCATGCGTCCCATGCAGGAATGGTTGGCGAAACAGTGGTCTCAGGCAAGTGGTCAGTGGGACGATCTAGTGGTCGTTTCGCCAACACTTGTACAGAGCCTACACTGGTGGACAAGAGAGAATCTCGCAAGGGGAAAACCCTTTTACGATCCCGAAGTACAGGCAGTGGTGACTACAGATGCATGCCTGACTGGGTGGGGAGCTCACCTTCTCCACCACACAGCTCAGGGTCTCTGGTCTCACTCAGTAGCCAAGAACCACATAAACCTGCTAGAGCTTCTGGCAGTATTCAGAGCGCTTCAGGCGTTCGAGCCCCATCTACTAAACTTGTCGGTGCAGATCCACACGGACAGCACGACAGCCATGTTCTATCTGAACAAGCAAGGAGGGACTCGTTCGCCAAATCTGTCCAAGCTTGCCCAGAAAATCTGGATATGGGCACTCAGACGGAACATCTTCCTGTCATCGCAACATGTTCCAGGGGAGCTCAATTCCCTAGCGGATGCTCTAAGCAGAAACTCCCTCCCAGAAGAACACGAATGGGTCCTTCATAGAAAGATCGTAGGAAATCTCTTCTTTCAGTGGGGTTTCCCCACTATAGACTTATTCGCCACAAGCGAAAACAAACAATGCCCAGGATTTGCATCCAGGTTCCCCCAGCCAGACTCCCAAGGGAATGCCCTGTGGATGAACTGGTCAGGGATGTTTGCGTACGCTTTTCCACCAACTCCTCTCATCAGGAAGGTGGTGTACAAGATGAACAAGGAATCGATGACGCTCATCCTAGGTGCTCCCATGTGGGCGAGACAACCATGGTTTCCACACCTACGCAGGATGGCGGTGTGCGAACCCATCAAACTTCCAGCCTGGTACAACCTACTGTCCCAGCAACAAGGTCAAACAGTGCACCAGCAACCCAACTCAATGAACCTGGCAGCATGGCTCCTGAGGTCATAGAGTTTGGACATCTCAATTTACCACAGAGGTGTATGGACATCCTAAAAGAATCCAGGAAACCAAACACAAGGCACTGTTACTTTGACAAGTGGAAGAGATTCGTTATTTGGTGCCAGAATAAACAAATCAACCCTGTTGATTGCACTCCTTCCAACATTGTGACATACATGCTCCACCTGCTGGATGCAGGATTGGTTTTTAACTCTCTGAAAGTACACCTGGCAGCCCTCTCGGCTTACACCACATCCCATAACAAAGTGTCGTGGTGGAAAGTACCAGTAGTTAAAGCCTTCATGGAAGGAGTAAAGAGACTTCACCCTCCTATTTCGAACCCACCGCCAGGATGGGACCTTAATGTGGTGCTAGCTAAGCTCATGGGGCCCCCCCTTCGAACCCATGCATAAAAGTAGTCTCAAACACCTGATTTATAAAACGGCCTTCTTAGTAGCCATTACCTCTATAAGAAGGGTCAGTGAAATTCAGGCTCTGTCAGTGCAGGATCCTTTCTTTACTATCCACAAAGACAAACTGGTTTTACGCACACACCCTAGGTTCTCACCTAAATTTATATCAAAGTTCCATGTAAACCAGTCCATAGAGCTTCCGGCTTTCTTCCAGAACCCGCAAAGCTCGGCTGAGGTGAAACTACACACCCTAGATGTGCGTAGGGCGGTCCTCTACTATGTAAATAAGACCAGACCGCTAAGGAAAACAGATCAACTGTTTGTCTCCGTAGCTACAGGCAGAGAGGGAGATCGCGTCTCTAAGGGCGCTATCTCGAAGTGGATTATCAACTGTATACAGCTGTGTTACTCTCTTTCTGAAAAAACTCTGCCTTTTACGCCAAGAGCCCACTCTACTAGAGGCATTGGGGCCACTCTGGCTTTCATTGCAAATGTTCCCCTCGACACCATTTGCAAAGCAGCTACTTGGAGCTCTATTCACACTTTTACTCAGCATTACTGCATTGACACTCATTCCAAGACAGATACACAAGTGGGACAAGCGGTTCTAAGACACCTGTTTGCTCATGACCCTTCTCACATCCCACCTCCTTCTTCTGGTACTGCTCGCTAATCTATGCACAGCATGTGATCTAAGCAGATTCCACAAGCCTCAGAAGGGATACATTGCTCACCGTAATCGTATTTCTGATGCTTGTATCTGCTTAGATTCACATGCGACCCACCCTTCCTCCCCTCCGAGAGAAGGCGCATGATTGCTTGTAGTCTTACCTTTCTGTCTATCTGCTTGGATTATCTGTACTCACGCTACTCCTCATGCTTCCTCATGTCAGAAAAAATACAATCTGAGGATCCTAGACGCGTGAGGGATCTTGGGTACACTGGACGTCACACTAGGGATAGTATTACTGGCACGCCTGTGTCGACGCCCATTTTCGAGTTTCGAAAAACAAACTGTAATACTCCGCAGCTTCCACTAGATGTCGGCCTATGCACTGCATGTGAATCTAAGCAGATACAAGCATCAGAAATACGATTACGGTGAGTAATGTATCCCATATATATATATATATATATAT
The DNA here is from genome assembly GCF_040938575.1 of Ambystoma mexicanum. NCBI lineage: Eukaryota > Metazoa > Chordata > Amphibia > Caudata > Ambystomatidae > Ambystoma > Ambystoma mexicanum. Next base: position 315,189,543 of record NC_090932.1, read on the forward strand.
ATATATATATATATATATATATGTATATCTCAAGGAAAAAACCTTAGTTGCAGGGACATTAAGGTGAGAAGTTAATGAAACAAAAACCCCTGTAGTTCAGCTAAAGCCACCTTAACTTCGCACCCCCTGTTGTGCAGCCTACGACCAAAATGATGATGTCACAGATCACATCACTAATGACATCACTAATAACATGCTGTATGAGAACACTGATGGCATCACCAATCACATCACTGCCGACAACACAAATTTCATTGTATATAACTGATTACATCAATAATGGAATTAGACATAACCAAATGTATAAGTTAGCTCATGAAAACTTTGATTATCTTAATAACAATTTAGGCTGTGGACTTGGCCATGACAAAGGCCATAGCTAGTGGGTGGTTAGTGTTCAAAAATACCAATTTGCATTGTTAAACGCCATGTCTAGTAGCCCATCACTGTTTTAAAATATACAGTGGGTCACTTTGAAAGCTGTAGTCAGTGGCCATGGCTGAAGACCATAGCTAGTGCCCATTGATATGTTAGAGTATACAGTCGGCACAGCCAAAGGCAGTGGCCACTGGCTAGTATTGTGTTGATGGCCATTGCTCGTTGCTGGTTAGTGTATATAATACACAGTGGGCACAGCCGAAGGCCATAGCTAGTGGCTGGTTAGTGTTGTACATTACACAGTGGGCACAGCCAAAGGCCATCGCTTATTGTATTTTATTATTTTAAAATATACAATGGACATGACCAAAATATGTACAAACTGCTGAAGGTCAAAGGTCATGGCTAGTGGCCCATTAATATGTTAGAATATATAGTGGGCACAGCCAAAGATTGTGTCCACTGGCCAGTATTGTGCTTAAATCCATGGCTTGTGCCTGATCAGTGTGTATAATATACAGTGGACACGGTCGAAAGCTATATACACTGGTAAGGACCAAAATCTATGGTTGTTAGCCTGTTAGTGTTTTAAAATATTCAATGCACATGGGTGAATGTTGTGACCACTGTCAATAACTGAAGGCCATGACTAGTACCCATTCATGTGTTAAAATATATCTGGCCATGCATACTGATCATGGTTGAAGGCCATGCTTAATGCCGGTTACTGTTGTAATGTAATTAGTGATGTCATCAGTGATGTGATCTGTGATGTCATCATTGTGGTCTTAGGCTGTGCAACAGAGGGTGCGAAGTTAATGTGGCTTTAGCTGAATTTCAGGGGTTTTGTTGTATTACGTTCTCACCTTAACCTCCCTGCAACTAATGGGTTTTTTTTGGATTGCAAAGGCTTTGTTACAATGTTTTGCTCACATTAACGTCCCTGCAACGAAAGTATTTTCCTTGAATTTTAAGGATTTTGTTATTCCATAGATTTTTAGAATGCTTCCTGACCACTAGCATGGTCTTCGGGCATGGTCAGTGGGCACACCCTTTGGCCGTGACCACTGTCCATTCATAAACGCTAACAGACCACTAGCCTTGGTCTTTGGTCATGGCTAGTGGTCATTACCGAACACTACCAAACCACTAGGCATGCCCTTCGGCCGTGGCCGGTGGGCACGGCCACTCTGTATTTTAAAACACTTGCAACCCATCGCTCAAAGACGTTCATCAATCACAAACTGATTTTGTCCTGTTTTGACAGTTGTATTGTTATGTAGAAAAGATTGCAGGCTTTGATCACTCACAATGTTTTTAGGCAATGTGCAGTGAGATTAAAGTATTTGCCATGGACCACACATTTTGGTTAAGCAGCGTGCTCCAAGCCGCTTGTTTTATGTTCAGTCTCTTGGTGATTGTTGTGATACATCGTACAACCCCAACTAATCACCTTTAAGCAGCACGGAAATGGGAAAAAAATGACCAGCTGCATGAATAACATATGCCCAGGTACTTTTTCCCCATAATGAACATCAAAAGCTGGCACCCATGAATATACGCACAGTGAGTGAACATATATCTTAAAGTGAAATATACAAATGTAGTTCAATTAACTTTCCCCTTAGAAGAAAGTGCGCAAGACAAAATAGCATTGGACCTTTACAAAAAATAATGAACACCAGAAAAATACCTGAGAGGAAATGTTCCAATAAATATGCTGGCAAAGTATAGCATGTGCTCACCTTTTAAAGCTAGCAATCTGTCATCAAATATTCCCTGGGAAACAAAATCCCAATACGAAACAAGTGCTTGTGGTCTTGTGGGTAAGCGTCTGCTCTGAGAACCTGAGTAAGATCCTGGTAGCCAAATACTTGAGCAAGCTTGCCAACCTCAAATGACACCATGCGTTGCGTCCGCCCTCTGAAAAAAGGACATGTGTCCTTTACTTGTGCCCTGAAAAGGAGCCAAAATCAGGAGAGAATAACTGCACCAGTGTCCAGGATTACAAAACTTCTTGCCAAATCGTGGGCAATTAGCATGACTTACTTGCCCTCTCATCATTTTCCCTCCTCACCCTCATGTCTGGCTTTAAACAATACTCTGCTTGATAAAGATAACTTGAAAAGTACACATTCCATAGTGTCGCTCAAATATATAAATCCTTATTGAACTATGTAAGGCAAAAAGTGTACAATGGTGCCATCCCCTCTCCCCCCTTGACTGGCAGACTACAAATACCAGAATGCAATTCAGCAAAGGGCAAAGAAAATTGTCCCTGAGTGAAATACTTTCAAGGACTGACAATAGCACGTTTTTTAAAAAAAACGGATGCCTGTGTTTTCTTAGTGTCTTATGAGATATTTAAAACAAAGAAAACACACGGCACCAGACTATGGACTGTTTTCCATCCATGCAGTAACCAGGACCAACCCTACTTAGCTTCAAAGTGAGGAAGGGGCTGGCTAAATAACTACTGCACAGAATAACCCCAAACCACGCATGGATCACGAATCAACGCTGCATGCCAAAGTTGTTTCGGACCTGGTCCAAATCCGTCCAGCGGTTTGGGCTGTGCGCTTTGGCAAAAATGTACCTTGTTTGTCTATGGGAAAGTGAATGGGAAGTAGGCCCCCACATTTGGAAAGAAATATGTTTTTGATGCTTGATAACTTTTATTTTTTAACAAATCTTTACAAAACTTTTCAGTCTAAGGGGCCTGCAGGTTGTTAATCACTTTCAAGATGTCAGCCAAAACCGTTACGCGAATCAAAAGTTATTAACAATAGAATGTTGAGGTGTTCCTATGGGAGTTCGACTCACCTTAACTTTAGGGCAGCTATCGCCACACTATAATATATATATATCCAACTTTCTCTTCTTAAATACCTCCCTGCTAGAGTCCTTCGGTCCTCTAGCTAAAACTCTCTACAGGTCAGACGTTCTACAAGCAGAGAGTGGGAGATAGATCTCTGTCTTCGGCAGGAGCCTCCCTCTGGAACAGCCTTTCTGTCCCTCTCCAACTTGAGCCGGATCTCCTTAAGTTCCGGAAACTTCTCAAGACTTACCTTTTCTCCTCCTCCTTCCCTCTCCCCCTCCCTTGCTAATCTGCTGCTGCGGTTGGTGCCTGGTCCCTTATGTGCCTTACTTGGGCCAGGCCCTCCTCATCCAGCACCCTTGAACCAACACTTGCCCTCGGGCTCCCTTCCCGAACTAGCCTGAATCTGGTCCACCCCTTCCTCACACCAGCTCCCCTTATCCCTGGCTTCACCCTGCTACTTGCCCTCCTGGACTTACCTCAGCACTTGCCCAGCTCCTGGAGCCCGGACTTCTTGCACATCTCCCTTGCCCCTTACCAGCCCTTCCACCCTGACCTGCCCCCTCCTGCTTGCACTTATTGTCACTGCACTTGCACGGTCCGACTGTCACAAGGCCTAGTAGGACCGTTTACTGTTATTGCTTTTCTCATCTGTCCCCTCCCCCATTGTCTTGTGGCGCCTATAAACACTTGTGTATAGGCACCATAGAAATGTTTCTATAAATGCAAATGTTTAAAAAAACAATATATATGTATAGTACGGTGCTTTTATCTGTAAACTGATGCCGTAATAAACTGGATATTTGAGGGATTTCGTGACATTCTTTTTGGTGATCTAATTGGAGGAAATTATTGACTGGCGTTCGACTTTTTTGTGTGGCGTCCCCCTTGGGAGAGATGAAACAACTTTCCCTTTTTCTGAAATATATATGCCCCCCGTGGACCAATCCTCACCAAACATTGCAAATTAAGTATATGGCCCCCTCAGATTGATTCTGCAAAGTCTGATTAGGATTCATCCAGGGGGGGCAATGTTGTAGGGGGGTCCCAAAATGTGTGGTTTTCCTCATAGACACAATGGAAAAAAGGTTTTGCTCATGCCTATAGCCCAAACCGCTGGACGGATTTTCACCAAATTTGCACCACGAGCGGCGGCTTGGTCCCGAAAGCATGCTTTTGTAGAATTGGTGTTATTTGAAGGACACAACCACCACAGTAGTAATATGTGTATAGTAATTATAAGTAATCTAGTGGGAGTATAAAGTGTTTGTTATATGGTGGAATGATATAATTGTACTGGATATGGTATTCATGATTGTAGTGCAATTGAGGATAGTGCTTATGGAAAATGCATTTGTTTATAGTTGGTATGGTTACTTGGTTGCATGCAGTAATGAAGCTGAAATCTCTGGTTCGTATTCTGTGGGGGAAAAAACTATCATTTTTTTATTGTTTTATTTTACAATCCGAAAGAACTATAATTTGTTAAGCAGGATAACCCTCATAAACAGTACATTCGATGTAGTATGTTTGGTACAATAGTAGTGTATGATACACTTTTGTTGTATTGACATTAAATAATCATTGGGACATTGAGAAAAAAATCCACACAGGATAAAAAAAAAACGATTCCAATTATGTGAGTGTAAGTGTGATATTATGTTTGTTTGAAGTGTGTTGTCATTAAGGGACTGTTTAAAGTAGACAGATACCTGTTGGCGTATTCTAACTACATTAGCCTTTAGAAGACGTTTTGTAGTAACAAGAATTTTGACGGTGTATTTGAAGTGTATTGCAATTGAGGGTATTTACCTATTGGCGTATTTTAACTAGATTGACTTTTAAAAGCACTATTGTAGTATTATGGATATAGTTAGATGCCTGTTGGCGTATTGTAAGCATTTGTTGTGCTACAGTTTAATGGGTAAATTTGGCTTGAAGGAATATTAAGTAGGCATTTGTTAGATTTGCTGGTAACCTATGTTTTGAAGTAACGGAGGTGTCATTTACATTCAAACCAACCACTTCATTTTTTTGACATATGCAGTATAGTGCCCTTAAGTGGTTGTGGCACCAGTATGGTATATTATACCTACTGTTGTGAAGGTTTTCTTGCCAAGAGACACTTTGCATGTGTAAAGCTAGTGAGTTTACAGTTATTTTGAGTATTTATACCTTAGAAGCATTAGTATGACATATTGGCTATCTGAGTTTATTTGTGTGCTGGAACGATTGTCTGAATTGCAAAAAGGACATAATATGCCATGATTTGCATTCTGCAGAAACTGCTGAAATGGAATGGATTAACAGTTTGGTATGGATACATATACAAATTGTTCATTGGTGATGTGCTCAAGTGGAAACATGGTTACAGAGAGTGCATGTATGGTTCCACGTCTATGAAATCTGGAATATTTCATTTATAGGGATGTTTTTGATTTCCAGTACTTGTAGTAAGTACACTAGGAATTCCTGAGGATCTTCTTGTGTGTTTATGGTACATTTTACCATTCCTGCACAGTAATACAATTCTTGCCTTATACCTGCCTTATACCTGAGACACTTTAAGTGCTGTCTGGATTATTTGTGGCATTTCTATGAAGGACGAGCATTTGCAAACACAACTGGTCCGAGCCTTTTAAGTAAATGTTGTGAAAAATTGGTAGCAATTGGTGTCTTCTGATGGACGTGCAGTTGAGTTTGTAGTAGCCAGTTCTGTGGTTTTATTATTTGATGGAGAACAGTTAGTTGTTGTTTCTTTAGCGGTATTGTTGGAGATCTGTTGTAGGTTCTGTTTGTATTCGTTTTCTTTTTTAAAGGTTTTCTTTTTTGAGGTACAGGGTACATATCTAGATGGGGGTGTACAGTGCAGGTAGTCTGTTGTATTCTAGGATGCAAGGAATGCCACCATTGACTTTGTTTGCATCAAAGTTAACTAGGAATAGACCATTGAGTGTACAGAAATATGAAGGTGATACGCAACTCATACCTTCTTTAAAGACTGTGGTGCCAATGTCAATCAATGCATGATCTAGGGTTAGAGCTTGCAATTTGTGAATAGTGACAGCATATGCAAGAGACAGAGACAATTGTTCTCTATGTACATACATGTCTTTGAAAAGAAGGAAACATGCTATTGTACAGCCAATTTGTTTTACTTATACAAGTTTGTCAAAGTGGATGTTGACAAACTGAATGTTATTGCCATGTGGATATGTTTGGAAGCCAACAACTGTACCAATTGCTCCATTGACTAAACATTGTTCTACGTCAAGGTTACGTTTTAGAATTACTCTGCTTTTAAGATACAAAGTTAACATTTTCTCCAATCCAGCTGTGTTAGAGATGCATTTTTCTATGCTATTTAGTTGTGCTGTTGCTTGTTGACACATAGGGAGTGTCATGCTGTGCACTTCTAGTTTGTCTGTGGGGCTGATATGCAGTATGGGTTGCATTTCTTTTTTTAACATTGTCTGTTGAATTGACTTCAGCTTGCCAGGTTTTAGCATTAAGGACGTGCATTTTATATTTTGTTGAGTTAATTGTTGCATTACATCAGGAGCAGGTGTGTTTTGCCCATATAGCTCGTGGATTAGTCTACTATTTAGGATGGATTTTGCATCTTTAGTAAGCAGACCAGTTCTAATGCTTTTTAAAATGATAGAATAGGTGAGGTCTGCAGATTGACGCATGTTTGCGTTAGTTCTCTGTACTGAAAATGTTGCCATAGATTTACATTTCCAATGCTGCTGAGTGTGTTGCTGCATTGTTTGTGTCGTAATGTTTTGAAAATAGGTTGACCTTTACTGGGGTTAAATGTAGAAGTTCTCAGAAAACAATACTGTGTTTTCTTCCAAACAGTTCTTCATAGTCGGTTTTTAGGACTTCTTGCATTCTGAGGTGAATTAAAGCCAACACGAGGATGAAACCATGGTTACTTCATCTATTAGGACCACTTTCATTTGTTTCAGAATTCTGCATACTTCAGTAGCAGCCTCTGCTGATAATTTGTAGTATTCTAATTTGTTTTGGTGTTCTACTGGAAGGAGCAGTAATCAGTGTAATGTTACACCTCCTATGTTGTAGGCAGCTAAACGTGTGGGGGCTGTTACAACAGCCGAAATGCTGTTATTTGTTAGGTTTTGTAGAAATGTGCTAATTATTTTAATTAAGAATGTTTTTCCAGAACCAGCTTCACCACTTACATACAGGAGCAGAGATACAAGTTTTAGTTTCATGTTTAAAACTTAGTTCAATCTCTACAGGGACTGTTAGGGAGAATTCTCTTTCTATGGCTAATTTCCCTCACCTAGTGAGTTCCCCAGCGGCTTTGGTGGATTTCTGGAGTTTACTTTTTCCACTTGGTAAGAGTATGAGCCTTTTTCCCACTCTTACATGTGTTTTGCCATGTGTATTTCTACTGTTTAAGGGCCTCATCACGAGTTGGGCTGTATTCCCGGCTGTAATACCGTTGACTGTAATAGCCCTAGCACCGACCGGTCCGACTGTATTACTGCCAGATCACAAGTTGGGTGTTGACGGTAAATCCCCATTCCCCATTGGGTCCATTGGATTCAATGGGGTATTTTCAGCGCTAATTATGCGGGCTAATACAGCCTGCGGTAGTACAGCCGAAAACAGGGGATTTTCACCTCCAGAGAAAGGCTGGAGGTAAAACAGCCCATTTAGCGCCCAACTCGTGATAGGGCCAGCCCTTAAATGCAGCTGTAATACCGTTACCACCGCATTTAAGGGCTACAGCCCAACTTGTGATGAGGCTAGTGGGCTCTGGAGGACACCACTCCATGAATCCCACTTTTTTGTGTGTTACACAGCACCTTCCGTGCAGTAACACAGGGTTGTCTTTGAGACTTCCCACTAACTCCATTTTTCTGGGGCTGACTACTGTCCCCCAGAAAACAGATAAAGTTGCCATTTACTTTACATAGTCATTTAAAACTACAGACCGAGTACACCCCATCTTACATGGAGTACTGGAAAGGGTTAACTCCTATCCCTTTTCATCTGAGCCTCTCTGAGCTTTGTTTTGCTCTTTTAACATTTAGACTTGGCTGGTGGCAGTGGTAGCTACCCTAATTTTCCTACCGCGATTATACTATATAAACGTGGTACTGTTCCAGGCTATTGTAATAGCCTCGAACATAAACCCGCGTGATCAAATGCTCTTTCTTTTGTCTCCGGTCGGGTTTATTCGCCATTTCTTTTTGTTAAAGTCCTTCTTGTGTTTTACTTTGCGCAGCAAACCAGGTTTGCCTTCTTTGTTCACCGTCTTTTGGCGGGCTTCTCTCAAGAAGCCCTCCTTTTGGCGCCTGGGTGTCTAGGTGGGCTGAATGTGAGGGAGGGGTGTAGTCACCCCCTGCACAGGGTATCCTTGGAAACCCAAGTTGCACTTTGTCATGATTGGCTAAGGTGGTTGTCCGGGCCGGACAACCCCCCTGCTGGGTGATTGACAGCGAGGCTGTGCGAATGGGGGATTTTCGCATAAAAGGCAGGACTCTTGGGCTGGAAGTCAGAGTCGCCACTGGAACTGCAAGGAACTGAAGAGAAGCGGTGAAGAAGACGGCTGATGCAACTACCCAGTCCCGGTGAAGCCCTGCTGCAGTCCTGAGCTATCTACCCTTGAACGACAAGAGAAGATCCAGTCCGGGGTCTTCTTCCCTTGAGCCTGGTGGGATCAACCAGCTCATCTTCCACAGGCAGAGGATCCTCTTCTTGGTCGAAATCGCTGCACACAGCTGTAGTGGTCCGGATAGCCATCTAAAGAGCCACTCCTGTTTTTAAAGGAGTGCCCCTTTTATTCACTGTTGCTTTTGCTGCTGCTGGCTTCATCCCTGGGTAGTGCAGATCGCTCCAGACGTCCTCCTTCTTGTCCCCACGACTGAAGCCACAGGAACCGTGAGTCTGCAGGAACTACCAGGAACAACTGCTGTAGCACCAGCTCTTCATCACTTGAATAAGGTACTGTGTCTGACCTCGAGGAACTGGGTTGAACCCCTTTCTCCTCACCAAAAGCTTGTCCTTATCTTCCTTCCCTCTTATAACTTTTGCTTCCTCTTTTGACAATATCTAAGTACTCCTGGCAATCTCGAATCGTGAACTGTACTAACCGTGTGATCCTCGACAACAGGACACTGGCGCAGGCCTATTGACTTTTATTCCCTTGTAGGAAAGTGTCATCTGATTCAATCTGCCTTGACAAAAGTATTGTCTATGATTTTTATCCCCAACTCTCTTGTGTTGATTCATGTGCTAAGTGTGTTTTAACTCCAGTGACATTTCTTTCCGTCGGTATGCGTATCTTTAGTAAGACCGAACTGTCATTACTGTCAAAAAGTGATCGCATCTGTTCCCCCGGTAACGTCTTTGTTTCCCAACAACGGTCTGTCAAAACCAATGGTACTTACCTTGAATTGTGCTTCACAAAGTGAATTGGTTGTGTGTAGTGTATTTTACGTGTGATTTTAAAGTAATAGAAGTGAAGTGTTTTACGAACAGATGGTCTAGAAACAAATGTACTTTTACTTTTCAACCAAAAACCTTGAGTCAGTGTTTACTTGAGTCACAGTAATTGTAGTCCTTTGTGTACTGCTCATTTGCTCTTGAGATAAGTCTGGTTGCTCCGCTACTGCTACCACTCTAACAGTGTAGTAAAGGCTTGTACCAAAGGTGAACTTGTATTGCCACTTGCAGTCTTAATTTTGTGTAGTGGTCCCTAAGGGCACTGCACAGGATTCTGCCTAACAGGGGCTTTTAGATAAATGGTGAGCTGTTCGTCATTTAGCTGTGATTTGAGCACTGACAACTCTTGTTCATATTGTTTAGATTGATACATGTTATTTACTCCCTCACTCATGGCGATTTATACTTTATTTAAAATGAGTTGTTCTCCAAGTGGTTCTTGGCTTCCTGTGAGGGAAGGTTGACTGGCCTCAGGAGTGTCTTTATCTAGTATCTATTCTAGATGTCCGCAGACTACCGTGCTCTCCGTGGACTATGCAGGCTGAAAAAAGGGGCCTGTGACTTTTTTTCTCACTTCTATTTTTTAACTGCGAAAGGTGGGTCCAAAAGGAACCTTTTTCTTTGGGTTGTTTTGGTTTTGTATTTTTTTGTTTCTTTTTTGTGTTTTTTTTTCCAAGAGAGGCAAAGTAAGGTGGGGGATGGAAGTGATGGAAGGGGCACCAACCACCGAGATAGAGGGTCAGGTGGACAAAGGCAGATGTTGGGCAGGCCTTGAATTTAAGGAAGGTGGCAGTGTTTCTTGTGCTCCTTGACCACAGCCTGAAAAGCACTCCAAAACTGCTCCCCCCTACAGATTGGTGCATCGAGGTACATACATAGTACTGTGACCCTCGAAAGGTAAGGGTCAACAGTGTACTGTATGGCCTGCGAGGCAGCCGCTGGCATCCTCTGCCCCAAAGGAGTTTCCTTTGTGGTAACAGGAGCAGTTGAAGAAGATGACCCAGAGGGTGTCAACCTACTTTTCCATGAGAAAAGAACTCCCTTTCTCAGAGCACCCGGGTGGTTAGATTTGGTGTGGCGCTGCATGAAGGTGGTCCTGTAGGAATACTTCCCAGGTTTGCCGCGACTAAGTACCACTCAGTGCATCTCACCTTGTCTGCACAAGTGTTTGGGACATCCCCAACGGGGGTGAAAAATTGCCACACCCCGGAATGACTGTGGGTTCTAGAGATTGGGACTTCCTCTACCTCATCTTCATCTTCATCCTGATCTGTACAACCGTGCCTTTTCCCCCACCAGGCCCTCCGGATGGTCATGGTGGTGGGGGCACCTGGGGAGGAGGTATGGCCCCAACAGATGCCATTAGAGCAAATGAGAAGCTCAATGAAAGATCTCCAAAGCAGGTGCTATCTCCTGTACAGTCAGATTGAGAATGAGGAAAAGTAATGGGTGGGTCTCTTCATGGAGCTGTCTGCGGACTGCACAACTGTGCATGGACTACCGAGTCAAAAATAGGCCTTGAAAAGTTGCAAAAAGTTGCCAGATCTACTAAAAATGGATCTAGGAGCTCTGGAAGGGTAAACCTGAAACACCCTAGATTGGCTGGAAATGCAGTTTTAAACTGCGGAGCACAAACATTGTTTGCGGTCATGCTGTTGCACTGCACGGGTGCGATCACATGATGACGCCTGGTATGTCTGCGGTCATCCGCGGACACCCATCGGGCGGGAATCACAGGCCTCATGCATGTGGGTGTCCATAGAACAGGCGCGCTGTCCGCAGATTATTTAAAAGTGCGCCATGAGAGATCGGACATGTCTGGACACAGTGAGTGTACAGGGGCCCCTCCATTTTCAGTAGGCACACACCAGACAGTTTTATAGTCCGCTGACTCATAATTGGGCTTTTAAAAAAAAATATATATACATATATATATGTCACACAACAATAAACAACACATTTATAATATAAAAAATAAATGTTTTCATGAAAGTGATGGGGTATCGGAATGGGAGCCAAATGGGAGGATTAGGAATTTCTGTACAATAATGACCGTGGGAGGAAGGAAGTGAGGTTTCATCAAAGCGTTTTTCATTTACATTTTGGGAATTTAATGGGGCTGATTGTGGGGAGAAGGGGGAAGGGTACAAGAAGGACAGTGAAAGGGAAATGTGCAATGACTTGATTTTTGTCATAATTTAAAAGTTCCTTAAGGTCATTACTTAATTCATCCAATTTTGCAGACAAGTTCATAATTTTATTATGTACAGTTGCAGGTAGGGCTTCTCTTTGTGATTCTTGGGATTGTGTATAATTAAGCCGGGGTGTGGTTTCATTATGAAAACTATGTACTGTAAGAAAAACATAAATTATTATTTCATTGCGGTCTGTACAAATAACATTATTTATTTATATTAAAATGTGTATTGTATACCATGAGAGATGTTATCATCACTCATTTCTTCTTTTGGGAAGTTCTCCTCTGACCACTTAAGTGTGTTTGCCATTTCTGTCAAAGTGAAAAAATAGTGCTTTTTCCTTATAACACATGTTTATATAGTGAATGGTAATAATAGAGAAACAAAAACAGTGTACCTACTATTTTGTTAGAGCTTGTTTGTATGTGAGTATGTATGCAGAGTTGTACTGAGGTGACAATGTGAGTTGCAAAGTTATGATTTGTGCTTGGTGCATTCCAGTATGTTGTGTGCTAAATGAAAACATAAATTGTACATTTTCAAATGATAATTTTGTCCCAAAAAGTATATTTGGGTGTAGTAAATATATGTAATGTTGTTTTATGTATATGTGTTTGTTGGTTGAAGGGTACAACCTTTTTTGTTCTCCCTGTGCTTCTGGGCTTTGTGAATGCTGCCTGATGTTCGCAGACATTCGTACTGTCCACAAACTGTACAACTACTACATTGGGGGGGCCGAGGGGGATGAGTATAATATAAGGAATGTGTAGGAAATGAGGGGTGTAGTGGTAAAAACCTATGAAATTCAGTGAAAAAACATTGTTAAAGGGAAATTTGGTTACAAGTAAACCCCAGAAACCCCAGAAATTCACCAGTTATGGCACGCCAGGCAACCATAACTCACGCCACCATCATGTACTGCTAAGACTGACACCCAGGATATCAACGACATCACAAATGATTCAGATTACAGAATATGACTGCTAGAACTCCAATGGGATGGGGAGAGAGGGTTCTACACTTTAACTTTTTTCAAGTGTTTCTGTTATTGCTGATAGCAGTGTTATAGTGATAGGGGCTATCTTCATAGGGGATTCCCCGCCCCCCAGTATTCCCCAAGTACTTACAAGTCCTGCGCCAAAGGATCTAGGAGGGGAGACAACAAGTATTTAAAATGTACTTCGTGGAATGTCAATGACCTCAGTTATTTAGGCAAACTGGGAGTAGATGTGGCCTTACTACAATAAACTCATTTGTCTAGGGAAGAATCTGACAAGGTTTGCAGAGGTTGGGTGGGACGGTACATACCACTCAGTCAAGGAGGGGTTGCTATTTTACTATGTAAAAATAAACCTGCTAAGGGACTCTCTCAAAAAAAGATAAGGAGGGTAAAATTGCGTCAATAAGTCTTAAGAGTACAAAGGTCAGAGCTGTTAGCCCTTCTACCAATGCATATGTTTCCTTTAATGGCTTGTGAAGGTACTTACAGCCGTTGCCTAATGAAAACATACTACTTGGAGGTGATTTCAATGATGTCTTGGTCCCACTTTTTAGATGGAATTAGTGAAAGTCTACAGTGCATGAGGGATAGTCAGGGTCTAAGGGCACTTGATGGCCTTATTAGTGAATTCAACCTATCTGATGTTTAGTGAGTGGAAAACGCCACGCCAAGAGACTACGCACTTTATTCAAGGGCTCATGATGTTTCTTCAAGGATAGATCTAATATTGATCTCAGGAGGCCCAACTCAAGATTGCCTAAATAATGAAATTGGCAATACCCAAATCTCTGCAGGCAAAGATTGCTCAGTGGAACTTCCACTGAGCTTGAAGACGCCTGGTCTGTAATAAATACTACTTTTAAATGAATCCTTGAAATAATCCAGCATTGTAATACTTAATCAGAAGTCAATCTAAGTAGATTGACAAAATAATTCTTCATTGAAAAATTGATTAGCAGAGGCACATGCCGATGCATTTCGGACTTGACATCCTTCCTCAGGGCTGGCTCTAAAAAAACATTAACAGAAATGGGGTTAACATCACCCCTGTTCGCAAGGAATTCAAATACATGTTATGTCGCTTCATTCAACTAAAACACACTTTTTCTTCACATTATCAAACAAAACATACCTGTCAATTTGTTGTATGCTTTGCTGTAAATTATATTTCTAATTTTCCATTAGACACAGTTGGCTGTTTGTTGAGCCTCATATGCACAAACCCTCATGCGTATCGCACAAAATGTTTCTTGCACCTCTATACCGTTGATCCACTGAGTTGTTGCATCAAAAATGAAGAGTTGTGTCAGTTTAGATTGAAGTTACGTATTTGGCTATACCTTAGATTGTTCCCTGAAAAGAAGGAAATTACTATACTTAAATCAATGTTGGAAAGTAAAATTGCCTCTACCCAGTTGCACCAAATATCCCTGTGTAGCGTATTAAATGTAACCATGATCGCTTACCTTTGCTGAGCGCTCACGGAATGTACTGCCAATTCAGCACAGTTGTTGAGGATGACATGTTCGTATGATTTTGAATCTCGAGCCCTCTGTGGACAAGGAGACTCGTATTAGCGCTTTGATACAAGTGTTAAACTACGTATCTAGAATACTCGCTCGATTAGTTTGAAAACATTTACCAAGTATGCGGGTTGTTCATTAATGCGCGTCAAGGGTCTAACAGCGTTGCTGTGTCCAAGGCAACTGATGTTCCCCTTGACAACAGGATGCTTGGACCCTCGAACGCGTTATGTATTTCTACGTCATCGCGTGTGAGCGCAGTGACGTAGGTGCATGTAAGTGCCGTCTGATGGGAACTGCAGTTGAAAAGTTTAACTACACTTACAATCACTACCTGTGTAATCATTACATTCTAAATGTATTTCATGCAAGTATGCATTTTCTATTTCAATCTGTATATCATGGTGTACAATCACTGAAAACAAGTTAGTGGCTAAAGTGTGTAAGTTGAGCAAATACTATTTTTGAAGGCCAAGTCGCTACATTATTAGGCTGTTATCTCATACACTGACTATTGTGAGTCAATAATTTAGGTGTCAATAAAATTTACAGTCACTGTGTTGGCGCCAATTTGTTGAGACATTTCTGGCATGTTTACTGTTGTTGCTCATATGATAGTAATGCGTCCCTGAGAAGTAGAGAAATGGGTAGGCCGAGATGAAAAATATAACTATAATAGTATGTCATCTCTATATTATCCAGATCACTGTGGAAAATATGTATATAGTCTAAAGTAATATTCTAAACATGTGATCTTCCCGCAAATGATAATGTGTAAAAAAAGTTTGTGTTTTGGGATGTTACGCTCCAATATTCGTATCACATTGTGTCGAAAAAAGTACCAGAGGAAAAGAACATATTCAACCAACGCATCTAGAGTTACGTTGCCTGTTGCATGATGGTACTTAAAAGGGTGTACAGAAAAAAAATGCAGTGATACAAATCAAAAAAGTACCAGAGGAAACAAACATATTCAACCAACTTTTTTAGAGTTACACTGCCTGTTGCGTGATAGTACTTTAAAGGGTATACAGAAAAAGGTGTAATATCTTATTGCATCCTCACTTTCCTATCATGCATATTATAAATCCGATACTGTAATTGTGCATAAGGAAATCCTTTCTTTTGCATTCACTATCACTGTGCAGGTGACTTTATTGCATTCAATATTCATACTTTCCAGCTGTAATGGTGGTTAGCACAAAAGTCATAACATGGCTCAAGCATCAACTAGGAAACACCTACCTTGTTCCCTCTCATGGAATTCCACTCCTCTGTGTATGATGGAAGTGAGGAAATACCTAGAAACCCCTCCGCAGACCGGTACTAGAAAGACCAGCCTGCGGTGAGACCTCCAGGGAAAATCCCCATAGGGGAAAAAACCCTGCGCAGAGCTGCTAGAGTTGGAGGTCTCCTGAAAACAGCTCCCGGATGTAGTCGGGATGACAGCTCTCTCAATGATGCATGGGTACTTCTCCCGATCAGTAAGGGCTGTTAACATTCAGTAGAACACAAAAGATAAAATAAGAATCAGAGGAAGGGTAGTAGCGAAAGAGGATGAGAGAGAGGGAGTGAGGAAGTCGGGTTAGAGGCGACTTACCCAGATTTCCAGAGATGGGCTCCTGACGTTGGAAACAGCGTACCCCACTATGAAATAGTGGGAGTTGGTACTAGAAAAAGGCCATAGGGCTGTAAGTGCGGACAGAGAGTTAGTTACAGGGTGGAAGAGAGATATCCTGAATTTCTAAGTATCTAGGGTGGAACCTTACCCTCCGAGAGAGACAGCGTGGGACGTTCAATCCCGAAGGTTCTTCTGGAGAAGAGACTAGATGGAGTAATGAGTCTCGTGAGGTCGTTTCTATGAGCTTGCCCAAAGTAATACAGGGAGAAGTGATCATCGTGCTAATTACAAAGTTATCTCTGGAGTAGGAAGAAGAGGGCACTGGATCGGCTTGCCAAGATTAAACGTACCAGGCAGGTGTGCCACTGCTAGCGGAGGAATCCTTTCCTCTGCGCAGTTTGTACGGAAGTAAACAAGATAGATTTTGTATTTCCAAAGCGGGAAGCTAAGATAGAGCAAAAGACAAAACCAGAAGCCAAACACAAATGATAGATCTTAGACTTAGGTAATGAAGGTCTAAAAAGTGAATAGGAAAGGTAGTCGAACATACGAAGCTTAGCTGGTCTCGAGGGAGAGTAGCAACGCATTGGGCTGCGCTCCGAGTATCCGGATATGCGTTGAGCGCTTCGGGGGGTGTGGCCACCGGCTCGTCTGCGACAGCCTGAAACACTAGAACGCCGTCTTCAGTTCCAGAACCCTCCATGTTATGGGGATGAAACCGATGCCATGCTGCAGATCCACAGCGCTGTGGCTTCACCTAGACAGAGTTTGTCACACCAGTCTACACATGCAATATTTACAGAAAGCTAAATAAATAGAGTTCTTCATTAAGAGCTGATGGGGCAACAGTATCAAGCCTATTAATCCAGAACGCCTCTCGTTGTTCTAACTTTTTCGTCACGTTCATACATAGACCTTTGGTCTTGATCTCTTCCAGAATTTGAAAGCGCACTTGTGCAAGTTGGTGTTTGTGGTCATGAAAATGTCTTGCAATTGGTGAATGGCGGTTGTTTGGTCTTATAGTTGACTTATGCTCATTCCAACGTGTTTGGGCTTTGCAGCTAGTATGTCCAACATACCTCCAACCGCATGGACATTTGATTGCGTAGATGACGTACTGAGATTAACATGCTGCATAATCCTTCAATGTTATTTTTTCTCTGGTTTGTGAATGTGTGATGATATTCCCTTTAATAATATTATTACAGTTATTGCAGGCAAGACATGGGTGGGTGCGTGGATGCTTGATATATTGCTTCTTTGAACAGTCTGGATAAGTATTTACAAGAAGATCCTTTAAGTTATGACTCCTTTGAAATGCAAACATTTGTTAAGTTATGAAATTGTTCTGTAATTTCGGATCACATGACAATAGTGGCCAATGTTTCAGTATTGTTTTCTTAATTTTGTTTGACTGAATAGGTTGTTTGCTGACAAACACCAATGGTGTATCATTTTCGTCGTTCTGTTTTTTTGGTATTAACAAATGGCTGCGTTCTTTTTGGTTGACTTTAGATCTTGCTTCTTGTAACTCTGTTTCACTGTACCTTCTAGACTGAAATTTGTCCAGCATTTTGGATGATTTAGTTTCCCAACTGTTGCTGGTGTTGACAATTCTTTTGACCCTTAGAAGTTGGCTATATGGTAGACTCTTGATTGTGGAAGGAGGATGAAAACTTACTCAGTGTAAAAGGTTGTTTCTGTCCGTTAGTTTATGATAAATGTTTGTTTCAAAATTAGGCACTGACTGTGTGATTTGTACATCCAAAAAATGTATACTAGGAATGCCAATCTCTGAAGTGAACTGTATTCTTGTATCTATTGCATTGAGGTAGTTCAAAAACAGATCTAGATTCTCGAATGTGTCTTTCCAAATCATGAAAATGTCATCTATATAACGTCCCCAATGCTTTATGTATTTCTGCCAAACCGGGTGATGTAGAACATGATCTTCCTCAAAATTGAGCATAAAGGCATTTGTGTATGGTGGGGCCATCATGGCCCACATCGCAGTCCCACTTATTTGCTGGTAGAAGGTCTTTCCAAATTTGAAATATGAGCTCTGAGCTATCATCTCAAGCATGATCATGGTGAATTCTTTGGACGCTCCAACATTTTATTTTTTCAGCAAGATCCAATCCACTGCTTGTAGTCCTAAACCATGCAGTATTGAAATATACAAGCTGCATACATAGATGGTAACTAAAATGTCATTATGTTCTATTTCAATAGCATGCAGTCTGTTTAAAAAGTCTGTAGTGTCCTTGATATATGATGGACATTTTTGGATGATAGGTTGTAGAATATTGTCGATATAGAATCATAATGGTTGTAATAATCCTTCGGTTGCCGCTACAATGGGTCTTCCTGGTGGTTTCTGTAGGGTCTATCTTCGGCAGTAAATAAAAATGAGGAACATTTGGATATTGCATTGTCAAGTAGGCTTTAGTTGTGCTTGAGATCCATTCATTCTCCTCTGCTGATGTTAACAGTTAACAAAGCTTAAGTCTTCCGTTTGATTTCTTGTGTCGGATCCCCTGGTAAGACTTTGTATTTTCTAGTGTCATTAAGTTGCCTACGGCATTCCTCTTGGTAATCTAGTGTGTTCATTATTACAAGTGCTCCTCCTTTGTCTGCTGAGCGGATTGTTATATCCTGATCTTCGTAGAGTTTCCTGATTAAGGCCATATCTTTCTGGTTAAGGTTCTTATATTTTGGAGGTTTGAAGCAGTCTTTCTTCAAATCTTCTTGAAATGCATCAATAGTACCGTGTGAAACTGGTGCCATATAAGTACTTTTGGGACGCAGTTCTAAAAAGTCTGTGGGCCTCATTACACGGTTGGCGGAGAACCATGGCGCTATTAGCGCCATGGTTCATGCCGGTAAAATACCGGCACCGCCTTGGCGGAAAGGGGAATTACCGCCCCATTCCAAGGTTGGTGGGGCGATAATTCCCCCTTCCACCATTGCCCTTCCCCATTCCCATTTTTGGCCCATAGGGCTCAATGGGAATGGGGAAGGCGCTAATTACGGTACCGCAAATTGCGGTACCGTAATTAGCTCCCTGGGTCCCTTTGCGGGTTGGTTTTTAACGCCTGCAAAAAGCAGGCGTTAAATCCCCCAACCCGCAAAGGGACCTCGTAGTAAGGCGGTAAGGATTTACCGGTAACGGTATTTTACCGGTACCGGTAAATCCTTACCGCCATCCGTGTAATGAGGCCCTGCATCTGTTGTCATCGAATTCAATGTGGTGCCTGCAAAGTGGGCTTTCAACTTAAGTTTTCGTATGAATTTAAACAACTCAATTTTAGTTTAAAAAAAGGTGGATGTGTAAGTTGGTACAAAATTAAGGCCTTTCTGGAGAATTGAAAGTTCTGCTGTAGTAAGAGTGCTCTGTGATAAATTGATTACTAGGTTCTTCTGCACGGATATCGGCTTTGAAAGCCTGATGCTTCTGCTCTTTCTCCTCTGCCTCCTTGTTCTTTTCTGCGATTGTGTTCTTTTCCTAAAAAAAACTTCTTTACGTGGTGTATTTGTGATTTTATCAGGTTGTTGTCTTGCTATGTCGCTTGGTTGATGTTCAAGCCTATTTTCTGAGGATTCGCCAGGTTCTATGTCTGAGCCTGAGCTGGAGTTATCTGTCGAAGTTCTGCCTTGTGGACGACTAGGATTGTTATATTTATTCATCCATGTGTATACTTCGTCATTGCAATAATCATAATTGTCACGTTTAGATTTTTGTATTTTCTTGTTCTTCAATTCGTCTTTGTAGGATTCTAGTTTTTATTGCTATCTTCCAAGTTTTGCTGAGATCTTCCTTACCTAGAGATTAGTTAGCTCAGTTTTGATGTTTTCAATCTCTGTGTTGATTTGTACTAGTTCCTTAGATAGTTCCTGTATGGTAAGCAAAATTAAATCTAATGAACACTTATTTAAGATGTTCTCCCATTTCTTGACAAAGTCCTTGTTTTCCTTGCATAGTGTTGAGCTTGGGAAGATAGCTCAGCGGCAACGTTCTTGCTTTGGAAGCAGGCTGACACAGAGCCACACAGGTTCGATCCCCGGGTCCGCGCTTAGAAACCTCTGGGTATTAAGAGCGTTATAAATAATCTATCATATCATATCATGCACAGTCCTCTTGGTATTCTTTGAGCTCTGTGATATTTAGTTAATGTAACAGCATGTAATTTTCTGTTGATCTCCTTACAAATCAAATATTCTAACTGTTTGATTTTCTTTATTGGATCCGAAGGTTGTAAACGGGGTCCTGAGTCTGTAATGAGGTTTAAGATTGCCTCTGCCTCCTCGGATGAAAATCCTAAAGTTTCTGCGTGTTTATTCGTGATATTAGCTATATCTTCAAAAGACATGTTATTTGAATGCCTCCACCTCAGAGTTGTTTAACAATTGGGTGAGCAAATTTCTTTTGGAAGCAGGCACTGCTGCTGTTTGTGAAGCTTGTAAATTGTATATTTGTGTTTTCAAAAAAGTTCAAGGCGTCATCCAATAAATGCGACGTACACTGCGTCACAAAATATATAGCAGGCAAAGAATGCTCAGTGCAACTTCCACTGAGCTTGAAGATGCCTGGTCTGTAGTAAATACTACTTTAAAATTGATCCTTGAAATAATCCAGCATTGTAATACTTCTTCAGAAGTCAATCTGAGCAGATTGACAAAATAATTCACTTAATTTGAATTCAAGTTTCAATTTCTTATAAAATTGTCTTTATTCAAAAATGTATTAGCAGAGGCCCATGCTGATGCATTTTGGACTTGACGTCCTTCCTCGGGGCTGACTCTAAAAAAAAAAACATTAACAGAAATGGGGTTAACATCACCCCTGTTCGCAAGGAATTCAAATACGTGTTATGTCGCTTCATTCAAATAAAACACACTTTTCCTCCACATTATCAAACAAAACCAATCCATATCTCTGATCATGCACCATTTTCGGTTTCAGTGGCCTTAAACTTTAAGCTAAGAAAGTCAAGCACATGGAAATTGAATACTACACGTTTGGAAAATGAGAAAAATAAGGAACTGGTGATTAAGGAGGCAGATATGTTGATGGAGTCAACTAGAAATGGAGTTACAGATGACAGAATGGTTTGGGAAGCCTTTCAATGCAGCATGTGTGACCTTTCTAATTGGTTTGGTAGTAAGGCCAAAACTGAGACCACGAGACAGCCAAATTGGAATAGGAAATTAAACTTTTGGAAACAAAATATGTAAGCAACAGGTTCGACTAATCTAGGCGAAAACTGGTGGCTAAGTAATATAGCCGAAATAAGATATTTTCGGAAAAGCTTGAATTCGCTTTATTTTAAACACAATGTTCTTATTACGAGGATGGGGAAAAATGTAGCCACTTACTAGCTCATCGACTGAAGGTGTTAACCGGTGAGAAAGCTATTAATGCTTTTTATTTTTATTTTTTTTAATGTTTCCATGTTTACACACAAATGAGTTTGTAATTCCAACCTTTTGATGGAGAACAATATGAATTCTGAAATGTTCTTATAATAAACCTTAATATGCATTTGTACATCTACATACTCATGCATGTTCTTAGTAATTGCTGTGTTTTTATGCTGTATTAGTACTTTTATAACGTGTGTGAACAGTTTTTTTGTTGTTTTTTGTTGTTGTTGTTTTGAAACTATATCACACAATAAATACAAATAAAAAAAAAGGCTATCAGGGTGGAGAATGGGGAAATGGCCTACAACACGGAACGCATTAACTCTGAATTTTGCACTTTCTATGAGAGACTATATACAAGGGAGAACTTGTCCGATGAGAATGGATTGAATTAGCTAAGTTTACCAAAGTTAACAGAGGAAGAGAAAGAAGAATTGAATAAGGAGCTCACGACAGAGGAATGAATTAAAGCCACAAACTGCTTGAATGTGGGTAAATCACCTGGCCAAGATGGATTTCCAACAGCATTCTATACAATTATGCCAGGTGTGGTGTATGAAGCTCTTAAGGATATTTTAGAAGCATCAATTAAGCATAATGAACTGCCAACTACAACGAGACATGCTGACATAACTTTGATCCCTAGAAAAGAGAAGAATGCTGTTATGCTGAGTGATTTTAGACCAACCAGTTTAATAAACACAGACTGTAAGATTTTGTGACAACTACTTGCTAGAAGAATAGAAAGAGTCCTAGCAAGAATTATAAGCGTCAATCAAGCAGGTTTTACGAAAGGGAGATATTCTGCAACAAATATGAGAAAGCTATTACTAACAATATCGTAACATAGGAAATTGAAGACAGCGGTTTCTGTGCTATCATTGGATGCTGAAAACGCCTTTGACCAGAAAGATTGGAGCTTCATTTCAAAACAATGGAGGAATTGGAGTTTGAACAGGGCTTTTTGAAAAGTGTTTACTTGCCATAGATAAACCACACAGCATCTGTTACTACAAATGGTCTTAAATCTAGAACATTTACTCTGAAACGTGGTACTAGACAAGGTTGCTCACTTTCGCTATTGCTAATTTTGATTGATCTTGAACCATTGGCAGTTTGGATCAGGGGAGAGAGCAGAATCCAAGGGGTACATTTTAGGAGAACTGAACACAACCTCTAGCTACACACTGACAATGTATTATTGCTTCAGGATCTGGAGGTTTTCTTGCCAATGTTGATGGAGAAAATTAACAGCTTTGGGATGATTTCTGGATATACAATTAACTGGTGAAAAACAGAAGCAATTCCAGTTACAAATCACTGCTGTAGAGAAGATGTAGAACAGTATGATTTTTGTTGTTGTAGAAATAAGATAAAATATCTTGGTGTAGATCTAAAAGAAATGAAATATGATTGTAACAATATCTAGACTAAAGGATGCCATTGGGAGATGGTCTGCATTCAAAATGTCCCTATATGATAAGATGAACCCAATCAAAATGACAGCTACCCCAAGGATTGCTTAGGTATTGGCTAGGATTCCTCTATTCTACAAAAAAATAAGGTTCAGGGATTTGAACAGGGTGGTACAGACATTTCAGTGCGGCTGGAAACCACCAAGATTGGCATTATGGATGCTCAGTATGCCTAGTTCTGAGCTGTATCACTAAGCCTTTACAGTAATTCATATATTGCCATTTCTGAATGATTTATGAGTGGGTAGGAGTGGAGTTGAATAAGACAGGACCAGCTGAACCCAGGGCCATGCTCACAAAAGTGACAAAGCACAGTGACTTCAGGGGACCTAAGGATTTTTTAAGATGGTGCTGGCGGGAAGTGTCACAAAGACTGGGTCTAGACCCATATTTAGTTTGGAAGCCTGCAATATGGTTTAATACTAAAATACATAAAAATGGGAAATCCCTACACTAGCCATGTTGGCATTTGGCAGGTGTTGACTGGGTAGAGGATTTATTTTTGCATGGGGAATGGACCCCCTTTGAGACATTATAGATAGTGAGGGGCATGGATGTTTGTACGTTTGGCCATTATAGAACGATAAGGAATCTTATTTTTACAGTGTATAAAATTGATAATGTCAACCTGTGGAAAGAAGGTATAGGAAGGGTCTTTTTATGGATATGTTCTGGGGGACATGTGGCCTTGTCAGCATACAGTTTGCTCCCGATTTCAGAGCCATGGAATACAAGATTGATATCAAAATGGTCCCAGGTGCTAGAAAAGAGATTTCTGAAGGTGATTGGTCTGAATTTTGGGGGACTACTGTGCTGTGTTCTCTGAACTTGGGAGATAGAGCCTGTCAGATAAAAATACTTCAAAGAATCATTTGGACGACTGCAACAATGTTTGAAAGAGGAAAATGCTGGGGTTGTAAACATAGAAATGGCACGTTAGAACACATGCTCTTTGAATGTTCAGGGACCAGCATTTGTCTCTTATGCAAGACAGCACAGTGCAAAACAGGTTTGAATACTGATCCTGCGCTTAGAAACCACTCGCTGGTATTAAGCGCTGTATAAATGAACCGAAAAATAAAATAAATAACAGGTGTTACAAGTAGATCTGGATTTCACATTTGAAACACTTATTCTAGGTGGGGACACACAATTGAATGACTTGTCACTCACACAGAAATGCTATTTGTTTACGGCTGCTATGGTTGCAAAACGATTGATCTTAGGAGTCTGGAAAACAGTAACTCCACCAACTAGATTGGAATGGGTTCCGGAGTTGCAAAGGATGTCCTTGATTGAGAGAGTATTATGGAAAACCTGCAAGAAGCTGCATTTTGTTTTAGCATGTGTGGTCTCGATTCCTGGTGCTTGACCTGTAAGATGTGACTGGGCAGGGGGAATATCCGGTGTGGTTTTGTTAATACTTCTGCTTGTATATTTGTATACATTGGCCCTCATTACGACCCTGGCGGAATTCGGAAAACGATGGCGGAAATGCAATACCGCCATCGAATAGCGCTCGGTGCGACTATGACCCGTCACCGCAAAGTACGAAGCCATTAGCGACACCGTAGTGAACGCCAACGCTAACTGCACCAAGCACGCGCGCGCGCGCCATGCCAAACCGTAAACACCACCATGGCGCAAGGGTACGCTAATTCCGACCCTAGCGGACATGTACCTAACGCCATCAAGCATGGCGGAATGTACCATTCCGCCATGGTGAGAAGTACGGCATCGCGAATCAACCGTAAACGGCCCCACTGAGTGCCTGTACACCGCTCCCTGCCCACAAAGTACAACTCCCCGTAGGTGCAATGAAGTCACAATGCAACCAGTGAAATGTACAAGTCACCCATGCATGCCAACGAACAAAAGAAACACAAGAGGGGCCAATGGGAGCTGCAGGGCACAGATGGCACGAATACAGAAGCCATCCCAATGGACATGACCACAGTCCCCCACCAAGAAACGCACGCAAACACAGGCACCTGTGACCAGCAATATTCCGAAAATCACATCATTACACCAGTCCACCTGGCTGACGGGCATCTGTTACACAAAACCCAATCCCCCGCCCCTGAGCATGACAACATTCAAACAGTCATATTGGCAGCCCCCATCCCTGACCTCACTGGGCTTCGTAGGCAAACGCGCCCAGTACAGTACCACGCAACTAAACTCCGAAGCTGGAACCCAATGCAGATCTCCTCACAATACATCGCTCCCCAAATAGGAATATGCCACATCACTTGCAAAGAAGAACGCTACACGGGCCAAATCAGAATAGAAATTTAATGCACAACAAAATCTCCAAGCCCATACAGCCATTAGGCCATGAACTCCAAAACACATTTCACCATTGTGGGCTGCATCCGCAAGAAATGACCAGCCACTACTTGTGTGACGCCCTGTTCCATCATGGTACACAGAGCCACATTCACGTACGAAAAGGCAACATGGAAGCGCACAGAACCGCAGGGCCGTCCCAATGGGGAGGCACTAGTCCAGCTGAAAGGCCGAAATGTTGCGTAAGGGCATGTGGCCCATTGGCGATCGTCCCATAAGATCGTAATGCTGCTCCACTGATTAACACGAAGCAGCAGGTGTCGGGAGTAAAAGCCATCTGCAGGAGTGGCATACAGATGGCAGTGGCAAAAGGGAAGGAGATACCTGTCAACCAAAAGAAAAGAAAAAGAATAGAATGGCCATCAGAACTACATTCGAACAACTCACTTCAATGATCACACTAAATCCACAGCCATATGCATGCTAGCCCACTCCAAAGGTTCATCACCACCCAAAAACCACTTGCGACTCATAACTATCTATATCGAGGTGTAAACACCATCACAAACGAGTGTACCTGTGCATGCGTCTGTCAAAACAGAATCCATCAGATGGGATTGGTAACGTGCATGGACACAAGTGTCTGAGGGCGCGTCGAGACAGGGAGGGCTCAACAAGGCCAGATAGACGATGGTCCCACTATGGCAGCCCTGCATCACATAGCGCAGGGGAGGCGGATAGATTCCAAGAAGCCCTGTACATGGCAAACTCTGTATCAAATCACCTGCCCATGCATCCATTCATCATTCCCTCATCCCGGGATTAAAACGCCTGAATATTTACTCACATAACATTAGAAATATCCATTGAGTCTGTGCGTTATGCAGCCTGCAAAATCCACAGTGCCCCAGCCCGTAATTCCAGTGTAGTGAAGTAACATGTATTTGGGAACGTCCAGCCTCATCGCCCACGTCGCTATTGCGCATCCCAAACCATTCATATCAATCATTGCATCCTCGCCATGGCCCCTGTCTCAAGGACATTGAACAATAGAACGTTATATTTGCAGTCAGACCTGTGGGCATTTCCTCGCCGCTCGCTGAAAACCGAAAGCGCCGCCCTTCGAATTCCTCATTTGCAACATCACGTCGAAGAGGCATCTGTGGCCGTTTGAAATCACTAATTAATCCATCTAGTGCGGCTGTGTGTGAAAATGGCAACTGCCTTCACCCACAAATGGGACGCCCCGCCCGTCGTTGCAACTCGGTACAGTGATGCATGAGGGCCCACCGTTACTCGAGTACTACGTTCCACTGACCCTTCACAAGTCTGTTCGCGACTGCACAGATAGTATGTGAAACAATGGGACCACAGCAGAATGAACATATCAACCAATGTTACACGGCCATCGGGTACAAATACATGATTGCAATAGCAAGATGCCATTCCTCGAATTGCAGCGTTGTGTGCGGGACGTGCTCGGCCAAAGGGGAGAGCAGTTTGCACAGGTGGAATGAATCACCACAGGTGGAGGCCATACAGCCTGAAAACACATAAATTGCACACCCAGTCTCCTCCCACAACCACACCGAAATGCTACCGGCAGGACTCGCGATGTTGGCCCTGGGGGACCTGATAACACTGCAAGTACTCCAACTCCAAGAAGAAGACGAACACCAACTACAACCGGCCGCACGGAGGAGACGCAGGAGGAGGAGGAGGGCAAGGCAGGGCCAGCAAGGGCCGCCAGCACAGCCACTACCACCACGCAGGCAGCCCGCAATCCCACGCCTCCGAGCACATCCGTTCAACCTCACTGATGAGCAGATCCACACCCTCTACCGTCTGGACCGGGACACCATAGCCGCCATTGTGGACATGACACAGGCTGACCTTGTCAGCATGATAGATAGCCCAACCGCCATCCCACCCCTACTGAAGGTGGTGTCTGTACTCCACTTCCTGGCCACAGGCACCTACCAGCACACAGTCGGACAGTTGCATGGCATTTCTCAGCCACTGTTCTCACGGACACTATTGCAAGTGCTCGATGCCCTCCTGCAGCACGCAGACGACTACATCTCTCTACCACGCTCGGAGCAGGAAATTACAAACACAAAAGTGGGATTCCATGCACTTGCCGGCATACCGGGTTGCATTGGTGCCATCGACTGCACCCATGTGGAATTGGTCGTCCCACATGCCATGGAGGCCCAGTACCGCAACCGGAAACAATTTCATTCTCTGAATGTACAAATGGTGTGTGACTCCAACAGGATCATTACACATTGTTGTGCCCGATTCCCTGGATCAACCCATGATTCTATGGTCTTGAGGAACTCTACAATACCACGCTACATGGAGCGACACGCAGGGAACAGATCCTGGCTACTCGGTGAGTCTCATTACATGCATGATAATGTGGGGTATGTGATTCGGCAATGACCTGGCAGGAAGGGGGGGGGGTGCGTACGTAGCAATGGCATTCCACATCATACGTTTATCGTCCACATACAGGTGATGCTGGATATCCACTGAAGAGATGGCTCCTCACACCAGTCCGGAACCCACGGGACCAGCATGAGGAGGACTACAACCATGCCCACTCACGTACCCGTGTAGTCATTGAACAGGCATTCGGCCTACTGAAGGGTCGTTTCCGCTGCCTCAGCAGGTCTGGCGGGGCACTCCTGTACCGCCATGAGAAGGTTGCAAAGATGGTGATGGCATGTGTCATGCTCCACAACATGTGCGTACGTAGAAATGTGCCCATGCCCCCTGACGCAGAACTGCAAGCACCTGATGATGGTCATGATGAGGGTGGGGATGTGGCAGCACCTCAAGGAGTCTGCGAGGCACCGGAGGGCCGTGACATTCGTCAGCATCTCATTGATGTATGCTTCTAGCACTCACGCCTGGTGGCTGATACATGGACACGGGACTCGTGGCACTGTGTGTGTCTGGGACATGCACAATATGGACTGTACGCCTATGATGGCCTAGTACACAAAGATCAATGTCCACACATCTCATTGGTTGATCGTGCACTGTTTATGGCATATGTGATATCATGTTGTACACCCTATCGACCCGCCACCCAAGTGAGCCCAACACACCCCCTCCACCCTCCTACCTCCCCCCCGAACACCAGTGTCCAAAGATGCTCATTGTCAGTGGGCAGTCGCTATTGCAAGCCCCCTCTGCGGGTATCAGGGGCACCCCTGCCTGTGGAGCGCAGGTTCCTCCCAGATCTACGTTGGGGGCTGCCCTGGACGGAACTTGCAACGGATGATGTCTCTGCCTGCTCACGTCCATGCATGTCCCTAAGGGTTTGCGAGAGCTCAGTGAGCACACGGCGCACTGCGGCAAGTTCGGCACATACGTCCTTGGACGTCGCATGCAGTTCCCCCCTCAGGCTCTCGGTGCTTCTCTCCATTTGGACTCTCAGGCTCTCGGTGCTACTCTCCATTTGTGCCCTTAGTGTCTCTGTACCTCTCTCCATTTCTGCCCTAAGTGTCTCAGTTGATGTTTCTATGTCTGCCTTAGTGCCCCCACATTCATCGGCATGGTCCTTGAGGAGCGTGGCCAGTTGCTGCTGTTGCACGATTAACTGGTCGAGGGACTGTTGCCTCTGCTGGGCCATGGCCATTTGCGGGGGTGTCACAGAGGGGCTGTTGACCTCATGTTGCCTTGCCACAGGGCTTGTGGGGGATGGCCAGTCGTCGTCTTGTGGGTGCCCCTGCGTGGTATCCTCATGTTGTACGGGATGGGACAGACAGGGGGATTGGGACAGGTCATGGATGGATCTGACTTCGACATCCCCGTCTTCTGTGTCGGAGCATGCTGCCATCAATGGGGTGTCACCTATGGTGCTGCTGCCACCAGAGGCAGTGCCTTCTGTGGCATCCGTTGGGGGGACCTGTGGTGGTGGTGGTGTGGGCATGCTGGCTGCTGGGGTGCCTGTTGATGTTCCCTCCTCTGTGCTGCCACCTGATTTGTGCTGCTGCCGTGTCTTGATGCGTGCAGCTGAGGTGGAGGGTCTTTGGCCGTTGGTCTTGGCCCTCTTTGCAGGTGTGCTGGTAGGGGTGTCCTGATGCTCGTCGTTTGGATCGGACCCTGTGGTGGAGTAAAGGAGGGCGA
This sequence comes from Ambystoma mexicanum, assembly GCF_040938575.1. Lineage (NCBI taxonomy): Eukaryota > Metazoa > Chordata > Amphibia > Caudata > Ambystomatidae > Ambystoma > Ambystoma mexicanum. The sequence continues at coordinate 315,218,889 of NC_090932.1, forward strand.
GGGTTATTGATGGGTCTGTGGGAATTGGAATGGCATTGTATCACATGCATTGGGGTGGTACCTGAGGGTGATTTGGGTCGGGGCCTTGGAGGTGCTTTCATTTGTGTGTGGAGTGAGGGTGCAGTTGTTTGGCAGCCTGCAGTTAGGGTGTGCCTGCTGCACGTGTAGTGCGTGTTTTAGGGGTTTTTAATTATTTATGTATTTATTGTGGGTTTTAACGTGCGCTATCAGGCCGATGTGTGTGGACGTTCTCCTGGACATGTGTTTCTGTTGCACTATGTGGACACATGGTACTTCACATGGATGGACTTTGTGGATTTGGCATTGTTTTATCTGGCCCACCTACCTGAATCTTCGGATGTCTGCACTCCTTTCTCCATCCCTCCGACTCCCTCTATGCTCTCCATTCCGATGGTGGAGGCACAGATTTCTTCCCAGGGGGTCAACTTGATGGGTGATTCAGGACCTCCCCCGGTGGCTGTGGCAATGTTGCGGTTGGCAGAGAGTATGCTGCGGACGCGTATCCGCAGGTCGTCCCATCGCTTTCGGCATTGCTGTGGGGTGCGGGGTGCGGTCCCCACCGCACTTACCCGCTGTGCCACCAGAGCCCATATGGCCTTCTTGTTTGCAAGTGCCGTCCTGGTCATTTGCGTGGAGAAGACGACGGCAGCATTCTCCTGGAGGGTCTCTGTTAGCACGGTGAGTTCCTCACGGGAGAAGTGGACCTGCCGCTTGCGGTCGCACGCTTTCTTCGCTACTTTTCCCATTTTTCTTGGTTTCGCTAGGGTGGATGACGGGTTGGGGTGTGTCTCAGGGTAGTGTTTTTGGTGGTTGTGTGGTTTTAGTGGTTTTATAGGTGTACGGCGGAATGTTTCCCGTTCCGGGCCCATGTTTTTACTTCCGTTTCCGTATATTTACGGTCACCGTACTTTCCGGTAGGCGCACACTGCGGTGTCCGCTGTGATGGGTGGCGGTATTGCACCTAGGGCGCCGTACGGCGGCGGTGTGGGCCGTTTTGGGGTCATTTCCGCCATCGCGGACTTTGCACTTCCGCCATGCCGTGGTGCTCGTGCCCGATGGGTCGGAATGGGCCGCACTTTGCTCCATCGTGCAATGGCGGAAACGCTATTTACGCTGTGGCGGTCCGGTCAGTCACTTTCCGCCAGGGCCGTAATGAGGGCCATTGTGTTTGTTTGTCAAATAAAATATGTCAATAAACTTTTTTTTAAAGAAAAGGATCCTGCCAATTCCTTGGGGGAGAACCCCGAGATACCCCCAAAACTTTGTTGCAAATGCTCCAACTTTAGATTGGTGCTGCGGCCCAAACAGTACTTAAAATGCAACAGTTGCCATTATCTCCTGAAAATGACCTGGTGGAGAACCCTAAGCCCACTGCAATGTGTCTTAAAACCTGCCATGTTTTTAGGCAATTAGACTGGCCTCCCGCTCATTGCCCACCAAAGGTTGGGTCCTCAGATATACATTAACTGGTAGGTTTGCAAGGACACACATTTCTTAATCATCTTGACTACAAAAGAATGTCCAATTGCTGGTCAGTAGTTGATCACGATTTGAGGGAGCAGGAGACCTGATAATTCTTTAGGTGGATGGAACCTCCTGGATCATGAAAGGTGTACTTGTTTCTGATACTAAGCCCTAGGGTTTAAGATAACAGATTGTTTTGTAGGTCAACCAGAGAGCTCGGGCAAACGTGTTCCAAGTGGAGCTAGGGCAGATTGCAATGAGTAAGTGATGATATATATTGCCTGTCCCATTTTGCACATTTTAGTTGGCAAGACTTCTGCCCATTCCTGACATTTTAACGGAAGTACGTGGGGCATGTATCTGACTATTTCAAATAGTTTTGTGATGTGTTTGAGAGGTCCATAGTATTTTTGTAATTTTCCCTAAGTAACTGCACATTTACTTATGGCTTTTGGCATAGGCAGTACCAGCACTTTGCATTTGTTAGTGTGGGTTATTTATGCCGAAACTATTGCGTTAGAGTACAGATAGGGAGAAATAGCATACGAGGAGGGGCACACAGACTGTAAGTATTGTTTGGATATTTGCCCTCCCCTTGAGTGCCCATTGCCATACTAATCCCTATGGCCATTCCTACCCAGGTCCTGCCCTTCTCTGACCAAAGCACCTCTTCATCAGAACTCTTTGAGCTCGCTTTAATCAATCCTTGCTGTCAAACTTTGCTCTCTAAGTGTCTGCCAGTGGTTTTTCAAGCAGACTTCTCAGATTTAATGACTTAATTGGAGTTTTAAACCTGCTACTGCTGTATTAAAAATATGTTAACCAGGTCTGCCTGCAGCCACTCGATTTATAAGCACTATGCATGTCCTGTTAAAACAAGCAATGGCAAAGCCAACTGTTTTGCCTTGTGTATAAATATTAGGCATTTGCCAGGCAATGCTGTTAGATGCCCAGGTAGTTGCACCATTTTGTACCTGCTACCATCAATGGGCAGTTAATACCACTTTGGCAGTGCCTGGCAGGTGCCTTTCTCATGCTTACACAAAAGCTGAAACTGTTGGCATTCCCAATGCTTGTTCATAATATTGAGTACCTGCACTTTTTCATGCTCAAGGAGAGTATTGGTACAGTAGTGCTATTCAGAACCACTTTCCGGCTTCCCGCATACTCCTCCCTTCTCCAGCCACATGGAAACACTTTGCTTTCTCTACCTCTGCAACAAAGAAAGAAAATAATATAAGAGCCCAAAATGCACCTACTGCATTGCCATTGTGCTTGCCTGGTCCAGCACCCTAGAGATCCCTACCCCTAGGGCATTTAACTCTTTTGAATATGAGAACTGTAGCTAGACAAGCAATTAGCCTTTAATGTGTTCATGACATGCATCACTTAGGCCAGAAGATAGTTTGTGATGGAAAGCCTTTAATCCAACCTGTTACAGTAGGCATGTTTGCAGCCTGCATATTATCTGGTGCTGGATTCACATAAAACTGGTTGCATCGTAATATTTAAGTCCCCCATGTTACTAAAGTCTCTTATTAAAGACAGATCTATTGTACAGAGAGTGAGTGGGGGACAGAGAGAGAGAGTGAGCGAGAGAGAGAGAGAGAGATGGAAATGAGACAGGATGAGGCAGGAAGAGAAAACGGTGGAAAAGAGACAGGTAGACAGGATGAAAGAGGGAATAAAAGAGTTAGAGACACGAAGAGCAATCAGAGAGGAACACACATAGGAAGACAAATAGAGAGGAAGACAAATAGGGCCACACATAGTGAAGGGCAAGAGCAGACTACAAGTGCAGTTGCCAGCAGTTTGCGGTTTGGCATGGAGACCCGTTTGTGGATTGTAACCTCAGCACACTGGCCCCTTAACTAAGTTAGCTGGGAGTGCTGTATGGAGCACAGGGTCACGCAATCCCCAGCACTTGAAATACTTTCCTTGGCACGATGAGCCGCAAAGTGCTGAGCAGGTGCAGTTGCCTGCAGTCTAGTGTTTGGTGTGAAGACCCGTTTGTGGATTGCATGCAGCAATGTGGTTAGGATAACCACTGGCACACTGGCCAATTAACTGAGTTATCAGGCTGAGCATGGGCACCGTATGCAGCAAGGGTGACGCGATCCTGGCACTTAAAATACTCGTCCTTGGCACAAAGTTCCTCCAGGTCTCGAGCAAGTGTAATTGCGAGCAATCTGGAGTTTGGTGTGGCGATCCGATTGTGGATTGCATGCAGTGACTTGTTGAGGAAAACCAACAGCACACCTGCCCCTTAACTGAGTGAGGAGGCAACGCAAAGCGACACGAAGTGCTGAGTAAGTGCACTTGCTGGTGGTCTGGTGTTTGGTGTGGAGACACGTTTGTGGATTGCACGCAGTGACCTGGTGAGGATAACCACAGATGCACTGGCCCTTTAACTGAGCAAGGAGGCAGTGCAGGAGCACTGTACATAGTGCAGAGCGATGCAAATTCTGCCACTTTAAATACTCATTCTTGGCGCAAAGTGGCATGAAGTGCAGAGCAAGCGCCGGCAGTGTAATGAATCAGGGGTAAGACTCAAACACAGAGACATTGTAATGGCTGTTATAAACTGTTATTAAAGTAAAAGAAGGGTTAGAGAAATACCTATCTGGCCCTAACCCTATGAGGGGTTTCCCTGCCTCAATGAAACTAAGGGATGTCAGTGTCACAATGTCCAAAAGTATAAAGAGTTCTCTGTCCTGTGTTCACAATCTTGTCCTGACCCTTACAAGCTAAACCTATGAAAAAGTGCAAAGGATAAAGTTCCAAAAGGTGCCCAAATTAACAGATGATAAATGTTCCCCAAGGTTCCACAGCTTTCAGAACTCCTGAGTTTTCAGCTTCTCTTCAGCTCTCCACCACAGTTCTTTTTCTTGGCAAAAGACAAGTTTCCAATGAAGGGGGTATGATCCCCTTCCCCTAGCATCACACACTTATGGGTTCTTCCTCAGCATTTGAATTACTCCACAGTTCACAATTCTTTACCATTCACAGTTCTTTACAGTGCTTTCATAACTTTTCCATTCAGGGTGGGGGTGATGTTTCCCTTACCCTAGATTTCACACTCTTCAAATGCAGGTCTCCAGGCTCGCATTCACTTTGGCCTGGTTTGTTCTCCTGCCAGGACTCCACAATATTTGCACATTCAGTTTTTGGCCTGGTTTACTCACCTGCCAGGACTTCACGATATTTGCTTTATATTCAGATTTCTCTGGTTTACTCTCCTACCAGGACTTTACAACAAGTAACTCCTCCTTTCAGGTGCGTGTCTCCAGACACGCCTTCACAATGTTTTACACATACATTTGGGTGCGTGTTCCAAACTAGCACAGTGCCTGGTTTACTCTCCTGCCAGGACTGTTCATAGTGATGGGTTGCAGACTTGCACACTTTACTGGGCAACAACCTTGTCCGTGCCCTTTTCATCAATTGGGTCGGTGACCTCTACCTGTTCATTTGTTAATTTCACTCCTTATTACCAGGCTTTCTGCCTGCTTCAGCAGACCCCTTAACTTCCCCCACGATGCGCGGCATTCGCCCTAAGTGCCCCGGTGTCCCATTCTTCTCTTTTGGGCTCACCAGTTTGTATTGGCTGCAATGGCACAGTTGCTGTGGCTTGCTGGCAGCTCAAGACAGCGTTCAGCCCCTTCTCTGCTTCTTGAGTGGGTTCCTGCGTCTGCTGACAGCCTTGCACTGCCCTCGACTTCACCATGGCAGAGCTCTGGCTTCTCAGCTTTGTCTGGATAGCATTTCCAGCAGCCTTCCTGTGTCTGGCATTACTCTGCTTGCTTTCCAGCTTCAGACCGGCTTCGCGTAGAACAAGGTTCTCTCTGCGGCATTTATCCCTCTCTGCGGCTTCCTCCATTTGCACAGCTGACAGGTATTTTTAACTTCCACTACTATGTAGCTCCTGCCAACAAATAGAACACGGTGTAGGTTTCCTGGTTCTAGTAATGTTCATCACTCCCGTCTTCTTTCTCGTGTCAGTACTTTGGTATAATTTGTCAGAAGGAGAACAAACCCAATGATTTGTATTGGGTCCGGGGGAGTGTTTTCGTGCTACACTACAACATGCCAAAAGGGTTTGTGGTATGATGGGAGAATCACCGTTTTTTAGAAAAATGGGGAATACCATGTCTCACCTGATGATGTTTTGTCATCCCCCTGAGAGTTGCCTCCCCTATGTGTTCCTCCCTCAAATAGCCACCCCAAGGTTCAGGATCAAGTATCGGCTGCCGTCCCATGGCCACATGGGGAGAGGCTATCTCCGGGAAAGGAGTGATGTCATCAACAGATTAATCACAGCAGTTACTGGCGGCAAAGGCATACTAACACTAGTTTCCGTACTACCTTGAACATGACATTGGCCGCTACGAGAAAATATGGTAAACATGTTTTATTCGCTGTTAGAGAAACAACAGTCTGAGTTTTCACCTTCCCCAGGAGACTGAGACAGGAATCTGTGTAGTAGGGGGAAGACATTTTATACAACTGTTTACCCTACAGTGTTGCCTGATCCACCTCATTTCTCCTCTTATTACTAATATTAGCGATAATGGAGGTGTTTCTTCAGTGGCAAGGAATATATATCACCCCAAAGCATTATTATTAGAGCTGAGCTTGCCCATTTGCCAACCTGTGTTGCTAATTGCTGATGTTACATTATCCAGCTGCCTCAGTCAGCAAGCTAATATCGAGCAGGACAAAGGTTCCAATGAGGGAAACATTACTTACTAGTCCCTTATTAAAGGTGATTGAACGCATGCATCTTCAGAAAGAACCGTTGCCCACCAACACTTTGGGGCTGTGCGCATTGTTAATGTTAATGTTAAAGGACATTTGTACTGCGCACTATCACCACCGGAGTGGTCCCCTGGCGCTCTGGTGGCTCTGAAAGAGGGAGGGAAGGTGAATTAGTGGTTGGAGGCTGGAAAAGTGCAAGAGTGCAGTGATGTGCTGTTGGCAGCCTCAGCCCCGTGGGTCAGTCGGCTGGGCCTGGGCTGTATGTGGCCGGTAGTCGCCGTGTACTGATGTGCGAGTCTATGTGTGTTTATTGTTTTGTTGTTGCAGTGTAGTGAAGTTTGTGCAGTTTGTTGTGCTGGAGGTTTGTGGTTGTGTTTGGTTTGGAGTTTGAGAGGTGTATGCAGAGGAGGAAATTGTTAGTGGTATTGGTTAGTTGGCATCTCTATCCTGAATTGACCAGTTGGGCTCGCGCAATTTCACCCGATGGGGTGCTTGGGCACCCTGTGCCTCTGAAGGTCCCTACCCGTTTTGCATTCGAGGCCCCTTGAACATCTTGCTGACTCCTCCACCCGCTCCGTCAACAACCTAGCATGTTCCTCACCCCAACCCACATGGCTAGTGCACCTGCCAGTGTCCATACCTCAGTATGGTGATTGGTGGTATCTCGCCAATTCCACAACCCAGTGGTACCTAGTTGTAGCTAAACGGGCGGTTGGGGATGGTAAAGATTGGCTGGGGTTGTTGCCTCCGTCTCCATGGGTCTCACATGTGAACCACTCTGTCCGGCGTCATCCCTCTTGGTGCACTGAGTGCTTCTCAGTCGGTTCTGGGAGCTTGTCAATATGATATATGGCATTTATAACGTGCCTAAACACAAGTGTTTCAAGGCGCGACAAGGCAAGGGAGGGGGAACAGAGGGAAGACAGACAGCGATCCTACTAGGCCAGGTGTCATTTAGATCATGCAAGTGCATGGGAGCTGGGAAAAGTGTGTGGGGGAAGGGAGAGAGGAAAGTACAGGGATAGTAGAATAAATAAGATAAACAAATAAAACCAACAGAAGGTGGCAAGTGCAAGGTAAGAGCAATATAAGTGCTGGTGGGGGGACTGTAGTGATACAGAGTAACAGTCCCCAGGGACGGGGGTTGCCAGGATGGCAGTGCAGGTGTGCCTGGGTCCGAAAACCAAATGGGTGGCCAGGAAACCAGTGCAGATTCAGCCAGGAATTCAGCAGGGGAGAGAATGCAGAAGCAAAGAGGAAGGTTTTGAGGTGCTTCCGGAAACGGAGATGGTTCTCCTCAAGTTTCAGGGAGGCAGGAAGGCTATTCCAGAGGGAGGCCCCTGCTGAAGAGAGAGATCTACCACAAACTTGTTGCTTGGAGAAGCGACTGACCCTGAGGGAGTTGGAGGCGGATGAGCGAAGAGCTCGAGAAGGAAGATATTTGGGAAGAGAGAGTTGAAGGTATTGCAGCCCCAAGCCGCAGAAGGCCTTGTGGACAATGCAGAGGGTTTTTAACTTAATCCTCGCAGCCACTGGGAGCCAGTGCAGAGATGCCAGTCCTGGAGATATACGATCCCTGGGCTTGAGGCCAAGGACAAGTCTCGCAGTGCTGTTCTGGATAAGTTGCAGAGGGCGGAGAGTAGAAGCAGGCAGATTTAGATAGAGGCGGTTACAATAGTCCAGCTCAGAGAGAACCAGGGCTCTGGAGACAGTGAGCTTCTGGGGGAAGGAGAGGAAAGGAAAAATACCTCTGAGGAGGTGCAGCTGGTAGTGTGACTTCTTAGAGACGTCAGAGATGTGAGGAGAGAAAGAGAGTGTGGAGTCGAAGATGACCCCGAGGTTTTTAGCCTTGCAGGTGGGAGCAGGAAGAGGGCCAAGAGAGGCCGGCCAGAGAGCTGCAGGTGTGCCAATGAGTAAAATCTCAGCCTTACTGGCATTGAGGCAGAGGTCATTGGCTGCACACCATTCCTGGATAGCAGACAGTCAGAGATGAAGTAAGGAGAGGAGGAGGCCGAGGGTAGCCTGAAAATGAGCTGGTTATCATCCGCAGAGCACTGATAATTGGGGCAGAGAGCAGCGATGCAGTGGGCTAGGAGTGCCAGGTATTGGTTGAACAGCCAGGGAGAGAGGTTACATCCCTGGGGGACACCACAGGTAGAGAAAAAGATATCAGAGAGTAAGGACCCAAGTTGAACCTCGGAGGGTCGGTTGGAGAGGAAAGAGGTCAGCCACACCAGAGCCTGACCAGTGATTCCCAGGTTATCACAGAGACGGTTGAGCAGGATGGCATGGTTGACAGTATCAAAGGCAGAAGATAGATCAAGCAAGATGAGGACACACAGGGTGTTGGAGTCAAGGCTGGAGAGTAGGTCTTCCCGGATGTTCAGGAGAGCAGTTTCCGTGCTTCTGGCAGCTCTGAAGCCAGACTAATGGTCATGGAGACAACCAACAGATTCAGTGTGGAGATTAAGCTGGGAGATGGCCAGTTTCTCCAGGAGCTTGCCCAGGAAGGGAGTGATGGAGAGAGGGCGATAGTTAGCCGGGCAAGAGGGGTCGGCAGAGGGTTTCTTAAGAAGAGGGTGCATAAGGGAGTGATTCCGGGGGGATGGGAAGACTCCAGTGGCGAAGGAGCGATTGCAGAAGTCAGCCAGGGCAGGAGCCAGGGAGTCGATGTGATCCTTGATAGTTTTGGAGGAACAGGGGTGAACCTGTTTCGACGAGACTTTCATAGATGGGACTTGTCTAGAAACCTTGTCTGCAGAGAAAAGGGGAAAGGCAGAGAAGGGGGTGGTGGCTGCAGAAGGGCCAGAGGAAGAGCAGGGAATGGAGGGTGGCGATAGGAGGAGAGTGAGGACAGAATGTCCTGTGTTTTTTAAATGAAGAGAGAAGCCAGTGCCGTGCAAAGGGCCTGGGAAGGAACCGGAGAGGTAGAGACTGCAGCGGTATTCGCTAGTTCCTTGCAGATTTTAAAAAGTTCAGCCGAGTTGTTAGATGCCGCAGAGACGGGGCCTTGGATATGAGCTCTCTTCTTGGAGATGGAGAGCCGGTATTGCCTTTGCAGCAGGCCAGTTTGTCAGAGGATGAACATGAAGCACGCCATTTCCTCTCGGCCACCCTGCACTTGCATTTTAGGGTGACAAGATCTGAGTCATACCAGGAGTTACACTTGGCTTTGGGCTTCAGGCGGATTCTCATGACAGGGGCAAGGATATCAAGAGTATCAGATATAGAAGAGTGGAGCATGGAGAGGGCTGTGTCAGGGTAAGAGTCAGCCAAAGGGGGACGAGGGGGTGAGAAGGTGGTGGCGAAAGCCTCAACTGACACGCGCTACATGGGTCGGATGACTGAGAAGGTGGGTGGCAGTGATGGAGGTGGCTTGGCCTGGGGGGGTTAGAAGGGTGAGGTGGGAGGATAGGAGAAAGTGATCACTCCAGGAGAGAGGAGTGGAGAGAGGGACAGAGAGGGGGAGGTCAGGGGAGATCAGAACTTTGAGAGTGCGCCCTGTGGAATGAGTCGGGCCAGAGGGGAGAATGGTGAGAGAATCGCAGAGGTCGCGAACGAGTCCAGAGGGGGGACAGGAGGCATCCAGGTGGATGTTGAAGTCTCCAACAAGGAGGAGTTGAGTGGTAGAGGCCAGGAGTGAAGAGGAGGGGTCCGCCCACTCAGAGAGGAAGGAGGAAATCTGACCACGTGGTCGATAGATATTAGCCACAATAAGGGAATAGGTAGGGGAGAGAGAGAGCAGGCAGATGAGGCATTCAAAAGAGGAATAGGTCTGCGTAGGAGTGACAGAGTGTCATGATCTCTGCTTCCAAAAGGTCAGGGTTTTCCCAACTCCCTTGGAAGCAGATCCATAACCCAGGTTCCGAGTGCCAACCAGTCCCAATTGGGACCTTTTGGACCCAGTCCTGGCGCCAGTGGCACCAGGCTCATAAATATGCCCAGTCCCAGCGCTGGAAGCGCCGGGCTCATAATGCTTGGGTGGACTTACCTGCAGCAGACCATGCTGCTTACTTGCCTGCCAGTTGAGCCTCTGATCCTCTTCTGTTTGGAACTACTTTTCCTGTTGGGTGGGGCAGGAGCCACTCCCTAGGTTCAGAACACTGGAACTCTTCTGGAAAGCAGGAACTCTTTTCTTACCTAGGCGTGGCTGTGGAAGGAGATACCTAAGCACTACAGGAGGCTATTTAAACCACACCCGATGGATGAATCTTGCTTTGCGTTATTCTGCATCCTCTGCAGCAGAACGCTCATCGTGTCTTCTGCATCTGATCCTGGGCCTAAGGAAAAAGGCTTACCATCCTGAATCCAGTCTTCAGCAACACCTATAAAGACAAGAAAGAACAGGTTAGCATTACGGTCTTCAGTGACAGCGCTTCACTTACCTGGTCCATCGGCTGTCACCAACGCCTCGCGCTGCATTCCGGCATCTGAAAGACAAAGGCTTACCTACTCTTCGTGCGCTCCGGAGGTTTTCGCACTGCATTCCGGCATCTGAAAGACAAAAGCTTACCAACTCTTCGCACGCTCCGGAGGCCTTCGGCGCTGCATCCCGCATCTGAAAGACAAAACAAGGTGCATTTAAAGACATTGGGGTACTTTAATACTCACGTGCCATTACTCCTTTCCACATCTAACCCAGTGGGTATTCCGGCACCCTGCAGCCGCTCCGAACTTGTACCTGCAAAATAAAAAGACAGTTAGAGCGCATCGTGAAGCAGGCAACAAGCGCTTACTTACGTGCTTCCAGGCGCTTCTATTCATCACACGGGCTCCATCTTCAACTCACTTCAGCCCGTCATCCGCCATCGCCGGAACCCTGCAAAACAAGAGACATCATTACTAAAGACTTTTAAAGACATTAGAATTACTCGAAACTTACCGTTCGTGCAGTAAACGACGGACAGCAGTCCTCTGAAGTCAAGAGGCCTGCTCCCCTTATCCAGTGAAGAAACTGGTTACAGCACCCTGCCCCGAGGCAGATGGAGAGCACAGCGTTCACTTACCTAAGGTGAGAGCGTTAACCTTTGGGGTTCTACAGGAGAAGAGAAAGGGAAGAAGAGAGACACATTCAATAACCCAGTTCATTAATCCCATATTTTCTATCTGCAGACATCTTACCCTTCGAGTCAGACATACAGTGCACAGAGGTCCAGCCCAAAGAGCCAGCCGTGTGTTACACATCACCTTTGAAGATACGGTATACGCCCAGTCAAGACCGGCGCCTCTACGGGAATCAGGTGAGCGTTACAGAACGCAAAGCCTACCGCAAAACTCCCGTCCAGGCGCTATGGAAACCTCGGATACCGACCAGCTAGCCCAGTTACTTGGGGAACTAAGGGCAGAAGTGCATGCAGCCCGTCAGGAAACAAACGCTCTAAGAAGGGAACTGATTATTTCCAAGGAGCGAACAGATGATCTCGCTAGACAATTGCTACAGTCACAAGCCGGACAGACCCCGTTACCCGCATCTGGGGGAAATCTTCCTTCTACATCCTCTATGAATCCAGTGCAGATCAACCTACCTGGGAATGTACCTCTGGCTCCGCCCGAACGATTTTCTGGTGACCCAAAGAGGTTTGCAGTATTTATCAATCAGTGCCGGTTGCATTTCTTATGCCGGCCAGCAGCCTTTCCAACTGATCAAGCTAAAGTAGCTTTCGTGCTTTCGTACCTTAGTGGCAATGCGGCAGACTGGTCGATCCCTCTAGTAAATCAAGATGATCCGGTCCTCCATGATTTTCAAGCTTTTCAGCTCAGTATGGAAAAACTGTTCGCAAGACATTCACAGGGGCAGGCCTTGGACAATGAGCTTCTTTCGTTGCGACAAGGTAATCAAGACCTTTTGGCTTATATTGCGTCTTTCAACAGACTGATAGTGGAAACTCAATGGCCTGAGGACAAAAGGATTACGCTGTTTTATAGAGGTCTACGTGGAGAGCTCAAAGATGTGTTAGCCCAAGTAGTGAATCCCCCACAAGATTGTTCGGACTATATAGACTTAGTCGTTCAAATAGATCACAGACTGCAGAACAGGAAGGCCGATCGTTCCAAGTTTGATGCTCGAGTATTTTCCAAACCGCCAACTCCTTCCAAAGGAGTAGACTCCGGGGAACCCATGCAAATAGGGGGCCTGAAAGGTTGCCTAATACAAAAGGAGCGGGAAAGGAGAAAACAGTTGCAATTATGCCTCTATTGCGGAAACTCAGGGCACTTTCTTCGAGACTGTCCGGTGAAACCTGCCAAGAAGGCAGTAGGAGCTGCAGTTACCAAAGTTACAAACTCTGAGCAGGGAAACGACCTCGCCCGACAAGAATAGAGGTCCTCTTGCCGAGCGTGAAAACCAGTTCCGTGACCTCGCATTTCGTGATACCTATGGTCCTCATTAGCCCTGATAATCCGAATCGATTACATGCAATTGAAGCTTACGTCGACAGCGGTGCCATCGGCAATTATGTGGATCATGAAATGGTTTTGAGGATGAATCTAACTCTTTGTCCCAAGGCTGTAAACGACGTCATTACTACGGTGGATGGAACGGAGATAGCCTCCGGACCAGTAACGCATACCACTCAAGAAGTGACGCTAGTAAGTCAAAATGGACACCATGAGAAGATCGTGTTCGATGTGATCAAGGCTCCTCAGTTTCAGATTATTCTAGGAATACCTTGGTTAGAGAAACACAATCCTCTGATCGATTGGCGAGCAAGAACGGTCCAGTTTCCAGAATGTGTCTCTACTTGTCACCCTCCACCTGGTGTTGCACTGGCAGCAATTTCTTCAGAGACTCCCCAGTTACCTCCCGAATACCTAGAATACCAAGATGTTTTCCGGAAGGATCAGGCTAACTCTCTACCTCCTCATAGGTCTTATGACTGCCAGATAGACCTGATACCTGGATCTACTCCTCCTTGTAGTAGAATTTATGCCCTCACCGAGCCTGAGAACCTTCACCTTCGACAATACCTGGATCAATACCTGGCAAATGGGTTTATTCGTCCTTCCAAGTCCCCTGCTTCTTCAGCTTTGTTCTTCGTTCCAAAAAAGGAAGGAGACCTTAGAACTTGTATAGATTATCGCTCCCTGAACCAGATCACTGTCAAGAATAGATATCCATTACCTTTGATCCCTGAACTCCTGGACCAAGTCAGAAAAGCATGCATATATACAAAGCTGGATCTTAGAGTAGCCTACCACTTGGTACGAGTAAAAGAGGGCGATGAATGGAAGACGGCCTTCCGCACCAAATATGGGCTATTTGAATATCAGGTCATGCCCTTCGGAATTTGCAATGCCCCGGCCGCCTTTCAATATTTTATGAACGATGTCCTCAGAGAGCTCATAGATGTGTGTGTTGTTGTTTACATTGACGACATCCTCGTTTATTCTTCATCGGAATCTGAACATCGGAAACACGTGAAAATGGTCCTCGAAAGATTGCGTCAACACAAACTTTTCGCTAAGTTGGAAAAATGTGTTTTCAACGTGACTGAAGTTGAATTCTTGGGATTCATATTATCACCTAGCGGAGTGCGTATGGATTCAAAGAAGGTCGATGCAGTTCTCAAATGGCCATCACCATCCTCCGTGAAAGGTGTGCAAAGCATGTTAGGCTTTGCTAACTTTTACCGCAGGTTTATCCCCGAATTTTCTCGAATAGTCCAGCCCATCACTGCCTTGTTAAAGAAAAACAAACGTTTTGAATGGTCTACCGAGGCGGAACAAGCTTTCCAGGATTTGAAGACTAAATTTATCTCTGCACCAATCTTAAAACACCCTCGCCCCGAACTCCCCTACATCGTGGAAACTGATGCTTCAAGCCTTGCCATGGGGGCAGTTCTATCACAAAAGGACCCGGTAACCAATCAGTTGCATCCCGTGGCATTTTGGTCCCGCAAATTCTCGCCTCCTGAATTCAATTACACGATTACTGACAAGGAACTTCTGGCTATCAAGTCTGCCTTTAAGGCTTGGCGGCATTATCTGCTGGGGGCCCGACACACCGTTACTGTGATTACGGATCACCGAAACCTGCAATATTTGAAAACCGCAAAAGCCCAATCCTCTAGACAACTCCGTTGGGCATTATTCTTTGCCGAGTTTGACTTCATAATTACCTATCGACCTGGTACAAAAAACGGTAAAGCTGATGCCCTTTCTCGGATGGGAGTGGAAGAACACTTGATCAACCCTAAACCTGTACCAATCATTCCCGAACAAAGAATTCTGGGTGTAATCGCCACACAAGCCATAGAGGAAGTTAAGGATAAAGCCAGGCAACTTGTAACTCCAGCAGACATACAGAATTGGCATCTGCAGGGAAAGGACTTTGCAGTAAAGGACAACTTATTGTATTTCCAAGAACGATTATACCTGCCCAGCACAGATTTACAGAAAAAAGTAATCTCTTGTTATCACGATTCTTTAATGGAAGGACATCCCGGTATGGCCAAGACCTCAGAAAAGATCACGCGCTACTTCTGGTGGCCGTCTTGGAAAAAAGATATCAGAGACTTTATAATGTCCTGTGGAGTATGCGCCCAAAACAAGAGTCAAAAGGAAAGACCAGCAGGCCTCTTACGCCCTATTGACATCCCACCTCGCCCTTGGCATACGCTTTCTATGGACTTCATCACCGATCTACCTCCATGCTCCGGATACAATACGATTCTAGTAATCGTGGACTTATTCTCCAAGATGGCGCATTTCATTCTGCTCAAAGGCTTGCCAACAGCAGCAACTCTGGCCCGAGAATTTCTCGAAAACATCGTCCGACTGCACGGTTTTCCTTCGGTTCTAATTTCGGATCGAGGTAGTCAATTTATTTCTCATTTTTGGCGAAGTTGCTGTTGGTCGGCTCAAATTGATGTGAGACTATCGACCAGTCACCACCCTCAGACCGACGGACAAACCGAGAGGACCAATCAAACTCTGGAACAGTATTTACGCTGCATGCTGCAACAAACTGAAAAAATTTGGAAAGACATCCTTTGGATAGCCGAATATGCCTACAATAACTCTGTCCATTCGGGAACTGGGAAAACCCCGTTTTTTCTTTTATACGGCAGTCACCCTCGAACCTCGGAGTTGGATCCCCTCCAAGATCTTGAAACACCAGCAGTAGACTACCTGCATTCTACAATCACCCAAGCCTTTAAGGAAGCTGTTTCTCACCTTCAAAGGGCTAAAGAACAATACAAGAAAGGAGCAGATCAACATCGGAAGGAAGCCCCTCAATATCAAGTAGGGGATCAAGTCTGGTTATCCACCAAATATCTACCTCTAAAAGGGCCACGCACATTCAACCCAAGATACCTTGGTCCCTATTCCATCACTACCATAGTAAACCCAGTAGCGGTCAAGTTGGACTTGCCCCCGCACATGAAGATACATCCGGTCTTCCACGTCTCTCTATTAAAACCCGTGCAACCTCAAACCTGACTAACTAAATCTCCAAAACCCATCCTAGTTGATGGAGAACTCGAGTTTGAAGTCAAAAGTATTCTGGACTCCAAGATCTCCAAATCTAAACTATTTTACCTAATTGACTGGAAAGGCTACGGCCCCCAAGAGAGATCCTGGGAACCTGCTGAATATGTCCACGCTCCTCGCCTAATCAAAAGATTTCACCGAACATTTCCTGACAAGCCAAAACCCCCGGAGAAGCCCGGTTTGGGAGGGGCCTTGAGGGGGGGTACTGTCATGATCTCTGCTTCCAAAAGGTCAGGGTTTTCCCAACTCCCTTGGAAGCAGATCCATAACCCAGGTTCCGAGTGCCAACCAGTCCCAATTGGGACCTTTTGGACCCAGTCCTGGCGCCAGTGGCACCAGGCTCATAAATATGCCCAGTCCCAGCGCTGGAAGCGCCGGGCTCATAATGCTTGGGTGGACTTACCTGCAGCAGACCATGCTGCTTACTTGCCTGCCAGTTGAGCCTCTGATCCTCTTCTGTTTGGAACTACTTTTCCTGTTGGGTGGGGCAGGAGCCACTCCCTAGGTTCAGAACACTGGAACTCTTCTGGAAAGCAGGAACTCTTTTCTTACCTAGGCGTGGCTGTGGAAGGAGACACCTAAGCACTACAGGAGGCTATTTAAACCACACCCGATGGATGAATCTTGCTTTGCGTTATTCTGCATCCTCTGCAGCAGAACGCTCATCGTGTCTTCTGCATCTGATCCTGGGCCTAAGGAAAAAGGCTTACCATCCTGAATCCAGTCTTCAGCAACACCTATAAAGACAAGAAAGAACAGGTTAGCATTACGGTCTTCAGTGACAGCGCTTCACTTACCTGGTCCATCGGCTGTCACCAACGCCTTGCGCTGCATTCCGGCATCTGAAAGACAAAGGCTTACCTACTCTTCGTGCGCTCCGGAGGTTTTCGCACTGCATTCCGGCATCTGAAAGACAAAAGCTTACCAACGCTTCGCACGCTCCGGAGGCCTTCGGCGCTGCATCCCGCATCTGAAAGACAAAACAAGGTGCGTTTAAAGACATTGGGGAACTTTAATACTCACGTGCCATTACTCCTTTCCACATCTAACCCAGTGGGTATTCCGGCACCCTGCAGCCGCTCCGAACTTGTACCTGCAAAATAAAAAGACAGTTAGAGCGCATCGTGAAGCAGGCAACAAGCGCTTACTTACGTGCTTCCAGGCGCTTCTATTCATCACACGGGCTCCATATTCAACTCACTTCAGCCCGTCATCCGCCATCGCCGGAACCCTGCAAAACAAGAGACATCATTACTAAAGACTTTTAAAGACATTAGAATTACTCGAAACTTACTGTTCGTGCAGTAAACGACGGACAGCAGTCCTCTGAAGTCAAGAGGCCTGCTCCCCTTATCCAGTGAAGAAACTGGTTACAGCACCCTGCCCCGAGGCAGATGGAGAGCACGGCGTTCACTTACCTAAGGTGAGAGCGTTAACCTTTGGGGTTCTACAGGAGAAGAGAAAGGGAAGAAGAGAGAGACATTCAATAACCCAGTTCATTAATCCCATATTTTCTATCTGCAGACATCTTACCCTTCGAGTCAGACATACAGTGCACAGAGGTCCAGCCCAAAGAGCCAGGCGTGTGTTACACATCACCTTTGAAGATACGGTATACGCCCAGTCAAGACCGGCGCCTCTACGGGAATCAGGTGAGCGTTACACAGAGGCAGGAATCCACTCAGGGAAGATAAGGGCTACACCCCCAGCGGATCTGTTGGGCCTGGGCGCAGAGAGGATCTTGTAGCCGCCAGGTAGGAGCGTGTCAAAGCTGGTGACAGAGCTGCCCGTGAACCATGTCTCAGTGAGACCGTGGACATCAAGGTCAAGTTCTTCAAGAAGGCGGCAGATATCAGGAATGTTTGACAGCAGAGCGAGAGTTTAGAGTGGCAATGTGGAGAAGGTTGCCATCCTTGAAAGACTTCCGGGGAGGGGTACAGATCAGTGGTACGCCCTGCGGAGGTGTAGAAGGAGCCCGAGCGGGGGCAGGAGGGAGGGGGAAGGCAAGGTAGCCAAGGGGAGGGAGGGGGGCAGCAGGAGAAGAAAGGAAGTTGAAGAGGCGCGGGAAGCGTCTATCAAAGAGGTGGAGGTCGGACTGAGGGCCTTGGACCAAGAAAGACCCATTAGAGTAGACATTAACGATGACCTTCGAGGAGTGGAAGGAAGCCAGGAGGACGTCCCAACGGGTGCCACCATTAATGGGAGAAGAGGAGAAAGGAGAGAGCACAGAGACCATATGCAGGGTCCATAAGTCAGGTGAAGGCACGACAAAGAGGATGTCAGTGAGAGTTTCCTTGGAGGAGGCACTGGCGATAGGGAGGCCTGGGTTGGAGATCAGGAGGTCCTTTTTAAACTTCTTCCTACCAGATTTAGTGAGGAGAGTGGGATAGTCGATAGAGAAGCAGTTAGAGAAGATAGGAGAGAGAGCACCATAGAGTAGGTGGAAGAGGGGGAGACACTGGCAAGAGAAGGCAGACAAGATAGCGAGCAGCAGTCAAGTAGCGCAGTAGAACAGACTCTCAGGGTTAAAGCGCGCGCAATGCTCAACTTTAGAACTGGTGAGAAGCCACCTAAGTTTGAGAATCCTGAAAGGGGAGAAAAAGCCCTAGTTTTTCACAACTCACAAAAATATTATTAAATACAGAAGCAATGCGTATTACAGCATTACAGGAACATAAGCCACCTAAGTTTGAGAATCCTGAAAGGGGAGAAAAACCCTATTCTTTCACAGCGCACAAAAATATTATTAAATACAGAAGCAGTGCATATTACAGCAACCCAGTGTTTAAGAGTATGAGGTGGGGTAGGCAGGAAGGCTAGGGGGACTGACCAGGGAGACTGACTGGCAACTGGCGTCCCCTGCAGACACCTGCAGACACCACAGGAGTTGCAGCCGTGGGAGCCGCCCTTTGCCTTAGGGGCCCTTAGCCGTGGGAGGCTGCCGGGCAGGGGGCTGCCCAGGAGGGTCAGTTAAGACCAGATGAGCAACCAATGGGGGGGAGGGGAGGAGGGTGGGCAAGGAGGCGGGACGGGGTGGGGACCAGGAAGTGGCTGCAGGGGGAGGCGGGGAGGGAGAAACAACGCGCTCAAAGCGCTATTCAACAACAAAACACGAAAATACTGAAGGAGGCCTCGCGGGCCCTGCTGGGATCTTACCAGCAAGCTGGACTGCCAGCGAACTGCAGGCGAACTGCACATAACCCGCTTCGCTGGATAATGATTTAAAGCGTTTTTTAATTAATTGACTTTTCACATTCCTCTCTGCCCATTCTAGGCTTGCTTGCTTTTGGGTCAGTCTCAATTCCCTGTTTCGCTCCCTTTTCCTTTTCGCGTCATTAGCTCTAAATGTTAGAACATGTCTAGGGGTATCAAGGCCAAACAATCTCACCAGGCCATCCAACTACCAGTTATTAATGGCCAGCGTCTCAGCTCAGCATTTGTCTAAATTTGCAACCTTGTGGTTGAATTTTCTAATATTGGAGGTCGTCCAGCGTAGACTATTTCCCTGCACATTACCCGCCAGGTTTTCCATTAGTATATCCTTTCTCCTATGGCCTGCCGAGGGAGTCGGCGATGGTGTTCTTGACTTCCATCAGGTGGTAGGGGAGGAGGAGGAACGTCTCTTTGGCGACCGTCCAGTGCCACAAGTCCTGCCCCTCTCTGGAGAGCACTGGGGATTCAACGTTTCCTTGCCAAATACTCTCCTTCTAGACTCCTCCTTTCTTCTGGCACCAACTCCCTGTGTGTTAAGCGCTTTTCTAAACAGAGCTGGTGGGCAATCAATTTCCTCGGCTGGCTCCCTCCTGTGCAACAGCCTCCCTCTCCCTTGAGCAAGACCTCCTTAAGTTCTGAAAAAGTCTCAAGACTTTTCTCTTTACCTCTTCCTTCTCCTCCTCTCTCCACTGCTAATCTTACAGAAGCGTGACTGATGTGCAGGGCCCTTATTTGTCCTCGGGGCCTTGACCCGCTACATCTCTCATCCCAGCTGCTGTCTTTCTGCTGCACCTAATTGGGCTCACCCTGCCCACGGGTGGTTGCACTTACTTTCTTCTCCTCTTAGCACTTATCCTTAGTACTTCTCCATCGTTCACCCCTCCCCCCTCTGCACTTGCACGTTCTGAACACTCACAAGGCCTAGTAGGTTTGTCTCCCCCTCCCTTTATTCTCATTATTTGTTGTACTATTAATGCAATTATTTATCCTTGCCTTAATTCATTGTCTACCTTCCCCTGTTCCCCCACCCTATTTGCCCTGTGGGCGCTTTGAAACAGTGTTTTGCTAACTGTATGAGCACCTAATAAATAGACCTTCCTGAACAATAACAATGGGCAAATCTCAGAAAGTGAACAAGCTATCCCTCGAAAGGAGATCGTTCATGGTATTAGTGGCCCATTAAGCATGGTTAATACAGCATTATCAGAAAATATAAGGGCCTCCCTGTTCTTTTAAAAGATACTTATATTGCCATCAGCAATACAACCAAAGTTGTATTTTCTCCTGCAGAAACCCCCTTTAAAACCCAGTACAGGCTACCTATTACTGACATGAAATGACAGCGCTCTCACCCCTTGCTGCATTGAATTTAGGATTACAGTCATTTGTGAGACTATACGATAACATCAGAGAGAATGTAAAAACGCAAGAAGTAGTCTTAAATAGTATGTTAAGGCAGACTGGTGATGTTAAATTAAGCATTGCCTGCAAAAAAAGTAAAGGTCAGATCTCATGATCTTAGTAAGGACATTTCCCTTTTAACAGATATCATTGAAATTGACGAACATCAGGTTTCTCTAGCCAAAGAAGATGGAAATTAGCTAATGGTATACAGGAGCCATCTGTTTTGAGGGAGGCTGTACCCGTTCCCCAATATTTGGAGCAAGTAAAAATAAATCCTGACAAGAAATCCCCAGTAGCTCAAAAAACAAGAAAGGGGCTACAAGGGGAAATCAGAAAAACACAAGAACATTTCTTAGAACGTTGAAAAAAGCCATTGTGTCCTGAGATGAAGAAAAGAGTGATGAAAAGGGTCAAGAGGGGTAAAGAAATGGAAGGGAAATTCCGCTAAGAAGATAATGGAAAATCTGGAGAACAACATAGGCTCCTTCTTCAGTAGCCCATGGCTCCTCTCGATGTAACATGGATATAACACCAGAAACCATGGAAGCAGGGAATGGGCGGACAGATTTTAGGACCTGCACAAAGGGAGGAAACTGTTGCTTCTCAAACCAACATGAGTGTATCCAATGGTAACAATTTGGAAGTTGGAAAGAATGTTTTTGGTTCCTTCATTTAGAGACATGAGTTACATCAAGATCAATATTACCGGAATGGACCATAGAAGTTGGGGCTTCAACTGTAATTTTACTGTAATGCTCTCCCACTGAACTGCTCTTGTGTTTTGCAGCTTCTAAAAAGTATTTCATCATTAATATGAATTTTCTCAACTTATATAGAGCAAGTGGAAATACTGCATACAAATAGTGTGGGCTCAATTATTCTGCATTTAAAATCTGAATCCATTTACACCATGTTCATAGCAGAAATGGATGAGGTCATGATTTTGGGGTTTGATATTTTCCCTATTCTGGCTTCTTTTTTGTGAAATGAGAAGAAGAGCGGGTAATATGCAAAAAACCTGGATAAAGGATTACTTGCTAGTCATTTGGGTGGGCAGAATCTGAGCGTGCAGTGTCGGAGAACTAATTTTGGGAAGAGAAAGTCGTAATTCGATTATAATCAAGGAGTGTGAAAGTCAGAAAAAAGCCAAGATTCCTCGTAGCTACCCTTTGTTTAACAGGACCCTAGGATATCTCAGCTGTCTATTTAGCAACAGGGCTTTAGAAAGTCTGTGCTGGAACTCCAGAGGACAAAATAGTTTCCTTGGTATAGGTGATATCCATGAATGTTATATCGTTTTGTTACAGGAATTATGGCTTCTGGAATGCCCTATTAAGACGGATACTCCACTTTTATGAACGGGGCAACAAAGAAGAGACTTAGAGGGTGGCCCTTCGGGGAGGGGGCTATTATGGTCTGGAAAAAATACTTCAGGTGCACAAATCTTTCCTATTCGATGTGCTTCAGTGGCTCCGATGGGTCTGAGGATATCATGGCACACATGATATGAGACCAATGACATTTTGGTTTTCAATAATACCAACTTGTTACATGAATAGATGACACAAGATGACATTTCTGGGCGGAGAGATACGTGATACAAATCAATCTATGAATATATTATTAGCTGGATATTTTAATTGCAGATGTGTACTCAAACAGTCCAATGATTCTGATGATATTGATAATTCAATGTCCTGTTTGAACAATAGACAAAGAAGGACTGTGTCTAGTGGGAGTTAATTGGTAGACATGGGGTCTCGTTATGTTAAATGGCAGTACACAAGCAGCAAACCAGTAATGTTACAGTTTCAAACTCTTAAGGAAATGTTTATTTGAATGTACTTTTAACTATAATTTTCTTTTTATAATGTTTATGTTATAATCATTCATATAAAATTGTGTGTAAATGTACTTTTTGTCCTGAAAAACAAAATGATATGAATAAATAAATGGCAATATGACAGGTGCTGCTTTATGCAAACTAATCTGGGGGAGAGGTTATACAAATCAATAATTTATTACATTTTCATCTTCAACACACTTTATGGCTGTTGTGACAAGCTTGAAGTTCAATTGACCAATATGAGGGACCATGCACGACTCATAATAGAAATGGATCATACTGTTGAAGCCTTGTAGTATTCTTCCATGGTTGGACAATAGCCAAGTTGGTATCAGGATAAAGTGTCAGCTACAAATATTGATAACATGTCTCCCTACTTAGAAGAATGGTGGGCTACAGCCAGCAGTGAGGAGAAAAGCAATACGATACATCTGCCAGTTTTCTCTGAAACTATCAAGGAGTGGACAGGGGTATATGGTTGTTGTTAAATACAGACGAACGTCTTTTTAGAGTGTAAATGTAGCCAAAGCTTTGACATCATGGTGAAGAATAAGAAAACTGAGAAGAGGCAAGCTATTAGGACTCGGTTTATGAGGACCAATATGGATGATATGGATGATACCAGTTATAGGTGGAAGAAAAGGAACATTAAACACATTTATAAAAAATTGGCACATGGAGTACAAGTTTGACCAGTTGATAAGCAGTAGCCAAAGAATATTTGTGTACACGACTGGGGGAAATGTAGCTGACGTTTGAAAACTTGTCAATGAGCAGGGACCTAATATAAACAGGAATTTGGCTAATCCAATTTTGTAAGAATCATGGAACACACATTTCCAGAAAAGATTTTGCTGTGGCCCAAAACTATTGTAGCACAATTAGATGGGAACTCCTCCCCTCTTGGGTCGAGCAAATTACTGCAGGAGACAAAATAATTAAGATAGCAACACTAAAGGAATCTAGTGCAACAGGACCAAATGATATATTGGACAAAGTTTTAAAAAAGAACATGGATCTCAGGGCCACAATTCTTGAAGTAGTCTTCAGAGCAGTAATTGTTAACCAGTAATGCCTTCAAACTTGGCATTCCGGGATCATAGTTGCTATTTATAAACAGGGAGGGAGAGAAACTCCCAATAATTATAGGCCAATAGAATTATTAGATGTTGAAATCATTGTGCTAGCCACGTTCCTACTTAAAGACCTAGAGCACTTATCCCTTGGAGTGGCTGTTTATTGTGAATGCCAAACCGGCTTAAGAAAGGGAATGATGGGAATTATTGATGGATTCATTTATAATGTATTTCAGACTTGCGCTTGCATTGACAGATTCCGGTTGTGGAAGAAACTGACAGATTGGGGAATCCCAAGAGGTCTTTTGAAAATGTTGATGTCACCTTATAATAATTCCAACCTTCATGATAGAAAGAATAATTAAAGGCATTTATCTGACAAAATTCCAACTTTTGTTGATTTAAGACAAGGGTGAGTACTTGCCAAACACTTCTCAATGTGTACATTCCAGATATCAGAGAAACTTTGGCGGACATTACGGATTTTACAGTAAAAGTGGGGGTTGTGCATATACATTGGCTAGCCTGTGCTGACAACATTGTTCTTTGTGATTCTACCTAAATTGGCCTCCAGAGAAGCCTATGCTCGATGGAAAGGTTTGCTAAAGACAGTACATTGGTGATATATGTTAATAAAGCTAAAGTCATGCATTTTCAAAGACAGAAGAATGATAACACTTTCACTTTAGAGTATAGAATAGCTGGGGTCCAATTGGAAGTAGTATTTGGGTATGTATATGCACATATCAGGAAGTGAAGTAAAGATGCAAAACCCTAAGAAGATAAAATGAACACCAGTGTGGTAGTCTAAATGAAAACAAATATAAAGACATTTAGGAGTTTTTCCATGGTTCGACTTGTCAAATTTTACAAAACAAAGACTATCCCTTGTATGGAGAGTGTTCAGATTTACAACTGGTTGTAGATGTCTACAAACACAAGTACATTATGGAAACCTGTGATGAAACTATCATCTTTATTCCCAATTGCTGCCCTCCTTCATGAATTGGGCTAATCTTTTGGGAGTCAAAATCTCAATGGAGAATGTTACACCAGTAAGAACTATGTATTTGAAAGGAGCAGTTCTTGCATGACTATCTATATATATAAAACACTTAGGTATGTTTCTGTACTCAGCTGATGCACGTTATCAGTGTTAGGTTGTCGTCTGCTTTCCAAATGGCAAAGTGCATCTCTCTGCAACGAAATGTTGAAAACGTATGATCTGAGCCTTAGAAAACTGAATCTACAAGCTGTTGAAATGCTGACGGCAGCTCTGCATATGCAATCATTTGATGTTTTGGAAGAACAAGCCAAAGTGATGGCAAATACAGAAAAATTAAACAATGAAAAATGGCATTTGACACTATTATTGAGACTGTTCACAATAGCCCAACCACTAATCAACACAGTTTATTTTTCGTGATGGTCCAACTGGAACTGGAAAGACATTTCTTTACTCAATTCTACTACATGCCATACGAAGCAATGTAGCTAGTGTTACTCCTGTTGCATTTACAGGAATTGCAGGAGGCAGCACTGCTCACTATAGATTCAAGATACCTTTGCTGCTGAATGCAACTTTAAAATGCAATTTAAAACCTAACACAAAGGAAGCCGAGGCACTTCTCCAATCAAAATTGATGTGGGACGAAGCACCAATGATGCACGTTCACACTTTTCAGACTACTGCGCAATTTGATGGGATTAGACCATTCTTTTGGAGAAAAAGTTATGCTACCAGGCGGAGACTTCAGGCAAGTCCTACCGGTGGTAATATGAGGGTCAAGATCTCTAACTGTTGCCAGTTGTATAAAGAAACATAGGCTATGGTCCCAGTTCCATATACTAAAACATAACACGTAATATGCAAACAATATCAAGTTAGAACGAATTCTCAGACTGGTTATTAGAAGTAAGCAATGGAGAAAGTGGTGCAACTATAAAGTTGTCTCCAGCCTGTTTTTTAAATACACAAGTCCCTGTAGAACAACTCTATGGTGACATTAACTTCAACACTGTTACAGCTCAGCAACTCAAAAGCAGAGCATTACTAGCTGTTACAAATTAGCATTCTTTGGAACTGAACAACAACTTGTTAAACTGTATGCCAGGAGAAGAGGTTGTTTACAAAAGTGTGGATACTGTAGGAAGCAATGAACCAAGTGATCCTCCAGCATACTCTGAAGAGTTCCTCAACAGCCTAACACCAACAGGAATGCCTCCTCATGAGCTAAAACTGAAAGTAGGTGCTGTGATTATGCTACTATGCAATCTTATTCCATCACGGGGACTCTGCAATGGAACAAAGCTGACAATTATGTGTCTACAAAGACATATCATAGAGGCCTGTGTAATCAATGGATTTAACTTAGATATTTTTCTTATACCGTGCATACCTCTCATTCCATATTATACAAATATGCCTTTCAAATTCAAAAGAAGACAGTTTCCTAAACATTTAGACTTTTCAATGACCATTAATAAGTCACAGGGACAGACCTTTGACAGAATCTGCCTATACCTTCCGCAACCTGTATTCAGTCACAGGCAACTATATGTTGTTTTCTCAAGAGTTCTATCATTCGGCTCATTAAGTGTTGTCTCTGAGAATATCGATATTGTTAATTGAGTTTACTGAAATGTATGAGTGAATGAACGAATACAAGACTTGTGATGATATTTAATTAATAACCTCTAAGAAATGCTAGAAAGGTGAATGTTACACCCGGTTCAGCTAGTCTGTCTATAATTCTGTAAATTGATTTTAATTGATTTGAATTCAGCTCTTTCTAACCTAATTGGTAAACAAGCCACATTTAAAAAAGAAATGGTTGGAGTATAGCTGGATGAACATTGAATTAATGCTGTATAAATGCAAGCGACCAAAAGAATAGGAGGGAATGTCAAGGAAACGTGAAGCTCTTCCACTATACCTGGGAAAATATCCATGTCCCAACTATAGAGCACTTTATTTGAGGTTGAAACTAGCAGATATATTGAGACCAAGAAGCGCTACTTGTAGACTGTGTTAAAGAGAAAACCTCATATAATTGCCAGAGTCTACAAGAGAAACAGATTGTTAGTGGGCATAAGTCTTATCGTCTTAGACAGTTTCTGGCAAAGAAGCATGTCAGGGTAGTACATTTCGCTAATAATTGAGGCAATAAGATTTGTCCTTTATTTTTTATAAACCAGTGGATGAAAAATTGCGCTAAGTTTGAACAAACATACTCGTATGAATTTTAATTTGATATGGGAATGGGAGGTCTCAATTTAAGCACTGTATGATAGCTTTGACGATTCTCCTTTATGTTTTAACCTTGTACTCACCAAAACACATGCATAAATGAATCAATAAAAAGACAAAAAGAGAGTGGCACACACATGGACTCTAAAACAAACCAAGAGGACCCAGAGCCATCATTTGGGGGTTGCCATGGGTAGCATTTGCTACCCCTGGCTTTCCCTCTACTACCCCTAGGCCTGTCCTTACGACCCCATGGCCACTGGATAAAGAGGCAGTGCCAAGAGCAGATATCTGTGTTGCACCTGAAAAAGGCAGATGTAAATGCAGCTATATGAGCCCCTGCTTTTTTCACGTGGAATCTAGATCTCGTTAGCTGGAGAAATAGTAGGGATGGAGGAAAAATCATGAAGCCACCATCACTAACAGGTTGGCAGTCCATCAGTGAAGAATGCCTGAATGGTTGGGTTCAGAGGCTGGGCTGTCTGTGCAGCCCATGCCAATTGCTGTAGCAACAGGCAGGAAATGGGGGTTGGGTCTAGTTAGCTGGGAATGGGTACAAGCAGCTTGTATTACTCAGTGACAGCACAGCATGAACACACATCTCATCTGTGTTTCTCGTTGTTGGCTTTCACATGCAGTGACCCACTGCGCCTGCGATGAGAGGGGTGTGCCCCAGTGGCTTCTGCCAGCAATCCTGCTTGGGCACTGTGTGACCTGACCCAGATCTGCCAGACCTGCATCACAGGCACACTGTAGATAGACACAAGGTGAGATAATTAATTTACATGAAGTTGCCCTTCGACTTTGAAGTAAACCATTTGTCGCTTCCTCAAGCAAAAAACATATATATTTGAATGGGGAAACTCACATGCTTTGAGAACAAGAGGATGCAGAGGAACATGAGTTCAGTTCCCATTCCAGTGCTTAGAACCTGGAGGAGGCTTGCATTAAGAAACATACAAATCACCAAAGAAAATAATAGAATGGGCCTTTTTTAGGGGTGATATCATGGAGCGGCTGCTGTTTACATTTTAAAATAAAAAACCTGCAATTACTGTGACCTGCAATACATCCTTCCCCTCTATCTCCCATCTAAGAAAATAAATGGTGGGTTACTTGCCAAATAAGCAAAACAGAAGGGTGATGTCTGGAAGGTTTCAAATTGTTCATAACCTATGGCACACCTCTGGTTTTGAGTTGTGTGCTTGAGGCTCAATGTTATGGAGGCTGGTACTGGAGACTTAAGATGTTGTACTAGTGACTAGCGGATGGCGGGAGAGAGTGTTTGAGACGTAGTGTGCAGTAAGAGTGTTGAAATGCATTGAATGCAGATATAAGATGTTTGAGGAGGGCAATTTAGGCTCACTGTTGGGGTGGTGACGGAGGGTGGCAGAGACGTAAGTTGCTAGTTTGCTTGAGGTTGATGGTGTTGGAGAATGCTGGAGACTTAAGTTACTTGAGGTTGGCACTGTGTAAACATGAAGGTTTTAGAGCAAGGCCTTGGAGATGTAAGGTGTTGGAGGGTGGGAGTGGGTGCCAGAGATTTAAAGCTGTTGACAAAGGGCCCTTAGCGACTCGCTGTGGATGGTGGGGTGCCCATAGTGAAAATGGTTGGGGGATATTCAGGCTCTGGGTGACTGGCGGGAGTGGGTTACTGTGCAATGGTTCAAAGTGCACTATTGACAAGAAAATCCCTGCACGTATTGTCCAAGTGTAAAAGCATGAAGTGGTACAGCCTCTGATTGTCTTCTGGTTGCACTTGTGTTGGCCAGTTGCTGTTTCCACTCTATGGCCTTGACAATTGGCGGTCACTGGATGTCTGCGCTTTGGAGTTTAGGCCTCTTCGAGATTCATTGTCTGTTTAGTCTGAGTGATGGACAATAGTCCTGGTTGTTGTGTTGGATGTCTGCTTACATTCACAGTAATTTTGTAATATGGGCCTATACACACTGATATTAACACTACATTTTGGGATACATTCTTGTATGAAATGTATATCATATTACAGTGATATCGTAACCATATTTTTCTTCGTGTACTGAGGAACAATTCTATGTAATGCCACTTCCTGTTTTGTCAAAGGGTGAAAGGTCATGTGCCATCACTTCCCGTGATGTCACTTGGTGCCATGACCTCTGATAACCTCAGAGGTCATGGGTCGTGTGATGCCACTTCCACTACCCTGACATTTTGGTGAAATTACATTCCTGACAGGACCCCAAATAGACAGTGAGAAAAAAGGCCCCAATTACGCTGGGACATAAATAGAGTGAGCCCAAATAGATGATGAGACGAGTGAGAGAAAGATGGCCACAGATAGAGAGAGATGCAAACAGGGAGATACACAGATATAGAAGACACATAGGGGGGCTACAAATGCAGAGGGACACAAATAGGAAGGGAAAAAATAGAGGGGGACCACTTATCCTATGAAGCAAATGGAGAACAACACAACTGAACAGTTAGATCAGTATGGCTGCGAATAGACAATGTGACAAATAAGAGGAACGTAAATGGACTGTGAGTCATAAAGGACCACTAGTAAGCAATGCGACATGTGGAGAGTGTTACACATAGTGAGGGAAACAGAGAGATTTAAACAGGGAGGGGCACAAGATAAACAGTGAGACAAATGGAGAAGAAAACATATAGAGGGCCTGTAAATAGTGAGGGACATATATAGACATGAGGCAAGTATTGCAATAAATAGAGAGTGCCGCAAAGCGACAGTAACGACATAATAATGGGGATAGAGTGGCTGGAGGAATGGGGTCAGAGTCGAAGGGGCTGTTTGTTCGTGTAAAAGAGGGAGTCGGTGAGAATGAGGAGAAGTAGGTGGGGAGAATGAAAGTGACCCACAGGGATGGAGAGGGGGGGAGTGGGAGGAGGGGGAAACACAGTGTGAGAGGGAACCTGGTAGAGCCATGAAGTAGAGAGTGATCCGCAGGGAGTGACAGAGCGAGAGCAAGATGCACAGTCCAAAAGGTAGAGGCATGGGGGAAAAGAGGGAGCAAGTGCTTGAATGCAATATAGAGGAAAGACTATACAGTGAAATAGTATTTCAAAAACAGAGACGAAGGGGAAATATAGAACTAAGAAAGAGACCTTTAGTAAGAGAGTTTGCAGGTGGACACAGATAACAGACACCCAAAAACAATGGCTGACAATGTGACTGAGAGAATACGAAAAGGAATCCCTGAAAGAGAATGGGTGGAAGCTCTCCAAAGGAAGAGAGACTGAAAGATGAAAAAGAGACAGTATGAAAGGAAGAGGTGCAGAGAAATAAGAAGAACGAGAGAGTCAATGAGTCTTAGCCAAACGGAGGGAATAAAAGACTCACAGAAAGAAAAGTGAAAAGAGCAAGAGCCATTGACCGACAAAGGCTTAAGGTGAGACCCAGGGAGAGAGAGAGAGAGCAGAGACAATAGGATCCTTGTTTCAATCGTTTCGCTTATCAGGAGCACCTGCAGGCGTTTGATTGAAATGAACAGCCAGCGTCTTACTTGGACATGCAATGCTTTCCTTCTAGAAGTCAGACTGCTTCATCGTGTTTGGTTTTAGGGTTTGAGTAACCTGTTTGTTCATGATGGCAGGCATAGGGCCTCACTAAATGGCAGGCACTAATGGTAAAACAGGCGGTATTTAAGAATGCCGCCTGTTTTATACACCACCAGGTTATGGATTTAGCAACTCAGTAGAAGGCAATGTGCCTGTCTAGACATGGCATTAATACCTCTGAGAAGAGCTGCCGTAACAGTCCTGTCGGAATTGTAGCATGAATTAATTTCACCAGTCTTCAGTGGAGTCCTATGGCACCCCAGAATGGGATATTACACAAACCCTAAATTAGGCATAAAATTATGGTTACCTTTGCGGTAAAGTAAATTATAATCAAGCCTCTAGTGTTGTGTTGGTACTGTTGGGTGTAGATTGAATCTATACCATCACTTTTCTGTGCCTCACCTTTTGGCTTCCTTGTCAACATATGGTTTAAGGTTTGAAGAGACTGTTTTCTTACAGAATTATGAGACATTTTCTAAGATAGCTGATTTAGAACAGAAGTAAAGAATCTCTCTCTTTGGAATCAATCTTGATTGCAAAAATTGCAACCTCCAGAAGGCATTAGGGAATTGACTTAAATAGTGGAGGAGGATTACCACATTTTTATCAAGTTCTAAACAGTGACTATAATGTTTATAGTGCCTGTTACTTTCAATTGTATCACATCTATCCTTTAAAAAGAGCTTTCTCTTCGCCAGTGTGGGAGTAATGAAAATGTCGGCTGATTCTTGAATGCTCTGTAGTATCGTCTCACTTGTAAACATGTCCTTTAGAATAGGACCGGCTTTTTCCTCCAACATAATGTTTCTAAAATCACAGAAAATTGACCTGTTTGGAGGGTTACTAATTAGCCTATAGAATGTGTCAAAAGGTTTTATTGTTGCCATCTGCTCCATGAGGTGAAGCACAATTCATAACGAATAACCGAGATCGGACACATTTAGGTGCGTTAGTAAGCCTCTAGAAGACGTGTAAAGCATGAATGGTCATATGCACTGGACACATAGGGCCTCATTACAACCCCAGCGTTACCCGTGCCTGTAAAATTCCGACATAGCCAGATGCCGGTGCATCCGACATGCTGCGCTCGCGGGTGCCGCTCTACCCGCCAAGCCAGATCTGGCGGGCTGACTGGCACCCGCGAGCACAGCTCGTAGTATGGCGGTCCGGGAACTACGGTGCCGGCATGCTTACTGTACCGTAGTTCCCGGACCGCCATGCTTATAATGAGAGCCATAGTTACAGTTGCATATCAGTTGCAAGTTAGATTTGTTGCATACCACGTATTAGCGCCTCATTCTGCATAAGGAGGAGAGAGAAAATGTGAGCAAGGTTACGTCACAGGAAAAGGGATGGCAGCAGCGAAATGTGGCAGTAAAGAGACTGTTATAGAGATGAATAGAGTAACAGATGCAGTGGCAGTAACAATGTGGTGGTAAAGATAGGCCAAGACCACATGAAAGAAAGCAACAAGACGAAAGATCTGACACAACAGAGATATAAAACCAAGAAAAGAGAAGGCAATTTAAAGAGAACGAAAAAAGTGAAGACATGTAAAGCAAATTGCAAGAGAGAGGATTTATTAGAATAAAGGTTAGCAGTAGAGTACGGGTAAGATAGCTCTACGGGTTGAGTGTTTCCTGCTATGATCAGTGTGTTCACTGCAGGTTGCAAGTTCTAATCCTGCCAAAGCCAACTCAGCCTTTTATTTTTTCAAGCTCCATATACGAGTACCAACTTGGTTATGTGTTCATTGTATGTAAATGTTCTGCGTACAGTACCTTGGTGAAAGCAATGTATATAAGTCATTATCAACACAGAAACAGAAAGAGGAGTTCTGGGAATATATCATTTTGGGTGGGTGCCATAGTTTGAAAAAGAAGGTTTTGCAATCTTTCACTCATTCCAGTCATGAGACTAGACTTTACCTGCTCCTGGGCCATGATGAGTAACTCCTTGAAAATCCTGAAACCCAGGAACCCAGAAACTCCTGCTCCATGAATTCCCATTTCATGAAGAAAGAATAATTCATTGTTGAAAGGAACCATGTTTCTTTTGTAAAAGATGACATCAACGAGGCATTAATAGATGCAACCAGGGAGTTGACCTGCCCGTTTCTGGCCCACTAGCGCAGGCTCATGAGCCAGAGCCAAGCACGGATCTTCAACGAGGGCTTAGGGCCTTTACTGGTGGGCCTGACCACCTGACAGCGACTAACACCATTAGCATCCCGGCATCATATCCTGCGGAGAAACAGTGATTTAAAAAAAATCACAGGCTCACAGCCGAACATCAATTCATGGAAGGAAAGTAAGCCCGCCCAACTGGCCGCCATGGTGCCAAGAGAAGGGTGTTTCAACTCCAGGCCCTTTTCACTTTCCATGGCAACTACAGAGGAAGGACGGTGCAGCGGGTCAAGTGAATACGAGAGAGTGTGTTAAATTTGTGAGCCCGGGCTGACGCGGGCGGCTTAGAGGCAGTGACGTAATAGGTGAAGTGATGTGGCCGCAATCAGAAGATGTCTGCGGGAGAGGGTGCACAGGGGGAAACAACCTTAAGCCCCCTCGGAACAGATGCCATTATGGACAGATTCAAACCGTCAATTGAGTGCGCTGGTTGGCTGCACCCCAAACGCCTGGTGCTAATGTAATGATTTGATTTGAATTTAAGTTGTCTAAATTGGACGTATTCTTTTTAATGGGTGTGTTTCAAAATTGGGCTCGCCATAAATTAAAAGGTGTGGCCTTGGTATGAGAAGAATAGCTGGCAATAGTGCTGAGCTGTCAGGCGTGATGCACTAGGCAGACACACATTTTGCTTAATTCTTTTTGATAATTGCAAGAGAAAGCCAGGTGCTCATAAGCATGTGGACCACAGCCAAATAAATGTCCCACGTGTATGACGTTACCTGGAGTATATTTCATACTCAATGCACACGCCTCAAATGCATTCAACATTTGTCGGGGTTACCAGACATCTGCCCTGTGCTTCAAAACATGACAAGCATTGGCTTCGTAGGGGATTTTGCGTTCTCTGTGTTACAACGAACCCACCCTGAAGGACCCCACTGCCCAGCCTCAAGGACTCCACTCCCCACCCTCAAGGACTCCACTGTCCACCCTCAAGGACCCCACTGCCCCACTCCCTGTGACCTCTTGAAAGCCAAGCCTCCCGGCACCTTTTTCCCAAGGGACCTCCGATCTAGCCTTTTTTCTTGTTCCCCCAGGTCCACCTTTCTAGTACTCCTTGCCCTTTATGGTATCCATCACCCTGACCTTTTTTAAATCCCCCAAAACCGCATTCTTCCTTCTCCTGAGACTATCAGGTCCCCGGTCAGCCTGCCCACTCTGGGGCGACTCCGACAAATCATCTGCCATGTTAAACCCTCTTAAAATTGTATGCTATAATATTGGTACACCAGCTCCTAGGCAAACCCTACACACGTGGAGGGTAATGTTTTAAAAAAAATGCAAATTGGATGCAGGGGATCCAGGTCCCCGGGATGCAATTTTCAATACTCACAAAATAGAGTGTAAGCGTGAAGAATAAATCTGTTTTTTGAGAAAGGAAAAGCCACTTGTAAATGACACTTTGCAGGCAGTGTTTTATAAGGCATTCCAATGGAATCGCCTGCTATTCACCAGGTATGATATGATATGATATGGCATTTGTAACGCGCCTATACACGAGTGTTTCAAGGCGCGACGAGGCAGGGGGAGGAACAAGGGGAGACAGACAACGATCTTACTAGGCCAGGTGTCATTCAGATCGCGCAAGTGCAAGGGTAGAGGGGAAGGGAAAAGTGCATGGGGGAAAGGGAGAGGGGAAAGTGCAGTACAAGGTTATAAGCATACAGCATACAGGATAAATAACAAGGGCCAGCTGGTGGCAAGTGCGAGGTAAGTGCAGACAAGTGCTGGGAAGGGGGGCTGTATGGATACAGACACAGTCCCGTAGTGCCGGGGTTGTCGTGGAGGCAGTGCAGGGGAGAGTGGCTGGGCCGAGAACGGTGAATGGCCCAGTTGCAGATTCAGTGCAGTTTCAGTAGTATTAGCAGGGGAGAGGTGGAGAGAAAGCAGAGGCAAAGAGGAAGGTTTTGAGGTGCTTCCGGAACCGGAGGTGGTTCTCCTCAAGTTTCAGGGAGGTAGGAAGGCTGTTCCAGAGGGAGGCCCCTGCAGTGGAAAGAGATCTGCCCCCAACTCGTTGTTTGGAGAAGCGGCTGACCCTGAGGGAGTTGGAGGCGGATGAGCGAAGAGCTCGAGAAGGAAGATATTTAGGAAGAGAGAGTTGAAGGTATTTTGGCCCAAGGCCCCAGACGGCCTTGTGGACAATGCAGAGGGTTTTGAACTTGATCCTCGCAATCACTGGGAGCCAGTGTAGTGATTTCAGTCCTGGAGAGATACGGTCCCTGGGCTTGAGGCCAAGGACAAGTCTTGCAGTCCTGTTCTGGATGAGTTGCAAAGGGCGGAGAGTAGAGGCGGGCAGATTAAGATAGAGGCTGTTACAGTAGCCTCTATCTTGCAAGGGTATTCCTTTGGAATCCATTTGTTTTACGCCTGCATGAAAATCTCATGCGGTTGGAAAACCATATGCTCTTCCAAGAAGGGCGAGGAAAGCAAAGTGGAGATGCAAACTCTGCTTTGCTGCCCTCCTTTGCCTTCGAACAGCAGGAAAATAGTGAAGATCATTAAATGGGAGGCATAAAAGCAATACACCTTGCTTTTACACCTCTGTTTAATGACGGAAATGACCCCTGTGATGTCGGCTTGTCCTTCCCTCCAACTGTGGTCCATTTCGCTTTTTCTCCCAGTACTCTTGATGTACTGTGGCCTTCCCTGGCTATGATACCGCCCCTATTGGTGTGAGTGAACCTTTGGGGTGGTGGCACAGTCCTTCCCAGACCTCCCTGCCCATAGGACTCTCCCTAAATGCCACTGCACTGGGCAGTCCCTCACCCCTTTGTGCATCAACATTTTCTTTGTCCTTTGCCTTGGGTTCCCTCATCCACTCTGTGCCCTGTCTGCCCCCTCCTGGCAGGGGATTCAACCCTGGTCTCCTGGACTGTTGGACATTCCTCAAGGGGGTGCGTGGGGGCGAGGGGGTGGCAGGCCCCCCTCTTCATCCATTAGCCCTTTCATTCCATGGTATCCATCTCACTCCTCTGTGGCGAAGGCCTCCTTCCTCTTCGCTATTCTAGGCACTGCACACTTGTCATCTTAGTCAACTTCCCTGCAGCCTCCTTGCCGCCACTGTTGACGTCCCCTTAACCTACTTCATTAAACATATACCATCCATACCCATGGCTTAGATACTCCCATAGCACTCCTCTGATGCTCAAATACAGGGGTGCAAGAATTACAGCAGACCTATTTTTAGCGAAGCCTGCACCAGTGCGCCCCAAGCTTCCTGCTGGTGCCCTATTATCGCCCTCCTCCCCCACCCCTGCCACCAAAAGCCGCCTCTGCTACTGGTCTGCACCATGTATCTCAAAGGGTCACCCTCGAGGAAGAAATCTCCATAGCAATATAAATTCATCCATCATTAAAAATATCCATTGCCCTAACGTTGCATCAAATACAGGGACGAGCCACAGGGAGACATACTGGCCTAAATAATCAGAACTTCCAATTCGAATCCACCAGCAATACTGGTACCTATTTATTTAGGCAGCCCCAGAAAGAAAAGAGAATCCTGGTCGGTTCTGCCAGTGTCCCAATCTTTTGCCAGGTAGTAAAAACGTTCCTGACCCTCATACCCACTCGCAACCTTGCTAATTAACTGCAGTTATAACTGTGTACCTAGCTTAACACTGCGGCATGAAACTCCTGTGGTTGTAAACAGAAGGAACAAACCAGGCCGATTCTTGTGAAGCTCTGCCAGAATAGCCCACGCTGCCAACCATGCGCTCGGGCACACACTTAATTCCTGTGCTAATTTTTCTCTGTGTTTGTTAAATACCAAACTGTGTTTAATTTGGCTCTAACAAACATGCAATCTCGGTTCTGTACTTTGCCTACACCCTGTGAATGTGCTTTCCCAAGCAACTCCCCCACACCTCGCTTCCTCCCTCTCGGTGCAGGTCTAATCTCTACTTACACTGAAGTAAACGCCACGAAACGTTGTGAATGATGAGACGCACCGAGCAACTTTTACAGCTCCATTTATACCTGCCTTGAGCTTCCAGATCCTTCATGCAGGACCAAGCTCCTTAAACCAAGGTCTCCCATGAAATACTTAAAAAGGTATGTGCCTGCCGTGCCTTAAGGTCTCTCCTTTGGAAGGGCGGGAACGAGGAAGCTGTGGCGTAATGAAGAATACGAGCAAATATTTCAGTCATCTTGTCCTCGTGCATCTTCATTGTCACAGACTGTGGAGAGCAGCAAGGGAAAGACAAGAGCCAGAAGAATATATTTAAGTTCATGCAGCATGATATGATATGATAGGTTATTTATAACGCGCTTAAAACCCAGAGGTTTCTAAGCACGGACCCAGGGATCGAACCTGTGTGGTTCCATGTCGTCTTGCTGCCAAGGCGAGCACGTTGCTGCTAAGCTATCCTCCCAAGACTGGTATGACGAGGAACCCTCACTTCTAAGCTCTCAGAATCCGATGGCATCCAGAAAGTTGCCAATGGAGAACTCAAGCATGATCCTGACCAAATGAACAGGCACACTACAGACCCCTTTCCACAGTATCTAGGTGCACAAGCTAACAAAATAACTCAGATAACAAATGCACAGCAAATCAATGAGAAAGGAGTAGGATGCCAAATCCTCCCTAATACAACCTCTCAACCAGGAGCAGTGAAGTAGCTGCGAAAGAAGAAAATCCTGCTGATATCTCAGAAACACTTGTGACCCAGAGAATGGACTTCATTCCTTTGGCTATGGTGGTTCCAACGTGAGTCAAATGCGGGTAGGTGCAACTGTCGCCAGGCCGGTCACCCCACTCCCCGTGACCTGAGATAACAGGCAGCTGCACATGAACCATCCTCTGCCTCTCACCCCCTTCACCTGCATTTGATCAGAGAATTAACTCAACGCTCACCGATGTAGGGTACCCAGCAATTTTAGTCTGACCTATTTTCCCTTCTAAAGACTTCACTCTTCCCAATGTCATGGGTTCACTTTCTAGAGCCTCACCTGCATTCAACCCTTTCTATCATGGCTCCAGTGTCTATGGGCATGTGACTCTTCCTATGGAAAAGCCACGGTTGCTTATATTTGGTCCCCAGACTTCCACCGCTCTGGATGGGGGCAGGCTTAGTCAAAGAGTGTTGAACTGTCCCATAATTTCAGAGCATTTCCTAGATGGTTACCTCTTGAGTTGATCCGCATCTGTATAGTTTCTTTAAGAATGTGGTTGACTCTTTCAAACTGTCCATTACTGCAGGTGTGATGGATGGAGTTGCGGAATATCCTAACAGCTATCTTCATGGCTATTTTATTTCATACAGCACAAGGCCACTCTGCTTGCTCTATCATCATCTTGCTGCTTGCGCATACTGTCCACTCCCACACAAAAAAACACTCTATCAATTATTCAACTCCATGCTACCGAAACTCACTCCTCGTAGGCGCTTTATGGCCATTATGACTCAAATATGCTTTCTTGGCTATTTCTGTTCTCATCCCCATCTTAGATATGATGTTCTCCCCTGAAATTATGGAGAGCTTTTCCTTAATCTGCTGTTACAGACTCAGCTTCTCACCCAACAGCTTGGATGATGACCATCCCTTACCTATCCTATCCCTCACCTCATTGAGTGCCTGTCCCTCCTCATCCCACATTCACATTTCCTGAGTGCCATGCAGAATCGCCTCTCAGGCACTTCCCTGTAGATTAAACAGAGGCCCCTATCTCTTTGAACTAATTGCGTACCAGAATGTGCGAGTAATAGTCAACCATGTTAATTTGCCACATGGTATGTGCTTAACTGTGAAAAGTTATTTTTGTAAACATGTTATGAGCCGCATCCGAGGTGTTGAAACCTTATCAAAACCAGATCGAGATAGTGATATCACAAGGTGTTTTGGGCTGTTCCCAATTCAAATATAGTCCACCACAGATATTGTTTAGATGTTTCCACTGCCCACACTGAGACTGGGATCCCCTTATCAATGACTGAGTAGTTCAGCTCAGCCTGCTTCAGTGCACGAGAGGCGTATGTCACATTGTAGACTACGCCACCTATTCTGCGACATAGCGCCAAGGCCATACGAGGTGGCGTCAGCTGTGATTATGCTGACATTTCTGGGCTCAGACGGTTGGATTGTAGGTGCTGACTGTATCTGCCTCTTAATCACACCGATAATATTCTTATGCTCATCAAACTTCTCAGATTTCACACCCTTTTTGCATCATCACCATAAGAGGCCTCATGATGTGCAAATGTATTCAGAGCAGTATTCACAGAGGCCAATACATGGTCTCCCCTGTTCTTCATTAACTGGTTCTGAATGGGTCGTAGGGGGATATCTCTGTGTTGTATCCCTTGATCAGATATGGCATGGCCAGACTAATTTACCTCCACTTGGAAAAAATTGAATTTCTGTTTCTTGTGAGTCAAACCGCTGTTGCAGTTGGTTTCAGCACTGAGTTCAGCAACCATTTGGGCTCCTTTAGACTACTCCAGCGTACCAAGATGTCATCTTCATAGCACTCCACATTCCTTTCATCCCGCAGCAGCTCGTGCACTCGCGGAGTATACACTCGCGCCAGTCACCGTGCTCGGCAGTTCTGAAATATCAGGAAGATGATGTGCATCCACCCGATGTTCACGTGGAGACTTTGGAGATCCACGCCCACATGTGGATGTCTTCCCATTTCTTGTGCAGCATCGCAGCGGGCAAAGCCCACTCAGCAGATTGCACCTCTTCTATGACCCCAGGATCAAACCAAGTCCTTCACCCTGGATAACTTGGTGCCTGACTAGCTCTGGACCCCACTTCAGGCTCATCTTATTCTATACATTCTTCAGGCTACCCAGCTTTTTCATGAATATATCTAGGAGGTTTCCAAAATCTTTGTCACCTCATCCCTCACTGCACCTATTATCATTTGCAGGGTCTTCACCTGTCCTGCGGGGCCCAATATGACTTGCAGTGTAAGGTGATGTTACCAATCCAAAGATGCTGCCCTCTTCCTGGCAATGTAGGGTGAACATCGATAGATGAAGTCAAGTCCCAAAAACATGTGTCCTCTGTTGGATTGCCAAAATGTATTGGAAATGGGGCTTCCCTCTTTTGGGCAGCCAACAAATCTCGATTTGATTCTCCTTTGTGCAGCTACTGAAACAAAAGCGCATGTTGCTGTACCTGATGGTGGAAGTTGGAGAAGGTTTACATAAGTCCCAACTGTATATACTTTGCCAAGGGTGATCTAGCTTAATAATTGTCATCGACGCTCAATCCTTACCACTGCTATCTCTGTCGGCATCATGACCATCACCTCACAGCTACGAATTGGGTTACCACCTTTACTGGAAAGCACTAATTTGCAGAGTCATAGAGGTACCTATAGTCTGATTGCCGACATGTCGTGCAGGATAGTTAGGCTTTACCTTTGGAATGTGTCTCCCAAGTAGGATGACACCAGTTATCCAATGGTTGTCTAGGATTCCCAGACATATAACCCTGAGATAGGGGGTTCACAGGGAATTTACATTCTGTCTGTGTGGCAAGTTGGGGTGCGTTGTCAGGAGTCCCCAAATCCTCTGCCGGCCAGATGATCCACTTTTGGTTTACTTGTCTTAGGCAGAGCTGCCTTTTGGAAATATTCTATACACGTGTGTTTATATTTATAAAGCATAATGAACCAAAGTCTTCCCTGAAACAAAATTAGTAAAAGAAATGAGTGCTGTTGTGCTAAAATCATAATGAAAGCCTCTCACTGCAAAATAAATCGGCAGCCTCTGTAGTTAAGAATGAAGTGCCTCCTAAATACTGCATTTACCCTTTTTCCAACAGAATCTGTACAGTAGCTCCTCATTCAAGCACACCCACCCTTACCCTTGCCCTTCTCCTCCTGCCGAATGTGCTCTCCACACTGAACCAGCATATTACTTTTATACATTCACAAACGTGCATTGTTCAAATCTCTGATAAACCACCAGTAGACTTATTAAGCTCCACACCATCGGAAATGTGGATCATTTAGAGCTTGCCCAAATTAATTTGCCCAGAACTAATTAGGCAGCATATTGATTCTATTCAAGAGACTACTAAAATGCACAGGTACCTCTGTAAAGAAATCCAGCTAGTTGTTTGCACTTTAACATCCCTGATCATAGAAGTCTCGTCAAGATTAAGCGTGGAAAAACGTACTGCAGTAGAAAGCACTTTTAATGTTGACTAAACAATCCCAGTGCGGAGCAGAAACTTCTACCACTCATTGAAAGAAATAACAAGTGGAATATTTCAAGGAGTGCAGCGGCCAGGAAGGGCTCCACTGTGCCAACATGAGCTCTACATCCCAGTATTGGCAGCCATTCACAGGAGTGGGTAAAATGCACCATCAACAGTACCAGTGCCAATTTTGATAAGATGCGAAGTGCTGAACTTAAAAGAAAATTAATCTTTTGGATCAGAAACATTCCTCTTTGAGCAGAAATATTTTCCAATGGTTTCCATGATTTACAAGTCAGGGGTGTTGGTGGAAAGTTTCACGAAGAAGAGGTTCTGTGATCATGCAACAACTCCACCCGTGCTAATTTTTGTTTTCATTTTGTTCCTTAAAATACTTGTATTCAAACATCATACCTTGTATGAAAAAGACACAGGGACTGATTCACAAAGGAGTAACTATGAGTAACTCTGGCTTATTTTTATTTTACTTGTGGAGAGCACTATTCGATTCACAAAATAAATCACCATGAATACCTTCAACTTTAGTATCTGTAATTATTCTGAGTACCCGCCTTGCTGATAGTCTGCCATGGAACGTGTCTTTGGAAGGCCACAGCCGTGGCCTTGGCTCTGATGGCGTGACGTGAGCGTGCATGTTTGCTGGCAAAGACATGTGCTGCCCCTCGTACGTTTCCTTGATGGCCATCACCATCCACCTCGCTATTGAGGCCTTGAATGCTTGACAGCCTGGTTTTGACTCGCCAAACCTGACGAACAGGGCATCCGATTTACGGAACCTCTTAGTCCTGTCCAGTTAAAATCTTGCGCACGTCAAACATCCAGACAGTGCAATACCCTCTGTGCCTCGTCCTTAGGGTCTGGAAAGAATGTTGGAAGTACTATCTCCTCATTGAAGTGAAAAGATGGCATGACCTTTGGGTGAAATGCAGGGTGCGTCCTTAGTATATGTGGTATATGGTTCTAATGCCACTAGCACCTGTATCTCACTGATCTTGCGTGCCGAGGTAAGGCCAACCAGTAGAGCAGTTTTTATAGTAACCAGCCTGATATCTGCTCACACCATGGGCTCGAAAAGGCTTGTGTGCCAGTGCGGCCAGCACCACGTTAAGGTCCCAGAACGGGTGTGGGCTCTTGACCAGGGGTTACAATCTGATCAGACCCGCCAAGTGCTTTTTGACCACTGGGTTGGAGGAGGAGAAGAGGTCATCTCCGGAATTTCTCTAAGCCCCTATGCCCGCCAGGTAGGTTCGACGAGTGTCTACATTCACCCCGGAATGTTCCAGATGCGTGGAAAAGACAGCAAATGGTCTAGTGTGCATGCCTCAGGATCTACGTTGTTTACCTTGGCCCAGTGACCGTACCTGGTCCATTTGCTCTTATATTGCCTCCTGGTGGAGCTGCTTCTTGCCCCTTGAATGATAGCCACATTTTCCTAAGACAGGTGCAGATGTCCTAGGGTGACGTGTTCAGGAACTAGGCTGCTAGGACTAACTTCAGTGGAGTGGGATAAACCACTGTACCCCCTGCTGGGATAGTAGGAGGGCTGGTCCCAATGGAAGGAGGACTGGAGGTTGATCCAACAGTCGGAGGAGTTCTGAGAACCAAGGTCTGGCTGGCCACTGCAGTGCTTTTAAAATGAGACAAAGCCTTTGTGACTCCTTGACCTTGCAGATGACCCTGTGAATCAACGGAGTAGGAGGGAAAGCCTATGCACACATGTCAGTCCACTGAATCTGCAACGCATCCCAGAGAGCCCCTGCCTTACCCTATCCAGGGCACTCACTGGTGGCATCTTCTGTTGCTCTGGGTGGCAAATAGGTTTGCTTGAGGATGACCCCACTTGATGAAGATTTCCCTCAGGACACCCTCGTTCAACTGTCATTCGTAGCTGTCAATCTCCAGCCAGCTGAGTCTGTCTGCCTCCAGGTTGAACTTCCCCACGGAGGTGGACAGCTGAGAGGTAAACATTGTTCAAAAGTGCCCACTTCCATATGTCGATGGACAGTCTGCAGAGGGGAGGCAACCTGGTGCCCCCTTGCTTGTTGATGCAATACATGCATGTGAAGCTGTCTATCTGAATGCAAATGGATGTGTTGCCTACAATCGGGAGGAACGCTCTGAGAGCAAGCCAGATGGCATCATCTCGAGCCAGTTGATGTGCTCCAGTTGCTCCTGCTTTGACCAGATTCCGTGGGCACTGTGATTGTCTAGTGTAGCCCCCATCCCTCCAGGGACGAGTCTGTGGTAATGGTGACCTGTGGTAGTGGTTGTCTGAACAACCTGCCCACTAACAGGTTGGCCTCTGACCTCCACCACAAGAGATCCTGGTGCAGGTGTTGTGGTATGCTAACTAGAACCTCTTGGGAGCCCATTTCCTGATTCCAAGAGACCGAGATGTTTAGCTGCAGCCTCCTCATTCTGAGGCCTCTATGTGGTAGCGCCAGGAGACAAGCCGCCATTATTCCAAGCAGGTGTTAGTACCACTGTGCCGAAGTTACTGGTCTGCTGGGGAAATGCCCAGTGGCCCACTTGATTGCCGAGATCTTGTCTTCCGAGGGAAAGATACTATCCTCCCTCGTATCCCAAATTAGTCCCAAGACGGTTAAGGACTGCGTCAGAAGTAACTATGATTTCTTGAGGTTGATGGATAACCCCAAATCGAATAGCGTGTGCACCAGGCAGGCTGCTGTGCGCTGGACCCCTTCGGGGGGCTCAGCTCGCAGAAGCCAGTCGTCGAGGTATGGATAAAGGTGATGGCCTTCCGCTCTGAGCAGAACTTCCACTGCATTCCTTAACCATGTAAAGACCCTCAAATCCAAATGGGAGGAACTTGTATTGGAAATGAAAGCCCATGATCCTAAACCGCAGGAAGGAATGATAGGGCTCCTAAATCAAAACGTGCAGATAAGCATCCTTCAGATCCAGGGAGCACATCCAGTCTCCACCACACAGTGTCTCCGCTGTAAGGGCTGGCGTAACCATCTTGAACTTTTGAAGGGGTAGGGAAAGGTTCAAGGTTGACAGGTCCAGTACAATTCTTAGGCCAGCCTGCTTCTTTTTCTCTATGGCAAAGATGCGGGAATAGAAGCCTATGCTTCACTGTGAGGTTGGAACTTCCTCCACTGCCCGACACGCCATGAGCGAGCGGATCTCCGCCAAAAGAGTTGCCTTCCCAATCCATGGGCGTGGAGGGGAAAAAAGAGGAGATGGAGGTTTTGGCAGGCGGAAGCCCAAGGAAATCACTGAGAGAATCCATGGGTCTTCGAACCTTGCCCGCCAGGAATGATTGTGAAGTGCAAGCCTGCCCCCCTGTTTCTTTCCTTCTGAGACTGGTGCCTGGGAGGGGCACTAGAAGAACCCCTTGTGCAACGATTTATTGCTGCTTGCGTCGGTGCTGGGTGGCCCTGAAGCCACCAAATGTACGACCTAGCGTGGGTGACTCTGGTTATACCTCTTGGGAGCAGACTTAGTTAAAATTGCCAGGGACTTGGCTGTTTGAGAGCTGTTTTTCTTTTTATAAAGCTCCTCGTCTGTAGTTGAATGAAACAAGGACCCCCCCACCTCCCTTCAAATGGCAGGTCAAGAATGCGTTCCTGCATGTCAGGGTTAAACTTAGTAGCCTTGAGCCAAGCTGTCCTCCTCGTGTCGGTGGCAAGACAAGTAGCCCTATCTGCAGTGTCTATATGTGCCACTGCTGACTCTATGATGTCATGGGCTACTATCTTAGCCTCTGTCAGCCCCGCCTTGAATCTCACCTGACTGTGCGCCAGAAGCTCAGGATGGAATTCTGCAATCTCGTGCCATAGCTTTTGGTTTACTGCGGCTAGCATGGTATCCACATTATTCTGCTAACAACAACGAGAGACCAGCGGAGTAGTTTAAAGACGCCTGTTCCACACTCCTATAGAAGCCTTGTGGACAATACAAACAAAAAAAGGAACCAGCCGTCTCTCTCCTCATGAAGCTCAACCTATCATCCCACTCCCGGTCCATGGACCAAATAAGGACCGAGTCTAAGGTTTTGAGA
The DNA here is from genome assembly GCF_040938575.1 of Ambystoma mexicanum. NCBI lineage: Eukaryota > Metazoa > Chordata > Amphibia > Caudata > Ambystomatidae > Ambystoma > Ambystoma mexicanum. The sequence continues at coordinate 315,263,368 of NC_090932.1, forward strand.
AAATAAATGTAACAAAATATTATTTTATTTAAATACAATATGCAATTATCTTTAAAATGAATTCAGAACATTGTAAAAAAGTGTAAAACATAGTGCACTTTTACTAAAACATCAAATACAAAACCACAATACATACTCTAAATCAGTTTTGCATAAAATAATATAAAAAACTGATAAAAAACAACACCAACCTGCCTAAGTTCACCTATACACTCAACAAAAAAGCTCCTGCCTATACAAATCTAAACAGAGCAACACACAAAAAAATGTATCCCTGGTGTATAATAATGTTTTGGTAAGTAGTACCTCAAAACCACCGCTGATCTTTGTTTGTTGGAGTCAGCTAATCACATATCTATTGATTGTCTACCCTTTTACACAAACTGCTTCTAGGGTGACCGTAGCAACTAAATTGGCAAATACAGAACGCACCCTACAATTTCAGGTCCTGCCATAGGTGGAGCATAGCATTAGAATATATTTTCTTTCCATAGGCCTCTAGGAGTTTTTCTTCCTTGCCTAGGAGGGCCGAAGTAGGTGTGGACGTGGAGGATTGTGGCTTAGCATACATAGAGGCAGCCACTATAACCGAAGAGGGAGGTTGCGGGTGTACCGACAGCACGAGGGAGTCCTCATACGCCTATTGATATTTGGCATCTAGGCGCTCGTTTGTAGGCTTTGTAGAGTGTGGCTTTACCCAGCCCTTCTTTGCCAATGACTCAATGTCCTTCTGCAACGGGATCCCCGTATTAATGGTTGACTGGATGGTAAGCACCTCAACCAAGACCACCGCCTTTGGTTGCTCAGCCTGGATCCCGAAGTATTCCGCCACATCGGCCAGTCTTTCATGAAAGGCTCTGGCTGAGGTTACTTGATCCTTCTCGTCGTCTCTGTCCCCCGCTGTGTCCTGCAAGTCAGGGCCTGCTGGTGGAGTTCAGGAGGGTGCTGTGGGTGGTTGTGGTGTGCTGATGGGCTGCACCGGATGGTGCACCAGGGGTGGAGCCACTGTGACGATCTGCGCCTGGGGTGTTGCAGGAACCTGGGCCTGTACTGGTATCTGTGTATGAACCACAACAGGTGGTTGACAGGGTGTCGGAGGGAGCATGTCTTGGATGAGTCCCCTAAGTATGATCCTCATTCGAGGCAACCTCATGAGCGTGAGGAACTTTTCAAATAATCTGTCCTCACATGCTGATGAGGAGCTTACTTATATAGGTGCGGGTCCTTGGACTTGTACCTGTTGCTGGGATCTACCCATCCCTTGCCTCAGGTAGCTGGGTTCTGAGTATCGCCCCTGCCTGGAAGCAGTTTGGTATGCAGTGAACCAAGTGACCAGTGTTGACCAATCCCACCTTGGCGGGCGTTCCGATGCCTGCGCACTGGAATGGAGAGGCTTGGGATGCGCTGCCATTTTGTATTGTCTGGTGGACATTTTGTCAGGTACTGTGCCACGTGCCTGCTGTGTGATGACTGTCATACTGGGACCAGTCTCTGCCTGCTTGTTTGACTGCGAAGGCTCGGACCTTCCCTGCACCTCACGCAAGGGCCTGGGAGGCGGAGTGCCTTTGGCCATGTCGCCGGTAGTGCTGGTACTGCATTTAGGAGCCCCCTCTGGATGACGCCCGGTATTAGAGCTAAGCTTCTCAGTGAGATCCCTGGTACAATAGCCTTGCGGCCCCTCAGCTGCGGGCCGGTAGGATCCTTAGATCCCTCACCCGTGTGGCTGGTAGCTCGTAGAGCCTCGGCCCCCCTGCTGGCAGAGTACCTAGACTGTGAAAAAAGGGAGAAAACGATCACAGGGGAAGTAAATCGTGGAATTACGAGCACGAAGTAATTAGCCTCAACCATAGTGTAGGTGAAAGAGGTCTGCTCCTGTCGACGCAGAAAATAGGACTGGGGAGTAGTACCGGTGGGCGGAGTCGGGGGAGTGCATGCTCCTAGGGCCACGCCCCCACGCTCATCTAAATTTAAAAGGGAAGACAATTTTTTTCTCGTGAAAAAGGTTCAGTTTCCCGTCCCTAGCAAGGAACGCCCATACAGTATGGAGGAAAGGGGACTTTGGACTAGGAGTACGTTAGTCACTACGTCGAGTAACATATAATATCATCAACAATTGATCATTTCATACTTTAATAAATGTGCAAAAAATGCTCGACAAAGGCAAACAAGGCAAACAAAGTGTTGTGGAGTTAGTGCTAAAGTGCAAATCATGCGATACAGTACATTCCAAAGTGAACATTCCTTTTCTCTTTTCCTTCAAAACGAGGGAATAGATCAACAATAAAAGTTGGGAGATCAAATCTCTTTGTGAAGTCAAGTTTCCTGTCCTGATGAAGGCCTTTGTATATACTCGAGGATACCGGTAGAGGATGGGCGTATCTCGGATTAACGGCCAAAAAATGTTGTGTCGTCGAGGTTCTCTTACAAAGACATCCTATATATTCAGGATATTTGCCTTAAAGAAACCTGAGAGGAGATCTTAGTTCCATCACTCCTTTTCCATTGTTATGATTTGTCATCGGTCCACCTAAAAACAAACAAAACTGTTGTGATATTTAATATTAAAAAACCTGAATGGGTTTTGTGGACTTTTGAAGTAGTTATTTTAGCAGTGTTGATCTATTCCGCCATTTTGAAGTAAAAGAGAAAAGGAATGTTTACTTCGGAAGGTACTGTATCCCATGATTTGCACTTTAGCACTAACCCCACGGCACTTTGGTTGCCTTGTTTGCATTCGTCGAGCTTTTTTTGCACATTGTCTTGTTGAAGATTTATTAATGTATGAAATTATCAATTGTTGATGATATTGTTCTTTTAATATTTATCTATGAAAATCAAATGTAATTTTATTCATATATAAAATTATCCAGCAGAAGAAGAACCAGATACATCGTTCTCCCTCCAGCCTCCACTTCCCTCCCCCACTGGAGCAGCATTGCATGAACGTAAGCCCAATGGGGCTTTAAAATTTGCAGGGGACTTCCCCTACATCTCTAGCAAAAGCACTGTTAATTAATTGCAATATTTGCCACTGTGTGCGCGACACGCTCAAAAAACAGACAGTGTTGCTAAATTGAAAATTCAACAAAGTGTTTATTAATGGGATGCATATGTGCCGTTTAAGATACTTTAAGGGGCACTTTTCATTTTTCCTGCATTAACACTGCTGCTTGTGGGCACTCTCAAAGATGGCCGCCCCTGCCTAGGGCAGTGGAACCATCCTTTGTCTGAAGCCTGCCCTCTCTGCAATTGGCTGCCTCACTCATATTTTAACCAATCAGGGGCACCGGCAGGCAGAAGCCGGTACCTGCACTGAAGGCCCACATCTAGGACCCTGTCTGTGCCTGTCTGGGCCGAGAAGGACCTGGAGGTCCTTCTTTGTACTTTGCCCCCACTCAAAGCATGAAACTGTTTAGATGTACGGACTGCTTTCCAAATGAACTCGGACCTATGGATGACCACCCTCCCTGCAAACCTACTAGTGAGTGATGGCTGAACTGTCCCTTTGCCTCCTCCATGAACTGAACTTTGTGATGTGCCTATGTTCTCCTCCTTCCTGCTATTTTTGTAAATCAAATGTAGCTGTGCCCTTTCATCTGTGCACCTCTTTTGCTTTGCATTGAAGTCCTGTTTTGTAAATCGAATTTAGCTGTTCCCTTTAATCTGTGTACCTCTTTTGCTTTGCATTGAAGTCCTGTTTTTGAAAAATCACTTTCCTTTTGAAGTGCACTTTCACATTTTGTGTCTACTAGGTCATCATCATCACCTGAAGAGTTTAACTAGAACTGTGCAGTGCAGCCACTCTTCCTCATTCCGCTACTATCCTCTTCCTCCCCTAAGGCTCTCACCATCTCTCCCATCTTCTCTAACTGCTACACTATCACCTATCCCCCCTCTCTTTCGAAGTCTGGAAGAAAATATCATACAAAAGACATCTTGAGTGCAAACACTGGCCTTCCCATCGCAGGCACCTAGGTCAGCGCTTCTTCCATAGAGGTTTTCACTGATATCCTCTTCTCTCTACCCTCTCCAGACCTATGGACACCTCATTGTATCTCTACTCTCTTTCCTTCGTCATCCTCTCCCATCAATGCTGGTTGCAAGTGGGAAGTCCTCTTGCATGGCTTCTCATCTTCACGTTGCTTCATTAATGTCTACCACACAGGCACTCTCTTGGTTCAGGGTCCTCAACCCAACTGCCTTCTCTTTGACCGTATTCTGCCGTCTCTCATTAAGTTCCTAATTTCTCCTGCCTCTCCTCCAACTACTCTCTTTACCCCTCCCCATCCTACCAGTGTTCCACACCCTTGTACCACTCCTCAGAAATCTTTCAAAGGCAGAGACCTCCTTCACTGGCAACTCTTAACGACGGCTCAGCCAACAAACACTCTTCTGTCATCTGCCTCCTCCCTGAAGACATTGACCTCGACATTCTAGCTCTCACCGAGCCTTGGTTCAATGCCAGTTCAATCACTGCTTTTGACTCCCTCCTCCCTGACGGCTAAAACATAAACGGTGTGGTTGCCTTAATCTTCTCTGAGTGGGTTCCTTCCTCCATCTTACCCACCCAGCTCTACTCTTCCTTTGAGAGTCTGGTGTGCAAGTTGGTCATCTCGCCTCCTCCTCCTTGACCATTGCCACCATTTACTGGCCTCCAGGCACTACCACGCTGTTCCTCTCTGAATGGGCTGATTTCTATTCTTCCTTAATTCCATCCATCTTCAATCTCCTCCTCTTGGGGGATTTCAACATCCAGTTGGACTCCCCTGTCACAGCATCTACCCTTTTCATTGACCTCTGCACCTCTCTATCCCTCGCCATTCTCCCTTCTGGTCCAACCCACTAGGCTGGACACACCCTTGACGCCCTCATTCACTCTGACATCTCTCTCCTCCCCACTTGTCAACCCTTTCTCTTGGTCAGACCATTCTCTCCTCTCCTCCCATCCGGGTCCCTTTGGCTCTCTGACTGCACCCCCGACAGCCCTGCCAACATCATTCACTAAAATCCGCCCGATGGAACGTGTGTCAGCCTCTGCCTTCGCCTGCACCTTCATCACACCTCGCCTCCCTATCTCTGACTCTACCACTGACTTTGCTCTGAACTTGCGTCACCGAAACGAAAGTGCAGAGCGGCCGAACGTAAGTGGCAAACCTCTGGCTCATTATCTGACAAATTGGCCTGCCGCCTACTCCAAAGGCAATACAGACTCTTCATCCGTGCAAAGAAAAGAGCCCACATACAGGCACTGATTTCCGGTGCATCCAACAACACGGCTGATCTTTTCAAGATCTGCAGGGAACTAGCCAACCCTTCCGCAGTCTCCTCCCGCCCTTCCCCTTCCCAGGCTCTCTGCAATGCACTGGCCACTCACTTCTCCACAAAAACTCAGGGCATCCTGAACACCCTTGCTACTCACCCTCCCAACCCTTCCCACTCCCCTTGCCTCCCTTGACCCTTCACCCTCCTCCTTCCTCCCTCTCCTCCTTCTCCCCTGTCACACCCGAAGAAGTTACTAGAGTTGTCCGCTCCATGAAGGTCTCGTCTAAACAGGTTCCCCCTTGCTCATCCAGAACCATCAAGGACAACATTGGCTCTCTTGCCCCTGCACTCGCTAATTTCTGTAATCATTCTTTTGCCACTGAATCTTTCCCCTACTCCCTGAAGCACTCCCTTTTGGGTCCCCTTCTAAAAACAAACTTCAGCAGACCGTACCTGTCCAGCCAACTACCACCCTATTTCCATCACCCCCTTCCTGGGGAAACTGCTTGAGAAGCTGGCAACTCGCACACCGAACTTGTTGATGGTCTCCATGACCATCAATCTGGATTCCGAGCATCCACAGGCACGGAAACTGATCTTCTGAACACCCGTGAAGGACTGCTTGCATTGCTTGACTTCAACACCCCAGCTGTACTCATCTTACTCGATTTTTCCTCTGCCTTTGACACTGTCAACCATTCCATCCTCATATAAAGGCACAACGATACCCTTGGTATCTCAGACCGGGCACTGGAATGACTGACATCCTTCCTAACTGACTGCACGTCTCAAGTCGTCCTGGGCTCCTTCTCCTCTCCTACTTCCTTCTCCACCTGTGGTGTCCCGCTGGGCTCTATCCTCGCTACCCTTGGCTCTTTAATATCTACCTTGCTCTGCTTGCTCACCTCATCTCCTCCTTATTCCCCAACTTCCAGTGTTATGCTGATGACACACAACTTTTTTTCAAATTTCCTGCTGACCCCTTTGCACCTTCCATCATCCCTGACTGCCTATCTGCCATCCAGTCCTGGTGCACCGCCAATGATCACTGCCTCAATGCCTGTACAACTGAGATCCTTCCCATTGGGACCCATGTTCCCTCCTTCCCCTCACTCTGGCCTTCCTGCATGGGCTCTCCCCCGGCTCTTTCCTCTGAAGCCAGAAACCTTGGAGTCATCTTCGACTCCTCTCTCTTCTTCCTCCCTCACTCTCAGGACATTGCCAAGAGGTCCCACTTTCAGCTCTTCCTTCTCAAAGGAATTCTCCCTTTTCTCACTTTCCCTCAGAGGCTCAATGTTACCCGAGCCCTGGTTCTCTCTAGGCTGGACTTTAGCAATAGCCTCCTCCTGAATCTACCTTCCTCCACTCTGTGACCCCTTCAGCTAACCCAGAATAGAGCAGCAAGACTTATCCTTGGCCTTGAGCCCAGGGACCACATCTCTCCTGCCCTAAAAAGCCTCCACTGGCTCCCAGTTGCTGCATGGATGAAATTCAAATCCCCCTGGATCATCCACAATGCTGTCTGGGGACGGGGACCACACTATCTGCAACAATCTCTGACCAAATATTCTCCTTCTAGACCTCTACGCTCCTGTGGCACCAACTCTCTGTGTGTAAAGCATTTCTCTAAACAGAGAGCAGGAGGCCGCTCGCTTTCCTCAGCTGGATCCTGTCTCTAGAACAGCCTCCCCCTCCCTCTATGTCTTGAGCAAGACCTTCTGAAGTTCCGAAAGCACCTCAAGACTCTCCTCTTTTCCTCCTCTGTCTCTTTTTCCTTCCTCTGCTAATCCCACAGTTGTTGTGATTGGTGTTTTGGACCCTTATGCATCCTCTGGGCCTCTGACCGTTCACACCCAATCTCCCCAGCATCTGTCTTCCTCAGCACTTCCCTCAGCACACCCTTCGCACTGGAGATTCGCACTTTCAACCCAACGCTGCTCCTTGCTGCATAGCACTTACCATACCTTGCACTTCATCTGTAGCTCACCTCGAGCACAGACACCACAGCACCTACCCCACTGCCCTCTTCCTTCCTGCACTTGCACGTTCTGAATACTCACAAGGCATAGTAGGTTCAGCTATCCCTTCCCCTCTGTTTTTTTTAATTTTATTTTTATTTAATTGGACTTTTATCCCATGTTCCCTCCCCACTGCCCTGTGGGCGCTTTGAAACAGAATTTGTTTCTGGTATACGCACCTAACAAGCAAACCATACATACAAATAAATTAATAAATGAGGATCACTGAAAACATAAGAGCAAATAGTGTGTGCACTTAACCTTGCTAAGGGCCTATGAACAATATTCCCCAGATACCCTTTAAAAAGGGATGGGCACTGCCTTCGGACAGAAAAATACTGAGCAGCTCTTACGCCTTGATATTTGTAATGACGTTCCTCAGACATCACATTCCTGGTGCAACTCGAACTTCCATTTCGGCTAAAGAATAACTTTGAAGTACAAAACAGAAAATTGACATTTTTTATTTATAATGTGTCAATTCCGTTTGGGTACATTCATATGACATGCACTTAGAAACTACGAAAAAAAAGTGCTTTCTGTGTACTTTACACAGAAAATGGTGATCACTATCTCTGGAAAAACGTGTATGCACTGTTTCCATGTAATAATAGGCAGCTATGGTCCCTTTTACAGCTTTGCTGACATTAAAGTGGTTGTACAGCTTGGACATATAATTGAAATGGAATAGGGTAGTTGGTGGATTCGAATTTAAGAACCTGTGCGCTCTTCATCACTCTAAGATTTTGTCAAAAAGTTAACAAAATGCGAGTTGTGAAATGGCAGCGATCACACTAGTCCCTCCAACTCATCCACCAGGGTTGGAAAATGGAAATATAAGGATTTGGTGTGTGGGACGGTGATTTGTGCTCAAAACCAAATTGTATATACAAAAAATCTTATTTCAATGAGAAATCACTATCGTCACAAATGTGAGCAATCATCTGAAATTTTATTCAAATTGCGAGCAGCCGACACGACACACTGGTCGTTTTTAAGGCTGTTATTAACAAAGAATATGAACAAAAACAACGTTATGATAAAATAAATGTATAAGTCAAACATTAGTTGGACACAAATCATCAAAACAAAATTTTGAACCCCATTAAGGTAAATAAATAGATATTAATATTACAATGTGTATACATGACTAAATGAAGAAATCCAAAACCATACCACAGTTCAGGTTGAGGACAGGGCATTCAATCAATGTTTGTGTTCCGAAGGTGCAGCAAAACATCATGAAAAAAAGAAAACAGTAAATAAAACATGACCATGTTATCTTTTCATTAACCTTGATGTGGTTCAAAAATTTGTTTTGATGATTTGTGTCCAACTAATGTTTGACTTATACATTGTTTTATACTTCCCATGTTAATTCTTATTTTATCATAATGTTGTTTTTGTTAATATTCTTTGTTAATACCAGCCTTGAAAACGACCAGTGTGTCGAAACACGTGTCGGCTGCTGGCAATTTGTATTAAATTTCGGATGATTGCTCAAATATGTGACTGATAGTGATTTCTCATTGAAATAAGATTCTTTGTATATACAATTTGGTTTTGAGCGTGAATCACTGTCCCACACACCAATTCCTTATATAATTGAAATGCATTTTTCTGGAAATTGTCATTATTGCAATAAACATCTGAATCTTATGTTGTTTGCAATCACCAACTAATGATGACACTATAAAATAAAGTGTGTGCAGTGCACATCCACATGCAAAGTGTGAATGCCGCTGCTACATGCCTGTGGTTGGGCCAAATGCCATCTTGGATTCGTCAATCTGGTGCTACGAAAGAACTGGAGACCCATATTGGGATTGTGCAAAGGAGGTACTAGGTACCATGAATAAGGTGGCCCAGCAATAGGAAAGATGGGTGGATCAAAAATAGATGTCTTGAATCATTAGCCGAGACGATAGACAATGTGACTTTCTAGTTACCCCACTGCTTAGCCAATTCTTGGCTGGCTTAGATATCAAATTTGCCAATTTCATTGCCCAGCACAATCATCTTCCTTATGCCCAGCACATGAATGTAAAGAACAAGTTCTTAGATGACCTCACCACCCTCCTCCACCAAGCATGAGCAGGCCTCGCAATTTTTTAAAAACCGGCTAGACCTCCAAGTTGAGTAACTTAACTTACCTACTCGACCTAAGAGAACTACACTCAACCCATGTTGATGGGTTACACAACCTTTACCATGACTTCTGTAAAATGGTACATGTCAGTAAAGACTGCAGAAACCTAGTGGGACCACTACCAATACAATTTCATGAACAAAACATTCATATGCTGGCAAAAATAAAGAACATTATTTTGGGTCTTAATATAAATCATAAAACATCAAACAAAAAGAATACACACTTTGTGCATTATGTTTCTAGAGTTCGCCCTGATGAAGGACCTCATGGTCCGAAATGCATTGTCCAATTGGCACCTTGTGCACATTTGAATAAAGAATGCTGTTTTATGATTTATATTAAGGCATGAAGTAGTGTTATTTATTTTTGCCAGCATATGAATGTTTTGGTCATGAAATTGTATTGGCAGTGGTGGCACTAGGTTTGTGTAGTCTTTAATCTAGGCTGTTAGCCCAAGTCTACTTTGTATGCACCTTAGGTGTCTATTCCGGGGCACTTTATAGAGACTCACACCCTATAACGTAATTATTATCGATCTAGCTTGATTAAGATTGTTTAAAGCTTGTGGTGCCCACACACGTCACTATACTCCTTGGCATGTCACTATAAGCCCTCTTAATGTTTGGCACACTTCTGCCATTTATGGACCAGGCACAAAGAGTGAAACCTTTATTTGACATTTACTACAGTTTGTTTGCAGTAAATGTGAAATACACATTTCAAACATCCTAGAATGTCCAGTACTCGCAACCAAGTTCAAGTACAATACAAATGGTACTCAATCTTTACACAACTACTAGACTATGCGAGTGGTCCAGTAGGCTTTGCGAGACCTGATAGGTAATCACTTGCCTATGCAAAGTGATCTGCACAAGCAGTTTATAGCCTTCCTCTTATTGGGATTCTTCCCTCTATACAAACAGCAGAGATGGGTAAAGAACAAGCCACTTCCTATTTATTAGTTGTCGCAAGAATGATAATTGGATTCAAACTTAAAATAAGGCCATGTGTCTCTGGTTGGAATTTTGCATATCACTTATAAAGCATTCCAGATGGCTATTATATATAATATCATGCAGTAAGTGCCCCTATCAGATGTTTTCACTCTAGAGAACCCAGTTCAGAATAAGAGGCAGGCCAGGGATCCTGCATTAGGTACAGTCAGAGACATGACTGCAACCTGCTCTGTGTATCTGATATCCTTTTGTAAGCCATATCAATCTATATATCATAGCTTTGCTCATGGTACTTCATGACGTCCTGCGCTCATACTGGTACTGCTCTGGGGACCTTCAAAACGGCAGAGTTACCTTTTTCATGTAAGTGTATATATTCCTTTGCTCCCCAGATAAAGCCAAACAGTATGAGCCCTCACTTGGCAAATGACAATTTAAACAGCTCCCCAGCTATTCTGGTGTACGTTGTGCATGGTGCATATGATCTAAACAAAACTCTTGGCACTGTAGCACATTTGAGATCAAATGCCAGGCTGCTGGCAGACTTATCTCACCCCCTCTTGCAGAAATGCTTGCTTAACCATCTCTTCTGTGTAACTCTCATTCCCTTGTGTCTGTCAGTGTAGTCTGGATTTTCATATGGACCAGTCTCTTCTTCAGCTCTGACTACTTCTGTGAGTCCTCCTTCTCTATTCTTCACATTCCTTAGGTCTAATAAATAGCATCATCCTGGGATCTCACTGAAGCAGCACCTTTCCTGGAAGAGGCAAGCTGACCTTATTGGCTGCATCATTGAGGCACTACTGTCAGATATCCGCCCACAGAAGCTCCTCTGCTGTGCCCATCTTCTGAGATATTAGACTTTGGGCTTCAAGCACAGTCCAGCTTTTTATTATTAGGCTTTCATATTGCACGTAATGCCGAACTCCTCCAGCTTCTAAAGACAGACAGGGGTTTGGACCTGTGTTGCACAGCACTGTCTTGTTTCCAAGGTGAGCGTATTGCTATCTTTCGCAGCCTCTAACACACTCTTAATATCCATTTGCTTTTCTTCTATGATCTGGACGAGCTAATGATTCCTTCCCTTTATCGCACCTCAGTACGTGAAAGTGTACGTCCATCAACCACCACCTTTGCTTCATCTTGACCACAAAGTGATTACAGAACCTGGGTGGCATTATTATTCTCATCTTCTTCCATTCCCACCAGTTGTGAGGTTTTCTGCTTTCTACAATGACAAATAGCCTGGGAGGTACTGCAGTCTCAGGTATTCGTGCTGTGAAAAATCATCTTTCACTCCCGCTGCAGTCTCTTTTGCCACCTTGGTAGACACAAAGGTGTTCTTTGTCTTGGACAGCATATGTTCACCTGAATAGCAGTGGGTTTGCTTATAAGGCCAACTCTATGAAAACAGGAATCATCTCAACCTCTTCTCTTTCCCTGCTGCCACTGCACTGAGATTGTTCTCTGCCAGTAATTCTGTGGCATTCGCGTGAAACCTCTGTGCTGAGCTTGCATACTCAAAATCTGTTGCACTCTTTATATCCCTCAACAACATGAGCTGACAATTCCTTAAGCTTCTCCAGCCTCATCCTCAAGAAATAAGCATTTTATGGGGTACTTGGTTGTCCAAAACCATTCTGCTTAGGAACCAGAAACTCATGGGCAACTCAGGATTGAGTTACAAGATTTTGTAAGTGGACAATGATAAGACATATGCCTTGGGAGGGTCAGTCTTAAAGGGACAAGCCTAAGTTCTAAATCCATTTTAATGCATGAATGCATACAGAAAAGCTCTTTCGCTTTGTCTACTTTTAAATGACTACTATTTATATTGTTTTAAATGTAAGTGCACAAATCCTTTCAAAAAGTGAATACTGAAATAGCATATATATATATTCCTTATTTTATAGATTCAGATTTTATTAATATAAATCTCTATTTTCTCATAATTTCTGTGATGTCAGTACGATCTAGGTTTTGCTGCGTGGCTTGCAGACCTTGTTCTTCGTGAGTCTTATTAGTGTGGCCAAGCCCCTGAAGGAATGGTTCCAAATGTCCTTGTTTGTTGGTTATTCTGCATATAAATTTCCCTTTGCATAGATTGGTGTTGCATATCTCTAAGCATCATTTCAAGTAATCTTGAAGATTTGATTTCCCCCCATTGACTTAGTAAAGCATGTTTTGCTTGTAGGATAGAATATTATTTTAAATGTCTTCCATTGTGCCTGCATACCCCGCTCTGAGAATGGTTCCCTCATTTGAAGGGGTCCTCTTTCTTTCCCCCCCCCCCCCGAGTAATTTCCCTAATATTCTTAAAACGGAATCACCAACTTTCATCAAGGAAATGGCACTTTTGCAGCATGTGCATTAGAAACTTCAATTTATAACATCATAGGCTCTTTGATGAAATTGAATCTTTAAATGTGGTCTGTTTTTGTGGCTTCATAGTCTATGAATTATAAGACATCTGTCTTCTGTAACTAAGTTGCTACTCGCATAGGGGGTTTGCTGCTTTGGAGTGACCATGAGGAACGTTCTACCATTAGATCTTTGGGAAATCAACAATCGCTTCCAGTTTCAGAAGCAACTTTACACCTATATTTTCCTGAACCAACCAGCCACACCTTTTTCCAGGTATCTTAGGACATAAGAAATACATTTCTGCAGATTGTTGAATTGATAAAGGTTGTGCTGCAGAAATGTACTTATCATTACATGACATACGCACTGATTGAATATTTGTAATCACATGTTTTTGTTCTAGCTAAAAGCAATATTGCTATTTCATGTCCTACGGTTCTTAATGCTGGCAGTTCAATGTATATTAACCAACATGTTATTTAAACATGGAACATGCTATCCCTTGCATATGTTGGAGTGGCCATACGTACCGCAACATGAATAGTCCCACTTTGTAGTCTAGGGTGATTGTTCTACATGCATCTATCGCACCTAATTATTTTTCGAAGGTGTTAATGTGGCTTTCATGTATTCAAATGGCCCAACATAATTTCTGTTCATAAAATCTGGCAAAACCTGTGCTCAAAGGGGAATCTGCAGGGTTTCTCTAGCATTGTTTCTGTTGGGAACTGAACTGAGCCACTCGGACAAGAAAATCAGGCACAAATGGCAGTTAAATATTTAAAAAAATGAAAATTATACTTTATGTAGTTTGTATATGAAAAGAATCTGAAAACTCAAGGATACAATAAATAATCTAAAGACACTGTAAATCTCTCAGGAAACAAAGCTAACCATGTGAAAATATGTCACTACCTTCTGAAAATATGTATAGAAATGCAAATCTTGTTGCAGATTTGCTTGCATCCGAATAGCAGCAACCAATTAAGATTGATTCTAAAGGTATTCATTTCTTTTCTAATCCTAACAGTAAATGATAATTATTCTGATTTTTCCAGGGCATGTTAAAAGTCTATTGGATAACACAACATTGGGGCTGAGACATAGCAAACATGAAGCTGCAATATAGAGAAGAATGCAATTGTTTCTTTATCTAAAGGAGGAACTTAATTTAGAAGTGAAACTATGGTGGTTGTCCCGGCAGAATACCATAGTACTGTATACAGACTTGGACACCCACCATGTTTTTGAAAAGGTTGGACTTCAGTCACTTCAGTGTAATTATAGAATTGTTGGAATATGACAAGAGATATGTCGGTTGCCATTATAAATTAATGTAGTCCACTCCTGGATAAACCCATCACATATTTGAGTTTCCGAATACTGTGCACATAATGAAAGTAAGAGCACATGCTCTTAAAAGAACACAAGGATCCCCAGGCAGTGGTTGGATCACCCAATCTATTTACTTAATACCAATTGAAAGTTATATTCAAGATCATTGGCCAACAATTTGCAGTTATTTCCTCTATTGTACCAACTAATGTGCACGTTTGTATAACCCTTTAGGATTTAGTTTATCAGATATATAATGCCATTACATGTATAGATATTCATTAGTTTAGGCACACAAAAAAGGTTTGACAAAGTCAAATGGGATGTCCTTTGGAAGGCCACAAAGATTCAATTGAAATGTTCCAAATGTATATTAATGTTCCAAACCATCATACTTTATCCATAATAACCTTACTAAAGTATCAATTGACCTTCATTTGATCTGTTAAAAGTAATTGTCTTTGCTATTGGTATAGTCTGAAATAAATGTTCCCGAATCAGTACCAAACGTTTAGAAATTAATCAGCACTTACATAAGAGTACTTGCTTTTCCTTCATTTCGTCCTTTTGAAGGTCTAATTATAGAGTGAAGGAAAGAAGAGATAAGAGCCCAGTAGATCATATAGTTTTCTTAACTTTTTATCAACACTGGAAATGCGTTGTTTATCATATGGTTATAGTAGAACATGTCAATTGGAGCAGCTTTATTTGTGGTAATTTTGTCAGTCTGCTGGTCAAGTGGCACAGCGAGTAGAGCGCTCGCTTTGACATCGGTGCAGAGTCTGCTAATGCAGGTTCGAATCCCGGCGGGGCCAAACTCGGCCTTTCATCCTTCCGAGGTCGATAAATGAGCGCCACACACTGTGGGTAATACTAAGCAGCGCTCAGATACCTGAGGGTTCGTAGCGCTATATAAGTGCCAAATTATTGTTATTATTATTCCCTTGTCTTCTTCCGAGGCAAGAATATTTAGAACAACCACCCCACAAACGCAAGGCTATAAAGTATGTTTAGTGTTCATTTCCAGTATTATTAAATTCAAAAACGAGCTGGCTCCTGGAAACTGTTCTTCCTAGAAAAAGGAAAAGAGCCCTATCAAGTCCCAACTGGTAGACCTTATACCTTAGTGTGGTTTTTCCAATCGAAAAAAGCCTGTAGTTGTCTAATGGGATATTGATAAAGATGTTCATACCTCAAGGTCATGTCCGCTAGACCAAATCTCCCCACCCCCTTTCCTCCATCCCACTTTGTCTTTAGAATCTAGAAAAATGCTCATGCATAGAACCTCAAGCAATCTTTGTTTCTGATATATAGGGCAGAGAAATCTTTAGTAGGTGATTCTTGGCGCTACCCAATGGGCCTTGGGTTGGGTGTCTTGGTGCTGAGATCTTTCCCATCCGTGAGATGGGCATGTGTTTCTTGTCTTCAGTTGTTTCGCGAGTTTGTTTTCTCCTAATAGGTAGGCTGTGCCCTTCTGAATAAAGTGGCAGTGAAGTAATGAGTAGAGGGTAGTGCGCCTTCCCTGCATTCGTTAAAAAGTAGGATTTACTTAGCTGTGTTACCTGGCAGCGGAACTTAGTGTGGACTGATACCCACTAGTCAGTCGGTTTGTGAAAATAAAAACATTGGGTCTGCTAGGTTCAGATGCGCCTGGGCTTAAAAGCCCAGGCGCACCTGAATTTAGCAAACCCAATTTTTGACTCTTATGAATAAAACCTTAGATCACCGTGTGTCTCCGCTGGTCACTGTCTGTTAAAATTGCCTCCTAGATTCTCCCACTACTGTTGGTTGACTCCTGTGTCCCTTTCTTCTGCAGTTATCTTTGGGAAACTTTATTTTCTAGAAGAAATGAATGAAGAGAAGTATAGTAATCCCCATGTCTGTGTTTGCTTGACATTGCAGGTGCTAGGCAATATCCCTTTTCACATGTGAGCATGTATTTAGAAAACAGAGTACATGACCTGAGCTGTAAGGGTCTAGCCTTTTTTTTTAATGTTTCAAGCAATTTATTTCACAAATGACAACGTTTTTGGTGAAAGATCTGTCATACGTTTACAGTTTTGCAGTTATTCATATTAGAGAGCATGTAAACAAGACACCATGGGATCAGATATTAGGAAACACCTGAAGCCCTTGGTTATAGAGGTGGCACCTGGCGCGGTTTCAGTCACCAGGGCACTGTTCTCCTTCAACCAAAGTTGCATTGGTAATCTAGCATCAACTCTGAAAGACTTAACTGTTGGACATTACTGTCAACACACGTTTGTGCTCAGCAGGTGACAAACTAAGAAAAGTAAGCAGGAATCACTGGATGAGTTCTAATTACACAAAGGCAAATGCAATGTAGTGCACTGGGAAATGTTTGCAATCTTTGTGTTCTTACTAGTAGTGTCGGTTATGGTTTACTCAATGGAATTGATTTGCATTTCTGTATGCTCCCTACATAGGTATCTGCTCACAAGACATTGCTTATGATAATAACCTAATCCATACATGAATGACAGATGTTTTCTCTGCTTGCATATTAATTATTGTTTCTGCTCATTCTTTTGTATCCTTTAGAATGACGGGGAAGGCCAAGAAGGACATGAACCAGCCCCTCACACTCCGTTGAAGCGATCTGTTAGTTATGTTCCCGGGCCGATCAATAGGTCAATAATGGGGCTTCCAATCCTCAAAAGTGGATACTGTGTGAAGCAAGGGAATGTGGTAAGTTTCAGTGAGATATTAAAGCAATACTGAGCATTGTATTTTATTTAGTATAATTATTGCAGCAGATTAACCATAATGAACCCAATAAGTATCCATTTCTAATCTTTGCATTTGCTTGATTGACAGTGCATTCATCCAAAAAAATGTATTTCCCAGAGTTGTAGTTTTACTTATCTAGGAAAAGCTTATTGGTTGCTGAAGGCCAAAACAGCACACTGTTTAGCCTACACATAGATGTGAACTTTTGAGTGAGCAGGTTTACTGGAGTGCTGGACTCGTTTAATTTTGAACTTCCTGTTACGCACAAGTCCTCTGTTTGGTCTTGACCTTCTCCTGTCTCAGCTGGAGCCTGTAAAACAGCACTCATGCATGCATATATGTATGGGCCATACCCCATGAGGTGATGTCCCGAGTTAAAGGCCCAGCCTCTGAGCCTAATGAGAAATCCCAGTGGGAATCAGGGCTGGAGGGGACTTCTCACTGCATAAAGGGGTCCTGAGCCACTGTGACACTTCCCCTACCCAACGCTACCCACACATTCAGGCTAACACAACTGACAGTGAGGAGTTACCCAATCTGCAGCCTACACCACTCATTAATGTCAGATAAGACAGTGATGGATCGCAACGCTGCAACACCCGACAAGGTGGTTTCAGGACCTGCCATGGAGAGTGGTTGCCTTCCCTCCAGCCTTAACCAGTTTCCTCCATTTGACAACCAAAATGTAGTATAGTGTGGCACACCATGCTGGACTGCTTGGCCATCTGATCAATTACTTTGAAAACAAAAGAGTATCGGTCCCAGACTTTTTTTGTAAACTTGTTGCTCCATCTCGTAGCTGACCTTGTTAATAAGGTTTTCCTTTCCATGCTGAATATTGGACATTATGATGAATTTGTGGTGGCGAGCAAAAGGTGACAGCTCGCTTTCATCTGCAAATCAAGCGGCTTCATCCGCACTAATACCTAGAGAACCCAAGCAAGTCTCTGGGTATTTTTACCTCTGCGTGTGTCACCTCATAAGATTCTGCAAACTACCTGAAGTTGAAAATCTGATATTTGGCTTAGTTACCCAACTAGAATATACAAATCCTCGCCCCAGTTTGCTACATTATGCAATTTCTCCCACTAGAATTTCTACAATTACCTCACCACTAACTCACTGAAACAGGAAATTACACCATCACTTTTATAACTAATGATACATACTTTGCCCACTCATGCATCGAGGCAAACCCACCACATAATTCTAGCGAAGCTAGCAATTTCTTACATGTTTGCCAGATTGGCTTCTTGAGGAACAAAATACAGCCTGCATGACATCAGAAAATAAATCCTTGAGTAATTAGAAGATGACCAGCCAGTTGTGTTGATCTAATTAACATATCACTGGCATACAATACTTTAGAGCAGACCCCATTAGTTGTAGCGCGACTTCATCAATGCATGGGAATCCTGGGAATTGCACTATGTGGATTGCTGTCTACCTCTGTAACTGCTCCCCCACAATGAATTTTGGTCATTTCTTTTCCAACACTTTTCTGTTGCAATATGGCATGCCCCAGGACTTCCTGCGGTCGTCTTTGCTTTTTAATGCTTGTCCTTGATCGCAGGTGTCCCTAATTGAATAATTCATAAGGCCTTTTGAATAATGTGCTGAAAAGTCCCAAACTAATTATCCATCTTTGAAGGACGACATAAACCAATCTAATCTAATCATACTAATTGTATGATTGACAGGAGTCTCTGCGTCATTGGCTCATAAACAGAAAGCTTATTGTGTGGCTCCACAAGCATCATGTAACTACCTATACCAGGAAACATGTGGGCTCTCCACCCATGTCAGTAGATACAGATAGACAACTCAGATTAATCTTTGCTTGTAACCTTTCCTCCATTGTGCAAATCAACACAGTCAATTATTTGAAAAATCACAATCGATTACAAATGCTTAAAAACGATACTAGCTTTCCTTGAATTCCGACACAAGGTTGTTAGAAGTAAAGCATGCATTGGTCATATTGAAAATTGATGATTGCAACAGCATTTACGCTGGCCTAGCTTTGAAAGACGTTCTCCATATACGATTGCTCCAAAGCAGAAAATCCTGTTTGAACAAACATGATCATGTTCCAAAACACTGTGACATTAAATTGGCTCCTTGTCCAGAAATGTATTGATATAAAGACTGTTTACATCATTCATAGAGTTTCCTGAGGTGCTGACGTTAAAAGGGTACATTCCCAACACAATTTCAAATTATACCCTTCACAGAAACGTCTCATCTATATTTACGTACTAACTGACCTAGCCACCTATAGCAAGAAAAACCATGGAAGGAAAATGGTTGATTCCAAGAGTCCTAAACTCAAGCTGAATGTTTTCCACTTTGAAGTCAGGAATGTATTGAAAATAACTTTATCCTAATGGGCCTCTTCCGATCGGTAGCTTGAAAGCTTATTTCAATGGTCTAATTTTGTACCTCCAGTGATAGCCAAATGTGCTTATTTTTTTACCAAAGTCCTGTTTCTGCACTTTTCATCCCCCACTAACCTTACCTTTCTCCACCCACTTATCTTTCTTAGTGCTCAGAAGCCTCCCTGTTTTGCATTATATAAAACAAACAAAAAACAGAGTTAATTTGTGTCTGAGTCAATCTACAGTAGGGGATTTCCCACCTGAGGAAAAAAAATGCGAGTGCCCAGCATATCTCCAATTAAACTATTGAAAATCCTGCAAAACTACAAAGGGGGTAACACCCAAGCATCGATGATGAACACATCGTTGGCCAGACGATGACTGAAGGTGCACCTGCGGTTCATCAATGATCCACAAAGGAACCCAGATAGCATAAAGGGTGAGGTGCACGAAAGGCTGCACCATCTCAGATAACAGATTGTCATGTACATACTGTTGCAAAGCTCCTCACCCGCAATCAGGATGCCCTGAGCCAGGCTGTGACTGCAAGCGATGCAACAAGAGGTGCCAAGGATGCTCGAGCGTTCAGAGTGTTGACTGGTGCAAATAATGCCAACTGAATGTTAGAGCAATGCCATCCACACTCAGCAAGCTGGCTCCAGTGACAAAGATGTATTCTACGTGTATGCTGCCAAAGGCACCCTATACAAACCACAGAGTATTTCATTTCAATGTTGGATCCAGATTGATGGGGTCTGTATGGAAGACATCATCAACATAAGAACACGTTTCAGGCTGGTGCTGCAGGTAATCAAGGGCACATTTGTTTGCAGGATGCAGGAGTTCTTACTGAAAACAATGTGTCTCACCATGTTGCTGTGACCTGCGCAGCACTGCGTGCATCTTTAGGACACAACAGTGGCACCCACTAATGACTCCCATATTCCTGTGCACAGTTTTCTTTGGTTTTAAGTCAAGCTTAATTAGAAGGTACTACACAATTAAAAGAGAAATATCTTCCCGGACTCCAGCTGAAGTCATTGGATGACATCATCCTAAAGTAACCCAATCTAGTTCTGTGGTCATCTGTCATTGCAAATGAAAATCACACTTTTCTGGAGCTCTCTGTGAAGGATGTAGAGAAGTCGCAAAACCTTCCTGAGACCGAAGATCGTATTATTTCACATGAAAATGTAGTCTTTTTTTCTATTGAAGAGAGAATCATGCTAATTTTGGTATGGGTCTGTAGTATGACAGTATGTGTCCAAGACAACTTCATTATATGTGTGTGTTATTCTAGTGTGCCCCCCAGACCCTATGTCCTACTGCTTTTCTGGATGTTTTACAGATTCTCTGACTATTTCACAAAGAATCAGTAACCCAGATATTCTGTGCATGCCTCAGAGAGCTGTTTTATTTCCACTAAGAGCTGAGGTGAAGCCCAGTTTTGGGCCCCACAGGGTTTGTGTGATTTGCTAGAGAAACTCTGGGAATCCCAGCCAGTCTTTATGTCCACTAGTTGTTCACAGGTCTCCTAGGGACTCTGACCGTCAGTCAGAAAATGCTGTGGGTCTCTACAAAGGTGTGTGAGATTCTGTTATATTAATGATTCCCTGCTGTGAACTTCAAACACTACAAAAATTCATAGAGCCAAATAGTCAACATCCTCTTTGCTTCCTGAAAAGTCTGATATAAGTGCAGGGCCTGGCACATGCAGACTCACACGTATTATCGGCACCTGGTAAACACACACATTGGCTAGTTTATGCACAAAGCATCTATACGCACTCACTCACACTCCCTGACACCTAAACCCAACACACAGCACCTGGCATACATACATAAAGCTCCAGGCAGACACACAACACCCGACCCACACACACTGCGATTAGCACATGCATATAATGCCTGGTACATATAAACATTGCCATATATATATATATATTTCTGAGGCTTGTGGAATCTGCTTAGATCACATGCTGTGCATAGGCCGACATCTAGTGGAAGCTGCGGAGTATTACAGTTTGTTTTTCGAAACTCGAAAATGGGCGTCGACACAGGCGTGCCAGTAATACTATCCCTAGTGTGACATCCACTGTACCCAAGATCCCTCACGCGTCTAGGATCCTCAGATTGTTTTTTTCCACCATACTGGTCGGAAGCATCTTGCGGAGTCCCCTGGCCTTAGCCATACTTCATACTTTTGCTAATATTTAGAATTTAAATTCTTTATTGACATCCTTCCCCACCCCAACGTCGACCCTCGACACTCGACGACGGCTGGAGAAGACATCGACCGTCGGCTGCTGCACGACGGATCTGGGCCTCGGAAGGCCGCTGGCCTCGGCCCGGGCCTAGTAGGCCGCTGGCCTCGGCCCTGCAAGTAGGGAGAGTGGGGGGTGGTACATACTCTTCACTCTTAGTATATAGGTACACCTTATATATTTCCTACACTTATCAGCCCGCTGCCTCAAGGTGCGTATGGAGGGTACCCCTTTCCAATTCTGCCCCAAGTGCAACCGCAAATACCCTTGGGTCGACAGGCACGCCATGTGCAATCTCTGCTTGCCGAGGGACCACCCCGAAGCGAACTGCAGAGCGTGTAGTAGGTTTAAACCTAAGACACTTAAGGACCGTTCGACAAAGCGTTGGGCCCACCACGCCAGGCAGGCGGCCATGGCAGCGGAGGGCGCCTTCAGCGATGGCAGCGACGCCGTACTTTCGGACGGCGAGGGCATTACGGCGTCGAAGGACAGCCGAGCGCAGGTCCCCGACCTCGGAAGGTCGTCCGGCAGGGCGGCTATGGGGAAGACCCCCGGCGACGCAAGCGCTACACACCATACACTCACTAAGCACACGAAGTCCAACCGAACCTCGACGATGTCGACTTCTCGGAAAGAGGCACAGATAGAACGGTCCGACTCGGTGTCCTCTGGGCGCTCTCGATCGAGATCGCCTCATGACGCAAGGCAATCATCCACTCTTGCCAAGAGTGCCTCGCTCCCTAGACTAACGGAAGCTCGATCGTCGGAGGACGAAGACGACTTCCACCCCCAGGCCGCGCCCCAAGAGTCGGAGCCCGCAGTTAACACCAGCGAGGCCCCACGCTCGAAGGGCAGGGATACCTCTCCCGATCCTCGACGGCAGACGTCGAAAGCCTCCAAGGGACAGGGAAAACATCTTTCCACACACGGGGAGGGGGGGAAACAGCAGAAAATACTACCTGCACATTCTTCCACTCCTGTAAAACTGTCCAAGTCTGCTGATAAATCTACATCAAGCAAGGGTACCCACGATAAGTCCCCTAAATTGCCTGCTAAAGTCATCCCCACTTCCAGGAAATGGTCCAGTGAAGACATAGATAGAGTCATGTCAAGAATGTCTTCCTTGGCAGATTTTTATGACAAAAATCCGGAACATTTCCTCTCGTATGACCCACAGGGGGATACACCCTCAGGTTCCACTGATCCTATCCCCCTAAGTAAGAAAGCCCGGTTTGAAACCTCTATAAGACCTGAACCCTTCAAGGTGCAGCCTTACTCTACTCCATACCCCAGGTACCAAGGAGAGCCCTTCACTAGAGGGGACCAAGAGTTTGAAATTGTGGAGGAGCAAACCGGGACGGAATACTATGCGGATGATGAGGACCAGGAGGAGGAAGAGGACGAACCGGAGAGATATAGAGTAGATTCCCCGGTAGAGGACGAAGCCCCGGTTACCGACTCGCCAGTCGATAACCAGCCCCTCCTTAATGAGGTTCTTGCTCGCGCAGCAGAACATTTTCACATCGACACACACGGTGTACAGGAGGAAAGGGACTTCGCAGAAGAGTTGGTGGGAGAGAGAAGGCCGGTTGCCCAGACCATTCCTATCCTTAAATCCATCCAGCGAAGAATAGATCCGTCCCTGGTGAACCCAAACCTCACCAGAGCAGTCAACCCCAGAGTCACGACAAAGAGTACACTCCTTAGAACATCAGAAGATCCTTCTCGAGGAGATCGCCATTCTGCTAGAAAAGGACGCGATAGAACTCGTCCCGGGACACCAGGTAAACAAGGGTATCTATTCAACTTACTTCCTTGTGCCAAAGAAAGATTTGACAATGCGCCCAGTATTGGACTTACGGCCTGCCAACAAGTATGTCAAGCCCCAAAAATTCTGTATGACCACGCTACAAGAGGTAATCCCCCTCCTAAAAAAGGGGGATTACATGGCAACCTTAGATATGAAAGATGCTTATTTTCATATTTCAATGCTCCCGGCGCACAGAAAGTACTTGCGCTTCAAGGTGGACAGTCGCCACTACCAATTCAAGGTACTGCCCTTCGGGATAGCTTCAGCACCAAGGGTATTCACCAAGGTACTGGCGGTGGCAGCTGCACACCTACGCAGGGAAGCAATTCCAGTATACCCTTATCTGGACGACTGGCTCATAACGGGGGAAACCCCAGGAATATGCAGGACAAACATTCAGAGGACCATCGACCTCCTCCACGTTTTAGGCTTCTCAATCAATGAAAAGAAGTCAAGCCTAGTGCCAAGCACGTCAAAACAGTTCCTAGGAGCTATCCTAGATACTCAGAAAGGGTTGACCTTCCCTTCGGAGGAGAGAATTCGGAACTTACTACTGCAAATTCCACATTATCAGTCCGGTCAACAAATAACGGTACGCAAAGCTATGCGGTTACTGGGCATGATGGCGTCATGCATTTACCTGGTCCCACACGCGCACCTGCGCATGCGTCCCATGCAGGAATGGTTGGCGAAACACTGGTCTCAGGCAAGTGGTCAGTGGGACGATCTAGTGGTCGTTTCGCCAACACTTGTACAGAGCCTACACTGGTGGACAAGAGAAAATCTCGCAAGGGGAAAACCCTTTTACGATCCCGAAGTACAGGCAGTGGTGACTACAGATGCATGCCTGACTGGGTGGGGAGCTCACCATCTCCACCACACAGCTCAGGGTCTCTTGTCTCACTCAGTAGCCAAGAATCACATCAACCTGCTAGAGCTTCTGGCAGTATTCAGAGCGCTTCGGGCGTTCGAGCCCC